>NC_138538.1:27377430-29777430 GCF_964234715.1 Podarcis melisellensis
ATGATTAGATATTTCTGCAGCTATCAGCAGAAGCTGCAGCTACACTTGCTACTAGAATGAAAATTAAAAGGCTTATTAATCCTCATGCTTCAGGTCATAAGACGATAACCAGCTGCGCCAGGAAGAAATCTGCTCCATGCACACAGCTTGGGGCTCTGCGGTTAGGTGATTACAGGAGCTTTATGCCTTCCTCGGAAACAGGAGGCATTGGCCACCGCCAGAGCCAGAGAGGAGGATGCTGAGGTGAAATGGACCACTGATCTGCTCTTGTGCAGCCAGCCCATAGTCGGAAGGGGTGTGCCCCAGTTTGCGAGGCTCAAGAGGCCGTGTTAGCTTATTGCAGCATGAATCTTGTCAGTGACATTGCAATTGTGATAGTGCCGTAATAAATTGGAGTAATAATGAGATGTAATTACAGTTATGATTATTGCTTTATAATTATAATGTTTGTTATAAAATGGCAGTGGGGACGGGCTGCTAATAGTGCTGGTGGATTAATTCCCAGAGTCTTTGTGCTTCGTTCTGAAATGAAGTTCAGGCAAAAGAAGCCTATGTAAATGCTGTAGCTCCATGGGAGATCATCTGCATGGTAGGCCTGGGACTGTCCCCTGTCTGAAATCCTGGAAAGCCACTGCAGGTCAGTGTAGACAGTACTGAGCTAGATGGGCAGTGATCTGACTTGGTATAAGCCTGTTTCCCGTGATCTAGGTACAAATATGGGATTGCAGAGGGAAAGGCCACCTCAGCTTTACCTGGGATGCTTTTGGGCCCCTCAGAATTCTGATCATCTTTGGTTTATTAACCTTGCAACAGCCAAACTCTAGCAGGATCACCACCACCTGACTATTCTGTTTCCTGTAAGGTAAAGGTAAAGGGACCCCTGACCATTAGGTCCAGTCGTGGCCGACTCTGGGGTTGCAGTGCTCATCTCGCTTTACTGGCCGAGGGATCCAGCATACAGCTTCCGGGTCATGTGGCCAGTATGACTAAGCTGCTTCTGGCAAACCAGAGCAGTGCACGGAAACGCCGTTTACCTTCCCGCCAGTAAAAGGTAAAGGTAAAGGTACCCCTGCCCATACGGGCCAGTCTTGCCAGACTCTGGGATTGTGCGCCCATCTCACTCAAGAGGCCACGGCCAGCACTGTCCGAAGACACTTCCGGGTCACGTGGCCAGCGTGACATCACTGCTCTGGCAAGCCAGAGCTGCACACGGAAACGCCGTTTACCTTCCCGCTAGAAAGCGGTCCCTATTTATCTACTTGCACCCGAGGGTGCTTTCGAACTGCTAGGTTGGCAGGCGCTGGGACCGAGCAACGGGAGCGCACCCCGCCGCGGGGATTCGAACCGCCGACCTTTCGATCGGCAAGCCCTAGGCGCTGAGGCTTTTACCCACAGCGCCACCCGCGTCCCCTACCTTCCCGCCAGAGCGATACCTATTTATCTACTTGCACTTTGACGTGCTTTCAAGTGACAGGAGCAGGGACCAAGCAATGGGAGCTCACCCTGTCTCGGGGATTCGAACTGCCAACCTTCTGATCAGCAAGTCCTAGGCTCTGTGGTTTAACCCACAGCGCCACCCGCATCCCTTCTGTTTCCTGTACTTTCAGCTATTTCAATAAGGGTGTGTCCATGTGTGCCTTTGTTTAGCAATATTAGCATGCAAGGCGCTTTCCAAAGTATAAGAGGACAGGCTCCTGTCTTAAGGAACCCAAATTCAGCTCAAGGAAGATAACAGAAGACATGCAGGCAAAAGTAGCCTGGGGGGAAATAGCCACCTTGGGCATTGCAGGTGGAAAGGTGTATAGAATTGAGACCATAGGCTTAGATGCAGGCTTAGTTACAGGAAGCAAGGGATAGCCAACTCCCATCAGTCTCATCCAGCACAGCAAATGGTCAGGGATGATGGGAGTTGTAGTTTGCCGCTGGAGGGTCCATGCTAGCTACCTCTGCTGTCAGGTACAGGAAGTGGAGGGTTGTACAAGGATGGAGAACAGGGATTTTCAGGAGGGGTTCAAAGAAATTAGAGAGACTGCAACATCTAGTTGCTTAATTGGTTAGGTCAGAGGTTTTCAACCTTTTTGAGTCCAAGGCTCCCTTGAACAACTGCATTTTTTCTGCAGCACCCCTATGGGGCTCAGGAGCCCAGTTATGTCACCCCTTGCCTGCAGAGCTGGCAACCTCTCACTCTTTTTCAAATACCCTCCCTTCCCTCAGCCTCCCCTCTTCTTGGGAGTCCTCTGGGCAGCTGCAGCTGTCACCCCTGGTCTCTAAGCTGCCCCCTGCCCCAAAG
The DNA here is from genome assembly GCF_964234715.1 of Podarcis melisellensis. Lineage (NCBI taxonomy): Eukaryota > Metazoa > Chordata > Lepidosauria > Squamata > Lacertidae > Podarcis > Podarcis melisellensis. Next base: position 27,379,721 of record NC_138538.1, read on the forward strand.
AGAGGTGCCTCCTCACACTGCCCCACAGGGGCCTGGGAAGCACCCCCTGGCCAGTCCCAGAGGCACCATTTGCCTTGGGAGCTTGTAGCCAGGGCCGCTGGAACAAACAGGTGTGCAAGCCTTTGGGAGGCAGAGACGCGTGAAGGCATCAGAGGAGAGAGAGAAGGAAAGAGGGGCAGAGGCCAATGTTGCCCACAGCACCCCTGACTATCATTCAAGGCACCCCAGGGTGCCAAGGCACACAGGTTGAAAACCACTGGGTTAGGTTAATCCTTGGAAATGATTTTTATTTATGAAAAAATGTGCCCCTGATCAATCAGCTAACATGTGTTATTTATTTCCTTACTGGTAGCAATGGGAGTTCCCTCCCCCCCCCCCCAATACTAATTGCTGTGAAGGGGCATTCACATCAGGATTGTGGCTGAGGAAGGAACGGTTAAAACTTCCCCACAAGATGCAGTCCTTATAGAAATTCAGAGAGAGTTAAATTTTAACATCCCCTGCTAACTGCAAAATAAAAAAGGTCTGGCCTAATTTTCCCCAGGGAACTCTCCACGGTTCTGATTCTCCTGTGCAGGGTACTCGTCTTCCCCTTTATACACAGGCTCCAGCCAGCAACAGGAAGACATAAGCAAAGAACACATTATACCAGGGGTCAGCAACCTTTTTCAGCAGGGGGCCGGTCCACTGTACCTCAGACCTTGTGGGGGGCCAGACTATATTTTGAAGGGAAAAAATGAACGAATTCCTATGCCCCACAAATAACCCAGAGATGCATTTTAAATAAAAGGACACATTCTACTCATGTAAAAGTACACTGGATTGGATCCGTGGGCCGGATTGAGAAGGTGATTGGGCCGCATCCGGCCCCCAAGCCTTAGGTTGCCTACCCCTGCATAATACAGTCATACCTCGGGTTGAAGTTGCTTCAGGTTGAGCGCTTTCGGGTTGCGCTCCGCAGCGACCCGGAAGTAACGAAACATGTTACTTCCGGGTTTCAACATTCGCACATGCACAGATGGTCAAAATGACGTCACGCGCATGCAAGGAAGCGGCGAATCGCAACCTGTGCACGCGCAGACGTGGGATGCATTCACTTCAGGATACGAACGGGGCTCCGGGACGGATCCTGTTCGTATCTAGAGGTACCACTGTACCTTCAAAGCACATTTGAAGTGCATTCCCCCCCCAAGAATTCCATGCACTGTTGTTTAAGGGTTGATGGGAGTTGTAACAAGGGATTGGGGACTACAGAGTTGGCATCCATCTGTCGCAGGAGACAATGGAGGAGTGCGCCTTTGAGGGTGAAGTCAAACTGTTGGAGTGCCCAGAATTCTTTCAGGGGGGAAATATGTTTTGAATATGCTTTAAAGGTATAGCATGTATGCAGCATAAACTGGACTTTTCTTGGTGCAGAGTTTAAGATTACTTGCTTATTAAGCATGCACACGGGGTAGGAACAGCAGGCCTTTACCCATCACATGCTCCTAAAGTATTGTACTATATGGGTGCTCTATTGGGGGGGTAAAACCCAGCTGTTCCATTCATGTAATTCTTCATTTTCCCCAACTGTCCTCAATAGCTTTTATATATTTATTTGTCTAGTATAACCACCCTTAATAGGAACTTAACGGTATGCCTGGTATATCAAACGTCTTGTCAGCCAAGGTCATTGTCAGCCACTTGGAGGCTTTTTCTTCATTTACCGCTTGGCTTGCAAGGTCAGCAAATGGCCACTGGCCATTCCTCTTCTCCTATCTTGCTGCACAACAAATATCATTGTGGCATCTTAGCGCCTCGCAGGTTACTCAAGTGAACACAAGAAGAAGTGGAGGTTCTGCCGGCATTCTGCCAGAAGGAGCTTGCTAACTGCAGCACTCAGTTCATGGTAAACTCCATGGGTTTATTTATATATTGATGAGGTGGTCTGGTTGCTGTGTGCTATGGCCTGATATATTTAACATGCAGGGGGGGGTTAACCCTAATCATACAATTTGGAGAAACAAAGTATGACATGCCCTAGCATTGAAGATTCTCTTTCAGTCTGGTGGTAAAGCCATAGAAATTTCCAAAATTAAGAGGATTCCTGGTATTTAACAAAGTAGAAAAGAAACCATTGCTGGAGTGAGGGGAAACTACTCTTACCCTAGTAGTGTGAAGGAAAATTACTCATGCACCAGCCCTTTCCTTAAAAATAGTCAGTTTCCAAAAGCCAGTTAGAACAAGAAAGTATTCACCTGTAGGCAGATGGACAAAACAATGTGTGGTGTAGTAGTTAGAGTGTCAGACTAGGACCTGGGATACCAGGGTTCAAATCCCTGCTCATTCATGAAGCTCACTGGGTGGCCTTGGGCCCCGTCACTGCCTCTGAGACTCATCTACCTCACAGGGTTATTATGGGGATTAAATGAAGATGAGGGAGAACCATGCACACCACCTAGTGCTTCTTGGAGAAAAAGGTGGGATATAAATGCAATAAATAAATGGATAATCTAGGGAGGGGCTTTCACACACCCCCAAAGATCTCAGAGCCTGTTTGTATGAGGGAATCCAGTCTTAAGCCTAATACAACTTTATAGGTCATAGCCAACACTTTGAATTGTGCCTGGAAATAGATTGGCAGCCAGTGGAGCTGTTGTAACAAGTCAGTTGTATGCTCCCTATAACCAGTTTCAGTCAACCATCTGGCTGCAGCTCTTCAAAGTTTATGAGCACTTTTCAAAGGCAAGTCCCACATAGAGCACATTATAGTAATCCAATCGGGATGTAGCTATGGCATGTGTCACTGCGGTCAAATCAAACATCTCAAGGAATTGGCAACGCTGGTGCACTAGCTTTAGGGTAGCTTTTAATGTTTAACAAACTATTGTATTTTAATATTTTGTTGGAAGCCGCCCAGAGTAGCTGGGGAAACCCAGCCAGATGGGCGGGGTGTAAATAAGTTGTTGTTGTTGTTGTTGTTGTTTAACTCTGAACTGCCACTGCAGAGACCTGGGCATCTGGACTCAGGGCTGAGTCCAGGAGCACACACACACACACACACAGCTGTTCTTAAAGTATGTGCACATGGCAAAAATGGCTTAAAGTATGTGCACATGGCTGGCTGTCACCATCCCATGTACTATGCTTCAGGAAGCTTCCCCCACCTCAACACTCAGGACATGCCCACACATAGCTCAAGAAGTCAACCTTTTAGACCTCATAGCCAGCAATAATCTCTTAGAACTGTATGACCCAGCATGTGAACAACCGCAGGGCAAACACTCTGTATATTTGGATTGTGGGGATTGGAGACACTAAAAAGCAATCCCTAAAATTGGGATCATCTGGATGAGCATGAAAAATGCTTGTATAGACTCACAGTAGTTACCATCTGATGGGGACAACCACCTTCATATCCCTAATATTGGGCAAACATTTAGCAAAATTTTGGAACTTAATGAATGAAGTGTTGGGTAATGAGCTTCTGTAGTGATCCCCATTTTACCAGCCCCATTTGATGAGAAGTGACTGTTTCCAACTGCTTTCTGAGATCTACTATTCAATAGGATCATAACCTTCATTCATTTCATCTGATACGCTTTATTGCAACTGTATAGTGCTAATTTCTCCTGTACAATGTGATTTGCTGCAGGCATTTAATTCTATTTAACCCCGCCAGCAAAAGCTGCATGGAAGGGCTGGCCCACCCCAACAAAAGGGGGCATTCATGGGGAAGTGTTTTCATCTCCTTTGTGCTGCTCGGGTGGAAAAACGTAGAACTTCAAACAATTCCACGACTAGCTCAGTCTTGAATCAAGACTGTAAGTAACGTACTCCAGGGGGTGTTTAGATTTACTGGGGATCAACATGCAGGAAGTAGATATAGAGAATCAGTCATATAGCACGCACTCTCTTCTTGGGCATGTACCTACATATGCATAGAAAACCGGCAATAATTTTATACCTTCTGTCCTACTAATCATCCATAGCCTGCAAAATGAGTGTTGCAAATCTGAAGGAGTACAGCAGCAAAAAAAATTACTGTTGTGACAACTGGGAATTGAGCCATTGCTTCCCTGTTATGTGGCTTAGGGCACGTTCACACCATGTATTTAAAGCACAATGGCACCACTTTAAACAGTCATGGCTTCTCCCAAAGAATTCCCAGAGTTCCTTTGGAAAAAGGATCGGTTGTTTCGCCACTCTTGCAACTGTAGCTCTGGGAGGAGGCAAGGGGTCTCCTAACAACTTCCAGCACCCTTAACAAACCACAGTTCCTAAAATTCTTTGGGGGAAGTCACAACTATTTAAAGTGGTATCTTAATGCTTTAAAAGTATGTGAATGTGGCCTTCATTTCCTAGCTCAAACTGTCTGGAGCAAATTGCTCTGAACATATGGTTTTTCCTGGTGCATTTGCCCCATCTTTGCAAGCCACAGGTATCAGGACTGTGTAGAGTGGGTGGTTCTATGCTGAGCTAAAATGCATATTCACAAATATTCAAAATTCCCCCAATTTCCCGAGTCAGACATTCACACACACCCTCCCACCAGAAGAATTTTGAAGCAAAGTGTGATTTAAGTTTTAGATTCTAGTATTCATGGTGAGGCTATTCTTCTACCAACTACTACCACGCATTTATTCAGCACCATTTGTTCTAGGTGTTTGTATAGAGCACAGAAGAAACAGTTCCAGTGAGCTTACAAGCTACTCCAGATGGGCAAGACAGATGGGGGATAGGTCAGAAATGGATGGAGAGAGATTTTCATCCTCAGGGAGTAGATGTATCCACAAACATATATCAGTGAATAATTTCTACCCTTGAATCTCAGAACAACAGCATTGTGTGCTGATGCTCCCGCATTACACATGCATATTTTTAACACCTGGCAGAGATCCACAAAAGTGCCTTTAATATGAAAAACAGCTCAGAGACACCAAATTAAAACTCATCTTGCGCTACCTCACTTAAGTGTCGTTTTTAATAATGCTACTTATTAGTCATATGAGGCCTGATGACTGTTCTAGGGATTGTATGGGATGGCTAGGATAAAATTGCAGAATTTTTAATTTAGAAACCACTATAAATGGAAATAAATAACAGCAGACATGTGTTGTTTGAGGCAGCTTTTACAGTGTTGGTGAAAACCTTCCAGTATCAAGGCCTGAAGAAAAGCAATAATCTTTCCTCTTCTTATAGGCAATCGTCACTTATAGGCAAGCCTTTCTTATTTGTAAGGAGCATAAATTGCAAGTGGCAAATTTGCTTCTCTTCTACGGAAGTAATGAATTTGCTAATGTCCGCACACTGCTTTGAAGATACATTATAAGCATGAGCATTATTGCACTGCAAAGTGAGCACTGGCTGTCTGCTGCCATTTCTTTCCTACATTCTAATGGCTGGAAAATGTGCACACATGCACATAGCTAATAGATTCATAGAATTGTAGAGTTGGAAGGGAACTCAGGGGTCATCTAGTCCAACCCCCTGCAATGCAGGAATCCTGCCCATACCCATCCCTGGGTGGGCTTGAACCACCAACTTTCTGGTTAAGAGCCAGACACACTGACTCACTGTGCCACTGGAGTACTTTAGGAGTACTTTCAGTTTTATCCTCTGAGAGTTTCTAATGGTGAAACCCTGACTATTGTATCTATCCCATATCAAATAGTAGCAGGTGAGCTACATGGGAGTACCCAGTTTTGAATAAACAGGGATGCTCTCCCAGAACTTGATATACTGACTGCCTGATTGATATAGACACATCAGTGCACCCGGGTGGATCAGAAAGCCAGATTAAATAGAAACTCAGTTTGAGTCTAAATTCATGGATGGAGTGAGCAGAGAATAAAACACGACAGGGTGTGAGGGTGCACTGAGGTTATACAGAGATGAGCTTGCTTCTGGGCTATTTTATAACGCCTATAATCTATGTGTCTTCAATTCAGGATAAATGCTTATAGCTCCAAAGGAATGGATGCTTCATAGCAGAATTTTATAGTCAAGCTTCTATTGGGCCCATTATGCTAGTCAATATTACCCTGTTGCACTTACACTAGCAATCATCTGGCCATTCTGAGCAACTGCATGTGTTGTTTAGGTGACTGTTATTTCCTGCTTCATTCATATATATATATATATATATATATATATATATATATATGCTTTCGTAGATTTTCACGGGTACAGGAATGCAGGTTTTGGTGTCCTCGGGTGTCTTCCCGTGTAAAAGTTGGGGTGTCTATGCGACGTTTCGACGAGGTCTCACTCGTCATCTTCAGGCTGGTGCCTTCGGCTTCTTGTTACTGGAACAGAGCAGGATCTCAGTGTTTTAGTTCCTATAAATACTGTTGAGGGGGTGTGGTGTATAGCCTCCAATGTTCTGGGCAGAGAGGAAGTTCCCAGGCTAGTGTGCCTTTTCTTCTTTTGTTCCTTAATTACTTGAGGGATATCTTGAGTGATTTCTTGAGTGATATCCTGAGTACCACTTAGGTGGGTCATTAGGTGTGGACCTAAGTGGTACTCAGGATATCACTCAAGAAATCACTCAAGATATCCCTCAAGTAATTAAGGAACAAAAGAAGAAAAGGCACACTAGCCTGGGAACTTCCTCTCTGCCCAGAACATTGGAGGCTATACACCACACCCCCTCAACAGTATTTATAGGAACTAAAACACTGAGATCCTGCTCTGTTCCAGTAACAAGAAGCCGAAGGCACCAGCCTGAAGATGACGAGTGAGACCTCGTCGAAACGTCGCATAGACACCCCAACTTTTACACGGGAAGACACCCGAGGACACCAAAACCTGCATATATATATATATATATATTTGCTTTCGTAGATTTTCACGGGTACAGGAATGCAGGTTTTGGTGTCCTCGGGTGTCTTCCCGTGTAAAAGTTGGGGTGTCTAGGCGACGTTTCGACGAGGTCTCACTCGTCATCTTCAGGCTGGTGCTTTCGGCTTCTTGTTACTGGAACAGAGCAGGATCTCAGTGTTTGAGTTCCTATAAATACTGTTGAGGGGGTGTGGTGTATAGCCTCCAATGTTCTGGGCAGAGAGGAAGTTCCCAGGCTAGTGTGCCTTTTCTTCTTTTGTTCCTTAATTACTTGAGGGATATCTTGAGTGATTTCTTGAGTGATATCCTGAGTACCACTTAGGTGGGTCATTAGGTGTGGATTAGTTGCTAAAGTCTTTGTGTCTTGACCTCTTGAACTTTGTGAAGAGTTTTTCTGAGAAGATGGCTGTACTGCACTTAGTTGTGCTCTGGCTTGGCTTCGTGTATAGGGGCGAGCTGTGGTTTTGTGGCCTGTGTCAGCCAGATCTGTGTAGGGATTGCAGGGGGGTGCAGCATCCGGAGGTGCCACCATGGTTTGGCTACTGGATGGTGTCTGTAATTTATCTGTGGAGAGGGTCTGGGTTTGGGTCTGGTGTGGTTGATTGGTGATAGCGTTCTGTGTGCCTCTGGATCTGGTGTCAGTTTTTGTGGGGAGGGCTAATTTCCAGATGTCTGGCAAGCGGGATGTGTCGTCACGCTTGTTCATGTTGTGAGGGTGTTTCTCTATCTCGATGGCTTCCATGATTATTCTCTTGTGGTGATGTTCCATGTTAAAGAGCAATTTGGAATCTGCAAAATTAATTTCGTGTCCTGTTTCTTTCATGTGTTGGAAAAGAGAGGAAGTTTTTTCTTCTTTTTTGACGGCATTCTTGTGTTCTGCGATACGTGCATTTATTCGTCTGTTTGTTTGTCCAATGTACGTGGCTGGGCAGACTTTGCAGGGTATTTCATAGACCCCTTGGTTTTCCAACTGGATTTTATCCTTGGGGTTTCTGAGGATATTGGCTATTTTTTGGTTGGTGCAAAAGGCTGTTTTGATATTGTGTTTATGGAGGATTTTGCTAATTTTATCTGTAGTGCCCTTGATATAAGGAAGGAGGGCCATGCCATTGTTTTCTTCTGTGTCTTGGTTTTTGGGGGGTGTTTCTTTTTGGATTAGCTTCGTAACCCTGTTTTGCTGGTATCCATTGGCAATTAACACATTTGAGAGATTCTGTAACTCAGTTGTCAAGTGGTCTTTGTCAGCCAGGCGTTTGGTTCTGGAGATGAGAGTCTTGGCTACGGAGTTTATTTGTGCAGGGTGGTGGTGTGATTGTGCATGTAAGTAGCGGTTGGTGTGTGTTTTTTTCCGGTAGATAGTGTGTCCTAGGGAGCCATCAGGTTTTTTGTAGATTAGGACGTCAAGGAAGGGAAGTTGGTTGTTGGCTTCTATTTCCATAGTGAATTGTATTTTGGGGTGTAGGCTGTTGAGATGTGTGAGGAAGCTATCCAGTTTTTCCTTCCCGTGTGGCCAAATTACAAAGGTGTCGTCAACATATCTGAGCCACCATCCAGTAGCCAAACCATGGTGGCACCTCCGGATGCTGCACCCCCCTGCAATCCCTACACAGATCTGGCTGACACAGGCCACAAAACCACAGCTCGCCCCTATACACGAAGCCAAGCCAGAGCACAACTAAGTGCAGTACAGCCATCTTCTCAGAAAAACTCTTCACAAAGTTCAAGAGGTCAAGACACAAAGACTTTAGCAACTAATCCACACCTAATGACCCACCTAAGTGGTACTCAGGATATCACTCAAGAAATCACTCAAGATATCCCTCAAGTAATTAAGGAACAAAAGAAGAAAAGGCACACTAGCCTGGGAACTTCCTCTCTGCCCAGAACATTGGAGGCTATACACCACACCCCCTCAACAGTATTTATAGGAACTCAAACACTGAGATCCTGCTCTGTTCCAGTAACAAGAAGCCGAAAGCACCAGCCTGAAGATGACAAGTGAGACCTCGTCGAAACGTCGCCTAGACACCCCAACTTTTACACGGGAAGACACCCGAGGACACCAAAACCTGCATATATATATATATATATATATATGAATACACACACACCCTAGTCTTCAGCCTTAAAAGAAATCGCTGTGGTTTCACCCAGGGGAATGAATCCTACCTGTTGAATTGGATCTTATCAGATGTGCGGAAAATCTAGAGATGAACTGTGTGAGATCACAGAGCCCAAAATACATGCTTTTTTTCAGAGCCGTGCTCTTGAGGCACCGTTTTCTTGCAGGGGAAAGCAGGACGTCCCGGTTTTCCCTGGACACTTGCAGGGTATGCATGTTGTATTTTTCCCTTCCATTTACTTAGTGCTAAACTGTGTGTGCAACTGTTCTTGTGTTGCTGTACATTGAACATTTCTATATAGGCTAAGCAAGAAATCAAAATATTTTCAAGATATTTCATATGCAAATATATTTATTGCAAGATAAATGTTCTACTTAGATTATTTTTCAGTTGCATGCTCCCTTATGTACTGCAGTATATATGCAAATATAAAACTTTATTATTCCTGATTCCATTATCCTTTCTGTTAGAATAATACACTTTTGGGGTAATTCTATGGGTAATCCTTTTTAACTTGGCATGGGTTAGTTCCTCAGTATATCTTAATTCCCCCCCCCCCCCGCACTAAGCATTTAAAGCAGTGTTGTACCACTTGTAATAGTGGTGACTTCCTCCAAACAATCATGGAGAGTGTAGTTTGTTAAGGGTGACGAGAGTTGTTAGAAGGCCTATACCGAACTGCAGTTCTCATAGTGGATGAACAATCAATCCTTTTTCTCGGGGAACTTTGGAGAATTGGGAAAGGGTGGTGAGTGAACCCAGACTTTTAAAACCATCTTAAAATATCTTCTATTTGACTCTGGACAAACTGAGCTTCTGCCATTATACAGGAGATCAGAAAAAAATCTAGCTATGAATGGGTTAAGAATGTTTTTGCTCCACTCTTCCAAAGGAGAGAATCAATGCTAGCTGAGTCCTAGCCCCATTGGGGTGAAGGAATACATGTATCATTCCTAGCAATATTAATTAAGGACTAATCAGGTTGACATAGATTTATTCACAGTTGGTTTCCTTAAAACTGGCTTAACACAGTTGGGAAATTGGAAATTGACCTCCTTGTTCACACACAGCTCCGAAATGATCATTAATTACTGTACCAACCTGCTTTAATGACCTGGCAAGAGCTCTGTGCCGGACTTCACCTTAGATTACATGGAAGGCTTAGCCCATAATGCCCTCTTGGAACAGGTGTTTTTCTCCACACATTACTGTATGATGGGGATCCAGTTGTTCACATGTTGGGAATGCACGTAATGATTAAGACTGCAATCCTAGCCCCACTTACCTGGGTGTGAGCCCTACTGAATTCAATAGGGCTTTTGAGTAAACATGGGTGGGATTGCACTGGTAATCTGATCTGAAGACTTAAAACCAATGAGAGGCAAGATGATAAAAGAAATTAAAGCTGCACTCCAGTACCCACTTAGCTGAGACTAAGCCCCATTTTATATAACTGATCTTATTTCTGATTGGATATGGGATATTGGGATTTCTTACAATTAACCTGTGGCTGCAGGGGGCTGTTCCACAATCTAGTTCCTCGTTCACTTCCATTCTTTGAAACAAAAGTATTATTCTTGACATTAAACCAACTGATCTATTGATTGATTGATTGTAGATCAGTGGGATATAAAAGTGCTCATTGTGCCTTCAAGACACACACACTCATTGCTCTCCAAGGCCACTCACAAGTTTAATTTTTTTAATGACAGATTTGAGTTTGTTTGGTTTCCTTTGTTTGGTTTGGGTGTTGCCTGTTTTGTGGGAGGATGTCTGCTGTTTGTCAGTGTTTTATTCGTTTTGGTCATTTCTGTAGATGTTTTAGCTGTTTAGAGGAGGATACCGAGCAACACCAGTTTTTCCTTCTGTGAAATGGGTATTTTGTGGTCCCCACAATAGTTTCTTAGATTTCCAAATGGGAGTTTCAGGTTAAGGGGGGAAGGAAGAGAGTGACTGCCTTAAGATAATATTGTGAGTTCCATTACAGAACAGGGATGTGGACCCAGGTTTCTTTGGCTTCTCTCTCTATCTACTACAGCAAACTGTTCTCAGGCATGTATCTCAATTTATATTTCTGAGCACAATTCAAAGTGTTGGTGCTGACCTTTAAAGCCCTCAACGGCCTTGGCCCAGTATACCTGAAGGAGCGTCTCCACCCCCATCGTTCTACCCGGACGCTGAGGTCCAGCTCTGAGGGCCTTCTGGTGGTTCCCTCCCTGCAAGAAGTGAGGTTAAAGGGAACCAGGCAGAGGGCCTTCTCAGTAGTGGCGCCTGCCCTGTGGAACACCCTCCCATCAGATGTCAAGGAAATAAACAACTATCTGACTTTTAGAAGACATCTGAAGGCAGCCCTGTTTGGGGAAGTTTTTAATGTTTGAAGTTTTATTCTGTTTTTAGTGTTCTGTTGGGAGCTGCCCAATTAGCTGAGAAAGGTCATTTCTGCTCTTTTCCAGCAGAGATGAAAATCCAACCTTTCCTGCTTTCCTTTCTGGGAATGGACACGAGTCCTCTTTTATTCTTTCCCATTATCCGGTAGCAACCTAGTCTCCTATGTATTTCTCCTTTTCTGTTTCCACAATGGACACTTTTCTGTACATCCCTGGTTCCTGTCCAAAAGACAGGACAAGATTCCATCATCATCTTAGCCCCCCCTGCATCACATTTCTCTGCATCAGGGCTGTGCTTGCAGTCTGCAGCATGTCAGTAGCTAGGAAGTGCAAGCCCAGGACCAAAAACAAATCATGATTACTGTAGCGGGCAAACCAGGTGGTAGCACCAAAGAACAAAACCACAAGGCACACCAGTACTGAAGTAGACCTTGTTGTTCAAATGAAGCACCATGAGCACAGGAAGCCCTCTTAACACCCATTCCTGCATAGGAGATGCAGATGGCCAGCTACTGGACAGGCAATAGCAGATAGAATGGTAGGGCAGCAGTACTCACCTGATCTCTCAATAGCTGAGTCGCTGTTGCTTACTGGGAGGGAGACAGAGAGGTATGTGTGGTACAAACACCCTGGCAGAGCCAGTCTGGAACTCCTGCAGGTCTATTTGCACCACGCCAACAATGTTGCCTCCTTGCCTCTCTCCCTAGTAAAGCCAGAGGAGGTCTGGAGAGTGATCTTCCTCGGGAGGCCGCACTCATGTGCTCCTCCACATGGAGCGGAGATAAGCAGTTCCTGATAAAGGGCTGAGCCTCCCACTTACAGGGAACTGGCATATTCCTCTTCATTGGAGAAACTCATAAAATGATTCCATTTTTCTAGCCTGATAGCAGCAGTTGTATAAGTATTAGAAGGACACTCTTGGTAATGGCTTGACGTTTTAAATGTCCAATTCAAGATTACATAACAAACTACAATTCTACACTAATACAGCAATCTGAATATCAATAAAACAGATAGAGGTGAACAAAGAACCCAAATCAGAAGGCATTCAGCACTGAAAACCTTTCTAGGAAAACTGGCTATAATGCAAATAAAAATGAAAAGTTTCCCTCTTCAATTAAAAACCAAATTGTGCCAACTGAAGAACTGCACAAAACACATGGGCTGAAATTACTATTATTAATTTCCTTGTTAGCTACCTACAGTTGGCACCTTTTTATTTGAGAAATTATGGACAGTGGGGCAAAATTGTCAAGGGGCTTATGGGGACTTTGGTGTAATTGTGGTGCACAGCCTTGATTATTAAATACAGGGTTAGAAAAGAGGTCACTAATGGCCTGCAGTTAGCATACTTTGGCCACCCAGCCACTCTAGGTCACACAGGAATTGAACTTGCTAAGTGCTGCCTGCCTCTTTTCTTTAAACCAGTGCCTTGCACAAGAGCTCTTTGGAAAGACATGTTCCACAGTCCTATAAGTCTCTGTACATGTGCAGAGTAAGAAAGGAATCAGAACCACACTCTCTGTCTCCACCTCTCTTATGGACAATTCTCTCCCACATTTAATATGGACAGAGCTCATGGAATATGAAAATGCACAACAATGATGAATAGGTGACAACAATGTGTTATAGGAGTGCAGGGAGATAAGGCATGTTCTTCCTTGATTCACTGTTTCTCTCTGATTTTCTGACCTACATTCCTTTCATCCACCTGGCACCAAATATATAACTGTCAGTAGCTTTCGGACAACTTCCCTATCCTGTGCATAATCGACTCATAAAGCTAATTCAAGTGAGCTGTCTCTCTCTTTCAGATAGTTATTTGCGAAGACTACAGGTCATCTAAGCAGTGGTACCAACCACGCTGTTGTGAGCTCTGGACTAACCACTGCCCCCTTGCCCCCTTTGTCCTCCATGATCCAAATCATAGGAAGAGTGAGGCAAACAAGTTATGCAAAAAAGAAGGGAGAGGAGCTGAGCCTCAGCTAGAATCAGCAGCTGTTTGGGAGAGGACCGGGGGAATTTACACAATGTCTGGCCTAGCACGGAGAGCTACACTCTCCATCTGCTCCTGAATTCAGCAAGCTGACTTGGACTGCGGCATTGCTGATGCTTCCAGGCTGGATGCAGAGCAAGGAATGGAACCAGGAGCATTTCTGCTTTGTTGGAGGGTGTTAACCCTTTGCTGCCCGGCTCCCTTTGCAAGCCATCATCTCAGAGGTGCTCTGGTGGAAGGTGACTATCTTGTTCCAGGAAAAGGAAAATCCCACCACTGTAAAAGTACATAGTGTTCCTGTTTGTATGCCTAGATTAGCTATACACAGGGCTTTGTGAAGAACTTTGATGCCCTCATTTAGTGCCTCCAATCCTCACTAATCCCACACAAGAGCCCACACTTGCATTCATGGCATAAGTGGACTATAGCAATGCCATGGTTAGTCATACACTGGTGAATAGTCATAGTTCAGTGCTAGAGCATCAACTCTGCATGCAGAAGGTCCTCAGTTCAATCCCTGGTATCTCTAGGTGGGGCTGGGGGGGAATCCTGTATCCTGAAGAGCTGCTGCCAGTCATGTAGACAAACTGAGAGCTGGATCAACCAGTAGTATGACTCAGTAAAAGGCAGCTTCCTATGTTCCCATGTATACCTACTACAAGATCCATGTTGTGATGCCACCAAGCTTGGGAGAAAGCATTTCCTGAATTTCCATTTTGGTGCTGAAACACTGAGCTGGGAAAAGGGTATGCTTTCATGCTGGTGCACTCAGATAACTTTCACAGTTATCCATACATATCAGAAGAACCTATGTTGATTGCAATGTCCCATAGGCAATAGTCCTTCTTTGTTGTTTGCCTCCAACAATTGGTATTCAGCTCCAGATCCAGGCTGGATCCAAATGGGAGCTACAATCCTATACCCAACAGGAGCAAGCCTAATTGAAAACATTTGGGTTTGCTTCTGATTGGGTGTATATATGAGCACACTGCATATTAGATGGATGGTGGTTCCATTGAAATCCATGGGACTATTTTGTCTTGACTTAAGTCCCACTGATTTCAATAGGAATAAAGTTCAGCTAACTCCATCTAGATCCTACCCATTGTGGCTCTGAACATGAAGGCTGTATTTGCTGTTATAATGACTTGCCATTGATAGGCCTACTTAAAGTTGTCTACTCCTCCATTAAAGTCAGGCAAATGGTCATAATCACATCATCACCACAGATTATGTTAGTGACTTATGTGTTGTTTGAAGAAGTACTTTCTTTTGTTTTTCTGATTCTGTTGTTCATCCTTTTCATTTGGTTATGCATTCTTGTATTTTGAAGAAAGGAGGGGAAACATTCTATCAACTATATCTACACCATTCATACTTGGATAAACCTCTCTCACAGGGATGGGAAACTTGTGGCCCTCTAAATGTTATTGGTCGACATCCTCTATTATCCCTGACCATTGGCCATGCTGGCTGGGGACCTGGAGTCCAACAACATCTGGAGGACCACAGGTTCCCCATCTCCAATTGGTCATGTCCCTTTTTGGACATCTGTTTTCTAAACTAATTAAGTCTCAGCACTTGTACAGAATATGTTTGATAGCCCTGGAAGATTTTAAGCTCATACACCAGAAGAGAGATTAGTTCCAAATGTGTCAAAAGAAATAGACATCACAGAGCAAAAGTAAACACCCACACGTCATTGTACTCAAACGGTTAGCCCAGAATTCTCCAGCCAGGTGCCCTCCTGATGGGAATTGTAGTCCAAAACATCTAGAGATCACCAAGTTGGAAGAGGCTAAGCTAGACAAATGTGACTTTTAAAACTAGTGAAATGTTGAAGGTAACTAAGTTTCAGTTTGTCCAAACATGATCATCATATATTGTCACAGGAGATTAGCTTGTAGGTTTGATGTCCGCAGTGACCAACAAACTGCAGATCCCAAGTAGCATACAGGGCTTGTCAGTTTCAAGACCAAGATCTGAAGCAGAGCAAAAAGGAAAATGGAAGCAAAATTGTCCTCCTTCCTCCAAAGCTGCTGATTAAAATGGGGTGCCTCTTGGAATGTAAGTGAGCAACACTGGCAGCAACCTTCTCCTTAACAGGAGAATGGGCTATGGAGAAGGCTGAAAGAGACTCTGGAAAGAGACTCTTCAGCTACAGGTGCCTGTAGCAGCTGTCAAAATATATCACTATTACAGGTATATGGTGGGTTTGTACATATGGTGCCTCATTTAGAGGCTAAAGTGTGAGTTGAACTTTTCTCCCAAGTAAATGTTTTTGTATCTGCATGTTAGAGAGATACCAGTTTAAAGACATTCCACCCAGAACGTTCTGCTACAATGCTTAGTAACCAAACAAGCTGTGAACCGATCAGCTCACCATTTCTCAAAGTTTGAATGAACAAACAAAAGAGAAAGACTAAACTGGATCAAAAATGTGATGAGTGGTATGAACAGTTAACGCCTGCACAAAATCAGCAAGCTGAATAGAAGTAACAGGAAGGATATTTGCAAAGAGAACAATTTGATTACATAGCTTATTTACTTTTTCCTCATGTGGATGAAGACAGTAGCAGGGATTTGCATAGGTCAGCTTACTGATCCTTTGGAAAGCATGTAGCTATGGTTCTGATCAGACATCCAAAATCGGCAATAAATAAATAAATGTGGGAGAGAATTGTCCATAAGAGAAGTGGATGTCTTGGGTCAGTGGGTAAAAGGACTCTCATGTGAATTTCAGCCAGCAGTGGAGCTCACAAGAACAAGAACAGATTTAAACTAATAATGATGCTTCTGTGGATAATTTCTCTGTCTGTGATTTAGCTAATGCCCTGGAAAGAGCAAAATATTCAGCAGCATTACCACTCCAAGCAGTTCTCTTTCCTAGGTGAAACTGAGGCTATCATTATGCTGGATGTTCCTTTGGGAGAGCATCTGCCTTGCATTTGGAAAGTCCCAGGTTCAATCCCTGGCATCTCCCGTTGGGGTTGGGAAGGACTCCTGCCTGAAACCCTGGAGAGCTAGTTCCATTCAGTGAATGCAACACTGAGCTAGATGGACCAATGGTCTGACTCAATAATCATAGTTATTATGTGCTGTGGTTCTACTGAAGCTCTATCCCAGGTGTGGGGAACCTTCCAACCTTCAAATGTTGCTGAACCACAACTCCCATCATCTCTGGTCATTGCCATGCTTACTAGGGTCATGGGAGTTGTAGTCAACAACATCTGACTACTCAAAGGTTTCCCACACATATCCTAGTTCAGTCATTTAACATCATGTGAGGAAAAGAGAATAAAATCATTGCCTCTGCTCTTTCCTGCACATCCCCATCAAACTTCCTGAACCCCCTCCCCTCCTTGTGTTGGAGGCTGAATGTCTACAGCAGGAAGCTTTATTTAATGGAGTGGGTTTTGCGTGTGATTTAGAATCCTTGATGTTCTGCCCCAAACATGTGGCTGCAGGGAAAGAGACAGAGATGTTTGGTGGAGGAGGACAAAGGGCGCATAGGGCTGGTCTAGGACATTTTGCTGCTTCAGCAAGACAGAAAATGCCACCACCACACTGCCACCGCCTCTTCCGCACCTGCCTACCACTGCTGCTTCTACATTCAGCTGCCACTGTGGCCACCTCCTCCATGCCCAGCTGTCTCATGTGCTGCCTCTACCTATCCACCCACCATGCCCACCTCCTCCATGCCCATCTGTGGAAGAGGCATCCACGGCAGCAGGCAAGCACAGTGAAGGAGGAGGATGGGGGCATGGAGTAGAGGGTAGAGGAGACAGGCGCAGCGGGAAGTGGTGGCAGAGGAGGGTCGATCTGCCACTTGAGACTACCACCTCATCTCATGGACAGGCATGTCCTGTCCACACCCACTTTGAACTGTGGTGAATGGGGTGGCTATGGTTTTCCCAGTAGTGATGTATGGAAGTGAGAGCTGGACCATAAAGAAGGTTGATCACTGAAGAATTTATGCTTTTGAATTATGGTGCTGGAGGAGACTCTTGAGAGTCCCATGGACTGCAAGAAGATCAAACCTCTCCATTCTGAAGGAAATTAGCCCTGAGTGCTGAACTGGAAGGACAGATCGTGAAGCTGAGGCTCTAATACTTTGGCCACCTCATGAGAAGAGAAGACTCCCTGGAAAAGACCCTGATGTTGGGAAAGATGGAGGGCACAAGGAGAAGGGGACGACAGAGGACGAGATGGTTGGACAGTGTTCTTGAAGCTACAAACATGAGTTTGACCAAACTGCGGGAGGCAGTGGAAGACAGGAGTGCCTGGCTTGCTCTGGTCCATGGGGTCATGAAGAGTCGGACATGACCAAATGACTAAACAACAACAATTGGGGTGGCAGAGATAGACTGGATAGGGTTCTGGTCATAGCTGCTAAAGCTTTTTCCTTTCCTTTCCTTTCCTTTCCTTTTTAAAAAGAATTTATCTACAAAGTGAAAGGAATACAAAAGATCAGCATAAATTCATGAAGAGATCACATCCACCAGATACAAACACATCATATTCTCAAATAGATGAAGGTTATCATGTAGACTAAACAGTAAGCACATAAAAATGAGTTTAGCCAACTGTGTCTTTTCAAAAAGATTAATGGACTAAGCGGAGTCTAGGAAGAGAATGTTTCTTATGAATATGTGATATAAAGGGATACTAGACAACACAGAAGGTGTCAGTTTTTACCAAGCCTCTCAAAAAATGAACCTGATGAGCCCATTTATGTCGTGTGGCCAAACCAGTTGCACTACCCCAAAACCGCCTCCTCTCTCTTTAACTTTTCTCTTGCAGAATCATGGCCCCCAAAGTAAGGGCTCAGCAGGCTGCCTCATATGCCTCAATTGAAGTGTATGTCTTCAGCAATTTCCTGGTGTCCCACAAAGCCCACCTCAGTATAAGCCTGTTAAGAAAGTGAAAGCAAAATCTGCAGGGCACCTGTTTTCATTCCATAACAGCAAAAGCAGTATAAAGTCCTCCTTGAAAGAGTGATTCTCTAAAGAAGACAATTGTTACACTAATGAAAAGAGGCTGGCTAAAGGAGTGAAAGGGTATTACTCATCTTGTTAAACATAGATACCTGGAGAGATCTATTGCTGCAAGACAGAGAGCTTCCCATACAACTGTACCAGCTCAGCAGAAAAAAATCCAGTGCAAATACAATATAGAAATAATTGTGGTTCAGTGCAATCAGTGCAACTCATCACATCACACCAATACAAACAACGCAATGCAGAATCAACACAATATAATAGTGGGAGTTAAGAGGCAACCACACACTATCAATCCAAAAGTCAATATAGTGCAAATCATTATGAGTTCCCAAGGTTGTTTCCTCACCCTTTTCACAGCATTTCTCTGAAGAAAACACACACACACACAAAACAGATTTAGATGGAGGATCCTCACTGCACTGTTTATTACAATTCATGTTCCATCTTTCAGGATACGAATCCTTCCTCACATAGTGCAATGCTTTTCTCCGGCTCCAAGATCCTGACAACTAATTCCCACTGATTAAAGGTTCCCCCAAAGGTTATCTAATGCTTTTCTTTTTTACGAAATCTTTTGATTACTATTATACATGCATACAAAAAAATGAAACCAATCAATCATTGTATCCCTTAATCAAAAAAATGTATAGCATATAATAAAGTCCATATTGTACATGGACTCTACAACAAGAGCAATACATGTCAGATTTATAGCAATGAAAAAATAAATATATTAATTGATTCAATATTATCTTGGGATTTCATATTCTGGTGACTTATATATAAAAAAACACTTTTCCATAAAGAAGAGGTAATCATCCTTCTTTAAATCTCTTATACGGTAATGTATAAGTTTTGTTTTATTATATTCATAACCTCTTGCCAGAATGCTTTGAGAAGACCCAAAATACATGCATTAAATCTGCCCATTGTGCTTGACACCACCAATACTTATTATTCTATAATTTAGCATTATTATTGCATTTTATGAAAGTTTTATTTAAGGTTGGCTGATATAACATTTGTTACATTCTCATTCATTTAAGGTCACTCTGTTGCAGAGATTCAAATCAATTTCCCATTTAGCTTTAAAGTTAAATTTACCTATTTCTAACGTTTGTAATATCTGAGACCGCTTACTCAACAAAGCCCTTCGATTCAGCAGCAGCTGAAAACTGACAGGTCTCTATTTAATGAATTAACATATTTCTGTCCTGCTTTTTATTATCACTACTCCCAGGGTATCTGCCCATCAGATGAAAAGAATGGGTGGTTGTGGTGTCTCACCATGATGGACTTCTGCTTGTGCGGGGTGGGGGCGGGACTTGCCCTTCCTCTCTTTCCTTCTGCAGGCCCCCTCTGACCATGTGTCCCCAAAGTCTGATCTGGAAAGTTGCAGAATCCTCCAGAGCGTAGTGAGAGCATGGGGGAATGAGTCCACTGCTGCAATATTGGATCTCGCCCATTAAAATCACATATAAACAATAGAACAATAAACAGTAGCAAGCAACACTATGAAAACAGATAAAAGCAGTAATTAAAGAGGATAGAAGTGGCAATTAGAACAGTGTCACTGATGGTTAGAAATGAAAAGCCAGGGGAAATGAAAAGCTTTTTTACCTGGCACTAGAAAGACATGCAAGTTGGTGCCTGCTGAACCCACTTTGGGAAAATATTCCATAAATAGGACACCACAACCTAAGGAGGTCCTCTATCCAGTTGCCACTCAGCTCACCTTAGGCAGCAGGGGAACTTAGAGGGGGTGCCTCCAAACATGACAAGAATGGCAGGATTGTGACAGAGTAAGAGATCCTTCACGTTCTATATTTGATTCCAGCTTCACACTGATAGCCTTGAATGGCCATTTGCCTCGAGGTCAATTGTAGTCTGCTTGATAGGACTGAAGCTGCTAATCCTTTCATAAGATCAACAACTGGACAAGAATCTCCATCCAAAAAGATGTTTCAAAGCATCAGCTATATTCCCAAATGCAAACGTCTCTCTTATTTGAGGTGAAAAGATTATGCTGTATTTCACTCAGATTTCTGAAAGCGCCATAGCTTCCTTCACAGACTATTGAGCTACTTTTCCTTTTAACCGTACAAAACGTCCCAGCAAAAGACAAGAAGAGATAGCAAGAACATGCAACTCTTCTTAGGAGAATTGCTGGGTTTGGATTATTGTTTCCTAAGATGCCCTAATTCTTAGGGAACTGTTGTTCCTTCGGGCTATAAGAGAATGGTGAGGAAGTTCAGTGTGAATGAATGTAGCTCAGAGGCCTATGTTATTACTTGCAATGTGTATTATTATTGTTATTATTAATAATAATAATAAACTGTTTTTTGGGAATACAGAAATGTTGAGTATGTGGGCACTGGTAGAAAATCCATATATCAGTTCTCTGTTTAAAATATGGTGCCCCAAATTAATATTGCTATAAATATTAACAACATACTTTTCTCTGGCACATTTTGCACAGGCAAAAAAAAAAACCATTCCTCTTTTCCTAGCTCTTTGGCTAATTAAATAAACCATGTGCTTTGTCACTGAGCTTAGGCCCTTCCCTGTAAACTGGAATTGGACCAAGCTCCTGATGCCTAAGGTGGTGATCAGGACCTGAAGCCACTGGTTCATAGCCTCCTGCACTACCATATCTACCTGAGTGCTCCAGGCCACATAAAGGCAAAGAACTGCTCATCTTCAGGCCAGCAAGTTTGCCTTATGAGATCCATGTTCTTCAGCTATGGGTTGGAACTTAGAAGGGGTTTAGTGGAGGAGGGTCCTCAATTTACCTCAAAACTAGTCGCTTATCCTCACTGTTTGGCCTTGCTGATACTGGCTATGGGCAGATTACTAGAAACAGTTTAGTTACGAAAGGCTAGCCATACACACGTCCCAATCAAGATGGCGCAGTTTTAATCTTTGGTAAGCTTAATATGGCATAGTATGGCGGCACATAAGTCAGGAAGGATATTAACATGACTCCCCAGAATCTATCATGTCTCTGTTCCTAAAGTCGCCTTCTCTTTGTCTGGCCTGGGAGTACAGGTGTTTTTGTTTTGCTTTTGTTTGTAGCTGTGGAACCCTGTGAATGATTTTTCTGTAAATGAATCCAATCGTGTCTTTGGATGCTGTGATTCTGGAATGCCTCCTGGAAGGTGTAGCCAAGAAACAGAGGGGTCTTCACTATTCACTATTAATTAGGAATCGTGATCCTGTCCTTGCAGAGAAGAGAACAATTATAGCTTCAGAACCCCTGAAGGACTTGGCTGTTTCTCCTCCCTCTGTAAGGCAGAGAGAGAGAGGCGTCTGGCGGTACTGATCTGTGTACTTCAGTGTTCCAGGAAGAATCCTATAATTCAATATTGGCCTGAACTTGGATTTTATCAGCATTGTTTTGTTAGTACAGACCTCCAAAGCTGTCCCTGGTGACCTCCTTGTGATGCAACTCATCGGCAAGGAACACTGGAGGAAGCAAATGCCAGTTTTTCACAGCTCGGGCACAGAAGTGCTGCCTTATATCTGTGCTTTATTCTTTTTCCTTTCGTGATCAATAGTGAAGTCATTCTAGAGGGGACAATATTTGTTTTATAGCAGATTTAGTAAATGGTGCTACACTTTATCGCTCTAATGACTCCCTGTGGGAGAGCCAAGGACAGGATCAGTGGCGACCTTTCTGCAATGACAACTTCGGCAGCCTGCCCTGTTGTGATTCCTCCAAGGAGATTCTGGGATGGAAGGCAGCCTTTTTAGATCTTACTTGTCTTCTCTACAGCAGAATTCCTGTTTGACCACCACTAAAGCCATGTTCACACAACCAACAGGGTACACAGAAAAGTGAAGGAGCATGTGAACATGGAAACATGAGAAGAAGCTGCTGGATCAGGCTGATGGCCCATCTAGTCCAGCATCTTGTTTTCACAATGGACAATCAGATGCCTATGGGAAACCTGCAAACAGTTTTTGAGCATGGTAGCATTCTCCCCTCCTGTGGTCTCCAGAAATTGGTATTCAAAAGCATTCCTGAGTCCATGTGTGGAGACAGAACATTGCCATCTTGGTAGCAGCCTTCAGTAGCCCTTTCCTCCATTAATTTATCTAAGCCTCTTTTAAAGCCATCTAGCTTGGTGACCGTGGGACGCAGGTGGCGCTGTGGGTTAAACCACGGAGCCTAGGACTTGCCAATCAGAAGGTTGGCAGTTCGAATCCCCGCAACAGGGTGAGCTCCCGTTGCTCGGTCCCAGCTCCTGCCAACCTAGCAGTTCAAAAGCACATCAAAGTGCAAGTAGATAAATAGGTACTGCTCTAGCGGGAAGATAAATGGCGTTTCCATGTGCTGCTCTGGTTCACCAGAAGCGGCTTAGTCATGCTGGCTACATGACCCGGAAACTGTACGCTGGCTCCCTCGGCCAGTAAAGCAAGATGAGCACTGCAACCCCAGAGTCGGTTATGACTGGATCTAATGGTCAGGGGTCCCTTTACCCTTTTAGCTTGGTGACTATCACTGCCTCCTGTGAGGATATGCTCCATAGTTTAACTATGTGCTGCATGAAGTACTTCCTTTTATCTGTCCTGAGCCTTCCACCATTCAACTTCATTGGGTGTCCACAAGTTCTAGTGCTATGACAGAGGGAGATTTCCCTCCCTCCTCTTCCATGCCATGCATAATTTTTATAAACTTCTATTGTATTCAAACTAAAATGTCCCACGCACTGCATCCTTTCTTCACAGAGTCCCCTTGATCATTTTGGTTGCCCTTTTCCAGTTCTAAAATATGCTATTTGAGGTGAGGCGAGCCGAACTGTACACAGTATTCCAAATGTGTTTGCACCATAGATTTGTATAACAGCCTGATGATATCAGCAGTTTTATTTCCAGTGAGACTGAAGTGGCAGGCACCATCCCTGCTTCAGTGTTTTCCTTGCCTCTTCTGCACAGAAACCTTAACCATGTTGCTCATAAATAAATGTAAGGCAATGCAGGACTTACTGCCACTGCCCCATGCCTTAGGCTAGCCTTCTCTGACTTTGAATGGCCAGATGTTATTGGCCTACATCATCCCCAGCATGGCCAGGAGTCAGGGATGATAGAGATTGTGGTCCAACAGCATTGGGAGACCCAAGGCTGGGTAAAGCTATCCTATGCATTTCAGTGTACCCAGCTGGCGATGTGAACAGGGCTTCTGATTCCTGCTTTCATTAGATAGATAGGTGGATGGATATCTCACATGTTCAGTTTTTCTGGAATTCTGCTTGTGTTTATGGCTTTCCAGTAGGGCAGCAGCCTTTAATCAGTCGATCAATCAACTAATCTTTTAAAATAAAAAATTCAGCAGCAAAGCACATTTTCAGCCAGTGGGGAACACCCATTCATAGTTTTAGGCAATTTTGGTTCCAAACATAAGCCTCATGTCCTTTCAGCTCTTCTCCTGTAACAGCAGGGCTAGATAAGTCCATTCATGAGTGCATAGCTGTTGGGTGGTGAGGGGGAGGAAGTGGTGGTGGGTGCTTTAAGTAATCCTGACCTTAGAATTTGTCTCCCAAATTCCTTGACAGTCACAAGGACCAAGCATCCTACAACCTAGGCTTGTACATTGTCTTCATAGGAGGGATGCAGGAACCTTTGTCGGCTCCCTTTGCCTCCAGACTTTGCCCAGATCTTCTCAGCTGGTAACAATGAACTGACACCAGGCCTCCATACAATTATGCTGGTAACACTTAGCATTTAAAGGTTGCATCTCATGACTAACTCATGTCCATTAATTTCAGTGGGTCTGCTATGAGTATGATTTAGACAGATGCAACCTCAAGTGTTTAAGCAGCATTTAAGAATTTAAACATTTATGTGGTTATTTATACTTAAATGAACATGACTGGTGTATTTAAACATTTATATGGTGCTTTCAGAGCATTTCACAGACATTATCACCTAAGCCTTAGAACAGCCCTGTAAAGTTTTACTCCTGTATTGTAGATGAAGGGCTTGCCTAAGACCACCTGGTGTGTTCATGGCTGAGGCAAGGAATCCTCCCTGGATTCAGAAAATCTTAGTAACGACCAGCCAGTTGCCAATCTCCCCTTCTTGGGCAAGGTTCTTGAGATGGAAGAAGGTTTTGGAGGAAACTAGATCCATTTCAATTGGAGTTTAGGCCCAGTTTTGTCACAGAAACTGCTTTGGTCACCCAGTATTATGACCTGTGCCAAGAATGGATTAATTATCTTCAACCTCTCAGTGGCTTTTGAGATCCTCGACCATGGTATCCCTCTGAAACAGCTGTCTGAGTTAGAAGTGGGAGGTACTGCTTTGCTGTGGTTCTGGTCCTACTTGAATGGTCATTTTCAGACGTTGATGCTTTGGGTGTGCTCTTCAGCCCCATGAAGTCTTCAATGTGGGGTTCCTCAGGGTTCAGTTTTATCCGCTATTCTGTTTAGTATCTACCTCAGGCCTCCTCAAACTTGGCCTTCCAGATGTTTTTGGCCTACAACTCCCATGATCCATAGCTAGCAGGATGATGGGAATCGTAGTCTCAAAACATCTGGAGGGCTGAGTTTGAGCAAGCCTGATCTGCATGAAACCACTGAGTGGGGTTATCTGGAGTTATAGAGTACATTGTCAGCAATATGCTGATGACACACAGCTCTATTTTTCCATTACATCTGCAGGTGTGGTGGTGGGTGTGCAG
Organism: Podarcis melisellensis; assembly: GCF_964234715.1. Classification (NCBI taxonomy): domain Eukaryota; kingdom Metazoa; phylum Chordata; class Lepidosauria; order Squamata; family Lacertidae; genus Podarcis; species Podarcis melisellensis. The sequence continues at coordinate 27,404,734 of NC_138538.1, forward strand.
CACTGTTGTATTGCCTTGGTAATAGATGAGATCCAACAAACTGAAGCTCAATCCAAACTGAGGTTCTGTTAGTGGGTAGTTCCCTAGACTAGATTAATGGGAGGAGGCCTGCTCTTGGTGGGGATACTTGGTGGGTATGTAGCTTAGGGGTAGTTCTGGGTCATTTGTTGTCGCTTGAGGCTCAGGTGGCCTCAATGATGCAGGGTGCCTTCCATCAGCTTTGGCTTGTGGCCCAGCTGCCCTATTAACTGGACTGGGATAGCCTAACCTCTGTTATCTGTGCTCTGGTACCCTCTGTGTAAGATTATTGCAAAACGTTATAGGTAGGGCTGTCTCTGAAGTTGGTTTGGAAACTTCAGCTGGTGCAAGCATTCAGTTGCCAGGTTGCTCACTGGAACAAGACATTTGAGATATTACACTAATCCTAGCCTGACTGCACTGGCTGCCAATTGGTGCTGGTTTTTACCCATAAAGCTTTAAATGGCTCAGGACTGCTGTACTTCAAGGACCGCCTCTCTCCATATGAACTGACTCAGACCCTGCAATCATCATCTGACGCCCTTCTTCATGTGCCTCCTCCTCAAGAGGTCCAGAAGGTGACAACATGAGAACAGACCTTTTCTTCAGTGGCTCCTGTTTGGGGAATGCTCTTCCCAAGGAAGCTTACCTGGTGCCTTCATTACATAGCTTTAGCTGCCAGGCAAAAACATGTCTATTTAGCCAGGCCTTAACATTCTATTTTTGTGGGAAGGGGATTATTGATTTGTTTTTGTTTTATTATGTATTCTGTGTTCTCATTATTTTTTTTTATGTTTTGAACCGCCCTGTGATCTTCAGATGAAGGACTGTCTACAAAATTAATTAATTAGTTAGTTAATTAATTAATAACAGCAACCCCTTGGATCACAGTGCAGCTTCTTAGCCATTACATTACAGCAGGTCATCAGATCAAATCATTCCAATCAGCCATTTATCTTCCAATACAGAATCAGCAGAGTTTCACGCCTCTGGGTGGTAGGACTGTGTGTCAGATGGAAAAAAACTTGTCTCTATATAACAGCGTTTGTCAGCCAACTTTTTTGACAATCGTGCCACAGTTCAAGTCCAAAGTATTAGGTAGTGCAGCTGCAGTGTGCAGTGTAGCACATCTGAAGCCTTCTGTGCCTTTGTGTGGATTTTCTTCTTGCCTACTGAACCAAGGAGCAGGCAGCAGCTGTGCCAGCGGCAGTCAGGAGCCCTGCATGACTCCTGCTCCAGTCTAGTAGTGCATAAATCCCTGTGGCTTGTGCTATTTATAGTACCCATGCCATGGGATATAAAGCAGCCTTCTCCAACCTGGTGCTCTCCAGATATTTTGGACTGCAACTCCCATCAACCCCAGCATGATTGCAGAAGGCTGGGATAAATATTCCTCATTTCTATGCATGATGTGTGTCCAAGCAACTGTGTTACAACTGGGGAGTGGGGAATAGTATGTAAGCACACAAGCTGTTGGGTTGTCGGCTATATTTTTTTGTGTGGCTCTAGCCAGACTCAGTGCTTTTGTTTAAAAACAACAAAGAGTCTTGTGGAAACTTAAAAGACTAACAAATTTAAATACATAAGAAGGCCCCATCTAGTCCAGCATCCTGAATTCACAGTGGCCAACCGTATGCCCACGAGAAGCTCACAAACAGAACCTGAGCACAACAGCACTCTCCCACTTTGATTCCCAGCAACTGAGACACTTGTTATGGTATAAGCAGAAACTGGTCCATGGACCACCAATGGTCCATGAACTTCATTCAGGTTGTCTGCAGTATGCCTGTAAAAATACAATTTGGAATGATACAGAATCTAGCACAGCACTTTACAATTTCTATAGCATTAAGTGGTCCACCAAGACTCTCATAAATATCGAAGTGATCCATCGGCAAAAAGGTTTGGGAAGCGCTGGCATAAGCCACGATATTATTATGATGCAATCCACTTCATCAGGTGCACGATGAAGTGGACAGTGGCTCACAAATGCTAACACTACTGTATAATAATGGTGTTAGCTTTTTAGATGCTATAAGGCTAACCGGCTTTTCTCCCACAGTACTCCATCCTAAAAATCACAGCACTCTTGAGCTGGTGCTACTCAGGCATGCCACAGTTTAATATTGGGATGTCTTGGTCAGGTAATACAGATGCTTTCTCCCTAATTTATTTCCTGCCATGGCCAGCTAGAGCGGTTCTAATTGTGAAATATTGAAGAAGAGCAGGTCGATTTGTTTGCAGTCCTACAGTCAAATGAGCCATCTAAGAGGAGCAGAGACAAAAAGAAGTTGTGAGCACCCTTTTGAAAGGCCAGGGTTTTCTAACAATGGGGTCACCCACATTGCACCCTTGAGTGCGATGGCATCTTTGAGGTTTTCCCCTGGTGCCCACAAAACCTCAGAGCACACACATACCCCATTCACTGCTCCCTTTGTCATGAGGCAGTAAGGATGTTTACTTTTTTGACCCTGTAAGGTACATAGAACTAAGAGAGGAAGTTGGAAGAGTGGCACTCTTTCCCATTTCCTTTTTCAACTCTGTGGGTTTTCCAAAGCTCAGGTTAATTCTCCTGAATCTGACTTTTACTCAGGGCTCTTAGAAAAGCAAAATGTATGCCTGTGTGCTTTCTCCCTTTCTGTCTCAGGGCAGGGTGAAGCAACTGATCAGGGGAAGTGGGGAGATGTGTAGCACCCATGGCACTTGCTGAGAAATCCAAATGTGCCCATGGTGACCAATTAAAGTGTTTGTCAACTGGAAGTCTTTAGTCCAGGGCTGCTGTTGTTGTTTGTGTGTTATTTCTCTGGATTCCCTGAATTGAAATGTGCCTTCTGGGTCATTAAAGTTTCATGATGCTTTCACCAGCTTACTTGTTTAATTTCCAAATGTTTGACACTTAAGAGAGTTTAGAGGAAGAATCAGCTTTCTTCACTAGGGTCATATTAAAGAGGGGACACAAGCCAGCAAAGATATGGCTAGTTTGGAAGCTCTTCAGAAAAACCAATCATTTATTTTCATTCCATACATTGATGTTTGTGTGAATAATCTGAACATTCCTGGCATTCCCCCCTCCCTTATAATGAGTGGGTTTATTAATTTATTGTATTCTTTATTTAAACCATTTATATCCCACCTTTCTGCAAAAGTTTCAAATGCAATGAGCAAACATTCACAATTTAACAATAAACATTAGATTAAAGCAGAGTGGCTTTAATCCTGCAGGATCTATTTTGGTTTTTCCCCTCCTGGAACCCAGATACCTAGGGCAAAACGTAGGCTTAGGAGCAAATGCGCACTTATAATTGTGAAACGAGGCATCTGAGTGTATCTCAGCTCAATAATTTGATTTTTCAGTACCAGAACTGAGCTTACTATCCTGTTACACAAAACATCCATTCCTGCTTTTCTTCCAAGCTTTCCTTGCTTTCTTTCAGCAATCAATTTTGGGTAGATGTTGCAATTCTGAAACAATTGGAAGTCAAAAATTATTCCACTTGTTTAACAATTCTATGAGTAGATCCTGATCTATCTTCTGCCTACTGTTGGATTGAAGCAATAAAGGCTGTGTGTATGTAACACTAGTAAAAGCACTTATAAAGCTGAGAAATCACAAAAATTAACATCTCAGAATAATGCTTTCATCTGGTATCTAAAAGCTATTAAAATAGGCAGTAGCTTAGTGTAAGTGAGAACAGTATTCTACAGCCAGGAGGCCATCACTAAAAATACCCTGCCTCCAGTCACTCTAGACCATGTATCTGAAAGGGGCAGGACCCTAAATAAGATCTCTGCTGTAGCTCTTAAAGAGCCAGTAGGCTCATATGGGAGCAAGAAGTCATCCAGATACAGAGGCATACCTAGGGTCCCTTGCACCCTTGGCAAGGAGCTGTATGGAGGGGGAGGGCTCACCAGAAAAAAATCTGATAAGCAGGTGAGGTTGTCTGGACAGGAGGATCACACCTTGTGGGGCACCCACAGAGCTCTCTGCCTGGAAGCCACTTTGAATATCCCTTTCCATCCTGCTGATTCCTTCTGCAGGCAAAGCAGATAACTGGAGTGCTTAGCCAGGGGGGCTCCAGGTATTGTGGGAGGCCTGCTCCCTTGGCAGGGGCTGCTTTCACCAGTGCCACTGTTCAGATACCAAGGTATAACAGAGCTTTAAATGTCAAGACCAGCAGCTTGTATTGTGCCTAGAAATAAACTGGTAGCTGGTAGAGATATTTCGCTACCAGCAATATGTGCCTCAATGTAATTTGGCCTGTTCTAGCCAGTGATCGGGGGGCGCGGGTGGCGCTGTGGGTTAAACCACAGAGCCTAGGACTTGCCGATCATAAGGTCAGTGGTTCAAATCCCTGTGACGGGGTAAGCTCCCATTGTTCGGCCCCTGCTCCTGCCAACCTAGCAGTTCAAAAGCATGTCAAAGTGCAAGTAGATAAACAGGTACCGCTCCGGCGGGAAGGTAAACGGCGTTTCCATGCGCTGTTCTGGTTCACCAGAAGCGGCTTTGTCATGCTGGCCACATGACCCGAAAGCTGTACGCCGGCTCCCTTGGCCAGTAAAGCGAGATGAGCGCCGCAACCCCAGAGTAGGTTATGACTGGACCTAACAGTCAGGGGTCCCTTTACCTTAGCCAGTAATCTGGCTGCCATATTCTGAACTATCTGAAGCCAATACAGTTCACACAGATTTTCGTTTACCAAGTGGTTAACATATCCCAGTGTGCACAGCTACAAGGTAAGTCAGTTATCCATAGTGCCCTGTCAAATGGTGAGGAGAATCTTGTCACACCTCCACCTTACCAGAAACCAAGCCCATACAGACAAGCATTTTGCCACACCTGATGTCTTGGGAAATCACCACATAACTTTGCAGTATGATACAGACAATGAATCTATCATAGGATGATAAAGTTTCCCGTGCAACTGTTTGGCAGCTTGTGTCTGCTCGCTCATCCAGAAAAGCCGCAAAATGTTAGGAGTCAACTCCCTGCTTAAGAGAGCGACACAAGTTACTGGCTTACCAAGTAGTTACACATGCACCATGCAACTTCCCACTTAGGAAATGGTTTTCTGTGATGACCCCAAGTTTTCTTCCCTAATTTATACAGCATATGTTATTAATCACATTTTATTGCATTTATTAATGGGTCTAAAGGCTGGTAACAATTAATAAAGCTTCAAAAATATTTTTTTCCAGCTAATCCAAAACATCAGCATTTAGAGTCTTTGGTAACAAATCATTCTGTAATTGACACATCTGCCTTGTTTTTCTGTCAGTTGTTGAGGGCATTCCTTGCTGTAATGGAAGTATTTTCTGTCATTAGTTTCTGAACACTAAATGGACTAATCAAGCCAAGAAACACATTCTCCCCATCAAACTTCTGTTAGTGGATATTATCCAGGGGAAGGATCCAGCTACTTAAACACCCTCCTGGCTATACTTACTGCATCCTGTGCTTCAGGGGCTCACAATTTAGCTGTTCCAACTGTGGAACTGAAGGATTTGAAGCGAAGGGAGGGGACCTCCACAATATCAAAGTCCCAAGGAGGGAGGAGACTGAAATAGAGAGAAAAGGAGGGGAATCTTCAAGCAAAGCAAAGGTTTAGGTTATTCAGAGGCCACAAGCATCCAGTTCAGAGGAGAGCAGTGCACTTCTCTTCCTACCTTGGGCTGTGCTAAATGTTGCCACGCAGTCACAGTGAGGTGACTTTTGCTTCTACCTGCATATGAAGGTGTATATGAGTGGGCAGTTGTCAGTCATGTCAAAGGAAGGAAGGGGGTATAGCAATGACTAGTGATGTGTATGGGCTGTATGGGTAGGTGGTGTCTTGGGCTTTTGGTCAGCTACTAGGTGAATCCTAGTTTCACCATGTGGCTGAAGGTGCTGACACATTCAGAGTTCTTTTATAACTCCTCAATCTTTCTTTCAGCTGCTACTGTCCAGGTTCACTTTGCTTTACCTTCATGTCTCTTCCCCACCATCATGGAAAGTGTGGCACAATGTGTAGCACATACCCACAAGAACAAGTTGCTGTCAGGGGTATCTGGTTGGACACTGTGAGATTGGGCTGCTATGCTAGATGGGCCATTGGCCTGATCCAGCAGGCTATTCTTATGGGAAGATGTTAAGAAGATGTTCTTAACTGGGAAGATGTTAGGTCCAATCCTGACTGAATGCATATAGGTGTATGTGTGAATGCCTTTTGGTCCAGACCCCCTCCACATATGCATTCGGCATAAATTCAGAAAGATTCTGTACACCAGGCCTGGCCCACCCATGAGATGAGGCTAAGCAGTATGGTAGGGGCAGCACTTCCTGTCTCATCTCAAGCGGTAAACAGGACGTGCTGTGCACATACAGACTGCGCATGCATAGGCTATGCGCACATGGTCTGTGGTCATTTTGCAAGTGCGTAGGTTCTTCAGATGTCATACTCACTGTGCATCAGGAGGTGGCTCAGCTTGTGACTGAAGCAGGTTTGCTGCTCTTCTCCCTGTATAAGTGCATTCAAGCTAACAGTGGGTGTAATGTCTGGGCAGTCCTCCAAACTCCTTTGATTCTCTTGGAATAGGGTGGGAGTCAGGTTTCAAGCAGCCATTTAAATAACATTTGGAAGCAAACTAATAATACAGTGGTACCTCACGTTAAGAACTTAATTCATTCTAGAGGTCCATTCTTAACCTGAAACTGTTCTTAACCTGAGGTACCATTTTAGCTAATGGGGCCTCCTGCTGCCGCCATGCCGCCACCGCACAATTTCTGTTCTCATCCTGAAGCAAAGTTCTTAACCCGAGGCACTATTTCTGGGTTTGCGGAGTCTGTAACCTGAAGCGTCTGTAACCCGAGGTACCACTGTAATGATTGCTGGTCACATGAGAGGTATCTTTTCCTCAACAAATTTTGTCATTAAATGAATACTGTTGTTTATTGCTGAGGCTATGGAGGCCTGGGTGTGGTCAGTGCCTGGGTGGCTGGCTGCCTGAGACTCATATGTATACTGCATTGGGTTCTGTGATAGAGTTAATTAATACTAGTTGCTGGAAACCACAGTTGCAGGAAAGCACATAATAAAAGTGCTGTTGTGCTCAGGTCTTGCTTGTGGGCTTCTCATAGGCATCTGGTTGGCCACTGTAGGAACAGGTTCCTAGACTTAGTAGGCTCTTCTTATGGTCTTATAGATAGAAGAAAGGTGGGGTATAAATGTTAGAAAATTAATGTACACTAACAATGTCTTCCTGGTGCATTTCAGGCATTGTTATTGTAAAGGACATTGCACTAACCTGACCGTCTGTGTGAAGAGGTCAGCTCTCTTAGATGGTATCAGTGTTATTCACTGGGCATTTACATGGCACTCATGAGACCTATGGAGTCTAGAGATGCACAGAACTCTTTTTCATTCCGTTGGTGCAAATTCTTCCAGCCAAGGCTAATCTGACACCTGTAATATCATACTTACCATTGTTGTCTTCATCACATGCCAACTGAATCCATGCAACTGGGTGAGCCTACGCAGAAATCTAACTTCCCAAGGAGTGGAGTTAAGGGAAACAATGCCATTTAGCAGTCAGCGTAACCCAGACACAATTGCTCGTATGCACTGCCTTGATGATTATTAATTAAAGTTAATTATAGCACAGCTATATTTGAGCTGCTGTAGCATGCATAGACAAAGGCAGAATTACAAACAATAGGCTTGTTCCTCCACTGTCTCAGTGGGGCATTTCAAATTAAGAAAGCTCCAAGGTGAGTAGAAGGATGGAGCCTGAGGCTCTCCCTCTTTAGAAGGTAGCTGAGTTCTGCCAACAGCATCCGCATGGGATGCTGTTGCTGACAGGATGCTGGAGGGCATTGGCAACATCTTCTAACTGTACTGGCAATTGATGCTGGTGGCCTTGTTGATGGATGCCAGCAGTATCAGTGATGGATATGGGTGGCACAAGAGATAGATGCTAATGGCCGTGTTGATGGATGTTGGTGACATGTGTTGCTGGCACTGATAAAAGATGCTGCAGTATTAGTGAGTACTGGTATTGAGGGAAGATGGGGAAAGAACAGTGATAGATGGCCATAGCTCTGCTAATGGAAGTGGGTAATGTTAATGATGAATGCCAGTGCTGTTGATAAACAATGTTGGTAGCCTTGGTGAGGGTCAATGGTTGTGTTGCTAATAGATGGTGAGTAACAGCATTACTGATGAGTGCCAGAACTGTGGCTGATGGATGCTGGTAGTATGAATGAAAGTACCCATGAATACTTAATGGCAACATTGACAAATCTGAGGAGTAATGTTAAAGGATGCTGATAGCATTGGCCAAGGATACATTCTGACATGATTAGCAATGGATGTTGGGATGCTGTTCTAAAAAGCTGGGAACTTTAGAAGGAGCAAGTGATGCTTTTGCAGACTGTGACTAGGAGCACTAGTGATCAATGTCAAGGATTAATATTCTTCCATTCCTATAACAAAAGACCATTATCTTTGCATCTGCAGTGAGTCACCTTTTGGCTAACTTCACACATTACAGTTTGCTACACAGAGGAAATGTCTACATAGGTTTTCAGTATTGGGTGAAGCCAGGCCCAAGTATATTTCACTACATAAAAACTGCTGAACTGTTGGGGAAAATGTGCACTAGACTTCACAAATTGATAAGGGAACAGAGGACCACTTGACTGTGTGGGGTTGGGGGGAAGGGGAGAGCAAAAGGTGGGAAATACCGGTAAATCTTCTAAAATAATACAGTAAATAAATCATAAACTGGAGCCAAAGTGATGCCAAAAACAAAGAGAAAGCTGTAACCAGGAGCAGAGCAAAGTTCAGAAAGAAGCTGGAAAAAGAAGTAACATTATACATTAAAATCAATAGAACAACTTCTCAGGCACTTGCTGTTTTCTGTTTATTCCTTATGTAATCCAAGGGAGTCAATGGGGAAGGAAGACACTACAGACTAGACTCTCCTATTGCAGCATCTGAGCATATGGATGTATGCCAATACATTCAAGCCAAATCTTGATAAGACAGAGGTATTATGTGTTCTGAATTGTTGGATTCAAGAGATGGGGAGATGACCTGCTCTGGGCAGGCTTGCTATGCCCTGGAAGAAGCAGGTTCAAAGCTTAGGGGATACTTCTGGATCCAACATTGTCACTGGAGGCTCAGGTGACCTCAATGACTCAGTAGCCCTTTTAGACAGAGATGACTTGGCTACTGTACTCCATGCTCTGGTAACTTCAGCTTTGGATCCACAAAATGGGGGAGTCAAGAAGTAGAATTCCAAATCCCCACCAACTGCTGTGACGGGTTGCCAATCCCTCCCCCAATGTATTAGCATTAAAGCTTTTGTTTCTGGATACCTCTTTGTTCTCAGTGTCCAATAAAATCAACGAGCATGATATTTATTTAATATATTACCTATACGACTTTTCAGGCAAACCTCACAAAGATTATTAAACCAATATAAGGAAGTAGCAAAAACAAGCTGCAAAGAAGGGGAACTTTTGGAAAGCCAGATCTCTCCTCTTGTCAGGGCAAGATGGCTCTGGAGTACGAGCTCAATGGCAGCAGCTTTGGGTGGGAGGGAGGGAGGGAGGACATCTCAGCTGGAAGATGAGGAACTTACATGGTGGGCATCCCACCAGGTTGATCCACCTTCTCTCTCTTCCCCCCTGAGGACAAGATTTAGGTTGGTCAGATAACAGATAAGAGAACATGGGCAGAAAGTTCTTCGTAAGCTGAAGTGCAGTGACTTAGCAGAAAGAATACAGCTGATGTCAGCAGGACATTGTTTTCCCTTAAGGAATAATGTGCATAGAACTAGACAGCAAATAAGTTTGCATATAAGCAAAAATTCAAAGCCCTGCAACTTGGAGTTCAGCACAATAATTAAGCCCTGCAACAAACTTTCTCCAAAGAATTCTGCAGTGTCCCTAAGAAGAAGAAAAAAGGGGGGGAGCTTCAATCCTTCTGTGACTTGTGCAAATTTGCTAAGAAACAAAGAAGTCAACAAGGTGCCCTCCAGATCTGGTGTACTACAGCCCCTATCCTATCATCCCTAACTATTGGCTAAATTTGTGAGGGCTGGTGGGAGTTTTAGTCAGCAACATCTGGAGAACGCCTTGTTGGATAGCTCAGTTTTCCTGTTGGACCACAGTTTTCCATCAACACATAAAACTTCCTCCTCCCTCTCTCCCTCTCTCACCCCCCCCCCCCATTATCAGGCGAAAAAGAGAATAAGATAATTTAAACCCTTTTTTCATCTTGAAATTCTAGATCTTCATGAGGACCAAGCCTGGAATTCAGAGGGACAGAAATGACTCAGCCCTGAGCTACAGGGAGGCATGAGAGATACAGCATGGCCCAGGTCTGCATTTTCAGCTGTTCTTTCTGCAACTGCACAGTTGTGACCGAGGAGTGTAGCTCAGTGGTAGAGAACACAATTTGGATGCAGAAGGTTCCAAGTAGGGATGAGTTGATCGGTTAATGTTGGTTCTCTCTATTTCTTCTTCTTTAGTCTAAAGTCCAGTTCTCATTCCTGCAGCAATTTGTAATTGAAAAAAATAGCCTCATGAAAATTCATTAGCATTTTAGCACAAATTTATCCTAGTGTAGACCTTTTTGTATGCAATTTTTGCAAGAGATCTCCTCTAATATGACACATCTTTGTATGTTTTTCTTACAAATTTTATATATATATATATATACACACACACACACATTTTACCCTACTATTTACTGGACAGGGGGGTTTCACCCATAACTTGGGTGAAAATTTGGGTGCAAATTTTGAAGGGTGCCTGTGTCTCGATTTGTGCATTCTTTTGAAAAGTCCGGATTTGGTAGGTTTGCCTTTAAATGCAAACTTTTGCCAAATTTCTACCTTATCCCTAGTTCCACATTATTGAATAACTGGCATTTCCAGATATGTGGACAAAAAAATACAAGTGATGCTTAAGATCTCTATCTGGGGCCCTGAAGTTCTTGTCAGCTGCTGGGCTAGCTGGACAAATATTCTGTGTGAAATTAGGACAAAGGTGAGGAGTGGGTGTTGTGCTAATGGTGCACATTTGTTCTCTGTTCTCATGGTACAAAGGAAAGCAGGCCAAGGAACAACTGAAGAAGATACCATGTTAAATTTGGGCTAAAGCTGATCTTCAAAGGACAGGATAACAGCCTTCACTGTAGCCTACAATCCATGTAAATTGCAAGAGGGGGGAGTGAGAATGATAAAATAGTATGAAAATTACTATAGCAACATCTCGTCTATAGCTGACCTAGTTTGGGACAAAGGAAGGGTCCCCTAATACCTAAATGCATTGTAGACTGAAATCTTTCATAGCTGTCCAGAGGCAATTTTTTGCTTTGTTTACAGTGATTTAGTTTGATTAGCTAGGGAGGGAAGAAAATGCTTTCCAGGTTTTGTCACCCGGAGCTTTATCCTCAGAGGGGCTTTCACGATACTGTGATGGGTTAATCTCAGTAGCAAGCAGATCTATCACAGGTCTTTGGAAAAGCAAACTCCTGCCCTGTGTTATGCTAAGCTGATATAGTTTTCCACTGTTCTTGTGGATGGCTTATTTATTCTGGTCTAGCCTCTAGTGTGTGTGTGTGTGTGTGTGTGTGTGTGAGAGAGAGAGAGAGAGAGAGAGAGAGAGAGAGAGAGAGAGAGAGAGAGAGAGAGAAAGAGAGAGAGAGAGAGAGAGAGAGAATGGATTTCTTCAGTGCATTTTTTCAACCAATGTGTGCCTGTGGGCTGTCATACACTATAGAGCAGAGATGGGGAATTGTAGCCCATGGAGCTAATTAGATCTGCCAAACCTCCCCACTTGGCTATTTGAGCCAACATATACCCAGTGGGACGCGGGTGGTGCTGTGGGTTAAACCACAGAGCCTAGGACTTGCCAATCAGAAGGTCAGCGGTTCAAATCCCCACGACGGGATGAGCTCCCGTTGCTCGGTCCCTGCTCCTGCCAACCTAGCAGTTCGAAAGCACTTCAAAGTACAAGTAGATAAATAGGTACCGCTCTGGCGGGAAGGTAAACGGCGTTTCCATGTGCTGTTCTGGTTCACCAGAAGGGGCTTAGTCATGCTGGCCACATGACCCAGAAGCCGTACGCCGGCTCCCTTGGCCAGTAAAGCGAGATGAGCGCCGCAACCCCAGAGTCGGTCACGACTGGACCTAACGGTCAGGGGTCCCTTTACCTTTACCTTTATACCCACCTGTCTATTCCCTAATGCCATAAGACACCACAGGAGCAGAACAGATAAGTCACCGCTTCAGACAGCACTGAATTCCAGCAACTGACCTGAAGGAAAGCATGACTCAGCACTTTTGTTATTTTAGATTGGGGTGTGAAGCTTGGGAGCTTGCTGGACTGCAACTCCCTCATCCCCAGCCAGCATGGCTAATGATCAGAGATAATGGGAGCTGAAGTCCAGCAACATCTGGAGGGCCACCACATTCTCAACCTCTCCTTTAGATTAAAAGTTTCATTGTAGAAAATGGGGGGGGGGGAGTTGGATAAAGCACCCTGCTGCATTGTAGCAGAAGAAGAAGAAGAAGAAGAAGAGTTTGGATTTGATATCCCGCCTTTCACTCCCTTTAAGGAGTCTCAAAGCGGCTAACAATCTCCTTTCCCTTCCTCCCCCACAACAAACACTCTGTGAGGTGAGTGGGGCTGAGAGACTTCAAAGAAGTGTGACTGGCCCAAGGTCACCCAGCAGCTGCATGTGGAGGAGCGGAGACGCGAACCCGGTTCCCCAGATTACGAGACTACCGCTCTTAACCACTACACCACACTGGCTCAGCCCATCAGAAAACCAGAAGGCACATCACATGACAATGACAGTAGAGCCAATCCCAATGAGAAAGCCAAATTGCTACAAAATCGTCACGTGACATTGCCAAGGACATCCTGACAGTGCAAAGGAAGAAAATCAGACCAGCTGTCCTGAACAGTTTGCTGGTGTAAGAACTGTCCTTCAGAACAATGCCACTGAGACAAGCACAGACACCAAGTGTTCTTAATCTTACAATCTGTTCTGTACTGCTCTTGTGTCTGGCTAGGAAGAAAATGCTGAGAGACTTGAGCCCTCTCGCCTGATCCAATGGAAGGCCTCCATTAAAGAAAGGCCTTGGCCACATCCACAACGTACATTTAAAGTGGTGCTGTGGTACTGCTTTAAACAGTCATGGCTTCCCCTAAAGAATGCTGGGAGCTGTAATTTGAGAGTGTTGTTAGGAGATGCCCAGGTGACAATTCCCAGAGTTTTCTTTGAAGGGGGATTGATTGTTAAACCGTTCTGGGAATTAGAGCTCTTGGAGCAAAACTACTAACAACTCTTGGCACTCTTAACAAACTACAGCTCCCAGGATTCTTTGGGGGGAAGCTGTGACTGTTTAAAGTGGTATGGTAGTGCTTTTGGTGTGTGAATGTGGCCCTTGCCTACTTGAGACTAACCACAGCACGCATTGCTTTTGTCAGGAGCCCTTTCTCCTTCTCTACGATAACAATTGTATGCATAGGTCGTAGCTCCGCCTCCCTTCTCACTGTAAAGCCCCAAAGCTGTAAACCTTCCCTGAGTCCTCTAATTACTGAATGTGCTGGAAGTGGGACTGATTCTGTTCAGTTACTGTACTACCACTGCTGTTCTTCTAGAAAAAGAGGTGCCAGAACTCATCATGAACACCTCCCTCATTCTCTTAGAATGGCAATGGCACCCACCTGAGAGGTGCCAGAATTGGGTTCTGGCGAGTTCTGGCTTTAAAAAAAAACCTGGTTACTACCCATTTAAACAGGCTAGCCTTAATACTATGAAAAATGTCTATTTACACCCATCACACCAGACAAAAGCACCTCATTCCACTCAAATATTTACCTGTTCCCTCAGCCATTTCCATTGTTTATGAGGGCCTATGCAGATTTGTAAGTGAAATGTTAATATTTCATGTGGTTCTTTGTGAGATCCCCACCCTGCCATCTTTGAGCTTAGTGTTTCCCTGTTTTTCACATTGTGTGTATGTGTTCTGATTTGACCTACTTTGCATGTGAGCGTTCTCTTTACTGAACAGATGACATCTCTTGGATAACTTTGGCAGCAGCGGGGTGGGAGAGGAGGGAGAGAATATATCTATTTAGGGACAATCAAATAGATTGTGCAGCTTCTGCAGATTCCGAAGGTTTTTTTTGTTCCCACAGGATTTCGTTTTATTCCCGGAGACATTTGCATTAAAATAGGTTCTTCTCTCTTTCGGAAGGGTTCATCTGCTTCTGCAGCTTACTCAACACCTGAAGTCAAAAAGCCTCTGTCACATTTCAACCACTTACCCCCCCCCAACCCAACAGCCAGCTGCACATACACAAAAGGGCTTGATGGCATCTGGCAGGTGATAAGCATCACAAGCAGATATACAGAAACAAATTAAAGAATTGGGAGGCTCTTTCCTTCTCCTTCCCCACTTCACCTGAGAAAACTTTGTGGAGAAATTGAATTCAAAAGCATTTGTTATGCGTCAGTTACTACAGATGACCGGGATATGACCTAGCCGAAAGCTGCTTCACACTTTAAACAGCAATCTTGTCTCCAGTTTAAGGTCATATCTGCATGTCCTACAGTAAATATGTAGAGTGTGAAGGGCAGTCCCAGGATCCTAAGCCAGCTTCCTCCAACCTGGTGCCCTTCAGAAGTTCTGAGCTACAATTCCCATGCACCCTAGCTGTGCAAGCTGGCATAGATGGGTGCTGTACTCAAAAACATGTGGAGAGCTCCAGGTTGGCAAGACTGCCCTAAACACTTGGCAGCACATGCTAGTCAGTTGCAGCCCTTAGACCCTTGCCCACTTCATGCTTAGGGGCACATGTTGAGATTTACGCATTGCAGGAGGTTGGACTAGATCAGGCATAGGCAAACTCGGCCCTCCAGATGTTTTGGCACTACATCATCTCTAGCTAACAGGACCAGTGGTAAGGGATGATGGGAACTGTAGTCTCAAAACATCTGGAGGGCTGAGTTTGCCTGTGTCTGGACCAGATGACCCATGGGATCCCTTCCAACTCTGCAATTCTACAATTCTTTGAGCACGCATTCCGTGTGCAGAAGCCAAACAGACTTGCAGCTGAATCTTAATTCAGCACTGGCAATAGGACAGCGCCCAAGGCCAAAAGACTCTGTTGGGGTGCAAGGCTGGCTGCACAGCACAAACAAGGAAAAGCTGTGGCTCAGTGGCCGAACATCTGCTTTGCATGCTGAAGTCCCAGTTTTAATCCCTGACATTGCCAGGAAGGGCTGGGGAAAGACTCCCTGAAATCCTAGAGAGCATCTGCCGGACACTGTAGACAATAGTAATGGGCCAATGGTCTGACTCAATATAAGGCAGCTTCATATATTCCTCCAACGCTTTGCTGCTTCACCGTGGTCCCAAGCATCTGTTGTCTGAATGGTTGCCTCACTTTGCCCAATCAGTTCTGCTGTTGAGAATTTCACTAACACAAGAGGTAAAGGGGGGAGAAGAAAGCCAGATACAGTGTTGTGGGGAGGGTGAGAGAAAGGCCTTGTCTCCTTAGAAGCACCCGGCAAAGGCAAAACAAATCCTACATTGTAGTTTATTTCTATGCTGCCTTCTGGCCAAAAAGGCCTTCAAAGCAGCTCACAAAGGTTAACACACGAAGTCAACGTTCTTTCAAACAAAATACAACTTAGCCCAAATATAAATCAGCAGGATCTCAACAACGACATTAGCACAAAGAACCTAAACACAAAACATCCTTTCCCATGCCTGAAAGCAGAAACTAGTCTGCCCATTCCCCAGCAAAATGGCAAAACAGAGCACAAAAATCTTCCCAAAGGGTTACTGTACCTGAGGCAGACACTCATGAGCAGCCACTTTCCAGACAGCAGCTCATTACAAGGGTCCCAGGCAAAGCAGAGCAGGTTCATCCCAATGTTTTCAAGCACAGTCTCTCCCCAAAGGCTGGTGGAGACGGAACCTGCAATGTGTAGGACAGTGATGGCAAACAAATACACACAAAGCGTGTAACACGGTGTTGCAAACAAACACAGAAACTCAGAAAATTAAAGGTGGTTAAGTTTTTGCACAATTAAGTGATGCTTAATTGGGGGGTTTTAAGGACCATATTCTTTTGTTCACCATTACATTGCACCTGTAGGACACAGTTCTCCCATCTAGAAATATACTTCTATATCGCTCTGCCTGAATATTCTTTCTGGTGCCACCACTGATTGCAAGGGAAGCTGCAGCTATTCTGTCGTCCTCAATAAGGGACATAAACATGCCCTGCCATTTTTCTCCTAGGGAGAAAAATAGCAAGTCTCAACAGGTGGGGAGGATGGAAGGGGGACGTTGTTGGACCATTGTAGCCAGAGAAGGAATGCAACAGGCTCCCTAATCCTTCTTGAGTTCTTCCTTCTTCCTCCACATGTCCATCAACTCAGTACTGTCTGCTTTGACTGGCAGCAGCTCTCCAGACATATAGGAGTCTGGAAGATGCCAGGGATTGAGCCTGGTATCTTCTGCATGCAAAGCATATGCTGTACCCCTGAGCTTTGCTATATATATATATATATATATATATATATATATATCCCCATATATATATGGGGATTCTGGTGCCACCTACAGTGGGCCTTCTGGAGCCCAGAACTCCCAGGAATTGCCCAACCATGCCAACAATGGGCCTATGCAATACACCAAAGAGCATAAGAAGGGCCTACTGGATCTGTCGGAGTGAAACAATATAAACTCAAAGCTTTTGCAGATGACCTAGTTTTGACCCTGCAGGAGCCAGAATTTAGCACGAAAAGAGTACTACAATTAATTCAAGACTTTGGTCGGGTAGCGGGATTTAAATTAAACAAGCAGAAAACTAAGGTATTGGGGGGAAAACTTGACAGATGCAGAGTCAGAACGGTTTCAGAGAGAGACAGAGTTAAATGTGGTTAAAAAGGTAAAATACCTAGGGGTAAACATAACAGCAAAAAACTTGAGTCTATTTAAGGACAACTATGAGAAATGTTGGTCAGAAATTAAGAGAGATTTAGATAGTTGGACAAGACTGAAACTTTCCTTGTTAGGCCGAATTGCTGCTATTAAGATGAACGTATTGCCAAAAATGTTGTTTTTGTTTCAAACATTACAGATTGTGGACAAGACAGAGTGCTTTCGGAAGTGGCAGAGAGATATTTCTAAATTTGTCTGGCAGGGCAAAAAGCCCAGAATTAAGTTTAAGATATTAACAGACGTGAAAGAAAGAGGGGGCTTTGCCCTGCCAGACTTAAGGCTGTACTATGAATCAGCAGCTTTCTGCTGGTTAAAAGACTGGCTACTTCTTGAAGACACTGATGTATTGGATTTGGAAGGTTTAACAATGCTTTCGGTTGGCATGCATATTTATGGTATGACAAGGTTAAGATCAACAAGGTTTTCAAGAACCATATTGTCAGAAAAGCAGTGTTTAATGTCTGGACAAAATATAAAGACTTACTGGAAAATAAAACTCCAAGGTGGCTTTCACCATTTGAAGCTAAGGCCCGAAAAAGACTCAACATGGAGGCCAATTGGCCAAAGTATTGGGAAATACTAGAAAAAGATGGAGATAATTGGAAATTGCAGAGTATGGAGAAAATGAGAGATAAAGTGCGAGATTGGTTACATTACGCTCAGATTAAGGAAGTTTTTAAACTTGACAAAAAGTTAGGGTTTCAGGTGGAGAAATCGAAGTTGGAAACGGAATTATTAGAGCCTAAGACTAAGGTACTTTCAAGAATGTATAACTTGCTGTTAAAATGGAACACACAAGATGAAACGGTAAAATCGGCTATGATAAAGTGGGCACAGGACATTGGGCATAATATTATGTTTGAGGACTGGGAAAGGTTGTGGACTACTGGGTTGAATTTCACTGCATGCAATGCTTTGAAAGAAAATGTAATGAAAATGATATATAGATGGTACATGACCCCAGTCAAACTTGCAAAAATATACCACTTGTCTGATAATAAATGTTGGAAACGTAAAGAAAATGAAGGAACATTTTTTCACCTCTGGTGGACCTGCCCTAAAGTGAAGGCTTTCTGGGAGATGATATATAATGAGCTGAAAAAGGTATTTAAGTATACCTTCCTTAAGAAACCAGAGGCCTTCCTCTTGGGTATTGTCGGCCAGAGGGTGTTAAAAAAGGACCGAACTTTCTTTCTGTATGCAACAACGGCAGCAAGGATACTTGTAGCTAAGCACTGGAAAACCCAAGATTTACCCACACTGGAAGAATGGCAGATGCAACTGATAGAATATATGGAACTGGCTGAGATGACTGGCAGAATCCGAGACCTGGGAGAGGAGAGGGTTGAAGAAGATTGGAAGAAATTCAAGATTTACCTACAGAAACATTGTAACTTGGTTGAATGTTAAGAAGGATGCTAGATCATGAATAATTTGGCACCACTAAATTAGATGGAGTTATGAAGATAAGTAAGATTTAGGGGAATTTTTTTTTTCTGTTGGATAATTATTGGATCATATTTAAAACTTTAGGGATTTGAACACAGGGTATCTGAAATCAGAGAAGCAACAAGAGAAAGTTAGAAGATTGGAAATAAGGTGATAAATTGCTGGGAAATATTATTGGGATGAAAGTGGGAGCGGGAGACGTGAGGGAGTCCAAAGAAGCTATGAAACTATGTCAAGATATATGTGATATTGTTTATTTTTGTGTATTGTATTTAAAAAATGCCAATAAATATTTTTTTTAAAAAAAAAGAAGAAGGGCCTACTGGATCAGGCCAGTAGTCCATCTAGTCCAGCATCCTGTTCTTACAGTAGCCAGACAGGTGCCCATGAAAAAATTGCAAGTAGGACCTGAGCACAAGAGCACATTTGAGCTACACTGCACCAAGCCTGAAACCACCCAGAAGGAGAAATGGAATGAGATCACAGAGGAGCAGTATCAACAGCAATCCCTGAAATGAGGAGGGGATAGAGAAACCCCAGAAGACTGATGTCTTCCTTTGCAATCAAGAGAAAATACCCCTGATGCTGAGAGGAACTGCACAGGGAGATAATGAGAAAGCTGGAGGAAGACCTGTTGTACAATGAATTGTTATAAGTAGAGGTTTTTTTTCTATTTTTATCCCTGTGATTAGATTCTGAACTCTTTGAATCATCATTCATGTAACACCCTAGAAGCAAGCTACAGCCTCAGCTGAATGCTGCATTAAGTGTTCCTGGCTAATTTGGGGAGTATTTGAAATCATGTGTGTAGGCAGACCTACGTCAGACATACCACGGTTGTAATTCTTTTTTAACTTCTGAAATGAGAAGAATTGCTCGTTTTGTTATCAACGCATCCTTTGCTCCTTATCTGACAATTTATTAATATATTGCAATGTTGACTGATCTAGCTAATCTTAGCTGACTATTATGTATTTATAGATACGGATATATTTGTATCAAACCCGGCACAATCCAAAAACTTACATCAGGACTAAATCCCCATTGGCACTACATTTAAAGCAGCATCAAACCATTTTTAGCAGTCATGGCTCTCCCCCCCCCCCCAAAAAAAAAAATTCTGGAAAGTATAGTTTGTTAAGGTCATTGACAGTTGATAGGAGATCCCTGTTCCCACCACAGAGCTGCAATTCTCAGAGGTCACTGGAAAGAGGGATACACTTTTCAGCCACTTTGGGAATTGTAGCTCTGTGAGGGGAGTGGGGTTAACAATTCTCTTAACAATTCTCAGCATCCTAATAAACTACAATGCCCAGAATTCTTTGGGGGAAGCCATGCCTGTTTAAAATATCACCACGGTGCTTTAAATGTACAATGCAGATGGGCCTGAGAACTGGTCTATGCATGACTTGGAACGAGGTGGTAAAATTCTGGACTATGCTACTTAAGTCTG
This sequence comes from Podarcis melisellensis, assembly GCF_964234715.1. Lineage (NCBI taxonomy): Eukaryota > Metazoa > Chordata > Lepidosauria > Squamata > Lacertidae > Podarcis > Podarcis melisellensis. Next base: position 27,424,670 of record NC_138538.1, read on the forward strand.
CAAGCGGGGGGTGGTGATATTTCTGAATGCTCCTCGTGTGAAAGAACTCACTGCACTAAAACCATGTCAGATAGAGAACTCTGCCAAACCTTTCTCCTGGTGTGCTAACTTACTGAATAGTCACAAGGTTGTGGGGAAGATCATTCAGAGATATCACCTGCCCCTACTTGAGTCTGAACTGAATTCTGCCATCTTGTTCTGCCTTGTATATCAGCAGGTCTGTATAAATCCTATTAAAATCCGTTGAAATCTAAGTTCCATTCCGTTCCATTCCATTCATCTGGACAGAGCAGCTATGGACTAGCTTTTTGTAGCATCACTGGGCAGTGTTTAGCACTGACGTTTTGGTTTTGGTGGGGGTTTTGTTGTTGTTGTTGTTGTTGTTGTTGTTGTTGTTTGAAGTTACCAGGGCAGAAGCAAACTAGAATAGCCAGTTTGGTGCTCAAGTTCTAAGAATGTAACATTGCTTACCACTTCTCAATAAAGCCACTTTCTAAACTCAACAGTATTTATAAAGCTTTCTCATTCTGCAGTCAGAGAAGGTGGTGGGTGTTGCTCTCAGGAAGCACAACAGAACCAGGCTGCATCTTGTAGTGGCTCTTTCATACTGTTACATTGCGCATGCACACATTTGTCCAGGCCACCAGATGGAGATGTTGGAGTCTTAGAGATGATTAAAGATTGCTGTGCTCCTGGGATTTTTCTCTCTCAATATGCACAGGCAACTTTCATGTTTGACTTGGCTCCTTAGATATTTGCAGTTGCCTGGGTCTTTATTCTTCTTTTACATTAGGCAGCAATGGGCACGGAATAAAAGATTCAGGATGTGGCAGGGCTTAACTCAAATGCCCTGTGGACTCCTTGTCCTCTTAAGGCAAGAGGGCAAGACAAGACATTTTGCTGCCTGAGATTGAACAGCAGTGACTCCTCTCTGCCAAATCAAGCTGCATAGTACCCAAGGGTGGTCAATTTATCTGTGCACCTAAAACAGAAAATCCCAAAAAAGCACCATCCCCTGGAAGTAAATATACAACAATAATAAATCAAATTTGCTGCTCTCTCGTGGCACCCAAAATCAGCTGCCTTACTCTGTCTAACGGTGCAGCTGCAAAATATATTCTGTAGGGTGGAATGTGTTCCACTTTACAGGATTTGAAAGGCTGCAGTGGACAGTCTCTGTTTGAAGGGATGCTTGGGGAAGGTAGATTTAAAGATAAAGAGCCTTTAAAAAAGACAGCCTGGAAGCTGTCCATCATCAGCACCTGGACAGCAGTCTGAACAGACACAATGGTCACTTGGTCACTATGGCCTTCCTCACCATGATAAGATGCATTTTTTAAATACTGTGTGTAATTTTTTTATGTTAACATATCAAGAACAAAAATTCCAACGAATAACATTACAACAAATTAAAAGCCTTACAATAAATTGAAGACAGCATATGGTTGTACATTGTCATTGTACGTGTTAGATCAGGAAAAAAAATCCATCTCTCCATAAACTTATGGGGCTGATTTACATGTGTTTGCTTATGGGAGGTTGAGGTTGATCAGCATCACAATGGACCAGATATTTTGTAATTCAGTGTATTATGTTTCTCTTTAAACTAAAGCAATTGTTTCTGAATTTGCATCTATACATATTAATTATGTGCAAATTGTACGCAGATCTGTACCAACCTTTGTTCTCTTTTTGCTGATGCATTAACTCTTTTTTGGTACTGCATAGCATAGAAACATAAGAAGCTGCCTTATGTTGAGTCAGATCATTGGTCTCTCTGCCAAATCAAATTTTGGAGGGCCGAATCGCCCATACTACACCCTAACTTCCTGCTCTTTCGCTTCTTTTAAAACAGTCATCCACATCTGTGTCAGGAATCTTCTTTTCATATTGTGTAATGGGCATGGTTCATGTATTCTCTCCTTTTCTCATTTCTCTGTTATTTTGCTTCCTCAGAATCACAGGAGGAAAGGAAAGAAGAGAAAGGAGACCTGTGGTATGCATGGGCTGCTATATTAGGGAACGTGCCTTCCAGATGTTTTGGACTCCAAGTTCCGATCACCACTGGTGACAGGCTGTGCTGGCAATGGGAACTGGAGTCCACAACATCTGGAGGACAGAGAGCAAAGGACACAGAGGCCAGTTTGTCTACTAGGAAAGGAACACAACATGCCGCAAGCGGAGGCTGCAAAAACAGCAAAGCCTACTGTAATCAGATTATCCACATCTTGAATTCTCAAGGCAGCTGATTTGGAGAGTGCAATGAGGTGTTGCGGTAAGGGAATATCATGCCAGTTCAGTGGATCAGTCTGTGACTATCACCTGAGCTATTTTGCATGTTGTGTTTAGGATTTGCATTTAGTATATATCCTGCTGCGTCCCTCTTTCTGTCAGGATTCAAAACATTGTGCTTTCTTGGCACAGCTGGAGTGTCCGGTGTAGGAACTTGTGAGGTTCAGTGGTGACTGGTGCCCCCTGGCAGTGGGGGGAAGCAGAAAGACCAATGGTAGGTGGAGCCAGAGCCAATGACAGGCAGAGCCAGCTACAGTGCAGATCTGTACAATCACCAACTCAGAAGTAAACCCCATTGCATTTATTGGAAGTTGTAAGTACACGTATATAGAACTGCACCCTTGGGGACTCTTTACTATAAAAGACTCTCTCATACGTAATAAAGCTAGGAACATACGCTTTTCCTTTCTCAAGAAACGTACTGTCTTCCAAAGCCTTTCTGTTGCAAATTAAATAGCTGCTTTCATGCAGTATGTTGAAAGTATGCTGAGAGTTGAGTTTCGCTTCTGGTCCCTGCCCCATCCTTTTTTATTTGCCCTGAACGCTGCCTCTTTGAAAGAGCTCACACTGACATTCTGCAACCTTGTTTGAAAATGAGCCGAGTTTAGCTTGCAGAAGAGCCATTTTATCTGTGAGCAATTCTGGTGGGGTATCTGTGTTAGTCCACGGCAGTGAAAGCAACAAAGAGTCTTGTAGCACCTTAAAAGCACAACAGATTTATTATGTTACAAGCTTTCATGGGTCAGAGCCTTCTTCATCAAATGCTCGCCAATGTGGATAAGCAATAACACACTGCATTTAGAGAAAAGATGTGGTTTTTTATGTTTTTAAAATAAAGCAGAGGCAAAGCTTCTGCTAGGACAGGGGGAGGGCACCTGTGGCCCTCCAGGTGTTGTTAGACTCCAATTCCCATCAGCCTCAGCCAGCATGGTCAATAGTCAGGGATGATGGGAGTTTGAGTCCAACATCTGGAGAGTCACAGGTTCCCTATGTCTGTCCTAGGGGAGTATTCATCCTGAAATTGGGGGTGGCGGGTGTGTAGAAGTTGAATGTAGAATGCATTATAGAATGTATTATAGCCCATAATTCCAAATGGCATTTTAAATTGAAATGAGTGTTAACAGGGCTGAACCAGACAGAGACTGGGACTATAACACAGGCAGATACTTGGCAGAACAACCCAATGTGGGATGGGAATCCATACTGGAGAACCCACGCTTCCACAACTCTGCTGGGTTTGTTGGTTTGTTTTTTTCTATTTTTCCTAACAGATTCTTTTAAAAAGAGTGTGTGTGTGTGTGTGTATACACACACACACAGCAAAACAAAGCTGAAAAAGAGGTGCTTTCTCTGTTATAACTACATCAAGTGTTGTTTTAACTAGAACTACATTACTTCTGAAAATGGCTGATCCAGGGCTGAACCTGTCTAGAGAATATGTGAGCTTTAGGCTGTCTTGACACCCCCCCCCCCAGAAACACCCTTTTTTGTTCTAGCATCTCTCAGAACACTGAGGATCAGCAGCAATGGTGGAGCTTTCTTACCCATGCCAGGGAGATCTCTGACTTCTAGCTACAGCCAGGGACGTCATTCTCCAGCCATGGAGATGGTCTGCAGTATCCAAAGGGATAGATCCCAGTTGTCCTTCCTGGGAGCTTAGGATTTCTCCCTGAAAAACATGCCAATTAAATATGTGATAATGCCAGATACCTACCTCTCAGGAGCAAAATTAAGAAGGCAAAAGGAAGGACTAAGATGTACATAAATTGAAAGACTTCAGGGCTTATTTCAACAGTTTTCTTCTTCATCGGGGGAGAAATTGGCACCCAGTATGATTGAAATTAAACACACACAAAGCCCTTTTATCAGAAATAACCAGTGTGTGACTTAAACCTTCGCTCACAAACCTTGATGAATTTGCAAGCTGTAGGGATCATGGATTTGAGAAAATTAATTTTATGCTTTTCATCCTCCCAAATTTTTAAAAAAAGAAAATGGAAGAAAATGATTTTTCTCCTTTGTGCCTCTCTGGAATGCATCATAGATTGCAAAACGGAATTGAAATGTAATGAAAACAACATAATCTGTCTCGGGGGGGGGTCTGCTTTGTGAAAAGCCTGCTTCCCCTTCTGCCCTACTGGGGTGGCTGCCAAAAGGGTAGGGAAAGGACAAGGAGAAGACAGCCAAGACTTCCAGACTCCATCCCAGTAAGCAAGAAGCTAGATGGTCTTGACTATCTGACTTAATTCAAGTACTTGCCCCACTTCATCAGTCATTGCACATCAACAGCCACCTGCCATCATGCCCCAAATACTGGGATCTAGAAATATTTCAGGATTTATGATCCAAGTGTGTGGAGTCAATGTTTAATTTCTAAAGTAAAAGATGACAGCTTACTTGGAAGAATAGCCATGCCCCTTTTTATAATACCTTTTAATACCTCTAAATCACCACTGCCACTGAGCTCTGTTACTAGAAACCTGGCACTCCTGATTTCTAGAGTGGCATGCCTGTGTCTGTATTTATGTGTATAAACACACACATATACATACACAGAGATACACACACATGTGGGATCTGCAATGTATCCCCCTTACCTCCAAATAGTAATTCCAGCCTGCCTTGCTCTCCTCCAGAAAACTCCATTCCATTTCCTCTTCCCCACATTTCTTTTCCAACAGTCAACATTGCAGGGCTACCAGACATGGTCAGTCATCACTAGACTGTTCGGATGGGGGAGTTTGCCCTCTTTGATTTTGTTTTTAAAATATGTTTCGTACTTCTCTATACTTTAGGGCAGGCATGGAGAACCTTTGCCCCTCCATAGGTTGCTGTGCTGTCCATTGGCCATGCTTGCTGGGGCTGATGGGAGTTTTAGCTCAGCAGCATTCGGAGGGTCAAAGGTTCCCCAATTCTGATTGAGGGTTCTCTCAAGTATGATGATACCTCCCTCTTGTTTCTCAGTGACCCTGTTTTTGGTTCAAATCCTAATAACACAGTTTAAAAGGCCATGGGTTGTTTAATTAGTGGAAGGCCTAGGAGAAGGGGAATGTTTTTGCCTAGCACCTAGAGATATGTAACAAGGCACCAGGCAAGCTTCCCTGAGGAGAGCATTCCATAAGTGGGGAGCCACTGCAGAAAAGGCCCTTTCTTGTGTTGCCACCCTCTGGATGTCTCCTGAAGGAGGCACATGAAGAAGGGCCTCAGATGGTGATCACAGAGTCTGGGTTGGTTCATAAGGGGAGAGGCTTGTTAACAGTACATTTCCGAACACAATTCAAAGTGTTGGTGCTGACCTTTAAAGCCCTAAACGGCCTCGGCCCAGTATACCTGAAGGAGCGTCTCCGCCCCCATCGTTCTGCCTGGACACTGAGGTTCAGTGCCAAGGGCCTTCTGGCGGTTTCCTCACTGCAAGAAGCCAATTTACAGAGAACCAGGCAGAGGGCCTTCTCGGTAGTGGCACCCACCCTGTGGAATGCCCTCCCACCAGATGTCAAAGAGAAAAACAACTACCAGACTTTTAGAAAACATCTGAAGGCAGCCCTGTTTAGGGAAGCCTCCCAGAGTGGCTGGGGAAACCCATCCAGATGGGTGGGGTATAAATAATAAATTAATATTATTATAGTATTATTATAGTTCTGAGAGTTATTAGGAGACAACCCCCCCCCGCCCCATTCCCTTCACAGAGCTACAGTTCCCAGAGTGGTTTAACAGTCAGTCCGAGGCCTTAGATATGGTTAATGAATGTGCTGTGGAGCCTGCCATAGATAGTGTAATGACTAATACATTAAAAGCTGGATTTATCTTCTAGCTTAAAAGGATGGGTTCCTGGTGGCATAACTTTAGGAAGGCCCACACATAACCTGCATTCATGTGAACAATTTCATTTCCTGATGGATCCACCACTCGAAATGTCCTTATTTCATTGCCAGTCAAAGATCTGGCAACAATTTTGAGCATCATCCTAGAGAAAACATCTTTCAAGAGACTTCACAGAAAGTCATTTGAAAGAGTACCTATTGAATTGTTCCCTGTTTCAAATTCAGCATCTTCTGTAATCCTTTATTAGCAGCTAGGGGATATATGTGATAAGCACACATGTATTGTTGGGTGATTGAACCAAAGAATGGAGGAACAAAACTAAATTGCCACAAAGCTTCAGACGTTTACAGAAGTTGTGTTTAATACTGAAACAGGGCAAGGAGGAGAGCCCACCTGCCCACAAACTGCATAAAACAGAAAAGTACCTTTTTGGCACAAGGTTTAGTGAATCTGGAGGTGGTGGGGTTCTGTAACAAAGAGATGAGGTTTGCTTGCAAAGATTAGAATAGATTTTGATAGAGTTATTTTTAGCCTTGGAGTGTTCCAAAACACTTACACCCCACCCAAGAGCCAAAGTGAAAGGTGATGTAAGCCCATCTTTCTTCCCCAGTGGCAAGACTCCTTCTTCACACTTATTGTGTGAGGTTGTTGGAGAAGCCAAAACATGCATGCTGGGAAACCAGGAGAAAGTGAAAATTGAATGGGAGAGAGTATTTTAGCTCACAGCTTAACACTTTCCTGTAGGCTACTTCTCTTGATATGCTCCTGTTGCCTGGGTCATCAGTATACCAGTGAAGGCAATTTTAACTTGTTTCGCTGTCCTTCGCCCTCTGTGACAAAGGGACTGCACAGAATCCAGAGGTGATGTGCAAAAGTGTGTGCAGACAATGTGCTAGGTATGTCTCAGCTCAAGTTAAAACGTTCTGCAGAAACCAGTAGGAAATATTTTCCTTGGCTGTATGTCTCAAGCCAAAAGAAAACAACAACAGAGTACAGGTCCACCTTCCTGCACAAAGAAAAATCATGAGAATACTTATCTTTGATGGGGTAGTTTTCTACATACTCTGGCTACTGGCCATGTTGGCTGGGGCTGATGGGATATGTAGTCCAATAACACCTGGAGAGCAACATATTAGCCACCCCCGACCTGCTGCCTGAAGTGGTGCAGTCCAACAAAGTTTCACCACTTAGCATATAAATTGGCCCAGAGATTAGAAACTAGTCAGTAAGCATTGAATGGCTGAAGACAGGTGTAGGTGCTCATGCAGACCAACAGCTAACACTGGTTTTACTTGATTGTGGTAAGCCAGGAGCAGTGAAGGGAAACATCTTTGATTCAGTTCCCATTTAAAGGCAAATCCAACTGATTGGCACTTTACAAAACAATGTGCAAACTAAAACACAACCGTCCTTAGGAATCCTCACTACTTGAATTTTGCAATGCAGTTCTCCAACCAAGTATTCTGTACGAAAAGGCATACTAGGGGAAAGTGTGCATAAAAATACATGTTAGTGAAAACAACATACAAAAAATGAAATATTAAAGGATATTGGTTTGCAGAAATAGGCACGTTGGGCAAAATTGCATACAAAAATGTGCATATAAGCACAAATCTGTACAAAAGTGCTGATGAGCTTTCATGATGACTTTTTTTAAAAAATCACAAACTGATGTGGAAATATGGAGAATTAAATATTGGGAGAATGAGAAACTGAGGAAACAAAACTGACAGACTTGCCCGTCAGTAGCCAGGAGTAGCTAACCAGTGGCCTTGCCTGGACTATTTCAGATTAATCAGTAGTCCTCCATATGTTCTTGGACTCCAACTCCCATCAGCCCCAGTTTGCATGATCAATGGCCAATGATGGGTGTTGTAGCCCAATAACACCTGGAACCACCACATGTTAAGCATTCTGGCACTTATTGCTGTTATATCAATGAAGAAAATAAGGGTTTTTCTGAATGACCTCTTCTCTGAAATTGGAAAGCTATTCTTGTGAATTATAAATGACTTTCCCAGTGAAATGTGGAAAGACATACAAGAGCATTAAATAAAAACCCACAATTTCCCAGATTATTAAATGCTTTAACTGGGCATTTATCCTCTGTTTTGTTTTGGGGTTTTTTGCCATTCTCAATTACTTAGAAAAGAAATTCTGTTATGCAAAAAGTCCAGGGTTAATCTGTGCCTTCTCCATTTTAAAACCAACAACAACCTTAAGTATCCAGATTGGAAAGGATAATCTGCCAAAGATCTCAAGGTCCTAACCCCTCACCCCCACCCTGGGAATGTTATAAAACACTGCCATTTGCAAGTGATGCTATACTGCTTAAGGGGGAAAAACTGAAGGGCTTTTGAACCTGTATGCTCAAATAAACCTAAGAGGCTTGTAACTGCTAGCCAGAACTTTGACAGCAGTAGTGTGGCACTCAAGAGGTGAAAGGGGGCTGTGAAAAGGAGGATATGGAACCTGAATTTGCCAAGTCATAAGAAACCCCATATGGGCACTGGGGAACCTCCAGCCCATGGGCCAAATGTGGCCCACCAGCATTGAGCCTGTGAGACCATTCCCTCCAAACCATGCCCACCTACCCCAGGTTCAATTCCCCAGCATCTCCAGGTACAGCAGAGAGGGGGCCCTGTTTGAAACTCCCACCCCTATAATCTAGGGAGAGTTGCAGTCAGTCCATGTAGACAGTAGTGAGCTAGATGGACCAATGATATGACTCAGTAAAAGGCAGCTTCCTGTGTAAGCAGCAATAAATGAGTTAATTGCTGCTGTGCCAAGGCACTTTTTTATTTTCAAACTATAAAAGGACAAGAACAGGAAGATACAGCTCATTTTGCACGCAGAGAACAGCTTCTTATGTTACAAAGAGGCTATGAGAACTACTCCTCCCCTTGTGGGCTTCTTTGTAGCGTCTGAGATATTCCCTGCCTCCGTGCACATTTCACCACACTGGGCAGGGAGAGGTCCAATTTGGACATACTGTATTTTTTGCTCTATAAGACTCACTTTTCCCCTCCTAAAAAGTAAGGCGAAATGCGTGTGCGTCTTATGGAGCGAATGCAGGCTGCTCAGCTATCACAGAAGCCAGAACATCAAGAGGGATTGCTGCTTTCACTGCGCAGCAATCCCTCTTGCTGCTCTGGCTTCTGAGATTCAGAATATATTTTTTCTTGTTTTCCTCCTCCAAAAACTAGGTGCGTCTTATGGTCTGTGGCGTCTTATAGAGCGAAAAATACGGTACATTAAGAAAAAGTAAGGCAAAACACAAGCTCTTTCAGCTTCTGTCCTACATTAAAGCAGGGTGTCTGCTAGCATCTTTTTCACTGCTGCAGAGTTGAGGCTGTCATGCATTAATGCACATTTGTTGCTTCCCGAAACAGTGGAAGAATATGCAGCGCAGCGCTCCCCAAAGTACTGTAATATCCTGCTACATAAGACAAGCTCGTACGCTGGCCATCTCAATGATCCGTCCAGCTCAGCATTTTGTCTACCCACACAGACCACATTAGGTGGCTGATGTCTCAAGGAAGTTTGCAAGCAGTGCAATGGAGCAATGTTGACCCCCTGTTGCTAACACTCAACATCTAGCAGTCAGAAGTAATGGCTCTGAAAATGGATGATTTCACTAATAGATTTGCCCTCCATGTAGTTATCAAAGCCAGTAGTCCAACTATTTCACACCCAGGTCTCAACTGTAAGCCTGCAGCATGGAAACTACTTCAGTATTTTATTTTTACTATCTATGTCCGTATTTCCTCTTTTTAATAATCCCTCTCTTCTTCCCTCCCCATTCTTAATTTTTAAAAGCATTTTTTAATAGAAAACAGCACAGCACTTCTTAGGACAGGATATATTCTATTGTGGGATATTATGTGCCAGTTGAACACTAAAGATTTACACTTCTAAAACTGAAAGCAAAAGTTACCGTATTTATGCTAGTTGAGAAACAACATGACCAGTAACAATTCCAGAAGTGCGCTGCTGTTGCTCTCTACGAAGACTTAATTTTGTGTGCATTTGTGTGTGTGTGTGTGTAATATCACCTATCCTCCAAGGAGCTCAAGGGGGTGTACATAGTTCTCTCTTTCTCCAGTGTATCCTCACAACAACCCAGTGAGGTAGGTTGAGTTGAGAAATAGTGATTGGCCTAAGGTCACCCAGTGAACTTTATGTGTGTACAGTGGTACCTCTGGTAGCGAACGGGATCCGTTCTGGAGCCCCATTCGCAACATGAGCAGAACGCAACCCGCATCTGCTCATGCGCTGGTTGCAATTTGCCATTTCTTCGCATGCGCGTGACATCATTTTGCGCGTCTGCACATGTCCGAGTGGTGAAACTCAGAAGTAACCCTTTCCGGTACATTCCCGGGTCACTGCGGGACATATCCTGAAAAAATGTAACATGAAGCAGACGTAACAAGAGGTATGACTGTATGGCAATTTGAACCCTTGCTCCTAGATCTTTTAAAATGCCATCGTTGTACCCTCTGATTCTGATCTTAAGGATGGCCTGTTACACATCACCACAATAGAGGAAATGTGCCACCAAGAAAGAGTCCGCAAATCTACGTAACATTTTCATATGCCAGTTAATTCCTATATAGAAAGAGGCAAATTTGTAATTAATTACTATACTTCAGTTGGCAGTGCAATACATCTCACCATTGTGGAGAAGACTGTAACCAAGTGACCTCTGTGCCCGCTCCCAGGTTAAGTATTGGAGGACCCTCCTGCTTTCCAGAGAGCCAGTGTGGTGTAGTGGTTAAGAGCAATAGACCCGTAATCTGGGGAATCGGGTTCGCGTCTCCGCTCCTCCACATGCAGCTGCTGGGTGACCTTGGGCTAGTCACACTTCTCTGAAGTCTCTCAGCCCCACTCACCTCACAGAGTGTTTGTTGTGGGAGAGGAAGGGAAAGGAGATTGTTAGCCGCTTTGAGACTCCTTCGGGTAGTGATAAAGCGGGATATCAAATCCAAACTCTTCTTCTTCTTCTCTTCTAATGGTTCTTTTATCTTTAAACTGGATCTGGACTGGAGAGCCCTGAAAACTAAGCATGCCTTCAAGCAGAGGACTGTCCTCTGTAAAGTAGGACACAGGGCCACCTTGCTGGTGCTCAGGCTTTGAGTGTCATCACTTATGTGGCCGTAACAAGACCACCCACCCAACAGGGAGGTATCAACACAGAAGGCCAGGGCAGGGGAGAACAGGAAGCCCAGAACAGCCCAGTGAGCCATCAGTGACGATGGCTAATTGCTGGGGAAGTTAGGGAGATAGGGATGGCATGGCTGGAATCCTGACAGCAGCACTGCAATGTTTTCTTGCTGGTCCTACTTGCTCCCGATAAAAGGAAAACAACAAACCCCAAGCCCTCTGTTTCAAAGCTTACAGCCTGACATTTCTGTTGCATTCCTGACACAGCGCCTCTTGAGTACTGGACTTGGCTGCTTAAGACTGTGTACTTCACCTCATGCTGATCAAAGTTTCTGCTTCTGTTTATTATAGATTTCTGGTGTGTGTATGTGCATGTTTTCCCCCGCCCTCCCCATCGCCCTTTCCTCAAGTGTGTGTGTGATTCATGCCTTTGGGGAAGCTCAATTCAGAGGCAGCTGCTGCTTCTCAGTGGGGCTCCAGCCATGCGGCTCAGTTTGACAGGCACCCACAGATCTTAAGCCTTTGGCCAAGGTCAAGTCACCTACTGAGCCAAGGACTCAAGAATAGACAAGATGCCAGCTAAAGATCCCCCAATCTGCAGCGTGCTACTGGCTCTCTGCCAGCTCTGTCTCATTAGCCCCACTTTAATGGCTGCTTGCTTAGTTTGCAGAGTTCTTTGCCTGCTCCGTGAGGAAAACACTTGGTCGATTTTGGAAGCATGATATGGCTGAAAGGAGAGAAATAGGCAAAGTGCTTTTCCTATGAGTTTTGCCTTCCCACCCCAAAACATCCCCCCAACAGAGAGCTGGACTGCTTGACAGTCTAGCTGAATTATACTTTTGCAAAGAGAAAAACATTAGCCAAGTGCCCTATATTATTATTATTATTATTATTATTATTATTATTATTATTATTATATTTAATTTTCACCTTTTACATGTATAAAATATCATAAAAACAGCTAGAAATAGTCGGTACAAAAAATAACTGAAACTAAATTTAGAAACCAATGCAAAATGAACGTCTAAGGCAGAGACTTTTCCACCTAGCAGGAAAGTCTTTCCAAAACAAAAATGGCTTGAGTTGTTTCTGGAAAATACAGAGAATGTGTAGCTATTGTAACTCAACATATAAGCCTATTTATGTGTAAACTAACGCTTATCATAATTAACACCTATTGAGATTTCTCCAAATTAATCCCAGGTGGTGTGGGAGAGAGAGAGAGCGCCACAGCAGCAGTCCCTGCCTCCAACTGGGAATCCCACTACCATTAACTTGAAGGTCTGTCTAGAGCAAGAATGGCCAATGTGATGGTCTCCAGATGTCATTGGACTACAGCTCCCATTATCCCTGTTGATTGGTCATGCTGGCTGGGACTGATGGGAGTTGTAGTCCAACAACATTGAGACAGCACCCTAGTATATAGGCACCATGGTGTAGTGGTTAAGAACGGTGGACTCGTAATCTGGTGAACCAGGTTCGATTCCCCGCTCCTCCACATGCAGCTGCTGGGTGACCTTGGGCCAGTCACACTTCTCTGAAGCCTCTCAGCCTTACTCACCTCACAGGGTGTTTGTTGTGGGGGAGGAAGGGAAAGGAGAATGTTAGCCACTTTGAGACTCCTTCGGGTAGTGATAAAGCGGGATATCAAATCCAAGCTCTTCTTCTTCTTCTTCTCTTCACGTACAGCTTCACATGCATAGATTTTATGGAGAAATTCAAATGAATGTATGTATGTTAGGGCAGGGGTGTAGCATGGGGGCTTCCGGGGCTATTGCCCCAGGTGCATTGGGAAGGGGCACGCTGCTCATGTTGCCCCCCCTGAGCCAGCCCTGCACTGCTTTGTGAGGCTGGGATCTGATCAGATCCCAGGCTCGCAAAGTGGTTTGGGGAGGGCGGCATAAAAAGGCTGGGATCCAGGGCCCATGGCTGTTGTGTTCTTCTCATGCACCCTCACCTAGCTGCTTTGGGAGGAGTGTTTCCATGGCATGGCTCAAATCTTTCAAATGGCAGCTCTTAAAAGGAATAGCACCGAAATAGTGACCTCCTCCAGTTGCAAGCCTTAGACTATTTTACAGGGTTGCAAGTTGTGTGGACCTGATGAATGAATGAATGAACTTTATTACGGTCACAGACCAGGATAAAAAAACAACAACATATATGTCTAGAACCAGGCAAATGTTTTGTAAGATATGCTTACAAAACATCACAGGTCATGACAAGCCAAAGCCTAGTCCCCATGAGCAATGACCTGGCCTGATAGCAGCCAAAAGATTCCATCAGCAAAGCAGAATGAGACATCTTGTCACTCTTTTCAGGTGAGGAGGGGTCGCTAAAGAAGGCAAGCAGTGAATCTGGTCACAATCTGCTTGGACGTTCTTCTACCCAGCAAGCTCCATGGAAAGGAACACAATGCTTTTGCACATCTGTTATTTCTCCTAATGAGGCTTGTTGAGGAAAGGAACATCCTGGTTAATTGTGCCTTCTATCAGGTAGTGGGAGGCATGGAATGGCTTTTGATACTGTGTGAAGAATAGGCTTTCCACCTGTGGCATGTAGAGGAGTGCGTAAAGCATATGCCTTATCCTACATCGGGACATTAAAACTTGAGATCCTGTAAACCAGCCAAGCCTGACCAGATGGCCCATCAATATCATTTCCCACTTCTAATGATGGTGGCCCAAATACCTAGCAATTCGAAAGAAAGCAGGCATGAAAATGCAATAATGCACCTGCCTACCCCAGCTATTTCTGCAAGGATGAAAGCATCTCTTTGCTCTGGGGTAGGAGCTAATTGCTTGCAGCAATCAGGAAGGAAGATTTGATGGCTATTATCTTAGCATGAATAGCTGCAAATGCTCTTACTAATGTGGGATTGTGTGCAGAGGACTCTGTGTTCCTCCTCTCCTATATACATATTTATGGGCAGATCCATATGGATGTTCCAGAGCACAGAAGCATGACTGATGCTCCTGAATTGTCCTTGACCTTTCTGCTTGTCCAATTAGCTTTGCTGAGGGGGTGGGGGGAGACGGAATCATGGCCCATTGCTATGCTGCCCCAACTGCCTACACCCTTCAAGTCGCTTGCATCTTCTCTCGGCGACTTCCTCATTCACAGCCTTATCATTGCAATCGCAGGGAGCTGGAGAGTGCCTCGCAGCTGCTTGCTTCTAAACTCTGAAGTGCCTCATGCACAATAGCATGATGAGGAATGGAAAAGGAGCCAAGCCAAAGCCCTTGGCAAGCCGGGATTTGTAAGGGAGGAAAAGAATAAAAGAATAACGTTGCCTTTCATATATTTCCGCAAGCACTTATCAAGTCATAGCTCTTTCATGCTCCAGTAGTTCCGACTGTGATATGAGGCTAGATCCATCCTCATAAAACTCATAGGCAACATTATCGGGAACAAATTCATAAGGGAAGGGAAGAAAGTTACTTGATCCCTTTATACATGTTTTTCTTACAGCTTGATTCTTGGATCTAAGCTTGTTTAGTCCCATTGATTTCAGTTAGATTAAATCAGCTTAAATCTTAGTGCTTCTGGTTTAATTGGGTATGAATCAGGCTACTGAAATCCTTCTTGCACCTCTAACCCAAACTGGCTCTTAATATTGATCTCTGAGGTTTCCTTTAAAGAATGATTAATCTATGGGTTTTCCAAGTGATTCTAGAGCTCTCTCCCATTTATAAAGTTGGGGGTAAAGTGACTGAATGAAGAGTGCATAGATTTTTCACTCATTTGGATCTATGACTTCATATGCCCTCAAGCAAGCGGCAAGATATTTTGAAATTCCCAGCTAATTAGAATGAGTTGATGGTGCTAGATGAGAACAACTGGAAACATATTTCATGGGAGTCAGCTTAATAGGCTGGGAGATCTACAGATTCATCTATGAAACCAAGCAGATTTTCTTCTCAGATTGTGAGAGGAGAGGAATAATCAAAAGAGAGCAATTTAAACCTATTCTGCTTTGACTGTCCCAGTTTATATGTATCCTGGATGCCATAATGTCCATTTGATCTGCCAATGTTGTTTATGTTTACATCTGGGACCTGTTAAACAATGGTGCAACATGAAGTACACCTTCTTCGGGATTCCAGCCATTCTGGCCCCCTCCAGCCATGGTTTTCTGCCTGACACCCCCTAAAACAGCCAATAGGTATGCTATAGGCACTGAGCATGCTCAGTGTTGTTGTTTTTTTAGTTCTCCTCCCACCTTATCCTTTTTCTGTTTATTTATTTTTAACTTCTGCAAAGCTTGGGGTTCCTCTCAAGCCTACAGATGCCTGTCTCTTGTACGCTGGTGCACATTTTGGCTACATAAACAAGAACACTTCTGCCTAAACATTGGAAAGAAAGCATGTTCCATCAGTGACAACCTGTCTGTTTGTCTTTCTTTGACTCTAGGGCAATCTCCCAAAGGAGAGAGCGTGACCAAGGAACAGAGCTGAACTATCCACAACACCATCCTCCAGAAGCAATGCTCTAGGAAACCTTTGCACCATGAAGGGGTTAGGAGATAACAGAAGCCGCCATCTCTCTGATAACCTGGACTCCCCCCAAGAGTCTCTTTATGCCACCCAAGACAGGAATCCCTATCTCCTCAGCCCCACAGACTCCTACACAATGGACCCTCGATTCCCCACGCCCAACTCTCTCCACAGCGATTGCCTCCTTCCACTTAACAACCAGATTTCCAACAGCAGCACATTTCCACGGATCCATTACAACTCTCACTTTGAAGTGCCCGATGAGAATCCCTTTCCAAGCCATGCCCAAGCCACCAAGATCAACAGGCTCCCTGCCAACCTCCTGGACCAGTTTGAGAAGCAGCTGCCTGTCCACAGAGATGGCTTCAGCACCCTCCAGTTCCAGAGAACCTCTGACGCCAAACACCGGAGCGAGAGCCCCGGGAGGATCCGGCACTTGGTTCACTCGGTCCAAAAGCTTTTTGCCAAGTCCCAATCCCTGGAAGGTGCGTCCAAAGGCAGCATGAATGGCAAGAAAGGCACTGAGGACTCAAAGCAGAACCGCAGGAGCAAAAGTAAGGACCGGGCAAAAACCACCGAGACGAAACGCAGGACCAGATCCAACATATCGGGCTGGTGGAGCTCAGATGACAATCTAGACAGCGATACCTGCAACTATCGCAACCCTATGGGCCTCATGACCCTAGGCAGACAACCTGACCACAGCCAGCCTAGGTACTTCATGCATGCTTACAACACCATCAGCGAACATATGCTGAAATCCTCCAAGAGCAATAATGACCTCAAGGTCACCCCTTGTGCCAACATTCCCATCAGCAGCGAGTCCAACTACATCAAGAGAGGCTCCTGGTCCACGCTCACACTCAGCCATGCACGGGAAATGTGCCAAAAGGCTTCCGCTACCATCGATAGAGCTTTGCTGAAATCCAAGTCCTGCCATCAAGATTTAGCCTATCAGTACTTGCAGGTGGGTGCTGTGCTCATTGCATGAATGTTTCATAAAGGGCACTCTGATTCACTGTGGCCAGCGGTCTGGTTTGCAGGGAAGTAGCAGGGTTGCAGCAAAATAAATAATTCATTCTGTGTTTCCATCCATTCAAGCCACCCTACCCTATTTTTGCATGGTCACAAATAGAGCTTGATGGGAAAGTTACAATGGAGGCTTTCCTATTCAGGTTAGACTCGTGAAGAAATATTCTAGTCTGAACTCCCCAGTTATGACAAAAGTAATAACTCAGGGTCCCTTCAGACTGTCGGTATCTTGCAAGACAGATTCAAGTCCATACCAGAAAGTTAGATTTGCACATTTAAAGTGTGCACCATAAAGGACTACACAAGGTGGATAATTATTTAGGTAATGTAGAGATATGCCTGGACAAGATCTGAACAGCTTGCTCTCCTTAGGTGGGGAAAAGCATCCCATTAAGACTTTTGCTCGCCACTTATAAAGCCCACTATCAGCTATTCTCTCTTACATAAGGGACTCCACTAAACTCATCCAATCATTTTGACCATTTTAGCATTCTTACAGTCAGAGTCACTGAAGGGTTAGATGCAATCCTGTGAACTCATTTGGACGAACACCGTGAGAGTATAAAATACAGAAGTTTAAAATCAAGCAAGGGACCATGTTATCCTTGGCTGCTCTCAGACATTTCACTGATTAGAAAGGGGCAAATTTTCTTCTGTGTTAATAAAAATATACGTAGGAACTGTGCTTGATCTGAAGAAGAAAAAGTTCTGTGTCTTTACCCTATCAAATTTGTGTTCTCTTAAGGGAGGCCTATTTCTCAGTCTAAGAGACAATGAACCTGTGGCAACTGGAAATAACTCCCTAGAACATCTCCATTAACTTTGTCTGTCAGTGTGATTTTATTGCAGTTTCAGTGTCTGAAACTGTGTTAAATAACAAGACAGAAGTAGATGACAGGGAGAAAACGTTTAACAAGCCTCTGAAGCCTTTTTCTACCAAAGATATTGGAGCAGTTATTTGTACCTATAGAATCCCTTATGGACCTTTGACACGAGGCACACAAAGTTTCTTACCAAGTTACATGCATGTTACTTGACATTTCCCCCCCCCCAATTCCAGTGAAAAATTATTTATTAAAAATCAAAAGGCCATGATTCATGATGAGAGTGTCCTCACCCGCATACACATACAGTGGTACCTCAGGTTACATACGCTTCAGGTTACATACGCATCAGGTAACAGACTCCCCTAACCCAGAAGTAGTGCTACAGGTTAAGAACTTTGCTTCAGGATGAGAAAAGAAATTGTGCAGCAGCGGCGCGGTGGCAGCAGGAGGCCCCATTAGCTAAAGTGGTGCTTCAGGTTAAGAACAGTTTCAGGTTAAGTACGGAATTCCGGAATGAATTAAGTACTTAGCCTGAGGTACCACTGTAGTTGGAAAGGTTTTGGGGTGTTTTTTTTACTTATCAGGGATCAGTTGTGGGAAAGGAATAAAAGGAATCATCTTTATGAACACAAAAGCATTATTTGAATAAAGTACTAGGTGTCATAAGATACACACCTATAGAGTTCGGGCAACTCCCCGTTTCCGAGGGGCTTGCATTCCAGGTCAAAGCATGTTTCATAAACCCACCCAACACCATCACACCCTGCTCCCATTACACCCATTCCGCTCCCATTCTTCCCTCTTCTGAATACAAAAGGATCTGTGCAGCAGTGGTCATGCATCAGGTGGACTCTCCTAAAATGGTTGCCATCTGTAATACAAAAATGTTGACTGAATGTTGTCCTTGAGACATAAAAGCACATTATTGACATTATATTGTAAAAAGCTGCCCTGGACATAAGTTAACCCAGCTTTTGTTCCTAAATGGTTGAGTTGAGTTCCCCCTCCTGTGGTTCTTGCAAATAAAAATTAGGGAGAGACTTTACTCAATTGAAGACCTACTTAGAAAAGTACCTTCATTTGTATTTTCTATTCCATTTGTGTCAAAACATTACAATTATAGGCAAGTGCAGAAAACTCCCAACTGATTGACATTAAATGAAAGATATAAGCAGGATATCAAAGCTGCTTAAAAATAATTCAACAGAAGCCCTGTGCACCTCCTCACTCTGCCCTGCTACTGACATCAATTGGCCAGATCCTTGAAGTGTGAAATAAGTTCCTTATTTCTCAATGGCCCTTGTTTCCTTTCCTGTGAGACGTGCTTGAATAACATACCATAATTGGATCTTGCATATGAGTTTGTCTTGGAAGAAAAGGCTTCTGATCCAAATGCATTGATGCTAAATTGGATAATTCCGGGTGTGATTCCAGTTTCTGCAGATCCTGAGTCCCCTCTCCCTCCCAAAAAAAGCCACTATACTTAGTTATGTTATATTGGGCATCAGTATGAAGCAGCTCAGGAGCCCGTCTCATTCTCCAACACAATTAAGTCATACAAGACACAAAGCTAAGTGCAATTAACAGTCACTGTTTAAATGACAGCAGAGCATGGGTGAGGAGAGGAGAGGTTTAACTCTTTCTCTCCATTTTCCAAACCCACCATTGCGTTTCAAGGGAAACTCCCAAATCACACTTGTGGAGTCTTCTGAATTGCATATAGCAGCTTCAGAGTGGAATTTTTTGTTAGGATTGTGCTAGGGAGGGAAAGAGTTAAGCTTCCTTTCCTCATCTCCCACAATCCAGAGGCAGCTCAGGTTTCCCTTTGCTGCTATTTACATAACAAAATCCATGTGCCTCTTAATTGCATTAAAGCAATACATATTATGTATAGTTAGGAAACTAACCTCTTAAGCCAGTGCTACGCAGCCCAACAATCCCTGTTTCATACAGTATAGGAGAGTTTCATGCATCCCTAAACCCCAATCAGCATCTGCTTCAATACAGGCACACATTTATGACAGGATCACAGCAGCTATGGATGTTGCCTCTATTTATTGCTGTGATTATTGCTGTTGCTGTTTGAATGGAAATTGGATCTCTGATATGATAACTTCAATTCACCAATGGACAACGGGGCTCCCTAAAATACTGCCCCCCCCCAAAAAAAATCAGTGGCTTATTTTAGTTCAATGTGAGTTTGACACACTGTTAAGGTATTGGGTGGAAGTATCTGTGATAAGGCAGAGGGTGTCAGGTGGTTTTATTCTGCCTTCCCCAAGCTACAAGAAGTGCAAAAAAGACTTTGCAGAATTGGTTTCCTTTAAAAGAGACTCCGGGCATGTTTGGAGCCAAGGATTTGGGCATCAAGAGGTCTACCCTCCTTATTCCTTGATGTACGGGATCAGCAGCTTGCAAGCAGAGGGAGTCTACTGCTGGCCTGATCTCTGCTGTTCTCCAGCACCACCACTGAAGATGGCCAGAGAGTATACTGCAGTTTCAGTTGAGCAGGAGCTCATGACCAGAGGAGCTAATAGGATACCATTGGCTTATCTGGGCCTGCCTCCTTAGTCCCGGCTGCTTATAGTAGCTTTGCGACTATTACTAGGCTTCAAAATACTATGAGCTGTAAGTACACAAGCCTAAATTCACACACACACACACTCACCCCTTCACTGCCAATATATTCATTTTTTCCAAGACACTTATCTAAAGCTTTTGTCCTTTAAGAAAAACCTTTGAATTCCAATCATCCGAGCAGATCCTTGATTACAGTGAATTGGCCTATTCGTATGAATGATTCTTCTCAACCCACCTTGCTCCAGGGAGATGTTATTGCTTACAAACATAACTTGATCATTACCATATATTTCCCAAGCCCTCCAGCTTTGTTGCCTCACCAGCTTTTGTGATTTTTGCACTTTGCTGAACTCTTTCAAATGTTTGACACATGAGAATCTTAGCTTTTGTACTGAGAGGCACATTTCTATCTTCCATGGGTTTATCTTTGGGTTAGTCAGCACAATCCTTTAAAATATGACTGAGCTATCGTTTTCCTTTGCATTGCCCTTATGGGAATCCTTCATAGCACGATAAGCAGTCCCTGTGGAATGAATTGTGGGTGGGGTACATTATCCGTTTCGGGGACATGAAAATGAGAATGCACATCCTTTATAGTAGGCAGGTTTTTAAAAAATGGAATAAATTAATGTGATTCCTCCACCTATAATCTAAATTGGCACAGTCCCAGGAATACTGTACCATGTTATTACCATGTGGTTTTTGAGGGGCATTTGTTTTACGCAGAGCTGCATTGTTATAGAACCCTTATAGAAAGTCACATCTAGCAAATCTAGATGGTAAAGCTGAAAAAGCATTGAAACAATAGTGATGAGAAGACTCTTATTATTAATAATATTAATATTAGTATTATTAATCACTTCCCATGAAATTACCTCAAAGCGATTAATGATTTTAAAAGCCCCAGATTCAACTAACCCATCGTGCCAGCAGAAGCCAACACTAGAGCTCACACTAGTGCAATGGGTTCCCCCCCCCATGTCCCCTGTTCCTCCCCCAAATCCTCTCTGAAAGGTCAAGTGATCCCACCACCCCACAGAACAATGAACAGGCAGAGAAGAGGAAGAATCATTCTGTCTGGGAAACAGAACAGAAGGATCAGAAGAGTGCAGGATTGAACTCCTCCCATTAAGAATTAAAATGACTTAAGAAGATAAGAGCCCTGAAGGATCAGACCCATTGCCTATCTAGTCCAGCATTCTCTTTCCAGTAGTGCTCTATGGAAAGGCTACTAGCAGGAGAAGCATGCAACGTCCTTAACTTACTATTGTTTCCCAGTAACTGGTAATTCACAGCACAGTTGTCTACGTTTCTATGCGGAGATAAGCTCCCTTGAGTCCAGAAGGATTTCCTCCCAGGGAACTGAAGCTTCTAAGCCTGGACATCCTCCAAGTTTGGATACTGTGGGTTAAAATGGGCACAGAGAGAGGTCATGCCCTCTGTTGACTAATCATCTCTACCAAGGACATGCACAAAAACAAAGTAGGCGCATTGACTTTGTGTCTGTTCTTACATTTTACGTTGCTTTTAAATTTGTTTCCACTCTAGAAGCTGGGGAAACAGTGCAGTGACTGAAATGACCTAACCTTGCCTCACAAGAGACTTCTGTGCCCTGAGCAGTCAGCTGGAAACCACTAGACAGGAGCACAGTGCCACAGTTGTGCATTTCAGGGTTATTGATTAAAACTAGAAATGGATATGATGAGGAGCATTGCTGAGATCAAGGCTTAGAGCTCGGCCTCCCCATTCCAGAGGTCAATGGGGTTTTAAGTTTTGCAAACGTAATAGGTTCAAAACTATGAACCAGGTCTTGCAGGCTTATTGCAGCGGTATGAAAAATTCAAGATAAAAATATCCAAATCTATACTTGCCCCCTATTTGCCCTGGGTGGATAAGCTTCTTCTACCTTTCCCCGTGCAGTCATATAGAATAGAAACTTTCAAAGTGGAAGCTGTGTGTGTGTGTTTTAAGTATATTTGCAGCTGGGAAAATAATCGTGGAACAATGGTCTCTGTGGGAAATGTGGGATTTGCTTCAATTCAATATAGAAAAAGAGAACTGAGGATTTATGAAATCTTCATTCGACGATTTCTAGGCTTAGCTTAAAGTGCTAGGTTTCAAAGAGCTGTGCAGAAACTGCCACTGGTGTGAGCTGGACTGGGAGAAAGTGGCAGCACATGGGCAGGGAAGAGAAAGGGACCAACACTCCTCAGGAAGAGGAAAGACTCAGTGTCCTTTGGCTGCACACCTCTTCATTATTCAAGGAAGGGTTATGGCTCAGTGGTAGAGCATTCACTTTGCATGCAGAAATTCCCAGGATCCATCCCTGGCATCTCCAAGTGGGACTGGGAGAGAATGCTGAAGATCTGCTACTGGACTAGATGGCCCACTGGTCTGTTGTTCCTAAGTACAGAGAAGAGGTTTAAGTGAAGCATTTATTCAACTTTTAAACAGCCCTTCATTCAATCATCAAGGGCAATTTCCAAAATACTGGGGGAGGCTGGTCTATTATTAGAGCAAATGGGGCACTTGCCTGCCTTCTTATGTGCCTCTGATCCAGGCACTGGCTGCCAGCTTCCCCATCCTTAGTCTCAGCAAGGAGGAAGATGGGAGCAAGGACTAGAATGAATTAGCTCTGTCTCTCATTGGCTCTGGCGCCACCTACTGTTGGGCTCCCTGCCTTCCACCCTACCAATCCCCCCAAGCACCAAGTAAAATACTATTTAAAACTGCCAATAAAAACTATTTAAACGGTTTTAATAAAATAATTCTTGAGTTTCAAACCACTTTAGTATCAACAAGTACCTACAGTGACGCCTTCCAGACTCTCTCATGGCAGCCTAAGCAGGCCTTTCGATGGCTGTGGTTGTGCTTGTTTCTGGCTCTGGCTCCACCTAGTGTTGGCCTCCTGCCTTACACTGCATCAGTTCCAATGGGCACCAGCCACCACTGGTGGCTTTTGCAGGGAGCCTGTAGACTGGTGGACAGTCCCAGGCTGCATAACAACAGCCTGTCTATCCAGCAGCTCTTTATTATGGTTGAAAGAAAGTGACACACAGACCCAGCTCACAAGCATTTTGTGTGCTAGGTTAGTGAGGGATGTGGGAAATAGTCAAAAGCCCAGAAGCTTTATTGCAACGAGAGGTGTTAGGTGCTATTACTTTGTCAAACAAGCACAAAATATTTCATACAAGTATTGCAAGGAACGGGCAACGGATTTTCACTGTGGGGTTCGGGTGATGCAGAAGTGCCGGTTGATTAGCAAGTGTCCACATCTCTCTGCGTCCTCTGGGGACAAGATAGCAGTGACAGGGACTGGCAAAAAGCTGTGAGCTCTCGAGCCAATGAGAACTCCCAGCCAGCACTTGTTTTATTTATGAACTCTCCAAGGCTTGATATTAAACAGAAGTGAGATGTTATCAAAACACTGTTTTATCTCATTCGGAGCCTCTAACCGTACAGGTACCATGGGCAGGAGGAGGGAAGTGTTAGACCGCCTGTCTCTTCTGCCTGGTAACTGAATCAGCAGGAAGATTCCCACAAGGTGATCCAGGCATCCTCTTTCAGCCTGGCGTGCTCCCCTTAGAAGGCTTATAACTGGGCCAGATGAGTCCCTTTTCCTTATGACTCTCTTCCATGGTCAGGCTGCCAATCTGAAAAAGAAATGATCACATTTAGATTGTAGGGTAGGCTTCTGCATGGATATTGCATTGGTCACATAAGGAGTAGAAACAGCATTGTGTCTTCCAGATGTTTTGGACCAGAACTCCCAGCAGCCCCTGTCAGCAAGGGAACTGTAGTCCAAACCATCTGGAGGACACTGGACTGAGGAAGGCTGGAGCAGAATCTTTCCTCCAACATCTACCAGTAAAAACACCTGTCAGCAGCTGAGAGACCACACCCTCCAACATCCCAGTGAGGCAAATCAGAACATGACCTTTATGGAGGCCATGGCTCTCTCATGCAGGCCATACCCTCTTTCACTCAGGCCACGCCCCTTCCCTCGGCTCCCTCATTCCTTTGAGGATGGCAGTATCAGCATGTGTTCCATTTGCTATGCCTTCCAAATGGCTGATTTGTGGCCCTTTTCAAAAAAAGAATGAATCAGAAACTGGGCATCATCCAGAATTGGCTGGAAAGTAACCTCAGGGGTCAAGGCATTAGCAATAAAGATGGCCCCTCGGCATGGTAACAACAGATCGCTTACATTCTCCATGGCTGCCATCTTGTCTCTTGTTTCAACTCTTGATTTGGGCCAGGCCACTGTTATAATGCTCTGTGGAGCCATCTTGTGAAACGGGCCAGCCAGAGAGCTGCCTGTCAGATTCTTTTCATTCCTTCCCTTGCCTTCACTTCTTTCATGGAGGCAGCCATTTCCTTGCTTAACAACAGGGCTTCATTAACCATATTGCTAAGCACACCACAGAGCAGGGACCCAGCCCAATTAGGGCCCCCGCTGCTGTGGTTTAATTATTTAGGGTTCCCCAATGTGAAAAGCATGTTCATTTTGCTCCCAGACCAGGTTTCTTTCAAATTCCTTGCAGCTGAGAATGCACTGCTGTTCTTTCATCATAAAGCAGGGCAGCATTAAGCATCTCCCCAGCTTGAGGTAAATGTAAACCAACGGTAGCCTGACCGCCATGGCGAGTAGAGGATTCTCTGTCGTGCAAAATACTACTTTGCAGGACAGGGAAGAATACATGGAGCAGAACTTTTTGGGCTTCTGCATGTGATCATATGTGTGACGGACAATGTATACAATTGCCTGGGCTTTTATGAGCAAATGGTGGTAGATGAGAGGCTGCATGTTTCAAGGCAGAAGATGGGATCCGATTGGATTCCATTTGAAGCTCTTGTGCTCACAGCTGGGAGAAGGCCTTAGCTCAATGTTGCATTCTTTGCATGCAAAAGGTCTCAGATTCCATCCCCAGAATATCCCGATAGGGCAAGGAGAGAAACTGGATAGCAACTGCCATTAAGTGCATGCAGTGCTGAGCTAGATTGACCAATGACCTGTCTTTCTATTGATCCAGTGCAGGTGTCCGCTAATGGAGGGTAAAGGAGGGGGTTTTTTTTGCTAAATCCTCCTTACAACTATAGAAGGCATACACACACCCAGCGCTGTCTTCCATCCTGTTCTGGAGAGTCCACCAACTCTCTGAAATGGATTTTTGTGGGTGCTGAGGACTGTAGGAGGGAGGAGGAGTTGCATTGCATCTTCCATTAATGGACATGCCTCCTGGAAAAAACCCTTCTGCAGTTGCAAAAGCACCAACTGGATTCCACGCAAAGAGCCTCAGGAAAAGACTTGGTAAATTCCTTCCTCTGTGCTTCTTAATCTGTCACTGTCTGACCACATACTTCCTCTGGAAAGTTCATTTCACTCTTTTCATATAACCTCGCATATAAGGGCCGCAGTTTTTCTGCAGTCAGATACATTCTCATATCAGTGTCCTCGAATGCATGCAAGATTCAAGTATAGACCTAAGGATACATCAATCACAGCTACTTATGAGACATTAATACTCCTGTATACAGTGAATATGCTTTAACCTATTTGCATTCACATACTGGTAAGAGAGATAATTTTCTCGTGCTCTCAGAAGTGCACATTAGTGTATTTCAGATTCCTTAGGCATTATTTTTTTGAATGAAGTCCCAGTTGTTGCCTTATGGGACAGAAACGTGAGCTTATGCAATGAAACGGAACCTTTCTGGACAGGGAAAGTCCAAGAACCTAAGTTGCGTGAGACCTTATCTGAGGTTTTCAGAATTCTGTTGGAGAACCTAGACCCTTCACATCAGGGGTAGAGAACTAGTGGCGTGCAGGTGTTACTGGACTACAACTCCCATCATCCCTGACCATTGGCCATGATGTCTGGGGCTGATGAGAGTTGAAGTCCAACAACATCCTGAGGGTCTTATAAAACTACAGCTTCTAATTCTTTCTGGAAAGAGGGGATGACTGATCAGCCAGGTTGAAGTCTATAGTGTGGACTGTGGATATGCCTTTAGACTACAGCAGTGGTTCTGACTTTTTAAACTAGGGCCCGCTTGAGACGGCTGAAAATTACTGAAGCTCACCAGTTACCGAATGGTGGTGCAGGAACAGAGCCAGTCTCAAAATGGAAGCAGATGGAGGCAGAGTTTGGCATAATTAGTTGGCAATTGCTGACATCACTTTCTACTGATACCTATTTCTTCTTTGGAAACTGCTAAATTCTTTGACCCAGTGTTTTCCTTGCACCAAGGAGTTCCATAGTTTAGCTTTTCTCAAACTAAGTACAGACATTTGCTCCTTTACTCAGCATGCAAGGAGTTGCTGCTACTGGCATTGACCCAGTTAGAAGCCTAGGGTGCAGCTAGGGGGTGGGGTAGGCAGGTTGGGGGGCATTGGGCAGGCTGTGCCTCTGAGCACTACCTGAAAATGACCCAAACTAGCTTTTAATATTGTCTTGCTTCAAGAGACAGTTCCCATTTTAAGGGACCATCCTTAGTCAGTGTTATAAAAACTCTAGTGGGCATTCCGATTAACTATGAGGCACTGGTATTCCAGAGACGCAACATCACAGCTCCAGGTCCCAGGTTTTGACATTTTGCATTGCCAGTGCTGTTAGCTATTCAGCCTTGCCTTTAGCAAGATTCCCTCCCCTTTTCATCTTGATGCTGATCTTCATCTGAAGGAATATATGTATGTTGGGCCCTGGTGTATTGGGAGCCTAGGTAATAAGAGGCTTGATATTTAAGGGACAGAACATCCCAGAATCAAATGTCTTGGGTTTCATACTTGCATGCAGCAAAAAAAAAAACCAAAAAACCCCACCTGAGATCATCAGAGAATGCCCTCTGTCCTGTCAATCCAGAATAAAGCCTGAGATGGACAAGTAGCAGTTTAATATTTTTCTGCCAATTTGCAATCTCAATCTGTGGCTGCTTCAGCTCCCATTGTGTTATCTGTGAAAGGCTTCTCTCGTGTGTGATACCAACCGACCAGGGATCACCTCATCAACATGGTGATTGACATCATATAGTCAACCAATGCAGCTAGATGGCAATATCATTGAGGGGGAAAACAAATCCTTCACTGAATTTAGAACTGGGTTATTGCTCGCTTTCTTTTTTAACTGAGACAGTTTGTCTGCTCACTCTCACTCTCACTGTCAAATTACAACTAAGAGGTTTGTGGCACCTTTAAGACTAACAAATTTATTATGGCATAAGCTTTCTTTGGACCACAGTCCACTACATCAGATGCATGAAGCATATTGCAGGTACATAGGTTGGAGGAGGTTATAGCACTAAATGTGCTATTGACTGAATGTCTGTGTTGTCATTTTGTGAATGACCATTGTTCAAAACATAATTATTACCATCTATACTTTTCTGAATTTCCTTTCCTTCTGACCTCACAGAGTGCATACTTCTGAACAAGAGATAGGGGGAAAATGTGTTTCTTGGAGATTATGCATACTAAATTGAGGATGTCCATATTGCCAGGAGAATGTACCAAGTGCAGTTGTTGTTGTTTAGTCATTTAGTCATGTCCGACTCTTCGTGACCCCATGGACCAGAGCATGCCAGGCACTTCTGTCTTCCACTGCCTCCCGCAGTTTGGTCAAACTCATGTTGGTAGCTTTAAGAACACTGTCCAACCATCTCATCCTCTGTCTACTGTCATCCCCTTCTCCTTGTGCCCTCAATCTTTCCCAACATCAGAGTCTTTTCCAGGGAGTCTTCTCTTCTCATGAGGTGGCCAAAGTATTGGAGCCTCAGCTTCAGGATCTGTCCTTCAACTCAGCACTCAGGGCTGATTTCCTTCAGAATGGATAGGTTTGATCTTCTTGCAGTCCATGGGACTCTCAGGAGTCTCTTCCAGCACCATAATTCAAAAGCATCAATTCTTCGGTGATCAGCCTTCTTTATGGTCCAGCTCTCACTTCCATTCATCACTACTGGGAAAACCATAGCTTTGACATATGCTCATTCCCCCCAAGATCTGTTGGAGATTATGCATATTAGCCTGATAATGTACAAAATTCAACTGAGATGTTCACATCCACCAAAGCTTATTGGGAACTCTGCATAATTTCCAAGAATCCGGAGAATGTGCACAATTTCCTCTTCATGGATAGATTATATACACATTCTCCATGAGGTCTGGTGAATGTGCATAATGGCTGGTTGTTATGCAAATTAAACACTCGACTTATATTCTCCATAACATGTATCTGGGGGAATCCAGATACATGTTCTTTGTATAATACACAGAGAATCCTATCCTTAAATTTTCTTCACTAACTGACTCCAGAGAGTCTCTCTGCTGCAAAAGCCCTCAGATTGGAAGGTGGATTTTCCACTCAGCTGCTTCTCTCTTTCTGTTTACGCTCTGTTTCTTTGGGTGATCAGGGGATGCTCCTGGCACATTTGTGGCAATGGGAGATTCGCTGCAGTGCTCGAAGCTTCCTCTTCTCTCCCCCCCCCTTTTCTCCAACCCACTCATTATCCTAGCATAGAAATAATAGGTAATTAATAACTTCTCGAGAAGCATACATTTCCTGAGCCTAATAATCCTCTTGGTGCTGAGCTTCCACAGAGATGATTGGTCAGTTAGGCATGCGCTGAAGGCATAGCATCCTTAGTGCACCAAGAAGGGTTTTGCAATGGGGGGGAGCAAAGTATACAGTAGAAAACTCGGTTGGCATGCTTAGGTTCAAAAACTTGGGCATGTCAACAACAACATTTCTTTCCTTCTCCTAGGATGTAGCCACAAAACTAAATTGGAACAAAATATCTGCAGTAAAGTTCCTAACTTCTCATACAGTTTAACTGAATGGCTTCATAAGCAAGTCACAGTGGGCCACTGTCAGTTCCTCCTCCTCTTTTGAGCCAAAGTATAAAAGGCCCTGTACTATCCAGAAAAGCTCCCCTGGATGGCAGAGTGAAGATACAATGGAGGCAGCAAAGTACTTCGTTTTTGGTTGTATTTTGGGTTTTTTGGCTGATTCACCTGGAGTTCTTCTCCACTTGCATTCAAGCCTTCCCCCCATTTGTCTACTTCCCAGTAGCATGATAGAGCCATGTAGTGGAACAAAATGTACTGGGTGAACTCTGCAGTTCTTGTTGCTTTGCCTTTTGTGTTGCCATTTCTGTGCCTTGTGTTCTTCCTTGAGTCTTCTCACTATTTCCCCAATGAGCCTCCCTCTCCTCTGCCCAGCTGACTAGCAACTCTACTAATCATATTGCTGGATTGTGACTGCACTTATTGAGGCAGGTTCCCAATTTTCATGAACTCACCTTCCCAATGAAGCTTTCTTTGACTGTAAGCAAAAGGTTCCATAGGAGTTTGATGAATGACGAATCAAGAAAAAGTATTAATCGATCAGGCTAAAATGAATGCATGCCTATTTTATATGCAAATTCTGTTCAGCTGAAAGATCCATTGTATGATGTCACACACCATCATTCATATTCCCAGGTAAACAATCAAGGCAGGGTTTTGTTTTTTTAAATATAGATGTTTTCCAGGTAGAGATGAATAGAAATCTGAAAATTAGTCACAAACTGAAAATCTCAAAGGGATTAGCTAGGTGGCTTTTGTTTATAAACTGAAAAAAGCCTTTATTTTCTAGCTTAAAAAATAGATTCTGGTTTATGTGAAAGAGAATGGGCTGGCTCTTTAAGGAATGTGGCCCTTATTCATAAAACTATTCATAAATCTAGATTATGCCCACCTTGAAACTCAATGGAATTCCATCATTTGCATTGTTAATCTAGGCCAAGGATGTGCAACCTGTGGCCCACTGTCAAAAGCCCTCTGCAAGCAATTGCTTCACACATCTGGCAAGGGTGACTTTTCCTCCACTGGCAGCCCATGGGGAAATAGGGGAGGGGAGAAGAAGGTATCAGAAAGACAGAAGAGATAAGGAATGGCAGATGGCAGCACTAGCAGGCCGTGAGAAAGCAGTACTCACTTGACCTCCTGTCACCAGCGTCACTGCAGCTTACCAGGAGGAAGAGGGGAAAGGGCAAGTTGGTGGTGAGGTCAGTGCAGTGGAAACATGCCAATGTGTTTGCACCACGCTGACCCCACTGCCATATTGCCATTCTCCCTCCCAGTAAGCCACAGTAATGCCAGGTGATGGGAGGTCATGTAAGCACCATCATTCCACTGACTGCTGCTAGGTAGCAGAAAGAGAGAGAGAATTGAGATTAGCAGAGAAAGTGAGAAAATGGTAACTCCATGCACTTATGGTTCTGGCCCAGTGATTGCGGGCTTCAGTTTTGTCCACAAACCGTATGTGACCCAAAAAAATCTACTGCAGGTAGAATGTGGTCCTCAATGCGGAGTGGGGGAGAGTTGTCTATCCCATTCTTTTTGTTGTTGTTGTTAGAACGTTTATTAATTTTCCAATAAAAGACATCCAATTAACATATCAAATCATAATCCAATAAAAATCGACGGACGAAAGGTTATCTGATTTCTGACATGATTGAGGATCGCTGACCCAGAGATAAAAAATGGAGAGATAAAATCAAGATATGGAAATATTGATGAGAGGCAGGACTGAGATATAAATATGCTTCAAGGTTCAGACTGTGGGAAATCGTAAAATCAAAATTACAATTCGGAAGATAATTTGACTTTTTTATTTTATTTTTTTATTTTTACCCCATTCTTGACAATAGAATGGCAGGATTTGAGAGCGTTTATGAATGACCCTAACAGCGCTTCCAGCATGGAGTAGTAGCCCTGTTTTCAATTATCATAGCCAACTACATCATGATAGCTAAGCTATCATGATGTAGTTGGCTATGATAATTGAAAACAGAATGAGCAGAATGGGCAGAATGACTCGAGCCTTTGCAGTAGGGTGAGCAGCTGCGAGAGAGGGTCGAGTTTTTGCAGTAGTTTAGAAGAAGGAATTTCATCAGAGACAGCTTTTTATAGTGTTGTGCTACCAGAGTGAAAGAAGCTATAGCTGGGAAAATCTCTCTTCGGTGTAATATTAAAGAGGCAGGAGCCCTGTTTGCTGATTGCATCTAATCATTTTGTGGCACATTTCAAAGAGTCTGTCTCTGCCTATAGGTTTCTGCATTTCTGTGTGAATGCTAGCAGGGCAGAGTGTGTGAACTAAGAGAAGTGAGCAGGGATGTTTTTGAGAAGCTCCAGAATATATGCTCTGATGTGAAGCCTGAGTGCATTTAAGATCATTGGAACTATTCTTTGCACCATGAAAAGAGAAGTTGTCAAAAATGTAAAAATAAATTTAAAAATTACAACAGAGGTGCATATCCTCAGCAACAGAATCCTCTTCCCTCTCCTTTGTCCATGATGTTACAGCTGGTTTCAAGGCAGCCTTGTAAATAAGGTTGCTTCCAGACAACCTCCTTATGGAGCATTTGTCCTGATTTATTTGCAGGGAGATCAGACGGCATTGGGTATTGACTGAACATTCATTATGATTTGATTGCTGGGAGATGATGTTGCATCAAACAAATGTTATCCCACACTTTGCAGTGCATTTTCCCATCACTTTCCTTATTGCAAAAAAAAAACTGATTTGGGGATTGTGGGTGGCTTTGTTGCTCAATATCTAAATCAACGTTGATTGCACAACTTGCATTTGCCAGCATGTGATTGAACCCCACCCCAAAACAGCAACCGTCTGAAATTGCTCTGAAACCCTGAAAGTCACTAGTCAGCAAAATGTACAGATAAATAAAATACTACCCGGCTGGCAGCTGGAAATGGAGGGATGGAGAGATTTGTCCTTCCTCCAACAGCCCACTGCCTTTTTTTAGCTGGATGTGGAGGACTGGCCTTTTCTTTTCTCTTTTTTGAATTTATTTTAGGGGGGGTATTTTTTAAAAAATACAATTTAAATTGATACAGAACAAAACTGGCAGAGCCCACTGGGTATGTGCTTCATGTAAATGGTTCCAAGTATGGATCCCCAATCCCTGAGTGTTCATTCTCTTTGTGCCACCTGCTGAAGATAGCAATTTCATATGGGAAGGGCTTTTCCCTCTCTGGTAGCCTGCTTGGTTTCTCTACCAGGCATAAAGGAGGATCAGAGCCCTTCTCTGCCAGCCTGTACACTCACCAGCATGAGATTCTGACATTTACCTGCCTGCCTGCCTTCAGTCCCTTCTCACCTATGACTGCAAGGCTTGTCCTTAAATACAAGGCTGCATAACATTAAGGTATCTATAGCAGGGTGGTTCTCTTCAGTGTGCAGAATCCCAGATGATGAAAATCAAAACTGAGGTCAGTGTTCTATGCACCAGTCCCACTAAATGAGACTCACTTCCCTTGCTGAGAATAGAGACCCAAACTGTGCTCCTGGGAGATCCCACTGGCTCTCTGTGTCACAGTCTTCAGCAAACCGCACCATTTGCCCCCTTCCATATGCATGGAGTTGATCTAGTTTCTAGTAGAAGAGCTTTCTGACCTTGATATGCCCATGCTGGTCTCCCATCTCTCCTTTTTTCACCCACTTCCTTGCTGCTGCACACTCAAAATATATTTGGTCCTTTTCCAGCTCAGTTTCCTCCCTCTTCATCCATCAGGAACTGTGCCTAATTGGTAGAGAACATCAGAGAGTACTGTGAGAAAGGAATGGCTGTTGAATTTTTCTCCCCCTGATAAAGCTTATGATTTAATTTTGCTCTTTCAGAGAGTCTGCAAAGTCTATGCACACACACTTTAATATATGTACATAGATATATGTTACATGCATTCCTAGAAAGCAAAGTCACACATTCAGTTCAGGAAAGCCCTTCAGAAACATGGTTGGGAAGAATGGAAGACCACTTATGATAGTTATACACACATCACCAACAAAGAGGAAATGCATCACTGGGGGGGGGGGAGGAGACAGATTAGCACATGCTAATTTATATCTACAAATGCAAGTTTAGAAAGAATTACTAAGACTGAAGCAGAAATAAAATCTCGCCATAGTGGGAAAGTCTAGTGCCCCAGTTCAAGAGCTCTGCTCTCCTTTCCTTTTTATTATTTATTGATATATACTGAAATAGAGGGACGCGGGTGGTGCTGTGGGTTAAACCACAGAGCCTAGGACTTGCCGATCAGAAGGTTGGCAGTTCAAATCCCCATGACAGGGTGAGCGCCCGTTGGTCGGTCCCTGCTCCTGCCAACCTAGCAGTTCAAAAGCATGTCAAAGTGCAAGTAGATAAATAGGTACCGCTCCAGCGGGAAGGTAAATGCCGTTTCCATGCACTGCTTTGGTTCGCCAGAAGTGGCTTAGTGGTGACATGACCCGGAAGCTGTATGCCGGCTCCCTCAGCCAATAAAGCGACTTGAGCACCGCAACCCCAGAGTCAGCCACGACTGGACCTAATGGTCAGGGGTCCCTTTACCTTTACCTTTACTGAAATATATCTATATCTATAGTGCACAGGGTAAAATTAGACATGAAAAAGTGAGGAAGAAAAGGGGGGAGAAAGAAAGAAAGTTTGGTCAAAATGACTTTCTGATGGTGAGAGCTGTTTGACAGTGGAGCATCCTGCTTGCTCTGCATCCAGTGCACTCCTGCCACACAGGAAAACAGCATCCACACAGTGTTAACCACAATCCACATCCATCATGTATTCATCCTGTTGTTTCCTATGAATTGCCAGTTTTTGATGCATTTCCCCCTCGAACCAGCTTTGATTCTAATGGAGAGAAAAAACACAACCTTGCTGCGTTTTCATCCGGTAATGCGTACACAGCCTAAGTTGGCTACCCCTCTGGAAAGAAATGCACGTGTTTCCTAAACGTGGTGCTCTCTCCTTCACACTTGACGCTTATTTATTTCAGATTTGGGAAGTGTTCACCTCAACGTGTAATGTGAGAAGCAGCTTCCAACTCGACTGCGAGCAGCTGGCAAAAGAGATTCCTTGGTTTCCTTCTGCCTGCTTCTCTCTGGTCTCGGATGTTTCCTGATTACACCTGACGGCGCTTTCCCTCCCCCCTGCCTTACATTGGTCATGCAGCAGTGCGTACTGCCACTTGGGAGAGCTGCTTTTCATCTCCAGGCAGGCAGGCAGGCAGTTCTTCTTCTTTTTTCCCCCTCCCGGTGTGAAATTAACAAGTTGAAGCAAAGGCAGGTCGGAAATCTCCAAACCCCCCCCCCCAATGGTCTAATCTCCAGTCAGACGTGACTCCAAGGCAGCTAGTGGTAAAGTGCTTTCAGAAGGCTTGTGTCTCCTTCATTAGGAAAGGTCAAAGCCAATCACCCCAGCGGTAGTTTGAGGAGAACAAGATACAGGAGTCTTATTAGGGCGATCTGTCACTGGAGCCTTTTTGCTTTCTACAAGAACAGGCAGAAGAATGCAACATCCACAAGCCCATCATGGACTTCTTTTGCTGCCACTTTTGCCCATCCTCTGTAGAGGCAGGTGGTTGGTGGCCCTAGAGGATGCACAAGAAATGAATGCAAATAGGCAACCTTGTGATATTTTCTGTGTGCTGAGACTGCACAGATCTCATATGTCAAGAATGAGGAGCCTGGGGCCCTTTGGATGCTGTTAAGCGCCAGCTCCCATCAGTCTTACCCAACATGGTGAGGAAGGATAGTTGTCATCAAAAAACCTCTGTAGGACCACGTGTTCTCCATCCGTATCATATAAGAATACGACTTTCATCTGTGATCAGGATGGGCATGTGCCTTGCAGTAGATTTTAAAGAATCATATTTATGTTTCTTTGAACTTTTTAGAAATAAATGTCAATGTTTTATGTGTGTGGCCTGATTTATAGTAGACATCCTTTTAATTTGAGGGCAGTGTTGCAGCTGTGCCACTTACTGGAACAGGGTAGGGGTAGGGTATGGAGGCAGTGAGGTTAGAATTGTGCAGGTTCATCACACCAGCCACGCCTGTGAACTGGGCTAGTTGGATAAAGAGTGTGCATTGAAATGTGGGGAATATTATGTTAGGTTTTTTTCTGATTATAAAGCTAGTGCTTCTGTTCCATTTTCTAAAGTTCCTTTCATACTGCAGTACCAGTTGTGTTACGGAACTGTGGCATGTCATGCTAAATTTCATTCACACCATTGGGTAATGTCATTGCTCCCCTACTCTTTCTGCACCTGTGTATTTCTGTTCCCCCATCATTAGCACATGACAACAACATGAAAGAACTGTATGTGGGTATACTGCCCCAAATTCCATCACTTTACTCCAGTGATTTTCCAGGTTAAAGGAGCTGCAAATGGAATTTTGCTGGAATAATAATAATAATAATAAAATAAAATAAATCTGAAATTAGCACTAAACATGTACTAATTTCCATTAATTTTCTGGAAGTCCATTTTATGTCATATGAAAGCTCAAATATAATGTGGAAATTAACAGTTTAGGGAAATGTTGGATGGATGTGAATGCAGCCATAAAAAGCTGGCAGGACAGCTTTCTGCATTTCTAACATACTACATGAGATGGATGCTTAGTCCAATCCAGCACAACTCTTCTTAATCTGTTTAAAAGGGTGGGGGACAAGGTCATTATTATGCACTGGAACAACATTAGAAAAGGAAAATTCATTTGGACACTTACAGCACAATGCTTTACATGTCTACTCAGACATACGTCCTGCTAAGTTCAGTATTTTTTGTTCCCAGGTAAATGAACGGAAAACTGCAACCCCTCAAACAATGCATTGTCCTTCTCTTTGCTTTTGTCTCATATCAGCCTTTGGTCAGGTCAGCAGGGAGTTCCCCAACTACATATAGCAAGGATGACATTTGTTAGCTAGCACATGATGGGAAAATAAAACTTCTTTTCTCCCCCATGACCATGTGCTATGAAAGACAGCTCTGTCATTTCATCGTGGACCAGAGACTTTAGGATCAGTAAAAAACAAAAAGACAAAATGCTTCACTTCAAGTACTTCGTGCCAAGGCTAAGGATTAACTAACTAACAGCTGGCATTATAAAGGTTAAGACAGATAATATAGGCTAAGAGGTGACTAAAAGTCAGGCTTCACAGCCTAAGCTGACCAAGAAGAAATTGCTTTGTGCTTACTCCATTTAGCATTAGTAGTAACATGCATTTTGTTTACAAAGGCTTCCCTACCTGCATCAGTCTGCCTCGCCAGGAACCTGTCACTGTTAAATAGGTACAGGAGGCTGGACTGGATGAGTTGATGACCTGCTCTTCTGTAGATGGTCCCTCCATCGCCTGCTTTTTTCCTTTCCATACCAAATGCTATGTCTGTGTTCTGTTGCTTTTGCAGGTGCCTCAGGGAGACTGGAATAATACCTTGACTAGGGACAAGGACAATGAAATCCCATGCCGGCGCATGCGGAGTGGGAGTTATATCAAAGCCATGGGGGACGATGACAGCGAAGACTCAGAAACCAGCCCCAAGCCATCCCCCAAAACTGCAGCACGGAGGCAGAGTTACCTCAAGGCCACTCAACAGTCGCTGAGCGAGCAGAGCACCACGCACAGGTACTGCCTTCTTATTTCACTGCTACCTGGTACTCTGTGAATACCTGCATCTTTGGCACGGTGGTAATGGCTCAGGTGCATCAAAGACTGACATCTATTGTGGCATTCCTAGATTTCACTGTTCAGTTTGTCCGACGCATGATGGGTTATTACTGGGTTACAGGCACAGGTGATAAGATGAGAGGGTGATAATTGCATCATTAATGGTGTTCATTCACAAAAACAGTTGTTGATAGTACAGAAATCCTGGCATTGGTGAGTCAGTTAACATATGTAACGAGTTTGATTCGTTTTTGGTTTTTTATATATATAAAAAGGTTTATCACAATTTAATCCAAATCAATGAAATATAGTATGAGCTATATCCATCTTCTTCCTTCTCAGGGATGCTTAAAGGGCTGTAGGGAAGATGGAGACCATATGACCATTTGAAACCGGTGGGTGATAGAATGGCATTGTCACATGAATAGTATTCTGAAGCCAACCTAGAATTGTGACTCCTTTGTTCACAACCCTAAGGACCAAGCTTTTCACATTATATATTGTTCCATTCACGTATTTAGTACCCGACAGTGGGTCCCGCAGAACATTTGATTAAAGTGCATTTGTACACTTAAGCTAGGGCTGAGATGAGCACCATTTCACAGCTGATTTTCCTGGTCATGGTTAGAAGGATAAGGGTGCAAAAGATGTTGAGGTGGAACTTCCACAAAATTATTAGAACAAGATGTTGAGGTGTGCTTACTCCCTGCTAGGCATAGCTGTCAACTTTTCCCTTTTCTTGCGAGGAATCCTGTTTGGAATAAGGGAATTTCCCTTTTAAAAAAGGAAAAGTTGACAGCTATGCTGCTAGGACAGAGGGATTGCAAGACCTCAGGCAAAAAATAAACAAACTGAGAGCCAGTCTATAAGTTATATTCATCACATGGGAGGTCCTGGAAATAGCCTCCACACAGCTGGTGATTCCCAGCACAGCTGTAATGTGTAAAATGACATCATAAAAACATAAGAAGAACCTGCTAGATCAAGCCAGATGCCCATGGAAAGGTGGCAAACAGGACCCAGGCACAAGAGCGCTCTCCCTTCTTTTGGTTTCCAACAACCAGTATATATAGAATTCTACAAGTTTCCATGCCCTTCAGTAAGCATGGAGACTAGTATAAAAACGTTTAAGACAGCTTTATTGCCCCCCCCCTATTTCCAATAGCATCCTTGTGAACATCTCCTTCATGCAAAGTGGCCCTTGACAGTTTCCTGCCCATTGAGGGTTGGACTGGAAAGTGACTTCGACTGCACTTTATTCTCCATGTAGATTAATAGATAATAATAATAATAATAATAATAATAATAATAATAATAATAATAATAATTCATTATTTGTGCCCCGCCCATCTGGCTGGGCTTCCCCAGCCACTCTGGGCGGCTCCCAACAAAGATTAAAAATACATTAAAATGTCACACATTAAAAACTTCCCTGATCTCTTCAGATCTCTTCCAAAAGTCAGAAAGTTGTTTATTTCCTTGACATCTGATGGGAGGGCGTTCCACAGGGCAGGTGCCACTACCGAGAAGGCCCTCTGCCTGGTTCCCTGAAGCTTTGCTTTTCGCAGTGAGAGAACCACCAGAAGGCCCTCGGCACTGGACCTCAATGTCTGGGCAGAATGATGGGGGGTGGAGACTCTCCTTCAGGTATACTGGACCGAGGTTGTTTAGGGCTTTAAAGGTCAACACCAACACTTTGAATTGTGCTCGGAAACATACTGGGAGCCAATGTAGGTCTCCCAGGACCGGTGTTATATGGTCTTGGCGGCTGCCCCCAGTCACCAGCCTAGCTGCCACATTCTGGATTAGTTGTAGTTTCCAGGTCACCTTCAAAGGTAGCCCCACGTAGAGCGCATTGCAGTAGTCCAAGCGGGAGATAACCAGAGCATGCATCACTCTGGTGAGACAGTCCGTGGGCAGGTCTAAGGTCCTATACTTTCCTTCCCACCATTCTCCTGTCTGTACCCTGCTCATTCACCCCTGAGGGGGCATAGGGGATCTCAGTTCAAAAAGAACCTGCATCTGCGAAAGGTAGTAGCCAAGGCTCCAGCAGAATTGTTGATAGCTTTAGTAAATGGCCAATAAAGGAAGTCACCTGTCTTGCTAGTTTGTAAAAATGCAAGACCTAGTGCCATCTGCTGGCCACTGAGAAATAAATGTTGCTTCTGTATTTTAAGTACAGTACTGGTTTTGTGAAGTCCAGTTCAAGCTGCCAAGATACCAAGATACAAAGAGGATTTAGAACCATGTTGCCCAGGATGTTTTGGGAATGGGTGTTTATAAAATTACAAATACATTAACTAA
Source organism: Podarcis melisellensis (assembly GCF_964234715.1). Classification (NCBI taxonomy): domain Eukaryota; kingdom Metazoa; phylum Chordata; class Lepidosauria; order Squamata; family Lacertidae; genus Podarcis; species Podarcis melisellensis. The sequence continues at coordinate 27,463,686 of NC_138538.1, forward strand.
ATTGAGAGAAGTGCTTAAGGTTCTATGTACACAGAGTGACGGGCTTGGATAGATGCAACTTTGAGGGCATAAGAACATAAAAAGAAGCTGCTGGGTCAGGGAAAAGGACCAACTAGACCAGCATCCTGCTCTCACAGTGGCCAGCCAGAGGCCTCTGGGAAGCCTGAAAGCAGGAACTGAACACAACAGCCCTCTCCCCACTTCTGATTCCTAGCAGTTGGTATTCAGAGGCATGCTTCCTTTGACAGAGGAGATAGACTATAACCATTGTGGTTAGTAGCCATTGATAGTCTTCTCCTCCATTCATTTGTCTAATCCTCTTTTAAAGTCATCCAGGTTGGTGGCTGTGGTGATCACACAGGGTCCCCGGATGTTTGACGGTCTATTGATCCCTGTGCCACCATTGTGATTGCTTCCCCGCTGCCACCAACCCGTTTATCTCGGGTACACACGAGTCCAGACAGTTGTTAACATTAAACCAAATAAACAAGTTTATTTTATAAGCATTAACAAGTTTACGGTTTCAGAGAATTTTTCTTGTCAGTTTCTTAATCTTAGTTTCTTTACTGGCCTATACCTTCCTAATAACTTCTAACTGATTATCCCAACTGTCTATCTGACTCCTCTTAACATATTCTCTCACTCTCTCACATCAAACTAGCCCAACCCACAGATTTATCCTCCCTCTCTCTTCTCTAACACCCGACTGACTCCTTAACAACACTAACTCTAACTCTAGATCCTCCCCTTGGGTTTCCACTGGCCAATCACTTCCCACTCATTTAACCCTTTCCTTATGACCCAGCATGATGTCACCTAGGAGGGCAAATGCCACAGTGGCCATCACTACATCTTGGGGGAATGAGTTCCATAGCATCACTATGTACTTTATTTTATCTGTCCTGAATTTTCCAGCATTCAGATGTGCATAGGTTCCCATGTTAGGAAAGAAGAAAAACTTTTCTCCACCCACTTCACCATGCCGTGTATTATTTGATAAACTTCTATCCAGAGCCGTCTTTCCTATTGGGTTTACTGACGTGTTGCGCCAGGGCGCCGGCCTCTCAGGGGCGCCCCAGCGGGTGTGGGAGCTGTGCGGCTTTGCCAGTGGCCTCCCTTTTCCTTCCTGCACACCCGCCATCTGCGGCCTGTCAACCATATGGCTGGCGGACGTGCAGCTTCCTTCCCAGGGCTCTGCGGGAGGAGAGCAATCTCTGCAGAGGCTTAGGATGAAAGCTGCGCCCCACCAGCTATATGGCTGGTGGACGTGTAGTTTTCTTCCCAAGCCTCCGCGGGAGGAGAGCAATTGCCGCAGAGGCTTGGGAAAAGGTCGACAACTCTTGGAAACGGGGGCGGGGTGCCGGAGGGATCTTTGCACCATGGCCCCAAATATGCTTAAGACGGCCCTCCTTTTATCATGTCACCTCAAAGGCTCATCCAGATTCTGTTTGTGCCATAATTACCAGGCACAGGTTTGAGTGGTATTGATTTTGTCCCTCCACTTTCCCCGGGAAAAGCCACTGTTTACTGCTGAACTGGAATAAATGGCAGGTGGGTTTTGTTCAGATTCAGCAGAAAACAGTGGGTTTTCCAAGGGAAAGTGGTGGGGACTAAAGAAGAACCACTCAGACCCGTGCCTGGAAACCATAGCACCAAGCGAAGTCTGGATAAGCCCTTGCCTCTTCCTCAATCTAAAACATCCCAGATGCAGCAAACTTTCCTCACAGGGTAGTCACTCCATCCCCTTGTTTGTTTTGGTTGCCCTTTCCTAAAACTTTTCCGGCTTTGACTAATGGTACTGTGGGTATAAAGGTATCAATTCTGTATGTATCAATTCTAAATTGATAAGGCAACACCTGCATGTATGGAGGTCTGTGTGCACATAAGAGTCCTGCCATTCACAAAAAAGGCAGTAATTCTAGCCATGCAATTCTTTTTTTCCTTTTGGTTCCAAAAGCCTAAGGAGTCAAAAAGCTTCCTTGAAAAGAACAATGGTAGATTGACTGAGTTAGATCTGCCAGTGACAGAAGTCACATACAATATGTTTACAGTTGCAATCCAATGCACAAGTACCTAAAGGTAAAGGTAAAGGTACCCCTGCCCGTACGGGCCAGTCTTGACAGACTCTGGGGTTGTGCGCCCATCTCACTTAAGAGGCCAGGGGCCAGCGCTGTCCGGGGACACTTCCGGGTCACGTGGCCAGCGTGACATCGCTGCTCCGGCGAGCCAGAGCCGCACACGGAAACGCCGTTTACCTTCCCGCTGGTAAGCGGTCCCTATTTATCTACTTGCACCCGGAGGTGCTTTCGAACTGCTAGGTTGGCAGGCGCTGGGACCGAGCAGCGGGAGCGCACCCCGCCGCAGGGATTCGAACCGCCGACCTTTCGATCGGCAAGTCCTAGGCGCTGAGGCTTTAACCCACAGCGCCACCTGCGTCCCTGCACAAGTACCTAGGCATAAGCAAAAACCTTTATGTTCACCCTGGCTTTTTAAACACTGTAATTATTTTTTTAAAATCTCTTAAATCTCATATTATTAGTTTAGTCTCTGCTTTGACCATGGCATTCTATTTTTGTCCCACGGGATTATTCTGTGTGTGTGTGTGTGTGTGTGTGTGTGCGCGCGCTGATGTTATTTCTTCCAATTTAATAGTTTATTGGATGGCTTGATTTGTGTTGTGTATCACCTAGAGGATTGGGCAAATAGGCCAATACAATACTAAATAAATAAAATATTTCTGAATAAACATGTTTAGGATCACACTAATAATAATAATAGGTAAAGGACCCCTGGACGGTTAAGTCCAGTCAAAGTTGATTATGGGGTTGCAGTGCTCATCTCGCTTTCAGGCCAAGGGAGCCGGCGTTTGTTCACAGACAGTTTTCCAGGTCATGTGGCCAGCATGACTAAACCGCTTCTGGCACAACAGAACACCATGATGTAAGCCAGAGCATACAGAAATGTTGTTTACCTTCCCGCCACAGTGTTAACTATTTATTTACTTGCACTGGTATGCTTTCGAACTGCTAGGTTGACAGAAGCTGGGACAAAGCAACGGGAGTTCACTCCGTCGCGCAGATTCAAACCACCAACCTTCTGATCAGCAAACCCAAGAGGCTCAGTGGTTTTAGACCACAGTGCCACATACGTTTAGGATCACACTAATAATAATAACAATAATAATGTAAACACTTCAGTCCTAAGCACACTTATTAGTAAACAATTCTCATAAATTGGCCTTGCAAAGAGATGGGCCATTAGTCTATATATCCCACTATCCCCCTCCCCAGTCTGATGCCTTCAGAATGTTCTGAACTCCTGTCATCTCTGACTCTTGGCCTTGCTATAATCCAAAATATCAGGAGGGCACTAGGTTAGGGAATGATGGACAGCAACTAGCAGCACTCTCCAGAATTTCACACAGTCTTTCCCACATCTGCATGGAAAGACTCAGGACAGAAGCTGAGACTGTCTGCAATCGGATCATGCACTGCACCACCAAGCTACGGCCCTGCCATTATTTGCTCAGCTATCAGTTTTCTAGCAACAACAATGAGTTTGGTTTTAAATGCAGCCTGTTGGAGTCTTGGAGATGTGCTTAGCAAAATGAGTTTGAGAGAGCAAGAGCTCCCCTGCAGCTTCATTCTTCAGCATGACAAGTACAAGCTATTATGTGATGTGCTCTGGCTGTATGTGGAGCGTGGCTGTCACCCAGTGGCCATTTTGTGCTGCTTCTTCTGCCTAGTTTGTGTGTCTGTTCTTATAAGCCTTTCCTTGTGATAACTGAGGACCAAACAAGATGTAGTGTTAAATGCGTATTTAGCAACGACTGGTGGCCATGTGTACTGATGGGTACTGGAGCCAGAGCCAATGGCAGGCAGTGCCACCCTCTGACTGGCTATAAGAAAGAAGGCAGGAAGGTGGAGACTGGCCATGGGCATGCTGAAATTGGTGGGATAGTGCCCCCATTTGTCGTAATGCACCAGCCTCCTTAAAAAAAAATACCAGTAGCAGCCACTGGCGTTGCAGCAGATGAGGAGGAGAATAACCATTGTCTCTCATGCTGCAGTCCTGATCAAAATTGCCCCTTTGACACTGCTGTTTGCTTCGGAAGAAAATCCCCCCACTGGTTCCATAAGTACATTTTATCCATTGTGTGATTTATTTCCATAACCAAGATTTTAGGTGACAGTAGCACAATACGCACAATATGCGGGTTGCGCTGTGGGTTAAACTACAGAGCCTAGGACTTGCCAATCAGAAGGTTGGCAGTTTGAATCCCCACGACGGGGTGAGCTCCCGTTGCTCGGTCCCTGCTCCTGCCAACCTAGCAGTTCAAAAGCACATCAAAGTGCCTTCTAGCAGGAAGGTAAACGGCGTTTCCGTGCACTGCTCTGGTTCGCCAGAAGCAGCTTAGTCATGCTGGCCACATGACCCAGAAGCTGTAAGCCGGCTCCCTTGGCCAATAAAGCGAGATGAGCGCCACAACCCCAGAGTTGGTCATGACTAGACCTGATGGTCAGGGGTCCCTTTACCTTTTGTTGTTGCTGTTTAGTAGTTTAGTCATGTCCAACTCTTCGTGACCCCATGGACCAGAGCACGCCAGGCACTTCTTTCTTCCACTGCCTCCTGCAGTTTGGTCAGACACATGCTGGTAGCTTCGAGAACACTGTCCAACATCTTGTCCTCTGTCATCCCCTTCTCCTTGTGCCCTCCATCTTTCCCAACATCAGGGTCTTTTCCAGGGACCTACCACAATCTGCTGTTGGTACGTCCTGGAAGGGATAGCCTTGATTCTGGTAAATTGGCTGTGCTGCTGTTTGTTCCCCTTTAAACATCTGACAACATGCTTGTTCTTGCACAAGGGCAGGACAAAGAAAAAAGAGCAGATCTGAGGGGAATGGTAAACAAAGCAAAACTATTAACCAACAACATCCATATGTTGAAAGAGGAGGAGCTGATTACTAATTACAACCTCTAATAGACCTGCACAACTGTATTCTACATAGTGATTTACTGTCCTGGGAAAGTATAGCATTTTCCCTAGGTACAAAATATTGCACTCTGAGTGCTTGGACACTAAAATAACCAAGCAAAAAAAGAGGGGGGACTATCTGCCTGCAGACTGTCTGCAACAAATGTGTATTTGTAGCACCAAAAATGATCATGCCGGAAGGCCCTAGATGACTGATTTGGGAGGGTGCCTTCCTAATGTCACATGGCTGAAGTGTATTGATTAATCTTTAAATGCTCTATTTGTTTTTGCTTCCATGTCTTCTAAAACAGCCTAGTGTTAAGTAGAGCAGAGGATGATTTGTGTTAGGCAAGGCTTGAGATGCATTAGTTGGTAACTCTGACAAATCTGCAGTGTACAGGGAACTCTGGCAATACCTGATTGTCACCAAGATCCACAACTGATTTTGTCTCTCCTGTTGTTCATGTGATCACCATCTCAGACTCTCTGTCCTCATTCCACAGGAGTCTGGACCGACTTGATTCAGTGGAGATCCTTTTGCCTCCAAAATTCCCAAGCTGGGAGGAAGAATACAACCAGATCGCAGACAACCTTAATGAGTCCAGTTGCATCAACCAGGTAAGAGCCAGCAGTTCACAGCACCAAGGAGGACCAGCCTGAGAGTGGGGAAGGAACAGTAAGGTGGGGGGAGGTGGCTTTATATAAGATCATTTGCTCACATTGCAGCTCAAAACAAATTTTGCATTTCCCACATTGGCTAGAATGTGAAGTCAATCTCTTCTGCTTCCGATTGCTGTAAATACAGTACTTGAGCACAAATATCTCAGAAGAGGTTCAAAGGCAATATGTGTTGTTGTTGTTTTACTACTACTACTACTACTATTATTATTATTATTATTATTATACTGACTCTATCCTCCCCAATAAATACTCAGCATTCTGTGGCCACTGAGCATGCTCAGTCCTCATTGGGTTGTTTTGGGGTCCTTCCTTTCCCTTTAGGGTTGCCCCTGCTTCTTCTGCAAACCTTGGAATTTCCCCAAGCTGGCTATTGTGTGTGTGTGTGTGTGTGTGTGTGTGTGTGTGTAGTGCTTTTGGCCTGCATAAGGATTAGCACAGAGAGAATCAGTTCACTACTAGTATATAGGATGATAAGATGAACCTTGCTGGCTCAGAATAAAGTTCCATCAAATCCAGTGTCTTGGATCAGACAATGGACAAGCTGATGCCTACAGGAAGCCACCAAGGTATGAAGGTGACAACCCTCCCCATCTGTTTACATGTCCCCCAGCAACTGGCACCTGAAGCTGGAGGTTCCCTTTAGCTAATAGCCACTGATGGACTTAACTTCCTGAATTTGTCCGTGTGGGAACAAAACTAAAGTGGGTGAGGTCAAAGCTGGCAGTGGATGGAGCTACTCCACGCTCCCTCACACACTTGCATGAACACTACACCCACATCTCTCACACACATGCATACATGCCGCCCATCTTTCTTTCACACACTGTGTATATCTCTCACAGAGACTCTTGCTCAGGGGGATGCAAAGGGCTACACCACACACTCTTCAGCTGTTCTAGAATCATTGCCACCAAGGGCCAGATCTTGTGGCATGGTGATTAGCTTTACACTACTTGAACACTTGTTGAAAGAGTGACTGAGGCAGTTAAGTGAAAAAGAGAGGCCTGCACCTTTCATAGTTGTGTAGAAGGGGGGGTCCCAGCAGGTGCTGGGGGGTGGGAGCAGGTATCCCTCTTCTAGCCAGCTCTTCAAAGCACAGGAGCCTTGTCTTCTTTTGTGTCTGATGTGTGTTTATGGATGTGAAGTCTTTGAAAAGTGGGTTTAGCCGGCTGGTGAAAACCTTCACAGGACCAAGAATGACATCAAAATCCTGTGTTCATGTATACTGAGTAAACACATCACCAAGCAGAAGTTATTAATACATTTTACTGGAAGACCAGCATTGACTCTGTACCACAAGGAATGGATCACATGTGAGATTCAAATACAGGCACAATATTTGCTTTTGTGATATTTGCCTATACCTTCCATTTGTCTGGTGTCTCTCCCTTTATAAAAAAAATACTTTGTGAAGCTGTTTGAGATCCTCAGGAAAGAGGCTATATTATATTTGTCCAATAAGAAACAATCAGCAACCATGTCTTGGATGTTGCAAATCAAGCACATCAAACTCATTTTGCTAAATTACTACTTCCCTCAATCACTCCTTTAAGAGTAGCAAGCACATTATTCTTCTAAGGCTCAGGTAGCAGAAAGGTTTCGGTTTGTTACATTTCTGTATCACTTCCCAACACACACACCCAAAGCAATTTACAGCCAGAGCAAAAACAGGGTAATGAAAATGCACAAGCTATCGAAAGCATAGGGTAGCATTCAATGGTAATCCTACTCATAGTAAACCCACTGAAGTTAACAAACCTAACTAATTTACGGTTCATTAATTTCAATGGGTCTACTCTAAGCAGTTGAATACCATCCATAGGCCCATCCTCTCAAACCTGGAGCCAGCCTTGATTCAATGATTCTCTATTGATACAATTGACCACTGAGCCAGCCTACCAGTAATCCATGAGCCCAGCCCTCAAATTTGCTCATGGTCATGTGCTTCTGCGGTGGTTGAAACGTTGTGAATTTTATTCTTGCTGTGAGGCTATCTGTGAGATTTTATTCTTCAGGGCTTTCCATAAAGAAGCTGCATCCTAGAGATTCTGCTAATGCCTGAAGAGAAAGAAGAAAATACAATTACTCATGAGCCATTTAAACCCAAATTACATGAAAATTGATATGCATATGATAGGAGATAGGCATCTATACAAAATACCAACATTAACCTTTGCCATTTTAAGCAAGCAGGTTCTTAGATTGTCGTTTTAAACCAAATGTTAATTTTTGAATTTTCAAAAGGTTTTCATTTCCTACCATATGCACAAACCTGCTTTCATTTCTGAACAGTATTATCTCTCTAGAAAGCACTTAGAAATGGCTTATGTGGCCTTTTTCCCGCAACAAGAAAAAATGAGAATGGGTGTATTTTCCTATCCAAATCTGATTAATTTAGCACCAAGAAAATTGCAAAGGAACTTCCTTTGTTCCGAATACATTTCTCAATGGCTCAGTTTGGATTATCTTTCCTAGATTTTTTTTCCAGCATGAGGGAAACAAGAAGTTCTGGAATCTACTTCATCAATTCCATTTTAATGAAGTGTAACAACCACATGCACCTAGTCTTAAGAGTTCTCAAACTGGACCACACAGCGATTCCTGCTGAGTCCAGGTGGGATGTACAACCCCATCTAAGGCTCCAACCCTACGCAAACTTCTTTGGGAATAAGTTCCACTGACCTCAGCAGAAGTTCCTCCAAAGTAAATATACACAGGCTCAGTCCTTTTATTAAGAATTCTGAGTCCAAGCTCTTCTACTTAGATTATGCTTTACTAGCATAATCATTCTCCACAGAGTTGTAGGTTAACTCTATACAGATCTGAATGGCCAGTAGAATGGAAAGGGAAAGAATGAGAGAAATGTAATGTGTTGGCAGCAACCAGTCTGTTGGGGAGTGTGCTACTTGCTGAGGCAAATAACTCAGGTGAGGAGTTTATCATTAAGCAGGGTATCATAGCTATGATAAAGGAACATCTTGCCTACAATGGGTTCAGGTGTTTTGCTGTTTTTTGACTAGATCTTCATAATGTGGTGGTAAGGGTCTGACAAAGCAATCAATATAATACCCGCACTATGTGTATCCTAGTAGATTAAATTGAAAATACTCGTATCAGTGGTAGCTTGTTTAGGACCAGTCTATTGGTGGTGAGAAGAACTAATCAATATACAAACACAGCCATTCTGGGTGTAGGAATTGTGCTCCTGATTTTTGAATGATCTTGTTAGAAGAGCATATAGAATGCTAAGATCTGTAAAGATTCAGATTGGGCAACACAAACTAAGTACCAATATTGTGGAGCTTTGGACCTCTTTTCCAGTTCCCAGACAATTCCTATTATTTGGACTTCAGAATTTTGTATTATTTATGGCAATTGGAGAGTAGGCTTTTGCTGTAAACTGTGAAAGGTTGACTGATCACCCTTGTATTAAAAATAAGTTTTTGTCAAAGTGTTCACTGTAACCAGGGGCTGATCTTTTTGTCTGTTTTGTTTGTGTTGATTTTTGTTTCACTGTGCTTGGTTAGCTTCCTCGTGAGCCTTTGGCTTGGACGTCATGGAGCAAAACTGTTACATGGTCACCACTGTCACTCTTTGATCCCTGTAGAGTGCTTCTGTACAGAAGCAGTGAAATCCCCATCTCTCACGCTTTAATCTTCTCCAACTCTTTCTTCCAGATGTTTGGACAACCCTCATTTATCCCACAGATATTTACACAAGGAGAGCAGGTACCGTCATCTGACAAATCTTCTACTGCCCCTTACATGCACAAAGGAAGTTACCTTATACATCCAGGCCACTGATCCACCTACTTAAGCACTGGCTGCAGTGGCTGGCATCAGCTCTCCAAAGTCCCAGGCAGGATTCTCTCCCAGCACTTTAATGTGCTCACTGGGTATCAAACTTTCTGAATAGTTGTGCTGCCTTTTAGAGACCATTGCACAATATTTGAGGCTGGGCTGCCTGTTGAGAGGAGGTAAGAGAAACTGGGATGATCTGAGTGAAGTAGCAGAGAGTCTGCATCTTATTCTGAGGTGGATTGGTGGCGGCAGATGTTCCCTGTTGCCCTTCAGTGCTGGAGCGAGGCTCAAGCTAAATCTTCTTGTGACAGGGTCTGACCTGGCTCAAAATCAGTAGATATGAAGGATACCTTTGGAAATCAGAGAAGGAATCCATCTTAAAGATTTATGCCCTGTATGGAGGGATCAGGAAAAAGGACAAAAAATAAACTGGGTTAGGTTAAGAAAACAAGTGGCCCTTACTTATTCAGTTTAAATTGTTCTTTATTATGCATTGATTCCCTACGAAGGTTTAAATATATGGATATCTTGTTCAACTGGTGTCAGCCACACCAAGGTTAGTGGCGGAAACTGGGCTTTATTAACAAACAGGAGAAAGCATCAGCATCATACTGAAAGGGCTTTAGGACAAATGCTATGTAGGAACAGCTGGGATAGGATGGAAAACATTAGCCCCTGCTGTGTTCCTCTGCATAATCTGAGAAGAATCTTTTAGAACTGGATGTAAATATGATAGGCTTTGGTGAAATGAATAGAATTAATTCTTCCCAATTATAAACATGACCCAGGAATAGATTATTAGATTTGGGGACATATGCAGAAGCTTAAGAGTTGCTGAGCATCACAGAGTGATTAATGTGCTTTTGGGTTCTTTCTCCCTAAGCTTACCTGGGCATTGTAGCATCCTCATTCACAGAAATTCCATGTCCCCATCCTTTGAGGATCTCAAATAACTTTATATCACCATTGAACTAGTCTCACAGCATCCTTGCCCAGCTTGTGATGCACCAAGCTTGAGTACAACCCAGAAGCAATGTATGGTGGTGACCCATCAGAGGCTTGGTGAACTTCCTGGCTCTTCTTCTGCCTGATTGGCAGTGCCAAAGCACAGGTACAGACAAGCACCTCACAAACAAGAATGCAGCAGAGCTGGTGGCCTGCGTCGCTATCTCGGCTACAAGTTGTGCTTCTTCTGCTTTGAAGTCAAGAAAAAATGGACCTGTGTCAAAAGCCAACAGTACATTATTTAAGGCAGGAATGGGGAACCTGTGGCTCTCCAGATCTTGTTGGACAATAACTCCCACTGGCTCCTGCTGGCAGGGCCCAATGGCCAGGGATAATGGAAGCTGTCATCCACCAACATCTAGAGGGCCATATGTTCCCCATTTCTGATTTGAAGAGAAGAGCCTTCAACCACTTCATTCCACATACTCACTTATAAATTCATACATTTTACCAACACAATAAATGCATTCAAGCAAAAAGGGAGGGGAACCCATGAGATCATATCTGGGAAGTTCTTTTGGCAGGAGAATGACCAGCTTTGTTCTTGCAGGCAGGAGAACCAGAGCTGAACGACCAATATGAGGGGATGTGCGAATCAGCCTACAGCGAAGCAGAATCGGCCACTGTAGAAGTCCTGGACCTGCCTCTTCCCAGTTACTTTCGCTCCCGGAGCCACAGCTACCTCCGAGCAATCCAGGCAGGCTGCTCCCAAGAGGAGGACACCATCTCGGTGCGGTCTCTCTCTCCACCCCCAGCCAACAGCATCAGTGGCAGTCGGACGCTTCCCAGCAACAGCAGTAAGTCTGCCCATATGGGGCTGGAGTGGAGGGGGAGCGGGAACTGGAGGGGGTGGCCAGACATGGCTTGGCTAGAGTGTGATGAACATTGTAAAGAGAGTTTTGAGCACAACATAAATTTCCAGGTCGGTGTTACTTCAAAGAAGCAGTGACTGGGTTTTTCCATACGCACTGAATGGGGGATTTGGATCTGGTTTCAATTAACATAAGCATTTAGAAGTTGACCTATCTATTTATCTATCAACTTTTTATATCTTATATTCTATTTCTGTATCAGCGCTACAGAGAATGATTTGACTCAAAAATCAGAGTGCAATCCAGCCAAAGTTCAGTATTATGGAGGAGTCTTTCTCCTCTACAGTGGTACCTCGTGTAATGTACTATCCCCCTTATGAATGCTTCAGGTTACATGCTCCACTAACCCGGAAGTAGATGCCCCTTGTTGTGAACTTTGCCCCAGGATGCAAGCAGAAGTCGCGCTCCAGCAGTGCAGCAGCAGTGAGAGACCCCATTAGCGAAAGTGCGCCTCATGTTACATGCCATTTCCGGTTACGAATGGACTTCCGGAACGGATTAAGTTCGTAACCAGAGGTACCACTGTATTCCCTTTATGCCACATTGCTAGGCACTTTCTGTTTCAGTGTGGCATAGAAATGCTTCTTTTCCATATCTAAATGGGATTGTTTGATTGTAGTGATATCCTAAAGGAGTATATATAATAACTCCTCCTCGTGTACTTGGGAGAATCATAGAATTGTGGAGTTGGAAGGGACCCTGAGGATCATCTAGTTTGACCCCTTTCTGTGCAGGAATATGCACCTGTTCCATACAGGGATTGAATCTGTGACCTTGGCATTATGAGCACCACGCTCGGTGTTAAGATCCAGCCAGCAGTGGTTTCAAATCTTATCTTGTCCACCATCAAGGGCTAGTTTCCTAGGCACGACAAGTTTAAAACAATCTTGGAAACTGACTTGCTGTTAATACAGGGTCTGCCAAAGATTTTAATCACCACTTATTGGATGCTGATGAAACTTTGTCACGTAGCTAAGCTAGCAACGGCACGTGACTTTAAATGTTCGTGAAACAGCTGGTCAAGTACTATATGATGCCAAGAGGTCTCTCTTTCCACCCGTAATCCTCTTACTCACAGCAAAGGATTCTTTTTTTTCCCCCACAGATGGGGTGGGGCCACACGCACAGCAAGCTAAGAGCCCAGTCCTTGCTTCATTTTGTCTCTCCAGACAACAGTTGGGTGGGTGTGCTTTTCCACTGATTTCATTTGGAACATCACCGAGAAGTCTGTGCTAATGGACTTCTCTCAACATCCCACCTTAGAAAGTCTCTAGAAAGAGACTTAGCTGTGAGTGTGAATCTGTCTCACTTAGCAAAATGTCAAAACCTGGCCAAGATGTGTCATAAGGAGGGACTGTTACAAACAATTTCTTTAAAGACGGTAACATTTTGAGGCCTCTTTGCATTAAACACTGTTTGTAAATGAAAGATAGCAGACTGGTACTTTGCTGACATTAAATATACAGTATACGGTATATACACAGTATACGGTATATACACAGAGGAGCCCATATTATTAGTCTGTCATTAGCCTTCCCCAACCTGGTGCCCTCCAGATGTCTTAGACTTGAACTCCCATGAGCCACAGACAGGATGGCCAGTGGTCAAGGATAATGGGAGTTATAGTCCAAAACATTTTGGTGGGCACAAGGCTGTGGAAGGCTGGTCTAAATGCTTTATCAGAATTACAGCCTTATCTCTAGTCTTGTTTATCTAGTTCATTTTGTCCTGTGGGAAATATTCATAGGACTCCAGGCAAATGCTGCAATCTTACACACATTTACTTTGGAATTAGCTCTAGCAAAGAACTTCTGTGTAAAAATGCAAAAGGATCAAGCTGTTAATTACATATTTCCTGTTCAGCACCCACTCTGCCCAGTACAGTCCATGTAAATGACACTAGATTGGTTTAAGAATTCTATTATATGAGTGTTCCTCAAATCTAGTTCTCCTGAACTCAAAGGTGTGTTTAGCCATTCAAATACTTTGACAGGATGGCATCCTTCCTACGTCTCCCTGCTGTTTTTCAGAAGACAGCTTAACCTGAAATATTTTTCTTCCTGCATATGTAATACAACGGTTGCAATTGTCACTGTGCTTGCGTGTTTGGACGACTGCATTAAAATTGTAGAGCATATAATTTGTGATGTTGTGCACTGAAAAGAAAGCTGCTCAGGCTGCAATCAGCATGGGATTTGTGGCTTTTGGGGATTTATGGCTTGTCTCGTGAAAAATAAATTGCACTTGGCAGTGAGATATAAATTCTGATGCTGTTAAGACACTGTTCTGCTCTTTCCTTTTGACGGAATAGGAAAAGGATTTAAATTCCTGTTGGCTGAAGACATCAGCCTCATGTGCCCCCGACATCTGAATAGACTCTCTTGGCGTATATTAAACATTGGGCTGCGTTAACGAGCTCACAGATTGCGCTACAATTACACTTTCAGCATTTTTTAAAAATTAATTCAGCTACAATGACAGCTTTTCGTAGGCTGAGATTTCTGTCGTTTGCAGGCAAAGCCTCTGGCCTTTGAGAGCTGCATAACAGGCAAAGTTCAGCTAAAGGGTTAACCTTCTAAAAGTCTGCTGGAAAGCTTTATATTATACCTAAAGGGGATTGACACATGATTACACCTATCCCAGTGCTTCTCAGGCAGTGGGTCAAGACCCACCAGTGGACCTTGGTGTACTTTCAGATGGGCCTTAGAACCACAGATTCATCCTCCCCACCCCACCCCCACTGTCATCCCTGTGCCATAACAGTTTGTTTAGACCAGTGGTAGCACCAGAAAATCCTTACATGCTGAGTAAAGGGGCCAAGAGACAAGTTCAGGTAGGGAGAAGAGGGAAGGGAAGTTTCCCTCCTCTGCTGTGAAGAAGCCAGAGGACATGTGGAAGGAAATTAGAAAGTGAGAAACGAGATCACCATTCGTTATTGTTGCTGGTGTTGTTAAATAAATGAATTGGGAATAGAAAAGGAGGAGATAAGTGGAAAGCGATTATAAGAGGGACAAGTGACTATAAAAGAACCAGGGAGAAGGAAAGAAAGTTAAGAAGAAGAAGAAGAAAAAGAGTTTGGATTTGATTTCCCGCTTTATCACTACCCAAAGGAGTCTCAAAGCGGCTAACATTCTCCTTTCCCTTCCTCCCCCACAACAAACACTCTGTGAGGTGAGTGGGGATGAGAGACTTCAGAGAAGTGTGACTAGCCCAAGGTCACCCAGCAACTGCATGTGGAGGAGCGGAGATGCAAACCCGGTTCACCAGATTACGAATCTCCCGCTCTTAACCACTACACCACACTGGCTCTTAAGGTTAAGGATATAAGAAGCACCTGCTGGATCGAGCCAAAGGCCCATCTAGTCCAGCGTCCTGCTCTTGCAACGGCCAACCAGATACCCATGGGAAGCCTCCAAGCAGGACATGAACACAACAGCACTCTTCCCTCCTGCATTTTCCAGCAACTGGTATTCAGAAGCATATTGCCTCTGGCAGTGGAGGTAGAACATGGCCACTATGGCTAGTACAGTGATACATTGGTCGTCGAACAACTCAGCTTCCGAACGCCGCAAACCCGGAAGTGTTCCGGTTTGCAAACGTTTTTTGGAAGCCGAATGTCTCACTCGGCTTCCGTGGCTTCCTATTGAGTGCAGGAAGCTCCTGCAGCCAATCAGAAGCCACACCTTGGTTTTCGAATGGTTCCAGGAGTCTAATAGACTCCCGGAATGGATTAAGTTCAACAACCAAGGTACCACTGTAGTCATGAATAAGGGGTTGGAGTGGGGGAGAACATAAGGTACAAGCAGTGAGGAGGGGAGAAGAAATTACAGGATATGGGTAAAAATACTTTGAGAGGCATGTGGAAGTGAAAGGTCATTCATCTCCTTGTTGAGGCCCTGAATCAGCAAATTCTGCCTAAAATGGGGAGGCTGAGTCTCAACATCTCCAGAGCAAATCTTGATACTTAACATGATGAAAGCTGAGCTATGGAATTCCTTGCCACAAGGAAGGAACTTTAGCAATTTCCAAAGATGGATTAGATATCAGTAGAAGCTGTTATCAGTACGGTAATTGCCAGCTGATTATGCCAGTCTCTGCCTCCATCTTGTCACTGGCTTAGCCCTTGAATCACCACTTTGTGACTGGCGGGCCTTAAGTAATTTTCAGCAATTTCAAATGGATCTTGTGCGTAGAGAAGTTGAGAACCACTGATCACTAAAATAGAGCCATGGGGGTGGGGCAAATCAAGGTGGCTTTTGCATTCCGACATTTGAGTTTCTCTGTCGGTCTGTCTCCCCTGGCTTAGCATCTTTCTTTTGAGGGCTGTGCATCCTGTTTGCTGTGAACTAAGATATGTGTGTGTGCGCGCGCACACGCTGAAGGGGCAGAATCTCACAGCAATCATAATAAGCAGCCCAACATTCCTGTTCTTTCTGCAAATTCAAGCTTGGGTTACATATTACAGGATTGACAGCTGCAGAGATTACTGCCTGCCCTGGATAGTGCCTTAAACAAAGCCTTTGTACCTTGGCAAATTGGGGGGGGGGGCTGGGACTGGGACTGGGAAGGGGAATACAGCCAGTCAAATCTACTCATCTACTTGGCAGGCATTCTGCTGTCAGCCTATTTGAATCTCCGGCTTTAATAAAGACATCCAGAGTTCTCTGCATTTCTGCATTTCGGAGTGGGGGGAATGAAGAATAGTTTTGATTTTCTTTCCTCAGAACAAATAGATGTATGTGGTGGGATTTGGGGGATCCTATCAAAATAGCCTAGGCAGAAGATGTCGATCCCACATAACTGGATGCAAGGCTTGAACTGAGATAGTTCTTATAAGTTGCCATTCTCTACATGAATTCCCACCCCACCCCCCACCGGAGGGGTTTCTTTTGGCTTGATTTATTTATTATAAATTATAATGTAACTGCATGGACAAAGAATAACCTGCCACTGACAGAGCACAGCTCAGTGGTTATCCGTGAGATACTAAAGTTCAACAGAGAGGCCCATTACTAATCATATCCACCAGCTCTGACCCCACATCACCTTCCGTGTCTGTAATAATTATTTTTCCCCTGTAAGACTTTCTACTTCTTTTGCCCTAGATTCCATTTCCAGAAATAGATTTCTCTGGAAGTAGGCAGGGGATTGTGCAGTTGGCATGTGTGGTTTGTGAGTAGGTGAGCACTCATTTGCAAGGCGACCTTTTTGATTAATTCTGTCTCCAGTATTTGTGTGGGAGAAAGGGAGGCAGGGAGCGTTAGCACATAGTGTATATTGGTATAGATAAAGAAGAGCTGGTTCTATTATAGCTACGTACCTGTGAGAGCAAGATGTATATTCCGCCCATGTTCTCTACATGCATCAATTTATTTCTCTGGACCAAGGGGTTTATTGCATAATGTAGTCAGGCAAGTTTCCCCACATCTGGGTCGATAAACAGAGGCCAGCTGTGATTTGTTAGTGAGTGAAGGCTGCAAATCAGTAGTCCCTGCCTAGGAATGCTTCTCCTATAATGTAGCCTAAATATTTCTATGCTTTGGCAATGCCTTTGCTGTGTACCATTTAAAGTACACAGAACCCTTTAGGAAAGGAGTGGGGAACGTCAGGATCAAATGTGCCCCTCCAGGCTTCTTTACACAGCCCTCGGCCTTCTCCCCAGGCCACTAGGCTCAACAGCCCTGCTCTTCACCCTCCTTGAGTGCTTTTGCATGGCTGGAATGTGAACAATGGTAATGTCTCTTGCTTGTGCAGATGGAGGAGGATGGTGCATTGGCTTGTGTGTGTACAAACTTATGGCTTTTGCATGGCTGGAAATTAGTCTACAGTGTTAATAAGGGTCACACCCTTTGCTCTGGCCACTCCCATTTTGTCTCTAGCCCTGCCCATCACTGGCACGCAGACACCAGAAGGTGACCCTGTGTGCTGAAACAGGTTCCCTACTGTGCCTTATGAAAACAGTAATTTACAGACAACAATATCTATTGTGCTCATAGGACTAATTCGAACCAATGGCAACCTCCAGCTTTGGCAAGGATTGTAAAGCATTTTGTGCAAATCTAAATACCTACATAAATGATGAAATGATGGTGGTGATGTCTTGTTGTTCTGGGATGGAGCCTGCCTGATTGTGGTTGATATAGTGGCCAATAATTCTACTAAGGTGGAAGGTAAGCTCAACAATGGGGGAAATTGTGTCCTGGTTCAAAAGAGCAGGTGCTTACGGCTGGCTGGTTTTTGTTGTAATCGCTGTGACCCTTGCTTCCATCCACACATAAGGCAGAGGCTTCTCCTGTAAAATACCATTAGATAGGACACATGGGCATAGCCAGGACTTTTGGGGGGGGCAGACTTTTGTTACGAGGGTAGAACATCAGATTTGTATTGATTTGTATTGGTTTTTATTTATTTAGGAGGGCAGCTGCCCGTCCCCCATCTCCCCTCGGCCACATCCATGATAGGACAACTAAGTTAGGCAAGACTTGTTTGTTATACAATAAATAAAGCAATAAAATTCCCATATGAATGTGGGAAAGCAGATGCACCCAGAGGCTTTGTAAAGCACTTTGTGCATATGTCAGTTCTGGCATTCAAAGTCTAAGTGCCAGATCTCCAAAATTCTGAGACGGAGTTAAAAACCCAACACTCCAAAAATGTTTTGTGTTCTCACATTTTGTCAGGGGTGGGTTTTGTTTTTGGTTTTTTGGTTTTCTTAGAGTAATGTATGGGTTCCACAAGCACAAAGGTTACACTTAATATTGACTTGTGTTGACTTATTCTAATTCTGGCACATGTCAGCTGTGTCTTAGCAGTCGCTTTGGCATGCATCTTCTGTTTTGCTGTGAAATTATCTCATATGCGTTCCAATCTCTTGTCTCCAGCCTGCGCTGCCTTCTGACCATCTGGTTGCCTAATGTTACTCAATTGGTCTCTTACGTTACCCTTGTGGTGCCAAATGTCTTTGAAGTAACTAGAAATCTCCCAACCCGTATAAAAAAGAACTAGGAGCTGGTGTTGTGGGGCCAGAGAATCACATGCATCTGGGTATTTGCTGTTCTCTTTGAAGCATTAAAGTTGTGGTCCTGGGTGTAAGTCTCATAGAATCTGGTGTTACTCACTTCTGAGCAGACCTGCATAGCATTGTAGTGTAAGGTTTTGTTTTGTTTTTAAAGAGCAACTCAGTGCTCTCCACTTTACACAGAAAATTGAGTTTTCCTTCATCTGCCTGATATTTGGAGAGGTGGGAGCAGAAATAGCCTAAGAAATACTGGCAAGACTGGCAGCCCTTTCTAAAGATGCCTGTATTAATTTTGTGTTTAAAATGATGCCTTGGGGTATAGTGGAATTTAAATGTAAATTGTATGTCCCAGATTTGTATTCAGTTTGTTCTGAGATTTTTTTTTTTAATTAACAATATATCTTGGATTAAAGTCAGGTGAGGCTTTTCTTACATCAATTCATTCTTTTGTGAAGGTGGAAAATGAAATGATGACATGTATTGATGGAATTATATGAGGATCTTGCTACAGCTACTGAAGTCTTGCTATATCTACTAAAGCGTGAGAATCACCTAACCAGCCCCCTTAGTGGAAACCCTGCACAAGGACTTCCACTTGCACAAAGGGGTTCTTCCTCTCTCCTTTCCCTATGCACCCCCTGGAATTGGTTTAGGGAAGGGGGTCTGGAGGACCCCCAGAACAGCGTGTAGAGGAGTCATTCTACCTGGCAGGCTGCAGTGCTTACACAGATGGAATGTTTGGAAGAGCGCAACTTTGAGTTCTGCCCAAAGCTTTTAACATAAGAAGAGCCTGTGGGATCAGGCCAAAAAGGCTCATCTGGCCCAGCATCCTGTTCTCACAGTGGCCAACCTATAGGAAGCCAATAAAAAAACCAGGACATGAGTGCAACAGCACTCTCTCCAAAAGCAATTCCCAGCAACTGTTACTCAGAGGCATACTGCCTATGACAGCGGAGGTAAAATGCAGTAATCTTGGCTAGTAGTGGCTAGGAATTTGTCCAATCCTCTTTGAAAGCTATCCAGTTTGGTGGTTGTCTTGTGGGAACCAATTCCATAGTTTAACTATGTGCTGTGTGAACACATAGTTCAGAAGAAGGGCTATTTTTCGAGAAAAAGAGGTGCCAGAACTCACCATGAATGTTTCCTTCGTTCTCTTATAATGGCAAAGGCACCCAACTGAAAAATGCCAGAACTAAGTTCTAATGAGTTCCGGCTGGGGGGGGGGAACCCTGGCTACTGCTACAGAAGAGTAGGCTTCTATCAAGGACACCTTGCTCAAGGCTGCCCCCCAACATGGCCAGCTGGCCCATGAAGCAGAGACATCGCCAACAAAGGTCCGTATTGTTAAAGCTATGGTTTTCCCAATAGTGATGTATGGAAGTGAGAGCTGGACCATAAAGAAGGCTGATCTCCAAAAATTGATGCTTTTGAATTATGGTGCTGGAGGAGACTCCTGAGAGTCCCATGGACTGCAAGAAGATCAAATCTATCCATTGTGAAGGAAATCAGCCCTGAGTGCTCACTGGAATTGAAGCTGAGGCTCCAATACTTCGGCCACCTCATGAGAAGAGAAGAGTCCCTGAAAAAGGTCCTGATGTTGGGAAAGATGGAGGGCACAAGGAGAAGGGGATGACAGAGGACAAGATGGTTGGATAGTGTTCTTGAAGCTACCAGCATGAGTTTGACCAAACTGCGGGAGGCAGTGGAAGACTGGAGTGCCCGGCGTGCTCTGGTCCATGGGGTCCTGAGGAGTCGGACATGACTAAACGACTAAACAACAAGAAGTTACCTCAGGCAGCAGAGGCCCAAGAAGTGGTGCGCCCACAGACAACCCATCTGCCCCACCACTGGTGGGGTAGCAGCAGCAGCAGCAGCACTGGCTTCTAGCAAAAGATCTTGCCAGAACCCACTACCATGCTTCACAGGCACTGCCATGCAACCAAGGTAAGGGAGGTGGAGGCAGTAGCACGCATGTTTCTATTTCGCCTCAGGCGGCAAAACAGGATGCGCTACCCCTGCCTCCCCAAGCCCTGGAGCCAGCACTAGAGATAGTGGTTGCTGTGCTGATGCAAAGTGGGTTTAACTGTACTCTTGAGTTCCACATAACTCTTCATTGGACAGAAGCACTGGTGATGAAACTCGGTCTGGAAAGTTCCATGATAGCACTCACACTCCTATTCGAGTTTCCCTGTTAAATATAAATTTCTCTAACTTGGATCGATGTATTTCAGCCTACTCTTATTATGAGTCATGATCACAGAGTGTCTTACACCGTACAACTGTCTATATTGATCACAGAATGGTCTCACCCACGGAAACACAATAGAGAAGTTCTTACCTTCACCCCAACTCATCTTCAGATCCTTTCCCACATTGTGATGTAAAAAGAGAGCAGTGATTCACCACAGATGCTCAGACAGCAAAATCTAGAACACGCGTGCTTTGTCTTCGGGGCATGCAAGGATACTGCACTGCAATAAAAGCATGAAAAGTGTTTCTGATATACTCCCAAGCATGTGGGTCAAACCTAAAACTGATCACACAAGGCAAGAAATAAAATGGTGAACAACCATTATCTTCCATACTGGCATGAAGTGCGGGGGGGGGGGGAATGTATATTTTCAGAGATAATATTGGAATAACAGCAATGGGAGAGGCAGTATATGTTTATCTACTATGGAGTCAGGAAAAATGGTTATGCTTAAAAGTACCCATAAGCCAAGAGGATGGAATTTGAGATAAAAATATTTTAACCAAGAGGACTTCCCCTGTTGGTTAAAATATTGATTATTGATTTTTGTTGATTACATTATTGTTAGGGTACAAGAGCAGGCAGAAGCCTTGCATAGCAAATGGAGCTGATATGTAAAAGCACATGCTGCAAAGAGCAGTCTAGATCTACACTCTGAACCTGGTTTGATGGAGAAATCATAACCCCAGCAAATCCCATGAAAGTCTGTCCTCACCAAGACCGATATTCTACTGGCATCATTTCTGATGTGTCCCGGTTGGACAATACATGTTCTGAAAGTTGCAT
This sequence comes from Podarcis melisellensis, assembly GCF_964234715.1. Taxonomy (NCBI): domain Eukaryota; kingdom Metazoa; phylum Chordata; class Lepidosauria; order Squamata; family Lacertidae; genus Podarcis; species Podarcis melisellensis. Next base: position 27,485,074 of record NC_138538.1, read on the forward strand.
CCTGCTTTCCACCACCTTTTTGAATTTCCACTGTCTTTCTGCTTGCTCTAGCTATCGAAGCTGGTGAGCTCTATCCTGTTTGAAAGGGGTCATATCTCAAGAATGGCAAAGCTATTTGGCAGTTGATCTTGGATACCTCAAACTGGTGGAATTTGCACGGTTAGCCAAAGAACATGGAATCATGAAATTGTAGAGTTGGAAGTGACCTGAGTGTCAAATAGTCCAACCCCTGCAATGCAGGAATCCTGCGCAGAACCATCCCCGGATGGGCTCGAACCACCAATCTTCTGCTTAACAACCAGACACACTGACCTATTGCACTACATGTGGGGAAAGGAAGCAGGAGACTGTGTGGATAGGACTCGATTGACTGTAACTGACCATACTCTGAGTAGATCCAGTGTAATCGGTGGACTTAAGTTAGTCAAGTCCATTGATCTCAATGGATGCACCCTGAATATGACTTAAGTCAGATACGTCCTCATGTGAATTGGCCAGCACAATGGCATGCAAGTCGTAGGGAACAAGCTGCCCACTCTGTGCTCAGAATAGTTACAATAACCCACACAGTCTGTAAAGAAGAACATGATTATTCTGAGCATTTAGGAATTTGGGAAGCTGCCTTTTGCAGAGTTAAGACCATTGGTCCTTGAGCACGATATTGTTCTCATTGACTGACCCTAGGTCCCCACAGTTTGAGAGAGGGACATTCCTGCCATAGCTGGAGACGCTGGGCATGGAACATGGAATCTTCTGCATGCAAAGCAGACAAACTGCTACTGAGCTACAGCCCTTCCACAAAGAATTAGTTTACACAAACGATATCAACAAGAATCACAGATACTATCCTTCTCTAAATGCCTTCCCCTTTAAATATCTGTACAATAGGTATCTGTACAGCTCCTGAGATTATTAATCATTTTTACATAGGCAGAAAAGAATGGAATTCATGTTTTTTCACTTTCTTCAGAGGCTCAAAAGACAGTATAATCATTCTAGATGGCTCAGCCCATGCTCCAAACTGATATATTCTCGTCCATAACAATAATAGGATTATTGGATCCCAACCAAGGATTTATATCTTGCTATTTAATTTTTCAACATGAGGTCAGATTGATTAATGTGTATTAGATGCACGGATGGAATCTTGAGATAGTCTAAGGAACAAATTCTGAGTGCTTGTCTTGAAAGAGACTTGATAGTCTCTCCACTGTGTGCTGATCTCCTTGCCTTTAAAAGTCAGCCCTCACACATCTCTGCAGAGCAGTAGTGCATCAGTGAATCATAAATAAATTACAGAACTAACTAGCTATTTTTGAAGAGCATGCAGTTTAGGTAATGCATATGCTTCCTCCCTAATTCAGCTCAAGGAATGAGATTGATTGTCAAGCCCACTTGACAACATCTGGAAAAACCATCTTCATTGGTCATGTTTCTGTCTGAGATGTTCAGTTCTGCTCCATCAGCCGTTTGAAGAAGGCTATTGGTATATGCTTGATTACGGGGTCATTTCACCCATTGGATACCTCCCTCCTATTAAGTTTCATCAGAAGGTTAGATGTGACTTCCAAGGTCAGCAAGAGGACTGTGTCAACCCATGGATTAAATAAATGTAGTAGAAACCACAAGAATGGCAAGAGTATTTATGAGAGGTGCACATTTGCTCTGTGTGCACTCTGAATTACAAGGCAAATGTGCTGATTGGATGACATTTCCACCTGCCTGAGTCAAAGTGTGCCTTTCAGCAAGATGCCTCAAGTCAGTTCAGGGACTCCCTCAAGTCTCAAGTTGTTCTGTGGTCTCCGGCGTCCAAAAAATCCTGAATTTTGTCACTTAGAATAAAGCTGCATATATTTTTTTAAAGCAAAACCAAGCCGGTGAATGAAATGCTGAGCTTGAGTGATCTTTTGTTTTGATGGACAGCTCTAGGTTTTCATTGCAGTGAATTGTTTCCCCGTGGCATGCCAATTACTGTGATTTGGGAAATAGATGTTCTGCCTGGGAAAAGCAGGGTGTGCAGAAGAGCAGTGGACTATTGGCATCCTTCTCAAATCACTTCCCCCCCTAACAATTAAAATCAGTAGTTCAATCACTTTGTTTTTACACTGCTTACCGGTATATTTTCTCCCCCATTTGTGTCAATCTGGTTCTTAGTCTGCAGACTTTTAGGAGAGCTCAGCATAGGGTCACCCCACTTTCCCTCTCCCTCAGTTCAGTTGTAGAGCTTTTTGTGTAATTAGTTTCTTTTTATTCTAATCACTGTCTGTTTTCCAACAAACACCTACTTCATTTTCATGCCATTTGTTTTCTCTTATTTTTCCTTAGGTTAGTTTGTGCAAACTTCTCGCGAGTCCCCACATCTCTTTGTGTGCATGTGTTTTTCTTTCCACCCTCACCCCCAGTTTTAACTTACTTTTTCAAAGTTTTATACTCCTCTCTTCATTTTAGGGTACCTGTAATTTCACTGTATTGCATTATTGCTGACCGGTATTAATATTAAAGTTTTCTCCCGCTTTTAAGTTTGGTGCTCTTTCCCCACTCTAGTAAGCCTGCTTGTCCCTTAAAGTAAGCTCCCATTTGCACTGCTCATTGCCAGCCTATTATTGCCCATAAAACACATGGGGAGGTTAAGTGGTTTCTATTTTATCCACCCCAAAGTAGAAAAGTCTTGTCCTTGCAGGAGAACCACTCCACCTATAACATGCTTCATCTCTTGAAATAAAAATTTAAAAGACATTGAAATACACTCACAACAGTGGACTAATTTATGTAAAATATATTGCAGCCATAGTGAAAAATGAATGCTTATCTGATTTAAACAAGAAGACATAGCTGAAACAGATAATCTAAAAGCAGAACATTATCGGGATATGTTGCATTTTATTTCTGCAGCACAATATAAAGTACGCTGTATGCTGCAAGCAGCTCTAAATTTATCTTAATGGGCCTTTTAGTTATACATATAAAACCACCTATCATTTTACTTGCATATAGAGTACTTTACTTGAAACCTACAGTGCAAACCAATTGCTGACAGTTCAATGACCACTTGCCACATTCCTCTTATATAACTCTTTCCATTTTGACAACATGCCCATTATTTTAAATTTATTATTGTAATGTTTCCTCCATGGAGATCTTCTTGATACCCAAGAGCGTTTGGAAAACAACCCCTCCCCTTTTCCAAAGTCAAGGAGTCTGTGCTTTCAAAGCATGGAATCCTATGTTCACCTACTTGGACACAAGGCCCACAGAAAACTGTAGGACTTGCTTCTGAGTAAACATGCATAAGATCAAGCTGTACCAGAGAGCTGAATAAATATCCAGTCTAGAAATTTGTGTTTGATTCTGCTTTCAGTGTGTCTGTTCTGAATGCTAAGGCACTAAGTTTCCATTGAAAAATAAGTCAGCTTTTGTGAATGTTCTATAGTTCACGGAATTTTGGATCAGACTATAAACTGCTTATATGTAGGACCTTATAAAAGGCCATTATTCTTCCCAAGTTTTTGTTGTTATGGTTACAAAGACGCGGGCAGAATTCTCATGATAGCCAAGTGCCTTTCTAAGCCTTGAAAGAGGAACCTCCACATACAGAGGCAGTATAGGTATATCTGAATGTCAGATGCAGAAACAAACAACAGAGGCTGTGCTCAATTTGAAAGCATCCAGAGCCATTGGGTTGACTTCAGCTGGAAACAAAACGCTGTACTTGGTGGTCCTTGGACAGAGCAAGGCAATTCGTATTTTCTTCCTCTTATTGCCTTGCTTAGGGTCACCTAGAAAAGCATTTTTGTTTCCAGCTGAAACTAACTCGGTGCCTCTGGATATGCTCATTAAGTGAACTGCTGTAGGTTTTCAGGGTCTGGCTTACTCCCCACTCCCCTCAATCCTTCCTTTCCTTAGCAGAGAGATGGCTAACCTGTGGCCCTCCCAGCTGTTGTCCATCATTCGTGGCCACAGGCTATGCTGATGGGAGCTGAAAATTCAGTGGGTAAGCCTCCCAGCCCTACTATGGTGTGTATCCAGCATGTTTACTCACGAACTGTCTGAAGAGATGCCTGGCATTGTTAAGGCAGCAGGGACTGAAGGTTTCTTGTTCATTCATTCTATTTTTAACTCTCCCTTTCTCCACAGAGGTCAAGGTTCCTGTGTGGCTTCCCTTAACTCACTGTAATAGCCCTGTGCAGTAGATGTTGACTTGCCCAAGGTCATACTGAATGCTCTGACCTTTTGTATACCTCCCCCCCACAAAATTTCATTTCTTAAAATGTATACACGGCTTGACTTGGTTTGTGGTTTTTTGTGGGGGTTCTTTGTTTTTGATTTTTTTTAAAAAAAGATCCCTCAAAGCAGTTTGCAAAAAGAAGCCAGCAGTAATCTTGTGCCTTGTTGGTAAAACGGGTTGCCAAGGGGGAGGCCAGATGTTGCTGGACAACTGCCATCCTCCCTAACCATTGGCCTTGCTGGCTGAGGCTGATGGAATTGGGAGTCTCATCAAGCAAGGAGCACTCTATTGCACTCCCATTCCTGCTTGATTGTTTCCTATAGGTAACTTGCTCACTAATGTGAGAATAGGATGCTGGCCCACATGGGCCTTTGGCCTGATCCAGCAGGGCTTTGGGGTCCAATGATCAGGAGGGTCACAGGCTCCCTACTCCTGCCATAAACTCCAGAGATAAACTGCTAGTATAAAATTATTTTAATAATGATAGCCTCAGGCTATCCCATGGAAGGGGCAGCCACAGGGCACAAAACTGTGCCTGAAATATAATCCACGCAGAGATGAGGCCAATTAGACATTGGGGACAATGAAGCTGGCACCATCCTCCGCCCTTGGTGTTGATGGTAAACTGGGGTACCAACTTGAATAAAATATGGGGAGGGGCAGATAAGCCCCACCCTGTATGATCAATCACAAAATGTGGTGTGCACACACCATTTGAATGGCAATAGCCAGTGGCGCTGTGGGTTAAACCACAGAGTCTAGGACTTGCCGATCAGAAGGTTGGCGGTTCGAATCCCCGAGACCGGGTGAGCTCCCGTTGCTCGGTCCCTGCTCCTGCCAACCTGGCAGTTCGAAAGCACGTCAAAGTGCAAGTAGATAAATAGGTACCGCTCTGGCGGGAAGGTAAACGGTGTTTCCGTGCGCTGCTGTGGTTTGCCAGAAGTGGCTTAGTCCTGCTGGCCACATGACCCGGAAGCTGTACGCCGGCTCCCTTGGCCAATAAAGTGAGATGAGCGCCGCAACCCCAGAGTCGGCCACGACTGGACCTAATGGTCAGGGGTCCCTTTACCTTTACCTATAAACTCGGGGTGGGGGGCTGGCCCCTCAAATACTTTATTGGGGGGGTCAATGGGATCTCAGCTCCCACGAGTTGGCTCCTAGGATGGAAACAAATGGCGTGGGAGCTGCAGGTGGGAAGGAGGGCGCCTGCTCTCGGCGGCTGTCCTGGAAGCAACCAAAGATGGAAAGCATCCCTCGGCGAGATCCGGAGCTATTTCAGGGCTGCTTCGGAGTCGCGCGTGGTTCTTCCCTCCGCCCCGATTCTTCCCGCCATCGGCATCTTCGCCGCGCTGCCAGGAAGCGCCCCCTCCCTTCCCCTCCCCGGGGGCGCGCGCGCAGACACACCTGTCGTCCATCTGCTCGTCCTTCCCGCCCATCCCCGCCCCCGCGGGAAGGAAGCCTCGCGAAGCTGGCGCGCGGGTAGCGGGGCGCCGGTGGGTGCCCACCCGGGCGCCACACCTACCGCGGCGGCGGGGGAAGGAGCCTCTCGCGCGGCCCCCACCTCCTTCACGCGCTCTCCAAATCTCTGCCCCCCACAACACACGCATACTCCTCCCCGCAAAAAAGGGGGGGGAAGGGAGCGCGCGAATGGGCGCCTTGTGAGCATGTGCGGAATACTAGCTGGAACTGGTTTCGCGGAGGGCGCTTGTGAGCTGCAAGGAGCGGCTGGCTCGTCCTGCGCGCTTCGCCACAGCCGACGAGGCTCCGGGCGGCGCAGCAGCGCCCTCCCCTCTCCTGCCATTGGCAGCCCCGGCCAGGCTTCCTTCCCCCGCCGTCGGGAGCGGCTGGGTGTTCTCCTCTTCCTCCTCCTCCAGCCCGGCCTCCTCGGTCTTCTCAGCCCTTGCGCCGCGCCGCCCGCAGCCCTTGGCCGCCTTCGGGGCCTGCCTCCTCCGGTCTCCGGGCGCGGCCCGGCGAAGGTGGGCGTGGCGAACCCGGGGCTTTCGCAGCCCCCCGACGCTCCTCCCCTTGGAAGTACATAACGGGAGCGGATGGGGCTGGCTGAGTGAGGGAGGAGGGTGAGTGTGCGCGGCCAAAGCTCGCTTGCGCGGCTCGGTTACTTTGTGTCTTTTTCCAGCGCCGGTTCCAGCGTCGCCCAGCAGCCGCTGCCCGGATCTCCGCAGGGCAGGCCCGGCCCGGCTCTGGTCTCTCGCCCGTCGTCCACTCCTCCTCCTTCGCCCGGGAGCTGCTCGCTGCTGTTGTTGTTGTCGTGTGTTTTTTCTCAATGAACAGGGCGAAACCCGGCTCTGCCCTTCTGCCGTAGTGCGATTCCTTCTCTTCGCTTTCAAGGCGAAAGGAAGAACAGTCTTCTCTCCTCTTTTCTCTTTTCTTCTCTCTCTCTCTCTCTCTCTCTCTCTCTCTCTCTCTCTCTCTCTCTCTCTCTCCCTTCTTTCTCCCTTTTTAGCCCCCCCCCCATCTTGTGTCATGGCTTTGTGTCTGGAGCTATTTAAACAATGTGAGTGTACTGAATTGTGTGTGGGCTTTTTTCCATTATGGCATGCAAATCTCGGGAAGGCTTTGCAAGCGGCCGCTCAAGGTTGTGCTTCATATATATAGATATACTGTATTGTTTTCAGTTTGTCGGGCTGTCATTTTGAATGCATCCGTTCTGTGCATATATCGCATAATGCTCTAGCTGGTAGACCTTTAAATGCAAAAAAAAAAGGGGGGGGAGAATCATTCCTATTTCCTGTTGTGAGCGAATTGCTTTCGGATACAGAAGTGCTCCGAGTAAGTGGGCGGGTGCTGAGGGTAGCCTGCTTGGATGTGGGAAAGGCTTGGTTTTTTCAATGGCTTACCCGCTTCCCTTTTTTCCTGCCTATCCGGTTGCATTTTCAGCTAAATCCTGAGCTTGAGTGGCTTGTATTAATGGGGGGGGGGGGCAGGCGAGGTTGATGGCACATATGCCCGGTTCTCCCCACTGCATGGCTCTGTGCTTGATCAGAGATTGTTGTCACTTTTGCTGAGATATATTTAGTCTACTCGTGGCATTCCAGATCATGACAAGATATGAAATCACTTTCCTATATTTATGCCATCCCAGACTAAACGTGAGCCATATGCGCATTTATGTCTGCTTGAGTAATGAAAAGACACAGATTGGGGGTTAATCATCTAGTTTTTCCTTAATAGCACTGCTGTTAGTTGAGCATTTGTGTTATCTTATTAATATTTTTTAAAAATGGTACTAAAAGTTTTAATATTTTCCATGTGTGTGACATAAAAATTGTCTGGGCACAAACTGTGCAAACCTGTACAGTTGTGATTGAGGTGTATCCTGTCACAGATTGCTGCTGAAGGCTGCTAGGAAACAGGGTGTTCTTAATGGGTTGGAGGAAAACTGCTGATTTAAGGCTTCTTCACATCACATATTGCCTAAAGCCACAAAGTAGTAGGAAAGGTGACATGAAAGGACACCCTCTTTCCCTTGTAGAACTGAAAGAACTTACAAGAAATGAACTCATTAGGGATTTCTTAAGGAGCCCTAAGCAAATATAATGATATATTACAGATATAAAAACCAGTGCCTAATAAAACAAGAAATTTTCCATTGAGATGCCCAGTTATCTGAAAGTGTGTGATTTTGCCCTTAAGCATGTGGCTCAGGCACTGCAAAATTAGAGAGTACTTTAAAAAAAAAGCTTTAATTGATGATAATATGACAGAATTAATGAATGCATGTAGACTTGTGGGTAGATATATGAGTAAAGTTTTTACAGCCCTAACAAACCTTAGAATTCAGTTTCCAAATATGGTTTGCTTATTTTTCCTCTCCTATCGTGAACACATCTTCCACCCTGCCAGATCTTTATTCATTATGAAACAAATTCCTGGGTACATAAAATGATGCTAAAATTAAACTGCTTGTCCTGTCATCAGTATACAGCTGCTTAGAGGGACATAAAAAGGTCTGGAGCCTCTTCTCTCTTTCTCTCCGTAGTGAACTATTTTCTCCCTTTTACTGAAGGGAAACCTGTCCTTGCTTTGCAGTCAGCCCTTTCCATCCCCAGGGCTTGCCTATGTGAACTGGTTCCCAAAAGAAAATAGCCTCTTGACAACGGCAGCAGAAGGTGTTGCAATGACATACTGTGTTTATAGAGGAAAGTATGCCTGGAGTGCTGCTTATTTTGAACTAATGAGTCCTTAATTGGCCAGAATACTTTATTGCTTGGTAATCCCTGGCCTGGCTTTTCTTCATGAGATGCTCACCGGAGGTAGAGAATTGCTAAAGCGACGCTGGGCTTGCAGAATGGTTTTATTGTTGTGTATGAATGCAAAGCAAAGTAATTCAAGGACTTGAGTGTGTTCTTACTGTAAGGAAGCCAGGTGGTGTGCCTGAATAGGCAAATAATCCTTGTGGCATACGGTAATTGCCATGTGTAATGGACTGGATGTCCCTTATGTCAGTAGAGGCAATTTCAGAAAGTCCCTTATATCATAAATGTTAAATCTGACAAAAGCTGCAGTCGTCTTTGCACTGACACCTTATGTGCAAGAGAATACCTGAGGACCAGGAAAAATTAGCAGAAAGAGCATATGTAGCATGAGACTCTTAATTTCAGGGTCATGAGTTTGAGTGCCACATTGGGCAAAATATTCCTGCATTGCAGGGGGCTGGATTTGGTGACCCTTGTGGTCCCTTCCAGCTTGACAATTCTGTGATTCCATGCTGGGGCCCTCATTTTACCCCTGCTTCTCAAGCCACTTGGGTGTTCGTGCAGCCTCTGTGCACTCTCCACATCTCTGGAGAGTTGGGTAACCCTCTGGAGCAAATTTCAGAAGGCAGAAGGGCTGTAAAGAGGAGGAGAGGAAGTCTGCTCACACATGGTTGAATAGTCATCCCTTGTTGAGAATCTGAACACTTGGTAGAAATGCTATAGAAATGGTACAATTGAAGCTAAACTTAAAACTTTGTCAGCCTTGTAAACTGAGTGGAGTCAAGCTAGGTCAGCATTTGAATGGGGGTTAGTAGTTATCTCATTGCTGCTGTACATTGTATTTGATTGCATCATGTGTTGAGATATAATGGGCAGAGTTCGCCAAAGAAGCTGTCTGACTTCAGCTTTTGCAGTGGGTCTTTCCGCACTCTCCTACCCTGCAATTGGATTTGAGGGGAGTTGAGAGAACCCTCAGAACAGCATGCAGGAGGGAAAGGGGGGGATAATTCCATGCACAGTCAAAATGGTTTGAAGTGCATGATATTGAATTCCACACTATGCTGGAAACTGCCTGGTGATTCCTAAGCAATAAAAGGCTGATTTTTATATTTTGGTAAATAGATACTTTGAGGAGACTGTTGCAGTCATAAAGTGATATTGGTGTGTTGTGCTACTCTGCAGGTAGAGTTACTACTTTTGCCTGAAACTAAATTGGTGACATTGAGTGATAAGTTTATCCAAAAGTTCAGGATACTTAAAGCAGTACAGTATTCAAGTTTTACTCAGAGTGGACCCATTGAAATTAATGAACCAAAGTCATGTTCATTCATTGAGTCAGTTTTGAGTAAAACTAAGTTCTGGCTAGCATATGTAATACATATTATTTTTTTAAAACCGACTCATGGTCTCATGCATTGTATTCCATTCCTCTTCTAAATTTTGGTGTTGGTATTCTTCAGCTGGCGGTGTCCTGCAACTTTTTCTGGCTGAGAGAAATTTGGTAAAGTTGGGGAAGGACACAACAGTGAACTCCTGGGAAAACTGATTCTATGTTGCCCTAACTTCTGTTGTGTGGATAGAGCAGCAATAGGAGGGGGGAGGCTTTTACGAGAGCCCTTTGCTTATACAGTACTGAAGTCTGTGCCCATGTTTATTTTAGCAAATTATCGTCATGCGGGGCAACAGAGAAGGCAAGAAGGCTTGTTGTAGATTTTCAAAGGCTGGTTCATCTTGCTATGTGAACTGTTTTCTAATGTAGCTTACCAATTCTGTATTAGTTGTTACCCATATAAACATTTGTCTTTTTAAAGCCCATAAACCATTTAAATTGGCTTGCAAAATTTAAAATCACAGTGCAATAAAAATGTAATACAGCAATAAAAATACACAAATTAAACAATTAAACACGTTAAACATTTAAACACATTAAAAGGCAGCTGTGTTGGAGAGCACAGGTAAAAATGACCGTCACAAATAATACTGCTTTCCAATATGAAAAAACGTCTGTGGCTTTTGCTGGCTGGTAGAGGAACCCATCTGCACTTCGCAGAGCATGGTATTCCACAATACTGGTGCAGCCAATTAATTTTCAATAAATAATTTCTGTCTTTAGCAAATGCAGTATTCATTTCTGGTAGGAAATCTTAGCCAGCTCACCCTCTCAAACTAATACAATAAAAAATAATTTCTGTTAGAAACTACTTTACATGTGGCTACAGAAAACACACTACAGATTTGAGGCATTAATGTTGAAACCAGATAGGAAAAGAGAGCTCCAAATTGTATTCCTAATTCAACTAACAGTCAAGATGCAAGAGTTAATGGACTCTCCTTCTCTCTCTCCCCAACCCACACACTTAATTTTTGCTAGGGTGATTACCAACAAGTTTAGTGCAGTATACTGTATATCTTATGTCTGAGCAGAATTTTGTTCAGAAAGGTTCAGAATTACCTGTCCCCCTTCCCCCACAAAAAGCTGCACAAGGGGTTTCTGAACATGCTGTCAGATTACCTTTAAAAACCCTGAAATAAAATATCAATATTGCTATCCTAGTCACATTAGTTACGGACTCTGCAACTATGTTCTTGGTTCTACTGTACTTTGAAAGGGCTTGTTGTAACAGTAAAAGGTACACTGGTTCACTTTACACGAGGGATGGGAAACTTGTGGCTCTCCAAATACTGCTGGACTGTGCTTCTCATCATCTCTGACCATTGACCGTGGGACTGATGAGAATCAACCAGTGAGAGCTACAGGTTCCTCACCTGTTTCGTGCTAAAAGATGAGAAGGTGAAAAGCGTTGTAAAGAGGGCTCTGCTTGATTCCTCGTTTAAAAACTCACTTTATCTAATAAACCCATGGATATCCTTAGGCACACCACCTATTCCATTATGTAGAAATATAAATGCTGGCTTATTTCCCAGGCCCATTGAAAAATTTGCTTAGAGAGTATGTGAAGTGCTTTGATTACTCTAAAGTGTGGTGTTGTTGTTGTTGTTGATTTGCATTGAGGCCAGGAGATGGCAGCTTGTTTGATACTGTGGACAATGTTGTAAACTTTTGCTATCACACCTTCAAACTTCCCTAAAGCCTAGAAATTTGCTTTAAAAGTTACCAAGGCCCTGATTCATGCATAGAAGAGGGTCTGTTTTATATGGTAGCCCAAAGGCAGAGTTGTCTAGTGGTAATGAATCATATCTGAACCCCGCCCCCCACCGTTTTTGTGGCCCTTCGGTGGATATCAGTGGGCATGATTACTATATGTTTAGCCATATCACAACCAAGCTATGTAAGTGACAGGGGAAACCATTTGAAGGAAATGTCTCTACAGAGCAAATCATGATTTGCAAGGTGGAAATGGGGCTTGGTTCTCCCAGTCAAAATCATAAGCTTGCGCTGGGCTGATTTTAAATATATATCCCTGCATGTGAAAATCCATGTTAGGGGGGAATTTAAGATTATATCCCTTTTCCCTTTTGTGTATGTGTTAAGGAGAGAATCCATTTGTGCCGAGGAGCTCTGATTTTTTTATATTCTGCCTTTCACCATAAGAGCTTGGAGCAAGGCACAATAAGAATTATTACAGATCAAACAAAATGTGCAAGCAGGTAAAATAAAAGAAATGTGAAATTGCCAAGCCCACCTATAAAAATTCCAAAATGGACATAGTAATTTCAAAAGGCTTAAGTAAACAGCCATGTTTTGAGTCGCCACCTGCCGCCTGATGTGGTACAGCCCAGACACAGGGTTCCCAGCACTGGCTTTTCTGCTTGTGAGAATTCAGCCTGCGGAAAGTCTGTTTATAGGGATTGGCTTGTGGATAAATGGGTGAGGCCTCTGAATAAACTGCAGTTCCTTGACTCAGTCATGAAAGAACTTGCAGCTGTCCTCAGTTTGCCAGTGCACCTGTTCCTCTCCTTATACTGTCTTTCACTCCTGCTCAAATACTTCATAATGTGCAAGGACATAAACTACCTGACTTTGTGCACTAGCAGTTTAACTCATTGTCTCTAATGAGAGACTCTAAGCAATCCCATTTCCCCCCATTTGCATCTCTTGCAGCCAAGCCTTTGGGCTGAGATTTCACTGTTGTTGTTATGAGGCATTTACAGATGAACCTTTTTTAAAAGGGGGGGGGGGACTGATGTTTGTGCTTATATTCACCAAGCCACTGTTAGTAAAAAAGGGAGGCATTCCATGTGGCTGTGACATAGTGCTGAATAAATCTTTTAATGATGGTTCACACATTCCTGTCCCCAGAGGCAACATTTTTGAAGCAAACTGCAGAAAGACTTCTTCTGGTTGTTGTCCCTCCCACTTCTGTTCTTTATGTCTTCATGGTAGCAGCTTAGCATTTATTTATTTTTTTATGTTTTTGCTTCCATGGGCTGAAGAAGCATAATTGGATTCAGTGCGGTGCAAATCGCTGCAAATATGTAAGCTGAAAGGATGAAGTTTAGACAGTGTGTGGCCTTGTTTCATAAGTCCACATTTGGTCATGAAGATATTTGGTGAATTTGCCTACAATTGCAATTTCCAGGAAGCAAAAAAAAAAAAAAAACCTTGCTGGAATCTTTCTCTGAAAACAGACTTGCTGTCTGGAAAGAGGACGAAGCGAAGATGGTTTTTCAAGGCACAATGATCAGGGTCTCCAACTTCGATTAGTGGCATAAAAACCTTTCTAGCTGGAGTACTGGAGGAGTGGTTTACCTAAAAATTGCGGATTGTGCAGATATTGACACCGCTGCTATGTGGCAGAAAACATTATGCACCATTAATTTCCGTTTGTTTAAATGTGTTCTTAAACAGTGTTTGTAAATGTGCTGGTTTAACGAGGAGACTGGGAATTTTGCCTGATCCACTAGTCATGCATTTTTAATGAATGATGGGCACTTTGTCTCTGATGAGCAGCATATTAAATCAATCTGCAGTCCTATTTAAATGGGAGTGTAGGGTGTGCAACAGTAGTCTCTCTTGGGGAGGAAGGACAGCAGATCCTGCAAACTAGAATTGCTTGGGATACAAAGTTGGAGGTGTGTTTTGATTGAGTTAGTAATTTTGGGCAGGGCCCCAGTATGACAGCAGCAGAGAAAATGGGACTAGGAAGCCTTTCAAAAGGCAAAACCAGCCTTGTTGCAAGAAAACTGGTTGTGATGAAAGCCAGTAACATGGGGCTAACTATTACGTACTGTATTGCTAGATTTGCAACATTTCTTTAAGAAAAAATGGAAAATAAACTTTAAAATAGCAGCACCATTTACAATAATCTTGGGGAAATTTGGATTAAAGGTTCTAGGGTGGTGATGCCAGATTACCCTTTGTTTACAAGACTAATCCAGACTTCAAATGTATCCTGAAAGGGACAGAATCCCTGTGAAACCATGCAGGGCCGGGTAAATAACCCAGCTCCTAACTACATACTTTAACGCATATGGATCACATGAATATTCTCTGAGAGGGGGAATATGCCAGGGTCGGATGGGTCCAAGGGCAAAAGTAGGCAGAGCAATTGATTTTGAACACTAGCTGCTTTCCATCTAAGGAAATATTATCAGAGTTTAAAGACATATTGCAGTCAGGCAAAACCCTTAAGGAAGGTGCAACTGGAGAGAGTAACATGCAAACGTGTGCTATTCTTGGATTATGTCATGCTTAAGTTACAGGGTGGGTGGCGTGTTATTGCCGTACTGTCTTCTAGTTAGGCCACCCCACTCTCTCTGGGTGATTGACCCCCCCAAAATACTAGAAGTATGTAACACCACTGACAACACAGTCTGAAGAAAGCAACTGTATTAAGTACTCCCTACTTTCCCTCAAGTTAAAAAAAAAGTGTGTGTTGTAGCCATGAGTAGGTTTGGTTGTATGGGATAAGTGCTTCTGAAACTGCCTTGATCTTTCATACTGCAGCTCTGTTTCTTAATTTTTCCATAATGCATGCTAAATAATTCAGTGTCTTTTATCAGGAGGAATAACCTGAGAGAACTTCTGTTCTCCTGCAAGCTAGCTTTCAAGTTTGCCCTCTGATGTGCTGCAGCAATGAAGCAGTAATGGGCTTTGATTTGTGGAGTCTTGCCGTGGTCCGTGCTGTGAAGCAGGAGGAGGAATTGCTGTACCTGTGTCAGTCAAAGTGCCTTGGCCTGCCCTGTTGCCGTTTCTTCATATCAAGCCGTGCATACAAGAACAGTTACACTTATAACCCTGCTGGCACACTCTGGGCTAAGCCTGTCAGTTCCCTTTATGTCACTAGAAAGATAGCAAAAGAAGTCACTCCTGACAGATTGATTTTGGTTGGGGGAAAGAGGAGTGAACAAGGGACAGAAAGAGCAGACTTGCTCAGCCTGCCCAGGAAAATAAACCCAACAACTTCATACTATATAAGTGGATTGCAAAACAAAACTAAAAACAAGGGACAATTTATTTCATGCTTCACATTGTAAAATTAACATACATCCTAAACATATATGCCTACATTGGTCGAGGTAACGATTAAAATATAATTTACAGCTAAATAGAGCAGGCATAGGTAACCGCAGTTATGGGGCCTGATCTGCCCCCCCAAGCATATTATTCTCCCCCAACCTAATTTTAATAGCTGCAGAAAGAGAAAAATATTGAAGTAGACACTGTGCTGGAGAAGGTGGAGCCCACTGTCCTGAGAAGGATACATCCTGCCCCCTCGTATTTTATGAGCAGAGAGCATGTGATGACTTCCCTTCTCTGGTGGCTGCATATACCAGCTGAGGGGGGTCAGAATTGTTGGCCTGTGTGAGAAAGTGCGAGTTGATCACGCCCATCACTGGTATGCAAAAACTACCCGTTATGCAAAAGCTTTGATAATGCAGCCTATATGCCTTTAATATTATAGTTATGCCTGTTTCTTCGTGACAAAGGGAGGCAACCATGTAGCTGATTTCTGCTTGAAAGTCTGTACATTGCAAAAACAGTGCTGCTGCTCCCTGAGCCACAGCATAATGCTCTATGGGAGGAGTCCACACTGGCTCCTCTCCACACCAGCGTTTATTGTCTAAAAGCTGTGCTAATGCTGACATTGGGAAGAGCTTCAGCATGTGGTCCAGAAGTGCTTGCACTATGCTGCTGACACAGGAAGGAACAGCACTCCTGCCACTCCCATGCTGCCAAGGTGACTTAACCCTATCAAACAGGATTGAACTTGACAGAAATGATGGAAAGTTACTGGGCAGAACAGTGTTTTCTTTATAATAGGGCTGGCGATCTTATGGCCCTCCAGATGTTCTTAGATTCCCATTAGCATTGTCAGGGAGGATAGCAATTGTAGTTCCAACTATACCTGCGTGGTCAAAAGTTCCCCAGCTTTGCTCTAGACGATTACTGTTAATAAGCACATTTATTTTTAAAGTCATAAATATTCAGAAATGCAGAACGGGATGAATTGCAAGGAAATTTAGAGGTCATTAAATGAATATACCATTCACTCAGGTGGAGTTAGCAGAAGACTCTGGGGTGATGCAGAATGGAGTCTCAAAGATCCTAGTGCCCATGTTTGGCCAGTCCCTGGCTCTAGTAGGAAGCCCACAATAAGTGCATGATTCATTATATCCTTTATTAAGGACCTTGAAAAGTCAGATTTCTCTTTCTTCTCTTACACACACAAAAGTCAGGCATTAACTCAGTTTGTAGGATATAGCTATAGCTCAGTTGGTTGAGCATAGAACTCACTCTCAGGGTTGTGGATTCAAGATTGGCCAAAATATTCCTGAATTGCAGGGGTTGGACTAGGTGACTCACATAGTCCCTTTCAACTCTACAATTCTATGACTGTGTGAAAAAGGTCATGGTTTCTGTTTGAGATTATAAATTTTGGGCTTTAGCTTGTTTTTAATACATTTGGATCTTGTTGTTAGCCAGATTTCCCCCCGATTTGCTATAATGGAAATGTAATAAAAATCTGATTCCATTCAAAAGACTAAATAGTATGAATGTAATTGTGGTCACTTCTGTGCCTCAGAAGCACACTCCATTGTCCCTCAAAACAGACAGATGCCAACAACAACAACGTCATCTGCCAAATGGCAGACAAAGGCATCACTCTTATCTTCTTACCTGGGAGTAAGCCCCAGTGAAATCAAGGGAACTTAATATTAGACATGTATAGGATTGTGCTGTAGAAGACGTGTCTACAATGACTACTACTGCTTGTTGCATCAGCAAATACAAACATAGTACAGTAAACAAGTAGAGTGGACGAGGACCTTTATGGCACTGGATTCTACTTTAGCTGGAAACCTAGACCTGGAACATGGAAATTAATCATTTCATTCATTATTTCCACAGCTAATAGTAGGTATAATGTACTATAGAATGCTTACTGATGCTGCGCCAATATGCTTACTAGAAACTCGAAGTGCTGGAAAATATTCCCAATTTGCTAAAAGCCTTTTGTTGCAGCCTCTGCTTACAACCCAACCATTGTACAGTAGGTGTCACTCTGGTTCTCTTAACTATGAATGGGCTGTAAAAATTGCATACCTTCAAAACAAGCTTTTATACACTGCCCGAGCATTCCACTTTGTGGCAGGTGCCATATTCACAGTGGTGGTATAAATTTTCTCCATTCTGCATGAACAATGTGCTTGAACTTCAAAAGCACTTGTGTCTAGAAACAAGTGGAGCACAGCCTAAGTACTTAGTTTGCTGTAGGCCACAATAAGGCCTGGGCAGTATATCAATATACCGCCCAGGACTGGTGTGAGGAGCAGACCGTGATGTTGGCTTCACTCAGCGGTATATCACTGATGAAACGGCCATGCTTCTGTGTCCGTCAGCTAGCAGCGTAACTTCGTCCAGGGGTTGCTGCTAGCAGAGGGACTCTGAAGTGCAGCTGTTTCACCAGCGATATACTGCTGGGTGTAACTGGCATTGAGGTCGGCCCGCATACAGCACAGAGGGAGAAACAAGTTGCATTGGCGAGGTGCCTATACAGCTTGTTCCTCCCTCCACATCTTTAAACTGCTCGGCCGGGGGGCACCCGGTTGCCACTCCCTTCAGCCAAGCATTTAATGGTGCCCCCTATCCAGTGCTGGCTTGCCCAAGTTGGCAGCGGGGTGGGAGCTCTGTGAAACTGGCGACCCCCAACACCCCAGCAGCATTGGATCGCGGGGGGGGGGGGCTTCTTCTTCGCCCCAGCTGCACAAAGCCCAATGCTGTTGTGGTGTTGGATCGCTCAGATGCAGAGTGAAAGAAGCCTCCCCACCCCCCACTCTATCCAAGTGATCCGATGCTGCAGATGGGATTGGGGGAGGCTTCTACGCCACAGCTGAGCAAAGCCCAATGCTGCTGAGGCGTCCGGATTCACTCAGCTGGGGGGGGAGCCCTCCTGTCCCCCAGCTGAGCAGTGGCCTAGGCCAGCTGCATTGGCCCTCCTGCAAGACATTGAGGTGAAAGGGTTCCAGCTCTGGCGTTGAGAGCTGTGGCAATTTCACCCTGCCTCTAGCTGGCTGGGGCCAATGGATTTTGTTTCACCATCGCGGTATATCGCCAAACCGCAATGTCTAGCTAGTGATACATCACAAAGTTGAAAATCTAACATTGCCCAGCCCTAGTTACAATATGCTCTGACTGAGATAATGAAGTAGGTTTAAGGTTTGTTTGTGTAGAAGACACCTGTTCAATTTGCCCTAAAATGTGACACACCTAAAAAGTGCTGCACTTGAAACCTTGTCTCTTATTTTCCCACCTGTTTTTTTCTGGATATAATGACTTTTTGGGGTCTCATTATTTATAACAATACAAAATACAGTGGTCAAGCAATGGTGTTGGGAGGGGCTATGGGGGGCTGGGCCCTGGATCTTTTGCAGTAGACCCTAGATCTGGTGTCCATCCATCCCCGTGTCTCCCCTTTATTTCATATTTGAATTTACTTACAGGGCAGCTTTCCCTCTGAGTCAGCCTAATTTGCACTATACATTTGCATTAACAAACTTGTATGTAAATGTGTGTCATGGTCCTGCCTCAAGTCCTTTTAAGGCTGTAGGAACATCCCTGTAGTCAAAATTTAACACCCTGTTTTGATTTATTACTAGCTTGTTTAAAATCCTTATGAAACAAGTGCTTTTTAAAGATTCTAGGTTTCCATAAGGTGCCCTAATGACAGCAGTGAACAAGAATGTAGCAGCTGTGCTTCTGCTTGTCAACCTATTCTCTCAAATACTTTCAAAATTGAGGCTCGCAAATGCCTTACTACTTACTTTTGGAATTAAAAATACCAGCTTGTTTGGACTGCATAGCAGCACTACAAAGGATTAACCATGGCCTACTTGGCCTATTCAGTTCATTGGGGAATCTGTATGGATTATTTTGGACTTGGACCAAGATATCTGAGAAAAGTGTCCTCTCTTGGGTGGCTCTGAGTAACTGACTGTTATTTGAAAGGACAAGTGACATAAGGCAGGGCTTCTTTAGTGGTGGCCCTTCACCTCTGAAATTCCCTCCCAAATGGCATTTGATATTCAGCCACTGCAAATAATAATAATAATAATAATAATAATAATAATAATAATAATAATAAGTAAAAGGAGTTGAACTTGTCCAGGCACTCAGGTGTTGAAGTAGTATTTGTGGTGAGGTTCTACAGTTTTATCACATGTTCCTTGTTTTTATTTGAGTACCGTATTTTTCGCACCATAGGGCGCACCGGACCATAGGGCGCACCCAGTTTTTAGGGGGGGGAAATCAATAAAAAAAAAATCTTCCCCCCCAGCCCCAAAGAGCAGCGTACAGGGTGCGCACAACCTCTTCCTGTCGGAGGGGTTGCGCGCAGCTATGGAGCAAGCCAAGTTTTGGCTTCCCCTTTAGCCCCATGCAGCCTCTCCTTGCCGGGAGACGCTGCGCAGGGCTAAAGAAGCCATAGCCCCGTCCAGCCTCTCCTTGCGGAGGGGTTGCGCGCAGCTATGGAAGAAGGCAAGGCAGCTCGCTGTTTTGCCTTCCCCTTTAGCCCCGTGCAGCCTCTCCTTGCCGGGAGATGCTGCGCAGGGCTTTCCTGGCTTTTCTGGGAGGTGGGGGAATTCCCCCACCTCCCGCAAAACCGGGAGAAGCCGCGCGCACTTTAAAAGGGCTGCACGGCTTCTCCTGGCTTTCCTGGGAGGTGGGGGGATTCCCTCACCTCTCGCAAAAGCCCGCAGAAGCCGTGAGCTCTTTAAAGGGGCTGCGCGGCTTCTCCTGGCTTTTCTGGGAGGTGGGGGAAGGGACTGATGCGGCCAGTCAGTCCCTTCTCCCTCCTGTGGAAAAGCCTGCAAGAGCGCACGGAGCTTGTGTGCGGCTCTTGGGGGCTTTTCCCGCCTGCCTCCCCCCCTGCATTCGCTCCATAGGACGCACACACATTTTCCCTTGCTTTTTAGGAGGGGAAAAGTGCGTCCTATGGTGCGAAAAATACGGTATTTTCTTTTGATTATGGTATTTTATTATTGCTGTAAGCTACCTATGCTCCATTTTAGAGAAAGGGTACAATAGAAATCTATCAAATAAATAACGCCTTCCTTGCAGATGATGATAAAATGGAATAAGTATCCCATACACTACCCTGAGTACCTTGAAGGAAAGGCAGGGTACACATGTGCTAAAGCAAACTTAAAATACTAAAAGTGTCAAAATTCAAGTAGGGGTGAGGTTCAGGATATTGTCAGTGGTGAAGGAATAGTAACTATATTCTCAAAAGTATTTTTGTCACTGTATCTTATGACTGGAGTGGGTTGACATGTACCATCTACTTAAAACTAAAACTCTTGCACCACCAGTCACATGATAAACTTAGGGTACAGTCCAAACTCCTGATCTGCTGCACTGGGAGGTGGGTGCTGGATGGTGTGGAGACCAGAAAAGCTGGTGTCAGTCTCCTGACTTGTGTCAGTCTGCTGGCCTGGAGCACTCCATTCTGCCTACTAAAAGTGCAGAAGATCACCTGGAAAGCTCTAAAATAGGGTGCTGTGGCAGCAGGGAAGTACTGAACAGACTACAATCCACTGGAGCCATTCCAACTGGCATAATCTGATGGCATCAGGTGTGATCACTCTGCCTGTCTTTCCACCTTCTGCCCCAGCAGGTGTAAGCAATGAACAATGCTGCAGTTGTAGTGGTGATTGCTGCTTCATCCCACCCTGCCTTTGCCCAGATGGGGTTTGAATTGCTCTGCCAGAAAGCAATAGGACTTAGTTGGAATCGCTTGCTTGTTGCAGCATAATTAATCTGTGCTAAATTATCCTGTGTATGCTTTCTTGCTTGGTCTTGGTCTCCAGTGCAGCACACAACGTGTGCTAAGAGCTTTCTGAGATAGAACTAACATGGTGAGACTACAGTCCATTCTCCCTGATATGCTAGCTTGAGTTGGTGGATTTGTGTTTTTTGCATCAGAGTGTTCAAAAGCCTGTGGTGGCCTTCTAATTTAACATCTCATTCTGCATGTGTAGATTAGGTTTTAAACATGTAAGGCATAGTATTATTATTTAATTTATATCCCACCCTTCCTCCCAAAGAAGTCCAGGGTAGCAAACAATGAGCATTAAAGCAGTAAATGCATCTTAAATGAAGATTCAACCAAGGTCCACCTGGCTCAGGATTTTTGGGAAATCCTAGAAACCACTAGGAGGAGGTCTGCCAGAAATGGGCTACTGCAGCAAGGCCTACCCCCTAACCCAGGGGTGTATGAAGGTGGGATCAACACCCCTCTCCCCTTGCCACCTTGAGGCCAGTCAGCTGGAAACAAGGTCAAAACCACCAAGGACTTTTTGAACATAAACATTTTGGCCCAGGAATTCATTTTCAGAAGCAAAAAGCCATTCCTGGTGCCCTCCTCCCCCGCAAGCTTTCTTCATTCTGGCAGCCTATTTGGAGGGCAAAAACAGTATAAAAAAAATGGAAGTCAGAAAACCTTGATGATCTTAACTGCAGATTGCCCAAAGTCCTACCAATAGATGCTGACCCCTTCTTTCTCACCAGCAGTGAAACAGATTCTGCTGGGACAGAATCCTTAAATTTCCATACTAGCCTTCCTCTGAGGATCACAGGGCTGTAGACAATATAATTAAACGAAAATGCAAACCGTAGCAACAAACAAAAACAGTAACTGCCCTTCCCTACACAGTTTTAAAGGCCATAGATTGGGTAATTAAAGGCCTGAATGGCAGCGTTCCCACCGCACTCCGAAGAGGCGGCGGGGGGGGGGACCCTCCGTGGAGTCCCTGAGCGCTTCCCCACCCACTCGTGGGTCGGAAGCGTGAAGCTGCTCTCCGGGCTGGGCCCCAACCGCGTTTCGCCATCACAGGCCTCGCCCCGGACTCGGAGGGGCTGAGGGGCGGCTTTACAGCAAGGCCGCGAAGCAGCGGCGGCGAGGTAGGCGCTTGTGTCCCGCGGAGAAACGGGGCTTCCCGCCTTGCCAACGCAGGGCTCGCGGCCGGCCCCGGTGCCGCTTCCAGCCAGGCCAGGCCGGGCGAGGAAGAAGACACTCCTCCCCGGCGTAGTAGCGCCTCGGCGCCGGCTGAGGGAGGCAGGGCCCGGGCGGGGCGCGTCGGGGAAGCGAGCGTGGAGGCCGGCGGAGGTGAATGGGGGGAGGAAGGGCTCTTGTGAGCAGCGCCTCCCTCTGTCCCTCCTTGGGGTGAGGCGGCGCGTCTGACTCAACAGAGGAGGGCGAAAGAAAGTTTCTCCCCAGCCTCTGGCGGTGCGGTGCCTGGCCTGCCTCTCTTCGCCACCCGTGGGCCGGCGGGCAGCCAGGCAAGGCCACGCTGCCCTCCTCTCCTCTCTCGCTTTCCATGGAAACTTCTCAGCCGGAAAGCACCACTCTGGGCCTCAATCCCACGAGGGTAAGAAGAAGCACGCGGGTTGTGAGAGGAATTTGGGAGTGGGGCCTTTTAAATTCCGCCACCCGGTAGTTGGAAGTCGCCGCTGTAGTTGCATCTGGACTGGTTTGGGCTGCCTTTGTGGAAGGGGAAATGAGGTCGTTTGGGTATGTTGGGGTTTGTTTTCTCTCATCTCTCTCTCTTACTTTTGATTTTTAATTAGGTTTAATTTTGGTGATCGGCTCCCAAGGGATGTGTATTGATGGGAGCGTATATAATTATAATTAATAAAAACAAACTTCCGGGGTAGACCACAGGAGAGTAATGGCATTTCTTGGTCGCTGCTGCTGTTACTAGGATACCTTTAAACTGTAGCCACAGCCCCTATAAGATGGGGGGGGGGAGATCTTATTTTACAGTATAGGACTGCCTTTTTTGTGAAAATATTTCAGAATTGCCAGTTTTGACATGTCATTTTAAGCCTTAAATGATTGCATGTAGAATTCTGTTTTCATTCTTCAGAAACCTGTAAAGTCACTTTCCTAGTTTGCCATTTTCAGGCTTTTAATGTTTCGAGAGGGTGTGTTTTAATGGTGTCTGTGTTGCAATGTAATTACTGGTGAGCTAACCGTGTGTTCTTAATAAGTGTGGTAGCTTAGGAGGAGTGAAAGGAGCTTGACTCCCAAGGGTTGTGGCTATGTCAAAAACTGAAAGCAAAAAAGTGAAAGCAATCATCTGCTTCATCTCTAGAGTATTAGTAGTGCGTGTGCTGGCTGGGGTTGATGGGAGTTGTAGTCTAAAACATCTGAAGGGTACTAGGTTAGCGAAAACTGGGCTAAAATCACACTCCTACTCCTTCATCATTTCCAGTCTTATGATACTGAGACAATTTAAAGGGAAAGTTGACTCATGCTACTGGTTAGTGATTACCTGCCAAACATATGTTGCATGTACATTATGAGTCAAACTTCAGCCTACGGTAGCTCTATATTATTTCAAGAAGATTTTTGTGTTCTTTGATCCTGTGTCCCCATCTTTAAGCTAGCTGCTTCAAGTGGTCTTGCCAACTTGGTATTTAGGTAACTGTCAGTATTCTAGCAGCTTCTTAGTTGTATCCCGTCTAAGTTTGCCTTTTACATGAGCTCCCCCCCCCCTTGCAGTTTGTAAATACAGAATTTACTTACATATATAGCTTTTATTTCGTATAGGTGGCAGTGGAAGGTGGCATTGGCAGGCATTTCAGTTGCATATAACTATGCAGCAGTATTTTACTCATTCCAAGACTTTGTGTTTGCTCCTGTGTTCGGTGGGGTGCACTTTCAATTAAGTGTACAGTACTTCAGATTGCAGCCCTTTCTTACCTCCTTTGGCATACATGGCACTTGACAGCAAGTCAGAGGACAGGTCCCTGCCCCTGGAGCAAAAAGCAAAAGCAGGGGTGAGCAAGGAAGAATACGTGGCTATTTCAGTTATATTTGTTTAGGTTCCGTTACAGGATGCATTACAGAATAGGATGTTATGTGCTTCTTGAATTCATCATGTAGAGCATGGGGATAAAACTCCTTTGAACTCAGTTCATCATGGGTGTTTACTGACCACAGTGCTGTCAGTTGTTAATATACTTTGTATTTAATGCCTATTGAATTTCATGTTATCTCAAATGTGGTTCAAACTGTCTTGTTCTTTATACTGAAGTCATGATTTCTAGTGAAATAACTGCATGCAGTAGTGTCTCATTATTCATTAGCACAAGCTTTGAGGTATATTTTTGTTTTTTTTTGTTTTTTTTTATAAAAATTTTTATTAAGATTTTTTACAGATACATATTTAACAAACAGAATAGGTTTCATAACATCCTTTCATTCTATTGCGGACTCCCTCACGTCTCCCGCTTCCACTTTCATCATTAAAAACGAATTTTTCCAAGCAAATTATCATCTTGTTTATGCTCTTAAGTGCAATGTTTAGGTTAAACTCAAATAAAAAATTATAATTTAATGGTAGACAGTTAGTTCTGCTCTGGCTTCCTTGTTAGGATTCAACCAAATTACAGTACTTTTGTAAATAAACCTTAAATTTCTTCCAGTCTTCTTCAACCCTCTCCTCTCCCAGGTCGCGGATTCTGCCAGTCATCTCAGCCAGTTGCATATAGTCCATCAGCTGCATCTGCCATTCTTCCAGTGTTGGTAGATCTTGGGTTTTCCAGCTCTTAGCAATAAGTATCCTTGCCGCCGTTGTAGCGTACATAAAAAATGTTCTGTCCTTCTTTAACACGTTCTGGCCGACCATGCCCAGAAGGAAGGCCTCTGGTTTCTTGGTGAAGGTATACTTAAATACCTTTTTTAACTCATTGTATATCATTTCCCAAAAGGCCTTCACTTTAGGGCAGGTCCACCAGAGGTGAAAGAATGTTCCTTCATTTTCCTTACATTTCCAACATTTGTTATCAGACGAATGGTATATTTTAGCCAATTTCACTGGGGTCATGTACCATCTATATATCATTTTCATTACATTTTCCTTCAGAGCATTACATGCTGTGAAGTTCAGCCCGGTGGTCCATAACCTTTCCCAGTCCTCAAACATAATGTTGTGCCCAATATCCTGGGCCCACTTTATCATAGCCGATTTAACCAATTCGTCTTGTGTGTTCCATTTCAGCAGCAAGTTATACATTTTTGAAAGTACCTTGGTCTTAGGTTCTAGCAGTTCTGTCTCCAGTTTCGATTTCTCCACCTGGAATCCTAACTTTTTATCAATCTTAAACACTTCCTTAATCTGAGCATAGTGTAACCAGTCTCGCACCTTATCTTTCATTTTCTCTAAACTCTGCAGTTTCCAATTGTCTCCATCCCTTTCTAGTATTTCCCAATATTTTGGCCAATTGGCCTCCATATTGAGTCTTTTTCGGGCCTTAGCCTCCAAAGGTGACAGCCACCTCGGTGTTTTGTTTTCTAATAAGTCTTTGTATCTTGTCCAGACATTAAATATTGCTTTTCTGACAATATGGTTCTTAAAGACCTTGTTGATCTTAACCTTGTCGTACCATAAATATGCATGCCATCCAAATGCATTGTTAAAACCTTCCAAATCCAGCACATCCGTGTCCTCCAGAAGTAGCCAGTCTTTTAGCCAGCAGAAAGCTGCGGCTTCATAGTACAACTTTAAGTCTGGCAGGGCAAAGCCCCCTCTTTCTTTTGCGTCCGTTAATATCTTAAACTTAATTCTGGGCTTTTTGCCCTGCCAGACAAATTTGGAGATATCTTTCTGCCACTTCCGGAAGCACTCCGTTTTATCTACAATCTGCAATGTCTGAAACAAAAATAACATTTTTGGCAATACATTCATCTTAATAGCAGCTATTCGACCTAACAATGAAAGTTTCAATTTTGACCAGCTATCCAAGTCTCTCTTAATTTCAGACCAACATTTTTCATAATTATCTTTAAACAGACTCAAATTCTTTGCTGTTATGTTTACCCCTAGGTATTTAACTTTCTTAACCACAGTTAACTCTGTCTCTCTCTGAAACCGTTCCGACTCAATATCTGTCAAGTTTTTTCCCAACACCTTGGTTTTTTGCTTATTTAGTTTAAATCCCGCCACCCGACCAAAATCTTGGATTAGTTGTAGTACTCTTTTCGTACTAGATTCTGGCTCCTGTAATGTCAGAACTAAGTCATCTGCAAACGCTTTAAGTTTGTATTGTTTCGCTCCGACCTGTATCCCTTCCACCAACCTGTCCCCTCTAATCGTGTTCAAGAGCACCTCCAGGACCGAGATAAATAATAACGGGGAAATCGGACAGCCTTGTCGTGTTCCTTTTTCAATTTTAAACTCTTCTGTAACCACATTGTTAACTATCAGTTTAGCCTTTTGTTCTGAATATATTGCATCAATCCCATTCTCAAACCCCCGGCCCACTCCCATTTCTTTTAAATTCCCTTTCATAAACTTCCAGGATATGTTATCAAAGGCCTTCTCCGCGTCTATAAAAATTAAAACAGCTTTAGTATTTATGTCTGTTTGTAAAAGCTCCAATATATCTATAATGTTCCTTGTATTGGCAGACATATGTCTACCTGGGAGAAAGCCTGCCTGGTCTTTATGGATTACTTTGTTTAAAACCCTCTTGAATCTACTTGCCAAAACGTCTGCAAATATTTTGTAATCCACATTTAAAAGGGAGATGGGACGGTAGTTCTTAAGCTGTGTCTTTTCAGTTTCCGATTTTGGTATCAATGTGATGAAAGCTTCTTTCCACGATTCTGGCGCCTTCTTCCCCTCTAAAATTTCATTGCTGACCTCCAACAGTGGTTGTATCAAATAGTCTTTCAATGTCTTATAGTACTTGGAGGTCAGCCCATCTGGTCCTGGTGATTTGCCCTGTTTCATGTTTTGGATGGCCTGCTCAATCTCTTGTCGTGTTATTTTGCCATTCAGAATTGATCTATTTTCTTCTGACAACTTTGCCAGTCCATTTGTCTTTAAAAATTGTTTAATCGCTGCTTCATCTTGTGGCCCTTGAGTGTATAATTTTTTGAAATATCTCTGGAAACACTTTCTAATCTCTCCGGGGTTCTGGATACATCTTCCTTCAATCTCTAAGTTTGTCACTGTATTTAACTTTTGTCTCCTCTTCAACTGCCAAGCTAGCAGTTTTCCACATTTATTAGCCGACTCAAAAGTTTTTTGTTTCATTAGTTTGATTTTCCATTCTATTTCCTGATTTATCAGTTTACAGTATTGTGCTTGGTAAAGTTTGATTTCTCTCAGAATCGGCTGGGACTTCGGATTAAGTCTTAACTTCTTCTCCAACTCCTTGATTTTTTCCAAAATTTTATCTTTCCTTTCGTTTTGTTTCCTTTTCTTTACTGTGTTCTGTTGTATCAGGAACCCCCTCATCACGGCCTTACTTGCGTCCCAGATAGTTCTTTTTTCCACTGTGGTGTTCATATTGATCTCAAAATAATCCTTTAGAGCTTTTTGGGCCTTCTTAGTGATCTCCTGATCTCTAAACAGGCCATCATTCATCTTCCATCTGAAGGAACCGGTTGGAATCAATGTCATGTCCATTCTCAGTGCGTTATGGTCGGAGCATGTCTTTGGGCAGATTTCCACCTTTCTGATCTTAGGTGCCAGACCTCTAGTTATCCATATCTGGTCGATTCTTGTCCAAGTCAGTTGGGCTTCAGAGAAAAATGTTCCTTCCCTTCCCAAGGGGTTTCTCACTCTCCAAATGTCAATCCAGTCCATATTGTCTGTCATTTCAAAGAAGGTCTTTGGTAGTCTCCCATCTTTAGAAATTTTTTGGCTCTGTGACTTATCCATGTTAGTTGATACAACTCCATTCATATCTCCCATCATAATGATGTTGTTGTAGTCCAGATAGTCCAGCATAGTCTCATGCAACTTCTTATAGAATTCCGATTTTCCTTCATTTGGAGCATAAATTCCTAATATCAGTATTTTTTCCCCTTGATGTTGTATTTCTATCGCCAAAATTCTTCCATGCTCATCTTTAAACAGAAATTTAGGTGAAAGGCTCTCTTTTGCATAAATTACCACACCTCTCTTTTTAACTGTATCCGAAGATATAAATTCCTGACCAAGTCTTTTATTTATTAACACTTTTCTGTGGAGCCTGGTCACATGTGTTTCCTGTAAGCAAATAATGTCCAAATGTTCCTTTTTTAAAATGTGAAAGATTTTTCTCCTTTTTCCTGGAATGTTACAGCCATTTATGTTCCAGCTCAAAAGTTGCAGAGACATCCTGAATATATCTGGTTATTCTTGCTGTGGGGGTACCTTATTCTCAGATTTTTGGGGGTCCGAGGGTGCAGGAACCCCCGGAGGTTCAGGCCCTGGGGGTAATCCAAGTCCCTTATGAAGATCTTCTCCGTGTGCCACCAAAAACTTGTCTCTATCCTCCGGCGTTCTAATTTTGATCTTCCTCCCTCTGAAAGTAAACGATAAACCTTGGGGAAACTCCCACCTGAAGATGATTGAGTTGCTCCTTAGCAATTTTACTAATTCCGAGTAGTCTGCTCGAAGATCCAACAGCTGTTTAGGAATATCCTTATAAATTTCAATTCTTTTGTCCAAAATATCCAGTGACTTTCCGTAGTGCAGGCCTAGAATCTTGTCCCTTTCCTCCTTTGATCTCAATATTATCAAACAGTCTCTGGGCTTCTCCTTCTTTATAAGTCTTCCAAGCCTAAAAGCAGATAGTATTTTAAAGTCTTTTTCTTCTAAGTTCCAAAACTTGGAAAATTCTTTGGTAAGGAACTCAGTTAAGTTACCTTCTTCCACTTCTGGAATTGAGCGTATCCTTAAATTGGCCTCCCTGTTCCGAAGTTCTGTCATGGAAAAGTAGATCTGGTGTTCTCCTACTTGTTTGCTGAGTGGTCTTACTTCTTTTTCAAGCTGTCCCAATCTTTGGCTAGTGTCTTCCGCCAGTTTCCGATTTTCACCTACAGCCTCCTTCAATTCTCCAATAGATTGAACATTCTGTGCAACTTGTCCAGTTAGTCTATTTAAACTTTCTGTGTTTAAGTCAATTTTAGCTGATTGCTGGTCAGCCTTTCTGTCCAGAGCCTCCAATTTTTCAAAAATTTTCTCCAAAATAGTGCCACTTGCTCCTGAGGCCATATCTTCCAGTTGTAATTCCTCAGTTTCTCCCTCCCCTGATTGTAGCAGGGAGGCCGCTTCTGCCTCAGGAGGCAAAGTAGTAGGCAAAGCAGGCACAGATGATCTACGCTGTGAGACTGTCGGTAAGGTTAACGTTGTTTGTCTGGTTCTTCCCCTTTTTCTTGTTCCACTCATTCCAAAGTTATCTAAAAACCAAGGTCAAACTGAATTGTTCCCATGAGAAAGTAAGAGCCCAGATGGTAGCACTCAAACAGGAGGCCGGGAAAGAGAAAGTAAAACAAAGTCACTGCTGTAAATCCAAAAATCCTCTAGGTGGAGCTTAGAATGTCTTTGGGGAGGAAGTCCAATCCAATTAAAATTAGTAAGTCTGAATTGATCTCCAAAGATCTTCACAAAGATAAATTTTAGCAGAGTTAAAACTTAAAGCCAAACATTGTTTCCAAAAGTGCTTAGACCACAAGTGTTTCAAAGTAACAAATTCAAACTCAGTATGTTCCAAAGTTCAGATTCAAAGTATCCAAAGCCTGCAGGCTGACTGCTCAGTTACTCAGGCAGCTCCAGTACCTGGGTTTCTTACTTTTATTTGTAATCCAATAGATCAACAGAAGACAAGTACCCTTGTCTCAATGAAGGTCCAAAAATCAGCCACTTAAAGTCTTTAAATCAGCCAGAAACAACAGTTTAAATAGATGCCAGATCAGTCAATGCAAAACGTTACTCTTTGTCTCCACTCCTCCTGCTCTTTACTTTCAAGTTCAGTGTCAGCGGAAGACGGACTTCCTGTTTTTCGTCACTCCGCTTTCAGCCAAATTCACAATTTTTAGAGGCTTTAGAGGTATATTGTCCAAATTACTCACGGGTTGTTGCTTTCCAAAGTTAGCAGTTTCAAGAAGAAAGGTCAGCGCTCACCGGCAACAGCGACGCGGCTTCGCTCCGTTGATCGCGCAACGACCCACAGCGCCGCTACCCCCTCCGCGGTCCGGAGCCCCTTACGGGGTCCCTTCGTCGTTTTAGGGGCTGCTTTTGGCGCCCGCCGGGTCTCAGGACCACAGGCTTCTGCTGCCTGTGGTTTTTCTGGATGGGTCCCCGCTTCGCCGTAGCGGGCGACCCGTTTCAACGGAGCTACCCTCTCCCGTTCAGGAGCTGGCAGCCATTGCCGTTCGCACCGCCTCCGGAAGTCGCTTTGAGGTATATTTTTGAGTCCAAAGACAGAACTGGGCTAGTCCTTTATGACGGCTGAGTTTGCTTTTAAGTAATTTTTGTCAATCTCAGGTATGGAGGCTGCTTTCTTCTGCAGTTTCTATTTCTAGCTACACTCCCTTTGATTGAGTGTCTGTGAACAGATCATTAAATAAGGTAAGTGTTTCTGTATTCCTTCAGTTCTTTCTACCTTCTCATCATTGGATAGGACAAAAAAGTCATAGGCTCATAAAAGGAGCATTAACACTGTACCTTTTGCATTAATTCGCTCCAGTTTTTCTTCTGTTACTTTTATACACTGCCTTAACTGCTCCCCCTTGTACTGTGAAACTTCTGTACTACAGGATGTTGTCTCCAAAGTTTAGGTTGTGATAACTCAAAATAAATTTCCTATGTAGACCAACACCATTCCTAATGGGATTTCTCATACCCATAACCCTTTCCTGCAGATACTTTCAGGTATGTTTGATGCTGTTGAAGTAAGTCTGCCTTGTAGTCCAGAGCTCTTGAGAACTGAACAAGTTAGAGGCTACAGTTATGTGAGCTAAACTTCCAGACAATCTGAAATTAGCGTTGTATGAACTTGAATTTTAGCTGCAAAGTATGTCCTTTATAGCCAGTACATGAAATGGGTTTTTTTCCTTGCCCAACCCTGTGCAGCGCCACTTAATTTTGCAGCTGCAAAGTTGCTACTCCACCCTGCGGTCTTAACATCATAATTACTTGTTGTGAGGTATAGCTTTTGGCTAGAGCTACTAAAACTAAACAGGAGCGTAGTCCTGTTTCTGTCTTTTCTCTACTGGATCTTGCGTTCTTGAGGGTGAACTCTCTCATTCAATACACACTCTTATTATAAAATAAGATTTGCATGGTGTTTCTCAGCTTTAGAGGGCTTTAGCATTTTATCAGAAGCCTTCATCGGTGACACTTTTGAGGTGCTGCAGTACTATTGAAGTCTGTTGTGTTGTTGCTTTTAAGGACATTACCATCCCCAAAAACGCTTTGCTCACCTGCATGTGTCCATGGAACACAGAGTAGTTTAAGCAATCTCATCTACTAAAGACAGAGCAATACAGAGTTTGTGGATTTGAGGAGAGTCAGTGTGGTATAAGTTATGATAGTGCAGCCCATTGGTTCAGTCTACCTCTTTATTCTGCCTTCCCCAAAACTATTTCAATAGTATATCTTGGGGATCGTATTCTTGTTGGGTATTTTATTATGGGTTGATTTTTGTTGTGGTTCCCCAGATTCTTAAGCTTAAGAGCTGCATATCAGAATCCGGATTTAGGGGCCTATGCCTGGCTCATCATCAGCTCACCTGAGCAGCACATTCGTCTTCTCCCACTCAGCCCTTCTCCAATCCTGTGGAGCATCCTACTGTTCTACTGTTGTGGCTTTTTCTCTGGCTTGTAGGTCCCAGCCTGTAGCTGTAAAGAGGACACTGTGGCAGGCAACTCTTGTGCACAAGAAAATACTACTTTAATTTCTATTCTCATGCTTTGAAATGCTTGGACCTGCTGTCAGGGTTTCTGGGAGAGAGGAGGAGATGACAGAGGAGACGGAGAGCGAGTGGGAGGAGGGGCAGAAGGATGAGGAAGAAGATGACGGAATTCTGAGGGAATCCACGAGTCTGAGCAGCGAGTCAGAGGATTCTCAAAAGGGGGTTACCTTAATCAAGCAAAAGGGAGGAGAAGGGAGAAGCGGAGAGGAGCCCAGTGGAAGACAGACGCAGCAAGAGGCGTCTCAGCCGGAACGGAGTAAAGGGGGTGGAGTCGTCAGCCTCTCGGAGGGAGCAGGATTAGGAGAGAACAGAGAAAGGGGGTTGGAGCAAGGTGTTCAGCCGGAAAGGGTGGAGAGCAGAACAAGGGGTGGTGTAGCGGTCGAAAGAAAGGTCAGCAGCAACGTACGCGCGCCAAGTTCAAACGTAGAGGCGCGCGGAAGTGGAGAGAGCTCAGGGGAGGAGCCCGGCCCTAAAGCCAGAAGGAGGGGGGAAGAGGCGGCAGAGGATTCAGCCTCAGGCGAGTCACGGAGAGAGGGAACCCAGGGGGGCAGGAAGACCCTGCGGAAAAGAAAGGAGAGGAAGAGGTGGTCTAGAGCCAGGCTATTAAGTTGGTGTGGAAGAGGGGAGGAGTCAGAGGGGACTTCAGCGGTCTAACGTGACAGACGTACGGCCACGATGCTGAACTGTACGAGAAGCAGAAATCTTCAATAAACTTTTCCTGTAAATAAACTGCAACGGAGTGAGGTCTCTTGTGAGCTGGGACCCGTCCTGGGTGGCCGTGACACCTGCTATTTGCTTACTTGGCATAGAACAGTACTGATTAATATATTGGCATTGTTCCCTTCCCTCCTCACCCCCAAAACCCCAAGGAAACGAATTTAGGAAGTATGTAGTTTTTAATTTTAAAAAATTCTTTGAAATCAGAATTCAGAGAAAAGGAGGTTGTTTCTTGCTCTCCTGGCCAGGGGATTTTCCCCCACAAAGACTTCCATGTATTCTGTGTATTTATTTTGTGTGTCTGTGTATGTACACACAGAGAAAGAGAGCTTACAGGAACTAGTAATGTATTTTAAAGCTTTTACCATTTCCATTATGGAACACTGTTTTTGTTTTGCTTTTTAAGATACAGTTGGGCAGATCTAAATATAGCAGGCATTCCTGAAACCCATTAGATTGAGCTCATTAAGTTATTTGTACGTTCTATAATTTGCTTTCCTATTTTTATCAGTTACAAAGTCTTTGTGTGCCCATAAAGCCTGTTCTACTGCTCTCTAATTGGCCACCTCCTGTTTGACTGATTCATTTCTGTCGGAAACAGTTGCTACAGAAACAGTTAGTGATGTCATGTCACAAACTTGTGGTATCATTGAATGTGTAGAACAGGAGGTGTCTGGTTCTGCATCTAAGCTTTTTCTCATTTTAGACTGGTTTTGCAAAATTGCAGAAATGGTTCAGTGGGTTCAATGGAATTAAATATGGTATCTAGCCAAGTTGCAGTTCTCTTCCCAAACTCTGGAATTTGGGCTGGGTGGAGGCCTTACACACTTTGGCAAATATTAGATGTCCTCTATTTTTGCAGCTATGCTTACTGAAGGTGGCAGAAGCTCAAAAACCTTCAGCTGCTGTTTATTGACTGAAGCTCTGTTAACAAACATTTGTTTGTGCACTGTCTTAAATATCTGTTAGGCTGAGTTCCAGTGGTAGCATTTGATACATGATTGACTTTGGCCTCTGTACAGACGAGTAGCAGACTTGCTGAGCTCTTCCAAGTTTTCATTTTCACTTGTTGAAGAGCGTAGGACACGGTAGAAGCACTTCCGATTCGCTTCCTTTCAACAATCCTTGTATAAGTATCTCAGAGTCTGCAGCCGTCATGTTTACTCACATGATGAATTGGACTCTCTGCCAAGACCTGTGTAATGTGATGAGGTCACAGACGCTAATGTGATTTGACTTGCTGCATGTCGTAAAGGATGAGCTAGTGTGGTTGTAAAAATTGGCTTATGCATTTTTTCAGTCTTGGGTAACGAAGCTAGAAAAGTGAGTTATAGGGAATAATTGGCCTATTAATACCCTTTTATTAGAGAGCTAGAAGGAATTTAAATAAACTGCATCCGTGTTTGTCTTAGGGGTCTGTGACACTGGTGCAGTGCATCAAATCTATCCACCCTACATGTACCAGATTCTTCAGCCTGTGCTGGTTTTCTTCTTATCCATATAGGTCACAGAAGGGCTGGAAGATGTCATGGGTTGTATAACATCCACAGCTGGCTTCCCAGGGTCCCTGCGGGAGTGTCTTGGGAGTTAAAGTCCCTGATTTGACCAGGTGTCTTCCTGTACTTCTGGATGTGGGGGGGGGGGAATCCGATGAAGAGCCCAAGAAGCTGACATCAGGATATTCCCCATTTTCTGACCTTGCATCCATTAATCTATTTGCATACCACATATCATAAAAAAACATCTCATGGCAGCTTACAATAAAATCCATTAAAATACAATAACAGAAAAATAAACTTAACAGCTTTGGTAGGCAGTTCAAAATATAACATAAAAGTTTTGACAAGTGACTGCTGTCAATAGCCAGCAAAGCCTTCAGTAAAGACCTATAGTTTCAGCATGCACTGTCAATGCACAGAAAAAGCCCTCTTCCTGGTTGCTGCAAGATGAGCTTCCACATAACCATGAAGACCTCAGCAGATGGCCCTAATGACCAGGAAGGTCTGTACAGGAGAAGGCGTTCCTTTGGATTCCTAGTCCCAAATTATTTAGGGCTTTGTAGGTTGATACCAAACCTTAAACCTGGCCCATTAGCAAATTGGAAGCCAGTGTAGCTCTTTTAATAGTCGTATTGTATATTCCACTTGACAACTTAGTAGCTACATTCTGTACTAACAGCAGCTCCTGGACTAAGCTTAAGGGCAGCCTCACATAAAATGCATTATAGTAATCAAGTCTTGAGGTTGTGTATGCATAGTTCACTAAGCTGGTAAAAGATGCTTTTATCCACTAGAGCCACTTGGGCTTTCCAAGTCGAAAATGGTTGCAGGAGCACCCCCAGGCTACATACCTACTCCTTCAGAACCCTTGCCAGTATTCAACATCAGCTTATTGACCCTTATCTAACCTATTGCTGTGCCCAAACACCAATCCACATCCAGACACCGATCCAGAACTTGTATGGCCATGCCTGATTCAGATGGAGAAATCAAGCTGAGTATTATCACTATAATGATGTTGTTGTGCTTCAGATCCTCTAAAGACTGCTTTTAGCAGTTTCCTATGGACGCTAAACAGCACTGAAGATGATATGGGACTCTGCTTTACTCCGTAGCCGAGCTGCCAAGGTACAATCCTCCAGTGCTACTCTGATACCAACCCTACAAGTAGGAGCAGAGCCACTGTAACACAGTGTTTCCTACTTCCAACCCACTGAGCAAGTTCAGCATGATACAGTGACTACGTTATCAAAAGCTAC
Source organism: Podarcis melisellensis (assembly GCF_964234715.1). Taxonomy (NCBI): domain Eukaryota; kingdom Metazoa; phylum Chordata; class Lepidosauria; order Squamata; family Lacertidae; genus Podarcis; species Podarcis melisellensis. The sequence continues at coordinate 27,520,146 of NC_138538.1, forward strand.
TGAGAGCTCAAGCAAAATGCCATGGTTGCACTACCATGTCCCTGTCAGGGTAACCAATGCTGATTCACTTCCAAAACCAGGTCTCAGAGTGAAATGAATCCGGATAACTGGTTTCTTCTAAGTACTTGGGTTGGGTTGCCACTGCCCTCTCAGTCACTATCCCCCGAAAGGGTGTATCGGCAATCAGACAGTAGCTGTCAAATACCCTGGGTCCAGGGTGTTACTTTACCTCCTCCTTAAGAATAACAGGTATTGTGCCTTTGCAAAGTGATGCATACATCACACCACTCTGTTTCCCCCCTCTCAGCTAGTTTGAACTTGAATTTGGCACATTTTGGCTGGGAACCAACTTCAGAAACAATCTAGCATAGTTGGGGCGCATGCATACATAGGAGCTTAGAGCAATTTTACTTTGATTCTGTCATCACTTTACATTCCTGTTATTCCAGTCTAACATGGAAAACTCCGCATTCCAAATTGTGTGACGTGGTCATATGTTCAAAAGATTATTAAATAATATTGGTTCATATCATTTTCAATAAGATGAAAAGGCGTTGTGAAGACCAAACTACACAAGGCAGTGGGAGATCCATGATCAGACTTCCTCTGTGCTTCCCTCCACAAACACATTTATTGAATTTTCTAAACAAATTATAAATAAATAAAAGAAGATACAATAAAAAAACAGTATCCACATACTAGGAAAATTAAGAGATAGGATAGTTGCCATTTATCAACAACTTCTCTTGTGATTAAAATGCAGCCATGGGGAAGCCCCCATCCCCATTGGATTGAGGCTGTAGTACTGGCAAGGTTTTAAATATATATTCTTGTATTTTCACAATATAAGTTGTTTTCTCCCATGCTAGTATTTGCCTGGGGTGGGGCGAGGAACATGTGCCTTTGCTTCAAGAGGGAGAGCAAGTTAGATAAGGGAAATGACACAGGAGAGAAGGGTTTTTTTAAAGCCTGCACCATGTGGTCTTGATCTAATCTGGGGTTCCCAACCTCTTAGCACTTCTCACAAACAAGGATCAGAGGTGAGTCAGGAAGCAAGCCCCAAACAAAAGGAAATTGCTTTTGATGGGCTTCCCTAATAATAACATGAAGAAACTCCTGCTTATTCTTTTTATTTTTAAAAGAATGCTGTTTCTAAAAACCATCCAGAGTGGGAACTGATTAAAAAGCCCTTTACATGAATCATGCCCACCTCTGCCTTCCCACACTATGAAAAATCCATAGTTCAAGACTCTTCAATTCTAACTTGTATTCCCTTGGATGAGATTGTATTTTTAATTTGTTTGCATTCTCAAAATGAACAAATGCTACGTAAAATTAGCGGACAAATGGGTTTCATTTTCATTCTCAAGGACCTTGCAATGCTATTTCTCTGGCAAAGCTCTTTGATGTGTTTCTCTTGCATGAAGAACTCTCATAAGTATTGCTTCCAGTTGAAGATATTTTGCAAATCTGCTGGATGTCATTCAGTGTGATAGTAGGATTAGTTGCATCTCAAGTAAGTGTACAGTTTTTTCCTATTGCTTGATGCTTAAAAGGTAAGACATACCTTTTTTCTGCAATTTCAGGCTCTAAATCCATTGGGCGGTTGACTGGCGCTTAGTCGTAAGCACTGTCCATTAGAAATAATACCATCATTTTCAGGCTAGGCATAGACTATCTCCACGCTTTTTCTATATTTGGAAACTTTGGGTTGTATCCAGTGTAGTTCTAAATAACTTGTTTCCATTAGTTTTATGCTTATGTGTAATGGACATTGTGTGTCCACCAGCATTTGCTGTGGTCAGTATGTAAAATGTAGAGGGGAGACATGCACCTCCAAACATGCAGTGGGCATGCACCAGGTTGTTGGAGAAAGGGAACAATGATTGTACTGAAGGCTGGACAGAAACCCACTGAATGCACCAAGCAGCAATATTTCTTTTTCGATATTTGCTCTAAAAGCAGAAGACTACTAAGCACTTTTGGAGTTCTTCTTATTGATTACACCTGCAATCTAATGCATTATGTACCTGGAGGTAACTCCTATTTAAATTCATTGAGGCTTACTCCCATGTAACTGTGGGTAGTGTTGTCGCCTAAAGTTAACTTTCATGAGAACTTTAGTTGGTAAGGAAACTGCATGAAGGCATCCAAGATCAAATTGCAGTGTTTTCCTTTCTCTTCTCGCTGTGAGTCTTAAATCTGTAAACCTGGTTTCCTAGTATTCAGTTGTGTTATCCTCAGTAGTGTAATGGGACATGGAAACTTGACACGTAATTCAAAGTATGGGGTGCTTCATTGGACATCAGTGCGAAAAACTCAGATGCTGCTGTTGATGAACTGAGGGTATTTTATGCAAATAAAGGTTTTTGAACAAATACTGAGTAACTTGGTTTAAAGACCCATTATGGAAATAATTGTTAAGATAATTTAAAAGGTATTAACCCTGTATCTCATATGTATGACAGAAAATACTGTAACAGGAATTCTAGGGTTTTTTATTTAACCAAGTAATCCTATGGGTGAGTAATACACTGAATCAGTCCTGTCTGGTGTTTAACTTGTCTATGAACTGTGTGCAATACTCTATGCTGATGCCCTTTTGTGCTCAGAAAGCATATATGTTACCACCTCTATGAAGGAGGCTCTAGTCAAAGTCCTGTTGTCTATCTTTCATCCTGTATCCACATGCATTAGAGCAGTGTTTCCCAAACTTGGGCTGCCATCTGTTTTTGGACTACAGTCCCCATCATCCCTGACCACTTGTCCTGCTAGCTAGGGATGATGGGAGTTGTAGTCCAAAAACAGCTGGAGACCCAAGTTTGGGAAACACTGCATTAGAGGATCAGTCTGGAATGGAATGAAAAAAAGTTGTTTTCAACACTGTTGTCCTTCATTGGATATCAAACATTTCAGTTATGTTGCACTGAAAATTGTAAATATCATATATGATGCAAGCTAGCAAATCTTGATGCCAAATAATCCTAGGAGCGCTTTGTCTTCCGAGTCTCCTCATGGTGATGCTCCCATATTTTGAAAACATTTTGATCATCAGTGCTTATATCTCCAGGCAAACATGTTGCTATTTTGGTTTTTTGTTTGGATGAATAATGCGTTGTTACAGGCAAATTCTATCACACAGTCTCCAGTCTGGAGTGTTTAATAGATGTTGGTGGCAACATTGTTCCATTTTGCTTTGTAAGATGAAATAAGATGCATGTCCAAGCTTTAAAACCATTTTGAGGTCAGATGATTGCTTTGGAGTCCTGTTTTTAACTTGTATTCTTCATATTCTGTAGCTCTAACTGAAATCCTTGTCTCAGCTTGTAGCTGAGTATGAGAAATCTTCCCAGACAGGACTACGTAGCAGTTTCAGTAGGCAGCTGTCTAATGAGAATGCAAGGAACCTGTTCCCTGAGCAACTAAGCATGTGGGCTGCTGCTAAGCAACAGCCATCTGGAACCCAGTTTGTATTTCTTGGAATGTACCAACCATTTCGTTGGCCAAGAGATAGCATATAGTTGTAGCTGGGAACAAAGACACTTTAAGGGATTTCAGCAGTTTTATGTCATTCTGAAACCCGCAAGAATTGGAAAGCCCAAGTGAAATGGTGCTCATTCCACCAGCCCTAAAATGACATCTTTCCTCTTGTCTTTTGAATTCCAAATATCCCGTGTTTCCAAAAGTATTCTTGGCAGTATTTTGTCTTTCAATCGCTTTTCACAAGCTGCTAGTGACTTTATCATGTTACATTCCTCTTGTGTTTAATTCTTTAGGTGACTACAGGGAAGAATCTAGAAAACTGTTCAAAGTGCATGTCTGTAATGTGCAGGCGCGTGCCCAATAAAACAAATTTGATGTATGTTTTTCCTAATGCATCTTTCAAACTCTCCTGGAGGTACAGATTTTAGTTAACAAGATGTGTCTCTCTACTTCACCCATCTCCTGTTCACTTCCTTATATTTATTAAGTACACATGTACTGAAAAGTAGTATTTTGGAAAAAGGAATGATCCAGTCAGTAACAGTTTAGATTTGTATACAGTATTTAAGGGTGTCTCCATAAAAAGTATCTCTCATTTGCATTTAATAAGCTCCATTCTTAACAGTTGTGAAAACTGGCAATATTTTAGTGCCTCTAACCACCACCACCCCATTATATCCAGAAACAGAGGGAGAGATTTCTGTATGGAAGCAATTGGTATCTCCCAGAAGCTTTTTGTACTGAATGTTTAAAAGTCAAGTTATTTGGGATGTTGATTCTCTGCAAGCATAACTTGCATATAACATTCTTGTCTAAACTATTAATAGAATCTTCAAGTGATCTATGAATTGTGCCAGAAACAGAATGTTTGGGCTCTGACTACTGTGCCATATTATAACCAGGCTCAGAGTTTGATTCCTGCACAACAGGTTGTATCTTAATGCCAAGAAACATCTGTTAGCATTCAGATCAGTCTTTGCCAACCTGGTGCCCTCCATGTGTTTTGGACCACAACTCTTATCAGCCCCAGCTGTGCTGTAAGAGTTGTAGTTCAAAGCATATGGCAGGCACCAGGTTAGTAAAGCCACATTTAGATAGTGTTGTGTCACACAGAACATAAGGCGGCACTTACCGGTAAATGGGTGGAGGGAAGGTATGATGAGCACATAGTAGGTAATGTCTGTCTGCTTTCTCCTTATCTATTGTCTTGGAGGAACAGCTCTTGGCATAAGAGCCACAGCTTGCAAACCATTGTGATATGCTGTTGCCTGGGTGAAAAAGCATTTGTCAACAAATCTTTAAAATGGTTGATATGATATTAAGTAAAGCCGTTTGGAAATGAACCACTCTGCTCCTATGTATAGCTAAGTGTGATAACTTGTTTCAAAAGAAACATTCATGTACTTTTCTTTGTGGAAGGTGCTGGATTAAGTACAATTCCTATTTCTGATTTTGGGGTGTTGGCGTCTACATTTATTTCTGTAGCTAGGTGACTGGAAGATAATTTTCAGTGTGCATAGGATGGGAAGAGGAAGGGAAGTCACGGGCAAGAAGCAAATAGCCATCTCCTTTCTTCTTCTTTTTAGAAAGAAAATAAAGGATACATCACAGCTGTTGGTCACTGTGGTCTCATTATTATGTTGCTGATGGTCTCCTTGGAGATAGCAATGTAGCCGTTTATAGGGCTGAGGTTTTCTGTTGCTTTCTTGTTAGTTTCTCATCCCGAGTGACACTGGTAAATTCCAAGTTTAGGTGAGCCTACATTTTCAATAGCTACAGTTTTGTGGTGGTGTTCAGAGTTTCTTAACTATCCATGTATCAAGCTCAGTCTTGAGGCAGATCTATCCTATACATTGCCTCTTTTCGTTTTGCTTTGTGTTGTGTGCCTATATGTTCAGGTTAAGAAAAAACCTTCTTTTGTGTTTTATTTTGGAGTACAAGAGAAAGGTCTGATAGCTTTTTGTGGAAATGCACAGACATTTAGATAGATATCTTGATAGTTTATAGTACCAAAAGGAAAGCTACTACAGTCGTGGAGGATAAATAAATCACCAGACTAGCATTCTGAAAGCTGTTGAGCTCCCTTTGGGTCTCTTGCAATACTACAATTCTGTGATTCTATGAATATTGAAAATAAACCTGTTTTGTCTGAGTTTTCTTAACTAAATGAGAAAAGAGGGAGCTACTCTCAAAAATTTTAACGTTTACATGTGAAGAAACAGGTCGTGTTGGCTTTCAAAATGGTTTGCAGCAAGTTCTTTGTTCATTCTGAAGTTAACTGCAATGCTTTGTTCTTTTTTGCTATGTATATGCCTCTGTAAACAAGATTTGTGAATAACTGTAGGCACTAGTTTAGCCTTTCTGACTTGATGTTTGAGAATGTTTGAGGCAGTGGTATTGCTTGATTCACTCTGGATTTAAAAGCTCCTTTTATGTTGAAGGTTAAATGGCGGTGGTGGCAAAACTTCTTAGAAGCTACTTGCTCTTTATGAAAGTCTAAAAAATTAGTAACTCAAGGAGCAGACTCCAAATTCATAATGGCAGGATGAAAGCCCATTACCAGAAAAGGAAGGGGGGAGGATCTGACTCGACCATTGGAATGAAAAAAGTAGACACATAATAGTCTCAGGAATGTCACATTGAGGAAATGACCTTTCAGTCTAATTTCCTACTTAGCTGGATCCCCTAAATTGACTGAGGCAGTAGAAACATTTGTTAGCGTTTGCTTACTGCCAGCCTTTTGCTGTTTAGTGTTATATCTTCAAAAACAGCTGTAGCTAAGGCTTGTGCAGTGTGCAAATGAGGAGTTTGTTGCTTTGATTGGGGGTGCACTAAACATGTTTGAGCATCTTCCATAGGCACATATGTAAAGCATTTCTAATTACTTGGCTGAACGTCTGTAAGATTCTCCTGTCTGAAACTTTGAAGCAGAGAGTCTTAATGTTTTGAATCTAGGGAAACGTTTTGTACTAGTCACATGTAAAGGAGAAATTGGGCTGTAAAAAGATTTGGCTTGTTGCCATTTGGGATATAGTCATAGTCTTAGGTATGCTTGGGAAAGGCTTTTATCTGATGCTTGTCTTTTGTTAGCTGAAACTTGGATTGTACATTAAACCTTGTTATTTAAAAAATATATGAAAACTTTTCCTGGGGCACAAATAAAACACTCAAAAAAACACCTCCCTTTCATGTTCTGTTGTCCAGTGTAGAATGCTTAGAATAAAGCTGGGTAATGGGAAAATGTATTTCTGCAGTCAGAATCTGACATTCATATTTCCTACCCAGATATGTGTTGCTTTAAACTGCACATTTCTAATATGTCTGGCTCACATAGTACCGTAAATTTTTGCTGGAGATTGCTCAATTTACAAAGCTTTCAGTATCTTTGTGTCATTTGGAATGGAGTAGGGGGCATTTACTGCAAAACAATGCTGGTCTATGACTGTTTCAAAACATTCTATAGTATTAGAAGGTTTCTTTCTGCATGTCTGAAGCAAGGATAATTATTATTTATTGTATTAGTTGCTTTATACAAAAAGATGCCTTAAAGCAAATCAGCAACTACATAAAATGAAAAAAGCTAAAATCAGAAATAAATAACCAAGAGAATAATAAAGTTCCTAAAAGTGCTCATCCAACAATACTTTAAAAATAACAAATTCTGCCCCTCCCCACCAAAACACGAGCACCACAATAAAGATCAAAATCGTAGCAAAAGGAAATTTCATCATAACTCCCAATGAAAACTGTTAATGCTGATTTCTTAAAGAATGCAAAAGTCAGTATTTTTTTTCTTGCAGAGGAAAAAGTTCCCTTGCTGATCTCTCTATAAATTGTAATATCTATCAACTGAGAGTATATGGAATGCAGGGATCTAAAACTTCTCTACTTTCTCCCCAATTATAGGGAAGCAATGGCTAATTAAATTTAATGTGGTTTCCTAGAAACTGACTTGTGCTTTCCTGCTGTTGACTGGACCCATCTGTCTGTAGTTTTCCTTTCTGGAGATTAGGGAAAGGAAGCTCTGGCCTTGATGCAAAATTCTTCACCCTTGATAGTTTTTCATGAGCAAAAGCCACATCGGATACAATTACACTCCTTGGTTCTGTACAGGGCATATAATGGGTGATCACTCAAACTGTGGCAAGCAAGGGAAACTTTGCATTTAATTTAACAAAGGCAATGCTGAGTCAGCTCCTCTGGTATTTGCAACATCCGCTTCTGCTGTTTCATGTGAAATGCTAACTTAAACTAGGGTTCCAAGTGAGAACCACAGTCTTCAGAACAGCTTGCAGATTGTAAACCTGCTGTAAATTAATAGGGTGGGTGCAAAAGGCTTCCAATATTAGAAAAATAAAATTTTGTGTTTGTTCTTTGAATAACTGTGTTCCAGGTGATGGCTTGGTAGCTTGGATGTCGAAATAGTTTCTTATTAATTGTGACACTCCTTCCCAAGGAGAAAATTGTCCTAGCATAGTCATTCTTTGGGTTCCTTATTGAGCAGAGTTTAAACACTTAGTCCAGAACGAAGAAGCAAGCCCCTGAAGGTTAATGGCATGTGATTTAATAATTTTATCTGCTCTCTTCTGCCAAAATTGTTCACTTGCCATCTTAATATGCTGGTGGCATGATTTTTCAGCTGTGGTCTATAATGTTTCCACACTATCCAATGTTTGTTCAGAGTGTTTATTCAGAGAGCATTTATTCCTGTGATTATATAACATTACCCAATAGCACTTTTTTTTCTTTCCTTAGCTCACAATGCAAATGATAAAATACTATAAACACAAAGTATTAAAATCAACAGTCTGCAGCATAAACATTTTCCAACAGAGAGGATAATAGAAACAGTTAACCACTGGTTATGTGCTGTATATATTTTTAGTTAAATACTTTAAAATTGGATTTTAAACCCTGGGAGAAAAGTCTTCACCTGCATGCACTTAAAGAAAGTGCCAGATGAGCTTCTGTGGGAAGGGTGTTATAGAACAGGAATCTTAGCACTAAGAAGGCCCATTCCTTCACAGCCACCTGGAGCAGATCTTGAGGTTTCAGTTGCCCAACACTTTTAACTGCATCTGGAGACAGGCTTGGCAATTGGTGCTGCTAATGAAGCACTAGCATAATATGATCTAATTGTCCAGTTAACAATCATACAGGCCTATTTTGGATCAAGTGCAGTTTCCAAATTATTTTCAAAAGCAGCCCCTTGTATACAACAGAAGCAGCCATTTGTACAACTCACTGCAATATAGATGGGTTGTCAATGCATGGTTAATTGTAGCTATGTTATCTCAATTTAAATATGGTAATAGCTGATAAAAGATACTCCAGGCAACAGAGGCCACTCAGGACTCTAATGGCAATGCTGGATGAATAAGCACCTATAAACTGTGTATCTGATATTCTTTAGCCCCCTTCAGAATAGGTCTGAAAGCCATTCACCTAGGTGATGAATCACCCACCAACATTATCTCAATTGTGTTTGGATTGAGTTTCAGTTCATTTGCCTTCATACAGTCCATCCATTACCATGCCCAGGCACTGGTTTAGGACACCAGCAGCTGCACCTGAATTTGAGAAAGCTGGGTGTCATTTGCATATCTCTGGATAACCTCTCTCAGCAGTTTTGTGTAGGTGTTGAACAGCAAGGAGTAGAGAACAGAACCCTGCAGGGTGCCAAAGTAAAACTGCCAAGGGGTCAATCAACACTCCTCTAGCACTACCCTCTGGCATCAATTATGCAAATAGGAATGAGACCTGCCACTAAGTGGTGCTTCCAATGCTCAACTTAGATAGCCTTCCCAGAAAGGTACTGTGGCCAATGCATCAAAAGCCACTTGGAGGTCCAAGGAAATCAACAGTGTTTCATTCCTGCTTTCTCCTTCCTAGAGTGATCAAGGCAGTTTCTGTCCCAAACTCAAACCTGAAGCCTTAACTGAGATGGTTGAAAAATCAGTTTCATCCAAAAGTAACAAGCTTGTTAGCGACAACTTTCCTGGGCACCTTACCTAGGAAGGGGATGCTTGCCACTGGCCTAGGAGCCAATGTGGTGTAGTGGTTAGAGTGTTGGGAAACCAGGGTTCAAACCCTCACTCAAGTTTACAAAGCACATTTGGTGACCTTGAGCCACTCACAGCTTTCAAATTTGACTGGGTGATAAGCATACTTCTTGGGGGGAGGGAGTTGTGGTGTCATTACTCTGCATAACTCTTTAACTTCTGCTACTTAGGGCAAAAATTTTTTTTTTAATATTTATTTCAAATTTCTATATTGGCCTTCCATAAGAAAAGACTTCTCTTCCCAGAAGGAAAAATGCATAAAAGGAAAATACAGGAACAATTAAAATGCTGGTAAAGCAAATTGGGACAATCTTTGTTGGCGTACGTCTTACCTGGGAAACTATGGAAGAGTGCACCTTTGTGGGTAAAGTCAAACATTTGGAGAGTTTCAGCACCTGCTGTGGTTGTAGAGACAGATATAGAAGAGACATATTTTACTGCAGTTGGAGCAGATAAAGGCTTCTGGTTTTGCTGCTACAGGTTCCAACACCACCACACAGCTGTATTCACATGGGGGGGGGGTTGTTGGCGGGGGGAGTGTCAATACAAAATGTACCCTGTCCTGATTAAAATGGTCTTTGGCTGGTGGGTCATAGCCTGATCCAAGGTGGGTCACAACAGCGGTACTACTATCATGCAAATATATGGTAAAATATAAAGAAATAGGTTCCCAAATGTATGTTTGGGTTAAAAGTGGGCCATGAGTCTAAAAAGGTCAAAGATACCTGCTGTAGAGGACATTGAAATCAGCTGAGTAGAGTTCATCGAGCGAATTATGATATCCTGTAAGTAACTGCTCAAAACATCAGCTCCCTCCAGCAGCTTTTCTTTTCCTTTCAGGGCATCCAAGTGAAGCTTCTTTCATCTTGTGTTTAGAGTGACTCATGGTTGGGACAGAGCCAGCTCACAGCTATTATGCATTAAAAGATCACATTGGTGTGTGTTAGCACTGATGGAGGAAGAGCTAGATCAGCAGTGGGGAACAGGATTTGGCCAGTGAGCCAGAAGAGCTCCCCCACCCCTGTGGCTATTTTGACAAGTGGGTGGCACCATCCACCTGTCAGTCGCATGACATCACCATGATATCAGGTTACCCAACATAAAATGAAAGAATCAAGAGCACACTCTTAAGCGAGCTCCCAGTTCTTTCCTTTCTTCTTTTCCAGCCCATTTTACTGTAGATGGACAGTATTTTACTTAATTATATTTTTATGCTGCCCTTCCTCTAAAGAGCTCAAGGTGTAGCATGCTGCCTTTTCTTCTTCTCCCCACCTCCTACTCTGTGTTGTTTTGGGAATAATTCAAAAATGCTGGCTTGTTTCTCTTTTTTTAAACAATGACAAATAGACATTCCAGAAAAAGAAATCAAGGTAGCCGAAATAAGAGTTAGCTGTTAAGAAACCTGATATAGGCCCTAGCAACGGGAGAGGCAGAATGTAGGTCAGTGCCTTTTGTAGGCTGATGAAATTATTGTGGGAGCTCCCAGAGGAAAATAAAATATGTTGCCTGTAAAGATAGAAGAAGAGAAACTTTTATAAGTATTAGAATTTATTGATCTTCTGTTCCAAAAATGAGGAGATGTTGCTAATTGCCTTAAGGTGAAACGTAGCCATTATCCAACATTATGGAACAAAATGGGGGGGATGGATTTAAAGAAACTGACTTGTATTCGTAGTAGCAGCTGCTGCTTGGGATTGTTGAATCTTCCCATCCATTTGGAACTTATGAGATGGTGGGCTGCAGTGGGGGAAGGATAAGGTTATATAGCAGAATGGATCCAAAGCTGCCCTTTCATTCACAGGACTCCTTCCATGACTGGTCTTTGATCCAGTGGAGGATCCAGTAATGGAAGGTGCTAGGTGCTATTTCTCACTGATTTTATCAACACCACCCTTGAACCCATCTGCTTTGAAAGGTTGGTGGACCCTCCAGTACAGCTTAAGAGGTGATGGAGGGGGTGAATTGTCAGTACAATGCCTCCTTTCCATTTGCATTACAGACACCAGTGGTGCCTTTTACATCAGCACAACTCCACCGACTGGATTTTGGAATCCAACCCAGTATTTCATCTATATATTCCCAGTTTCTTTGCTTCTCGCAGAATCTTGTTAGCTATGCTGTGTGCTGTCATCACAATTTCTAGAACTGCTGTCATCACTAATTGGGAATAGAGGTGTCTCGGGCTACATACTGATTGCTATTCCTCCTTTCATGTTGTAGCAACAGAAGCAAACAATTTTTGCAGCTTTGCCCTGTACAAAGGCAAACGTCACCAGTTCTGCATCTCATTTATGTGCTTTGGGGAACAGTTTTTTGTTTTTTTAAGGTGCTGCATATTGCAGATAATTAATGAATTTAAAATATATTTAAAGACTTTTCAGCCAGTATTCTCAGTAGAGGCTCAGGCATTCAAAGGCTGAACAAGCAGAGATCTTTTCATCACTGGAAAAATATGGATTATTCTAAAATGGAATTGATTATCTTAGTCCCCTGTCTAAATTTAGAAAGCTGCAATCATTCCTGTGTTTCATAGTGAGCAATAAAATTCTATTTTGAGAGAGTAGCTATTGCCATAGAAACATTTATTTAAATCTAAACCCAATTTTGTGTGTGCCTTCCAAAATAGTTTTTAGAAATCATTTTTGATTAATGAATTGTTGTTCTCTAGTACAGATGTACCAGACTTGCATTGGGTGTTTCATGGGCAAGGCTCAAATGAATGTTTCTGCCATGGTGCATGGAAGAATATGGAAAGAGAAACTCAGTGTACATTCAGTATAGCACTAGCTTGTTTAGACCACACAACAAACCAGCACACCTTTTAAGCACTTCCCACCTTGTATCCATCTCTGTGGGTGGTTGCTACAAGGAACACATTGTATTATAAAGAGGACCTTTGCATTCTAATGTTCTATTAAGTCTCCCAGCCTCTGTACCAGTTGCCTAACAATCCACTTCACAGAAAGATGAATGGAATCAAGAATGCTTAGGGTGCACCCTGTTTGTTTGACTTGCAGGCAGAGCCAAATCTTTGAATAATCTGCATCTGATTAAAGGGGTACCAAGCCATTGCAGCAAAAAATAGTAAAGTGCCTGCAAGGTGGCATGGGGTTAAAAGGTACATGGGTTTGTTCCAAGCTCAAGCAAGCATTTGGATTCCCTGAAATCAGTCCCATCAGAATGAAGGCTATCATTTTCCTTGAATATGAGCAAATTATCCATGTGAAATGTGACCTTCTTAATAGTCTCTCTCTCAGTACTTGCACGTTATGTTACCTTAACTTGTAATAGCAGGTTTAGCAAAGGGCAGCTGATCACTGGAAATCAAATACCTTATACCAGATTTGTCACTGGTTTGCACACCTGTCAGAAGCAAATCTTGATGGAATTTATTGTCAAGTAGCTGTGTTTAGGATCACAGCCTTAGTGAAACACTGTACAACTCTACAGATGAGGGCATTAAGAAGCAAACATTGCAAAATGGCTTAATAATACCTGTGTGAGTACTGAAGGAATTGCCATTATGGTAGTAATTTGCTTGAAATCCATTGTGCAGCATACTTTGCAGTGTTTTTGCTGTGTCTAAGGGAGAGCAGACATAATTCTTAGGGTGGAACAGACGAAACACTGTATAAAAGACACCTAGGCCCTTCAAATGGAAAAGTCTAAATTTCGTATTTTTGCAAGTGATATGTTTAGGTCAGTGGGTTTCACATTGTTAAATCTGAATATGCCCAAGGGCTACATTTAACTTGTTAAATAGACTTTTGCCAATTCAGTCATGTGTGGACCATTTTGTAGAATTAAGTTGGAAGTCCAGCCCTAAAACTCACAACATCCTTCTTGAATATGTCAGATTTTGATATGAACCCAATAAAAAAGTTATTTTGCAGCCAATGTGTTCCCTGAGAAATTATTCTGGAATGTCATACATCCTGAATTTTACATTTTCACCTTTTGAAGTACCATATAATCCAAATGTATTGGAGTTTATTTTGTAGCCGTGTATGTTCTTGTATCTACGATTGTCTTTAAACTAGATAGTTTGTTTCCTTTCGGTGTGGCTTTTTGGGGAGAGGTGAGTGGGTCCTCTGTAAAATAGTACATGGCTATGTAAACTATGCACATGTGGAGACAGAATGTCTTGAAATTCTTGTGTCTCAAGTGTAATGCTAGATACAGAGTTCATTATCAAACTGCAATACCCTTTAGGATTGAGGAATTTTACAAAGTCAACTGCATGTGATCAAACTGCTGCTAGGAGATATCAGTAAATTAGCTTTTGCAAGATGTGCATGTTATCATTCCACATACTACACAGGAGAAACGAGTAGCTTGTGCTTTCTTGGTTTGCATTGTGTAATGGTGACTGCTTAAGATTAAACTATTAATCTTATCCCTATGGTTATTTGGATTGCTCTTTTTTATTTTCTCTTTCCCCCATTTGCAACATGTATCTGTCCCTCCTTTATAAAGGATGAGAGTGTAGAAACTACCTAGTGAACTCAACTGGTATCATAATTAATCATCCAGTAATGCTGGAATAATCAAACTTGTTTTGATTTTATCCCACTTCCACCATGGGACTAGATTGGTTAAAATCCCAGGTACAGTGGTACCTCGCAAGACGAATGCCTTGTAAGACGAAAAACTCGCAAGACAAAAGAGTTTTTCAATGCATTCCTATGGGAATCCGTGCTTCGCAAGACGAAAAAACTCGCAGAACGAATTAATTTCGTCTTGCGAGGTACCACTGTATTCTACTTTTTAATATATTGGTGACCCACCATTACAAACTCAAAGGGTTTGTGATACTGGATAGAACAGAATAATGCAGGTCAGCAATTGTTTTGAAACAATTATGGTTCCTTATTTGTTCATTCATTGCACTGAGCATCACACATAACTGTGTCTGTCTTCCTGGATTGTGAGTGACTGAGTTCTTGCCCAAGTAAACAAATGTTCCTCAATAAGCTGACTGATGCTCTTGGCTCCAGATAAAAAGCCCATTTCTTTCTCTGTAGCGTTGTTCTTGCCATGCTTTGCAACAAACGAGTCTTTTAGATTTAAAGTCAAGTTCTACTGCCAGTTTGTTCTCTGCTACAGTAAAACACTTCAAGAAATAAGAACCGTGCAAATATAACTTTGGTTATGGTTGTTGTTGTTGTTGTTGTTGTTTAAAAAAGGTGTGTGGTGCATGCATACTAGTTCTGCATTCTTGTGCTGACTTGTTTAATATGAAGTCGCTGCTATTTAAAGATTAAACCATTTTTTTAACATCTTCACACACAAATTCAAATAATCTTGGCCAGCTGACAGCAAGCTTTTGAATGTTGGCCAAGACTGGAGGCAACCAAGAATGCCTGGAAATAATTAATCGAAATAGATGGTACCAACTTCTGAAATGCTATTTTCTGAAAATAGTTGTTGCCAGAAAAATGACAGATAACTAAGCAGCATATATAACAAAAGTAAGCAACCTGTTTATATAGGTTTAAAAGAAATTTCATTTGACTGGAATAAGTCTAGTGTTGTGCTTATTTAAACTTAAGAGAAAGTAAGAATTCAGAATTACTAATTCTTCATGCCTGTAGCTTCTGACATTATGGCCCCAAGTGCTGGTGAAGGAAATCTGTGAGTTTTAAACGTCCCATGAGCCTGTAATGTTTCACCCAGTTCTTGCCAGCTAAAAATACACTTCATATTGCAAAACAGATCACCTGCTTTGTATGCAAAATATCCCAGGTTCGATGCTGCATATCCAGGTCCTGGATATTGGGTAGGAAGACTCCGCATGACCTTTACCTAAGACATTGGAACGCCGCTGCCCGAAAGAAAGCTAGATGAACTATTATTGCATGCAGTAGACCAAAGGTTTACTCAATAACTGACTTCTTGTGGTGATACCTTCTGGAACTTAGAGATGAAATAGAGGATAATACAGGTGCTCCTCTGAGCTACTAAATGCTAGAGAATAGCTAACAAATAAAACTAATTGGATTAGCCATTATTTGTCCATACTATGGTATGAACAAACTGTATGTACGTATGTACAAACTATAGGGGTGATTATTTCCGAGGCTTCAGTTTGAACACCATATTTTACCAGACTCTTGTGTATTGAGCTAAACACTTGCTAGACATTAATGTTTTGATGAAAAGTTTGAGATGCTTTTCTTGTTGTTCTGTCACAGGCTTGTGGCCTCATGTCCTCTGGGGCTCTTAAGCAGATTATTCTGAGGAATAGATAGATGGCTCTGTGAGGAGAGGAAGTACAATCACTTCTGGCTTCCTAATTTTAGTATTTTTCCCCTTTAGGTGCTCATTTGGGGCTTAAAGAGCAGGAATGATTGGGAGGCTATTTATGTTAACATCCCAGGAAGGAGAAATATTTCCAATGCAGATGAGTTGTGTATGCTTTACATCCATAAGAAAACTATCAAAAGCCATTTTCCAATGTGAGAATTCCCTTAGTCTTTTGAGGTGTATTTCCCCCCCTCCTCTTCTAGTTTATATTCAATACCATCCACAAACAGTATTTATTCAGAGTTAATTATGAGGAGGAAAATCAGTATTCATTATGTAATCTGCCTGGGAAAGTCCTTGTAATAAGTGCCCTTTGAGTAATGCAAGGTCGCTTTTTAATGAATGCTGAAAACAGACCAGGGAAAAGATGAGGGCTTCAAGTAGGTGTGGCTTGCAACAAAATATTGCAGTGTGTGTTCTTCTCACAGGTGTGTCCTATTCAGAATTCCTTCTAGGCAGCCATGGCTGCACCTAGCAAATAATTCTGTTCTTTCCTTTCCACCTTTGCTTTTACAACGGACACGCAACATTCTGTGGCTACTGAGCATGCTCATTGGACTGGCTTTGGGTAGGGGCAGGATTGGTCAATAAATTTAATGTATGTCTTGGGGTTCCCCCAGGTATACAGTTTACTCCCTCTTGTTTCTCTGTAGTCCTGTTTTGACTCTGTTTCTGTCAGCACTGACTGCTTTAGTTAACTGTTAAGAGGGAGAATCAGGGTGCAATGCACATATTTCAGTGGACTGAAGCACAGAGTGTACAACTGCCTACACTCAAACCTTTCTTACAAACAATATCAAGTATGTTCTCCTTTTATTCATCTCTGTCTTCTGGTACTACTTCAGAGAGAAACAACTTTGGGGCTAGTATTTCATATCACCTGGATTAGGAGGTTGTGTTTGGACATAATGATAAATTATGGGCTATTGTTGAAAAGGCAAGGCTTGTGCTTGAATGATCCGCCTCTCCTATTTTTTCTCCAGTGTAGCCAAAGAAGGAAACTGTTTTCATCTAACCATAGTTTAGCCTTACGTCTGAACCTGGAAAAACTATGGTTAATCTTAACTGTGGCTTATTGAAACAAGTCAGCAACAACAAAAACCATAGGTTAGCTGCCTTCAGACATAATTATACATAATGAGTTGGCCACTGAGTGGCTGAAGAGTTGTGAAGTAAACAAGCAAAACAGTAGCTTACCCTACATTTTTCTATATAAAATGCTTGAGCTGACTTACAAAGTAAGATTAAAATAATTTCAAATACACATAGCCTGTTTAAAATATACAAAATACATATTTGAAATCGTAAAATTTTAAAATCAAAGAAGCTGGTTTACAATAAAAACAGGTTTTCATGCTTAAAATATATAGGTAATTTTAATATAGTCCCTAGATAGGAGTAAAGACTTTTATTGTTAGGTTAACTTTATATGCCAACTATTCTGTAACTGTTGCCAAAGGAAGTTGGAATCCACCTTATAAGCTCCTGTAGTGACACCCACCTACAAGTATGCACTAAACTCTCAAATTTCAGCACATGTGCATCACTTTTCAGTAAGCTTAGATCCAGGTCCTTGTAAAACTGGCAGAATATGGATGTGTCGGTGGCATTATTTATTTATTTTTAAGTCCATCTTATTTGTGAGATCGCTTTCTGACAGGAGCTGCCTTTTTATAGAAAAAAAAAAGAATTATTGTGACACCTTCAAACTAGGAATTTTATTAAAGTATAAGCTTTCAAGAACTATAATTCCACTTCATCAGATGTCTGTACTAGAGATTCTGTAGTTACTGCTAAAGAAAGCTGGCACCTGATGAAGTTGACTCTAGCCCATGAAAGCTTGGGTCTCATCAAAATGGATTCAAGTTGTATTCATTGTAGCTCTGTGGTGAGCTTTCCATCACTGAAAGGGTTTCCTCTTGCATAATGGAAGCTTCACCTCCTCTCTTCACCCATGCGCCCCCTAAATCTGTTTTAGAGGTTCCCTCAACCCTCTGGAGCAAATTTGAGGAGGTCATGGGGCACGCAGGAGGGAGGAGAGGGAGGAAAGTCATTCCGCTCACACAATTAGGCTCTTTTGTCTTTAAGCTGCTACAAATGCTTTGTTATTTACTGAAACTATATAGCAAGTTTATTATATGAAGTTTAAGTTCCACATCAAGAAAGTTGTGGAATGCCCCACTGTTCTAGCTCCAGAATTTGTGTGGCTATTAGTAAGCCTGGAGCTTTATTTCTCAAAAATATTGTTTTTCAACAAAAGTGAGCATGGCTGGTGTCTCACAGCATCTTTCTGTGGCATTTCTCATTTTCTAGGTCCAAGTGCCAGGTTGGTCAAGATACTGAAACTTTCCACTGATGGGTTCAAACACCAAGAGGTGGTTTTATCAGGACCTTCTATATAAAGCAAAATTGCAGGCTTCCACCCCACTACTGTGTAGCCCCTTTCAAGTGTGGCTTGCTTTATAGCTTTTTGGAGGGTTCTTCCTCACTTTTTCCATTATCTTCCAGTCTGTGTTATGGTGTTCCTCCTGAATTTCACAGCAGGGTACTGCTGGCTATTAATGTGCTTTGGGCTGCTCCGTGCATAGGCTGGCCTATTCTGCATCTATGCTTGTTAGCTTCTCTAAACATTGTGACCAATTTGCCTTTCCTCTCAACTCACTGGGTTTTTGCTGCTTTCTCTTCCATCTTCTGCTTCCCTTCTCTCCCTCCACACTTTCTCACTGCCGCTGTCGCAGGTTCGGCATGCCTAGTGGGCTATAAAAAGACACCACCACCAGTCCCACCTCGGACCACCTCCAAGCCGTTCATCTCTGTCACTGTGCAGAGCAGCACCGAATCGGCACAAGACAACTACCTGGACAACCAGGACCACAAGAGCGAGGTCAACAGCCAGTCAGGACTGAGCAATTCCTCAGATAGCTTAGACAGCACCAGACCACCCAGCGTGACAAGAGGGAGCATTGTGCCTCCAGCCAGGGAGCCTCCTGAGTTACCCCAGAAAAATGCAACCTTGAAGAGCGACAAGGGGACCCTGACAAGTGAGGAGCCAAAGGTGGAGAATATCCCCAAAAGGAAGCTGTCATCTATAGGAATACAAGTATGGAATTGTTTGTTCTCATTAGCACTAGAAGATGTTCTTAATGTAACCATTTTTACATGTGCATCCTTGTTTCACTGCTCTGGCATCTGTGCCTGCTTGGTGTGCCTCTGCTGAACTTTGACTTTATAAAAGTCCAGGGGCACTTGAGAAGAAATTAATTAAGGCATATATAGCGAACAGGCCTATAGGAAAATTCTTCTTTGATAATCCCCACGTATTGGTAGCACCACGAGTCCACTTGTTGAAGCCCATAAGAGAGAGGTGTTTACAGGGCAGACATGCTAAAGAATCGCAGGGTTCAGCCCTATCCTAAGACGTGCATTGTGCAATTGAATCAACTCAGTTCTAAATCAAGAGAAGTTTACCTTATTAAGAAAAATCAATTTCCTATATGCCACAGACAGTGTAGTAAACCTTGGCTGTTGGTCAGTAAGTTTTCGACTTTTGCATGGCAGATTTTCTGACTGCAGAATTCTGCAAAAACACATGCAAGTTCAAATATTGTGGAAGTGGCATACTAAGTACTTAAACATACATTTTCATTGGCTTTCTGTCAAATAATGATTCTTTGCTTCCTGGATTTCCTGTAAATTAACAGGGAATCTAATGGCATTGTTAAAGGTCAGGAATGCATGCACTGCTGTACGTGATGCAGAAAAGAAAGCTACTTTGGGGAACATTTAAATAATAAGTAATTTTCTGCCTTCTGCTGTCAGATTTCCAGAACAGCTATGCATTCCTTCCTTACTGGAAGCTTTGCAGTTGCTTCCCATGCTGATACAAAGACTTGCGCTCACCCAAGTAAGAAAGTACCTGAGTGCAGATCCAATTGTTGTTAGCAGGAACAGATTAACTTCAACAAATACATGTTCTTTACTGCACAAAACCTTTTGTGTGTTGGTCTTCGAACAATGAGTATTTCTAGGTTACCCAACTTATTTAATCAGAATATTTATCAACTGCTTAATAAAAAAAACCCAACTATAGCAGTGTACAACAAGATACAAATATGAAATCTTACACAGCAAAAAATACAAATAAAACAGATCTGGCAGAATTACACAGTGGCCAGGGACATGCTAGAAACGACTGGGGTAAATGGAAACGTTATAAGCAGAGGCTGAAAACACAGTTTGTGCATGTCTCATTACAGGAGGAAAGAGTATTCTCCTTTTTAAAATACGTTTTCTATACAGTAGATGCTTCTTAAAGCAGAGAAAGCATACAGTTGTTCACTTGTTGCAAAGGATCCAGGCACATTACCTCCAGGCTTATTTATTCATGAGATAATTTGTACCCTGCTTCATCCCCCTAAAAGGAGCCTTCAAGAGCAGGTTAGCAATAGTGTTAAAATAAAAAAACCAAATATTAAAACACAAGCATGAAACAACAGTGAATGAAAACACAGGTTCAGTCCCTGTACGGGACAGGTGCATATTGCTGCATTGCAGAGGGTTGGGCTAGATGATCCACAGGGGCCCTTCCAACTCCACAAATTGATGAAATTTCACCAAATCTAGCAGCAGAAAGACAAGTTAGTGCTTCTGTTATGAAGATACGGAGATATTGGTTGTGAAGACACTGGTATCACAGGAACCCATTGGATAATGCCTGCAACATAATAGAACTGTCATATGTCCCCACTCCATTTTATGTTAACACTTAGTTGGCTTTTTAAAGAATAATTTAAAATAGCTTATGTAATAGTACAATTGCTGAATCACAACTGCAAAAGCACTTGTGTAGCTCTTTACAACAGGGCACTAGCAAAGATGCTTCTTTCCCACACTCTGTAAAACACTCCACCATTATTATTAGTTACCTGCACCTTTTCTTCACATTTCACGTTGGAAGCTTGAAACTGTGTACTTCCTCTATCCTACATCAGTCACATCCCTCTGAGACATGCTGTACCAACTCTCCTTTCCTCTTTATCTCGCCCTCTGCCTATTTACAGCACACATGGGAATACAGTTTTGTGCTCCTAGAAGTGCACTGGCACAAATATAAGCACTAAAGGAAAACTGTGTTGGGTTTAGATAGCCAAAGGTTATGCAAATTCATATTGGCTAAAAGCTGCTGGCATCTTTGAAGCTAGGAAGTTATCTCCTCCTACAAGGCATAACACCAGCCTGTGCTATACTGTCTTTTTCACACTTTATTTGCATTGCTTTGCCTGCTGGGAGCTTTGATGCAGTCACTTCCCCTTCACCAAAAGCTCTTTAAACGGAGCTATAAATTGTTGCATTTCTGAGGTCTACATCAGTTCTGAGTACTACCTTGACACTGATTCTTCCTTATGCAAGCAATAACTTGTGTTTCTCTGGGTAGTTTGTTTTTTCCCATCCCATTCCCAAATACTTGGTGAATAGATGGGGAATTACAGAGAAATGCTATCTTTAAAATGTCCTTTTAAGAGCAGCTGTAAGTATAATATCAAAATATTAAAAGCTTTCCTTTATTATATTCCAGCCACTTAAAACAGTCTAAATAATATGCAGCAGAAGGCTAGGATAAATATGGCATCTTTGTGCCTTCTTCCTAACAGCAAGTTCACCTGGTGTTTATACAAGAACATTAGTGGTTCTTGTTTTTATCCATAAGCTGCCTTGAGTCCCATCAGGGAAGAAGGCAGGGTATGAATAAACAAATAACTGTGTAATAAAGCCAATATTCCTATTCAGAGTTCTGTTTTGCCCTATCCCAGTGCTTCTAAACTTCCCTCTAGGATCATCTCACCAAGAAAATATAAGAATTTGTTAAAAAACATAATAAAAGCAGTTTAAAATTTCACATCACAGATGCATAACTATTCAGTTAAAAATCCCTGACTAAACAAAAATCTACTGCGAATGGCAACAGCCTTGAAATTAGCTTTAGATAGGATGGCATTGGCCTGGTTTATGGTGCCAGCAGCCTCGTTTCCCTCCCTCTCTCTCTCCCCATCTCCATAGCGAAAAAGGAAGAAAAGAAAATGTGCTGCCTTTTGATGTGTGGTGTCTGCATGACCAGTGCATGTGTGTGTGTTTGCGTGCGTGCGTGCATGCCTCCTTCCTTCAAATGTGAATTCTAGCAGCAAGTTTTTGTGTTTTTGTTTTTTTTGTTTGTATCTTTTTGTTAATAAGGTTGACTGCCTTCAGCCAGTGGCAAAAGAGGAGCCCCCTCCATCAGCCACCAAATTCCAGTCCATCGGGGTACAGGTAGAGGACGAGTGGCGGTAAGTGGAAGACGCAGGCTTTTTTGAAAAAAAACCTCGTCCAGCTGCAGTTTCCCATTTTATAGTTTAGTTCCCTCTTTCTTTTTTCCTGCCTCAAATCACTGAGCATTGATGGGTTTCAGAACCTCTCCCAGTAGTAGCATGTTGGCTTAGTAATGTAGGTGAATCATTGGGAAACCTGGAATAAAAAAATAAAATAAAAATAGAACTGGAAATGTAATTATAGATGTGTGCCAGTCTTTTTGTTTGGATGGCCTATTGCAGTGAGCAGGCAACCTTATAATTTTGTCTGTCTGCATGTGTGCGTGTGTGTCTGTGTGCAGAGAGGAACGGGGCACAGAAACGCAGTTCAGCTGCAGATGCCCCAAACAGATGCAGATCGTTGTGTCTGTGTGCCAAGTAACGAATTGGCCCTCCTCAAGGGCTGCTTCCTCTGATTCTCTCTCTTTCCCTCCTTCTCTTTGTAGCAACAGCCACTCTCACAGCATGTCAGCCAAGCAGGATACAGATTCTGATTCACAAGAACCGAACAACTCTACCTGTAAATCACCTGAGAGAAGCCTTGCTGATTGCCCCCCATGCAACAACTCCAACAGCCTTGATGCCAGTACGAGGCAAACAGCCATGCCCTCCCAGATCAAGAGAAACCTCTCCTATGGAGATAGCAATGACCCAGCCCTAGAGCCTTCCTCTCTTCCTCCTCCGGACCCCTGGCTTGAAACATCCACCAACACTCCATCAGAACCAACACAGCCGGGAGCTTGCCGAAGGGACGGGTATTGGTTTCAGAAGCTGCTGCAGGCAGAGACTGAAAGGTTAGAAGGATGGTGTCGTCAGATGGACCAAGAGACCAAAGAGAATAATCTCTCTGAAGAAGGTTGGTATGGATAATAAACTGACTCTGGTGGTAAAGGAGATTTCAGTCTGAAATGGTGAAATCTTTTCCTGGCACAGTGTTCATGAATGAGTGTGAGGCTGGGCCCAAATAGCAACTTACTGAAAGGAACACTTCGTATTTTTTTACTGGGGATCTTGTAGAGAAAGGAAGTGGAGAGCCTTGTTCAGATTCTTTTTTTCTTCAATATTGTAGGGACAGTGGCAACAATCCATAGTTTCTTCCGATGTGTTTTCCACTTCATTGTTTTCAGTGCTACTATGGAGAGAATCTGCTATCTAATTTTCCTTGAGATCACGTTTAGCTATGTCACTCCATTCCCTATTCTGAGGAAATTAAAGTGTGAATGGAGCCTGAATGAGAGTGCTCTCTTGAGACCTTTAAATGTGGCTGCAGAGTGGGTAGACGGAGGACTTCAATGTCTTTTTTTTTGGAACACATCAGGGATGTATTCAAAAACTCCACGTTTTTATGTGTGACTTTTAAAAAACAACCAAAACGTTGCCACTGGTAAAACTGAAATGAAGTCAGTGTTGGGTGGAGATAGGCCAACAAATAGAAAGCTGTTACTCACAAATCTGTGATGAGGGTAAGTTGCGCTCAGAGATCTTGGGCTCTTTGATGGTGTTGTGTCCTCAAATGCTATGGAGGGGCCTTTGGGAGAATATTAAATAAGGCTTCTCGCTATCCCTGCTAGACTTCACTAGCACTGTATTACAAACAAAGAAACTGGCAGCAGTATGGCTGTCTGCCATTCCTGATGGTGGCTGCTGTACAGGGTATTGCTGTTGGCAGTAGAACAAGGACTAACAAAACATGCCCTCACAAAGGAGCCATGAGTCATTTCTAATGGCTTGTCATTAATGGCTCCGAATGAAAAACACTTTGGTTACTAAAGGGAAAGGAAGATAAATCTGAAGGACAAAGGGAGCCACTCTCACCTCAAATATCCTTATATGTTCTGTTTTTCAAAGCACTTCATCTTCTAAAATATACCTTTCTAATTCAGTCTTAGGCAAAGTCCTCAGTGCAGTGGGCAGTGCACAATTACTAATGTCACAGAAGTTCCAGCAATTCCGTGGCCTCTGTGACCAAAACTTGGTGAGTGTGAAAATCTCTGTAATTGCTATAAATTGTGTCTAAGCGGGGGGAGTATTTGGTCACTTATTAGGCTTTTGCATAGGAAGTAAAAAATGTGGCAGTGTGCCTACAGTTCTCTTCTGCCAAGTACCTCAGTGTAGTTTTTTAACTCAGCCATGTTCCCATCCCAGAGAGATTCCTGGATTAGTTTTCTCTTCCCCAGTACCAATCCACATACAACCATAGTGTTAAATGGGATTTTTTTTATAAAAAACAAAACTTAAAACCATATGGTAATGTAGATCAAAGAGGATATGTGAGGACATAGCTGTGATTGCGTCAGCCACAGATTTGACCAAGTAAACCAGGAGAAACAAATTACCGTATTTTTCGCCCTATAGGACGCACCTAGTTTTTTTTTGGGGGGGGGGAATAAAGAAAAAAAAATTATTTCCCCCCCCAGGCACGGGGCTGGCGCGGGGGAAGCCTGAGCTTCCCCCAACCAGAGCCCCCAGAACAGCCTGCTATCCGCAAGCCTAGGGAGCCGCGCCGGCTTCAGGACACTTGGCTCCGGAGGGTTGCGCAGAGCTTCCTGAAGCCTGTATTCGCCCCATAGGACGCACACACATTTCCCCTTCATTTTTGGAGGGGAAAAGGTGCGTCCTATAGGGCGAAAAATACGGTATGTTAAATTGTACTTGAAAAGTATACGGATCTGCAGCAGGCTATTAAGAGTTTTCAATGTTACAGTGCAGCGGAGGGGCGGGGGGAGAGAGAAGATAAGTTTCCGGCTTTAGTGCTATGTTGAATGCAGTCAGGAGATTGAGATGTTTCTACGTGAACTTAAAAATGGCCTTCAAGTCTCATCTTCAACATTAACTCTGAATTAACTCACATTCTCTTTCTGTCAGAACCCCAATTCCAATCCCAGGCCCACAGCACAAGACCTTGCTGGTTTTTGGGATCTCTTACAATTGTCCATCGAAGACATCAGCATGAAATTTGATGAGCTGTACCACCTAAAGGCTAATGGCTGGCAGTTAACGGAGCCACCGGAGAAGAAGGTGAGCATGGAGCATTATAAAGAAATGGTGCTTAGCAGCACAAGTTCAGTAGGAGCATTTGAAAAGAGAAGAAAAGTGGCTTGGCCTGTGCTAGGTAGCTTAACTTACAGCATAATCCTAAGAGGTTTCTTGGAAGTTAAACCTGCTGCTCTAACCAATGGGATTTGCTTCCAGTAAATGTGCCTGATCAGTTTTTGTTTGATTTATTGTTTGATTTTCAAAATTCACACACACACACATTTCACATGCTTCCAAGGCACTTTACAAAAATGAGACCAAATACAAAAAATAATAATGTTGCATATATTGGGGTCCTCAGGCATCTTGCAAAATTTAGAGGTGGTTGTAGAAAGTTTTGATATATTCCGTTTGCTGTTAAAAACGCAGACTGCAGGAGTCTGTGTTTTCCCCTGACAAGGGGGAAAAATAGTAGAAAGTGTTAAGACCATTCTGAAATAGTATAAGAAAATTGGTGTAAAAATGCTAGATTAAAAGTCAGATCCTCCTGTCCAAATCTCCCCCCCCCCATGTTTCCCATCTCACGTCTGATCTGTGCTCCTATAGGGTGCACAAGGAATAATTGTAGCACTAGTGAATGATATAAATTGATGCTGCTTTACTGCAAATAGTCTATTTAAGCCCCAACTGTATTTTCTCACAGTTGTGAGTCAAGGAAACCTTACTTTGTGAATTCCAGTGGTTCTAATACCAATACTGAATGTGTTCACATTACTTAAAGGTAAAGGAACCCCTGACCGTTAGGTCCAGTCATGGCCAACTCTGGGGTTGCGGCGCTCATCTAGCTTTACTGGCCAAGGGAGCTGGCATACAGCTTCTGGGTCATGTGGCCAGCATGACTAAGCCGCTTCTGGCAAACCAGAGCAGCGCACGGAAACGCCGTTTACCTTCCAGCCGGAGTGGTACCTATTTATCTACTTGCACTTTGACGTGCTTTCGAATTGCTAGGTTGGCAGGAGCAGGGACCGAGCAATGGGAGCTCACCCCGTCGTGGGGATACCAGAATTTTTTTAAAAAAAACCCGAAGCCTATGTGCTGAATAACAGCCTAAATTTTTGGCGCAGAACTTTGATTGCAGACAAAACTGTTGAGGAAGACAACAGATCTGCCTGCAGTTCCTTTTAATGTTTTGCTGTTCTTTTTTCCCTGAAGGAAGAGAAGAAGCCGCCCCCTCCTGTGCCAAAGAAGCCAGCCAAACCTAAATCCCAGCTGAACCGGGACAAGGCCTCTGACTCGGTGGATAAACAGCGCCAGGAAGCCCGCAAGCGCCTCATGGCAGCCAAGCGCGCTGCCTCAGTCCGGCAGAACTCTGCCACCGAGAGCGCGGACAGCATTGAAATCTACGTTCCTGAGGCACAGACCCGTCTTTGAGCAAGGGGAAGAGGAAGAAAACACACTCTTTTTCATGCCATTAAAAAGGAAAAATAAGGTTCACTAAATTTAGTGCGATTTATTTGGTCTAGAGACACAGAGCCAATCGTACAAAGGGCTCCCAATTTGGCTATCTCTCTGTCTGTCTCTCTCTTCTTCTTTTTTTCCCCTCTCCAGCTTTAAGTAATGAAAATTTTGAAGGAGAATCCCTTTCTGGTTCTGTGGTTTGGGTTTTTCTCCCTCTCTCCCACCCTGTTTCACACTGGCTGTGGTGTGGTGGAACGGACTCTTGGAAACACAGCCCTTCAGACTTGGAACTGCAACCTTTTTACTTGTTCTATCTAAGGAGAATTATTAGCTTGTTTACATGAAATGGACAAAAATTGAAACAAAGCCTTGGGCACTTGCCATGCTGCGCTTTTTTCTCCTCACTGTATTCTTTCTGTCTTCCCCTCCACAAAGTCTTTCTTTTCCCCCTCTCTGCTCTTGTTCTACTCCTGCTCCTAGTTTTTCTCCTGTTCTATAGTTCTTAGCTCCCCTTTCTTTGTCATCCTTTTTCTGCATGGTGTCGTTTACTGTGTTAGAAGTAAAATCTTCCACAGAGCTCCAGAAGAAAACACCCTGTTCAGTGTGTGCTGTTGTTGCACTCTGCTAGCGAGCAGCCTTTTGATTTTATTATGTATTGTTTTCCCTTAGAGGTGGGTTTGGGAGTAGGTGGCCCGGGGTGGGGTGGGTGGCAGTGGGGCTTTGGTTTAATTATGTAAAGCGAGGGTGAGATCTGTGGGATGTAAATGGAGTGGGATGTTAACACAGCCTGGAAGCAAAACAAGTGCAATAAGATAGTTGTTGTGGCCTGTGCACACTCCCTTGAATGGTGCTGCAACAGAAAGATTTCCCGCACAGGGTGCTCAGTCAGAAATACAGCATGGATTCATAGGTTCCCCCCCCACACTCTTCTGTTCTCTTTCCTACAATGCGCCCTCCCTGCAGTTTTTATGTGTTTTTTTGTGTGTGCAAAGATCTGTGTATAAGAAAGCAGCTGCTACACAAGGGGAGGGACTTGTATCAAAGGGGTGTGTAATATTCTCCAGTGGAGGACAATGGCTTTTGTACAGAAAATCAAAGAGGAGGTAGCTGATGGAGACTTGGCAGTTTGCCTGCCCACCTGTATGTATGTGTACATATGCACATATACACTTAGTAGGATCTGTATATTTAACTCGTACACACACACACACGCACACATGCGTACCCATTCACACATGCACGCATTCAGAGGGTGTCTTTAAAAAGCACCTCGGTGAGGGTGGGTGTATGTATAGCATATATTTTTACATGTACTATAGCTAGATGTGTGTAAAAGTGTGTGCAAAAATATATACCCTGCATATTTTCAGGTTCCTCTTGCCCATCCCACCCCTCTGTGTCCCATCTTATTTCGGGATGCTGTCATCAACCTTCAGTTTGACCCTCCTCTCTTTCTCCTCTCCCATTTTGGCCTCATTTTGTGGAGCCAGGAGTCAAATAGCCAATTCCAACTTTCTCCTCTGCCCACCACCTTTTGCCCCCTCCCTCTCCCCCCCCCACAAAAAAGCGTGCATTTGTCTGAAAGCTGTGCACTACCATTGTGGAAGATGATAGAAGTTGTTCAGGTGGTCAAAACTCCAAAGGAATTTTATTCTGGTGCATTAGTAATTTAAGGAGGTGATGATAAAACGCTACAACTTAAATCATGTAAGTGAATGCTGTGTACAGTGTCTCTGCATAGAGAGTGTTACAGATTTCTCCAGCTGCCCACATAATGTGCATTTTTGTAACCTGTGGAAGCTTGGCCATATAGACCGTGGCTTCAAATCAAGCTTGATTTATTTCCCTCTTTTCCCTTCCCCTACCTCAAATGTCTTTATAACAATGGTAGACAGTCCTTGACTGACTTTTGAAACAAATGGCTGACTTTCACAGTTCTTTGTATTAAAATTTGAAATGTGTGGAATGCTACTTGTTTTACTCACGTTTCCAAAGGCAGCAATCTCGGGAATTAGGCAGGTAATTGCTTGATGGACTCAGTTGCTGGTGAGTGTCTTTTAGCTTGGAGATTCCCGCTTGAAGTCAATGGGATTAAATGTTAAATCTACGTACATCCACCTTAATTGGTTTTTATGGACGGCAGCCTAAGCAACCTTTCACTTCCCCTGCCTCAGTGCTGCTGCTTCTAATTATGTAGCAGCAAACAAATGTTTCCCCCCACATGTATACATAGAAGAGAACACGACTGATTCCCTGTTCTCTGGCATGTCTACCCACACAACCCATGTATTTACCACATTTGTCCTTTTTATATCTTAGGTGTATTCAAAAAGTGTTTTATGTGTACACCTAAAAAAGGTGTGTGAAGTGGCTTCAGTCTGTCGCAATAAGAATAGAAGTGGTACTGGATTCAAAAGACACTGTGAAGGAACATGAACAGAGATCTCTCCGGAGGTCTTCAGCTTTGCTAACCATAGGTAGGAAATAGGTGTGGGCTTTCATCTAGTTGGTGGGGTGAGATCAAAGCAAAAGCAGTTGGCTGGTTTTACAAGTGACTGGATCTCAATAAACCTTCACCTCATTTTATAGCTCTGAGCATTCTTTCTTCTGTGGTTTTTTTTAAGTAGTGTAATTAGTAGTCACTGCTTCTTGAGCTGCAAGACAGCACTGAAAGATGGATATCACTTGCATGAAATGACATAGAAGCATAAACATTATTGCAGTGGCTGGATCAGTGTAACTGTCAATTGTCCTTTGCTTTGATAGACCTCCCACCTCTGCAGGAGACTTCTTCTCGCCCAGTCTGAGGAAAGTGCTTTATGTACAAATTAGTTTTACCTAATAGGGTGACAAGGTAGCAAATGACCTACGTTTGGTAGTTCACCAATCTTTGTGACAGAAACCTTTGCATCCAGGGATGAAACAATTGTCTTTCCAGACACCCAGATCTCTACAGTCTCAGCAGGGGGCCCAGTAGATGGGAGAGGGGGGAAAACAGCAACCTTGCTTCTGGAACAAAACTTCCAAACCTGTTAAATTTCATTTGTGCCTCTGTATGCCATGAAAGTTAGCAGCTTGGTTAAATGGAGCTTTTAAGACTTCTGCATGGGTGTAATGAGGATGCAGTCAATGCCTGCCCTCAACCAGTGAGGCCTGTTAAGTAGATTGCAAAATTCATTTGTTTCAGCTATCCTTATATTGGTCCAGTCTTCTCTCCCCGCACCATGCTGTTCCAAGGCATAAAAAGAAACAGATTTGTTCCCAGTAACAAGGCTAGGAAGATTGTTGTGACTTATTTACTCATCCGTTGTAGCAATAGTTCTGGAAAAAGATTATGGGACAGTGGGGACTTTTCCCCTCAAGAAACAACCCAAAAAGAACCATCACTGAGATGCCCCTGTTTGGCGAAACTGCTCCAAAAATGCTTTTATAGTTCTGATTATCTAATAATTCTGAGGATGTAAAAATCAATGTCCATAGTGCTTTGATCGATAACATGATTTTGTTTTTCCAACTATGAAAACAAAAAGCTGACCCTTTCCCCCCCCCCCAAAGTGATTTCACCCGCTTCCCTTAGTTTTATAGCAGGGGGGAAAGCAGGACGAAAGAATTGCTTAGCCCCATAGTGGTTAACTTTGTGGCAATATTTTTTAAAGAAAATGAAACAAAAAAACTTGTATCTAGACCCAGCGGCCCAACGTCTTGTAATGGAAACCTTGCTGCCATTGTAAACGACAGTAAAACAAAGAAAGGTGCCTCTTTTGTGCCCTTACACCTCAGTCTCTTGCAGTTTGTGATCTTTACTCTCTGAACTCCATTCTAGAGCAGGCAACCAGATACAACAAGTAAAGTGGGGGTGGGGAAATCATGTTTCTAAAACAACCAAGGGTTTTAGTTAGATTAGGGAATGTTTTTGTCACCCGTGAGGGCATGACCAAATCAATCATTAATAATAAAATAAAAATAAAAATAACCTTGGTCAGAGCATTTTATAAACTCATGTTTATTGACTTTCATGGTAATCTAACACAGGTGGGTGTTCTTTTTCTCCTTTTTCCCTATGGATATTGTAATACCAGAGTGTAAACTCAGTTTGGTTCTGCGTATTACCCACTTGAAACAAAGGAAGCCAGGTAAGAAGTGCTGAAGCAATCGTCTCAAATGTAATTATAACTTTTCCCCTACTCTGACTTTGAGATCATTTTATTGGCTGAATGTAGCATTTCCAATGAGGCATGGGTCCATATCTGGCCACCGTCTCAGAACACACTCAGTTCACAAAGGATGGTGATTTAGCTTGTTGCTCTTCTTCAAAGAGCGGTGATCTTTAAGATCAAATGTAAGAGGAGTAGGAAGTAACGGGAGACCCTGAGTGATAGATTGCAGAGCAGAATTATGTTTTGATTTCTGCAAAGGTTCATGTTGGCCACCTACAATTAACTATTGTCTGATGTGTGGAATGAGGATGCTCAGATTAGTTTTTGATGCAGGCTTTTTCCAGCATGCTTCTGTAATAAGGGTTGCCAACCCTTACCAGCCCATGGGCTTGTTTAGAATGTTAGGAATCATCCCTGGTTTTTTCTCTGCCCCTTTCCCCGAAACACACACACACATACAGATGCTTTGTTTTTACCAAGGAGTTAAGATACAGTACAGTGAAAATAGATCCTCCTGAATGTGCATGAATTTGCATAGGCTTCCCCCACCCTGAAAAAAACCACCATCCAAATTTGTCTTTGAGAGAATCTAGGATTATTTTAATCTTCATTTTTTTTGCAGACATGATTTGGGATCTTTTATCAATCTCTTGCCTAATATAGAACTAATGTCTCTCAACACTTTGGTTTTTTGGGACAAACTAGACCACATTCCTGGAGGGATGCGGGTGGCGCTGTGGGTTAAACCACAGAGCCTAGGACTTGCTGATCGGAAGGTTGGTAGTTTGAATCCCCATGACGGGTGAGCTCCCGTTGCTCGGTCCCTGCTCCTGCCAACCTAGCAGTTCAAAAGCACAACAAAGTGCAAGTAGATAAATAGGTACCACTCCGGCGGGAAGGTAAACGGCGTTTCCGTGTGCTACTCTGGTTCGCCAGAAGTGGCTTAGGCATGCTGGCCACATGACTCAGAAGCTGTATGCCGGCTCCCTCGGCCAATAAAGCAAGATGAGCACCGCAACCCCAGAGTCGGCCACGACTGGACCTAATGGTCAGGGGCCCCTTTACCTTTACCTAGACCACATTCCCGCAATAGGTGCTGGTAAGTACCTTTTCCAGGGCAACTTCGAACATCAAGTGGCTGCTCAGTCCAGTGTGTATTGGCCAGTCTAACTGGGCTGTGAGTCCAAGAGTCTAAGAAAACTCTTATGAGAGACTGGGGTCAATGGTCCAGATTTCACCCAATTTAGGTGGGTCCAGGGGTGCACCCAGGTCCCTCTCCAAAATTTTAAATTTGGAGGTTCAAGTGCATTATGGTGGTATGGGAAACTGTCGTGTGACGGGCCAATGGCCGTAATAAAGATCAATCCAATGCCCTTCAGACCATCAGAGCAGGAAACTTACTCCTAAAGGCTGGCAGTGACTAACCTCCTCTGCTTTGGTCTATAGCCAGCCTTTGCAGGTCCAGCTTGCATACCACCATGCTGGTTTCCACCACTTTTTCATTTTGACAGGCCTTTAGCCTGCCACCAGGTGGTTTGTTTTTCTTCCCGGAGGAGTTATTTGCAAATGTTCTCACAGTGGCCATAAGCCTGTGGGAAACTGGGAAGCAGGATCTGAGCACAGGAGTCCCTTCTGTTCTTCCCACTCCTGTGATTTCCAGCAACTAGTCGTAATTGTGAACGTGAAGGAAGAACTAGTAGCCATGGATGCAGAGAAGGCAGAGCTCTCTCTAGCAGTGCAGCATTTGCCTGCCTGCCCTTCTCCTAATATGTATATTACACTTAAGAAAATTCAACCCCCTCTTCCCAAAGTAGGGGGCACAACCCTCTTGCCACTGATTTGTTCAGGAAGCAGGGGACCAAGTGCCAATGTGACTTTAAAAGAAAAAAGAGGGCACTGAAAGATAAAGTATTTTGTACAAAAACCGTACGTGGCCTCCTTTAGAAATATCAAGGATTGTTGCTCTGATTCTGTCAGTGAGAGTTCCCCTTTTCAATATGCTAGCACACCTGCCGCTAAGAAGAAATGACTAAGTTGTGTTCTGTATATGCCAAACTCCTTCACCAATCAAGCTTCTACATTACAGAATTCTGCTGTCTGCTTTTATGACCCTCTGCCTAGGGTAAGGGCAGTCACTATATGCATCTGTACGTACATTCACACAACACTGGATGCAAAGAGCCAGAGGGGAAGGTCAGAGTTCTTACGCACGGAGACCATACAAACTAGGTGTGGTGTGTTTTTAAAAAAAACTTTATTGATTAAAAAAATCCAACACAGTTATTTACAGTAGTTTTTTGCTTCATAAACATCAGACAAAAGAATATTCTCTCTCTCTATTTTTTCGTCCTCTTTTAACTTCCCATCCCATCAAAAACAAGGTCTCCATATTGTTTGGACAAATAAGATACAGCAAGAACAGTCAGTGCATTGTAGGAACTGAAACGTTGCTCTTGTTACCCTGTGCAGCAATTTCTGCTTAGGTTTCCTGCAATGCAGGAAAGAAGGTTCCAGGAAAGAAGGTTCAAACTGCTTCATTTAATGGAGGCACAATTCTAATCAAACGGCTGCCAATCCAAGTCAAGGGGGCCTAATTGAGGATAGAGGAAGAGGGGAAACTACTCAAACATTTTTAATTAAGAGTGTGAACATGACTAAGTATCTTCAGTTGGAGTTGGGATGCTGCTGCTTAAAAGTATCTCGCCAATTTCAGTGACACTTTGAAGGGATACATAATTCTTGAAAACCCATAAAAAGCAAGGTCAATTTTAGAAAACCGTTATAATAATATACACTGAAATTGAGCCAGGGGGATTTGAGAAAGTCACTTAAAAATGTTACTAAGATTGGATTAAGTACAGTTAAGATTTATGTTCATTTGTCTATCTAAAATTTTTTGGAAAATCAATAAAAAAAATTGGAGGGGGGAAGCAAGGTCAAGTTTTGCTTCCACAATCCAGAAAACAATACAGGAACCAAGCTTGAGAAGGAGATGGAAGGAGCCACCTTCCAGAGATTCAATGCAAATAGTCAAAATAATCCACAAGATTTTAGAATTAAGCAAACAAACAAAAAACCAAGTATGTTTACAAGGCAGCTCTTCAGGCTTTTCAAAACAGAAAGCAGCACAATTTGGCAATGTATTTGCTTTTTCAAATTTCTGGATCAATATGTCAAAACGGCAGCTCTCTAGATTGATATAGGATCACCGAAGATCAAAAAGTACCAACAAAAGGAAAGCAGGCAATTATTTGTGCAGCAGCAATTACAGGTTGTACCAATCTTAGCCCTAAATCTGTAATTTGCAAAAGGGGGGAGGCACACCACAATGTTCCATTAAGCCCATAACAATTCCCACCCTATTAGTTCCAGTTCTCCAATGCACTCACTGCCGTCCTTGTCATTTTTCGACACCAGGTGGCACACCTAGTTCGAGAACAAAAATGTGAAAAGTTGCATCCTGCTGGGCTTTTTAGCTTTACTATTCATGCAACGTAATAATTAGGCTAACACCTTCTAAAAATTAGTGTTTTTCAAGATATATAGGTGTATATAATAGATCACTATTTAACTTACATTTACAGTGAAACAGCACTATTAAAATAAAAAAGGTGGATGTTCATATCACCCAGGGCACTCTGTTTTTTGCAAGTTCCTGGTCTCAGGCCAAAGGGGGGAGGGAGGCGTAACTCAATGAAAAATATATGCATGTCTTAGCAGTTCAATCTTGCAAACCCCCAGCTTCCCACCCCCTTAAATCCAGGGCATGGACCACAGAAGAATATATGGCCCTGGGTATGTTGCTGGGGTTCCCAACTCCCTCCCATCCAAACCAGCATGCCCCCCAGCTACTGGTCAGGGATGATGGGAGTTGGAACTCTGGTGGGGCCACAGGCTTCCACACACCCTCTCTCTTGGGCAGGGCTTCCCAAACTTAGGTCTCTAGCTGTTTTGGGGCTACAACTCCCATCATCTCTAGCTAGCTGGATCAGGTCAGGGATAATGTGAGTTGTAGTTCAAAAACAGCTAGAGACCCAAGTTTGGAAAACGCTGCTCAAGGGGGATCAGATACTATCAGGTGGGTCTACATTTCTGCCAAGGCTGCCAAGTACATGGGGACACATCAAATCATGTAGGGGGAGGCAATTTCAGGGTCACACACAGCTTGTAGTCTGCAGGAGAGGTAATTCACTATGGAAGACCCTACTCTGTTCAACCTCCCTTCCTGGCCACAAGAGGGCACCTGTGCTCCATCAGCAAAAGAGAAACTACATTCAGCATGATGAGAGCAAGGATCCAAAACAAAGTCAGGAGGTTGGTGTTTTCCACCCCCCTCTATAGGTAGTTTTGTCAGCACATCCATAAAGACACCTTAGATTTCCAGAGTTACAGTCCACGACCAACAAAATTCAAAATGAAAAAGAAAGGGTTGTTTAAAGCAACTTCACAGTCAAAGAGTCTTGTTTCGGATCCTATCCCTCCTCCCCAACCTCTGAAATGCCCTATTGCTGTGTCTCAGCCAGCAGAACATCCTTCCCTGCCACTTTGATCACATCTGCACATCTTCAAACATGACATGGGGGAAAACACAGGGAGAGGAATGGATGAAGTCACGAAAAGCCAGCACCTAAAATAATAATAAAATTGCTCAAACAGCACCGTACTTTTTTTTAACTGGCACCAGTATTCGAAGGGTGGTCGTTGATTGTTCCCCCTCTCCACCTCCCAGTGGAAAGAGAAAGGGATGTCACAAACCTTAGCATTTCCAGTTAAATCTGCTCATGCCAGGGACTCCCATTAGGCCACATGCAGGGCCAGCCACTCATGTACACCAGACCGAGAGTACGTCACGTCAAAGAAGATATGCTACAGAAACAGCAAAACAGAAACAACCCCTGCCTGCCCACCCCCAAAAAGGACACACGTTAGGATTCTCTGGGCAGGTGAAATCACTCATTTCGCCTCCCCGCCATAATTCGTATTTTTAAGGTACTTGGGTTTTTTTTGTTTTTTTAATTATCTCTCCTCCATTACGTATTGGACCCTTTTTCTGTTCTCTTCCATGTCAGCAGGCTTCAAAAAAAAGTGGGAGAAGAGAAGGACCTCTGCACAAGGATCCTCCACAGCAAAAAAATAAATCGCAAAGTCACAGTAACAGAACACCAGCCATGTTCTCTCAGAGCACGTTAAGGCCTCTCGGTCCTTTCAAGAGCAGGTTGTGCGTGGTTCAGGCACCCCTTTAGTCAGACAGTGTCCTCCAGGCGGCTTCAACAGGAGGAAAGAATGCTGCCAAGGTCCAGAAAAAGTGAAACGCTAGCCAAAGGATGTGTTGTCCTCCTGCGTTGCGGCGGAGACAGTGTTTCGTTCTAGAAGCCGAGGTGAGCTGGCAGCACAGCGTCAAAACGGCCAAGGAAGCCTCGGCTTGTTTTGCTCCTGGTTGAGGGGTAGCCATATCACAGCGTTAACATCTGGCAGGGAGGACCCTCAGTGCAGAGGCCAACAGAAAAACTCGGGAGAAGGAGCAAGGGAACCCCCAAAGCCTACAAAAGGAGCTAGTGGCTGGGGAAAGCTACTTGGTTTTTCTGGAGAGGGCTGGCGCAGCAGCCTCTCTCTGCAGTGACGGAGGCAGCTGCCCGCTCAGCTTCTGCGAGTCAAGCTCAGCTGCCCTTTGCAAGGCCACTTCCACCAGCAACTGGAAACTGCTGAAGTCCTCTCCGAAGAGCTCGGGCGGAGTCGGCGGCGGCGTGTTGAAGAGTCCGCTGGTAGGACTGGCGGCATCTGCCCTGGTCAGGAGAGCCAGAGTGCTGCCCGTCGCGCTCAGCTGCGGCTGCTTGGGGTGAGGCTCGAGCTTGACCCGCTGGAAGGTGGGGCGAGGGCTCTCCTGCTCACTCGTCACCACAGTCAAGCTGCCGGCCAGAGACCGGGCAGGGTGGCAGGTCATGGGCGAGCAGACCGACATGGAGAGCACCTTGGAGGAGGCGGAGGAGGCAGGAGGCACCATGAGGAGTCCGGACCCTGTGGCGGCGGTGGCTGCATGGGTCAGCGTCACATCAGCAGATTTGGCACCACGGCGAGAAATGGTGAACTGGTTGGGATCCTTGCCGTCCTTAAGCAGCATGTCTGGGAGGAGCCTGCGCCTGGCGTTGATGAACCAGTTGCAGATCTAAGGGAGAAATGCACAGGGCTCGGTTAGATGCCAAGGAACAAGGACTTGGGGGGGTGCGCAGCTGCCATGGTGAAAGACTTAAGACCCTCGGGGAAGAGCAAAGTAGAGGCTGCCCACCTGTAATGTGGGAGACAACAGAGAAGGTGCAAAAGGAAAAGGAAAGCATTTGCCACACTGGAAGTTGAGGGGCACATTTTTCTAAGAAGAGGTGAGTGAGCAAGAGGGAGAAATGCAGAGGCTTCAATAGCCAATTGTATTTTTTCATGACTGATAAGGTTGTCCGTGACTACCAGCCGGAACAGCAATGTTCTGCTTCCACTGTTGGAAGCAATATGCCAAGTGCTAGGAATCACAACTAGGGCAAGTGCTGTTGGTTTTGCTTGCTGGCTTCCCGGAAGCAGCTGGTTGGCCGCTGTGGACTAGATGGGCCGCTGGCAAGAAGAACAAGACTCCTCTTCTGTTCCTATACAGCCATTTCTCCAAGGGCATGCAAAATAGTTAAAAGAGTACTGGGAATATATAATAAAGGAAGAATAGGGGGGGGGAGTCATCTAAATGGATATATAAGAATATGCAGGAATGGTGGGGAAATTAAAGCAATCAGTGAAGGGAAGAAGGGAAATCGGTGGAAATGTATATCTGAATGTGATTCTGGAAATGGTTATAATGAAAATTATTTTTTTTTTAAAAAAAAAAGCATTTGTGGCTCTTTCCTTTCTCCTTTTATTCTCACAACCCCCCCCCCCCCCGAGACTGAACCTGAGACTTCTCCATGCAAACTAGGTGCTCTGCCGCTGAGTAACATGTAGCCCTTTTTTATAGGAAATAGGTTTAACAGCATCATGGTTGCAAATCGAACATTACTGCACTTCCCACAGGTTTTTTTAAAGGTTAGGGAGGAGCAATGGCTCATTCTCTGCCTCCAGCATCCTATCCTTTGCCACCTGTTGTCACTTTGAGAAGCCAGGAGAAGACAGCTATTCTCTTGCCACCTGAATTTCTGTTTCACAGTGTTACAAGCTGGGATCTGCCCAGCCAGTGTAGGATAAAGCACAGACCATTTATTCCAAGATTCCTGACATGCCTTTTCTCCTGCCAGATCTGTCCAGCAGTGAATAGAAAGTATGTATGATGTTTCCTTTATACAGGGCAATCTAGGGCTTAAAAATTAAAAATAAGCCAATATAGAGAAATGTGCACCTCTCTCAAGTTCCACTCCAGTTCCGGTCAGTTATAATCCAGCAACCATTTTTATTCTCATGAATACAGCACCCAAAGACTGATCTACTGAATTATTTGTACCAGAGCATTTCCTGTCCCTTATGCTCAGAAGTGTGAGGAGCTGAGGTTTAAGACCAAAAAGTATTAATGGGACAATACTTAAACTGGTAGGCAAACTTTCCAGTTTCCCAGAACTCTCTCCGAACTGGATGACAAAGGTAAAAACCAAAAGAGCAACCAGCCCTGGTTCAGTGAAACCGAGAGGAAGGAAGAGAAGGGACTGGATATGAAGACAGAGCCCACAGCAGCCTTTCCCAACCTAGTGACCTCCAGCTGTGGGGTGATGGGAGCAGTCCAAGCCATCTGGAAAGCACAAGGCTGAGAAAGTCTGGTCTACACTTTGTAACAAGTCTAAGATCCGGCACAAAAAGTCTCATAGAGATGGGCAGAGCAACCTGACAGAGGTTGGGGGGGGGCGGTTGAGGGAGAAGGAACTGCCTCTTCCTAAACCCAAGTCAAGCCCATGCTAGCCAAGACAGAAAATACCCAATGCATTGGTTTCAAAGGCAATGGGGGTGGAGAACTATGCCAGCTCCAGGGCTCTTCCTTGTCAAGGGAGTGGGAAGTTGTCAGGTCCTAATGATCCGAAAGCTCCCCCAACACACCTATTTTTGCCCCCACTGACAGATCACCATCTGCAGAGGCACGCTGGTGGCAGAGCTTGCCACTGCAGCTAAGAGGCCTTTGGGAGTGAAGCTCCCACTCTGCCTGCAGAGAAGCAAATCTGCTGGACCCAAAGGCCCATCCCTCAGCCACGTTTCCCAGAAGCTTGGGATTGGCTCCCTTCGTCATTACATGATGAAGAGCTTGCATGGGGCAAAACTGACGCCAGGGGCTGCAAAGAAACAGCAATGGCTGTTTCCCGCCCCCCATCGTTTTTTTAAAAAAATGTATAGTTTGATTAGGCATATAACTAGTGAAAACCAATCACATACATACATGTGTACATGGTAATCAAGAGTGGAAAACTCTTCTATAGAAAAGAACCTTGATCCAGCAAAAGCTAATCCGCAGGAAACAGAGTAAGTGATCCCCCACTAAAATAAGTGGAATTGTTTTCTGTGAAATTTAAACACAAAAGACAACAAGTTGCCTAGGTTGGCATAGAAAGAACAGCCTGCTGATTTAAATGAAATTTTCCCATTTCACAGATTCGTGAACAAATGTGCATACCAATCGGCTGTGATCAAGCAGTTCGCAAATTAA
This sequence comes from Podarcis melisellensis, assembly GCF_964234715.1. Taxonomy (NCBI): domain Eukaryota; kingdom Metazoa; phylum Chordata; class Lepidosauria; order Squamata; family Lacertidae; genus Podarcis; species Podarcis melisellensis. The sequence goes on from NC_138538.1 coordinate 27,559,582, forward strand.
TTGGCAACTTATTTCAAAAACTTCTCAGCGGTGCAGTCTACATTCCTCACACACTACAGAATTGCATCTGGTTAAACACAAGGGGGCAAGGAAAACCAGAAAATTATTAGGTATCTGGTTGGGCCTCTGCTAAGATACATTGCAAGGTATGCGAGCAAGTTCACGTAATTTTAAAGCAAGTCCAAAACTTTCCAGAAGTGAAGGCTGGTACTTACTGGGCAGAACACCAACTCTCCATGAAATGGAAACTGAAGTTTCCAAGCTGGTTGGTTGAGTCATAAATATTCATAATTTGAGACATGGAAATATTTTGCAGAGGTTACGTAGATTAGAGGACTTACAATAATAAAAGCAACAACAGTATGACCACCAAGAAGGGCACACAAGACAAGCTTGCCTAGATGCAGGACAACATCTCTACTATCTTCATACCTGCCATGAATGTTTAGTACCTGGGTGCAGTTAAGATGCTCACAATAAATAAATACAAGACAGGAACACACACTGGCCCCTTCCATTGGCCTGCAGCCAGAGAGGGAACATGACCTCCAACTGAAAATGTTCCCCATCCCTGGCTGTTGGGTCAGTTGCTACACCTCTTTCCAAGAAAGACCACTGGGAAGAGGAGATCAGTCTGGCCCCAGCAGGTTCTTATACTTAAAAAAAATTCTGCACTGGGTTACCAGCTGCTTTCATCCCTTTATTTTAAAGTTGCTGTGTGCCTCCACAAGACTGATGTGGGAGAATGTGTAGAAATGTTTCCAGAAAGTAAACTGGATATTAAATTCCTGTTTACAATTCACCCACTGTACTCCTTCTAGAACTGCCCAACCTCTTTTCCTTCTCTCCCTTTTTCTCTCCACCGTTCTTGCCGCGTGCACCTCATCTTTTAATATGAATGAGTTTTCTATGAGGATCACAAAAGGGGAAAACATACTTGTAATAAAGCTAAGATTTCATTGGTTTTCCCAGTAGTGATGTATGGAAGTGAGAGCTGGACCATAAAGAAGGCTGATCGCCGAAGAATTGATGCTTTTGAATTATGGTGCTGGAGGAGACTCTTGAGAGTCCCATGGACTGCAGGAAGATCAAACCTCTCCATTCTTAAGGAAATCAGCCCTGAGTGCTCACTGGAAGGACAGATCGTGAAGCTGAGGCTCCAATACTTTGGCCACCTCAAGAGAAGAGAAGACTGGCTGGAAAAGACCCTGATGTTGGGAAAGATGGAGGGCACAAGGAGTAGGGGACGACAGAGGTTGAGATGGTTGGACAGTGTTCTCGAAGCTACCAGCATGAGTTTGACCAAACTGCGGGAGGCAGTGGAAGACAGAAGTGCCTGGCGTGCTCTGGTCCATGGGGTCACAAAGAATCGGACATGACTAGGCGACTAAACAACAAAAAAAGATTTCACTTAAAGCCATTATCAATGGACTTTACCGTCCATGGGTCCTTTACCTACCTAAGCTCAATTATAGCAAACAATGAACTCACCATTTAAAGGACTAACAATGCTTATCCATCCTATTTCCCACTTAGGTAGTGCTTCACTCCAGCAGAAATGTATTGTGCAATTCTGGACCATTCTGTAGACTAAGTCTCTCAGGTCTCGAGGCCTATCATTATTATTAGCCTTCTTCCGTCCTCTACCTACAACAGCATTATGCAACTGCTCATGAAGCAGCCACACTGCACAATAGCACAGTGCTTGGTTACAGTTGTAAAGGAACAAATTAGGATATTAGAGCAGCCTTTGCCAGCCTGGTACTCTCCAGTTGTTTTGGACTACAAGTCCCATCAGCCCCAGCTAGCGTGGCCATGCAGATTAGCGTTGCAGTCTAGAACAGCTGGAGGGCACCAGCTTGGATTGCACAGTACGAACATGTGCAACTGCACTCTTTGGAAGAGAGAGGGACAATCACGTTTCCATTTGGCGAATTAGCAAAAGTTCTGGATGCCTTGCCAAAGAAGCCCGCTAGGAATCTTAGCGCAACACCATGAGGAGCTGGTTACAAGACCTTGGGAAGCACAGCTGCTCCCTGTGCAATTTGTTTCACGTCACACACGAGGGTGTAGAACAATTTTTCCTTCTTGAAAGCCAAACCAAAATGAAAGAGTGCTTCAAAGAGAACAATTATGAGAAAATAAATCAAGTAGACTGATGTATCTTTTGCAAATCAGCAGCTCTGTAAAATATTTTCCCTGGGGATACGTGTTAACACAAACTCAATAATTTCCCTGTTTTTAATCCCCTCCCCACCCGCCTCAAGAAAACAATCACCATGTTTCCAAAGCCTCAAACTGGTCTCCTTTCACAAGTATACATAGTTTTTTCCCATTCGTGTGGAGCAAGAAGTTGGGGGTTTCCTTGCACATGACTTACAAGACTTAAAAACAGAAGCTGGCAGCTCAACACAGCTTACATTTAAAACACTTCTAGGTTGAAGACATCTGCAGGCATATTCACAATGTGGACTTCCCCCGTCTTGCCCTGGTAAGAGCAGAGAACCACCAAGGAGAGCCTTCTGCCCCTCTTCTATGCCTGAATAAGTGTGAAGACTCTCCATGACAGAAGAAAGGTAGGGTCTCCCCCCCCCCCAATGTTGTACAATGCCTCAGAGGTAAGAACAGAAGAAGCACCTGCTAGATCAGTCTAAATGTCTATCTCATCCAACATCCTGGTCTCTCAGTGGCCAAACCTGGGAAACCTGCAAGCAGGACTTGAGCACAAATAACACACTCTCCTCCTGCAATTTTCAGTAACTGGTATTCAGAAGCATATTGCCTCTGGTCACAGAGGCAGGGCATAACCATCATGGGTAAAAAAGATACTCTGAAAGTCTTGACACTATTCCTGATGCTTAACACCATGGAAATTACCCAGCTCTCAACCCTACCATAGTCTCACTGCTAAAAGAACAAATTTTAAAGCCCCTTAAGCAAGGAGAAAAGGGATCCTACCAGTTACTGATTAGAATACTCCAGGTACACCTTTTATGCCCCATATGCAGAGAGAAACTGAGGCACCGCTGCACACAAATTCTAACTGCATAAAACAAGCAACCAATCATTAAGTCCCAGTAAACATTTGCATGCAGAAATTTCACAGCCACTTTTATGTTCAGCTACATTTGTGCACAAGTACACTGTACCAGAAAAAGGTGCAATTTATGTTGCTTTTAGAAATACAAAAGGTGACCTTGAATATCTAGATGGTCTTCAGCAAGCCAACTCCTTCTCTGCACACAAGCAAGAGCTGCAACTTGTTATCGGAATATTTGTGCTCACAGCAAGCCAAGCAGAACAGACTAAGCATTCTTGTGCAGTCAGATCCCAGCTAAGAGCACCAAGCTTGGTCAGTAGAGAGAGAGAGAGATGGGAACTATCAAAGGAAGCTCAGAACTTTGCAAGGAATGCTACTAGCTGTTCAGTGAGTCAGGCACCCAAGTGACCCCAGTTATGTGCGGACAGTTCTCTGCTACAGAGAAAGAGAGGCCAAAATGCACTGATCACGAATAGTCAGTTCTAAAAAGCACTTTTGTCCTTTTCACAAGACTAAGCAGCATCGATCAAACAATCTGAATATTTTGGATCAACCACAACAACACTCCTTAGGTCAGTGTTTCCCAACCGGTGTTCCGCGGCACACGAGTGTGCCGTGAGACGTTGCCTCGTGTGCCGCGAGATGCCTGGAGGGAGGCGGGCGAGTCGGGCGGCGAGAGGCGGGGCGGCGGCGGCGAGGAGAGGCCGCGCCTCCTGCTGCTGCCTGGCGCTCCTCCTCGCAGCCGGCAGCGCTGCCTGGGCGCCTCCGCGCGACTCTGCCTCGCTGGGTTTGGTCTCCCAGCAGAGACGGGTCACACGCGCCCCTCCCTCCCTCCCTCAGCCTGCGCGGAGGGAGAGCCAGAGAGAGGCATCGCTCCTGCGCGGCGGGAGAGGGAGCAGCCGGAGCGATGCCCCAAACGAACGCATGGGACCGGAGGGGAAATCCTCTCCGAGGCGGATTGAGCGCAGCTGAGAGAAGCCTTTCGAGGAGCTGCCGTGTCCCCTGGAAACCCCCTTCCCAGCTCTGCCTCAGCCGCCGCCGCCTCAGTTGCCGCCGTCCCTCAGTCCCTCGCTCTGCTGCCTCCTCCCACCCCCAAAGCTTGGAGGTTCCCCAGCAAGGGGGAGGGAAAAAACTTTCACTTTTGTGCGTCCCTCCCGGCGTGACGCTGCGCGCTGACGTCACGGGGCGGGGCTTTAATGGTGGTGTGCCGCGAGATTTTTTTTCAGTAAACAGGTGTGCCGTTGCCCAAAAACGTTTGGGAAACACTGCCTTAGGTTTCCAAGTCCTTATATTACATCCAAATCCATGCTTGTTTATCCCCCCCCCCAGGACACACACAATGAATTATGCCAGCTCTAATGCCACAAGCAACTGGTCACCCCCCAGAACAAATCTGGGTGGCACCATGCAGACCTCCCAAACCCAAAGTGATATTGCTTGGCAACAAGCTAGTTTGGGAGGCTTACCCCCATGCAATCTTGTCAGTGGGGTCCACCAGCAAAACTAGCTGAGCTCCACGGATCCAGACAGCCCAAACAGAAATCTATCTATCCATTGTATTAGATTTCTATTTGGGCTGTCTGGATCCGTGCAGCACTGTTCAGCTAGTTTTGCTGACGTTACACTTGCTTGTTTAGCAAATGTAAGTGTTGTAGCTGGAGACTTTTCAGATTCAGAATTCAAGTGTGCATTCTAGATAGGCTGAGCAGCTGGTTAAGACTGCAATTCCAGTAACTAAAGTGAAGACAATGAATAATTCTTGTCAGCATGAGCAAAGGTGGTATGCTCACCTCATTTTTGAGAGCTTAAGCAGCGTTTGTGTGAAGGGCAACAAGCCTGATGACTGGTTTTGTACTCTGTTGCCAGTACCAAAGGCCACAACATGTACGCAACTGAGGTTAAGGCCACTTGCTCCAAGCTGGAAGGGTGAGAGGGAGAAGCCACAGGTCAGGGCTATAGCCCTGATAGTGGGCTTCCTGTAAGATTCATTTAAATCATGACACCTGGAGGTATTTCCTTAGAAACAGGAAGACTTGGGCTGTTACAAGCTCCTTTAAGAGAGTCCAGCTGGGAAAGCCTCTCCCCTGTCTTCCCAGTGACTTAGGACCTCTGTCCTGAGCGGGGAAGGCAAAAGAGAAACCCAGAAGGCCGGAACTCATGCCAGAGGCTCTTAAAGAAACCACCAACAGCCCCCCTTTCATCCTTTTTCTTCCTCTCATTTTTGTATTTAAACTGTAAACAAATGCGATTTGTGGGGAGGCAAACCACATAAAGAAAGACTTTGCAAAACACAACAGAACGGATAAAGGCCACTGTATAACAGCCCACTTCACCGTTTACTTGCTCCTGGCCCCACCTACAGATTTCCAGGCCCCAGCAAGGTTGTTTACCGGGAAGTAGCCTACATATGAGAGGCCCTTCTTCCCCACAATCACAACATACCCCCTTCAAGTGAAGGGAACTAACGTGGCATTGCCCTAGCAGTCTGAATTTTGTTTTGGTTTCTTTGCTGAACCATAAGGTTGTTCACTACTATACCTACCTGTTAGGAACAACCAACCAAACATGTATTTGAGCATCACTAAGCTTTCAGGATGTAAAGTGCATACAGCTAACATTTCGGCCATTTCACTTTGTACAACGTGCACAATTTAGTCTCTTATTTCATGCAATCACAATTTGAATGTTTAACCAAATTAAACCCAATCCACTGGAATGTGGCATGCACTGATAGAACAGTGTTACGGTAAGGAAGGTCTAAAAATACAAGATAGATTTTCTCACCTGAAAGAAACTGGTTTTTACCTTAGAACACTACTTTTTAAGAAGCTTCCTTTTACATGAAGCAACCAATATGCATGCCCTGGAGGTGTTTCTCACGGAACTCCTAAGAAGCCTGACCGGGCCGGTCCTACCATTAGACATAGCAGATGTTGAGGGAAAGGTAGTAGGGGGTGATATGTTGGAAAACAGAGCTGCATGTGCCACACAGGCCTTGCCCTGCACCATCTAAGCTAGCCTACTGCCCTCATATATCTAACAATATTTTAAATTGATTCCCTCACCAACATAAACACACACACACATCACCCAAGTATTCCTATGGTATATTAAACCAGGTTGCATGAGAAGCTCTTTCTATAAACAATTCTGGGTCCTAAACCAGCTTAACACTGAACCCTGTCAATAGAAGTCCTATGCAAGGGCTTTCCCCCTCTCCATCCCCAGTGCCCCCTTAAAGCTGGCTCAGAGGGGAGTCAGCAGAACCCCCAGAGCAGTGCATGGGGAGGGGATATCAGACAGAATTGTTCTACTAATACAACACTGAATTCCAACCATTGTTTTTAAGGTACTTGTCAAACACAGCAAGCCCTGGTTTCACACCATGGAACAGGCCAATGGTTTTCAATATTAGGGCAAGTCCCTTACTCCCAAAGCAGACCCAGAAAATAAAAATTTTCCAGGCACCTGGTGACAAGCAGCTAACATTGGCATAGAAACATCTGTGTTTCTAAAAGTCTCTGCAGGGCACAGGTAGAAATCTGACGCTTGCTCTTTGAAGATAGATGCTGTTTTCCAAAAACAAACTCTGTAGCCAAGGATGAATCAGGGCAGGGGAAACCCCACTCTTGGCCTCAGCCACACCTCTATTCCTTTCCTAGCTCCTGCATCTCTTGCCAGGTGAAGCAGAAGTCTCGTTACCCTCCTGACACTAGACTGACCCAGCAGAATATCTTATATTTATTTAGTTATTTCCGAAAACCCTGGCCTCTCCTTCAAATCCTTGGAAAGGATTTGACAGATAGGGAAGCTAGGTGTGTTTCACAAGCATTCAAGGGCAAGCACACCTTGCCAAAAGTTGAGGCCAACAACCAAATACACACAGAAAGGAACCCCTCAGCTGTACTTGATTCCATGCAAATAGTAAATGGCTAAATTCACATCAGGTGTTGAGTGGGTGGCACAGAACACAGTTCAGCTAAAACTGTTAAGGGCTGGGTTACATTTGTTTAGTGTTTTCTCTCTTAATTTCTAAATTATGCTTCCTTCCCCCTCCCCCAGTACAACCACAGACAAAAAGCATTTGTGAGGAGGAAAGAGACGGGAACACCTTTGGGGCAGTTGGGTATTTTGTTCCCAAAACCAAGTCAACTGTTCATTTAGGCTCATATCCTGCTTTTCACTCCCCCTCAAGGCACACACACTTGCCAAGAAATGCCTTAAAGTGAAGGATGAGGAAGTGAAAAGCAAAGCCCAGACACTTAATGGGGAAATCTTACCCTTCTATTAATACTACTTCACCCTAGGGAAGTCGCTGAGGATTATACAGGCTTCGCATAAACCTCTAATTTCTAATACATATTTAGCTCCTACTATTTATTTTAATTACCAAATAGCTTTGTTTTTATCATTGGCCTTTTTGTTTTTGCTATTTTGCTGCTGGTTTTTGTTTGTGAACCACCTTGGTATTTATTTTTTTAAATGAAAGCAGTAGACAAACAACAGTAATAACAACAGTATTAATATAGGTTCCCCAAAAGCCTAGCTGCCCAACATTCCTTGAGACCTTGCAAGGATCTGCTGGTCATAAACAGATTCCCACTCAAAACCCTGTGCAGTGTTGCAGTGCACTGGGGTCCTTAGAAAATCTGTACACTTATAAGGCAAGCACAAAATGGATAAATTTGAAATGCTTTGATTCCATCAATACAGATGGATCGCAGCCCAATTCTTCAACCCTCAGTGCCTTCTGCCCTACTAATCCAGTAGAAGACCAGGGATGGACCATCCCAGAATGGAGGTCTTCTGGAATCCTGACTAGAACCATATAGGCCCCATTAACATGCCGTGTTAAACCATACTTTAGCATGAAATAAACTATGGATTTACATGAGTGAGCAATGTCCTGGTGCACACTGCTCACAAGACAATGCTTCACACTTTTCTTCAACATGCCAGAAAACAAACAAACTGTTACATGAGAGCCACCACTTGCATTTCTTTTGTGTCCTAACAAGCCACGGTGGTAAGCCAAGTGGGTTCTTGACTTACCACAATAGTTTGTGAGGAGACAAACAAGCCACATGTTAACAAGCCAATCTCCGGTTTGTAATCTTCATCCCCCTAGGAGAAACACACATGTTCGTTTTAAACCACTGTTTATTTTAAATGATGGTTTACAGCAAGCCAGACTAGAAACTTGTCTTAAGAGTCCACTTAAGGGGCATTTATAGGCCCCCTCCCAAAAAAAAGATTAGCCATCATTTTTAAGAGTCATGCACACCCTAATACCCCCAGTAATAATTTATTCCAGATTGAGAATCACTAAATAGTTTCTCACTTTCCCATACAAATTATCTGCTGTTGCAGAATGTAACTTAATTTTGTGCTGTTAAGGAGATCTTTCTTGGTATGTTAAAATTCACTCAGCTATGCATAAGCTACCTGGAGAGACCAGTCCATAGAAAAGGGCAGATTTGTTCTCCACTGCCCCAGAAGACAGAACTAGGTCTAACGGTTTAGGTTACCAGATGGCCTACAAGACATTCTCCCAACTCTATGATTCTTCCTAATACATGCAAAAGACTGGAATTAATTCACGTAGTGGCATTACTACAATAGCATAGGATTGCAAATCAGCCTAGAGTATTTTGGCACCCCAATTCTACTTGCAAGTTAAGCACTACTTATTTCAGTGGATTCACGTGCACATATATTTATAAAATGTGCTTCAGATTGCACACCAAACAAAATCAACCCAATAGAAATAAATAGCTACAGATCTTGGCCCATAAGGCATTCTTAAATTTAAAACTTATTGCAGATCTGCCCAGTCCTTCAGACTTCTTTGGTGCAAAATCATTTTGTGTATCTGTTTATGTACTAATTAAATTCAGCTAACTTGTGAAAGCAGGTTTAAGATTACTGATTTTTAACACAGGTGAAAAGGGACACCCAACTTGTTTCTTTGTAAAAGGGGGTGAGAAGTTACGATTCCTGTTACATTTATTAAGAACATCATTAAGAACATCTAACTCAAATTCAGAGCAAAAGGTGGAGCTGAACATTAGCTACACAATGCAACCGATAACCTTATTAGGATAAACTAAAATGCCAAAGGAAAGCAAGTAAGCTTTCGATCTCCTCAGAATTCTTCTTCAGGGTGGATATCAGACAAAACAAAGAGGGAGGAAGAGGGCAGATGAATGGTGGAAACTCTTCAAAATCTGCATTATCCAACAACCTTAAGATGAAGTACATGAGGCATTCTTCAGACTTAATTAGTTAACATGCAGGGAATAAAACAGATTCCAAGATGCAGCTACAGGGACACACAGAATGATCATGGTCCCCCCCCCCTTTAAAGGTATGAAAAGTAGCAATTACCTGCATCTGCTCCCATCACTAAGCAGAATGTGCATGTCCCTTGGAAGGCAGAGAACAGAAGTAAAGAAAAACAAGATAGTCCTTATGTTAACAATGCTGGAGGTTATTTTTGTGCACTGGCGGGGGGGGGGGAAAGAGTCAAGAGAGGCCGAATTGGATAGTATTACCTAGTGGTTGGAGGGCGGAGGCCAACACAAGATTAAGACCCTGAGACTTCTTCCCATCATGCCCAGCTTCTCCTTCCTTTTGTGTTGGGGGATGAAGAGATTTAATCGGCCTGAAGAACAGCTCCGAGGAACAGGAAAGCTTGATAATTACTTTGACATTTTAGTTGAGCCTAATAAAAGCTGGTCCGTTTTTACTTTTTGGATTTGTTTTTGCTAACAGGTTTTTAAATTTTAAAAAAATCTGCAACTTCTTATACATAGGCACAAGAGGTGAAGACTCCAGTACCCTTGAACAGCAATTAAGCAGAAGGAATTTCAGCTTTCAACCTACACCTGCCAAAATCCCTTCCTCTGCAGTGCTATTAAAGGTACCAAAGCCTTCTCTTTTGCACCTGGCCAACCCTGTGTATCCAAGAAATCATAACTGGGCAACCTGCTAGGAAAAGATTATACAGAAGTTCATACCTGAAGAACAGAGAGGCTTGTTTGCCCAGAAAGGCTGAGTTTCTCTTGCTCAGATGGATATGCATTGAACCTGTGCTCGTAGAGCCACTCCCGGAGAATCTTCACAGACTCCTTAGGAAGGTTGCCCCTTCGTTTTCTCTTGCCGGGCTGCAACGGATCCTGAGATACGCTCCCATCATCCTCCCCAAAGTCACTATCCGACATGGTGGAACTGCTGGCAGATCTGTCTTGGTTGAAGCCTGGGATGTGGGAGACAATGCAAGACATAATGGGTCACAGGTGGAATTACACAGGTGTGAAAGAGCTGCAAGAAGGCAGGCTGTGTTCAACAGTCACTGCAGGTGTACCTAACAAGGTGGAAAACCCTTTACTGATTGCATCTTGCTCATCTTCCTTTTCACATGGGTAACTTGAGGCAGAAGATGGTCAACTGTGCAAAGGCCAACCTCAACAGCAGGGATGGGGAACATCTGACTCTCCAAAGGACACTGGATTCCAACTCTTGTCACTCCTGACCACTGACTACTCAAGTTACAAGAAAGGAGATTCCAACTAAACAGACAGTGGAACAGTCTCCCTAGGGAGCTTGTGGACTCTCCTTCCTTGCAGGTTTTTAAGCAGAGGTTAGATGGCCATCTGTCATTGATGCTTTAGCAGAGATTCCTGCATTGCAGAAGGTTAGACTAGATGACCCTTGAGGTCTGTTCCAACTCTACAATTCTATGATTCTTTGACTATGCAGCCTGGGGTGATGGGAGTGGTAATCAAACCACAACAACTGGAGGTTCACAGGTTCCTCATCCGTACTCTGCACTATGGTCAAATTCAGAGCAGTGCTTGGCATTCAACTCTACAGAGTTGTGTTCTACATACTCTACACAGCTACAATATTTTAAAGTAAGTTATGAAGCTGTGCCATAAGCTCTATAGAAGGAGACTGCTGGTATTAAAATCACAGAACTATAGAGTTCTTGTAAAGAACATTAATGACGCTGTGTTTTCATTAGAAACCCCAGAAGTATTTTTTCCTAATATGGCTCCTTTCTTTACTGTGAACCTCCTGACACTTCTAACAGTTTTGCCCTGTTCTGACAAAGAGGTATTTTTATGGCTTCCCCTTCCAAATGAAAAAAAAATGTTTTGGACCTCGATCCCCCAACCCATACCAGAATGATTGTATTTAAAAAACAACAACTAAAATTCATTCATTAATATGTTTTTGAGCCAAGTCCAATACATGTTAAAAGTGCATTGCACAAAATGTTAGGAAATTAAGATGCATTTTACTTTGCAGGGGGATCAGACTGAAAAAAGCAAGTGTCCACTATTAAAGTCTCCCAGGGGGCTGCAGCCTTACAGCTCTTAAAAGTTTCCTCTCTCCAAAGCCCTTTACATGTAGAGACTTTTTTTCTACATTCCCCCCAAAAAATGGTGGGGGGAAGGGAGGACGACAGAGGTAACTTATATATAAAACTGGTGGGCCAAGCAGTCGTCAAGACTTCCAAGTTTGCTTAAGGTTAGCTCAATGCCCTTTTCCAGACATGCGGTCGAGTTTGTTTGGAGGGAGGCACTCGGAGATCAACACGTCCGCATCCACCCCCAGCAAGCGCGCACACGCAGAAAACCCCCAGGCAAATTCAAGTGCATTGAAATGCAAGCGTGCATTCGCTTCTCCTGTACGCGCGCCCCCCACCCACCCACCCGCGAGGAAGAGAAAAGGGCAAAACTTTGTGCCTATTTTTAAAAAAAGCAAGCTGCAAAAGCAAATGGATCCTCGTCCTCCTATTCCTCCAGGCAACGCCGAGTGCAGAAGGGCTCAGGGGGAGCTGCTGGCTATGTGAGGGAGTCTCTCTCTCCTGTTTCAAGTCTGCATCTCATCAGGGATGGAGAAGGAGGAGGAGCAGCATTTTTTTTTTTTTTTGCTGCCGTTTCCTCCTGGCCCTGAACTGCCCACACCGCCAGCTGCACATGGGAAGGACAAAATCCAGCCCAGAGCGAAATAATAATTTAATTTTTTTAAAATGCAAACAATTCAGGAAGGTCGGTAGAGAGTCAGGCTAAAAGCACGGGTTGTTTTTGTTTGCTTTGAGGGGGGGTTGGTCAGCTACGTTTGCCCCCCGTATCGTCCACTTTATCAAAACACCCACCCACCCCAAACCTCAAAATGCAAGCAAAAGGAAGTTAAAATAGCAACAAGCTGCCTCGGCCGTGTCCATTCCTACACAAAGAGAATGCAATTGGAAATGGATCCGAACCGGGGCGGAAAAGGGGGAGGGAGGAGAAAAGGCAGATCAAACATTTCATTTTCTTCCGTTTGAATTCAAGCGAGACAAATCACGTGTCAGAAGTTTGCTACTTAGTAAAGCAGCAATTAAAATACATATACACACACACACGAAAATACCTCGCGGATTACTCCCACCGGCGCTGGTTTGATAATGAACTCCGGTCTGGAGTTGCAAAAGGAAAAGTAACGTGGGAGAGCGAAGCTAACCTCGCTTCAACCCCCCACCCCCGGCCAACCTCTTTCTTTAAATCCCTTCCATCCCACTTCACACAAAACAAGCCTGGACTCCATGTTTTCTGCCAGTTGCATCGCCGCTCTCACCCCCAAAACCGCCTCCTCCGAATCCCTTCCATGGGGGGTGGCCAAGAGGCAAGGTCGAAATAAGCAGAGACCTCCTCTCCTCCCCACCCCCCGAAAAAAAGAGGGGTCCCCAGCACCCAAGAGCCGAAAGCAATCGGAAGACGAGAAACGCTCTCGCAAAAAGTTTTTCTTGTCTCTCCCTGAGTGACAGATGCCTAGACAGAGTTCTCTTTGTTCCAAAAGAAACAGGAACTCGCCCCCCCCCAGGAGCACGCGTTACCCCGGCTTTGCTCCAAACAAATCCACCCCCGCCCCCCAAAAGCTGTCATTTTACAAGCACTTGAAATCAGGTTTTGCTTTTGTTTTGTTTTTTAAGAGAAACCTAAATTTGCAGAGTCCAAAATCGCCAGGGGTTTGTTTCTTTGCGGGTGGGAGAGGAGCAGATGTGGGGAGGAGTTTGCAAAAGAAAAAAAATTGGGAAAGTTGCCATTTTGGGATCAAGAGGGAACAGAAGCATGTAAAAGTATAAGAAAGCAGCTTTGGGAAGAGAAACCTTCGAAATCTTTTTTTTAAAAAAAAAAAGGTTTGTGTTTGTTTCCTTTAAAGAAAGCCGGACCTGGGGGGGGGGGCAGGCAACAGGAGAACCTCTATTCAGAGAGAAAAGGCAGGAAAGAAGTTGGATCTCTCTCGCAATGTTGCATTGAACGTTACCGAACAAAAGATCCTCTTCCCCGACTCCCTCGCCTCTCGCTCGCTTTTGCATAGCTGAGTGCCTGGAAGGCATTTCTCGTCCGTCGCCCCTCCTCTCGCTCCTCTTTCCTCGTGGTGCTTTTTTTGTCCCTCTTCTCTCCCACCCACTAGACTTTTTCCTTTTTTTGCAAAGTTGAAGAGTTTTTGCGAACACCGATCGGATACTCTCCGTGCGCGCGCGCACACACACACACACCACCCGGTTCTCCACGAGGGCGCTCCATTCTCTGGACGCCCACGAAAACTCTTTCCTCCTCCTCCTCCTCCACCGCCCCCCTCTCCTGCCTGCGGTTTGCCTTTGAGAAAACAGACAGCGGTTTTGCAAAAGGGAAAAAAAAACCAAACCCCCGAGCCCCCTTTGCAAGTTCTTCCAGTCTTCAGAATGCCCCACACGCTTTTGCAAAAAAGAAAAATGAGAACTCCAAAGTTTTGCCGAGCAAAAAGAAACTGGGGGGGACGACGCATATGCACCCCGAGCAACTTCCCAGACTTACTTTTCCCGGTCGGTTTCATTTTCTTCCTCTCGCAGCGTCTCCCACCCGCCCCTTTCAAGCTCCTGGCTCCGCTCCCGGCGGTGTTTCAATCCACGCCTTGGCAAGAAAAGGGAGCGTTGACGCAGCTGGTGGTGGATCCTTGCCGGACGCAGCGATGGGCACTTCTCTTTGTGTGCGCGCGCGGCGGCCGCTCAAGAGGAGGGGTCTCGGCGCTGCTCAAAGTGCCTTTAATACCTAACCTGCCACACGGTCTGACAGCTCGCGAGGGAAACTACCTCTGCGCTGACGTCAGATCCCCGCTCCCAGGGTCCGCTCCTCTGCTCTGCTCATCCATCCAGCCCAGGCCGCCCTTAAAGGAAGGCTCGGCGCTCGCCTCCCTCCCTCCCCCACCCACCCACCAAGATAATTTGAAAAGGTGGGGGAGGGGGCACAGGCGGAAGGTGGGTGGTACCAGCCGGGACGAAAACAAAATTACAACTCCCGGGAAAAAAGGGGCAACTTGCAGACCAGAGAAACTTCTGTTTTCAAATAAAACTCCAGTGAAACTTTTAAAGCAGTTTCCCGAAAAAGATAAGAAAAAGCCCACGCTTACATGCCACTGTTTGCTTTTATTAACACTCTTTGGGGAGGGGGAGTTCTGATTAAAGACCTATAACAAAATCAGCGTTTTCTTCATTAAATGAACAAGAAAATCTAATCTCGTTTACGGTGTTCAGTTGCTGACATTGGGGAAAAAAGTTATGGTTGCAACATTTAATTTTTAAAGTTGCCATCCTTTAGTTCCAAGGCTGCAATCCTGCATAACAGAGACTCTTGGCACCTTAATCCTATATACGTTTACCTATGAGTAAATCCCACTGAAATCAATGGGGCTTACTTCTGAGTAGGCATGCATAGGCACACACAGTGCTGATGGAATCCTCTGCACGTTTACCTGGGAGTAAGCCCCATTTAAAACAATTGGATTTAATTCTGAGTAGACATGCGTAGGACTGCACTGTTCATTCCTGATTTTTCTTCCAGTAACTAGGTAAGACAGGCTCTGTCTGATTCAACAACAACAAAAAGGAATACTAGAATGCTTCTGTGGAAACAGCATCACCTACCTCACAGGGTTGTTGTGGGGATTAAATGAGGGTGGGGGAGAAGCATTGTATGTCACCTTGCACTCCTTGGTGAAAAAAGTGGGATATAAATGCAATAAATAAATAATAATCATTTTTTTAAAAAAAATGCATTCATAAACAACACCAACTAAACAAAAGGACAAATTTTAAAAGGGAAATAATTATGGCCCCTGCTGCTAAGACATATAGCTACAATCTAGTGCACAGTGATGCTGACCCCTTGAAATGTTTACTGTGCCACAGAATTCCAAAGGACTGCCTAGGACTTGGGACTGTAGCCTTAAGTTCAATTGAAAGCAATGGGGCTTTAAAAACATATACCGTATTTTTTGCACCATAACACTCACTTTTTTCCTCCTAAAAAGTAAGGGGAAATGTCTGTGCGTGTTATGGAGGGAATGCCTACGGGTGGCATGCCTACGGATTTTCCTCCTCTAAAAACTACGTGCGTGTTATAGAGCGAAAAATACGGTATCTAATTCTGCACTACATCATGGAGCCTGAGTGTGAAATATTAGCAGGTGTCAAATGGGGTTAGGTTCACCTGCTTCAAACCTCCTCCTGCCAAAATTGTTTTCCATTGTTTATTAAATGCATTTTGAGGTTTTGTTTTAACTAGGTTTTTTAAATCAATGGTATTTAGGCCTTCACTGTCATCTATTTATAGCTATATATCTGTTTGCATTTGTATCCTACCTTCCTCCAAGGAGATCAGAGTGGTCAAACTTCACAATTCTTGTGATAGGTCAGATTGCAAATGAGTGAAACCAGCATGGGATTGTCATCCACCAATCAGAATGCAGTACCCAGCCAAGGAAATGTTACAAGCAAATAGAAAGAGAACCTATCCAGTTGACAAACACCACATGTACACTATAAGAAAGAAAATAAGTTTCACCCCCCCTCCTCTCCCCGCCTTTTTTCCTTTTCTTTCTTGCCCTTATACTGTACTCAACACTAATCTCTCACAACAAATGTAACCGATCTGTACGTTTGTATCGGTTATTAGAATTAAAAATCAGGCTAGCCATCTTTTGGAGAAAAAGGGACTCAGGTTCTGAAAAAAGGTTCCTGTGTGTCTTAAAAGCTTGCACCCTGCATTTTGAAAAGACATGCAGATTCAGTTTATACTTGTTTACCCAGAAGTAAGGCTGACTGAGTTTAGTGGTTCTTATTCCCAGCTCAGAGTTCAGCCTCTCATGTGCGATCTCATGCATGCTCACTTGCCATGATATGTGTGTGTGTGTGAATTCCAGTTACTTGCTTCCATGTAGAATTTTGAATTTTCCATAAAAAGAACAGAGAAGTATGGAAATAAGATCTTAATCCTATTTACTTTAGGAGGAAGTTCCATTAATTTAATTTCCAACACACACAGGTAGCTTTCTTGTCAGTGATGGCAGATATCACAAATCAGTCTTGCCCCTATATTATGCAGAGGCCCTGTGTCTCTGAGATAGGGATAGGGATGTGGCCCTCCAGATGTTTTTGGACTACAAGGGCTATTGTTGGACTGTTGGCTGGAGCTGATGAGAGCTGGTACAACATCTGGATAGCTACGGATTCCCCTTCCCTGATTTAAAGTTACATATTGGGCAGAAATTGACAAGTGAAGCCATCTCTGTGAATAAGCACAGTTGCTTGCTTCCTTATGCTAAATGAGCTTCTTCTTATGAGCAGCATTTATCATACTCTCCGTGAGCTACAGAGGCTTGTCCTCCAAGAAATCAGGTTGGAGACAGAGATCTGGTGCTTGTCCCCATAGTCCCTCCTTACATGGTTACTTAGCAGTAGTGGTTAAGAGTGATAGACTTGTAATCCGCGGAACCGGGTTCGATTACCCTCTCCTCCACATGCAGCTGCTGGGTGACTTTGGGCTAGTCACCCTTCTTTGAAGTCTCTCAGCCCCACTCACCTCACAGAGTATTTGTTGTGGGGGAGGAAGGGAAAGGAGAATGTTAGCCGCTTTGAGACTCCTTTGGGTAGTGATAAAGCGGGATATCAAATCCAGACTCCTCCTCCTCCACCTGAAGTGAGCTTTCTAGTCCATTGTTTTGATGCAGAAAAATGCATGATTACATTTATATCCCACTTGAAGGAGATCAAAGTGACACTATGGGGTTCTCCTCCCTATTTTTATCATCGTAATGACCTTGTGAAGTAGGAGAGCCTGAGGCTCTATGAATGGCCCAAGGTCAACCCACAAATATCTCCCACTTCAGACCTATGTACCGTATTTTTCGCTCTATAAGACGCACTAGACCATAAGATGCACCTAGTTTTTGGAGGAGGAAAACAAGAAAAAATATATATTCTGAATCCCAGAAGCCAGAACAGCAAGAGGGATCGCTGCGCAGTGAAAGCAGTGATACCTCTTGCTGTTCTGGCTTCTGGGATAGCTGCACAACGTGCATTCACTCCATAAGACACACACACATTTCCCCTTACCTTTTAGGAGGGAAAAAGTGAGTTTTATAGAGAAAAAAATACGGTAAATTGTGCTGTTGATCTAGTTCTGACACTAAACATATATATAAAAATATACGTGTGTGTGTGTGGAGGATGGTGTGCAGTTAGCTAGAAGCTAGAGGCTAGCAAAGGATTGAACGAAGAGGAATACAGAAGAGAAGAAGCCCCCCCCCTTTCCTCGCAACCCCTCCTTTCTTTTTGGTAAGGAGAACTGAACTGAATAGAAGGGACAATGCATAGCAGAGGTGAAGTAGATCTTAGGCACTCCGCCTTTTCAAAAACAAGTGACCTAAAGAGATTCAAGAGCCCCAGACAGAAATAAATGTACTAATTAGAAATGTAGCTGTGGCACCATTCTATCGCCAGCAGTCCCTGAAACCGGGTGGCTGGTGCGCAGCACTGATCCTGCATATGTTTGCTGCACTGAAAGGCTCTGGTATTCCCTCAACAGGTCACAATGCCATGCACAGAACTAGGCTGCAAAACTCTTGTTTCTTGAGCCCCCACCCACCTAAGTTCTATTATCTTGATTCTAAAAACAGCTGTTCTATCCCCCAAAGGAACAGAAAAGGGTGGAGATAATTCAATCCCACAAACATTAACAAGCTAAAAACATTTCAACATCTTTTCTGAGATGAAGTAGAGAATCAGGGGACCCTGACACGCACAAATTTGTTGACTAACATTATTGAGCTAATTCAGCCACAAATAGAGGAAAAGTGTAGGTATGGCTAGGCCTGAAACATCTGTGTGGAACATTGGAGCCAGTGTGGTATAGGGGTTAGAGTGTCCATCTAGGACCTGGGAGACCAGGGTTCGAATTCCCACTTGGCACTGAAGCTCACTGGGTCACCTTGGGCCACTCACTCACTCCTAACTACCTCACAGGGTTCTTGTGGGGATAAAATGGGGAGGAGATGACCTATGAGCTCCTTGGAGAAATGCTGGGATGTACATGTCATAAATAAATGTTTTGACATTTAAAAAAAAAATTGCCCAGGATTTTAACTGATTTTATATCTACTGCTTTTTGTATTTTTACTTTTGCAATGATAATTGCTTTTGTTTCTGATGTTTTAAATAAATGGCACTTTTGCTAAACCTCAGATGGCCTTCCTTTCCTCATCACGGCAATTATTCCCATTTCCTGATGGAGATTCAATAGCATATTTTCAGTCATTAAAATGTGTGTGCATTTTATAGTTATTGCTTGCTATGGTATTTAATAGCATCAGGTTAACCTACCAGATCTACAACTTCAGTGGCAAGAGTCTTTACACAGAGCTTCTAGCCTCCCTTTTAGTGCAGTGCGGTAATTTAGAGTCAAGCTGTGGATAATTTGCCATGTGGATCAGTTCAACTTTGGTGCTGTAGAATCTGGCTTTGTTATGCTCAGAGCAATCGTCTGGAAGATTTGCTGCAAATAATTTACTTTTCACATAAAGATGAAGGAACCCCTGACCATTAGGTCCAGTCATGGCCGACTCTGGGGTTGCGGCACTCATCTCGGCCGAGGGAGCCGGTGTACAGCTTCTGGGTCATGTGGCCAGCATGACTAAGCCGCTTCTGGCGAACCAGAGCAGGGCGCAGAAATGCCGTTTACCATCCTGCCAAAGAGGTACCTATTTATCTACTTGCACTTTGACATGCTTTCGAACTGCTAGGTTGGCAGGAGCAGGGACCAAGCAACGGGAGCTCACCCCATCGCGGGGATTCGAACCGCCAACCTTCTGATCGGCAAGTCCTAGGCTCTGTGGTTTAACCCACAGCGCCACCGGCATCCCATACTTTTCACATAGTGCATAGTTAAACAGTGGAACTCACTCCCACAGGAGGCAGTAATGGCCACCAGCTTGGATGGTTTCAAAGGATTAACAGAGGATGTGGTTGTCAATTTCTCTTAGCTATGCTTCTAGATTCAAGTAGGTAGCTGTGTTGGTCTGATGCAGTCAAAATAAATAAATAAATTGTCCAGTAGCACCTTAGAGACCAACTAAGTTTGTTCTTGGTATAAGCTTGTTCTTGCACACTTTTTCAGATACCTAGCTATGCTGCTACGTATGTTCTACCCCCACTGTCAGAGGCATCTGAATATTAGTTGCTGGGAATCACAACGGGGAAGAATAATAAGAAGCACCTGGTTAACTACCAAGAGAACAGGACACTGGACTAGATGGGCCATTTGCTTGATGGAGCTAGCTGTTCCTAACAATGACTTGTCAAATGCACAGCAAGTCCATGCAAACAGAACTACTACTGCATTTTAAAAATGGCTCTGCAGTACATGGATTTGCCAGTGATCAGTGTTTGGGATGAACCATTCAGCCAACTGCTTTACAATAGCTACCATGCTTAAGATGACTGTGTGATCTTCCAGATCGCGTGTAACTCTAACCTCCCATCATCCATTCCCACTGATCACGCTGACTTAAACTGATGGGAGTTGGAGTCCAAAAACATTTGGAGAACCAGAGATTGCTGCTTGGATACTCTCCTCACTGGCTGACTCTTTATTAGGAAAAGGGCCCAGAATTCACATTCTAGTTCAATCCCTGTATCTCCAGCCAATTTTTCTTTTTAAAAAATCTTAGTAGCTGAACCCAGAAAGATGGTCCTCTCAGAGGCCTGTTAGAGGTGCTACTGTGTTAGATGGGCCAATGATTTCAGTCATCAGAAAACAGCTTCAGGGGCCCATCCTGTGCAGTAAAACTATTCTAACTAGCACTGAACTACAAAGCACTAATTAGTCCTCAGAAATAAGCCCCTTTTAGTAACATTACATCAGTTTAAAATAGATTTTAAAAATATTCATCCATGCAAATTCCACAAAAACACAAAGGGGCAGAAATGTAAAATAAAAAACCAAAAAAACCCCAACCCTAGCCTCTTTCCTAGTCTTGCAACCACAACTATGGAAGAAAACTGATAATCTTCCTCATAGAAGCTTCACCTTGAAAGAGGAGGAAATTGCATGGAAAACAAATTTGCCAGCTCCAGTGATGTGCCTGTTTCTTTCAGGAGTTTTGAAACTATTAATGCCTGTGGCTGTCTAAAGAGAACGGCCTCTGGCTACATGAGAACACCTTCCACACCCGTTTTCCAGGAGCTGTTTGAGCTCATTACAGTATAACACAGCCTTCATTCAAATGCTAACAATTGGACTCCAGTTTGAACTTAAGGAACAATACAGCAGAGAAAATGTAATCAAGGGATGGTGAGGTGCTCATAAGTGATTATATGTAATGTGACCTCTCTATTCTGCTTATTGGCAAATAGACTCAGGCTGCATACACACTATACATTTAGAGCACACTGCGTTCCCCCCCCCCAAAAAAAAATATTATGGGAACTGCATTTTACCCCTCCTTGAGCTACAATTCCAAGCAGCCTTAACAAGCTCCTCATTTTTATAAAACAATAGTTTGGTACTGTAACCATTATTGCAATCCATTATAGTTACTGAGGCACAGCCCTCCCAATAGTGTATCAAGCCTTGAAATAAAATAAAAGTCCTTCCCCACCCCCCACCCCGCCAAATCACACACACACACAGACACACAAAATCTTTCCTGCCCCCACCCCCAATTTTGTACTTGCATGAACTTGCATTGGCTTGTGGAGGCATTTCTGCCAATCTCCTGTTCTCTGGCCAATCAGCTCTTTGCACCACTCAGAGAATCCTTGAATTTACAAATGCTTGTGGAGGCGTTTCTGTCAATCAGCACTCTGAATCACTCAGCCAGTCCTAAACCAAAACTATGGCCTTCCCATGTGTCTTTGGGCAGGCGGAAAAAAATGTGACTGGGACCATTCAGCCAGTGCTGAGCAGGCTCCCACTCTGCTGTGACAAAGGCTAGCCACCAGCCACTATATCAAATTAGGGAGGACTGCTTCAAAGCCTTGGAGCTTATCCCTGCATCATATGGTAGCCTATCAGCCTCCTTACTCTGTTCTGAGCATGCTCTGAGCATGCTGTTTCTTGAAGGCCATATCTCCTCATAGCTTTTGGCCAGTTCTGGTAACCAGAGAAGCAGCAAAGAGTGTTTCCTGCTTTGAGGAGCTTTTATTTGGTTTTGGTATTTTCTTTGTAAAACTTGTGTGTGTGTGTGTGTGTGTGTGTGAGAGAGAGAGAGAGAGAGAGAGAGAGAGAGAGAGAGAGAGCACAAGCAACAGTGGGCAAAGTGTATGTTTCTTTCTACAGTAAATATCTATTTTGCTATTTATTCATTATGTATTTATTTGTGTGAACTGGATTGTTGAGGAGAAATATTGGATGACTTGTGCATGTATTGGAATGCATTCTGTATTAACTTTTTCCTGCATACACTCAATAAAAGCTGCAGTACCTACTGAGTGGTACAGGGTGACTGATTCTAAGCCATGTGCAATTCTGGAATATTTTCTAGAGTATTTCCACAAAATGTGTGTGGTTCTGCTTCCAATAAACCCGCCCTCTTGCCTAACTTCAGAATACATTGAATGCAAAATGAAGGGAAATGGTGTTACTATTTAGAATCATACAATTGTAGAGTTGGGAAGAACTCCAAGGGTCATCTAATCCAACTCCCTGCAAATCAATGAGTTTTTTCAGTGAATTTCTAAAAGGAAAAAATTGGGGTCTAG
This sequence comes from Podarcis melisellensis, assembly GCF_964234715.1. NCBI lineage: Eukaryota > Metazoa > Chordata > Lepidosauria > Squamata > Lacertidae > Podarcis > Podarcis melisellensis. The sequence continues at coordinate 27,581,691 of NC_138538.1, forward strand.
CCCTGTCTGAGTATCACACTGACAGACTCCATATCCTTCCCCAAAGCTGGAAGATATCTCACCCTACTCTCAGGCTGATTATGATTACTCTGGTGTGATGTACTCTACCCCTGAGCAGATATAGTAGTTACGGTACTTGACATTTTCAGGACTGAGCCATGCATTTCCACTATATTGTGATGTGCTCTCATGTGCCCTGGCTCAAATTAAACAATCATTAAAAAAAAAATTGATGCTTTTAATTTAGAGGGAAAATGTGTTTTGGATAAGGAAAAATTACAACGTTGTTGTTTTTTGGGGGGGGAAGAAAAACTGCATGCAACTGGAAGCAAGTGCTGCTCATATTTAAAAAAACCATTTGTGTGTTTGTGATGAGGTCTGGCAATGGATATGTGAGAGTAGTCAATACATGAATACAGGATCTTATGTCATGTGGTATGGCTTAATTTCAATGGAGTTAAATCTTGTCTGAAAATCACACTTGGGTCCTCTTTCCCCGACCATAGATTTTCAGAGAATACAGGGGTGGGGTTAGTGAGGGGACAGTGGCACTTTGCACACCTGTGATGACACACTTTCATAAATAAGTGCTGTACAAGCCCTACGGTGCTGAAAACAGCAAGGTTAAACAATTGCAACCCTATCAAGTCAAAATGCTACCAGCCAGCACTGATAATAACTTTTCTTATTTACTTTAAAATCTGTGGATCTAATTTAAATAGATATCTATATAGCAATAACACGAGGGGCGACACCATATGTATCCCACATTGGGCACAGTTATGGTTAGTTGTGACACAGCTATTCACAGAGCAATGGTGGCTCCACCACCACCTTGTCTTTGCTCATTTGGTTTTTTGTCAAGCTGGTAGAGAAATCATTCCCTGCAAGCTCCCTGTTTGCTTTCTGACCTCTTGGGGCTGAGGGGATACTGGGTGACAGAGATAGCAGAGTTACCAGTTAATCAGTGACTCTGGGCTGAAGATGGAAGGGCAAGCGGTAAAAGAGAAAGGCTGAGCTGATGAAGATTTCACCCAAGCCAGGCAGAGATCCCATGATGCCTCAGTATACATGCAGAGAGAGGCTGAATGGGGTGATTATTTTTAAGAGGAAATCTAACGAATGGAAAAACGAAGACATAGGCTTGGGATCTATCAAAGCACATCTGAAGCAAGTTGATAGTAAGAAGTGGCAGCCTAACAAGAAAAACCCTGCCTGCTGGATCAAATCCAAGGCTCAGCATCCTTCTCTCACAACCACCTGCAAGAGGGACGTCCACTAGAATCACATGAGCACAGTGGCACTCTCTTGATCGATTTCCACATTCAGGGTCGTTACTGCCTCCAATGCTGGAGGTAGTGCACAGCCACCATGGCTAATAATAACCTTATCCATCATGAATTTGTCTAATTCCCTTTTAAATCCATCCGAGTTGTTGACCATTCAGCAGTAGCAAAATCCATATTTTCACTGTGTCCTTTTCTCCATCATAAATACTTCAGCCTTCAGCTTAATTTAGGAAGCTCTACAGAGTCTCATCAACTGTCTTGCCCAAGTCTGCATGGAGTTTGACCTTACCACCAACCTGACAAAGACCAACATCCTGGGTCAAGATGTCACCAGCGCTCTATGCATCAGCACTGGTGACCACATTTGTGAAGTGGTAGAAGATTTTGTCGACCTGGGCTCCACTATAACCCGCAACCTCTCCATCAATGCTGAGCTGGGCAAGCATATTTGCAAGGCAGCTGTGGCTCACCTCTCCAAAAGGGTAATAATAATAATAATAATAATAATAATAATAATAATAATAATAATAATAATTTTATTATTTATATGAGAGAATGTGATGGTATTGCTAACAAGAAATAGCAGGATGAAGATCTACTGGGAGCCAGTGTGGTGTAGGGGAGCCAGTGTGGTGTAGTGGTTAAGAGCGGTAGTCTCGTAATCTGGGGAACCGGGTTCGCGTCTCCGCTCCTCCACATGCAGCTGCTGGGTGACCTTGGGCCAGTCACACTTTGAAGTCTCTCAGCCCCACTCACCTCACAGAGTGTTTGTTGTGGGGGAGGAAGGGAAAGGAGAATGTTAGCCGCTTTGAGACTCCTGAAGGGGAGTGAAAGGCGGGATATCAAATCCAAACTCTTCTTCTTCTTGAGCATACCACTTTATGCTAAATAAATCTGGTGGACTTTGGGCCTTGTCTAGCAGAACCTTTCTTATGTATGTTTTGAAAGATTTTTTAAAAAACAATTTCTTTCTTACGTTTTTATCCATTTACTCTCAAAGAATAGAAGATGTCATAAAATGGGGGAAGTGGAGAATCAACACAACAACCCTGTGAGGTAGGTTAGGTGGAGCAATGGTAAAAGGTTTATCATCACCCTGAGAGTCTCATGGCTGAATAGGGATTTGAACCTCAGCCTCAATTGTCCTAATCCAGCAAAAGCCACTCTGTCACAGTCTAATCCTATGCATGTTTACTCAGATGGAAGCTCTGTTTAGTTTAAGGGGAGCAGGGGTTACATGTATGTACATGTAGGATTGCAGCCTTAAATGAAACAGATGTAAAAGTTTAAAATAAGATTTATTTTATCAAAGTGATATAAAACCAGGCAGAGGGCCTTCTCAGTAGTGGCGCCCACCCAGTGGAATGCCCTCCCACCAGATGTCAAGGAAATAAACAACTATCTGATTTTATAAGACATCAGAAGGCAGGCTGGTTAGAGAAGTTTTTAATGTTTGATGTTTTATTGTGTTCTTAATATCCTGTTGGAAGCCGCCCAGAGTGGCTGGGAAGGCCTGGCCAGATGGGCAGGGTATAATATATACAGTAACAACAACAACAACAACAACAACAACAACAACAACATAAAATTTTGATACATCACAGTTTTTCAGCATCTTCTCAATGCAGAATCAGAATAAATCTTGAATAAAATTAATAACAAAAAAACCCTCCTTTTGATGCATCTTTCCATTATCATAGCCAATGTCTTGAACAAAGATGGTAGGAAAGTAAATCCAGCAAGAATGAAGTATTCAGGATCAGAAATGAAATAATTCGTTAGCAATGTTTGCTTAAAATTGACAACTACAGTCATACCTCGGGCTACAGATGCTTCAGGTTGCGCTTTTTCGGGTTACAGACCGCCAAATCCCAGAAGTACTGGAACGGGTTACTTCCAGGTTTTGGTGGTCACACATGTGCAGAAGCGCAGAAGTGCCGAATCGCAACCCGCGCATGAGCAGTCATGCCGCTGCGGGTTGTGAACGTGCATCCCGCACAGATCACGTTCGCAACCCGAGCGTCCACTATATAGCAAAGGTTGTGTACATACCATACCTTTAAACCACATTTCCCACCCCCAGAAGAACCTCTGAATTTTAGATTGTTAAGAATTGCTGGGAATTGTACCCTTGTGAGGATTCTTTGTGGGGTACTTTAAGGTTATGGTGTGAACAGCAACCAAAACGGTGGCAATATACATTGTTTAGAGAGACTATGAATGGATTTGAGAAGACCATGCTAAGGCTACCTGATATTTGGAAGCAATTAATTTTAAACAACCTTTGAAGAGAGCTAACAAGAAATGAGCGCTCAGTTTGATTCAGAAGATGGTGCTTGCATGTGGTGGTTGCATGAGTAAAAATATAAAGACTCTGAAGGCAGGTAAATGTGGTAAGGACTCTGCATAAAGTTCTGCAATTCAATTGGCAGTTAACAGATAGGGTTAGCGTGGCATAGTTTGTTGGACAAGGGAGACCCAAACAGAAAGCTTCCTGACTGGTTGGAGGCAAGTGCCTTAGTTCAGTACTAAACCATCTGCTTTGCATGCAAAAGATCCCAGGTTGAATCCCTCGCATCTTCAGATAAGGAAGACCTCCTATCTGAAACCTTGAAGAGCTGCTGCCAGTATACAACCCTGAGTAAGGTGGACCAGTGGCGTAGCGTGGGTTGTCAGCACCCGGGGCAAGGCAAGTAATTTGTGCCCCCTAACCCATGGATTTGCACCCCCTAACCCGTGGATTTGCGCCCCCTAACCCTAACCCCCAGATGTTGTGGCCGGGCCCCCCTGCACCCCCCACACTACGCCACTGAGGTGGACCAATGGTCTGACTTGGTACAAGGCAGTTTCTTGTGTTCTTATGTTTATCCTACCTCACAGGGCTGTTGCAAGGATAAAATGGGGGAAGGTGTATGCCACCCTAGGTTCTTTGGAGGGAGAGCAGCAGCAAAAGTAAATTAATAGGACTGATCTTCAGCAGCAGCAGTGGAAAACCTACAGCCCTCCAGACGTTGCTGAACTGCAACTCACATCATCCCTGACTATTGCCCATACCAGCTGGAGCTGATGGGCATTGGGGGTCCAACAACATCTGGAGGGCAATATAAGAATACAACTTTGGGCCTTCTAGACATCACTGAAACCACCAAGAATGGCCGATGGCCAGGGGTGATGGGGGTTGAAGTCCAGCAACATCAGGAGGGCCAAAGATTACCCACACCTGCCCTACTTTATTTGAATCTGTAAAATAAGGCAGGGCTGATGCATAGCTGTCAACTTTGAAAATAAGGGATCAGCAGCCTCACCTGTCCCGGGGACTGTCTACGGGATATCTAACAATCAGGGATAGCAGCGGGAAGCAGTGGTAAACGGTGCTGGAATAAAGGAATTTCCCACAAAAAAGGGAAAGTTGACAGCTATGGGCAGATGTGGGTAACCTTTAGCCTTCCAAGACCTCATTTATTCTTATAATATATTTTGGTAGAGCAAGGCATCAAGACATCATGTATTTCAGAGCGTTTAAGGTAGTTTGCTGTAATTTCAACAACCCACTGTTGCCTACACGTATTTTTCATTGTATACAAAACTTATCCAATCAGATGATAAAGGAACAAAATGTGTGTACCTCCATCACAGGTAGTGATGCTGCTATCAAACCATTTTCAGCATCCTTAAAAGTTTTCTGTAGCCCCAGGTAATCACCATAACTTGCCCCAAAAGAATAGGGAGTGTTGCTGTCACTTTAAAATCTTGACAGATTTAATTGCAGCATAAACCTTTGCTGAATCACCTCATCAGATGCATGAAGCAATTATCTCCAGGTAACAAGTATAGAGGGTGGGAAATGAGGCCAAATGTGAATGAAAGGGAAAAGAATAATAGCCTGTGACATTTCTGAAGATAAGCCAAGTGACCACTCACAACAGTGGAAAATAGTAAACACAATCAGTTTTGCTGTCTTTACTCAATATAAGAATACAAACATAACATTCCAAACACACTGGAAATGTTTCTAACACTCCTTGATTTCCTTTGAGCAAGCTTTAAAAACTTTTCTCTTTTGCCTCAACACACCCATTTTAATTCAATGAATTTGAACAGTCTTTGAATTCCTTATCTCAAATTCCTAGTCACCTGAGCTGCTTCAATAGATAGCTTCTTTTGTTAAACTTTGCATAGAGGACATGAGTGGATTTACATCTGGATTCAATTGATTTTAGCTCCCTTCAGCAAATTAACTATTCAGATTTTAGTTGCCCTGATAAAACCAGGTAGAAATGAAACACTCACTCATGGGACTCAATGATTGCATTAAGTTAATGCTTCATTTGCTGTTGTCATAACAGTATTTCATACACAAAGGAACATTTGAAAACTAATGCAGAAGTGGTGTGGTGCTCCAGGAGTTTTATAGAGATTTCTTAAATGAATTTACATACCACCTGAGGCAGTTTACAATAAAATCCATTAAAACACAGCAACAACAAAATTAATCCAGCAGCAATAAAAGGAGATCCAAAATTTTGCCATCCAAAATTTTGTAATATGGCAAGATGTCACCATTTGAATTTATGAAGTTTCAGATTTGCTTTTGAATAATAATGCCTTTCTAAAATTAAGTCTTAAATCTCATACAGGGTAATTTTTATTGTAAGTATCAGCAGCTTGCCACATGTAAACGTTACTTCTAAATCTAACTGCCTCCATGGTTAAAATGTTCAGAATAAAATTCATTTAGGGAAAAAATAAACTTTTTACAAGCAAGTGGGGGGGGATCACTTCAAATTAACACCATTCCTATAAATAAATAACTCATTGATCTCAAGTTACCAGGTCCCCCCCCCAAGCAACACAATTTTCAAAGTTCAAAAGTAGGGAAGTAGTTCTGAAACTATCAATTGCTTACCTTGATTTCCTCTTGTTTTTCTTCATGCATTCATGCTCAATGAACTCTGAGGGTATTAAAATCTAAATGCATTGCTGTAAAAAATCTCTCAGTTCTAGAAGTTCCTGGCCAAATCTTCTTATCCAGCAGAGAAGGTGATCCTCAGTATATATTCTAGGTAGCAGCTAAGGCTCATTCAGGTGACATAGTTCCCTTTAATACATATTGGATTGAGTATTCAGAACATAAAGTAGAAAATCTCTGAATTAATGTAAAAAAATCCATGCAGCACAATTAGGACACATCCTTGGCTTTCTACACCACAAATCCCTTTCAAAAATTCCCCTCAGGCACAGTTCTCTTCCCATCCCCCCACGCTATGGGGGATAAGTCAGTAGTTTCAGTTAAGCCCATTGTTCTTCAGTGTAACTCAAGTTAGTAGGATGTTTGCTCTAACGTCTAGCCCTTCTCTGTACTCCCAGGAGAACTCTGACTTCATGACAGTCAGAAATCCAAGAGATCCGTCTTTTACTCTGGCAGAAAACGAAGGAAAGGTGCAGCTGTTTTGTTTCTGCCTGTCACTCAGCTGCTAAAGGTACAGGACATCTGCCAGGGCAATGAAGGTGACAACCCTTTGTTTTTCTTACTTTCCCCTTTGCACCTTCTGGCATGAAACTTCCCACAAACAGAACAGCCACCCTCTCTCTGCTTGTCAAAGCATCTCCCTGTACTTCAGCAGGGTGGTGGAAATCTTTCGCAGCCCGAGGGCCTCATTCCCTTCTAGGCAACATTCCAAGGGCCACAGAGCAATTAATGTAAAAAATTATCTTTGTACAGTAAGCTAGTTACTCACCCACCCACCTCTGTCTTCCATTCAGACAAGCAAGAGGCATCATCATAGTTTAAGGACACATTACAGATAGGCAAAAACAGGGCCAGTGAGTGTGTGGCCTAGGATGGGTGGGGTAAGAAGAAGATGTTCTGAAGGCCACATTGAGAGGCATGGAGGGCCACATTCAGCCCTTGTGCCTGAATATTCTACCTCACACTAAATAAAAATAGTAAATAAATGATTGCTGCCCTTTTAGGACCCTCAAAATCAGCTGCCTAAGGTGACCACCTCACTCTGTCTAATGGTAGGGCCGGCCCTGTCTATAGCTTCTAATCCAGCCTCGTTTAAAAGATAGGGATGCATCCTTACGGGAATGCATACTTGTGGGGGTGGAGATCACTTTGTACATATTGCCATATTCAGAACATCAGCACTTCACAAATGAGATGCTTGAAACCCAAAACAGCCAGTGTGGGGGGTGGGGAAGAGAGAACAATGTACACTACTAAAAGCTCCTTTTGAGGAAAAGTGGGAAAGAAATATAATACAGTAAATAAATAGGAGGAAATTATATAGGTTTCACTCCACACCGTGTGGTGAAGCATTTCATTTTGATTGCCCTGACTCTCTCTCCATTCAGCTTCATCGGGTGAAGCTGAGTTCTAGTGTTATGAAAGTGGGAGGAAAAGCGTCTCCTCACCGCTTTCTCCACATAAATTTATAAACTTCCTTCATGTCCCCACCTCAACCTTTTCTTCCAAGACAAAATGCCTGCAATGTTGTAACCTTTCCTCATGGCAGGGTTGAGTGCCATGTAAATTGAATTCTATGGCATTTCAGTGTTGGCTGCAGGAGACTCAGGAGCGATGCCCCACGTGTGTATTGTACATTTGAGTGGTGTTGAAGTTTCTGCAGCCTGAAAATGCCTGGACTATTTATTGTGCATTCGCATTTGACCAGAAGTAGCTGAAGGTGCATGAGGGACGCGGGTGGCGCTGTGGGTTAAACCACAGAGCCTAGGGCTTGCCAATCAGAAGGTCAGCGGTTCGAATCCCCATGACGGGGTGAGCTCCCGTTGCTCGGTCCCTGCTCCTGCCAACCTAGCAGTTCAAAAGCACACAGTGCAAGTAGATATATAGGTACCGCTCTGGCGGGAAGGTAAACGGCATTTCCGTGTGCTGCTCTGGTTCACCAGAAGCGGCTTTAGTCATGCTGGCCACATGACCTGGAAGCTGTACGCCGGCTCCCTTGGCCAATAAAGCGAGATGAGCACCGCAACCCCAGATTTGGCCACGACTGGACCTAATGGTCAGGGGTCCCTTTACCTATTTTAGCTGAAGGTGCAGACTGAATGGGTGGAAAATGACACCCCTTCTGTCCTCAAATAGATGGCTAGTTCACCTTTTGCAGAGAGCCTCCTCCATAATCTTCATGGATGAGGAACCATTATTTTCAACCCAAAGTTCACATTCCTTCATGGACTACCTTCTTAAGGTGTTGTACCACAGATGGGCAGGGTCAGAGACAAAAAAAACCTGAGTGGAGCAATGGATGTGGACTTGACATCATAGGCTACATTCCTGTCAGACAAAAGCCAGAGATTCTCTTCCACCAAATTAAAAAAAACAACCCAAACTGTTCTGCACACATTATGGCAAACTCCAGCTAAGTTGGTTAGAGCATGGTGCTGATAAGGCCAAGGTTGCCAGTTTAATCCTCGTATGGGACAACTACATATTCCTGCATTGCAGGGGTTTGGACTAGATGATCCTCAGGGTACCTTTGAAGTCTACAATTCTATGATTCTACATATATTATGTCATCTCTAATATATGTGGGCAGGGTTCGAGGTGTCTCTTGTTGTTAGTGTGGTAAAATACACTGGACGCTGGAGTAAGAAGATGGAGAGAGGAACCTCTGTATGCTTAACATGCTCTTGAGTTGCTAGGTGACAGAACACAGCCATAAAAGTGGAAATTGGGGAAACAGGGATAGGCAACTAGCAGCCCGAGAGTCCCACCTGCCCACCCTCCTTGAAATCCCCTGTCCTAAGGATTCTCCCCTTATTATACCAGTCACTTACTCTCACCCCTGTAAGAGTCAAGGCACTGGCCTAAAGGAGGTGCTACATTGCATAAGGAGGTGGGTTCAAGGATGTAACAGATAGAACCTTTGCTGCAGTTCACGCTGCTAGCAGGAATTCCATAATCCTTTTCTGTTATGAATGCCTAGTGCCTAGCCTCTGCTGGCATTCACAATAAGGAGGACTGGGTTAACAAGCTTTTTTTGCAAATATTCTAGCTCCAATGAGAGCCAGTCAATAGGCAGAGCTGAGAGCGCCATGAGGCCCTTTGACCTTTGCTCTAATGCAAAATATGTTTAAAAGTTTAGTTATTGACCTAACTGTTGTAGATGGCTTTCTGCTTTTCACAGAAAATGTTAGACTTACCTCCTGTGATCCTTTTCACAGAAAATGTTAGACTTACCTCCTTGACCATGATTAGAGAAAGCTGGGTGTACCATCAAAGCCAATGGTGTTTAAGTGTTTGGCAGTTCACTGTGGCCTGCAGTTCTGTGCACACTTACCTGAGCACTATTGAATTCAAATGTGATCTCCTCCTGAATATGCATATATAGGTTTGAGGTTTTAGTCCTACTAATTTCAGCAAATTAGTAGGTGTGAGTGTTTGCATAGTCTGAGTTTCCTTGAGTTAGGTGATCATGCAAATTTGTGCACAACCACCCAATAATATTGGCTTCTAGTTTTAGGCTATATTCAGTTCAGGCATGTAAATTGAAGGCTGCGTGAAAGGCTAAAAGGAGTTCTTGTTCCATTCTTTAGATATAATAAGTGTATATAATTAATACATCTGTTTTCAAACACATCCAATAAAGTAGAAAACCAAATAATGAGCCAGAACATATTCGTATTATACTCTTTATAGGCAATTTCCTTTCCCCCCTTCAGTTTCAAAATCTTTGGTCTGATTGTCAACAAACAACTGTACAGGCTACATCCTTATTTTATTGACTGGGAAGTTAGCCAGGATGGGTTATAGATGGTCTTCTGCTATATTCAAAAAAATATACTTTTTCATAATGGAAGGGACTAACAATAGCAAGTTCTTCCAAAATCAAGGTAGATGTAGAGTGGATAGGTGAGCTTTTAATTTTTGTGCTCTTCCTGCTCAACTTTTTCAGGTAGCCCACAAGAAATCACAAAATGCTGGATTTGAGACCAAAGAGAGGATGACTTGGTGAAGCAGTCATTTTAATTTTAACCAGTGCCACAACCCAACAGGCAACACAAATTTGGGATGAAATGGAAAACAAAGGGAAAGTCAAGTGAATCTCTGTTCCACAGGTGTGGGGTGTGTGGAATGTGCTCTGCCAATCTTCAAATGAAAAGGTGTTAGTTGTGCACAAAGGATCACAAGGGCAAAACAGACCAGGCCATCTAAATCAGGATAGACAACAACCCCAAGGCTGGATTGATGCCCAGTGGGTTTTGAATGGGTGCAAGATAAACAGCGAGGAAGGCTGATATGGTCTAGCATAATAAAGTTCAATTTAGAATCTGGAAGAGCTGGGTTCAAGTCTCACCTCTGTAGGTATTGTGTGTGGCTCTGGGTATATGTCTGCCTCAGCTGGGAATAACAGTGTCTTACCCCACAGAGTTGTGGTGGTAGACGGGAAGTCACTCTGCAAGTTTAAAGTGCTGTATAAGTGATAAATAGTGGTAATAATAGAAGCATCAGTTTTCTAGGTAAAGACTCAAAGGGCAATTTAATCAGGCCTCCTTAACTTATATTAGATCCAGTGTTGGGTGGGTCCCCCCCCCAAACAGATGTGCTGAACATGGCCAGACAGGTAGCTGCATCTTCAGAGTCCCTTTTACCTTCCTCTTCAAAAATGTTTCTAATTAGACTCCTTTGAAAAGACAAATTTCACAAGTACCTTACTCAATGAGACCTCCAAATTGAGAAGTCGCTTCATAAAGGATCAACACTGGGGTGTGTGGGGGGGTGCGGGTGTACATGCAAAAATCTTATTCTTTATTTAGAGGTAGGGCTAATTCTGTTGAAATATTTCAGGGTTAGCCCACTATGACACTTGACCATGGCAGCAGGGAATCTTTGAGGAAGAGTAAGGGGAATGGGACTTAAACAGGGGCAACTGCATATCGGAATCTCTTAGTTTTAATCATCTTTGTCTTTGGCTCCATGCTTCAGGATACGGGTGAACTCCACATAGTTGAAGTTGCCTTTCTTGTCAATGGGGGCCTCTCGATACATCTCATCCACTTCTTCGTCCGTGAACCGGTCACCCATGGTGGTGAGCAGTTCCCGCAGCTGGTCTTCATGAATGAAACCTGTATGAATGGCAGAGACGATTGGGTGGGGGTGGAGAACCAAATGTGAGATTAGTGGAAGGTCACTTCTGAGGCGGCCCTCTAAGATAAAGAATGTTTTTGCTTTGGCTGCTACTGAGTGTTTCTCAAGGGCTTGTGGGCCTATGTCCCACTGGGCAGACAAATTTTATTTGAAATAAAATAATCCACACTGGGCCATAGCTATTTCCTGCCTAATATTTAGGGTTTATTTTATTTAATTCATTTCCAAGCAAAGGAAGGCCAGTAAGCTTCCGTCTCATTACAGCCTCCGTTCCAATAAGCCTACCTCCTCACTTACTAAGGATTGAATCACTATTGTTATTTTGCTGGCAACAACAGTGTACATAGTGCTTCACCGAGTAGTACAATCCAAAGGCACAGATCTCAGCCTCCGGGAGCTTAGAGTCTGAACTGATTGTGGAGGAGGCAAGTGGGCAGAATGAAAGAAGGGAAAGCCAGCTGTATCCTTCCTTGGCCTCAGATATGTGTGAAGATTTCTGCTGACACACAGCAGCATGTTTGTTTGGCTCTAACTGCTGCCACAACCTATCTTAGACTATCCAGTTTGCAATGGAGAGGTGGTCTGCATGGAACATACCTGTGGCTTCCTCATCAAAGCAAGCAAAAGCATTGCGGATGACGTCTTCCGGATCAGTTCCATTCAGCTTCTCTCCAAACATGGTGAGAAACATAGTGAAGTTGATGGGCCCAGGTGCCTCACTCATCATGCCCTCCAGGTACTCATCCGTAGGATTCTTCCCTGAAAGGTACAAGTGGGATGAGAGATTAGTCCACGTTTGAAAGGCCCTGGCCCAGCAGAGCAATTCAAGCTCACTGCTTGAGCCCCACAAGATGTGGCCACTGCATTGCCTTCTCTGTCTGTGACCGGAGGAGAGAAAAATTGAGGGGTTGGAACTGGATTCACCTAGCAAAGCAGCAACAAGAACAAGGAGGAGGAGGAGGAGAATGTAAATATATTGGAATCGTCCATCCTTGCACTTGTCTCTTCAAGATTAATTCTCGTTCTGGCTGTACAACAATGCTTTTTTGGTAAGCATTTGTCTTTACACCAGGAATGGGGAACCTCTTGCCACCCAGATGAGTTGGACTGCTATTTCCATCAGGCCCAGGGGTCAGGGATGATATGAGCTGCAGTGAAATCCTATTCAAAAGTATGTTCCACTGAGTTCAACGGAACTTGCTTTTAGGTAAGTGGGCATAGGATTGCGACCTCAGTTTTGTACTCGTGTACAAGATGTGGATGATAGAAGGAATCATAATGATGGGAAGTGTCCAAAAGTGTTAACAGTATGCACAGTCAAGGTAAGCTGCCTTGACTGTATCCTAGCAGTGTGAAGTTTGCTCCTTCTCTGCAAGGGATTCGTAACAGAAACCTGAATATAAACATTTCTTAGTGGCCTAACTAAACCAGGGCAATAAAACACCCCTGTGACCTTATCCTCAAAGGTGAAAGGGCCCTTTGCTCACGAAGAAGACAAGTTTCCTAGGAGCTTCCCTGGAAATAGCCTATAAAACCAGCTCCTGGGGTTATGGCTTAGTTAGGAGACAAGCATGATGAGTCAAAATGCAAGGTAGCAAATCAGGAACGGCTGTCTGAAAGGGGAAAAATTCCATGGGAGGAGGGAAATACTGCCAAGTCAGGATGACTTAGTACTCCTGAATTGCTCATCAGTCTCTACATTAAACCAAGATGTACTTTCATCTACCTAAGTGCCCTCTAGTGGTCATCTGTACAAATACAATGCTTAAAATAATTTAAAACTCTGAACTGTACTAATCTGATGACTACAGTACTTCCTGATTACTCTCCATGCATTCAGGTGTTCTCTCAACCATTTTATTTCCTTGATTTATAGTCTCCACAACCTCTCTACTCAGGATGAATTTACTGGCCTTGAAATGAGCTTGACAATGGTTCAGTGAGTGTCCAGAATGCAGGCTGGCCTTTGTGATCTGGATATTCATAGAGGACCCTTTCATCCCAGAACTGTCACCACACTGAGACTGAGTCTGCCTGGGGTGACTATAAGCCTGCCTGCCAGAAGCTGAATCTGTTCTTGTTTGTCCCCAAACCCACAATTGGGACAATCCCTTTTTTAGGACCAACCAGAAAGTCACAAAATAGTGACCATAATTTTGAGTTCTTCCTAATTCTTTCACAGGCTGGATTATGCAAAACAGAGGAGAACAAAATAAATAAACAACATGGCACCCATAAGACTGCAACTAGACTCAGGCTGTGTACATGCTATACATTTAAAGCACATCCCCACCACACAAAAAGATAGTTTAAGCCTCATACAGCAACAGTTTCCAGCAGTCTTAGCGAACTATAGTTCCCATGATTATTTGAGGAAAAGTCATATATTTTAAATGTGCTTTAAATGGATGCTGTGTGTACAACCTTAATTTGAATATGGATTGGATTGGATTGGATTGGATTGGATTAGTGTCTGCTAAATGCTGCTTACCTCAGGTTGCACCTAGGATTCTGGGACGAAGAAGCAGTGGCTGACCCCTATTTTGCAAAACACGAAGTCCAACAGTTACCCAGAACTGTCTGGAGCCTTGAGCAAGGGGGATGAGGGTCCCGTAGCTCCCCAAATATTGCCAGGCTGCAGCTCCCATCATCTCTCACCCTTGGCCATTTGAGCAAGATTTGCTTTGCAGAGTTGGTCAAGGGCTTCAGGCTTCCAAGTGACATTTGAGGTCAGCCCTGCCCAGCCTGATTTAGAAACTGACCTGGGTTTCTGGGGCAGGGGGAGTTTTTGGGAATAAGAGGCTAGGCCTAGCCATCAGACTTCTTTCGGCTTGTTAAAATGAACACCAAGTTCTCCCATCCCATGTTGTTTCCTCTTAGTTTCAAGATGTGGATCACTGCCACTTGTGGGATCAGATTTCATAGTTTAGCTATGTGCGAAGAACTTTCTTTTGTCGATGCTGAACAATCCACCATTGCCTCATATTCCATGGCTTATTGCAAGCAGGGATGTTCTTTGATCTTTCAAATTTCAGCAGCACCCTGTGTGAGGCCAAAATTTGGTGGCCTTCCTCCTGCCCCACCTCTCACCTTCCTTTCTGTGTGTGCATTACGTCACAGTTGCAATGCCCTGCAGCGCCCCCCTCAGCTCAGTGCCCAGTGTGGGTGAACCGGTCACGCTGCCCTAAATCTGCCGCTGCTGCAAAACTCCCACCCTACCTCCTGATTCACTGTGTAAAAGCCATGGCTCTTTCTCTCTCCCCCTCTCTCACACACAATGGAGGAGGTGGAGCAATTCCCAGAGGGATTGTCTATCGGTGCTGGCCACTGGCAAAAGGCAGTAGGTGGAGCCACAGCCAATAACCAACAGAGCCAAGTAATTCTAGTTTTGTCCCCATCCTCCACCCTGTTAATCAGGGGCAGACTTTGGTCTTTTGAATTTCAGCTATACCCTGTGAGAACCCCAAATTTGGTGCGTGCCCCTGTCTCTCACCTTCCATTCTGCTCATTTCACTATGTCAGTGTTATGTACTGAGTTGAATAGGATCCCAAATGCAGCAGTCTGATTGGTCCTAGAACAATGCAGCAGTATGATTGGTCCGCCGGAGCCACCCAATCCAGCTCCAGGTGGAAGTGAATCCGCAACCTGATTGGCCTACAGGAGAATCCCGGAATTAGCCAATCACGTGTGGCCCATTGTATAAATAATGTATATAAAGCAGATATTGTGGGGGAACTTTCATTCCTCGCTACTATGAGCTGAATAAAGAGCATGAAATCCACACTCAACTCCGAGTATATTTCAGTCATAGTCATGACACCCTGTGGGCTCAGTGCCCAGTGGAGTAGAACTGGTTGCGCTGCACTAAATCCGTTCCACAAGGGCACGTAAAATGACAGGTAGTGCCTGGAATGGCTGAAAGTAAGAAGGCAAGCAAGTGCAGGCTATCTGGGGGCAGAATGGAGTTGGTAGGAAAGTGCCTGACTCACCCCAATGGACCATCCTCTACTGTGATCCAGAGAGCAAGAATGGGTCTAAGGTGCCTCTAGGGCAACATGAGATTAAAGCAGGGGCCACAGGAGCCTCATCACTAATGTGAAGGTATTGGCACCATCATTACAAGATGAGGAACCAACATCTCTAGTTGCTTTGAGCAGATGAAGATCTTTGGTAGATGTCTGGCTGCTTGGCAGTAGCTTAGCAAAGGTTTCTGATACCCGGTTGTTTTAGCAACAGCAACAGTAAAACCACTTCCCCCAATTCAATTCAATTTAAATGTAGGCTTAATAAAACAAGCAAGCTAACTAACTATTTAACCAGCCTGGTCAATGGTTGGGAATCATGGGAGCTGTAGCGCAGCAACCTCTGGAGAGACAGAGGGTCCCCATCCCTGCCTTAAGACTATCTACTAAGTTATTGACCAAGGTGAGATTGAAAGGGAGGGCTTTCTGGTTCACAGCTCACACTAATAGCCCCGGAGCCACGCCAGCTCACAATGAAATTGCATTTGACTCAATGCTGCTTTGTTACCGAGAGATGCCAGCATGTCATGCAGATCTTCCTTGTCTATGAATCCGTCACGGTTTTGGTCAATCATATTGAAAGCCTCCTTGAACTCCTGGATCTGCGACTGGTCAAACATGGCGAAGACATTGGAAGTCGCACGCTGGGGGCGCTTCTTGGTAGTCTTCGCCTTGGCCCGTTTGCTCGACATCTTGGTGGAGTTTTTGGAAGGGGACTAGGAAAAACAAAACAGACTGTTTGCTTACAATACTTCTTCTTTTAGCCTTTTTAAATATACAAAGTTTACAGACTATGGATGACGTAATACATATTACAGTTGAATGGTCACTAATTTACTACCAGATCATCCTACATTAAATTTGTATCTTCACTATTATATAGCACAAATACAGATAATATGTTCTTTAAAATACTATTACCTCATTTTAGAAATATTATATCATTTCTATCTTGTAAGTAATCAGATAATTACTTTTGATAGCAGTGAAAAGGCTTTCAATAATAATATATATAATTATTAATTCTAACATGTTCTGATGTTCTGAATAAGGTAGATTGCCAATTCTCAAATCACTCACTGCTATCACTTTTGTGCCTACTTTCCTTTAAACATTAATTTCGTTATTTTAATAAACCATTTTCAGTTCATTGGAATTATTGGAGCACACGTTTAGCAGCAATTAATGTTTTAGCAGCAGTTAACAAACCCCTGACAAAATTGTGACTTTCGGGTCTTGTATCTTAAAAAAATATCCATGAAGATATTTCAATGGGTTCATTTGTACATCCAGTTATTTATTGTGTGCACTCAATAACATTATCCCCAAAGTGCCCATTGAAACCTTAGCCATGCATATTAATGGCACCTGTCTCTTCCTCTGCTTGACTTTTCCGGTGGGTTTCTCTCTGAGGAAAAAACACCCTAATTTCTTGGCACACAGAGGATAATAATAATAATAATCATAATTTATTATTTATACCACACCCACCTGGATGGGTTTCCCCAGCCACTCTGGGCGGCTTCAAACATAATATTAAAATACAATAATCTATTAAACATTAAAAGCTTCCCTAAACAAGGCTGCCTTCAGATGTCTTCTAAAAGTCTGGTAGTTGTTTTTCTGTTTGACATCTGGTGTGAGAGTGTTCCACAGGGCGGGTGCTACTACCAAAAAGGCCCTCTGCCTGGTTCCCTGTAACTTGGCTTCTAGCAGCGAGGGAACCGCCAGAAGGCCCTCTGTGCTGGACCTCAGTGTCCGGGCAGAACAATGGGGGTGGAGACGCTCCTTCAGGTATACTGGACTAAGGCAATTTAGCCCCAAGAGATGCCACAATTATCCTGGCTGTGTAATAAGTGAGGGTGCTTCATCCCTGTTCCCTGTTCCTGTTCCCTCCTTCTGTATTGATGATAGAAGCCCTTTCCTCCTTTGCATCTGGTTGCCCTAATGTTTAATCATTTCACATTTTGGAGATGTTATCTGAAGGATTTAAGATCTGATGCCACAATACTCCCCCCTCCCCCCGCTTCCCTGCCTTCAGCAAATGCTGCATTCTGAATCTCATGACTAAAACAACCATCTTCAAAAGGCATCTTGAAGAGTTTTGGTAAACTATTCAAATCTTTGTATTGCGAATACCATCCAAGGCAAGCTGGGAATCCATTTCTGAGCTTCTGCAATAATAATAATAATAATAATAATAATAATAATAATAATTTATTTATACCCCGCCATCTGGCTGGGTTTCCCCAGCCACTCTGGGCGGCTCCCAACCAAATATTAAAAACACAATACATCATTAAATATAAAAAACTTCCCTCAACAGGGCTGCCTCTGGTGGGATGGGGAGGTTTGCATCATGATGACACATTTGAGACATTTGAAAGCAACAGAAAAAGCATGCCTGCACACAAATGGTGGCCCATTGCAATCTCCAGCGTAAACTGTGTCCAGCCTTGCAACAAACCTGTGATGAAGACCACTTCCCATTCTTCGGACAGCTCACTGCACCAGAACTCACCATTGCTAGAGTGGGGAGAGCTACCCTGTGCATGCATATACATTGTTCCCATCTAGCCTAATGCCTGAGAGTTACCCAGGAAATTCAACATATGCAGCTATAGGGGATAGTTAAAGCCTTTGTTGTTCAATATCTGCCTGACAATCAGCTGTTAAAGATACACAAACCCATTGGGGGGGGCAGATAAGGGAAAGAGAAATGGCAATGCTACTTGCTACTCATTTAGGTTCCAGTCCTAGTACACACATCTACCTGGGAGTAAGCCCCATTGAACTCAGTGGGACTTACTTCTAAGCAGATGTGTAGAGCATTACACTGCTGGTGTCTGATTTCTTAGGGAGACAGAAGCAATACCTTCAGAAACTTGGGGCAATTTCCCCCAGGAGATCCTTCCCTCTAAAGAACCAACCCTTAGCTAAATTGTCTTTCTTTGATTCTCTTTTCACAAGGACAGGCTTGCAAGTAAGATGCAGGCGCTGAGCCTATTCCGGAATAAGCAGGAAATTATCTGTTCCCAGCAGATTCTTAGCATTCCATTCCCCACCCGCTCTGTCTAGCCAGGCAGAGTGTGGCATGTGGATCTGTGCTCTTTCCTACAGCTACAGCTTGTTAGAGGCTCCCTCCCAGTTCATCAGAAGAAGAACGGGCAGGAATTTTAAAATATCTATATCTGTATTGTATATATGTACGTATGCCCATGTTTCACACACACACACTTTAGACCTCACAGGAACATAGGCAGACCACTTACCAAGGCAGACCACTGGCAACATTTAACTCAGTAATTGTCTACACTGACTTGCAATGGCTATCCAGGGTTTCAGGCAGGTAACATTCCTAACCTTAGCTGAAGCTACAGGGATTGAACCTTCTGTGTGCAAAGGTCTGCCACCAGCTGCAGCCTTTCTCCACTCAGGGCTTGGACTAGCTTGCTCCATTCCTGGGATAGCTCAGTTGGTAGAGCATGAGCCTCTTCATCCCAGGGTTGTGGGTCCCACATCGGGCAAACGATTCCTGCATTGCAGGGGGTTGGAGTAGATAACCCTCATGATCCCTTCCAACTCTGCGATTCTGTAATTCTCAGGCAGGACTGGTTCAAGGCACATTTTGCTGCTTGAAGGGCAAGATGGCACCCCCAGTCCAAATGTAGACTGGACCAGCAATTGTATCTTATATAAATACTGGCAGGAAGCCAGTTAAGGCCAGTGGGTGCAGGCAGGGGGTTCCGGCCAAGGGGTTCAGGAGAAACAGCCAGGAGGCTGCTGCCTCCTTCCCCAAGCATTTGCTGGCTGAGGCAGTTGCCTCACTCTGCCTAATGGTAGGGCCAGCCCTGCTCTCAAGCTTAGTCAGTGTCTGGAAGACATGACACGACAATTTCCTTCCCTCTCCAGAAACTGCCATGTAGTTAGTAGTACATTAGTAGTGTGTGTGTGTGTGTGTGTGTGTGTGTGTGTGTGTGTGTGTGTGTGTGTAAATCCCTTCCTGGTGGAAAGCGATGTGAAAGTACAGGCCTGATGCTCCTTTCTGTGCAATGCAGTCATTTGTGGGAAACACTCTCTCTCTCTCTCTCTCTCTCTCTCTCTCTCTCTCTCCCTCCCTCCCTCCCTCCCTCCCTCCCTCCCTCCCCCCTCCCTCTGTGTGTGTACCTGCTAAAGAGGCACACTAAAAAATGCCCAGCTCCTTGTTCTTCTCTAACTCCAGGGAATTATTATTTTTTTATAAAACAACAACACCACGCATTTAGGTAGCTGATAAGAGCATGCCCAGCAGTTACGCTGGGAGTGAGTGCGTTGCTGTTTAGCAATCCTGAGAAGGGTAGATGAAGGGAGAGCGCGGGAGAGCAGCCCTGCCCCCAGACAATGATTGCCGAGCTCAAAGGCTAGCTTGTTAGCGCAGGCTAGGAGAGGAGCTCTTTTCTGCCAGCCCCAGGAAGACAAAGGGGGCAAGATGATTAGTTCAAGGCTTCGATACACCTCCCACTACAAAGAGGATAAAAGCCTTTTTGTCCTCCTGCCTGGAGTGGGACTTTACCCAACATTGCATTTGTCACCAGCTGCCTCCTTTCCATTAGCCGTATCACAGAGGAACTTGCAGGGAGCAGAAGCCAAGAGCCAATAAGCGATGGGAACCCTTCCTGCATTCCTTAGGGGCTGTGTTTGGGGGACCTGCACTACTGCAGTGCCTCTTGAGAAGCAGGTTCCTCCTTCAGAAACACACTCAGGCAGAGGTTCCATAGGCACAAACAGGTGCCATGGAGGCAGCTGTTCAGAGTGCATCTGGGATCACGCGCAGACATCTTTCTCCCATCAGTCACAGAGGGAACTCAGGGTGCAGTCAGATTGGGTGTCAGTTGTAGGATTGGTGGTCCCCCTCAGGCATGGAATTTTTTTTATTAAAAAAAATGCATCATCAAAATGCCCTCCCATATTCTTCCCTCACACTTTTAATCTGGATTTCACCCATTCCAGGAAAAATCCATTTAAGTTGACAACAACCAGTTTGCAACATCTGAATGGTTCATTTACAGTACAGTGGTACCTCGGGTTAAGAACTTAATTCGTTCCGGAGGTCCGTACTTAACCTGAAACTGTTCTTAACCTGAAGCACCACTTTAGCTAATGGGGCCTCCTGCTGCTGCTGTGCTGCCGGAGCACAATATCTGTTCTCATCCTGAAGCAAAGTTCTTAACCCAAGGTACTATTTCTGGGTTAGCGGAGTCCGTATGTAACCTGAAGCGTATGTAACCTGAAGCGTATGTAACCTGAGGTACCACTGTACTGTATTAAGCTTCTGTCTGGGAAGCACCCAGAAACACATTTTGTTTTTGTATCACTACCTTGATTTGTCTCCAGTATCCCTGGCTATTTCCTACTGAGTCGCAGGTGACACAGATCCCATCCAACAGGCTTTGGCCGATGGGAGCTATTCTCCAAACATATCCAGAGGCCCGCATGTTCCCCTATCTATCCTTGAATCAAAACAAGTTTGTGCTAAAGATGAGATTCTAATCAGGTCTCCAGTCTCCACTAGCTCTCAATACTTCGTGTGCATAACATTCAAAATAAAGTAAAACGTTTCCAAAAAATAAAATAATATCTTTCGTCAATACTCCATATAAGCAGGTATCTCAACTCAGCTTGACCTATTCTAAATGACCTGCTCCCGGCTACAGGACAAGTATTTTCTTCTGTCAAATGGAGAAAATAAATGATACATCTCCCTGATAAAAAACACTGGCTGCATGAGAGCAGCAGCATAGCTAGCTGCTCGGGTGCCTGGGGTGGCGCGCGTGCCCTGCAGCTGGGGGCAGCACAAACCACCCATGGGGCAGGGTGAGCCAGGGCAGGGCACGCTGTGTGGAGCCTCTCTGCAGCCTCCCACTCAGGTGTAGGGCGGCTGAGGCGGTGGGCAGACGCAAGCCCGAGCTGCTTGAAAAAGCACCGTGGAGCTTGCAGGCAGTCCACCCGCTGCCTCCCTAATCAGGAGAGACCTGTGGCTCAGGCATGCTGCAGGCCCCGCGGTGTGATGCCCAGTGATGCCTCACCTAGCTACGCCTCTGGATTAGGCAGATTCATGGAGGAGAGGGCTGTTGGAGGCTACTAGCCATAAAGGCTATGCTCTGCCTGCAAAGTTGGAGGCAGAAATGCTTCTGCTTTCTGGAAAACACTCGAGGGGAGAGTGTTCCTGCTTTGGCGTAGGAAGGGGCGTGTGGTGGCTGCGGGAGTTATTTTTTCAAAAACACATATTTTTGCCATTTTGTCACCCCCCTCAGTGATGACACCCGGGGCGATCCGCACCCACCGCACCCCCTTGCTACGCTACTGAGAGTGCTCATTTGCTTTTACCCATCGAGAAGACCTGGACCAGCTTTGGCATGCAGTAGGGTGAATTTACAGACAATAGCTGAGGTGGAGGAGGGATAGATGAAGGCAGGAATTGGCACCTGAATAGTGCATCAATGCTTTATTCTTTTAAAAAAAAAAAGAATAGTGACTGCAGCAGGGCAGACGGCCCCATTAGGACTTGGCTTCAGGAAGTAAAATGTCCTGTGCTGGCACCCAAAAGAACTTGCATGGCCCTGACGGTATCAGTATACTGGTCTCCCCCCCCCCCAGGTTAGATGCTGATTTTGCAGTGGTGTTGCAAGCCACTGTTTTGTTCTGCCTTTCTTGGACTGAAGTCATAGGCCTGGGATGTTAGGAATTTGACCTGTTGCTTTTGCAGCTGAGACAAAAATAAATCCACGGTGAGCTGAATTAAGGCCAAAGAATATTATTTTGCAGCAGGATTTTGGTATACCCACACGAGCAGGTCAAGAGCACCATGTGAGACTGCAAACTCAAAATGACACTGAATCATTTCACTGCTGCGGCCACTCTTTTTCCTTCCTTTCCTTTCCTTTCCCTTCCCTTGACCCATCTGTACACTTCACTCGATGGCAGAGCACATTTTCTGCATGCAATCCCAGCTTCAATCTCCAGCATCTCCAGGCTGCGAGAGAGCCCTGTCTGAAATCCCAGAGACCTGTGGCCAGTGTACACAACACTGGGCTGAATCAACCAATGGTGTCACTCAGCAAAAGGCAGTTTCCCACATTCCTATTTTGGGGGTGACAGGGGAGGGATAGTGAACTTGTGGTGGGCAGCAGAGAGGGTCTGCATGGGCTGCATATAGCCTTTGGGCTGTGAGCTGCCCTCCTGTGTCCTAGAGATTTGAACCTCCATCAGACATGCTGTTCACCACACCATCTCTCCAGATATACACTGTACGGCAAAGTACATTATGAAGAGAGACTCTGTCTGTGTGGACAACCCTGCGTCGAGGACTGCGCCATTCTTTATTGCAGCGCCCATTATACATAGACCCAAGAGACTGATTTATAAAAACCCTTGTTTACGAATGGAACACATTTGAATAGGGTGGAGAGGGTGAAATGGCTGCTGAGCGACACCGACGACTTCGTTACTTATAAAGTAGCACTCCATGCACTGGCAACTAAGAAGATCAGGAGGAAGGAACTAGACAAAATAGCGATCAACTGCAAAGGGGATTCAGATATTTAATTTGGCACATCTTACCTGAGAATCTTCTGCTATTCTATTCTATTCAATGAAACAAATAATTTTAGTAGCCGTGACTGTGGTTTTATTGTATGTCTGTGCCCAATGATTTTTATGGTTATTGTTCTTTTTTTCTGTTCCTTTTTTGTTCTCCTTCTGAATAATGCCATGGCCTATGGCTAGTGCAATAAAAAGTTTAATTGGAAATTGTTTAAAAATCTGCTTCTGTGGAGTTAGGACACTTCATCCCCACCCCCTGGGTATCCCATTGCACACCAGGCAAATATTATTATTATTGGTAACATCCCATGTTTGCTGTATGCATTCATTCAGTAAATGCCCCCTTCCCTGCTATCTGCCCAGATAAAGGACCCCTGACCATTAGGTCCAGTCGTGACCGACTCTGGGGTTGCTGTGCTCATCTTGCTTTATTGGCTGAGGGAGCCGGCGTACAGCTTCCGAGTCATGTGACCAGCATGACTAAGCCGCTTCTGGCGAACCAGAGCAGCGCACGGAAATGCCGTCTACCTTCCCGCCGGAGTGGTACCTATTTATCTACTTGCACTTTGACATGCTTTCGAACTGCTAGGTTGGCAGGAGCAGGGACCGAGCAACGGGAGCTCACCCCGTCGCAGGGATTCGAACCGCCGACCTTCTGATCAGGAAGACCTAGGCTCTGTGGTTTAACCCACAGCGCCACCTGCGTCCCTTACCTGCCCAGATAGGAAGTGCCTTATTCTGAGTCATACCATTGGTCCATCTAACTCAATACTGACTCGCAGCAAGCCTGCAGGGTTTCAGACAAGGAGTCATAGAATCATAGAGTTGGGAGATACCCCAAGGGTCATCAAGCCCAACCCCCAGCAAGGTAGGAGTCTCTCCCACCCCTACCTGGAGATGCCAGGGATTGAACCTGGAACCTTGTGCATGCAGAGCATATGTTCTGCCACTGTGCTATGACCCTTCCCCTCTGATGATGGACAGAGAAAACCTCATAGTATGGCAGTGGTGTGTCATAATTCTTCAGATCAATGTCTTTCCTTGCTTTTTGTTTGGCCTGCAATGGGAGGATGGGGTAGAGGTCAGAAGAGAGCCATTTCATTTCTGCTCCAGACCCACAAAGCCAGCTGTGTGGACTGCACAGATCACTGTCAACAGAGCTCAGTTGCTTCTGGGGATCAGCCCTGGAACTGCTTTTCAGTGTTTCTCTTGACTTTCGAACATGCAAAGTAGTAATAAAAAGGGCCCTTCCGAGCATGTGCAGAGTGCATGAGTAAGCAGACATCCCTCACAGCCAGCCAAGATTCTACACTTAGAGGAGGACTAGTGATGAGGTCTTTCAGGGGTGTACCTGAGGACTCTTTTAAGGGTGCCCTCCACTAGAAGATTATTTGTTTAATGTCAGGTATATCAGTTCAACGTGAAACACTGATTGTGCTGATCACTAGAACATACAGTAGCAAGTCAGACCACTGGTCCATGTAACTGACTGCTGACTTGCAGCAGAGCTACACTGACTGGCATTCCCAGTCCTGCACTGGAGCTGCCGGGAACTGAACCTGCAACCTTCTGCAGGCCAAGCAGTTGCTCTGTCACTGACCTGTGAGGCTTCCTGCTGCTAGGCTGGGTGACAGATTCTGGAGACAAGCAAATGGGTCCTGTGCAACCCCAGTGAGCTTGACTCTCGCTTGTTCCAGTATCAGTTGGCATTTCTTTCTCTGAAACACATTTTCCCATGTTGGGGTACGGGGGGGGGGCCTGTCGCTTACAGACGATGGGGAGCTATGTTTTGGGGATGCTCTAACTCCAGATTTCTTGTATTGAGAAGGTGAACAGATAGACTACAAGACATTGCTTTGCTCTCCTGCCCAGGGTGGGGGGTATGCTGGAAGTTAGGGAAACCTTTCAAAAAATCAAGAGATGGACACATCACATCCCACAGCTTGTGCACTTCTTGGGTAAACTTCAACTGTCTTCCCAGACTTCTAGTTGTTTGGAGTTGAAAGAATTGTAGTCCGAAACATCAGGAGGGCTCTGCATTGTGGGACAATGCTGCTATGCTCAAGGCAAGGTGCTTAAGGAGTGGCAAAAGTGGACCCCACTCCACCACTAAGAGGCAGCGAGGTTGTTGTTGTTTAGTCATTTAGTCGTGTCCGACTCTTCGTGACCCCATGGACCAGAGCACGCCAGGCACTCCTGTCTTCCACTGCCTCCTGCAGTTTGGTCAAACTCATGCTGGTAGCTTCAAGAACACTGTCCAACTATCTCATCCTCAGACAGTGAGGTGCAGTGGTTAATGTGTTGAACCTGTGCTGCAGAAACTCAAAATCAAATCCCTGCTCAGCCATGATGCTCACTGTGTGGCTCGGGACCACTTTCTCCTCCCACCTCCTCTCTCTTTTCCAGCTTAACCTAACTGACTGGATTGTTGCAGTGGTGTAATGGAGGGCGAGGACTGTCTATGCTGCCTTGAACAATAAGGAAATCAAACTTCCTCAGTCTGGAGCACTGCTGATGCATTGGGCCACAGCTCCCATGGAAGTACGGCAACGGGGCTGCTGGGAGTTGTAGTTCAAAACATCTCCAGGGGGGCACCAGCTTGGGGAAGGCTGAAATAAATAACCAGAAACCTTCCCTTCCTAGAGTCACTATTCCTCATACACCTCATGCGTCTTGAAACCAGTAGGCAGCAGTAAATTACCAGGGGAGGCCAGCTAGTTTCTTACAGCGAAAAACAACAGGGACTAGTTACTTTTGCCGCAGCAAAGACAACAGGGACTAGGTACTTCGGATTAATGAGTGGCTGGGTCATATGCAGCAAGTTATCCCGCATTCTCTCCCCTACCCTGGTCTTGACCACCCACCAACCCCGTCCTCACGGAACAAAGGGGAATCCAAGGAAGGGCGCTTACCTGTCACACAGAAACTTGTTCCAAGCCGGCGGAGAAAAGCGCTTCCCCCACGATCCCCGCAGAGAAGATGCGACTTCTAGCTGTGTTGTTTTCAATCGCCCTGGTCTGGAAAGAGCGGGATCGGGCGGACGAGGCGGCCAATGGAGCCGAGACTTTCCCCAAACGGTTCCCTCCCACCCCAAAGGATTTGGCCATACAAGGCGAAAGAATGCCGAGCTGTGCGGGTGGCAGCAGCCCAGCCGGGGGACGCGGGGCTGGGGACGGAGGGAAGACGACGGCAAGCGAGGATTCTGCCTTATATAGATGAAATGATGTCCGGGCTGGGGAGGAGGGGAAGCGGGAGAAGCAACAGAGGCTTCGCGGTGCCGGGAGCAGCCGATGGAGAAGATGGAGAAGCAGCTTCCTTTTTAAGGCTGCAAAGGACGCCCTTCCACGCTGGTTGGGTGCAGGAGTTTAAACAAAGCTATTAAAGAAACTTTTAAAAGCCAGAAACTTCCTGGGCGCAGGGATCATTGGCATTTTTTTCTTTCCCCAACGCACAGCTTTTCCCTGCGCAGAATTCCAGCATTCCTGCTTTTTCCTCGTACGAAATAAAAGCATAGACACAGGAAAATCTCCCCCACCCCGACTTTTCTTTTAATTTTAAGAGTTTCCTCTTCCACTCTATCCCTCCCTCCGCAGTTAAAGCAAACACCAGTCTCGGCCCCGCCCCCTTGTGGCGCAGGTTGGTATCGCAGCCGCGGTGACCTCGGGTTGCTTCCGCCCAGTCGAGGGACGCTGAACTTTTCTTTTCTTTTTTTGGTTGGGGGGATTCACTTGCTAATCAACCATGCAGGAGCTCCGAAGAGGAGAATTGTATGACGCTGATGTTTTGCAGCACGCTTCTTGTTGCGGTATTTCCATCCATTGGGTACTTTTAAATTTTGAAATTAGAGGCTGCCTTACCCTCCTGTTGGGAACCTGGTGGCGCTGTGGGTTAAACCACAGAGCCTAGGACTTGCCGATCAGAAGGTCAGCGGTTCGAATCCCCGCGACGGGGTGAGCTCCCGTTGCTCGGTCCCTGCTCCTGCCAACCTAGCAGTTCGAAAGCACGTCAAAGTGCAAGTAGATAAATAGGTAAATAGGTACCTTCCTCTGGCAGGAAGGTAAATGGTGTTTCCGTGCGCTGCTCTGGTTCGCCAGAAGCGGCTTAGTCATGCTGGCCACATGACCCGGAAGCTGTACGCCGGCTCCCTCAGCCAATAAAGCGAGATGAGCGCCGCAACCCCAGAGTCTGTCATGACTGGAGCTAACGGTCAGGGGTCCCTTTACCTTTACCCTCCATTAAGAATTAGATTAAGAAGTCCCATCTGGATCAAGTTCAAGGTCCATCTAGCGCAGCATTCTGTTCTCACAGGGGCTGACAAGATGAGTGCAACATCGCTCTTCTTGCCTTGTTATTTTCAGCAACTGGAATTCAAGAGGCATGCCGCCTTCAGTCCTGGAGGTGGAACCTGTTATTTTAGACCCTATCCAGAGCAACCAAAACCAAATGTGCTTCATCAGCCATAAGGCAGCCCTTCAAATAGCTGAAGATGGCTTTTTGCATACTGCTTACTAATCTCTTTTCCAGGTTAAAAATCATCTGCAACTCCTTCAACTTTTCTTCATAGGATTGGATATTCAGGTTCCTCACCACCTTTGCTGGCTTCCAATGCAAAGGGCACTTTGTCCAGGCAGCAATTCTGTAACACTTTATCTGGGAGCAAATCCCACTGAACTCAGCGGTCTTTACTTCTGCATGGACACGCAGAGGAATGCACTGCAAGTAATAGGCCTGTCATGCTGTAGTGAGCAAGTTTGATGAAATACAATGCAAAGTGTTTTGGAAACAACAACTTCAAATCATTACATTTCCATAAAACCCAGACAGAATGCCTTTGCACTGAAATATTATCATTTCTACACATGTATGTCACGCTTTGTCAAATTGCCTTGAAATATGTTCAAAGCTGAAAGGCAAGACTTACAATTATTTATTTTTTACAACAAATAAATGGTAATTGCTTCCTAACCATTTCCTCAGGAATATATATTTGCAGGACTTCAAAATTCATTGTAACGGTGTGAGATCATAATTATAGTTTTAACATTTATAGAACTGTCTACAGCAGAGCTGGGCAAATATTGATTGGGATCTCCTGGCAGACTGCTAGATGATTTGTTGTAGATTGATGAAGGGTTCTGAATAGCAATTGTTTACAATAGCAGCAATAAGAAGATTTCGTGTTTTAGAGTATCTGATTTACAGTAACTCGGATGTAGACTTGTATGTCCATTTACCAGTCAGTGTATGCCTCTTGTGGTAGATAACTGACTTTGCCCCCAAACCAGCTTTTCCAATCTGTCTCCACCCACTGCCAATATTTTGCACCCAGTTTGTTTTGTGAATCTCAGGGTTCCAGTAAAAAGCAAAACAGATCCCCCAAGCCTAAAGTCTGCTCACACTTGCTTTGGAATATCACCACTTCACATACATTATCTACTCAATCTTCGCACCAACTCTGCACAGTAGGTTGGCATTATTAGCTTCCTATTACAGAGAGTGAGCTGAGTCGGACAGGCTTGCACCACTTACAGTGCAATTGTATGCACTTATATGGAGACGTAAGCCTCACTTAGTTCAGTGGGACTTACTCCCAGCTAAACGTGTATAGGATTGCAGCCTTAGGGGGTTTATGACTAATCAAATTTTAGGGATTTTAGCTTTACCACTCACCCACTTAACTAGGGCTGCAGAATTTAGGTTGCATACTAGCCTGGAGAAAGCCCCACTGCATATGAAAAAATTTTTATTAAGATTTTTTACAGATGCATATTTAACAAACAAAATAGGTTTCATAACATCTTTTCATTCTATTGCGGACTCCCTCACGTCTCCCGCTTCCACTCTCATCATTAAAAACGAATTTTTCCAAGCAAATTATCATCTTGTTTATACTCTTAAGTGCAATATTTAGGTTAAACTCAAATAAAAAATTATAATTTAATGGTAGACAGTTATTTCTGCTCTGGCTTCCTTGTTAGGATTCAACCAAATTACAGTACTTTTGTAAATAAATCTTAAATTTCTTCCAGTCTTCTTCAACCCTCTCCTCTCCCAGGTCGCGGATTCTGCCAGTCATCTCAGCCAGTTGCATATAGTCCATCAGCTGCATCTGCCATTCTTCCAGTGTTGGTAGATCTTGGGTTTTCCAACTCTTAGCAATAAGTATCCTTGCCGCCGTTGTAGCGTACATAAAAAATGTTCTATCCTTCTTTAACACGTTCTGGCCGACCATGCCCAGAAGGAAGGCCTCTGGTTTCTTGGTGAAGGTATACTTAAATACCTTTTTTAACTCATTATATATCATTTCCCAAAAGGCCTTCACTTTAGGGCAGGTCCACCAGAGGTGAAAGAATGTTCCTTCATTTTCCTTACATTTCCAACATTTGTTATCAGACGAATGGTATATTTTAGCCAA
Source organism: Podarcis melisellensis (assembly GCF_964234715.1). Lineage (NCBI taxonomy): Eukaryota > Metazoa > Chordata > Lepidosauria > Squamata > Lacertidae > Podarcis > Podarcis melisellensis. The sequence continues at coordinate 27,611,110 of NC_138538.1, forward strand.
TTTCACTGGGGTCATGTACCATCTATATATCATTTTCATTACATTTTCCTTCAGAGCATTACATGCTGTGAAGTTCAGCCCGGTAGTCCATAACCTTTCCCAGTCCTCAAACATAATGTTGTGCCCAATATCCTGGGCCCACTTTATCATAGCCGATTTAACCAATTCGTCTTGTGTGTTCCATTTCAGCAGCAAGTTATACATTTTTGAAAGTATCTTGGTCTTAGGTTCTAGCAGTTCTGTCTCCAGTTTCGATTTCTCCACCTGGAATCCTAACTTTTTATCAATCTTAAACACTTCCTTAATCTGAGCATAGTGTAACCAGTCTCGCACTTTATCTTTCATTTTCTCTAAACTCTGCAGTTTCCAATTGTCTCCATCCCTTTCTAGTATTTCCCAATATTTTGGCCAATTGGCCTCCATATTGGGTCTTTTTCGGGCCTTGGCCTCCAAAGGTGACAGCCACCTCGGTGTTTTGTTTTCTAATAAGTCTTTGTATCTTGTCCAGACATTAAATATTGCTTTTCTGACAATATGGTTCTTAAAGACCTTGTTGATCTTAACCTTGTCATACCATAAATATGCATGCCAGAAAGCCCCACTGCATATGAATGAGTTTTACTTTTGGACAAGCACACATGCTAGACAATTTATTAGTTAATTACTTGACTGGGGAAAATAATTGATCGATTAATTTATTTAAAGAGCTTATATATGTACCGCTTAAATACAATAGTCTCTAAGTGGTTTACACGAATACAATGCAAAAAGCAAAAACCAGTTATTATTTACTCCTGGATGAACTGGGTTAGCATTGCAGTCTAATATTTCTTTACTTGGGTGGCAGTCGCACTACACTAGTCCTGCTCTCTGAACCAGTGTGGCATAGTGGTTAGATTGTCAAGCTAAGACCTTGGGGACCAGAGTTGAAATCCCTGCTCATCCATTAAGTTCACTGGATGGCCTTGGGCCAGTTACCATGTCTCAACCTAATCCCTACCTCACAGGTTGTTGTGAGGGTAAAATGGAGAGGCGGTAAGAACTCCTTGAGCTCCTTGGAAGAAAGGTGGGATAGAAACGTAATAATAATAATAATTCAATTCTTGAATTAAGCCAGCAAAACATTTTGCAATCAGAACTATGTTCTTAGGCATTATCCTAAACATATTCACGAAACACACTTCCGATTGCACTGGTAGTAATACAGTGGTACCTCATGTTACAGACGCTTCAGGTTACAGACTCCGCTAACCCAGAAATAGTACCTCAGGTTAAGAACAGATGAGAACAGAAATCACGCAGCGGCGGCGCAGCAACAGCGGGAGGCCCCATTAGCTAAAGTGGTGCTTCAGGTTAAGAACAATTTCAGGTTAAGAACGGACCTCCAGAATGAATTAAGTTCTTAACCCAAGGCATCACTGTATGTAGGAAACTCGCAATAATGGGCACAAAGTCAAAAAATACCATGACCTGAAAGCACAATACAGAACTACATACTTCCAGAGGTACGTTCTGGAGGCTCCTGCCAAGTTGCCAGTATGATAAACAGGTACTCTCTTCTTTTGTTCTGACTCTTCACCAATTTGTGACCCAGAAGGGTTTTTTGTTTTTTTTTAATTTAAGTAAGCCCACTGGGTTTGGCTTTGATGCTTTGCAGCTATGGTTATGTGTTTAATAGTTTTTGTTATATTACAGTGCAGTTTTAGGAGCCATATTCCCACTGTGAGAGCAATAAGTTAAGCAAATACAGTGGTACCTTGGATTACATACGCATCAGGTTACATACGCTTCAGGTTACAGACTCTGCTAACCCAGAAATAGTACCTCAGGTTAATAACTTTGCTTCAGGATGAGAACAGAAATTGCACGGTGGCAGCAGCAGGAGGTCCCATTAGCTAAAGTGGTGTTTCAGGTTAAGAACAGTTTCAGGTTAAGAATGGACCTCAGGAACGAATTAAGTACTTAACCCAAGGTACCACTGTAAATTCCCAAGTGCCTTTTAGCTTTCATGGCTATATTTGTGATCCCATGGGAAAGAAGATCACAGGTCAAGGCAGAATCATAATAGGCTGTTGTGAAAGCTGTGGAAGACAATAACTTTCTGCCACCTTGTGGTCAGTGAACATAGTATTAGGATCCTATTTGAAAGCAATCTTGCATCTTGAGCCAGAAAGGGAAATCCACCCAAGTGAGAAGGCAGCCTACATACTGCATATGGTAGGTATAGATGCAAACACATATATGCACTGAGGCCCCGCTGAATTGGCTGGTTTCACCTTTCGATGCACAAGGCACATGCATTTACCTTGTCTACTTATGTATAACTAGGGCTGGAGTAGGGCTTCCCTTTCCCAGAGGGCCATTTCACTTGTTACACGAGCAATATTACATGACCATTTCACATGTCACATGGGTTGGGTGTACACTCAAAAAGATCCTGTAGCCTTTCTGCAACAAGTGTACCTATACGATACATTGTTTTAAAACACCTGTTTGTGTCACTTTCAGCCTTGATAATTTGGGGTGTCTTCTTTAAAATTGTTAAAGAATCAAATGTGTATGAAGAGAACTGCTCAGCCTTTGTAACTCCTTTTTTATATTAAAAAATTGAAACAGAATACTGTACTGGAGAGTTGGCACAATCCCATGTATATTTTGATGCTGGGAAAGACCTCTCCTCAACCTTGAACCCTTTAGGTAGATGTTCAATCCTGTGACAGTGTTACAGTGCTTTTATGATGTTTTGACTTTTTTTAGTTTTTTGTATTTATATTTTACTTTTGCTGGGGGTTTTGTTTTTGTTTTTTGTAAAATGGGATTTCTTGAGCAGACAAGCATAGGATTGTTCTACGTACTAAGTTACTATTTTGCAAACATTTCATACTTCAGACCCAGTTCCAGTTCCCTTCTCTCATCCTACCTGAGCCCAGTGTGTATTATCAAACATAAACCAGAACATTTGTGGTACAAAAAAGCTGCAGGAGTTTAGTACGAAGTGATGGGAGATGCACTGATGGGAAACAAAGCTGTGTGGGCTCTTTGCAGTTGCAAAGAACACCGAAAGCAGGAATGCCCTATTGGCCAACCTGCATGGCATCAGCAGTGCAAGTCATCATGAATGCAGTTTTTATTTATTTAATTTTTAAAAAGATGTCTGAAGCTTGGAAGAATATGTTCGAGGCCGTTCTGATTTTGCTCCAAACGGGTTCTGGTTGTCAGGGCCAGCTGGCCCACCTATAAGGCAAGGTGAGGCAACGCCTCAGGCAAAAGGATCCACAGCATAGCTGTCAACTTACAGATTTGAAAATAAAGGACCAGCAGGCTCGAAAATAAGGGATCAGCAGCCAAAATAAGGGATTTTCAGAGCACAGGGAGGTTCAACTTCTGAGCCCCTCCGAGCCAAAGGCTGAAAGCCCAGCCAGCAGCCAAACGAAGCCTCAAGCAGTGGTTCCCACAGCGCAGCAACCCAGCAAAGGGGATGCGGCAAGGAAAACCACGTCACCTCTCCGCTGGGAAGTGCTGAGCAAAGGCGAGTTCCCAGGCAACGTGGCCGATTTGACCGGCACAAGGCATGCAAGCTCCACCCTCCCACGTCGTTCTTAGACTCCTTATTGGGTGAGCAACACAGCCAAGCAACACAGTTGGAGCCTCCCTCCTCCCTGGCCAGCAGGGAGGGAGGGAGAGGAGCTGCTTCCTTTGAAACCCGGGAAATTTAAGGGACATCATCAATAAGGGACAGGAGCGGGGCACAGCGCTGGGATAAGGGACTTTCCTGCCAAATAAGGGGCGGTTGACAGCTATGATCCACAGGGGTGGCAGATCCTAATGTAGATCTTCACTCCTCCTTTCTTTCCTGGCAGGGAGGAGAGCACCGTTTTGTGGTTCACCTCTGGTGCCAAAATGTCCTGGGCTAGCCCTGCTGATTGCGAAAGAATAAAAGCATATTGTAACACACACACACACACCCTCATATACAGGTAGCCTTGCTCCGCCCCTTTTGCCAGTGTTACTCTACTCAGTTATTCCTGCATTGCAGCGGGTCGGACTAGATGACCCTCAGGGGTCCCCTTTCCAACCGTGCGACTCAGCAGCCACGTGCTCCTCCCTCCTCCAGTCTGCGCTGCCTCCGCCGGCGGAGCCCAGAAGGAGCCGCGATATGGCCTATCTCTATCGCCGTAGCGCGCTCCGGCCACGTGACCGGAGCCGCGTGGGCCCGAGCGGGGCAACGCAATTGGTTGGGCGCCGGTCCGGCGCTCACGTGGGCGCGCGGGGTGCCTTCGGTGCTGCGAGAGAGCGCCGAGTGTTGCGGGGGGAGGGCGGCCCGGCGGGGAGGGAGGGAGGGAGGCGGCGGCGGCGGCAGAGGACGATGAGCGGCGGCCGGCGGAAGGAGGAGCCGACGTCGCACCCGCAGCAGCACCTGGTGGCCAACGGCGGCGGCGGCGGCGCCTTGAAGGGCTCGCTGTGGGGCAAAGCGCTGCGGAGCGACTCCGCCTGGGAGGACAAGGTGAGGCCTAGGCCGGGCCGCGCTGCCTCGGCGACGGGGAGCCCCCAGGCCTGGAGGGGCTGCGTTGGCCGGAGCCTCGGCTGTGGCGGCGACTCCCGGGGTCGTAGTGGGACCTGCTCTGCTTCCTTCCCGACGGGACTCCCGAGGTCCACCCACCGGAGTCCAGTGCGAAGGGGGAAGGATCCTGACTCCCGTCCTGAGTCCTTACGCCCCCAAACCCACGGCTGGTTACTCCCCCCATCACCACCACCTGTCATTTCAGAAATACAATTTATCCACTACTAGAATATATATATATATTCAAGTGGCTTTCCTAGTAAATATCACTACCAGGCGGCTTATAATAAACACAGCGTGCAGAATAGTAAAAGCGGGGGGAGCCAAAGGCACCGCTCTCCCTATTTCTAACACTTGACTGTCAGGGCTCAAAGTCCGTGGTGGTTAAACAACTGGGCGTTGGAAAGCCGTTCCTGTCAAATTTCAGATTGCTCTTACGTTATTTTGTTGACCACCCCCCTCGCCCCCGCCTGCTGGAGGCAGGCTGTGGAACTGGAAATACTTGATCTGGATTCTGGCTCTGCTATTGCCTTGTAGGAAGTCCTCTGACAAACTACTTCGTAGTCCGTGAGCTTTGACAGTATAGCACGCCTGGGAGAAAAACCCACTGAATTCTGTGGGATGGTCTTTTAAATAAATAGGGTTGGGCAACACATATGAAAGTGTTTTAAATTTGACAGTGAGTAGCACCAGTGGTGTTAAATTTTTATCATCCCAAAACATTACCGTTTTTCCTCCAAAAGTAGGGTGCCTAGTAGGGTCCTTTGGCTTTGGTTCTTCTGTTGTCTCCTGATGCCCATTGAGTGGCTTATCTTCCTTTTATAAAAATATCATAGAACAGAACCAAGTACGAAATGCACATTGGCTGGTAGCGTTTGACATTTACAGTGTTGGTCTTAGTGATTCAGTTCAGGATCCTAGTACTTCATGTTAGAATATTTCCTTAATACATTAGAAGAAACTTAAGACTTATCCTTTATTAAGTGGGAAGTACAGTTATTTATTATCTCCATCTCATCTAGCCCAAAATGTATCTTCAGAGCTTCTTCTTTTTGTCCAAACGGGCATTTTGTAAGATACATGAATTACAGATCCATATGAACTTTGATTTTTGTCTCTTCTCCACAGGATGAATTTCTAGATGTGATTTACTGGTTCCGGCAGATCATTGCTGTTATTTTGGGAGTGATCTGGGGCATTGTTCCATTGAAAGGATTTGTGGGCATAGCAATGTAAGTTTTTGTTTCTTCTTGTTTTTGTTGTTATATATTGGAAAAGTTGTCAAAAGAAATTGGAAACAGCTGAAATAACAAGATGGATAATTCTAAACCCTAGATCTGAAATTCATTTCCCATATACATTGCATTATAAATCGTTGTGAGTTGGCAACTCCCAGATTGTGAGCCTGCAATTTTTTTGCAGTGTATTTTGTGGGAAAATAGAGAATAATGTCTTTCTTTCACTGGATAGAGGGGGGAAAGGGGGGGGGGGAGTTGGATACACATACCCAGAAATGTCTAGAGGAAAACAAGTGGGTTTTTTTTTATATGTAGTGCTTTATGCAGTCAACATACAGTAACACTAGCAACTCAGAGACCTACATATATTTGGCATCTCTCTGTCTCAAGAGACAATGGAATATATCTCTGGGGTAAGTCAAACCACCAGAGAATCATGGTGGCTGCTGAAACCAGTAACTCGTAACTGCTGCATCCTACATTGTTTTTGCTGCCTTAGCAGCACCAAAATGACCATTCCAGGGCACAAGCCTGGGTAGGGTGTATGGAGGTTCTGGGCTGCCCAAATGACAAGACGTCCCTCTTGGCTTCACTGTGGTCCAGAGGAAAGCAGAGCAATACATTTGGCACCAGCTGAGCTGCCGGAAGGAGGTGTACAAGATGCTATTGAACTGTCTTAGGGACTCCACTCTGAACTTCTGTACGGTTTAGCCCTTAGCCTTTACTTCTCCCAAAGATGTCCAAAGGCAGGTAGACCTTAATATAGTTGCCTTGATATTTGAAATGTTTCAGTTCTGTACATGAATAGCGCCTAAAAATGTTTTTGTCTGTGAAGTTGGTTGGTAAGAATGTGCTGTATCATCTTAGCTGTGACAAAGGAATATAAAGTTAGTAAACAATATACCATTTAAAGTTCTTGAACATGTCTTAGTCATCCATTTTTGTAAACTCTGAGGTCTTTGTTGGAGTGCTGGGAGGGAGGTTGGCGATTTCAGACTAGTGCTTGTTGTGGCCTTGCTTGCAAATTCATAACCACATTTAACTTCAGGGCATTAGGGTAGAAAATGTCAGGGAGAAAGAAATCCAGTGTGGGGAAATTCAGTTGCTTCATCAGTTTAGCTTAGCTTGAATGCCATTGTGGTGTAATTATTGGCATACTGATCTTAAAGAACCCAAGATTTAAATCTCTGCTCAGTCATGAAGTTCATATGAGGTGACTTTGAAAAGGACCTAGAAATTTCACCTGGCAAGATTGTTGACTAGAGCTGGCTATTTGCAACATCCGACGTGATTTTTGTACTGATTTCTGGTTTGTATCTGAGCTCAGTTCAGTATTGCCAATTATTGCCTTTATCCGAGTTAGGATATTTTGCTTGTTGGGTAAGCCTGCTTTCTGAGATCATCAGGACGAGCCCCTGTTGTTTGTGCTCTTCCACCTGAAGTTCAGTTGGTGGGAATCTTTAATATTCTCTGTTGCCAAGCCTAGATTAAGAAACACCTTATCTGGGATATTTCAATCTCCTTGCTCGGGTCAGAAAGGTTTACCTCGCCTGGGCCAGTTCACTCCAGCAGAGATCCCTCCGTGGGCCGGATTGCGCACACGCGGCCTCGATTTCTGGCATCTGCATCTGCGCAGACACAATTTCCAGCACTGCGGAAGCAAGTCCCCGCACTGCGCCACACTGCGCTGGTTTAGTGCAGCGTGTAGGGACTTGCCGAGCGGGCGGCTCAGTTCGGGGGCACCTCGTGGGCCGGTTAAACAACCCCCGTGGGCCGCTTGTGGCCCATGGGCCTTAGGTTGCCTATCCCTGTCCTTGATGTTTAAAGTCTCTGTCTCCCCATCCCTTGGAGGCCTTTGGCTTACTGGGTGTTTGACTTAGATCTTTTTTTTTCTTGATGCCATTTCATAGAATCATAGAACTATAGATTTGGAAGGGACACGAGGGTCATCTAGTCAAACGCCCTGTAATGCAGGAATCCTGTCCACAGTCATCTGTAGGTGGATTTGAACCACCCAGCATTTGAAACTAGCCGTCCTTTTGCAAATGGATGGAGATGTCCAGGCACCACCTTTGGTGCCTAGCATCTCCACCTGCCTGGCTGCAGTCAGGTGGTCTGCCTGGCAGTGCAGCAGCAAAAGATGCACGTCTTTTGCTGCTGCACTACCCTGCAGACCAGCTGATTTGTGTGGCAGCGCAGCAGCACAAGATGCATCTCTTTTTTTTTTTTTTTTTTTGCTGCCAGGTGAATCAGGTAGCATGGCAGCATAAAATATGCATGCATGCATGGCATGCTGGGTAGCATGGCAGCATAAAATAAAACAAAATGTCTAGGCGCCATATTTTATTTTAGTGCCAACAACCCAGGTCCCACATGGCTCCTATCTTTCCTATTCCAGTTTCTGACACTGAAACTACCAACCTTCTGGTTAACAGCCAGACACAGTGACCCATTGCACCACCTGAGAATTTGTTTTTATCATTTGCTGTCTTGTGTGTGTATGAATGTTTTTTTTAAAAAAATATTAACTTTTTGGTGTTAGCCATCTTGAACCCTTCTGTTTGAGACAGAAACGTGGCATACAATTTTTTAAATAAGATAAATATATTTTGTCAGTCTTGTAAATTTAATATTAATATTGTATATTTAATATATTAATTAGTATAAAAATATGCTGTGTCCTCACAGGTAGCCCTGCCTTGAAAAGGGCAGAGTAGAAGAAATGAATCTGACCAATGAACCACACACCACCAGAGGCTGTCCTGCTAATGCTCTATTGAAAGGAATAAGGGCTACATAAGAGCATAGTAGTGCTATTCTGCATCTTCCATTAATTTCAATGCAGCTTGCACAAGAAAACACCCTGGTGGAGTGTGGCTGACACATCTGGTGTCTTTACATTGTGCAAGTTGAAAGTGATGGTTTCCAATATGCTTCTTTCTCCCTTCCAGATTCTGCCTGATAAATGCTGGTGTCCTGTACCTCTACTTTAGTAGCTTCCAGCAGATAGATGAAGAAGAGTATGGTGGAACTTGGGAACTAACGAAAGAAGGGTTCATGACATCTTTTGCATTGTTTTTGGTAATCTATACTCCTTATTTGTTGACTGTTGGCTCTGAGCACACATTGTAAAACAAGTGACAGATCACCACCTAAGAAGCATAAATATATTTAACTAGATGGGAAGGAATCAGAGTGAGGGAACAAACAGTATAAATTACTTAAGAGCGCAATAATTTTAAAGGGTAATGTACAGATTATAGTACAGAGCTAATTACAAAGCTTTTTATGACCTGTATTGTTTCAGTCTTATTCAAAAAGAGGAAAGCAAAATACTGAATCCAAACATCAGGTTCTTCGCTGCTGATGTCCTCTTGTTTGTACTTCCTTTCAGGTTGTCTGGATAATCTTCTACACTGCCATCCATTATGATTGATGAAGTCGGCCAAATCAGTTGTATTCATAAGTTGAATAATACTTTAAGAAGCAGCCTCTGATGAACTGGGGGGAGGTAAAATAAGCCCATTTTTATACCCGTGGTCCAAGGAGATGGGACAAGCCAAATGGCTTCTAAGAAGAGAAATTGAGCCTGTCTGATTATTTAAAGAAATGTTGCTTTTGCAGAACTTTTTAAAAAGCCATCACAATGTTTTGCAAACAATACAAGACTGTTCGACCTTTCAACCTTCTCTGTGATTTTGCCTGGTACAGTGACGGCAAACTTCTGTATTCTAAAAGGGTGACCTTATTAATTAATTTGTGTCCATTATCTTGCCCTCTCTGAATGAGATCGAATCAGTTTGTGACTTGTCTTCCGTTCGCTAGACGTATGTTTTTAAAACCATAAACATCATGAGGCATTTGGTTGGAGGCGAACTCTACAGAAATGATTACGAGAGCATAGAGTTTAATGGTTGTCCTCGGCTTGTTTTAAGAAAATTAAAGATCTGATCTGATAATTGATTGTATTAAGTATTAATGTCTTTAACTGGTTCATTCAGGGTTACTTAAATTTTGGTTGCTTAACAGTGTTATAACCAGAATCTTCAGATTATTTCCTAAAACTTTGTCATTAATTACTTATGGAGCAAGTGCTGAATTTACCTGGCTTAATTACTGAACTTTCACAAACAGTAACCATGGTTTAGGAACACAATAATGGTTCAGTTAACAAATTAATTCAGTTCTCAGAGCCTACCTCAGAGTTCAGTGGTCTAAATGCACAAAACAACTAAGACGTATTTCAGAACTCAGTTACTTCAGGATCTTTCTAGGATTTTGAAGCTGAAACACAACACGCAGAATAATTAAAGCAGCTAAAGTCCTGTACACAAAATTAACACTTTCAGGGTGGGAGTGGATTGATCTACAATTTCAATTTTGATGTTTCTGATTATTAAATAAAGACATTAAATATAACCATGTTGGTGGCTGTACGTTAGTTTAGGTCACTTACGATTTTTAACTGTAGATCTTTTCTAAAATATGCATTACAGTCTCCATGGATATATTTAGGAAGTAGTCTCTTCTAGGACCAGACCTGTCTGTTCTTATCATAATCTCAGATGAATGGGCAGAGAGAAGAGCTTTGCACTAAGACTGCCTTATGGTGACAACCTGACTTGAGTCTTAACACACTGTGGATTAATTCCTAGTTCTTCTTAGTCTTCTGTTAAGCCCTCATTTTTGCATTTTTGACTTAGCAAGGTCACTTTCAACGTACTGTCCTTAAAACTGCTATTTTCTTCTTCGTTGGTTAGTTGTTAGAATTCTGCCAAAAGAAATGAAAGCCTGAAGTACTGTATGTGCTGAGAGCCATGGCAGGTGCTGCTCTTGCAGGCTTCGTTGCCAACTAACAGCCTCTGTTTATCTGGTTTGTGGATTTAATCTCTCATTCACCTCATCAACCAGAAGGAGTCACTTTTTCTCCTCAGAATTTTCATCTCTGCTGGGTTTAAAATTCCATTTCTCAATCAGCATCTGATTTTGTTTACTTACACTTTCAGTCACCTACCAAATACAGTACATCATTTTATACATGAAAGCTCTCTAATAAATGTCACATGATTAAGAAGCTGGTATGTTGCTTTTTCATTTGTACTGGCATGCTCTTATTTCAGACAATGGCTTAAATATTGAGGGCTGACTTCTCCCTTAATACTTGCTTACTGGATTAAAAAGGATGACTAGTATTACTAGCCTATGTGATCTTAAAAATTGGTTCTCATCGCGTAGTAAATGAAGTTCTCCTGTTTTCTTTGAAGTAATCTGTTGTTGTGCTATGAGTGTTTGGTCTTTTGCAGTGTGATTTCTCATGCCTGACTCCCACAATACATTGATTTTGCATAAACATTTTGCATTGGATGCATACTGCCTGTGGCAGGCGCTCTCAGTACAGGTGTGATGCTGGGTTTGGAAGCATCCAGGCGATTTACAAACAGCCCTGCCACCGCTTGGCAAGCTACTTCTAAAACAGAGGTGGGGGATTTGTGGCCCTCTCTAATATTGGAGTATAACTGCAATCATCCCTGATCGTTGTCTGTGCTGGCTGGAGATGGTAGGACTTTGAGTCCAACATTATCGGGATAGCCACAGGTTCCTCATCTCTGCCCAAATGAAAACTTGGGGAGTTTCAGAAGCAGCCTTCAAGGCAACACAAAGCAAAACTTCCATTTGCATATGTGAGCCTTTGTATCTACCCAAAGTCGCTCACTAGAGTATCTTGGTTTTGTGTTATAATTTACAGATCATGAGGGGATGATCATTACTCTTGCTTTATGTTATGCACTCTATGTAATTCCATTGACTTTATTTCATACTGGTTGGGCACAGTCAGGAAACAATAACTTGTTACTGGAAAATCGTTCTTCCGTTGCCCTCAGAAATGTGGTGCCACAGTTTCATCTGTGCTTCAGTCTACTGAAGTGGAATAACCAACTTCAGCCCAGACTTTTGAAGACATCTATCTATGATAGGTACAGAGTCAGCTTGATGTGGATTTTACTCATTGGTGTGCTAAGAACACGATCCTTGATGCTGTGCCTGATTATTATTTTTCCAAATCAATGCCTGTTAATACAAATATGAACAGGAGACCAAACCAGCAACCATTTCTAAAGTGTTTGAGACCAAGAACACTGAAGATAACACTTAATGGCTTAGCATTTTATCCAAATGCATCCATGCTTTGTTTTAACTAGGATTTGTTGAACAAGTTAGGATAGGCTCACGTGGTGGTATGCTTCATCTGATACTGGTTTGCCCTCCCTGCACATACCTTGCTAATACCCTGAACATCTTTCCATTGGGCAGTTCCAGAAGCATAACAGGGAACACACAGCCTCTGTCTGAACACACACCCTGAGCCAAGCACAGTATCAAAACATTCTTCCACCTGTCACACACCCCCCCACAGAAGTTTGTTGCCATCATTTATTAAGCCTTTCCTTCCAACCCTCTGAAACAAAATATCTTGCAGCAAACCTCAGACTGCAACCTTAATCAGCTGTTAATAAAATTTGTTCAGAATATGTGAAGGTTTCTCTTTCAGATAGGTTAACCATCCTGTAGCAGCTTTAAGGGAAATCTCATACCCCTATCTTCAGTAATCACTATATCCTAGCTTCCAGCCACATATCCCAAGGGAGATTGCTTCCAGTTCTATTCCCACTGAGCAAATCCATCTTTGTCTTGGAAAAGAACATGGCTATGTAAAATAAACTCTTACCAGCTGACAAGTTTGTCAAACCATCCTCTCTAGCACAACTGAACACTTGAAGCCATCACCCACCTTTCTGAGGACCAATCCTTGACTCTCACCTCTCCCACTCTTCCTCCACTACCAGTCCAACTCATTCACTAAAAATCTAAATTTTTCTTCACTCAGAAAAGTTATGGTTGGCAGGAATCATAGGTGAAAGCAAAAGCTCTCTAAAAGTGGCTTGTACGGCTTTGTGGGAAGTTATGTGTTTTCATTTTGTTATGTTATTTATATACCACCCTTACAGTCATAGAGCCAAGACAACACCATACAAAAAGAATATTTAAAAACAACATTTATATAAAAACTACAAAACAATAAGAGCTAAAACAGCAGGATCTAAATTAAGTCATACGCAGGGTGCTGGACAGGAAAGGTCTCAGGGTGGGAGATGGGTAATTGTTGCAAATGAACTGACCTTGGGCACCTCTAGATTGTCAGTATTTTGCAGGTGGGATCCAAGCAATTAAGGTGCTCTTGTCACTACCGTAGCTGTCAGGAAGGTGGTGAGAAAATGCATTGTAAAGTGTAGAATGAGTGAACAATTAACAAGAAGATGTATAAACACCCCACAAATAAAATGAGATGAATGCCAGTTGTCCTATAACCTCCCCACAAAGAAATTGAAATAAAAGCTCAATAAAAAATATAATCTAACCTCCATGTAAGCTTTATAGATGCAAATCAGGATGAATGTTCAACAAATAAATTGTATGTATGAGTAAGAGCTCATTTTCAGTGCCTGATGAAAGCAGCTTCAGAAGCCTTCAGTGAACAAGGCCCACCTGGCGCACAGGTACAGCATCCTCAAGGTAGGTTGGGATGTTCCTTCAGGAAAATATCTCTTCTCACTTTGCAGGTGTTGTAGAGATGAAATACACCACAATCACTTGGGCAGTCTTCCTTGGCATCTTGCAAAGCGGAGAGGGATTTCCACCTTTACACCAGTGTGTAAGCCAGAACATAATTCCAGAAAACGATTGTCCAGAAAATAGGGCTTTGAAAGCAATGGCTTGCTATAACACAGACCAATGCTGTTATGTTGGAGGTGGGGTTTATTAGAAGCCTATAACCTGGCAGTTCCAGCATTCATGCTTCTGTCTCCCAATAGAAAAATGGTGGTTCTTGTGAGCTTTTAAATTCTCTCTCCAAGATCTGGCTCAGAGGGAGCTCAGTTTCTGAACCAATACTTGTAAGAAGCGTGCTGTGGCTTTTGGTACATAAATGTGTAAGCATCGCAGAAAAATCTTCTGGAAAAAGCATCCATCTGCTTGGTGTCCACAGTAGCAAATTCCTCGGGTGTCATAGCCAGATAGTCTCCAATCTGAGGGCAGGCCTTGACCACAGGAATGTTAGTTCCTTTCTCATTTTCTAAAGAAAAACAGGGACAGTTTAAAAAGAGTCAGCTAAAGATTATTATTAGTAGTAGTTTTCAGTAGAGATTGTACTGTGTTACAAAACAAAGAAACATGGAGAAGTACATATAGCATCTGCATTTTTTATTTATAGAATCATACCAGGAAATGGCAGAAGAGAGCTGAAGAGTTTTTGTGACACACGAGGAGACCCTCCCCAGAGCCCCAAAAAGACATCGGTGAGGACAGAGGGAGCCCTAAAGAGACTGGAGGCACAGCAGGGCTTTGTTTAGGTTGCTCAGCCTCCTCACCTAGCAGCTGACGCCTGGGGTAGCGCAGCTGCTGCATGTTGCTGCTGCTTTTCTGTGCCTCCTCCAGCTGGCCCCAGAACTTCAACTCTAGCTGGAGAGAGAGTTGTGTGTGGAGAGAAAGCTGGAGAGCAGGCGGGAAATGGGCATTTAGAGCCTTTTTAGAGGGTGCCCCCCACTTTACTCAATTTCACTTAGGCTCACGGGGGGCCCAAAATGTGACCCCTGCGTAAGTGGTGGGGGTGGATGTAGTTAAGCATTGTGTGAGCTTGTGAAGAGCAAGACAGTAATTATATTTGTTGCCATGATTCAGCAGTGCTGAAGAAAGCCATGTCCAAGTGAAAATAGGGAGGAAGTAAGAACTAATGGGAAAGGGAGAGAAAACCTTGGAAACACGTGTTGAAGCTGGCGGAGCTCTGGTTTTTAGAATAACCCCCACAAATAAGGCCCAAGATCCTTGCTTACGCAGTGTGCCAGCCATGCTGTCGAAGAAAAGCCAGGAGTGTCTCAATGGGCCGTATTTAACAAAAGCCACGTAATGGCTGCTTTCTATGCAAAGGACGGCGAAGAGATCCAAGGTGTGCTGCTTTGTGGGAAGGCTGTTGGGTCCTAGTCCTTTGTAAGGATGCTTCGGTCCAATTCGATGAGATGGTGGCTGGAGGAAAGAAACAGATGAATGCTAGTCAGAACTTTTTCGGGCTTTTCCGCATCTTAAAGTGGTGATTATAATGTTCTGTTTCCTTGTGCTAATCCTGGGTGTCACACTTTGACTGTGTCACCCTTCAGTGCAGTGCAGCAATGTAGGCTTGATCTTTGCAAACCTGTTGAACTACAGCAGGAGGCCACCACCTGTATTTTCCAGACACAATTGAAGACATTTTTGTTTTGGCAGGCTTCTCCAACTGCATGAAAAGACCTCGCTGCTTCAGGTGTTCACTTTGCATTGCTTTGAAACCTATTTTCAGGGTTTTTTTTGTACTGTTTTAAAAAAACATTTTAGCCATGTCTATGTAAATAGCCTTGAGACATTAAAAACGTAAAAGGCAAATTTGTAAATGAATTAATAATAATAAACCCCTAGCTGACAGCCCGGTACAGACTGTGCCATTTGCGTAGCTGGTTTTTCACTATAACTGGAAATCTCAGCCAAGAAATTGCCTGAGGTACCTGGAATGTTTATTGTGCAAAGAGGATTGTGGGAGGCTAACCAGTTGGGACATACTTTGGGGTTTCCCAATAGGGAGAATGTGTTATTTCCTAGAAAACAAGTTAGCATGTTATGGAGGAGGAAGGAGAATATGCAGGTTACGGAGTTCTGAAGGAAAGTCCTTGAGGTAAATTTACGAACTTTTTCAGGGAGGGTGCTGTGCCTTTTTCAGCTGCACAACCAGCAGAAATCTAGCAGAGAAAACTATCCACATCTCTACCTACAGGGAGAATGTTGTTTGTTGAAATTGTGCCAAAGCTGGCAAGCCTAATTTTTGCATGCTTGCCTGGTGGGTGGGTAACTCCACATGTAAGTGTGCAAGAAGCTGTAGCAATAATTAGGTGAAAGGGGTGGGTGTAAAATAGCATGGAATGAAAGGTGGTAAGTCAAATTGTAACAGAAATGTGTAACAGATTTGGAATTAATTGGTTAAATTTATGAAAATTTAATAAAAAACCTAAGGACAAAGGCTCATTGTTCACATGGACCATTTGGCTACCTGCTAGCAACTCTTGCCAATGTCATTACAGAACCCTCCCACTGAAATAATCATTCATTGCTCCTTTGTACCTTAGAAAGGTTCTCAAACAGTTTAATGAGTTTAGGATGCAGGAGGGAATCCAGTTGGCACCGTGAGCATCCGTGGGCTGCCTCTCCTCCACAAACACAACACACCCGTGGAGCTACAATCATAGAAAAAGAACCCAGGTTTGTTACAGTAGTCTTCAATCGGTTTTTAGTAACATCAAAACCAACCAGAATCAAATCTTTGATTTACCTTGCTCCACCATATCTGTGAGGTCAAGCTCGAGAGAGGGATACACTGATGAAAACTTCTTATAGCTCTTCCCAAACCTAGGCATCTGTAAGATGAGGCATGAAGGAATCTGGAAGAAACGGACATTTTTGAAAAGGGTTTGTATGTGTTTTGCTGTAAGTTGGCTCAAGATGGAGTGATCCAAATAGAACTGCTCCTGAATAGATCGTTCTTGGTTGTTGTTGAGGTCTTTAAAATACTGAGAATCCAATATTCTAACCTTGAAATATACACAGTGCTACCTAAAGCCAGTTGCATACCTCATCCAGCTTTAAGCCATATGAGAGCAGGGATTTTTCCAGTAGCTGCTGCACAGTGGGCACTTTGATTGTAGCATCTTTCTCTGCAAGGATCTGGTAGCAATTATATTCTAGCACTTCATTGTCTGACCTAAATTTTCGGGGGGGAAGAAGTTTTGAAGCTCAGTTGTTTCAAAGCATATTATGTACGTGTAGATGTATACCAATGTTAACCCACTATCACAAGTGCACTGTCTAGTAAAAGTCTGTACAAAAGTGGCATGGAGGATGAATCACTTGCTCTAAGGCCAGCAAAACCACACACATTTGTCAGCACCAAGATCTACTGCAGGAATATATTCATTGCATTACAAGAGAGAGCAACAAATACTACCTCCGGAGGCTTAACTGTGGAGGTGACTGTGTGCAACCCATAGCTTTTTCTCTCCAGTGTTTGCCTGGAGGCAAAGAATCTGGGTCAAGCCATACCTTCCCAATCAAAACAGCACAAGTAGCTGTGTATGGCTTGACTACTACCACCATGTTTTAAAAAAATGTCATTATTGGGGTATAATATTGACCAGGCCGTTGTTTTCTTGCTTTCAAGTTGTTTTCCCTGCCCTCTCATTTTCAGCCAATTTATAGAAGCTGTACCTCTTAGGCAAATTAACAGATTTGTGTTGGGCTCCTTCCTACTGAAAAACTTCACCTCCCAACCTATCTCAACTCTATGCCGTCTGTCCTCATCCATGTGACACAGCTAGGCTCCCACCCACACCCAGTGCTGCAATGAAATGGGCTCCAATCCCAGGTCTTGCCTAGTCACCAGATTTTATGAATCCAAGAGTTGGCATCCCTAGTCACATGGTAGATATACTGCCCTGGTGACTGGCCCTCAGAGCCAAGATAAAAAAAAGATCAACAGATCAAAGCCATACCTGATTTTGAGCAAGGGTTCTACAGCCAAGACCTCTCTGAGAAGGACATTCAGAAACTCCTCTGGATCTGTCAACAGGAGTCTCTATTAGGATAGCAAAAGGCCTGCAGCAATGTGCAGAACTATACTCCTAGTTTGCACACTCTTCATTTGTGGACATATTCCAGATACTTCAAAGTGTCTGAGTGTATTTTTTAGGGGAGGAGGGAAGCAAGCAGTGGCAAAGTGACCTCCCCGTGTCCCCAGAGGTGCATTGAATGGACTATGATGACATTGTCCCTTACCTTTCTCTTCTGTAACAAAGCTGTCACATCGCAGCGACCTCCTCAAGTTCATCACATTCTCAGCTCCCACATAGCCATGCCTGGGAAAGATCAATACTTGCATGAGATATGTGCTCGCCTGCTTACAATGAATGTTCATTAATGGGCAACCCAGATCATCTAGGAATGATGGTTGCACCTGCCTGCTCACAATTTTGTCTTTAGCCAGAGAAAGAAATGTGTGCTGTTGGGACTGCCTGGGAAAAAACCAGCCCCAGGGAGCTGCAAGGGAATGCAGCTGCTATGGCAGAAACTGATGCTGTTTCAAGGTTAATCCTGCTGTGTCTTGTCCATGTTCAATGTGTATAATTACATTTTTTTAAAAAAGCTAAACATGTTGTTTAGTCTTTGACCAACTACAACACAAAACAGCCTGCATTCTCTCCATGAAAGTGACCTTGTAATAGACAGCCCTGCAAATTCCTATCACTTGGGGGAAGTGGAAAGTATCAAGGGAAAATACTAGATGAGCCATTAAACATCAGCTCATGCCTTCCTAAAAAGCAGGTTCATTCAATGGTGCAAAGAAGATCCTTAAAATCTGCACCTGGAAGCAGATGTGCTGGTGTTTGCATGATAACAGGGAGATTTCCTTCAAGGGCTACCTGAAAAAATTAAGGTTATAGCTCTATTTTCTCTTAACAGAAACTTGTTTTATGAATTCCATGAAATGTATATAATGCAGTGAAATGCACAACTTCATTAGAAAGCATGGGTGGGGAACATGTGGCTGTCCAGATGTTGGCTGGTGCTGGTGGAAGCTGCAATTCATCATGGCTGTTGGTCAGGGGTGAGAGGAGTGATACTGCACCCCATCTAAAGATGGGGTGGTGCATCCTGTTTGACGGCTTGAGGGGAAATGGGAAGTGCTGCCCCACCCAGCTGCTGCTATTACGCTGCACCCCTCACCTAGGTTGTGCCTCTGTGGTGCAAAGCAGCAGCAGCAAGTTCTGGTGAGATGTCATCAGAAGTCAGCATTGATGCCAGTGCTACTTCTCCAGCAGCACTGGGGCAAGTGGGCATGCTGCTACAATGTCAGTTTAGCCTGATTCATTTCCCAACCCCCTGCTCTGTACTAATTAACACAGGCCAGCAATTTGCTCTTTGAGAAGCTGTCGTAATCACACCAATAATTACTTCTGTGGACAGTTTGATCAGTTCTTTCAACCACTCTGCATACTAATTTTCACTGGCCAGGGGAAGGAGTTCTTGCTCTTTGTGCATTTCCTAAAATAAATAAGGCGGCAGTGGGGAGCCTCTGGCCTGTGGGCTAAATCAGGCCTGGCATAGGTTCCAGTTTGGCCCAGAAGGCCATTGCCCCCAAAGGTAACAGGTGACATCAGGTGTGGGGCAGGTAGAGACACGGCTGCAAAGAAACCGCTGGGAGCCTTTAAGTGCACTCACAATTGTTACTTGACAAGTGAGGCTTGCTGCAGTGCCAACTGGCTTATCAGTGGTGACAGCGAGCCCAGATAGGATCTCCAGCACTAGAGAGATCCTTGAAATGCTATCGTGTAATCAACATGGTCCATGGGAGTGGGGAGAACAGGATCTGGCCCCACTAGCTGTCCCCTACCTCTACAGTATGGTATTTTCTATTATTGACCTGCTTAATTAGGCAGGATGAAAAGTCCAGTCCAAAGTTCCCTTATTCTTATAATAAATTACAGTCCATCACTGAGCACATGAATACCACAGATAGAGTACAAGCACTTTGAACATGCAATGGAACTCACTGTCTCAAAGGCTGCACAATCTGCTGCCTCAAGATTTGCTGCACTGTTGCATCGCGCACGTCAGATGAATAGAGGATGCCATCCAAGGCAGAGGAGAAGCTGAATAAACTGCAAAGAAATGTGCACATAAAACACATGAACTGAAATAGAAAAGGAGGTCATCACCTTTGTACAAAATGGGTACCATGGCCTGCTACTTCCTAGTGTAGCTGCTGATGCAACTGGCCCTCCAAGGGCTGGGTACCATTTTGGCTTCGTCTAGTAGTCAATGTGCAGCAGCTCATCATATGCTGCTAAACTACAGCTTCCATCAGCTCCATCAGGCATGGTCAGTGATGATGATGGAAATTGCAATCCTAAAAAGAACCATGTTGGATCAGGCCAATGGGTCATCTAGTCCAACATTCTGTTCTCCAGTGTGCCATCATTGGAAGCATGAAAGCAGGACATGAGCGCAACAGCACTCCCCCCCCCGGCCATTCCCAGCAACTGGCATTCAGAGGCATACAGCTTCCAAATGTGGAGTCCATCTGTAGGGCCCACGTTGGCTATTCCTGGTCTATTTTGCAGGAAGGACAGGACCATGAAGATTCCAAAAAACCAAAGCACTATGATCAGAAAAAGGCAGCAAAATAAAGGGGAGAAGGGTTTGCTGAATGCATTGCTGAATGGAGGAGGCAGTGTGGAATGATGGAGAGACCACAGAGCTGGACCCCAACAAGAGCCAACACTGAACAAACCTGTAGAGGGTAGTGTCTAGGTAGCAGGAGTTGCAATGCCCCTGGATGCCCTTCATGATGCCTTCCATCTTCTGCAGGACGTCATGTTCCCATGCTGTCTCAGCATCATCCTCTGCCAAGTGCTCCATTATGTAACTGCCTGCTAGAAGAACAGTTGGGGTATGGTAAATGATGGTCCTGTTATTAACCCTGCCTTCACCATGAGAGCCAAAATACCTAAAGCAAGACATATGGGGAACACACGGCTCTCCAGATGTTGCTGCTGAACTCCAATTCCCCTCAGCCCCAGCCAGCATGATCAACGGTCAGGGATGACGGTAGTTGTAGTCCCACAACTACAAGATGGAGTAGGGCTGCCATATGTCCAGATTTTCCTTGACATTACAGGGATGACATCCAGGGGGGCAATTTGTCCTGGATCTTTGGCAAGTAAACTAAAAAAAGCTCAACAACTTTTGGGGTGTCTTGGTTTTTACTTTTCAAAATATGGCAATCTTAACATTGAGGGCCTGCAGACCCCCAGGGAAACCTGAAAGGGGATTGCAAGAGGGACAGTCTGAACGTTCTTACTCTCCTCCCTGTGATCAGAATTTCAGATCCCTGAGGACTGTAAGGCCCCTCCCATGGATGCAAGACTATGATGCCTTGAAATACTGCCCTGGGTTTTATGCCCAACTGCCAAGCAATCCAAGCAATTGCCTGGGGTGGCTGGATTTTGAGTTGCATCCCAGCACTCTCTGTGGCACTGGAAGAGATCTTGTGAAGTCCCCTTCAGATCACATGGTATTGCTGCTTGCTCTTGCCCTGTAAGTTTGGGGGAAAAAATTTGCAGTGGGTCTGCCCTAATGACAGAAAGTGGCAGGAGGGCAGGGGAACTTCAGTAGTTGTATTTATTTTTAACAGCAACTAGCTAGCACTCACTGCCCAGGCAAGACTAAGGTTCCAGCTCCTTCCCACTGAGTTATGTGGGGAGCCACACCCAGAGAGGGGAAGGGCACTTCTATTACCTAACAGGCATGTCTCTTACAGGTGCACAAACACACTACCAGGCACACCAAGGTCACGAAGCACAAATCATAACTCATTTGTTTGTGATCTTCCCGGATATCACAAGAACTAAGAAATTAGGGGACAATGATCTCAAAACCATGGATCTCTTTAATAAGAAATATTGTGCAAACAAACTGGAAATTTTAGGGGACTGAGGTCTTGCAACTTCATCACCTACTCTTACCTTTCTTAAGGGATCTCTGGCCAATCTCTTTGCACCAAACGGGATTGGTAATGCTGGAGCTAACAGCGACAATCTTGCTTGCATCGATTTTCAGCCTGGAGGAGCTGTTACCGAGGGCAATAATTCCTGGATCCTGGTTTAAGAAGCAAAGAAAATAATAATCGGTGTTGAGAATACTGCTTTTTTGAAGCAATAATCCATACCAAGGATGGGGAAACTGTATCAGTTGGACTGCATCTCCCATCATTCTTGATCACTGGCCATGCTGATGGGAGCTATCACATCCCTGATCTATATTTTCCCTCCCAAACTTATTGCTGCAATGGCAGTACCAGTTTATTTTAGGGACAATTCCATTTGCCGAAGGTAGTGCCTTATGCATTTAAGAATGGTCATATAGGGGGGTATCATAAAGTATATATTTAAGGATAGGTGATAAAGAGTAAGGGATGCAAAGATGCATAGAAAAAGAGGCTAAAGGATTAGGGGATTCAGAGAAGGACCTGTGATGAAAAATGGGGAATCTGAAGGCTTTGCTCCACAGCAACTAAAAGCTTGGCCATTAGCAGGAGCAGAACAGTACCAGAATACTCTGAAGTTAAACCCTGCTATGGCCTCACCAGCAACTCCACCTCAATGAGGACCATCCTCAGCTCTCCACTGCCCGGTTTCCTGCGCCGTTCCCAGAAGCCCCTCACAATACCAACAGTCGCCACTCTGCCATATCTTAGTTGCAGCACATCGTGGATCCTCAGGCAGCAAATGGAACAGAAGAGCTGTTCATTGCAGAACAGGCTATGCCTCTTTTGTGGGCTCTCAATGGTGAGCAACAGGGCAGCCTGGTGTCGGCTGAGAGGTCTTATGTGGCTGCTCATCACGGCTATGACAGGCCTGGACTTCATGTCAACTATACGACCTTTGCTGTGCTTGCCCTCCACAAAGCATCCTATGGACCCCAAGGGGATCTTCTTCCTGCCGGCACAGATCTCTCGAGTTACAATGAAGGCCTCTTTCTTCTCTGGAGCAAAATCCATGGCAGCAAATACAACCTGTAAACATGAAAAAAAAACAGGATAGGAGATGATTGCCTTAGAGGCTTGCAAGAGACAAACTCAGGTTATAAATGGTTGGTGGGGTTTTATAGTGTGACCAGGGCTGTTGCTCAACTGAAGAAATTCATGTTCATTAATTATAGTTGCAGACTAATTGACTTCTTGTATATAAATAAAAGCAGTAGTTTGGAAATCGAATGAATACTTCAACTATTTTTAAATCATGCAAGTGTGTTGCAAGTTTTGCCTTAGATCCATTTTTTATTGTGTGGGACAAAAGAGGACTCTTCTAAGAAATCACTTTTTATCTAGGTTTTTATATTAAAATTATATTTTTAAATAATCTGCTGCCCAGTTAATTTAGAATATAATTTTAATTTATCAAAAATGTTTTAATCAGCTACAATAATTTATATATAAGGTTTCTTACCTGCCCTTTACAATCTTAGGTGAGTTCCAATAATACAATATACAGCTATAAAAACATGTAGGACAGTTGCAATTGTTTAAAATGAGTAACACAAACTATTCTTACCAAAATAGAACAATATAGATTCAGCAAAATAGATGGGTCCTCCAAAACAAAATACCTTAATTGTCAAAGGCCATTTCTACTTAGATTTAAGTTCCATTGGGTTCAATGGGCTTTACTCCCAGGTAAGTAGGTATGCTTAGGAATGCAGCCTTAGTCAATTAAGCAACGCAGTTGTACATATTATAATGACCTGGCATTTCTATAGCACATTTCCTAAGTGCTCAAACGTCATATACAATATTTCAGTAGCCCAGGGATAGAGCGCCTGTGTTGTCCTAAAGATGTTGTTGGACCACAACTCTGACCAGTGTAGGCAACGGTCAGGAATGATGGGTGTTTTAGTCCAAGCAAACTGGAGGGTCTCAGGCTCCTCACCCCTACAATAATCTGTAAATTTGATCAATATTGACAAATGGGAAACAGAAACAACAGTTGATTGCCTGCTGAGCTTAGTTTTGAACTGCAGGATTTCAGCTCAGATTTCTGGCCAGGGACAGCTGCTTCCCTAAGATCAAAAACGTGATGGTTGACACGATGCACTTCTTTTCCTACATGCAGCCCAAGAGAGCTCACTCACCTCCCATCACCGCCACCTCCCAGCTGCACATATTAGAGGCAGTGTGCTCAATGAATAGAATAAACAATAAGAAAGCCCCTATTCATGTTCTTTTTCTCTTTCTCAGGGACCTTAAGGCTATGTTAGTGAC
The DNA here is from genome assembly GCF_964234715.1 of Podarcis melisellensis. Classification (NCBI taxonomy): domain Eukaryota; kingdom Metazoa; phylum Chordata; class Lepidosauria; order Squamata; family Lacertidae; genus Podarcis; species Podarcis melisellensis. The sequence continues at coordinate 27,634,859 of NC_138538.1, forward strand.
CCTCTCTGCCCCAGCTCAATCAATCAATGCACCCTTAGCTCAGAAGGACCATACACCTGCGTTTTTACAGCCTTCTGTAAAGCTAACTTTACCCACAAAACTTTTGCCAGATGTAAGTTAATAGTACAGATTAAAGTTACACTGACTCTTTTAAATCTGCTATTTCCTAATTTTTGAACTCATCACATGGCAAGATGGGAGATATCATTATACTATTTATATAATTGCAGAAAAGGGGAATTGTACAGTTGAAAAAAAACCAAATGCTGAATGTGGAAAACTGCATACCCTCCAACATTTTTCTGATGAAAATAGGGACATCCCATTCCATAATAATCAATTTACGATTTAAACCCCACACATCTTACTGGGTAGCCCCAGTCACTCTGAGCAGCTTCCAACATAATAAAACATTCAACATTAAAAAAGCCTTCCCTATACAGGATTGCCTTCAGAAAGCTTGAGGGTTGGATAACTCCATACCATCCAACATTTCTCCAATGAAAATAGGGACATCCTAAGGAAAAGCGGGACATTCCGGGATCAAATCAGAAACCGGGATGGTTTCTCTAAATCAGTGATGTCCCTGGAAAATAGGGACACTTGGGGGGAGGCTGAAAGTGTGCTTCAGGTTCCCCCTTTCTGAAATAACTGAAATGAAGATCACCATTGGGTTTGAATGGCATTGTAAAACAATTCATTTATTTCAGTGTATCCAATGTTTCGCTGAAGAATTGACCCTTTTGAATTATGGTGCTGGAGGAGACACTTAAGGAAATCAGCCCTGAGTGCTCACTGGAAGGACAGATCGTGAAGCTGAGGCTCCAATACTTTGGCCACCTCATGAGAAGAGAAGACTCCCTGGAAAAGACCCTGATGTTGGGAAAGATGGAGGGCACAAGGAGAAGGGGACGACAGAGGACGAGATGGTTGGACAGTGTTCTCGAAGCTACCAGCATGAGTTTGACCAAACTGCGGGAGGCAGTGGAAGACAGAAGTGCCTGGCGTGCTCTGTTCCATGGGGTCACGAAGAGTCAGACATGACTAAACGACTAAACGACAACAATCCAATGTTTGGAGGGGGAAAGATTTTTGTCTGACATTTTGAATGCAAACTTTCATTTACACATTATAGAAAATACTGGCTGAATGTTATTTCCTCACACCTGTTATATCCAAATCAACCTAAAGACAAAGTCATGAAAGTGGAAAGTTACCAATTTACTAGCTTCACTATTTTTTATTTGTTGTATACAAAGTCTGTCAGTCGCTTTTACATCTAGCCCTACAACGCAGTTTGCTTACCTGACCTTGGCAGGGATCTGATTCCTGGCTTGTCAGTCACTGCAAAGAGCCGGCTTTGCTCTTTTTATAAATAGCAGCAAGGGTGTGTCCTGCTTCTTCTGTAGCAATACAGTACAGCCTCCAGGGTGGATTTTAAGACACAGAACAACATTGGCATATCTAACTTCTGGCCCCGCCCTTGGAAAGAAGACCCACAGCTCTTCTAAAGTGTGGCAACAAATAAGCACTTCCAATGTGCAAAGTGCTTAACAATGTGTGTGTGTGCGCGCGCGCGTACCAATGCACTATCTATCCCTCCTTAACCTTAAAGGAGTAAATAGGATTTTGTCTTCTGCAAGTCTAACCTCACTACAAGGCTCCCACCTGCCTTCACTATTACACCAGTACTGTACAGTGACTGCACTCCTGTTGCAAGATAAAGATTAGTGCCATCATAAATCAAAACAGAAATCACCCTTTTGGATTAAAGGGTGCTTCTGGGCTGTTACTACTGTATTTCCAGGTGGGATTCAATCAAATAATGCCAGATTCAGGTAGTGTAAATAAAAGTTGATTTGGTGCTCTTGCACAGCAAGCCTTCTCTCCTACCCTTGACAAAATTGGACTTTGTGCAATAACGAAAGAGATGGGGAAATGGCCGGGACAAAGTGGAATAACAATTGCTTGATGCAGTGTTGAACAACCTCGCTGCAAACTAATCAGAGTGCATGCTCAATAAATAGCCAATGTTATCTAACAAACCTTGCACAAACAAATCAGGGAGAATGCTCAATAATGAGGTCATGTAGAAGCAACCACAAATTGACCATCTGTACTGAGGCTGGAATCAGCAGCTGGCATTTCTGGGCAGCTTTGAGGGCATTTTTCTCTCTCCTTGATCCCACTTGACCTAGGCTCCTGACCCTTTGGTCCCCCCCCACCCCTCAGTTCTGATGCATCTAATCCTCATTTCAAAGGTATGTGTACTGTAAATGTTAAAAAAGGAGATACTAACATTTTTTCCCCATTAGAAGATCATAGTTGCAAGACAAAGTTATGACTAACAAGGAACTCCTAGGTCAACTTGATATAGATGTGACCTCACAGAATTTGCAGTTACTCAACCTAAACACACACTCATAAGTTGCTGGCTCAGTTTATTATTATTATTTGCAATAGGCTTATTCTGCCTCATTCACCACAGCTGGTGCTTTATATTCTACAGGGTGCATCTACAGTAACCCATAATCATGTCACAAATTGAGAACTGGGTCATTGAAGGGTGGAGTATTTACATATATAGTGAAACGCTTCCCCTTAAAATTGTTGATGGACATTTCTCCTGTGTTTCATGGCCTCACACCCAATGCACTCCTGTGACATTGGGCTAGTGGGGTACTGTGGGAAGCACTTGAGGCAGTATTCCACTCACTCAGGCATAGGCAAACTCTGACCCTCTAGATGTTTGGGACTACAATTCCCATCATCCCTGACCACTAGTCCTGTTAGCACTAACTTAGCACAAGGATTCCTGCTAGTGCAACAAGTTTCCCCCCACTCCCCTCCCCCTATGTGTACCTCACACTCTCCCCAAATGTGCTCCAGAGAGTTGGGGGAATTTATAGAATAAATTTAGGGGCATTTGTTGTTGTCATTTTAAAAAAAGGAAAACCTTTAATTGGGCAAGCTGTTAAGGCCTGGCGTTAAGTTGGTGTGGAATTTTACCTTTCAACATCGCATTAGCTGGTTTTAACTGGGCAGCTAAGATGCATATTTTAAATCTATTGCATCCTGCCTCTGAGATAGGGCAATCTAGGAAATAGAAATAAACAAACAAACCCAGAACACTGCGCACTTTACAAAATATCAAATGCATTTTAAGTGCCTACATTTGAAAATGCTCTAAAGTTTCTGTCACAGAAACCCAGGATCCAAATTATTTTTCTTATAACACATCAACCCCTCTATGTTTGTAATAATATGATTAATATCTCAGAACTGTTTCATTGTCTACTTGTTTAGTATTAGGGGGAACCAGTGGGGACATGCAGTTCTTTTTGTTCTATAGTTAATTAATTGATCAACAAAGTTAAAGAACTGTTTTGACTAGATACTGTATAGGACTCAAGCAGGAGCAGTCAAGTAACCCTTTAAAAAACCAAAGTGGTAAGACTGTCCCTTACCACTGTGGCAACTGGGTGAACCATTAAAATTTAGTTCTTTTAAAGCTGTGCATTCTTCCTCTTCATTGCTGGAGCGCACATCCAATCTTAATTGGAGTCAACCACAAACATCAAGAACTCCCCCCCCACACACACCTAGGTGCATGGAAATCTAGATGAGAGAAAGAAAGGCAATACCTTGCCCATTTCCTTGATATGTTAGTAGTGTGTGCACATGTGTGTGTGTGCGTGCACACAAAATAATCCCATCCTGCCCCCCAAAACAGGGAAGCACTCAGATATGTGATAGTTCCTCACTCCCATCTGCAGTTCAAAGTGGTACAAGCCAGGAACAATTCTGCCATATAACTGCTACTTGTGCAGGCAACCCATTACAGTGGTATCTCAGGTTACAGACACTTCAGGTTACATACTCCGCTAACCCAAAAATAGTACCTCGGGTTAAGAACTTTGCTTCAGGATGAGAACAGAAATCATGCGGTGGCAGCGTGGTGGCAGTGGGAGGCCCCATTAGATAAAGTGGTGCTTCAGGTTAAGAACAGTTTCAGGTTAAGAACGGACCTCCAGAACGAATTAAGTTCTTAACCCGAGGTACCACTGTACAGTACAGTGGTACCTCAGGTTACATATGCTTCAGGTTACATACGCTTCAGGTTACATACTCCGCTAACCCAGAAATATTACCTCGGGTTAAGAACTTTGCTTCAGGATAAGAACAGAAATCGTGCTCTGGCGGCGCAGCGGCAGCGGGAGGCCCCATTAGATAAAGTGGTGCTTCAGGTTAAGAACAGTTTCAGGTTAAGAACAGACCTCCGGAATGAATTAAGTACCACTGTATACTTAAAAAGCTTGCCTTGAAACATTTCAGTCCATCTGCTCCTTGGGGATACAATATTGTGTCATGAGTGATGGATGGGGCATGCTCAATTACAGTGCTAATAAGAACATAAGAGCATAATAAGAGCCTGATTGATCTGGCCAATGGCCCACCTTGTCCAGCATCCTGCTCTCACAGTGGCCAATAAGGTTCCAGTGGGAAGTTTGTGAGTAGGACATGAACACAACTCTCCCCACCTGTGGTTTTCAGCAAGTGGTAGCCCTGAGGGTGGGCACAGGGCAGGCTGCATGGTATATGCAGCTCTATCCTCTAATATGTTGCCACCATCCCCCCCTCACACACACCCAGTACCTGTGGCCTGAGATAGTGGGCTCACTTTGCCTGCTGGTAGGGCCGGCTCTGCAGTCACAGTATATGTAATTTATATAGCATGGACGAAACCCTTCAAATTGAAGCACTCCTATCCAAATACATTTATCAAAATAAAATAAAATGATTTCTCTCATATGATTTGATGGAACTGTATGTTTTTTATCTTACTTTTATTTTACCCCTACCTTGGGTCTGCTTGTTGATGACAGGTGCGCTTAACAAGTTATTAAATAATGCAAATATAATTTAGTTATCTATGTCTGTTTTAAACATTTTACTAATTTTAATCTGTGTTTTACAGATGAGCATCTTCTGTATGCTATAAAAAGGTAAAGGTAAAGGACCCCTGACAGTTAAGTCCAGTCACAGACGACTCTGGGGTTGCAGTGCTCATCTTGCTTTACTGGCCGAGGGAGCCAACGTTTGTCTGCAGACAGTTTTTCTGGGTCATTGGCCAGCATGACTAAGCCACTTCTGGCAAAACCAGAGCAACGCACGGAAACACCGTTTACCTTCCCGCCAGAGTGGTACCTATTTATCTACTTGCACTTTGACGTGCTTTCGAACTGCTAGGTGGGCCGGAGCAGGGACCCAGCAACGGGAGCTCACTCCGTCATGGGGATTCGAACTGCCAACCTTCTGATCGGCAAGCCCAACAGGCTCAGTGGTTTAGACCACAGCACCACCTGCATCCCTAGTGCCACCCATGTCCTTGTATGCTCTACTTGTCCTTAAAAAAAAAAAGCTGTATATTCGAGAAAAATTTAATGGCTGAGTGGCATACAAATCTTTCTTAACCATCAGCATCCCTGCACCTGTAATTATGGTCTTTGCCACACCTGTGTTCGCCAAACCTTGTTTCCCCCCACTTTTCTTGGGAAGGGGCCCATTCTATGCAAGGCTGGTGTGTGTGTATGTAGACAGATATAGATTAGATTAGATTAGATCATAGATATATGATTTTGTATTAATGCCTCATTTTTATACTGTGGATAACTGTGCATTTTTGCAATATTTGGCGTAAGTTTGGCTTAACTATTTCCTTTCTCCTCCTGTGACGAGGCTGCATTTTAATATTTTAATGTTTCGATATTTTAATGTTGTATTTTAATTTCGTTTTTAAGTTGTATTCATTTAACTTGTTTTTATTATTGCTTGTTAGCCGCCCTGTGCCCGGCCTTGGCTGGGGAAGGTATAAATAAAAATTATTATTATTATTATTATTATTATTATTATTATTATTATTATTATTATTATTATTATTATTATTATTATTTTGCCTGTTGTTGCTTCTGTTTCCTGCACACCATTTAGACATAGTCTTCAATCTATTAAACGGCATAGAAAAGAGATAATCAGCCATCAGCCCCACGGTCCCCTTGGCTCAGGTGGGCGGTCCCTGTGCTCCAAGCCCAGCCCTCCTCCTCCCTCTCGGCTTCCCTTCCGCCACTTCCGGAGCGGGGTCCTTGGCTCGGAGGCGGCGGCTGCCCGGCCCGGGAGGCGCAGGCAAGCAGGCAGGCAGGCAGGATGGCGACGGCATCAGCAGCCTCCGCGTCCGCAGCGTCGTCTGCGGCTGGTGCCTCCGAGAAGGAGGCGAGCCAGCAGAGCAGCCTGGGCGCCTACTCGCCCGTCGACTACATGAGCATCACCAGCTTTCCCCGCTTGCCCGAGGAGGAGCCCGGCGGCGGCGGCGGCGCCCCCGAGAGCTGCCTGCGCTCCAGGAAGGAGGAAGACGCGTTCCTGGCCGAGCAGGACACGGGTGAGAGCGGGAGCCGCCTGCCTGCCTGCTCCCTGCACCCTCCATCCGACCATGACTCCATGCTCCATCCTCCCATCCACCTCCGCTGCCTCCAGCCTTCGCCCACAAGTCCTAAGCAAGCATCTTCCCGCATCTCGCCCCCCTCCTGCGCCATCCCTTCCTCCTCCCCTTCCCCAGAAGCATTTGGCACCAGCGTTTGGATGGCGCAGCAGCCATCCCTCGCCTCCTCTGAACGTCCCGGCCCCGGGATCGGGACCCCACTTCTCTGCAGCCATATTTGACTCCTCAGCCTCCTCTCCCCACCCACCCAGAGCGGAGGATGGTGCTGCGTGAGCATCGCTCTCCCGCCTGGGTACCAACTCCTTGCACATCCCTGCCATTTCCCTTCCTCCTGTCTTTGCCGCTCTCCACCTTTCTCATCCACATCTCCCATTTCATTTCCTCTCCTTTTCTGCTCTGCTACTTTCCCCTTTCGGGGCAAGAAAGTGAGTGGCTTTCCAGTCCTCCACCCCTCCAGATCTTGCAACCCACCCTGTGTTTGCTTCTCCACAGAATACCCTTTTGTGCTAAAGCAGCCTCCTCCATCCTCATTATCTTCCCAACTCTCCCACCTCCTCTGAAAGCTCCAAATCAGCATCTCATGGTTTTACCTCCGCCCCTTTTGGTGGGGGTGACTGGATGAGCCTTCCCCAAAATGTTGATTTTCACAGTACTGCCAAGTTAATTGCTGAGCCTAGTCACTCCCATCCTACATAATGCTGAGACTTTTATGTGGCATCCTTTTGTTCAGTAATGCCTGAAAAATGGGGAGGGATGGGGGACAGAGGTCCTTCCCTTTATCTCTGTGAAGATATTGGAAAACATAGCAAGGGCAGAGTTTTATGTTCTCTCACCAGCCATTGGCAAGCATTAAGACTGCCCTTGGAGACTTTTACTATTTTTGTATCAGATCTGCACTGCAAAAGCCAGGTGAAATTTGGCAGAGGTAGCCAAGACCTACCCAACTTAAATGCAGATTCCACTAGTTCTTGCAATGCGATTGTACAGGGACAATGTGCAAAGTAGAGTTTCTGGTTGCTGCCCTCGTCTCATAATTGGATCTCTCTGAGCCACCCATTGAAACTGATTGGCAGAAGCTTTAGGATTGACAAAAGGAAGTACTCCTTCATTCAGTGTGCAGTTACATTTGCAGTTTACTGCCATCAGCTTATATTGCTTTCTAAAAAGGTTTAAACAGACTTATAGTGGATAGGCCAGAATAGCCAAATAGAACCTCCATGTTAAAGCGATAACTGCTGTGAATCTCAGATACCGGTGATAACTCACAAGAGGAAAGCAAGAAAGATCCATACTTGGCATATTTTTTGTAACCAGATTTTTGAATGACCTAACAGGTATCAGATTTGTAATTTGGTATATCCTTCTGCAATGAACTTACGGACTCATCACATTGTGAGAAATCCTCAGTTGGGACACATGTTAGAGGATTCAAATCACTAATTCAGCAGGTTAAAAATGAATGAAAAAGCCAATATGTTGATATGAATCTATAGAGACATGCCATCTAAAACATGCTGAACTCAACAGAACTCATTGGTTCTGATACAGATCCCCAGTAGTTCAGATAAGTGTTTTGATGTTTTCTCCACTCCCTTTCGCTATGTAACAATGAAGTAGTAAAAGCAAAAGCATGAACCATGCGCTTTTCTTTCTCTACCTCTACTGTAATGTGGAAAGTGAGACACACAGATCTTTCCTTGAATGAGACTTGGGAGTCTAATACTCTTCTGGAGTTTACAGGTCTTGCATTACTAGACAAAATTATTGATCTCCACTTTAAAATAGAAGCAAGGGGGGGGGAGGGAAGCAGCAGGTTTCCCTCCTTCTTCGTAGCATATGAAGGATCTCTTGGAAGATTCAGGACACTGAAACCGATATGTAAAAGAAGTGCTTCACTTTTATTTCATTGTCCCATCCTGACTCTTGTGTTTTCATATTTTTCATTTCCATTTGGTCTGCTTACTCCAAGCTTCTGAAATTTGCAAAATCTAAATAAACGTTTCAGTTTGGCACCCCCATGATTATATGTCAATCGTTTATTGATTCTCTTTTCAGATGCATATGTATCCATTGGCTAGAATCCTGAGTGTTTCCTCATTTGAAGTTTGTTTCATTGTTTGTCAATGTGTAAAACTACTGACACTCCTAACTGATATCTGTTGCCAGTATCTTTACAAACCTCTGTGCCCAGCATGACACTTTTACATGATGGGTTCTTCCAAGCTCTCAAAACTAGTAGCTGGCATGAAAATACAACTGCAAAAAAAGTTTTAAATAAATATTTGGGCTATTTCTGTCCCTCTGCATAAATATTAATAAAATGATCTATGCCTATAAAACCATTGCATTTCACTGCATTAGTTATTCATTATAATACTTTTTTTTTGCTCATATTGTCCATTTCAAATGTTCAAAGTTCCTCAACATAATTTATCTCAGTAATAATTATAATTCATAGACAAAGTTGCATTTGTGTTGATCTATATTTTGTTTCTCTGTTGGGATCTAGTCCTCATTTTCTGTCTCCCTTATGCATGTTTAAATATGCTGCCAGACATTGAACTTCCCTGCCAATGGTAGCCTCCAAGCAGGAAGCACCAGATATACCTTTCATCACAGTTTATGTGTGTTTTGGTTCTCCAGATGTTGCTGAACTACAAATCCTATTAGCTCCAGAAAGTGTGGGCAGAGGGCAGGAGTTATAGGCAGTGTAATTCAGCAATATTTATATATTAATGCTATATATGCACGCACGCACACACACACGCATGCACACACACGTATATGTATACACATGTATGTCAACAAGGTTGTAAGTATTGACCATAAAGTTGCAGTGTACAATATAACTTCTACATATTCTGCTACATCAATAGCATGGTGATACTATTTTGTATCACTAACAATTGATTACCAAGCAGTGGGACATCAAAACACATTCTCAGTCATTTGTTTTATATTGAGAAGGAGGGGATGTAAGCAGTAAATGTTATCTTCTGTTATAAATGAAATGCAGTTGGAAGTGGTTTTCTCCAAGGATACATAGAAAGATTAGTTTGAGTCTGAGTTACCATATCTTTTTATTAAGCAGAATATTTGGGGTGTGTTCAACTAACTCAGAGTAGACCCATTCAAATTAATGGCCATTCCTAACTTAGGTCCATTAATTTTAGTGGGTCTGCTCTTAGTAGTAGTTGAATACCAGCCCCTTTTTAACAGAAGGAAAACATAAATCTTTATTTAGCAGAGATAGGTTAAAGTTGGGTGTGTTTCACTTATGCCATAATGTCTCTTGTTGATAGTGATTTTGAAAGAAGCAAATAAGTATGGGCTGATTTGGGAGGAAACAGGGTTGATCCCATTACTTGCCTGCACTGGTGGTCATCGCAAGGGGTGGGACAGAGTTTCCTGTATTATCCTGATTGGAGGGATGAGATGGCACTCTTCTCCCTGACTCAGTGGGCAGGGAGAGGAACACCTGCTCAGCACTGTCAGATGACAGTACCCTGATGACCTGTTTGGCAGGAGCAGCTTGTTCACACCCCTCAACTGGAGCGATAAGTTTTACATACAAAGAGGAAATTTAGGGAAATAGAATATATATTACTGGTTTGGATGTTAAGCAAGCAAGCAAACAAGCAAGCACATAGGAGCTTTAGGAATACTTTTTCAGGCTGGCAGCAGTGGATGCCACGGACCAAACAGTGTAACATATTAATAGTGTAATCCTGTGATTCACATCACGATAAGTTCCATTGAGTTCAATGGCACTTACTCCCAAGTCAGTGTGTGTAGGATTGAAGCCTCAGAAAAAATGACTACTTCTTAGCAGTAGTGAGCAGTGTGGTGGACTGCTGCTACTCACCTGACCTGTGTTTGGTTATGTTGCTGCTTACAGGGGAGGAAGTCAAGGCAGCAGTGAGGTTAGATTGGGGCGAATGCATCAAACACAGTCAATCTGGTACTTCTGCCAGTACGTTTGCACCATGCTGACCTTGCCGCTAACTCCCCCTCTATCTCCTAGTAAGTAGCAGCAGTACAACTAACCAGAGGTCAGGTGAGAAGTGCCATCCCATCACACCAACTGCTACAGCATGCCAGGTTGGTAGATACTGTACCTCTTCACAGCATGAATAAAAGTCACAATTTGGTTATGCCCATTCATAAGCAATAATCATAATTTATTATTTATACCCCACCCATCTGGCTGAGTTTCCCCAGCCACTCTGGGCAGCTCCCAATCGAGTGTTAAAAACAATACAGCATTAAATATTAAAAACTTCCCTAAACAGGGCTGCCTTCAGATGTCTTTTAAAAATAGGACAGCTGCTTATTTCCTTGACATCTGATGGGAGGGTGTTCCACAAGGTGGGCGTCACTACTGAGAAGGCCCTCTGTCTGGTTCCCTGTAACTTCACTTCTCGCAATGAGGGAACTGCCAGAAGGCCCTCGGCGCTGGACCTCAGTGTCCGGGCTGAACGATGGGGGTGGAGACGCTCCTTCAGGTATACACTTAATTTACAGACATACCTTTAGGACACAGCTTACTTGATTTCTCAACGGTAAATTGTGGCACACAAACAGCATTTGATGATTTAAGGCTCAAAAGAAATAGTGTGCGTACACATTGTATGTATATAAATTTCTTGTAGATAAACCCATATTCAAGCATCAAACTATTGCTTGAAATGAGTGCGCCGTTGTTTGTGACATATTTAACACCATTGCCTGTTTTCATTACAATGTGGAGCTGTTTTAATGTGCAAGTTTATTTCTGTAATGTGATCCACAATAGAATGATCCTGCCAAAGCAAAGCAGTTTTAGCTCCCCTTGATTTCGGTAGGAGACAGTAAACCATGTCCTTAATATAAATCAAAGGAATGTAAAAGTGCTCAACTTTGGGCAGTTTGCATTCTTTGTAGCGATGATAGTTGTGGCATCAAGCAGGGGCTGTCAAGAGAACAGAGTAAAAGTATGGTATATCACTGTTACATTGAAATACACTTGCATGCAACATTAATTTCACTTTCTTCCTGCCCCCTATTGTGTAACACCAATGCATTCTATAAAACAAGGCATCACTGGCTCTGGTGCAGCCAAGTGTTGGGTAAATTTACATTACTGGATTAAAAAAAAATCAGAAATCTGCACAGATGCTTAAAGATGACCTTTTATGTATCTCAACTCATGTTTGGGAGGCTTTAAAAGAAAAGGAAGCGGGTACAGGGGTGGAATTGACTGTGCATGGCTGTGTCTGGGCAAGTAGAATAATAGAATCCTAAGCAGAGACATTACTTTGCCGACAAGGTCCGTATAGTTAAAGCTATGGTTTTCCCAGTAGTGATGTACGGAAGTGAGAGCTGGACTATAAAGAAGGCTGATTGCCGAAGAATTGATTCTTTTGAATTATGGTGCTGGAGGAGACTCTTGAGAGTCCCATGGACTGCAAGAAGATCAAACCTATCCATTCTGAAGGAAATCAGCCCTGAGTGCTCACTGGAAGGACAGATCCTGAAGCTGAGGCTCCAATACTTTGGCCACCTCATGAGAAGAGAAGACTCCCTGGAAAAGACCCTGATGTTGGGAAAGATGGAGGGCACAAGGAGAAGGGGACGACAGAGGACGAGATGGTTGGACAGTGTTCTCGAAGCTACCAGCATGAGTTTCACCAAACTGCGGGAGGCAGTGGAAGACAGGAGTGCCTGGCGTGCTCTGGTCCATGGGGTCACGAAGAGTCGGACACGACTAAACAGCAGCAACAACAAAGAGTTGGAAGGGACCCAAGGGTCATTTAGTCCAACCCCTTGCAATGCAGGAATCTTGGGAGTTTTAAGGGATCAGGTGCACTCCTACAATTCACCTTTGATTACTCCAATCCACATTCTTTGTGGTCTCTATCCCTCATGGATCCATGTCCACATGGATAATGTAAGACACACTATACCTTTAAAGCACATTCGAAGCATGTTTCCTCCCTCAAATAATTCTGGGCACTGTAGTTTATTAAGGACTATTGAGAATTGTAACTCTGTGAATCCTTTGAGGGAAAGACTGCTCCAATTGTGCAGTCAATATATAATTTGTACACAGCAAAAGGAGACTACATAACCAGTATGGATGATGCAGCAAACGTAGCCAGCTTCCTGATGTAGGAATTTATACTGCCTCTGAATACACAGCTTCCCTTTTACCTGCCGTTGCAAATAGTTATTGATATATCAATTCCACAGAAGCTTTTGCCTAAGCCCTTTGTAAAAGCCATCTAAGCTAGGGCAATCACAGCAGGAGGAGGCAGGTAGGAGTTGCAAGACTGCTGCTGGCTAAGATGTGGCCGTCTTTCCCCCTGTATCATTGTGTTGCTTGTTGTTCTGCTGATACACCCGGCACCTCAGCACATAATCTTGGTGTAAATGGGGAGTAGCATAATATCCTGAGGCAGTAAATTGTCTAAGTTTGCCTTATTTTGCATGAAGATACAGTGTCAGGACTTATAAGTACAGATAGGTAGCCGTGTTGGTCTGCCATAGTCAAAACAAAAAAAAATCCTTCCAGTAGCACCTTAAAGACCAACTAAGTTAGTTCTTGGTATGAGCTTTCGTGTGCATACGAAAGGAAAATTGAAACTTAGTTGGTCTTTAAGGTGCTACTGGAAGAATTTTTTTTTGTTAGGACTTACAAGGTTCAAGCTAAGAGTTTAGAAGACATTAGTCTGTCTTCTTTAGCCCCAAATCAATTCAGTGGTGTTAGCATGGGATTAACTGGGAATAAATGGCATTTGGCTTCTCCCATGGGTGATTTCCCATGCTTCTGAAAAAGAGCCAAACTGAGAGCATGGAAGCAGGTGCACAGACACAAATTCACGTTCTGAGAAGCACAGATGTCTTCCTAACACATGCCGAACTTTCTATACTCTTTGCTGCTAGTTAACTATGTAGGATAAGGAAATTTCCAGTCCACCAAAATAGGCTTTTGGTTCTCCATTCCACATGGTTGTCAACAATCTTTGTGTTTCTTAGGGCGTGTGCAGGCTTCCACTTGTCCTGTGCCTAGAAAGCATGAGGGTCTGAGAGGATTTTCATTTGTCCCACCACTTTCCCTGGGAAAACCCACTGTTTACTGCTGAATTGGAACAAATTTCTATCGACAGTTTTCCTGGGGTAAATCAGTGGGAGAAGAGGAAGTGTGGGTGAGCCCACAGCCATGTAAGAAACACACGATGAGTTTCTGTAGGCTGTGATAAAGTTCATCTATACCTCAGTGGAAAAGCATTTCATTAAATGTTTTAATAATTATAATAATAATATCATTTGGTTTTGAGCATGAGCCTGCCATTTTGTTTGTGCTGTCTGACCCCCTAAAAAGGACCTTCCAAAACAATATCCCTGTATTATGGACTTTATGTGATTATAAATGGGACATGTAACAAAGGACTGGATCCAACTCACAGGTCCATCTGACAGAAGCCTGTGCAATTTTCCTGTCACTTTCTTTACTGAAAACGTCAGAGGCAACCATCAACTGACAAAGACCAAAATACTAGGCTGATCACCAAATGGGATGCTTCTGCGGTTGTTGCTGTCTTTGTATCTATAGAATCATAGAGACCCTGACAACAATCTAGTCCAACTCTCTGCAATGCAGGAATATACAGCTGTCACAGACAGGAATTGAACCTGCAACCTTGGCTTTATCAGCACTAGACTCTAACCAACTGAGCTATCCAGTGCTGATCTGTAGCTCCTTCTGCCTCCTCCTCTCTGAAGGCAAGAACCTCAGACCTGGACGATGTCTTGAATGGACAGGGACCGGAGCACTCTGTGGATCGATGGAAGGACTGCTTCTTCCATGGCTTCACATCTTTGCCATTACCCATCTCACGAGCTGATTTGCAGTTCCTTCTGCCACTCCCTCTGGAGGGAAGAGCTTTGAGCAATAACATCAGAGCCTGCCATAAACACCTCTGTGTATTTCTAAGGCAGGTGGAGACATAGGTGCCTTTGATCTCCAGAACTCCTCACTCCACCCAACACAGAAATCTGTGGTGTGGCTTAGAGAAGAATAGAAACATTATGTTTCACACACAAGCACACACAGCCAAGGCAAGGTGGGAAGAGCTGCCTTTCGGGGAGAGGTTTTTTTTTTTTTAAGCAATAGCCAGTGTAAATAGGCATGCTGCATTCTTTCCTTTGGGCTGATGGAAGCACAATGGCCATGTTGTGCTCAGGAGACCAGCAAACGGAAGTAATGGTAATGTACTTCAGTGTATCCACACATAATTTTATTGTTACCAAGGTTGCATGCCAGCTCAATCTCTCCAAGTGGTAGCAAGATTATAGGGGGTTCCAGGTGCTCACCTAGGGTTGGCGATTCTGCTGGGAGTCAAGGCGCAGCAGAGACTGTTGTGTGTGTGTTTTCTAAGAAATATGGTTTATTGACACATTGACACCTGGGTCTACTTTGGAGAGAGTTCAGAGCATCGCACCTCAAGGAAGGCTTTTCCCACACAGCAGCGTAGCATCAGATTCCAAGACTTCTCTGTCTTCGTCCCAGCCTGCCTTCAGCCAGCCTGCCAAGATGGTTCTGACCTTTAGGCCCCACATGGACTTATTTCCTGCTTCTCCTTCCCAGAAAACCTGCTGCCAAGCAACTCCTTCCCTTCTTCCAAGCCTAGTTTTAAAAGGTGGTAATTTTCCTGTGTGACACCACACCCACATTATGTGGCAACCACCCCCTTGGTTACCTGTAGGGTTTTTGGTCTTGCAGATGCTTTAACAGCAGAGCCATCATCTGCCTCTGTCGCTGTCTGGAAGAAAAATAAGCTCAGCCCAGCACCCAAAACTTTAGAAATCTGGCACCCAGAGATCTGTGGGATCCCTGTTTTCCCTCTAACCCATAACATTATGTTGGATCTTTCCCCTTACTGGATTATCCACAAATTTGAAAAATTGGATTAAATGGGGTGGGAGTTTGGTTTGCCATTTGGATGAAGATGTGGATGATGTAAAAAACATACACACATGGATTGCATCAAACCCACTCCCAACTGCTGTGTGTACATCCCCTGCGTTCTTGCATTGATAACATAGCTATAGTTATTATGAGGCACCAAGACAAAGGTTCTTAATACAAAGTGCTTCCTCACAGTTTAATATTGTAAATATGAAAGACCAGTGTTTTAACTTTTGTGGAGAATACCCTGTCTCCTTAAAGAAATGGGAAATGGCATCGCTGCAGCTACTACTATGTTTCCTGATGCTATGTAGACCCTTCCAGATTCATAAGGAGCCATGACAAGTGGGGTGGAAGTAATGACCATGAGTCATAGCTGCATGGGTAAACTGGTCGTCTCCAAGGTGTAGAGTGGCCCACTTCATAATTTAATACTGCCATTCAACTTCCAAGAGTTAAAGGGAAGTATGTGTAACGTGATCCCATAATAGTGGAACCAGAGCCAGAAAACTTTCTGAATGCTCAGGCTTGGCAGAAAAACAATACCATTTGAGCAGGAACAGGTATTTGTGTGTGAGTGTCTTTGTGTATGATTTTGATTCTGAGTTAGTGTTTTTCAGCATCTCACTCCTGTGTCCATCGCTTTTCTCTCCTTTGCGAATGAAGATCCAGATTCCTTCTTAAAATCAGCTCGCCTTCAGCGCCTGCCTTCATCTTCATCGGAAATGGGCAGCCAGGATGTTTCTCCTCTCCGGGAGACCAGCAAGGACCCATTCTCCGGGGACTGCAGCTGTCGCCAGGACGGTCTGACTGTGATCATCACCGCCTGCCTAACGTTTGCTACAGGAGTCACGGTGGCCTTAATTATGCAGATCTACTTTGGAGACCCACAGGTAAGAAGAGGTATTTGACTGTTTTTCTCTTGATAGGGAAGCTTGCATTGAAGTAGGAAGAACCTGCCTTTCACGAATAATGGTAGCTTCTAATTTTGCTTGCCACAGTTAATCATGATGTATTCTTGTATGTAGCAGCAGCAGGATTCAAAGTGCTGTGTTGGGAACTGCCACACTTCTCTTACTGTGCCAATTCAAGATCAACTACAAATTGCATAACTACTTGCTTATAATAGTGAATGTAATAGTTACTATAGTTACCAGCAGCGTTCAGTGTTGCGAACTCACCATGAGCATGAAGCACTTTGAATGCACCATTTGTCAAAGGGTGAGCCACACATCGGAACCTCACTTTCCCAGTGCGGGTTCCTCTCTGTCATGCGCTGCTCTAAGCATGTAAAGGCTTATCCGCACTTACCTTTTGCCATGCTCTTTCTAGGCACAGGTCTGTGCTTTAAAGCTTTGTGTACAAGTGTTCTCCCCATCCCAGAGCTTTCCCCATGAAAATCCACCTTTAAAGCTGAAGCACGACAAACAGCTTTTTCACAGATTGCCGTTTGCTCCAATTCAGCTGTAAAGAGTGTGTTTTCATGGGGAAAGCTCTGGGGCAAGAAGAAAAAAAAAGGCACCTGGACACAGAGCTTTAAAGTGTGGACCATGCCTGGAAAGCATTGAGGAAAGGCAAGTGTGAGTAAGCCCTAAATGTAACCAGGCACATTCTACGCAAGATGGATGGGCCCCTCTGCAACACTATTGTTCCTGCTCCTGCAGAGGCAACATCTAATGCTTTTGTACTAGAGCTGAACAGGGACACGGGTGGCGCTGTGGGTTAAACCACAGAGCCTAGGACTTGCTGATCAGAAGGTCAGTGGTTCGAATCCCCGCGACGGGGTGAGCTCCTGTTGTTCAGTCCCAGCTCCTGCCAACCTAGCAGTTTGAAAGCACAAAGTGCAAGTAGATGAATAGGTACCGCTCCGCAGGAAGGTAAACGGCGTTTCCGTGTGCTGCTCTGGTTCGCCAGAAGTGGCTTAGTCATGCTGGCCACATGACCCGGAAGCTGTCTGCGGACAAACGCCGGCTTCCTTGGCCAATAAAATGAGATGAGCGCCGCAACCCCAGAATTGGCCATGACTGGACCTAATGGTCAGGGGTTCCTTTACCTTTACCTTACTAGAGCTGAAACGTTTTCACCTATATTTTTATCCCATCTTTATGACTGACCCAAGAAAAGCTAGAGAGCTTCATGGATAAATAGGGAGCTGAGCTAGTACCAGAGGAACTTGCGTTATACCATGTCAGACAATTTGTCCATCTAGGCCAATGACTGGCAGGAAGTCTCCAAGGTCCCTAATGGAGATCTTTCGTGTTCTTTACCACCTGATCCTTTCTTCTGGAGACGCTAGGGACTGAATCTGGACCTTCTGCATTCAACTAATGTGTTCTATCACTGAGCTATGGTCTCTTCACTACACAATTGGTTTCTTTGATCATAGTCTAACATCCATTGCACCACACTGGCACTCTTTCCTCACTGAAGCCTCGTGGCTCAAAACATGTATTCAATTCAAAAGGGAACCTCTTTCGCTTCCTGTATCTCAGTTAATATTCGGGGTTCTTCCAGACAGGTGGTTATTGTGGGATCCGTGCTTTATCAGAATGCCATTCCCTATTTTTCTTTCTCCATTTAATCTGGATTTACCTTTCTTGTGGAAAAACTGACAAGCTTCCCCCCCAAAAAAATTTTTTTACCAGTGACTTGTTTATGATATGACCTAAATGACCCATCTGCTACATACAGTCTCCATCTGCATGATTCCTCAGTAATGATTCATGACAAAAGCAGTCAACAGCATTGTCTGTGAAAACAATCTAAAGTCCTAAGTAGTTGCTCTCTTTGGGCATTAAAGCAGGTACAAAAACCTGTGGCCCTCCAGCAGTGCTTTTTTGCTGGGGGGACGCATGCCCCTAAACATTTTGTGAATCTAAGTTTGGCCTCATTGAGGGGCAGTATTTCAATATGAGTAGGAAAATGAAAGTACCCCAAAACATTTTTTAGAAAGAAAAAAAAAAGCACTGCCCTCTAACTGTTGTAGGACCACAACGGCCATCATTTCTGATCATTGGCCATGTTAGCTTGGGTTGATGGGAATTGGTGTCCAGCTACGCCTGGAGGGCCCCATCTTTTCTTTAACATAAACACATG
This sequence comes from Podarcis melisellensis, assembly GCF_964234715.1. NCBI lineage: Eukaryota > Metazoa > Chordata > Lepidosauria > Squamata > Lacertidae > Podarcis > Podarcis melisellensis. Next base: position 27,653,401 of record NC_138538.1, read on the forward strand.
ATGGAGGCTGGACCTTTCTGGACCTACCTAGTCCCCAGTACATGAAGCTTTCGTATCATAATGTGACTCCCACAGATATTCCATCAAGGTGCCGTAGTCACCGATGCTGCTCGCTGCACAGCACTGGGGATCGAGGTATTGAACAAGCAAGGCTCCTCCGTGGATGCAGCCATCACCTCAGCCTTATGCTCAGGAATCATCAACCCTCACACGGCCGGCATTGGTGGGTAGGTGTTCGCCACGATCTCCTTTGCTTATCATTTGTCATCCTGTTGTGTCACCCTGGGAAGCCTCCTGGCCCTCATCAGAAAAGAGAGTTCTGTTGTCATTGCTGGGCAAACTCCTACAACTGTTGGGGAAGTGACCTTTGCAAATGCTCCACAGTGATATCGGTCTTGTTGTTCTCACATGGGCCTTATTTGTCTGAGGTGGTGGTGAGGAAGTACATGCTGGTTTTAAGATTTGCATGTGGCAAATCCAGGCTCATCTGGCAGCCTGAAAGTTGAATGAAGCCTTCCGCAAGTTTTGACTGGCTCTTCTGCAGTGGATTGTGGAGGAAAGGAGTTGTGTAAATGTGCCCTACTGAACCAATAACTGTACGCTAATGATACTGTGCCATATAAACAGTGCTAATGAATGATAATTAATGCAAGCTTCAAGAGCTGGTTCACACATCGCCGTCTTAAATGAGGAAATGTGTGACATCGTGCCCATAGTTGTTTGTATTGTCCTCTGGGAAAAGGGAGCATGATTCCTTCTTCCAATGGCCAGTGAAAGGCAATGGCAGCTGCCAGTTCCTTTCACTATGTGCTTTCTACTGCAGAAGAAAATGAGTGCTGGGAGTGACCTCTGGCCACTCTATGCCGCTGGTGGGAAACTTCAGGCCTGAGGACCAAATGTGGCCCCCAAGTCACTCTATCTGGCCCTCAGGAATCTTGCCGCACCACAAACCCTCCCCTGCTCTGCACCTTCCTTGAGTGTCTTTGCCTGGCTTGAAGGGTTCCTTGAATGTTGACAGTGCCTTTGCTTCCCCTAGAGGGGAATCTCTGAATTTGTACATAAACTAGTTTACTGTACAAAGGTAAAGTGCACACCTGTTGCTCTGCTCAGTTTTGCCTTTGATTCTTCTTATCATTTATATGTGGCTTCTAGAAGGTTGCCCAGAAGGGAATGTGGCTGCTTGGCTGGAAAAGATTTCTCATTCCTGCTCTATACTGAAAGGAGGCAACCTATTCTTTGCTTCCGTCAGTGAGGCCGATCCTATGTACGCCTTTGTAAAAAGGGCGTGTGGATCAACCCATTGTTCTAACAGATCGTAGGGCAGAGGCTTCCTACATATGTTGAGTTTAGGATAGGGTCACCTGGGAAAATGGCCTGGGATGATAATACATTAAATAATCTCCACTGTCGGGTTTTTATTGGTTCTTCCTGGTATTCTAAGCTGTGCAGATCAGAGACAGATTTCAGTGAATCTGAAGGTGGCTTTGGAGGTCAGTTGGGTATAGTGCCATAGAAGGACTGCCCTGCATCTTCCTCCAAAAGACAAGCATGTGTCCGTCTGGAACATGTTACAGTTTGCTCATCCCTGCCATTTATTTAAGCCAGGGGAGTTTCTGCTTTCTGCACTCCAGAGGCCAGATTCAACTGCAAATTTCATCAACCTTTACCTCCTCAACACCTGGCCCTCTGCCCATAGCTGTGGCCTCCTTTCAGCCATCAGAATGTTTGTTTTAAAGAGGTTTTATGCAAGAGAGATTTCAAGTGTTTTGATAGCCAGAACACCAGGAAGTTCTTGAGCATATTACATAAACAGAGACACTCAATAACAGCCCATCAGATGGGATTTGAGAAAACCTTTGTTGAAACTGGAAACCCTAGTTTGCCACCCAAGCTGCTTAATCAAAACATATGTTCAGGAGTAAGACAAAAAACAAAAACAAAAAAGAACAGCAACCAAAATTAACACAATGGTAGGGCTAGTTGAAGGTTAAGTACTGGCTGATTTAATGCATAGAGTTGCTCTGTTTTAAATAGGGATTAAAGTATCAGGTGAACACCAACAGTTTAAGTAGAGAAGTGCTTGTTAGGCATGTTTCCCAGTTACAGTACTCTGATGAAAGCTTGACCTGTATAACAACATTCATAGGGGTAACAGGGTTAGTCTATTAAAACAGTTGCAAGGAAGAGGGTCTTAAAGACTAAGCTCATCCACAGTCCCATTTGCCATTCATTCCGATTCAGCAGTGGAGCATGGATTTTCTATTTTATTTCAATGCCACTTTTCGTTCAAGAGACACCCCCCCCCCAAGACAGCTTGCAAAGGAGTCCCCTATAGGAAGGTATGGAAGAACAGGTGTTGAAATTTGGCTCTTGTTGATGGTCTGGAAATGAGAGTCTCTGAACTGTAATTGCTGCCCTCTGGCTATAGTATACAGGCCAACTCTGGTGATTCCTCAACAAGGGAAGTGCACTTCCTATTCGCAGAAACACTTGTTTCATCTGATTCCAGGTGGCCCAAAGATTTCAAAAGGTCTTTAGATTTCAGGGTCCAGTATCAAGAAACAGCTTTTAAAATTAATGACAGGGATAAGTCACTTCCCAGGTCTACAGTTGACGCAAAGCAGGCTGCAATGAGCACACAACAAATAGTTGTCTACTTGAGTTGACAACGCCCAGGCACAAAGTTAGCATTTTGTTTTGGTGACTGGGTGTGGAGATGGATGTCCGCATCATTGATTTATGCCTTGGTTATACAACTAGTGATGACACAAATATGTACTGCTGGAGGGAGGAACTAGATGGTTCAGAAGGGCAAAGTTCTTTGGTTACAATTCTATACTGGCATCACACCTGGTTTTGTGATGGACTTGCTGATGAACACAAAGCCCCTAAGGCCAAGACACTGATTTACACCACCAGCTGCACAGAGAGGAAGGGCTTTCTCAGTAGGAAGAGACTGGGAAACTGATAACATTGTCCAGCACCTATTAAAGGTACAGAACCTCTAAAAAAGCAACAATGCTTCTTTCTACATCATGTTGTGGTTGAATGAATGGGTTGCATTCATGGCTAGTCCTACTCAGAGTAGACCTACTGAAATTAATGAACATGACTAACTTAGGTCTATTAATTTAAATGGGTTTACTGAGTAAAACTTGTTGGCTACAACCCAATGATTCTACCCTTTGCCAGGCTTATACCAACAGGTCCCAGCAAACAAGATATCTGAATTGTTTGGCATGAGCATAAAACACAATCTTTTTGTACCTCTCTCTGCAAAACTGCCTAACGTGACTTGTGCAGTTGATTCAAGTTTCCCCACACCTAATTGTTGGCTGCCTCACCACTTACCTGTGTAATAAGTCCTTGAATTTTTTTGTCGCTAATACCCGTTACAAAGGATTAACAGACAGATTAAGAGGGGTGTTGCTAGAGGGTACCCAGGGGACTGAACCCCAGATCTTTTGTGTTGGGACCCAGATCTCTCTCCACCCCCACCCCCCGTCTCTTCCCCTATTTTAATGAAAACTGCTTTAAACGATGCTTGCTTTGCAGTGGGGAAGTTCCATTACACTGCTTAAAGGCTTTACACTAGCAGAACTATTTAGCTGGCTACAGTCCAGCTGCTTAGTGTACTGATGGAACAATTGTTTGTTTGCTTGCTTGTTTGTTTGTTTGTACCCTGCCCATCTGACTGGGTTGTCCCAGCCACTGTGGGCAGCTTCCAACAGAATGCAAAAATACAAGAAAACATCCGATATTAAAAACTTCTTATACAGGGCTGTCTTCAGATGTCTCCAGAAAGTCATGTAGTTGTTTAACTCTTTGACATCTGATGGGGTGCACCACTACCAAGAAGGCCCTCTGCCTGCCTCCCTGTAGCTTCACTTCTCACAATGAGGGAAGCGCCAGAAGGCCCTCAGAGCTGGACTTCAGTGTCTGGGCTGAATGATGGGGGTACAGATGCTCCTGCAGGTATACTGGGCCGAGGCTTAAAATTGTGCTTACTTTAAGATGCTGTAGCAATGGTTTGTACTGGAGCACAGCCTAGGAAGAAGTCATTCCATAGTTGCTGAAGCAATTTTCAATGTGTGTTTCACTCTGGTATTACTCTGTTGTTGCAGCGGAGGAGTAATGCTGGTCCATGACATCAGGAAGAATGAGAGCCGGGTGATTGATTTCCGAGAGACGGCCTCTTTCAGCATCCAAGAAGAGAACCTTAGGAAGGCTTGGGAAACAAAGGTGCGAGAGAGCCTCTGTTGTTTGCGGGGGGTAGTTGGTTGGTAACTATCTCAATTTCTTCTCCCTTAACTTACCTGTTCTGGTATCTTCAACCTCACTTTCCTCTTCCAGAGCCCATTAGGGCTTGCAACTATTTAAAAACTTTCATTTCCTCAATACATTGCTCTTCTTGCTTTCCATCTGGAGATTTATTTATTTTAATGTTATTTATTTAAGAGAGATTCGGCTTCAATAGTGCAATTGGCACTTTTGGTTTTCTTTTTACGCTTCCCTTTGTTCCTCCTTTTATCCAGCCAGGTCTTCTGGTTGGTGTTCCAGGCATGATCAAAGGACTTCATGAAGCACATCAGTCTTATGGGAGGTATGAACATTTTCTCTGCTCAGGCATTCTATTGTTCAGCTCCAGTTGGAGGACTGATGCATGCATGTAATAATGGTGTGCTATTTATTGTTACATTTATATCCTGCCTTTCCTGTAAGGAACTCAAGGGCTACAATCATACGGCAATTTATTCCGTTTTCAAAGACAGCTCACCTGCAACACATGCAGCAATCTTTAACTGTTATATAGCTATCTGCCAACTGCCATATCATGCATGTTTCTGTGTTTGCCAGACTGCCATGGAGACAGTTGTTGGGCCTTGCTGCAGATGTGGCCCAGGATGGATTCAATGTCACACATGATTTAGGTGAGTGCATTTATGGAACAAAAGGTGCAAAGCGAGGTTGTATGTACACGTTGTCTCACTTGATTTGATTTTAGAAAATGCAAAATTCCTCAGATTTGCAGGCTGAGACTGCAGGCCCAAACCTGCATACTTTCCCCCCTCTTTTTCTTTTTTAAAAGTGCCATTGAAATATATGAATGTTCGTTCTCAGCTATGATGTTCAGAACTGGAATGCACTAGGTGTTCCTCCTTCCACCTTTTTCTATGTCATCTTTTCTTAGGGTGCTTCCAGGTTATCTGGTTAATGAACATTAATCTTGATTTGTTTGCTGGGAGATTTGATGGCTTTGGCTGTTGAAAGCGTATTCATTCCGACTGTGGGAAGGCTAGACAATATTGTGTCCAAGCAAGTGTCATTCCACACTTTCCAGCGCCCTTTCCCTCATTGCAAAAGGCTGATTTTTTGTGGATGCAGGATTGTTGCCCAACACCTCTCAGTCAACCATAATTGTACAACCTGAGAATTTGCCAGGATGTGATTGAATCCCACCTGAAAATAGCAACTGTTTGGAAGTGCCCCAAAGAATCTTGTTCTCAATTCTGTCCCTCCCTGGTTCCTTGTGTGGTGACCTCAGCTTTCCAGATGTGCGATTTAGGGAGCCACATGATGCCAGTGTGTGATTGAATCCAACCCCAAAATAGCCAGTCTGGAAGCATCCTTGGCAACCACTAGTGTGGAGCCATGTCACACAACTGGACTGAAAGGATGCTACAGGAAAGTTCACCACACTGAGAGCCAGTGTGGTGTAGTGGTTAAGAGCGGTAGTCTCGTAATCTGGGGAACCGGGTTCGCATCTCCGCTCCTCCACATGCAGCTGCTGGGTGACCTTGGGCCAGTCATACTTCTTTGAAGTCTCTCAGCCCCACTCACCTCACAGAGTGTTTGTTGTGGGGGAGGAAGGGAAAGGAGAATGTTAGCCACTTTGAGACTCCTTCGGGTAGTGATAAAGCGGGATATCAAATCCAAACTCCTCCTCCTCCTCCTCCTCCTCTTCTTCTTCTAACATTACATTTCTCCCCGTAAAGCTGCACCTCAATGAAGCAGTTTTCAGGAGCTTTTACATGGGGGCTTTAAGAAACAAAATGGCTGAAGACATGATTTGCTTGTGCCAGTCCAGTTCTCAAAAATGTCTGGGCAGCATCTTCCACCTGGTCCATGATTTGCTTTCCTGAGCCAATGGTAGCAAAATCTGATGGGGAATGTTTGCTTACAGTCATCTGGGACCAGGGAAAAGCCTTTATTTCTAAATGTATTTATGAACCATACCATAGTAGCCTGCAATATAGGATACAGCAGAGACCCTCATATACTTAAAATCTCTCACTCTCACACACATATTTCCATTCTCTTTTACTCATGCATGTGCACAGATATATGTTTAAACTCTTTTCAGCCTATTCATTTCTCATTTAAAGTAATATCATCATAAAGCAAAATGATGAATCCCAAACACTGCCACCACACAAAACGCAGCTAAACAGAAGGCAGCATAGAGCAACATACAGTACTTTTCCATGTAAAAGATCATGTTTTTTCCTGTAAAAATCATGACAAAAAGTGGGGGTCGTCTTATACATGGGTAGTGCATAAGGTGGACGTTTGATTGGTTGCTGCCACCGCTGTCAGTGGCTATTGTGTGTTGTGCGTGTTATTTGTTGCTGTGTCAATGGCTGCTGTTGATTGGCTGACACTCCAGCAGTTGGAAGATCAATGGGACAGACGGGAGTCGGATTTTGTGATGTGTGTTGGTGAGCGATTTTTGGCAACCCCCCTAAAAGAAGCTGAACAACCCTGGGTAGTCTCAACAACTCTGTGCCATCTCCCCCATTTTCTTAAATTTGAGTCCCTAAAAATAAGGGGCGTCTTATACATGGGGTGTGTTATAGACAGAAAAGTACGGTAGTTCAGCTGGTCAATTATCAGTCAAGACCATAGGCGCCGACTCCATGGGGCCTGAGGGGGCCCGAGCCCCCTCAAAAATTCGTTTGGGGGGCTCCGCCCCCCCAATCATTTAAGAAAATTATTACCGTATTTTTCCCTCAAAAAGAGGAAGCGGCTGCTTTCCTGCATTCTGCCTCAGGGTCTTACTGCCCACCCTCCTCTGTTTCCTTGCTGTGTTTGCTCAAACAGAACAAAGAGCAGGGAAAGTCCCTCCCCTCCAGGCAAGCAGAGTGTCGTCTCTGAGGGGGAGAGAGAGAGAGAGAGAGAGAGAGAGAGGGCGAGCTGGCTGGCTGGCTTGGGTGGGTAGGTGAGGGAAAACTTTTGCCTTCCTTTCCTCCCTCCTGTTATACCCCTCTCCTGCATTCTTAGCCAGCTGCTTCTCTGCACACCCCTCTCGTGCTCCTTGTCCGTTCTGTGTTTTTCCTTCCCTCCCCACTTAAAATGTGATTTAAAAGCATGGATCCACATGGATCCTCAGGATCTTTGCATTGGGTCACCCCAAATTCACCATCAGATCACATGTCTGTGGCCACAGCATGAAGGACAAAAATGATACATCATTAATATTCACCGCCCACGGCGGCAGCCAATCGGCTGCCGCAAAGGGCGGGCCCTCACAGGTTCACTTAAGGTCGGGGCAGCCCGGGGCTCGCCCCTTTCGTTCCCCCAGCAGCAGCGGTTTGGAGGTCTTGGCCCCCCCCAATATTTTTTATAAGTCGGTATGGGCCCCCCAATATTTTTTATAAGTCGGCGCCCCTGGTCAAGACCTGGCAAAAAGAACAGTCTTAACACCTGGCACATAAATGCTGGCAAAGTAGGTGATTAGTGGGTAGATGTGCAGAAGCCGTTCAGCGAATGAGGCACCACCACCAACAAGGTCTTTACCTCTGAAGAAGGGCCTTATTTGCTGAAGACCTTAATCATGGGTATGTTCAAAATATGCAGGGTGTCGATTCTTTCTGTGTGGGCAGTCTTCCTAGACCTTTTCCCCCCAAAAGTTGATCTGAGCATCTTTTGCGGTAATCGCCAGTCACCCTTCTGTTGTCTCTCTCATTGTTGTAGCAATGGCTATAAAAGAAATGAAGGAAGAGCAAAACTACTCAGATAAATTCAGAGAGACCTTCCTTCCAGATGGCCAGCCCTTGTTGCCTGGCATGTTTGTGAGAAGACCAGACCTGGCTGCTCTTCTTGACTTGCTTGGGTCAGCAGGGGTCTCAGCTTTCTACAGTGGAAATGTAACACAAGAGATTATTTCAGAGGTGAGTCAACCCGATTCTTTTCTCTGTGTGGTTTGTTACGTGCATTTGATGCCAGAGAGGCATTGATACCAGATTGATTTGTTTTGTTCTCATTAGAGCATCCTAGAAAGTAGTGGAGGCTGGACCATTCAGGTGAATAGGGTGCTTTCCCACTAATCTCAGCCAGCCTCTGCCTGCCTGCCTGCCTATTTACTTACAAAAGATGGCACTGGCTGCCAGCTTAGTCTCAGTGACATACTAACCCATTTGTAGTACAGAAATACAGTGGTACCTCGGGTTACACACGCTTCAGTTTACAGACGCTTCAGGTTACAGATTCCGCTAACCCAGAAATAGTACCTCGGGTTAAGAACTTTGCTTCAGGATGAGAACAGAAATTGTGCTGCGGCAGTGGGAGGCCCCATTAGCTAAAGTGGTACCTCAGGTTAAGAACAGTTTCAGGTTAAGAACAGACCTCCGGAACTAATTAAGTTCTTAACCCGAGGTAGCACTGTATACTTTTTCTAAGTCCAGAATTGTTCACGCTTGTCCTCAACATGCTGCTTTCAGTCCATGAACATCCACAAAATATAATTAAAAACATCAGTAGATACTAGTTGGTTATAAAGATTGAAAGAAAAGAGAGTGAGGTGGACCAAAGGTATCGTTTGGTATGAGGCAATATACCTTGTGTTCCTGAAGTACCCTTGCAAAGGATGTGGACAGGGAGGGATATCTAAAAAGGCGAATCCCAAAACTACTTAACGAGAACTGAACATATAAAGTAGGCATGGAAGGCTGACTGACTTGGACTGGGGAATATAAAAAAAATGGGGAGGAGAGGCGATGGAATGGAGTATCCTAACAGGACACTGAACAGGAGTACTTCACAGTGTAGGTCCCATTTATGAACACCAAAGGCATAAATACTGCATTTAGATGATGCAACATGATTTCAACTTTTCAGGTCCCCTCAGCCTGTTTTTTTAATAATCACGACGGAAAAAAGTGCATTGCATCTCTCTCTCTCTCTCTCTCTCTCTCTCTCTCTCTCTCTCTCTCTCTCTCTCTCTCTCTCACACACACACACACACACACACACACACAAACACAACACCTCATAAGGTTTTTTAACCAGCATTTCTGAAAACTCTAAGCAGCACTAAACATAGAGAGCGGCTTTTTGGAAGGTTGCCAAATCCCAGGGGAAATCTCCCCCTCCCCTCTCTCTTCTTTGTTTCCTGGGAAGGCGAAGGGACATTGCAAGAGAGAGAGATTCAGATATCTACATTTAACTAATCTGCACTAATCCCCACTTTACTACCTCTGTCCTTTTCGAAATGTATAAAATGGCTGCCATAGAATAAAGAAACGCTAGGGATCAAATGCTTGTAAGAACACAAGGAACTGAGATGAGGCAATGTGTCATAAAAAACCTGGCATTGAAACCAAGCGGTGGGCATTCGATTCAAAGACATGCAGGTGGCACTGCACTAGGGTAAATAGTGTGGGAACGCTTGATCCCATAGCATTATTGAAGCAAAAGGCTGAAATGGATACGATTGTGGAGAGATTCTGATTTTGTTCTGGTTAGGGGCAACAGAATATTTAGCCCCTTCCCCCATGCACAGTTTTTCAGCTCTAAATCCCCAGCCCCCAAGCTATTAGCTTTGCGGACACAAAAGCAAAATGCAGGGATGGTACCAAACAACACAGAATTCAAGTATCATTTTGGATTTGAAAAGCCAAACACATTGATATTTACAATGTTTTAACTATCCTGAAAATGAAGCATATTCATGGTAGTTGACAGAATATGTCCTAGAGAGTCTGATGTAAGTAAGGAAATGCAAGAAGATTTGATTCTTATTCAAGTTTAAATGAATTGAAAATTGTGGGCTTCAAACTGTGTTCTGGCCAGGATTCCTTGTAAGCTTCATGAGGATTACAGATTAGTAATGGTGACATCCAAATTTCCTAGGGAAAAACAGTCACAGCTTATCTTCCCTTGCAGTGGGGAATGCTGGTTGTATTCTAAGGTCCAACATGCAGGGCTAACTAGTGTGTGTACTGCTGATTTTTGTTTTGGTCAAAGAATAGAATACGTGGTATAATAAAAATGAGAATTCCCTGGATGCCTAGTTGCAGGTTTGGGCAAGTACTCTTTGGTGAGAAAGCCCCAGCAGAGATTTAAAATCTCAAAATATGCAGCAAAGTAAAGCATGGAAATATAGGCTGTTATGTGGGGATGAGTTCCATAGCTAAGCCTGGCAGGACAGCTTACTCTATGGTCTTAACCCCTTCATGCATTAATTATAATCAAATAAAGCATGTTGGTTATTTGAGACTGATTATCCCACACATAGACCGTAGATTAGACCCCAGAATTATCTGCAAAGTCAGTGTTCTTCAACAAATAGGTTGGTGTGGAAAGAGTTCATTGAACATAGAGACTTTGAAAACCACTGATCTAGAATAAAAATTGAGGCCAAGACCAGGAGTCAGCATTGTTGGGAATCTTCTGAGACCCACATCTCTATAGAAGCCCACAGATGACTTCTGGAGCTTCACAGTCCATTCTGTTTCTCCTCCTTGCCCTGTGGCTCCTGCCTTCTTCAAGCATGCAAGCAGTAACAAGAAGAGAGAGTATCTTCTTCCACTTGCTTTGCATTCCCTCTGGTTGTGCAGGTTGGGGTCAGAGGGAAAAGGCAAATGAATTTGTGACAGTGGCAGTGAAATTTGTGGAAAGGTTAGCCCTCTCAGAGAGGGGAGACAGAGGGTATCATGCCCATGACCCTCCCAAAACCGGGAACCATCAATTCTTTAGGCAGCTGAACAACGCTTAAATGTCCATTTCAAATATTGCTAGCATAATGCATGAAAATACATTGCTGTGATCCTTTTCTGCCTAGGTCCTTAACTTTGGAGGCACCTTGTCTGAAGAAGACTTCAGTAACTACACTGTCTTGGTGGAAAATCCAGTCCACACAGTATATCAAGGTAAAATGGTACATCTATGACACCTAGGTTGGCATCTTTTATGCCATGTGATTGATTCCCAGTGTCCCCCCAATTTTAAGTTTATAAAAAATAGGTTTAGGAAGCAGATACATTTTTCTGCACTTTATTGCTAATTAGTATCATGCTTGGAATACAGGGTAAAAGGAGGAGGCCCTAATGAAACCCACAAGCCCAATCCCTGATTCCCCCAAGTTTAATCAAAATGTATACCCCTCCTGCCGCTGCCGCCACCCATAGTCCTCAAAAAAACAGTAGCTAATGAAACCCTCACAAAAGGAAACAAGGCTTGACTTCACCTGTGCTGCTGTAATGCAAATACTAATTGTGGTGCTAAGTCAAGCCTTCTAAACATCTGGCATAGATTGGGGTGTTTTTGTTTTATAACAAATTTTTCTTCTGCCCAACTTTCTGGCAGAAATTAAGACCTGTGAAACACCATGAATTGTAAATAAGTAATCCCTGGTGAATATCTCACTTCCCCCTGCCTCATACCCTTGTATTTTCAATCTGGCTTTTCTACATCCCACAGGAATAGAATAGCATGAAAGTCTCTAGCACAGAGCTGACCAAGATGGTATGCTCTCTGGACGTTTCTGGAATCCAGCTTCCATCATCCCTGGCCATTATGGATTCCTTTATCATTGTGTTTATTTTAGGGTTGCAACCCAGACAGTTTTTTTTAACCTGTGTGTCCTGCTGTTGAATGAAGCAGGTCATGTTGCAGATCCAAACAGTGTTTCATCTGAAGCCCCAATCCATAGCTGTCAACATTTTCCTTTTTTTAAGGGAAATTCCCTTATTCCGAATAGGATTCCTCGCAAGAAAAGGGAAAAGTTGACAGCTATGCCCCAATCCCGTTCCACTGCACAAGCAGCTTTTCACATGCTTGTTTCAAAACAGTTTTCCACACATCAGATGCTGTCACACTGCAATCTGGGAAAATGAAGTCCAAAGTTGCAATCTTACGGAAGCCAGAGAGGCTTATTTCTGAGTAGACATGTAGACGTTGCACATGAAGTGACCTTTGGCTTCATAGAACTGTCATTTCAATGGATTCTGGACAAAAGGTGGAAATACCTACCTTTCTTCTTCCTTTACTATAACAGGCCACCTTGTTCTCAGTCCATCACCTCCACACGTAGGTCCTGCCCTGATCACAGCTCTGAACATCCTTGAGGGTTTCAATATCACCAGTCAGGTAGCCAGAGAAAATATTCTCCACTGGATAACAGAGGTATGACTCATTTAACAGAATATTTTGTTTCTGGCAATGGTGTGATGCGGTCTTGTGCCTTCTCTGAGAACTTTTGGGATAGTCATATGGGAAAAGAAACTGTAAATGGTGGTAATTCAGCATAAACCAACACAGTTACTTGAATGGGTTATTATGTAGTGACAAAGGGTTGAATCCAACGAAGGTTTACTCAAAGTAGACCCACTGAAATTAATACTCTTAAGCGAGTCATGGTAATTTATTTCGATGGATCATCTCTGAATAGGATTAGCATTGGATGCAACGCAAAATTTCTATCATCGTGGGCTTTGAGTTAATGCTCATTGGAACTGAAATCAAATTTATTTTATCTGTTATGTCCTAAAAGCCTTATTTTGTACATGCTGGTTAAAATTTCTTCGAGTGAGCCTTCCATGGAAACACCTCTAGTAAAAACAAGAAAGGTAAAGGGACCCCTGACCATTAGGTCCAGTCGCGGACGACTCTGGGGTTGCGGTGCTCATCTTGCTTTATTGGCCGAGGAAGCTGGCGTACAGCTTCCGGGTCATGTGGCCAGCATGACTAAGCCATTTCTGGCAAACCAGAGCAGCGCACGGAAACGCTGTTTACCTTCCTGCCGGAGTGGTACCTATTTATCTACTTGCACTTTGACGTGGTTTCATACTGCTAGGTTGGCAGGAGCTGGGACCGAGCAAATGGGAGCTCACCCTGTCGCAGGGATTCGAACCACCGACCAAGTCCTAGTGGTTTAGCCCACAATGCCACCCGCGTCCTGTAGTAAGAACAATACTCAGCACTTAATGTGGTCATCACCACCCTGGGCCACATTCACATCATACATTTAAATCTGTATCATATCACTATATACAGCCATGGCTTCCCCAAAGAATTCTGGGAGCTGTAATTTGTTAAGGGTGCAGAGAGTTTTTAGGAGACCCTTATTCCCCTCACAATCCACAGAGTGGTTTAACAATCAATCCTTCTTCACAGGAAACTTTGATGATTGTAGTTTGAGGCAGAGAAGAATATACCTCTCCTAACAACTGTCAGCACCCTTAGCAAACTACAAATCCCAGAATGCTTTGGGAAAAGCCGTGGCTGTTTCAAGTGATGTCACAGTGTTTTAAATGTATGATGTGAATGTGGCTTTGTACATTTGCATGAATGGATTTAGTAACATAAAAATACCAGAAGCTTGCTGCATTCTAATGCACTGTTGTTAAAAGAAAATAATTAAACTAGTGGTCTTTGCATGAAGACATTATAGTCTTCAGTCAGCTGATTCAAGATTTTTGGAAGAGAAAAGAATATGAACTAGCTGTTTGCTATTTTTTTGGTATCTCTCTTCCTCAAGGCAAACATAGCAAATAGTTGACATGTATTAGCTGAAAGCACCTCCTTGTGGTGTATCTTTTAACCATGCATCTTGCATATCATGGGAAATTTGGCCAGTAGCATAAAACATTATTACAGACAACAGTGATCAGGTTCAGTGGCCTCTGAATGTGACACCTTTTCAAAGGGGTACCAGTTTTTATATAAAGTGGATATAGATAAGTATTACATGCAGCTCAGCAACCATTTTTTTTAAAAGAATAAAGGGAACCAAATCTGACCAAGGAATTGCAGACTTTAGAAACTAGTAACAGACAATTTTTCAACAAAGGAACTTAAAAACTGCGGAACTAGAATTTAGCAGTAAGTTTGATTCTGTTGGTGCAGTCCTTATTTGAGGCAGTGGTTTCTTCTACTACATAAAACAGGCATCAAATTAGGATAGCAAAACTGTAAACTATTACTGCTGTTGTGAACAGGTGCTATATTTAAGCTTTGCATAGAACTGTCACAGATGGGTCTTCTTGCATTTCATGGACATTTGGGCCCATTGCTTTCCATGTTTTTCACTATACACCAGGCATAGGCAAACTTGGCCCTCCAGATGTTTGGGGACTACAACTCCCATCATCCCTAGCTAACAGGACCAGTGGTCAGGGATGATGGGAGTTGTAGTCCCAAAACATCTGGAGGGGCGGGTTTGCCTATGCCTGCTATACACTAATTAATACCTTAACATATGGCCTATGCTTATGCCACAACAAATCTATCTGCTTTTAAGTTGCCACAAGACTCCCTTTGCTTTTGCTGCAACCAGTGATGCAGTGTGGCAGGGGCCACAGGGACACTTGCCCTAGGTGCAAAATTATTAGGGGTGCCAAAATGTCAACACCCAGTGCTACCTCAATATAGCCGTGCACTTCCATTGCTGGCTACATTGAAAATGGCTTCTCTGTGCAAACCAGGAAGTGACTTCTCCCGACAATGGAACGACTCTTTTCTTATCTCTGTGGCTGTGATCTTCTGGGTGCTGTGGCTCTGATCCATAAGGGATGAGAGGCTTTTTAGAAAAAAAAACATTTTCTCCATATGACTATGTCTGTTGAAAATGTGGCACACACCCTCCCCAGCTGCTATGTTTAACAAATAGCAGAAAACAGCAGCTTCAGTATTAAGGGTAGGGGTTTGTGGCAAAGATTAAGTCACCCCCCAAAAAATCACACCCACACCATACATTTAAAGCAAATTTAAATGCACATCAAAAGCACTTGGCTTACAGTTTCCGGCTATGCCCATGATCAATGGCGGTTGTTCTTCGTAGTCCTCTGGGGGCTGCAAGGAAGTTCAGGCAGGGGGAAAAGAGGATTTACTGGTATGAGGCATAAATCCTCGCAATGCTCCCCAGTGGGGTCTAGGGAGTTCACTGCATCCCTCAGTGCCACACAATCGCATGTCTGTCAACTTCAAAGGCAGAGTGGGAGTGACCTGGGAGTGTGTTCCTGCCATGGGCAAGCCTCCATACTGGCACGATTTGTGGATGGTTCCTCCTTCATCAGGACTATTGGCTTTAATTAAGAGGCACTCCTGGACCAACATATGCTAATGGCCTGCAATCAATCAGCTGCCGAAAGGACTGGGCCTGGCTTTCTGAAGGCATGTTAATGCTTTTCTGAAGCTTGGGAATCCCTACAACAGCTGGGAAAGGAAAGGGGAGGACAAGATGCTTTGTGCTTTCTTATGGTTTTCAAATTGTACTTTATTTTCTTCTCCTCCCCTGCTTTGTTACTCTGTCTTCAAAAAAGAGGGAGGAGGCTTTTGATTTATGCTCAATAAAGAATTTAATATGGTTTTGCTGTGCCCCCCTTGATCAAAGCTGAATGGATTTTATCTATGACTATCTGGACTGGAGTGTTGTTGGAGGAATGGAGGGGGTGGGGTGGGAGAATGAGCAGCACCCAAACAGATGTGGAAAAGAGGCTGAATTTGAGAAAAAATATTGCTTTTAACTGTGTGCCAAGAAAGAACTCCAGAGGGGAATTTTAATGGCAGAAGCCGGAAGTGCACCCTGTTAGTTATTTATGGCAGCGGCTCCTATGCTAGTCTGTAAACAGCGGAAGGAATGGAATGTGATCTTGTACCTTCCAGATAAGCACTGCAAAGAACTGAACAATGGAAGACAGTAACGAACTCCAGACACCAGGTCCGGAGCAAAAATGTATATGAAGGACTACACATGTGAACTGGATTTTTTATTTATAAGTTGTAACAGAGGCACTGTTTGTAAGGAGGAAAAGGCAGTCAGCTGGAAGAATGGTTTAATGGCAAGTGAAGGATGAACACTGGACACTAAATAAGAAATGATGCAGCTATGGGAGGAAATGATTGACATATGTTTGCAACAGGAGCGGGAAACCCGATTTTAAGAAATTGTATTAAATTAAAGTAGTTTGGTTAGATTTGTAGTAATTTGGAATATATATATATAGCACTTGGCTTCCTTCAAAGAATCTGGTGAATAGCAGTTTACCCTCCAAGAACTACAATTCCTAAGATGCTAAAACCATAAAGTATGGGGAGGGGAGCCATGTACTTTAAATGTATGTTGTTCATGTGAGCACACAAATCACATCCCCTTTCTTTTCGAAACTAACAGAAGCCATGCTGGATATGATCTGGAACAGAAGAATCCCAGTCATGGGATCCAAAGTGTAGCTAATGTCTCATGTAGCCTGACTCGTTACTGTATAATAGAGAGAACAGAGCGATAAGTTTAGACAGAAAGGAAGTGGCACTATTTTGCCATGAGAGCACACACCTCTCACCATTCTTTCAATGGAGATGCAATAGGTGGGCTACTTCATAACGTGACTCCTTTTGTCTTCCTTTCCATTCAATGTAGACACTAAAAGTTGTCTTGGCACTAGCTAGCAGCTTGGGGGACCCTTTCTACGATGTGTCCATTTCTCACAGCGTAGAAGACATGATGAGGTAAGTCTAGATTCATAATGAACAATCATTTTTTATGTTGACATATTCTGTGTCATTTAGTTTAGAGGCACCCGACTTCTTCTGGGTCATTCTGTCCTCTGGGCAATGGGGAGTAGGCCGAGACCGTCTGACCTGCTGTGGGTGGCCAGACTTTAAGAGAGCTGATGTTGCCTGGCAACAGAGGCTTCACAGATACAGAAAACTAGCACTCAGGTGATATGATGTAATTGACTGGGGGATGAAGCTGAGGAATTCTGCATCCTGAGAGAGAAGTGGGGCTTCCCACAAGATGTTGCCATATGGAGGGTCCTTGTTCCTGATTCCAGCCAGTTGGCCATGTCATCTTCCAGGTTGCTTCATCCCACCCACCCTGTTTTTCTTCTTAACTGCCAGCCAGTATTCTGAGCCCACTGACCTTGCTGACAATTTTTGGGGGGAGTTTCACACCCACTGGGGTTATTTCTCCCCCCCAAAAAAAGTTTTTTTCTACTTCTGCAAAATTTTGAGGTCCCTTTGACACTTCTGATGCCTCCTTCTTCTGTATGGGGTGGTGGTGTCATTTTAGCTACCTACCTCTTTCATATTTGGGAGAATAAGGTTGTTGTTGCTATATACTATCCTTTCCCAGACTGGTACTCGCCAGATGTTTTGGACTACAGTTTCCATTAGCTCCGGACAGCATCACCAGTTGTGAAGGAGGCGGATGGGACAAAACACAACATTTAAAATTCAAAAAGCACAACAGAATAAAACATACTTTTTCTGTTTCATTGGTTTGTTGTTAAATAAATTTTTGGGATAGATTTTTTATACCTCTTTTCCCTAGTTCTAATCCCCTGCTCCCCCATCACAGTATGATTTTAAAATTTATTTTTTCCCTCCCCCCCTGTCAATGCAGTAAATCCAAGGCAAATTTCCTGCGACAACAGATTGACTCTCAGTCGTTCCCCTCTGATCATGGCATTCCACATTTCTCCATGGAAAGTGGACCCTCTGCAAGTCAGGTCCTTGTCATGGGACCTGATGACTACATTGTTGCAGTTGTAAGGTAAAGCATTTGGGGTGGGCAACACAGTTTAACATGCTTGCATTGAGATATATCTTTGTTGACATTACAGCATGTGACATGCAACAATTACATAAAATGAAAAATAAAACAAACACTCAGATAAATGTTTCTGAACATATTAACAAAATTGTGTCAAAGTGTATATACCAAAACTATTAAAGTTATTACAGATATGAAATGATGTACTGCTTAGATTGGTGACCATACTTAAAAGGTATTTTGTATCAACAACAATTATAATTTACAGGAAGGGGGAGTGAGGGGAGGGGGAAAAATAAAACAAAATATATACTTGATGCACATCAGACTGTGCTGCAAACTATGGGTACTGTTCTACCACATGCCTCATTATTTGTGTAATCAATAAAGTCACACTAGACTGCATAAAAATTATCTTGTTTCTTTTGCCCTCCTGCTACCTTTAATTTTTTGTGTCAGTTTTTCCAATAATGCTGTTTGCCAAATTGCATTATACCATTGGTCCTTAGTTAATGATTTTAATGATTTCCATGCCCTGGCCATAGTTGATATTGTAGCAGTTAATAGATGTGTTATGACTATTTCATTTCTAATTTGCAATATATTGTGACTATATAGGCTAAGTAGAGCCAGTCCTGGGGTCATGAGGACTGTCTGCCTTGTAATCCAATATATTTTTGTAAATACTCCCCCCCCCCATAAATTTTCTATTTTTGGACACCCCCACTACATGTCCTGATATGTCCCTGTAGTAGTACATCCTTTCCAATACATGGGAGAAATGCTCAGTTTATATAGGCTAGGCATCTAGGTGCTAAGTTCCAACCATGCACATTTTAAGGGCTCTTTCCCTGGTTGTTGCCAATATGGATTTGTATGGTGCATGTGTTCACAGTCTGTTCCATTATTATTTTTCAATAGTTTTTCTAGGGTTGGCGACCATTTTGTCTCCTTCTCCACTTGTTTTTTAGATCTTGCACGTCCATTTCTCTTTTGGCACAAATAATTGAGCTAAGCTTCCCTGTTTGGAATGAAATGCTGCTGTGGACATTCCCTTAGAAAGAGGGAGTAAGATTTTTTAAACAAATGGTTTATAATCAGGTGGATTTTAGTAAACTTCGGCACCTGGGAGTGAGAGCTCTGATCTAAAAAGCAAATAACAATGTGCACAAAACTAGCACTATATTCCACTATATTTCAGAAAGTGGTTTTTATGTCATGTGAAATTTGGATATGATGTGAAAATTAGTAGCTAGGGAAGCGTTGGGGAAATTGAATAAACTGCAGTGTGAATGCAGCCATAGATGGCTTTAAAGGAGGATAAGACAAAATGATGGATGATCAGTTTGTCAATGGCTCAGTCATGATGGATGAATTTCCAGAGGCAACATGACATCAAATATCAGTTGCTGGGAAGCAACAGCAGGAGAGAGCTACTGCCCTCATACCCAACTGCTGGATTTTCCATAGGCATCTGGTGAAAAAAGATGCCAGACTAGTCTGAGCTCTGGTCTGATGCCGCAGGACTCTTTGTTGCCTAAGGTCTTTCAGACATGAGCAAGGGTGTATCAGGGGACTGGGAAGAACAATGAGCCTGAGAACCATAAGTACTGGGGCAGCAGGTGAATCACTTTGTGGATTTGGATTCTCACAAACTTTTGTGTGTGTCCGTTTCCAGTTCCTTGAACAGGCCGTTTGGAAGTGGAATAATGACTTCTTCTGGAATCCTTCTAAACAGTCAGATGCTGGATTTTTCTTGGATGAACGAAACAGAAGGCCATTCATCTTCTGGCTTGGTAATAAATTATAAATTTGTCTGACATGAATAGTGAAATGAATAGTAAGTGTATGTGAGCATGGCACCAATGATTGATGAAGTGTGTGTATCCATCAGATAATTAAGATTTAGAAGTCATTTATTTGCCATGATATGTATGGTTTTAGAGCTGGGCTGGCAAGTTTAGCTCTTAACCTGTTTTCAGAGCCACTTGACTTTCCAATGTGTGTCTACTATAAATATTTTTCCATAAAGAGCCTTGGTTTTCTTGCAGTGAATGTCATTAGATAAATGTGATGTGATATTATCTGGGTGTGTGCTGTGAAAGATACCCTGTTGCTGGAGTGGGGAAACTCTGGCCCATGAGTCTAATTAGGACTTCTTCGCTTCCCCATTTGGCTCCTGAGGCCATCTTGACCAAACCACTCCCACTTGCTGTACACCTGACATCATATATGGCTCAACTGAAAACATGGTGTACTGCAAGTAAAAACCTCTTAGCTGTGCAAAATGGCTCTTTGAAAGGGGCTTCTGAAAACCCAACAGCCAGCTGATTCAGATCTTCAGAAGGCCCTTCCAAAGTGCTTTGCAAAATAGCATTTTGAGAGAGGTTTCTGAAGATGTCTTCCAAATACCATTTCAAAGTGCTATCTTGCCCAGCTCTTTGAAAAAGGCTTCTGAAATTGAGCTGATTTGAGCCTATCTGGTAATTGGGTAATGGTATTTATTGCCTCAGAAATTCAAGGAAACAGAAGCTTGAGGGGGAAAGGCTCCTACTGATATATTTAACAGTGCTTTGCAAAATTATTTTTCCTGCAGAGGAACTTTATTCAGCCTGGGAAAAGGCCGCTGTCTTTCTTGCTACCCACTGTTGTCCGGCCATCAGAAGGGATGTGTGGGACTTACCTTTGTTTGGGAGCCAATGGTGGCGACAAAGCTTTGAGCAGCATAACACAGGTCAGTCTTCTGAGCACTGATGGATGCTTGCAATATAATATCCTTTCTTACCAAGAGAAATAACTGGTTCTCCAGGACCAGCCCTGCCAGGGGCAGGGGGGGAGGGGATAGATGAAGGCAAGAACAAATGTCTGAGTTGATGCAAAAACACTTTTAAAAAACATTGACCTGTGTGTTTGCATGTGGTATAGGCGCCATCTTGATTCTGCTTCTGACCGTAAAATGCCTTGGGATGGCACTACAGTTCTTTTGGGCCCAGCTTTTACTGAAGTCGTAAACTTGCTTTGAACTGTGAAAAGTGGTTCGAACTGTGCTACTTAATACTGTCACTAATGTCAGCATGTGACCACCATATTAGTCTTAAGCAGGGCTTTTTTTCAGCTGGAATTTGCTGGAACTCAGTTCTGGCACCTCTCAGATGGGTGCCATTGCCATTATAAGAGAACAAGGGAGGTGTTCGCGGTGAATTCTGGCACCTCCTTCTCTAGAAAAATAGCACTGGTCTTAAGGGCTTTGACTGCATAGAAGTACTTATCTTTTTTGGGGAGAGGGAATAAGTTCATAATGGATGCATAAGTGGAGTGTGTGATCATGACTATAGTGCCATCCCTTCAGGATAGCTGACTCCCAGACATTGGACGACAGGTTTGCAGAATGGGTGGCCCCTGTGAAAACAGGATGCTGGACCAGATGGGTCATTGGCCTGATCCAGCAGGCTGCTGTTATGTTCTTGAAAGATGATTTGGTGCAGAAACCAATATTGTGATCCATACACCCTATTTCTTCTAGTGTACAGATCACATAACTGATGCGTACATAGGTAGAGGTCCAGAAGCATAAGCCACTGTTAAGGATATCGGGTGGTTGCTTGAGAGCAATCAGGCAAGATGCCTCACTAGTCTGTTCTAAAGCTTTCTTATTGGTGCTAAAAAAAACCTTTGCAATGCAGAGCGCCTCTATTCCATGTCTTGGTCATTCACTGGCAGAATCTGAGAGTGGGCAGCCCTTAAATCTTCCCCAGCAGAGTAGTTTCTTGACCCCCCGTCTGCGCCTCCCCTCTCTGCGCGGAAGCCTACTGCGCAAGGACGGCTTGGGTAAAGGGGGACCTCCCTCCTCCCCGCTTTGCTCAGGCAAGGTGTCCTGGCACCGCCTTGCATTCTCTGAGCCCTGCATCTCCTCCCCACTAGAGGGGTAGCTTCCTTCCTCCACTGAAGAAGTGCTGCTTCCCACGATCTTTGGGGGCTCTCTGTAATCCATCCGCCTTTTCCCCTCTTGCCCCTGAGCCGATGGCAGTTCCCTGACAGCCACTATGCAGACATACCCACAAACAGGTGGAAGGCAGATGTGTCAGCCATGTTCCTGCATCTTCACTTTGAGTATTTGAACAAGACTCAAGATTCCATCACAAACAATTCATCAAAAACCTTAGCATCTGCTTCGTCTGCTCTTTTAACAGGTTTTAGTAAACGTTTTGACCTTCAACAAGAACTTGAGTGAGAGTCTTTCGCTAGGCCGGCTTCATCCTCAACTTCAGTCTAATATCCTGGAAGTTGACAGTAAGTATGGATCACTGATCTTTGAAGTCTGGACTTTTATTATTTCACTTCTGTGATTTCAGACACAAGTGAAACAGGGTGAGGGTTCCCCCCGAGACATCTAAGATTACTCTGTAATTTTTCCTCATCTTGACATGGTTTGTTGAACCTCATCGTATGGCTGTAGTAAGATGGGATAATCTTTTTGTATCTGACTACATTGCAGACTACATTGGGGACGCGGGTGGTGCTGTGGGTAAAACCTCAGTGCCTAGGACTTGCCGATCGTATGGTCGGCGGTTCGAATCCCCGCAGCGGGGTGAGCTCCCATCTTTCGGTCCCAGCTCCTGCCCACCTAGCAGTTTGAAAGCACCCCTAAGTGCAAGTAGATAAATAGGTACCGCTTTATAGCGGGAAGGTAAACGGCGTTTCCGTGTGCTGCGCTGGTGCTGGCTCGCCAGAGCAGCTTCGTCACGCTGGCCACGTGACCCGGAAGTGTCTGCGGACAGCGCTGGCTCCCGGCCTCTTAAGTGAGATGAGCGCACAACCCTAGAGTCGGACACGACTGGTCCGTACGGGCAGGGGTACCTTTACCTTTACATTGCAGAAGCTGAAAAGGAAACTGTATGCCAGTGCTTTGGTGAAGTGGAAGCAATGCTTCTGCACTTTTGCTTATGTTACCTGCAATATTAGCCACTTTTCCTCTTCTCAGTGTGGGCAGAACGAACCTAGGAATCTGCCTTATGCAGAGTCAGGCCATTGGTCCATCTAACTTGGAACTGACTGATAGCGGCTCTCCAGGATTTCAGGCAAAAGACTCTCCCAGCCCTACTTGGATATTCCAGGGATTGAGCCTCAGACCCTCTGCAAGCAAAGCAAATGCTTTGCTGCTGAGCTATGGCCTTTCTCCTGGAAACAGGAAAGAGCTCTTCAGTCTGCTACCATGTTTTCTTGAGCATTGACTCAAGAAATTTGGGGGAGATCCAAGCTCTCTTTCATGTTTGTAAAGCACTTTGATCTGCTCTCCAACAGCAGAAAGGCAGGTAAAATCAACAGAGGAATAAGGAAAGGTATTTTCCTCCCCATCATGGCACATGGGCGCTAAATGGAGGTGAAAAAGAAAATGTGCTTCATTAGTCATTTCTATTGCAACTGATAAATAGGGCTGTGACTGCCCCCTCCCCCTGCAAAAACTTGACAGGCCAGATCAGAATCATGGGCTGGTGTTTGACCACCCCTAACTGTATGGTCAAGGGAGTCAAATGCATATTTATTGTGCCATTTTCCTATTATTTAGCTTAGGTACCTTCCCTTATTAATACACCAAGCCCTACAACTATTTTAAAGCACTTGTGCCTTGATCCTATAGGTAGGAAATATGAACATGTTGACACAGATGTTCTACATACACAAGACTGCATATGATTCCTCTGCATAGGGGGGGAAAGGGTGGATCCAGGGATCTGCCTTCCTTGTGTACCAGTTGGCACATGGATCAGCACCTTGATCGGGACTGCTGCCAACCCTTTCAATAAAACTAATCTTTTCTAAAATTCTCCACCAGGTGAGTTTCCTGAAGAAGATATCAAGTACTTTACAAGCAGGGGTCAACCGGTGAGCAAAATCGAGGTCCTTTCTCTCGTTCACGGAGCCAGAAGAACCAACAATTTCATAATTGGTGTGAAAGACCCAAGAAGTGAGGATGCAGCGGGAGCCACAATATTATAGCAACTCCCAGATGGGTTTCTTCATGAAATAAGGCTTTTTCCAAAACACATTGTGCATGTTCCCAAACAATCCCTTTATCATTCCCCCTGAGGCGGAACAAACAGTGTTTGTTATTGGTTTCTCCATTGCTGAATAGACCCCTCTGCACTTCTATGCTAAAACCAATGCAGCAATGAAGGCTGACAAAGGCACAATACAGACCTTAGTTTTTTGTTGTTTCGTTTTGTTATTATGAACTTGAGTTAAAAGAATCTCAGGCATTATTATAATATGAGCACAGGGAATAGGTTTAATTTCAGAAGCACCCTGTCAATGGTTGATTCCAGCCATTTAATGCACAGAGAGATATTTCTAAACTAAGCACTGGGAACAATTCAGGAAGCAAACCACTGGCTGTGTACAAATGTGCTGTTCTGAGAGCAGTGGTGGCAGGTTCCTTCCTCTGTAAATACACATACTTCTGTTTTGAGACAAGTTCTCTAAAAAGGCAAAGAAAGAATCGCAGTTTCACAGGTTTGAGTCTGAATGGGATTAATGAGAAAAATCTTATCTGTGGCGGGTGCCTATTGGCTAATATATGTGACATCATTACTCCATCTCCTCCAATCTCTGGAACAGTTCTGCAGTTTAAAATAAGGTTTTCCCCCTTGTAAGGCAAGGATAAACACACAGAGAGATAAGTGTGTGTGTGTGTGTGTGTACAGGCTGCTTTTTAAAAAAAAGTGGATAGGCTGCCTGACTCATTTAAAAAAGGTTAAACAGTGGCTGATCCAGCATTTCACCTCCCAATATGTATATTTGTCATGGATGTTTCAGCTTCACTGTGTGCTAGGGCCACACATACTGGTCTGAGTGCTCTTGAAATGGTACCTTTGTATTCACCTGAGAAGATGAGGCAAAGATATTTCTGTGTTCAGTGCATTTATTTCTGATACTGTACTAGTCAACTCTGAATGATTCCTTCTCAAGTAGATGAATACAGAATAAGAACAATGGGTTAAGTTAGCCCCGGGCATTCTCAGATGTTCCCCGTGAGTCAAATGATTTGTACCAGCATACATGTTCTAATAGGATATTGGCTCCTCTGCACATATTAATGAAAGATTTTATAATTCTGATTTTGCCTCTCTGCCCCAATGGTGTCCTCTTGGTGGCATCAGTGCTATGGTATCTTGCCAGTTATTTCAACATGTTGCAGGTTCCCCCTGTTGTGTTTTGACACAATACATTTATGTAGTTCAACTTTGGATCTGGATTATAATGCTATGTACATCTATACTGGGGGGAAAGCTGAGCTTCAGTTTTCTCGTGCTACTGTCCAAAGTAGCCCTATGTCAGGGGACTGCCATCTAAAGCGCCGGGGGCGCAAAGGCTCACTGAGGTTGAGAGAGGAGTAGCAGCGGAAGAGGGAACCAGTAGAGGGCGAGCAAGAACTCCAAGGGAAAGTGAGTCGGAGGGATGGCTCAGAGACGCTTCCAGCGAAAACAGTGGGGAGGTCTCAGGACCTCCTATAGGGACACCCACACCTCGCCGGAAACTGTCACGCCGAGAGGCCAGACGACGTGTTTCCGTTAAAGAGCTTTTATGTTGGAAACGATTCCGAAAGCAGCCACTTTCGGATTCTACTAGTGATTGACGCAGCCATGCTGGAGGGGCTCCGTCACAGGCAGAGGTTTGAAAACCTGATCAAACTCTGAGGGACTTGCATTTTACGCACAAGCAGCTCATCGTCCCATCACAGCAATCCGAAAGTCACCGAAAGCCAGCTTGTGCAGGGAGAAGCATCATGAGCAACCCAGCCGGAACCGGAGGAGCAGGAGCAGCTGGAGGGGGTCCAAGCCTGGAAGAAAGGTACAGGGCGTTGGAGATCCAGTTGGCGCTGCAAACGGCGAGGCTTGAGGAGAGGAGGGCTCAGGATGCAGAAAAGGGAAAGGAGAAAACCACCCCGCTCGCCAGAAAGGTGCCAGGATTGGTGCAGAAATTCGGGGGGGATCCCAGGAACTATCATGCCTTTAGAACAGAGATGCAATACGCTCTAAACTTGCAGTTTGATGACTTCCCCGACGAGGAATCGCGAGTGGCTTTTGTGATTGGCCATCTCGAATCCGGGGCGAAGGATTGGGTTAGACCCCTGATGGCAGCGAATAATGAGATCCTAAAGGACACGAGGAAGTTTTTTCGTGCCATGGACCTGATGTTTTCCAGCGATATTGAGCAGGGGGTGGTGCGAAGGCAGTTAATGGCTTGCCAGCAAGGAAGCAGATCTGTCCGTGAGTACTGGACTGAGTTTACTATGCTGATTCATAAATTGGGGTGGGACCTATCGGCGGAGCCCATCCAAATGCTTTTCGAAGAGGGGCTTTCTTCAACCGTCAAAGATGAGCTTTCCCGGGGGCCCAGGGCGGAGTCTATGGATCAGTTAACCAAATCTGCGCTGTGCATAGGAGCGCGCCAGGAGGCGAGGGCTTTGGAAAAGCGGGAAGGGAAAGGAGACCGTTGGAGGGAGTTCCGCATTCCAGACATTCCAGAGCCACCTTTCCCGCCGGCAGAGCCGATGGAAGTTGGAACAGCGCGGGCGCGCGCAGTTTCAAATCCCAGTGAAGGGCGGAAGAAGGAGGGAAGGAGCGCCAAGAGATGTTATCTCTGCCAACAGCCAGGGCACTTTGCCAGAGTCTGCCCACAAAGAAAGGAATGGCAAGGGATGGCAGGAGCTGTTGGGGGAAAAGAAGAGGAAGGCAAGGAGCAAGTAAAAGCCAACGCCTGGCTGCCACCGTCGGGGCACAGCAGCCAGGCCAAAGAGCAGTGAAAGTGCCCATGCCGGAACCTCCCAGACCCGCTTTAGTGATAGAGGTGTTACTAGAACTGCCAAACGGACACCCACTAAAGATCAAGGCGCTTTTGGATTCAGGCAGCTCCTGTAATTTCATGAGTAAGGAGTTTGCAGCTGAGCACCAGATACAGACCATCCCTTTAAGTAACCCCTTGCAGGTGACTACGATTGACGGCAGAGAGCTGTTGGGGGGAGAAGTTAGCCAACAGACTGTCCCGATGATAATGAGGGTGGCAAGGCACACCGAACAGATAGCGTTTAATGTGGCCATCTTGGGAGGAGCGCCCATCATTTTGGGGATGAGCTGGCTGGCGCTACACGATCCGCTAGTGGGCTGGCATCAGAGGGTGGTCTCCTTTGGGTCAGCGCATTGCCTAGAACACTGCAAGGAGGGGAAGGTTTCGGGAGGAGACAGAGTCACCCTAGCCGGGATGGAAGTAATGGACAAAGGGAAGGTGCCCCCGCAATACGCAGATCTGAGCAACGTATTCAGCGAAAGGGAAGCAGACAAACTGCCACCGCATAGACCCTTTGACTGTCAAATCAACCTACTCCCTGGGGCCCAACTCCCAGTAGGCAAGCTGTACGCCATGTCAGACAGGGAGATGCAGGAGCTGAGGGAGTTCATTGACAAAAACCTGAAGCGAGGTTTCATCAGAGAGTCCCGAGCGGTGGGGGGCAGCCCAGTGTTTTTTGTGGACAAAAAGAACACAGACAAACCGAGACTGGTGTGTGACTTTAGGGCCCTCAATGCAGTGTCGGAGCCCCTGGCTTTCCCTATGCCCCGAATTGATGACATTTTGACCAGAGTAAGGAAGGGAAAGATTTTTACAAAGCTGGACCTGCGGGGGGCGTACAATCTGATACGCATAAGGAAGGGAGATGAATGGAAGACCACCATGTTTACCCCTTTGGGAGCCTTTGAATACCTCGTTATGCCCTTCGGTCTACAAGGGGGCTCCGCGTGTTTTCAAGCTTTTATAAACCACGTTCTGGGACCTTTGCTCTACAAGAATTGTGTGGCCTTTTTAGACGACGTGTTGGTGTATTCGGAAGATGAGGAACAGCATGTGAGGGACGTTCGAGAAGTGTTGGGCAGGCTGCAAGCCAACCAGCTGTGGGTGAAACTGGAGAAGTGCCAGTTTCATACCAAGGAGGTGGAATTCCTGGGGTACCGCTTGTCAGACAAGGGATTGGCCATGGATCCAGGCAAGGTCCAAGCGGTACTGGAATGGAAGACACCGAAGACCAAGAAGGACGTGCAAAGATTCTTGGGGTTTGGGAACTTTTATCGGAAGTTCATCAAGAACTTTGCCCACTTGACGGCGCCCATCACCGACTGCCTCAGCAGCAAGAAGAAATTTGTTTGGACGGTAGAGGCGGATCGAGCCTTTGAAGAACTGAAAAGGGCTTTCGCCTCGGAAGAACAACTTCTGCATGTGGATTTACGAAAACCCATGAGAGTGGAAACCGATGCATCCGACCGGGCGGTAGGGGCGGTCCTTCTTCAACCGGGGAGGAGTGCGTCGGAGTGGAGACCGTGTGCCTTCTTCTCGCGGAAGCTGAATAAATCCGAGAGGAATTACACGGTGTATGACAGGGAACTACTTGCCATTCACGAAGCATTCCGGAGGTGGAGACATTTATTAATTGGGGCACAACACAAGGTGCAAGTGTGCACTGACCACAAGAATTTAGAGTATTGGAGAACAGCTCGAGTGCTCAACCAACGACAAGTGAGATGGGCACAGGAATTCTCCAAATTCAACTTTGAAATTTGTTATGTGCCAGGCCCAGAAAACGTCAGGGCGGACGCGCTCTCACGCAAACCAGAGTATTGGGAAGGGGAGGGGGTGATCGAAGAGAGACATGTCATCCCTGAGGACCGCTGGGTGTGTGGGGCGGCGCTGGTGGGGCAACGAGAACTGGTAGAGGAAACGGAAAATGATGAATATGCCCAGGATAAGCTCAGAGGTCTCAGGGGGGAGGGCGAGAGCCCCGGAGGTTTTGAGGAAAGAAATGGGGCATTGTATTACAAAGGGGCACTGTATATACCCGAAGGTGAATTGAGGGGGAGAGTACTCAAGCAGTTGCATGATAGCCCCACGGCGGGACATTTTGGACAACACAAGACCATGTGGTTGGTTACCAGGGAATTTTGGTGGCCTAAGGTGAGGGAAGATGTAAGGGAGTATGTAAGAGGGTGTGACCAATGTCAGCGAGCCAAAGGGGAAAGAAGGGCGCCGGCAGGGTTATTAGAACCATTACCCACACCAGAACGGCCTTGGGAAGCGATATCAATAGATTTTATGACGGATCTGCCAAAGTCCAAGGGGAAAACAGCCATCATGGTAGTAGTAGACCTGTTAACTAAGATGTGCCACTTTGTAGCATGCTCACATGCAGTCACAGCGGAAGAAACAGCGAAGTTGTTTGTAGAACACATCTTTAGGTTGCACGGGGCTCCCTTGAGGGTGATCTCAGATCGCGGCAAACAATTTACTTCCAGGTTCTGGAGGAAGCTCATGAGCTTGCTGCACGTGGAAGTCAATTTTTCAACTGCCCGGCACCCTGAAACCAACGGGCAGGCGGAAAGAGCAAATGGCATTCTTCAACAATATCTGAGGTGTTATGTCAATGACAGAGAGAACGATTGGGTCGAAAAGTTGGCGTTGGCAGAATTTGCCTACAATAATGCGGAGAATGTGTCCACAGGGATGAGTCCCTTTTTGGCAAATTACGGGTGTCACCCCAGGGCATTTCCAGGGGAAGGAGGGGAGAGATGGAGCGTCCCAGCGGCTGAACATTTTGTAGAAGAGATGGAAGCGATCCATCATCAGCTCCAGCTCAACTTAGAAAGGGCTAAGGCACAATATAAGAAGCAGGCAGACAAGAACAGAAGGGAAGGTGAAACCATAAGGGTGGGGGATCAAGTGTGGTTGTCAACCCAAGGGTTGCCGTTCAAAGGGGGTTGTAAGAAATTGAGGCCCAGAAGATTGGGACCCTTTGAGGTCATTCAGCAGGTCAACCCGGTAGCTTTCAAACTCCGATTACCCAACCACATGAAATTGCACCCAGTGTTCCACAGGTCGTTACTGTCACCATACAGGGGGGGACGTGAAGGGGAGTACGTCAGGGGACCAGCCTTGGAAGAGAGGGAACGCCGCAACCATGTAGCGGAAATCCTCGATTCCAGGTGGAAGGGAAATCAGGTGGAGTATTTGGTGGCGTGGGAAGGGGAACCGGAGTCAGAAAACACCTGGGTGAATGCAGAGGAAGTCAATGACGAGGTTTTAACAGAAACGTTCCACCAAAGGTTCCCGAGGAAACCTCAGCCGATAGCAAGGTTTAGGAGGGAGTATTTCGGCACCACCGATGAGGAAGAGGAAATGGAAGGGTTCGCGGAGTCGGAGTTGGAAGAGGGAGTGGACTCCGATGACGAAGATTACCGAGAGAGTAGGAACAGCAACAAGTGGGGGGAAGTGTTCGTGACGTCGGAAGACGAAGGAGGTTCTTTCAGGGGTTTTACCTCCTCACCGCCAGTAGGGGAGGAGACGGGAGGGGGTGAAGGGGGCCCTGGAGGGGAGGTGGATGTCAGGGAACTGCCATCTAAAGCGCCGGGGGCGCAAAGGCTCACTGAGGTTGAGAGAGGAGTAGCAGCGGAAGAGGGAACCAGTAGAGGGCGAGCAAGAACTCCAAGGGAAAGTGAGTCGGAGGGATGGCTCAGAGACGCTTCCAGCGAAAACAGTGGGGAGGTCTCAGGACCTCCTATAGGGACACCCACACCTCGCCGGAAACTGTCACGCCGAGAGGCCAGACGACGTGTTTCCGTTAAAGAGCTTTTATGTTGGAAACGATTCCGAAAGCAGCCACTTTCGGATTCTACTAGTGATTGACGCAGCCATGCTGGAGGGGCTCCGTCACAGGCAGAGGTTTGAAAACCTGATCAAACTCTGAGGGACTTGCATTTTACGCACAAGCAGCTCATCGTCCCATCACACCCTACCAGCGTAATAACATTGCAAATTTTAATGCAGAAAGAACTCAGGCAGATCCAGTGTAATCTTCTACTGAATAATTTAACTGAAATATTGGCTTTCCATAGTGCTGCAGTTCCATTTCAGCTTATTGTTGCATTTCTTGGGCAAAGCCAGGGCAATCCAATCATAAAGCAAGGCCCAACATAATCAAAATAAACAATAAGGCCATCCTTTCAAAGTGTTGGTGCTGACCTTTAAAGCCCTAAACGACCTCATCCACCCCCATCGTTCTGCCCGGACGCTGAGGTCCAGTGCCGAGGGCCTTCTGGCGGTTCCCTCACTGCGAGAAGCAAAGCTACAGGGAGCCAGGCAGAGGGCCTTCTCGGTAGTGGTGCCCGCCCTGTGGAACGCCCTTCCAGCAGATGTCAAAGCGATAAACAACTACCTGACATTCAGAAGACATCTTAAGGCAGCCCTGTTCAGGGAAGTTTTTAACGTGTGATATTTTACTGTATTTTTGGTTTCTATGGAAGCCGCCCAGAGTGGCTGGGGAGGCCCAGCCAGATGGGCGGGGTATAAATAATAAATGATTATTATTATCCTTTCTCACCTAAATGTTATGTTAACTGTAATTTTCAAATCATTAACTTTGAAAAACAACTGGCAAAACATGGGGGTGAGGAGAAGAAGATTTAGGCTCATATGCATTCATATTCACTCTCTCTACCTTGGCCCAGTGTATTCGTTTCTTTCTTAATCTATGCTGAAAATACAGATAATAAAACTAGATCAAGACATTGCATATTACTCTCTCTCACACACACCCCATTTTCATTCTCAAATGTAAACTAAGAACAAAAATATTAAGACAGTTTATATTAATGCATTTTGAGGCTTGGCTGTAAATACTAATGGGGCAGGAAAAATATTGTAAATTCTAATCTTAATTGAATTATAGCTGACTTCTTGCCAAGTTTATCTCACTTCCCTTCATAAATTCGAAGTGGAGTTTTTTTGTAAACAGATATGACCCAGCTGCTCAGCTCTTGCAAAGTTTACTCTGTTCATCTGAATTGCCAACAACATTGCCTACAAAGTGCTAAAGAGATACAAAGAAAGTGTTTCACTGAAATGCGATAGAATCCAGGACAAAAACAAAGTTCTAGGCAATAAAAAGGTACACCATCAATAGAAATGTAGTTTATGCATAACACTGAAAGTCTCCTACCCAAGTGATTCCGTTGATGTCAAGGAGGATGTACCCAAAGTTACTTTTACACATCCTCCAAATCAGTCTGTCTTAGTCTGATTTGTGAAGCAGAAGAACAACTGCTGCTTATTAAAATACACAAACAGACATGGGCAAGTGTTTCAGATTATTTCTAGACACGGGTGCTGACACACTCAGTTTATTATGTCAGAAATCAATCAAGAGGACCTCACATCGGGAGCACTTTGAGATATGTACAAATATTTCAGTTCTCTGTGTAGATGATAGTGGGTACATCAGAACAACTCTCTTGATGTGAAATAGACAAACAGTGAAAGCATGGAGGCAGGGTGCATGCCACAGCAGCACATTCTGCCCTAAGCTTCCACATGTTCAGTGGAAGGTATGCACAGGGAGCCCTACATGTCGGGAGCTGAATTGGTGTGGGTTCTATCTGCCCGATGTGGGAACCTGGATCCCTGAGTGTGCTGACAGAGCCAATGTGTGTACAGCTGCAGGTACAGCTTCAACTAAAAAATGTGCACATTGTTGGAGTGAACGGAATAAATGATCCCACCCACCGCCATGTATTCACTGATTGCATGAAGGCCTCTTCTGAATGGAAAGCATTCAGTTCTACACCATATAAATCACAGAAAAAACTCTGCTTTTGGCTCCATTAATAAATAAAAATTATATCAGCGTACAGAATCCTTCCATTAACTTTTCAACAACTTCCCTCCCTAACAAAATGTAATTTCACAGCACTTGACGTATTAAATGCACACCCACAAAAATATCTCCCCTATACTGATTTAACATTAAATCAGTGCATAACTTTTATTGCTTTCCCCCATCATATTATTGTACCTATGGCTACTGTACATATTCTGTATGTATATCTGCTAATAGCTGTGCTGGTGCTCCAGATCTTATATCCCATGAACTGGAATTGAATGAATACTGTCTTGTTCATGTGCACATTTACATGACAGAAAACCAACTTAATATGAAGAATGACCCTTCCTAATGCTGGAGGTATAAATGAACAAACACACTGCAGAAGCCATCACTGCTCATGCTTTATGCTTGAATGTTAACTGTCCTTTGATGACCTCAATGTGGTTTACAATCATTCACTAGTTAAGGGCTCATTCACTTGTTCTGTTGTAAGTTGCTAAATGGCCTACGTGAGATTTTTGAATGTTTGTATGACAACATCAACCAAGCTGCAAGCAGTGGTGTAGTGTGGGTTGCCAGCTTCCGGGGCAAGGCAAGTATTGTGCCCCCTCCTCAGAAAGAGGGAAAAACCCCAGAACACATAAACGCATACCCCAAGTGAAGTTCAGGAGTTGTGGTGCTTCTCCGGCAAAAGCGCATGCGGCCTTTTGTAGCCATAGTGCAGAGGGGTGACTGGAGGGTGCGGGGAGAGGAGGGGTTGGGGAGAAGCAGTGACCTGCTTCCACAAGAGGGTGCAAGAAGAGGAAATAATAAAACGAGGGGATTCCTTCCAGACCACCTTAAACACCATGAGGGCACTGCAATTCAGCAGTTTCAAGGCCTCAGGCGAGAGAGGAGCAGAAATTTTGCACCCTAAGAATTTTGTGCATGGGGCAACAGCCCCTGTGGCACCCCCACGCTACGCCACTGGCTGCATGTACCAACATATGCTTACAGTCTGCCTTATGTTTCAAAGTCCAGGTCCAGTCCATGAATGAGGCAAAGTGAGGCTGCAGGGTTCACAGAGGCAGCAGATCCCAATGTCAGTCTCCCCCCTCCTCTTGTTCCTGATGTAGATCTTTCCTCACCCCTTCTTCCCTGGTGGGGAGGGCAGGTCTGCTATTTTGGGGTCCTCTTCAGGTGCTAGGATAGAGTGATTGAGATGAAGCAGTGGGGCTGTACAGAGTGATACTCAGTCTTGGACATAGATAATGGAGTTTTCACTCGGCTACTGTCCCTGAGTGTCGTTCACTTTTCTTCAGGGAAAGGGTAGGGCTCCATTTGGGAACAGCTGTCTGGTGAGGGCAAAACTGAGGGCCGAGCCTCCAATATCAGGAGAGCAAGGTTCAGTGCATCTTAGTGCATAGAGTACACAGAAACTGATTTTGTACAGATTTTTAGAGATCCCTGATATACACTTGCCTGTCCTAATTGACAAGACATTTTGTTAAATCTCTTATTAAACTGGAATGAGCAACTGGCATATTTGTTCTTCCTCATGGGAACAGAAGTGGATTTTAGGGGGGCTAAGAAGAGAAAGGGACACAGGTGGCGCTGTGGGTTAAAGCCTCAGCGCCTAGGACTTGCTGATCGAAAGGTCGGCGGTTCGAATCCCTGCTGCGGGGTGCGCTCCCGCTGCTCGGTCCCAGCGCCTGCCAACCTAGCAGTTCGAAAGCACTTCCGGGTGCAAGTAGATAAATAGGGACCGCTTACCAGCGGGAAGGTAAACGGCGTTTCCGTGTGCAGCTCTGGCTCACCAGAGCAGCGATGTCACACTGGCCATGTGACCCGGAAGTGTCTCCGGACAGCGCTGGCCCCTGGCCTCTTAAGTGAGATGGGCGCACAACCCCAGAGTCTGTCAAGACTGGCCCGTACGGGCAGGGGTACCTTTACCTTTACCTTAAGAAGAGAAAAATTAGAAACTTGTCCATGAATACAAAGCCATAGAAGATTATTAGAAGTTTTACAATGGATCCCTTAGAGCTATTTCCACATATATGTGTTAACACTTGTGTGGATTTCTGCAGTGAGGGAAGATAAGATGAAATGAAGGGATATATCCATATTTTTGCTCTGAGGAGGCAACATACTGCACACAGAGTGCACATGTACACACTGACACACACACTTACACTCACACAGAGGTTTACCATACCCACTACAAAGGTTCAGAAAGTGGGGTGAGCTGTGCTTGCAAAGGAGCAATCATAGCCTTAGAATGCATTTCAATTGTTTCTTAGCAAGCACAGTTTGCATTTGGCACTAAATTTGGTACCAAATGTAAGCTGAGCTGTTTTCTGCTGGGGTTGGATCTACCTGACATCCTATGACATCAGGTTGGTATCTCTGCCCACCTGTCAAATGTGGCACAATCTGATCCAGCTTTCTGGCCAAGTATGGTTCCCCATGTTAACTGTCCCCTTCCCAGCTGTGACAATCAGTTTCCTTCCTTGAATTAGACTTGAAAGGAGCCTTCTCTTGTAGCTGTGGCACCTCCAAATGCTGTCATCACCCCTGCACCCAAATTAGGTTTGAAGACAGCCTTCTTTTCCTACAAGAGAAAGGTGATGATGCGGGGGGTGGGAGAGAAAGCTGTGGGTGCTGAGGAAAGCCTCACTTGGTACTTGTGCACCTGTGGGTTCGTAACCCCAAGTCAAGATGAGCTCACAGAGCTGCAACCCTATACAAGCTAGGGGTGTGCAGATGATTTAGATGAATCCTATATCTTGAAGTGAAGTGGAATACTTTGGACAGATTCAGGGCTTGTCTTAAGCTCTTTCGAAACCGAGATTTGGAGCCAAACTGAATCAGGCCACCTCCAAAGTGCTTTGGATGTAACTGGACAGTTTTCTTAAGTATCAGATTGGGGTTCTTCTGAATTTTTGGTCAATGCTTGTTCCTTATATACATTTGCCTGGCAGTAAGGGGCACTGGATTTAATGGGAGCTTACTTCTGAGTAAGCATGCATAGGACTGCACTGTAAATTGGAGTAGTTAGAACAAGGGTGCAAAACAAGTGACCCTCCAGATGTTCTGCTCCACTTTCCATCAGTCTCAACTAAGTTGGCCAATGGACAGGAATGATGGGAAATGTAAGTTCAGTGACATCTATAAGACCACAACTTTCCCAAGTGAAGAGGGAGTATTTAATGATTCGCTCAGTGCCTGCTTAAGGGTGAAAGAAGGATTCAAAACTGAATTCATTATGGTGTGTTTGCTGTAGCACTGGGATATGACAGTTATTTAAGTTAATCAGTGGGGGGAAGGATGTGATATCATATATAAGATATAAAATAGTGAATGTTATCCTTTCAGACACTGGTCCTCAGTTGTGTGCAGTCACTCTACTGTAGCTCTGTTCCAGCAATAGGGATCCCTTTCTAGATCACCTACTGCAGGAGGGCACTAAAGAATTGGCCTCTCCTTTTCTAATCTGTGACTGACTGCATATTGTTTTAGTGTCTTTCTAAGCAAATTGTAGTGTGATGTGTTAGATTGATCAACATATGGATTGTAAAGAGCAAAATACTCAGTGGACTCCCCCACCTATCTTCTAGGCACTGAGCAAAATGTCTGAAGCACCACCTAAACTTACTTTGCTGCTGGGAACCAAAATGCTTAAAGTTTAATTTTAGCAGAAGGTAAATTGCAAGAAGAGGGATTTTTTAAAAAACACAATGTATACTTTGAAAAACAGAGTTCATGAATACAAATTGTAAAGTTGACATGTTTACTGTATAGCATCATTTTTATTTTGAAACAAGTAACACAAAATGCATTGTTATCACAACTGTGACTTTGGTTGTACAGACAAGAAATATGTTCATGCATTTTCCCACCAATAACAAAAAGGCAGAAATAAAAACACTTTTCTTTTTGTATTATACGCTCAATGGTATTGCATCCTCTTTAGCTTTTCTCTTACTACAGCTATAGTTTTGAAACCCATTGCTCACATGATTAAGCTACTATAATTCATTGGCATTACGTGTGTGTGATAATTTTAAAGACTAAATATGTTCTAAGGGTTCCCTCAACCATTTAGACTTGATTGGGGGAGGGTGTGTGGGGCATGTGGGGAAAGGAGAGGAAGAGTAAGATCCATTGCACAAGCTGGAATCCTTGTGCTTGTGGATCTAGGAAATTGGTGATCAGCCAGTGGGTCAGGACCCACTAGTGGGTCATGGCCTGATCCAAAGTGGGTCACAACAGGAGCACTACCACCATGTAAATATATGGTAAAAGATTAAGAGATAGGTCCCCAAAAGCATGTTTGGGTTGAAAGTGCATTCTGGGTCTGAAAAGACTGAAAACAGGTCATCTCTGTAATGGGATGCAACAGAATACATTCCAAATACAGTGGTACCTCGGGTTACATATGCTTCAGGTTACAGACTCCGCTAATCCATAAATATTACCTTGGGTTAAGAATTTTGCTTCAGGATGAGAACAGAAATCGTATAGCGGTGGCGCAGCGGCAGCAGCAGGAGGCCCCATTAGCTAAAGTGGTGCTTCAGGTTAAGAACAGTTTCAGGCTAACAACAGACCTACAGAACAAATTAAGTACTTAACCCAAGGTACCACTGTACCTTATTTCTATGCTGTAGGTGCTGAACATGAGGGCAGGTCTTGAACTGCACCATTCAAGATACTGTAGTTCTGATTCAAGTTTTGCAGCTTTGCCACTCCAGTCCCAGTCATTTGGCACATAAGAACAGGAGCAAGGCTAATACTAGTAAATCACTTGGGTTGCGGTCACCACTTTAGCATGTGAGGTAATGAGGCCTGCTTATCACCACCAAGAGCAGAGTCAATATCAAGACTGATTCCCTTTTTTATTTCAAAGTTTTCCAAATCACCACCCACCCAAGGATATTATGTAGCATAGAAACAAGCGGGTTGAGGCCTATGCATGTCAAGGTGTGAACCATTGTTTAAATATTTATTTTGTATATTCATAGCCTGTTTTTTGATCTGAAAAATCTACTACGTGGCTCACAGTTCAGATGAGATTGGGCGTGTTCAGGGTAGTATGGCCGTAGACTAGGTGGCTCACATTTGATTTAAAATCCACAACTTGGCTGGAACTGGAAATGGCTTCAGTTCCCCTGGTAGATCATCTACACTGGGAACTAGATACTGGGGGTGGGTACCTTTTGGCTCTGACCCTCTATTACAGTAGCCCATATTACATATTATAGTAACCCAATAATTACATTTTATCCTCACCACAACCCTGTGAGGTAGGTTAGGCTGAAAGACTGGACTGAAGTCACCTAGCGCGTTTCATGCCTGAGCAGAGACCAGGTCCTAGTCCAACACTTTAACCACTACACTACACTGGCTCATGACTGGATCAGCCAAGGTTGGTCCAGTTCAGGATACTGGTTCCAATAGCGGCCGGTTGGAAGGAAGCAAATGATGGCTTATACAGGAAATGTTGTATAGAGGCTCATGTTTCCTTATGCTATGATTATGAGAATGGAAAAGGCTGCTGAGATGGGGATTTTATGAAAGGATAAGAAAAAAGGATCCTGTCTCACCTTGTGCATGTTTATGCATGTTTGCTGGTGTGATTTCCGCAGTACCCAAGTACTGATTGCACACATTCTCCCCATTTGCACCCACTTCCTCTACTTTTTCTGTTGCCTCCTCTATTTCAAGCAACTATATAAACAGCAAATGCCTTATGACAGGGCAAAATTGTTGTTACTCTATAATGCTTGATGCCCATAAACAACGCATGGAGCCTATGATGTAGACCCTCTAAGTGTCCCTGTTTTCCAGGGACGGTCCCAGATTTACAGAAGCCATCCTGGTTTCTGATTTGATCCTGGAACGTCCTGCTTTTCCTTAGAATGTCCCTGTTTCATTGGAGAAATGCTGGAAAGTATGGAGTCATGCGAGCCCCCGAGTCAAGGAGATAAGTAATCCTACTTTTAGAAAACATCTGAAGGCAGCCGTGTATAGGGAAGTTTTTTAAAGCTAAATGTTTTATTATGATTTCTATATATATTGGAAGTCAACCATAGTAGTAGTAGTAGTAATAATAGTAATAATAATAATAATAATAATAATAATAATAATAATAATAATAATAATAGTGGAATAGGACATCTCTATTTTCATGGGAGAAATATAGGAGGGTATGCATGATGGTGCTGCATACACAACAGCAACACATGTAAGTATGTATTGGACTACTGCCACTGAGAAAGCGGTTTAATAGCCTGTGACAAAATTTCCCTCTAGGATTAATGTGGGTTAGATTGGATGAATCAAGGATGGGGGATCCTGAAAGACAACAGCTCCGAGAGGACTGAGCCATGGATCCCCTGAAGAGAATCAGGACTGTAGCATAACTGAGGCAAGCGGAGATGGATAAAGCTCTCCTCAGCATCTTTCTTTTTTGAGGAACCTCGTTTTTTACACGGAGGCTTCCTAGCTCTCTGAGGCGGCAAGCAAGGAAGTTGGCTTTAAGAGCGCGCGAGAGGAGAAACAAGTCCATTTCTGTGCTGTTTTTCCGAGCCGCCGAGATTTGTAAAGTTAACCGAGC
The DNA here is from genome assembly GCF_964234715.1 of Podarcis melisellensis. Classification (NCBI taxonomy): domain Eukaryota; kingdom Metazoa; phylum Chordata; class Lepidosauria; order Squamata; family Lacertidae; genus Podarcis; species Podarcis melisellensis. The sequence goes on from NC_138538.1 coordinate 27,692,470, forward strand.
CGCTCGAGAGAAGATACTACGGCCGCGCGCGAACCCCTCCCCCCCCCAATCTCCCTCGGTGAGGGAAAGGAGAAGGCGGGAGGAAAAAAAATAGAACAGCGCGCTCCCGCCGCCGCCGCCCAAACCGGAGGCGCGCTCCCGGTCCAAGGCGACGCGCGCGCAGCCGGGCCGTCACGTGGCCTCCCTGAGGAGGAGAGGAGGAGGCGGAGCCGCGGCCGGGCTCGAGGGTCGGTGTCCTGGAGGTTCGGGCTCGCGCTGACCTCTCCCCACCCTCAGCCTCCGCCCCCCACCACCCCGCCCGCTTCTCCTTTCCCGCCAGGGCAACCGGCGGCGGCGGAAGGAGCGTGGCGGCGTTGTTGCCCGAAGCCGCTGCTTTCTTTCGGGGGCCGGGAGCGGGCGCGTTAAGCGGGAGCAGCAGCGCCACCAGGTGAACGCGCGCGACCGGATTCCGTGTGGTGGGTGCGTGCGAGACGGGGACGAGCGGGTGGGTTCCCGGCGGAGGGGGGGGAGTTGCGTATGGGGGGGGGCGTGAGGGCCGAGCGGAGGAGCAGTTGCCCGGCAGCCCCAGCAGGCGCGAGGGGAGCAGGGCCCGGCTGTGGGAGGGGCTCTGGTGACAGCCGTTGAGAGGGACGGGCCTGGTCAGGGTCGCCCGGGACGAAAGCGGGGGGCGGGGGCCTCCCAAGGGCCGTGTGTGGCGACCGGGGAGGCCTGGCACTACCGAGGGCGAGTGACGGACGGTGCCAGGTCTTTGGGAACAGGGGGAGGATGTGCTTCAGGAAAAGCAGCGTATTGGCTGAGCCCGGACTTGGGAGGAGGAAAGTGTGTGTGTTGGGGGGGGGTTGTCCTCGTACTCGGGCCTGGTCTCTCAACCCGCAACCCACCCACCCTGGCTTACTAGATGCTCTTTGACTACGAGAGAATGGCCCAGGTTTAGACACAAGGTGGGGGGACCTCCAGGACAAAACACAATGGCCGCCCCTTTGCCTCGCAGCGCCCAATCTCTTAGGCAGTCCTGTTTTTATGGTACAAAACTCTTGCTTCCTTTGGTTTCCCTTGGTCATTGGTAGTGCACACGTGGAGTTGGCAGCAGGGGTTCGCCCCTGAGTCCAGAAGGACTGGGCTTCCAAACTACATTTCCAGCAATTGTTTTGTTTTCAAATCGCTTGTCAAATGTGCCAGGCTCTTTGAGGTGGGATCCGTCTCTTTTCAAGATGCCCGGAGTGGTATGTGTAGTCGGGCTTTATGCTTCTCTTAAAGCCCTGAGGAGCCCAGGCTGAATAATTTATCTGTAGCCTGACTTTTTCACTAAATTATTCACACACATCTATTTCAGAATTATCAGATAGACAAAGAGTTGTGCTGCTGGTTTATAACTTGGATTGATCGGGATAATGGAAAAAGTTGATATGGATGGGCTCATTGTGTGTAGGTGGGCTGCCCTTTGGGGTTAACAAATCTCATTAGAACCACAATACTTTTTTGACATGATATGTAGACAAAAATTACTAATCTCAAACGGTCCTGCTGGTGTCACATAAGCTCTGCGTATATGATAGGTTGGATATGAAATAACATGTGATGTATCCATGGAAGTTTTAGTATCCTGTTTGATGATGGCTCTTACCTGATGTTCCAAGTAAGGGGTCCTTATCCCAAGAAACCTTTTGAAATCTTAAAAACTGGAGAGTAAGTCATATACTGTTAAGTATGGGAATTGGTAGCACTTAACGACTTGGTCTTAGAGGCTGTTCACACAGCAAAGTTATCCTAGAATAACCCCGGGAAAGAACATTGTCTGAGGGTGACCCTGTGGCCTAAGTTAAGGGACCCAGAACCCTAAAAACATCAGCACTTTTGTTTTTAAAGCTTATTGGTTCCTTCTTTATAGAATATTTTGAATGGCACATTTTACTCCTTTGGGTTTATATATTTGTTTGAAAACAAATGATCAAAAACTATCAGCGATGCATATTGTAAGCATTTGTTTTGGTCTTAGGGCGCTCACATTACCATTTAAAATGCAAGAAAATTCAGTCATATCACTACTGGCTGGAAATGTCACTGAAATAACAAATGATGTAACCTGTGAATAGTGGTAACTTCTGCAAATTGCTTGGGACTGTTGGGGGTTTGAGATTCTTTGGTGGTTTAAAGTTTGGCTAATTATTCTGCTTGTTCAGCCCTTGTTCCTGTAGTCTTAACTCTTAAGGGTTGTTTTGCAGGTGTCAAAGTGTAACTTAAATGGCTGCCAAATTTAACACAGGAAAGAGAATTCTAGCTTTGGACTTTGTTTGCATTTAAATTTGATATGCCTTCTCTTTGTCTAAAGAAATTACCTTATAGGTGCAAATACAACCCCTAATAACAACTTGAGCAAAATACTGGTTTAATATGAGCAATTATTTTATTGGCACTCTTTTTTTAAAGGAAAATGGAGGGTAGAAAGGGTCCCTCATTCTCTCTAATTAATGCAGAGGCTCATTATTATTATTTATTATATTTATATACCGCCCTTAATCTGAAGATCTCAGGGCAGTTCACAAGATAAAAATACAAGATAAAAATGCAAATAAATAGTTACAACAAAACAAAACAATTCCCCCACATAAGTACTTGGATGTATTTTGTGGGTTAAGACGCAAAATATATGGGTTTGAGCAGGAACTGAAAGAACCTTTCTAAGTGGAGTTTCCAGTGAATTGAATATGATGTGGAAAGTAGTATTATTTACAGACAAGGGATCAACTTTGTTGGAATATACTTTAGTATCACAGTGCTTCAGTATATATATATGTGTGTGTGTATGCTACTGTTCATATAAAATTTCATAGCAGTGTACAAAGTTAAAATAACATCAACTGTAGTCAAACAGTGAATGGGAAATACAAATTTCTGTTAAACAATATTGGATAAAATGTAACAAGTATGTAATGTAGAGCGTAATATTTAATACAGTATTTAAATATGCTGAATCTATAAACTTCTGGAGATTGTTGAAAATTACCGTTCACTGGTAAATAATTGTGAGTGGGTAGGAACTTGGAGAAATGCAACTGTGTGGATACAAATGCTAAAAGAATGTACCAACACAATTATCTTTCTGAGTTGTAGCCTTAGCTCTTAAACAAAAGAATTGTAGCTTATTACACAGCAAAATATTTTGGAATAACAAATCACTGTGAATTGCAGCCTTTGGTCTTCTACATAAAATATGGTACTTTATCTAGCAGTTATCTTCTAACTGAGCAAGTTTTTGTTTTTCATAATCTAATCGAAAAACATATTGGGCTGCAATCTATACACATATGGTATCAGACTCACTGAATTTCATGGGATTTACTTCTGAGTAGTCATGTGTGGTGTTGTACTGTTCATTGTGCTTTTTTCATAGTACACCAATTGACTGGGCATCAGAGTACTTTTTGTTGGTGCTTCTCCCTCAGCCTGGTCTCTGTTTTCCATTTATTTGTTGTGAAATATTCCACCACTCATGCATTCCCTAATATGTTAAGTTTTAAATTTTTGCAACACAATGTTTTTTCATTTCTATGAATTAATCCAACTCCTTCTTTCTGGTTCTGTTATGATGGGTGTAACTCTTCTATATTGTAAACATTTTGTTGTAAACCATCATGGGAGATGTTTGCCTAAAGGGTGGTATACAAATATACCAAATAAATTTATTTTAAATGCCCTTGTTGCTATTCTGTATCTCTGCTGCTGTATATGAGAGGTTTTTTAAAGTTCAAAAGGTGAGACTCTTATGACATATTATGCAAGCAGCTGAACTGAGAAAGAGTAAAACTGTTAGGATCCTTGTTTTGGCTTGGCAGATGCACACATCTTTTTGCAAATATTATTTATTACACTGTGTAATTTGTCCATGTATGTTACATATTCTTCACAATGTGGGACACAATGTGTCCCATTGAGGACTGGGCTACAACAAAAAATATGATAAGATCTAAACAAAAAAGCATAAAACACCAATTCACAGTAAAAAAAAAAAGTAGAGTATCAGTTACAAAAGGGAAAACAGATTCAGCCATACCCAAAAGTTCAGGTAGACCTTGGAGGCCACTAGAAAGAAGTCTCTTCCATGTGCTGCCATGCCTTGAGTCTTCTAGGGCAACAGAAATGCTAACAAGGCCTCCCACAGTGAAAACACCTCTTAGTTTGGTCTGTTTGGGACAAGTTGATCTTTCATGTATGTTGGATCAATACCATTTAGGACTTTATACATCAAAGAAAAGAGCTTCTTCAATCTATAGCCCACCTTTGTGGTGGTCTCACCTGAGGCAGTTTACAGTATGACAAAACCGTATACCAAAACAAGGTAAAATTTAGTCAAGGAATAAACTAACAATAATACTAATAGGAGAACAAAAAGCCAACTGGCGAAAAGATGGCTTTAAAAGTGATTGATGCCGCTCCTTATGTTGTCTCTGTGGTCTGTTGGAAATTCCAAATCACTTTTTGCAACCAACTTTCTACCTTCTGTTCTTCCTTCTCTCTTGAGTCTGAAGGAGAACTTGCTTGTAAAATATGTGCCACCTGTATAGGTCACTCACAGATCTAGTTTGCATTCTTTAATACAACATCTAAAGTGGTCCTGGTAGGGCCACTTCAGATATTAAAGTTTTCCTATAGGGAAAGCATTAATGTTCATACTGCTCATTTGGGGGTGATTCCACATCTCCATACATATAGTGTAGCTGTAATTGGCCACACTTGCATGTTTAGTAAAAGTTGGTGTAGCATGTTTCAGTCTACCTGTTGAGTGCTTGGATTTTTGTGTACAGTACTAATTTGTGTAGAAAAACCTGTCTGAAGCAGTTTGCAATCATTCCCTACTGTTATCCTAGAACAAAGAAATTTTAGACACATAGTGGGATTACTTATCGTCTTTTTTATTTTCTCTAACCTTTTGCAATCTTTGCCAAATCCTGGTTGCTGCTTTGCATAGCTAAAGGATCTGTCCCTTTCACTTTTTGCATCTTCGACCAAACATTTGTTCACCCACATCTTATATTACAGCAGTTCCATCTTGCTACTATTGCTCCAGACTTGCTTTGTGGTCTCTAAAAACAAATGTGACATGCACTGACTTCTTGTCTTTTGCTACACCAGGTTCTGGTCCTTAGAGCTAAGGCTGTTCAGTTCCCAACCCCCACATTCTCATGTTCTGCACACTTACCTGTTATCAGTTTTCTTTCTTTCCTTTTCTTACTTTCTATGTGTCTGGTCAAATTTCCCCTATGATGTAGGTTGTCCACCTGAGCCCTATGTGGTCAGTGCAGGATTACCAAATGGGCAGAGTAGGCACCAGACTATGGGCCTTTCCTTTTAGGGGCCCCATGACAATGGATCAAAATAAAATTGATTTGATCTTGAGTGAAAATTACAAAAACGTATTGGAGATAATGTGTCAGCCCCCCTCCCCCCGATTTTGAGTGCCTAGAGGCCTCCACAGGGTTTAATCCAGCACTGTAAATGGTTTGTGACCTGGATACTTTTAAAGTCTCCTCCTGAACAAATCCTGAATATTTTTATTTGTTGTATCCTTAAAATGAGCATCTAGTTAAGTAAATTAGCCTGAAGTTTAATGTACTCGTCTGGCACTGTGACGTGTTAAAATGGATATCTAAGATTTAGCAAGTGTCAACAATGGTAGACAAACATTGTGCATGTCAAAACTTGAGACAAACATCACTGAATATCAACACTTAATATACATTAAAGGTAAAGGGTAAAGGGACCCCTGACCATTAGATCCAGTCGTGACAGACTCTGGGGTTGCGGCCCTCATCTCACTTTATTGGCCAGGGGAGCCTGTGTACTGCTTCCAGGTCATGTGGCCAGCATGACTAAGCCGCTTCTGGCAAACCAGAGCAGCACATGGAAACACCGTTTACCTTCCCGCCGGAGCGGTACCTATTTATCGACTTGCACTTTGACGTGCTTTCGAACTGCTAGGTGGGCAGGAGCTGGGACAGAGCAACGGGAGCTCACCCCGTCACGGATTCAAACTGCCGACCTTCTGATCAGCAAGTTCTAGGCTCTGTGGTTTAATGTACTCCAAAAAATTGGGCAAAACAACTATTTTCAGACTTAGCAGGGATTCACATGTTAAAGTCAACATGCATTAGATTTTGGCTATTAGTTTAATTAATTAATAATTACTTTAAACCTTTTTAATTATTTAAAATGCAACCCCCATACATAGACACATAGAATCATAGAATTAGAGAGTTGGATGGGACTCTGAGAGTCATTTAGTACACGCCATCCGACATCCAATTTGAAATCATCCTTAACCCTGCTGAGCTTTGAAAATGTGCTAGCAGTTTTACTGTTGCACCACTGGAGAAGTGTGATCAAGCAGTCCTGACTAACAGTGCTGGGTGCCTCAGTTATATTACTGGGTCATTCCATATCAAGTGATCAATTTTTTAATGATTTTTTTTACTTCATGTCATCCAATTTTCTTAAAATTTTGTGCACTTATTGAACAATCAAAACTAAGTTTAAATCCAACATTTTATTATTTTATCTCCTCCCATTTTTGAGTTATGAGGGTGATGTCATGTGCTGTTGTTCATTTGAGGTTGAATTTTAAGACCTGGTAAGGAATAGATTATTATTATTATGTCTTGATATGTAAAGCCACAGAATTCAAAGAGGGTGTGCTTTCTTTTCCTGTGACTGTATATCTGAGTTTCTAACACTGACAAGAATAGTGTTACAGTTTCAATGCCCATTACTGTTTTCTCAGTCTAATGAAACAATGTTTCATATTTACAAAGCAGAAAAGTAAAAATAAATAAATCAGATGCAGTTATAACATTACTGTATTGCCACTTTTAGCTGAACCTCAAGACAGTATTCTCACCTACATCTACCTGTTTTGGCAGGTAACACAGCTATATAGACAGGTTTTTAAGGATCTGCCAGTTCTGGTTAACTATAAGCATGAAAGCATTCTATGTTGGTCCCAGCCCATGGTGTGAAGGCACAGGTTGTAGCAGTTGTGTGGAAGCTAAGCAGATCTAGATCTGGTAAGCATTTGGAAGGGAGTCTGTCTAGAAATTCTGTGCATGTTGCTTAGAGTTACATCATTTGTGTTCCTTATGTCTTGATGGCTACATGCCAGGTGCCGGGAACATTTGACTCTCCATATGTTGCTGAATGAAACTCGCACCACCCCTGGGAATTGGCCATGTTTTCTAAGGCTGATGGGAGTTGAAGTTCAGCAATATCTGGAGGACCAGATATATACTGTCTCTGAATGCCCGTTAGAGTTAGGGAGTGATAGTAGGAGAAAGCTGCTCTGTTTGTTTCCTGTTTGTAGTTGCCAACTTATGTATGTGGACATATTGGATTGTTTTACTATCATGGAAGAAAGAGTCTTAGGGCATAGTTGGGAATTCATAAAGAGACAGAATGGTTAGAGGTCATTCTCTGTCACAGAGGTCCAAAGTACCGGTTTGTGTGTGTGTGTGTGTGTGTGTGTGTGTGTGAGAGAGAGAGAGAGAGAGAGAGAGAGACTCTGTTTATGTTAGCTTGGAGTTCTTTTGAAATGAAATCATATTGGACCCCCTTAGCAGATTGACACTGTCAAAATAAATGGTGGAGGTTACCTGAACCAATGAGGTGCTATGTATTTCAGCTTAGGATCTCATAGGACCAGACCCAATGGTTCTGACAGTGGCCCAAGTCCATCTGTAGTGGCTTTGAGCTGGGCACAATGCCAGTCTGACAACACTACCACTTTAATACAAAGGCACGGAATGCAAGAAGTTCTATATGTTTGTCAGGCCTTTCTAATAAAGGAAAGTTGGTAAGCTGAACTGGGCTTTCCTGATAATAAATCTAAGAGGAGGAGAATAATGTTTCTTGGATAAGGGGTAGTTAGACATCTGTTGTGGACCATTTGGATTGAACTGTACACCTATGGGAAAACTTGGGCACCCCTTTTATTTTATTTTTGTATTTGGCAGTATTATAGTCTGATATGCTTATGGCACTAATGATCTTATATAAAATTATGTCAAGCTGCTTGTGTGTTTGTCTGGCCTTATATGGATCCAAAAAAGGGCAAACATACTAGATTACACTTCACGTGTAATTGGGACATTTTACTCAGTTTCTGGACAAATAGCTTGTAAAGGATAGATGCCATAGCTCAGCAATACATAGGATGCATTGCATGCGTAATATACCAGATTCGGCCTCTTTCATCTCAGATAGCAGGACTTGGAGAGCTGCTGCCTGTCTGAGGGTTAGATTGATCAAATAGTCAGACTGTGCAAGTTACTTTCATAAGAAACATTATACATGTGTGTGTTTTTCTTCTTAGGGTTAAACTCAAAGTGTGCTGACACGATCATCTAAAATGCTTGTTAGGTTGAGATTAATGAATGCCATTTTAAACAACATATAATGAAGAGCCTCTGAAAGTTCATCTTGGTAAGTAAAAAGGGTTTCTTTTGGTTTCATGTATTGCTAATCATATGTACTTTTCTTTATGCCTTATTTTATGTTCCATAGTTTTGGTGACCCTTTTGGTCTAGCTGTTGGAGTTGGAAATTTTATTATAAGAGGTGTTGAAGTACCCCATCACTAATTCAGTGACATTCTCTTTAGTATGGAGAAAGTCTAGGGTCTGCTGGTTGGTATGGCTAGTGAGCATATTAGTTGAGGTAAAGCTTACAGTCATGCCCTTGTTACTTCTTGAACATGTGAGAGGGTTTGTTTGAAAATTCCTATAGCTATATGCCAAACTGACAGGTGTGTTTTAGGCAAGTACTTTTTAGAAACTATAGGGAAAGCCACTAGAAGAGAATTTGTAGTGTGGAAATTATGGATAGGGAAATCTTGCTCCTCTACTCTAAAACTAAAATGGTTTTACTTTCTTTAAACAAATTATATATATTGGAGTTTAATGAGTAGATAGCACATGAACATAGGGTGGGATTCAAAAAGGTTGTTGAGCTTTTTTGGGAGGGCAAAGTTGTTGAGCTATTTCTGAGGAAAATCGGAAAAAAACAACTCTGCCAATTTCTGCCCGGACATTGCAATATTCCAGATATGTGAACCCTAGGTTTTGCAAACATCTTGTCTGTGCAAGCATTGCCAGATGGAACAATCCCCCCTCTTCTCCCCTGTGCACTGTTCTGGGGGCTCACCCGCTCTAGCCAAGCTTGGGGGGCATGTGACAGAGAGGAGAGGGGGAAAGCCCCATTGTGCAAGCAGGCATGAATCCACCCCCATGGATTCAAATCAAAGTTTCACAGGTCTAAATTCAATGCTTTCCACAATTCTCTTGTTTGTTTACCAGTAGCTAGAGTGTGATAGCATACAACAAACAGCTGAAAGGAGATATAGTTTGCTAATGTATTTTCTTTTCTTTTTTTAAGAAATAGAGGCTTGTGGAGAGTTAATTATTCTTCCCCTCTTCTTGAAAAAATTATTTTAGGTTTATTGTCATCTAGGAAGGGCAACAGGACCTCACCCATAATCTAATCCAGATCAGCACCATGTTGTATGATTTTGTGGATAACGTGATCGTCATTCAACTTAAGATAATTGTGGAGTTATGACTAACAGGTATCCAACCTCTTAGAAAAACAAGTATTAGAATGTTAGCAAGCCATTGATGTCTGTAGTGTGAGCTTTTGCTATGCAGATATAGCTGAGAATAATGCAGATAACCTATGTACAAATAAAATTATTCACTAATGAAATTATCAAATGCAGATTGTCAAATGTTCAGAATTTAATAGATATGTAGCCTAATCCAGTCATATTAATTTGCAAATAAGTCTCATTTAGCTAAGTGTAACCTACTGCCATGTATGTTTGTATAGGATAAAACCTTATAAAATAATTATAATATTTAATAAAGAAACATTAAGCATATATGCCCTGTTGAACTCAGTGGGACTAACTTGTGAATAGTCATGCATAGGCTCATGTTCTAAGTGAGCTATAAAGTCATCAGCATAAAGGAGGAAAAACTCAACCTTAATGTTGTGTGTTCAGTATGTGGGAGTGGCCTCAGATATTTAATATTCCTATGCTGCATAAATACTTGTATACCAATTTCATATATAATTTGCCAAGTCTTATTTTGGTATGGGTGGAGAGACTACTTTATTATCAGAAAATGATTTTGGTTAGCTTTATTTATTTATTTAATAGATTTCTAGAACCCCTTCTGTAAACGTCTGCCTCTGCAAACTCTCCCTGGATTAGGGAAATAAAACATGACATGCTGACTTCCTCAGCGCAGATCAAACAAACAAACATTTATTTAGTTGATTTTTTAACATTCTAAAATTATTTGTTACTATGTTTCTGAATAACTAAGTTAACATTAAACAATACAGATGTAAGTATGTTAGCCCTATGGTTAATCGCTAAATGGAAAAATGCCTCTACCATATACGCAAATTTAATGGAGACTTTCCTGTGTAAATGAAGAACTTTTAAAAAATCACTCCTCGCATTTTACACTCTACCTACCAGATATAGGGATGTATCCAACTAAATCAATGAATGGATATCCTTTTTTAAAAAAGATGGTTTTACTTTTTATCGTTGATAAAAAATATTTGAAGGATTATGTTGACTTTTGGTGAAACACTTAGGAACTAATATAATGATGTCCATGCTTGATTTGGTTCAGAGCAAAAAAAAAAAACCCACCCCTTAATTAATTTTAACTGGATACATCTGCAGATTTGTCACAGCTGAAGTTTTCAGAGGATTGGACTCCCACTGTCTGCAAAAGCAGACCAGCAACCTGAATGCCCCTATGGCTCAATTTTTCTGGGTCAGTTTAAATTGTCATGCAGCTTCTGATACAGGATCTCCAGGTAAGCTATTTTTTTATTAGCAATATATATTAATAAATGATAAATGAAAACATTAGGTTTTTTGGATTTACTTTATATCTGCTAAGGCCTTTCTAGATAGGTGCCTTCTCTGGGGAGGAAAACCTGTTCCTTTAGTACTATATTAGTAAATGCACAGCGTCTGAAGAAAGTAGAAAAGCGTTGGAATGTATGTCAGTGATGTCATGGGTACCATCCAGTAGATGTTCATGTCACTGCTTTCCCTAATAGTTGTATTATTCTATAATAATTGTACTGTAGTTGCTCAGTATTGTATAGCTGTATAGTAGTTTTTATTGTGGTGAATGTAGAGGTTTCACAGCAATTGCATTTGGCAGCCCCATTGCTGGGGAGCAGTGATTCACAGCAGCTGTAGGAGCGCCAGACGATGTGCCAGTGACTACTGGCTAAAGCTGTGTCAGAGCTGTGGAACTCCCTGCCTATTGACATTAGGCAAGCACCTTTGCTGTACTCTTTTTGGTGCCTATTTAAAACATTTCTGTTTAGACAAGCCTATCCTTACATGTAGAAGTTATGTGTATTTTATCTTTCTTTCTTTTTAGGAAGTTTGATTTTAATTAAACCGTTGAAAGATTTTATATACTCAGTTGTAACTGTTTTTAATGGATATTTTTTAATGTTTTACTTCATATTTTTGTAAACCACTCAGAGGAGTTGTTTGTTTTTGTTTTTACAATCAAGCAGTATATAAATGCCAAATACACTTCATTTATTTATATATATATTTAGTTCATTTGTTAGTTATTGCATTTTCATTTTACCTTAATCTCCAAGGAGCTCAAGGTAGCATACATGATTCTCTCCTTCCTCTTTTAATCCCCACAACAGCCCTGTGACGTAGGGTGGGCTGAGAGGCAGTGAGTGGCCCAAGATCACCCAGTGAACTTTATGACTGAGTGGTGATTGAACCCTGGTCTTCCAGGTACTAGACGAAAACTACACTCTAACTGGATAAATAGATCACTTTATCATGCATTCCATAATTATTTTCTAAAAGAAAAATGGGGAGTGACTTTGCTAAAAGAACCCTTGTGGTTTCATAAGAAGACAAATCCTGTGTCAGTTCCCCCCACAGTATGCTTTCCCACCACCATTAAAAAATGCTAAATAATTTCCTTTCCTTGGGGGGGCAGAGTGATGAAATGGGTTTTGAGAAAGTCATTGGGACTCTCACAGACTCCTTTGGGAGAGTTTTGAGGTGGTGATTTTGATTATTCTTATTTTAGGGGGTGGGGGTTTCATTTCAGCCTCAGTTTGTATGTAAGCAGCTTATGAACATAATACGTTTTGAGATCTAAACAAGGTAAGAACAAAATAGAAATAGTATTAACAATAAGCTGTGCTTGTATAGATGTAAAATTGTGCATGTATTTATAAACAATATATTTTAAATATATAAATAATATATTTTAAACGTATTTTCTTTTATAGGTTTGTCTTAATACCTGATTAGCTTCCTTCAGCAAATTACATAATCATGGTTTGGGGTGATATGCCTAAATTAAAAGATAACCACACTTCATCGTATTCTTCAACCATGGAAGACCTGGATGTGGATCTTGACTCTGGACTGGAGGAAGATGACATTAAACATGAGAGCCCTTGTGAAGATTCCACAATCTTTGTAGCTTTTAAAGGCAATCTTGATGATGATGACTTCAAACAGAAATTGGACATCATTTTGAACAATGTTCCTGGCCTTTTACACCTGGGTATTTTACTCTTTTGTATTTTTTTAGTGAAAGATTTCTTAATTAACTTTTAAATATTAGATTTAGACATGTAAAATTGCAATTCATTTATTTAAAGTTAAATTGCTCTAGAATATTGCAGACTTTTTACTAGTTATTTTTAGCGAAAAAATATATATCCCACTCTTCTTCCTGAAGTGTACAGTGTACATTTGAATTGCTGGTTGAAATGTCTTGTGTGAAGTAGCTCAGAGTTACTATTACATATTGATATCAGTTATTGTACTTGAGTAACCATGTACATTCTCTGTAGTAGTTCAACAAGTTTGTCTTCTTTTTTCTCCTTTTAACAAGAATCTGAAAAGTTAAAACTGAAGAAGGTGGAACCCTGGAACAGTGTACGTGTTACTTTCAATATTCCTCGTGAAGCAGCTGAGCGACTACGATTGCTGGCTCAGAACAACAACCAACAACTTAGAGACTTGGGAATCCTCTCAGTTCAAATTGAAGGTAGCTGAAAATACTTTTGCAGTTGTTCCTGAACTGTATAGTATACTTAAGAAACACAGTGTTTGAAAAATAAATATTTCCATTAGCTTTTTGAGTACTAAATAATAGTATTCCTCACTGGCATCCTTATATTCTGCCTCAGGGATAGACTACATGTTACACTTTTGTATGTGTACCCTTCTCCCAGCTGTTTCCTTTAGCAGCACATGCCTCGTGAACTCTGGCCATCAAATAGCCAGCTTCCGTGCCCCTTCTCCATGTCATCTGTGGTTGCTAGAGAGAGTGGGTAAAACCTGCTATATAAGAACCAGAATTCGTCTGATAAATGGTATTAAATGATGGCAGCCTATGACTTTTTACATACTGCTTCTCATTTTCACATGCGCTTGAAAATGCCAGTCTGCTGGCAGATCCAAATTATTGCTTACATTTTGCATATTTTCTCACTGCTTCATTGATAAGATGAAGCTGTACTTGAATAACAGCTGCTTTGCTTTGATAATATAAGAATGTTTCTGCTTTCTAGCTGTCTCATTCTTGGCTGCAAGGAAAGAAAATCCTTGCACAGAAGAAATACATGCGTGGATTGTTTTCTCCATTTAAAATGAATAGGAAAACTCAACATACATTATCATAGCATCTACACCCACAAAAAATTGCTGGATTGGAGCAACTAGAATAAACAACCTTATTTGTTTGTTTTTTAATTTATTAAATTTTTATCCAACACTTCTTCCCAAAGGAGCCGAAGGTGGCAAATGAACTCTCAATATTAAGCTTTCAAGTGACTTTTTAAATAAGCCAAGAAGTGTGCAAGCTCTATTCCCTCTTATTTGTTTGTTTTAAATGCATGTTGTTGATCTGAATCCAATATGTCACTTTTCAACAGCCCTTTTTAAGTGCTACTTTGTAGTTTCCCCCCTGCCATATTGAAGCAGTATTTATGCTCTGACTTGAATGTTAATGATTGCTTTCAGGTGAAGGTGCCATCAATTTGTCATTGGCTCAAAACAGAGGCCAAGATGTGAGGATTAATGGGCCTATTGGACAAAACAACTCTGTACGAATGGAGACAGGCTTTCCCATACCAGGAAACCAAGGCAAGTTCAGCTTTTTAAAAGTTAGTGATAAGTTACTTTGTGAAATATGCAACTGTTCTTTCATACAACTCCAAAGACTTTTCACTTCTTGATTTTTCATGTTTGTGGCGTGTTTGGGGGGGTTTTTGGGAACATTTATAGACTGCTAACAATTTATTGCCATGTGCAAATTTTCTTACTATAACTAAGTACTGTATAGAGTATAGTTTTTGAAGCCTGTTTTGATGTTTTATCTTCTAAGACATGCTTCCTCAACCTTGGCCCTCCAGATGTTTTGAGACTACAATTCCCGTCATCCCTGACCACTGGTCCTGCTAGTTAGAGATCATGAGAGTTTTAGGCCAAAAACATTTGGAGGGCCAAGGTTGAGAAAGCCTGCTCTAAGATCCTACATGCCAGATTTTCCAAAGTTCTCTTCAAGGATAGATGCTGTTCTTATAACCATACAGAGATAATACATAATTTAACTTCTAATGAGGAAGTTTTGTAATCAGTGTTTAGAAGCCTGTGTAAGTGTCTTTCTTGAGGGTCCTGATTTTTATTTAAAAACAGGAATGTTTTTAAATAGGGAAAGAGAATGTTCCATTGCTTGAGAAGAAATCTGTTTGCACAATGTCAGATTTCACCCATTGGACTCAGTTAAAAAAGTAAATAAATTGGTTTTGTTTTGCCGCTGATAATAGTGATAATGAAAAGCACAAAAAGAAAGCTAAATAATATGTAAAATTCTATGGAAAAATTAAAAGTAGAATCAGGAAGACAAAGCAGATAATATAAGCAAAGAAACACTTCTTGGGAGAATTTTTTTATGATACTAACTTAACAAGCCATGAAGAGAAATGGAAGAAGACAAAGGGTCAGTACCCGTGGATTTGTTGCTGTTTTTGGTTTGGTTCTTAAATTGCTTATTGGTGTTCTGGAACAAGGTTGGCCATGCTCCCTTTTTAGAGAACAATGAAGGCCATACATATCTTAATATATGCATTTGATACTCTTATTTGTAATGTGTTCCTATTTGTATGATCTAGCATTCATATTATATTTTTTTATCATTACGTTTGTATCGCGCCCTTCCAAGGAGTTCCAGTGTGGCATACATTGTTCCCCCACAACAACCCTTTGAGAAAGTGATTGGCCCAAGGTTACCTATCAAGCGACATGGCAGCATAGGGATTTGAACACTGGTCTCCCAGCTTCTGTTCCAAGCCTCTGGCCCCTACAACACACTAGATATCTACAATATGGTTTCCTTTAGCAATTCATTCTCCTTTATCGATCCACATTGGAGTGGCTTTTGCCACAGAGACAACAGTTTTGTTAGAATTTCTGCTTTCTTGTATATATTTCCAAAAATCAAATAAATAAATATACCACACAAAAACAACTTCAAAATTTCAGTGCAGGATTTGAAGCTTTTCTCATTCTGTGCAATGCTGTACTTTGAAATTTAAGAATTTGCATCTTTGCACAATGAAAAATATGGTTATGTTTCTAGGGTTAATAAGAATAAACAATCCTGCAACAGTGATGATGCAGCAAAGTGGGAATGTATCATCATCTATGATGACGAGTGCTGCTAACACAGAGTTGCAACCTAGAACACCTTGTCCAACATCTCAGTCAGGTAATCAGCTTAGATCTTACTTTGATAAATATATCTGGAGAAATGTGAATTTGTGTTTTATTTCCCCTGGCTTCTGCTTATTAATCTGGAAACGCATTCTAAAGTATTTACCCAAGCTCTTAACTAGTTCTTTGCATGGAAAGAGCTGCACTTTTAAAATATTCAAATATTATTGCGGATTTCATGTTGTTGTTGCCTAATCCCCATCTCTCGCAAAACAATTTTCACAAAAATATGTGAAGTGTGGTAAAAAATTATTGAGAAATATCCTGAGCTGTGTGTGTGCACACGTGTGTTTGCGCTTGCTTGTGAGGGACAAAAAGAGAATGCTTGTTTCTCTGAATATTACTAGACTAACTACAGACAATATTTCCTTTTCTTCTCCATTTCTTTTTATAGATTCAGTGGATCCACTTTTGTCAGGGCTAGCTATCCAACAGCAAAATCATCCATCTGGATCTGTAGTGCCTCAGCTCCATTCAGTGCAGCCAGTTTCTGTTAATAGGCAAATAAACCCAGCCAACTTTCAACAGATGCAACCACAGCAACAATTGCAGCCACGCCCTCCTCAACAGCACCAGCAACCACAACAGGGTATTCGTCCTTCGTTCACAACCCCAACTCAGGTTCCAGTTTCTCCTGGTTGGAACCAGGTGCCTTCTGGAATAGTTCAGCCTCCTCCGTCGCAAGGCACAATGGGCACATTGACAGTTAACCAGGGCTGGAAAAAGGGCCCTTTGCCTGGACAAATGCAGCAGCAACTCCAAGTCAGACCATCTTTGGCAACGGTACAAACACCCTCCCATCCTCCACCCCCATACCCTTTTGGAAGCCAACAAGCTTCTCAGGCACACACAAACTTTCCTCAGATGAACAACTCTGGCCAATTTACTGCTCCTCAGATGAAGAATCTTCAGGGAGGGCCTTCACGGGTCCCTACACCACTACAACAACCCCACCTGACCAACAAATCTCCTGCCTCCTCTCCCTCCTCTTTTCAGCAAGGATCTCCTGCATCTTCCCCAACAGTTAACCAAGCACAGCAGCAGATGGGACCAAGGCCTCCCCAGAATAATACTCTCCCCCAGGGGTTCCAACAGCCTATTAATTCTCCTAGCCGTAATCCTATGGTACAGCAGGGGAATGTACCTCCAAACTTCATGGTAATGCAACAGCAAAACCAGGGTCCACAGGGCTTACATCCCGGGCTAGGAGGTAAGTAATCATTTTATTGCAAAATATTTGTCCCTAGACTTTATAGCAAATTAATAAGTTACCTATGAACACTGAATTAATATGCAACACCACATGAATTTCCTGTTGATATATTAAAGAATTGAACTGCTGAATAATGTTTGTCATTGTTTTTCCTGGACAGGTTGCACATGTTTATATGTTTTGTATGTTGCCTTGCTATTACTATAAAAGCATAAGAATTGGAAGAAATATCACCTTGCCCAAACCAGTGCTTTGAAACAAAATACTGTAAATCTCTATTGCTTTCCTAACAGGCCATGTTTTGCTTGAAATCTTCCAAGGGAGGAGATACCGCAACATTATTAAGCCAATTGTTCAGTTGCTGAAATAATTTTATAAATGGGAACTTTCCCTGTAATGTAAATCTATTGCTTATGTATCCTCAGTTAATAATTAGTAATAAACAATTACTCAGTAGAAGAGTTTGATTATCATTTCTGGGTTAATAAGCTGAGATGTAGCGTTTTGGCTGTGTATGCAGCCGCTTTACTCCTCCCTTCATACTGAGAGCAAACAAACCAGGAATTTTTTTTGTTAACTAGTTTTCTGTTTCAAATGAACAAGCCAGGATATTTAGCCCTGGGCTTAATTTTGACACTATATCCTAGCTTGTTCGAAAGTTGTTAACCATAATTTCCCAATTTGGACAAAATGGAAAAATAGTCTGTTGAAGTCTTCCTGGTTTATTTTCTTGCTCATGCCTTAGGGTGCACGTGTAGTTAAAAAGCTTGTTATTAAGCAGTGATATGATTGTTCAAACATGGTTATTCTTTCTCTGATAGTGAAAAACATTATTAGCATTTCTAATCTTTTTTTTTCTTAGGTTGGGCAAACAAGCCTGTCATGACTTGACATAGTCATTGAGTCCATAGACAGTTTCTTTGTACATCACAATTTTCACAGATTTGTGCTTAGAGTGGTTTGCCGAAAATCAGTCCGAATGCAATAATACGATAATTACAATATATAACTAAAATTACAATATTCCTATTGTGTTTCAACAGTTAATTTATTAAAAGTTATCAAATTAAATTAGTACAAAGTTTACTAACAGACTAAATAATATTCCATAGAATCTCTAAAGCTAATACAGTCATACCTCATGTTACATCCGCTTCAGGTTACATCTTTTCAAGTTGCATCCCGTGGCAACCCGGAAGTACCGGAATGGTTACTTCCAAGTTTTGCCACTCATGCATGTGCAGAAGCGCTAAATCGCATGTTTCTGGATACAAACGCTTCGAGTTGCGGATGTGCCTCCGGGACGGAATACGTCCGCAAGTTGAGGTTCCACTGTAATAGTAGTAACTATTAACACCCTTATCCAAAAAAACCTTTGCATACATAGAGTCAAAAGACAAGACCACCCCACTCCATTTCTTCTGGCTGCTGCTCACTTATTAAGGCTACTGGGGATGGAGGGTGGAACATAGCCCCCCCCATTTTTCCTGCTTTATTATCCTCTTAACTGTATCATGATAAGAATATATTAATCAATGTTAATATACAATGCAATTAATAAACAAAGTTATTTTTCTGTCCAGGAATGCCCAAGCGTCTCCCACCTGGCTTTCCTGCAGGACAGGCAAATCAGAACTTCATGCAAAGTCAGGCGCCTTCTACAGCACCAGGGACACCTGCAAATAGTGGAACACCCCAATTGCAAACAAGTCAGAGTGTGCAGCACACAGGTCTGGTAGCTGAATAGATTATTGGTCTGCTTTTCTCATTTATGGAAGCTCACTCTAAATGACAATACAGTGTTGTATCCAGCGGTGGTTTAGGAGTAGCTGATCTGCTTCCCCCAGTACAAGATGACACACTCAGTTTTTGCCAATCCCCCATACTAATTATAGCACTTTATGCCATATCCAATCTTGAGTGGCCCCTAACCTTCAAGGGGATTTTTTTGGGCGTGGTAGTGGGGAACATAGGAGGGTTAGTGAAAATCTGGTGCCTTACCTTGTGCAAGCACAAAGCCATCATTAGAGACAATCCACATTACTTCACAAATCATGTTGTATTTTCAATAGTAGTAATTTTTGTATGTGTAGAAACGTGACTGCTGTGTTAAATGACACAGAACTGTCAACATCAAAAGTTAAGTTTATCTGAAAGGATAGTGCAATGAATTTAGTGCCATATTGAAAAATTGCCTTCTTCTGTTTGCTGTTGTGGAGACAGTAAACAGCTGTCTTAGGTAAAGTAGGTGCAATAGAGGCCTTGGGTTTAGAGAGAGAAACACTGGGAAGACCAATTAGAGCCTTTCACCCTTTTGTAAAAAATATTTTGTTCATAGACAATGCCCTGGAAACATTATAAAACCCTATTTGCCTTTCAGTAAAAGATTCTAAATATGACTCTGCTGAATAATATATTATGCTGTTAACTTCTATTTGCTTTGCCCCCCTGTTCTAGTCCACCACTGATCTGTTACCTCTTTCTTTTGCATGTTCTGATCATGTATGATTGGCAGAAATGCTGTTAGAGAATAATTCTTAGGATTTCCAACATTCACAAATACTTTCAGACCATGTTTCAAATATTGGAATTTTGATAGTACAGTATTGTAAATGTTAAACACAGAGAAAATTTTCTGGACTAGTTTATTAATTTACGTGCTCTTATACCAATTCAGTTTACAATTGTCTAACCTGAACTATTAAAATTTTTAAGGTGGTCAAGGAAATGGTCCTCCTCAGAATCAGATGCAAGTTCAACATGGCCCATCAAATATGATGCAGACCAACTTAATGGGTCTTCATGGAAATATGAGCAACCAGCAGACAGGTACCAGTGGAGTTCCACAAGTTAATATGGGCAACATGCAGGGACAGCCTCCACAAGGACCACAATCTCAGCTAATGGGGATGCACCAACAAATAGTGTCCTCCCAAGGACAGATGGTGAACATTCAGCCTCAGGGATCTCTAAATCCTCAAAACCAGATGATACTTTCTCGAGCTCAGCTCATGCCACAGGGCCAGATGATGGTAGCATCTCAGAACCAAAATCTTGGTCCATCACAACAAAGGATGACACCACCCAAGCAGATGATTCCCCAGCAAGGCCAACAGATGATGGCTGCACATAATCAGATGATGGGACCGCAAGGCCAGGTGTTGCTGCAGCAAAATTCAATGATGGAGCAGATGATGACCAATCAGATGCAAGGAAATAAGCAGCCGTTCGGTGCTCAAAGCCAGTCCAATGTTATGACGGGGCCAGCTCAAATAATGAGAGGACCAACCCCCAATATGCAGGGAAACATGGTGCAATTCACAGGACAGATGATGGCCCAGCAAGGCCCTGTGAACAGCAATCCTTCTCAGGTTATGGGGATTCAAGGACAAGTTCTGAGACCCACAGGAACTAACCCTCACATGTCTCAGCAACTGGGTGATACCACCACTACTACAAACAGTGATGTGAACTTGACACAAATGCTACCTGATGTTTCTATGCAACAAGGAAACATGGTGCCTCCCCACTTGCAAGGGATGCAGGGAAACAACAATACACCAGGGAGCCATTTTGCTGGGCATGGGATGCCTTTTAGTACTCCTTTTAGTGGAGCTCAGAATGGGAATCAGATTTCCTGTGGACAAAACCCAGGTTTTCCTGTCAACAAGGATGTCACAATAACAAGCCCTTTGTTGGTAAACTTGCTGCAAAGTGATATATCTGCAGGACATTTTGGTGTGAACAGCAAACCGAACAATCAAAATGCCAATAAACCCAAGAAGAAGAAACCTCCAAGGAAGAAGAAAAATAATCAGCAAGTAGAACAAATTAAGTAGGTTTAACATTTTTGTTTCCTACACAACTGAACCAAGTTTGTTTCTATTTCAGTTGAACATAAGGTTTGCATTTGCTAGCAGTTCTTTTAAGTAAATACTTTTAATTCACAAAGCAATGCCAGTTTTGCAATTTACACCTCCATCCCATGCAGAAATAAAGAGAAGATAATTAAAGAAGTAACTTTACCAACAATTCATTCTGTGTTTGTGTTAGTTGTTAAGTTAGAACCCCAAGTGTTGTCACTCTTCAGGTGAAAACTCTTTTTAAAAAAATAGGGCTGATGTAGAAGTAACTCAGAAAAGCAGCACCAGAAAGAAACCTCAGTGACAGGTTTTTAGTTGAATTATAGGCACAATAAATGATTGAAGAGCACTTTCAGACATGCTGCTACATAGTGTGCTTGTCACTGCTGAGGCTTTCAGTGCAGTCTACAGAATGATGAGAAATCAGGGCTGGCTATAGGAAAAGGAGTTTTTTGTATGGGGCTGTGCCTATGGACATTGCTGCCAAAATGCCCCAGACACAATTGGATCACAGCCAGCTAGTACTCTCTCTTAACTTTGCTCCCACTCCTCTTTCCTTAAGTGCACATACCAGCTCTCCTTTCCCCGTCACTTACCATGGTGTTTCACACCATTTTTGCAGGCCAGAAAATATGCTTGTATTGATAAATAGTATACTATTTCCTTGTCTATTTGACCTGGAAAAAGAATTGCCAGACCAGGCCACATGAAAGCCGCACTGCTAATGGGAAGGAGGCCTTGAGCCTTGCCTACCACTTGATGACACTTGCTGGATCATTGATGGGACAAATGACTGTTGTCCTGTTACTACATTAGGTAGAACTATATAAAAACAAAGTGTCTAGACTGTAACACAAATAATAAAACCTCATTTTCACAATTGGTTACATAACACTAACATGTTCATGAGTGGATTTGTTCAGTGGAGACAGTATTCCAGTATTAGAGTAATTCCTACAACAAAATGCTCATTCCATACAATGTGTTGAATTGTATGGTAGCTGTCCCAGAAATATTCTACTTACAGTAGGCCATAGGGCATTTAAGTGGGTCTCAGGATTGTGCTACCCGCCTCTGCACAAAGGAGTGAATTTGTGAGTCAGGATTTTCACAAATTTCCTAATTTCAACAGCATTTTTCCAGCTAAAAGGAGCAGGAGAAAGTGGGGATCAAGTTTATGTCTGTATCTGTGGATGCCCTGGTCACATGATTTCCTGCGTGCAGTGTTTAGTAAGCCACAGTTCCATAGTTCACTTTTCTACCTTATTACATGTAATGAAAAATGTTGTGATAGAAAGTATCAGTCATTAAAAATTGAGAACATTTAGATTTTCAGAATATAATAATAGATCGCAGTGTATGGCTTTTCATTATAACACATTAATAGGAAAAGACACAATTATAAGAAAAGATATTATTTTCTGAATTCTGTTGTTATGACTTGGGGGGAAAAGCAAGGTTGCCTGTTTTTTATAAATGGGTGATGGTCACATGGCTTTTTCATGGGTGGCAGAGAAATGCACAGCATCAATCTTTAAATGTATCTTTTAAGTCCACAAGGACCTCTGAGATTTTGACCATAGTCAAACAGTCAAGCCTTCCCCAACTTTGTACTCTACAACTGTTTTGGACTACAGCTGCCATTAGTCCAAGCCGGCATAGTCTGTAAGCCAAAACAGTCGAAAGGGACTTGGTTGGGGTAGGCTAGCTTAGTCTGTTGCAATACAGGCAATGAATACAGCCGTTCATGTGATCATAACACTGTTGTCTGCTGTCTGACTTTTAAGTTGACTGTGGCTTTTACAAACTTCTGTCGCCTTCAGACTCCTTCAGAAACACCCTAACACTCAGCAAATTCCAGTGTTTGAAGTGCTTTGTGTATTGCTAAACCTTGGCGCACTTGTAAGATACACTAGTATTATTGCTCTTACTGTGCAAACTGTGGGGCAAACAATGAGAAATTAGGTACTTGACCAAGACGGGTCCCCAGCTATGTGATGTCAGTACAACTTAAACTTCCAAATAGATTACAAATATTTTTCAAGTTAGCCTCTAGTGTAGATTGTGTTTAGTTGGGGGTCAAGTAAGGGAATAAGCTGAAGAACATGGAGGGGAGAGCTGTCTTTGTTGTGCAAAGAGCTTGATTTTGTAAAGTTTCCTTATGCAACTAATGACGTTCCTGACATTTATTCTCTAGCTTTTGAAAAGAAAGTCTAAAGTCAGTGATGTGTTAAACTTAGTGGCTTGTATTGTATTGTATAGTATGGTTTAGATAGTAGTAGGCCTTTCTAAACCTTATAGCACTGGAAGGAATCATTGCTTTCTCAAGAATGACATCACAAGAACAATATAAGTTGCACTTCTTACATAGCTGTGTTAAGATATCACTCAGAGACCTCTGTATGCATTTCCCATATCCCCTATCAGTCCCTTCTGCTTAATCACAGAATGCAAACTTGCAGCTCATGTTCCTTGACTGAATAGGAGCACAGCAGAAGAATATACTTAAGGCAGGGGTGAGGAACCTTCAGTCCACACGCCAATCTCAGTATTTTATGGGTATCACTGCACTAAAGAAAAAACCCCAGTCACAGATGAGCTGCAAAAGCAGGTTTTTTAGTCACTAAAGATATGAAAGGTATGCATAGGCCTCCTAATTCATGTAGCAGTCTAGCGTAGGTGAGTGCCAATGTGAAAACACTGGATCAAGCTTATAGTAAACAATACAAAATTGTGTAGTTTTAATATCCTGTTGCTAATTGCTAATACGCTGTGCTAATGAAATTAGCGTAGCATATATGTAACAGTCGTGTAAGTTCTTTCTCTCTGGGTGGAAATACAAAAGTATCAAGATTTTCACTCCTTTAGGAAACTTGTTTGAAGCAGAACATAGCAAAACAGTTATCTGGAGGGAATTGATTAGCAGTTTGTAGATTCTGAGACAAAAGGAAAATCTGGTACAAGTAATTGAGATTATTAAAATAACTTGATAAAGAGCAATAATCTGTGGCAGGCATCAGAGATATGATGTTGTTGGAGGTAAAGAAGTACAGTTGATGGAGTAAGAAACTTCCAGAGTGATTTCTCCTTTCAGTTGAGACTTCTGTGCAGTTCATTTATTGATTAATATGCATTAAACCAAGAAACCCATCCCCTTATAACTGATTGTTAACATTCTGGGTCTCCTGATTCTGCTTTCTTATTTCACTGGTACACTGGAATTTTTGATATATCATGAGAGCATTAGAACATATATTTGTGGGTGTTAACAGCTGTAGTGCTTTGTGCCTCTCTCTGCAAACTGGTAATGGCAACAGTAGATGACATTGCTTGCTAAAGCTTATTGGATAGGTTTGCTTTTGTAGATGCAGAAATGTTTCCCTGAAATAAGCAGGTTTGATAACATTTGAACAATTATCTCAGAGGTTGTATGCTGCCCTTTCAACATAAGTGTAATCAGAATGAGAAAACAGCCAGAGGTCTCTTTTCCGAGTTTTTAAGATAAGCATGTTTGTTTGTTTGTTTATTAAATATATATCCTGTTCTTCCCCTAAAAGGAGCCTTCATGTATTCTGGATTGGAGGGGGTAGCACAGTGACTATTAGTGGCAAAAAAAATATAGCTGTTTGGGGAAAGAAATTTCTCCCACCACCACTGTACCTGCTTCAGATGAAATACTATAAAATAAATAAATATAACACTCACACTTGAAGCGAAGTAAAACATTACTGAAAAAAATAAGCAAGCAAGTTGCTCCACATTCTATTACCACACATTTATATAGGCACACACAGCCTCTACTTCCAGCCATGCAGCTTACACCTACTCTCCTAATGGGTTTCAGTCCAGAATTGGTTCTACTGCTTCTGGGAACAATGGCTGAGAGGGAGACAACAGAGAATCGGAGAGTGACCCCAACAAGATCTGAGCAACGAAAGAAGAGGTCATAAACTTGAATAAAGTTAAATTTTCACACTTTGTTCTGAATTTAATTTGATCCCCTCCCCCCCCCCAAAAAAACCCTGGAATTCATTGGCAATGATTTTGGTGGTGGCAGAAAAAAAGATTGTGTGGATACAGGTGAAAGCTAGAGCATTTGTATAAAGCTGTTGACAATTTCCAGTTCCTAATACTTTCCACACTTAAATATACCTGAACAGAAGATAGCACATTCACTGGAGTTCTTACCATACACAGAATTGAGATTAAATTAGTTTTAAAGTTAAAAAACCTATTTTGAAGCATATGATCCCTTTTTTATTTTATTTGTTTAATGTTTCCTAAGAAGTCAATAGTGTGTTTTAGATTGTGGAGGAAAACTACCAGAACAAAACTTTTTCATTTGGTCAGAAACCTGGCTGCGATTTCTACTACGGGAAACATGGTGCAGATATATACATAGGTAAATGTAAAGTGAAAGTGCCCTATCCCCACCCCGCTGGCCAACTTTCTGTTTGGTGAGTATGGCAGAAGTGAAAAAAAATATCACTAGAGGAAAGTGAAAGAGTAAGAGAGAGAATATCTCAACCAGTATGTTTCAGTGTATGATGACAGTTGATATAGGATGGTGTGCATGTGAAGAAACTAATTTTACTAGCAAATACAGCACACCCACTTCTAATTCTGCACCCTTCTCCCTTTTCAGCCTGCTTAGGATTTCTTCAGCAAAAAAAATGTTAGCCGAAGAGTTTTATGGAGGCACTAACTTTTTACTAACTCTTCCTCCCTCCTGACTTCGGAAGAGAAAATTATGGACATACCCTGTCTTCTAGACCTTTTCTATCCCTGTCCTTTTGGCAATCCATAGAATCAAAGGACTTTCTGCCACTTTTTTTTAAAAGCAACCTCAAACCCAGCAAAATTAAGTTTCAGTAAGATCACATGGCTATGTACTGATTAGGCATGTCTTCTTTCGTTTTTTAAGCAAATCCTAAGCCATGACCAAAAATGTCCGATGTATAGCCCACTAATAATGAAAGGAGAATGCATTTACCGGTATGTATTACTGAGTAAAACAATGAATGGAGATGGTAAGAGATAGAACAGTAGAGCAGGTTTGATGTCCAGTTTTAACCACAAATAAGTTGAAAACACTTAACTGGAATTTTGCAAGTGTGTGATTTTAGGACTCTGACAGAGTATAGAAATCCATGGATAAAAAACCTAGAGTTCATTAAAGGTATAGGGTTATAGCCATTCATGAAACAGACTTCCATGTGTTCAACAGAACTTCCCCTTGCTTTCCTGCAGCCCCTTGTACACCCTCAAAATCTGATTCAGTGGGTTAGGGGACCCTGTGGAGCAGATTTAGGATGTGCATGTGGGGAGAGGAAGGAGAAGTCCCATTGTGTGAGCAAAAAAACTTCTTGAGCATTGTTAGACACAACCCATAAGGATTAGGGCAGATTAAATGTGAAAAAGCAAGGAACATTGTCCAGCACAGTAGCCTTAAAGATATGGGGTGATACTCAACTATTTTTTTCATTCAGAGTTGACTCATTGAAACTAAACCATGACTAAATTAGGTGTATTAATGTCAAACTCTGCATAAACGTGAGTGAATGCCAGCCCCAGTGTGATGCAAAGTTGCAAAGAGTACTGAGACTCAGTTTTCAGAGAGCACATGCTTGACAGCCCTGTGGAATTTGGACAGGTGAGCACTGCAGTTAATGTTAGGGCAGGGAATTTGGGGAAGACAAAACAAAATATCCATTGGGTGACATCTAACATCACTCACATGACAGCATGTCTGCTTCCCCATGGCTCTGCATTCCCATGTGTTCTGGAAGGTCTCTCAATCCTCAACTAAATATTGGGGCAGCGTGGTGCCAAGTGCGAGAGGCAGGAGAGCCAAAAAAGTCCTGTTGCACAAGTGCAAGTCTCTTGTGCTGAGAGATTGGCACCCATTGCTTGCTTTTAAATCTAACAACACCTTAAAACATCTCATGTTTGTATTGTGCTTTGTTTGCTTCTGGAAATGATATGTGAATAAGCATTTTAAAAAAACTAATAGATTGCAGCAGGAGCTTTCGCAAGTGAGAGTATTACTTCATCAGAGGCATGATGAAGAAACACTTGCTCCCAACAGCTTATAAAATATTGTGATGATGCAATATAAGAGCCTCTCTTTTGGTGTAGTAAGGCTGTTTATAATCTCTGCTACAGCAGACTAATATGGTTAGTCTCCTGGAACCTTCCTTTGAGACAAATACTTTATTTTGTTCAGGTTTAAACTTGGAAGATACTATATCCAATAAATTCATGTAGAACTGGCAGTACATTTCTGTTACATTTATTAATGCATGGATAGCCTACATGGTACTCATTTTGGACTGCAACAATTGGCTAAGGCTGATAGGTGTTTTAGCCCGCAACATCTAGTGGTCACTGCATTTGCTAGCCCTGGATTATCCCATGTTTCAGAATTGTCTACTGAGCATTCATTCTGATTTGTTTGCAGGGAGCAGGGTCGACCCACCCATGAGATGAGGTGAAGCAGTTACCTCAGGCAGCAGTTCTGACCTCCAAGGAGCGTGCCATTGCAGTGTGCCACCACCTATTCCTCTCCAGCCTCCTTTTACTCCCCCACTGCATTCAGCGTAGGGGGTGGCAGAGGAGGAGGAAGAGCCAGGTGGCATATTCAGTTTTGCCTCAAGGAGCAAAACATCCTGGGCCAGCCCAGGTAGGGAGGTTAGATACTGTTATGTCAAGCAAATCTTATCACGCAATTCCCAGTGCATTTTCTCATCACTTTCCTTATTGCAAAAAGTTCAGTTTTGGGGGTGAGAAAGCAGGTTTGTTGTGCAAGAACAACATATCCACTTTAATTGTGCAACCTAAATTTCCTAGTCAGTATGTGATTGAAAATAGTGGCACTCTGGAAGAATCGGTGGTGGATATGGAAATGGGGCAGATTTCTGTGCAATTGTGTTTGTATGTCACAGAGTGTCTGATAACTCTGTTCATTCTCAGTGGGGTTCAGCTGGTTTTCCTTTTGAAACCACTTCCTCTTGGTCCCTCCACATGCCTTGGGGTAGTCATTTATGTGGAATTTTGGGGCTAGTATCAAGTAGGGATTTCAGTGCTAATCTCTACCACTGATTTCCAAGGTTGCAGGAGTATAAAAGACATAGAGTATATGCCACTCTCAGTAATTGTGTTTACCCTAGAAATGCTCAGCATTTTTCTTGCTATAACAAATTTCCTGGTTTCCCCCACACTTTTTTTGTATTTTGCATGAAATGAGGAGGGAAGTTGTCCATAGAGATAAGACTTGTCAATTGTAACTTCCCTGGGTAACTTCTTTATCCAATTTCCTAGTTCTAAAGCAGAGCTACAAAGGATGTAGAAAGTTGGGGATACATGAGCTAGCTCTCTTAATAGACTTGCTAAGAGTGAAATTTACAGAAAGCTTGTAACGTGTAACATGGACATGCGAGTCAACATCCCTGTTGCCACATCAAAGGGCTTGTGATCAGTTTGCGGAGAGGCAGGGCTCAACAGCAGCTGTTTTATTTGCAGAGAAATAGGCAGTGATTAGAGTGAACAGGAAATTTGGTGGTGAGAGGTGGGGAATTCTCAGGCCTCACCCTTCCCCTGGATCAAAGGCTATATCAGTGGTTCTGTCTCACTGGCTTTTAAAGTCTAATTGGGAAAAACTAATCATGTCCTATGCAGGCCATATCACACTGGGTCGGAAACTGTATTGCTGTAGCGTACAGGGCAGGAGATGTCTGGCTTACAGTGATTCTGTTGTGTGTATTGTTACTTCACTCCCAAATCTAAAAATAACAGCTTCATATGTGGTGAATGGCCTTCAAAGGGAAGATCCACAGCTCAGTGGATAGAGCTTGTGTTTTTCCAAGGTGCCAGGTCTATTATCTTTATCTGACATCTCTTAAAAGCAGCTTTCTCTAACCTTGAGTCCCCATATGTTTAACTAAATGCCTGTCAAATCCAGTCAGCGTTGCCAAGGGGCAGAGACGATCGGAATGGTAGTCCCAACATCATCTAGGGACCCAAGGATTGCTTAACGCTATCTTAAATGCTCATGGGTTGCAGAACTGGAAAACAAACATTTCTGCCTGAAACTGGACAGCTGCTGGCTTCATAGGCAATATTAGCCGAGATGGACCATTTTCTGATTCAAGACTGACTAAACTTGGTGATTCTAGTCCAGAGTCTGTTTCAGTCATATTTGATAACCAAATATTTTTATCATTGTCATTTGTCTCATGATGGAAGGTTCTTAAAGATAACCAGCTTTCAGTAATTCTAATTTGAAGTGGTATCAGCCTCCCTGCTTCACTTGAGCGACTATGGCTGCAGTCCTAAACACATTTACCAGGGCATAAGCACCAATGAACATGTTGGAAGTTGCTTCTGAATAAACTTGGCAGGCTTTTGCTATATTCTGCATTACATTTTTTGAGCTTTGGCCTAAAAATGGGAGACACAGTTGAGGCTTGAGGGGAATCCTGAGCAAAGGTTGCTACAAGGTAGATAAAGAGTCCTTTTTGCTTCTTACCTGATATAAGTATTTTGAGATCTAGGGCTGAAAAATAACTCTGCCTTAAACTAATGAACAAAATAAGCAGTGACCTTGGTTGTTAATACTACTTGTGTCCAGAGGTGGTTGTATGTTACACCAGCAACATATTTAGGGCGCTGCAGGTGACTCCTCTACACAGGGCACTGAGGCGAGGCGGCACTTGAGTTCCCACTATGTGTAGTGCACTTGAGAACATGCACAGAATGGAAGGAAAGAGTGGGGAAGGCACCAAATAAACATTCAGCCAAAGTCCGCCCCTGGTTACACACAGCTGGCTATAATATCAAAAGTATGGTATAAGAGAAATGCCATGAATGTGCTATGCTTTCCCCATTGTATTATGTAATGAATTTCAGCTTGCTTTCTTTTCTTTAAAAAAGAACTCAAACTGCATTAGTCATACACATTTCTGTCTTTAGTGCTTCAGAACCACGCCCGGCAGGCCTTGAAGAGTCAGATCAGCCACCATTACCAGGAGAGCAAGGTATAAATTTGGATAACACTGGACATAAGCTTTCGGACTTCACAAACAGGCCACCAGGTGATGAACATGTTTTCATTATTTTTAATGTACTCTTTATATGCAATATTATCATTTACTGTGCTTCACTCATTGCTTATTAAGACTGAACCTAAATTTGGTATTCCTACTACTTGTAGGTACACTGACAGGGACTGCATCACATGTTGGTTAATCGGGTCCATGTAGCATACCTTCACCCACTTCAAACTTATTTTGTTGTTTTTTCAACAAAACAAACATTACATTGTTATCCAGTATCACAACTTGCATTCCATATTTGCCACAACTAGACAATACAAAAGAGGCCAGTTTTAGTGACATCTTGCAGATTTTTGATAAAGGAATGTTTCTATTTATCTCTATAGGCTACCCAGCCCAGCCAATGGAACAAAGAGCTCTTCAGCAAATACCTCCTCAGCTTTTGCAGCATGGACAACAGCAGCAGCAGCAGCAGCCACCCACACCTCAACAGACACAGTCTCAGCAGCAACAGATGATGATGATGCTCATGATGCAGCAAGACCCTAAATCTGTCAGGCTTCCTGTTTCCCAAGGTGTCCATCAACCTAGAGGCCCTCTGAATGTAGACTCACAAAGAATGTCAATGCAGCAGGGGGGCAACATGTCAGTGATGGTTAATCTTCAAGGTCCTGGTTCAGTGCCTCAATCTCCTGACAAGCAAAGGATCCCAATGCCAAACAACCAGCCTCTTGTGAACAGTGCACGAAAGATGGTTTACCCAGATAATGCACAGAATCCAACCAGCTCTCCACTGGGAGAAGTTTCATCAGTGCCCTCTGTTTCAGAAGGAAATGGGCCTGAAGTCCCTTTAGCATCTGGGCCTCAAAATAATATAGCACCCCACTTAGTAGTTTCACAAAACCAGTTAATGATGGCAGGGCCAAAACCTGGACCTTCTCCAATGTCAGCTCCCCAAGGTACAAGCCCTCAGCAGCAGTCTAATTCTCTTACTGGCCCTCACCCACATCATTTTCAGAATGTTCCTACCACATCACAAACATCGAGACCCAAAACTCCAAACAGGGCAAGTCCGAGACCATACTATCCACAGACTCCCAATAACCGTCCACCAAGCACAGAGCCATCAGAAATAAGTTTGTCTCCAGAGAGGCTCAATGCTTCTATTGCAGGCCTCTTTCCTCCTCAGATTAATATTCCTTTGCCTCCCAGGCCCCATCTTAATAGAGGATTTGATCAGCAGGGTCTTAATCCAACCACTTTGAAGGCTATTGGGCAAGCACCCTCAAATCTTGCAATGAATAGCCAATCAAGTTTTGTTTCACCACAAGCACATAAGTTGGACTCCATGGCTATTAATTCAGGAAAGCAAACCAATGCTTGTGGGGCAAAGCGAGCCAGTCCAAGTAACAGCAGAAGGTCCAGTCCTGGATCCAGTAGGAAAACAACACCAAGCCCTGGGAGGCAGAACTCAAAAGCAACCAAGTTAGGTTTGACATCTCAGCAGAATCCAGGGCTCATGCAAAACATAGATTTACAAAGAAGTATGATGGTCGGTCCAGCCTCTTTGCAAATGCCTACGCCTGGAAGTTTTCAGAATAATGGTATGATAGCTGCCCAGAATCCTGCAATCCCTGTATCAGCCATGAGTGGTATTCCTGAGGATAATAAAGATGGCTTTAGCGCCCCCCAAGAGAGTGTGTGCCAGAATATGCAGGTTGCCCCAGTGAACAAAGATCAGCGCAACATTGAGCTGAAAGGCGTTCCCAGCCAAGAAATTAAAATACTGGTCCATGAAGAGCAACAGAAGAGGGAGGTCCCTCCTATAGAATCCAACAAGCTTCCCAGTCTGGAAGAAAACAAGAATCTTATCTCTCCAGCTATGCGCGAGGCACCAACATCCTTAAGTCAACTTCTTGACAATTCTGGGGCTCCTAATGTTACCATTAAACCTCCTGGTCTCCCTAGCCTTGAAGTGCCTCCACCAGTGACTTATGCAGATGAATTCAAAAAGATTGCTGCCATTCCTCCTCCCCAACAGGAGCCTCCTTCTAGTAAAGACTCTGTCTGTTCCCTAAGTTTACCTGCAAATACTGAAGCCTGTTCAACTCAAGTGCAACAAGATCTGGGTGACATAAATTCAAGTGTTTCCCAGAATATTTCTCCAGTAATACAGAGGCCTATTAGCTCTGCTTCTATTTCTACATCACTCCCACCCAATCAGATAACAGTATTTGTAACTTCCAACCCTATTACATCATCATCTAACACGCCTGCATCATTGCCCTCTCATCTACAGTCTACATTAATGCCTGCTGTCGTCACCATGCCTAGTGTTGGCAATAAAGTTATTGCTTCTGAAGGACAAACAACAGTTCAGTCCAATGCTCGGCCTCAGTTCATTACGCCAGTTTTTATAAATTCATCCTCAATAATTCAGGTTATGAAAGGATCCCAGCCAAGTACAATTCCCTCAACCCCAATGACTTCTAATTCTAATTTAATACCACAGTCTGTTGCAGTTGTTGGCCCTTTGCATTTGTCCCAGAATATAAAATTCTCATCAGGGCCTGCTCCTCCTTGCTCGTCTTCTAATACTCCTATCTCAAGTATACCAACAAGTCGGCCAGTGGTTATTAATTCATTGCCATCTCCTCTTCAGCTTCCTTCTCCCTCATTAATGGCTCCTTCAAGCAC
Organism: Podarcis melisellensis; assembly: GCF_964234715.1. NCBI lineage: Eukaryota > Metazoa > Chordata > Lepidosauria > Squamata > Lacertidae > Podarcis > Podarcis melisellensis. The sequence continues at coordinate 27,725,145 of NC_138538.1, forward strand.
TTCTCCGCATCCTTCCATTCAGCAAGTCAAAGATTTCAACCCAGAGGAGTTAAGTTCTCAGACGTCAACATCTGATTCAAATGCTGAAGCAACCTCACAGCCTGGAGCTGTGGTCTCCCCGTCTGGTGATCAGAGCCCTGGATCTTCCGTCAACAGACGAAGTCCAGTTTCATCTACAAAGGGAAAAGGGAAGGTGGACAGAATTGGTCAGTTTTTGCTGACCAAAGCATGCAAGAAAGTCACAGACTCAGTTGACAAAGGGGATGATCAATACGGTGTGGAAGGAGAAGTGGAAGGTCAAGGACAAGACATTTCAATCATCAACAGTCTGGAAATGGAACAGTTACCAGTAGAACTAGAAGACAATATGGTGGCCTCTCCGGGTCCCACTCTTTTGAAACAAAGCACTTCCGGAACTGGCCATTTAAGTGCTAGTACTACTGCCGCTGTTTCTGCCTCTGTATCTCTAAGTTTACCAGGTAGCACTCCATCCACTAACGTTCTTTCAGTTGTAACCACTCCAGTGATCTCTGACATCCTAACCACAATTCCAAGCACTAATGGTAACACCTGCAGTTTACCTGCGGAGCAGGTTGGGATTGGACCAGAAGATGAGAAAACAGAAGACCATCATGAATCGCCACAGAATAAGGGTATGTACTCATAAACATATTGAGCTGTTATTCCATTCACTCTGTCACCAAGAATCCAATTCTGCAAATATGAATTAAGGATGGGTCATGGTGACGTGGAGGGAGTTGTGTGTGGGCATGTGTGTGTGTGTTGAGGCCTAGAACAGTAGAACTGGAACAACTGGAAGAAGGAATCTCTTACAATAAGCTCTGTTTCTCAAGTTAATGTAACAATACAATATTTAAACATTGCTTTAAAAAGCATTTTAGTCAAAGTATTGCAAATTCCTCTGATCAAAGATTGAGCGTTAGTAATGATAGCAGTGCAATAGCATTTGAATAACGTATTGAACAACACTATTCAAATGATGAATTCTGTTCTAGAGTGTAATCTGAGAGCCTTCCAAATTTATTGCTTCTGCAGCATAGTGGAAAGATCTTTATATAATGCCTCTGACTCCTCTGGTTTCTCACTTGTCTCAGGTTCATTTGTCCTCTGTAACAAGTAAAATAATGTGATGTGAATTTGAAAATACATACCTCTGATGAACAAAGTAACATATGAAGAAAGCTAATCCAAATGTTCCATAGATACTGGGGATATTGGAAATGTCTGCTTTTATACTAAATTTTGTAAATAAACCGAACACTATAATAATGGATCAAAGTGAAATCAGTGCATAGAATTGGCATTCCATAGCATCCATGTTTATACAATAGTTTTTCCCCCATTGCTTAAACAAGATACTAAGAAGGCCTTAAATGCTTTGGGGGGGGGATTTTGTTTTATTGTTTTCAGTTACTTTTGTCTCCTTGACTTATTGGGCTATCAATGATATACCTTTAATTTTCTGCTTGGCATAGGGTTTTCCACTTTGGGGACATTCATATCTTGCAGTGTGATACAGAACAGTCTGTATTTTCCAGATATTTGTATTCCTTGTTTGTATTTCTTAAGACTGAAAAGTGCATTGGTAGCTTCTTATCTATCTTGTTTCAGCCTCTTTATCCCAGACTCCAATTGCAACACCAGAAAGTAGTGTTCAAAGAACAGGTATGTTTTCCCTTAGACTAAATAGCATATATGTTTATAGGGAAATATATATATGTGCATAAAACTCTTCCCTGTATTTTATGTTACCTGCAAGATGGAGTTTTAATTTATATTGAAAGAAATACTGTATGTAGTCACAGTATTACACTGAAGAGTTCAAAAATAATGTATCACATGGACACTGTTTTGACACTGGTCAGAGCAAAGGGAGTGTACTGCAATAGTTTGCAGCTGTATTAGTTTTGGATTGTTTATGCACAAATTATTTTAGAATGAGCAATAAATTTAGGAGTTATGAGGATGAGATTAGAAGCAGTTTATCACAAGGTAAAGAAAAACCTGAATTAAGTTGGTTATGTCTGCTGTTTGGGGTGAGGAGCGATAGGCATTCTGTTTTTCAAAGGATGATCTGGGGAACACTATCTGATCTCATCTCAAGTGATCAAGCTCCATAATAAAACTGGCAGCATCTAGCAATATAGACATTGCAGTTATACTCAAAATTCAAAGCTAAATGTAACAGTGATAAAACATTACAAGTTGAAAGCATGCTTTCTTTTCTTTAAAAGTAGGTAAATGTATTCTAGTGAACCGTCAGCTTTACACACATTTAACTAGTGCACATTCAGCTTTAAGTGCGGGGCAAAAATAATAAATAAAAACATCAGGAAGGGGGTGGGGTTTCAGGAAAAATGACTTTGGCAGTCCCACCTCCCCTTGAACCCAATGGGTTTTGACTATACTATACATGATTTTGGCTTTAGGTATGATCCCTGGAACGTAACCCCTGCATAAGTTGCAGGCTTACTGTACTACACTTTGATTAAAAGTTGACAGGGTTGCACTTCATCTGATCTCTGCTTAGTTTATAGCGCTTACTTAGACAGGGAATGGGAGTTGGTAGGGGCAGAAGTGTTGCAAAGATGATCTGGTGAATTGTGCATATCAGGCCCATTGAAGTCTGAAGTGACCTCCATTTCCTTAGATCAAGAATTATGTGATACATGATGAGGCTACTAATATCTACTTAGATTTTTCATGATGAAATATTGCTAGTATTATACCTATCACTTATTCTCAGAGTAGCAGTTAGATTTCTTAATGATACCCATTTTCTTTTCTTTTCTATATGCTTCAGCAGTAGAGTAACCCCTCCATTTATCTGTTTCAGAACTGGAAGCAAATTCTGCAATTATTTCTGGCCTGGTTACGTAAGTAATTCACTATGGAATGATAGTAAAGGAGAAATAATTTCTGTTCTTGGTTTATGTAGAAATGTGTATTACATAACTTTAAAGTGTTATGTAATTTCTCTCTCCTTGGCCTTGTAGAAATCTGCCTAACACAGAAGAAAAGTGCAAACTGGTGGCTGATTCCTGCAAAGACTTGCATGTGAACCTAATTTAGCATCCTGCATTTATTTCAGTTAGTGACATAGGTTAGAGCTCCTATGAAAGCAAGAATGCATCTTTCCAGGGTGTGCTAATTGTATCCAACGTTAGTCCTACGCAGAGCAGATCCATTCAAGTTAATAAGCATGCCTTTCTTAGGTTCATTAATTTCAGTAGGTCTACGAGTAAAATTTAGCTAGATAGAACCCATTCTGTTAAATAACCTAACACTCATAATTATACCTTTCAGTCAAATGTACTGAACTATACAGTCTTCCCCTAGACTGGACCAAACCATCTAGGACTAAGGGCTGAACGTTCCCCCTTTGGTTCTTTTCTCAAAAGACCAAAATGCATCTTGCCTGGCTTTTCTGTGGCTTTTCTGTGGCAAGAGCATTTTGCTTCCAAATAATGATACTTGACATCCCTTCATTTTAAAGAGGAATGTAGTTTCTGGACACTAGTCCTGGCACTGTGTTGCATATGTTCAAATGACCGGACCTATGTTTTTATTTATAAAAGTAGCTCTGTTCTTGGTTCCTTGTATTGTCACCTACTAATATTTCTTGAAGCATACAAAGCAAGAAATTTTAGTGCTGATGTTGCAAGGCTATCTTCCTGTTTTTCTTGTACCATGAATTGTATGTTAACACACAGCTCTTGTATCACTTTTATCAGAAATGAGCCGAAGGAAAGCTGCGAAAAGGCTAAAACTCCAAGCAGAAGAAATTCAAGGACGGAGGAATCTTCAGCCGTGCAGGAGACTGTAGAGAATGGGCAGCGCAAGAGGTCCTCCAGACCAGCATCGGCATCCAGCACTGCAAAAGGTAAGATGCTCAGTTGCGTTCACCCAGTATGTTCCCTTTGGCTTAGAATTAATTTAAAGAGGTGTCAAAATTATAGAACTAGGAATGAAAAGGAAACAATTTTATTGCATCCAGTTTTATTGTTTTTTTACCTTTCTCTTCTCCATTCTGAAGGTCTTCTAAAATATTATATGCAGTGCCCATTAACACAGCAAATAGCTTGAAAAGTCACTTTGCAAATCTTAAATAGATGGAATATTTAAGGATTAGAAGATATTTTCACTCTAAAATATGAAAGGCAGAAGACAAAACCTTGCCTCTCTCTGCAAAATTGGTTTTGCAGATGAATGAATTTACTTATACTGTTCATGTCTGTAGACATCAGTATACATGAAAGCAAACTGTGCTGTTGCATCAGGTGTTCCCCAGCCTGGTGCCCTCCAGACAGGGCCGATCCACCTGTGAGGCAAGGTGTAAGACCATTTTCTGAGAACCTAGTAGACTGACTGGACAAACCTTAAAACAGAAAATATTAGTATGGTTAATACAGCACGATCCCCTCCTCCCTCTAGTTTGTTTTTTATTTGTTTAATTAATAATCTTCCAAACTGCTTTCACCCCCCAACAGAAACAAATGCAAGTGTTATGCAGTCAAAAAGAAGAAAATCCAAATGAAGTACTGAGTGGATATTCAAGGCTTGTAAATGTGTGAATTTTTTTTACCGATAGCAGTTCTGAGCTGTGATTTCTCACTATATATAAAAACAAACAAAAAAAAACTAAACAAAAACTCTAAAATTCTGTACAGTAATTAATTTTACTATGATCCTGTTCCCAGTAAATGCAAAGTTTCTTTTTTCTGAAGACTAAATGATGAGTTGGGGGAATCAGGTTATTTGTTAAATTCTCTGGTTTTATAAAGTCTATACATAGCACACTAGATTTAGCGTGTTGTAAAGAATCTGAGGAGATAATTGTAAATTTTTATCTACGTTTTCACTTTTCATAGGAGAAACTAGAGTACAGGGTTGTCATGTTTTTTTTAGATATAAAAATGATGTATTGTGCTGTTGGTCAAGTACTGTATGTGAATAGCAGTTAAAAGGGTTATATATGGCCCAATCTTGGAAATGTAAATAGTTTTATTATACAGTAGGCTTGATGTATTTGTTGTAGAAAAGGACCAGTGGAAAAAAATGAGAGAGTTTGTGAAATGTGGATTACCTAGTGCTCTAAATAAATGTCATCGATCTATAATTTGTATTGTATGTTATTTAACACCAGCATCCTTTTACATTGGGTATGGGTTACTGGGGAGTTCAGGGACAACATCAGTAAGAGAAGTGCTTTCTAGTTATGCAACCTCAATAACTTGTTAAGCCATGTTTTTAAAAAATATGAAGCAGCCGAACTCCTTGGTATCATTTTGTTGTTTGTTGTTTAGTCGTTTAGTCGTGTCCGACTCTTCGTGACCCCATGGATCAGAGCACGCCAGGCACTCCTGTCCTCCACTTCCTCCCGCAGTTTGTTCAAACTCATGCTGGTATCATAGGGCAGATCTATTCAAATCTCTTGTCCTTCACTGTCTTTGTTACTCCTTCCTTTACTTGGTTCACTTTCAACCAGGCTTGTGATGTGTGGAACCAAGGATATAGGTCTAGAGGAATGTTTCCCAAACTTGGGTCTCCAGTTGTTTTTGGACTACAGCTCCCATCATCCCTAGCTAGCAAGACCAGTGGTCTTCAGAGTAATACTGTATACGTGACCATTTTCTGTTGGTTGTTGAGTGTTGGAACACTAGCTGAGCTATATCCTGTGTTTTGAGAGTGGAGGCTGCTTCTCAGGAATCCTTTCTTTCTGGGAACATTTAAAGCAGTGGTAACCAATGTGGAACTCTCCACATGTTGTTGGACTATAACACCCATCATTCTCAGCCAGCATTGCCAGTAGTCAGAAATGATGGGAGTTGTAGTGCAACAAAGTCTAGAGGGTATCACATTAGTTCACCATGCCTTAAAAGTACACTTCAGGACTATGTGCCTCTGCTCCTCTCACTGATCTTCCTGTCCTCATGCATGTAACAAAATTAAACTCTCGCAGTAGATGTGTTATGCTTTACTCCTTTATACAAATAATATCTTCTGCAAGAGTTGGAAACAGAATTGTAAATTATCATGGTCACATTAATTCTGCCTGTCTCTTGTTCCAGTTGGGTCTAACTCCATTTTGCTGGGTTTTGTAGTGCTTCAAGCAATTCCTAGGGGAAACTGAAATAAATTCCCTGAAGTAGAACTAGCATTTTTGAAATGTATATGTGTACTACTCAAGTGTGTGGTTGTTGTGAGCATCTGCTGAGCAGTGATCAATGCAAGTTAAAAAGTCTCTCTTCCCCACCCAAAGCATTCTTAAAACTGTGAATAGAAGTGTCTTTAAAAAGGAAAAAGTGAAATCTTAGCATATATATGCTACTATCAAGGAATGTTCATGAATATTTTCATGCTTGGCACATGGTAAAGTACTCTTTGTTCCGTGGCAAGGCAGCTCACAACACATGGGAAAAGATAGCAAAGCAACAGAGACCCATATGCAAATGGAAGGAGCATGGAGGCAATGTGGAAGTAGAATGGTGTGCAAGGACTTGGCCATGTAAATATGCAGAGAAAGCTTTAGCTCAGGTTCCATTATTTTTATATCCGTAGCCCACCCATTCAGAAAGGCTCATTTCATTTTGATCTCTATTTGGTTGGCATGTGAAATCCTGCGCAAATTAACCAGTATGTGTCTGCTTTCTCTTCCTGGGTCTCAATTGCCAAATGGCCCAATTGCCAAACCAACAAGAGAAATGTCAGCTGGTTTATTCCAGCTGTAGCCACTAGGATTAAATTGGCTTGTATTGAAGTGTTTCCTCAAGTTTATCCCGTTTATAAAACCACATAACGTCTCATTCATGCAGGGTTTCAGATATCTTGAGAGTTTGCTATAAGCACTGATAGAATGGAGGCCTTATTAAACAAATTTTCTTAAGTGGGGCATTTGACTAATTAGAATCCTTATATCACTGTGTCATGTATTTTAAGAAATCCAGTAAACACATCGGTTATGGTTTAAATATATTTTTTATTTCTTGTCCCACCCCTACCCCCCAAAAAGAGGACACCATTACAGTCTAACAATCAAAACCATATTACATACACACAGGCACACCACAAAACACTTTGAGGCAGTTGTGTCCTTTGCTCTGTCAACTCCTTGCAAATGCCTAAACAGTACCCTACAAGCAATGGGCTTCCTCCTTCCATATACTTCTTCAGCAGGTAACAAACACATAAGGACACATTTTGTTTAAAGAAGGTATTTGTTCTATCGTATAAGTGATGCGGAAAAGGTTGGTGGGCAGACTTCCATCTAGTCAACCCCTTTATTGTAAGGCATACAATAAGGATCATTGCTTAAAAACCATGCCCCCGCTTCCCCGTCAGCAGAACAAAACAGAGAGAATAACCAGAAATGAATTTGCCTCTCTAGCATGTGCATTCAAAATGCAAAGGTTCCCCCTCACACCTTTGGAAGTGGCATTATAACAGAAGAGAAGGGGGTAAGTGTGTTTGTGTGTCTAAAATAACATAAATGCTTTATTACATTTTAATGGGTTTTTAAGACTAAAACCAAAACAGCACTTTTTGGTTCGAAAAGCCTTCGGAAAAGAAACAAAAGGTAGCTACCCTAATACGATTTTGACAAAAAGCTGGTGGTAGGGAAAGGGCTGTAGCTCAGTGGTACAGCCTCTGCTTTGCACACAGAAGACCCTCTGTTACTCCCCAGCAGCTACAGGTAGGGCTGGGAGAGACCCCCACCTGAAATCCCAGAGAGCCGTCAGTGTAAACTATACTGAGCAAGGTGGACCCAACAGCCTGGCTCGGTGTAAGAATGTGAGAATTTGAGAATGTAGCAAAGATTTTCCATGGGAAAGGTGGCTGGATCCATATTCTTTATGGTTCTATGCTGCAGAAATGTCCCTAGCTCCATTGACAGGTTGCGGAAATCAGTGGTGGCTGCTTTCTACATTTTGTTTTTTTTAAAGCAGTCAAATGACTCGTTTTTGTAACCAAAATCACAATGTTCTTCTGTGACTTATGCAGGAGTTTCCTGGTTTCACAGTGTGCTTTTGTCTGGAAGCATGATTAAAACATGGGTACAAATGGAGGAGGCCTAACCTTTCAGCATCTGGGTTTATGTATGTTCCATGGTCGTGTAGAAGTGGAATTCCAGCAGGTATAGTTTATTGTCATGTCACAGTGCTGAAGGGGTCTAAAAACCTGCGCTTGTTGAAATCCCCACCTACGTACTTGCTAAAGGTATAGATGACCTCATGTTGAAAGGTTGGCCATGTATTGTATTGTATTGTATTGTATTGTATTGTTGTGTTGTATTTCATGTTTGTGACTCTCATCCTGAAAATTACTTATGCTGAGAACAAAGGAACAAAACTGCAACTTGCCCAAAGGCCCTTAGCTTGGTAAAATACAGTATTTATCAAATCAAGCCCTTAGTATGCTTTTTAAAAAGCCTGCAATTTTAAAACCACCATACATATATTTGTAGCATTTAATCTGCAGCCATCTTTGTGTAGTAGGACATTAACTATGGTGGCCTGAATCAATTCGTGTCATTTCTTTGATGTATATGTTCCTTAGAGAATAGTGAAGCCAAATCATGGGAAAGTGGGCGAGGGGCGTATGAAAGACAGATGCACAAATCTATAATAAATACAGTGTGAAGATGTATAATGCAGAAGTGAAGCAATATGAGTAGAAAGCAGGTCTGATTATAAGGAAATATTGTACCACTCAAATGCTACTTGACAGGTAAAATTAGGCTATAACAGGAAAAGACTAGGAATGTGGTTGTTAGGTGAATAAACTATATTTTCATCATAAGGAAGAACAACTGAGGAAAGAGTTAAAATGCAGCTGGGAGACTTGGAGCCACAATCCAAATGTGGAAAGTAGTGCCTCTCATCTCTGCCTTAACATTTCCCTATTAAATTCAGGAAAAGGGCCTAGACTAGAATACCCTTTTTGAGTCCTCTGGGTACCTTCCCCACCTTTCTTTGGCCTTGCCTCTAAGTTAGTAATCCCCTCTATCCCTGTTAACATTAATGAATCTGAAACATCCATTCCAACTGGCATCAGAAATGCAGTATATCACTAAGGAAGTTTGTTTCCTTGCACTTCATGATGGAAGTGTGCATCCGCAACACTGTCAAAGACATATGCTGTGTCAGAAGTGTGTGCTGTTAGTTCCAGATTAGAGACAAAGTATGAAAATGTGTTTTGATGTGGACGTCCATACAGCAATGGCTCTGCAACTGTTGGGTTCCCAACTCCCACCAGCCTCAGAGAGCATGGCCATTGAATAGAAATAATGAGAGTTGGAGTCCAACAGCATCTCGGAGGCCATAGGTTTCCTGTCCTCACCATACAGGACACAAAGTTATGAGGGAGATGGGCTAGGGCTGTTGTTTTTAATGGCAGTGGTGGTTCTGAATCTCTGAATGCTTTATCCAAAAGCATGTTACATGCAGCTACATGTTTACACATGGTACAGCAATTGTGATGATAATCGCATATCACAAAAGGTGCTGTAATGTCAACACTATGGACACTCTGGGCACATTCCTCTAGCATAACCGTTTCAATCAGGTAATTTCCCTGCAAAATTAGTAGCTGGAGATTTGCTATGTGCAATCCACCTTAGACTGTTACATGGATAAGGAACCAGATATTTTTGAACTCTGATTCGCATCATCCTGCAATCAGCTTGACCAGTTGCTAGGGATGATGGGTGTTGTTGTCCAACAATGTCCAACGCGCCACATTTCCCATCTCTAGTCTATTATTTACATTAAGATTTATTTCTTAGTTTCAGTGAGATGTCACTTTAAATAGTAAAAGGGGCGATATGGAAAATTATGTGGATAATAATTATTTATTTATATATATATATATATATATATATATATATATATATATATATATATATGCTTTCGTAGATTTTCACGGGTACAGGAATGCAGGTTTTGGTGTCCTCGGGTGTCTTCCCGTGTAAAAGTTGGGGTGTCTAGGCGACGTTTCGACGAGGTCTCACTCGTCATCTTCAGGCTGGTGCTTTCGGCTTCTTGTTACTGGAACAGAGCAGGATCTCAGTGTTTGAGTTCCTATAAATACTGTTGAGGGGGTGTGGTGTATAGCCTCCAATGTTCTGGGCAGAGAGGAAGTTCCCAGGCTAGTGTGCCTTTTCTTCTTTTGTTCCTTAATTACTTGAGGGATATCTTGAGTGATTTCTTGAGTGATATCCTGAGTACCACTCTTCACAAAGTTCAAGAGGTCAAGACACAAAGACTTTAGCAACTAATCCACACCTAATGACCCACCTAAGTGGTACTCAGGATATCACTCAAGAAATCACTCAAGATATCCCTCAAGTAATTAAGGAACAAAAGAAGAAAAGGCACACTAGCCTGGGAACTTCCTCTCTGCCCAGAACATTGGAGGCTATACACCACACCCCCTCAACAGTATTTATAGGAACTCAAACACTGAGATCCTGCTCTGTTCCAGTAACAAGAAGCCGAAAGCACCAGCCTGAAGATGACGAGTGAGACCTCGTCGAAACGTCGCCTAGACACCCCAACTTTTACACGGGAAGACACCCGAGGACACCAAAACCTGCATATATATATATATATATATATATATAATATATAATGAGCATGACCAATTTTGAGGATAACTTCAGTTCAAAATGGAGGCCTGGATAATGTAAAGAACTAAAATAAAATAAAATAAAACAAAGGAAAGAGGACTGAAAAACAAGATGGAAGCATGCATCATGTCACTGGCAAAAACCAGCCAATTATTCCAGCAAATGGGAAAGGGCTGTGTGTGTGTGTTTTATTGCTCTGGCTTTACTTTGTTTTCTATCAATTTGCTCCTGAGCTATGCATGAGCTGAAATGAGCACAATCCACTTCTCTTGGATCTGTCCTGAAATGAATGGGCATTAAGCTTTAAGTAATCAAAAGAATGGTATCCCTAGCCACCTGCTCTAGCTTTTTTGTATCCTACAGATCAGTGCTGAAATCAGCAATTGGATATTGGCTGGCTGCCCGCAGTACGTAAAATTCACCCTTCTGTAAGAATTTAGGAACTGCCAGAAAATAAGAGTGAAAGGGGAAACTACATTTTTCCATTTAGTGCATCTGGCTGCAAATTAACATGATTTTGTTTCTAAAGGGGTGGGGGATGAAACAAATGACCACACAGAGCAGTTGTCATGGTTTATGTGACATTATGGTCAAATAAAGATTGTTCTTTTCAGAAGGCTTCTTATGAGCTCTGTGACAAGGTTACCAAACTTTCTCTGCAATGTATTACTACAGGTGGGGATTATTGGATATAGTCTAGAATTTACTCTTAGTTTGCATAGGTTGACTGGCCCAACAGGCTTCTCTGGCATTCATTGTGGGCCCTAGAATGTGTTCCAGAATCTTCTGCAACACTCACGTGTTCTGCATCAAACAAATCAACACAGAAAAGGTTTTCTGAGGTAGGAACTTTGAACTCCGTTGGATTATTAAAAGGCGTCAGCAATTGTATATTTTGAAATTAAGATGTATGGATATAACAAAACCACATATTTTAATTTAGTTATCCTACTGTGTATCCTCACAGTAAAGATGGCCGCTTACTGTGTCAATAGAACTGATGTTTCCATTATATGTAGAACATCAATAGAACTGAGGTTTCCATTATATGTAGTTTGGCATCTCAAACTAAACCTTTCTTCCTATTATTTAAATTGGGGCTTACTCATGTCTCTGAAATCGTACAGCAAAGACATCAATGAAACACTGTGGAGGCCTGTTTTTCCCCCTTTAATGTTTGAGATGGCCTTGACTATCCATTCCAAACAGAAACAAGTTTCAGTTAAATGAGACTTATTTTCTAGTTAGTATGTTTAGGCATCTGACTTCAGTTTCTTCTTTACTGCCTTAGTCAGGAAGGGTCTACAGCTGCTAGCAGTACACAGAAACAAAACTCATTTAAATGTGACTGGGAAAATAAATCTCTGTCATGATGTATGATTGCCATCGAGTGCTTTAGCCTTCCTTGCTTTTCTTTTTGCTTTTAAGTGCAACTGACTAATTACATTATTACTAAACAAATCAAATGAATGTTGAGGTGTCCCTTTCCTATGCCATTTATTGCAAATATCCCAGAGTATTCTCTGCCAGTGAAATTCTACCTCATTCCCATTGACTTCCAGTGGTGGGCAAGAGTTCCCTCATGGTTTGTAGCTCAGTGATAGGCTTGGCTATGGTTTTCTCCAGAGCACAGGCCTTGGCTCACTTTGCCTCCTCAGTGCCCCTCAAAACACTTGGGGACTTCGACAAAAAATATTGCTTAAATATATTTATATTATATAATTGTACGTATGTAACAGTATTTACAAGAGAACAGGTCTAAAACAGGAAGTGAGTTACAAATGGCCACTCTCACTTTTCCAACTTGTCATCCACACCATGCCGTGCAGGAGTACCGCAATACGGCTGTGCCATTGTTCAAAACGGTGACATCCCAAAGACTGGCTTTAATTCTGTTATACAGCCAAGTCAGTGGCAACCGAGTCCTTTTTCCTTGACCAAAAGGCATCAGCTAGTTGCAGAGTATGATTCACAAATTATGCTAAGGTATATCTTTCTTTCTTTTTTAAGAAAAACAAAACAGCAGTTCTATCAAGTTCGTAAATTTCTTTAGGACATGCAAATTTGTATCAACAGACTCATACATACAACGACAAAATACCCATCCAAATCAAACAGTTCTAAAACATGTGTTTTTAAGGTAACAACATTGTTTGTTTTGTCCCTGAGTCCATGCTGTAAATTTTCCTTATACAAATAAAAAAGAAGTTAGAACTCAACTGATCCCAGGGGGTAGCCAAGCCAACACAGTGCTTTCCAGATGTTTTGGCCCACGACTCCCATGAACTGGAGTCAGTATGGCCAATGGACAGGAATCATGGGAGTTGCAATCCTGCAACATCTGGAGAGCACTACATTGGCTGCCCCTGGCCTATCCCATAAACAATGCCATTGCAACACTCTCCCAGCCATTCATTCAGGAGCATTACAGCTAGTCACAACTTTTAAATGGTTGAAGTTTTAAAAAAATGCTTCCATCCTCTCATTGTTGTAACATATTTACAAATGTGAATGCACACCCACATACACAAACACTCACAGAAGTTATTATTTTAAGCACCTTTCCTTCGGCTTAACACAGGAGAGCACTATGTAGTTGGTATTTTTGAACACCGTTCTTGGGACTGATCACTGACTTGCCAGGTTGAGAAAGTTAAGATGGCTTTCCTGAACTGCTAGTGACAGCAAAAACAATGCAGACATTATACAGGTGTTTTAAATTACAGTGTTTATATGAAGTAGACAAAGAGCAGGTTAACATTTTATCATTAGACTTTGGAATTCGCTCTGCAGTAAGGAGGTTTTTATGTTTACCATAAGAACTCTAGATCCTGTTTTATTCTCAGAACATGGCTATGAGGCTCCCATTTCACTGATGGGGAACTAGATCCAGGTGATCTGAGAGAGAGAAAATAGCTTGAATTTCTGTTTTCAGCTCTCGCACACTCAACCATTGCACCTTTTTTCCTTCCCAAAATTTGTACTGTTCTACGAGCTTAAGAAATTGGTTACATTTCTGCACCTTTGAGAGATTACCCCCTTAGCTTTGAAGTGATGTTGGATCATGGCCAGCATGTGAAGGAGAAAACATGGTTGAATGGTTTTTGTTATGAAACTGATCAAGTTTTGAAAGGGTGACAGGTGATGTCATCCAGCTCTTTATTCACCCTTCAGCAAAGCTACCGGTATTTATTTTTCTAGGTAGCATTGTTGCCTCATAATGCCTTTTTTTTCTTCTTCTCCTGCATTGTAAGAACTGTCTTGCTGGATCAAACCAAGAGTCCTTCTAACCCACCGATCTGTCTCTGATGTTAGCCAGGGAAATCCCTCAGGGAAGCTCACTGGCAGGACATGATGCAATAGCTCCGTTTGCCTTTAGCATGATGAAACTCTAGTGCTCCACTTGTCAGCATATTAAAAGCATTAAAAACCTGTTCCAGCATTTTTAAAAACTAAGCCTGGGGCATGGATGTTGTCACGAATCTGGTCAACATAAACTACACAGGGCATATTTTGAGCTCAGGCTGAGCTCGCAATAGTCTTCAGAGTGGAAGCAATAATATTATGGGATAAGGACTTGTTGTTAGGGCTGACACTGCCATTAGGCAGAGTGAGGCAGCTGCTTCAAGCAGCTGATTTGGAGTATCATTAAAGGGCAACAACTTGTGAGCTGTTAAAGTATTTATCATCATCATCATCATCATTTTACACTCATTGTGAAAGGAATGCCACTACCCTAGGAGCCTTTTCAAAGGCCAAGTGCTCAAGAATAATTGAAAAATGGTGGGAAGACCTGCAAAATTGTGCCAGTACAATACTTCTTTTTCCTGTTAACCACTGTCTGCATTTCTTTGTGTGCACTGCTAAGGCACCAAACCAGCAGAAACAATCGAAAGGTGCAAGTGCTCACATAATAAAGTCACCCAGTTATACGGTATCACCAGAGGACGGATTCACACAACCTACTGTAGCATGTTTAAGGTTGTAGTCAAAGATACGATGCTAATTTTAATGGGGCGTGAAGTAAGAAGCCAGGCCCCTTTGCTCAGAGTGAAACACTGCCATAATTTTTGACCCCCATAGGAGGGCAACATCTCTAAAAGGAATCTAACACTGGGACTGCCCCCCTTCCTCGAGAACACCTGCAAGAATATCCCATTGAAGTCAATATAATTTTTTCTAAGTGTGTTGGTTTTAGGCAGGGATGGGGAAACTGTGGCCCTCCAGATGTTGCAAGACTCAAAGTTCCATCAACTCTAGCCAACATAGCCAGTGTTCAGGGATTATGAGAGCCACAGTTCAACACTGGTTCCACATCTCTGTGTTAAGGTGTCAGAACCTCTTGGACATGTTGCAGAGATGGGGACAGAAAGTGGCATTGGAGGCAAAGGTAAATAAGTGACTTAATCCAGTTTTTACTTAGAAAAATGGACTTTCTAACATTCCTTTGGAGAGATGAAACAGTTTGAATTCTTAAGGACATGGGGAAAGAAGGAAGGAGAGGCTCCAAACTCATCTACTCTTTGAAGCCACTGTTTGGAATACAGGTGTTTTCAGAAGTCTCTCTTCCTTTGCAAAAGTTCAATTACCATGTAAATCATGATTCACTGACAATGAAGCATAGATGGTGGGAATAATTTCACCTACAGCTTGTGAGACTAGTAAGAGGTGATGTCCACATTTTAAACGGATCGGGTCTTCCAGCCCTTTCAGAGCTTTGAGGTGTAGTTTCCCCATCACAACCAGACATCATGGTGTGTCACAGGGCTGTAGAGCTGCAGACTTAAAGGGACAAAGGCCCTATTCTGGTGAGATGCCCCCTCCCAAAATTGATTTCTGCAGCAATGAAAATAAAGAGTACCCAGTGAATCAAAACTGAAATCGCTAACATCAATCTCTCATAAATGACATTTAAAAAGCAGAGATATTCAATATTTGTGATTTTTTAGGGTGGGGAGGGGGATGTCAAAAGTCTTATTTCCAAAATTTGAATATTAAGCTATATAGACTCATCAACATATGAAATCCACCCCAAAATTAACTCCTAATGTTCCATATTAAATTATCACATTCAAGATGCAGCTTTCAATATCTTTGAATTGTCAGATTCAAAGTGGATCTGGGCATTTGTGTGATAATTCCCACATGCAAAACTCATTGAATTTGCACTCCCTGCCCCACCCCCCAATGTGTTTCAGCTCTTCAAATAAACCACCTTGATTTGTTCAAGAGCTGCTATAGTGGTAAAAGGCATTTAATGTGACATGACAGAGGCAAAAAGATGTAAACACGTCACAAGATTAGAGAAAGTGTTAATCTCCCTATTTTAATCAGACACAAATGAAACCAACATAATCTGTGGCCACCACCATACAGGTACATAGGACTCACGCTCAGGCCTGCCAGCTCTAGCGCCTTCCTGGTAAGTTAAAGGAGAAGTGGAAGAATCAGTCATAAATTGAATTGCTCTGCTTTCTGTTCCAGGTCAAGTGCATTTGCCCCAGAACTAAAATTAAATCAATTAGCTTTGACATTCTCTATCTGATAGGTCGGCCCCATGGCTTTCTACAGAAGTGTTAGCACACACATAAAATGAAATTTGGGCAACTGTCTAGTGTTATCTTCAGAAATGAAGAACCAGGATTTTGGCATGTCTTTCTCAACTGCTACTCCTGGAGGTAACATGCAGCTGGTGACAAGGGATGCCAGCAACCAAGTTTTGAGGTTCTGCCCTTGTTAAGGTGCTTGCCAAGTCCTCTGTACCAATAACTGGCTGAAACTGATGCCTCTTCAGCAGCAGTTAAAAGGCACAAAGGCTGATCCTATATGGGGGTTTTGCCACCAATTTCATAAGGACAAGGTGATGAACACCAGCAATTCAAGAGTCATGAAGACAGCAAATAGGCAAATACAGGTGGGAATGGCAGAAGAACAGGAAGAAGTCAACATTTTAGGGTGAGATCTGGTCTTTACCTTCTTCGCCAGCAGGTCAAATGTATAGTAAATGTAAGTTTCCAACATCTGTTTGGATGAGTAGTTTAAATTTTGGAGAAACATTTAGGGTGACCTTTTTTTGCTCTTCTGGCAGCAGTGGAACAGGCAGACATTCAATAGGGGCAACTTTCCCAACATTGACATGGCTGACAAAGCTGGATTTCTACTATGCTGTTCTGCCAAGGTATGGTGCCAGTATCGGGTAGGTGGAAGGCAATTTTAGTCTGATTTGAGCTCAGATGGAAATCTTCCATTCAGTTGTGTCATGTGAATATAAAGCTATTGACTTTAGAAACACAGCCCAGGACCCCCAGGGCCACACAGCTGATTCCCTTAGCTAAGAGGCTTTAGGCTTATATTTCTTCAATAGCAGCCCCCTTCTCCAAATTTCACATGGTAAACCACTTTTGAAACACATGCAGAATGTGATATTATACAGTATAAGGGTTGGGTGGTTCTAAAACCTAGGGTTGCTCAACAACTTTATGGCAACCCTATAAAACCACAGCACTGAAATGCTACCTTTTTCTCCTTTCAGCTGAGTTTCAGTACATAATTTGCTTTCTTATTCTAAACATGTATCAAGCTTATTTTTAAAATGTATATATAGACAGTACCAAATGATCATCATGAGGTTTTATATAGGAAATTCCTAAGGTCAGTGCAGATTAAATATGACAAAAAATTGCAGATCTCAACCAGACTGAGCAAGTGTTTAAGAATCAATGGTCATTGTGACCATAATCAGGATGTGAACACTGTGATTAACTTGATAGAAGGGGTGGGTGGGGAAATGAATAAGAATACAGTACAAATGTTTTAAAAATTACAGTTTTGTTGCAGGCATTTCATATGGGATTGTTTTTAACAGGACAATGCTTGTCTAAAATAATTAGAGTGAAACCCAGTTATTCCTGAAATGGTCTTGATCAGAGGAGACCTCCTCTATGCATCTGGCTACCGAATCAAAGCTATTTGTTCTCATAATCTATGTTTATTGGATGCTCTAGATTGTAAAAGACTTTCTTCAAAGTGTGGGTATTCATGCTGTTCTCTAGAGGGTATTCATTCTACTCTCCAGGGTCCAGACCTCCATGTCTTTGGCTTACACCTGGTCAACAACTTCAGATCCCTTCTTCACTGACACGCAGCCTGAAGCTATGTATCCACTGAATTCAGTGGTGCTTACTCTTGAGAAAGTGTGCATAGGACACTTTATTTTACCTTCTGTCTTTGACCCACTTACTTCATCCCTCCAGCCTCATTCAACCTCTTATCTAACATCCTTCATTACTTCCTCCAACATACTTTATTACCTCTAAAATTATGTGTAAGCCCCTTTCTTTGCTGAAGTCCTTGGCGTTAGCATCAACACCAGAATAAGATAACATGAATGAATATGAAGTGCTCTACTGTAGGCAAGGATCAAAAAATGATGTTTTCCCACTAAACATAATATTAAGGCATGATCCTGCCATCCCACTGAAATCAATGGAAGAAATGTGACTATTTACATATCTTGTTTCCCATTGAAAGCAATTGTCACAGACTTATCTGGTTGGTGCCCTTAGAACTCAACCTGATAAAAGTCCTCAGAACAAGAGTCTCTGCCAAACGTCTGTTTTTATTTTATTCAGATTACTTTTAATAATTTCCTTCCTTAGGACAAGGAAATATTTTCATTAGAGGAAGTTTGCCATGATCAGCCTCGGGATAAAATGCATGGGGTAAAGATGCAAATTTAGGATTTTAAAATTTGTTGGTTTTTTCCCCTTTTTAGAAGTTATTTTATTTTACACTTACACTGATGTCCTTCAAAAAATTCCCACATCCAACTGTGCTCTGTACACATGGGTTTAAACCCTTGCTCTTGAAGTTATGGAGCCATGAATGATATTGCAAGAAAAACTAGGCTAGCTTTTATGCAAGTAATCAGAAGGAGGAAGAGCCCACTGCATTTCAAAAAGGCCATGTGTGATTAAGAACAATGTTAATACAAGCTTGACCTTTCAATAACTGTGAACCTCTGCAGCACCCATAAACCACTGCTGGCAGTTACAGCTGCTCAAAATGAACTTTCAAAGAGTCCATTTCACATCACATGACACTACTGAACTGAAGGTTCAGATACAATCCATCTTCTATTTGAAGTCAATGGCAAAACTCCCATAGATTTTCATGGGTCTTACAGCCCCAGTAAAATTAAGGATATGCCAGAATGCCTCATAACTAGCCACCACATCAGCCCAGTGAAAGGAACAAATATGCAATTTGTGTATTTTTAAAGGAAAGACATCTGTCATAAGTTATAGTTTTAAGTAGCTCCATTGGGACTTGTTTGGTTTATTTGTTATTTTTGTGTTCCAGTTTGCACATGAACCTGGTATCTCAATTTGTGACACCACACTGTAGAGAGTGTGATGTCATAAAGAAAGGCACTGATGTCATAGGCTCCCTAGTGCAACAACAAGGGACCAAAGGAAATGACAAGGCCATTTGGCCCTACTATGTATGTAACTCACTGGAAAGAAATTGAAATGTGATATATTCACTGGAAGCACCAATTAGTCTAACACTGGTCATTTCTACAATAACCAGTGTGTGATTTCATGCCACTTGGTGACCAAGAATATAACCAGAGATAAATGGCCTTTCTTGGTAACTAAGAGGCATGCCTATTTCTCCAACACTTCTTTAAAAACAACAACAACCCACATTGGAGGTTCAAAATAGACCTGCAGCCTAATTACTGGGACATTTTACTGGGTCATGTTGGGTTTCTCTCACCTTCAGATCCAAATCAAAATCCACGCTCGTGGATGGAGGGATGGGAATGGGGAAGATTAAACCCAAAAAGAAAAGGAAGCTGTAGATCAGAAAATGTATTTCTTGCTGAAAAAGGGGTGTGGGGTGGAGATATAAAGCCCATGAAAAGCCCACAAAAGAACAACTATTGAACGTTGCCAGTTCAGGAAGAATGTAGGAGGTTTTCTCAAAGGGGTGAGGGGAGTGGGTTTATTTCAGAAAATGGACGAAGATGACCCTCTTGGCTGAAGAAAGCATTGTGAGGAACTGGTGAAGCTGAAAGTTAAAAGGATAATGCCCCACAGTGTAGACTTCCTGAAGTAGCTTAGTAGTTGTATCGGCGCTGGCATGGCTGGTAGACAAAGCTGCCTTGGTGTTTGGCCCGTCGCGGGCGGCACTCTCTGGTGCGGTTCTGCCGCTGCATGACTTTCTGACTGAACTTGTGCTTCTCCGACAGCTGCTTTGCCCTCTGAATCCGACGCACTTGGTTGACCTTCTCCAAGATGGCGGCCTTGGTGGCAAGAGAGGTGGAGTGGTGAGGGGCATGACGCTGCAAACGGCGTTCAGGTACCTCACTGCAGAAACAAAGGTACACAAGACTCAGGGTGCTTCAAGGCTCTTGACAGGATTAGGCCTACTTGAGAGGACATAAAAGAGACTTCCCCTAAAGTTGCAAAAGGCCTTCTTCATCAAAGCTACTGAAAGCAGTCCACTATTAAGTGTAGCAGGGAAGCAGAAATAGTTTTGCCCTCCAAATGTGCCTGCCACAAAACATGGAACCAGTTGTATGCAGAGACAACTCATGCGATCTCCCTCCTCTCTGCAGGGATAGGGATGGAATGAATTGTCTGTGCATTTGAATATGTTACACATTACACTGTATACATGGTGGGAACATATGAGCTTCACTGCCATCCAGGTCTCAGGACTATTTCTATACCTTAGTCGCTTAAATAATAATAAAAAGTGTGTGTAGGAAATCAGCTATATTTGAATGCATTTGCATTTACAACATCAAAACAGTCAGATGCAAGAATAACACACCCAATTCTTTTAAAATGAAGTTATCATGTTCAATGATGGAGGAAGTAGAAAAGGCACAAGTACAGAACTCATCAACATTCTGCTTCAGTGGATGTTCCTGAGTTATTCTTATTTATTAAATTTGTATACCACCCTTTATACCAGGGCAGTTTACAGTAGAAAAATGCAGAATAAGAACACAAAATACATAATAAAACAAAAAACCAATAACCCCCCTCTCGCACATAGTATTATGAGCAGGGGGAACACTAACTTCTTCCACACAGGTAAAAAAAGGTAAAGGACCCCTGGATGGTTAAGTCCACTCAAAGGTGACTATGGGGTGCGGCACTCATCTGGCTTTCAGGCCGAGGGAGCCGGTGTTTGTCCACAGACAACTTTCCGGGTCATGTGGCCAGCATGAATAAACTGCTTCTGGCACAATGGGACACTATGACAGAAGCCAGAGCGCACAGAAACGCCATTTACCTTCCCGCCGGAGCGGTACCTATTTATCTACTTGCACTGGTATGCTTTTGAACTGCTAGGCTGGCAGAAGCTCCGACAGAACAACAGGAGCTCACCCCGTTGCGCGGATTTGAACCAGCAACCTTCTGATCAGCAAGCCCAAAAAGGCTCAATGGTTTAGACCACAGCACTACCCACACGATACTTAATTTCATGGACATCTATATTTCTAAACATTGTGGCAATTGTCACTTTGGACACTATTTGTATATGCTCTTCAACAGTTAATGAATTAATTTTAGAATGATCCCAGGTCGTTAGTCAAGACTCATTTGCCTAAATTATTTTTATTATTATTATGGTAATGAAATCTGATAGTGGGTGAGGTTGTCCTTAGTAGCCAATGTCTTGGCCCATTTCCCTGAAAGATCTGAGCTTACCCTTCAGGGATGTGCTCCTCAGGATTCTCCCTTTCCACAATGATGCTGCTGGTGGTGACATAGACGGACATACTTGGATGTTCAATCAAAAGGTCCTCCATGGGGTTGCTCTCCATGCTGACGGGGTCAGGACCTTCTGCAGTAAAACAGGGGGGAGGGGTAACAAACCAACTCTCGTCCATCAAGCAGGGGTCAGGCTGAGAGGGCATGGACCTGCTGACACAGTCACTGAGGGAGTGGGGCGAAGACGTGGTAGGTGGAGGGGACCCACGGCGGCAACGAGAAGCACAAACAGAATCCTTCTCACCTACCCGCCGCTCCTTACTGGAGGCTGAAGCGTAACTATCTAATGAGAGACAACAAGAGTCACCACCCACACAAAAACGGGAGGACAGCCAGAACAAGAGCAACGGCAGCAAAAATTATAATTAAAAAAATTCAAAACCAAAGCAAAAAAAAAAGGTAGTTACCGTTGTTCAAAGCCATGCAAGGGTTGTGCAAGGCAGTGCAGGGGTGGGGAGAGAATTAAGAGGGGAGAGGTGGCACACACATTCAATATACAATGGATGGGAAGGAAGGGGTGAGGGAGGGAGAAGAGAAAGGGGGCATTATTAGTACAAATGACACCCCAAAGGCATTTTTGTAATTCATCCCAAAACCTTCCCTGAGGAGTCAGGGCTGGCTCAAGATGTTTTGCCACCCCAGGTAGCTGCGCCTTGCCACCCAAGCGGTGAGCCCCAGCAGCACTTGCAACTGCAGCTGCACCCCATCTGAGATTAGTTTCCCAGCATCCTTTGCAACAACGGCAGGGAACCTGGAAGTGCTCCTCTCAGAGTGTCTGTTGCCCCGTCAATGCCCCTAAAAACATGGCGGCCCCCAAGAGACGCCTGGGGTTGCTTGTACACACAGTCCAGCCTTGCAAAAGTGTGAGCCACCATGCTGGTTGAAGGAGGGGAATCAACAAGAGTGACGACCCACAAGCAAAGCAAGGAAGTCCTCCCACGGTGGGTTATCAAAGCGCCAGAGGAACGTGGAGCTACAAAGAGTGTTGCCAAATAGTAAGAGTAGCCTAGCTCTCCCAAGATGGTGAAAACCAGACATATCATACCCACATGTGCTAATATATTTAAATGTATGCATATTTAAAAGGAATTACTGGTTCAAAAGAAGAAAGAAAAGAAGTAACAGAAGAATGAAATGGATGGCAAAACAATAAATAAGGTACAAGAAACAGGCAGGCTGGAACAGATGGCATCCCTAGTGGAGAAGGATAGAAGAAAGAGACCTCACCAGTTCATCTCCCTTTCCAATCTATCCCAACAGATCCAAATCCAGACACAGTGACTGGGCAGAGGGAAAACAGAAATGCTCCATTTGACATTAAGACAACAACCCTACACACAGTGATGTGCCACCAAGTCCCACTGACATACACACACACACAAACACACACACACAATATTTTAACACCAATATTACCCACTTGAGTGAGCACAATTATCCACCAGGACTTCCTTTTGTCTATCCTAAATCTTCCAACTTTCTGCTTCATTGGATGACCCTGGGTTCTCATATTATGGGAAAGCGAGAAAAACATATCTCTAACCTCCAGGTAAAGGAGGAAAAGCAAAGCAGGTCTGGGTACCAAAATCTGTAGAGTTGGAATGCAGAGCAACTGCCAATCACAATGGAGAGAACTCACTAGTTCACGAGGGGCACAACAAATCATTGCTTCCTGCTGTCATAATTAAGGGGACATTGGCATACTCAGGAAACTTGGCAACGGGCTAACCACTAGGGGTTGTAATATGAAACAGCAGCCTAGTCAAGAAGACAGCAGCAGCGTCACACTTTGGATGTTGTAACTCGGACACTGTTGTAACCTGTTCTGCAAATGCACAACCTTCAGAGAATGTGGAGAACATGTTCTGCAACTTCCCACTAGCTTACGGGAAACTGGCTTTAAAAAATAGCTACGGAGAAGCTCATAGACCAGTGATGAGCAATAGAA
This sequence comes from Podarcis melisellensis, assembly GCF_964234715.1. Lineage (NCBI taxonomy): Eukaryota > Metazoa > Chordata > Lepidosauria > Squamata > Lacertidae > Podarcis > Podarcis melisellensis. The sequence goes on from NC_138538.1 coordinate 27,748,534, forward strand.
TACCATGAAGGTCCATCAAGTTGGGAGAGCAGTAAGCACAAGCTACCAGCATCCGATTCTCCCATGCAGACTGTAATCCCCTACTCCACATCCCAGGCCTTCCCTGGGGGTACCCTGATCCTTAGGAGATGCTTTGCAGGGCATGCAGGGGGGAAAGGTGGGGCATTTCTTCGCACAAGCGCTGCATTCATGCAACCTGTATCAGCACACAGAAACATATTTGCACATATTCATCTCCTGTTACCCTTGCCTCTACCCTTCTCTATTGCCTCCTCTGCTTGAAACATAAACCAAGCAGGGACCCATGTTTTAACTTACATTATCCATCAAAGTTTACATTGATGATAATGTGTATCACATACATAGATTAATGTGTGCTCCTGTACAAATTAAGGTTGCCATATGTTCTCTTTTTCCAGGACACGTCCTCTTTTTCATGGGTATGTAAAATGAGAGTCACAGCAATCCATAGTTAAAAGGTAGAAGCTGGCAAATGTGTCCTCTTTTTTGCTCTTCAAAATATGGCAAAATATGCAAATAACATTCATTTTAGTGGGCCTTAGGTCACAACCATACCATACATTTAAAGCACTCTTACGTCAGTTTAACAGGCATCCTCTTAAAAAATCCTGGGAGCTCCAGTTTGTTAAGGGTGCTGGGAAATGTAGTTCTTTGAGTTATCTCCTAATAAATCTTGACACCTTTAACAAACTAAGACTCCCATGAATTATTATTATTTGGGGGGTGGGAGCCATGACTGATAAAGTCTTTTGAATGTATTGGTAGATGTGACTTCTGTATTCAAGCTCCTGGTGCACTGTGACCCCCCCCTCTCTCTCTCTTTCTGCCTGTGTGGGTTACTCTGGCTATCCTAGGTCATCTCACAAAATATGACCAAAATGTCAAAAGGCATGCCTGCAAAGTGTTTGTGACAGACCTGAGTTAGCCTCCCCAGACTGGGTATCATGCCCTCTGACACTGGATCTGGCACTATTATTAGATATGTGGGGAGGTACTGCCTGAGGGCTGCAAAATGGGTTAGAGGTCCAAAATGACATCATATGGCGGATCTGTGAGTGGATGTCCAAACTTTTTTTGGGGGGGTGAGGGTGCTACTTGAACAATGTTGTAGGTCCACCCAGTTTAGATTAGCAGTTGCACTGGAGGAACATGTGTTTAACCCTTTCCCCTGTGCAGTTTCCCTGTTCTAAATCGCCCCCAAGCTGCTATTAGCTCTGCTAGGAGAAAAACACAATGTCCCTCTATCCAGCTTCTATTTGGCCCTCTAGAGAGGTCAATTAACAGAGCAGCTCCTCTGATCAAAATCAGAGCTCCCAAGCAGCTACTTTAAAGGTTACTTGGGAGATCCATTGTTGAAGGTTAATTGAGGACTAATCATGGGAAAAAATAGTTTTAATAGTTTTTAAAACCCTTGCACACGCGCATGCGCGTGCACACACACACAGTTTTGCAGTGTTGCCAAGTTGGGGGTAGCTTGTTGTGAGAAAATCTTGTATATTTCAGTATGAGAATGCAAAGTGTCTCATTCCTCTTATGGATGCCCCTTATTCATGCATATGTGCAAGAATTCTCAAACATTTGGCAACACGGCTGCATCTCATTGGTCCAGCTAACTGACCCTGTGTCTCATAGGATGTTACTCAATCTAGGCAGTATTAGCTCATCACCAAAGATATAATTCAGTGAAAGGTTCACTGGGGCCTTGGTTAGGGCTTGTGCAATTCCAGTACCAGGAAGAAGGTGGCAATAATTAGCCCCGACTGACAGGAGGAATGCAGGATCTTAAAAAAGAAAAGAAAATGTAAACAGCATCACTTCTTGGCAGGGTCTGTAGCTGAATGAACACACAGATCAAAATACCAACAAGCATGCTAAGTGTTATTAAAGCAGGAGTGGAGAATCTGCAGCCTTTTAGATGTTGCTGGACTACAACTCCCATTATCCCTAACCATTTACTGCACTGCCTGGGACGCAGGTGGCACTGTGGGTTAAAGCCTCAGCGCCTAGGACTTGCCGATCGAAAGGTCGGCGGTTCGAATCCCTGCGGCGGGGTGCGCTCCCGCTGCTCGGTCCCAGCGCCTGCCAACCTAGCAGTTCGAAAGCACCTCCGGGTGCAAGTAGATAAATAGGGACCGCTTACCAGCGGGAAGGTAAACGGTGTTTCCGTGTGTGGCTCTGGCTCGCCAGAGCAACGATGTCACGCTGGCCATGTGACCCGGAAGTGTCTCTGGACAGCGCTGACCCCTGGCCTCTTAAGTGAGATGGGCGCACAACCCCAGAGTCTGTCAAGACTGGCCCGTACGGGCAGGGGTACCTTTACCTTTACCTTTACCTGGGACTGACAGGAGCTGGAGCCTAACAGCATCTGGTGGACCACAGGTCCCCCACCCCTTGAACTGAAGTATTTTTAGATTTTCGAAACAAAGGGAAAAAGAAAAGAGTGGGGTTGTTGTGTTAAAAGTTTCAAAATGTGCCTCTAACCTAGATAAATTAAGGAAACTGTTTTCCTTCAAGCATGTGCCCATCAGTCTCACTAATCCTGCTCATCATGCCATCTTTTGCTAACAACATCATTGTCAACAACATGGGCTTATTGGAATAATACAGTGGTACCTCGGGTTAAGAACTTAATTCATTCTGGAGGTTTGTTCTTAACCTGAAACTGTTGTTAATCTGAGGTACCACTTTAGCTAATGGGGCCTTCTGCTGCTGCCGTGCCGCCGCGGCACAATTTCTGTTCTCATCCTGAAGCAAAGTTCTTAACCCGAGGTACTATTTCTGGGTTAGCAGAGTCTGTAACCTGAAGTGTCTGAAACCTGAAGCATCTGTAACCCAAGGTACCACTGTACAGCATAGCAGTTAAGAAGTTGGAGAAAATGGCACCCATGGTTAAGTGCTCACAGAGATCTTGAATTAAGGCTCTGATTTTGGCATCAAGACTCTGGCAATGGGACAGCATCCCTCTCCGCACCTGAGAGCAACAGACTAGTTAGGGGCGGGCTGCATGGGGTGGCACACAAAGCTCTGCCCTCTAACCCCTGCCCACCACCCCAGCATCTACTGCCTGAGGTGTCCCCTTCACTATGTCTAATGGCAGGCCCGGCCCAATTCCTTTCTTCTATTTTATAGAAGTGCGGAATATCAGTCAAGGCTAGAAGCTACATCCTCTACCTCAGAATTTTTTTCTCTCTCTCTCCTAATCCCTGATGTGCACAGACTGACTGTCATTAACTTGTGTTATAAGGCAATGACAACATGTTGCTTCTCCTCCCAGAGGCCTGCTTATTTCCAAAACCAGGCCAAACCCTGGTTCAAATTAAGCTGTGCTTTAGACAGGGGTGTCAACTTGAATAAAATATTGGGGGGGGGGCAGGTAAGCCCCACCCCACATAATCAATCACATTGTGCAGTGCACACATCCCGTTTGAATGCGAATGCCCATCAACTTTGTGGGGGCCTGCCCCTTCAAATATTTTATTGTGGGGGCCAAAGCTCCCACGGTCCCTAGGAGTTGGCTCCTATGGCTCTAGATCAGATAAAGGAAACCTAAGGCACTTCAAATGCAGCTGGGACTCCAACTCCCATCAACCCCAGCCATCATGGCTAGCTTTCTCTGTTTCTCCACCTTCTCCTGTGCACCACATCTCAGTTTCCTAGCCAGGGCTTCCTTCTCTGCACTAGGCACCTTTGTATTTCAAAGCATGCAACGAATGAATACACCAGATGTATTTCTCACTTCAATGTGACCAGCCTCTTTTGTTCCCTCTCTGTGTGCAACAAGTTGCACTGCATCCAGTAAAGGTGAGGACAGGAAGTGAAGCTGAAATCAGTGTTGCGGCATCTGTTGCCCGGCAGTATTGCTAGATGTGGTTTTCCAAGGTAATTGTGTTTGTCTTGGTGTGGAGCAAATGTCTTGGGACAGCCTTGTTTTGTTATTAGTCTGGGCTGTGGAAGCTGAGAGAGGGAGTGGGATGAGCAAAAACAGAAGCTGAGTTTCTGATCACTGTAAAGCTTTGAGAAACCTTTTCAGATTATCAAGGATAGAATGTTAAACCCACTCAGAGAGTAATCCTAACTGAATACAGTCAGATTTATGCCCACATGTTCATTATTGCTATGCAGTGAGCTAGGACAAGAGAAACGCTCTTCCTGCCCCTTAACTCAACATTCACACATTGGGGGGTGACCATAGCTCAGTGGGAGAGCACCTGCCAGGTTTAATCCCTGGGATTTTTTGTCTCACTTTTGTTACACAAGAGCGCCCTTTCATTTGGCTATAATGCAGGAAAACACTGGAGAAAACATCACAGAACAACTGGTAAATCAAAGCGATGTGCGGATAGTCAAGTCAATCCACCACTAATGTACTATTATTGTATCAATGACATGTTGAAAGTACACCTGTAAAACAAAACAAAACACCTCAGTCTGCAGGGACCCTCAGGCAATCTCCAAACGCCAGGCAAAAAGCATTTTGAGGACATAACAGGGCTTGCTTTCCAACTGATAGGTAGCTTTATTCTTAGCTCCCTCTTAGGCTATCTAAAAATATCTGTAACACAAGCATGAGCCTGGTGGATGTTTCCCCCACACACATGGCAATGGATTGTCAGCAGGAACAGAAAAGGGTGGATCTGTGCGACGCAGAGCATTGTTTACTTGGGTTCTTTCTGCTAAATTTGCAAGCAAAAAGGGTCATAGATTGGTTGCCACTGGGTGCTGAGTCATTTGACTTCCGCTCAGCAAAATGGCAAAGGCAAAAATCAGTGACTAAGATGGAGGAGCTTTCACTTGCCTGAGAAACTAGCAGCTAGGCAGCCACAAAGACTTTCAAAGCAAAGGATGCAGCCTTAAACACACTTACTTACTTGGGAGTAGGTTTAGAATAAACTTCTTTGGATTTGGTGAAGGAGACCTTGAATTAGCACTGATTATTTAAAAGTGGTATGTCATGTGAGTTATCAACAATATCAAGCCAATCTTTTTAAAAATAAAAGAAAGCACAAAGTTCTCCTAGAGAAGTATTGGAAAGAATTGCTTTCAGAAAAAGCTGTTTTCTATGACACCTATGCAAAAACCAGCAGCTAAAGTTAACATGGTCACCTGCTAGCTGCTCCAGATCAATCCAGTTTTAAAGGAACAGCCACAGAGGTGGATTCAAAAGCTGGTAACACAAAGCTGGAGCCCATGAAGAAGGCTGATAGGGCAGAAAGCAGGGAGAGAAATACTAGGGAGAGCCAGAGCCAATAACAGGCACCGCCAAATAATTCTACTTTTCCCCCTATCCTCATTCCTGCTGAATTCTACAAGGGCAAGACTTGAGACTAAGGAGAAGGAGATATAGGCAGTGCTATCCCTTGGACTGGTTGTAAGCAAGAAGTTAGGTAGGTGGGGCTGTCAGAGGGCAGACTGAGGTTGGTGCAGGGGCAGAGGAAGGGGGGCAGAGGGGCGAGCCGCCCCATGTGCCACTTCGGGGTGTATGTGACAAGATGGCACCTGCCTCCCCCCAGCTGTAGAGCAGCCGAGGGCATGCACAATCCGTATTGCTGCCGCTCACGCAGTGTCCGTATGGGATTTTGCTTGTGTAGCAGCCCATATGGACACCATGCAAGTGGCAGCCCATGAGGAGTGTGCATGTGCAGCATTCCGTACAGACTGCGCATACATGAAATGCCACACATGCACAGTCTGTATGGAATACCGCACATGCGCACTCCATATGGGCTGCCCCGCCCCGGGTGCCAGAGGGTTCCTCCGCCACTGGGTTGGTGGGGCAGTGCTTCATTTGCCCAAATGGATCAACTTTCACTTAGTATGCTGTAGATGTTGAATCAGGTTTCATGTCTGGAAGTTTGACACTTCTATGTATTTTGTTTATATACAGTGGTACCTCCGGTTACGAACTTAATTCATTCCAGAGGTCCGTTCTTAACCCAAAACCATTCTTAACATGAGGCACGCTTTCACTAATGTGGCCTCCCGCTGCTGCTGTGTCGCCGGCACGTGACTTTCGCTCGCATCCCAGGGCAAAGTTCGCAACCAGGAGCATCTACTTCCAGGTTAGCGGAGCTCATTACCTGAAGCGTTCGTGAGGAGGACAGTAGGTAACCAGAGTTCCACTGTATTAAGGAATCAATAAAGAACTACAGCCAGGCTGCATTCAATCAAGGTAGATGATGCTTATAAATAGACCTCATCACTCAAAAAGAAGGAAGGACGGAGAGAGAGAAATACTTCCAGCCGCTAGGAAAAAAATGTCTCCAGCTATTCCGTCACCAAATAACAAGTACTTGTGGCTTTTTTAGCATAAAGCGTGTGCTCAAAAATAAAAATGCTGACTGCAGTTTGACTTCAAGAAAGACGACGTGATGCTTTCAGATTTTATGAAATCAGCCTGGTGCATTCATTCATTGGTGCCAGCCCATTCATTGGAAGGACAGAGCATTTGCTGTGTGAAGCTCTTGCAAGTGCTGCTATTGCCAGGACTGGGAATTAGAGTATGGATTAGGAACAATGGCACAACTGAATCCTGAACACAAGATCAGAGCAAAATTATAGCCAGCCTAAAGCCAAGGCTCCCTGATGGCAAGGATAGCCTCTATCACAATTGTTCTGTGATGAGCAAGGAGGTAGCTCACTCGCCAGCTGAGATCCACCCTGGAGCCTGGATCTGCCTGCAAAAGGCAGAGCTAATCTGCTGGCTGCACTTGGCTGCCAACCCTTAACTCATTCTTTCTCTCTGCTTCCATTTTAGGCATATAGAACGGGCTCAGCACTGAGAGAGAAATACATGCTAAGTTGGGAACAGGATAAGTCAGGAATAGCCAGCTAGGGAGTTTTGTGTTTGTTGCATAAGACGAGCCCAAGGGAAAAGCAACTGCCCAGATGCCTGCTTTCCTTCCCTTGTTTGCCTCTGTATCATGCAACCAATAAGGCCAGGATAGTTGGAGAAGAAGGACAGGCAGCTAGGCTGCCGCATCACCGGAGCAGGAAAAGACAGGCAACAGGCAAGATAACTGACTCACAGAGCTACAAGAGTTCTAGCTTGGTTGAAAAGTGGCACTATACACCTGAGTGCCTTATTCAGAACCAGGTTTGTGAGACACTCCGGCATCTGCAGGTAGCTGTGACTACCAGGCAGAACAGAAGCATCTTCCACCCTAGGTAGTGTAGCCAAAATGAGGATACATTCACCTTGCTAGGCCATAGCAAAAGGCCATGCAGTCCAGAATTCGGTCTCCAGCTGTAGTTAGCCACATGACCTTCTCATCTTGTGTTTGAGTGTGTGTGTTTAGAAATTTTTCAGTTATCCCCTGTTCCTTGGAGGGCCTTTCATTCCAAAACCTAGAGAACCAAAACTACTTAGAAAGTTCTGCCTTTTGTGGAACCTCTTAAACTGCCTTTTGCAAACTGATCTGAATTTTGGGAAACACTACCAAGGCCAAGGGTAGCTCAGCTTACAGCTGAGTCTAGTTTTAGTGCTCAGCGTTGAAGGTTTGAAGAAGCAGAGACTATGTGGGTGTGAGACAATAAGAAACAGGGGAAGGAAGAAGACAGAGTACGAGTTAGGGGTAGCAGTCAGCTAAGCTTTACTCAGAGTAGACCCATTTAAAGTAATGAACATGACTAAGCTTGGCCCATTAATTTCAGTGGGTCTATTCTGAGTAAAACATAGTTGAATACCACCCAGTATTATTTTGTGGGAGAGGACTGGAAAAATGCAAACACAAATGGTAAGCTGCAAAGAGGGAGGCTGGGACAGACTTAAAAACTTGTTTGGAGAGGACTCTAGCCACTAAGCAACCACACACCTAAATGGTACTGACCCCAGCCACAACCTCTTTCCATGGCTCCCACATGGCGCCTACCAATAGGGGCCTGGAGGCTCCCCACAACTCCTGCTCAGGACTGGTGGCCTCTTTCTACCCCTTCCTGGCCAGTGCTGCCCCACAGGCAAATCTTGTCCAGACTGAGCTTCAGATCCTCCACACTCTTCCCACAGAAACAACTGCTTATTGTTGAAGAAAGCTGAGCTGCTAGCCCTCAGGAAGGAGCTCTATAATCTAGTAGCAACAAACCACAACTCCTCAATTCTCCAGTTTGAGAGTTATGGCTCTTAAGTCAGGGATAGGGAACCATTGGCCCTCTAGACCAGGGTGTCTAGTTGTTTTGGACTACAACTCCCATCTTCCATAGATAGCAGGACAAAGTGGCCAGGGATGATGGGAATTGTAGTCCCCAAACAGCTGGAGACCCAAGGTTGGGGAAACCCTGCTCTAGATGTTGCTGAACTATAACTCTCATCAGCCCCAGCAAGCATGGCCAACGGCCAGGGATGATGGTAGTTGAAGTTCAGCAACATCTGGAGGGCCAGAGGTGCCCCGCCCCAGCACCCGTTCTGGGTTGACCCTGATCATTCCCTCTCATATTTCTCACCTGGAAGATCAATAATGAGCCACCCATCTTCTTCTTCCTCTTTAGAGACAAACGGCTTAGGTTCCTCAAGGTCCTCAGGTGCACTGCTGTCACTGAAGAAGAGGCTGGTGAAGCGCTGGAACATGGCTGGAGAATTATTTCGGAGGTGGACTTGGGAATGAGTTTGTAGGCGCTGGCTTGAGCGTGTGGAAGCTGGTGTGGAGGCAGGAGCACGAGTTGGGGAGTGTTGGGTGGACGGATTCCTTGCCAAGGGCGGGAGCTGCTTGTTTTCCTAAGCGGAGTCTTATCTGAGTTGAGTTACGTAGATAGTGCAATCATAAGGTTCTTCACTTGGCTTCAGTGCAAAGGCCTGCCAAAGAAAGGGAAAATTCATTCAGGCCAAACACTGATGGAATCACGAGGAACTCAGATGGCCTGGAGGAAGGGTGAGAAGGGAACCCTTGCATGAACCGTCATCCCAATTCATCACGGCCATTTCCCTTTATTCTGCCTCCTACACATAGTGCCTTCTCAACTGCATTCCCACTGGGCTGACTGATGGGCCTTCCTCACTTTTACTATAGAAATAAACACCTCACAAGACAGCTGAGTTGAGTTCTCTCACCCTACAGGGTGCCCCAGGCAAGGAGTAGCCTGTTCGCTTTGATTACGGTTAACCTACTTCCCCTCACATGCGGGCAAAGAAAACAAGCGTGGCTTCTCTTATGCCAACCTGGTGCCCTGCAGATGTTTTGTATGCCAAGTCCCATCAGCCCGAGCTAGCTGGGGGGGGCACCAGGTGGGCGAAGGAGGCCCTAAGGCAGGGGTCAGCAACCTAAGGCCCATGGGCCACAAGTGGCCCTTGGGGAAAATTTAACCAGCCCATGGACCCCCATCACCTACTATGTCAGCTCCTGTGTGCCACACTAAACCAGTGCAGAACAGAGCGGGGACAACCTTCTGCAACACTGGCTGGCTTCCCATTGGCTACAGGAAGCTCCACACAACTCCTCCATGCCGGAAGGAGCGCCGGAAATGGCGTTTGCACATGCGTGCGTGCGCACTCCGGCCCACCGCGGTGTCTGCGGAACCATGAACCAGCCCAAGCCACAAAAACTTTGCTGACTCCTGCCCTAAGCCTTGTGTTGCATGTGCTAAGCACCAGTCAGGAATACTGTAAGGAAAAGTAGATCACCATTGTGTGAGTTTCTGTGTGTGCCTGTCACAGCTCAGACAACTGCCCCTTTCCATATTCCCCCTGACCACAGCAGTGGGAGATAGGTGGCATGGTTCATTTATATTCAGATATATCCCTGCCTGAGATCTTTGTTCCTCCAGCTCTTCCATCCCTCACCATCTTAGGAGGTTTCTTGCTCCCTCCAAGGACTTTGCACTTTCTCCCTTGCTGCTCCCATGATATAGCATTCCTGAACACCTCTGTGATGCTCTTTCCCTTTCTTTAAATCCTTCCCCAAAGCCCACCATTCCTCTAAACCATTTGGCACAACGCTGCCATTCCCTTGCTCCACTGTAATTCAGCTTGTAACTAAAGATGCCCTTCAGTCTTCCTTTTCATTGCACAGTCATGATGATTTGTGCTCTTGATGCCATGGGAGTAGCTGTACGAGAGCCATACGAGCTAAAGGAGAGCCAGTGTGGTGTAGCTGTTAAGAGTGCGGAATTAGGCCCTGGGAGACTATGGTTCAGATCTCCACTCAGCCATGAAGCTCACTGGGTGGTCTTGGGCCAGTCAGCTCCCCTCAGCCTAGCTTTGGTTTGTTCTGTGATGCTTCTTCAAATCCACCACATTATTGCTGGAGGGGCTATAGCACAACTAAAGGAGGACAACCCATACCCCACCCCAAGAACAAATGCTCTGGTTTTCATGACTTGCTTTTGCTGCAGTATAGTCCATCTGGACAGCATAACTGGTAGCATTAAGAAGCATCAAAAGGACTGTTAATAAAGCAGAATAAATTCACCGCCCAGTACACTATTATTGTGTCAAGCACATGCTGTGGAATACTATCCAATATTCTTAAACCCTGTGCTATGCTGGCTCTGAACTTGTCAAAACTCAGTGAATGAGGTAAACAGCTTGCTTTCTTGGACTCAGCTATACAGCTACAAATAAAGGTAAAGGTAAAGGTACCCCTGCCCGTACGGGCCAGTCTTGACAGACTCTGGGGTTGTGCGCCCATCTCACTTAAGAGGCCAGGGGCCAGCGCTGTCTGGAGACACTTCCGGGTCACATGGCCAGTGTGACATCGCTGCTCTGGCGAGCCAGAGCTGCACACGGAAACGCCGTTTACCTTCCCGCTGGTAAGCGGTCCCTATTTATCTACTTGCACCCGGAGGTGCTTTCGAACTGCTAGGTTGGCAGGCGCTGGGACCGAGCAGCGGGAGCGCACCCCGCAGCAGGGATTCGAACCGCCGACCTTTCGATCAGCAAGTCCTAGGCACTGAGGCTTTAACCCACAGCGCCAAATAAAACGTTTTAAATGTGCTGCAAAGCACAATATACAAATGTGACACTAGATGGCAACAGTGAGCTTTGCCAAATTCAATGTATTATTCAAAACTTTTTTTTCAAAAAAGCATTTTCACAGCGTTTTTTATATGTGTGTAGATTCCACCCTTTTGTCTTTTTAAGTATTTGAAAACTGGCAGCACGTTCATCCAGAACCAGAGGAGAGACATCAAGATCCAGTTTTTCTTTTGGGATCTTAGACTGTGATAGATCGGATCTCCAATAATCCTTTAGAAGAGGGAACATTTGGATTTGTTTGTCAGAGAAATTCCTTCCTATCACTTTGCCTTTATCTGCTCAGCTTCCATCTGTTCCTACAGCAAAGGGCTTCCATTAATCAGCGCAGCCAATTTAATCAGCACAATGCATCACTAATAACTGCACCCACATTACAAAACACTGTCTGGTCAGACCCGTGGGCATCACTATAGCAAATCAATCTGAGATGTAACCACCCCATGAGGGATCTGCTGGAAGTCTCAAGACCATAGAAAATAGCATTTTCATGGAGGAACAAAGTGCTCCTGTGTTGTTGCCACAACAATCCTGTGACATACGTTAGACTAGAAGAGAGCAAGTGGCCGAGCAGTGATTTGAATTCAGAACTCTACTATATCACATTATCTTCCCCAACTCTGTTCCAATGAGGCTAGCCTTAAGGCTTTCTTATGTGCCCAGGAAAGCTTTCAATTAGGGACTTCAGAGATGAACCTACTTACTCCATTATGCTATACGGTTCCTTTCCCTGCATATCAAAGAACATAAATGCTCTGTTGGATCAGGCCAAAGACCCATATAGCTCATTGTCCTGTTCTCACAGCAGCCAACCAGATACATATTGGAAGCCCACAAACAGCACTTGAACACATCAGCACTCTCCACACTCATGTTCCCCAGCAAATGATGTTCAGAGGCACTAGTTTTACCCTTGCCCTTACCCCACTCTTTTCCCAGGAAAAACCCCCGCCCTTTAGTGCTAAATCAGAGCAAACGTCAATCCAGGGAAAACACAGCTGGTGGAATGTGATTTCCCAGCCAGAAGTGTCAATACATCCCGACAGCTTTCCAAAAAGGTTAATACTTGCCCCACATCTTATTGAATTGATGCCTTTTTCTCCTGGTTTTCCTCCATCCCCTCTGCCTAACTATAGAAGTTATCTCGCCACATCCCACTGATTCTGTCCAACTGGATTTGCAAAGGACTATGATTTGGCTCAAAGGCAGATGGTTGCTCCTTCCTCCTTCATAATGACCCCTTTCCTATCCAGAGCCTTTAGTTCAATGCCTTTTGGGGCCTACACACGACAGTGATGGCTTGCTGCAATTACCTAGGCAGGGAGCTGCAGTAGAAGCCATTATGATGGCAGCAAACACAGATACAACTTGGCACCAATGGATGGACCCTGTAGGCATGGCAGGCAGCACAGGAGAAGCCTGGTAGGGTAGTTTATCTCAGAGGTCTGTGAGACAAGTAAGTTGGCATTCATACACAGCATATAGCTGGGACTGTATTTGTTTCCTTAGAAATGTGTCTGACTTATTTCAATGGAATTTGCTTGAGCTCATTGCCTTTTGCAGTGGTGAGCTTCTGTTACATTGGGACCTGCTGGTCAATCTCTAATCATTTGCAGTAGACGGGCAAGGAATTATGTTTATGAATTGTTTGACAACAACAGCAACAGAATCATCCCTCTCGACCTGAAATTATACTACTTGAAATGAAGAAAGATTGGGGGTAAACTGGAAAGAGTGTTTGGGTGGAAGGACTGTGAGCTCTGTTCGGTTCCAGTACTCAAAACAAAGTCCTGGACTCAGAATTATTTAATGTATGTCTTTTGCACCAGGCACTCTCTCAGTGAATCTTGGGGGTCTAATTAGAAACAAAGTAGATCCCACTGGAAGTGGCTCATGGGGTAGAGCAGAGCTGCTATTCCAGCTTCCCAGCAAGTGGGTCACTACATCTTTCAGGATGAGGAGGGGAAGGCAGTGAGGAGGTCAGCACAGTGTAAATGCACTGGCGGAGCCAATCTAGTGGCACTGCTGGTGTGTTTGCACCATGCTGACATCCTCACCACCTCGTTCTCCCTCCCTTTTCCTTCTGGTAAGCAACAGTGTCTTATCTGTCACTAAGCAAGGATGAAGCACACCACTTATTTCACAGCAGTGCTGCTGCTGTTAATATCTGCCAGTCTCTTGCATGCCAAATAAATAAGATCTTCCCCCCAACAGAACCCACCAAATAAACTAAGCAGAGGAAGGGATAGGTTACATTTGCACAAATGGCTAAGGATTAAATTGTGGTGTGTAAATTTTTTGAAGCCACTTTATTATGACCAACCAAAACGCTGCAAAATGGCAAGCAAGCTTTTGAGTCCACCAGAACGTTCCATCAACAACATTTAAATAAAGTAGATATCACACCTGATAGTCTTTGCCAAATGGTTCTTACTGATATAAGAGCCAGTGTGGTCCAGTGGTTAGAGTGCCGGATTAGGCCTGGGGAAACCAGAGTTAAGATCCCCACTCAACCATGAAGCTCACTGGGTGACCTTGAGCTAGTCACTGGCTCTCCGCCTAACCCACCTCACAGGATTGTTGTAAGAATTAAATTAGGAGGGGCAGAGGCATGTATGGCACCTTGAGCTCCTTGGAGAAGAAGATAGGATATAAATGCAATGAATGAATCTGATCTTTTTATAATTCTCATTGTAGTACTGCGTTTTCTGTCTGTATTCCACCTTGCGACAGAATTACTGATAGAACTATGTGAAAACCAGCAAGGGGACTTAAAAATAAATAAATGGTGGTGCTGGCAAGTTGCTGTTAGCACAAATGCTGGGATCTAATGTGAGCCCTGCAATGCTCTGGACTCCTTTCAAAGCCCACTCAGCTCCAGCCTTGAGCAGAGTCCTTCACAAACAAGCTCAGCTGTGCTCTTAGGGGGGACAATGATGGATTTTCTGCCTTTCAACCAATCAGCAAATCCATCCTGAAATTCAGTCACATTAGTGACATTGAAAAGAGGATTGTGTGGGGCCGGGGGAGGGAGTGGGAGGGGAGTGTATGTTCATGTTGCAAAGAACTGAGACAGCTGAGAACAGGAAATGTGAGCAATGCAGATGGAAAATACACAGGAGGTGGGGGTCGGGGAGACAGCAGTTCATCCAGAGAGCACAGGGAATATTTGGGGGTCTTCTGGCTGGCAGGTCTGCCCATGATAAGACATTGCCTGTATCTTGCCATTCCCTTATCACAGAAGCAAGAAGGGAAAGGATCTTTAAGGGGGGGCGGGATGTTCATCTAGGGGAAATGTAATCTCTGCAAAGTAATGAGAGGCTGCCTGATCATGAGAGATGGAAGAATTGGCTTTCCCTCCAAGAACCTTTGGACCACAACACCATCATGCCAGACCATTGGCCATTATGTATACATTGGCCATGCTTCCTGGGACTGATAGGGGGGGGTGTAATCCAAAGCTTCCGGAGGAAGGATGCCAAATTGGTGGAGGTTTGCTTTATATCATGAAGCCACTAGCTATCAGAGATGTTGCTGGATCAAAACTGATCCATCCAATTTGGTGTGCATGTGGCCTAAGGTTCTCTACCTTTGATATATAGGATTCCAGTTTTACAAATTATATGGGTTATATCCTAACTTTTTTTTGGGGGGGGAGTATTTCACTCACTTGCAAAGATCCTGATGCTCAGTATGTATTCTTTTTCCTGCCTATGCATTGTTTGTTGCACACCTCAACTTTTCCTCATCCCTGGATTGGCCTGTCGTAGTCTTAATTATCAAATAATGCACTGTGTGCACAAAATGATTTTGCATGGTATCACAAACCTCCCTAATCAGGTTTGGAAAAAGAAAAGACCATCGAAATAAAGACATGCCCCCATGCCTTTTGCAATGGATGTGTTGCATGTGCATTGTGCACTCTGGGTAAAATGGGTAAACAAGATTCCATCCCTGAATAATCCTCTATTGGAATATTCTGACACTTCCTTTGTTGAAACCAAAGAGCCTAGCATCTACTTATTCAAATGCTTTTTCAAGAGCTTCTCAGGGGGCAAAAAGAGTTGCATTGGTTGAAACTGGAGAGGCCACAGTCATCTCTCCTCCCAACCCATCACGAATTTCAGCATCATCTTTCAGCTCTTTCTTCACCTCCCACAGTACAATCCACAATTCAGAAAGGCTACAGTATGGACCAAACACATCTCTACATCGTCCACTTCCTAGTGGAAAATCAACTTGTGCGGCCCACACTGCCTTATTCTCTGTCTGTCCAAAGTTAGTGTGGGAGAAGCCCAAGTGTCATAAAGGTGCTTTACATTTGAATTAAATATAGAGTGTGCCATACCATCTGTGTTTGGCAACCTTTCATTATATACATTTTTACACAACCACAATATTTGAATTATCAAAGAGTTTATATAAATCAATTCCTACTATTGAGCTAAAAAACATGGTCTGCTCTGCCGTTCTTGGCAGAAAATGAAATGAACAAAATTTCTATCTGTTTCTGACCACACAGGCCATTGCTTTGTTTTACACTAGCCAGAGTGTAAATCTGCAGGACCTCTTGAATTTCATGGGTGAGATCAGATTAGTATGAATGTATGTTATTTGATCTAGTTATCCGATTAACTCATTTATACAGTGGGTGAGACACCAACCCTGCAAGGCATAACACCGCAGGGGTAACTTCAGTTATAGAACTAGGCACCTGGCAGGGGGTGTAATGAAGTAAGAAACGATTAGCCTCGTTGAACTGCTCGATAAACAGAATACAGAGGCCCAGATTTCACTGACTCAGAACCACCAGAATAGCCACATGCTGTGGGCATGATTCAGAGAGAGCGCAAGAGAGAGCCCGCATGTCCTACCTTACAGAGGGGAGTCCTCTATTTGCAGGTGCCCTCCAAGTTTAGTCCAAGTGTGGTTTAAAGAAACAGAACCGTAATGACGGAGAGCAGGGGCCCTGAAGCTGCCCATCAACAGCTCTTGAGCTGCTGGTACACAGATCACCTGTTCACAAAGCCTTCTCCATTATGGTTAAGGGTGGAAGAATCTGACCATTGCCATCCTCTCAATTCCTCAGGGTTCCAATCTTAAACTTGGTTCTCCATGTTTCTGCAGCAATTTGAAATTTTTATTTGTTTTCTTAAAAATCCTCATGAAAATTCTTAGTTATTTTAGTGCAAATTTCTCTAGATGAAAACATTTTTGTATACCGTTTTGACTAATGTATACATTTTTTTGCAAGCAATTTCTCCTAACAAAATGCATTATGTTATGTTCACACATATATATTCATTTTTATGCACACTTTTACCTAATATAGGCATTTTTTTGTAAACACTGGTCACTTAGAGAATTGTATCACAAAATTCAGATAAATGCAATTTTTAAAGGATGGCTATGTTTCAGTTCTCAGACCATCAAAATTGAATCAAAAATTCAATTTGATAAATTTGGCTTTAAATGTGAACTGAATCAAATTTCTCCCCCATCCCCAACTATGGGAAGATGCACTGAATTTCTATTTAAATTATAGACATTATTTCTAAATTTGCATCTATATTTATTCATTAGGATTTTTTTGCCCAATGTGGGGCTCAAACCCATAAACCCTGAGTTTAATAGTTTCACACTCTACCTAATGAGCTATCCCTGCTAAAGACGTGTGCCCAATGTTTGGTGTAAGTCCATGAAAGGTGCACTACTAATAAATTCTATTCCTGTTTCTTACCTTTGTGGCTAATACCCTTCCCAGAAAAGGCACTAAAAGCCATCAATAATCCAAGCTGACTTTCAGGGTAGTAAATATGATGGCAGATGCCCATAGCAGAAGTTCACAGGATTACATCATGAAATGTCCAGTAACATAGCCGTGAAATTTCACCAGCTCTTTTTTCACAACATCCTCCTAAATGACTGAACTGTGAACAGAATCTGCACCACTCTGACCCATCTTTAAAGCCCTTCTATAAACACACAGAAGGCTAGTAGTTCTATTGATTTTATTAACCAAAGCTTTTAAAGCAAGAATAATGTTTGGCGTTTATAGGCACTAAGTGACTTATCCCTCCTAGCCATATTTAGAGCAGCCCTGCTCCCTAATGTATATTAACCTCCCCATGTATTGAAACCACCAAGTAAGGCTTTCCTTTGGGTGCCCTTGCCACCTCCAGAAAGGTGGGTGGTCAGTGGAGCAAGGGTCTTCTCAGTGGTGGCACCCTGTCCTATCTTGTGAGCATTGGGGTTGGAGAGGGAGACTGGAATGGAACAGAATATCCCAGTGGGGGAAGGGATGAGGAGAGGCAGATATCACTGGCTGGCTTGAACACGGATCAGAAGCTCCCTCACTACAACATATTCTTGAAAATAATTAAGCGTGCACAGAATTGCTGCTATAACCATTGCATTATGCCAGATCTCCCTTGAATATCTCAGTAATACCCTTTAAACAGTGGGAGCTGGCAAGCCTTACTTGCTTTGGGAACTGACAGAAAAGTAGGAAATGTGACCGGGGGAGAAAAAAATTGCAGTGGGACTTGAGGAGGTACTCACTACTGAGCAAAGCAAGCATGCTGGGATGTTGTATCCTGTGTGTCTTGATGTGACCCAGTTCTGCAGCAGTTTGGCCCAGCATAATGTGGGAAATAGGGGGTAACTGAATGACCTCCCTGCCCCCGCTTCTCCCCCCCCCTTGTATAAATAAGAAAGTGACATGATGCAGCTCAGACTGCATGCCAGTAAGCCTAGCAGGGGCCATCTGCTCACAGTGAGAGGGGATTACACTTTCAGGCGACAAAGGCCTTTCCAACCCCCTCCTCCAGCACAAAGGAAGAGATGGCTGGTGCCACCAAGCTCTGCTGGGGGAATCAACCTTCTGTGTGCAACTGCCCCTCCCCATTCACCGACAAAGACTCCTGGTAATCTCAGCTTCTTGCCACAGGGTGGTCATTCCCAAACAATGCATGGGAGAAACTGCTAAGGCACAGTGAGGTACTCTGTTCTTCTGTTGAACAGCTATCAGAGGGCTTTTTCTCCCAGTGTTTAACTGGAAGATTTCCACACAGCCTCTGCTGGGGGAAGAACATTCAGGGACATCTCTTGTAATAAGAGTTAATCCTCATGGGTCAATCGACAGGGATGATGGGAACCTCGAACACCTAGAGGCCCCAAACTCCCTCATCCCTAAAGGGTGGGTAATTTTTATTCTTATGTATTCTAAAAGCAAACCTTTTTAGATCCAAGACTGAAGTGTGCCTCCTGTTTTAACTGGGGCTGTGCATGTCCTGGTTACAGTAATTTGGGAAATGCTGCAATATGCAAAGGGCGGTGAGAATGCAATATCAGCTGGTGTTTCCTATCAAAAAGTTGTTGTTGTTGTTGTTGTTAATAATACCCCGCCCATCTGGCTGGGTTTCCCCAGCCACTATGGGCTGTTCCCAACAGAATATTAAAAGCACAATAAAACGTCAAACATTAAAAACTTCCCTAAACAGGGCTGCCTTCAGATGTCTTCTAAAAGGCAGCTAGTTGTTTATTTCTTTGACATTTGATGGGAGGGCATTCCACAGGGTTGGCACCACTACCGAGAAGGCCCTCTGCCTGGTTCCCTGTAACCTCACTTCTCGCGGTGAGGGAACTACCAGAAGGCCCTTGGAGCTGGACCTCAGTGTCCAGGCTGAATGATGGAGGTGGAGACGCTCCTTCAGGTATACTGGACCGAGGCCGTTTAGGGCTTTAAAGGTCAGCACCAACACTTTGAATTGTGCTCGGAAATGTACTGGGAAGGAAGCTTGAGATGCTATTGGCATAGATGGAATCTAGCTTAGCCCTAGTTAACAATAATTTCCTTACTCTGCCTTACAATGCACAGGGATTGCATTTTTGCACATCCTTTGCACAGGATGGTAACTGTTCATGTTTTCACAAAGGGAAAATAAACACACACCATTAACATCATCTTTCTTCTTGTTACCAGGACTGTGTGTACTTTGCAATAATACAGTATTTTTTGGGGGGAGGGAACTGCCTAAGGAACCTAAATTCTGCACCCCAAAAGGCTGAACTGCATAAAAATTATACATTTCAGAATTTCTATGTGTGTACAGGTTTAGGTTGCCTGGGCAGATAAAGTTTCAAAAAAAAAGTTATGACGAAGTACACACTGCCCTGTGACTGAGAAGAAAAGAGGATAATGTTAATTGTTCATCCTGTTCACAAAGAAAAACAAACACATAAATAATGAATCATTAATATACTATATATAATATAGCAATTATTATAATGTATGAAATTATTATACTGTATATAATATAATATGCAACATAAAGATGTATACTAGGTAAATGATACAAAGCAAGGTAATTTGTATAATTCTTGCCAAAATAAGTTTTATTTTCAAATTTTGCTATATTGCATAATTTAGGAAATGGGTGAAGAGCTATGCTGAACAGAAAGCCTGGCCTCCATCCTTTGGAAATCTTGTTCAGCAAAACTCCTGACTGTCAATAAACACCTCCTACATATGTTCAGACATACATTCAAAGCCATGAGGGCTAGGAACTTGAAGGAGGTGAAGAAGATGAAAACCAAAACAAAAAATCTGAGATTCTCTGGATCCTGAATCCAGCATAGTGCTAAGGCAAGGATTTTTGTTTGCACAACATAATGTTCTTCCCATCTCCTGCCTTTCAGTGCTCCCTAAATCTGTTCTGGGAGTTTCCCTAACCATCTGGAGCAGATTTGGGGAGGGGGAAATGGGTGCACGCAAACTGGGTGGGGAGTACAAGCCAAAATACTTGTGTTGACAGGACTAGGTATTTGAATTCTGAGTCCAGTCGGGTACTGAGTGCTTTTTCCTTCTCTACCCCAATGGAATTGCAACATACTTATTTGCTGTCAGTGCCAATGGGATGCTCTTCAAGGCCTCCTGTATCTCTTGGAAGGTTGTGACATTGGCTTATGGTTTATCTATTTGCCATATTTATAGTGTGTGTGTGTGTGTGTGTGTGTGTGTGTGTGTGTGTGTGTACATATATACACGTGTGTGTGTGTGTGTGTGTGTGTGTGTGTGCGCGCGCAAAAATAGGATGAAACTGCATGCCCAAATGAATATCAGTGCTTTGACCAATATGTTTGAAAGTCAAATGTTAAATTTGAAAGTCAAATGTTAAGCTTTATGAGATATCGGTTTAGTCCCAAAGGAGAGCAGATCACACTCAAGTGTGATTTTGATCCTCCAGGGCCAGGATTAAACTATGGCACCAGTCTATTAAAAAATTTCTGGGGGTTTGGTGAGGAGGTAGTGGATGTGGCAGCAGGGATCCCACAGATATCCGTGTGGCCACTGTGGGAACAGGATGCTGGACTAGATGGGCGACTGGCCTGATCCAGCAAGCTCTTCTTAGCTTCTTATGTATTTGTCCTTCCTGGAAACTGGATATTTTTTTCAGTTATCTTCTGCATATAGTGAGACTGCTTTCATGATGTCAGGTGGCTGCACATTATTTTGATAAATCCAAGAGAACTCCGGAGAGGTTTTTGTTTGGCAAAAGGAAACTAAAACCAGAAAGAAAATGAGCTATTCTCCTTCCTCTCAACCTGGCATATATTGTTATCCTTCTTTTGTGAATCACTGGCTCTCCATAATAACCCTGTTAGGTAAGACCAGGAGGGAGGGAGAGAGAAAGCACAATTGAAACCAAGACCAATGAAGCACAAGAACATTACAAAACAGGCAGGAAGGAGTGGGTTGCTCTTGTTTTTGTAATTAACAGGGACAGGACTTCCAGAACTGTTACGAGCTTTGCAAATACCTATTTAGAATCAAGACGTTGCTCCCCCAAAATAAACCCTTTCCAAATTCTTTGGAGCCAAATGCCAAGACTCGCCAAGGAAAACATTCCAAAATAGATCTAAGAATGCCTCCACTGTCATCACGACACTGTAGAATGGCAATATGTGCTTATGATGCTTGAGAATTGCTATCTTCATCACCTCCTACTCAAGAGGGGATGGCCATGGTGGTTGGGAGGGTGGAAGCTTCATCTGTCACCCTGGTGTTTATACTGCAGATTTAATGTGTCACAGTTTAGTATTAGATTGCACAATTTTCACCCCAAACTTCAGAATGCATAAAGGCACAAAAACTCCCATTTCTTAATGCAGTGGGCTTACCCCATAACCTTCAAGGACAGTGGCTGTGATGGAAGCTGGATTAGAGGGAAATTCACCAACCCTCAATGTTTCATAGAATTATAGACTCATAAAACTGTAGAGTTGGAAGGGACCACAATGCAGGAATCTCAACTGGGTCATACATGAGAGATGGCCATCTAACCCCTGCATAAAAGCCTTCAAGGAAGAAGAGTCCACCACCTCTCATGGAAGTCTCTGTCAAATAGCACTTACTGTCAGAAAGTTCTTACTGTTGTTTATTTGGAATCTCCTTTCTTGTAACTTGAATCATTGATTCAGGTCCTACCCTCCAGAGCAGGAGAAAATAAGCTAGCTCCATTCTCCATGTGACAGCCCTTTAGATATCTGAAGATGGCTATCATATCTCCTCTCAGTCTCCTCTTTTCCAGGCTAAACATACTCAGCTCCCTCAACCATTGCTCATAAGGATGGGTTTCCAGATCCTTGATCATCTTGTTTGCCCTCCTCTTCACACCTTCCATATTGTCAATATCCTTCTTAAATTGTAGTGCACAGAAGTGGACACAGTACTCCAGGTGTGCTCTGACCAAGACAGAATTAGAGCAGAACTATTACTTCCCTTGATTGGGGCACTTGTTGTTGTTTAGTCATGTCCGACTCTTTGTGACTCTATGGTCCAGAGCACCAGGGTACAAGGCTTCTGTTAATGCCACACTGTTGACTTATGTTAAGCTTATAGTCTATAAGACCTCCAGATCCTTTTCACATGTACAACTGGCAATCCGGATGTTCCCCATCTTATATTTATACAGCTGGTTCTTCATGCCTAAGTGCAGAACCTTACATTTGCCCCTGTTGAAACTCATTTTGCTGGTTTATAGCCAGTTCTCCAATACGTTAAGGTCATATTGAATCCCAAATCTGTCTTCAGTGGCATGGGTACACCTCCCAGTTTCATGTCATCTGCAAATTTGATTAGCATCCCCTCAATACTTTCATCCACGTCATTTATAACAATGTTTAACAACCCTGGACCCAGGACAGAACTCTGCAGCAGTATGCTGCACCCCACTTTTCTCCAGGATGACAAGGAACCATTAGCGAGTACTCTGTGGGTTTAGTCAGCCAACCAGCTACAAATCCACCTGACAGTTACCTCATCCAGTCTACATTTTACCAGCTTCTCCAGAAGAGTATCATGATGGACTTCATCAAAAACCTTACTGAAATCAAGATACACTACGTCTGCAGCATTCCCCTAATCCATCAAGTCTGTAACTCTATCAAAAAACAAAGAAAACAATGAGATTTGTCTGGCATGACTTGTTTGTGAGGAACCCATGCTGGGTCTTAGTAATCACAGCATCCTTTTCTAAGTGCTCATAGCCCTTTCCTGGTATTGAGGACCCACAAACCAGGTTTAATAAGAAATGACAGGACAGATACAGCTAACATCTGCGACTGTATACCATTTCGCAAACCTACGGCGGCAGCACACTGGATGCAGAGTAAATGGCAGTGTGTACACAGCTGCATCATAGCTTCCTGTCACACAGCTGTAAAATGAACGGTCATAGATGAATATGGTGTCTGCAACTTTGCAGTTTGCTTATGCATTTAATCTGCAGAGTAGCTAATATGCAGGAGTCTGTCACTTGTAGTCCTATGGATACAAATGAACATCTAAATCTTTTCCCTAGAGCCATGCAACTACAGGGGGTAAAACTCTGAGTGGTGACTACACTGCAGTTTCATTGCAACAGCCATCAACTTAAACACACAAATCAATAAAGGGCCAGGCACTTCAGCTCCAACACTGGTGCCTCTGGCCTTTTTGTCACCCACAAATCAGGTTTAATTATCACTTGTGAAAAACAGACACCAGACCAGCTGAACATCAAAAGGGAATGTGATAAACTTCCTTACCATATATATTGTCAGTGTCAGCATCACTCCTCTTGCAAGTTATCCAAAGCTGGACTAGTCTAAGGCCCCCAAAAGGACAGATGTTAAAAGCAGCAAGCTAACCAAATTATTGGGCATGGCTGCATGTGTGCTGCATTAATTACAATGGAGGGGGCTCTAGCTGTTTAAAAAATCTCCATACAAAGCAAGGCCTTTCATGTACTAATATGGAGGAATGAACAATGGTTTCAAATGCTGGCTAGGTGGTTTGATGATTAGAGCATTGAACTAGGGCCTAGAAAACCAGGGTTCAAATCCTGAATTAGCCATGAAGCTCACTTGATGGCCATGGGCCAGTCACTGTCTCTCAGCTTAACCGTACCTCACATGGTTGTCATGAGGATAAAGTGGAGATGTGGAAAAAAAAAACACCTTGAGCTCTGTGGAGGAAAGGTGGGACATAAATGTAATAATAAATACATCAACACATTTTCTGTTGGGCTCACACCCTGAATTCTCCACAAGCAACCCATCATTCTTTTGCACATTCGGCTATTTTGCTTTAATAGTGCGTAAAGAATTTTGCTATTCTAGGAAGATATGGACACAGGAAGCTGCCTTATATTAAGCCACACAACTAGTCCACCTAGTTCAGCATTGTCTACACGGACTGGCAGCAGCTCTCCAGGGTTTCAGGCAAGGGATCTCTTTCAGAGGCCGAGGATTTAGCCACAGCCCTTCTGCAAGCCAGGCCAATGTTCCACCACTGAGCTACTGCCCCTCCTCTTCTCAGCTGCGCCCACAATTAAATTATGTGTGTTAAAATATAACATGCTGAATGAGCCCAAAATCCAAACTACCACTCAAAGCTATAAAAAAAGATGAGGAGTAAAGTGGACCAAAGGAGAGGCACACCAAGCCCTAGTCATCCTTCCCTTAGGTGCTTTATTTGCTGTGACACCGACCCTATGAGCTTCTTGCTCGGCAGTGCAAATACATAATAACATGACATTGCTCCATGCAGTCCTCTGCCCACCGAATTATCAAAGAAATGCAATGCACCGATCTTCAGTGTTCTCCAGTATATGGCAGCCTTCCACACAGCGGGTCAAAAGAGGACAACTTCAATACGCGCGGGTGGGGAGAGGGAGGGAAGGATTAGAAAGGGCCGGCCTTGGTGACGTCTCAATGTCATATGCAAATGACGGCGACGTCACCCCAGGCTTCCAATCCCAGGCAGCCAATGGGGGCGGGGGCTGAGATCAACCTTTAATCTTAATCCGCTGGTGGAGAAACAAGTAACAAAAGAGGCAAAGACAAGGGAATGTGAAGAATCAAGCAGGGCCGTGAAACTGACTGAGCGCAGAGCGGCGGCTGGTCCTCCAGGTCGAGGAAACGCGACGCCTTGTTTGTCGTTTCAACAGCTCTGCCTTTTGTTCCCTTTTACCTACGTCAAGAGGAGAGACCCGGGCCCCGATCCTGCCTCCTGCAAGCCTGACGAAGTGGGGGGACTCGCATAGGTCACGAAAGCTTGTTGTTGTTACGCCACAACAGCGCATCCGTTCGCCCTTTGCGCTTGGCGCGGAGATACATTTCCATAGAAGGCCGGACGCTGCGGGTTCTCGCCTTCCCTGCGCTCCACCGCACCCCGATCCACAAGTGCACGCTCGGTTTATAAACTATAAACCAAGAGGCGATCCAATAAGGCACGTTCGTAGTTCGCTTGCAAAGAGTCACACACAAGTCAGAACTCTTCCCGTTTTTATTTTTGAACAAACACCCGGCGGGAGTGACGCCAAGGACAACAAATCAAGTCCGCATTTTGCATTAGGAGCCCATATGCAGCGGTAGCTGGCAGGATTGCAGTGGGTAACAAGAGCTTGCTCTCAAGGAAACAGCTGAGCGAAAAAGCAGGCAGCCAACCCACCCCGCTGATCTGCAGTTGATTATGATGAACATTTTCCATTCGCCTGTTATGACCTCAATGAGACAAGCTCCACACAAACAAGGGGATGTTTTGCCTTCTTTCCGCTCCTTCGCCTCTCCCTCCCCACCCGCATCACCTTCCCAGTGTATTATTAATATCTGCAACATTTGGTTGTTGTTAATAGCCGAAGACAGTCAAGACAAAAGGCTCTTTCTGCATTTTGAAGCTAAGAAAGAGAGTCAGTTACAAACCAGCCAGATCCCGAACCCCAGCCTATTATTCCTGGCTGTCTCTTGCGCAGCCTTTTGTTTATTACCGAAGGCTCTTCAAAATCATAAAAGAGCAACCATGATCATTAATGATTCGGTAATTACTTACATTCGGGGATCCGGTTTTAAAGCGGGATATTTTACTCTCAAAAACCTACGATGAGAATACACAGATATATAGATACACGCACCACATATGTCATTTTTTCATTTGCAAGCCAAAGCAAAGGACGAAGTAAACAGGAGCCTTCCTTCGTCGCCGCCCGCCCCCTTCCAGACCCCCCGTCTCTCTCTCCCTGGTGACTCTAGAGGTCAAGATAGCCTGCTTCTAAACTCAACACAAAGATCTGTCCCTCCTGAGGTTTAGAAGGTCTCCTACCTCGATATAATGTATTCGTGAGTTCCCTGCCAACCAGAGGATGAAATCGCAACGCGTCCATAACAACATATTGAGAAACATAAAGCGAAGCACCCGGCCGCATAGAGGCTGTCAAATACAAAAGGGAATTCAAATGGCACACCAGAAGGGAAATCGATATCTGAGATGAACGTCCCTCTCTCTCATACACACCCTACATGCAAAGGATGGACTCTTAAAACGTCGACAGCAACAAAATAAAAATAACTCGCAAGCTCCCTTTCGCCACAAAAATACAAATTTGGAAATAAACCAACCGCCCTGGGCAAAGGGAATTGGGGGAGCGGAGGGGGGGGGAGTAGAACAGCACTTACCTTGCCTTTAATGTCATCAAATGTTTTGTAAACAACACCACACACACAAAAAGAAAACCCACAAGATTATTATTATCAAGCACCAGCTTTAGGCAGAGTCTGTGAGGTAGTTTTAATTGAAATCAATAATAGAAACGATTAAAAAAAAAGACCCTCCCCCCAAAAATAGGATGCAGGAGGAGGAAGAGCAGGAGGTGGTGGTGATGTGAATGGTGTCTCAGGTCTTCTCAGAAGATATGCACCATTTGCAAACTGCAAGCAGCTGCCCTCGCGTCCGGACGCCCTCCCTCCCCTGGCTGTAGTCTTGGTATTATTTTTTTTCTGTTATTGCTGAATCCCCGGTTGATCTCGGCTCAGAAATTAGAACGTTCAAACAGCTGATCGTGGCGTCACAAAGGGGCCCGCCCGCCGCCGGAGCGGCAGCCTCTCTCTGCAGCCAATGGGAGGCGGACAACGGCTGGAAGGCGGGGCTTTGGCGCAGCGGTGGGGGGAGCTCTTAACGCTCCACGTGAGCGGTGGGACCCGTGGAGGGGAAACGGGGAGGGCTCGCGGTGAGGCTGTGGTAGAGGTAGGATCCTGTGCACTGCTGGGTGCCGTGTGGTCAGTGGGGCCCGGGATTTGCCGGGGGAGGGCGGGGAGCCGAAAAAAAGAGGACGCATCCCTCCCGAAAAGACTTGGGGTAGATTGAAGAAAGTGTGTCCGGCTGCTCCCTGGAAACTTGTAACTCGAGCGGGTGGGGATCGGGACCATTCCAAGATCTCCCTCTGCGCTAAAGTTTCCCCATCGAAATCAAAAAAGTTTTTCTACAGGACTGTCACGGTTGAATTGCGGGACTGTCGCGCTTATTGAAGTTAAGAAATAGTCATCAGTTAGGTGTGGCTTGTATGTATGTGATAGAAGATTGGTCTGTAGGGATTTGGCCCTCAGGAGTTGGAGTCCACCAACATCCGATCATTCCTGACCATTGGCCATGCTGGTGGGGGCTGGTGGGAGTTCAACAGTTTCTGGAGGGTAATATGGAGGTTCCTCAGCCCTGGTCAATAGGAGAGATTTGTGCCACCTGACTGACAGTGGGACGTACACTGCCTCAGAAGATGGTGGACTCTCGTGTATTCCAGGATTTTGAGGCTGGAAGGCCAAATCAACACAGACTGTGGAAACCTCACTGGACTTCAAGCATCTGGCATTGTGTGCCTCCCCATTCTTCCTCCAGACTCTGGGTCCTTGGTTTCCAAATGAGATGCAAAAGCTGCTCTCATTAGAAAAGAGATTTGGGGACCCATGTCATCAGCTGGGGTTGGTCCACTGTGCTTCATTAAGTCCAGGGTCAACGCAGCTGTCTACCAGGAGATTTTGGAGCACTTCATGCTTTCTTCCGCAGACGAGCTTTATGGGGATGCTAACTTCATTTTCCAGCAGGACTTTGGCACCTGCCCACACTGCCAAAAGTACCAAAACCTGGCTCAATGTCCATGGGATTACTGTGCTTGATTGGCCAGCAAACTCACCTGACCTGAACCCCATAGAGAATCTATGGGGCATTGCCAAGAGAAAGATGAGAGACATGAGACCGAGCAATGCAGAAGAGCTGATGGCTGCTCTTGAAGCTTCCTGGTCTTCCCTAACACCTCAGCAGTGCCACAGGCTGATAGCTTCCATGCCACACCACATTGAGGCAGTAATTGATGCAAAAGGGGCCCAAACCAAGTACTGAGTACATATGCATGCTTCTGCTTCTCAGAGGTCCAATATTGCTCTATTTGCAGTCCTTGTTTTGCTGATTTCATTTAATATTCTAATTTTCTGAGATTGTTAATTTGGGGTTTTCATCGGCTGTATGCCATGATCATCACAATTATAACAAATAAAGGCTTGACATATCTCGCTTTGCATGTCATGAGTCTATCTCATATATTAGTTTCACCTTTTAAGTTGAATTACTGAAATAAATGAACTTTTCCACAATATTCTAATTGTCCGAGTTTCACCTGTAGTTTCAAAGGTGACACTAGACTCTTCATTGGTCTGGTGCCAGTGATTCAAATGAGGGCCAAGTCCAGATGCACAAGGTCACAAAAACAAAACTTTTAGTAGGACTAGCCCATGTGCACAATGCAATATTCAAGATTTTGAGATAGCACAGCTCACCATCTGCTTGCATATTCATGCAATGGGAGAAAAGAGTCAAAGATGTATTTCTGAGTGAAAGCATACTGTTAGTACATTATTTCAATATTAAGATGGTATTAGAGGGAATCCTTGCTGAATTTGTTAAGTTAACTTTAGATGCTTCCAGGCAGAGACGATATTTCACAAATGAGATGTTTAATTCTGATTGTATCTGTGCATGCATGGTTTGTCTTATGCTTCCCACAGTTATACTGCTATTTCCTGTCCACATCAGTGGGGAGTTGATTGAATATTTCAGCTTTGTGTGTTCTGGCTCCTCCCCTCAATTACCTCGCTTCCTCTCTCCACAACATATTACTCGGCATGCACACAGGTATTTCTGCCTCTGTGAGTGTGTATCTTTACAGTGGTACCTCACAAGACGAATGCCTCGCAAGACGAAAAACGCACAAGACGAAAGGGTTTTTCGTTTTTTGAGTTGCTTCGCAAGACGATTTTCCCTATGGGCTTGCTTTGCAAGACGAAAAGTTTTGCGAGTTTGCTTCCTTTTTCTTAAAGCCGTTAATACCCAGGGAATCCGCGCTCCGCAAGATGAAAAAATCGCAAGACGACACAACTCGCAGAACGAATTAATTTCGTCTTGTGAGGCACCACTGTAATTTGTTTTCAAGTGTGCAAGACAGCAAGAGCAAACAATGCCAGCCCTTATTAATGTTGTTTCACAATGAACAGAGTGGAGAGTTGTGCTTTATTTATTTCTTTAGGGGCGTGTTTGCAAGCATCCATTTCCATCGGACTTTAATAATAATGCAAGAGATCTTGCACAAGGCCTCTGTATTAAAAAAATACTTTAAAAAAAGTCAGGGTGTACGTACTACAATTACAGTCTGCAAGGCTGAGATCTTGAGACAACAGCTGCTCCCAACTGGGTTGTTGAGATTCCTATGTGCCTTCAGCATGTAGCAATTGGCACATTGACTGGGCTGCTGGAAACAAAATGGCTAGGTTGTGCCCAAGTGAGGAGCAAATGGAAGTATGGTACAGTGTCAGAAGCCACTCACTGAAATGACACCACACACCAAAAAAATTAGCACTAACAAGTTTCCATACCAATAGAAATTTAGGAGAAATCCTGTATTGGACCCTTAACTGATCTGAATCCACTGTTTCATTGTGTGCACATTATCAAAAAATTAAAACAACATAAGATAGATTTAGGATACATTCAAAGCACTATGATACTTTTTTAAACAGCTATGACCCCACCCCCCAAAAAAAGAATTCTGGGCGTTGTGATTTGTTATGGGTGCTGAGAGTTGTTAGGAGACCTCTGTTCTCACAGAGCCATTTAACAGTCAATCCCTCTTCACATGGAATTCTGGGAATTGTAGCACATTAAGGGGAATAGGGGTCTCCTAACAACTCTCACTAAGAATTATCCTTTGGGGGATGCCATGACGGTTTGCAGTCGTCTCTTAGTGCTTTAAATATATAGCCTGGATGGGCCCTTATCGCAGCAAAAGAGTGGTATTCAATTAAGTTGTACTCGGAGTAAAGGTAAAGGGACCCCTGACCATTAGGTCCAGTCGTGGCCGACTCTGGGGTTGCGGCGCTCATCTCACTTTACTGGCCAAGGGAGCCGGTGTACAGTTTCTGGGTCGTGTGGCCAGCATGACTAAGCCACTTCTGGCGAACCAGAGCAGCGCACGGAAATGCCGTTTACCTTCCCGCTGGAGCAGTACCTATTTATCTACTTGCACTTGGACGTGCTTTGGAACTGCTAGGTTAGCAGGAGCTGGAACTGAGCAACAGGAGCTCACCCCGTCGCGGGGATTTGAACCGCCAACCTTCCAATCGGCAAGTCCTAGGCTCTGTGGTTTAACCCACAGTGCCACACGCGTCCCTGTACTCGGAGGAGAC
The DNA here is from genome assembly GCF_964234715.1 of Podarcis melisellensis. Classification (NCBI taxonomy): domain Eukaryota; kingdom Metazoa; phylum Chordata; class Lepidosauria; order Squamata; family Lacertidae; genus Podarcis; species Podarcis melisellensis. The sequence continues at coordinate 27,778,562 of NC_138538.1, forward strand.
GTTGCAATTAATGGACACTGCTAAGTTAGGTCCATTAATTTCAGTTGGTCTAGTCTGAATAAAACTTAGTTGAATGCCACCCTAAATTGATAAAGCAGCCTCTAATCCGCAAACGTTTATGACACAATACATCTATCTCAGCTTTAAGCTGCTGCAAGAATTTGATATAGTGATGCTGTAAGTAAGAGACTAGTCTGCCTACCCCTTTGCATATTATTATCCAAATGCTGGGTGTTGTTCTCCTCTCTAGGGGAAGTGACTATCGTAGTAGCAGCAAAGATACCGTAGTTTCAGCTAAAAACAGCTGAATAGCCAGGAAGTGGTGGAAATGATAAAACGAACCCCCACTTGCCTGGTTAAAAAGGCAAGGAAAGAAACAATATCTTCCTTACCAGAAAAACAAGGCGGGGGGGGGGGGAAGGCTGCATCTTGAAGCTCCCCACGTTAGCTGTGGGGCTGAAGGCAGGTCACCCACCTCTTGGTTTTCCTGCCTGTATGTTATTGATGTGAGTTCAGTGGGCCATATAACTTTGGCACATCCTCCGTGAGCTAGGAATTTCAAGCCAACTTTAGCAGTTGACTTGAGAATAGTAGACAACTCTACATCAGGATAGGGGATTGGATCTGGCTGGTATGCTGGAACTTTATCTTCCCCCATGAGGCAGGAAGGCAGGACCCCCCCCACACACACCTGTCAGTCACAGGACATCAATGACATCGGGTTAACTATTTTTGCCCACATGGTTTGAAATTAAACCATGCACAGTGCTTTGAAGCACCAGCAGTTAGCTGGTTGTTGTGGCTTCAAAGCACCATGCAAGGCTCTCTGCAAGCATCAATGATCAGCTGGGTGAAAATGGGTCAATAGATGTCATTGCAGTGTTGAGTGATTGACAGGTGCATGGGTCCATGGGGTGGGAGGGGTGTGTGCTGGACCAAAACAGCCTCACGAGCCTAATAAGGCTATGAGCCAGAGTTCTCCACTACTGCTCCTGCTCCAGCTCCTGCTTGGTGCACATGTTGCCAGTGGTTGAAGCTGAACATGTCCTCCCTCTTACATTAAGACAGAACATACATTAGAGAGAGGTGGTTTATCTGCATAAACATAAACATGTGTATTAGCAGACTCATTTAAATAATGACTTAACCAGTTTGTAAAATAGAGCTAATTTGGCAGTTCCCTGTGCTCTGTCATTAGAATCCTGTGAGTTCCTGGACATCATGTGGACAAACTAAATTAACTTGCCTTCGTTTATGTGGTTGCCTTTCATTAAATAACTCTACTTTGCTCTGGCACAACACATTGTAATTGTAGAATCATGGGTCAAGAACAAATTAAGCATTGCTTATTACAACGCCCTCTAGATGTGCAAGAGCATTCGTTGTCCTCCACTTTTAATAACACAGAAGATGCTGAAGTCAAAATGTTCCTTGATTATTATTTTTCAGACACCACACAATATAACTGCAAGTCTTGCCTCACCAGGATTCCAGGGGCATAAAATTCTGCAAAGCAAGGATGAGATAGTTCACGAGGAATATTAAAAACACACACACACCTGTATGTTCGTTCTTCGCAACAGGCTATGCTGCGACATGAAACATGCACAGCACCGGGCAGAGCCTCATTTGAATGCCCTCCCAGCTTGAAACTATGAGCAGATGTAGGCTCCAAAGTTTCACCATCAGCCAACTTCTTTCCACCACACATACAAACACTCCCAAACAGCAAACATCTAATTAATAGGGATCTCTTTTGTTCTACATTGAGCCAGATCTATCAGGTGGTACTCTATATAGGTAGGACCAGCAAAATGTTACTATCACACTGTGCCAGTTAGGCACACTTCACACTTTCTGTGTGGTGCGTGCTTCGGGTTTCTTCGCATGCTTTTATACTTTGCAATGCTTATTGTGAGAAAGTAAGGTAAAGGTAAAGGGACCCCTGACCATTAGGTCCAGCCGTGACCAACTCTGGGGTTGTGGCGCTCATCTCGCTTTATTGGCCGAGGGAGCCGGCGTACAGCTTCCGGGTCTGTGGCCAGCATGACTAAGCCACTTCTGGCGAACCAGAGCAGCGCACGGAAACACCATTTACCTTCCCGCCAGAGCGGTACCTATTTATCTACTTACACTTTAACGTGCTTTCGAACTGCTAGGCTGGCAGGAGCTGGGACCAAACAACGGGAGTTCACCCCGTCACAGGGATTCGAACCGCTGACCTTCTGATCGGCAAGTCCTAGGCTCTGTGGTTTAACCCACAGCGCCACCCACGTCCCATTGTGAGAAAGTACCTTACGCTAAATCTATTAATGCCAGATCTTCAGAAATAGCAGCACAACCCTAAGCGTGTCTGCTTATAAGCAATCCCTATCAAATTCAGTGGGGCTTACTACCGGATAAGTAGGGCTATGATTGCAGTAAGGTCCATTACTTCATCAGTGAGTATATACTGATATGTACTGTACACACACATGCAGTTTGAAACTAGCTCCTCTGAAGCCTTGTATACCATTTTACAAAATAAGTTGAATCCGGAAGAAGTTAGTTCTCAATTCCCAGTGAAATCAGCAAAAGCCCCTTCCATTTCAATGAATCGTAACTAACTTAGTCTTGATTCAGTATACCTAATATTGTAACATCTTGTACAGTGGTACCTTGGGTTACATATGCTTCAGGTTACAGACTCTGCTAACCCAGAAATAGTACCTCGGGTTAAGAACTTTGCTTCAGGATGAGAACAGAAATCATGCTCCGGCAGCGCGGTGGCAGCAGGAGGCCCCATTAGCTAAAGTGGTGCTTCAGGTTAAGAACAGTTTCAGGTTAAGAACGGACCTCCGGTACGAATTAAGTACTTAACCTGAGGTACTACTATACTTTAATGCAGGGACCTTCGAATTGGCAAAAATGCCCAGTAGCAAGTGCCCATTTCAGGAATGCACAAATATTTCCCCCAATCATATTACAAAGCACCCTGAAGGGACAGAAATTCTAATGTCTGTAGAACCTGACAGGTGAAGAGTGTTGGCCTATCAGTAAATGTCTCACACTATCTTTGACTGTGTGTACTTTGGCAGGGCTTTGTTTGCTCAGCAGCATGGAAATTTCAGCAAATACATATGCACTGTGCACCGTTTGTTCCCAAGAGCTATTATGATGATGATGATATAATCAAGTTATAAAAATGGAGCCCAGGTGGGGAAGCCCCACTCCAGGAGCAGTTAAGATCTGTCTGCTCTGGAAGCCATTTCTGGGTCTGGGTTAGTTCTTCTAAACTCCACCATTGTCCAGAGATTCAGAAGCAAGAGTAGCAGCTGGGACATCTGTGAGAAAGTTCGCGTACACCCTTGCTACTCCCTATTAAAACTGGTTTGCCCATGAGGCAGGGTAAAGTGAGTGCCACAGGCGGCAGAAGTACATGAGGCAACACTGCCTGCCCCACCACTGGTACAAGGGAGGCATTCTGGTGTGCGGAGAAGCCAAATAACAAAAAGCTTTGCAAAAAGCCCTAGTTCCTGCCAAGTTCTGCAAGAGCCAGGGTGTTCCTGGGCACCATGTTGGTGCTCGGTTTCCCCACCCCCTGGGCAGAGAAACCAAATGGCAGTGCTTTGCGGTACACGTTGCTCTTGCCAAGTTTGGTGAGAGCCAGGGCATTTCATCAGCAGAAGTTGCAGGGTGGGCACTTGCAGGAGGCAGCAATTCCCATGTCACCTAAGGTGATGAAATGGGACAAGTTGCCCCTGCTCCCTAGTAACTAAAAGTTTGTTTTTTGAGTTTATGGCAAGGTGCCTCAAGAACTTTGGTTTCTAAACAAAAGCTCACAGTTAAGGTATTCCATGGTCCACATGCTAAGAGTAGATAAGGGAGGGAGTAGCTCATAAAAGGCTAATGCTATATTTTGTTTTTTGTTTTTTTAAAGATGATATTAATTGTGGTTTGAGCCAGACAGATGCTTTGTTTTGTTTTAAAGTACAGACCAGGCCCCATTCAGATAGTTTGAGATGTTATCGCATTGAAGAGACACTTTAATATTTGTTGAACCAAATGTGTGTGTACATTCATGTGCACACATACTTTTAAAATTGCACAAAACATCAGGTGAAAATGACGATCATAAACTAGACAACACTCTTCTTGTTGATCAAAGGTTGCATCATGTCATGAGTCAATGATTTTGCCCTTTAAAATAGTCTTCCTCCTTGCATACAGTGGGCTCTTGAATCACTTGGTGGTGAGCCTCCAGGCAGCCTGGGTGTGGTGACTTTGTCACCGTAAAAGCAAACTCCAAATGAGTGTTAAGATGTTAGCTTTATTACATTTAGTTTCCTCCGGGGGCTCCACCCTCTGTTCAAATTTGTCACTATCCAGGAAGGTCAGTTTAAGGAGACTTCCAGTTTACTCATGTGTTGTTGCTTTTGCTGTTACTATTTTGCTGCCTGGGGATCCTAGAAGCAGGATTGTGAAGTTGCAGGAATTGCTCTAATAAAGAATTTAATTTACGAGATTAGACCCTGACCTTGTTGATTTATAGCACAATAGTGGACAGGGAGGGTTGTTTTTTTAAGGTTATTAAAATTTATCTTATTGAAAGTTAATCAATAAGGGGCCCTCACCTCAACCATGGCATGATAGTCTTTGAGCCTATCTCTCTTAAGTTTTATTTGATTTTTTTCAACCTCCAAAATGTCAATATTTATTTATTTATTGGTCTTAGATTTTTGTATGTTAGTTAATGGCAGGGATAATCACTTTTAGTAAGACAGAGCCCTCACCTAGTCAAAGAATGTCTTTGTTTTACTGCAATACAGATAAGAAAAGAAGAAAAGCCTACTGGATTGGGCCAATGGTCCATCTAGCCCAGCATCCTGTTTGCACGGTGACCAGTCAGATGCCCATGGGAAGCCTGCAAGCTCCCTGTCCACCTGTGATTCCTAGCAACTAGAACTCATGGGCACACTGCGTCTGGCAGTGGAGGTAGAGAATAGCCATTGTGGCTAGTACTAGATATGTGTGTGCATGTGTGTGGGTGTTACGGTACACATATGCTCATTAAAATATTGATACTGAAGTAATTAAAGTACCTTAAGTATCTTCAAGGAATCCAAGAACCCTGTTGTACATTCTCCAATCTTCTTATAGTCTGACAAATGTCTTTAGACATGGTGGTAAATTCCTCCTCTTCCATGTCCTCCATTGCTGCTATTGACTTTGAGGTTCTCCTCACATATGCCTCCACAACTTCCATCTCCATAGCCACCTCATTGCATTAAAGCTGAGAGGGTTCGGAAGCTTCTTGTTAGACTTTGTTAGGTGTGGCCTGGAATTGATACGTCTTGGGGTTCTGTGAAGATGACAAGGTTGGTTTCATCTGCCTGTCCCTTATCTGGAGTTTCCATAGAAACACCTTCTCAGATGCCTGTAAAAGAGTCGGTACCTTCAGTGTATTTTAGCAGAGATAATTGTGCTCAGCTGAACAGGAACCTTTACTCTGCCCAATGCTATGCTTGTAATTAGCTGAATAATGCTTGCAGGGTCAAGTTAAAGAGTCTCGCTAGAAGTAGTTCCTGCCTCTTGTATGCACATTGGCTACTTTGCAGCTGAAGACATCTGACACTTTGCCTCATCTTTTGAAACTTCCTGTTCCTTTTGCTGCTTAAAGTCGCAATCCAGTTGGGCATCTGTAGAACCATGCTTCAAGATCTATCAAATAGAAGTTAAAACATGATGGTTGGGTTGGGTTGTTGTTGTTGTTTAGTCGTGTCTGACTCTTCGTGACCCCATGGACCAGAGCAGGCCAGGCACTCCTGTCTTCCACTACCTCCTGCAGTTTGGTCAAACTCATGCTGGTAGCTTCAAGAACACTGTCCAACCATCTCGTCCTCTGTCGTCCCCTTCTCCTTGTGCCCTCCATCTTTCCCAACATCAGGGTCTTTTCCAGCCAGTCTTCTCTTCTCATCAGGTGGCCAAAGTATTGGAGCCTCAGCTTCAGGATCTGTCCTTCCAGTAAGCACTCAGTGCTGATTTCCTTCAGAATGGATAGGTTTGATCTTCTTGCAGTCCATGGGACTCTCACGAGTCTCCTCCAGCACCATAATTCAAAAGCATCAATTCTTCAGTGATCAGCCTTCTTTATGGTCCAGCTCTCACTTCCATACATCACTACTGGGAAAGCCATAGCTTTAACTATACGGACCTTTGTTGGTTGGGTACTTCTCCACAATACAAAGCTTCTTGTCATACTCCATGATGATATAATGGCCGCTTTTAAGTAAAATTTGAGAATGAATTTATCAATCTAAGCAAGAACAAAGTTGCCTGTGGGCTGAAATCTAGAATGTCTTGTGAAAAAAATAACAAAAAATGTTGGAGTGCAATCTGATCTGCCATGTTGCTGTAGGTAAATTCATACCATGAATGCTGTACAGTTCATAAAGATGTTTGGTGGAACCTTTCAAGAATCTTCTGACTCAGTGGGCAGTTACTTAGAGGAGCTTGACAAACAACTTTATTTTGCCCGTGTTACTTCTTGGCTCGCAAACAACAAGGAAGCACAAAGACATAGAGATGTGCCTGCTCCTCTTACCTTTGGCATTCTCGGGTGTGTTCATTCATTCATTCTATATAAATATTGCAGCTTCTGTGTAATGATCACAAACATCTTCTATCCAAAAGTGAACACTAAACAACAGGTGGGCCATAGATCTTTGAACTGCCACATCACTGAACTTGACTGTGAACTTTCTGTTAGTCTTTTTTCAACAGGAGTCAAGGACCTTATGGCCCAATCCTGTGCATGTTTACTTGGAAGAAATTCCTACTGAGGTTAGTGGGGCTTGCTAATGGGAAATCCTAGTTAACACGCATAGGATTGTAGTGTTAGTCTAACTTTTCTGCATACAATGTGAACACCAGTTTTATGGACAACCTAAAACACAGTGTCTCGCCTCACTTTCAGCTGAAGGGAGGAGATCATCAGGTCACAAACATGAGGAAACCCATTTGTTATGGAAACAGAGTCATATCAGGAAATCTGGGAATGCTATGGCAATAACATGATGAAAAGCACCCTAGAAATACAATAAACCGAATCAAACATTGCACTCTTCCTCCAAGCTGCGCAAGGCGAATACATGGGGAATCCCTATTTTATCCTCACAACAAACCTGGGAAATAAACCAGACAAAGAGATAGTGAGTGGCCCAAGATCACACAGTGAGCTTTGCGACTGATGATTCACATCTTCCTTGAACTGTTGGGATACTGCCAGGGAGACAAAGGCCACCACTGCATCCACGTCGAACTCCGGACGTCCATCGATCTCCCGTAGATACAGTATCAGCGATTAGCGACACGAGCTCCAGAAATAGATTGCCACATTCCTGGGCTGATGCACACTCTATCAGCAGAATTCACACACAGCAAAAGTTGCACTCAGGAGGGTATCATTTAGAACGTTTATTCAGCGTTGGTCAGAACAAAGAACAAACATAACTGCCTGCTAGCGTGTTCTGGCGCAGAGAGAGAAAACGAAAGCAATAGCAAGCATAAACATCCTGTGAACAGGAAATACGCAGACTCTGTGACTCACAAGCCTGCTCCCTTTTAAGGTGGAACGGAAATATCCTAACATGAACAACACTGGGTAGAGTTGTTCTAGAGTGTGATCTTTTAGCTTTGTCCAAATCCTGAGAAATTTGTTACGATGTTAGGACTTACGATAAAAGTCTAAATACATGTATATAGTAGATTAACGGAACCAGAAATTAAAAGATTCAGAAATGAGAGATTATTGGGGCAGGGCCAGCCCACTCATGAGGAAAGGTGAGGCAACCACCTCAGGTGGCAGGATCCACAGGGGCTGTAGTTCTTGATGTCAAGCTTTATTCCCTCCTTGTTTCTGATATAGATCTTCACCCATCCCTTCTTCCCTGCAGGGAAGGGGGGGGATCATTTTGGCATTTGCATCAGGTACCAAAATGTCTTGGGCCGGCCCTGTATTGGAGTAAGCAACCTTTGGCTCAGGCTCTGAAGCTGTTGCATCCTACATAGTATTTCTAATCATTGCCATGGACCCCTTCTCCTCCTATACCTATGTTGACTCTAACATCCTATGGAACTTACTCCTTTGTTTCAGTCATCCTAGAACATGCTGGGGAAACCCTAGATTGATGTTAGTGTGATACATTCTCAGAGTATTTTGTTCTTGGATCTCTTGTCAGCACAATGGAAAGATGGGAAAGACTATTACATCATGATCTGTGGCTGGAAATGTGTGTGCTTGCATGTATACATATACAAACACACACAAACTATTTCAACTCCCATAATAACTGTATCTCGAGGAATGTGAGGCAAGAGATCCCATCACCTTTGTCTGATGGATTGCAAAGCTTTCTAAACACACAATTTTTCTCTGCGGTTTGTCTTTTAACAGGCTTGGCTCGACTGGAAAAGACATTTCTATTATTGCAATTAGTCCAACATTCTCTAGGAGTTCCCTTCATTATAAATCATTCCCATCGTCTGTGTTTTTCCCTTCCTGTTGTTTAAAATTCATGTCATGGGCTCCTGTGAAGTGTTTTGTTTATCTTTCCTGAGACGAGTGTGCATTTAGATAGGTCTAGTCTCTCCATAGCATCATGGGTGTCTTATTTCTATTATTTTGTATTTTATCTGAAGAGGGGAAAGGATGCTAGAGAACAGCAAAGCCTATGTCCTAGAAAATTTGGGCACTTCCAGATTGTCACTATTTTGTGGTGAGATTCAGCTGCATACCCGAAAATTCAGGTTGTGTAGTTGAAGTGGATTTGGCGCTCTTGTGCAGGGAATATGCTTTCCACATCTACCTTTACATAATAAGGAAAGTAACAGGAAAATGCATTGGAAAGTGTGGAATAACAGTTGTTTGACCCAACATAATACTAAACTCCCTGCAAAGAAACCCGAATGTTCAATAAACAACTGCTGTCACTTAACCTCACCATAAATTGTCTGCAAACAAATAAGGATGAATGTTCAGTTAGCAGGTCAGCAGGAAGTCTTTAGGGTACCACAAGACTCTACATTGATTTATCTGCAGCAGACTAACACTGACAGATAACACTGTGGAAGAAGAATACAGGGAGACTTGAAATAGTGACTCGCTAGGCTCCTTTGGAAAGATTGCAACTGATTTGAATAGGTAGTTTTTGAAATCTGAGTGGTTTAATTTGGAATGTTTTACTTATTGCATCTTTGCAGGCTTGTTCAGGCAGGGGAATTTGGACTAATGTGCCAAGAATGAAATTTATTGTAATCTGCCCTGGGATCCACAGATGAAGGGTGGTATAGAAATATAAAATAATAGATAAGTAATGGAATGGGCATGATCTCAGTGCTGCTGTCAAAACAAGACTTCAGGGCCCCCACTCAGCGGAATAAGCAGGAGTGACCCCCTACACAAGAGGGCTGGGCTTACCAAATTTTAAAACAGGTGAATGCATTTATAAATATATGTTAAATATAAATGTAAATATATTTATAAATAAACATGTTAATAAATAAAAATGTTTATAAATAAACATATTTATAAATATGTTAATACTATTTATATGTTTTAATATAAAGCAGTATGCAAGTGTTTTAAATGAAGCAAAACAAAGATTTAAAACATTTCTTTTGCATCTTTCCATTCTGCAATGATCCACTGGCCATGGCCAGTGTGAATGGAGTCATGGGAGATGAATGGTGCACATGACCTCATGGCCCCTACAGAGTTTGAGCCCTCACATGTTCAGCCGAACATCTGAGCAGAACTTGTAAACAGCACAGCTGGTAAATGATACTGAGTAGACCACTGATTTCACAACCTTCCCTTCTTCCCCATCTCTTTGTTTATACAGCATATAATTACTAGCTTAGTACATTTACTTCGAAGGCAGGAAGAAGTCCCAGAGGAACACCTTCATGGATAAATATATTGCAGAATGTATTAATCCAGTGATTTCAGTCTGACAGCATCTTCCTGCAGGATTTCAAGATAAGATTATGAAAGGCAGGTCTCAAAGGTAATTTGGGCTTCAGGTAGTGAAATAATCACACTCCTTCATTGGAGGTTTTTAAGCAGAGGGTGGCTGACCTTTCTGTCATGGATGCTTTAGTCAAGATTCCTGCATTGCTGGACATTGGACTAGATGGCCCTTCTAACTCTACAGTTCTATGATTCTATTATTGTAGACTGGAGGAAATAGATAGCCAGAGAGAAATGATATTGATGGATTAGTCAAGGGTGGTGCAAAAATGCAGCTCTCTGATTTTCAACTTTGTGTACTGGCACTTGATCCACATTGCTCTAATAAGTTTTATGTGTCTGTATGTAGGAAAGATGCAGCTATATTTGCCTCACTGTGACTTTGTGATAAACATCTGTTACTATCATTATCTAAGAAGGATTAAGGGAAATAACATGCATGCCCTAGCATGCCTAAATTTATCCACCTGTTTGGCCCAGAGTTGTGGGTTCCTTAAATGAAAGGGAATATTTCCCCCTCCCTCTAAGCTGCATGCTCTCATTTCCTCTACCACCACAGATCCTAAGAGGAACATTAAAATGACTTGCTTTGCCTATTTACATGAACTGCTTTGTAGAGTTATGCTGCAATCTCAATACTGTAACTTTGCTGGCAATTTTTTCTACCACCTCCCCTCTCCCCCCTCCTCCCATTGCCCCGGAACTCACTTTTGCAGTAGATACAACACTGGCTGGGGAAGAGGGGAGGGGGGCAGAGTCCTGCAACTCTGAGGAGGGGGTGAATTGCCCCCTCCCAGGTCATCAGAGTGAACATTTGATGAGCAGAGAGGGGATGATAGCTGCCGTGCTCAGCTGATTTGCATGGAGCAACTGAGGAGGGATGTGGGCTCTGTATATGCAGGGGGGCACCTGCACCACCCCAAAGAGTTGGTCCAAGATGAATGTGGCCCTTTGGACAAAAGGAGGCAGCTGTAGGGATAAGCCACAATAAAATAGCAAGAAAACAACAACAGCAACAAGCAGATCAAGGAGCAACAGGATCATATACTTTCAAGAAAAAGTGCTTTGGAAGAACAAGTAGATGTTTAATGCCTATTTGAATACCTTCCAGACCACCTGTTTCTTAAGCATTCAACTTTACCATATTGGCTGTGAGTCCTGAAAGACTTGCTCCCTGCCTTGCAAGCAGTGGCGTAGTGTGGGGGGGTGCAGGGGGGGCCCGGCCGCACCGGGCACAACATCTGGGGGTTAGGGTTAGGGGGCGCAAATCCACGGGTTAGGGGGTCAAATTACTTGTCTTGCCCCGGGTGCTGATAACCCACGCTACGCCACTGCTTGCAAGCCTTTTCCAACTGGCCTGGGAGGCTGGGGACGTGACTGACTCTAGATACAAATGCTGAGGCCACTGAACAGAATCTCGGGCTGGTGTATTGTTTAGGGGAGAGGGGTTGTAGCTGTTAATTTTTTCTATTTTTATTTTGGATCTTAAGTTTTATGTGGAAATTGTTTGGTTTAGTTGTGTACTTTTTGATGTTTTCTTTACTCTTCATGACTCCTTCTGCTATGCTTGGAATTGTGCAATTTTTAATATATGTTGTAAGCCTCCTTACAACCTAGCAGTTCGAAAGCATGCAGTGCAAGTAGATAAATAGGTACCGCTCCGGCGGGAAGGTAAATGGCGTTTCCGTGCGCTGCTCTGGTTTGCCAGAAAGTGGCTTAGTCATGCTGCCCACATGACCCAGAAGCTGTACGCCAGCTCCCTCAGCCAATAAAGCGAGATGAGTGCTGCAACCCCAGAGTCGTCCACGACTGGACCTAAAGGTCAGGGGTCCCTTTACCTTTAAGCCTCCTTCAGCATGGTTTTAACTTTGTAAAGGTAGCATACAAATAAAAGCATTGATTGTCTGATTTGCTTGAGAGGTTAGGTGCAGTTTCATCACAGCAAGTCTTATCTGACATTCTCCAATGCAATTTCTTATTACATTCCTTTTCTCAAAAAAAGTCTGATCTTTTGGGGAAGCGGGGTTGTTGTGCAAGACCTCCCAATCCACAATAATGGCAAGGCCTGGATTTGCTGGTATGTGATTGAATCCCACACAAAAATAGTGACAGTCTAGAAGTGTCCTTCATGATGGGGCCATATGAGACCCGGTTGGAACAGAGCTCACTCCTTGAGTGTTCTGCTTAAATAAATGCTTTGAACATTCCAAAAGACACATAAGCTCACTATTATTATTAGTCTCTGCACTGCTGCTAATCACTCTGGGTCCTGCTGCTGCTGCTGCTGCTATCTGCCCGGCACATAGATCATGCTTGTTGCTAATGTTGTCACATCCGAGCACTGGGGACTTGGGGCTCCTGTATTTGCATCTAGTACAAATCCCATGGGTAAGCCGGCTCTGCTGATTGGAACAGCTAGGACAGTGGCGCGTTGCTAACTTTCTCTCTTAAGAGTATACACTGGTGGATTTGTTCAGAATTCATCTTTTAAGCAGAGACATAAGAGCACAAGAAGCGCTTGCAGGATCAGGCCCATGGCCCATCTAGTCCAATCCAGTGTCATCCCAGATGCCTGTGGGAAACATGCAGAACCTGAGCAAAAACCACCCTTCTGTGGTTTCCACCAACTAGTATTCAGAAGCATTTTTGCATCTGAGACCTGTGTGTTCATTTTGACGTCAGTGTATAGCCTGTTGTCCCTCACCACTTACAATTGCACATATTGCCCCGCATTCTAATGGTGCTTTTGGCTGACTCCTTTTGTCTATTATGGGTGGAACAGGAGAGTGCAGCCCAACAGCAACAACAACAACAACAACAATAATTAATAATAAGTTATTATTTATACCCCGCCCATCTGACTGGGTTGCTCCAGCCACTCTGGGCGGCTTCCAACAAATTATAAATGCAGCCCAATGCACACAAACAGGGCTATAAGCAACAAATTCCATATGCATGGAATTTCATCTGCCATAGTAAGCAACAGTGATCGCTATGCATCTAAAGGGCTTTGGGTCACAGCCTGTGATGGTATGAGGTACCTGTCAATCATTTTGTTCTCATCCATAGCAAGAGACCGGACCACTCTATTAATAGCATATTTGCAAAAACAGCAAATGCTGACATGCAGAACTATTTTCTGGGTGTGGGGGAGAGTCCTGTCTGGGTTACAGTGAATGAGAGGGCTGGCTAGGATAAAATGACTTTCAGTGCCCTAGTACCATGTTAGTGACTCACCTAATTACCTTCCGGAGAAGAGAGCGATGACAAAAATGGGAGATAGCAACTTTGGGGTCATTCATGTTGATGAATGTGAAATTTGTGATCGTTAACATGTTACATTATAAAGAATTTTTTTAAAAAAACAGCAAAGGAAAGAGGTTCTCATTAAGAAACTGACTCATTCCAAGGGAGAACATTGGCCCATGTAGCTTTGTATTGTCTAGGGTTGTCATATTTCAAAAAGTGAATATCCGAACCCAAAAGCTGTTGAGCTTCAAAAAGTTGCTTTTGAACTTCAATTCCAAAATGGGTTGCCATACATTCTGGTTTTCCTGGACATTTTGCCAATTTGTGAAAATCCCCCCCCAATGCCATTTTCAATGGCCGAATCTCAGATATCTCTGGGAAAACCCGGACATTTGGCAGCCCTAGCGTACACTGATTGGCAGCTGCTCTTCAGGGTTTCAAGCAGACGTCTTTACCAGCCCAGCCAGAAGAAGCCAGGACTGAACCAGGGACATTCTGCATGCAACGCATGTGCTCTAATGCTAAGCTATGTTTCACTTGTTACATATAAAATAAGACCCCAGTCCTCAAGGTTCTGAACAAGTTGGCTGGCATCCATCTGTCTTGGGAGACCATGGAGGAGTGTGCCTTTGGGGGTGAAGTCAAACTGCTCAAAGGTTACAGCGCCTGCTGTGGCTGTAGAGATCAATGCAGGAAAGACATGTTTTGTTGCAGTTGGGGCAGGTGAAGGCACCTGGTTGTGCTGCAGCACTTGCACCATGGCATTTCTTCTCTCTGCACTCCTCCCAGTGGTCATTCCTCCTCTGGTCACTGCCATCAATGCACAACCTGTCTCCAAGCACTGTAGTTGTCTACAAGGGTTTCCCCTTTTCATATTGCTTCTAATGGTGGCTGCACAGTGATGGCCATGTAAGATGTGTGGTAAATGAAGGCTCACAGGTTGTAGGGGAACCACCGGCCCAGAAATCTTATTAAATTACAACGTACGGCCATTTTAGCTTTGTTTTAAAAGTCTCTCTCACAAAAATGTCCCAAGTCTGCCACTATCAAGGAAGCCCAGAGTAGGAGGTTTTCCTGTTCTGCTGACTGTTTATTCTGCTCTCTTTCTGACTCCCATAGTTGTTTATCTTCAAGAGCAGAGTGGTCATGCAAAGGTCCTTCTAATCTCCTACTTATGAATACTAAAAATCAAGACAGACTTTGAGGACTATCTGTTCTTTTGATAAACAAGACCATCTGGTGGGTATTCTAAGAATCATTGATGACTTTGCTCATCTCAAAGGGAAGGAGGAAGGTACAAGGGCACTCAATCTGAAAAGCTGTGAATTTTGTTAGAGAAGGTTTGAAGTTATTTATCTTTAATAATAATAATAAATTATTCTAATAAAACTTTGTCATGTCAGCTAATACCTTAAATAAAGATGCATCTGTAATGTATATCCATTCTGAAGATATGTACTACATCTTTAATTAAACTTCTTCTTCTTATAATCATGTTTCACCTCCAGTCAGAATGCATTGGATACTTGGTGTATAATCAAACTAAATTGGGAGGCCCTCTCCACGAAGCACCACTGCAAAGCATGTCCACCGCTGCTGCTACAGCATTTGCACAGCACAGTTGGCATCCTGTACTTACTTGGTCATCCTTCCCTGATCTATTTGGACTGTGAGCTTAGTACAATGTGCTTGGGTCACATCCTGTGGTCACAATGCTGGAGTACAAAATAGGAGTGAGGAGACGTTTGACACGGCTGTCCATATACTCAGTGCCTTGCTCCCAGCAGCAGACAACGTGGTGGGGCTGCACTGCTTGCCTGACCTCTGGCTGCCTCTGCCATTGCAGCAGAGATGGAGGGGCACGTGGAATGGACTCCCTCAGAAGGTGGTGGACTTTCCTTCCTTGCAGGTTTTTTAACAGAGTTTGGATGGACACCTGTCATTGCTGCTTTAGTTGAGATTCCTGCAATGGAGGATTCTGCAATTCTATTATTCCTGCTGGTGCATTTGCACTGTGCCAGTCTCTCTGCTGTTGCCACACCCTCACCTTTTCTATCCAGGTGTGCTGCAGTGACTCAGTTGGTTTGAGGTCAGGTGAGCCCCAGAGCCCCACCATGTTGTCCACTGCTGGTTGCTCTCTGTCTTCAATTTCCCCCAGCTCTTCTTTGACTATCTCTCCAAGGCTTTCCATTTTGCAATTGCAGAGTGGAATTTGTTGCATCAGTACTGCCTTGAATGTTTTGCTCTGCTAGTGATCTGACTGTTTATTAAAACAAATCCCAGTCTCAGTGTTAGGTAACATACTCCATTAAGCCATTAAGAAGGTGGGGTGGAGCCGATGGGTGTGATCAGCCGTTGAAGACAAACAGTCTCCTTCTCCAAGCTGGTGGAAGATCGATGGCTTTTAGCCCATTAAGAGACATTTGTGCCACATTATCTGTGAGACAACCAGCATGTTCAGAGACTAGTTCTACTAGACTAGGACTGGGAAAACCAGAGTTTGAATGCAGCCATGAAGCTCACTGGGTGACCTTTGACCAGGTACTCTTGTTCATCCTAACATACCTTAATGGGCTTGCAGTGAGATTAAAGTGGCGGTGTGGTTCAGGAGAGGGACCGTGTATGGTTTTGTGAACATCCTGAAGGCAGGTTAAGATATAAATGAAATAAATACATAACTATTAACGCTTTGGATTTGCTATCTAAATCTACTTGGAGTCAATTTAGAAACATGCAAAGGATAAATGTTTTAATAAATATTTCAATGTATTCCTTTCCTTTCAGTACTGGCAGATGCGGAATTGCAATAGCCACTAAACCTAGCAGGCTCATTCCTCTGTTCCCCACAATATGGAGCAGAAAGTTCCGCAGAGAACTTGAGCGGACAAGGATGTAATTTGATGCAGGGAGCTGACAGAGAACAAGGGTGTTCTGGTTGTGGAAACAGATGGGAGGGGATACTTTTGTTAAGCATCTCCTGTCTGTTTCCCGTGCTTGTGGGATAGACTTTTCTCCCTCGTTATCTGTGTAGTGTCCTCGTTGTGACACTCAGAAGAGCCCAGATGGCTGAGTCTGATTAATCAGAGCTTTAGTTTTAATCTGTAATCAAACTATAAATCGGTCCATCAGTCAGATGAATCGATTTTAAAGCCTTCTGCTGTAGTAAGGGTTTGTTTGTTTTTTGCTGTCTATTCTTTGGTGGTCATCAACGGTATAGCAAAGGGATCCTGTTTTGCATGAAGTGTCCCAGTTTTAAATGGGGAGGGGAATGTGACGATGGGTGTGATTGATGTGATGATGTCTCAGGTCAGAACAGGTATTACCATACATCAGTGGCATGGGGAGAGCCCACAGGGGTGGTTGACCCAGGTGCAAAATTATTAGGGGGCACAAAATTTCAACACCCGGTACTGCCTCAAAACAGCTGTGCGCTTCCGTCAGTGGGCTGCATTGACAATGGCTTTTCCATGTGAGCCAGGAAGTGACCTCTTCAGACAATGAAATGACCCTTCTTTTCTTATCTCTGCAGCTGAGATCTCCTGGGTGACATGGATGCCATTAGGCAGTTGAATGTGCATGCATACTGTGATCTTGCACAGTGCCCCAAAATGTGCATTTTGGGGTGCTGTTCCCCCTCCCAAAAATTGTTTTGGGGGCTGCAACCTTGTGTGGGTCATGTGACTTGCAAGGGAATGTGGACTTGGAAGATGGTGTCCCAGACTTGGGCCGGGTCATCTTGGAAGGTATGCTATTACATCCAGACAGATCGGAGCAATGTTTCTGTATGACACACACTTTCCTCCCTGTGCTGGATGAAATGGAAAATTTAAAGGTCGAATTTCCTTCTTGCTGACCCATAGCTAAGAGATATTCTTCATTTCTACTATTGCTACCCTTCTGTAGGAAGAGCCCCAGGAAACTAACGCTGGCAGTACTCAGTTAATGATGGGTAACTCTACCTGAGGAGATTGAACTTGTTTTGGAAGCCATGTTGGCACTGGATGATCCGTTACTCATTACTGTAATAGAAAAGATTCTCTGTTTCATATTCCCAAATTAATGAAAAATAAAATATTAAAGATGACCTTTCTAAAGATTGTATTGAGTGGCAGATTTATTTATTGCCATACATGAGATAAATTGTACATTTATACATCCTCAAAAGGCACAAATACTTATTTATCTATTTATTTAGAAAATGTCTGAATCACTTTACATTCAAAAGAATGTCAAAGCAATGTAAACATGCAAGCGTGTTTACTGTAAATCTAATCATTTGTTAGGGCTTGTTCTCAGCTGGGTCATTGCCGAATCTGTTAGCCGCTAGGTGCCAGCGTTGAATTTGACCTGAATTGACATCTGTTTAGTTACCTCCAATTCTTCTAATCTTCTGCTGCTCTATTATCTGCGCTCTACCTTCAGAAGCCTCAGGGCACCGGGTATGGCACAATCCCCTAAAATGAATCATTTGAGCTTCTGTATATTTCCTGGCTGGAAATTTTCCTAGTTGGAAAAAAAATTCCACTGTATCAAGCTGAAATATTTGGCTGTGTTGCGTGCCTTTGAACTGTGTGTAATTTAATTGCCTTTGCCCATATGCCAGACTGTTTTGTAAACCAGCTACAATAAAATCTCACAATAAAATCTCACAACTCTTTGTTTCACAAAACCCTCAGCTTAGCTGGGCAAACATCAAGCTTCTAGTTTGACCTATTCCCCACCAGTAGCCTGATGTTAAACGTGTATATAGTATTTAGGAAAAAGTCATGCACTCACTTCAGTGGGACTTACTGCATTTAAGATCAGTCACACTGCTTTTGCAACTTGCTTTTATCTTTTTTTGGCCATTTGTTGCTCAAATAAAAAGGTGCTTTCTCACTCGCCTCTTCTCTCTGTCATCTTGTGGATCCAATGTAGCTGCTGAAACTACTGACTTTAAATGACATGTCCTTTAATTTATATAAAGCCATTCTCAACTTGGAGCTCTTTTCTTGGTGCTGTCAAGCAGCACCAAACAGGAAGAAGGAGTCATCTATTTTAGTTTGTTGATGTCCTTAGGTCAACTGCTGGCTAGACACACATGCTTGTGTAATCCTATGGTGTGGGGGGAGAAGGGAGGAGAGAGACTGTAAATCACAGCCGTAATATTGGACACCAGGATAGCTATAAATGTCTTGGTGTGTATGCTGAAGAGAGCTAGGGGACACTAAAGTCCTCTCCTAATCCCCCAAGATTCCTAGCCTTGGTGTAGATCTTGCCTTGCGTGTTATGCATCTCACACATACCATCTGTGAATATCTGAAATACGAAGAATATCAACATTGACATGGGAATGTTGAGGATCCCAGGTAAGTTTTGTGAAAGTCTCAAAAACTCCATTGACACACCAGTGAATATCTGCTAAAAACGATTGTCAGCATCCACTCATGTACATCTGAAAAATGGGACAACATCTCTGTCTTTGGATAGTCACAAAATGCACCTGGGATTGTCAGCATTCACATGCGCATGTCGGCACCCACCAAATTTCAAAGATTCACATGCATGCATTTTCGTAGGGTACCAGGCACTAACAGGAGGCACTAACAGTGCAATGGGGCTTACTTCAAGGTAAGTTGGTAGAGGATTGTAGCCTAAAAGCTGCCTCCATTTGAACTGATATGTCTGTGGCAGGAAGGGGTAGCGATGATTAACACAATCTGATGAAAATGAGCTTGGGAGGGTTACCAGTCATACCACAGTCATTCCCAGACTCTCATAAAAATACCAAAACCTGTATAATTTAAAAGCAAAACCCTCAGTTTTGTCCTGCTAATTATCAAACCTAAAAGGTAGATATCATATTCTTTCTCTTCTCTGTGGCCTTCTAGATGTTTTTGGCTTACAGTTTTCATCATCCCTGACCACTGGCTGCAGCTGATGTGAGCTGGACTCTTGTTACACCTGTAATCAGTTTTAAAAGGAAAGAAAAAAGGAAAGGGGGAAAGATACGGAACGGGGAAAAGAAGAGAAAGAGGATACAAGGCCCTCTACCACAATTACTGTATAACTTCAACACACAGAAGAGTGAACCCTCTCAGTTAAAGTTCATATAAAAGTAAGGTTAAAAAAGAAATATAAGGAAATAGGAAGGGCTTCCCATTCTCTGCCAATTATGCATATGGCAATTATAAAAAATATTCAATGTATGCATTCCAGGATAACATCTAGCTGTATTATTCTTCAGCTGTTTCTCAGTTCTGCTGGACTCCTGCTTCTTTCCCTGTGGTCAGTGATCTTCAGTCTGATAACATCTGACCAAAAATGATACCTAGGGATGAGGAATCAGCACTTTGTAGTGGAGAGAGTTTCATCAACTGAATTTCTGCTTGTTGTTCAGTTGTTAAAAGCACAAGAGCCCTGCCACAGAAACAACGGGAACCTCAGGTGGGAGAAAAACCCCATGTCTGCCTCTTAGGGGTCCGGGTGCTCTCAGTGTGACAAAATGCTTCAGGGCCAGTCCTATCATTAGGCAAACTGAGGTGACTGCCCTCAGGCAGCAGCAGCCCTCTGTAAGTTTCTCCTAAGTCCATTGGCCATTTTCCTCTGATGAAAGACAAGAGCTGTGAATGCTGCACAGCCTGTCCTCCCCCCTGTAGTGTGCTATAATAGATTCACTCAGCAGTCTTATCCTGCCTGGAGATAAGGTGCCATCTTGCCCTTTGCCTCAGGCAGCAAAATGTCTTGAACTGCTCTATGCTTTGAGGAGTTATAGAGTGAAAGGCAAAAAGATGATATGGTGGGAATTCAGATCTCAGAGAGGGGAAGGGGAGCTGGAAGACTCCAAAGGAGAGCTTTCACATGTCCAAACATCCATCTGAAGGACCCTCTCCCCGCACTGAATAGATTCCAGTGGGAAGTGTGTGCATTGATGTAGGCCTGTGCTTTAAAATTCATAATCTGGCCTTTTGCAATAAAAGGCCTATTTCTGTTTCTACCTGTCTGAACACTCACCCTAGGCGGTTATTCATCCCAGCTGGCTGTACTTGCGAAGGTCACAGATACGTTTTCTAAAATGTGGCCTATAAATAGTTTACCAGTTAACATGGAGTGAAATGCTGACTAAATTAGGGCAGGCTGTGGGTCAAGCTGGCCTCAGAGAGCACTGACCAAGCATTCCTCAGCCTTTCTTCCAAGGGGAACATATGATGCTGACTTGAGTTGCATTCACATGTCAGTTTATTGCATTTTCCTGACATTCCCCTAGGTGTTCCTTTCCACATTATATTCCACATTCTATTATATTCCACACAACGTAAACGCTACTTGCAGAAATATAGTAAAATATAACACAAGTTTAGCATGCTATTTGCATTCCCCCCCCCCCCCCGGAAGCAAGTAACATGCAAATGAGCACTAAATTTGCATTATATTCCACTGTATTTCCACAACTAGCTTTTCCGTGATGTGAAAGTTCAAATATATAATGCAGAAATTAACAGATAAGGAAATGTCTAGAAAATGAAATAAACCGAGAGTGCAACTGTAAAAGCCACTTACAGAAATATACCAGAATATAATGCAAAACGGCATTCACATGACATGTTTATTCTACTTTACCGACTTCTGTGTCATGTGAAAGCTCAAATACAATGTGGAGATTATCAGGAAATTGTTGAGAAAGCAGGATAAACGGCTGTGAGAATGCAATCTTACACAATGTTCCAGGAAGTCTCATTTATGTAATGTGAAAGCTCAAACAGAATACAGAAATGAACAGTTAGAGAAATGTGTGGAAGATGGAATAAACTGCCATTAAAAAGCAGCCTTATAACAGGTCAGACTATTTCTTCATCTAGCTTAGTAATGTCTACTCTGACTGGCAGTAGTTCACCAGGGTTTTGGACAGGCGCCTCTCGCATCACCTGAAACCTTATCCTTTTAAACGGAGATACAATGTGTGTGCTCTACCACTGTGCTACACATCTGATCCAGCTGTCCAAAGAATTCATAGTCAAGATGTGTGTTGAAAATCATGTCTGATACACATCCAAACTGCTGCAGTTAAATCTATTAATAAATGGCTACAAACCATCTATGAAGATGTGATTCTTTACTGGGCAGAGATGGTGACTAGAGAATAAATAAGTATCTGTTCCCATTAGAGATGCCGCATGCCTGCCTTGTAAAGCTTGCCTTCCAATGTGTATGGAGTTATGATGCACCCGCAAGTTCCTCTCTGGCTCTCATTCAAATACAAGTTGGAGAAGAGCCCTGACTCTCAGCTTAATTGGCCTCATAACAGGAGCCACTGGAGCCCCAAGAAAGGCCTTCATCCCTGGTTCCTTGATCACAGCCACACAGTTGTGTCCCAGGTGCTAGCAACATTGGGAAATGTAGTTTTCGAAGGGCACTCCAGTTCTTTGGATAAATGTCAGACTATTTATTTATTTACGCCCCAACGTAAGCATAAAAATAAATGAGGGAGACCAGGAGGTCTCTGTGAAGTCTGTGCTTCTATCACCACCAGACCAGGAAAAAGAGAGCAGGGCAATTTTTGAAATCTCAATAAATATCTTTTAAGAGAGAGAGAGAGAGAGAGAGAGAGAGAGAGAGAGAGAGAGCAGGGCAGGGCAGGCTATAGGAACTCTCTGGGGCTCATGAGAGGTTTGGGAAGGTGTTTGAATCTTGTTATGCTCCCAATGTCAGTGGGAGCATGAAGAGTCCCAATTCGACCCAGAATGAACAAATCTATTTTTTTGTTTTGTTTCATAAGGTAATAGCTGTGTTTGCAAAACCTAATTTTGAGCCAGGTGTGTGGGATTTTACAGTCTTTAATTTGCATTTTGAACTCTCTACTTTTGTTGTTTTGTGCTGTTTTCAGTATTATTATTATTATTATTATTATTATTATTATTATTATTGGTGTTGGCATTGCATTGAACTTTATGTATACATAAATAAATTTACCCATCAACTCAACCACGTGGTGAATCTCTCATGGATGTCTGGGATGCATCTCTGCTAATAAACATATGATAGAAGTACTAAATACTCAACTACGTTTCAGAAAAATGTGGACATTTCACAAGTGGAAGAGGAGTCTGTTTGATCCCCTGCTCTCAACTGGTCGCCACAATTTACTGCCAGCATCCTACAAAGTTGTGGCAGCAAAGTGCCTCTTTTTGGGGTCTGTTTTGTGCCTTGCTGAGTTTTAAAGGATTGCTTTCTGCTAACTGAAGGGCTGCTGCTTTACAAGGCTGTCCTCCACAGATAGGAACTTCGCCTGCTGCCTCATGAATGCATTCCCAACCGGGACACCGACATACAGAGGGATTGAGTATCCCCCACAAGCCAGCGCTTGCTTGCTGTGTATCATTTATCTCAGCTGTTTGTCTCACTGATCCAGTACACAAATTGGTATGTAGATAGGCCCTGGGTTGGAAAATTAATCTAACGATCCTGGAGAAAAGAGGAGGAGGTGGATAAATTTAGCATCTGTCTGAGTTATTCTGGGTCCTGGAAAAAAAGAGAAAAAGAAAAGTCAAGGTGAAAGGGATTTCAAAGAGTTATTGGTACTGCTGACAGAAACTCTACACTCCCACAGTGCTTTCCTTTATGATTTCAAAGCAGAACTGCAATGTAATTTAGGCCCCTGAATCCCAGAGGTTACAGAAAAGAGGCCATAACTGTATAAAGTCAAAATATTTCCTCTTCCTCACATAGTCAGTCCCATAACTATAGCATCAGGCTGCTCAGAGTTGAGTGAGCATGTACAAAAACTAGTAAGCCCTTGGACATTTGCAGGTGGGTGCCACCATCTCAGTGCTTGGTAACCAAACTTCACAGAATCACAAAATGGTAGAGTTGGAAGGGACCTTGAGGATCATCTAGTCCAACCTTCTGCAGTGCAGGAATCTTTCACCCAGCATGGGACTTGAACCCATGCCCCTGAGATTAAGAGTCTCGTGCTCTACCAACTGAGCTATCTCTATGTTCAAAAGGTAATGACAGCAGCGGTGGTGAAGTATGGAACCTGGTATGAGGTTTGGCACAAGGATCTCCTCATCTTCTCCTGTGGTAGCCAGAATAACCATTGCCAAATACTGGAAGATAATGGGAAAATGGAGGACTAGTATAGACAAACAGGGAGAGTGGCATGGATGGAGAACTTCTAACTAAATGAGTTAGAGCACCAAAGACTTCAATTTACACCAAGGACAGCTTTGGTGAACAGTAGTGTTTCATTGCATACATCTCAGAGTTGTCCAAAGATGCTTCATTAAGTGGGTCAGACTTCTGCTGAAGGGTCTCAGGCTGACAGATGGGAGCCTTTCACCTCACCTGCTACCGGCACCTTTTTAAAGGATGAGATGCTATTGTTTGAACCTGGCCCTTCCGCATGCAAGCATGGGCGTTTCCACTTTGCTGCAGGCCTTTCCCCACTGCAAAACAGCCATTGAAAAACGGTCTCGTTCCCATTTGTAGCAGTGTGTGAGAAAGGTATGGCAAGCATGTTTTGCATCTCATAGCTTCCAGTTACCCCCAGGATTGAAAAAAAGGGAGAGATAAGAAGAGAGGAGGAAGCAGGGTTGTGTGCTTTGCTAGCTGGGAAGCTTGAGAGTCTGCTCCATCTGATCTGGCAAACTCTGCTCCCCAAAATAGAAAAAGGCCAGGCATGGGAATGAAATTATCAGCACACAGAATTTGATAACCACCAGTGCATAAACATGATTTGCACACAGTCACACACTGTGTCCCTGTTAAATACTCAGCATAGGCTATTGCAGTTTAGAATCCATGTTTTGGATTTATGGTACAAGCTTTCTAAATACTTTGGGATTACGGTAAAGGAAAAATTGGGTGACACTGTGAGAGGAAAAGTTGTTTGCGGCTACTTCCTGAACAGTATTATCTCTTTGTTTCCAGGCATCGTACAATAATTTATCTTCAAGGACCAACTTTAGGATGTAACCCTGCGGAGGTATCATAAGAAGCAGATTTGCTTAAGCGTGCCACATAACATGTAGATTTACTTCAAGAGTGCCTTCTCGTGGCAGTGAAGCTCCGTTCATTAGCTAAAGTATGTGCATGTAAGTTTATTGCATTAAATATTTCCCATTATTGATGTTAAATCCAAAAAGCATCTGAACTCCCATGTAGAAACATCTGCTATCTAAATCATTCCTGGGGAAACAGAATTCCCCATGGAGGAAAACTTGGGGAAAGTGTTCACTGGAAAGACAAACAAATCCACATGGATTAATTATTATTTTTTACTTCAATGTAGGGATGGATGAATCTGTCAGGTTTAATTTCTCTCAGTTTCTATTTTTTCCCAGTCTTAAATTCAGTTAACCACACTTCCTCATCAGTTTGCTCTTTTATTTTTTGTGGGGGGAAAACTCCTCATGGAAATTCACCAGCATATTTTTGTATGCAGTTTCTCCAAATATATACATTTTTGCAAACTGATTCCCCTAATATAATTGGTTTGTTATATAATTCTCACCATTGTGTGCATTTTCCAGCGCACATACACCTTGTTTTGGTTGAAGAACTGCATTGTAAAATGTGGAGAAGTGCAAAATTCAGAGAATAGCTGTAGTGTTTCAGTTTGCAAATTAGGTAGGTTCGCTTTAAAATGCAAACCAAACTGAATTTCTCCCTTATCCCTGCTCTAGATAGTGTTTCCTTCTTGAACGAGCTGCCAAACACCTACTTAGTTATGGTAAATGTGACTATATATTTGTAAAGCAGTTTGATTGGAATACTAACACCAGAAGAGAGCAGCAGAGATGGCAGCAGATAGTGAAAAAATAAAAGTGCTTAAAATCTGCATGAAGTGGATATTTATCCATTCCCAGCAGGAGCGCCCAATCCGTTTGGACATGCCGGCCAGCCGGACTAATGACTTCACATCAAAGGATTCAACACTTGACTTCTGCTCATTCCAGGAAATAGTTATTTAAAAGTAGGGAACAGGACGGAAAACATGAAAACATTTTACTCATTTTATTTATTTATTTAAAGGCACTGCTAAACAGCTTCATAAAAAATATATCCAAGCAGTGTACACTGCATGCAATATAAAAGCAACGGGTGAAATCCATTGTCGTACTAACTCGCTCTTTCCATTTGCACAAAGAATTTCCACTTGTGCAATGGAACCTCTACTACCCCTCCTCTCCCTAGGTGGCCCCTAAATGGGTTCTGGGTTTCTCCCAACCCTCGTGATTAGATTTGGGGAGGGTTTGGTGCACACATGTGGGAAGACAGGGCGGAGTTCCATTGTCCAATTGGAAATCCTTTTGCTGACAGAATGAGGGAGTTGGAAGCAGCTAGATGCAACATCTGTTAAAACAGGACAAAACAATACAACCTCACAGACTTTTGCTTTTCTCTTAAGGGTGGGTGCACAGCACCATACCCAAGAACAGGCTCAGTCCCTGGCATCTCCTAGTACTGATGGAAAAGAGTCCTCTCTGAAACCTAGGAGAGTTGCTGGCAAGTCTGTGTGGAGCAGTTTTCCCCAGACTTGGATTCCATAGTTTTGATGGACCACATGTCCCATCATCCTTGACCCAGTGGCCATGCTGGTCAGGGCTGATGGGAGTTGGAGTCCAACAATATCTGGGGACCCAAGGTTGGGGTCTGGTGTAGATAGTACTGAACTATGGACCAATGGACTGGCTTGGTATAAGGCAACTATTTATTTGTTTATCTGTATCATTTATATGCCACTTAATATAGCAACATCTCTAAGCAGTTCACAGAAATTAGAAACAAAAAATCACAAGCAAATACACAACATCAAAATGCAATGAAAATCCAATAATATGTTCAGCAAAACATGAAAGCATAAATACTGAGTGGCATAGTAAGGGGATTAAGTGTCAGGGGAAGCCTGACAAAGCAATCAAGTTTACTGTTTAAATTGCACCACAGTGACGGCCTACAGCAGTGGTGTCCAAACTTTTTTCAAAGAGGGCCAGATTAGATGAAGTGAAGGGCCGTGAGGGCCAACCAAAGGGCCAACCAAAGTTGTTGACCTTTTTTGAGGATTTAGGTTATGGAGGTTTTTGTAGGATTTTACCCCAGGAAATAAAGTGCCACAGGGACCGGATTAAACGGACTTTGGACATGCGTGGCCAGTATCTGCCAATGAGGCAGTCCATGATCCTTACAATGGTATTTCTATAGAAGGTCACTTGTTGAAATCGTGCCGGTTCAAGGACTATTTGCTTAAAAGGAAATGGGGATAGTAATTTTTTGGAAGCCAGATAATTCTTCCCAGAATTTTGGTATGCAGTTCTTATGAATTTACAATTCTTCTGCTTGTGGTTATCCTGTTTAGAATAGCATCACCAAGGAAACAATCTTTTGATGTGAAATGTGTGTTGTGTGAATGAGCTCAGTGTCAATAATATACTTCTCATTACTAGCTTTAAATGTGCCCAGCGTAAGAAAAATAAAAGAACTGGCGTTATTCCCTGGTATGCTTAATGACGTAGAAGGGAACCAGAAATAGCTGAGCTAAGAACATGCAAGCAGGATTCTTTTGTCAATCATTTCCTCTATTTTGAAACTCATAGGTGACTGTTTATTCTTAAGCAGCCAAAATAGAATCAACCACACATAAAAAAGAAGGCGGCATCAGCCAGTTGGAGGGAACCTGAAGGTTTGTGGAAGTACCATTGTTCTGTAGGGGGAGCTAGGTGGACAGACTTCCTAAAACAGAAAATTGAGGACTGAGAGAAATCAAGGGCCACAGAATGCTGCCTGACCATTGTAGATAAATGGAGGGGTGAATAGAAAACTGAGTAGGAAGGGCAAGGGAATGGAGTATTCAGCAAGGGGTCATGGCTGACTGACTAGGGCAGAGAACAGGAGCAATCCACCCTGTAACATCTGTTTCAGGTTCCACATTTGTCATTGTTCCAAAGGACTCAAAAGAATATGAAAGACAGCTTTTCACTAAAAACACATACCAATTTGTGCATAATTTATTAGGTTCCTGCTAGTCATGGGAATGGGAAAAGAAACCATATCCACTCACTGACCACTAAGAATATTCAGCAGTGAGCAATTCTGGCAAGGCAGATTACACCATGTTCATGAAAACAACTTTGCAACCATAAGGACTGGAAACATGCCAAAAGAAATAAAAGAAAAGAGAGAGGAGAGGAGAGGAGAGGAGAGGAGAGGAGAGGAGAGGAGAGGAGAGGAGAGAAGAGAAGAGAAGAGAAGAGAAGAGAAGAGAAGAGAAGAGAAGATCCACAAACACCTCAGATTCACTGGGAGTAATTTTTGCACCTCACACTAGGCATCATGTTTATGTGGAATCATAGCCCTGTCTGTGACTGAGTGTGCAGAAACAACACATGAGCATGGAGGAATTTTGGAATAATTTTGACAGATAATACACTACTTCAGACTTCAATTTCTGACACACACACACAACAAAAAAAATTCCTTCCAGTAGCACCTTAAAGACCAACTAAGTTAGTTCTTGGTATGAGCTTTCGTGTGCATGCACACTTCTTCAGATACCCCTTCTTCAGATACACACACACACACACACGGCTGGCATCAGGTGTTGGAGTTCCCCGGAGAGGTCCAGCTGCCAGATCCTAGAAATTCCCCGCTCTGCTTCTCATTTGCTGCCTGATCACTTCTGAAAAAAAGAGGTAGTGACTGAGAGCACAGCAGCGTCCATTTACACCTGTGCCTTTCCATTTGGATGGTGGAGCAGACTGGGCCCAGAGGAAGGACGCAAATGACTAGGAGTGGAGATAGCAGCATGAAGAAGGTGGTCCAAAGAGGACATCTTATCCAATAACTACCCAAACCCTATTGTCTGTGCTAACAAGATCTTCTCAGATAAGTGTTATTGCCTGCTTTAATATGCTAATGTACTTTATTATTGTGAAATATTGTAGTGGTTGACGTTCATTATTTTTGTGTGATGCATTTCTGTCCTGGGACCATATGGTAAAGCCGTGGCTTTCAGCCATTGTGCTGTGGCACTCTGGGGTGCCTTGAACGATGGTGAGGGGTGCTGCGGGCAACACTGGCCTCTGTCCGTCTTCCCTTCCCTTCCTCCTTTGATGCCCTCGCAAGTCTCTGCCTCCCAAAGGCTTGTGTGGCTGTTTGTTGCAGCAGCCCTAGCTACATACAAGCTCCCCAGGTGAATGGTGCCTCTGGGGCTGACCAGGGAGTGCTTCCCAGGCCTCTGTGGGGCAGTGTGAAGAGGCACCTCCCTTTGAGGCGTGGGGGAGCAGCTCTGAGACCAGGGGTGGCAGTAGTGGCTGCCCAGAGGACTCCTGAGGAGAGGGGAGAGGAGAGGAGGCTGAGGGAACACTCCACAAGGGAGGGTGTTCGAAAAGGGGTGAGGGGCTGCCAGCTCTGTGGGCAAGGGGTTCCTGAGCCCCACAGGGGTGCCACCAAAAGAATGTAGTTGGTCAAGGGAGCCATGGACTCAAAAAGGTTGAAAATCTCTGTGGTAAAGGGTGGAGTATAAATGAGTTAGATAAGAAGCATTAAATAAAACAACAACCAGCACCATTGCTTATTTGTGCATTTTAAAGAGCTGCCATCACTCCCCACAATCTTATATATCCACAACAAGATGCTTGTTTATGTCTAAGCACAAGAGGCCTACTTAAGCCAGTGTAACTATAGAGCTACAGAAGATCTTGGCTTTCTGAAAAATGCACTAAATATAGACAACAGAATTGGACTTTGTGCTGCTGCAACACTTATGTGCTCTCCTTTCTTTCCTCACTCAAGTTGCTAAATGTCACTTGCAAGCAGACCTCAACCCTCCTGCATTCTTTATGCACACAGAGAGTTATAAAAGGGTTGGCTCAGCAGTTCAGCAAAAGGCTAGCGTATATTTTTATCATCAAAGGGCCCCAGGACACTGTAAATGATAAGCTGTGAATGCAAATGCGATAGGAGCTGGTGCCATATCACAAAGGCCTCCTGCTCAGACAATAACCTTAATTGGCAAGAGATGGAGCAATTCCATTGTCGAGCTTCGTTAGTGTGCACCGTAGATCATATGTGGAGCCAATAGAATTTCCCGTTAAACTCAACCATGCTAAATGGGTCCCACTCTGCACCATAACAGCTATGTCCCATGATTTACGATTTCCTCAAGGTTTTTGCTGTGAGTACTGTAGTATGTCCTTGGGTCACATAATACATGCCACTCTCTGTACAACACTGTGTAAGTATCTTGATACATTCTCAATAATTAAAGTCACCATTAGGGAGGTTTCCAGGTTACTTCTTGCTGCTATTTTGTATCCAACTCTCCTTTTAGTTTCTGTATGTGGTTCCTTCTCTGGAACTGTCGACTTTTGCCCCAGCAGAGCTCTTTAGGATTCCCCCAAAGTGCTATTTTGGAGTGCCATTTTTAAATGAGGTTTTAGGGGTGAGCTGTTGCCCCAGTCCTTCAGAAGGAGTTTCAAAGTCTGTGTGGCTGCTAAACCTTATTTTAGCTGAAGTGCCTTGAAGGCTTAAACATTGTTTTAGAGGTAAACTGCAATCTGTCTCATCCCCCACCAATTGTAAGGAATGGATTTCGAGTCTCCCTGACCTTCTGTGTGGTTCCTAAACCCAGATGTTGAAGTGAGGAACATAAGTTTGTTTCAGCACATTGTGGCAACCATCTACATGACTGGCTCAGCACCCTCAGTCCTATGGAATTCAGTATTGGGATGGTTTTTAATATATGAAATGGTTTTGTATTATTTACTAATGTTGGCTGCTCTGAGCCCGACTTTGGCAGGGGAGAGGGCGGGATACAAATTATTATTATTATTATTATTATTATTGGAATTGTTTTTTACCATGACATTTTATAAATGAAATAAAAATAAATGGAACAACATAAAAACAATAAATAGGCTCAGTGTGTCTCAAATGTGTCATCTCTACAAGCTTGCCCTTACCCATGTGCTTGTTGACATCTCAAAGAGATTTCCTCAGCAAGCCTTGCTTATTTATATGTTTAATCATTCTGGTTTTAATAATGTGCTCAACCAGTTTACTCAGGAGAGACATTAAGTTAAACAGTGTGTTAATTTCTTGTCTCCCCATCCCCCACACAATCCCTTCAGTGTTTCCTTGGCTATCTTACAGTCCTCCAGCAAAGAGGCTGATCTTAATGACAAGATGTATATTTCTGCCAGGAGGTCAGCAGTTTTGCATTGGAAGGCCTTCAGAACTCTTGGGTGTATAATCAACTTGCTAATTTCCAAATTCCAATTAGCCACAGAGCAGAAGTGGGGAGCTAGTGGCCTTCCAGGCATTGCTGGACTACGGCTCCCATCATCACTGACCATTGGCCATGCTGGCCGGGGCTGGTGGGAGTTGGAGTCCAACATCTGGAGGGCCACATGTTTCCCATCCATGCCCTAGAGCTTCATCGCTTGTCATCTCAATTTAATTTATTTCTTAAGACAGCTCTTTCCCAATAATCCAGGTGTCTGTCCAACATCTCCCACAGTTAAAACCAATGCAAATAATTAATTCAATGCCTGTACAATTTCCCTTTCTTTCTACAGCAGCCCTTTCATATCACCACTACCACCCCTTGTTGATTTCATACTCTGAATGTACTTAAAGATTTTTTAATTTGCTGCTTTATCAATGGTTTTTACACACACACACACACACACACACACACACATACACACACACAAATCTTACTGTCAGTTTCCAGGTTTTTTGGTGTTTTTTCTTGCTTTCTTCACTTGGGCAAGACTTTCATTTTTCAGAGGAACCACTCTTGCCTTTTTTTAGCTTCCTTGACTCTTTGTTAGCTGTAATTGCATCCTCTTGGAATTATTTGTACTTGTACCTTCCCTAATCTGTAGTATACATTCTGTCTAAGCTTCTATTATCTTATCGTGGTTTTAAATGACCTCCAGACATCCTGAAGGGATTTGACCTTCTTGAATCTCCCTTTCAACCTCCTTTTAATTAACCACCTCAGTTTGAAGGAGTTTCCCCTTTTGAAATTAAAAACAACTTCCTGGGCAACTTCTCACTTAAGTATATGTTACATTCAATGTCACTTTGATCACTCTTCCTGATCAGTTAAACAAGAATTATATTTTGTACCAGATCATGGGCACCGTACAGGATTAATTCCAAGATCGCCATACTTGTAGTTAATCCCATGACCAACTCTTCCAAGGCATGGCCATAATATGCAGAAAGTTAGTCTCTCTGTTGCAACCTGAAAAATCATTTTCCAAGTGAATAGGGCTATAGCTAGTATCCCCTGGTGTACAAGGAAGGAAGGAAGGAAGGAAGGAAGGAAGGAAGGAAGGAAGGAAGGAAAGGAGCAGCTTACACCACAGAACCATTGGAAAAGTAGTCATTTGGGGCCCAAATGATCATTTAGTACATCTATGTTATGAAAGCAAAGATCTATGAGCCGTGCTGATGTTGTTGTTTAGTCGTTTAGTCATGTCTGACTCTTCGTGACCCCATGGACATGCAAATAGTAAAAGCATCACTGTAAGGTTTGAAAAAAAAATATTTCAGACACCTAGCCCGGATGTCACAGGGACTAAATCTACAGACGGGCTCTCCATACATGCACATAGAGCCCCGAGCATTTAGGATCAGCACCCACACTTTATGTAGAGGAGGGAGTCTCGAAACCTTCTTCATCAGATCAGCAGCAATGGGACAATCACACACATAGGTCACACAGTACCCTAAAATAAACTTTTTAAAAATAAGATCAAATGCATATGAAATATATATTAAATGGTATATATTTACTTTATTTTTATTTTGACTTTTGGTAAAAACAGGGAGGGGGGTCACCTGTCACCTTTTTTATTACCAAAAGTAGTCACAATTGTCTTAGGACCCAAGGCAGTTCACAATATGAATTAAAAAGAGATGCAACTGAAACACACACCAATCAATCCACCCTCTAGGCTTTTCACAAGGTGCCATAGGAAAAGTTAATAGGCACAGGTGTGAAAACAGCATTTTCAGTTAGGATTGTTCAATAAATAACTTTTGATCTGCCTGTTTCAGTAAATGCCCTTTGGTTTATGGGTGTGGGGTGTACAATATTGCAAAGTGTTCGACCTTGGATCTTTCCCCTTGATGATTCAGGGGGAGGCAGTTTTGAATTTCTCTGGGTGTGTCTCAGGACTACAGGGAAAATGGATAACAGCCTCACTGAAACTCACTGCCTAGTCCTCAGTTTGTACAATGCTGGCCAGATTTCCTACCCTAGTTGTAAAAAAAATCGACTCCCGTCAGTTTAAACCATTGAGCTTCTTAGGCTTGCCAATCAGAAGGTCGGTGGTTTGAATCCCCGCCACGGGGTGAGCTCCTGTTGCTCTGTCCCAGCTCCTGCCAACCTAGCAGTTCAAAAGCACACCAGTGCGAGTAAATAAATAGGTACCACTGCGGCAGGAAAGTAAACGGCGTTTCCAACCCTGCAGTCCCTGTGGAAGGCAGACACTTAAAGTCATGTTGTGGCCATGTCTCCTACTCCACAGAGGGCAGCCCTCCATATGAAAGGTTGTTCGTCTGAGATGAAAAAGCAGATTGCGGCACTGACAAAGCCAGTCCTGTCTTTCAGGAGTCCAGACAGAAACTGGAATAAAATGAGGAAATAGATGGTTGAGAATTTGGCCATCTGGGTGTAGCACTCCCCTTTCTGTTGCATGCGTGTGAGTCAGGGATCAGACAGATCTAGAAGGTGCCAGGAGTACTGGGGCAAGTCTAGTTAACCCATGTTGATGCTACCAGGATCAGCAGGACACATTTAGAACCTGATATCACTCCTAGGAGTACTTTAAATTGTATGCACTTTGAGACCAGGTCCTGTCCTTTTTTTGTTATAATTTCTAACAGGGACAGTCCTACAGGTAGGCAGAGTGAGGCGTCCATCTCAAGCAGCAGTGATGGCAGGCATTGGACCCCCAAAGCTAACCTGCTGCACTCATATATATTGTAGAATGCTGTCCTGTCACCATTGTTGAAGAAAGATTTGACTGGAAACCTTGGTCAGCTTCTATACATGGCATTGTGATGACACCATCTTATCTATTGCCTCAAGTAGCAAAATGCCTTAGTCGAGCCCTGAGTTTTTGCTTATGCTGTAAGTGTCATGTGCAGTGAGGATACACATTATCTACATAAAAACAACAACAATGACACCTTCATGGCTCAGACCTGAAGGAAAAGAAATGTTGAAAAGATTTCTTAGGTCTGTATTTTCCAAACTTTCAGCATGCGTCGGACAGCAGCCCTCCATTTTTAATACCTTGTCTCTTGCTGCAATAGTTGCCCTGCAATTCTTATTGAATAAAATGGTCACAAATGGCCGGGGGGGAAAGGGATCAGAATTGCTAAACGTGCAGGGAATATTTCTTCTGGATTTCTGTTGAGAATGTGTGAGTGTGATGGCAATTAGATTAAAAAGAAGAAGAGTAAAGTCCATTTAAAACACAATTCTGGGGATGTTTATTCATAGTAAGCTGTCTTATTAAGTTTGGTGAAACTCACACCCAGTTAAAGTTAAAAGTAAAGGTACCCCTGCCCGTACGGGCCAGTCTTGCCAGACTCTGGGGTTGTGCGCCCATCTCACTCAAGAGGCCAGGGGCCAGCGCTGTCCGAAGACATTTCCGGGTCACATGGCCAGCGTGACATCACTGCTCTGGCGAGCCAAAGCTGCACACGGAAACGCTGTTTACCTTCCCGCTAGTAAGCGGTCCCTATTTATCTACATGCACCCGAGGGTGCTTTCGAACTGCTAGGTTGGCAGGCACTGGGACCGAACAACGGGCGCGCACCCCGCCGCGGGGATTCGAACCGCTGACCTTTCGATCGGCAAGCCCTAGGCACTGAGGCTTTTACCCACAGCGCCACCCGCGTCCCTTTTCACACCCAGTTAAGCTTGCACAAATTTGAAGTGTCGTTGACTAAGCATTAGATGGAACTTGCCAAGCATTTTTTTTAGAATTCCTATCTTTGTTCACGCTACTAAGCGGCACATGAATCCATAATTTCTGGAAGGCACAGTTATAGCATCATATTAGCCCTGGTGAAATGCAAGTGCAAATCCACCAACTGGATTCATTCTACTGAAATGAAGTTGCCTAGCAACAGGGGATGGGCCCATATACAACAACCTCTCAAGCCCCTACCTTCTCTTAAGAACGTCTTCCGCAATTTTGATTTGTTTGCTTCTGTCAGGAACAGCCATGACACAACTCTTCGCTTACACTATTGCGTCACAGGCATGACTTATTTTCCCTTTGTCAAAATCAGAGCACCCGGCAATTATAAGAGCCACAGCCGAGGAACATGACGGGGCTGTCAGGTGGTGTGAGTTGCTGAACAGGTTCCTATTGTAGGAGCTCACAGAGCCGTATTGTGTATGGCTGAATTGTTGTCCCAAGTGAGCAAGGGTGAGACAGGGAGTTGGCAAATGGATAAAAAAGGCACATGTGGTTAAGGGGAGGAACAGGCTGGGTAAGTGGGGTGGGGGAATAATCTCTTAATCACTTGAAAAATGAAGGGAAAACAGGATCTGTGCAGTAACCTGCAAATACTTTTTGGACAAGTTAACATTTGCCTTCCGGTGTCTGACAAAGAATCTCAGGAACTGTAGTTTGTTCAAGGTGCTGGGAATTGTAGCTCTGTGAGGGGAGGAAACTACAATTTCCAGGATTCTTTGGGGAAGTCACATGCTTTAAATGTGATTTACATATAGGGTGTGTACACAGCCTTTGACTTGAGTTCATTTTCTGCTATCCGGGTGCCGTGGGAAGTGGTGCAGGGAACTGCTGTTTCTCACGCTGTCTAGATAACTTGGAAAGCCCTAGCCCCTGTCAAATGAGCCCACACTTCACAGGTGACAGGAATTAGAAAACACCATTGTGAGATAGTTTGAAAACATGCCCACCTGTGTGTACAGACAGCACAGGTGGTAGCTGCCGCTTTAGATGATGTTATTGCATCAAAGTGTGTGCAATTACAAGCAGCAGAAAAGTGCACTGCAAAAAAAATGACCTCTACATGTTTCAAAGGCCACATCTGTGCAGAGGCTTTGATCACCTGTAGGTCAGGTTGGCTGGCATCTCACTGAAGACCACAAGAGCCTACTAATGTCACAGGAATATTTGGAGGAGTAGCAAACGTTTGCACCAGAGATGGAAAACCACTGTGACCCTTCAGAAGATGTTGGACTCAAAGTCCCATCAGCTCCAGCCAGCAAATGCAGTGGTCAGGGTTCATGGGAGTTCTGGTCAACGAATATTTTGAGGGCCACAGCTACCCCCACCCCTGCTTTACACACTTCAAAAAGTTCTACATTTTTCTAGTGGTATTATTATCCTCATTTATCGGTTGTTACACAGAGATAAACAAGACACTTGATTGCAATCATTCACCAGTCTCTTTCCTTAATGAGCATTTAGCATAACTAGTAATTTGACGATTATCATAATTAATGGTGAGTCATAACAATTGGGAGTAAGCCCACTAAGCTTAGTGAGGCTTACTTCCAAGTAAAGTTGTTGTTAACAGAATACATTGCTACAATGGTTAATGAAGTTGCAATATACTGCAGCACATTAGTAAAGTATGCAAGCCATCCACACAACAGCTGTTTCAGAGTTATCTATCAGCAATCCCATAAACTTCAATAGGGCTTTGCTGACATTAATACACAGGTGGTGGTGATCTGCTTCTTGCAGTCATATATTTGAAGAGACAGGTGGATGAATTTGTTGTTGGGAAACCTACTCCAGGATTTAATTTTGACAATTGCAAACCTGTTCTGTGTATCAGCTGGCATGTACAAAGCTGTCCATTCATTTACAAAGTCTGTACCTTTGCAAACCTAGGCTGCATAAAAATTCATGAGTGAGGGTTAAACTGCCACTTTTACTTTAAAGGTTTTCCAAAATCTCTTGATTATGACCAACAGTGTCTGAGCCTGCCAGAACTCTTCATAAGGTTGAATGTTAACCAAAGTGGCCTTGGGGAGTGTGAATACAGTAATGCTGACTTGTCATCGAAGCCATAATGTCTGCATTGGTCAAATGCTCACTTTTGTTGCATAGTCTGGCACGAAACATGGCGACAAGGATCAGGTTATCGGGCTTGTTGTGAAGATCACTTGCACTTAAGAATTTGCCACCACATCCCTGTTGGAATTTCTTCACCCCGGATGCAGAAAAGGTGCTGAGCTCTGCCCCAGCATCACCAAGGAGCTCTCCTCCTCTCCCAAACCTAGCCAGAATTAATGATATCAAGAGTCAATGATGCTAAGTAAGTCCCACTGAACTCAGCTGGATTTTAACATGCTTAGGATCAAGCAGTTGGAAATGCACCTACTGTACAAGTTACAGAAGATTCCAACTAACATCAGGAAGAACTTTCTGACAGTAAGATCTGTTCAACAGTGGAACGGTCTTCCTTGGAAGGGGGTGGACTCTCCTTCCTTGGAAGTTTTTAAGCAGAGGTTGGATGGTTGTCTGTCATGGATGCTCTAGTTGAGATTCCTGCATTGTAGGTTGTTGCACTAGATGATCCTTGGGGTCCCATCCAACTCTACAATTCTATGATTCTATGCAAGGTATAGGCTTAAGGATAACCGATGAAGTGCAGCCCATCTGGGAATGACTATCCATGAATTTCAAATTGTGTGGCTTATGCAACAAGGTGATGCCATTGTGAACCATATCGGCAGACAGTCACCAAGCTGGACCTTTAACATCTGCCTGAAGCAATGTAAGTTTTTGTTTGTTTTTAACTGCTATTAGCTTTGGGTGAGTCAAGCATGGGAGAACTAGAGCAGGGTAATCTGTAGTCCTCCAGTTGTTGTTAGAATCCCATCACTTTCAGACAGAATAGCTAATGACCAAGGATGAGGGTTAAATACTTGTTATGTTTTTAACAATGTTGTTATTGATTCCTGTTGAACCCTCAAGGTCCCTTCCAGACCTACAGTTCCATGATTCTACTATCTAAACCTTTGGAATGGGAATGGCTACAAATGAAATTAACAAAGCACATTGAATTCCTGTTGTTGGCAGTATGTTGCAAGATGGGTTAGTTAATTGGTTGGCTCAGGTTGTTGGAACAGGGCACCACTCCCTGCGGACTACACTTATTTAAAAGAGGGCTCCATACACCTACACTCTGCAGTCTTCTAGCCACTCACTGGGAAGTAACCCTTCATCTACTGCAGCTGCAGTCATGGGAAAATCAAACAGGTAATATGTATCAAGTGAAGAAATCTGCATCCCCTCTTTGGTGTGTACTGAAATGTGCAATGAGAACTTCATGAATAAGAGTTTGAGGCGGTTGCATGAATAGGAAAACCAAACAGGTAATGCAAATCAGGTGAAGACAACCCTGCTTCTTCCCTGGTGTGTAGTGCAACACAGCAGTGGGGAATGACCTTGCTGCATTTTAAGTAGCTAATGTAAACATACCCTTTGTCTTAGCCTTTATGTAGCTTTCCTACCTCTGGAATAAGCAAAGCCCTTCTGATTTCTCCAACTGACCTTTCTCTGCCTCTTTTTATCAGCCCTGCCCCCACCACCTTCCTCTTTGGAAATGACCCACTTCCTTCCTAACCATCCTGGCTGGTCACTTAACAAATCCACTTCTCAATACCTCCAACAAGCAGCTCTCGCCATCTTCCTCCACCAACCACCAATGTGTTTGTTTACATGCCATCTTCCAACTCAACTTCTCAAACTGGCAGGCTGTCAAAGGGCAAGAACCAGTTTCCAAACCGGTTGTGTAAGATAATGGCATTTTGCACAAGCTCAGAATGTGGTAAGGGATCCTCGCCATGACCAGATGCCAACATATATATTATTTAGTGTGGTTAATTGCAGAAACTCTAGGTGGTAAAGGGACTTGCCTAGTGTAACAGAGTGACTAAGAAATTGAAACCCAGGACTTATTTCCATAATATATGACTGCATTTGAACATTTCAGCTTGGTTAGTCATGGGCGGAATAGAAAATAAAGTTTGAAGTTCATAGAAGCCTTCTGGGTTTTTAGGGCCTCTCCAGCAACGTGGTGCCCTCTAGATGTTGCGGACTCCAACATCCATCAGCCTCAGCCAGCATGCAAAATGGTCAGGGTTAATAAGTGATGTAGAAACTGGGAGGTTGACAGATTCGTCCACCCACATCTTAAGTAAGACTCCCATTTGCCCTGTGACAAAATATTGTGGTTGGAGTGCTGGGAAACAGCAATATGTGCAACTGATATGTTACCTTGAGAGAAGATCTCTGGGTGTTATGCAACAGACAAGCAACAACTGCACATTTATTCCACTACCTTTTGATGACCTAGAAAGGTCCCCCCCCCCCCTCTTAAGCAGTCACCAATTTTACATACAAAGAATTTGGCATAGAGCTGGATCTATGTTATGTTGGTGGGTTACAATCATTCCTCTTCTTCCTCCACCCGCCCCCGTGTTGTTGTTGTTATTTCCTCTTCTTCTTCTTCTTCTTCCTGCTGATTTCTGGAAGCCTGCATGCACACAGTTGATCCTACTAAAGCCGAACATAGGAACAGCTTATAACAGGGTGAGAGAAAGGGAAGGAAAGGGGGATGGTCAACATTCCCATATATGTTGTTGTTATACCACCCTTCATCTGAAGATCACATGGCGGTTTACAATATAAAAGCACAAGTATACTTACCATAATAACAAATAAACATAATAACTCCACCACCACACACACATACAAGATCCCATACATATCTACTTCTCATTTCATTTCATATTTCTTTATTTACTTACTTACTGCATTTTTTATCCTGCCTTTCCTCCAAGGAACTCAAGGAGGTATACATAGTTCTCTTCCTCCCCATTTTATCCTCACAACAACCCTGTGGGGTAGGCTAGGCTGAGAGACTGGTCCAAGGTCTCCCAGTGAGTTTCATGGCTGAGCGGGGATTTGAACCCTGTTCTCCCAAGTCCTAGTCCAACACTCTAACCACTGAACCACCTTGGCACTCATTCAATGATGCTTACCCCCAAGAAAATGGGTAAAGGTTTGAGCTTTTATTTCCATTTACTCCGTTTTTGAAGGAGCACCCAAGTGATGTAAAAACGAACTTCTATTGTCCAAGTTGGTGGCCATTAGCTGTGAATTCTATAGCTTAACTTTGTGCTGTATGGATTTCTTTTGTCTGTCCCAAATCTGTCAAGAATTGCTCACCACTGACTTTCTCTACATAATTCTATACATTTATATCATGTCCGTCTTCCTTTTTTTTCTGTGCTAAAAGGGCTCAGTAATTGTCACCTTTCTTCAATTAAAGTTTTACTTTAATAAAGTTTTACTTTCATAAGATACCATGAAGGAGTCTACAGATGTACAGAGGTTAAAGGCAGATCAGTAGAGCTGAAAGCTTAAAGTGACTGTGTCCTGCATATGAAACTTAATAAGAATCTATCACTGGGCAAGTTGCTGTGTTTATTTGTTGTTCTTGTATTTACATGAAAGCCAATAAAAATTATCTGGATTAGAAAGCTTAAAGTGAATCACTGGTGCCATTAAGCAGATTCATTAGCATCTTATTAACAAAAAAATTAATTGGAGTTGCCTGAATTCAAGGTGTGTCAGTCAGGTCTGGCCTTACTAGGAATCAACATGAAGTTATTGCTTCAGGCAGAAAAGGGTGCCATTTTTCTGCCTTTAGTCTCTACTTCTATGTCTCATTGAAAATAGTATTTAAATACAGCTGCACTCAGGAGCAGTAACACAGAGCTATTATTTAATCCTTTTGTGACCAAAGCAAAAGTAATCTGATTGCCATAGATTTAATTACTGATTGTACTTTTAAGTATCTGATAGGCATAAATTTTAGTACTGATTGTACTTTAAATACATTTTCAAAATACACACACACACACAATTGTTTTCTGTAGTGGTCAGCTGCTGGACCCTTCTATTCATGAATAAGAACATAAGAACTCAAGACGACCCATCTAGTCCAATATTCTGCTCTCATGATGGTAAACCTATGGGAAGCTTGCAGACAGGACCCAAGTGCAGGGGCGTATGAAGTGGGGGGTGGAGGGGGTGGGCCGCCCCGGGTGCCACTCTTGGGGGGGTGACAAGATGGCCCTGCCTCCCCGCAGCTGTAGAGCGGCCGAGGGCGCGCGTAGTCAGTATGGGTGCCGCTCTCTCACGCTGTCCATACAGATTGCCGTGCATGTGTACTCTGTACAGGATGCCGCACATGCACACTCCATACGGACGTCGCACGTGCATCACCAGGCAGTTTGTCCCACCCTGGGTGCCAGAGAGGGTTCCTCTGCCACTGCCCAAGTGCAGCAGCACAAATATTCTTCAAACATTGCCTTTATTGAAATAGTGTGCACTGGTACCTTGGTTCTCAAACGCTGAAAACCCAGAAGTAAGTGTTCCAGTTTTTGAATGATTTTTGGAAGCCGAATGTCTGATGCGGCTGTCAGCTACTGCTTATGGGGCACCTTGGTTTTCGAACATTTCGGAAGTCAAGCGGACTTCCGGAATGGATTAAGTTTTGCGTTTTTGTTTTTGAGGGTTTTTCAGTTAATTTGTTTTTGTGACTGTGTGGAACCCAGTTCAGCTACTGATGGATTGATTGTGTGATTGCAGAAATGGATAAAAGCTCCCCATCCAAACAATAACTATCATCAGTGCACGCAAGAAAAAAAATTAATTTTAATTTTTCTCATCTACAATAATGTCTTATTTATTTTATTTTATAGTACAGTACATTGATTATTGCTTTCATTTTATGGATAATTGTCTCATTAGATAGTAAAATTCATGCTAAATTGCTTTTTTTAGGGGTTGTTTTGAAACGGCTTAATCCATTCTGGAACAGATTAATCCGTTTTGCATTACTTTCTATGGGAAAGCGCGCCTCGGTTTTGGAACGCTTTGGTTTTGGAACGGACTTCCGGAACCGATTAAACTTGAGAACCAAGGTACCAATGTATATAACTAGCTAAATTAATCCATTCATTGTACAACATAACAGCAAGATAGTTAATTTACGGTACTAAGAAACACTCAGCCATATATAGGGCTTGAGGGACACAGGAACATGCCAGAGGAGACATGAAAAGTGGCAGGCTTTAGGAATGCTGAAGCTTTAGCCGAAGAAATAATAACGCTGATGCAAGGAGAAAAGTAACAGGGCTTGTTTCTGGCCTCTGCAGTAGGAAAATGAAAAGTTATATTTCTTGCGGATGCAAAATTATTTGTTGTGCCGCTTTGTGGAACAATAAATGCAACTTGGTGCTGACATTGTTCAACACACTGAATTATTTTGCAGGGGGCTAAGAGGATTGGTTCAGTTTTGTCATTGCTGCTTCCGTCATGTCAACAATACAGAGCATTTTAATGAATATTTTACTTCTGTGTGTTGCTGCAAATAATTGCAACGATTGCCTGTACAGTGGCTATTTAAGGAATTTGGGGATTTGCTTTTAATTGTTCATTATTTTCTCGACAATGGCTTCCAAACTATCCAGTATTTCACTGAATAGGATTGTGCATTTCTAATTTAGTACATTTATTTAAAAAATTGGGTGGTGTATTAGACTTTAAGAATCCAGCCATTGTTCATTTTACCAAGGAACTCTGGGAATGGAGATGAGCAAGGTACAAACATAGCACAGCTCTGACCTTTGCAAATAAAAAGGGCTGACCATAAGTGACTATTTGAATAGCATTGCAACAGAGACGCAAACCACTCCCATACAGTCAGGTGCAGTGAGCTGATGTGAAACTACCCTGAAGATTACCAAAAGAAACAACCCAGCCACAAAGTTAACTTGGCAGTCATAAGCCCATGTCTGCATCACTTCTGCTGAAAGCAACAGAACTTTAAATTCTTTATTTTGGTTGAATAACACCCAGCGCCTTGGAATTTAATGTAGCCTGATGGCCTGTGTTCTTTTGATGTAATAAGCGTGGATCTGCACATTGTTTAGTCTATGCAAGGGAGAAATTTGACATGGAACTAAGCACTCTGTGAATTCATTTTGCCACTTGCTGGAAACTGCAGGAGAAGAGAATGCTCTTATGCTTGGGTCCTGCTTGTGGGTTTCCGACAGGCATCTGTGAGAACAGGATACTAAACTAGATTGGCCTGATCCAGTAGCTGCTTCTTGTGTTCTTGCATGTTTAAAACTTCCAATCTCACAGGTAAACTGTTCCCAGCTTCTTCTGGCATTATATACTAATAGTAACACGAACTTGTCCCAAGTTCTGGAGATACAGTTTTTATTACAAAGTTTGTGCTGAACATTGTCTGGATGATCATATATTATGAAAGAGATCCAACAGAAGCCCATTCACCTCCTGGAAGTTTAAGACTATTTAAGAGTCTTAAACCAATTGAACCAATTACCTCTGATTGCATGGTCAGCATATTTCCAGATGTTCTTGCCACACACATTCATTCTCCTGGCTCACACGATGGTTTCCTCATACATACCACATGATATTTTTCATACATGGGGATAGTATTCATGTAGCAAGAGAGGAAGCATATGTCATCATATGTGCGGTGAGAAGCATGTGGCTGTTTTGCTGTGAGAATGTGGAACAGGAAGCCGGACTCAACTTTCTTACCAATATGCCAGGGATGGAGAATCTGTGCCCGGCTCCCATGCTTGGACTACAACCTCTGGCAGCCCTACAGCTGGCAATCCAAGTTTGGGAAACCTTGGTGTAGACAATACAAAGCTAGATGGACCAATGGTCTGATTCAGCATAAGGAAACTTCCTGTGTTCCTATATTCCTAATTTCTTCTTAAGTGCAAAAACAAAAACTTTTCAGATTCACCACAAGGGATCTCAGCAGCAAGTGCAAATACCAATGTAGATACCAGCTGTCAGACTTGAGCAGATATATTGCCCAATGTACAACCACCTGTCAACACAAGAAGGTCAGAGTTGAGGTTACGTGCAAATGTGTGTCATCATCTTGTTTTTGGGGCAAATAACAGGCATCCTGAGAGTTTTAACTTCGGGAAACAGAATGTTTAAACCAGCAACATTACATAAACAGCCAGCTTCATGAGCGTCCTTGATCATGGGCAGTGAGTGCCTTCATCGTCGTATAGCAGCAATAAGTCCTGTTCCACAACTGGCTCTGCACTAAGAGATAGCCAAGGTGGTCTTCAGCAACCTCAACTTTTGCAGTTGGGCTCTGCCCTCCC
The DNA here is from genome assembly GCF_964234715.1 of Podarcis melisellensis. Classification (NCBI taxonomy): domain Eukaryota; kingdom Metazoa; phylum Chordata; class Lepidosauria; order Squamata; family Lacertidae; genus Podarcis; species Podarcis melisellensis. The sequence continues at coordinate 27,822,055 of NC_138538.1, forward strand.
AGGCCATGTGGAAAAAGATCTGTAAGGCAGGGAGCAGGTCTTCCAGGACTCATGGCCAAGATGTCCACACCATGGCTTGTCTCTTCAAACCTTGGTTTGTGTTCCAGCTGGTCTTGGCTTGTGCCTCTGCAATGTGGGAAGTGTCTGGGATGGCCAAACAAACCAGGTGCTATGCAGGCTGCATCCCTATCCAGAGAGAGCAGACCTTGGCTTAGTTATCAATTCACTAGTGGCATCCACACTAGGCTATTGTAATGTGCTCTATGTGGACCTGTCTTTAAAATTGCTACAAGATGCCGCCGCCTGACTATTGGTTGGAGCCAGGCAGCCAGAGTATATTACACCTTTATTGTACCAGCTGTGATGACTGCCAGTGCATATCTGGGCCCCATTGAAAATGCTGGTTAGGACTTTTAAAACCCTAAACAGCTTGGATCTGGGTTACCTAAAGGACCACAGTCTTCTGTTCCATCTTGCCCATACCTTAATATCTGCCTTGAAGCCCTGCTATGGTGGCTTCCTAGAATGAAAGTTAGACTGACAAGCACTTGGGTGAGGACATTTCCAATGGTGGTCTCACAACTGTAGAATACATTTTCACGGGACATCAGACAAGCCCCATCCCTTGCAGGTTTGGAAAGAGCCTCGAGGTGCCTCTTTACTGCAATGTGTAGCAAGTAATCTGATCAGAGCTGTAGAATTTGCACACATCAGTGGGAGCACTGGGTTGGCTCTGGCATTGCATCTGAGCAGCTGTGATCTTGCCACTGCCGTACTACCTTCGCCGTTTACCTTCCCGCCGGAGCGGTACCTATTTATCTACTTGCACTGCATGCTTTCGTACTGCTAGGTTGGCAGGAGCAGGGACCGAGTAACGGAAGCTCACCCTGTCGTGGGGATTCGAACCGCCAACCTTCCGATCAGCAAGCCCTAGGCTCAGTGGTTTAGACCACAGCGCCACCCGCGTCCCTGCCCCCACCTTGGTAAACAGCAGCAATGCCTCAATCAGGAGAGTGGGCATGTGTCACTACCCCACTGCACCAGCCACTTCTGCAGGTACATATTCAAATTTTTGTACTTCAAGGAGGAGGAGGAGAAGGCTGCCCTAATATAATTAGAACTGTAGTGTAACAGTTGGAGTCTAACTGAAGAAGTAATGCTTCCTATGGACACTAGATGGTACCATTGCACAAAACTAATTTAAGACTTCCTTGTTGGGGCTCATATTTCACAAATCCCAGAATGATGTATTTTGCTCCATTCTGAGGCTGCTTACGCACTGCGTCTTCAAAACACATCCAAAGTACATTCTTTACTTCTTCTTTTCCCCCAATACTCAGTGCTGTACATTAAAGCAGTCTTGCTGATCATGATCGGTAATATCAGTCAATTATAGCTTATAATATCCATTTAAGTTTCAACAGTGTTTTAAAAGAAAGGTTGGAAGAGCATACTTAACCTGCGAAACACAGTACGAATTCATTATGGAAAAAGAGCATGTTTTCGTTATTTTAATGGTCACGCCTACCAGTCCCCTCTGCAAGCAAACCCAAATATTTACATGTCCTGGATTAAGGTCCACATTTGGGTGTGCTGCTTTTCATATTTCAGAAGCTCTTCAAAAGTTTCGGAAATAGGAAAAACAGAACACGCAAATTTGGTACTCTTTCAATGCACCTATGCTTAAGCAATAAAGTACCCCATTGTGCCACAAAGGGAACAGCTGCTCTGTATCAGGGGGTGGGGGGCAGTATTTCAGGAACTTGGTTCAGTGCCCAACCTTCAGCCAAATCTTTATTTCTTTACTGTACTTTGATATGGATCCATGCTTCCAAAGGTTCCTCTAGAAAATTTCAGTTATCCTATAAGCCCTATATCTGGAAATAGGTAAAGCCTTATTTAAAATCTTTTGTTTTGTTTTCGTTTTGTTTGTTTTAAAAAAAACCTGCTGTTTTAAGGCCAAAGTTAAGGCTTTCTCATTCTGGCTCAAGCCCCACAAAGCCAGAAAACTGGAAACTAAGGCTGATAGCTTAACAGGTATGCCCAGTAACAATTTGCAATTATTTTGTAAAGGTAAAGGGAACCCTGACCATTAGGTCCAGTCGTGGACGACTCTGGGCGCTCATCTCACTTTATTGGCCGAGGGAGCCGGCGTACAGCTTCTGGGTCATGTGGCCAGCATGACTAAGCTGCTTCTGCCGAACCAGAGCAGTGCACTGAAACACCGTTTACCTTCCTACTGGAGCAGTACCTATTTATCTACTTGCACTTTGATGTGCTTTCGAACTGCTAGGTTGGCAGGAGCAGGGACCGAGAAACGGGAGCTCACCCCGTCGCGGGGATTCGAATCGCCGACCTTCTGATTGACAAGTCCTAGGCTCTGTGGTTTAACCCACAGCACCACCCGCATCCCTAGCGCCACACAAATTGTGCTTCCTTACAACTTACCCCCCACACACCCACATTTCTCCTTGGTGTTTCAAACCCAAATCTAGATGGAGAGCATTTGGGCAGCGGTGGGGAAAAAAAGATGTGCCACCTGTTTATGTATCTGTACCTGTTTTTATCTATCAAATTATGTTTATATATGAGTCAAACCACATACAAACATCTTGGCATTTTACCTTTTCTTTCACTTTTGTGAGTAAAAGAAAATATGAAACACTTTTTCATCAAGCATCAAATTAATGTTAGTCTGCAGTACTAGTGTACAGTACTTGCAGAAAAGTTAAGACCACCATGAATTTTCTGGACAGAAGGGTATTTATTTGCCTGCCGAGGAGGACGGCAGGGAGGGGACCCTTGTGAAAGAAAGTGGGTATATGTACGCATGTGTGTCTGAGTGTATCAGCGAGGTAATGGGGAGGAAAGGGAAAATGGAGTGTACTAATGTTGCAACAGGGGACGTGGGTGGCGCTGTGGGTAAAACCTCAGCGCCTAGGGCTTGCCGATTGCATGGTCGGTGGTTCGAATCCCCGCGGCGGGGTGAGCTCCCGTCATTCGGTCCCAGCTCCTGCCCACCTAGCAGTTCGAAAGCACCCCTAAGTGCAAGTAGATAAATAGGTACCACTTTATAGCGGGAAGGTAAACGGCGTTTCCGTGTGCTGCGCTGGTGCTGGCTCGCCAGAGCAGCTTCGTCACGCTGGCCACGTGACCCGGAAGTGTCTGCGGACAGCGCTGGCCCCCGGCCTCTTAAGTGTGATGGGCGCACAACCCTAGAGTTGGACACGACTGACCCGTATGGGCAGGGGTACCTTTACTTTACCTTTAATGTTGCAACATGAAGGGTGGTGGAAGGCACTCTGTACATGTTCAGAGAAGCATATTTTGGATGCAGGAAGCGTTGCAAGATGTCCTGGGCAGGGGGGGTTGCCTCATGGTAGCAAAATTAGTTGGATGTGGTGGCAAAAATATCCAAACTGCTCCTCCATGTTGAAATAATTGCATACCCCTGAATCAGTAAGGCAGACCTGCTAACGTAAGTCCATAACAAATGAGGGGGTTGGTTGAGCTGTGTGCTATTAGAACTGGTCCCCTCTTTGGAAAGCATTTTTAAAGGTTGACATTATGTCATGGCCTATTTTGGAACAGCCAGTATACCTCCTCCCTCTCCATTTCTTCCTCTTCCCACACAAGTGAGAACATATTTCTGTGGGTTAATTTCATATTATATTCACTGAAACCGTGTTCTTTGTGAGCCACTGCTTTTGGTTGAAGAGTGAAAATAATGAAGCAGAAAAGAGAGTGGAGAGTTCCTCTATTGGACTCCTGACTGAATTACTGGTTTTGGTTCTTTACTATTATTTCTTATCACCCAACTCCCAAGGCCACTTTTTCACACAGTACTTTGAACTTCTATTTACCGTCTTTCAGTGTGGTCTATTGTTTCCTTTTGTGTTCGTTCTCAAGTTTGTGCAGGCCCCGCCTCCTCTTGCTCTCTTCATACGCCACTGGAATACAATAGTAACTATACACTCCATTAATACAGTGGTACCTCGAGTTACATACGCTTCAGGTTACAGATTCCGCTAACCCAGAAATAGTACCTCGGGTTAGGACAGTGGCGTAGCGTGGGTTGTCAGCACCTGGGGCAAGGCAAGTAATTTGTGCCCCCTAACCCGTGGATTTGCGCCCCCTAACCCTAACCCCCAGATGTTGCACCCGGTGCGGCCGGCCTCCCTGCACCCCCCACGCTACGCCACTGGGTTAAGAACTTTGCTTCAGGATGAGAACAGAAGTCGTGCTCCAGTGGCGCGGCGGCAGCAGGAGGCCCTATTAGCTAAAGTGGTGCTTCAGGTTAAGAACAGTTTCAGGTTAAGAATGGACCTCCGGAACGAATTAAGTACTTAACCTGAGGTACCACTGTGAATTTCATTTATAAGTCAAATTCTAACTGAATGCCTGTCAGGGCCGGCCCAATACTACTACACTATAGATGTGGGTGGGTGTTAAATAATCCCCCCTTGCCCCCAAAATGGTAAACTTTGCAAAGAAGCTTAGGCATGTATTCTGCAGTACACGCGCTAAAGGACATCAATAAGAATTCACTGTCTCCTTACAGTACAGTGGTATACATGCCTCCTTCAGGTGTAAATCTCTTTGTGTTTAATGGATCTCGCTCTCATGTTGTGTTACTATGCCCCTATGGCAGCCATTTTGCGACTGGCACCCACGGAACTCTCTCAGAATTGGTCCAAAATGGTTGGTGAACCGTGTTGCAAGTATTGAGATTGTTGACAAACAAAGCAGGCATTTTCTCCAAGAGTACATCCCTCCGGCAACTGAAAAATGCCAGCATTGCAGAACATTTCCAATTGCCTTCCGTATAAGTACATAGCACATAAAAAATGCTTTTGCACTATGAATATTGATTCAATGTCCTCTTTTTGACATGTCACCAAATGAAGAAGAAGAAGAAGAAGAGTTTGGATTTGATATCCCGCCTTTCACTCCCCTTCAGGAGTCTCAAAGCGGCTAACATTCTCCTTTCCCTTCCTCCCCCACAACAAACACTCTGTGAGGTGAGTGGGGCTGAGAGACTTCAGAGAAGTGTGACTAGCCCAAGGTCACCCAGCAGCTGCATGTGGAGGAGCGGAGACTCGAACCCGGTTCCCCAGATTACAATGAAAATGAAAATATAGCTCCTTCCAAAAAAACTCCAGCATCACAACAACCAAAAAACACCTCAGGCAGTGTTTGCATATTATATCAATCTAAACACAATGCATTTCACTGACGTATTCCAGCTCATCAGCTCATTAGATTCCTCATGTTCTAGCAGTGTTTTAAATAAAAGTATATTAAAAAAAATAGTTTACTAGCCTGTAAAATAGAAATCAAATTAATTCTCATAATGTTTGTGGCAGTTATGACCTTTGCACAATAGCTTTTCAAAGTCATACCTATCAGACTTTTCCATGGACAAAATCAAATATTTGCATGTCCTGAATAAAGGCCCAAATATGCACACACTCTCATATTTCAGACTCTGGTGTTCCTTTTCTGCTGAAAGGTGAGGAAGAATTCAGGTGTTGGATTTCCTTTGAAACTCTTCCAACAGGTGACATTCTTAGAACACTCTTAGAAATTCAGACAAGCCAGACGTAAACTCAAAGAAATAAAACACAGTGGGTGAAAATCAGAGGTGCCCACCTGCCAGTAGAACAGACATAATGGGCACAATGGACTTTTCACTTCTGCTTATGCTACAGAGGTTTTGGGGACCCTCCAGGAGGTGCTTTGAGAGCCCCAGGGGAAAAGAAGAAGGGGAAATCCATTTATTGGATATCACCCTTTTATTCTAATTTTACACAAGTTTGGCATATGCTTAGTTTGCTTTCGGCCATGCTTCAAATACACAGAGTGGAAAGAAACTTGCAGTATGTTTATCTACATCACCAGACTTGTAAACCCCAAGCAGAGACAGCCAGAAGACACAAGCAGGAATTACACCAGTAGCCAAAATCCAGTTGGCCTCATGGACTATCTTCTATCTTGAGATTGGCATCAGTGCATGAAATTAACAACCCCATAGTTAGGAATTGTGTCGTGTGCAACTTTGTGTTTAGAAAAGCCCAAAGAAGGGAATGCAGCATCTTTCAGTTAGACCCATGGAGCATCATTTTTGTGGAGTTTGGTTTTCGTATTGCAATTTGGCAATGTTCCATGTTGTTTTCAATGGCTCCTCTAGAAAATTGTTTATCCCAGAGTCTGCAGCACCTAGGAAAGACTTAGTCAGCATACAAGTCTGAGACTTACAAGCCGACCTCAAGGCTACAGCTGCCCATTTTTTGTACCTCCCCCCCCCCCATTTTTCTGTGTCCCACCCACCCTCTGCTTTGTGTAGCAACTTGCCCAGCTGAGAATTATGGAGAACCCAGAAGCTTGCCACATTTTTGTTTTTGGTATTGATATTATTATTAGTCTAAAGGGTATTATTGAGATTTTAGTAAATACTGTCTGTTCTGTTGTTTTATCAGTTCGATATATAAGGAACTCTAGATGTCCTGGCAAAGCGCAACCCCTCCTTTGAGGCACCCTTCCCACAGATGTGGATTCCTACAGCTATTGAGCCAGCTGTCTGCAGAAATAACTGTAGGCAGGAGTGATCCTGCCCTCCTGGCCCAGGTATTGCCACCTGCTCTGCTCCCTGAATCTGGACTGGGAAGGTGAGGTCTTGCACACTTAGACATTGGTCTCTATTTCTCCATTGGTACCAAGGCTGTTTCCAGACTGCCAGTATTTTCTGGGAAGGATTTCAGTGTATACCGGAACTTTAGCTTTGTGTGATCAAAGTGGATAAAGTGCAGTGTCACCTTAGCACAACAAATCCTTTTTTTTGTGGTTTGTAAAGCAACAAGGAAATGCATTGGAAAGTATGGAACGAACAAATGATTAATGGGAAGACGTGTAAATATCCCACAAGCAAATTGAGAAGAATGCTGATTATAGTATAAACTGCCCTCTAAACAAATCAGAACAATTGCTCAATGAAGGCCGGACATAGTCTAACCACCGTATAAGCTTTGTACAAGCAAATCAAGAAGAATACTTCAAGTATTTATTGTTAAGCAAGAACCTCCCTCTCCTATAACTAATCAATTTATTGTGTTAGGCTGAAAGCTTCTATTTCACCCACTGCAATCTGTCACTCATGGTTTGCATGCTCTCTCCTCAATTGTTTTAGATTTTTTTGGCAGATACTGAAACAAAATGCAGTAAGGCAATCCAATTGCTGGAACAAGTCTTGGGGTGGGGCAACTGGCTAAAATGTTTTACAATGTTTTAAACAGTTCTAATTTTGGTTCCTCTTGTTTTTGTCGGGTTGGGGTCGGTTAAATGTTTAGTTGGGGTTGGCAGTTATTTTAAATTGGGTATAACTGTAAACTGTTATTATTGTTATTATTGGTTTCTATTGATTTATTGGTTGGTTTTTTGCCTGTATAGGATATTCTGGTTTTTTAATGTTTGATGTTTTGTTGTATTTTTATATACCGGTATGCTATAAGCCACCCAGAGTGGGAAACCCAGCCAGATGTGTGGGATATGATGATAATGATGATGATGATGATGTTTTCAACAAATGAATAAAAAGCTCTTTCTAGATCTGTGTAGATTCCCCTCTCTTTTTCCATGGATTCGTAGAATTAGAAGGGAATGGAGGTAATCTCGTCTGGCTACTTGCCAAACCACAATACACTGCAGGGTATTATGCAGAATATGCCTATGAATCCAAAATGGAACAACATGGAAAGATGCATATATAAAAATGGCATCATGTCGCTGTTTCATCTGCATTACATTAGATGAAGACCATCCAAAATAATGTCACTTCTAACCAGAGATTTGCAAGGCTCATTTAACAAACTCAAAAGGCTTCCAGCATACATCAGACCCAAAACTAGGTTGGCCTCCTGCTTTACAGGAGGACAGGCCTCTATTTGAAGGACTAACAGAGGACAGTCTTCCGGTTGAAAGAGTTTCCTATTTGGGAGGCTTCCAGGCCAGTTTAAATAGAGCAGTTGAAGTCTTTAGGAGCTGCTCACCAGTAGTTGCACCTGGATAGCAGAGTGAATATATCGACCTGACCACTTGACACATGGCAATTTATTGTGGGCTCAGCACAGCTCATTCACGCAAGCTTTTTGCAGCAAAGTTAATGAGAAGGTAATGAATTAGCAGCAGCAGCAGCAGCAACAACAACAACAACAACAACAATGACATCCTATTTCCCCATCCCATTCAATACAGGTTTACTATTTCCAGGTTTGCTTGTTTTTTAAAAACAAAAACTTACCATTTTCTGCAGAAATGGTAGCTCTGATTTAAATGAGAAAATTATATGGGACAGCAACCAGTTCTGCAAGTTTGCAACAAAAGCCGTCTTTGCACAGCCCTGATTGGCTAGAACCAGTGATATCACAAAGCCACCACTCCTCCCCATACAAGCTGTGCTAAAAAAAAATCTTGAAGTATGTAGAAGGGAAAAGACAAGTAAGTGAACCAGAATTCTAATTGTTGTTAGTTGCTTTCCAAATACAGTGGAACCTCGGGTTACATACTGTAACCCGAGACCCCATTAGCGAAAGTGCGCCTCATGTTAAGAATGGTTTCAGCTTAAGAACGGACCTCCAGAATGAATTAAGTTCATAACCGGATGTACCACTGTACAGGAGGAAATTGGACTGAACCTTGCAGAGAAACATGCATAGTGACACTTGTTTTTGGTACATCTGTATGCATCTAATTCTCTTTCTGGACCGCTGCAAACCAAGTTTAAGGAAAGTTTAAGGTAATAGTTGCAGGATCCATTTCTGTTGCTTGTCAGATCACTGGAAATCTAGGATTTTGGAATTATTATTATTAATATTATTAATAATATTCCGGTACATATTGAGAATATACCGGTACATATTGAGAAAGAATGACACCTAAGTCAATAACCAGCACAAACCAATGCTACTTCAAAACTTACAGAATCCAGATAACAAGATATTGCTTTTGCCCAGTGTGTTTTCAACTTAGCTGGAACAAAGCTGCTTTTCCTGAAGCCATCCCTTTCAGGGCTGACTATTCAAGTGCTGCTGAAAATCAGAGACTGGACTGGGAACCTGTGGCCCTCCTTGACCATTGGGCATGCTGGCTGGGGCTAATAGGAGTTGAGCCCAACAACATCTGGGTGACTACAGGTTCTCCATCCCTGCCGTAAATGAACTCTGTGCATCTTTTCATTGAGGCAATGCTTTTAAAATGATTGTGCAAACAATATTTATTCTTTTTGTAGCATTCTATTTAACCAAGGGAAATTCATCATTAATGAGTACATTCAGAATGGTGTATGTTATCAAGATAGCCTCATACAACAAATACTGCAGTTCTTTTAAAGCAGCCAAATAGGAAAAGAAGTCATAACAGAGGATTACACAGAGTGAGAGCCTTTGTAAACATCCACCAAGCCTTGTGAATGCCGGATGAAAGGTCTATCAACAAAACAGTTGTTCTATCTATCACTTAATTGTCTCCTTAATATTACATCACTGTCACGTATTACAACTTCCCATCTTTTCAACATCAACATGTTGTTGTTTTTTGTAACAGGAACCATGTAAAACAGATAAGCTGCCCCCAATCCACTTTAATAAATACTTCAACATATGATCAGGGTAATTGAAACCTTATTCTTCTATACTGCTGAATACAAGTGGCACATTGCTTGCAAAACCTTCCAAGTTGGTGGTCTGGTAACTCTGCTTTATCAAGAAGTGCCAGCTTCCCATTCTTTCAATTCCTAATTAAATATGACCATGTTAATTTTCAATAGTGATTCTGAGTACAAAACCATAAAGATAGTTGTTTTGATTTAATTAACCCAGAATAAAGGATGTTATCTTAAGTCTGTGCCAGCAGTGCTCCATATTTAAGAGTACAGTGTCCCTGGTTTTTGTAGAATGTGCACATTTAGAGTTTGAGTGAATTTTATATGTTGCATGCTGAAATACCATAACCATATTTGTGATAATACAACAAGCAATAACTGCACCCAAGGGCCATTTTTGGTAATTGTGTTGTTGTTTTCCTTGGGCTTGGATCTACAAAGGGCCCTTTTCCAAGTTTGTACAGAGAAGAAATATTCTGCTCGGTAGAGATTTCTGTGTTCTGAGGTTTTTTTAAAAGGCTCTGTTCTATACCTTTTCCTCTGCTTATTTATGTAAACTGGAACCTACTTAGAACAATTTTTGAGAGAGCAGCATGCTTCTGCACTCTGCATTATAATTCATGCCCATAAATCCATGCTGCATTTATTCTATGAAATCCAGGAGGTTACATCTGGCGCTTCAAGAGAAGTGCACATTTCTAAAAGATAACAGGACCAGCTCCATCATTAGGGAGAGTGAGGTGGCCACTTCAGGCAGCAGATTCTGTGGGACAGGGGGTGACAGTGACACGTTGGAGGCAGAGATGTGTAGGCTGTGTGATCCGTCCTACACTCCTTAAACTAGCCAATGTCCAATTGTCAATTCCATACATGGAAATAAGGGGGCCATCTCGTCCTTTACCTCAGGCAGCAAACTATCTCTGGCCAGCCCTGTCCACAAAGGAGCCTGCAGTGGAATAGGATAAGGACTGCACATCCCAACACAACAGCCACCCTAAACAAAATGGCAGACACCAACTGTGCTATCGGTTGCTCTCTGGGCGGAACATCTTCTTGAGGACTGCCACACAGGCAGGGGCAGAGCTGTGCTCCTCCTGTGAGCAGGCGGCATCCTGAGAGGTCGATATCAGCACCGGCTTGTTGAACAGCTCCCGAACCCCCTGACGGAACTTGGGATCCCAAACACTGTAGATAGCCACGTTCCAACAGCTGTTGGAAGTGAGGATCCAGAAGGCGTAAAAGGAGAACTTGCACCATTGGTATCCCACTACTGACCCCACAACAAATACTGCAATGGGGAGGAAGGAAACGGAGAAAGCAAAAGTCAGAATGCCAATGGTCTTGGCAGCGGTAATGTCTGAGAAGGAGACCTGGTTGCTACCGCCCTGTGCCTCTTCTCCCAGTTGCTTCCGTTTCTTGCAGTATTGGTGGACGGCTGCAAAGGTGATGACATTGATCGCAAAGGTCCCACTCAAAACTGAGAAATCAAAGACTGGGTACAGAAGCATGATATTCCAATGGGATTCAGGCGGCTTGTCTGTTGGAAAGGCATAGTTGCACATCTTGCTGCAGGCATTGTACTGGAAGGTGATATCAGGGCTGGACAGCAAAGGCACCACTGCCAAACAGCAGCTCATGGCCCAAGAGGCCACAATGAGCCAAATAGTCCTGCGCTTGGTGATCACTGCTTTCCTGTGCAGAGGCTTCAACACAGCTACACTCCTCTCAACTGAGAGCAGAAAGATGGTGCTGATCGAGACAAAGGTGCAGCCTGCAAAGATGGGCCCAGTGATGAAGCAGGCAGGCTTCTCATATTTATCCATCTCTGGTTCCATCCCCCAGGTCAACCTATTCACCTCCCTGTAAACAGAGTAAGGCACAACGATGAGCCCCACTGCCAGGTCAGCTAGGGCCAAGGAGGCCTTCAGGTAGCCTTGGGAGGTTCTGAATTGCCTGACACGGAAGAAAACCAGGAGGCTCACCAGATTGCCGAGGCTGATGACCACCACCAGGAGGACCATGAGGAACAGCTTGCAGATGTCCCCAGCAGAGGCCTGGCTCCAGTCTGTGCAATTGGGGCTCCTGCCACTGCTGTTTCCCAACATTGACCAGGTTGTATTTCCTTCCTAAGACAAGCAGGGAGCTACAAAAGTTACAGGCTAAGGTTTCTTCACCTCTGAAATTCCATGGGAGGTGCTTCACAGGGTGCTTCCTCCATAATGAATTTCCAGAAGCAGAGTTTGCAAGAAATAGCAGCACAAAGAATTTGAGTGGAAGTCCGGGTCAAACTGCAGCCTATTCACAAATGTAGAATAGACTGCTGTGCCCACAAAGATGTGAAGTGCAGATCCACACAGGAACAAGCTTGAGGTGCCAGTCAGGCTCCCACTCAATCTACTGTAACAAGTTCCTTCTCTCCCTCCCTCCCTCCCTCCCTCTCTAACACACACACAGGAGTCTAACTATAGTAGTGCATAGTTCACACAAGCAAAGAATTAGTCAAAGATCATCTGCAAATACTGTGATCTTGCATCACTTTGTTCAAAACACACCCGTTGGTACTGCAATGTCACACAAACCCTCAGATTTTTGCAGAAGCATCTCTCAGGCACACCTTGCACGCGCCCGCACACAAATATAACAACAGACCCGTCACCAATCTTATATGAGAGCCCTTGAAGTGTTCAGGTGGTATTTGCCCTGGGATAATACTATGAGATGTAGGTTGCAGCTATCCGACAGACTATCGCTCCCTTCTCCCACTCTTGAAGAGAACTTTCCGTGCCTAGACCTACTAGTGTAACAGCAGCCTCCAGCGTAGTAAAAGCAAGGAAAGGGCGAGTCTTAACGTTCCGCCATAGATTCACATGCTGGCAATTTCTCGCATCGGTGAGAAGTCTTTACGCGGATTATCTGCACAGTCTCCTCCTCAAAACAAAGCAAAGGAACAAAGCAATCCTCGGGCCCTTTCCTGGAGTTGCCATTCAGATGCGCTCCGAAGTGGCTCCGCTCTTCTGGAAGGAACGTGCGCTCGAAAAAACCAGCACAAACTGGGAGACCCATCAGCCTGTAAGGCTCCCTGTTCGCTCTCTCAAGCTTTGCGGCGCTGCGCGCAGCTCCGGGCTGTTTTCATCCTCTGCTTCTCCCCGCATCGCTAGCCCGACGGCCGCCTCAAAGTTCAAGGCACCCTTGGCGAGAGTCCCTGCCCCAACTCCGCTGCGCTCTCGTCCTGCGGCGTTCCCGTGGTTGCTCTAGAGACCAGCAAGACGCTTCCCGCGACAAACAGCCTCTCTTCTGCAACCCGAAAATGTGGTTACCCGAAAATCCATGCAACAGGTTCCTGGAGCTTCCAAAAAGGGGATGCTACCGGAAACATTCGCCACGCGCCTCCAGATTGAATATGTCCAGAACTCTCTGCTCGCCAGTCCTTCGGCTGCTCAGCCAAAGCTAACCCACGCGCCTGAGTTTCCAAGTCTTCTTGCGTAGCTGCTTTTGGCCTCCGGGGACTGGGTTGCGGACGGCTCTTGCCCCATCGCGCGCTCCCTGCTTCTCTCACCTAAGCGAGCAAAAGGCGAGGGGCACTGCAGACTGGAGACGCACGAAAGAAGGCTGCCGAGATTCTGGGCGAGATTATTTGCAGTGCTGGGGGCGTTGCTCAGATTTCCCCCGCACTCGCCGGCTCCAGTTTGGGCAGAGGGGGTGTGCGAGGGGAATGGGTGTTACTCCAGACATCAGGGTCAGTTTCTTCTGGGAGCGCGTGCGTGCGGGTGCTCCTAAGGGCGTGCTCCACATTGGCTGGCGAAACGCAATGTTGCGTTATGCAGCGCTGCGTCCCCGGAGACCACAGGGGCGTTGTGGAGGGTTGTCGCTCTCATCCTACGATCAATCACCGGTTTCCTATTATTATTATTATTATTATTATTATTTTATTTCCCCGTAACAATTCGTTGGACAAAAGAAACCTCTCGAAGACCAGTCGAATGAAGAAGAAGAAGAGTAGTTTGGATTTGATATCCTGCTTTATCACTACCCGAAGGAGTCTCAAAGCAGCTAACATTCTCCTTTCCCTTCCTCCCCCACAAGAAACACTCTGTGAGGTGAGTGGGGCTGAGAGACTTCGAAGAAGTGTGACTAGCCCAAGGTCACCCAGCAGCTGCATGTGGAGGAGCGGAGACGCGAACCCGGTTCACCAGATTACAAGTCTACTGCTCTTAACCACTACACCACACTGAATGGGCGTTTTCCCTGCACCACTTTTTAATACAGGCCCAGTTCCATACACTCTCGAGATTTATTGCTAATCCTTTTGTCATAAACATTGCTACGTCTCTCCCTCCCTTCTCAAATTGCCCTTCAGTTGAGAACTTAAGAGACGCCTCTCCATACACAGTGGTGACGTCAGGGGGGTGGGGCGGAATAGAGGGGCAGAATCGTAGAATCCTAGAGTTGGAAGAGACCCCGAGGGTCATCTAGTCTAACCCCCTGCGATGTAGGAATCTCAGCTGAAGCATCCATGACAGATGAGCAAAGGTGCACTTCTAGTGAGTGCCTGTTTGTCCCATCCTCAGATTTCTAAGAAAAATTGATGATGTGGTGGCACTCCTGTGTCCAGCCTTCTCTTGGGAGGAGTCCTCTCTTTGAAGGGATGTCCTGCAAGTGTTGTCTTTGTCTGTTCTCATGTAGAAATTCACTGCAAGGTGAGTTGGTGGTTAACTGGACTTTATCTCCAATGTGGCCTGGGTGCCTGCATTGAGTAGAATCCAACCTCTCCTGCCAGGCCACATCTTTAAGCAAAGGATCATAACTCAGTGGTAGAGCAGCTGCTTGACATACAGAATGTCCCAGGTTGAATTGCCAGCATCTCCTGGTAGGAATGGGAGAACCCTCTGCCTGAAACACTGGGAAGCTGCTGGATAATCACCACAGGTAATCCTGAGCTAGTGAGCCAATGTACCGGTAAGTCAGTTTCCAGTGTTCTCTGAGTCAGCTCTCCAGGAGCCAGCCTCCTGTGTCATAGCTGCTTCTCACAAAGGAGCCACCTGCCAGATATTTAGCTGATAACACATACATTACATCCCCCCGTCTACCAGTAAAACATGAAATGAAAATATCCCTAGATGTTTACAGCAAGGAAGCAGATACAGGGCTAAATCATTGCTTTCTATTGTGCAACACAGTCCTCCCATCCTTTGGGTTTGAATTTCCTTCCATACATTGAATAGTTGTTGCTTTCACTTGCTGGTGCTTCTGGTCTACAAGCACGTTTTTACCTCTGAAATGAAAAGTGGAGGTGTTTTGAGTGGGTGGGCATTTTCAGGGCAAGAGTGATGGGTGGGAGGGGTATATTTAACTTTTTCCCCAGTTGCTAGTTTTGCTCCTAGTGAGGTAGCAAGAAAACTGCTTGCGTATTTGCAATTTGCAAAGTTAGGCAGGGTCTGGTATGATGTCAAATAGTTTAAACAAGCCAGAAATTCCCAGAATGATAACAGACACTTCATATTAAAACTAAAAGTTCTCACTGTTTTTCACATTTCTCAACCAACAGAAGCTGTTTCAGTAAAAGATTAGTCCTTGTCCTCATTATGTCTCTCAAAGAAGTCTATTCATCTCCTGATGGTTAAAATGTGTTAATGATCTGCAGATCCTTCACAAATCCTTCTCTTATAATATTGGCCGTCCAGACATAAATAATCTCTCACAGTAAAAGATAAGTTGCTCACTTTAGATTTCCAACAGAACTTGGTTAAGTGATCATCTATCAAGTGTTTGTGAGTCCTCTCCAAATCCTTCAGAAACAGGAAGTGCAAGCCATCCATTTGGACAGAGAACAGCATGAACTTCAGAGTAACTGACAAGCATGAAATAATAATGTCACAGTACTTGGCATCATTTCATTCTGCCTAATTTTTTTCACTCTATCCTTGGGGGCACCCTAAGGATGAAAAAGCCTGAGGAAAATGCTCCCCAAAATGGCGCCGAGGTAAGACGCTCTTATCGGAGCTCAAAGAGATCTTTTAACTAAATGTTGCTGGCTCTCCTCCTTCCTTTGGATTTTATTTCCTTTCACTATTTCGCTGTGCTTTTGAACATCTTATCTTATCCTCCTCGGTGCCGAAGGCTCTCAGACATCCCCTCCCGGGCATTAAGGCACTCCCTCCTAGTTTCTCGTTGACTCCTTGTGACAAACTTATTCCAAGATCCAAGGATCTTTAAGGACTTCCAATGGGCTTTTAACCCTAAAAACCACAAATTCATAAAACCACAAATTTCTCCCACCACCTCTAACTTCGTGGACCCCCAAACATCTCAGTTGTTTTAATAAACAGAGATGAAGGGGGGGTACTCCAAAGGAGTGCTATAATTGGACCCAGCTTTAAACTCCTCGCAGCAGCCTAGCCAGGACTGAATGAGAATTAAACGAGATTGCGACCTGAGAACTTTAGCGCTTTATCACTCTATTAGAAGTCTGATCTCATTGACTTAAGAAGAATCTAGCAATGAGAAGACCCAAAAGACTCAGGTGTCTCGATACAGAAACTGACACAGAGCCCTCTGGTTTCAAACAGAGTAATCTAGATAATTACCTGCTACCTCAAAAACAGCACGTATCTCCTCCTAAAACCTTCCTCAACTCTTTACATGGAAAGACAACTGAAGAGATATCCCTAGGAATAAATGAGGACAAGGCTACTACTCCCATAACCGAGGCACAAGCACTAATTGATAGAAAGGTGGAGCTGCTGGAGGAATGCTGCCTATTGACTGCTCAAACTGTTCAAAAAATCTTTGAACAATTACAAAACATCTCCAAGATGCTGGATAACCCAGATGAAAGGAGGCAACTCACTCCCTTCTTGCCATCCTTAACAAGCCCTGGAGATAAACAGAACAAATACAAATTTATACCTCTAAACCAGCCAAAAACCAGAGGAAGCCCCCCTCACTCAATCAACCTGATACTGAGACCATGTGAGATTGTTCTTCACATTTTTCCATATAGAGGGTCCCTACCTTACTGGGAGTCATCTTTCTGGGCCAGACATCATCTAAATCTGCTCCTAGGCCTTGAGGGTGGAAGCACTGACTTAAAAGCAGTCAAGAGGCTCACTAACGATGTATATTCCAAAAAAGTACTACTAAGATTTGGTAGCCATAGAATTCCAACCAAAATCTTAAGGGAAAAGGCTCATTTAGCCCAGAAAGGAATTATTCCGCGCCGACACTTTGAAGATATACCACCCAGACCGTTGATTGCATCTAAAAGACAGAACAAGATGAACAAGGCCATTCCACCAGAAGCCGACATCTGCCCTACTCCCGTGGAAGAGCCCAGTAGATGGGAGAAACCGCAGCCAGCTATCCGGGAAATCACCCAAGAAAAATCCAAGCTCCCAAACCATGCGACTGTAGCATCAAATAACAACCTCGCCCTTGACACAATAGACTGGACAGTCCCAGAAGAAGAAGATCTGCTGAGTAACTTTACCAAGTTACCAGATAAAGAACAAATAAATATACTCAGTAAATTGACGAAGTTACAGGCCAGATTGACCGAAATTCACCAACAGGGTCAACAAAATGCAGCAGAAACAATACACAATCAAACTTTACACTTACCAGCCCTTTCCCCAAAATGCATAGTCAAAAAGAGAGCTACTAATGGAACTTTCAAATGTATAGATGCAGAGCTTCAAATCCAGCCGCCTTTAGAATATGAAATGGCAAGGAAAAACTCCAGTAATGAGACCACAAATTCCTGGCTGAGATATCAAATACTAGCTCCAAACGAAATAGGTACCCCTCATTTAAGTACTACAAAGGACTCTAACATTGCTGAACAAAAGATGACCTCCAATAGACCTGACACATTGAGTTCAACACCAAATGAGGCCAAAGAAATGGAAGTAGAGACTGAAAACAGTCCTACTGTCCATAATAGTCCATCAACCACAGAAATTTCTCAGGAACAAGGAACAGCAGCGACAAATGGCTGTATCTGCACAAGACAAAATCCCTCGCTGGACTCAATGACAGAACTAGAATGACTAAATGCTGTCAACCAGCCACCAACTCAAAAACGGATCCTACGCTTGCTGTCCTGGAATATCGCAGGGTGGGGAAACAAAGACGGAGACCCAGACCCAATGAACTTCCTTAAAGACTTTGAATTAATACTTCTACAAGAAACATGGTCAACTAGAGATATTAAAATCAATGGATTCACCTCCTATACGAAACCCGCATTGAAAACAAACGCGAAGGGTCGGCCGAAAGCAGGGTTCTGTTGTATGATCAAAGACAACTTAGGGTTTGAAATCAAGCAACTAGAAAAATGCTTACCACTTGCACAAGCTCTACTTTTAACCCAAAAAAATGATACTTTGCTACTTGTAAATGTCTATATCCCCCCAACCAAAAACAACAGCAGCAGTGAAAATTGGTCACAACTAACCTTTTATATAGAAAATTTGACCGATAAATACCCAAATGCCTCACTGATAATAGCAGGTGATTTCAATGCCAGAGTGGGAACCAACAATGAACAACTATGTAGCAAACTAAATTGGAATACTGATAATGATATCGCACATGCCCTGAAAATAGGACGATCCTCCAGAGACAGGGTTGTAAACAACGAAGGCCTACGCCTACTTGAATTATGTAACAACTTTAATTTGCAGATTGTGAATGGTTCAACAAAAGGTGATAGAAGTGGGGAGTTTACATACTTCTCCCCCCGAGGATGCAGTGTCATCGACTATATTCTTGTCCCTTATAATATCATAAATTCGATCATGGACCTCAAAATTGGAACGCGCACTGAAAGCGACCATCAGCCATTATCGTTGTCTATAAACTTAAAGGACGAAACCAAAATAACTAAGCACAATATCATAGAACCTTCTCAATACAAACAAATGACCCAATTAAAATGGTCCCAGGAAATGAGTGCAGCAGTGGGGCAAAAACTTACAGCCAACCTGAGAAAACAAGTATTATCCAACTTAAAGACCACTAATTTCTACAGTGATATACCGAAAATTTATAATGAAATCTTCTAAATGTTCGTAGAGCTTAGTACTCCACCTAAAGTTTGGGTACTTAAACATAGCGCTAGCCCTTGGTTTGATGATGAATGTTTCCAGCTAAAAAGAAAACTGCGCCAAACATTTAAAAATAATCGCACTAAACTAGAGCCCTCTTATCTTGATGAAAAAAGAAAATATCATTACATTCTGGCCGAAAAGAAACAGAAATACGCAACCCAAAAATGGCTACAATTATTCGACTCAATTCAGAGTAAAAACAACAAAGCGTTCTGGAACTTAGTGTACGGAGGATTGAAAGCCGAAAATCAACTAACTCTACCACCAATTGCAGAATCCAAATGGTCCCAATATTTTACATCTGTATTTAACAATCTACACAGTGAACTTAAAGGAAATGAAACCACTAAAAATAAAATTAATAAACTCCAGGAGTGGCCAAGGGTAAAGGAAGAGGAAATTAGAGAGATAGTTAAAAATTTCAAATCGGGGAAATTTCCTGGGCCAGACGGTCTACCAATAGAATTATTTAAGACCTATATAGATTGGTGGGCAGAACCCTTAGCTCAACTGTTTACTCTCATAGATAAATATGGGATCATACCTGAGATATGGTTAAGATCAATAATTATTCCAATCTTTAAAAATGGCGACCCAAAAGAACCAAGGAATTATAGACCGATAAGCCTATTATCAGTTATAGGGAAAATCTACGCCAAGCACCTCTTATCTAAACTCCTTACCTGGATGAAAAATCTAAATTTACCAGGGAAAGAACAAATAGGTTTCTCCAAAGGTTGCTCTACACTAGACCACTGTCTTATACTTATGCATTTGGTTGAAAAATACAGATCCCAAAGGCAATCTAAGATATATGCTGCTTTTGTAGATTTTCGTGGTGCATTCGACTCAATTGACCGCCCAAAGTTGTGGAGGAAACTCGCAGAATTAAAAATTGATCAGCGCTTATTGATTCTAATGCAAAATCTGCACTCTTCTAATACCTGTCAAGTCAAACTTAACACCAAAGGTCACCTTTCATCAGACATCCCTAACTCGAAAGGGGTAAAACAAGGGTGTATTCTTGCCCCCTTCCTATTTAATTTATTTTTATCAGACTTGCCAGATTACCTTCAAAAAATAGAATCACATGCCCCTAAACTTAATCAGAAACCAGTTCCTCTCTTATTATACGCAGACGATGCTGTCCTACTATCATTAACGTGCTTGGGTCTGAAACGTCTTATATCTTCACTGATCCTTTACTGCGAATGCAACAAACTCTCTATAAATTATGAGAAGACAAAAATTTTGGTCTTCTCGAATGGTTGGAAATTAGAGAAATGGAAAATAAGAGGGCAAGAAATCCAACAAGTGAAAATCTATAGGTATCTGGGAATCTTATTCCAGAGCAATTTAGGGTGGGCAACCCACCGCACAAATGCCATAAAACAGGCAAAGTGCACTTCATCAGCAGTTGCCCGTTTTTATTATCAGAAAGGTAATCAATTTATTCCTGCGGCCAATCAGATATTTCAAACAAAAGTGCAATCCCAGATACTCTATGGAATCCCGCTATGGGTCCAAGCATATAACAGTGATCTAAAAAAGATCCACTCCAGCTTTCTGAGACGTATTCTTGGACTCCCAGCTATGATCAAATATGAAACAATGTGTGCAGAAATAGGCATACACACAATGGAATATTGGGCACGGTCCACCTCAATAAAGTACTGGTTACGCTGCCATTTTCGCTGCCCTCCATCAAGTCTGCTCGCTGATTTGCTCAATGACTCCTATAAATCAAGATGGTATCAGCACCTCGAAAAAAAGATTGAATCTTTAGGTATCGAGCTGGAGCCCCTGTACAATTCTAATGAGCAATACATTTTCCATAATATCCTAACTAGACTAAAGGATGTCGAGAGACAAAATATTATGGCAGCTGTAAACAAAATTTGCTCCCCCATATTCTATGATTTAAATATCTTAGATAGCAGAGCCAATTACGTCACTAAATTAATAATCCCAGCCCAACGTAGGGCTTTTATGCTGGCCCGTTTGAATGTTTTTCCCTCAGCATTTGTCAGGGGAAGATATCAAAACATTCCTAGAAACAAGAGATTCTGCAGATGTTCTATGAATGTCCCGGACACTATAGAGCATATTCTCTTTCATTGCCCATTGTACAGTACGCTCCGTCAACGCGTGCTGTCCCCTCTCTTGGGTGGTCTGGAACCCCAGCAAGGTGAATGTGTGGGACTCTACCTATCCGACGTTGACCAAAGGGTAACGGCGGGGGTAGCCGAGTTTTTGGTAGCAGTCCTCCAAGGAGCAGGTTAACAAAGAAAAACATTGATTCTATATGTATATATATGTATATGTATGTAGCCAACTGCTGCCCTTTTACATATATTTCAAGGCCTTTATATGCTATTTTCTCTTCTATGGTTTTATTCGCATAATGCCTAATAAAGGTTTGATAAGTAAGTAAGAAAAAGCCTGAGAAGATTTGTCCACTCTGCATTTCCAGCACTGTTATCAACCCTCACTGGAGCCTGAGAGAAGTGTAGTTGGTCTCGAATCAGGGATTTAGCTGTCTGGCTTTGGCCGGACATCCTATTCACTGTGCCTTCATGATGGCTTTTGCTCATGCTGCAGCTGTACATGACCCGTTTTCCATACTGTTAGCACCAGCAAAAGTGTTAGGGCAGGCACACTCTTTCATTTCCAATCAGTGCATATCCTGCTTAAATCCTACAACTATTTATGCCTCAAATGTTCTGGTTTGTTTTTGAACCAGTTTCATTGCACTGTAGCCTCTCTAGATAGCAGTATTGTGATAGCAATGGAGAAGCACTGGACACCAGGCTAAAGCAGAATAAATCCTCCACTACTATTATTGTGGGAAGGCCATGTTGCAGAGTACACTGGCAATAAAATAGCAAGCTGTGGGGGGGGACAGGGGTGCAAATAGGCACAGCTGGTGGGAAGAGCCATTTCTTACCTGCACTGTTGAAGGGGCAAAAGTGTGAAAGCTTCCCTTCCCATGCCATGGTTTTGGGGGACCCTATACCAGCCATTTAAAAAACTAATTGCTATGTGAGTGACACATCATGTCCTTTGACTGACCTTTGCCTTTATGTAACCATAGCTTCCCACTTCCACAATACCATACAAACTGAGAAAAAGTCACCTGAAGAACAAGTATTTCACTCTTGTTTTACCGAAAGTCAAATATATGGGCTGTTTACATGGGCATGCCTTAAAATAGTTCAGCTGCTGTCTTAAAAGATGTACAGACATAATTTTTGGTGGTGGTTTCTCCCTGTAACAGACCATTATCAAGGCTGGTATATATATAAAAAATAAATTCTCCCAAGATTGTTGATCCAGCCCTGCCAGGCCTAAAGTAACATCGGAATCCTAGAGCAGCCATGATGGAATGAAATGGATATAGTAGTGAAGGGCATGGGGGGAGGAAAATCCAACCTCTGAGAAAACAAGGAAAGCGCTTGTGAGTCAAAAGTGACTCCTTTGAGGTACTTCTTGGGAGGTGGAAATGCTAATCTCCCGGCACAACTCCTTATGTCACAAAGCTGCTAGTCCTACTCAGAGTAGACCCAAGGAAATTAATGAATATGACTAACTTGGGTCCATTAATTTCAGTGGGTATATAATCTGAGCAAAACGTAACTGGTTACAACCCCTAGGCCTATTTCTGATCATAAGATGTAAATGTCCAGACGTCCAAGTACTTCCTAAATATCTTTCCTGTTTTGCTTTCTCCACCTTCCTTCCTTTCTCTTCTTAAAGAACAATAATCTGACAAATGAAGGCAAATAAAGATTTTGGATTGTTCTTCCACCTGCTGTCACGTGTTGCTTTATAATGATGTTTTCAGCCTTACTTAGGTTTCAAAAATCTCTCACACAAAGTTGTTGTTGTTTAGTCGTTTAGTTGTGTCCGACTCTTCTTGACCCCATGGACCAGAGCACGCCAGGCACTCACACAAAGACTATTCAAATAATTATAGCTATGTTCTCCTTTAGTTCTATATTTGAAACAGGAAATGTTTGGCTATTGTTTTTGAAACAAGTGTGTGCCCAGGAGAGCTGCTCTACAAGACAGGTGGAATGGGTAGACTAGAAAAGGCAAGTTCGTCTGGCTACCTAGACATAAATTAATGGTTAGACATGTCCTTGCCATGGCCCCAATGGAAAAAATATCAGCTAGTGGGCATGGGATAGCTTCCCAGAATTCAGTGTGTTTTGAGGGGAAATGGAAGGGGAATCTTAATGTAAACTATCCTGAAAGGTAGTGTGTGCATTAGGAAAGAAGCTGGTTAACCCAGAAGTTAGAACAGGATTATACTTTCAGCAGTCCTGCATTAAACCATCTTCCTAAACATACATTCTAATTACATTAATATCTGAAGAAAATATTAATTACATTAATATCTGAAGAATTAATATCTGAAGAAGTGTGCATGCACACGAAAGCTCATACCAAGAACTAACTTAGTTGGTCTTTAAGGTGCTACTGGAAGGATTTTTTTTTTTGTTTTATACATTCTAATGAAAGTGAGATTTAGTCAGCAGTCAAAGGGCTCGTATCCATAGTACTTTTTAAAAGTGCCTAGTTTATTATTACAATTACCTCCCTCTGCTTATTTCAAACATGATGGCTTTTAGCTGTGGGAGCTAAGCACCAGCTTGCGCAACCTGCTGTTCAAACCCACACCCACCCACTCACACTCCAGAGTCCTAATGAATCCAGATACACAGCCACAAAAAAAGCTTTTAATGGTGTTTGATGATTTAAGGAGAAACTGGTAGCATTGTAGCACAAATGGGAGGAAGAAAAGATTGGAAGACATGTGGAACTGAAAACCACACCTACAATGCTGAGGACTTCTCCCAGAATTCATGCCATGCTGTTGGAAATACAGTACAGTGATACCTCAGGTTACAAACTTAATTCGTTCCGGAGGTCCATTCTTAACCTCAAACCATTCTTAGCCTGAGGTGCGCTTTTGCTAATGGGGCCTCCCACTGCTGCCAGCACACAATTTCCGTTCTCATCCTAGGGCAAAGTTCTCAACCTGAGGTATTACTTCCAGGTTAGCGGAGTTGGTAACCTGAAGTGTTTGTAACCCGAAGTGTTTGTAACCTGAGGTACCACTGTATCTGAAATCAAACAAAATGGTGCAATGGAGAGACCTGGTGGGGTTTTGTTCCAAAGAATCGTAGCCTTTCCAGGATTAATGAAGCATAATATTACCACATGCCCTAAGATGCCCTAAGTTATTACACAGAATTTATGCGCTATAAGAGATGCACATGATATGGGTAGCTTAGGAAATTTTCAGAAGGCTGTGGTTTATCCTGTATCTTCAGCAAGTAAACTGAGGAAAAAAGATCAACAATTTAGGGGTCTCCCAGCCTAAAAAAAAAAAAAGATCAACAACTTTTTTGAACTTCGGCAACCCTAAGATAGATGGGTCTTTTGTTTGCAACAAGGGCTGCCCTGTAGATGGTTCTCTCTTGCATTTATACCTTGTCCTGGAAATTTAAAGATAGCATACGCACCTGTCCATAATTAAATAATTAATGGCACAATCCTATACTGAAGATCCATCAGCTGAGGGGCTACTGAAATCAGTGGAATGTCAACTATGCCCCTCACCATGACAGAGAAGGTGGCCGAACACCTCAGATTTGTTGACAAACCCTTTCTGCTTCTGAAGATACACTGATGGATCGAGCAAGTATTTTCCACCCATGTGTTTTTCCTCTCCATGCCAAGTACTCCTTGATTACAGTAACTTAGCTTCCATGTCATGCGAAGCCATGGTTTGTTTTAAAGCATAGCTTAATTGTGATGTGCCTCACCTCCCCTACCCCCAAACTGTGTTCTACTTGTTTAAAATAAACCACATGTGGTAAGCCAGTAATAAGACAAAGGACTTGTGCAGCAGAGCAGAAGGCATGTTCATAATTAAGTCCAAGTCTGGCTTAGCAAGATATGCAAACAAGACATTCTATTGGCCTAGCAGCTGTGTGTCTCTGGTACTGGCATAATGTGAGAACATAGCTGTCAACTTTCCCTTTTTTGGCGGGAAATTCCCTTATTCCAGTGCCATTTCCCGCTGCTTCCTGCTGCTATCCTAGATTGTTAGATATCCGGTAGACTGTCCCTGGGACAGGTGAGGCTGCTGATCCCTTATTTTCAAGGCTGCTGATCCCTTATTTTCAAGGCTGCTGATCCCTTATTTTCAAATCTGAAAGTTGACAGCTATGTGTGAGAATAGGATTGCTCACTCAGTTCACTAGGTCATATACATATTAGTTTATACAATCTTAGGTTGCCTCCAGATTACTCCATTATTCAGAATTCATCCTGATTCATTCATACAATTATTTGCAGAGAAGTTAAACTATGGTGGTTATTTACTGAGAATTCATTCTGATTTGTTAGGTGGGACTCTGCCAGGGAGGTTGCATCAAGCAATTGTTCTCCCATGTTTTCCGGTGTATATTCCTGTCATTTTCCTT
The DNA here is from genome assembly GCF_964234715.1 of Podarcis melisellensis. NCBI lineage: Eukaryota > Metazoa > Chordata > Lepidosauria > Squamata > Lacertidae > Podarcis > Podarcis melisellensis. The sequence continues at coordinate 27,847,314 of NC_138538.1, forward strand.
ATTGCAAAAAGTCTGGTTTGGAGGAGGGGCCATGTGCAAGTGCACCAAATCAACTTTAATTGTGCAACCTCAGTTTGGCAGTATGTAACTGAATCCACTTGAAAATAACAACAATCGGGAAGTGCCATTATTGTGTGAGATTGCACAGCGGTAGAGTAGCAATACTCGTTCTGAGCCACACATAGTCCCCTTATTAATAAAACACATCTCACCTAGGAAAAAGTTGTGAAGTTCAGAATGGGTTGCAGGTGCCTTAAAAAAATCTTCTTGCTGAATTCCTTGTAAATTGTTTTCTGTTTTAAAACCCATTTAAAACCCGCATGAGTCACACTTGTTCAACATTGTTCCACTCACAACCCCAACTCCCAGATGGAGCGGAACCCCCATATGTGAAATTATAGATCTGGTCTATGGTTTCCTATAATAACTTTATGAATCACTGCTATTCATGGCCTTAGAACCAAAGCACAACACTAATTCAGAAGCCAACCAATTACAGCACAATTTTTTAATATAAGAAATGCTGTGGCATTACAAAGAAAGCTGACTTCACTTCTGCCATAGCTTTTGTTATATGTTGTTCAATAAAAATTACCCGGGGTGATGAATGGCATGGTAAACCTTCACCGACTCCACCTGCAGGTAAGGGCTGATTCATACCTATGTAATGTCCCCATGAACAGACCTAGCCCCATGAAGCTCAAATATATATATGTTTAAAACAATGAATGGTGTTTAAGATTATGTGAGATGCTATTAAGGCTCAGCCTATTTCATAGGTCGTTGTTTCACTTATGAAAGTCATCCCGTTGGACAATGAATTCATGCTGTGATGAGTTTGCCAGCTACATCACAGAGAATCTTATTATTACTTAGAAAGAAAAGAAGACAAACAACTGCATTGTCGATTTGGAGTGAAAACTCCAAGATTGCATGGGACACGGTAAGCAGTGACTTGCTACATCATTGAACTAGGACTAGGTGAGCACATCAGAAGTGTGTTGGCTGATCTAGAGCAACTGTGACACTGGAGGCAAAACATAGCCTCCATCGTGGCAAGTAGCAAACTTATCCTATATGGTCAAAACAAATTTATTTATTTATTTATTTATTTATTTATTTTGACTGCATCAGACCAACATGGCTACCTACCTGAATCTCTTATCCTACATGGATTTGTCTAATCTTCTTTTGAAGCCATCCAAGTTGGTGGCTGTCACTGCCTCCTATGAGATCAAATTCCATTGTATTTTCTTTCTATCTGTCCTGAAACTTCCATCCTGCTTGTGTCATTTTAGTCCATTCAATTTAATATTTGCTCTCTTTGGCTTTTGGTTCTGTCTCAAGAATGATCACACCTGTGCAGAAATAGACTGGGACCTCCTGGATGTAAAGCATTACCACCACTGAGCTACAATTTGCACTACTAAGGTCTTGTTGCCCTTGACAGAAACTCATTTAAAGAGACCTTCCAGCTTTCCTTGCTTTTAAGAGCTTGCTATTCTCTGTTTCATTATTCAGACCCATAGCTTTGATTTCTCTATTATTCTATCCCCAGTTATTCAATTAGCAGGAAGACTTTTCCTTTGTGCTTCCAGTAGCAAAGAGAAAATAAATGGTATGCTCTGTATGAGGCATACACCACTTCTCTATAACATTAAAAGGAACAAAAAGCCAGTTGTTCTGAAGGTCTGTTAATGCAAGAGGACATCTCTTGCTAATGAAAAGCAGAAAGATGCAGTCCACTGAGTAGAATAAATCTGAGTCATCAACACTACTGGCTCTGGGTTTCTAGCAAGGGAGTGTTTAACGAACCAGTGCTTTTCTGTTTATGAGGTCATTTCCAAGACCTTGTGTTTGTATTGCATTCTTACTGCAACACCTTTATGGTCTTATCTGTAATATACAGAATTTCAGTACTAAATGCAATGGTCAATCAACCACACTCTGTATGATAAGCTACTGTTTTATAACGGGTTTGCTATTGCAGAGGGCCTTCTTGGTAGTGGCGCCAGCCCTGTGGAACGGCCTCCCATCAGATGTCAAGGAAATAAACAACTATCTGACTTTTAGAAGACATCTGAAGCCAGTCCTGTTTAGGGAACTTTTTAATGTTTGATGTTTTTTCACTTCTTATTTTTATTAATAATATTCTGTTGGGGGCTGCCAAGAGTGACTGGGGAAACCCAGACAGTTAGGTGGGGTATAATTAATATTTTATTATTGTTATTATTACCCATGCCTGATGCAAGGAATTTGGTCAAGCGGATGTCACCCAATAAGGACTCCATAAAACCATCAAATAGCAAGGGAACTGAAGGGTCTGCTGTGCTTGGAATTAAGACTATGGAGGGCAAGTTCATCAATAGCATTCCTATACACCATGGAACCTCATGTAGCCAGAATTGCATAATCTGTGCACAAAATGGAGATATCAGAACACATGGAGGAACCTTGAGGTTTGCAGAAGTCACCCCCCCTCCAAAAAAAAATCCTAATTGTGGCAGGGTAGAAACCCCAGAACAGGCAATGGAGGACTGAGCATGCTCAGTGGCCATGGAATGCTAGCTGATGATGTGGAGGGACAGAAAAGAAGGCGAGAGGGGCATGGAATGAAGTAGGCTTGGAAAGGGTATGGCCATCTTAAACAGGAGCATGGGTGAACCATGCTCGGATCCAGCAAGGCAGGTTTGCAGCGATGCTGCTGGACTACAGCTACCATCATCCCTGATTATAGGCCATGTTGGGTGGATTGATGGGTGTTGGAGTTCAACAGTATTTGGGGGTCCACAGGTTCCCCACACCTATCTTAATAGTTGATCACCCATTATAATGAAAAGATTCTCAGTCTTTAAACTTCCAATGATAGATTTTAACCTTGTATTGTCTTCAGCATTCCAGAGAAAGTGATTCTACAAGAGGACAACTTGTTGCATTGCCCAACCATTTTTACAAGTGCTCCTCCATATCTAGCAAGCCTGTTTTGCTGTGAATATGAATCCATTGTCTGAAGCTCATTTCTTAATGTTTCTGGTTTTCTTTTCTGCAGTATTTCAGATTTTTTCGGAGAAAAACAGTTATCATCATGCTATCCCCCACCCCCATCTCAGTTAAATACCAACTGTAGATTCCACATTCCACACATTTTATCATTGCGATATAAATTAAACAATCACATGGTTACTTTCTCTCCCCCTGACAGTCCCATGTCTGGTTTAAATCATCTGCACACACTGTGCTGTTCTTGGCCACCAACTACTAGCTATCTCTCATGAACTCGACCTTGAGCATTAGCCAGAATGCTTACATAGAGGATAAAGTAGAGGTGCCAAAATAAAACAAAACAAAAATTCCTTCCAGTAGCACCTTAGAGACCAACTAAGTTTGCTACTCAGTTGGTCTCTAAGGTGCTATTGGAAGGATTTTGTTTGTTTGTTTGTTTTGACTATGGCGACCAACAAGGCTACCTACCTGTAAGTAGAGGTGCCAGTTAGGCTGGGGGACCAGTAATGTAAGCTATGGAGGTGCTGAACTCAGAACCAGGCCATGACACTGAGCTTGATCCACAGTCTGTCAACCAGAAGCCCTCTGAATCACAAGCCCCAAAACTGGGAACACCTCCTGAGCCATAGTCTCCCAGAGGGGAGATTTTCCTCTCTATACCAGGATTCTCATGCTCCCCAGTGCCTTCTTGCCAGTGATGGCAATGCACAAGGCAGGAGTTTGTGGCTATGGATCACAAGACTCCAGGCCAGAGGACTGCCCCTTTAAAATGTTCCAATATTCAAGGTGGAGGCGGAGCCTGGGAATGGTAGTTGGCCCCAAAGGCCTCCAATGGTGTTCCTGGTCTTGTTGAAAGTAGGTTGTCTGCTTGGAACTATCCAAGGTCCTGTACACCAGCATGACCCTACAGTACTTGCTACAACAGACTAAATCTCTTTCAGGTATCCATTGTGGTTTGTGTGTTCCTGTTATGATCAAGACATTCATTCATTCAAAGAATTATGCTCTCACAAGGCAGTTTACAGAATGACGTTTTGTAAAACACTTTAATTTACGATACAATGCGATATCTTTATTGTCATTGTCCCATACAGAACAATGAAATTGAACTCAACAATTCAAATGCAGCAAATCACAGTTGCTATCATTAATTTAAAGCTAGCAGCAACTACAAAGTTACCATGTTAGAATCTTTAGCTACCATTTATTAACCAAGCATAGATTGAGATAAAAATGTCTTCAGAGTTTCAAAAGGCCACCACGGAAAAGACCTGTCCCCTAGTAACAGCCAATGTAACAGCTCTGATGCTGACCATAACAGGCAGGATCATATAGCTATAAGTATCCTTCAGATAATCCTGGTTCTGCACAATTTACATCTTTAAAGGCCAAAGCCAGCACTTAATCTGGTTCTAAAAATAGGAAGCTGAATTGATACCATAGGATCTGAACACCTAACTCCAACAGGCATTCTGACTGCCACATTCTGTACTAATTGCAATTTCCAAATCCTGTTCAAGGGCAATCTATTGTACAGCACATTGCGTCAATCAAGACTGGATGTAGCCAAAGAATGTGCTACTGTTACTATGCCCACTTTCTCTGGAAAGGCTGTGGAACTAGCCAGAGGTGGTATAAAGCACTCCAAGTTGTCAGTGCCACATGAGCCTAGGACAAAATGTGGCATATCCCTATATACTTAGTGAGCACTGCCATGTCTGTTACCTGCATGGTGCACTTTGGTTTGCCAGTTCTGGGGAACTAAAAATCAATACCCTCTATTCCATGGCACAAACCCAGTGCCTAACTATTGCAGAACTCCCCAGAAGTTGTGGACTATAAGTCCCAGCACTCCTGACCATTGGTCATGCTGGCTGGGTCTGATGAGAGTTGTAGTCCACAGTGTCTGGAGTCATCCTGAGGACTATCATTGGCATAACCACTACAACAGGCTTTAATCAGCTGATTTGGCTAACTTCCCAATGACTGAAGGGCTGATTAAGAAGAAGGCTATAAAGAGATAGAAAAAACCCTTCTTCACAAACATGGACTTTCTCATACTTCTCTTGAGCTTATTAATAACACCAGCTGGTTGGTGTTTTTCTGCTAGGAAGAAAGTGGGGAGAGATAAAATCATCAAAGTAAGTGTTTGTGATTTTTAACTTTCATGGCATGTTTTGGACACAGTTTGAATAAGTTGCATTCTGCATGCAAAAGGATTATGATAAGCAGAAAGGTTGACTATAAACACTGCAAGGAAGTAATAAGGATATTAGACAGGATTTTGGAGTATTCTTTATCTCCCACCTTTCCTGCAAGGAGTCCCAGGGGAAGCACACAGTTTTCCCTGTCCTTTTTTATCCTTACAACAACCCTGTGCTGTAGGGATGGCTAAGAGATAATGGCTGGCCCAAAGTTAATGAGTGAGATTCATGGCTAACTGGGGATATGAGCCTGAGTCCCCAAACCCTAGTCTGATACCATAACCACCCTAACCTCCATCACACTGGACCTGTGGAGAAACATGTATATGTTTTTAAAGCAGGTAAATATTAGTGACTCTCTCAGTGTTGGTCTTCAGGAAAACCCTAAATACTTCTCTCCACATTGCACTTCGTTGATTTTATGGTGCTGTGCTTCCATAATGGTTTTATCTTCCACTGTTATCTTAACATTGCTTATTTTGTTGTTAACTGTTTCAATAATTTTATATAGTATTGCATGGATCTTTTGATTAAAATCTATATGACTACACTGCGGCTGCATACATGCCACAAATTTAAGGTTCATCATTAAAACATCACCCCAAATAATCCTGGGAATCCTGGTAGTTTGTTAAAGATGCTGGGAATTGTAGCTCTGCGAGGGGTAAACTAAAGTTCCCAGAATTCTTTGGGAGAAGCCATGTGCTTTGAATGTATGGTGCACATGCAGCCTGTATCAAACCTTTACATGAACCCACCACAACCATCAATTCATATGTTTTAAAATGTTATATATAAAATACCAGAGGTGATTAACCTGTAGCCATCCAAGATGTTGTTGGACTACAACTCCCATCACCCCTGACCACTTGCCATGTTGGCTGGGGATGATGGGAGTTGAAGTCTAACAACATCTGGAGAGTCATGCTTTGTACCATTTTCTGGTATCATTGTGGAGACTCTTCAGGGGTTCAGGTTGGAGGTCTTCCCTAGCCCTGTTACATGAGATTATGTAGCTTAGGTGCTAGGGACTGAATCTCAAACAAGGCAGGTGCTCTGCTGCTAAGAGCCTTCTCCCCTGAGTGTGGCCTTGTGTGGGAATTGTTGTCCTGTGCTTATCTTTGACTACTATGAAGCTACCTAGATGCAATGAAGTAACCCAACGGATGAAATTAACAGCAAGTGTATAACTCCATTGATGCAAACTAAGTTCTGTTGATTTACACACACGTGTACATTCTCGTGCAATTAGTAGCAAGCCAATGCTCTTTTATAGTTGATGTTTGTGCCTTGGTTTTTTATATATATATATATCCATGAGAGAGTGGGGGAGAAGGAGAGCCTTGAATAATACATCTGTAAATAGTTCAGATATGTTTGCTCAACTAGAAATATTCATAACTGCTATTCATTGTGACAACTTAATCAGATTTATGAAATGGTTTGAGAGGCTTGAAGAATCAGGGGAAATGAGAAGGATGAAAAAAATCTTTTATATTTTTATTGTTAAGGGAAAGCGTTTCTGCTGTTGCGGCGACAATCACCAGGCTGCCACGGAAACACTTTTGCAATGACGACTGTATGTTTCATAGCTGCCCAAGAGCATATAAATAGAGTGCATCACACCCTTTCCTGATTTTTTTCCTAACCTGGTTATTCAGTAAGCAGGGAGCCCACAAAATAGACCCAAGTGGAAAAAAATCCATGGTATTCTTTATACAACCAACCTCCCTAGGTTTACATGTCCGTAGGGCAAACTCATATGTAGGGGAAATTGTAAATAAATAATGAATACAGTGGTACCTAAGGTTCCATACGCTTCAGGTTATATATGCTTCGGGTTACAGACTCTGCTAACCCAGAAATAGTACCTCGGGTTAAGAACTTTGCTTCAGGATGAGAACAGAAATTGTGCTCCAGCGGCGCGGCAGCAGCGTGAGTCCCCATTAGCTAAAGTGGTGCTTCAGGTTAAGAACAGTTTCAGGTTAAGAACGGACCTCCAGAACGAATTAAGTACTTAACCCGAGGTACCACTGTACACCACGAGCAATGTCACATTTTGTGCCTGAGGGTATTGGAGGGGAGGCAAAAGAAGCAGTGAGGTACCTTTCCATTGTGCTTAGATCCAGCACCATGATCCACTGGATTACTGCTTTTCACACAGAGGCATGAAGGGTTTTGAAGAGCAGAAAGCTGAGATGGTTAAACCGGAGACCACCAATCTTTTGAGGCTTGTGGGCACATTTCGGATTTTGAGCTTCTGCTGTGGGCACAACCCCCTCTGGCCGCTTCTCTCTTCCTGCTTCCAGATCAAACTCTCCGCCCTGTTCCCAAGAGACAGAAAATTAAAAAGTGTACTGCACAAACACTTTGCTTTTGCAAAGGATGTGGGTAAAAGTCAGATGAAGCAGAATTAATATGAGCCTTATTCAGCATATGGAGCTGAAAGAGGACGTGAGAAGGAGTACACTCTATCTATTTCATCTGCCAACTCTATCTACTTTTCAACAGAGAAAAAGCTAAGCATCCTCACCACCTCATTTCCAAGAGGGCTTTACGTCTTGAGGGCTACTGAAAAGGAGGAGAAGGAAAGCTTTTATCCTAAATGTCCAAGAAATCTTGCTGCCCTGCGCTGTTTCTCTCTGCCACGAAAGACAATAAAACCTGCTGAGTGCATCAGTGCAAGGCTTTCGTGAGCAATCTTCTTATAAATGAGTACAAATAAGGTACATTGGTTATAAAAACATTTATCATAGGAATCAACAGGCCACTGCTGGCTCTGTAGCAATGGTAATGGTGATAGCTTGAATAAACAAGCAGTGAAGTTGTAGCTGAAAGGTTGCTAAGAGTTCAGGAAATGTAAGAAGTGCAGTAGAAATAGGCATTCTCTTGAAAGTTACAGAATCATAATACAGATTCATGTCTGTTAACCAGTTCCCCCCACTGTACTTTTTTTGGCCAGTGTTTTAGAAAACAGATACCATTTTTGTAACCTTTTCAGTATCGTTTTTTTGTATATGCTGCAAATACAAGTGAGAGAAACAGTTTGAATGAGACCAGCAAAGGGTATTCTAAGAAATGCTATGCTTAGATGGTATGTTCATCATGTACAAATGTGGGACAAGAGATTATAAATGCCATGGAGCTGGGTGGTGATTAATTCTTACAGTTATCCCATAAATATCTAAAAATAGCTGTTTCTTTCTTTTCATCTCCTAAAATCAAAGGAATAACATGTAATGAGGCTGTGTTTGCTCTTCTGAGGTCAAGGCTGGAAACGGAGCGGGGATCAGATTGTGTACATAATTGCTGTCCAAAGCCTGATTTATCTTTTTATTTTTGAGGGAATAAAATGTAAGCCTGGAACCTTTGCCACCTTCATTTCATGTGAAAAGTGGTGGTGGTGGTGATGTAAGAAGAAGAAGAAAATCTATTGCAGTGACAATTTTGTCTTGTGACACTACTCTTTCTACAGACACACTTTCTTGACCAAGTGAGCAGCATTGGACACAACAAAATTTACTTCTGAATAAACATGCTTAGTGTATATGTGAGATTACGATTTTTATGCCCCAGTGTGTGTCATGTGACACTTGTTTACACTGAATTGCATTTGTGATTTTACTGCTCATTCACTCAGTTTGGAAAAATCCTTTTGAAGCTTTTCGCAATCTCTTTCCTGTTAACCATCCTGAACAAAAGTGTTTCATTTAAAAATTGTATTTTTAATTCTACAGTTATAATTATAAAGCTATACAGGCCCTGCTGAAAACCTGTCATGGTAAAAGCCTCAGAAAAGGGGGGCGGGGATAGGAAATGTACAGGCTCCATTTTCAATGTGAGAAAGCCAGTGTGGTGTAGTGATTAAGAGCGGTAGATTCGTAATCTGGTGAACTGGGTTCGCATCTCCGCTCCTCGACATGCAGCTGCTGGGTGGCCTTGGGCCAGTCACACCTCTTTGAAGTCTCTCAGCCCCACTCACCTCACAGAGTGTTTGTTGTGGGGGAGGAAGGGAAAGGAGAATGTTAGCCGCTTTGAGACTCCTTAGGGTAGTGATAAAGCGGGATATCAAATCCAAACTACTACTACTACTACTACTACTATTCTTCTTCTTCTTCTTCTTCTTCTTCTTCTTCTTCTTCTTCTTCTTCTTCTTCTTCTTCTTCTTCTTCACTGGCATAGTTATACAGAGCTAACCTTAGCATGGGACAGGCAAACTGCAGATGAGACTTTGCCTTATCCAGCAACATTTTGGTTGTATATTTCTGTCTGCCAGGATGAACAAAAGGAAAAGGATGGAAAGCTTAATACACCCTTTAAGGTTAATGGAATACCCTCCCCAGGAAGACCTGCCCTAGCCCCTACCTTTTTTTGCGGGGGGGGGGTGCCAAGCAAACATGGCAAGAGTGCCAACATCTTGTCCCATTCAGCTGGCAGCAAGAGGGTTCTTTGAATTAACATCTCCAGCCTAAATGAATCACATATAGAGCTGAATATTATTTTGTTTGCTAAATGTTATCAGCCATGTGAATATGGATACCTGGCTATTTGATAGTGACAAAATCAATATGGGCTTCATGTTCAAGGGCCTAGACAGATAAATCCACCTATGGGTAAGATAATTTTAAAAAGTCAAATAAACATATTCAAACAGATGCATTACATGGCAGCAGATGTACAAACATATAAGAATATTATTAATCACATTAGCATTTTAATAGCTGAAGAGAGATGCAGGATGGCACATACGTTGTATCCTATCACTGGCATAGTAACGTGGCTCTCTTCCTTGTGGAGAGCAGAAGGGGATTGATAGCAATATGGTTCATTGCTTTTTCATTAGCTGATATGCTCAATACATCCAGGTGTTTGAATTGTCTGCCTGTAGAACATTCATAATTGGAAAAATCTAGGACTGAACATGTTCAAAATGTTGCTGCAGAGTAACAGTTGTATTTAACATTTCATCAAGTTAATTACTAGCACTTTGGAGCTCTTTAGAAGGTCACATAAATCATGACTAGATAGGTCACTGGTGGCAAAAGAACATTCCCAAGAGTAATGGAAAAGGAGATTAATAGAAAATAGAGCACAACAGTTCTTGGGTTAGAACAAACTAACTTGAAACAACCACCATCCAGTATATATGAATAGCAGAAGAGGGGATCCTGAAGTTGCCAAAATCTGTGGCACCATCCATGCAAAAGAGAGGGGTAAACACAGGCATAGGGGTACCCTAAGACTTACAGAGCCCCCAAAAATATTTTGTGGAAACCTAAAGGAAGTACCATCATGACCGTCTCTTGGTGCAGATCAGGTCATTGAGCCTAACTGCTTCTGGAGGAGGAATAAAAACTCACAGGGAGAGGGAATAGAATGGAGTATTCTGTTCAGGGCATAGCTGGTACCCTGAACAAAAATACTCCACACTGCAACATTTTGTTGCAGGACTCCTCTTTAGAATCAAGGAAATTGCATCATTGCTATTCTCCAACTATTCTATTGCCTTCAATGTTTGCCTACAGGCATTCTCTCCTTCCTCCTCCACAACCCTCAAGTTTTCCTTGCTTAGAAAAAAAATCCCTTAGGGATGCATTCTTAAGCTGGAGGTCAAATTCATTTGATTTGCTTGGAAGATGTTTTTTTTAAAAAAAAAAAAACAAACCCAGTTAGTAAGATGCTTAAGGGATATGCAAAAGCTTACTTGTGCATATATTATATATAGATGCCTCACTAAAGTTGGATAAATAGGAATGCAAAGAAATTTCAAGGGTCCCATATATCACAGCCTCTGTTGATGTGACTTGCCACAAATACATTTGCCTGTGATAATAAAGGACATTCATGTGAAACTCAGAAGCAGTTATACTTTTTAGTCTTCTAATCTGCTGCTGCTTTGGTTTTGTTGTCTTTGGCAGATTGCGTTACTTTAAATTGTTTCTGCTTTTGCTGTTTTACTGTTAGAGAGCCTTAGGACATTCGGTTTACACTGAAAAGTGATGTAACAATTTGAGAAATCAGGGTGTGTAAGTGTGTAAAGGAGGGTGATTGCAGTCTTAGTCCAGCTTTTTGCTTGGGTGTGGGTTAAACCACATAGCCTAGGACTTGCTGATCAGAAGGTTGGCGGTTCGAATCCCCACGACGGGATGAGCTCCCGTTGCTCAGTCCCTGCTCCTGCCAACCTAGCAGTTTGAAAGCACGTCAAAGTGCAAGTAGATAAATAGGTACCGCTCCAGCGGGAAGGTAAACAGTGTTTCCGTGCGCTGCTCTGGTTCACCAGAAGCAGCTTAGTCATGCTGGCCACATGACCTGGAAAAACTGTCTGCGGACAAATGCCGGCTCCCTCAGCCAATAAAGCGAGATGAGCGCCGCAACCCCAGAGTCGGTCATGACTGGACCTAATGGTCAAGGGTCCCTTTACCTTTACCTAAACCGTACATGTGAGTCATGAGTGTGTGTGTGTGTGTGTGTGTGTAATTTGCTCACCTCCCTGAAACCCCATCCCACTCCAGCTTGTGGGAGGTGACAGTCTGAAGTAGGGAGCCTAATATACTCATGGCGTCTCCCTGCATAACAGGTCTTAACTGTAGGGTGGAGAAGGCTCCCTGCTTCACACAATGCCCTCCATGAACTGGAGGGGGCCAGGGGTGGCAAGACAAGGGGTGAAGCTTTGTGTGCACCCACCACCCCACTTGCCAAGCTCATGTGGACGACCTACATCTGAGCAGACTACGTAAACAGGATCTGTGCTTCTTCATCAGGGATGCAGAAAAGTGTTGACTAAAAGAAGCCAGTATGTTCTGAACCAAAAAGCCTGTTGATCAGAAAAAATGCAAAATGGCTAATATTTTAAAAAAAGCTCCCTACTGTACAATTTTGATCCCCTCACTCCCAGTTGTAACTCCTTTAAACATTCTATTGCTCTACATTGCAGCAGAGTGGGCTTGGCGTGGTTGTTGACACCACCGTGACAATGAGTGTTGTGGCCCCACCTGCACTTTCCAGCTTTCAGAGTGTAAACCAGGAAAGAGAAGATTTTAAAGGGCCTAATACAAGCTGTACAGGGATATAAGATACACAAAACACCCGAGCTTGGAGATTAATTGACTCTAAACATCGGATCTGCATGCGTAAGTGGAAGAGGTGTCATTAGCAGGAGTCAATTATGGCTTAAATGGTTTCAACAAATGCTGACTCATGGTATTTACAGAAGCTCAGCAGCAAAGCCACATTTCCCCCATTTTCAAAAACTCTGTAATTTAGCATTTGGTGGAAAGAAGAGTCATATCCTCTGGCTTCCCATAGCATTATGAAATATATTTCAAAGTTCCACTAAGAGGCATTTATTTAAATAAATAAATAAATAAATAAATAAATAAATAAATAAAGACAGACAATTTACGCATATCTATTAGCAATCACATCCCCAGTTTGCTAGTCAAAATAATATAATAGCAGCCCTTTCGCCTGAGACCAAACATCCATCTACTCCAGCATACTGTTACCCCAAAGTGATCTAGCAGGTACTGGCTATGCACATGCCAAATATTCAAAGCACATTTAAAGCTCTACTAATCACCGAGCTGTAGCTTGCTAAAGGTGTCAGGGACTGTAGCTGAGGGGTAAACTATAGTGTGCAGGATTCTTTTTTGGCGGAGAAATGTGCTTTAAATTTGCTTTTAATGCATGGTGGGTATACAGCCACATGGTGGAATTACACAAAACAGACACTAAGGGAATAGATCTCTTGCACCGTTGCTACCCTAATACATGGCAGGACTGACCCTACTATGTTGCAGGGCGAAGCAGCTGCATCAGGCGGCAGATTATCCAAGGCAAGGAGCAGCAGTGAGGTGTTCGGAGGACAGAGCGGTGCTTGCTGTGGATTCCACGTACATAAAGAAACCACACATATATACACACTGGGATCTTTTTTCAGAATATGTACCGTATTTTTTGCTCTATAAGACTCACTTTTTCCCTCCTAAAAAGTAAGGGGAAATGTGTGTGCGCCCTGTGAAGCGAATGCAGGCTGTGCAGCTATCCCAGAAGCCAGAACAGCAAGAGGGATTGCTGCTTTCACTGCGCAGCGATCCCTCTTGCTATTCTGGCTTCTGGGATTCAGAATATTTTTCTTCTTGTTTTCCTCCTCCAAAAACTAGGTGCGTCTTGTGGTCTGGTGCGTCTTATAGAGCGAAAAATACGGTATTTACTGTACTGTATTCAAATAAATGGGGATAGAACTTGCTCCTTAATTGTTTTTGTCTAAAGATTACAACTGCTTCCTTTTGAAGCAAAGGCGTTACAGTGGTACCTTGGGTTAAGTACTTAATTTGTTCCGGAGGTCCGTTCTTAACCTGAAACTGTTCTTAACCTGAAGCACCACTTTAGCTAATGGGGCCTCCTGCTGCCGCTGGAGCACGATTTCTGTTCTCATCCTGAAGCAAAGTTTTTAACCCGAGGTACTATTTCTGGGTTAGCGGAGTCTGTAACCTGAAGCGTATGTAACCTGAAGCGTATGTAGCCTCAGGTACCACTGCATATACATGATCAGAAATTCTAAATAAAACACATAGTGGTTGAGGGGTCAAGACCTCAGATGTAAGGGGTGGTTCTAAATTGGTGTAGTTAAAGGAGGGGATGACTACAAAACCAATATAGTTTTTCTCCTTACCCCACTGAGTAAGGGAAGGGAAGGTTGTTAGCTTTGGAGATGTACCTCTCATGTTGCTAAACATGTCAAACAATTTGGACAATATATTTCAGTGTCCTCCAAACACATTACACTCTGTGAACCTTTTTATTTACTATTGCATTTTCCTTTTAGTATAAAACAGCAGCCACGATACAGCACTTTAAGCAGAAGATAATGAGTCATTAAGAGAAGATATTCAGTAAATACCTGCATCTGTGTTTAGGCCATTAAAATGCCCTGGAATTGTTTAGTAGTTTCTGCTGCAGAGGGAAGTATGGCACATCCTTGATCTTAAAGTGGTTTGGGGCTAATGTGTTAGCATTCTGGATGAACAGATTGGGTCCATGTTTATCCTGTTACACTCTCTGCCAGTAATAAACCTATCAAGTGATTAGACTTGTATCAACATAGAGGACTACATGGTGGCCAAAATACGCTGAGGATGTTGCGTGTAAGTCCCCATGAAAACAGTGGATACTACTTCTGAGTAAACAGATTTAAAATTATGCAACATGTTAGCAAGACTAATGTAACACAGTGGCGAAGGGTGAAACTGGATGTGACTTTTATCACGTAGTTTGGTGCTGCATAGCTGTTTCTTGTTTAATAAATGGGGTGGAGTGGGGAGCGGGACTGGGAAATTGGCACCGTGAAGGAAGCTTTAACCCCCCCCCCCCGTGTTATGTACTGAAGTTCTCACCCTGGGCCAGCAGGGGGATACTGTAGATAGTTCAGGTCCACATATGCAAATGAGGGATTGAAAGTGACGTTCAGTGATTGGATAGTTACAGAAAGTTGTTACAGTTGCGTTGTAGTGGAGCTCTATATAAGCAGGCTGGCTGAACCCTTCAGTTCAGTTCTGTTCTGAGAATAAACAAGAGCAGTTTGAAGAATCACTGTGTCGTCTGATATGTTCACCTACCACTCAACACCCTGCTTGCCTGAGTCCCAGTTGGAATCAGGCCTACCCCTTATGTCTGCTATTCACTATGCAAGAAAAAAGACAGGTATATGGACATGGAAATAGGTGTGCCTGTATTATTATTTTTTGACAGCCAGCGCAGTAACGCATAAGATAGACCCCTACCCCTAAGTTAGCCTTGCAAATTGCCCTATAACTCTGCTTATGTCTTAAAGGAGGCTTACCTCTGAATACTGTAGTTCTGTAATTGATTTCTCTAGCTCTGTAAAGAGACTTGCTTTTACAACCCAGTATTTCCCCCTTTTGTCCCATTAAAACCTTTGAAGGGCTGTCTTTTGTGGGGAATTATATTCCGTTCTTCTCCAAGGAGGCTCACCTAGCTCCTTCGTTACATATCTTTAGATGCCAGGCATTCCTCTTCTCTCAGGCCTTTGGCTAATTGAGCAGTCTATGGCCTTTTGAAATGTGTTTGTGGGATGTGTGGATTGGTTTTGTTTGTTATTAGGGCATGTGTTTTTGTGTTTTTATATAGTAAACTGCCCCGTGGTCTTCAGATGAAGCGTGGTATAGAAATTTAATGAAACAAATAAATGAATAAATTCTTACCACAGTGTAAACTTTAGCTCTTCCTAGATCTGTTAATGTTTCTGCTGCAAGACACAAGCACCATGGCCAGCCCCACCATTAGGCAAAGTGAGGTGACTGCCTCAGGTGGCATAGGGTGTAGTAGCAGTAGCCCCTGGCTCTTCCTCCTTAGCTCCCCAGCCATTTGTGGCATCTCCTTATCCCTCATTAAATACTCTTATTCCCAGACAAGTCCTACTCAACAGCTTAGTGTACGTAATCCTACATAATAATCCTTGGATGCATTCTCAAAAGTGCCAATGAAAATTTATACTTGTGTCTGTTGGTATCATTTCTGCTATCATTGCCCAGATTTCAGCACAACAATAGGATGTAACGTTATCATGACAACAAATGTCAGTACTGTATTATGACTACTGGGGGGGGGGGGAGGCTGTTCAGAAGCTGCTCCAAAACTGTTCAGAAGCTTCCAAACTCTGGTTAGATGCAATGCACTACATAAATATTTGCTTTAGAATGACACTCCAGAGAGATGTGCAGGGAATCTTAGCCCCTCTACATTGCTGGTGGTGATTCAGAGGCTCCTAAAGTAGAATTTAGCTTGTAAACTGTACTTTGTTGTTAAGCCCGGTGCATCACAGTCACAAGAAAAGAATTTGAGTAAATGTCATATCAGGTGATTCACTGTTACACTTCCCAAATATTACTCATTTGGTGTGTGTGTGTATGCCTGCATGCATGCAAGCAGGCTGTTAAGATCCAACTAAAGAAGGTCTTAATAATGACAAAATGGAAGTGACATATGGTTGGCGCTTGCCTTGTTAGGGTATTAGGATTTCTTAGGTGCTCTTGCCTAAATATAATTGTCCTTTTGTGATCACATGCATAGCACAGCAAAGACTGATAAAATTGACATGCACAATCATATGGATTAGGCATGAGAAAACATAAGACATTGCTAGGGGAAATCTTATCAAGTCTATCCTTGACTCCCCCTCGCCTACTGTAGTTTGTGCACATAACAAATGGGTATATACTGCTTTGGTTTGGAATATAAACCTCTCCTCCTCCAGCTTAGCAGAACATGAGATCAAGTGTGTTATAATTAATGGACTCAGGAGATCTGGGTTTAAATGTTTGCTCAGCCATGAAACTCATTGAGTCGGTCATTATATCACACCTCAAGTAGCTGTTCTGGAAATAAAAATGGCCAGAGCTCATGTGTGCTCTGCTGAGCTCTTTGGAGAAAAGATACACTACAAACATGAATAATAAATAAGCATGTGTATTGGGTGGATTATGCTGATGGGTGTGATTAATAGAGATAATATCTTTTTATATGCTTTCTTTTTTTCTAGAACTCTAGTTGTTGTTGTTTAGTCGTTTAGTCGTGTCCGACTCTTCGTGACCCCATGGACCAGAGCACGCCAGGCACTCCTGTCTTCCACTGCCTCCCGCAGTTTGGTCAAACTCATGCTGGTAGCTTCGAGAACACTATCCAACCATCTCGTCCTCTGTCGTCCCCTTCTCCTTGTGCTTTCCATCTTTCCCAACATCAGGGTCTTTTCTAGGGAGTCTTCTCTTCTCATGAGGTGGCCAAAGTATTGGAGCCTCAGCTTCACGATCTGTCCTTCCAGTGAGCACTCAGGGCTGATTTCCTTAAGAATGGATACGTTTGATCTTCTTGCCATCCATGGGACTCTCAAGAGTCTCCTCCAGCACCATAATTCAAAAGCATCAATTCTTCGGCGATCAGCCTTCTTTATGGTCCAACTCTCACCTCCATACATCACTACTGGGAAAACCATAGCTTTTACTATACGGACCTTTGTTGGCAAGGTGATGTCTCTGCTTTTTAAGATGTTGTCTAGGTTTGCCATCGCCTTTCTCCCAAGGAGCAGGTGTCTTTTAATTTCATGGTTGCTGTCACCATCTGCAGTGATCATGGAGCCCAAGAAAGTAAAATCTCTCACTGCCTCCATTACTTCCCCTTCTATTTGCCAGGAGGTAATGGGACCAGTGGCCATGAGCTTCGTTTTTTTGATGTTGAGCTTCAGACCATATTTTGTGCTCTCCTCTTTCACCCTCAATAAAAGGGTGAACTCTAATACATGTTGTATAATGTCTAATAGAACTCTAATACATGTTGTATAATACCTTTTCTGCCATCCTGCTCTGCTTTATGCAAGGCTCGTTTTAGGTTGAACATTATCTAAACATGCCTATGTCTTTGTTTTGACGTAGTTATACTTGAGGAAATTCACCTTTTTTGTCATGTTGTAGGGAATCTCACACACTTTGGGAAGCCTTGTTTCATAGTACTCCACCTATTGGCAGATGCTCAGATTGTTAAATTTAGTCTGTTAATAAAATTCAGAGGCAGTTTTACACTATTCAATTGCACAGGAAGCATTTCTATGGATCAGTAGTACTTTGTAGAAAATTTTGTTTACTAACATTCAAGTTAAAGTGCTTGTATGGTTTTTATATATAAAAAGGAGATGTTCCTAAATTAAATTATGTATTCCAGATATTAGCACCTTTCACTCGTGGCAAAATGAACAAAATGAATGAAACAACTGGAAGATTCACCAAAGGAAATTTATAAGAATTAGTGAAATTCTAAATACTGTAAGTAACTTTTCCAGTAAGATTAAAGAAAGTATAATCTTCCCAGAGGTATTCAGCTTCTGACTCCCTGCAGAATGAGTATATACCATGATGCCACCTGCAGTAAAAGCAGAAGCACTACATTAGTCTTTAATTATTATTTCTGTAGCAGTTGAAGAAGCCTATAATTTGTAGTCCCCTTTCTTACAGAGTGCACACAGTCTCCAAACAAGTTATTGTGCATTTAAACATGCACTCCATGTACATGTAGTTTATCCCAAAATAAGGAACATTACTGGAAAATAAACTGATTGTTGTATGATTGTATACAGTGCTTTTTTCAGGGGGACGGGGATGCGGGGCTACACATACCCCTAAACATTTTGTGAATCTAAGTTTGGCCTCATTGAGGGGCAGTATTTCAATATGAGTAGGGAAATGAGAGTACCCCTAAAAAAAATTTGAAGAAAAAAAAGCACTGATTGTATATACTTATTTCCAGAGGGGTAGCAAAATCAACAAAGTCTTGTGCCACCTTACACATTTTGTTTATAGCATCAGTTTTCATGGACTCCAGTGCACTTCACTTCGGGCATCTAATGAAGTGGACTCACTAGGTTCGTCTTAATTTTAATTAAATGTCGCAAAGCCTTACACTGCAACCCTGTGCAAGCCTCATTTAGTTATGGGACTTACTTCCATTTAGGCAGGTAAAAGGACTGCAGCCTCACAGAAAAAAAATCCTATACATAAGTCCCATTGAGTTCAAGGGAGCTTACTCCCAGGTAAACGCATATGCCCCTGACTGTAGGGGTTTTTGAATGAATTGGAAATTGCAAGGGGACATCTGCTTCAGGAAAGCGACATTGAAATGCACTGAGCTGCTGAAATAAGGAAGCATCCTGATTCTGTAACTAAAGAAGCTCAAGTCTAAAACAACGCGCGCACAGCCCTCCCCTAAGAGCAGCAACTCTCCGCTCGTTGTTAGGCCGGCTTTATTTTGTCCCGCTTCCCTTGCCGTCGGTCCTCGGGAAGTAAAGGCTTCCTCAGCCGATGGGATTCTGGGAGTTGTAGTCTCTTCGCCCCAGCCCGCTCTGTAGACGCCCAGCTGTAGGGGCGAGCCTGGGAACTACCGCTGGCATAGGCCGGTGTGTCCTGCCGCTAAGATGGCGGCTCCCTTGGTGCTGGTGCTCTTGGTGGCCGTGACAGTTCGGGCCGTGCTGTTTCGCTCCAGCCTGGCCGGGCTCATCTCGGAGAGGGTGGAGGTCGCGTCCCCTTTAAATGCCTGGAAGCGAGGTGAGAGGCCTGAGGTTAGGAGGAGGCGGCAGGGGGGGGGGGGGTAGGCGGCGGGAGGTGGGCATCTTCGCCCGCTCCTGGGGTGGCTCCCTCGAAGGAGGGGACCCCAAGCCCTCCTCGTGGGCTGCCTTCTGACGGCCGGACCCAGGACCTTCGTGGGAAGGGGGGTGGGCGATCTGCCGCCGCCCTTCGACCTGTGCCCTGGTGCTAAGCGCTTCTTGGGCGCGGAGAGGGTTTCAAAAAGTGCACCCGCGGGAGAGGTTGCCAAAAGGGCTCCTCTTCCCATTGCATGGCAGAAGCCTTTCTTCGCATGGAGAAACAGTACTGTAATTAATGGGGGGAAACTTCACCTGTTGAATTGTTTCCCCCCCCCAAAAAAAATTATTGATTTTCCCCCAAAAAAAAATTTAAACAAACAAACATAAATCTCAACCGTATTTAAACCAAACTTAGTAACATTGTTAAGTGACTTCCTCGTATCCCCTGGTTGAATTTCAGTGTATATCATTTTAACGGTTTTCCAAAACCAATATTCTTATAAAATTAACTTAATCACTTAACATCTTTCTTTCTTTCCAATTCAGCATTAAACATATTAATTCATCACATTACATATTTAAATCCTGGTATTTGCAGGCTTTTCCAATTAATTTGTTGAATTTATTTTTACTTGTTCTTCAAGTCCCAAGGGCACAGGAGCTTGCAAAGTAAACGAAACAAAAATAAGTAACTCTGTTTTCTCTCTATACAGTTAATGTCTGCAGAAAAGGGCCACGTGGTAAAAAGGTGTAAAGGTTTCTGAGCAACAGAAAAACAACCTGCTGAGCTCTAGTCAACTGTTTGCTTTTGTTAAAGAGTTACAATTAAAGCCATTCAAGTTTCTTTTTACTTTATTTCTGTCCTCCTGTTTCCCCGTGATCAAATATCACATAAGGTGCATAGAACATTCAAGGGGTGTTTACCCAGCTTCTACCATAAAAAAACCTGGTAGCTAAAAATATGACTTCTCTTTGTAAAAAATCTGTTATAAAAGAAATAATAATTTGCTTTCTCTGTCTTAGTTAATAATGGAAAACTCTGGCAACTGGAAGTATGTCATCTGACAACCAGTACGGTATTATGTACCTGTTATATCAGGCATAGGTAAACTCTGGCCCTCCAGATGTTTGGGACTACAATTCCCACCATCCCTAGCTAACAGGACCAGTGGTCAGGGATGATGGGAATTGTAGTCCCGAACATCTGGAGGGCTGGAGTTTGCCTATGCCTGAGTTATATGAAATGCACATGTATGTATGCATGTACGCACACAAAAAATGGTCATCAAAATTTTCAAAACCAAAAACAATTCAATTCAAAATGCTGTTTTTGACCTTTCAAGCGCATGTAACAGCAATACCTGAAGGATCACCTCCCCATGAGGACCAGCCCATGTCCTGCAATCATCATCAGAGTGTGTTCTCTGTGTGACCCACCTGAGAGAAGAGTGGAGGGTGGCAAAACAAGAAGGGGCCTTTTCAATGTTAGCCCGCCATCTGTAGAATGCTATTTTCAGGAATGTGCTCCTGGTACCATTTCTGTCAGTTTTTAGGTGCCAGGCTAAGACTTTATCCAGGGCTTTGGTTAATTAAAGTTGTCTCCTGTGGTGGTGCTCATCAGTTAGTGGGATGGGTAAGACTTTGCCCATATGAATTTACTCTTGGATGAGAATTTCTATGTCTTGTGTAGTTAGTCTTTCAAATTTACTGTGATTTTAAATTGTTTTTATATGCTGTGATTTATTGTTGTCAGTGTCACTTTAAGACTTTTTAATGTAAAAAGCAACTCATGAAACAGAATAACTAATAAAATAATAATACATAGGATATGTTTAAGTGGTGAATTTGTGTTTGGATCTATAACCCTCACTATTTTCAATCTTGGGCATTTAAACATTTAAACCAATAACAGCAATTTTGCATGTTTTTTTCAGTGGTTGAGGGGCTAGCCTTACTTGATTTGGGCGTGTCTCCATACTCTGGTGATGTATTTCATGAAGTAAGTATGCAGTGATTCATTTTTATAAAATATATTGAAATGCTATTTATCTTGGAAATTCTGAAGTCAAGAGGGCGTGGTAACTGATGTAGAGGGTCTTTGAGACACTGCACAGAATCCTGTTACTCCCTTCTCACTTCTGATAGGATGAGATGGGATTGGCTGGTTTTAACATTTTGGCATCATGCTAATTGGTTATTTCTGGTGATTTGTCATCCTTGGGCAGGGCAGAGGTTGCATTGTTTTTGTATATTTTAATTGCTGCAAAAATTTTTTTTTAGAAAAGGGTATCTAATAAATTTACTGAAGTTATATGTGCACATATAGTTAGTGTAACAGGGCAATCTGGGGGTTGGAAGGGTTGTCTGCATCTTTCATATCCTCAACCAGGTTTTCCTCAATGTACTGTGGAAGTTACTGAATATCTGAATCTCGAGTAACTGATACTTTTGCTCTGGTTCTCAAGTAATTTATTCTTTTATTCTGTTGTTATTCACTCTGGAAGTTTATTTTCAAATGAAAAGACTGCTATAAAATATTAATTAAAATAAATGAGCCAATACAATTCCACATTGTGAGTGAGAATTGCATACAGGGAGCTCACAAAGATCTGCTCAGGACTGGTCCAAGACTTCCTGAGGCAAAGGTCAAGATGGCAATCTTTCCATGTACAGTACATGAGTTGCCCAGTCTGACAGCTGAATTTTATTTCAACACTGGTGATGGTACAATGCCAGCAGTAGCAATTTTAGGGCAGTAGGCTGGCTTAGGAGTGCAGGCCAGGCCATGTGACACACACAGCTCTGTCTTCCTATATCCTGCTGCTTCTTTTTGCTCCTCAGAACTTGCCACCTGAAGTGGCTGCCTTACTCTTACTCTGCCTTACATTTAGAAGACATCTGAAGGCAGCCCTGTTTAGGGAAGTTTTTTATGTGTGACATTTTAATGTATTTTTAATCTTTGTTGGAAGCCACCCAGAGTGGCTGGGGAAACCCAGCCAGATGGGCAAGGTACAAATAAATTATTATTATTATTATTATTATTATTATTATTATTATTATTATTATTATTACTCTACCTAATACTAGGGTTGGCCCTACTCCCGTTCCTCTGATCAACTTGATACAAGGAGGGAAATACCCAGGGGTTTTTTTCCCCAGGAAGAGTTTTCCATAATTATAATGGCTATATAAACTTCTTTTGGATGGGAAATCGTATTTGTCCAGTGTAAACTCAGACGATTTGTTGTTATTTGTTAGCCCGAAGAAGGCAGTAGCTGACCTAACTATGCATTATCATTGGAGCATGACTGGAAATGTAAAAGCAATTGGTGTTTGCTCTGTAAGATAAAAGGGATGCGGGTGGCACTGTGCGTTAAATCACAGAGCCTAGGACTTGCCAATCAGAAGGTCGGTGGTTCAAATCCCCGCAACGGGGTGAGCTCCTGTTACTTGGTCCCTGCTCCTGCCAACCTAGCAGTTCGAAAGCACATCAAAGTGCAAGTAGATAAATAGGTACCGCTCTGGCAGGAAGGTAAACGGTGTTTCCGTGCACTGCTCTGGTTCGCCAGAAGCAGCTTAGTCATGCTGGCCACATGACCTGGAAGCTGTACGCCAGCTCCCTCGGCCAATAAAACGGGATGAGCGCCGCAATCCCAGAGTCGGCCACGACTGGACCTAATGGTCAGGGATCCCTTTACCTTTTACCGTAAGATAAAATTGAAATTAGGATGGTAGCTAAAGTGCAATCTTATGCTTGATGGGGGAAAGGGCAGAGCTTTCTAGTTTGGCCCTATATGTCACCAAATTACTCCTTATGCAGAAAGGCTCTATAACTTGGGAGATGTTCTCCACCTATTCCCTTCCCCAACACTTTCAGAGTGTGAGGGATGCTTGCTTGCATGATATTGAAGGGCAATTGGTTTTGGAGTGGGGGGCAAGAAGAGGGGCACAAAAGAGTTATCCTCCCCTTTCCTCAATGCTTGTGAGTCCCTACTTGTAATATTAAAGGCAAAGGCACAGCTTCTCCAAAGAGGAGGCTGTGGGGCTGTTTGAGTTGCCTTTGGGAATAACAGTCCTCTTCCTTGCCCTTCTTTGCCCATGTCAGTACAGGGTTTATACCAGGGGTCAGCAGACTTTTTCAGCGGAGGGCCGGTCCACTGTCCCTCGGACCTTGTGGGGGGCCGGACTATATTGGGGGGGGGGATGGACGAATTCCTATGCCAAACAAATAACCCAGAGATGCATTTTCAATAAAAGCACACATTCTACTCATGTAAAAACACCAGGCAGCCCCCACAAATAACCCAGAGATACATTTTAAATAAAAGGACACATTCTACTCCTGTAAAAACACGCTGATTCCCAAACCGTCCGTGGGCAGGATTTAGAAGGCTATTGGGCTGGATCCAGCCCCCGGGCCTTAGTTTGCCTGCCCATGGTATATACCCTTGTGGAGCACTTAACAAAGTATGCAGGAAGTCAGGAGCAATCATAAATGCCACAGCTCCAACATCAGCCATGGCTGCAGCATTGGTCGAGTTGCAATAGGTTCCTAGCACAGATATGAATGATAGGTGGATTAGTGGCTCTGCATTACATGTCATGCCATACTCTGAAGATACCACGGGTTGCATTCAACTAAGCTTTACTCTGAGTAGACCCATTGAAATTCATACTCATCACTCATGTAGGTCTATTAATTTCAATAGGTCTGCTCTGAGTAAATGTTAACTTAATGCATCCCTAAGTAATACGATTAGAGGGACACAGGTGGCGCTGTGGGTTAAAGCCTCAGCGCCTAGGACTTGCTGATCGAAAGGTCGGCGGTTCGAATCCCTGCTGCGGGGTGCGCTCCCGCTGCTCGGTCCCAGCGCCTGCCAACCTAGCAGTTCGAAAGCACCTCCGGGTGCAAGTAGATAAATAGGGACCGCTTACCAGCGGGAAGGTAAACGGTGTTTCCGTGTGTGGCTCTGGCTCGCCAGAGCAGCGATGTCACGCTGGCCATGTGACCCGGAAGTGTCTCCGGACAGCGCTGGCCCCTGGCCTCTTAAGTGAGATGGGCGCACAACCCCAGAGTCTGTCAAGACTGGCCCGTACAGGCAGGGGTACCTTTACCTTTAAGTAATACGATTATATGAAGCTAAAGTGTAGACTTTGTGTCATTTCCAGGAAATAGTGTGTGTGTGTGTGTGTGTGTGTGTGAGAGAGAGAGAGAGAGAGAGAGAGAGAGAGAGAGAGAGAGAGAGAGAGTTGCTTTGATTTGAAAGCAGTTTGCTCAGGTTAATTGTATTTCTCTCTTTGTTTCCCCCCTTAGACTCCACTAATAATATACCTCTTTCATTTCCTGATTGATTATGCTGAGCTAGTATTTATGGTAAGTATTGCTTTCATTTTCATCCACAGCTCAATTGCCTCTCTTTCAGAGCTTATTCCTTGTTTTATTGAGCATGTACACTTTCCTCTCTCTCTCTATATATATGTATATAGTACTCTTATAAATTCATACACACATACACACACACATGTGAATTTCTAAGAGTACAAAATACAGAACTGAAGAATAAAAAAGAAAAAAGTGAAAGAAAAAGAAGGGGGAAAGGAAAAAAATTAGATATCAACCCATAATTAGACATCAACCCATAATTTTTGTGAACCGCCCTGAGACCTCCAGGTATCGGGCAGTATATAAATTCAATAAATAAATAATTCTGTTCCATCGACTTCCCATCCATCCTTCCATGGCTCCCGAAAGTTTCCCATTCCTGCTGCATATGCTATTTTTTACCTAACTATTGAAACATTCAAATTCTACAGTACACTTTCCTAAACAAAGTGGTAGTTGTAATTTTTCCTCCAGAAAGCCTTTGATTATATGATACTCTGTTGTCATGTGGCATATCCTAGAATGCATTAATTCTATACATATTTTTTCCTTTAAAAAAAGTTAGCATGGGATGTTTGCTTGCCAAGAAAGATAGAAGAAGTGGAGAGTTTATAAATCCCAGCTTTATTGCTTTTTTATACTGCCTTAGAGATAGTGAAGAATCCAAAAATTAGTAATTTTCCATTGCTTTTCCTGTTCTTAATAATTTCCTACCAAAAGCAAATGCAAAGGTCTGGTGACTTCAGTAGGACTTCGCCCATGTTATAATATTGGAGTTTCAATAGTGTTTGTGCGCCAAATAAAAAAATGATCAGAGATGTGTCTAATTTTGCTTGACTTCGTGGCATTCCTGTCACAGCCAAGTTTGGATTATACTTGCCCTTACCTGTTTCCTATGCATAGTGGCCGAGTGAGATCACACCTCTGGGGTGTCCATTTGTGGGTGTCATGTCTGAATGTGGTGTATATGTATAACATTCATTGCATACAGACCAAAATGACATAGACTCTGCACGTTGGGCCTATATGCATTGCATTTTACAGGTGTGCACCATACTTGTTTTCTCAGTTATGAAATTGCTGTAAGATGCTAATCTTAATTTACCGTGTGATAGGGGTTTGCTGCTTCACAAACAAATACTTCTGCTATCTGGTTCTAGTCTTACCTGAATTTAAAAAGACCCACCTTTGATAAATTTTTCTTCTTCGTTCAAAGTATCAGGTCACAGCTGCAATTAACACACAATTAACATGATGGCGTGGATGAGCTCTGAAACAGAGTTTGTCAAGCTGTTCAAACTTGTGTGGGACTTGATGAATGAGCTCCACTGTCGACTAGGTTCTCAAAATGCTCCGTTTCCTAGATCCTTCCAGGGAGATTGATGAGCCAATAATATTACCTGGGACTGCCTATAAATGTGATCTAGAAACTTTCATTGGTTCAACATAGGGCTACAAGATTGTCAACTCTGGGACTGGCTGATATGATCATATTACACCAGTATTTTACCATCTGCGCTGACTTCCAGACTGTTTCTAGCCCAATTCAAAATGCTGATAGTAACCTTTAAAATCTTAAATGGCTTTGCACAGATAATTTGAAGGATTGCCTGCTCCCTAGAGGCCTTTCTCTGGCTTTTCTGCAGGTACTCCCACCAACTGAGGTTTGGTGGGTGGCTTCCAGAGAGAGGAACAGCTATGGAACCTCATTTCTGGACTATCCGCCGTACTGCCACCTGGTGCCTGAATTGTGGGCTCTTTGGTGCCAGGCAGATACCTTTGTTTTTTCTCATTTTTTTTTCAATCTTAAAATTTTCAGGACTTTTAAGGTCTTTTGAACTGCTGTTGTTTCTCATTGCCAGTTTTTAATCAGTATTTATTCTTCTGCTGGCTTTATACTGTTTTATGCAGTATTGTGGTTTTTTAAATTTTGTCTTTTTACTGTAACCCACCTGAGGGTATACTGGGAATTTTACACTTGAGATGTATATTTTTAGAACCCACTTTATTTCTGAATTTTATGTTGCTTTAAACTGTTCTTAATAATGTGTCTTAATTGTTGTAACCTGCCCTGGAATCTTGGGGTTAAGGGTGGGTAGTAAATTGAGGTTGTAGTTGTTGTAATAATAATAATAATTAATAATATGGTGCTGTAGAAATGAATTAAAAATATATAAATCAACTCATTATAATTTAAGCTTACAGGTAGAAAAATACAATTTTAATAAGTTTTTGGCCCTTGATGTTTGCATTCCTGAACATTGCAAATTGCAAAGCTGATGTTACTTTTAAAAAAAACATTTTGTAAAGTAATATGTTTCATTGTGATCCTTTACATTCTCAAGTGTTTTTCATTAATATTGGTGATATTTTTTTCAGATTACAGATATGTTGACTGCTGTCGCTCTCTATTTGGCCGTTCAGGATTACAACAAAGTTACGGTAAGTAAACATGTGTCATTTGTTTATTTGGTTACTGTCCACATTGATAGGGCATTTGCTGTGTGTTGTCTTCGCTTTCTTCATTTTTCTTTCTAGTAAGCATTTTCTTTACTTGTTGTGTTACCCACCTGCTATGTGGGGTAATTTGTATGAATATCTGCTCCCACATATTGAAATTTACTGTCACAGATCTTCACAATAGTTACATTATTTCGCAGTCATTGAGTACTGAAACCACACACTATCCCTCTCACACACAAAGAGAAAGAGAGAATAAGAGGGAAGCAGTACAATAATTGGGAAAGAGAGGGCAAAAGGCTGCATTTGACTCTGCTCATGAGCTCCACTTTTGTTACGTTGCTGCTGGATTTGCATCCAAATGCATTTTTGCAGCATGATGTTGGAGTGGGAAATTAGCCTTTCTTAGGCACGTGGCAATACCTGCACCCACTCTTTCAGTTTTTTCAATGCTGACTGCAGTGCATGCCTCATATGCAGTAAGTAGGCAGTGCAAGGTCATACAGCACTCGCTGCTTTTCTTGCTTTTCCCCTTTGCCTTCCCTTTGCATGAGCTGTGCTTAAACCAAGAAGCATTTAATTGACTATAGCTTCTCATTTCATCCAAACTGGGAGACTATAGTTGCCAGTGCCATAACAATCCAGGACATTAAGTCTTGGTTTGAAGTTGGGTTAATATTCTAGCTTGCTTGGAAGCTGGTGACCATAGTTTCCCAGTTTGAACGAAAAATGGGAAACTATGGTTAATTAGAGATGTTATGGTTTGTTTGCTCACAACAGAAAGCAGAAAGGGACTGTGGGTGCAGGGGGGGGGAATATTGTAAATATTTTGGCTTCAAGGTATTATTGTCCCAACTCAGCCTGTGTAGTCTAGTATTCCAGCAGGACTGATTAATCCATACCAATCCGTTTGAAATACCATTGAATGGAATATGAAACTAAAAACCCTCTCTGGAAAGGAGAGGATAATACTTTCCTTATGGTCAGTAGAAGGGATCTTTAATATAGATTGATATGCCCATTATCTTGGTGAATCATTTTCCAGTACAAATAGGAGGCAGAGACACACAGTCAGTATCCACCCAATAAATCTCAATCTAGATTGTGACTTGACCTTTTCCTTATTAACTCATGAAAACTGAAAGGAAACTACTGAAGCTGTAATTGCTTGCAATTCAAGCAGTTTTGAATGCTCTCTTCTGAAAGGTCAGTATTGATTTATCTAGCGAGTGACATTTTAAATATATAATTACATCAATATATTTCTGAAATTGTCCTCAAATGAATCTGATGCAATGTTGAGGGGGGGGAACTGCTGTGGTTTGTAGATGTTCAGGTCACGCAATATACGGTAGTTCTGCCTGTGAAAAGGTAGTAACAAAAAAATCTAAGTACTAAGTTTATAAGCTTTGGGCTATAGTAAAAAGAAATTTTCTTCAGGCAGCACAATAATGAGGCTCAGTAACTTATACAAGTATATAGTGATTTGTGACATCTCATTTTTCTTTTCTATCCAGTTTAAGAAGCAAAAGCTACTAATAGAACTGGATAAATATGCACCTGATGCAGCTGAGCTTATTCGGACCCCCATGGAAATGTACTATATCCCTCTCAAGGTTGCACTGTTGTAAGTATTGCCTTCAGTTGGTAAAAATCTTCTAATACACAGAACGTTTGTTATTACAGTGGTACCTTGGGTTACATATGCTTCAGGTTACATACTCTTCAGGTTACAGACTCCGCTAACCCAGAAATAGTGCTTCAGGTTAAGAACTTTGCTTCAGGATGAGAACAGAAATCGTGCTCCAGCGGCAGCAGGAGGCCCCATTAGCTAAAGTGGTGCTTCAGGTTAAGAACATTTTCAGGTTAAGTATGGACCTCCGGAACGAATTAAGTACTTAACCTGAGGTATCACTGTACTAATTACAGTGGTACCTAGGGTTACATACGCTTCAGGTTACAGACTCCGCTAACCCAGAAATAGTACCTCAGGTTAAGAACTTTGCTTCAGGATGAGAACAGAAATTGTGCTCCGGCGGCGTGGCGGCAGCAGGAGGCCCCATTAGCTAAAGTGGTGCTTCAGGTTAAGAACAGTTTCAGATTAAGAACAGACCTCTGGAACAAATTAAGTACTTAACCCGAGGTACCACTGTATATTGGCTTGGATCCAGAGAAGTACTAGTGGAATCCTGTTCACACAGCTGGGCTTTCTTGTCTCCTCATTCTGCCAAGCATTCCATCTCCCTAACCAGCAAACTATGGTTTGATTAAGACAGGAAATAATGAATTATGCTCTGTCCACGAGGGGAGGAGAGGCTTGGGAAGGAAATGGCATAAAAGCCCGCTGCTCATTCACAGTTCTCAAAACTATGTTTTGGAGCATTGTCTGCACACAATCATCCTCTCCATTCCAAAGGTGCACAAGACTGTTATGGTTTGTGGTTTCCCCCTCTCTTTCCCCCCAGTAAACATTTCTGCCCTTTCCTTCTTGTCCCTCCAACAAGAGGGAAAGAGGATGAGCTTCATGAACCCAATGAATAGTGTACTACCTTCTGCTAAAATTGCAGGCTCCTTTCCCAAAACTACCTTCACAAGCTTGACTTTCAGAAACAGAGAATCTCCCCTTCCTCCTGCCCTATCCAATTTCTTGAAGCAGCTGCCTGGGGCCTAACCCATGATAGCACCTAAGGATAGGGCTTTTTACTCACACACCTTATCTTGCTGTGTCTTTATTTCTAATAGTTTTATTATAATAGTAATGATTCACCCAGAATCTCACCTACTGAGCAATAATCTATCTGTGTTTCCCTTTTGAGCCTAGTGAAAAGAAACAACTGAATTGCTTATTTTTTTTTTAAATTAAGGAACTGTATCTTAAAATAATTAAAATGAACCATCCTCTGGAAGATATACAGTGATGTGTGTGTGGTTTTTAATCTTGTAATCTCTCAACCACTCTAACTCAGCTGTGTTCAGGGCTTGCAACACTTCCCACAGAGCCTGCCACCCACACAGTTGCAATCCAGCCCATTGTAAGTGTTCTCCTGTTAGCACATAATAGTCCTTGAATCATCTTCTGTGTGTTCCCTTGTTTTCTTTAATAAAACCTATTCAGTGGCAGACCGTATTTTTTCTTAAAGGTGTTGCATGCTATTTCCCCCCTGTTTTTACTGTTTATCCATTACCAAATGTGGAAGCACAAGTATTAGCAATTGTACATTAAGAAGTGGGGCCTCCATCAAGGTGTTGCGGTGTATACTCATCTCTCAGTAAGACTGCTTCTGTTCAGTGTGCCAGCCAGCCAGCCAGCCATGTCCTCTTCCCCCAGGCCATTCCCCAGTTTTCTATTTTTCTTTTCTTGCAGACAATAATTATTCTCTGGTTGCTGAACATGTTCAGTCCTTACTGAGCTTTTCTGGGAGGGAGCTGCCCCTTTGGGGTCTTCCTGTACTCTGGCAAGACTCAGGGTTTCCCTGCGCATTTTGATACCCCCCTTTTGTTTCTCGGTGACCATTGTTGGCTACAACAATGTTTTCATATTCTGTTGGGAGCCGCCCAGAATGGCTGGGGAAACCCAGCCAGATGGGCGGGGTATAAATAATAATAATAATAATAATAATAATAATAATAATAATAATAATAATAATAATTAATTGCACTCACCACCTGAATTTACAATTAGAGGGAATGATAGAGGTGAAGTCTCAAGGTCTGAAAGGCTCGCAGCCTGACAGCGCAATCACATACACGTCTGCTCAGAAGTACATCCCACTGGCTTCATTCCCAGATAAGCGTGTACAAAATTGTAGTCTTAGTCAAAAAGAATATGCATAAATGAAAGAAGAAATGCATAGGGGGAAAGGGAAAACATAATCTTTCTAATACTTCATCAGCCTGGTTCCCATGTAACGCTGAACCAAACCATGATGTATCTTACATAAGCAAACCTTGGTTCCCAAAGAGAACATGGTGGCTACTCTGGTCCTGCTCTGGTCCTAGCACTACCATACTGTGAGCTAAGCCATGCTTTGGGTTAGGGTTACCTTTGACAGTGGGCTGATGGTTTATCTCCCCCAGACAAACCATGATTGCTGAATCATAGGAAACAAACTTGGCTGCAGCTCATGGTTTGTCTTGAGTCACAAACTCTGGTTCAAATGTAATACTAGGCCAAAGCATAGCATAGCTCACAATAGCGCAGCTTCAGCAGCCAGACCGGTGGACGAGCAAAGCAGCCATGATCTTCTCTCTAGGAACCCACACATTTGCTCATTCACACTACTAAACCATGGTTTGGCTTAGTGTTGTGTGCAAAATGAACCAGTTTAAATATATCGATCCAGCCCTTTCAAACTCACATTTCTTAGTTCTGCTACATAGAAAGTTTCCATTCCTCTACCCATCCTAATCTCACCCTCTGCCAAACTCACTTTGCATACAAAAGGGCAGTTTCCCCTATTACATCATCATGCTTCCGAATGAGATTGCATTTTAAATGTACTCTTCTCTAACATTCTCCTTTCCTCCTTAGACTCTTGTAATTGTCTTGTACTGTGCTGGCAAATAGGTTTGTCTGCAAGCGCAGTACTTAACTTGGCAGGGTCCCAAAGGTACCATTTCAGTTCAGGGTCTTGGATGACAAAGCATGCGCAACCCAGAAATAAAAAAGAGATGGCAGAACAGAGTCCTGATTGCTTGGGGTTTGTTTTAACTCCTTATCTTCAGCTGCGTATTTTATACAGTGCCCTTAATGTACAGAGTAGCATAAGCAAAAAGAAGAAGTACAAGTCTGTACCCTAAGCAGCTTATAACCTCCTTTCGATGAAGGAGAAGGAAAGGAGAAGCTAGATAAGCAAAGGGTGAATGTGCAAATACAATTATGCATACTTAAGGTTTGTATCGGCTGGGGATGCGAATTACAGGGTTACGGCCAAAGGTTTCACAGAAGAACTAGGTCAGAGGAGGAAATGGAAGATAGAGTAGGCATTCTGGGACCTTGACTTTGCGTTTTTGCTCTTTTCCAGTTATCTCTTAAATCCATATACTGTGATGTCTTGCGTTGCAAAGTCCACTTGTGCCATCAACAATACCGTAATTGCATTCTTCATTTTGGCAACGATTAAAGGTAATTGATCTGGGGGAAACGGGCATACCTCTCAGCTTTTCTTTTTATAACAGTTGAAAAATGTGCCACTTTAAATGCAGAAAATAACTTTGTGGTTGTGTCTGAGCTGTCAGGCAAACCAGATCGCAGATAGGTTTGTGGTTCTGCAGTCTTTGATGTCACAACTGAAAACCTTTTCAGTCTGAAGGCCACATTCGCTTCTGGGCAGCTTTCTGAGAGCCACATTGCCAGTTGTGGGCGGGGCCAGAGGCAAAAATGGACTTCCGCTTGCTCAATGGGTCTTCATCCCCCCCCCACGCCCTACATGCCCCCTGAAATTGAAATTGGCTTGGGGGGGGTGTAGTATTGTCAAGTGAACAGCACAAAGAGGGAGGAGAGGGAAGACCATTCTATCTGGCGATTGCAATGCTTACGTGGAGGGAATGTTTGTCTTAGCACCCTTCAATCTCCTTTTTTGACCAAATGCTTCCATTTTAGAAGCCCGTTTGAGTATGGAAAGTCTAGTGATTATTAGCTGTCGCAATTATTTTGTTTTCCTGTTTTGCAGGTAGTGCCTTGCTCAGTGCTGTATTTCTGGCCTTAGCAACATACCAGTCCCTGTACCCTCTCACCTTGTTTGCACCAGCCGTTCTGTATTTATTGCAGGTAAACATTCTACAGGGGCAAAAGCTATGTTTTTAATACTGCTTCTCCTATCAACCATCAGCAAACAGAAGCTGATGCAGCAAGCACAAACTGATAGGTACCACAATGGCACCGGTTGCCAACAGTTTGCAAGACTTCCTTGGGGGGCAGACGGCTCAAACTGGAAAGCAACCTGCAAGTTGTTTTCAACTCGCCTTGGCTGGGACAGAGCGCTCTTCCATTCTCTTGTGGCCAATGTTACTGAACAAATTGTGAAACGCCAGGCATTTGCCTGTGTTGATCTAGCTAAAGTGGGGAGAGTTTTGATGACTGTCTTTTCTTCTGAATCAACTAAGTCTAGGAAGGCCCTGCAGTTGGCAACAATTCTCTTTCTTGCCCTTGTGTAGAAGATGACAAGCATCTGACTTCTCTTTTTCTGAATGTTGATCTGAGTCCCTGAGGGAGTCAGATGCATTTGCAATCTTTAATTGTTCATGTATCTACACAGCCCTGCAAAACAGATTAAATGAGGTTCTCATTCAGAGGGCACAGGATATTTTCCCAAGATTTGGGGATTGATAATAAAATTTTGCAAACCATTTTTTAGTGGTTTTTAGCCCATTGTTACCCTACCATTCCCAGATATTTAGGATTTTGCACTATTATTAAAATACAAGCGCCTTCTGTATTACAGGTGCTCTTCCATAAATATGCAAACCCTGATCTGGAAAGGGTGGGGTTTTTTCATATTATATGTTTCCATTTCAAAAAACTTACTTTGTGATGTTGTTTCTCCCCCAATAGCGTCAGTTCATACCAGTGAAAATGAAAAGCAAAGGCTTCTGGCTTTACACCATGCAGTATGCAGCTCTGTATTTGGGAAGCCTGCTGGTGATTATTTGTCTCTCATTCTTCCTCCTCAACTCTTGGGATTTTATTCCGTCTGTGTATGGTTTCATGTAAGTAGAACTTGCCCTGGATCTGTCCATCTATAAAACCACTGTCCCCCTTAAGAGCTTCTTATTGTACTTGTGAGTTCAGAACACAAAACAGTAGAACAATTAAAATATTGAATTAAGCCTCCTGTTGTTAAAAGATACGTATGTTTGTTAAATGTCATGTTAATTAGGGGTGATTCATTGCTGGGTGAATAGCATAACTTCATTTATCTGAATGGTTTGGAAGATAAACAGTTTGGAAGATGGTTTGGAAGATACTGGATAAACAGGAGCTCAAGTAAATTGATGTACAGTACTAATTATGTAGCGCTGTACTGGCATTTTAACCTAGGAGCATGCAGTGATGTTTGGATAGCACGCATTCATAAGGCTGAGATTTGTTATAATAGAGATCCTGTAAATTAAGAGAAGCTGTGTTCAAAGGCTCTTTAAGAGCAGTTGTGTGCTTCCCATAGACATCTGATTGGCCACAGAGAGAACAGAATAGTGGACTAGATGGGCCGCTGGCCTGATCCAGAAGGACCATCTTATATTCTTAATTCAAGTAGTCACAATTCCTGGAGAAAGCCAGTGTCTAAGAGGAGTTTAGATTATGTGTGGGTTAAACATGGCTCAATGTATTAAATGCTAACAAGAAAGGAAAAGCAATAAACAATACCCGATGTTGCTCTGCTTGTTGCATCCTTTAGGTAAGCATAGCTTCTGATACATAGTTCAGTCAGTCGTGGGTTTGAACCCCACATGAGCAAAAGATTCCTGCATTGCAGGGGGTTGGACTAAGTGACCCACTTGATCCCTTCCAACTCTGCAATTCTGTGATTCTATAAGGAGCACTGCCTCAAAGGCACCAGTTCTTTGGACAGGTTATACAGAATGTGCTTGCACACAGGGGGAAGGTGAGAAACCCCACAGCCTCCAGATATTCCAACCTGAAATGTTAGAAATGGAAAGATGTGGAACTAAATGTTTGCCCCCAGTGCATTGTGTTGTTGCTGTTGTTCCTCAGAGTCATTATTGTTTACCTAACACAGGACAATGGTGTTCCTTGAATAAGCCAATAGGTGTCACTGTTTTCCCACAGAAATAAATTTGTGGTTGAAATGGAACTTCAAATGCCATAGTGAAGATAATGGGGGAAAGCCTAGCTTTGGGTGGGTGGGAGAGGCAATGCTTTGTTTATTTTTTATAAAAATATATGTATTGCTTTTCAAACCAAATTGTTCCCCAAACAGTTTGCAAATATATATACAAAAAGCTAAACCACAGTTCAGTGTTATAACTAGATGAAAAACCAGACCTTTTAAATAGTCCAAAGTACTGCTAAACCCAGCAGAAACTGACATGAGTGTGGCAAAGAGAGAGAGAGAGAGAGAGAGAGAGAGAGAGAGAGAGAGAGAGAGAGAGAGAGAAATACAGACTAGCTGCTAAAAGCAGCAGTAAAAAGATTGATCTTTAAGGCCTGTTTAGAAAGGATGGAGCAAAAGGATGGAGGCTTCCTAACTTCATATAGAATTGAGTTCTAAATTGTGAGGCCACAGCCAAGAAGTCCCTATTCCATGTTCACAACAGCCTATCTTTATAGGTGGGCACCTAAGTCGGGGAAGAAGGTCCTTTAAATATAAGCTGGGTCTCAAACTATTTAGGGTCTTAAATGTCATCACGAGCACTTTCAGTCAGGCTCAGACACTGGTATAATATGGGTGTAATATGCTCCAGCTTCCCAGCCACAACCTGTGGGTGGGCAGTTATATTTTGCACCAATTGAAGTTTCTGAACCATTTTTATAGGCAGTCCCAGGTCTTTGTAATGTCTTTGTCTTTAACATGCTGCTTTTACTCTCAATTGTTCGTTGATCTGCTGTTCTACTAAGCTGTATTTATACTCCCTGATTGTGACATTGTGCCATCCATTCCAGCCTTTCCGTCCCAGACCTGACACCCAACGTCGGCCTCTTCTGGTACTTCTTTGCTGAAATGTTCGAGCACTTCAGCCTCTTTTTCGTGTGCGTCTTTCAGATCAACGTCTTCTTTTATACTATTCCCTTGTCGGTGAAACTAAAGTAAGTAGACTCTCTTACTCTTGCCTCTCTCTTTGTTGCCGCTGCTGCTTCCTCAGTTTCTGCTGGCCAGGAGTGTTAATTTTTAATGCTGCTGACAAAAGCTTTTGCTGCGCAAGGTGGTGTAAAACCATCACCAGGAGTGATCACTGTTCTCTTCGGGGGGGGGGGGCTCTTATTGCTCACTTTAGCTTGGCTAATCCTTGTTGAACATCACTATTATTCTTTTAGCTGAAGCTTGGTTTAACATAATGCTGTGCGTGTAAGAGAAAAATGTGCTGCATTCCGCATAGCTGGCTTCATGTTTCAGCCAGAATCTTCAACTGCTATCCATGGTGCTCACCTGGACCATGAAGCCATAGCATGCTTACACAGCACATGCAATCCAATTTAAATGAGATGGAGCAAACATACGTAAGTTTTTCTTACAATTCTGGTGATGTGCTTACAATTGAGCCTTATTCGTTGTATAAAAGGGACTCTGCATATAACAGCAGAATTATTCAGTGTTGAGTTTGAGGTTTTAATTTAACTCCTTTATACCTCCTGAGGAATAATGGTGTAGTTAGGGTTGACAGTGCTGTGTAGCTCAAAATATGATCCCCTTCCCCTGGCAAAGGCAAATTAAATAAAGTGACATAAACATTGCTTTGTATGCATTATTTATTTATATATTAGAAATGTTGTGTCTTTCAAATAATTTGGAGCTACAGAGGACGAAAAAGATACGAAAGTATGGATGAGGTTTCATGTGTCGCAACCTGTTGTTAGAAAACTATACACAGGCTGTTTCATCATTTAACTTCATTTATTGTTATTATTTAGGTATCTGTATGCCTCTCAAGTGGGTGGTTTGCAATAAAAAAAATTAAGATATTAAAATAAGACTTTCATAATAACAGTTCAATCTAAAAATCAGAGTAGTTATATTATGCTTAAGAGCCTAGACTGTTCAGAGTTGTTCAGCTCATAAATGTGCCACTTTGTCAATCTGTTTCATGCATCTTATGAAAGCATCTTGCTCGCAAAATAAGTAAGCTGTCTCTGAGGCGCTATCAAAGCATTGCCATGTTGTGTATTGAGGCGGCGCGAAGGGGTAATGGCTGCCCTTTACTAACCGGGAAGGGAGCTCCGTCCGAGATCGGGTCGTCCGCTACGGCGAAGCGGAGACCCACACCGGAAAACTGCAGGCGGCAGAAGCCTGCAGCCTTGGGACCCGGCGGGCGCCAGAAGCTGCCCCCGAAAAGTTGAAGGGACCCCGTAAGGGGCTCCGGATCGCGGAGGAGGCAGCGGCGCTGAGGGTCGTTCCGCAATCGGCGGAGAGAAGCCACGAAGCCGTTGCCGGTGAGCGCCGACCTTTCTTCCTGGATTTGGCACTTAAAACACATCAACCCGTGAGTAACAGAGACTTTTAATCAATTGGAGACCAATTTGAGACCAAAGTAACTGAATTTGGCGGAAAGCGGAGGACGAAAAGAAAAAGGAAGTCCGTCTTCCGCTGCCATTGAACTTGAACGCAAAGAGCTGGAGGAGTGGAGGCTGTAAGTTAATTTTTTACTGACTG
This sequence comes from Podarcis melisellensis, assembly GCF_964234715.1. NCBI lineage: Eukaryota > Metazoa > Chordata > Lepidosauria > Squamata > Lacertidae > Podarcis > Podarcis melisellensis. Next base: position 27,884,838 of record NC_138538.1, read on the forward strand.
GATCTGAGCATTTACTGAACTGTATTTAAAGACAGAAAAGGAGTTTAAGCTTTGGATTTATGTGTTAGCATGGACTTTGAAACTTTCTTCTGCTGAAGCTACAATTTAAAGAAGGAAACCAGGGCTGGAACTGCCTGGCAACAGTAGCAATCAGTTTGCAGACCCAGGCATTTTGATACAGAAACTGGGAAAATTTGAGAGGTCTGGACTTAGTTACTTTATAACACTTTTTGAAGTACCAGCAAGCACTGTTCTGAGACATTGTGTTTTTATAATACCAACTCTGCTAAAAACTTAACAGTTGAAGGTTTTTGGGACTTTAACTTTTATTTTGGGGTAATCCCTCCTGAAAGACATTTTAGGCTCCCCCTAGAGGTTTTTGGACTTAACAACAGTGACATTGTTTTACTTTCTATTCCTTGGCCTGCTGGCTGAGTGCTGCACCTGGGCCGTCGCTTTCTCATGGGAACAACTCAGCTTGACCTTGACTACTAGATAAGTTTGGAATGAGTGGCGCAAAGAAAAAGGAGACTGAGGAAAAAGAACAAAGACCAAGAACGAGACAAACAACTCTAGCCTCAACTCTACAGCAACGTAGATCGTCTGTGCCCCTTTCGCACTCTGAGGAAGAAGCTGCCTCCTTGCCACAGGCAGGGGGAGGAGAGACAGAGGATTTACAACTGGAGGATATGGCCTCAGGATCAGCTTCTTCCATTTTAGAAAAAATCTATGAAAAATTGGAATCTCTGGACAAGAGAGTGGAATCTTTGGACAAAAAGGCTGATGAGCAAACTGCGAAAATAGACCAGAACACAGAATGCCTAAATAGAATAACTGGGCAAGTGGCGCAGAACACTCAATCGATTGCAAAACTGGAGGAGGCTTCAGGGGAAAATAGGAAACTGGTTGAAGACACTAGCCAAAGACTTGGACAGTTAGAAAAAGAGGTAAGACCACTCAACAAACAAGTAGGTGAACACCAGACCTACCTCTCGATGATCGAATTGAAAAATAGGGAGACCAACTTAAGGATAAGATCTGTACCCGAAGTAGAAGAAGATAAATTGGCTGAGTTTCTGACTAAGATATTTTCCGTGCAGTGGAAACTTGAAGAAAAAGACTTTAAAATTACAGCGGCCTTCAGGCTGGGAAGATTGATAAGAAAAGACAAGCCCAGAGACTGCCTGATTACAGTGAGATCAAAGGAGGAAAGGGATAGAATTTTGGGCCTACATTACAAAAACCCACTGGACATTCTGGACAAAAGAATCGAATTTTACAAGGATATTCCCAGACAGCTTTTGGATTTGAGATCAGAATGTTTGGAACTAGCAAAGCTATTGAGGAGTAACTCAATTATCTTTAGGTGGGAATTCCCTCAAGGATTATCGTTTACTTTTAGAGGGAGGAAGATTAAAATCAGAACATTGGAAGACAGAGACAAATTTCTGAACCAATACGGAGAAGACCTTCATAAAGGACTTGGATCACTGTCGGAGCCTGGAGCACCAAGGGAACCGGCACCCTTGGATGACAAAGTACCACCCCCTGAAAAATAACCAGATTTCTACAGGATGTCTCTGCAACTTCTGAGCTGGAACATAAATGGCTGTAACATTCCCGAAAAAAGGAAGAAAATCTTTCATATATTGAAAAAGGAACAATTGGACATTATTTGCTTGCAAGAAACACATGTGACTAGGCTCCATAGAAAAGTTTTGGTAAATAAAAGACTCGGCCAGGAATTTATATCTTCAGACAGAGTAAAGAAGAGAGGGGTGGTGATATATGCAAAGGAGAGCCTTTCACCCAAATTATTATTCAAAGATGAACATGGCAGAATTTTGGCAGTTGAAATACAGCATCAAGGAGAAAAAATTATGTTATTAGGAATTTATGCACCAAATGAAGGGAAATCGGAATTTTATAAGAAGTTGCACGAGAACATGCTGGAGTATCTGGACTTTGACAACATCATCATGATGGGAGATATGAACGGGATTGTATCAACTAATATGGATAAGTCGCAAAGTCAAAAGGTTACCAAAGATGGCAGACTACCAAAGACCTTTTTTGAAATGACAGACAATATGGACTGGATTGACATTTGGAGAATGAGAAACCCCTTGGGAAAGGAAGGAACATTCTTCTCTGAAGCCCACCTGACTTGGACAAGAATCGACCAAATATGGATTACTAGAGGTCTGGCACCTAAGGTCAGAAAAGTGGAAATCTGCCCAAAGACCTGCTCCGACCATAACGCCTTGAAAATGGATTTGACATTGTTACCAACCGGCGCCTTTCGATGGAAGATGAATGACAACTTATTTAGAGACCAGGAGGTTATCAAAAAGGCCCAAAAAGCTTTGAAAGACTATTTTGAAATAAATTTGAACACAACGGTGGAAAAAAGAATAATTTGGGACGCAAGTAAAGCTGTGATGAGAGGGTTCTTGATACAACAGAACGCCATTAAGAAAAGGAAACAAAATGGAAAGAAAGATAAGATTTTGGAGAAAATAAAAGAATTAGAGAAGAAGTTAAGAGTAAATCCCAAGTCACAGCCGATTTTGAGAGAAATTAAACTTCATCAGGCACAATATTCTAAACTGATAAATCAGGAAATAGAATGGAAGATTAAGTCAATGAAACAAAAAACGTTTGAATCGGCAAATAAATGTGGGAAACTGCTGGCTTGGCAGTTGAAGAAGAGACAAAAGTTGAATATAGTAACAAATTTGGAAATTGAAGGAAGAAATATTCAGAACCCCGTGGAAATCAGAAAATCTTTTCAGAAATATTTCAAGAAACTATATACTCAAGGGCCGCAAAATGAGGTCGAGATTGAACAATTTTTGAAAAAAAACAGTCTTAAAAAATTTTCACAAGAAAATAGACTACTCCTGAATAGTCAAATAACACGACAAGAAATTGAACATGCCATTCAGAACATGAAGCTGGGCAAATCTGCAGGACCAGACGGCTTGACCTCCAAGTATTATAAGACAATGAGTGACTATTTGATTCAACCTTTGATGGAGGTCAGCAATGAAATTCTGGAGGGAAAGAAGGCGCCGGAATCGTGGAAGGAAGCTTTTATCACGTTGATACCAAAATCAGAAACTGAAAAGACACAACTGAAGAACTACCGCCCCATCTCCCTTCTAAATGTGGATTACAAAATATTTGCTGACGTTTTAGCAAACAGACTCAAAAGAGTTTTGAATGAAGTAATTCATAAGGACCAGGCCGGCTTTCTCCCAGGTAGACACATGTTTGCAAACACAAGGAACATTATTGATATCTTGGAACTTTTGCAAACAAATATAAATACTAGAGCAGTTTTGATCTTTATAGACGCGGAGAAGGCCTTTGACAACATCTCTTGGAAATTTATGAAGGGAAATTTAAAAGAAATGGGAGTGGGGCGGGGTTTTCAAAATGGGATTGATGCAATATATTCAGAACAAAAAGCCAAATTGATAGTTAACAATGTGGTAACGGAAGAATTTAAAATTGAAAAAGGAACACGACAAGGCTGCCCGATTTCCCCTCTGTTATTCATTTCAGTTCTGGAGGTGCTCCTGAACTTGATTAGAGGTGACCGGCTGGTGCAGGGGATTCAGGTCGGAGCGAAACAATATAAACTTAAAGCTTTTGCAGATGACCTAGTTTTGACATTGCAGGAGCCAGAATCTAGTACAAAAAGAGTATTACAATTGATACATGATTTTGGACAGGTCGCAGGATTTAAGTTAAATAAACAAAAAACGAAGGTGTTGGGGAAAAATATGACAGATACAGAGTCAGAACGGTTTCAGAGAGAAACAGAATTATCATTGGTGAAAAAGGTAAAGTACCTAGGGGTTAATATAACAGCTAAAAATCTGAGTCTATTTAAGGATAATTATGAAAAATGTTGGTCTGAAATTAAGAGAGACTTGGAAAGTTGGGCAAAACTGAAGCTTTCTTTGTTAGGCCGAATTGCTGCGATTAAGATGAATGTGCTGCCAAAGATGTTGTTCTTGTTTCAAACATTGCAAATTGTGGATAAAATGGAGTGTTTCCGGAAGTGGCAGAGAGATATTTCTAAATTTGTCTGGCAGGGCAAAAAGCCCAGAATCAAGTTTAAGATATTAACAGATGCAAAGGTAAGAGGGGGCTTCGCCCTGCCAGACTTAAGGTTGTATTATGAAGCCGCAGCTTTCTGCTGGCTAAAAGACTGGCTACTTCTCGAAGACACTGATGTGTTAGATTTGGAAGGTTATAACAATGCTTTTGGTTGGCATGCATATTTGTGGTATGACAAAGCTAAGATTAACAAGGCCTTTAAGAACCATATTGTCAGAAAAGCAGTGTTTAATGTCTGGACAAAATACAAAGACTTATTGGAAAATAAAACTCCAAGGTGGCTTTCACCCTTGGAAGCTAAGGCTTGGAAAAGACCCAATATGGAAGCCTACTGGCCAAAATATTGGGAATTGTTAGAAAAAGATGGAGATAACTGGAAATTGCAGAGTATGGAGAAAATGAAGGATAAAGTGCGAGACTGGTTACACTACGCTCAGATTAAGGAAATTTTTAAAAGTGACAAAAAGTTAGGATTCCAGGTGGAGAAATCGAAGTTGGAAACAGAACTGTTAGAACCTAAGACTAAGGTACTTTCAAGAATGTATAACTTGCTGTTGAAATGGAATACACAAGACGAAATGGTTAAGTCGGCTATGATAAAATGGGCACAGGATATTGGGCATAACATTATGTTTGAGGACTGGGAAAGGTTGTGGACCACTGGGTTGAACTTTACTGCATGTAATGCTTTGAAAGAAAATGTAATGAAAATGATATACAGATGGTACATGACCCCAGTTAAACTTGCCAAAATATACCATTCGTCTGACAACAAATGCTGGAAATGTAAAGAAAGTGAGGGAACATTCTTTCACCTCTGGTGGACCTGCCCTAAAGTGAAGGCCTTCTGGGAAATGATATATAATGAGCTGAAAAAGGTATTTAAGTATACCTTCACCAAGAAACCAGAGGCCTTTCTTCTGGGCATTGTCGACCAGAAGGTGTTAAAGAAAGATAGAACATTTTTAATGTATGCAACAACAGCAGCAAGGATACTACTCGCTAAGAACTGGAAAATCCAAGATCTACCCACACTGGAAGAATGGCAGATGCAACTGATGGACTATATGCAACTGGCGGAGATGACTGGCAGAATCCGAGACCTGGGAGAAGAAAGGATTGAAGAAGATTGGAAGAAATTCAAGATTTATCTACAGAAATATTGTGATTTAGTGGAATGTTAAGAAGGATGCTTGGTTATAAATAATTGGCCATCACTAAAATAGATTAGGAATTGGTGATAAGAGAGATTAAGAAAAACAAATTTGCAGGAGAATTATTTTATTGTATTTAAGCAAGTGGTTATAGATTTGGAAATAAGATGATAATTTGCTGGACAAAAATTTATTAATGATGTAAGTGGGAGCGGGAGACGTGAGGAAGCTCAAGGATATTATGGAATTTTGTTAAAACATGTTTATTATTACTGTATTCCCTTATTCAAAAACCCTAATAAATATTTATATATTTAAAAAAAATGATTTGTTGACCGTGGGTCAACAGAGGCAATTTGGTGGGACAGAGGGTGCATGTGGGGGCAGAAGGCAGAAACCCCACTGTGCAGGTGGAAGTCCTTATGCAGGGCTTCCGCTGATGGGACTCAGGTGAATGCTTCCCTCTGCAGCTATATTTTATCTGTATAAGTGCTGAAAATGAAAGCTATGAGATCAAACTTGAGAAATCACTATACATAGTTGTGCAAATCAGAACTTAAAGTCACTGTGGTTTTTTTTACTTGTCCTTGGAAGACCTGGGTTAAAATACCCTGGCCTCAGCCGTGAAATTAGCTTGGTAGCCTTGTTATCTCACAGGGTGGTTGTGAAGATATAATGCAACGATGCCTTTTGCTATCGTGTTGTAAGCATAGAAGCCTAGAAGTCTCCATTATTAAGTAGCAGTCTTGGGAGATCCATTTTGTCCTTCTTGGTTGGAGTCATGCCACACTCTGCCTGTCCCATGTGCTTGCAAAGCTAAGAATAGCATGGAAGGGATTCATGTGACCCCATGTTGTGACTGCAGTGTGATGGCACCGTAGTCTCTCTCAGTTTGAAGGCACCGTCGTCTGTCCCTTTCACACCATGTTTTCACTTCCCAGCAACTGTGATCAGTCTGATTTTGCCCAGATATTTCAATCTAGTTTAATATCTCCTTTCCTCATCAACTGTAGCCACAACACATACTATAGGCCCAGTTTCACATGAAGTTATTCTGAAAAGGGATGCGATTGCCATTCAGTTTGTAGGCATCATCTTTGCCCTGTTGAAGTCAGAAGGCAGCCATGCTTCTGCCTGCTTCTTGCACAAGGACTCCCAGCGTGATGTATGGGAGGTAGAGCAATGGAGCCGGGCCATGAATCTTAGCGGGTGGCGTTGGGCAAATCTCTCGGCCTAAGTTAGCTCACAGGTCACCCAGCTTGCAATTTATTGTGAGGATAAATCGGGACAGCTACATTCACGCCACTCCTGAGTTCCTTGGTGGAAGGGTGGGAGATTTATTTTATTTTTCCATTTCCTCCAGAGAGCTCAAGGTGACATACGTGGCTCTCTTCCTCCCCATTTTATTCTCCCGACAGCCCTGTAAAGTAGATTAGACTCTGAGAGTGGCTTTCAGTCAAAGTAGGGATAAGAAAATGTTCTGTTAGGGCAAGGATTGCTCATTGTGCTGTAGAATGTTCTCCTTCCTCTCTGTTCCCCCTAAATACGTTCTAGGGGTTCCTTCAACCCTCTGGAGAAGATTTGGGTATGACACATGGTTCTCATTGGTGGAGGAAAGGGAGGGGATCTTCCTTTGTACAAGCAGAAATCCTTGTGCAAATATGTGGAATACTGTTCAGTGACTAACCCAAGGTCACCCAGTGAGCTTCATGGCTGAGCAGGGTTTTGAACCCTCATCTCCCAGGTCCTGCTCGAAGACTTTAGCTGCTACACCACACTGATGCAGCAGTCAGAGCTTCGTGCATTGGAAGGGTACAGCATAAGAGTTTGCCCCTCTCTCAGACTGCATTGCTAGACTCTGAAGTTGTGGCCTTTCTGCACACATGCATTCTGCTGCCTCTGTCATTGTCTACACCCAATTATGTCCACCATGTTTCCTTATGCTACCAAACCTGTACTCATGTTGAGTGCATATGATGTCATCTAATGAAATAATGGTGGCAATACGACAAAAACTCATATCTAGAGTGTATGTATCACAGGTGAGGCTAAACTATGTCTGAATGCTGGAAGAAGGAGGGGGGCAGATTTTGTATTTTAAATACTCCTGGTGGCAGGGAGCACAAACCACAGAAGGCTAGGCTCCATCCTGACATGGCAGATTTCCCCAGGCAAAGATCTTTGATGCAGGGAGTGTTCAAACATTTGATTTCCACCCCAGTGTGAAATGGTGCTATCCCTGCCTAAAGGTTTTAGTTTTGCTTTTAGAAGGCCAGCTGGTTGCACAGATAGAACAGCAGCTTCTGCCGTTCCTACAGCATCTACACCATCCAGTTATTTACAGCCTTTTATGTTTCCCCTCTCTAGGGAGCACCCCATCTTCTTCATGTTTGTTCAACTTGCCATAATTTCCATCTTCAAGTCCTACCCAACTGTGGGAGACATTGCCCTTTACATGGCCTTCCTTCCACTCTGGAGCCACCTGTATCAGTGTAAGTGATTTGCATTTTATTCTTTCCCCTCCGCCATCCCTAATCCTGTCGTTTTTGCCCACCTTGGAAAAGCCATTAGTGACTGTCGTTCCTTGTTGGAAAGCGAGCGTAAAGTAGCATTTAAAACGACAGAGGAATGATTCAGCCAAAGTTCTAAGACCTTTTGATTTTAGTAGGAGAGAACCAAGGACATGCTTATCTTTCCCAGTGAGATCAATGGAATTCAAAAGTGATTCGTTTGTGCTGATCTAAAATTGGACCGGAGTGTGTGTGTGTGTGTTGCATCTCAGAGCTCTGGCATTTCATCACTCTGGCTGTTCAGCTGCAGCTTGCAATTGACACTTGCTCTTCTTCTTTCTCCCTCCCTGTATGTGTGCAGACTGAGAATAAATCATTCTTCAAGATGGCTTTAATTGCCTGCTGTGATGACGTTGACAAATTCTAGTGATCCAGCCTCTTTTCACAACAGGAAGCATTTGTTTTTCTTCCTGCAGTGACTTGCTTAGGGGCAGGTTTTGTAATCTCAGTCATTCAGCTGTGGCTGACTGTTTTGGATTAAGAATTTAACCTGTTTCTTTTTTAGTTCACTTTTGAGTTCAGCCTGGATACTCAAGCAATTTTGGTAGGATCAAGTATCATGAAATCTACTGATAATTAGTTTCATCAGAATGCATAAAAAGAATTTCCAAAACTCCCCACCCCGGTTTTACTTTAAAAATGTTTAAACTGGCTTTGTCAGTGAATCGCCTTGGGTATATATATTTTTTGTTAAAAGGCGCTATGTCGATACCAGAAGCAAGTAAGTAACTTGAAATGCTTCGCCAACAACCAATGTTAGTTATGGGAATTGTCTTGTGCTGGCATGACTAGTAAAAAAGGAAATGTTCTGAAAAAGCTATACAAAATGTTTCATTGTATTTTAAGACGGGAAAAGTTTGGTCCAAATTTAGCTTTCCATTCAGTCCCCATCTTTATTTATCTTCCAGTGTTATTGCTTGGACTTTTTGTATGTTGCACCTGCTCAAATAAAAACTGTGGAAGCGATGGGGTGGTGGCATTGGGAAATGAGTGCAGAATAAGCCTGTCAAAGCTTTCATGTGACACAGGAATTGCAGTTAATTATTTATTCTAACTAGAGGGATTTCTATAGCAGCTGTCTCTGGAACAACCCTCTAAATTAGTATCTGCCACCCTATTGTAGTTGGTATGGTACAATGCCAAGGACTCATTAGTATACCAGCTAACCACTTTTAATGACGCCTCTGCTTTTTGTTGCAGTCCTCCGGAATGTCTTCATCCTTTCCTGTGTGCTCATTGTTTGCTCCCTGCTCTTCCCGGTTTTATGGCATCTCTGGATTTACGCAGGAAGTGCCAACTCAAATTTTTATTACGCCATCACTTTGACGTTCAACGTAGGACAGGTTAGTAAAACAAGGTGGTGGGTGCGGTTTAAGTAGCCCTCTTTTAAGTTCCTTGTAACAGATTTTGTACTGGACACAGAAATCAAATGTCATCGGAATCTTGGCATTACAGCAATAGGCTAGAAAGTGTTTGTGTGCGTGCATGTGTGTGCGCGCATGCGCATGTGTAATATCTAGTGAAATCTCCAGAGTCGGAGGGGGGGGTGTAAGATTTCATTGTTAAGTTGCCTCACACAGTTCCATGCCTGTCCCATGAGCCGGAGCTTAGTTGGAGAATATCTCCTTTGTATACAGAAGGTCCCAGATTCAAACCTCAGCATCTTCAGGTAAAGTCTGGAGGGACACCTGTCTTAAATCCTCAAGAGTTGCTGCCTGTGCCAGTTTTGACAATACTAAGTGGACCAATGGTCTGTCTCAGCATGAAGCTACTTCCTAAATTCCTATATAATGCCTGGAATAAATTTAATAATAATATAGTCAGGTATGCTCAGTTTGCATAATTTATTCATGTTTTCTCGGTGCATAGTTTATGTTTAGCGCAGACAGGGCTGCCTAGCTAGCATCTTAGCTTTGAAAAGCGATTTGTCAAAATGTGTTCATGTTGTGTGTTTTGTCCTGCATCTCCTGTCTCTCTTTTGGTCCCAGATCTATACGGCATAAGAACAAAAACGGGGAAGTGTAACTGCAGGATCTTGTTATCTGAATGCTATTCTTGTACATTCTGATTTGGGGCATGGCAGCTTAGAAAAGCAGTTGCTTTCCCTTCTTATGGGTGGATTTTTCGATTTGGCTTGCTAGCTGCCTGGACCCATCTGCTCTTATCTGGCTCACCACATTTCACTGAGCAGCCAGGAGTGCTCCTCTATTACTAAATGTTGGGTCACCAGGAATGGGAGGGGGCACCACAGCAATCTTGCAATTGCTTTAGATCTCCTTCTTAACTGTATTGCTCACTGTGCTGGAGTTTCCTGTATCAGAGGTTCCGAATTTCCTTTGCATTAAGCAGATTTTGCTGTGAACTAGTAGGGAGTGGGGAATTACAGATGTGACTGTGGGCCTCCCATGATTTGTGCATCCTTGCATGGTATGTAAGCTAATGCCAAGGGGGTGTCACATAGTCATCTTTTGTTCTCCTTGTGCTCAGTACGTCAAGGTAATAATCTACTTCAGTGGAGATTTTGGCTTCTAGACTAGGTCTCCTGTTACTCCATCTGTCTACTTTAATTGTATATTTCATCAAATGAAGCAACGCCCCTCTCCAAATTTCATCATTGCCTCTATTTCTGTTCCAACAAAAACAACTAAATTTCTCCCTATTGCTGATCTGCTGTTAGCTTCAAGATAATTTCTTGCAAAACAGTTTGGTTTGATTTTTCTCCTGAAAGGTATTAAATGCTCATTTTAATATTAAAAAGGACATATAGTTGCTTTGCCAGTCTCTGGGGCTGGCAAATTGGTCATTTGCACTGAGCATTCTTCTAACTTGGGCTTGCTTAGAAAAAAAAGCTGATATATTAAAGAAATTAGAATAAAAACTGTTGTGAGTGTTTGGTACAAAGGCAGAGATCGTTAGAAATGCATCACTTTCAGGAACTTCACTTAGGCCCTGAGATATTTATCCAAACTGCAGCTTTAAAGATATGGGTTAATTAGTGAAACAACAATTTTTCTGCAGTCCCTAACTGATATATAAATACACAGATTGTTATATACATACTCTGATCAACCTAGTTATTTGATTAATTAAATTTAATTGAACAGCATATTGTGTGCATGAATCTTGTCAATACCAGTATTTAGTGAATGTGTGGGACTTACTGTCTGATAACTTTTACACTAGAATTTCTAACTTGAAGAGACAAAAATGACTGTGTTCCTCCATCCCTAAACTGCCTATGACATAGGTTTAGAAATAGCAAGATTGCAACGCAGAGTGAATTCAGTGTATACCTGTCCACTTTTTACTAGCTTTGTAATGTCTTTTTTAAAGCATTTATTGTCTTTGTAACCGACTTGGTCTCCAGTGGTTCTTGCTTTAGATGCAAGAGGTTCTGGGTTTGAATCCCATATGGGACCTTGAATTGGAAAAAAGAGGGTCTAAACTTCTAGAATTTGGGGAGGGGCCATAGAGCACATACATTGCACGCTAAAGGATCCCTAGAATCTTCATTTGTGTTGGGAAAGGCTCCTACTTTAAACCCTGGAGAACTGTTGCCAGTCAGTGCCTATGCTACTAAGCTACAAGACAGTGTCCCATGGTCATTGCAAAGATAGCTAGCGGGTTTCTTAACAAATTCAAACAGAAGTGCTCTGGGGACCAGTATGAGTCTGCAGGTTGGACAGAAGTATTTGGGAAGCTGTGCATTCCCAAATCCAATTGCAAGAGACATAGTTTGTTTCTGCCACTATTCTGCATCTCCTCTAGCAGCCTGAGCCTAGATATGCTTCCGCAGTTCAGTGGGGATATTTGCCACGGAGAGTGTACCTTGGATTTCAGCCTAAGTTGCAATCCTTCACTTTGTCCAGTATGTCTAAGGCAGGGTTTCCCAAACTTGGGTCTCCAGCTGTTTTTGGACTACAATTCCCATCATCCCTGACCACTTGTACTGCTAACTATCAACCTCCCATCAACCTCTGGGGATCAGTACTGACCACTTTGGGAAACCTTGATGTACATAGAAGGCTCCGGGTTTCCATGCAGAAGGTCCAGGTTCTCTAGGTAGCGCTGGGAGAGTTGCCAGCACAAAACCCTGAAATGCCGCCATCAGTCTGTGGAAACAGCACTAAAGTAGATGCTCTGATTTGGGATAAGGTAGCTTCCTATGAAGATTTTTGTGAGCCTTCAGCTGCAATCTGGAGTTGTGCAGTCCACGCTGATTTATCGTCTCATTTGCTGTTTGTGTAAACTAGTTCAGAGTGTTAGGTTTCCATGGGGGGAATTCAAGTTCAAATCCCCATTCAGAGTCACTTCACACTGTATGTGGCACTGTTTGACTGATGACTACTTTAGCCCTTCACCGCTTGTCCCTAAAGTTTCTGGGAATCCACATCTCCTCATCTTTTGAGTTTAACCATGGAAAACCTGCAGTATATAAATATGACTTAGAGCTGGATATATTTAGGTCAGGGATGGGAACCTATGGCTCCCATCAGCCCCAACCAGCATGACCTCTGGGGGGGGGGTTGTCCCTGGGTCCCTGTCCCTGTCCTAGTGCATGAATGTTTATGTTTAAAAGCGTGCCTTGGAAATTGCAAGCTTTTTAGGTCCTCTTGGTTTCTTTTGCTTGAGTAGATGGTTTTCTGCACAGATGGTTACTTTCAGTCTCCTTCATGCAGAGTGACAGGTGTGCTGTCTTTTTGAATATTAATTGCAAGAGGAAGAATTGGGTCAAAATGAAATGCTCCAGGGGTCAAGTGCACAGCACACTGGAAGCCATTAAAACATTTGCTGCTGTGTTGGAGAAATATAAGGTGCCTATGTTCTGAATGCAAATAAGTGTGGGGGACACAGTTCTATCCGGTCCACTCCCCAAGCTCTCAGCCTTCATGCTTCTTTTGCTGGGTGTGGACAGTAGCAGCCAACTGTAGCAGAAAGGGTTAGTGAAAAGGGTGCGGATAAATTTTTATATTTTTAAAAAATTGCTAGGATATGTTGGCTGAATGCATACGTGGTTTCTATTGTACCTTGTTCTCTCACAAACTATGATGCGACAATATATTTATTCATAGAATGATGGAAGGGACCCAAGGGCTATCTAGTCCAACCCCCTGCAATGCAGGAATCTCAGCTAAAGCATCCCTGACAGATGACCATCCAATCTCTGCTTCAAAACCTCCAAGGAAAAAGAGTCCACAATCTTTTGTGGGAGTCTGTTTCACTGTCGCACAGCTCTTACTGTCAGAAAGTTTTTCTGAATGTTTAGTTGGAATTTCTTTTCTTCCAACTTGAAGCCATTTGTTCGAGTCCTGCCCTCCAGAACAAGCATGTGACAGCCCTTTAGATATTTGAAGATGTCTATCATATCTCCTCTCAGTCTCCTCTTTTCCAGGCTAAACATGCCCAACTCTTTCACGTGCTCCTGGTAAGGATTAGTTTCCAGACCCTTGATCATCTTGCTTGCCCTCTTCCACACATGTTACAGCTTGTCAACATCCTTCTTAAACGATGGTGCCCAGAATTGGATACAGTATTCGAGGTGTGGTCTGACCAAGGCAGAATAGAATGGTACAATTACTTCCCTTGATCTGGACACTATACTTCTGTTGATGCAGCCTAGAATAGCGTTAGCTTTTTTTTGCTGCTGCATCACACTGTTGACTCTTGTTAAGCTTGTGGTCCACCAAGACCCCTAAATCCTTTTCACATGTACTGCTAGTAAGCCAGGTGTCCCCCATCCTATATTTGTGCATCTGGTTCTTCTTGCCTAAGTGCAGAACCTTACATTTCTCCCTATTGAAATTCATTTTGTTAGCTTGCGCCCAGTTCTCCAGTCTGTTAAGGTCATTTTGAATTCCCCCGGCTACACTTTGATATGTCACTGAGTTCTAAAAAGAAAAGGCATTTAAGGAGGATTGTTTATAGTGCTTCTTCTGAAGAAATTAATCTTCCTAGGAAATCAGGACATTGGGTAGCCTACAGGTCAGGAGTTGCCGGTCTCTTTCAGCCTGAGGGTTGCATTGGTTGTTAGCCACAGCATCTATGGCAGCTCTTCTCAGAACAGATTGAGCATTCCAGAATAAAATTGTTAAGATAATGCAGCATTGTTGGGTTTTTCCTTACTGCTTCAACACACAATCTGGCTATTCTTGAGTAGCTTTATCACCCTTTTGTTACTGGTAATGTTTTTGTGGTTTAAAAGCCTTACTGCTATGCAGGTTGGCTTGTGTCTATAATAGTTCAGTAAATATAAACCAAATAAACATTGATAGTGTAAAGTACAGCATGTCTTGGTCTGGATGTGCAGCCATTTTGTTCCGAATGAATCAGGTGTCACTCCTGCATGTGTTTTCTTCTCTTCCCCTGCAGATCTTGCTCATCTCAGACTATTTCTACGCCTTCCTGCAGAGGGAGTACTACCTCACTCATGGAATCTACTTAATTCGAAAAGACAGGACAGACCCCATGCTGGTTCTCAAATAAAGTTGGCATCTGATGCGACTGCGGGACAGACAACGGATGATACTTGGGGAGGGGTGGGGAGATACCTTTTTTTGCATATGGTGAATGGGCTCCTGTTTGGGGAATAACCAATTCAGTGCTGGTACAAAGTGTGATGCAGAGAGCATGAGAACGGGTTGAGAAGCCCACCTAGGTGACTCACAGCCACATCAGAATCTTCTTGTCACCGCTGCGAATGCCACTCATCAGTTCTGGATAATTCCTCGGGACCTGGTGAAATGCATTTGAACTGACACCAAGGAGGGGTCTTGAATCCAGGCAAGTGACAAGGCCATGGGTGGTGATTTTATTATTATTATTATTATTTCTTGGGGAAACTCCTGGGAATTTTCTCCTTGAGGAAAGGAATAACTTCAGCAAGTGTTTATTTGGTTCCTCTTGCTGCTCTGCTTCCATTGCTTGAATTGGCAGCTCGTCTGCCTGATGTACAGGGATCCTTGCGCCCTCGGGAGAGAATGGGCAGCTACTCTTGGACACTTATTCTCCTTGCACTGATACTGGAAACTGGGAGGCCCCAAGTATTCTGTGTGCAGTTTTGTGCTCTGGACAAATGGTCAGTTTGATGTGCATCAGAGTGGAGCTGCCCAGTGGAACTAGACTGGGAGACATAGAGATTTGCATTCTGCTGCTTGTAACCCAAGAATTCGGAGGGCGTTTGGAGGAATCACCAGCTGGATCAAACTTGTTCACTTTTCTTTAACGGGGAAACACTATGGACATGCAAATGAATCATTCACGTGTAATCTTAGGAAAATGAAAATTAAGAGTTACAGAAAACCCAAAGTGAATGCATATTGACCAGAGAGGTCATGGTTGGGCTACATAATCCATTCAGCTCTTAAGATTCATAGGAAAATTATTCTTCCAATCTCTTCCCAACCTAAGATTTGAGGCCAGAAAGCACAAAAGTGGGAGCACTGTTAATGGAATGTTTGGGCCCAACAGTAGTTATAACCATTACATATTCTACCCAAAGTGTTACTGTTTTAGTAGGAGAAGCAGTAAATTGTGACTGTATTAGAAAAGCAGCTATGCAAAAATGGCTACCCCATCCCACCTGCTTTTAATGCTTGTGTGTTCAGTTGGTTCACTTCCCTTCAGTAACCAAGAGACAGGTATTTTTGTTTGGAGATGGCTGCTATTTTTAACTCTTCTAACCCAGCACAGCTACAGCTAGTTTTTTTCTCTGACATTTTAATTTTACCAATGGTGTGGTTCCCTCACCGGGTAGCCAAACGAGACCCAGCCAAACTCCTAAAGCCCAGAAGAGGCCCAGTGACAAAACCACTCCACCTTTATAACTATAAGCAGAAGAGATTAATTTCAGACCCACTGAATCCGCAATTTAATGTCCCCTCTGTCATTTTTTAATTATTACTTTTTTTTGCAAAGTTGCTCTACAGGCTATAGCTTCCTTTCTCTTACAGTGTATTAAAGCAATCTTTCAGAAGGGATTTTTTAAAAATGAAAATAAAAAAGCTTGCCTTATTAAATTGCACTTTTAGTGATTTTCTAGAACAGGGGTGGGGAAGTTCAAACCCAGGGGCCTTCTTGGAATGTGCCTTTGAATTCTGATGAGCAAGAGGTATTGTCTGGATGGAAGAGAGAGGTGTGTGAAACTAGCCTACCTTACAAAGGCAAAATTTATATTCATTGCTCTGTCCACTTTTTGCCTGTGGCCCCACCCACCATAAAATGTGGCCCCCGAAGGTTGCCAAGAAAGGAATCTGACCTTTGGCTGAAAAGGGTCCTCCACCCCTAATCTAGAAGACCTCCATAACACAGTGACTTTTACCTAGGCAGGGCTTCCAGGACATAATCTTGTCTCAGGGAAGTATATGGAGACTACGGTACTTGAGTCTGAGTTTTGAAGGGCTTTCCGAAGAAGACTCTCTTTCAGCTCAACTGTACAGGTAGGTTGGGGGCACAGTGTAACTCAAAGCAATATTCTGATGACATTTCCACTCCTGACTTGTGTGCTCCCTGTACCGCCTGTCTCGTTCTCTCCCTCCTTCAGGGTTCATCTGAATTTAGGGCAGATAATATTTTGGGTTTATTCGTCAGATGGCAGGAGGTGTCAGCACAAAGTGATTCCTGATGCTTTCGAGGAGAGCCTTACAGTGGCAGCAGGGAAGGCTTGTTACCTTTATTTCCCCCTTTTTGTCTCTCCCTACACACCTTAAAATAAAATAAAAAAGCTACCAACTCTCAGCAGCTTGGATGACAAGAACTTCCTCTCTGAACTTCCTTCCTGAAAAAATGCAAGCAGAGGTGGATTTAGGGGACCATGACTGGTGTGGTCGCACTGGGTGCAGATTGCCACCGGGGCACCGCAACTATGATTGACAATGGAGTGTGAGAGGTGAAGGGGCGCCAAATTTTGGCATCGCACAGGCTGCCGCTGAAATTTGAGCCCCCAAGATCCGCCATTGATGCAAGCGTGTATGATGAGCACTTCTAAAAGTTGAAAGCGGTCAGAAGCTCCCTCACCCCACCACTGCCCTTGTGCCTCCTAAATGACCACCTCCCAATATGCCACCAGTAAACAAGGTGATGAATTGAAGGTGGGCTGTTTCGGGGCCCCACCACCCTTATGTTCGTGCTAACTGCATGTGTATAGACTCAGTGCATGCACCCAGGTTGGGGTGCAGGATCCTGTACCGGGATCCAGCTCATCCACCGCTTTCTTGCATGCATCTCCACTCCATGAGCATTTGGTTCAGTTCTGTTGCAGGTAAGATGTCTGGCTTTTCCCAACATTCTTGTCACCATTAAAGAACCTGCCAGGGGTACACAACCTGACCAAGGTTCAGAAAATTCTGACGAAAACAGCAGTCATAGCAGTTTAAACACTGCATTGTGAGGCAGGCATCATATATTTGCAACCATTTTTGTGTCTTACCAAGGCATTTTATAAATGTATGCTATCGGCTGCTCGTTTGAAAAAATTCAAGGTTACTGCAAGGATGTAGCTTTTTCTGGTTTGGATAAAATTGGGGGAGTTCAGGTTCCTATTTTAATCAGCCATTTACTGAGGGTATGTTTTGCAACACAACACACTTGGGTGGATTGATGCCTCCCTGGCTGAGCCTGTTTCCCAAAAGAAATATATCAGTTTTCAGCACTCAACAGCAGTGAAGACAATAGATGGGGGAGTGAGCCTCTGTGAGTGTTGCATGTGTTTATGAAGTACTGCTGCATCTCTTTGATGTGCTACTGTGTGTGTGTGTGTGTGTGTGTGTAAGAGAGAGGCTGAGAGGCCACATTCAAACCATGCATTTATCATAGTCTCTGGTTTTGTAGTCTCTGGCTTGGCTCGCCGTAGTGCTCTTCTCAAGGCATGATCACCTGTCTGCGAGAACAGTGGACTACATTACAGGGTTGTCGTAAGCCAGGCATGACTAAACCTGGCCCTCCAGCTGTTTTAAGACTACAATTCCCATCATCCCTGACCACTGGTCCTGTTAGCTAGGGATGATGAGAGTTGTAGTCCTAAAGCAGCTGGAGGGCCAAGTTTGGCTATGCCTGTGTAAGCCATTCTGCCTCAGCATTACCATACCCTTTGGGGGCAATATGGGAATCGCAAGAACGGCACTGTATGCCTAGTCTACTTTTTGAACCAAAGGTCAAAAATAATAAAATATAGGGATAGTGTTAAAGATGGCCCACCTTACAGGGTTTGGCATAAAGGTTGCTAGGATATGTGACATGCTTTAACCAACGTAAAAGTGAAGCATAAATACTATTATAGAGTTGTGGTTAAATGCTGTTGTTTGTTAAAAACATCTGGTTCTGCCCAGCTGTTAAACATCCCCGATTGTGACCGATGTCGCAGTCCACCGAACAAAATGGATGTCCTTCATTTGAGACGCGGTCCAAATGTATCACTTATTTAGGGGGGAAATCATAAGCTGGCAGAACAGTCTGAGCCATGTGTCAGCATTACCTGATAGCTTTGGGCTTTCAAAATGGCTACCTTGTCAGAAGACTTGAGCCCTTGGTTGCAAACGGGAAAACTGATCAATTGACAGAAAGATTACCGTGGTCTGCAATACAGTTCATTTCCCTCTCAGCTGGTCTGCCCCTTTCACTTATGGGCGTTTTGAGGATTCATGCTGTCTTTGTAAACTGGAGAATGACCACTGCCTCAGGTGCATTATTCTATTTAGGACTGAGAGTGGAATGATGGTCTAATGGTATTTATATTATTTGCAGTACATAAGAGATAATTGGAAGCTGACATTGGAAGTGTGCACGTGTAATGGTTAATCGAGAGCGTCTCTAGTCCGTCCTTACCCAAGGGCTATTAAAACCTTTTAGCTAAATGTAATTAATGTAACATAATATTTCCCCCTGCTTTAGCTCGGCGGTGTCCTGATTCTAGAGTTTCTCTCCCCATCCCCCTCGTTTTCATCCTCTTAAATCCTAATCTGGGCTGGCATGCAGAAGCCCTGGAGCTGCAGCATCTTGGCACTGAGCGGTTGCCATGGCATCAGCCATTTTGTTTCCCATGTGAACCGCGTAGAATAATTTGAGGCTTGCGCTTGTCCTTCTCCAATGCAGGTGGCCATTTTTTCAGAGGGTCAATAACTTGCTAGGCTGTGACAGGGAAATAAAAAAGCAAAGGCTGCACACATACCCCCCAAGAAGTGAGGAAAAGAAGTGAGGAAAAGAAGAGGAAAAGAGAAAGAGAAACAGGTGTGTTAGAATGAGAGGAACAGGCAAGTCAAGAAGCAGGAGAACGTTTGGTATGGATTTGGTACAGAATTATAGGGCAAGTTTTAGACCCAACCTATGTCGTCGGACCTGTTGCTTAGCCTTGGCTCACATGCAATGAAAGATGGATGACAAGCAGCTGGCAATCTTCCTTTTAGAGCATCTTACTATTGCTGATCTCATGGAGGGATCTTTGATGAGCTTCCAAAAAACCCTAGGGTTTCTCACAGTGCAGTTTGTGAATGGCAGGAGTTGAATCTGGACCTGGATTCCTAATGACTGTACTAGCACGCCATCCCAAATTACCGTATTTTTTGCACCATAACAACTCACTTTTTTCCTCCTAAAAAGTAAGGGGAAATGTCTGTGCGTGTTATGGAGGGAATGCCTACGGGTGGAATGCCTACGGATTTTCATCCTCTAAAAACTATGTGCGTGTTATAGAGCGAAAAATACGGGTAGTTTGGGTCCATAAGCTCAGGACTGGTCAAACTCAGGCTTCCCAAGCAGGGCAAGGGCTATGAGGAGTAGCATTGTACTGAATTGGGATGACTTTCAACAGGGAAGGGTTTGTTCTGATAATGAGATTGCTTTCCTACACATGGAAGGATCTGTACAGCAGGCTGTCAAGCTGGCAGGCTATAAAAGCTATACGGCATGAATAAATTGGTGCCAGCAGCCATGGGGAAGTGGCTTCTGCCTGCACTGAGCAGGATGAAAGTGTTGCTGAGCTATTTTCTCACAGAACGGAAGGCATGGTTGCACAAAGCGGGGGGGGGGGGAGCTGGGGGGGGAGCTGGTGTGTTCCTGATAGGAACTACATTGCTTCCCAGTACGACTGGTACTATCCAATTCGTTTCCAAGATTTTAATTGTAAACCTGTTGCTGGTCGACATGCTGCTCTCAGCAGTTTTTCTCGTGGGCGTGATGTATTTTGTGAATCTGCTCAAGGAAAGAAGTTGGCATTTGGCAGCAAATTCAGTCTTAACTTTCGTAAGCATATTTCTAACTTTTATGGCTGCAAACGTAGGCTTTAAACGGTATTTGCAATTGTGGGTGAATTCTAAAAAGCCAGGAGGAGTTGGGGGGGGGGTCTCTGCTTTACTCACTGGTCCTATGAGAAGCAAAAGTAGAATAAATGGTGCAAATTGACAATTTGCATCACTTATACTAATAATTTATTATTTATACCCCGCCCATCTGGCTGGGTTTCCCCAGCCACTCTGGGCGGCTTCCAACAAAATATTTAAAATACAATAAAACATCAAACATTAAAAACTTCCCTAAACAGGGCTGCCTTCAGATCTCTTCTAAAAGTCAGGTAGTTGTTTATTTCCTTGACATCTAATGGGAGGGTGTTCCGCTAGGTGGGCGCCACTACTGAGAAGGCCCTCATGGTGTTGAGACCTTTGAGCCTATGCAGAATGTACAGTTACGCTGTCAACATGAGTTAGAGCATGTAGCCTGGCTTCTCATAGATCTCCCAATAGCAGCAACTGTGAACTTGAAGGCAAGTTTCAAAGATACAGGAAGCATATGTGACACAAGACCTCATAGGTCTCATGTATCACACTGCTCTCATGAGAAGATCTCCTTTGGGAGCTTTCTCTATTTACAGGAGCAATGCCTAACTTAGCACAACCATGTCTGTTGCTGCATTTCTCTTCCTTTAAGAGACCTAAAGTTCAGCTTTTCCCCTTTGCCTCTTCTGTGTGGTCTTACAGACATCTGAAGGCAGCCCTTTTTAGGGAAGCTTTTAATGTTTAATAGGTTATTGTATTTTAATATTCTGTTGGAAGCCGCCCAGAGTGGCTGGAGAAACCCAGCCAGATGGGCAGGGTATAAATAAAATATAATAATAATAATAATAATAATAATAATAATAATAATAATAAATGGTACATGTGCAGAATGGCACGGTTCTTCCCACTTTCTACTTTGCTCATGTGGCAAAGGGAATGAAATTACTAGTGGCACCAAATGGCTCAATTTCATTTTTTGTGTGTGCGACCCTTTCTGAGCACCTGAAAGGGCTAATAGTCGAAGAGGCTTACAGTAGCCAGTGAGCCTCATGCCTCCCCATCACTGCAGCAGAGCTCATGAACAAGAACAAGAACTACATTACAGCTTGGTTCCTTGGGGTAGTGAGAAAGTCCTCCAGGCACCTATGAGTCTCAACCAGCAGGGCTAAGGGCAAGGGACGTTGGGAGCTATAGTCACAGAGGTTCCCAATCCCTAGACAGTAACAAGGGAACAGGCCTAATAGGCCCAGAAGCCATCTTCTGGTTTACTAAAAAAACCCCAGTGGTTCCATTAGCCAAATACATTCTCTAGGGCTGCAGTGTGTAGATGTGCAATTCTCTTCCCCGGGCTAGAAAAGGGTTAGTTTAATTTCCCACTTGCTAGTAAAACTGAATTACTGTGTCACGATATGATACACATCTAAACACTGTGTCACTGACATGAAAAGTTTGGAAAGCTCTGCTCCAGGGCTACACCAATGCACAGAGGTTTGTGCACATGTTCCATTTGCAGCTCCATTTACACTGCACAACTAGGTTCAGCATTTCCGTGGAAGTTTGTGGCACAAGGACACAAGCAGAGAACAGGCGTGCTGTCACGACTCCTCATCACCAGTCTTCAGTCTGACTGTATGGGGCGGCTGAGATTGGGGCAGGTGAAATCTACTGCTCTGACAACGAGACACAATTTTAACTTATCTTTATTTATATAGTTATTTGTATAGATTCAACTGGGTGGGGAGTTTTTCCTGTCATACACACACGTTTTTGGTATCATAAATTTAAAAAAAGAGAGGGAAAAAGCAATATAAATCAGCACATTCCTTGAGTGAATGGTCTGCTTGCCACAATGGGACAAAGAAAATTAGAAAAAAAGGAAAAGAAACTCGTGCATGCAAGAAAGGAGAGGGGCTGGCTTTAAAAAAACGAAACAAAAACAATCCTAAAAAGGCAAGTATAAATATCGACAGAGACACAGCACAGGGTACGGCAGATCTGTGAAAATTAAGCTAATTCCACGCTCACCTCTACTACGTTTTAAAGTGCAAAGAAGCTTGGGCTTGGTTTGTTTGTTTTTCAAAATCTACATAATACAAGCAAATTATATTCCCCCGTCGTGCTTACAAAATAAAATAAATCTAAGAGATATACATTATACACAGTCCTGTAGAAGACGCCTACATCTACTCTGTAGCACCAAGAATTGATATGCAAGTAATTAAAAACGCAAGAGCAGTGGTAGTTATTTGTTTTTGTTTGTTTGCCTTCAGATTTCTGGCCCTTTAATAAAAGTTCAGCGGATAAGCCCCTCCCCTTGCTGTAGCGGTGGCGTTTTTCTTCTTCCGCCTGCCACAAGCTCCATCAATTTGGCATTGGACTAAGAAAAAAAGGACATGATGACAACAGAGACAGAAAAGGAGACAGAGAAAACGCACGCAGCGGGGAAGGAAGGGGGACGCAACAAGTGTTCCACACGGGGGGTCAAGGGCAAGGAAGTAGAGACTTGTGGGTCACGCAATCATACACACACAGAACTAGCTTGGTCTGTTGCACTGCAAAGGTGGAGGCACACCAGTTGCTTTTTGTGCTGCTCCCGAGCCACAGGCCTCTGTCTGCACTGGTGTGCCAAGGGGGTGGGGAGGGGGGAGTGTTGGGGAGGCAGGGATGTTGACGCAACAGTTTGTGCAGTCCTCTGGTGCGGACAGGCGCTCAGTAGCCAAAGGTCTCCTGCGAGGCGTAGACCATGTAGAGGAAGCCGTCTTCGTCCTTCTCTTGCTCATAGATCTCAGAGATAGGGGTGGAAACGCTCACCATGCTGTGCTGGTTCACCAACAGGAAGAAGGCCTGGGTGGGATTCAGCTGCAGCCGGCGACTGGTGGAGAGGGGGAGAAGGAAGTTCAGGATTAATCAATTGATTCAATTTCTGTGCCGCCCTTCGCCCGAAGGTCACAGGGCAGTTTACAGTAGAACAACACAAAAACACACAAACCAAAATAATAACATGCCTGAGCACATTAAACACACAGTTTAAAGGGCCATAGGTTGTTTAATTAGCCAAAGGCTTGGGAGAAGAGGAATGTTTTGGCCTGGGACCCAAGGATATGTAATGAAGGCATCTGGTGGGCCTCCCTGGGGAGAGCATTCCACAAGTGTGGGGCCACTGCAGAAAAGGCCTGCTCTTGTGTTGCCGCCCTCTGTGTCCCATGAAGAAGGGCCTCAGATGATGATCGCAGGGTCCAGGTCAGTTCATGTGAGAGGAGGTGGTCCTTGAAGTATTGCAGTCCTGAGCCATTTCAGCTTTATAGGTCAAAATTAGCAATTTGAATTGGGCCCGGAAACTAAATTGGCTGCCAGTGCAATTGGGCCAGGATTGGCATTAAATTCTCAAAAC
This sequence comes from Podarcis melisellensis, assembly GCF_964234715.1. Taxonomy (NCBI): domain Eukaryota; kingdom Metazoa; phylum Chordata; class Lepidosauria; order Squamata; family Lacertidae; genus Podarcis; species Podarcis melisellensis. The sequence goes on from NC_138538.1 coordinate 27,908,344, forward strand.
TAAAAAAATTCCTTCCAGTAGCACCTTAAAGACCAACTAAGTTAGTTCTTGGTATGAGCTTTCGTGTGCATGCACACTTCTTCAGATGCACTGAAACAGAAGTTTCCAGACCCTTCTATATAGTGAGAAGGTGGGGAGGGGTATTACTCAGAAGGGTGGTGGGAATGGGTGATTGGCAGATAGCTGTGATGAGCCTGTTGACGACTCTGTGATGAGCCTGTTGACGACTCTGTGATGAGCCTGTTGACGACAGGCTCATCACAGCTATCTGCCAATCACCCATTCCCACCACCCTTCTGAGTAATACCCCTCCCCACCTTCTCACTATATAGAAGGGTCTGGAAGCTTCTGTTTCAGTGTATCTGAAGAAGTGTGCATGCACACGAAAGCTCATACCAAGAACTAACAGTTGGTCTTTAAGGTGCTACTGGAAGGAATTTTTTTAGTTTTGACTATGGCAGACCAACACGGCTACCTATCTGTAAATTAAATTCTCAAACTGTCTTCCCCCGGTGAGCAACTTGGCTTCTGAATTCTGTACCGGCTAAACTTTCCGAACCATCGTCAGTGGCAGCCCCATTTATAATACGCTGCAGTAATCTAACCTGGAAGCAGTTACTTCAGGAGAGCAAGCAGGAGGAACTGCACAGTGGAATCCAATTCACTTATTTGTTCAGACCCAAAGATGCCACAAATAGCTCAAAAGAGAGAGCTGGCATCTTTTGGTGGCAAACCTGGTTGGCATCTGGAGTGCCTGCAGATCTGATTATGGTATAGATTCAGGGAAATACCCTTTCTGCCTCCCCCAAGCAGCAACAATACCTGCTGTGCCTTCAGCTCATTAAGTCAGTGAATGATGAAAAGCCACGCTGCAGCCTTTGCAGCTGCCCCATCACCCTTCTAATTCATAGAGGAGGACTGCCCTATCCTCATGTCCTACTTTAGGAAGCTAGTTAGAAGGGCAAGCTGTTCCCATGCCAAAAAAATAACCCTTGATTTGCACTGTCAGGAGCAGATCACAGCTGGCTGCTTTGAGGCCTTTCACTTACCGGATTATTTTTACCAATTCACTCATGTTGACATGGTCAGGGACTAGGAATTTGGTCTTATCCAGCACAGGCAGCTGCTTCTCCCCCTTGTATCTTTCAATAATGACCTGATGAGAGAGAAATGGGCGCAGTCAGGTTTCTTCTTATCCAAATCTATCACGGCAGCCCTTAAGGAGACAGCCTTTCAAACAGCAAACAAACCCAAGGATGTGAAGATAATTAAAAATCAAGAACCAAACCACATCAAAGCTTTTCCCAATTGGTACCTTGAAGTCAGGAGTGGCTTCTGTCTGGTTTTACAAGAACCCCTTTTGAAAAGTGTACTGTAATCAACGAATTGAATGCTGACTCCACATTCGGTCTTGCTCCTCTCTCCTTCAGATTGCTTGCGCCCACCTTCTTAAAACTTATTTTAAATGATAGCCTGAACAGTCATTAGCATGTTTGTTCCATATCTTATTTGTAAAGGCAGACAAATGAAAAGTTAAAAAGAAAATGATTTCCATGATCTTGAACGAAAGCCAGCATTTTTTTTTAAAAAAAGTGTTTTATTGGCTCATTCACTGCTCAAATTATATATGCCTGTCCACAGCCTTAGCATCAGTGAGAATTCAGTAGGCCCACGTCCCCTTTGGTGTTGGGTACAACAGAAAATGTACGCCACTGCTCACAAAAAGGAGAATCTTCTGAATCAATAAAGGCAACAAGATGGTGCGACAGCCACTGAGCAGTGAAACACAGAGATGGCACAGCTCTGTGGCATGATGGTGATGATGATGATTGTATGTATGTATGTATGTATGTATGTATGTATGTATGTATTCATTCATTCATTCCCCCGCCCATCTATCTGGGTTTCCCAAGCCACTTTGTGCGGCTTCCAACAAAATATTAAAATACAATAGTCCTTCAGATATTAAAAGCTTCCCTAAAGATTTTGACCAAACTGTGGGAGGCAGTGGAGGACAGAAGTGCCTGGCGTGCTCTGGTCCATGGGGTCACGAAGAGTCGGGCACGACTAAACAACTAAATAACAACAACAACAAAAGCTTTTGATGATGACACGGAAAGACCACCAAGTTGATATTTAAAAGGCAAATGTGATGGCGCTGGCAGTAAGCAGCCACCTCAAATCTGCTGAGTCTCCATCTTTTCCCTTCCCACTATCTCAGATTTTGAAATGTGACCACTGGTTCAACCCCTGGACAGAAGCAATCCTTTTAAGCATCCATATTCGCTAGTGCCACAAACTCAAAGCCACACAACTGCCATTTTTGTTAAAATACTGTACTATGAAATAAAAGGTATCACTGATGGGGCTTTACAGAGGGGCAGGGCTGCTTAATCCACAGACCTGCTATGCATGGAAGCCAAAGCAACAGGTGGAGGGGCAAGCAGACCACAATGCCGGCCAGGATCTGGCACGGCAATTTGGCACAGATTGGGCTCAATACCATTTAACAGTAGCAGTGGGGCTGGCTGCAGAACTAACAGATGCTGCCCTTTCTCTGGAAAACCCTGATTTGGAGGGTGTTGCTGGCTGCCACTGGCATGGATCCCACCAGCTGCCCTTCTGCTCACTCTGCAGGTGAGGGACGGATGCCGCTCACTCCATCACCACCCCAGCGCAACAGGGTTTGGATTGCCCTTGGAGGGAAAAACCAGATAGCTGGGCAAGATGAAATTAACAGTGGACACTTAGGTGCCCTTGGCATGCTCATAACAAAGGCAGGCCTGAGTGCCCATCTTTCAAGGGCCATTTCTAGCTACTGGCAATAGAGGTAGACTGCCTTTGTGGGCCTGTTAGTTAATAACCACTGAAAGACTTCTCTCTGTGAATCCATCTAATTTGCTCCTTTGCAGGGTAAAGCCATCTGTAAGAACAGCCACCACAACACCCTGGAGCTGCGCAACCATGTTAATTTAATGCAATTTTGAAAATAAAAGTTTTCTTTTGTCTGCCCTGAACTTGCTGCCAATCAGTTTTGCTGGATAATTCTACACCACGAGACCAGTTTTAGTGTCCGGAGTGACATTTTCGTCTAGTCAGCTCTAGACAAAAGCAATTGTGGGAACAACTGCCAGGCAATGTGGGAATCACATCTGCTCTGCGTATCTTGGGATATGAATTATTCAACCACTGTGCCCGTACATAAAGTGTGTCTCTTATTGGATAGGAAGCAGCCAGAGAACAGGCCAAAGAGCAAATGCAAGCAAGCAGTGTGCACTGTACCCAGCACAGAGTGGTAGTCACCAACAGAGGCTTTAGCAGACATGCAGAAGTGGTTGTAATACTGGCTTCCTACTGGATCAGTTGTAGAGCACATGCACTTCATGTAGAACATGCCAGGTTCCATGGCAATTTCCAGGCAAGACAGGGAAAGACGAAACCCACTGGCAGTCAAAGTGGGCAACAATGACAATGCTAAATGGGTCAGTGGTCTGACTCTATATGAAGCAGCTTCTGACCCAGAGGCATCTACTCACTGAAGGTACCAGTTTCAGTCTGCTTATCTAGGAAGGCACATGGCTGCAGACTTGCACCAGAAGTAGAAAAGCATGGCATCTGCACTCAACTCGTGGACATCAAGGCAAGAGTGGTGTCTGGGCAGGCCCTGTGGCGTCGCCCTGCTCCTGCTCCTGTGTATGTGTGAGAGTCCTCTATGTGAATAACACATGAAGAGGAGTAGAATGTGAAACAAAGGATGATAACAATGTCAGAATGATGGTGGGGTTGTGGAGTCAACATGTTCTATTTATCTTAAGAAAAAGCTTGGGTCTCCAATTGACAGCTAGAGTATCAGAGAAAAGGGGTTAAGCCTAACTGTTCCTTGGATATACTAGCTTTTCCCATGCCGAAGAGTACCCAATCATTATATACCCTATACACACACACCTAAAAAGCTTTTATCCAAACTGAAGGCATAGTTCAACTCTAAACAGTAAGTGGATTTTGTTTTTCACCTACATGTACGGTATATGCCAGTGTACTGGAAGAAGCAAAGATCACAAGTGTCAAAGCAATGATTCTTCAACATCAACTTCAATTGACTGGTCACGTGCAGATCCCTGATTATCGTCTTCCAAAGCAACTACTCTATTCCGAACTTTAAAATGGAAAGCGTAATGCTGGTGGTCAACAAAAGAGGTTTAGAGACTTTCTCAAGGCAAATCTTTAAAAAATGTAGTATAAACACCGACTGGCCTGCGAGCACTCCAATCGCAGAACAGCCTTTACCAAAGGTGTCATGGACTTTGAAGACACTCGGACTCAGGATGAAAGGGAGAAATGTGCTAAGAGGAAGGCATGTTTGGCAAACCCTCACTGTGATCAACTCCCGCCCGGAAACCCACGTCCCCACTGTGGAAGGAAGTGTGGATCCAGACTTGGCCTCCACAGTCACTTACGGACTCAACTGTTAAGACCGTGTTCATGGAAGACAATCTTACTCAGCTACAAGTGATTGCCAAAGAAGAAGATTATGCATCCATCATACATATATGTGCATTTGTATGTATGTGAGATACATATGTGTGTATCCTCCTGCCTCTCATAACCAAATAAGCTGCTCGCTAATCTTGTTATTCTCACAGTTCTTACTTGCATAGTCTTGTGATCACTGAAATCTAATGTGCCAACCCTGCATTTATCTACAGTGGTACCTCGGGTTAAGTACTTAATTTGTTCCGGAGGTCCGTTCTTAACCTGAAACTGTTCTTAACCTGAAGCACCACTTTAGCTAATGGGGCCTCCTGCTGCCGCCACACTGCCAGAGCACAATTTCTGTTCTCATCCTGAAAAGCAAAGTTCTTAACCCAAGGTACTATTTTTGGGTTAGCGGAGTCTATAACCTGAAGCGTATGTAACTCCAGGTACCACTGTATTTACAAACTGAGCTGAGCAGAACCTGCTGTTTACCATGAGTATGTGACCCCCCCCCCCCACAAAAGAAATGTCTTCTGAGGTTTCTGACAAACCTCTGGAGCAGATTTGGAAGGGGTTCATGTGGAGAGAAAGTACCACTGTGCAGGCAGCAGTCCTTGTGCTAAATACAACCCAGTATGAATCTGAATGAATACCAGTTATTGGGGGACATAAATGACACAGGGCGGGTGTTGCTGCATTCATGTGGGCTTCCCAGAGGCATCTGGTTTTTGTTTCATCAACCCCTTTTGGGGAATTAATTTGATTCAGTGTTGGCCATATGTTCTGTATTTTATGATGTTTTGATGCTTGTATAGTACACTTCCACGGTATTTTTCTCAGGCGTTGGCAGCTTACAAATACTCGTATAAATAAAAAAAAATCTGGCTGGTTAATATTAGAGGAGAATGCTAGATTGGATGGGCCTCTGGTCTGCTCCAGCTTCTTAACATCATTTCATTTACAGACCCGAGAAGCTATATAGGTACGTAATGGGGAAGGCCCTGCTCCCCAATTACTGAAGTGTGGGAATTGTTTGGTTTGCTCTCTAGTTAGGAAAAGGAACTCTGCACATCCTCAGTAGTTCTGCTGCTTCACTAGATGTCCCTCACAGCCCTTCCAACTCTACGATTCTATATATGCTCAAGGGCTGGGCCCCAAAACTGAAAACAGGTTCTGGGGCTGAGTTCCAGCTGAATGCTGATCCACCCTCATTCACCCCCCCCCCCCCACTTTCAGTCCAGATTTTATTTTTATCTCTCCTTCTAGGAACAGAAGTGCTACTTCAACAGAAAAATGTCTGAAGCCTTTTTTACAGATAATAAATGCAGTTATTGTGCAAATGCATGATTGTTTACAAAAAAGGGGGGTGCCCTAGTGTAAGAATTGGCCTTAAAAGATCAGGCCAAGGTCCATCTGAACCACTGCCAACCAGCTGCCTTTGGGAAGAGCCAAGAAGCAAGGCATTCAAATACAAGTTCAGGGCACTGAATCACGTCTGTTCAATGTCTCCTTGCCATGCAGTTATTAAAAAGCATAGTGAATTGCCTTCAATCAGAGCCTTTTAGGATATAATGGATGTTGCCCCTTGCCAAGGGTCCTTCCAGATGGGAGCTTATTGTAGATTTGGTGTGGCTCATGCCTGCAAAAAAAAATTTTCCTCAGCATCCACACAATGATATCACTGTCAAAATGCCAACCCATACTTTTAAAGTATTTAATCCAGATTTTCCTTCACTGCAGAAAATCTATTAAGCAAAAACTACCCATTATATATCTGCAGTACGGAAGCTCATTGTTTCCTTCTGTGTGTATGTCTCTCTCTCTCCCCCCCCCTATATATATGTAGCTAATTTGGGGTATGTGTATGTGTTGCCAGTGTTGATAGGTGGCCTCTACTGCCACAGCCCTACTTACATTTGCTCCCTGAGTCAGTACAACCCAGCCATTTTATTTCCAGCAGCCCAAAAGATACTAGAATGCCTAATTCCATCAACTGTTGCATAATGAGGGCATGTTTGAATTTCAATGACCCATTCTCTCAAGATGTCAACATGTGGGGGATAATTTTGGGGACTGTAATTGTGGTATATAAACCAGGCTTTTAGATAAGATAGATAGATAGATAGATAGATAGATAGATAGATAGATAGATAGATAGATAGATGATAGATAGATAGAGATAGATGATAGATGATAGATAGATAGATAGATAGATAGATAGATGATAGATAGATAGATAGATAGATAGATAGATAGATAGATTGATAGATAGATGATAGATAGATGATAGATAGATAGATAGATAGATAGATAGATAGATAGATAGATAGATGGATAGATAGATGGATGATAGATAATAGTGCCTTTGCACAAGGCCTCTTCATCACTCTTGCACAAACCTCAACCGGGAAACTATCGGTTCTCAAACTTAATCCATTCCGGGAGTCCGTTCGACTCCCAAAACGGTTCGGAAACCAAGGCACAGCTTCTAATTGAATGCAAGAGCTTTCTGAACTCAAGCGGACCCCATGTTGAACATTCGGCTTAAGAAAAAAGTTTGCAAACTGGAACGCTTACTTCCGGGTTTGCGGCATTTGGGAGCCGATTTGTAAGCCGTTCGGGAACCAAGATGCCACTGTTTTGTGAAACGTGATAACTAAGGCTAGTAACATTTGCTTTTGCACTTGGGTGCACTACTTAGGATTTTTCATTTTAAAGGTATGCATGTACACAGAGAGATACAGAAACACCTGCATGCGTGTCCCCAGACTTAAAAAGGGTAGTGAAGGATAGAGTGAGAGTGACTGAAGGGGTGGCACACATCTGCCTGCACAGATGATGTTCAAGTGCCTAGCTACTGTCAACCTTCTGAGTTTAGGAAATCCTTACGTTCTACTATTAGACAAATGGAAGATGACAAGAGCACAGCATAAGCGTTGCTGGCTTCAATAGCTTCCTCCCTGGATCCTCACCATTCATCTTCCTCTCTGCTAAAGTCCTTACCGGTGTCTAATGGCAACAGTAGGAGATAAGAGGCATCCTTTTAATTACCAATCCCACCCACCACCCCCACAGGAGGAAATCATTCCTACTGCAATGAGAGTAGGCAGAGTAGGAGCCCTTGCTGTTTCTGCTGCTGCTGCTGCCTACAGCTTGGAGATTACAGTGACAGCTGATGACATTCAGAGATTTATGGCAAGACTCTGTTTCTGCAGCCGTGGGCTGAGAGGCACCCAGGAGAAGTGAATGGGAGACTGCTTACTACAGCAAATTTGCTACTCGCTTAGCTCTAACAGCATCCTGGGTGCCCCCTAAGGGATACAGAGGTGACACAACTCCAGGCTTATTTATCTACAATCTAAGCAGTGCAGGCAGGACAAAAAATGAAGGATGGAGAGGACTTTGGGGTGGGGGAACAGAGAATAAGGAGATGTTCCTTTCTCTCTCAAAATTCTAGAGCCCAGGGTCATCCAATGAAACTGAGTAGAGGGAGAATCAAGACAGACTATTAGGCTGAGGGCGGCATGATATTGAAGTAGGAAAGGGAGTTTTTTATATACAGTGGTACCTCAGGTTACAGACGCTTCAGGTTACTTACTCCGCTAACCCAGAAATAGTACCTTAGGTTAAGAACTTTGCTTCAGGATGAGAACAGAAATCGCATGGCGGCGTCACAGCAGTAGCAGGAGGCCCCATTAGCTAAAGTGGTACCTCAGGTTAAAAACAGTTTCAGGTTAAGAACGGACCTCCAGAACTAATTAAGTTCTTAACCCGAGGTACCACTGTATATAGAGAAGGTGGTTGTCTGCGTTCTTAAGGAAGAGCATGGATTAAGACGGGAGTGGGGGAAAGGGAGACAATAAATGAGGTATAGAGTGGGACAAGAAAGAATGTGAACCTTATGCAAAAGCTTCAGAAAAAATAGCTTAGGGTCTCTGAGTCTTCATGCATGAACACTTGAAATGTGTTAACATCACAGTGCAGCAACAGAGCAGCACTGACGACATGCACACATAGACTGAGTGTGGACCTATGGAAAGTTGTCAGTTGAAAGCAACCTTAGGAATAAGTGCAGAAAAAAAGGAAGCTGAAGGTGAGTGAGTGAGAGAGAGAGAGAGAGAGAGAGAGAAGCAGAACTGAACAATGACACAGAAGTGTGGAGTGGCAGGTGATGGGCAATAGATAAGGATTATGCGTTCTGCTTTCAAACACATTCAGGTTAAGAGTATGGCATGACTGAGATGGCTAGGATGAAATTTCAGAGCCAGCTAGAGATACTGTATTGAGCAGAGGAGGTGGGGGAAATGTCAGGAGCAGAAAGTTAAGTCTGGGAGTCATCTGCATAAAAAATTGTGGTTGAAGGAAATTATCTAATTTTTTTTCCTCTCAAGTGGCACTTAAATCTCTTTCTTTGTGTGTTTCCCCATGTTTGCAAAGTAGATGAAGATCTTGACAGTGACCAGAACAGTGTTGTTTTTTCTTCAAACTTGGATCCCTGGGGTTCCCTGGAAAGTAACAGGGGGTTCCTCAAGGAAAATATCAGTAATGGCAGATACATCTTCTTGAAAGGCAGCTTGCCCACCACTGATTTTTCTTCTGCAATGTGCAGCTACAGAAGAATGCTGTACATGTTCTCAGCTGCATTTGTACTTCTGGCAAGGGCGATGGCAAGACCCAACATGCCTTGCTAGCGCCATGCATCAGATGAGTGTGCGCCCTAGAACACATACCCAAATCCTTTGCAGTGTGCATGAGATCCTTGAAAAACTCTAGAAATAGATCCCTCAAGATCGAAAGACTGCAAAACCGCTCAGCTAAAACACTGATTTGCAAAGGGCGCTCTTTTCCTTTTTTTAAAAAAATCCATATTAACAAACAACACATTCTGCAGTAATAGGCATTCTTCACATCTTGCAACATTATTTTTCTAAATTATTTCCCCTCGCCCATATTCCATCTAAAGGGGGGAGGGACTGAAGGCTGTAGACCTACAAAGCTCCAAAAATACTGTCCACAATGACTTTCAGCCACAGTTATTTGTTGGTTGGTGCTGCTGTGATCACTGCAATCTGTTGTCAAAGGCTGCCTTGTGTTGTAACTTCCCATAGGGCATTTGGAGAGAATGTAGCAGATAGCAGCCACGACACTGATGGCATCCAGGACTGTGGGGAGGAATGCAGAGACGATAGCACTGCTGGAACTGGAGAAAGAGCCACAGCTCAGTGGCAGAGCATCCTCATGATGCGCATAGTTAAACTATGGAACTTGCTTCCTCAAGAGGTTGTAATGGCCACCAACTTGGATGGCTTTCAAAGAGGATTAGACAATTTCATGGAGGATGAGCCTATCAAAGGCTACTAGCCCTGATGGCTATGCTCTCCCTCCATGCTTGGAGGCATCAATGCTTCTGAATACCAATTGTTGGAAGAGTGTACTTGTGCTCAAGTCCTGCTTGTGAGTTTCGCACAAGCACCTGGTTGGCCACTATGAGAGCAGGGTGCTGGACTAGATGAGCCACTGGCCTGATTCAGCAGGCTCCTCTTATGTGGAAGGATCCAGTTTCAATTCCCAGCATCTCCAGGCAGGCCTGGCAAGCATCGGGTTCTGAATCTCTAGAGAGCTACTGCCAGTCAGGCACTGACAATACTCAGCTAGATGTACCAACGGACTGAGCTAAACAGCTTCCCATGTAGCTATGTAAACCAAACCAAACAGTTATTCAAGTATCAGTAGCAGAGAACAGATGGGTGTACATACAAGCACACCAGATATCATGCTTGTGGCATTTTAGAGTCCAATAGCTAAAGAGCTGTTGGCTAGGGAGCTGTGTACTTTGCAATACTGAATGAACACTATGCAAGTTACAGGATTTGGTACCGACCACAAAGTTCAGAATCTTAGCGTTGTAGGAATGCCTTTCCATTTTGCAGATATGTGGTCAATGCCTAGTGAAATCCAAGGAGCTAGAGGGGATATTGAATAAGATGCCTACTTGTCAGCACTGCTGATTGGATTTCAAAATCCTGCATAGCCTCCCTTCAGTTTCCTCACCGACCAGCAGCAATGGAATTATGCAAAATATCACAAACCAACCCATTTTCCAAGTGGCGATCCTTATGTAGCCAAACAGCACCACACATGAACAAGGAAGAATTACCAGGATGCCTGGATAATCAAGATTTATAGAGCTACAAATAAAATGTTAAGGGGAGCAAATCTAAAGAAGTCCAAAATACCCCAATGAGGACTGAACATGCTGATAGTTGAGAAAATGAAGAACATATATATTTTTACAAAACTAGAGAGGAAGGGGATGGAGTATCCTGAGAGAGTGCATGGTTGGCTGCCTTGAACCCCAAAAGGAGCAATCCACACGCTGCAATGTTTTGCTGCTGGTCTCACTTGTAAGAAAATACAATGCAGACTGGGTTAATTTGCATAGATAGCAGAATGCAGCTCAGTAGCAGCAAATAGTTAAACTATGGAACTCATCCCTACAGGATGCAGTGATGGCCACCAAGTTGGTTGGCTTTAAAGGAGATTTAGACAAGTTCATGAAGGACAAGTCTATTAGCGGCTACTCGCCATGATGCCTATATTCTACCTCCACTGGCAGTAGCAGCTGGCCTCTGAACACCAGTTGCCAGAAACTGCAGGAGGGAAGAGTGCTGTTTTTGCTCATGTACTGCTTGCAGACTTTCCACAGGCATCTGGTTGGCCACAGTGAGAACAGGACGCTGGACTCGATGTGCCTTTGACTTGATCCAGCAGGGTTCTTCTTACTTTAAAAAGAGCTTGGCTCCCTCTAGCCAGGAGAACCTGTCCCCGTTCCTTCTCAAATCAAGCAGCTGACAGCAGAGATTATAAACAGGCAACCACTGTGTGGTCACAAGATTAGCGCTGACCCAGCATGGACTCTCAAGGAGGAGAGGCTAGTGAGGGGCAGGTGGAGAAGAAAGACAGATGGACAAGGAGACAGCTGGGGAGAGCAGAATGATTCTGCCCATTCACTGCAGGAGCAAAACAAGACAGGATTGTCATATCCCATCTCTCCATTTAAAAAGGAAAGAAGGAAGAAGATTTCAAGGCCATCTTACAATATGAAAAAAGAAAATAAAGGTATTACAACGAAGATCTGAAATACCATTTAAAAACCTCAGGAAAACAAGACAGACTTGGCCTAGTGCCCAGAAGAAGTAACAATGACAGCATCCAGGGACAGTGTTTCTTCCATAGATAGGGATTTAAAGCGTTACTCCTGAATAAACATTTTCTAGCTTTGCACTGGGGCAGAGCATCCATCTGAAACTAGGTGCTTGAGACAAAATCACCCTTTGTTTTTATTTTATTTTAAATTCTTACATATATATCTCACTTTTCTTCCATCATGGAATCCATAAGGACAGAGGGTCAGGTCAAAGGTCAAAGGCCAGTCTAGTAGCCTAGCATCCTATTCTCACAGGAGCCAGCCTATGGGAAGCCTGAAAAATACACTTGAGTGCAACACAACACTGTTCTCCTCACTGAATTTCTAGTCCTCATAATTTACTGCAGGAATGATCCTGGAAGTATGTCTGGTGAAGTCTGGAGAAGCATTAAAGATTTCCCTATTTCCACCCACCCTTCTCCAAATAAATTTCCTTTTATAGCTGGGCATTTGGCGTCTTCGGCTTAAACATGAAATTCTCACTAAAATTTTCCCCATGACTGCCCCTTGTGTTATAACACTATCCATTGTACTATAATGATATTTTACAACGTTTCATTAAGTTCAGTGTCCTGTGGACTCTGGCAAAGTAAAGTTCCTCTTGTTCATTTCCTCCCCAGAGGTGGACTGAAGGGACTGGGGCTCAGAAACTCCACAAGCAGCTAGTCAGACTAGGGAGTGGCAAGAGTTTCATTCTGCCTGATGGTAGCCTAATTTTCTGAATGGGGAGAAGGACATATAAAAACGGGGTCTGCTAGTAATACCCCCCTGATGTGTGACAACCCCTTTGGATTCTAGAATGCTATGGTTTTATTTTCATTTTCACTCGCAGCACAGTTTGTCTGCATGATCCCTAAACTATAAGCAGAAAATATTTCCCAACCTTTTCTTTTGTCTAGTCATCCACCATTCACATCTTGCCCAGATTAAGTGACAAGTTGATTGGATTCAGCTTCTGATTTTGGCCACATTTCCTCAAGCATGACACCTGCCACTTAAGAGAATGTAACTTAGACATACAAAATTGTGCTGGGGCAGCTGCTAAAAATGGCAAAATTGTGATCGGCTGTCTCCTTTCTCCCCATAATGCATAGATTAGTTTTGCCTGTTCTTGTGCCATTTTCATAGACAGGCAGCAATGGTTCCATTGACCTTTGTGCAATTGCAACTTATTGCAATTGCAATAAGTATTTATGAAGGAAGTTAAGTTTCGCAGTATTTGGAGACTGGATGAGAGAACAGCGCAAGTTTAGAGCCAACAGTGTTATTTTTCAAGAACTCATATTTCAATGGAACAATATGCTCATAACAAAAGAGCTAGTATACATTTCTCTGAGCCACGGCAGAAGGAATCTGACATTGCTGGAGCTGTCAACAGAACCAAGCAGCAAAGCGGAGGCCCTGAATGCTCATAAAAAGGATATATAGTTCTTTCGAGAGCAGTGACTCTCATGCCAGTATATACCGTAACTCACAATCTAGTAATTCATCAACCAGCCATTCTGGCAGACTCCATCTGTTCTTTCCCTACCTGCTAGCCATGCCTATTGCCCATCTGAACTGTTGCCCTGTTCCAACCCAAGGTTTGGCAAGTTTCAGTAGACAATTTGGGTATCCCTGTTGACTAAATTTTAGAACTTCTATCTTGGCACATTCTTCCTCAAGTTGTTGCCTCAAACAAACCCATGTCCAACCTGATGGAAATCTATGAGCAGTGGCAAAGGACATTAGTAGCCCACAATTATTAGAAACATTCACGGAAATCTGATTTAACAATGAGAATAGCTCCACACAGGCAAGATCTCTTAAATTCTTCTGCCACTTCAGGCAAAAAATACGATTTGGGCACTCTCCCTCTCTCCTCATGTTCATCCAAGAGCAAGAGAACTGCTGCATTCAACCTTTAAGGGGATGCTCAGCTCCAGCCCCCTCCTCTTCCTCTGCTCCATGCAAGTGAAGAAAGGGCTGCAATCCGGGGGATAGGGAGATTCTAAGGAGGTCAAGTACCCCTTTCCCAGAGACCCTGCTCTTCCACAGGCCAACACTACAAATGAGTTAATTGCAACAGGTTTCTTTGATTTCTCAGATTAAAAGATTAACTTCAGATTAATGTGGGGTGGGGAGTAAATGTGGGGCAGGGAGGTAGAGGAAACATAGGCTAACATCTTGATGGCAACATCTTTGTGCAGATGCAAAAAAAGAAAAGGAAGCTTGCGCACCCATCCAGAAGGACTCATAGATATCCAGATGACAGTTTAGCCTGGACACTGAGGTCCAGCTCCGAGGGCCTTCTGGCAGTTCCCTCACTGCAAGAAGTGAGGTTATAGGGAACCAGGCGGAGGACCTTCTCAGTAGTGGCACCTGCCCTGTGGAACGCCCTCCCATCAGATGTCAAGGAAATAAACAACTATCTGACTCTTAGAAGACATCTGAAGGCAGCCCTGCTTAGTGAAGTTTTAAATGTCTGTTGTTTTATTGTATTTTTAATATTTTGTTGGAAGCCACCCAGTTGGCTGGGGAAACCCAGCCAGATGGGCGGGTATAAATAAATTATTATTATTATTATTATTATTATTATTATTATTATTATTATTATTAAATTTACATTATTCTTTCAGTTGGAAACAAAAAAAAAGGAGGAGGAGGAATAAGTATATGATCACAACCAAAAATAAAGTTCAGAGGATAATTTCCTGGAAAGTCTCTCCCATGCAAAAATTACTGCTTTCTAGTTCCAGTTCGTCCTTTGATAACGCTGGAGTACCAGGTACGCTTTTGCTTTGGCACAAGTGAAAGAGATTGCAGTAATGTTTGTGCCTTGAGGCAACTACCTCCCCAGAGAAACTTGAATTTCTCTTTGGCATTCACTTGATTACTTCAAGGTTAAAGCCAGGAGGATAGAATCAATCGAGAAGATAAATGTTTGATAATGTTGTAATTAGAATCCCGAGCCCAAAGAAGTGTTTGGGAAGGAAAGTTTGAAATAGGATGGGGTGGTGAGCAAAAGAGAGCCACAAACTATGTAGGAAGTAAACAGAGCATGCTCGGCCCTTGTAATTAAAAGGACTGCTGTTTCTTTTTGCTGCTCCCTTTGGTTAGGAAATAATAAATGTTGCCAGCAGCTGGCAGAGCTGGTCACTTACAAGGGCCTAGTTATATTTCCCAGAGATCCCTGGGAAGAGGGACTGACTATTAAACCACTCTGGCAATTGTAGCTCTGTGAGGGGAAGAAGGGTTTTCTAAGAACTCTCAGCACCCTTAAACAGCAATTTGTGTGATTCTTTGGAGGAAAGCCACGACAGACAGATTAATAATAATAATAATAATAATAATAATAATAATAATAATAATTTATTATTTGTACCCCGCCCATCTGGCTGGGTTTCCCCAGCCACTCTGGGCAGCTTCCATAGAAACCAAAAATACACTAAAATATCACAGATTAAAAACTTCCCTGAACAGGACAGATTGATGTGGTATAATACTGCTTTAAATGTATAGTGCAGATAAGGCCTAAACCAGGCAGCTGAGGCTCCCTGAAGTAAATAAGACCTTGTACCAGCAGTTTGAAGTTTATCGTCAAATTTCTTTTTGCTTTGTACTTACGTATTTCATTTAAGATTGCTTCTTTTGCAACACTGAATTTATTGCATGTTTTCTAAATTGTTGGTTTTTGTCTTCTTTGAACTTATTGGCATGCCTTGTAAACGGCTTTCTCCCTCAACCTCCATCTCCACCTTCACCCTGCAGAGTGCATATCCTTGCCCTCAAATATTGGCTATAATTTTTATAAGGGGCCAGGCCCCATTTTATTATTTTCTGCTTTCAAGGTGTTGAGTCTTAACAATACAGCGATTTCATCTCGGCCCATGTAAGAGGAAAATGAGCAACTTTAGCAGGCTGGCACTGAGAGCCAAAACCGAAGCATGGAACACAGGAACACAGAAGTTCAAACAAAAGCGCACACACACCACACAACCATCCGTTCTATACTCACTGGAATTTTGTTTGGATGCTGTTCTCGGATCTGCTGTACTTCTTTACAACGATCCGCTGCAAAAGAGGAAAAATAGCAGATTTAGCAATTTGGAAGACTTTTCCTGGCTACTTTTTTCAATTAAAAATTGGGGGGGGGGGAGAAACCTTGCAAATGTTTGCAAGCAGGATTATACAACTCATACCAAACTGGGACAGTGGTCAGAATGCAGCAGTTACAGCAATAAATAAGAATATTTGCTATTTATATAGCAATCCCCCCCATCTATGGGAAGTCTTGTATATCACCTGATGTCCACCCACACCCAAAGTCGGGTACCATGCAGATTAGCTAGCTAGATAACACAAAGGATGCTTCCAGACAAGTGCTTATTATGAAATCGGTGCTGTTTATGCACACAATGCTGTTGTTTATTTGCCACATCCACATGAGGCCATTGGCATCAAAATGTCACCCTGAATCTTCCATCCCTGCCCCATTTAATCCCAATTTCCCCCTTCCCATGGAAAATCAGGAAACCTGCTGCCAATGACTGGCTTGCAACATTAAGTCCTTGTCTGGAAATGCCAAAGTACAGAGCTGCTACAGCAATGAGATGGTAATTTACACTGACCTACATGTAACTAAGCTGGACATTATCCACATTGTGAAAGGCTTATGCCAGCTCATCAGGAAAGCATTCAGGAAGGAAGCCAAACTTCTGATGTAAAAGGATGCCTTAGCCTATGCAGATTACAGTGGTACCTCGGGTTAAGAACTTAATTCATTCTGGAGGTCCGTTCTTAACCTGAAACCGTTCTTAACCTGAGCTACCACTTTAGCTAATGGGGCCTCCTGCTGCCGCCGCCGACCAATTTCTGTTCTCATCCTGAAGCAAAGTTCTTAACCCGAGGTACTATTTCTGGGTTAGTGGAGTCTGTAACCTGAAGCGTCTGTAACACGAGGTACCACTGTATTATTTACAGGATGTCTATGCTACTTCTTCGTCACTCAGCGCCCTCAAAGCAGCTTACAAAACACATGTTCCATCTCCTTATAACTAGGACAATCAGGAAGACTACTTTATACATTCTTTTTTTAAGGTATATCCATGAAGTCTCAGATATACATCTAAAAACATGTGGATGGGACATGCATTTGAAAACAAGCAGGTCATACACCTGCCCTCACCAGGGCATCACGAATAGCTATAGCTCTCTGCTGAGTACACACTGCGGCAAATCCAAGTTTGTCCCTATAGAACACGTGAAACAGCTCACATAAATTAGTAGACAAAAAAAATGCAGAATGAAACACTCTGTGTCAGGCATCCCCAAACTCGGCCCTCCAGCTGTTTTGGGACTACAATTCCCATCATCCCTGGCCACTGGTCCTGTTAGCTAGGGATGGTGGGAGTTGTAGTCCCAAAACAGCTGGAGGGTCGAGTTTGGGGATGCCTGCTCTATGCACATTCATTAGGAGGGAAAGAAAAGTCTTCTTAGTTCTGTTCAGGCCTGGTTTCCACATTGTTACAGAGATTTCACTGCTCGTGTCTCCTGATGCCAGATATATTTCTGATAAACTGAAATGGTAGTGATTGGAGACACAAGAGGAAATAAATTCCACTCCCACCCTGCCTCAAGCCCAGCTGCTGCTTCACCCCAATAGAATAGGGGTGGAAAACCTGTGGCCCTACAGGTGCTGTTGGGATGAGAATGACCATCAGCCACAGTCATAATGTCCAAGAGATTATGGGAGGTGTAGTCCAACATAATTTGGGGGGGGGGACACAAGTTCCCCATCCTTGCCACAGAATCTCAGTGGTCTGCAGATTAGAGAAAGGGTGGAAAGTTGAGTACAAAAAGAAAGGAGTACACTAGTTTAAACCTAGCATGAAAGGGCACAATGTGTATTTCAGAGGGTTGAAAAAATTATTATTTTTCACAATGAGCAATAGATACTGTATAGGACAAAATATAAATTTTAACCTCTGGGGAAAAGTCTGGGGAAAGTGACTTGAAGTTTACAACACATTATTCTTTGAAGGAGAACTACCTGAAAAAGATCCACAAATGGTATTTAACTCCAAGTTTGCTTGCTATGATGTATAAGACTGAATCAGATAAGTGCTGGAGATGCAAAGAGGTGGTGGAAACGTTCTTTCATATGTGGTGGACTTGTAAAAGGGTAAAAGAGTATTGGGAAATGATCCATAATGAATTGGGGGGAAATGTTTAAAAGTACTTTCCCCAAAAAACCAAAGTCCTTTCTGTTGGGGACTGAAATTCCCAGGTGTCAAAAAAGGTTATTTATGTATGCTTCTACTGCGGCCTGTATTTTGTTAGCCCCAAAATGGAAAATGAGTGAGGGCCCAACCAAAAAAGAATGGCGACTTAAGTAGATAGAATATGCACAACTTGCAAACTTAACATATAGAATAAGAGAAGAAGAAGAACGTATGTTTAAAGAAGATTGGAAAGCGTTAATTGTGTACAGCTGAAAATGCTAGCAACATTAAGATAAATTCAACAGTGTAAATAATGAAATACTGATTGGTATAGTTTTTGTAAAATATGCAGCGATTTATGATATGTAAAATGAACCATGGAAAAGGGAAGTCACTGGTATCTTAAGGATGTAAAGTGAGTATTTTAAATTGTAAAACAGAAGATTTAATAAAAACTATATTTTAAAAAGGAAATAATAATTATTTTAACAAGTGTTTGAAGTGCTCCCAATGGTTCATAAAACAAGTATATAAAATTAAGGCTAGTATTATTATCATCATCATCATCCCTGTATAACAGATGGGAGGCAGAGAACAGAGACAAGTCCAAGATGACCCAACATAACCTAAACTAGGGACTTCCGGCATCCAACTGGTACCCTTAACTACCACAGTAGCTCACATACACCTATAGTTCTGCACATTAGCTGCAACCCTCTTGCTCATGGTGAATTTCCAGTATCTAAGAGAAGTTGTCTCCTTCAGGCTTGGGACTTAGGATATAGTTAAGCCAGCCTTTTTCATGCAAACTCAGCATGACATGTTATTCTGCGGTGACACAAGAATTTAAATGAGATAGAACTGGAAGGGTCCGTCCAATGTATTTGTGAGTAATGAGCCAGCCCAAGTGTACAGCTCAGCACTACTGCACCATCAAAGACCATTCAAACTTAGTATAATTGATATGTCACCCATTTGTGCACTACAAATGCATATGCTGCCAGCTGCTCACAGTATGTCACGGGTGAACCACACGCACACACACACACCAGTAATTTATATGCATGAATATTTTTTATATAAAAGCATTGAAGTGACGATAGAAATAATAGAGCCAGTAAAGCTGAAAAGCACTTTTGGATCCACTGAGATTACAGGGATTGCAGAAATGTGCAAATATTTCTAGTTTCACCATATCCCCCCCCCCCCACAAAATAAATAAATAAGCAGACCATTTTTCTGCATTCACCCTCATGGTTCCATCACAGCTAATGGCTACCCAGCATCTGATACAAGGGAAGATGAGAGTTGACTGTTCTGTGTCAGATCCACTGTGGAAAAGTCAGCCAAGCTGAAATTGCCAACAAGCACCCAGATCACTGGGAGGAGGGGGAGGAAAGCAATCTGCAAGCCATTATCCTACAGATCAAGCAAGTTTAAACTGGAATAAGGAATAAAAGGGAGGAATTTAGTACAGAGAGGCATTAAATCTATTGCCATCTTTAGAACACATTTTTTTTATGTAGAAGAAACTGAAAGGCAAAGGACTATGAAAAACTGATAAGAAGAAGAGGAGGAGTTTGGATTTGATATCCTGCTTTATCACTACCCGAAGGAGTCTCAAAGTGGGTAACATTCTCTTTTCCCTTCCTCCCCCACAACAAACACTCTGTGAGGTGAGTGAGGCTGAGAGACTTCAGGAAGTGTGACTGGCCCAAGGTCACCCAGCAGCTGCATGTGGAGGAGCAGAGATGCATGTGGTGGGTTTTCCGGGCTGTGGGAGCTGCAGGTGGCCATCTATGTTTCCCACAATGCCCTGGAGCCATCGACGGCACTATGGGAAGTTGAGTATGGCTTGTATCTAATGCGGCACTAGTTAAGAATCCCATCAGTGTAAGTATTCATGCTTGCACAGCAATATGGATACTCCCTCTTTACCAAAGTGTTAGAAGCCATAGTCTTCAAACATCCAGAGCATCTTCATTAAATAAGAAAGGAAGCGATAGCCAAGACAGAAGGACTGGGAGAAAAAGAGTAGGAGTCCTTTCTTGAACATTTGAGACCAACATTCTACATCTCTGCTTGGAATGGACCAGGAGTCAACATGGATAACTAATACTGTATAACCTCTCTCTTAAGGAACATTCCAAAGCTAAAATACTCCTCTCAGCTCCTTGGAGGAAGACTGGGATTCAAGTGGTACCAATAGATGCTCTATCAAAAGACAGCTACTCTATTTATTGGTAGCAGCAGAAGGGAGTTTAGGTCAAATGAGAAGATGTGTGTGAGGCATGTATGGCCCTAGTTTCAGTTATGTTGAATGCTTGCAATTAATTCCAGTGGAAAGAACAATCAAGAGGAGTAAGTGAATGTGGGTGGCAATCCTGGCTCCAGTGCATGATCAGCAGGGCTGATGTGGCTGGATAAGCAGGGTCTCCTCCTCTCTCTTTGCTCCATGTACATCCCTACAGAAGCTGTGCACTTGGTGGAAGAAGGTGACCTCCCCAGAATGAAAATGCTACACCAGCAACATTATGTTTATAAGCTGCACTGCCTCACAGTAACATCTGCCTCAACTGGGAAGTGAGGGATGTTACACCTGACAAGACAAAACAGCAGAAATAAAATAAAAAAATACTTCCACTTAGTTACAAAAGTAGCTGGAGGTGATTTTGTATTGGTAAACAGGAATCCGCCAGGAGTAAACGAAGCCTGCCACTAGTATAATATCCCATCAGTCACTGTTGAAAATGGGATGCTGGACTTGATGGTTGCACAAAGATAAATCCAAAAGAAAGAACAAGACTAAAATCAAATTATCACATGCAAACTATCTCAGGTAACCTCCAGCCCCAGCAAAGCTGACAGTAAGCAGAGAGGTCGGAGCTTTGTTTGCAAGGGGATTTCATTATTAGCAGCAAGGTAGATAAGAACACTAACTCTGGGCAATATCTGTTATCATTCCACTTGCTGTCAAGCAGGAACAGCAAGTTCTTGGGGAAACAGGGCACAAGGTTGCCTCACTGCAATCAACAAACCAAGGCAATGTTATTGAGGGGCTCTTGCAAGTGTTTTCTATTTTTTTTTTTTTAATAATTTTTATTAAGGTTTTCCAAATTAAAACAAATAAAATCCAATTCATAAACTTTTTCCAATATCCAGGACTTCCCCTCCCCACCCCCTCTTCTGTTCCAAATCTTCCAAAAAAGCAATAATATTCAACAAATTCTTATTCCCAAAATACACTCATCATCAATAACTCAGTTTATCCAAATTTCCATCCCCTAAGGTCGACCTCTTCCCTTCCACGAGTTCCCCCCTTTCAAATATAGTACAGATGAAAATAGAATAAAAACAAACAATAATTTTACAACCTTTGGATTCCAAATTTCCCTCCCCTCTTTCCCTGTTGCGTTCCTCCTATCCCTCCACTTCTAATGTCTTCCTGATGAACCCACATTTCACTAAACCCACATCCCTCTGGTTCTTTACCGGTCTTTTTTTTTAAATTACAGATGTCCCATCATAGAAGGAGTCTATCAAAGGGGGCCCATTTCTTCTATCCAGATTTTTATATCCAGGAGTATAAACTCCAATTTTATATCCATAAGCTTGTCAAATCTGGATATCCCAAATGTTCCCACTCCAGTTCTGTCCAGTTCTTGTTGTTTCCTTGTTCTTGTCAATCACTCTCCTCCTTTTTACTCTTGCAAGTGTTTTCTAAACTCGCAAAGAATCTAATTAATGAACCATGTCCTCAAATGGGTAACCTTAACAAGGGGGCACACAAAGCAGATCCTAGCCTTTTAGTAGGCTATGTTTATTTATGTTTCTGCAGGCTCGTCACTTCTGTGGGTTTACAAGAATAGGACCATCAAGATATTGTTGAACTTCAATTTCCTATATAACCAATGGTTATATAACCCAGCAACATATGGAGGGCCACAAACACTTGTTTGCAAGGTTACTGTAAGGATTACTCTCTGGCCATCAACCTCCCAGAAACCTATATAAGGAGGATTCTCCCCTAACTATCACAAACAATTTTTCCTTTCCCACTTGGTTCCCTTCCACAACATACCAGAAACAGGAAGTATTCTTTGTTGGTGTCCCTTGCTGTATTCTTGTGAGTGCAATCCAGTGGTATGCCTGAGCCTCTCCCTTTCCAACCCCATTTTGGATAGCAAGGAAGCAGGAAGCAGCTGCTGGTCTTTCCCCACCCAACTCTCACTTTTAGCAATGGCTCACTGCTAAATTATCACAGCAAGGCAGTGTCACAGAAATGAGAGGGTTGGTAAGCTGCATAGGGTCATTAGTTCTATGCTGCTACAGAGTAAAATTCTACATCCCAGTCTCCTTATGTGAATGAACAGAGGTCCAGCATGCCATTTTGGAGTACCTCAGAGAGTAATGATGAACCTAGAGAGCTACAAGAAAACCAAGTCACGCAAGATCAAAACAACCTCCTGGAGTGGTTGATGCATCCTGGAAGAAAAATGCTATCCGAACACCAAGAGAAAATGGTAAGCAAGACTTTGAGTGTGAAGCAAAACAGACCCTTCCACTAAGTGAAACCCATGGAGCACTGCTTTGCTGCAGACAAAAGCACCAAGCACTGTTTGGCTAACCATCAGAATTTGTCCCTGTGGATCTAGTTTTGGTTTTCATATGCAGGCACATATGCACAAAAAAAGGGGAACAGAAAAGTACTTCTAAACTGAAGCATCTTGTTGGCCCAAGAGGCAGAACTGGGACAAAATATTTGGAGACATAACACAAATGGAAAACACCAGGCCCAGCAACATCTATCCATCCTCCCACCCACCAGACCCAATCTAAGAGTCTTTTGTGGCTTGAAAACTGCCACCCAAACTTTCAATTGTAAGTTGGTCCACATAAATTCATTATTGCAACTTGCTAAGTTTGTAGAGCTCGGAAAGGGATTTGCTCGGAAAGGGATTTGCGAATCATTGACTGCAAACACTGGCAAGAAATCTGCTCCTTGGGGCTATCATTTCGTTTGCCCTGTGCTTTATCGTTGCAACAAAAGACAAAGACGACTCTTGTGGCACAGTCAGGGTTAACACGTTTATTGTGGTAGCAGATGGCATACACACCTGATTAAGTAGACAGGGCTTAGCCCATGAAAGCTTATGCCATAATAAATTTGTTAGTCTTCATAGAGGTGCTGAAAGTCTGAGTTGTTATTGTTGGATAGTTACACCCACTACATGCTAATCTTTTAAATGGGTGCCAATGCACCAAGCCAAATTACCTCTGAGTTCGAGGACACCAAACCTGCCAGTTCCATCGCCAGCCAGCACCTCCCCGCTTCTGTTAATACATTACACGTCACATTGAAATCAAGCAAGTCAGGACATTTCATAAGTGGCTGGCGTTTTCTCAAAACAGGTCAGCCATAAGTTAGGCAGCTTCAGCTTCATTGTAGCCCCAGTAATGGTAGATGACAGAGAGAGGTTTGGTCCCAATAAGGTTTCCAAAAGGGGAAACGGATAAATATTAAAACACAAGCCTGACAGATGGATATTTTTGCACAGAGGCTGTTAATTACACATGCTACAAAGAGATTTATGTCACAATCCTGGAGAGTCATGTACTGTATTATAATTGTACCAGAAGCTACAAACAAAAGCCAATCAGGCCTAGCTGATTAAGTACTTGCAGTTCTGTCCTATGCGCTTTCTGGGAAGTAGCCCTGATCAAGGACAGTTTAAAGACCTTGATTTCATGGTCACTGATGGAGGGACAACCAACCCCTGGTCACATGTTCAGGGGAGAAGAGAAGCTGGAGTGTCAACAACACAGTCAAACTCAGAGTCTTTCTTTCTTTCCAAGATAAATAATAATGGAAATAGCAGGAGGCTGTTTATATCAGATGTTAACAGTTCCAGTGAGAACACAGTGACCTGTGAATAAACCCAAGATAATAAGGGGATGCGTCTAGGACATCTTAGAAGCACAAGTTCCCATCAATAATCTCTGAAACCTGATTGCTTAAGTCCTAAAGCCAAGAGATGAAGAAGAGGGAGAGTGGCAATGTACAAGAAAACAAAATCCACAAGAAGTCCTGTGCAGATATTCGATAGTGTAAACAACTTAACTTGTGAAGAGTGCCTTGGGAGACACCTGCTCATTAACGGTTCCTCATCATCCTGGGAAAATGATAAACAAAACTGGGGGAGTGGGGGTTGATTTTGAGGAAGGATAACTGTAATGAGTGTTTTCCTCACACTCTGTGACATCTGGTGGGGAGAAACCTCTTGGCTTTCCCACCATCCAACAGGCTGGTGGCCACACCATAACGTTCTTTCAGGGCTGGCTGGCTAGAACCAGTTACCAAATTCAGTGGCAGATCTGGGAAAGCCGGTCCTTTTACATTGGAGGCAATTGGACTCTCCAACTCCACCTGTCTCTGGGTTTTGGATTTTTTGTCAGAACATTCTCAGAGGGTTAGAGTAGGGTCACATATGTCCAAAGCCCTTAGCCTTAACACCGGCTCACCACAGGGTTGTGTGTTGAGTCCCCTGCTCTATACTCTCTATACGTATGACTGTACAGCCATCTATTCCAGCAACAAAATCATCAAGTTTGCTGATGACACTACGATGGTGGGGCTCATTTCAGGAGGGGATGAGTCCGCCTATCGGGACGAGGTGGAGCGGCTCTGTGTTTGGTGTGGAGAGAACAATCTGGCTCTTAATACGGCTAAGACTAAGGAATTGGTGGTGGATTACAGGAAAAAAAAGGCGGACATTCAGCCCTTGTATATCAACGGGGAACGGGTGGAGAGGGTGGCGGAATTCAGGTTTTTGGGAGTGACTATCGATCAGGGCATGACTTGGAGCGCAAATACCACTGCTCTGGTGAAGAAGGCCCAGCAGAGAATTTATTTCCTCAGACTTTTGAAGAAGAACAATCTGAGTGAGAGACTGCTGGTGTCCTTCTACCGAGGCTCCATAGAGAGCATTCTCACATACTGTATTTGTGCTTGGTTCTCCAGTTGTACAGCTAGGGAGAGGAAGGTGCTCCAGAAGGTCATAACCACAGCCCAAAGGATTATTGGTCATCCTCTCCCATCTTTGGAAGAACTGTACGGTTCCCGTTGTCTTAGGAAAGCAAACAACATCCTGCAGGATTCATCTCACCCGGGATACAGTCTGTTTGCACTACTGCCTTCTGGCAGGAGATATAGAAACATCAAGTCAAGGACAAATAGACTGAAAAATAGTTTCTATCCAAGAGCTGTGGCCTTTTTGAATGCTGTAACTCGATAGTGTGACCTGGGAGTTTGATGGGTGTGGGTGTGGGTGTGGCTGGAATGTGGTTTGTTTGGTTGTTGTTGTTGTTTTGCTTTTGTTGTTTTTCAAGGGATGGCATCCAATTTCGTTGCACTTGTGCAATGTTGCACTTGTGTAATGACAATAAAGAATCTATCTATCTATCTATCTATCTATCTATCTATCTATCTATCTATCTATCTATCTTTTACATGAGCTGCCAAGACCACTCTCTTTAGGCAAAGCTCTTAAAAGAAATATGTAGCTTTAATGCCACCCCTCTGATTTAATTTGTATTAACAATGTTTTGTTGTGATGGCTGCTAATTTTTATGAAGACATTTTATGGGATGGTATTTGGAGCTAAATGACATCTCAGGGGTCCCAATGAGAAGATTTTGGAAAAGATTCAGGATTAAAAAGTGCAGAGAGTATATAGGAAACCAGTTGGGCCATGTTTGGGCCTTTGCCTGGTCATGATGCAGGTTTAACAAAACTATTATTGGTCTGGAGGGATCTGGAAAGATGACACATCGGGATTCCCCTTCCCTCCTCAAAACTATGGAATGTGTTCATGCAGTTGTCTGCGAATGGAAAGGACAAGGCACGCAGCTTGTACTTTGGAACAGAGAATCAGAAAGCAAATCTAGAGGTCTGAGATTTTTTGGGGGGAGGGGATCTGTTGGGAGTGCTAAGCTGTGATCCACCTGTACTCAGCTTGTTAAATAAATACAAATACTACAAAACACCTAAGACCTCATTCCTAGTGCTGCTCCCCTGAAACCTCATAGCTTGGAGGACTGGGCTAAGCACACAACTATATTCTTCTTTGCTTGTTAACACATTTTGAGAACAGTAAATAGGATATAATTTTTTTGCCAAAGAAACAAATAAAGTAGCTGTTTTCTTGGATGTTAATGAAAGGCACTTGCGCTTTGAGTACCTTACTGCTATAGGAAAGAGAAGACCAAGTAATTCTGGCAAAGCCACCAATGACATACAGTGGTCCTCTGGTTACAAACTTAATTCATTCCGGAGGTCCATTCTTAACCTGAAACCGTTCTTAACCTGAGGTAACACTTTAGCTAATGGGGCCTCCCGCTGCCCCGCCGCACGATTTCTGTCTCATCCTGAGGCAAAGTTCTTAACCTGAGGTACTACTTCCGGGTTAACAGAGTCTGTAACCCGAAGTGTTTGTAACCCAAGGTTTTTGTAACCCGAGGTACTACTGTATTTCCCTTGCAGCTTGTGACTTGGGGTGGTCACTTCCACACCACGTTTAGAGCACATGACTTCCCCCAAATAATAATAGGAGCAATAATTTACCCATTGCAGAACTACAATTCCCAGCATTCTTAACATACTACGCTTCCCAGGATTCTTTGGGAGAAGCTATGTGCTTTAAATATATGGCATGGATGCAACTCAAGAAATGGGGGGAGGGGTATCAACAGCTTATAGCCATGGCAATACGAAGCTTGGCGAGAGAATAAGCAAGCAATGTTCCAGTGACACCACTGAATGACTGTAACTCTAAAACTATCTAGTAACCAGCTGAATCCTCTCTTACCACTACATGTTTGTGGGAGAATTGGCCAATGTTTATTTCCCTCCTTTTCAGAGTGGAAATATTACAGGTAGATAGTTTTAGAGAAGGGTTTATCACCTGCCCACTCACAAAAGTCTTCAAACAAAACCTCTCTGCAGCATAAAATTATTATCCGTTGTTACTGCTGTTTTTAAAAAGTTCCCTTCTTGAAGATCAAGTGTCCCAATGTTAGAGAAGAATGAAGAGGATACTTATGCTAGATCAGAGCCTTTAGGTTGTCATTTTTCAAAAATAACCTCTCTTGCCCCAGTCCTAAAGTTTAACACACACTTTTGAACGCGGCATTAAGAGGGGGGAGGTGTCTCAATCCGCTTTCATACATGCATGCAATCTGTTTATGGGAGAACAACAGTTTTGTTGAATGAGGACCTTCTGATCGGGGCCGTAGCATTGTTAAAGCTCTTAAATGTATGGAAGAATAGGTCCTGCAAAGGAAGAATAAGCTTGGCTTTTGCAAAGGGAAGTTTGGCATGACTCACCCTATTAGAGTTATTCGAAGCATTATTAAGTATGCAGTTGGAACAGGGCCCATGGGCACATTCAGAAACCCAAGAAACAATTGTGGGCCCTCACCCACCGCATGCACCCCTCAATGCAAGGACGTGTTTTAGCTTTTCCCAAACCTAAAGAGGGGAGTTGGTGATATTCCTGGACAACACAGCCTGCAGGGAGGGGGCAACCCACCCTTGCTTACTGAAGTCTCCAAAAGAGCAACAGGTTTAGAAAAAAGCCTTCTCTTGGAGCCAAAAGACTTCTTTTGAGACTAACTGCAATTGTCGCGGGGGTGGGGGGTGGGGGTGGCTCTTTTTGGTGGGATGGGTGGGATTGCTGCTAGAAAGAAAGCATTAACCCTTCCCCAGTGGTGACTCCAAAATTTCCAACACACGTCAACTAGCCTTCTATTGGCTACAACAGATGGCTTTTTTCAACCCTAATTTCAGCAAAGGAAGGAGCAGGGTGAAGGGTCCTCACGGTGGGGGTGGGGTGACGGCCAGGAATGCTTTGGTAGGTTAATTCCATGCACTGGGCTGTTGAACCCTGTCAAGAAAATGGTGCCATCACTTGCGCCTTGGGGTAAAAACTGGTCTCTGGAAGAGAAGCTACTTCCTAACAACTGGAATGATCTCAGCAAGTTGAGACACCTGTGTTATCTGGACATGTTATGCTTTAAGGCCAGAGGGCATGCTATCTGGGAACTAGTTTCAGCTATGACAAAACACGTACACCAAAGTGCTAGAAGATTCTAGCTTTTAAGACTTCTGGTTGGCTCACGGGGTTCCCCTGAGTTTTTATACCTTTGCATTTTCCTCTGCCTTCTGTTTTCTGTCACCTGTTACAGCCTTTAAGATCAATGCTCAATGGGATGCATAGAGTTGGGATCAGTTAACTTTTGTCATTATATTCTGGTTCGTAATTCCCAACCACTCTTTCCAATCAGATTCTGGAACTATAACTTTTATGGGCCTTTTGATTATCTCAAATGCTACTTGTTAATGCTGCTCTCTTTTCTTTTAGTTTTTAAAACGAAACCTACATCATTTAAATCTGGCGTTCTGTCTCTCTGGGGAACTGAATCCAGTTCCTAACTTCTTGTTTACTTTCTTTTATCATCATTTTAAACGGCCTTTCACCCTTAGGTTCCAGGGACAGTTACATTAAAACTCAATGTTAAAAACAGTTTAAAACAACATACTGTGTAAGTTGGCAGCCTGAGGCTCAGGAAACAGAAAGCCCCGTTCATACTTGCTTCTTTGGAATCTTATGGATAGCTAGTAAAGTATGGGCCCAGGCAGGTTGGACAAAAAGAGTGTTGTGTTGTGGTGTATTATATAATACTTGGACTTAATTACTGGATTCTCATCCCTGTTTTCAACTCAAAGCATCTCACAGTATTAACAAAGTACACTAAATACATTTAGAATAGCTATAGCTCTGAATAGCAAAGAGTAGAAGATAAACAACTCAGAAGGGATATTGCTGCCACACCCTGCTTTTGTTTTCCCCAAAGTCATCTGGTTGGCCATTGTGTAAAATAAGGTGCTGGACTAGACGGACCCTGGGTCTGATCCAGTCAAGTTCCTCTTCAGGTGAGCAAACAGTGGCCTTGACACCCCTTTCAGGTGGCCCTTAAAGTTAATATCAGGTGGATAGCAAGGAAGGTGAAATTGAGAAAATGGGGTGGAAGAGTGAGGGAAAAGAAAGTAATGGAACAGGAATGAGATCCCATGCACCTTTGGTTTCACCACTACCATTGTAGATCTGAAATTCCTGATAGATCTATCACCTCTGAGGAAATGCAGGCCTAGACAGAAAAAAAAAGGTTGTCCACCCTGGCCAAGAACTTTTACTGTATGTTAGGATCAAATGAGTTTAAGAAGAAATTGTTTTTAACAAGAGAGAGAGACAGAGAGACCTAGATTTCTGGCCAAATATTTTGTAGACGAGTGCCACTTTCGTATAAAGCAACAACTGCCCTCCATTATCCAGCAACTCTGCTAGAACTTAAGTTTTGAAAGTGTTTCAGAGCGCCACAAATTTCACTGAATGTTTTCTTTTAGAAAAATATTTACTTAACCTACAATGCTCAGCACAGCTGTGTGTGCAGAAGTCCTATTGCAACCAGATTGCACGCCAGTGGTTATGTGCCAGATCACAATCTTATACTGGAAGAAAGGAACTCAAGAGAAAGAAAAATATACAGTCAAGCTTCTACAAGGATTATGAGGATAATTTATTTTGGTCGTTAAAAATTATCCTTAAACCTACTGAAACTCTTATTCAACAACGGGCTACAAACATTACTATTTAGAGGTCCCAGTTCAGAACTTTAACCTAGCTATGAATTCACTGGATGGTCTTAAGCAAGTCATAATCTAGCCACCTCGGCCTGTCATTCTATACCCATTTATCAGGGAGTAAGCGCCATTTGACTCAATGGAACTTAATTATGAGGAGAAACGTGTAAGACTGCACTGCCCAGTGAGATTTATCTGCAAATTTATAATTTGCCCTTTCTTAAAATATAAAAAGGTGGCTTACAACATGTAAAATAAAGTATTTTGTTTGGGAAATGAACTACATAAATAATAAACCTTGTTTAGTATTACTTTGATAAGCACATACAGCATCATAGATTTGTGTATCCTGGGGAGGAACTGTTGTCATAAATGTACTGTATATAGCTATATGAAAGGCGTCATTGTGCCATGGCGACACCTAAGCAATAAAGTTAGAATGCAGCAAGGCAGAAGTGGACAATTAAAGGAGGCAAGGCTAGGACTGGCATGATCAACATTCCAACTCAGGCCTCATATTCCTGTAACAATAGCCCAATTTCAACTTGCAACATGTGGGTTGTATTTTAAGAGTTGGCTCATGCCTTGAATTGAATTGTTATTTATACATTATATGACAACATGCTTCTTCTATATATTTGGGAAAGTTCTTTGTTCGTCCACTATGCATTTGGACCTCTTAAAAACGGCTGAACTAAAATTTGCAGGAATGCTCCTGGGATCAAAGAGCAGGTTTGCAGTGAACAAGCAGTGGACAGTTGAAAAGAGTAGCATGGCCTGAATGTGAGTAAACCCATTTATACAAACTTACAGAACAATCTTGTATGTGTCTACTCATAAGTAAATCCCCATCAAATTCAATGACACTCCCAGTGTATACAGGTTTGCAGCCTTTCATTATAGTGCAATGAGAGGTGGATATTTTAATTGGGGGAGTGGGGCTAAACAATGGCGTCCTACTTCCCTCTACAAAAGTGTTTGGACTGAAAACAGATGCCTTTCTTAAAATAGTTGTGGGGCGAACACAGCAATTTGTTTTCATTTTGGATGTGATGCACCCAGAGTTTTAGTATTGTTTTTGCATTTTTAACTGTTTTTAATTAACTTTTGCCTTGAGACAGTATTTTACAAGGAGATGAATAAATTAACTGATGATGATATGTTTTACTGCTTGCTTCTGCCTCATCTACATGTAACTACTCATCCTTTTAAGTTTCCATCAAGTTTGGTTCAGCTTTTCCACATCAGGTTGTCACTACAAGGGAACAACTCGCTCAATAACCTTGGAGACTCTTATCCCAGAAGGCAAAGACAAATAAACACAATCAAGGCTTTTCAAAGCATGAAAACAAAGAAAACCTAGAACTACATCCAAAAATCAGCCGTAAAAGAAAAAAAAAGTGGAAGAGTCATTGTTAAACTACTCTGGAAGTTTTAGCTTGGTGAGGGGACTGGGTGTCTCCGAACAACTCTCAGCACCCTTAACAAACTACATTTCCCAGGATTCTTAGAGCGAAGCCATGGCTGCTTTAAATAGTACAGGTGGGGCCTACAAAAACAGTGTACAGGATACAAGGAGGTCTTGTAAAATTTCAGGAGATTCTCCCGTGAGACAGGAAAAGGGCAGCAGCTTCAAACACTTTGTAAACAGATGTTCTTGTGCCGACTGTTTGCCTTGCAGGCCCAGCCCACGACTGTAAACTTTGCAGGGCCTGAAAGGGCAGAGAAGCCAGAAGAGCACTTGACCCTGAGGCATTTTCCTTAACACACTCTCTGCTGTGCTTCTTAATCCCATCCTGGAGGAGGTAGAGAAGGAAAACAGGACTACTTTTTTTTTTTTTTTTTTTTACTTTCTCCATAGAAGCAACAACATCTTTGGCTCAATGCAGATGGCTGGCTGGCTGACAACATCCCCCCTCTACCCTTTCTTCCCAGAAAGTATTTAGCAAACCAGTCAGCTGAGAGAGCCAAAAGGGCATGTGGAAAATAAGCTGAAAGGAACACGTAACCATCAGTCGCAGCTGCCTTGCCTGACCTCGCCATTCCAGCCCCCTGTGCCTTCTAGGCTATTTTAATCCTGTTTGCTTTCAAATGGGATGGCTGGGATTGGGAGAGGGGGGTGGGAAGGAAGGAGAGAAGAGGGCATCTGGAAAGAAGCCAAGCTCGCTGCTCTCCTCCTACTTGGCCCACCCCCTGGCATCTAAAGCAGCTGTTCTTCCCCCCCCCCCAAGCTCACAGCAGGCGGTTGGGAGGGAGAAAGCAAACTTCAGCCATTGCCCTTCGCCAGCCAAGACGTCAGCAGCTCTAGATGGGTGATGGCATATACATTGCAGCAGTCAAATACCTGGTAGTCAGAAAAGCCTCGTGATATTTTTGTTTTTGTTACTCCCTTCTCGACTGGGGCGGGCGGTTGGGCAAAGGGCGGGTGAGTAAGCGGTTTGTGAGGACAACAAGCAGCTCAAGAGGTATTCAAGTCTCCGGCATGTGGGAGAGTCAGCTACAGTGTTATGAAAAACACAGCAGTGCAACACGTGATGGTGTCATTTCCATAGTGGCTTTTAAGGCGTCAAGTGCTCTTTGTAATTCCTCTCATTTCTCTTCATTATAATTATGTGCCTTTGCAACTCTGGTCCAGGGTTTAACCCTCCACCTTTTCCTGACAGGGCTCCTGTACCTTAAGAGCTGCAGCAAGCAGAAATTCAACAGGATAAGGCTTTCCTCAACAGGAACAGTGTGTTGCCTGCCCATTATAATCTGTTAAAAACACAAGAACCTGTTCAGGGGAAAAGGTTGCATCCCAGGACAAGTAGTGTCCCCGCAGTCCCTACTTGCTTAAGGACTCTTCAATTTGTTGCTAAGTTAATATTTTAGCCCAGGCCAAGCTGCTGCACAGGTTCAAAGCAGGGGTGTGACCTCAAATGTGCTTGCACAATACTTAAGAGTTGCTCACTGACAAGGCAGCGTTGTCACAGCATGACAACACTTGAAAACCATTCCGTGAGCTTTCTTAGAAATTACTGGACAAGGGTTCCAAGAATAATTCAAACTTTCCACAGCTCTCACCAACATACCACATAATAACCCCAGAATGCGGTAGATTTCAAGCATCAAGCAAGAGACATTCTCTACGGCTTCCTTTGCTAACCTGTTTCGCCTTCCAGATGTTTCAGACTACAACTCCCATCAGCCCAACAAACGTGTAATGGCTTGGGCAGATGGGAGTTGCACTCCAATACATCTGGAGATAAACAAGATATCGAAGGTTGATCTGTGGTGTGGCCTGTTGGGTGGAATCTGAATTTGGTGCAAAATAATACACACACAACAAAAGAGGACATTTTGGAGAAAACATTTGCTTCCAGAAGGGCATACAAAACCTTCAGGAATGCCAGTTCAGCAAGGCTTCAATGACAGAAGAAGGGAGCCTACAAAAGACACATCTATCGGACCAAAACAGATGCGGCACAGAAGATCACATAACCATAAGAGTTAGAAGGTACCTCTAGAGGTCACCCAGTCCAATCCCTTGCTCAGGACAGGATCTGCAATGCAGAGTGCCATGTAGAAGAATCTGTGATCAGATTTCCCAATTAATTTAAAAAGAAAAAGAGGCCACATCTTTACAATGACATGCCCAATGTAATATTCATTCCAGCACCCCATTCTCCACTGCAAATGTTTGTCTGGGGGCTTGCCTTTAGCTATACAAAATCCCTGTTTGCCTCACTAGGGGAAAGTACAGATACCCATGCTGTGGCTTCCCCCCACCTTCCAAAAAAGCCCAAAGTTAAATAGCAGCTTTGGGGAGGGACAGTATGGCCAAAGACAGGTTTGTTATTTCTACAGCCTCCACCAGAGTTGCTGCTCTGCACAAAACTGAAACACCACCCCAGCTGTTTTAAACAAAAAACAAAAACCCAAAACAAAATATTCAGGGGATGTGATCACAGATCTGCAGTATCACATCTGTTTCAGTCTTTGGATAAACAGTACTCAGATAACAGAATACTAAGGTACTTGCATTCCTGGGTGCTTTTTCTTTACTCAGTTTCTGGTTACATTGCATGAGGTGATTAGGAAACCTATCCAAGCCCAGTCTTCAGCTCCCTGGATGCCCTTAGTCAAGTCATTCCTCTCACCCTCAAATTCTTCAGCAATAAAATAGGGGTGACAGAGAACTCACACACATAATGGATGTGGAGCTGAAAAAAAATGGTAAAGTAGGCTTGTACAAGGTCAATTGACTGGTTCTTTCTGATCAGAATTACCCCCAAGGGAATCAGACAGGGAAGTTTTTCTAAATTTAGGGAAATGGTTAACATAGCGAAATACTGAGGTGGGAAAATAAAAAGTGAGGTGCACAATAGAGCTTTATTATTGATCATCATCATCACTGTCAACAACTGTTTTTAAATAGGATTAACCAATAATATTGTTCTCTAGGTGGCTCAAACATAAATGAAAGTTAAAGACAAGTATGGTACAAGGATCATTAAACACACAGTCTAAACATTACCAGCACAGATAGGAATAAAACCAGAGGACACTACCCCTCCCCTGAAAAGTCTGGGAAACATGGCCTAATTTTGGGGAATCACAAGTGGGTAGAGAGATGTTGCACCCTGGTTCTATGTTTGGGCAACCCACTTTCCTCTGGTTGGCCACTGTGAGAAGAAGATGCTGGACTAGATGGAGTAATGGCCTAATCCAGCGGGCTCTTCTTATGTTCTTCTGAAAATAAAAGGTCTTCACCTAGTGCCTGCACAACCTTAAAGAAGGCACCAGGCGAGTCTCTCTGAGAAGGGCATTGGGGTGCCACCAATGAGCAGGCCATCTTGCTTGTAGTCACTTTCCTCACTGCACTGGGCACAGTGACTCAGGGCAGGGCTTACAAATAGGATCAAAGTTCAGGTATATATGTGTGTGATATTTCAGATATCCTGGTTGCAACCATTAACGGGCTTGAAATATAAAACCAGCACTTCATGCTGGGTCCAGAGATGGACCAAAGGTCAGAGCAGTAGTTTATAAGATTGTGTACAACGTGAAACAAATAGATAGCTGCCCAGAGTGGCCAGGACAACCTAGTGCATTGGGTGTTGTACAATTATTGTTATTCTTATTACAATTATTGTTATTGTTATTATTACAGATATCCCCCTTAACATCATTAGAATTCACCCAACAACACTGAAAAGTGGTAGAGATTCAGGACAGATAAAAAGGAGTACATCACACAATGCAAATTTAACTTATGGAATTCCCTGCCGTTTTGAATGTCTTTTAAGGATTAGATATTGTAAATTCATGGAGGATCCTCAGTGGGTGCTAATTATGACAGCTAATTGAAACCTCCATGTACAAAAAAGGTTGTATCTCTCTCTGGATGCTTGAGACAAAGGGGAAGACTGTTTTCTTCAAGCTAGCCACTGCAGAAAATAAGATTCTGGACTAGATATAACTTTGCTCTGATCCAGCTGGACTCTTCCCATGTTATTTTGTGGGTGTGCACTAAAAAGGCATTCTGGATCACCAAGAGAATAATGATTAACCACTGTTGCCATCAATAGTCTTTCCCAGCGTGCGCTCTCTCTCTCTCTCTCTCTGTGTATGTGTGTATGTGTGTGTGTGTGTGTGTGTGTGTGTGTATATATATATATATATATATATATGCAGGTTTTGGTGTCCTCGGGTGTCTTCCCGTGTAAAAGTTGGGGTGTCTAGGCGACGTTTCGACGAGGTCTCACTCGTCATCTTCAGGCTGGTGCTTTCGGCTTCTTGTTACTGGAACAGAGCAGGATCTCAGTGTTTGAGTTCCTATAAATACTGTTGAGGGGGTGTGGTGTATAGCCTCCAATGTTCTGGGCAGAGAGGAAGTTCCCAGGCTAGTGTGCCTTTTCTTCTTTTGTTCCTTAATTACTTGAGGGATATCTTGAGTGATTTCTTGAGTGATATCCTGAGTACCACTTAGGTGGGTCATTAGGTGTGGATTAGTTGCTAAAGTCTTTGTGTCTTGACCTCTTGAACTTTGTGAAGAGTTTTTCTGAGAAGATGGCTGTACTGCACTTAGTTGTGCTCTGGCTTGGCTTCGTGAGGCTATACACCACACCCCCTCAACAGTATTTATAGGAACTCAAACACTGAGATCCTGCTCTGTTCCAGTAACAAGAAGCCGAAAGCACCAGCCTGAAGATGACGAGTGAGACCTCGTCGAAACGTCGCCTAGACACCCCAACTTTTACACGGGAAGACACCCGAGGACACCAAAACCTGCATTCCTGTACCCGTGAAAATCTACGAAAGCAAATATATATATATATATATAACCAAACAGTTTAAGGGAACATACTATTTTAGGAGTTGAATGGATACATAACAATGCTTCTTCTAAAAAGAATAAATCTACATTTGAAAACAGTCATTCTTTCTAGCTAACAACACTCTCCAAGCTGGCATCTGAAATAAGAGATCTTGTTTATATGACAAAAGTGTTTTTAACTAAGGTGTAATCCTTTAAAATAAAAGAAAATAATGCAACAGTATTTCAGCAAACTTAACACAGCAATCCTAGATACATATAAGTCTAACTGAATGCCAAAATAGGGAGGAGGTGGATGACTAGAAAATACTTGATAATCTGATAAGCATCTATTCACTTGCAGACATAGCCATTAAGGGGACACAAGGGCCTTGACAGCTGCTTTGAGTCAAAAATGAATAATGGAAAATGAACAGGGTCAATATTTATGATAGGAGAAAACTATTGATGAGTCACTGGCATTTTCTTGGAGGAAACACAAACCTGTCTGGTAAAAAGGATCATTCTGAAGCAGCAGGACCTGCTTATGGTGAAAAACTCCAAAAGCATTCAACTGATCTTCATTCAGCAAGTTGTCATTTTAATGCCCAGGCTGCCATAGATGAAGAGCAGTGCTCTTGCACAACTGCAATTCATCACAATAGGGATGTGCTAGAGAACTTCCCTGTGGACTCACTTCAGTGCTCTGAACTAGTTTTGTAAGTTATGCATGTGTTCTTGTTTTACATAAAATATTTTGTTTTCCTACCACCCAGTGGCCAAATTGGAATGTACTGGAAGAGGCAGAGAAACAGAATGAAAATAGATGAATCACAGAGATTAGGGATGGGAATTTTGAGGAGAAATGAGATCCTGTGCATCACACTCATCCCCTGATGACTACAGATCCTGCTCATCCTTCCATGTTTCTGAATTGCTTTATCTTACACAACTGATAAGGACTAGAAACTTTCCTTATTTTATTAATGAACTATTATGCCCAAGAGAGGAATAAGTGTCCAGCGCTGTACTTATTTATCCTCTATGAAAGACAGTGGCAGAATACAACAACTAACAACAAAGTCGAACTGTTGGAGAAGCATAAACATCAACAACATACAGATCTAAATCTAATCCTTAATTAAGGATTAATGACTATCAGTCTGAAGACAATTTAACAAGTGAGAAGGTAGTTATTTGAACACAGATTCTGGAATGTATTTTACATTTTCTGGAAGTATGGTACTTTTAGGGCAGCAGATGTGTGAAAAACAGGAGAGATTAATATTTCTCAGGAGCCCTTTAGCTGCCCTTGATCAGAACAGGATGCTGGTTTCAAATGGAAGACCAACAAAATATACATTGTGCCTATTCCAAACCATCGCTCACCAAAGGCAGCTGCCAA
The DNA here is from genome assembly GCF_964234715.1 of Podarcis melisellensis. NCBI lineage: Eukaryota > Metazoa > Chordata > Lepidosauria > Squamata > Lacertidae > Podarcis > Podarcis melisellensis. The sequence continues at coordinate 27,945,634 of NC_138538.1, forward strand.
TTTCTAACCATGTGGAGGGGGGGGGAGTCATAGACTTTTGTCCCTCCTTTCAGCTTCTACAGTGGGTTTTTTTTATGTTTGTGTGTGTATTCTTAGATATTTTCAGCAAAAGGGGATAACAATCTGGAGACCCTAGAAATCTACCGACACAGCAGATTACCCAAAGCCACACTCTCTGCTCCATTAATCAAAACAGAAGAATGACAAGTGGGAATACTGTGGGCATAACAAGCGCTTCGAATCTCGGGGGCGGGACCCCGCTGAATGCCTTGGATCCCATTGGAGGCAGCAAATATTTCCACCCGAGAGGGAGTGAAATGGCTCTCTTCCAGCGGAGCTCCTCTTTCAACCGCACATTTGGCTCTTTCGAGGGCTGGGGGTTTCTCTGGCACAGGGACTTGGCTTTCCAACTCCGCGTTCCAAGCCCCCATCATTGCAGAGGCTGGACCACATCAACGTCCCCCCCCCCCCGTTTTCTTATTTGTAGGCATTACATCACCGCTAGGGTTCGGCTGGGCTGCTGCAGCTGCTAATTACCTCGGGCTTCCTTCCTGCCTCCTTGCCCTGCCTGGCTCCGCAGCAGGAAACTTGAACGATCAAGCAAAACAAAGAGAGTCACCTGGCTGCCTACAGCTCCCAGAGTCGCCCAAAGCGCATTTATCTCCAGGTCTGGGTTGAACATACACCAAGGCAAGGAGGGATTTTTTCCCCCCAAGGGGCGGAACCTGCAGCAATTTGGGCACCGAGTTTCAAATTGCTTTTAAAAGGTGGGGCTGGGGACGACGACAAGGCAGGTTTTAGAGGGGGCAGGAGGAGCTGCCCCTGCCGTTAGGAGGACTCCTCAGTTCTTTCACTCACCCACCCCAAACCATGAAAAAGAGCCCCACAAAACGGGTGGGGAAAGTGGGAAGATGCCAGAAGCAAAGCAATCTGTCCCAGTAAAGGGTGTTGAGTCCAACAAAGTTTCCTTAACGGGGGAAGGGGGGAATATTAATGAAAGTGCCTTAGGTTTGGATGACCGAAGGGCACATTTTGGAGAGGAGGCGATACCTGCCCTTGTTTTTAGGCACTTCTCATTCGCACACCCCAAACAGGTACGAGTTAAAAGTCTTGCCCTAGATTGAGAGACGCAGGTGAGCTGGAGGGAGCCGAAATCTAAATAATCTTGGGGAGGAGGCACCCCAAGGGGGTGTGAGCACGGCCCCCTCTCCAGCTCTGAGCCCGCTGCGCCCTCTCCAACAGCATAAGGAACCCTGGAGGCGGAGAAAGCCATTTCTGACCCCATGGGGGAAGAGAGGGGGTTGCGGTCTTGCCCCTCCCCCAAGCGCGGGGGCTGGCCCGCTGCCCCCGCGAGAGTTGGGGGAATCCCTGGGCGTGCCTTCCACCCGTCCGCCAATCGGCCGGCTGGGGGAGGCGTGGCCTTGGCATACTTAAGGCCAGGCACGCCCAGGGACCACCCTCTTTACTCCTGGCCAGCTGAGAGGTTTTCCCATCCCACCCACCCTTAGGTATAGGTTAGCTTAGGTAGATATGACCTTGCTATGGACTTCGGTTGGTCGCCGCAAGGGGCCTGGTAGGAATTTTTCCAAGTTGGCGAACTTACGGCCTTTTGGTTTTTTCGCCTACCTCGTAGCAATCGTCACAACTTTCTTTAGTATTGGCGGTTAGGCATTGGCTGGGGGTTCAATTGTTATGCAAATGGATCGGGGGGAAGGTACGCCATCACCTTCCCCAAGAAAAGGGGTAGTCCGGTAAAGGACTCCGGGGGGCGTTGTCTTGTCCGAAACCTGGGAAGGTAAGGGCCTCCGGCACGCCCCCGAGCGGTGACACCCGTGGGATCCTAGTTGGCGTACTTCAACAGGACCCCCCACGGTTCGTGTTAACCCATCCCGGTCACCATGCCGGGTAGTGGATAGGTGCCAATGCCTAAGGCCAATACCTTCAATTCTCTAATCAATAAAGTTGTGGCCTTTTCATGCCCAATTAACTTAATCAACGTCTCCTGTGTCTTTATTTCTGGGGGGGGGAGGGGTATTGACACGCAAAAGGGAAGCACCCTGGGTGGAAAAAACAAGAGCGAAGAAAACAAGGACATTAAGCTCCTCCGCGTAATTCCGCGGCAGCGTTAATGCAGAGCAGCAAAAAGGGCTCCTTTGGCGGCCGGAGGCCCCCCAACATTTGCGCCCTCCAAACCTCCGCGCCCCCCTCGCGTGCTCCCCAAAACGTCAGGGTAGGAGGGACGGCGTCGATAAGCTCCCTCTCTCCCCACTAAAAAACCCCCAACCTGCTGGGCCTGGGAAGCCGAGCGTTTTACCAACGTAGGAACTTACAGAAGCTCCGCCGCTGCTTGAAAGGCCGGTCCGAAGGCATCTCGGCCGGGGATGGAAGGGGTGTGAGCCAAGAGCGCCGCGACTCAGCAGGGACAGCGGGATCTTGCCCGGGCTCCAAAGACCCCGCGGCTGGAGAGGGACGCGGCCGAGCTCCCCACAGCCGCCTGTGGCTGCCGGAGGACGCCGCCTATTTAAGTCCTCGAAGGGCAGCAGGTGCCTCGCGGGCGGCAAGAACCAGCCGACTGTCGCTGCTGCTGCTTCGTCGTCGCTGCCGCCGGCTGGGCGATCCTCGGCGCTTCCCGGAGCTGGCAAAGCAGCGGTGACTTCACCAGCAGCCTCCTTAAAGGGGAGGTGCGCGGCCCCGCCCCTTCTGCAGTGCGGCCTCCTTGCCAGGGACGCACCGCGGCCGGAGCCGGCAGTCCTCGGCGCTCTTTCCGCTCCAGACACCCTGGCGAGGAGGCTGGGCTTCGCGGGGAAGGGAACAATGCAGGCTCGGGGAAGGGCGAGGAGCATGCACAGAGTGCTCCTTCCTCGGGCTCATGTTTTTAGGTGGCGCAGGCCTCGCTACGGAGGGAGCCTCGGGTCTCTCTTTTAAACTAAGAAGAGGCCCGTTCATCAAAGACTTAACCTCGGATTTCCCCTCCCCGCCAATCCTTCCTTACAGGCTCTGATAAACCACAATAAATCAAAGCAGAAAGCCTCAAATCGCCTTCAGAGCAATCCATAAAGCCTTTCCCCTTCTCTTGATGATATAGCCATAGTGATGCCATGAACCCAGTAAAATGCCTCTGAACATGTACAGAGTGCCCTCTTCCTACTGTATAGTCCAAGGAGAATAACCTAATTATGTGAACAGGAATTCTGGGTCAGAAGGAGCTTTGAGGTTGAGCAGGGTCTCATATGCTTATTTATATTTTTATGAGCAGGTACCCAAAGGTGAGGGACGAGGGTGGCACTATGGTTTAAACCACAGAGCCTAGGACTTGCCGATTGGAAGGTTGGCGGTTCAAATCCCCACGACGGGGTGAGCTCCTGTTGTTCAGTCCCAGCTCCTGCCCACCTAGCAGTTTGAAAGCACGTCAAAGTGCAAGTAGATACATAGGTACCACTCTGGCGGGAAGGTAAACAGCGTTTCCGTGCGCTGCTCTGGTTCGCCAGAAGTGGCTTAGTCATGCTGGCCACATGACCCGGAAGCTGCCTGTGGACAAACGCCAGCCCCCTCGGCCTATAGAGCGAGATGAGCACACAACCCCAGAGTCGTCTACGACTGGACCTAATGGTCAGGGGTACCTTTACCCAAAGGTGGTGTTCTACCCTCATCCCACCATTTTATCCTCCCTACAACTCTGTGATGTAGGTTAGACAGTCCGGAGAGATCATGACTACTTGGCCAAGGTCACTCAATGAGCTTCATGGCTAAGAAATCCAGCATGGCTCCTTATGGAATTTCCAGCAGCAACAGTTCCCATTGCAAAAACCTATAGGCCTCTTCACGTCTCTAAACGCAACTAGTCTCCTGCTTCTCTCTTTTTTAATTATAAGGGCCAGTTCTACTGCAGCTGGGGTTGGGACCTTAAGTCCCTAGCACCAAATTTATTTGGACCTCAGGAGTCTCCCTAGGCCACAACCTGCTTCACACCCTCTTTGAGTGGTTTTACCTGGTTGAAATGCATCCTTGAACTCTGATAATGCCGGGATATAGAAAAGAGCCGAGGCATGAAGAAACCAGCCTACTGTGCAATTGTAAAATTTACATGCATTGCACCCAGTGGCCATCAGTGCCTCCTGTGGAAGTGAGTTCCGTGGTTTATATGCTGTGTAAAGAAGTAATTTCTTTTATCTGTCCTGAATCTTCCAACATTAAGCTTCGTAAGTTATAGTATTATGTATCTAGCATTATGAGAAAGGGAGGAAACTTAAATTTCTATCTGCTTTCTCCAGGTCATGCGTAATTTTACAAACTTCTATCATGTCTTCCTTGCCTTTTCTCTAAACTTTGTTGTTGTCGTTTAGTCGTGTCCGACTCTTCGTGACCCCATGGGCCAGAGCACGCCAGGCACTTCTGTCTTCCACTGCCTCCCGCAGTTTGGTCAGACTCATGTTTGTAGCTTCGAAGACACTATCCAACCATCTCGTCCTCTGTCGTCCCCTTCTCCTTTTTAAGATGCTGTCTAGGTTTGTCACTGCTTTCCTCCCAAGAAGCAGGCGTCTTTTAATTTCGTGGCTGCTGTCACCATCTGCAGTGATCATGGAGCCCAAGAAAGTAAAATCTCTCCCTGCCTCCATTTCTTCTCCTTCTATTTGCCAGGAGGTGATGGGACCAGTGGCCATGATCTTCGTTTTTTTGATGTTGAGCTTCAGACCATGTTTTGCGCTCTCCTCTTTCATCCTCAATAAAAGCTTCTTTAATTCCTCCTCACTTTCTGCCATCAAGGTTGTGTCATCTGCATATCTGAGGTCTGATATGCAAACCTCAATGAGGTCTTTATACTAAAAAGCCCCAAATGCTGCAACCCTTCTGAGAGTCGCTCACTTATCATTTTGGTTGCTCTTTTCTGAATCTTCTCCAACTCTCCCAATATCCTTTCTGAGGTGAGGCAACCAGAACCGTACAGAATTTTCCAAATTCAGTCACTCAAAATGCTCGGGAATACCGTGACAGCGTGGGTGATTTCAAGATACACAAGACTTCCAATTTCTGTATTAAAAACTCAAGGCTACTGAAATCTTTAAAAATGAAAGATCACAGTCCAGAATTCTTCCATTCTTTTAATCAGTTTCAGAAGAAACAGCAACTTCCAAATTTAAATAAGTGTCAAAATAAAAAGGACGCAAAAGAAAAACTAATATATGATTAGAAAGGTTTCAGACAACAGTCCTGTACAATTACATTTTCTGGAAAAAATCTTTGACACTTAAGTTAGCCTGATTTCATTGCTTTTCTTCTTCATCTAGTTACATTTTAGTTATATGAAGATACTCCTTGAATCTACATTTAACCGTTAAAAACAGAATCTCAGACATTATTAATGTGGCACAAACAATTTCTAACAGCTTTTTTGGACGTTAAATAAAAATACATTTAAGTATAAGGAACTGAAGGTCATTTTGAGAGGATTTCACTCCGTTGGATTCTGAACGACAATCAGGAAATAGTCCTTATCTGCAAGTAAATAATAGAGGATTTATTTTTTTAAAAAAAGTATTTTATTGTTAGTGCTAATTTACAGTAATCACATGCATTCTAGGCTCAGTTACAGATAGAACACTGTAAGAGTGGAAGTCTCACTTATAGACCATGCCTTTCACAACTGGCCAGTAGTACCTAGACTATCTTATATACAAAGCACAAGAAGTAGAAGAAGTTCAAGAGCTGTTCAGAAGACTTTGAAGTAAAATATAAATAGGACCAAGTCTCAAGATTGTGAAGGATATGTAAAAACCCCCATCAGTGATAAAGTTCTTCAATGTTATTTGAATCTGGATAGGAAACCCATCTAAAACTCTTTCACCACTATTTAGAACCCACACTTTTCTGTATTTCCTATACAGGTGTACAAGATAAAGAGTGTATCCCATATAAAAGTTTAGATTTAGAGATAATGAAATTCCACTTTGGCATCCGAATGTACCAAGAAGAGCTTTCCCTGTTTATTTTACCTGGTGCAACCATGATTTCGTTTTTCTTGGAGCGAATCCGCAAGAATGTGAGGTCATTCTGGGGATCAATATCTCGCACGGTCCCCCTTGCCTTCATTATTAAGTTGTGCATTAAGCCTGCATACTGCACTGTGGTGGGGTTATCCATGGTGCTTTTGATGGGAATGCCTGCAGGGTGCAAAATGATTCTGTGGTTACGTTAGGCTAAGTCACGGTTTGATATGAGAAACTTAAGGGCCTAAACAGCCCTGTCTGCAGAAGGCCTGTACTAGGACTTCCGCTTGTGCCTACCAAGTGAAGAAAGCTTACTTCTTTGCCACCACTGCACCCACAAGTAGCCGTATGGCAAAGCTTTTCTGAGTGGCGAATGGGCTTTTGTCATCTGGCCAATACAATATTGCTCTGACACCCTCCTTTGCAATTCACTTTGGGGGGGGGGGGAATCACTTGTATTCAAACAAAATTGGATGCCACAGTTACTCCCAAGTCCAATGGAAGTGCCTAGAACACTGCATCTTCCTTCTATACTGAATCAGTTTGGATTATTGCAGCCTGAGGATGTGGTCAAGCTGCTTGAAGAAGTGCAGCTGATCACCTGCCTGCTTGATGCTTGCCCATACTGGTTTCTTAGAGCTAGCCACAGGGAGTTGACTTGGTGGATACAGGAAGCGATTGATGCTTCACTGGAGAAAGGGCAAGTACCATCTGCCTTGAAGAAGGTGGTGGTGTGGTGTGTCACCTCCTTAAGAAGTCCTCCCCTTGGCCAATAAGTGTTAAACAACTATCACCCAGTGGCAGATATCCCCTTTTGGGACAAAGTTCTCGAGAAGGTGGCAGTGGTCCAGCTTCAGGAATGCTTGGAGGAAGCTGATTACTTGGAACCATTCCAGTCAGGCTTCAGGCCTGGTCATGGCACTGAAACTGCCTTGGTCGCCTCAGTTGCTGATGTTTGGTGGGAGAAAGAAGAGGGCAGTCTCCTCCATCTCTTGGCCACTTTCAATACTGTTGATCACAGTATCCTTCTGGAGTTCTTCATGGAAGTAAGGGTTGGGGGAACTGTGCTTCAGAAATCTTACTACACACCTATTTACCCTGGCCTTTTGACACCTGAGATGTATATTTTCAGGACCCACCTTATTTTTTTGAGATTGTAAGTTGTTTTTAATGTTGTGTTTTCATTGTTGTAACCTGCTCTGAGATCTTACAGTAAAGGGCAGGTAATTATGGTGAAGTTCTCCACCACTGTTAATAGGGTCTTGTGGATCACAAGTATCATTTTAGAAACAGGCACACAGGCGGACATTCAACAGTATTACACCATCCCAATTTGTAGAGGAAGACGCAAAATTAATTGGCCACAAGCACTGCTAAATTCATCAGAGGTACAGCACATTCTTAAAGATATATACCATTCCTTTTGATTTCACTGGGTCTTACTCCCATATAAACATGCATAGGATAGTAGCCTTAGCATCACAGCAGACATCTTTAACATGCATGTGGGTTTCTCTAACCCAAGTGTGTTATGTAGCCCATGGAAAACTCTGTCTGGCTCCTGGAATTCTCCCCAAATTGTACAACCCTTTTCCAAGCCACACCCCTCACTGGCTCCATTCCACACCTGGAATATTTCTGCCTGGCGAGAATGTATCCCTGAGTTCTGATAATGCATCTTCCTTGCCTGGATGAAGGCTAAAGAAACCAGTATACTGTGCAAAGGTAAAATCTACATTCATTGCTCCACCCACTTTTCCCTCTGGCCCCATTCATCACAGCATATGACGGTTCACATATACTTAATAAAACAAAAACAAACTAATAACCCCCTCCCACACAAGAACATTTATTATTAAATTTACTGCACAATCAGGATGCAATAGAGCATCAGGGCCTAAAAGAGTGGCTTTCACCAACAACAACCATAATTACACAATACCTTCTGAATTAACAATGATGATTCCTTGGACCCCCTTTTGACTCTGAATTCGCTTAAGGGTTTCTTCTACCTCAGCCTGGAAGAAAAAGAAAATATGCAAGTGTATCTTGAAAGATGCAATTTGTTTTCCAATAATGCTGTGTAATAAGACATCTGGAAAGACTGGAGGGGAAGAGGATTCGGAGAGGTACTTCTCGTGCTCCAAGCACAGAAGCACAGCTCTCTCCAGCACCACCATATCATCAAAGTCTGCTTAAGCTTTACTTAAGGCCACAATTTTCCTCCCATCATCTGGCAATAAGTCCTGGGAAGCCAGAAACTGGTTCCGCTTATCCGTTTCAGTGGCTTTGCTTATCAGGCTCAGACGTTACACAAGGCAGTGGGATGATAGGGGTGAAATCCTGCCACATCTTGCACAGAAGTCTCCCCCCCTCATGTTACAACAAAGGCCTCTTCACACATCACTTCCTATATGGAAATCATCTTTATGCTGGAAAATATCTTGCAGAATGCAACCTGGGAAGCACAGTGAAAATATTTAAATGCTGCTATGGCAAGCCAAGATCTGTCATTTAAAAGGTTTCATGGTTCAGCAGCAATGGCATGTAGACAATTCTAAGAGGTAGGTTAGGGTCAGAAACAGACTGGCTCAAGGTCAGCCAGTGAACTTCGTAACTAAGTGGCGAACTGAACTCTGATTTCCCAGGCCCTGGTCATATACACACACATCCCCACATATATATTTAAGTGCTCTTTTTTGTTTTGTTTAGGCATGTCTACCCAGATAAGGATTTTTATTACACATAAAAATGCAGAATTTGCCCAAATTTTAATGTTTTCGGTCTTCTTGATTTTAAAGTTTGATTTTGCTTTTTTAAAAATATGCATGCTTTATTGTTTTGTCTAAATTATTTAGAGAGTTATATTAATAATGTTAAACACACACACACCATATATATACACACAGACACGCACACACACCTGCAACTCAGGATAATGCAATGCATCTAATAATGTGGACTTATACTATAATAATTTAGTTAGGTTTTTCAGGTGCCACAATACACTTTTGTTATTTTGACAAAACTGTGTCAAAGGTACCAACCAGAGGTTTCTGCCTGCAGATAATTTTGCCTAGACAAGGCCAGACCTGTTATTAGGGAGACTACTTCATCTCTGCAGCCAGGAGGGCATGACCACAACCACATGGAGAGGCACCAGTGATTAAGGAAACAAGTAAAGTGGCCTCGAGCAATCAAAATCCACAGCAGAAAATCCAAACTAGACAAGTCCTGACCATGATCAAATAAAAAATGTTAAGTTCTACAGTATTTGCAATCCGAATATGTGGTAACAGGCCCTTTGCCCCACACTCAACCATAAAATGAGGTTATTTATTTTTCAAACTTTTGCAAACCTGGCGGGGAAGGGGGAGAGGGTTCCCTGAGGGCTGATGCTTCCGCTCTTCTTGGTCAGTTTTGGCTACAATGCTAGCAGCATTCAGCTCATGAGTTTGCTATTATAGTGGAAGTGATAGGGGAACACAAGGTTCAATTTAATACTTCAAATGTACGGTGTGCCCACACTTGAAATACCATATTTACTCAAATCTAATGCTCTCCTTTTTTGGCCAAATTATAGTGCGGAAATTAAGATGTGCATTAGAGTTGATGGCATATTTACATTTGCCAGCATTTTGTTTTTGTTTCAAAGTTCTGAACATTGAGGTGTGCATTAGATTTGATGGCGCATTAGACTCAAGTAAACATGGTACATGAGGCCACCACCATGCTGGAACTGTAAAGGTTTGACCAGTGGCTGCCTGGATGGCTGACTGCTTGGGAAGAACATGTTGACAGTCTTGGGTTCCATGATGGAGAAAAGGTGGACCATGAATGCAAATATGTATGCACCATGGAACACCCATGCATTGCCTTCTATATACATGGCCAACAGGCAATAGTAATGCAATACTGTGTATTTCTGCATTCGGTATGCTTATTGTATATGATTTATGCTGTATTTATGATGCTCTGTTATGTTTTGTCACATTATTGTCGTTTGTAAGCCGCTTTGGGATTCATCTGAATGAAAAGCAGTACAGAAATATAATAAATTAATCAATCAATTCAAGAACATATGACAAGCTCTACTGGATCAGGAACCAATGACCGATCTAGTTCAGCATCCTATTCTCACAGTGGTCAATGAGATGTCTCAATAGGAAGCCTGCAAATAAACCTGAGCACTCAGCACTCTCCACACTTGTGATTCCCAGGAACTGGAATTCAGAGGCACACTGCCTCTGACAGTACAGGAAGAACATACCTGCTGCTGCTAGTAGGCCATAGATAGGGTCTTTTAAGTTTAGTTGTACTGTACACAGGACGTAGGAAGCAACCCACATGCATCATCTTACTAATAGTTTTGGGTGCCAACAACATGCCTTGGAAGAGACATGACGGAAAGGACAGCTAAAGTGATTTAAATAAAATAATATATACATGCAGCAGTCCCGAATCTAGACATTTTGCAGCATTCTATACAAAGTACAATGAAGGGCCAAATGTTGTGCAGGGGCAAAAGTCGTGGGTTTGGACACTGGGAGCCACAACCCCACTCTGCCAACAAATACAATGCAACAGAAAGCCACTAGGTCAGCAGACCCTGCCCCATTGTGATGTTGGGGGGGGGGGGAGAGCTCCTGGGAGTACAAAATGTATCAAGCAGGAATGCATGCAGGTGAGAGCGTTGCGCATCATGAGCTGTGCGCCTGTTCTTATATGGGACCAGAAAGATGGTCACATCACGGAGATGGGGATGATGCTGTAAACAATGCAAGAGGCCCCGAAACCCCGAAGGCCATGGAAATGCACGCGATCAGAGAGAAGCTGAACAGCAAAAGAAAAGAGCTGGTGAATGCAATGGGGATCCCGGACCCCGGGGCGCGCAGGAGCTGGCCGGGTGTGGCACATCACAAGGGGGCAGCGGAGTCTGCTCTGGACTTTTCCAAAGAGCTGCCCAGGAAGTCTCCACTGGTCACCCGAAACCCACCCAGGAAGTCTCCTCTTTTCTGCGACGGGGAGAATTCGGCAGAAGCAGACCGCCCACCGCCCTTCACTCACCATCTTGCAGAGAGGGAGGGAGATCAATGCCTTCCCTGGGAGGTACCCACAAGCTGGCACCCGAGCCCCGTCACAGTGCGCGCGCGCGCCTGCGCCCCAGTCTCACCCCGCAGGGCGAGTCGCGTCCTTAGCCAATCGTTAGAGAGGGAAGGCGGGTTCCTAAGTTTAGGGACCGGGTGTCATTTCCTACACCGCCCTCTTGTAGGAAAACATTCTGTGGGGGTGGGGGGGGTGGGGAAGTGAGGGTGGCAGCTATGAATCGTTGCTTTGGAAGGCTCTCCATAAATACAGAATGGGTGTTTGCAACTTCGCGTATAAAGGAGGAAAACACGTAATGCTGGACGACCCAGCAGCTCAGACAGAGGCGTCGGTGGCATAAGCTGTTCTCTCAAGGGGGAGAAAACTGAGCGTGATTTCAGAGCTGAGACCCAGGTTCAAATCCCTACTCGTTTGAAGCCCACGGGATGGTGCTTGGGGACACTCGCTCTCCCTCTCGCGGTGGCTAAAATAGGAATTGGATGGGGATCGAGTTTGCTATCTGGGTCCTTCTGGGGGGGGGGAATAGAAGTATGTAGAGAGAGAAAAAGCAGTAAGTAATTTAGTGTTTGAACATAAGATTGGCTTAAAAGAGAGCAAGCATTATGGAACATTTTCAAAGCACGCTTAAAAGCAGGTGAGGTGGAGAGGGTGCTTGACAAATTTCGCCTGGGAGATAGTCTTGATGCCACTGCCAAAGGGTGGGGTGGGGGCTGCTTCCGGTATTCAAAACCACCCAAGTTTTAACAAACGCAGTCCTTGGGAAAACGAGACCCCAAATCGTTTAAGTGATCTGTGACTTTTCAGCTGTCATTGGGCTGCCTGGATTGAAGGGGCATAAGGCTTTAGGGAGGGGTGCAGGTTACCCAGCCCTGGATTAGGGCTTGAGAAAGATCAGTACCAACCCCTTAAATTGATCCAGGAAACACACTGGTACCAGTGATTTTCTTAATTGAGAGAAGGCCGATAAAAGTTCTGCAAACCACCCACCCTCATTCTCTCACTCAAATTCCTGCTTTGCTACAAGCCACAGTTAAGGGCAAGGTTGGGTGGCAGGGAATGGTAACACCCCCATGTACCTGTTCTGTACCTAGAAATCCCCACAAAGCTTACTGGTATCACCAGCAGCAACAGCAGGGGAGCCGCAGCAGAGCAGGTAAACTTTTGCCATCTCTCCCTGATTTGTGTTTGCTGCTGCTCTCCCTGCAAGGAAGTGGGCAGCCACTGGATCATGGACGACAGGTTCCCACCCCACTGGTTTGCAATAGCTGGCCTGGACACCAGGCTTCTAGCTGGGGTGGGGAGATCAAATATAAAACTAAACAAATCACAAGGTTGACATATCTGACTTCTGGGTTAGGGTGTGTTGATATTTGAGGTTTTGTTTTGTTTTGTTTTGTTTCATCTGCTGGTTAGGGGTGGAAGTATGATTTTTGTTTCACTTTTAGTGCACTGCCCAAGTTTTCTATCACAATTATAGGGGGTTGTGTGGTTTTTAACATGCCGTATGAGATGTCTGCTTTGTATCAATTCTCCCCTATGATATAATGTATTTATGTGTATATATTCCCATGTAGAGGGACGCGGGTGGCGCTGTGGGTAAAAGCCTCAGCGCCTAGGACTTGCCGATCGAAAGGTCAGCGGTTCGAATCCCCGCGGCGGGGTGCGCTCCCGTCGCTCGGTCCCAGCACCTGCCAACCTAGCAGTTCGAAAGCACCCCCGGGTGCAAGTAGATAAATAGGGACCGCTTACTGGCGGGAAGGTAAACGGCGTTTCCGTGTGCTACTCTGGTGCCGGTTCGCCAGAGCAGCTTCGTCACGCTGGCCACGTGACCCGGAAGTGTCTGCGGACAGCACTGGCTCCCAGCCTCTAGAGTAAGATGAGTGCACAACCCTAGAGTCTGTCAAGACTGGCCCCTACGGGCAGGGGTACCTTAAAAAAAATAAAAAATTCCCATGTAGGTCATTTGAAAGCCTTTTAAAAAACAAGTGACTATAACGTTTAATAAATAACCATGCTTAGCCTCATTCTGTAAATGTGTTGTTTCGCATGAGGCCTTGCTTCCTCATTAACTCCTCTCAGTTTTAATAGCACAACATGCTATTTTAGTGCGTGGATGGCTAACCTGTGGACTTCTAGAAATGGCTTTGCTCCAGGTGCCATCATCCCTGGCAGTGCTGAATGGGGCTGCTGGGAGTTTGAGCCCAACAAAATCTAAAAGGCCCCAGGATAGTCACCCCTGATTTAGCAGAGGGCACACAATTGCTGACTTTTTGGCACTAGTGTATTCAAGTGCTGTTCTGCCATCTAGTGATGTGGCCAGGAAATACATGTCTATACCAGTAACAGAAAAATTCCAAACAAATGTCACTAAAATGCAGTTACCTGCGGACTAGGGCTTGCAGTAATGTAGAAGTTTTGGATATGGGAAGTCCATCAGTGTAAATGGGTTTCCTCAGTTATAATTGGATGCAACACTTTGACGCATTTGTGATCAACAACAGTGAGAGCATAGCATACGCAAAAGCTTTAATCAAAACAGGAAGCCTATGATTGATGTGCAACAATATTTCCTGGTACTGGTTTGTTACTGACAGTGACATTACAATATCTCCCCCTCACAATGGCAACCTAGGCTAAGACTAGTTCACTAAGGAGTCAACAGGATAGGAGAGAATTACAATTGTGCAGACAGCTACAAGGTGTGTGTTCAAAGTCCATGAAGCACATACATGTCAGTGTGAAATAAAAGGGAAACTTTAACCTAGAGGAAGCATATGTGATGTGGAATTCACCCCTTTAGTAAAAACATAAATAAAAACAAACCCAACATTTCGTATAACATACACAATTCCATTTAAGTGACGATTAGAGTGAATGTATGTTGCTTAGTGACTGTTGTTGCAGTTTAAGGCTTTTAAGAGAAACATTACACACCATAAAAGGAATGACAACCACCACCAGCTTTTCAGTACTTTTATAAAAGTTTGACTTGGTGAGAGACTTTTACAGTTACCTGAGTATTTGAAATTACATTTCAAGGAAAATTTAACAATGGGATTCCAGTACAGTATTTTACAATCCAGTGCCTCTGATCCCAGTTCATAAACTAGTTAGCTAGGGCACATATACATAACAATGATTCCAGGGGGGCGAAGGGGGGGACACGTGACAGACCATCACAAAAGGAGCTGGAGATACCAATGCACTGAATGGAGCTTCAATTAAAACCCCGCTGTAGTGTGTATTTATTATGAATATGAATCAAGAGCTCTACACAATGGAAATGGCTGATCATGAAACTTTACACACTAAAAACTGGAAATGTAAATTCCATACAACCTATCCTGAGCTTTCCAGAAAGATAAGGCGTAGAAAAAATTAAGATCTGTAGGTTGAAGTACGTACTTTCATAAGGCAAAAATTCAAATAACTGATTAATGTTTCCAGTCAGATTGTGATGTTATCACACGCATGCAGCAGAATGTGGTTGTTATTGCTGTCCACATGCTGTCGAAGCTGTTTGAAGCAGACAAGTCTTAATATTTGCAGAAAGGACTTGTTGCAATCCAATTCATTTCAGTCCATTGCCCATCAAACCAAACTGTGCTTCCACAAGACTCCCAGGTTCCCACAATGAGAAGAGTGCGCCGACTGCTCAAATTATTTTTTATTATTGCAACATTACATGGCATAAAAATAACAGAATTTAGAATTTACAATGCAAAGGGACTTTAAAAGCAAGTTTTCATTCTGATCTTAGAAATATTGCAAGCATAATGCTTAACAACAAATCTCTTTTAACAATACTTCATGGTCAAAATTCCATTTCTTAAATATCCTCAGTTTTGAGTGTTCAAAATACTTTCTTGTGCTTGGGATATCCAGCCCCCATTACCCATGTAATACAGCAGTAAAGACAAATAAACATGCCATTTAAATTAAAATAAATTGAAGAAGCTAGACCCCCAGACTGCAAAAATATATACAAGCTTTTACTTTTTCCTGAACTAAACATCTGAGCCATAAAAATATTAAACAGCCTTAAGCCCTATAGAACTAGGGCTTCAGCTATTTCAATTAGAACTACTCTTTATTTTAAAAATAGAGGGCAGAAAGCCTTTTGAATGATATTTATACATTAACAATATTCCTAGGTCCCTAAACAAATCATGAGCCATTATGGAGAACAGACTATTTTCCATAGCTTACTCTTGGTTACTTCATTTCATTTCTGTATTGTAAATGTTAGTTAACTAAGATGTATTAAAATCAATAAACAAAATATTTCTAAGGCTTTTTCTCTTCCGTAAGCTATATTTCTAATACACCCATCAGGTGTTCTGATAGGTGGCATAGGTAGACATATCTCCAGCATTCACACATGCATCCTCTACCCACAGAAGCAGTAGGCCATTTGTGTAAGGGGAAAACTTCTACATATATATATTAGAAGACACACTGAAAGGGAGGAAAAGTAGAGCATGTTCTATTACCCTCTTCTTGTAAGCTCCAGCCGAGGGGAAATGGGCTGCTTACTTCACAGAAGAGTCCTAAAGTCGGACAGTTGTAAAAATGGTTGAGCCCACTAGCTTTCAATAGCCCTGAATTAAGTCTCCCCCCCTCCTTGCCCCCACCCCTCCAAGTCTGGATGGGGAAGATGATATTTGTTACCAAGACAAAAATGTTTGATCTTCAACTGTCACGGCAAGCTTTCAAACTTTGCTGCCTGCACAGCAGAACAATGCAAGTATATAGTTATCAACATGCACTACTGCCGGTTCAAATATCATCACTTCTCCCATTTCACAGCTGCATGCACACCATGGAATTATAACAACCTGGAGGAAAGGACACAAGGCAGCCAAGCTGGGGTAAAGAACAAAGTGCTTTCGTTCCAAAACTGGGAGTGTAGTTTAAGTACTGTTGTAAGCTATGATGGAAGTTTTGAAATTGTGATAATATAAATAACTGAAGCGCAAATCAGATTTAAAATCAAGGGCAGCACAAGCTGCCTGTAAGAAGCTGCTCAGAGTGCTAGTCTAGAAGCTGCACAGTCTCCACCTTCCTAAAGGGTTACTGGGTGGGTTTTCCAATGTAAAATTTGGATTCTTTCAAGAATTCCACTATTGCACATCCATTTCCTACAATACAATTCAATGCATGTTGACTCAGAAGTAACTTTCACTGTGCTCAGTGAGGTTCACTTCTAAGCAAATGTGCACAGGATTGCAGCCCCAGAGAAATTAAAGTGGCGGTTTCATGGCAATGATTCAGCCACTACTTGGAAGTGATATTCCCTCATTCAGAGGAAAACAAGAGTTGTTCATTTCAGGCATTCACCTACAAACAGGACTGGAAATGAATTCCAGCTGCTGCCTTTTAAAGAGACTTTGTATTCTCTTTTAAATTCGCTACTAAAGTTGAGAATTAGTCAAGAATAAGTTAAAATTCCTATGAATTTGAAGAAGCACATTCAAATGTAGGGATAAACCTGAGGAATGTGATCATCATGGTTAAATAAATAAAAGTGCTATGCTCTGTAAGTGTGCATTAGCTTTTCAGGTCCTACTCTGCAGCTTGAACTGAGGTGATGCGGGAATAAAGTTTGGAAGGCAAACACAGTTAGATCTCACTTGGGTAAGAAACAGTTAACATAAGCAATGGATCTGTTTACAGCACCTCCAGAGTCTGATTGCAAGGAAGCACTGTTAGCAATAGGATGGGTGGTGCAGCAGCAAAAAGATGCTACTATAACAGAGTAACTTTTTTTAAAAAAAGTCAAGAACACATTCCAGTTAATGAACATGACCCAGGACAGAACCCCAGAAGTACAGGAAGCCTCTGGTTAGGGAAGATTTCATTTATAGTTGTATCATTCTTGGATTTTGCAAAGGGACTCAGGAGAAATCAATAATTAGTGGGAATAAAATGGCAGGATAACATCCATTTACTTACACACTAGCAATTGTTTAAATAAATCAAGGTCAAGTCCTGTTTACAGTAAGAAGTGCAACTAGCAGAGGCAGTGAAGAACTCACACCACATATGACTTAACGTTCTTCAGGTGCAAATTCTCCCCAATTGTTATTCTTGCCCGAATCCTTCTGTTTCTTCTATTGCAAACAACAGCTTTTCCTTCAGTTGTTCATAACTCTTGTATGGCGGCAAGTCCAAGCGGTTGAAACTGAAAATAAGCAGCAAACCTCACTTTCATTTGAATAATTAACCCACAAACACAGGAACAAACTATTTACACCACTGACAGTTTAAAACGTGAGAGGCATATTTATCTGACATTATTCCTCAACTTTGGTTCACAGCAGCAACCTAGGTACAATACTGTGACTTCCAGGTTTCTATCTTGTGTGCTAATCTGCTTCATTCTATTAGGAACATACTGTCCACAGGGTTGAATCCAGACTCTGCCCTCAATGAACAGAAGGGCTCCTTCTGCACATACAAGACCTTTAATCAAGGAATCCTACTGGCAGAAGATGGGTGCCTCTCCCAATTTCTCCTCCCCCCTGCAGCTGGCAGTGTCATTTCCCACTGCAAAGGGAAGTGAGCAATGTCTCCTCCCCCACTTATATCAGCTGAAGTGAAGGGTTCAACTTCAGAGTAAATCTATGTTTATTTCCCAAGACCTTAGGGAATACTGATTTTAACAGGACTGTGAATGAATCTGTTTTTCAATACTGGTGGTTGTTTTTTTAAAAAAAGGTTTTCACAACTTTTCATTCCTGGGCAGTCAATAATATATCTAAAATAGAGTGAAGGAGAGCCTCATCAAGGACTGTCATGTAGAATGGTATAGCAATGCTCTCAACATGCTTGAAATGTTTATTTTGGCTTCTGACAATATGGTAAATTAAGAAGCAGCGAAGAACATCTTAAATACCAAATTATGTTTTGTATGAAGGCACACCATTTGCTAAAGGCATGATTTTGTGTGTCTAGTGTTGAGGCTACATGACCCTAATGATTCCTTGTCAAAACGAATTTAAGCAACCAATTACACAAACCAAATTACTCAACATTTCTTGTGAATTTGATCTAAAAAAAATACAGTACACCTGTCATTCTAGATGAAACCAACATAGGTTAAGCAAAAGTAAAGATACAGCAGACTTATTTTAAGTGCTCATTTTTAAACCAGAAACTTTGGCTCTCTGGGCTACCACACACATTTTGTGGAGTCAAGCATGAGTTTGCTATCAAGTGTACAGTTAATAAAGAAGCTCCAGTTGATTATATCTTTATGATGCATACTGACAATTTTGAATGTCACATTCATATGTGTGCCATGTATTGAGATGTAATTTTATACATCTTACGTGTATAACTAAAAAACATGATTTGGTTGTAAATCTGTTATTTAAATGCCAAATAGGATCATCAACTGTAGAAAGAAGTATCAGAATCACAATTCTCATCTAATATATTTTACTCACCAGGTATGGCTTCTAGGTAACCAGTTTTCTTTGCCAACTTTCTCAATACAAAACTTCTGGGGTCCATTACTCCCTAAATAATAATAATAATAATAATAATAATAATAATAATAATAATAATAATACAGGATATGGGAAAATAAAAATTGCAAATAAATACACATTGAAAATAAAATCAGTTTAGGCCAGGACATTTGCATTTGATAAGAAGTAACCCTAAGACGAGTTCTCAAAGTTTTAAGAACTCAGATGTATTTTATGGCAATAGAAGACACTGGTCATACTATCAAGTTCCTGTCTGCAAAATCTTCCCAGTAAGTGGCATTGCCACTACAGCATGGCAAAATATTGTCATGCAAAGCTCTTACATGGGTCAGATATGACCAGGGAGTCATAAAGTGCTTTATGCCCCACGGAGGACCTTAAGGTCCATAAATAGCAACACCCTAGAGGTCCCGGGCCCTAAGGAAGTTAGATTAGCTTCAACCAGAGCCAGGGCCTTCTCAACACTGGCTCCGGCCTGGTGGAACGCTCTGTCTCATGAGACCAGGGCCCTGCAGGATCTGATTTCTTTCTGCAGGGCCTGTAAGACAGAGTTGTTCCACCTTGCCTTTGGCTTAGAATCAGTTTGATTCCCTCCCCCTCTTTCTTTTTCCTTTCTCCTCCTGTGAAGAGGCTGCATCCTAATGTTTTAACGTATTTAATCTTGTTTTTTAAATTGTATTTTAATCAACTTGTTTTTATTATTGGTTGTTAGCCGCCCTGAGCCCGGTCTTGGGTGGGGAGGGCGGGGTATAAATAAAATTATTTATTATTATTAAGCCTCTAGGTGAAATTATTGCAATGCTTTATACATTGGGCTGCTTTTGAAGACAATTTGGAAACCATAAGTAGGGCAGAATTTGGCAGCCAGATATATGCTTTGACCACTCAGGCCACCAATTCTGGCCTGAGTAGAAAGTCCATTTGCTCCCAAGCCTAATTGGAAGTGCTGGTTTTGACCCTATATGCCTCGGGACCACCATATTTCAAGGAACACCTTTCCCCAAAATTCTGAACTGGGAACTCAAGCCAACATTCTTACACACAGTGTCACCCTGGTTCTCGCACACTTAGGAATAATTTTGCATACCCATGAGGTCAGAAAATCCTCCAACTGGTAATCGGCATGTTCCAGTAACAAACTGTAGTAGTCTCATCCTCTTCTCATTATCTATGTCCTTCACAAACTGAAAAAGAACACATTTAAAATAGCTGTACAGACCCCATCCCTATTCCAGTCTTAAAAACAAATAAAATTTATATAATCCGTTCTCATACCCTTGTGTTTTGAGGGTCTATTTTTTGGTAAAAGGGCCGTGGAAGGAACAAGGATAGAGGCAAATGGAAAACAAAGACAGCTTCCATGGGGAATAGTAGTGGAAAAGCCTTTCGAGGAAGCTTATTTAACTAGAGTGCCTAGATAAGCTTCTGAAGTATTAGTGTGAGATATCACTGGTGTTAGCTGTATTCCACTGAAGATTTTGTATGGTTTAAAGACTGTAAAATGTCCTAAGAGGTAACTAAAAAAGAAAAGAAAAGAAAGCCTTTCCTCCTCATCCATTATTTCTTTTTCCAAGCCTGGAGATGCCCATGTTCTTCAGTGTTTGTTATCTCATTCCCAGGTAAAGAAAGGATTTGAAAAAAGAAACATTTTTGCACAGTTCTGAACATATAGATCCATAGAATAGTTTGTAAGTAACCACAAAGTAACAGCCACATAAGATCACTTTAAAAAGACTGCCAAAGTACACTGTACCTTAGTTTTTGTCAGCCATTATATACTATCATTTTAAACTTTGTCACCTAAGTCTGGCTTCACTATTGCCATTTTTTCTTACATAGAACTTGTAGCATACGTGCAAAATGTTCCAGCTTCAATCCCTGGCATCTCCAGATAGGACTGGAAAAAGACTGCTGTCTAAAACCTTGAAAAGCCACTGCCCATCAATGTACTCTTTAATTAAGGTAATACTGAGCTAGATGGACCCTGTTCTGACTAAGTGTAAGGCAACTTCCTATGCTTAAAGTATTTTTACTATTCCTCACATAATTCCAGTAGGAAAGCTGCTACTTATCCCATTTTTAGATGAGCAAGAAAGGCTGAACAATTGTGACATGCACAGGGTCAAGCAGAATCTATAGCTGGGTATAAACCAGAAACAGTTTTAAGGTGCCACAAGACTCCTGTTATTTATGGCTATTTATGGCTCCCCCTCTGAAATCTGTTGGCATTCTGTAATCTTAAGTTTATAGGGCTAATACTTAGGTAACTATTGGAACAAGAACAGAAGAGATCCTAGATTCCCAGAAGTTCCATTAGTGGCACATTTGGCACAATTTTTGCTGCAATACAAACCTGCCAAAACCACATTATTTGCTTGCTTGTTCTGGTATAATGTCGGTAGATGGTATGCCTTTGCCAGTCAGTCAAGTCAATCTCTTGCATTCCACACAAAAGCACCTTTTTGAAGAGAAATAGTTGAACACCAGCTAGGTTAGTGAAACTCTGATGCCATGATACGTTGGTGTAAGAGATGATGGAGGAATCTCTTACTCAAAGGGTTAATGAAGAGTTAGTATCTTTCTAGATATGGTGCATTTAGGAATTCATTTTCTAGCTCAGTTGTCCAAGGATTTAAACACAATTGTAGCATCCTTGTTTAGAAGAGTTTCATATGTACAGGACTATGTGCCTCTGTGTTAAAACATGTTAAAATATACTTTGCCTTGATAAGGTGATTGTCTAGCCTTGTATTTGGCTGTGTGATGCCCTCCAGGTGCTATGAAACTATTCTGACCAGAGTCAATGCTGGCTGGAGCCAATGAAGGTTGTAGTCCACAACATCTGGCTATTCCAGGTTAACTAAACTGCAACATCTTTATTATAACTCTGCTATGACTCATGTCATAAAGGTGCACCACATTTATAAGCCCCTGCAAATATGCTAACCATTTCTCAACTAAGCCTTATGCCCAAAGGATTAGACATACCTCAAGCTCTTTTGCATCAAAGTACTGCAAGTACTGCTGTGGTAAGATCTCGTTGAAACCTTCAAAGAAAGCTTGTGTCTGCTCTTCAACACCCCGGGAAAGTCTCCACTCTGCCACTAGCCTAGAGTATGAAAACACACAGTTACTCCAAACAGGCTCAACCAAGTCTGAAAATGTTGATTTTTGATGAGCAACAATATTAATTAAATTGTAATAGGTATTATAGTAGACAGACATTGAATTTGCAGTGGAAGGTCCACCTCCATGGCAGAATTACAGCACTGTGCCATGCGACACAGGCAGAGGTTACTGCTTAAGACTATAGCACACCAATCATAGTAGTTTCCTATGCATGAATATGCTCATGCTGTATTTCGGGCAAGACTAGCTTTGATGTAGCAATTTGACTATTTTACTGATAAGCCCACGTCTATTTTACATGTGGGCCTTCATGAAGAGGTTTGATAATACTTCCAAAACATTAAAAAGGGAAAGTTTATAGAATAAAAAAACAAATGGTTAAAAGATAAAATAAACTTGCAAACCAACTTTGAACTTACTTAATGTATTCCTCTTTGTTTTCCTCAGTAACCAGGATGTTGCTGCCATCGGGTTTCAAATCATGGCTCTTTATTTCACCTAGAATTTCCTTATCAACTGAGAAATACATCTCCAGGCCACATTCCTCAATATTGTTTTCCCTACAAAACAAACACCATATATATTAACTACTATTTTCAGGAAGTGCAATCAGCAGTATCATTAAACAAGTTGATGTCACAAGCCGAAAATTCCTTTTGTTCATCAACAAATGGAGAGGGAGGCATATTCTACAATGAGATTTTCAAAAATTTGTAAGGAGAAAAGGTTTTCTGAATTTTGATATTGAATGTTCATATATATTTTCTGTATACCAAAAAGTTCGGTATCTATACTAGCTATCCAGTCATAATTTACAGTACCTCAGAATTGGCATGCAATAATATTTAACAGATACATACTTTACATTTCATATCAAGTAGTTTATAATTACTACCCATTTTTTAAAAAACAAATGGTCAAAGCAGTTTACAATCCAAACAAAATATTACAAAAAGATTTAATGCATGGCAAAATAAGGAATGTCAATATTCACTTCAGTTTTGAGGCAAATGTTCTTATTTTTAAAAATCACACTTGAACAGTAAAACTGACTTTTAAAACAAACTGCAAATATGTTTTTTAACACTAATCCATACACCACGGCACTGATTTTCAAATGTGCATACACACACACACACACACAATCACACATTTTAACATCTACAACATTTCAAGAATTGAGAAGCTGATTTCAGAAACTCACTTTACCCAGATGAGTGAGTTGTAAAACTCAGGATCTACAGATTCTAAATCCTTTAGTCCTACTGGCTTGTTGAGGATACGTTTGTAGAATGGTAGAGAAAAACCCGTGTCTATAAATTTCACATGGAATAAAGCCTGCAAAAGATGGAAACTATTAATTATTTGTTTTATAGGAAACCTTGTCTAGTCAACCTCATAACCAGCAAACAGGTGCCTGCAGCCTAGATTTTGGAAGAAACAATGAATTAAAGGTCATCTTAAAGTCACTCAAAAACCAGTAACTATTTCCTTAGGTGGATGTGCTGTGTTGATGGTTACTGGTGACAAGAGAAAGGGGAAGCACAGAAAACATGTGAGGTATAATCCCTCCCTGTGTGAAATAGGCTATAATTCCCCATGGTACAGATTATGGGTGGGATTCACCTAATGAATCCCATCTGTGGAACCCTTGTACACAAGAGGGCTTTCCCCCCTCTACTCAGGCAGAATTTTCAGGTGGTGCTTTTATCGGAAAATTGCTATAAGATACTATATATTTTGGAGCTGTAGGTTAATATGGATGATATCCAGCAAAGCCACACTCAACAGTATAGCCATTGAAATCAATGGATTCAAGTCATTATTTATTATACTCAGATGGCCTATAACCCGTACTTCATTAAAACCAGCCCTAGAGTAGGGTGCAACTTCAAAATACGTAATTCATAATAAAGCAATCTGAAAAAAATCAAATAATAATAAACCAAATTTACAGCACAGCACAAGCATGACCAAGCATGTTTTCACTGTCACAAGCATTAAGGAAAAGAAACAGAATTAAGCACCTGGTATGTTTTAAAATACACTAGAGTGTAAGAGTGCACTGCACTGAACTGCAAACAATGTCGTAATCCCTCTTGTCAAGAGTGGGTTTTTTCAGTCTAGATTCCCCTGGCCCCACATGCGGACTTAAGAGTTTTTGCTACACATTAAGAAAAAATAAAATAAAATAAATCCTCATTCTACCAGGAAACTTTCAACTTGTCCTTACTATGTTCCCAGAAACTCCCCTATTTATTATTTTGTGCTCTGAACTCACCATGGCAATAAATCTGCCAATAAAGTGGAAGTATTTCAGGTGGTCTGGATTGATGTAAGAAGCTGGATTTATCTGTAGGCAGTAGTTATCCTTTCCTGCATATTCAAACAGGCAATACATTGGGTTCAGCACTTCATGCGACAACAGAAAGAACCATTCCCTGAAACCACATAAAGAACTCACAGTCAACACCACAAGAACCAAGTATTAGGTTTAGACATTGTGTACAGATTCCATAGTGCTAATTTAACCTCCAAAGCTAACATAAAACTATTGGGGCAATCTATTATGTTCAGCCTGCCCACAGCTAGTTGGAATGAGCACATCAAGTGCTTCGATAGGACGCCAAAAGTAGTTCTCAGTTATAGAAATTCCGGTGCTTCTAAAAAGACTAGGATTACTCAAGGTTCAGATGCAGATAATTAGCAATTTACTTATGCTGGGTTCAGCTCCTACATGCGGTACTGTTTGAGGCTTATCATTTTTCTTTTGCATATGGGAACTCAGGGTTCTCTTTATAAACAGGCCAACACTATTCTTGCAATGCCCATGTACATACAGTGGTGCCTCGCTAGACGAAAAGAATTCGTTCCGCGATTCTCTTCGTCTAGCGGTTTTTTCGTCTTGCGAAGTAAGCCCATTGACAGCTTAGCGGATTAGCGCTACAGCTGTCAAGTGGCTTCCAGCGATCAGCTGTTAAGCAGCTTATCAGCGGAACAGCTGATAAGCGGCTTAGCGGCTTAAGAAAAGGGCAAAAAAAGCAAAAAAAAACCCGCGGGGGGATGCAAGATTTTTTTCGTCTTGCGAAGCAACCCCATAGGGGAATTCGTTTTGCGAAGCGCCTCCAAAACGGAAAACCCTTTCGTCTAGCGGGTTTTTCGTCTTGCGAGGCGTTCGTCTTGCGGGGCACCACTGTATCTTAAACAATGTCACAATATTGAGTGAAATTAATTATGTCCAAGATGCAGCCCTGTGACTTCTGATGTGGAATCAGATGTTTAGTTTATAAATACTGATGCTGACTTTACATTTTTTTTAAGCTGAAGAGTGTATTGACTGATATGCTGGGCTATTTGGCTTTAGAATAGACACTTACAATCAGTATAGCCAGAGTAGATAAAATCATTTTAAAGATAGTTATATGTATAATGAAGGACTGACCCAGCACTAAAGGTATGGTTATTTTGAGTGCCGCAAAAACACAAAACTAGGGATCAGTTTTAGTGGTTATCAAAAAAATTTTGCTACATCAGCTAAAGAAGCTAAAGACTCACAAGTATTGTGAGTCTAGCCCAACTCAGCTGATACAAATCTTACCAGGACGCATGAAGATGTAAGTCAGGGGTAGGGAACTGGATTCAACCCAAAGGCCAGAACATGTCCTCCCCACAAAGGCTACTTTGACAGCTGGGTGGTGCCACCCACTTGTCAAAATCGGTGACAACTTCAAA
Source organism: Podarcis melisellensis (assembly GCF_964234715.1). NCBI lineage: Eukaryota > Metazoa > Chordata > Lepidosauria > Squamata > Lacertidae > Podarcis > Podarcis melisellensis. Next base: position 27,971,081 of record NC_138538.1, read on the forward strand.
GGGGCCTACTGTTGGCAGTGACCAGCTAATTGGTGCCAACAGCAAACCCTGATTGGACTCAAACTGTGCCTGTAAAGAGTCAATTTCCCTCTGTGAACCAGCAAAGTCTGCTGAAGGAAAATGCCCATTTGCAGGCATGTTTTGCCAAGGCACAATTGAGAGCACACTTCAAGCTCCTTATTGTTCCCTTGCAGCCATGTGATGTCATGCGTGGGGTGAATAGGAATGGTTTGCAGTCAAATTAGGAATGCTAATTAGGTCCACAGGCTGAAGCTTTCTCACCAATGATATTAATGTTATCCATGATACTAGAGCCCAAATTTGTTTACTGAAAAGTTGTGTATATAACACACACGCAAGCTTTAAATCTGCAAGTTTCCCTTTCCCGGATACTGACAAGTTAAACCCCAAATTAGATAGAACTTTCCAAAGAAAAGGGTCACGGTTTTTAAAAAATGTAAACCCCTCAGAGTTATCTAAAAAACTTTCCTACCAAACAATTTCAAGTGCCTATGGTTCAATTTGTTTTACATAGTAAGACATCCCTACCGTGCAACACCTCCATAATCTAATCCTTCTTCTCCAGGGAAAATGACCCACAAACGTCTTCGTAGGTCCGTAGGGCTGAGGCTCATTATCTTAGTGGAAGAAGTATTAGAAGATTAACATTCTAATAATTGCTCACACAGTCATGCACATTAAAATGGACACTGCTATATGGTGGTTTTGCTGTTTTACTCATTTATTCTGGATCAGCAGATCCCTGAAACATTTAATATGCCATTTAGAGAGGAAGGTTGACATTGAACAGATTAGAGAGGGCTGAAACATAGTTCAGATGAAATACACATACTCCACACATTTTACAATGCTTTAAGTACTGAAACACAGCTCAATTACCTGCTGAAATGAATCTTCAAACAATGTTTTTCTGCTCACTGTGATTTTAATGTGCTGGGGCAGGGCCAATTGCTAAAATGTAAGAAACAGATTTGAAAGACAAGCCAACTACATAATAGGACAATAGATGGTAAAGTATATGAAAATACTGAATTCAAGAAACCCTGGTTGCACATATGTGAACTGGTTTGCATGTACAGTATAGCATTTACACATATGGAAGTGTGCCAGATGCAACTGTGTATGGTTAGAAAAAAGAATCCTAAGATATCCCTTCCACATGTGCACGTCAGCTATGAATCTGAATGCAGGCAGATCTAACACATAGGGCAGATCTACCATGAATGAATGGAATAGATTGATGTGTTTCCATCTGTGCCAGGTGTGGAGAACCTGTGGTCCTCTAAATGCTGCTTGACTACAATCCCCATCGTCCTTGACCATTGGCCATGCTGGCTGGGGCTGATGGGAGTGGTAGACCCACAATATCCAGAGGACCAAAGGTTCCCCTCCCCTGTTTTACAGAGATAGGTGCAACTGTGAATTATTTCCCCATGTGTGGTACTAGCTGCTTACAATGTATTACTGCATACACATATCCTTGAAAAGAGGCCATTGACACCATTGCTAGATATTGCCAGTGATATAAAGCTGTTGTATGTGGATGGTATTCCCACTGATGTTCATGAATAATTCCAAATATACACAGTGAAAATAGAAGCTCTGTAAACTTTATTTTGTAAAACAACTCCAATTCGAACTTATGCTGAGAGAAGCTAACTCCTTTGTTTATAGTTTACTAATGCTTTCACCTGACAAAGTTTAATTATTTAATGACTGCCCTGTGGCCAAAAACATCTAAGGATGTTTTTGAGTTTGCATGTAAGACACACTCTAAGATAATGCTTTTATCTGATGGCAAATTATCACAGTTATTCTCATTAATATTCATTTGTTAATGTAGAGGACAGTGCAGTGGAAGATTCTGAGTAACCTCTCTCCCCACTCTTCTTTGGAGTGTCCAACAGAGTTACTGCCACCACAATTTCACGAAGCCTCATGAAATCCCACAGGGCATGGGGGTTTGTGGAACTGGCAGCTCTTTTAGAAACATAAATACTATGTAACACAGATTATGACAATGGACTCACTAGAAACTTGCAGTAAAACTCTTTCCCCAAAGTAAAACATAACTTACCTGACACCAAAACCGGAAGTATTGGACCTTTGCCTTGAAATCACGAACATATGCTATCTGGGGTCCATTATCTCTGAAAACAAAAGTAAAAAAATCACTGGAATACAGTTGTGCAATTGTCATCCATTTCAGTTCTTTGCCTAGTTAACTGATTCACAAAATGAAGGTTTGTTTTGTGGAAGCACATATAGCTACAATATAGCTAGGTAAATTATTCCTTAGGAACAAAATCATCTCCCTTCTTCCCTTTACTCAGTGGCATGCTACTAGTACACCGAGGAGTTGTAATTTTCCACGGGCCTCTGTAGGCTTTCCCCCTAGCATGGTAGCAGCCAGTTGATCCTATTTCCCCCTCTTCTCTTACCTCAACCTGACTGCTACTGCCTCTCTTACTTTCACCATTCCATTAAGTAGGTGTGATTAAAAGGGAAGGGTGGAGGGGGATAGAGGGAGTAAGATGAGTGAAGAGTAAACTGGGAATTCTCTGATTTGAAATTTAATCTTTGGGGTCTTTGAAGCAAAACTGATAAAATGCGGAAGCGCAGGTTAAATAAGTACTAAAGGAAAAACTGGTGTATATTATTTTATAAATAAAAGAAGTATTTAACATTTAATAGCACATAAAAAAAAACCTTAGGCAAGTTGTTGAACAAACTCTGCTAACATTTCAAGAACAGCATCATTTGTTTTCACCACCAAAGGTAACCAAGTTTAATCGTACGGCTATCCAGCAGTGTGTATAACAGATGCCAATAGTAGAAAGAAAGTAGCAGTAATACAAAATTGTAGTAAGAAAGCTTACAGAGCCGATTTCCCAGTACGAGGATCGATATAGGTAGTTGTTCTTCTATTGTGATCCACAAAATATGGAATTCCATCTACAGTGAATCTCATCTCCCAGCCCTCTGGCAAAGGTTTCTCATTTAATTGACTGCAGAAACAAGATAAACACATTTTCCATTTTTATTCCAGGTATTTCATTTAGCTTTATTAGACCAAGATAGTAAATCGAACTCTTAGTTATACTGAGCTCTAAGGAATGCACAGCTAACACCACAAATCCAAAATGGAAAACAGTTTGTCAAGAAGTTAAATGCCTACCCCGTATCTCAAAAGGGAGCATGTGTTATTACAATTAATCACACGGAATCAGAATAGGGAAGAAAAACTAAACATTACACCAGACAGCCTAGTAAGAGAAGACTCAGAAATACTTTCTATCCTGCTCACGGAATGTAGGTTGATGTGTGGGTTACACCCTGTTTGCTTGTTACCTAGGTCTCAGCTATACTCGAAGTCAATTATATCGTTATAACTGCTTTATAAACACCAGATGGCGCAGTAGAGTTTGATCTTTCACCAATGTGATTTTCCATTATGAGCTTTACAACACGTTTTCCTGAAACTTTTTTTTATGTGTCTAGATCCTGCCTTAGTTATCTGTTGATCACAAAACAACTCAGAGAGCTTCATGCGGGTGTATCCTTCATTTCCCCTCTCTGCTAATGTAATAATCCCTGTTCTACATTTAGATAACATGTAAGAGGTGTATAAACAGGTCATTTGCCAGTGTATTCAGAGTTTTTAAGTGTTTGGGGAGAAATCCTCACAGGATTACAGAAGTGCAGGTCCGGGATACACCTGAAGATTATTTAGCACAATGCCTGTTTTTAAGGCCTCAAATATGTACAGTGGTACCTCGCAAGACGAAATTAATTCATTCTGCGAGTTTTTTCGTCTTGCGAATTTTTCGTCTTGCGAAGCATGGATTCCCATAGGAATGCGTTGAAAATCACTCCCATAGGAATGCATTGAACGTTTTCGTCTTGCAAAGCAAGCCCATAGGGAAATTCGTCTTGCAAAGCAACTCAAAAAACGAAAAACTCTTTCGTCTTGCGAGTTTTTCGTCTTACGAGGCGTTCGTCTTGCGAGGTACCACTGTATTACTTTCTAATCCTTCTTGGAGATATTCTAGAGAGTATCTACTATGCCTTTGAAATATTAAGCTATTTTTCCATTCCTCCTTTTTTGAAGAACTCTAGTAAGATATGAAATAAGGAATAGGAGTAGAATGCTTATCGAAAACAAGTCTCTGCAAGACTCTGGCTGAGATCCAAGGAGCAAAGTTCTTCCATGTGTGCAAGGCAGATTTCTGACTTTCTATTGCAGCAATGAGCACCTGTGCCTTTGGGAATGCAGCTTCAGAGGGTTCTTTGTGCAGCAGAAAGGGGGTGCTAAGAACACCTGCATCCAGGCAGATGACGACACATGACCTTTGAGATCTCCGCCTTTGATCATGTTATTAGGTTAGCCAATAAAAGAATGGCAAAATGAGTCAAAAGTTGTATAATATGCTGAGTCGCCAACATGTAATTTGTAACACTGCACTAGATGCAATACGTTCTTTTACCCACCAACTCACTAAGACTGGATATGAAATAAACAACAGGATATGAAATAAAATAAATAATATTGAGTACAAGAAATGTTTTTATTGTGTGTCGGATGCAAATATGAGGATTTCCTTTCTGGTTCTTCTAGTAATAATTTTCTTATGTTTTGTTTCAACAAGAAATATTCCTCTTAAGAAACCGCTTCCTCATATCTGCTACTTTCCTCTTATGTTCTCAATACACTTTTTAAGAAAATCAATCAATCTCCTTTATTGGCATAGAAAAAGTGCACCATATACATGGATCAGAACACAACACAGTTAATGGAACATAGTAGGAAATACTTTAGGATAAAACTGTCCAGACATTGTGAGTTATGAAAATGGCTTTTAGGATCTACGGTGACATAATTTCATGGAATACACTTTTGATAAGCAACATGTTTTAGTAGTCTAAAATCTAGCCTTATTTCAGTTTAAGATCCATTTCAACCTAGCTTTGAGACTGGTTTGGGCACTGAAACAGCCCCGGCAGCTCTGACTGATAACCTCTTTGGAGAAAGAAACATGCGGAGTGCATGGTTCTCCTGGAGTGGTTCTGTGAATTGGAGGCACTGCTCCTATCTGCGGGACCACCACCAGAGTAGCAGTAAGGGCAGACTGCTGCTTTTGGCATTTGTGCTGTGGGGTCCTGCGGGGTTCTATTCTGTACCCCACACTTTTTAACATCTATGTAAAGCTGCTAGGAAGTGTCATCTGGAGAATTGGAGAACAGCATACCTAGTATGCAGATAATATCCAGCTCTCACTCTCTCCATACCACTTTACTAGTGTCTGGAGGAGATAATGGGCTGATTCAATCCAAACTTAGATTGAATCTGGACATGATGCAGGTGCTGATAGTTCTTATATTCAGGAATTGAGGCAACCTGTGTTAGTTGGGACCACACTCCTCCTGAAGGACAAGGTGTGTAGCCTTGGGGTGCTCCTGGAACCAACACTTTCAACTGGAAGCTCAGGTGGCTCCAGGGGTAAGAAGTGCCTATTTCCAGCTAGGGCTGGTTCACCAACTATAGTCCTTCCTGAACCAAGATACCACAGCATGGACCACTATGGCTAGGTTAACCTCCCATTTAGCACTACTGCAATGAGTTCTAAATGAGGCTGTCCTTGAAGATGGTCTAGAAACTGGAGCTAGTGACAATGCAGCCATCAGCTGAGTGGCACTGCAAGGTGGGACCATATCTCAACAAATCTTAAGAACTGCACTGGTTGCCTATTTGCTGATGGGCCCAACTTAAGGTTTTGATTCTGGTATATCAAACCCCATATAGCCTGGGCCCCAAGTACTTGATGAAGAACTTCTGCCAATATATCTCACTCTTAGACTTAAAATCTGCAGAGCATGTCATAATCATGATCCCACCTATGCCTGCGGTACATTATGCAGGAACCTGGGATATGGCCTTCTCTGCTATGGCACCTTCATTTTGGAACACCCTCCCATTAGTAATACAGTTGTCCCTCTCAAGAACAGCTTGTTGTAGTCAGGTAAAAACAGTTTTGTCCATCAGGTTCTTTGGGGGAGATGAGCAAAGAATGATTTTGTTCATCATGATTGCTAATCAGAATATATATGTATTTTGGTTTTAATATATCTTGAGCTATGTATTTATTATTTGCTGGGGAATCTCTCTGGGATGAAGGAAAGTTTAGAAATAGTAGTAAACCAAAATGTTGCCTGTGTTTGCTTGATTTTGGATTATGTTCTGAAGACTATTAAGAGAAGAGAAAAATCTTACCCTTGGCTTCTGGGATCTTCCCACTGTGTGATGCGTGTATTGTGATTGACAAAATATACTCTGCCATTGGCGTCTGTTCTCTTTTCTGAGGGAATATAAATTAGGATCATTTTAGTTATCATGGACATATAGTTTAGATAATGTTAAGATAATGACAGTGAATTATATATGCCAGGAGCTATGGGGAATATATCACTTCTTTCTCCCCTCTGCCAACAAAAAACCTCTTAAGGGTTGGGGGCCCTCATGAAAGACTTGGGATGTAGAACAGTGGGAACAGGAAATCTGGCAGAGGCAGCTTGCCTAAGCGTGATCTTTTCTGTAGGGACACAAGGGGAAGCAGAGGGCAGGAGGGAAAGGAAGGAAGTTCACCTTGTGCAAGCACTTCTTTAGATAGAACCCCATGTGTTTGGCAGTTCTGCTCCCCCCTTTGACTTGAATTGTGCCCAAATGCCCAGTCTGGAAACTTAGCATTTCATACCAGCTGTTTCAACATATCATCCAACTAATGAATACATTGTGTTCCATCATCTTAACTTCCTAGTTCATGAAACCTCAGTAGAACAGCACTTTATATCCAAGTCAAGGACATCTCCTTCAGGGAGAACCTTGCACAGGTCAGTAGTATAGATAGCAGTACAGATGATTGGTTGTGAGAGTAGGGCTCAGATTCCTGTCCTAGATGAAACACCGTTACTTATGATTCTGCTACTAAACTAATAAAGGTCCCTATAATTGTATACCAACTCAATGACAAGAGACTATAATATGTATGAAATATAGGTCTTCACTCCTGAAGGCACACACTTCCATTGCCTCCTGAAGCAGATGGATGCCAACCAATGGGTGTTTATGCTTCTCAGAAGAACTGTGCTACATATTACACTATTCCTCTTGCGATATGAACACAATTTATCTACAAAGACTGCCCAACACCTACTGAGATTTGCAGTCTTGCTGGCTGGAGAGCTCTGAATTTGAAGTGGCATTATTGTGATCCCCAAGTAAATACTACTTTTATCAGGTTTCTGGAGTCATCAGAGTGCAATAAAAAAACACCTCATGATGGCAGAGTAATAGCTAGACTCAGTGTTGGCTTGGACCACTATTTAAGTGATGTTGAGAACCAGAACTTTTAAAGACCTTACCCCATCCATGTGGCAGGGGACCAAGAGGATCAAATTCTTTGTTCTGTGTGAAGTCTTGATTCTGCAATCACAAGAAAGCATACTGTAAACTACTGACTGAAAAATCTAAGCTTGGATAAATCATATACATTATACTTACAACTGGTTATTTTTAAAAGACCTTTCTACCTTTTTGTAATGAAGGTAAAATCACCTAACAAGATAGTCCCTGGACCTATTTGGCAAGTTTCTTAGCCATCGGCACCTCTCTCACTTTTCCAAACCAATGCCCACAAAAACTAGGAAAGGAATAGGATTTTACCATCCCAAAATGGTAATATGTCTGTCCTTGTGGGACAACCACTGCATCCACCTTTCTGGAATCTGACAGACTTCCACTCCACAGTAGAAGCAACCTACTTTCATCCAATTCTGCAGAAAATAAAAATACCAAGCCAAAGACCTGATAATATGGTTTCCAAGGACGGCATCCTATGAAGTTCAATCAAAATATGCTCTCACTATGCCTTGAACAACCCTTGCCAGTAACTCTGCGCTTGCCTACAGCTGCTTGAATTAACATAACAATCTTTGCTGGCAAATGGCAAAGTAAGAAGCCATAGGCAAAATATATTTGATTTGTAACCCTCTGTGATCAATTTAAACTACAACTAAATCTGACAAACAGGTTATACTTTGTATACTAAAGAAATTTCCATTGAAATGTTTGGAGGGAAATGAGTAACTTCCATGTGTAGAAATCAATCACCCTGTTTTATTTAGATACTACTCTACTTTTTGCTGTCTCTGAAGTATTAGTGATTAGTTATTAGGAATTTTAGGCTGAGGATAGAGCAAGTGCTGTTGAGATAATCTGCATTAGCAGATGTTATGCCAATATGAATTCCAGCCCAATCCTCAGTGTTCTCACCCCATATATAAACCTCTGGTTAAATTGTTGCATAGCTCCTTGAAGCTGGCTGCGCTGAAGTTGCCACTGTTCATAATTCCGGACAGATTCCAAAGTTGGCCGCTGCCAGGTGGTTGTTCTGGTGAAATGGTCAACATAGTAAATCCGCCCCATGTTGTCAACTCGACGTTCCCAGCTAAAGAACACAGATGATATAGTCAAATGAATGCACTGACTTCACAGTAGACTACAGTCTGACAGAATGGAATACAGGAGCACTTGTTCAACATAATAGGACAAAGCGGGTCAGCACAATAATTCCTCAGTTTTGCTTTATGTCACCTTATTACTCAATTCCAAGGGGTTTGTCATTTGATTAAAGGTTCTGCACTTTGCTCTGAACTTCCTAATTTGAGGTAGCAATATCTATTTATCGGTCCGCCATTTTTTTAAAACCTCTAGAAGTGTGCTGCAAGTCCAAAGGATGAGAAAATATCACTTTCATATGCAACAACATTATGATGCAGACCCCAAACACATCCGACTTCTTTGGCTGGTTTTGATTCTCCTCTACTGAAACAGTGAGCAGCATAGCAGGCTTAAATATACCATATCCATGCCTAGAGGCACTTCAATTGCTGCCAAGGAATGCCACAGATTTTGGCGGTTTGTGGCACCATTGGCCTCCCATGGCCTAATATAACTGACATTTCTACAGCCAGTCTTAAGATTCAACATACACAGAATAAAGTGCAAATTAGACCCATTTTCTTTTCACAGAACCTTGACTTAGCTATCTGGAAGTGCAATATTTTAACTGGACCTAAGCTGGACATGAAGATGGCAAGCTTGGAATGACATCTTCAAGCATGTTATCAAGCACAGTTTGACAGATCACCAAGTGACTCACCCTGGGGGAAGAGGTTCTGGCCTGTCCCATGTAGTTCTTTTTTCAACATGATCTACGTAATATACTCGGCCATGTTGATCCACTCGTTGTTCCCAGCTGGAAATACACAAATAATTTGTATGTACTATTGCGCCAACCTATTCACCTTGTTGCTTTCTCATAGTTCTTATTTCCAAATGGTCCCCTGATCTGTTTTGTACACAGTAAGCCTGCTACTTATGCGGGGGTTACGTTCCAGAGATTGTGTCTAAAATCACATATAGTCAAAATGCCAAAGTCATTTTTCCTTGAACCCCACCCCCTTCCTGTTCCGTTTAATTTTTATTTTGACATGCATGTAAGTTGTGGGCTTACTGTAGGACTAAATCTTCATTGTGACAATTAATGAAATGGCATTTTCAAACACATTTGTTTCTATACAAGACAAAGACGAGGGTTTAATTTTACATTTGTATTTATGACACTAGTACCATATAACTCTTGAGGGACATTCTGTGATTCCTTCCCTTGGACACATTTTATAGGAATAGGATTTATTGGTCATCTTTATAGTGTTCCCCTCCTTTCTCAAAGTTGCAGAGAGTAGCATACATGGGAATTATCGGTTGTGATCTTATATGAATCTTGTAAATTATGTTATGCTGACAGAAGTCTGCTCCAAAGTCAACAAGTTAGGATCTGAGCCCCCATCCCTGTGGTTGAGGTCTGACAATTCCCATCTCATAAGGTATGGATGAAGGGTATGTCACAATCCACCAATGGATCAGTAGTTCTTTTCTTAGTGCCTGTTTACTTACAGACTTCCTATGGATATCTAGCTAGCCATTGTGGAAGAAAGCACACTGAACTAAATGAATCTTGACCTAATCCAGAAAGGCAAAACAGTGGTGCCTCGCAAGACGAAATTAATCCGTTCCACGAGTCTCTTCGTCTTGCGGTTTTTTCGCACAGCTATTAGCGGCTTAGCGGCTATTAACGGCTTAGCGGCTTTAAGAAAAAGGAAACAAACTCGCAAGAACTCGCAAGACGTTTCATCTTGCGAAGCAAGCCCATAGGGAAATTCATATTGTGGAACGACTCAAAAAACGGAAAACTCTTTCGTCTTGCGCATTTTTCGTCTTGCGCGTTTTTCGTCTTGCGAGGCATTTGCCTTGCGAGGTACCACTGAACTTCTATTTTTCAGGAAGAGTGCATACTTTTAAACTGCTATGGCATGACTAACATTATTGGAGATGTTGAATATGTACTCTTGCTTTAGAAATTTAGTGAACCACAGAGCTTCTTTAAAACATACTCCATGAAAACATATTCAGCTCCACCCTGTACCATATCACACTGACTTAAGATCAAAAATTTCAGGACATTTAGATTCCAAACCCACTAAGCAACAGCAGCCACATTGGCCCACTGTGGCTACATGCTACCACATATATTGCACACACAGAATTGTATCCATTTCTCACTATACATATTCAAACTGCAGCCATTCAACTGTATTTATAAACATACTGGCTTTCTTGTATAGGTATTCAACTATGGAAGTTTTGAATTTGTGATCATCATCGTAATTGGGCACGTACAATAGTTTTAAAAAGTGTTTTGCAGAGAATGGAGATGGTGGGAAAAAAGGCTTCTAAAACTTATTATTGGGGTGTGTCATTTATCAGATCTTATGGAATTATGTGCTCATGCCAGATTACCTTTTACCACTGTATTGTGGGGTAGTCCACCACAATATAAACAAATGTATCTTGTTCCACAAGCCAAGTGCTGAACTTAGTTGTTCTTAAATAGGGAGACAGACAAAAGGATCTTATGCTCTAATACAGTGGTATCTCAGGTTAAGTACTTACTTCGTTCCGGAGGTCCGTACTTAACCTGAAACTGTTCTTAACCTGAAGCACCACTTTAGCTAATGGGGACCTCCTGCTGCCACCGTGCCACCAGAGCACGATTTCTGCTCTCATCCTGAAGCAAAGTTCTTAATCTGAAGCACTATTTCTGGGTTAGCAGAGTCTGTAATCTGAAGCGTATGTAACCTGAGGTACCACTGTATTCATTTTTGCCTTTGCTCACTTCTTCAAGCAACAAAACTTGCTGAGAAGACTGAAAAGTATGACCATTATCTTTGATACTTGCCTTTCTCAGCTCATATTACTGCTCTAGATAAAGTCTGTTGATTGTCTCTCTGTATTAGCTTGGATTTCAAGAACTGTGAAGAGTTCTACTTGCAGGAATAGGGCTTCCCTGCCTCTTCCTTCCTGAAAAGATATTCCTGGTGGTCTGCAGACTCTACAGAATGCAAAGGTGTATGGCACAAGGAGCTGCAGTGAGTGAATTCATGAAAATTAGAACAAAAAGTTCCACTCATTGTGCTGTTTCTCATCTCTGTGATTTCTCTCAACTCAGTTAATTCATGATATCTTTCACTTTAATATTTAGCTGACCTCTCAGCTTTAAATAATTAAAAACTCACATCTTGTCTCAAGCATTTCCGTGCTGGTGTTCTATTTTTTCTAATTATTACACAGGTTTTACTTTAACTCTTTTGTGGCTTTTTTTTAGTTCCACCCTGCAAATGCAATGTACTGTATAAAGCATAGTATATTTTGGTGCTTTTAGAAATCAAATGGATGAGACGGAGGAAACTTTTATCTTGCAGGAAATTTTGTGTTAGAGACCTATGTATAACATAAAACCTAAGAGCATCAAACTCTTACCCAGGTGGAAGAGGACCTTGACTAACTGTGTGATGTGGCTGTGAAGCTGGAGTTACTGGCTGAACTTGTCTGGATATTGGTGGTGTGGCCAAAGCAGCTGCTGCAGGAGCACCCGTTCCTGCTGTTGCTCCCTCTGAGTTTTGTTCCGATGCTGAACTTGTAGTTGGCACCAATCCTGCACTAGCCCCTTCTGATTCTGTGGAAGAAGTACCATTGACACATGCTGCAAAGAACACAGGCAAGAAAAAGACAAATATTTATGTTTATTTTAATTCCAGTATTGTATATTTATTTATACTTTTACCTCTCCCCCTGAAATAGATTCAAGACAGCAGTACAGCAAAGCAGGAACAGATAAGCCCTCAAATAACTACTTGGTACACGGTAGTTATTAAGTTTCCAGACTTCTAAGTAAAAGTAGTCAATGGCAGAAACCCTTTCAACAACATTTCCACAAACCTATCAGAACTCAGTTCAACCCTAAATGGAAAAGCCTTCTTGAATTTTAGTTTGGCTCATTGTTCTATTTCATTTACAGGAAATCTGTGCTCTGATTAAGAGAACACTATGAAAGAGATTCTTTTTGAAGCAGTTGCCTCTTTCTCTTGACCACAGAAAGCCTGAAGTCCTTGAAAAGAAAATTCCAGGCTGCAACTTCAGTAGGCGTCACATAAAGCTACTTCAGTATTTTGTATGAAGAAAACTTCCATAATTTAACTGAGGGACAATGTGTGTTCTCAGAATTACCATATGATGCACTTCTGAGCTGTATAGCTTTTCCTTTCAGCAGTTTAAGAATGCTTTGCTGAAGGTCAGACAGAAATATATCTGGCTTCACAAATGCTAAAGCATGCTTATTATGAATTAAGCCACAATTTTTTGGAGGGGAGATGCATGTGGCATTATCTTTTATTATATTAGACAGAGCTTTAATACACTAGTGCAGTGGCAGAATACATTGAACAAACTTAATTCAAACAAACACTGCATTCAAGAACTTTTAAAGTGATACTTTTCTCTTGCAGACATACCAGGTGGAGCGGAGGGTCTACGTGGAGTAGGTGGAGGTGGCCGAGATGGTCTAGGCGGTCTAGCAGGCTTACAACCTCCATTTGCAATTAATGGAGAATCATTGCCATTAGATGCTCTGCTGTCACTAGACCCGGGAGACTCACAGCTTTCAGGACCATTTGTATTGTTCCTTTATGAGAAATCACAATACAAATTATCATGGAGACATGGACATCTCACTGAATGTTAAAACAATTTTGAAAAAGAAGTTTCCTAATTGAAGTCTTGTCACAATTCATATAAACAAATTAGAACCCTCTTCTTATAAAAGTTCAGAAACATATATATGTTCATATATAGTGATGCCATCAAAACATATGCTCCTGGACCAGAAATATGAGTCACAGAGGTTCATAATGCTCACCTTAAAGATAAAACAAACACTGTAGCTTAATTAATTTTTCTCCAGCTTAGATTTTAGGCTACAAATTTTACAACAGCTTCCTAACTACATTGGTATGTGTAAATGATACTGAAAACTTGATAGCAACTGTAAGGAGTTGATAGCTCTCAAATAAATAAAATAGGTAGGTGTAGGTAGGTTTCAGACAAACAAAAAAGCATCAGTAGGGTTATGGCTGAATTGTAATATATTCAAGCCAACTACTGACAATCATTTTATTTTCAATTATAAAAACTTCAAGTGGGCAAAATAACATAAACCACAAGAAATGTGCCCCTTAGATATCAAACCTTCTATAAGAGTCAAAGAAATACAGGACATCTTATTCAAATATTTGCAAATCTGCAATTATTTGAAATGCCACCCTGATAAAAACTTCTGACTAGATGAAATAGCTTACCATTTGTAAATTAAATTATTTTTATTATTGTGGAAGGTTGACATTGTGAAAGGAGACCTATGAATTTCTGGCATAATGAACAAGAAAATGTTTAAAATGAACTGAGGCTGTCTCAGGCAACTGAGCCAAGTGTTAATGCTATGAGTAGCTTGGACTCGGAACAAAAAACAAACCATCATTAAACTTTAGTCATGCTCATTACATTGTGACCAATTATAACCACAAAGAACTTTTGTAATAGCTAACAAAAACATCCATATTTAACTTTTCAACTGAAATGTACATTGTTTTGTGTATGTGTTATTTGTTTCTTGATATATCCTGAACAAACAAAATGTATATTTTAATTAAAATGTGTTAAGAAAACACAACTGGAAGATTCTGATAATTTAAGGCAGTAAAAACTACACATAAAATTAACTACACCACTTATTTACAGGCTTATAGTCAGAATCTTCACAGTGTCAAGAGCCTAACATTAGCATTAGCAGCAGCAGCAGCATTTTAGTTTAGCATAAACATGGCCATGATCCTGTTTCACATATATTTCAAAAGGTACTAATAAACACTATTTCAAGTGGAATATATTCAGAATTCATCTTGCTGCTTCAGACTTTGAGGGAATTTTAAAACTGTCAACTCAGATATTATAAAATCTTTTGTTACTTGCAGTTTACAAGAACTAAAAACTTTGTATCACAAACAATGTGCTTTTCAGGATGGAATAAAGGAACTGTAAGGACACAGACACAGAGGTATTTATTCTATTGCATACAATTAAGTTGGACTAAGCGTCCAATGGGTCAGTGTGTCTGGCTGCTAACCAGAAGGTTGGTAGTTCAAGCCCATCCAGGGTTGGCTGTGGGAAGGATTCCTGGATTGCAAGCCTCACCATCTGACCACAACAGGGTGAATATGGTGGGTAAGAGTTCCTTCCCCCTTGGAGAAGACAGCGCCGAGGGCCTTCTGGCGGTTCCCTCATTGCGAGAAGTAAGGTTACAGGGAACCAGACAGAGGGCCTTCTCGGTAGTGGAACGCCCTCCCAGCAGATGTCAAGGCAATAAACAACTATTTTACTTTTAAAAGACAACTGAAGGCAGCCCTCTTTAGGGAAGTTTTTAATGTCTGATTCTGTACTGTTGGAAGCCGCCCAGAGTGGCTGGGGAAACCCAGCCAGATGGGTGGGGTATAAATTATTATTATTATTATTATTATTATTATGAAAAGCTCTGAAGACCCTGTGAAGACCTTGCCTGCCTCCAGAAGGGGAAGTCATCCCAAACAAGAATGTCATCCACCCCATCTTAAAAATATGCGTGCACCAACTCTTTTGCCTGAGTAAATGATTATTTATTGGTGAAGATCTGAACAGAAACTGGATTTTGCTTTCATTTTCTTCATTTCTTTTGAAATGTGTGTCTATTATAACCAAGATTTTTACAAGCTAGACACTCTTACAATTACAGTGGTACCTTGATTCAGGTAGGTAGCCGTGTTGGTCTGAGGCAGTCGAAATAAATAAATAAATTGTCCAGTAGTATCTTAGAGACCAACTAAGTATGTTCTGGGTATAAGCTTTCGTGTGCATGCACACGGTATCTGAAGAAGTGTGCATGCACACGAGAACTTATACCCAGAACATACTTAGTTGGTCTCTAAGGTGCTACTGGACAATTTTTTTATTCAGTGGTACCTTGGTTAACAAACTTAATCCACTCCGGAAGTCAGTTCTTAAACCAAAGCGTTCTTAAACCAAGGCGTGCTTTCCCATGGAACACACTCAACAGGAAGCGGAACATGTTCTGCTTCCAAGGCAAAGTTCACAAACTTCTTAATCTGAGTTGTTCATAAACTAAGCTGTTCTTAAACTAAGGTCACTGTACTAAAACTACTAAGGATGCTTGTATCCCCATGACCACTTCCAACCAGTTTCCAATACTCTGAAATATCTACAAAACTGCTAAATCTCAGCACTTTAAACATCACAACTATCAGCACTCCACAACTCCACTGCAGGTGTGGAAAACCACCTTACCTTGTTTCATTTTTTGCCCTGGAGCCATCATTCTGCACAGGACCTTTAATATTAAAAATAAAGAAATGGAAACTTATTTTAACATTTGTGTTGTTTTATAAAGAGACATAAGAAATAAGCATGATTTTCACTATTGGTCAAAATATATGCCATTCGCGTTTTAATTATTGCAAGAGATCAGAGTTCCCACAACAGCTCCAATACAGAGTATGGATAAAGTTTTTTGTACTTTAGAGCTGGAGTGCGCAGAAGGTTGATTGGGAATTACTGGTTCTCTCGGTAATTTGCCTCCCACAGACCACAAGCAGTTAACCAAGAATAAACCTTGTCTGGATTGAGACAAACCATGATCCCTGCTTCAGACATAACACAAAGGTAAACTGTGGCTTAGCTCCAGGTAGTGTGGTAGAAGAAGCATTGGGGAGCAGCAAAGCAGATGCAATTTTTACTGTGGCTACCAGTATGTGTGCTCATTCATGCTTAGCCATGATTTGGCCTAGTGTTATGTGCAAGCCAAGTCACTGTCTTCAGTACTCTCAAGCATGCATGTATAGGTTTGTAACCTAAAGCACTTTGGCTTACAGTCCTTATCAGGGTTCAATGCATTCTTCAAGAAAAGCCAAAAGCTACCAACAATAACAAATGTTAAATAGTTATATGATGCAACAGCAGTGTGCACACATAGAAGGTAAATATTACTCACTTCTTATACTTGAAGCATCACCATTACTCAGCAGCTCAGGATCTACCTGCATGCCATCTAAACAGACAGACAACTCTCCAATCCCGTCAGTTGATTCTTTGTCACCAGTAAGCATCATATTCACCACCACTTGTTCAACTATTGAAAATATACAAAAAAACCAATGTTCTTAACTGCTTGTATTTTTATTGCAGTGAACTGATTAAGATTGATACAATTTCATGAAAAAGCTGAGGAAAGCTTTTAAGAAATGGCCACAGTTCCATTTCCTCTTACACATTCAGTGATCACTGCACATGGTGAGCCTCAGAAAACTTTACTAAATGGGGGTCATTCCCTTACTGAAAAATGGGATTCTGAAGCTTTAGCTCCTTGTTTTAAATTTGACATCCATGCTCAGCCCATGCAATCAAAGATTATAGTCCATATTCAACAGCTGCACTGAGCAGAATTCATCTAGAGCAGTGTTTCCCAACCTTGGGTCTCCAGCTGTTTTGGGCTACAACTCCCATCATACTTAGCGAGCAAGACCAGTGGTCAGGGATGATGGGAAGTGTAGTCTAAAAACAGCTAGAGACCAAAGGTTGGGAAACACTGATCTAGAGCATTTGCTCTTGTGGGTAAAGCCCACAACAATTACCACGGAACAGGTATCATCAGATTCTTAGCAATGAATTAATGTTATATGGTATATTGTTCTGATTTCCCTAAATGTCCCTAGCAGAACAATGTATAATTCTCATTTATTTTTATGTCATCCTCAGGTTGTGCCACCCTTCTCTCAATAATCAGCAGAAGCAAAACTCATCCATGAATATCTTTAACATCAAACAAAAGAGCCCTCATAACCGTACAATAAATAATAAGAGTTTAAGCATAGTTGCATATTCTCTGTTCCAAATGAACCAAATTTTAGTGGAGACTTCATGGAATGATTTCTGGTTCTTAGGACCCTCTGGAAGACTGCAGGGGTGGGCATCACACTTCTTAAGATCTTTAATATTAACATTTGCCCACACACATATACACCAAAGTTTACATCATTTCAAGTTATGTGCTTTTGTATACTTACGTTTCATATTGTTTGCTTTGAGAGTCTCTTTAATTTCTAGAGTGGCGCTTCCCAATAAGACATCAGATTTCAACGTTTGGTGACTCCATACACGGAAGCACAGGTTGCTGACGGGTGAGACAATTCTAAAAAGAAGAAGCAAGAAATACTGTAATGCATACTCGCAAGTTCCATTTAAAAATACTTCTGAGTAACTTAGAATCATAGACTTATAGAACTGTAGAGTTGCAAGGGACACCAAGGGTCATCTAATCTAACGCCCTGCAATGATTTGAGCCCCATGTTGGGCAAAGATTCCTACACTGTAGGGCATGGGTAGGCAAACTATGGCCCGGGGGCCAGATCCGGCCCAACTGCCTTCTAAAGCCGGCCCGCGGACAGTCCGGGAATCAGCGTGTTTTTACATGAGTAGAATGTGCCCTTTTATTTAAAATGCATCTCTGGGTTATTTGTGAGGCACAGGAATTCATTCATTCCCCCCCCCCACAATACAGTCCGCCCCCCCCCCACAAGGTCTGAGGGACAGTGGACCAGCCCCCTGCTGAAAAAGTTTGCTGATCCCTGCTGTAGGGGGTGGGACTAGATGACCCTTCATGGTCCCTTCCAACAGAATCTCAACTAGATTATACATGACAGATGGCTGCCTAACCTCTGCTTAAAATCTCCAAGGCGGATGAGTCCACCACCTTTCATGGGAGTCTGTTCCACTGTCAAACAGCTCTTACCTGTCACTTACTATTACAAAATTGACACAAACACCCCCAAAAAATGCACAAATCAATTGATCTTCCAAGAGCTATCATATTCCAAACAGTAGTAACATTTATAGAAAAATGTGGCTTTTTATGACAGAAATTAATCCTGCAAATATATGTTTATTTCAGTAGCACATACCGTATTTTTCGTCCTATAGGACGCACTTTTCCCCCTCCAAAAATGAAGGGGAAGTCTGTGTGCGTCCTATGGGGCGAATGCAGGCTTTCACTGAAGCGTGGAGAGCGAGAGGGGTCGGTGTGCACCGACCCCTCTCGCTCTCCACGCTTCAGGAAGCTATCAGCAAGCCTGGAGAGCCCGTGGGAATTCCCGCAGGGCTCCCTAGGCTGCGGACAGCAGCCTGCTGCATGGAGCGTGGGGCGCGCTGATGCCTAGGGAGCCCTGCTAAAAACTAGGTGCATCCTATGGGCTGGTGCGTCCTATAGGGCGAAAAATATGGTAAATGGGGAACCTTGTGCACAAAAAATAATAATACTCTAAGTGTATTTATTTCATGGTAAATCTTACAGGCAGATTTTTACATGCAGGTTTTGAAGTTTTAGAAGCAAGAACAGTATATACATCTTTCACTAAGTTTTAGGGGGAAATAACCTTTCTTCTAGCAACTGTATGCTTCTTTAGTTCCCTCCTCATTCCTTGTACACCTTGGTTCAGATACAAAGATATTTAAAGTTGCTCACCTATGTACATTGGGACTTTCTGGGCTTCCCTTTTATGGAACAACTCCCTGTACTCCCCCCTATAGCCATTCATGAGGCTCAGGGAACCCACCTAGTGACACACCTTACACAGTGTAAGGGGCTGAAACCCATCTAACCTAGTTTGCAGAGCTACTGGTCTGCCTCCGTGCTTAATTAAAAACAAACAAAAAAATCTAAAACATTTAAACCAGTTAAATCAAACCAATAACCTTTATTGGCATCACAGTATAAAACATTTAAGTCACTGGGATAATTAAAATGACAAGGGTGAAGCTATCGAGGGTTATAAGGTCACAGTGTGATCGTGTGCACTTAGATATTATACAAATCAGGTGAATGAGTTAAAACTGATTGGGGGGGGGAAAGATTTGGAGTTCTCCAATTACAGATCTTGGGAATGGCTCAGAACAAAATACTTTTTCCCATGATCACACACCCTGATAAGACCTGCATTTTTCTCTTGTCAATATCCATCACACAGTATAAGGGGGCTGCATTTCTGTTTCTTATAACAAAATAACAAAATAAGGAACATTTCCAAACCTACACTGTAAGATGTTGTTTCCATTTTGGACTATTAGTATTGTTGCACTTTTCTGTTTTCTTTGACTGTCCATCAACTGAGACTTCCACGTAAGGGCTGGGTCCAAACCATTTGTTTTTGTTTTCTTTCAACTTCGCAGAAATAACTATTGAAAGAGAATGAATGAGTGCTTTATTTGCTTCAGCAACTTCTAAAGTTTCTACTATTACCTAGCAAAGTAGATTATGGAACCACAGCCAAATTACAACTCTTTTACATTGACAGAAAAGACACCATGGCACAAAGTCCTTTCATTTGGATGTAATATTTACATTGGACCAAAGATTTTCCCTTCCATTCAATCAATTTAAAACCTAAGATGAAACATTTGTCAAGTCATCACTATATCAAGCCATTTAATTTTCTTAAACCTTTCCAAAACTATATTCACCATCCTAATTCTGATCCATTTAGCTCTTGTTGCTGGTATGCCCGCCTTTTGCTAAGTAATTACAGGACACATTTTAAAGCAGGGGTAGGCAACCTAAGGCCTGTGGGCTGGATGCGGCCCAATCGCCTTATCAATCCAGCCCATGGACGATCCAGGAATCTGTGTGTTTTTACATGAGTAGAAGGTTTCCTTTTATTTAAAATGCATCTCTGGGTTATTTGTGGGGCATAGGAATTCGTTCATTTCCCCCCCCCCAAAATATAGTCCGGCCCAGCACATGGTCTGAGGGACAGTGGACTGGCCCATGGCTGAAAAAGGTTGCTGACCCCTGTTTTAAAGTAAACATAAAGATACATACATTTTAAGTTAGGTGTAAAAATGCATGCAACAATCTTAGTTCTGTGTGCTCCATTTGCACTCACACATATTCTTATGCTGTACCATACCAACCACAACCAATCTTTTATGTTACCACTATTGTCTGCAGCATGTAGCATTTCAAAAAGTGGACCAATTAATTTTGCATGTCTTCTCGTTGTCTTGGTGGTATTTATATAGCTACACTAGTCAAATTTAGCACCAGAAGTGTTGAGTCTCTCACTGCAGTTACAAAAGTGAAATAAGTAGTAAGTTTTAAACAAATGTGCTTTATTTAGAAAGCTGAAGTGTGTTCTTCAGTGTGTGAGTTAAGCAATGAGAAAGTGAGCCTGACTCGACAAAATTAACATCAAGCAAATAAAAATCTTTCTCTTTAGAAATTGTACCATTTAGCAGGGGCAATTTTACCACTCAGACAAGATATATTTTATTTCTGCTCGCACCATTGCAAGTGGCTTATTTCTCTCTGGTCTTGCCTCACCATCAACTGTTCACATCTACTAGAACTTTTACTGCCAAAATTACTTACATATCTTGTCAGTCCGACCACTTCAAGCCCTTCTTTAAATCCCAGAATTGGTTTTTTGCCAGCACCAGGATGTTACACAAGCTTCTTGCCCTTATCTTCAAAACCCTCCATGTTTCTCCCCCCCACCCCCAATTTTTTTCTGTTGTTGTATCCCAACGCACCGCTTCCTGTGATTTTTGCTTACCCAGGTCTACTCTACTCAATTATTTGAAGAGATCTTCTGCTACTTGAAACAAACCCACTCTTTCTCCCTTGCTCTCCTTTATGATTGGAATGGCCTTCCAGAACATCCCTTCCACACATTTTTCATGAAGCCTTTGAAACAACCCTCTATTCTCAATATCCTGCAACTAAAGTGCATGTAACTAAAATAATTGCACATTCTTCCCTTGTTCATCCCTGCCATCAGTTCCCTTCCCTTCTTCTGTTTCCCTATAAACCTCTCGAGGTAGGGGCAAGGCAAACCTGTTCTTTGTTAAGTGCAATGTAAACAGATAATTCCATGTAAACAAACAAACAAGTACACACTGGATATGTGGAAGTGGCTAAGAAGTGGCAACTACTTGGCTATATGGCTTATCACTTGTGTGAGTAGTCAATCATAGAACATGTCATCTGTTGCTTGGAGATAAGTGGAATTCTCTACATATTGCTTATGATCATGAAGGCAAGCTTATCTGTTGCCTCCTGGGCCAGTCTGCCTACCTCTTGATAGATAGCAGAGGTTGCTTAAACTCCTCCCCCAAAATCTCCCTATTTCCTGGCTGAGATCTCTCCGTATTCAGTCTCCCCAATGTTAGCAGTCTCTTATGATGCTGTTATCTTGACTGACAATGCTGCAGACCTACACAGTCCTCTTCCTGTTTTTGCAGTAGATGCACTAGTGCCTGGGTCATTGCAAATATTGACTAGCTAAGCCAAGCTTTCCTCGGTAACACTCAATTTTTCTTGACTCAAGTGAGGCCTCACTGGGACATTTTTTCTAAAGTAACACTCATGGGTGTTATATACAAGGTGAAGAGGCTAAATTCTAACATAATAAATAATTTGCAGGAAGTAGATTCTGTGTTAACTACTTACAACACAGTTATGATAGATGAAACAGATTTTTCAAAACAAAACGGACTTTAAAAGTAAGTTGCGACACTGCCCCCAGTGCCTTAAAAATAAAAAAATCACCTATCATCTGGTTCTTCAAACTAGGAGTCTATACTGATCACTCATTCATATACCATATTTTTGGCCTTAACTGTCATAGTGAAGATGAGCCAAAATAAAGTTTCCTTCAAAGACCACTGTTGATATCCATTAATATGTTCAAAGAAATATTAATGAATCAACAAAAAAGGAGGCAATGTACATTCTTTCCCTTAAAGATTATTCCCTAGGCCAGTGGTTTTCAATCCTGGCTGCCTTGAATGATTGTCAGGGGCACCGCGGGCAACACTGGACTCTATCCCTCTTTCCTTCCTTCCCTCCCTCCTCTGATGCCCTCTCGCATCTCTGCCTCAAGAAGGCTTGTGGGGCTGTTTGTTGCAGCAGCCCTGGCTACAAGCTCCGCACTATGCACTAGTTGCAATGGGTTAAAACCAATTTATAAAAGGTCTGTAGAAACCTGCTTAAAGGACACTGAAATAACAAAGCAGAGCGATTAAACCAACAACACTAGCTGGAACAGGAAAATTATTTAAAGGGTTCTGGCGCAAAAATCCATTAAAACACCTCTGAATCAACAAAGAGAAGGAACAATGTGAACATAGTAGTGGAAAAAATCTGTTCCAGTGGTCACAGAGAAATAGTGACAGAGAACATGTTCAATCCTCAGCATCTCCAGTCAAAAGAAATCTTGGATAAGGCTGGGAAAGACGTTCTGACAATGTTAAGGACTTTAGGGCAGTTACAGTTAGATGGGCAAATGGCTTGACTTGACATGAGGGATCTTTATATGCCTTCCAATAGGATTTGTTTTAGATTTTCCCACAAAGATGTAGGAAAAGGTCACAAAGATAGGAGTCTGCAATTCCTTCAGTTACCTTTAAAGGAAAGGCTCTACAGTCAGCAAGCAGGCCTATTTGAGACACTTACCAGTGATCTGAAGCTGTGATTTCATAGTTAGTCCACTGATAGGCTCTGAATTTGACCCATTGCCAGCCATACCACAGGAAGGTACATGAACCTGAATGAAGAAACAAGAAAAAATAACTTTACTCTTGAGACAAAGAGACTAAAATTGAGTTCAATTGAAAATATAAAAATATAAAATTAAGCTTAGTTGCCATATGCATTAATATATTAGACAACTACACTATAGGATATCTAGGTAGACTCCCACAAGAGGTTGTGGACTCTCCTTCTTTGGAAGATTTTAAACAGAGATTGGATGGCCATCATCTATGATCTAGTTGAGATTCCTGCATTGCAGGGGGTTGAGCTAGCTATTCCTCAGGGTCCCTTCCAGCTCTACAATTCTATCGTTTTATACGTGATGGACAGACCAATCTTTCTTAAGGCAAACCAGAACAAAACAAATACTGGTGAAATGCCTGTTGTGATCATTTGTAATGAAGGAGCCAAAATATGTGGTACTCTTCTCCTCCACCCCAACTCATTAGCAGATGCAAGCAACCAGTGGCTTGGGAATAAGGTTGTGTCTTCCTCTTGATCACATCCATTTACTTTCAATGACAGAGCTGAATCAAACATTCATTCATAAGGTTACAAAGAGAAATAAATATTCAACAAAAACAATCGCCACTCATACATCCCTCACCCCTTTCAAATGGACTTTGTTAACTGATTCTCCACACAGACAGGAAAAGTATTGACATGGTCTCAGCTGATTCTAGTACCAATTTCCAGTGTGAGCTACCCAACTTGCCCTGCCTCACCTGCTCCCATGATCCCTTTCTCGTATTTATGTTCTTTTTCATTAGAACAAAATGATTTGCCCTCAATTTTCTTGGATTAGATCTAACTATAAAATATTTATTATAACATCTGTATACACAGGAAAACTGTGCGATTAGACACAATAAAAACACAGCTAATTAACTAGTGCAAACTGAAGTTGGAAAACAGCTACATATACATACATAAATGAAACTGAAACAAATTACTCACACTAGATTAAACCCCACTGAAATATTTTTTCATGTACAAACTGCTATCTAATAACTCCACAAAGAGTTTCCAAAATGGCACAGAGTTATAAACAGCTTCCGCAAACCCCATGTGTCAATATATTTCAGCACATAGTTCTGGACACTTCCACTAAGATTTGGAGAGTACTTGCCAGACTTGACTGAAGTTGTTTAACAACAACAACAACAACAACCACCACCCATACATCTGGTAGGGCTGAATATCAGAATCTTAGATGTGGGACTGGAAGGTCTCATGTAAAACAGAGTTTTTTAGTTTCAAAGTTCAAGAAATCAATTATTCCTATTTTCAGGTTTACTTTAATATGCCTCACAATTTGATAAGCAGACCTTAGTGTTTTAAAGCTATCACCTTTGAATCAATAAGGAACCAACACTTTCAGGCTGGTAATAAAATTAATATTTCAAACATTTGCCTAGCTGATGTCAGCGGTGGTTTCTTCTTCCTGGAAATCCTTAGCTATAGGAAGCATGCTTTATGATCAAGAACCTTTTAGAATTTGCTGTATTAATGATGTGCTGCTCTCACCTCATGAACAAAAACATTTCCCTACTAGAAATGGCAGCTAATTTAATTATGTAGTTTATAAGAAGAATAGAGGAAAAAAGGGAAAAACAACAACAGCTCAGCAGTTTCCTGTAATTTAGTAATTTTCAGCTTTGCTTCTGTGTGGAAACTCTGGACTCCTACAGACTCCTACAGAGTTGCCACATTCCCCCCCCAGTCAGAAGCTTTGTGCTTCAACTGCTGCAGAACCATCAACAGCAACAGCAGAATGCATGGGGGTCAGGGAGGATCCTGCCACTGTTACTCTTCAACACCCACCTCTTCGTGTTTGCATTGAATATGTACTTTTTGTTAGTATCTTGGTTATTTTTCCCTCACTTAGTGAATTAGGGGGTCTCTCTCACTAATAGGACTTTTCATTTTGGAGGCTGAGCACTCTAGCATAATGCCCCATTGACATGTACGGCTTTTTACACAAATAGGAATCTATGAATAATTCACATGGCGTGAGCTGAATTGCAGGGAAGGGAAAGGAGACAAAGAGCTTATGATTCCTTTGTGTGTGTCCCTTCCTTTCTCTCTTCAGTCAATTCCAAATCCCTACTTCCCTTTGCTATCCTTTTCGCGGCAAAGAGGAAAGACTTTGCTGCTGGAAGAATCATGCTTTAGGACCCAGGCTCCTTTCCCAGACTATGCATGCAGTTCCCCAGTTATAGCCCAGGGAGGTACAATTATATACATGATTAAGAGGAACTAGGACTCCATGTGGCACTGCTGAATATGACTATCAGATTCAGCTTACATATTCAGCAAGTTCCTGGTCTTACCTCTACCAGGAACATACTAGGTGGACTTAGGCATTCTCACCTTTAGTTCCCCATGTGTAACATGGGTGACCTTCGGCCAGTCACCATCTTTCAGTCTAACATACCTTACAGGAGGATAATATGGAGATGAGGTGAGCTATGTAGGCCACCTTGAGTTCCTTGTATAAAAGGTGAGATACAAAGCAAAAATAAATGATGAGATAAAAATAATACTGTGCATCCTTATAGGATTGCTATGTGAATTACAACAATAAAACATAGGGTAATTGCTGTAAGCACTATATAAATGCTAAGCATGATTAATATTAATTTCTTCCTACTATAATTACTATTGTGAATGGTTAGCTTGCTGTATGCACATATGAGAAAGGTGGGGGATTTGTTTTATGGAGCATGGGACTCCATGGGTGGAGATGAATTAAACTTCTGGGGGCCAGGAATATAACCAGCCTATCTTGGGATGTACAGCTCTAATTTGCCTACTTTAAGAAAACTCTGTGATGGTTAAAAAAGCATTTTCACAACCTAGCTTTATTTGTCCCTATGGTTAAGAGGAAAGCCTCTGGGCTTATTTCAGTCATATGAAGTAATTCCTATTTAGCAGAGACACGCAACCTGTTTGATTATCTCTGAAAAGACAGAGACAATTAGAAGTTACTTTCAACTTGTCAAAATTAACCATAGGTTAATGTTCTAGCTATAGTGTCTGACAGCACCACGGAGGAGACCTGTGTGAATTTTAACAGAAAGGAATACAACAGACAGAGAAAGTTACTATTTGTTATTATTAACCTAATGGTGAATTCAGATGCTGAGTTTTATGCCATGCAGTGATCTCTATTTAACATAACCCATTGGTGGCAAAACTGTCTGAACCAGTTCAAGGGCATCACATTTCACTTGGTTAAAAAAAATGCTCCTCTGAAGTGCATGGGCCTCAGTAATTCAACTAATCGGGACCTCCTTTGCCCATGACTTATACCACATGATCATCATGGTAGGAGATTAGTCATCTGAAACAGTTATAAAAGGAAATGCTTCATATAAGCATCCAATAACCCTAAAACATTAGGTAAGGAGAAGTTTCTGATGCTCACTATTATGCAAGTCTGCAGATTTTGAATCTTTAAGAGCTTTCACAACTGTAATTGACAGGTTTAGCAATCAAGACAGTAGTGAGGCCTGAAACATCACCAGCAACCTATACAAATAATGGAAAACTCATTCTCTAAGTGTAAGTATTTAAATAGCCAAAACAGCACTAACCACACAGACAAGGGAGGTATCACTAGCATTACTGGGGACCCAAAATAGGCCAATGACGGCTGAGTGGCCATACAGTGCTGGCTTACTCTTTGGGGGATGGAGGCTAGGGAAAGGGGGAAATAAAATGGGCTGAGGTACCCAAACTGGCTGCCATACTGAAGGGAGGGGATTAAGGTTAATAAATAACCCCAAATAGTGTTGCAAATAACTCATTTTGAGTTAATTGTTGAATTTATTAACTTCATCTATAATATGGCCATTCTGAAAGCTTTACCCGCATCTATTCACCAAATTTCAGCATCCTCACTTTACACGAGGAATTGTAAAGCATATAAAAAGATGTCAAAGACTGAAGGGACTGATTATTCTTAGCTAAAAGGTATTTATTTTTAAAAAGTTGCAAATAGGCAAAATACTGTTAATAAGCAGGCTTATGAGTTTATCTCCCCTACATGCAATCGTCATGGAAAACTAATTAACAAGCTTAAACTGGGAGATTAAGTTTAAATTGAACAAACGTTTTCTAGCCAAAGAAATAGGTGAGTAGCAAACAGATTAAAGGCTGTCACACTTGTCTATTTTTAAATGCACTATATAAAACAGAAGATGCAGCAAGTGCCTTCTTTAAAGGCAGAAGTAAAGACTACTTGGCACTTAAGTGTCTTCTACTCTTAATATCCTGTTTCATTTTATATTGAATGTCAGAAGGTGGAGAATGAACTGCAGACATGTGTCAATTTTACTCAGTATAAAATATATTTAGCACATATATTAGAAGTAGGAAATACCTTGAATGGATGCTGTTTCAAGGTACCTATGATGGTAACAACAATAGGTGTCACATTAAAGCATGAACTTTACATGTTGTAATGTCTGATCCCAGACAAACTGTAGTTAATCTTAGCTATGGTCTGAACAATCCAACTCCAGGAGGAGGAGGGAATGAAAGCCTATGGCTTACAGTGTCTTGTTCTCAAAGCACAACAACTGATTGGCTAGAAGATACCTACTAATTCTTTATCTTTATCTTTTACTAATTTAATTTACAAGCCCTCACTACTGACCAAGGGTTTGGTATCATAGAAATTTTAATTGTCTACAATTGCTTGAGGTGCTGTGATGTAACTGACTGTTCAGTAACATTCTAGTAAGAGGCAAACAATCAGCACAAAGGGACCAAGGGCAAAGCAAACTTTGTACAGCTGATGTGTGAAGAGCAGTAAGAAGGCAAATTTCGGAAATACCCTTTGCTTCCTAAGTGATATTTGAGGATGTGATTGCTAGATTAGGGCGGGGGTGGTGCAGCAAAATGCTTTTCCTGACAGTGACTCTAGCATACACGTTTGTTACTGGCAGGAATCAGAACAACTCTAAAAATTAGGATCATTCCACCAGAATAATTATAATTTCATTTATTATTAAATAATTAGTTTCCTGGTCCAATTCAAAGTGATGGTTTCGATCTATAAAGCCTTAAATGGCTCAGTGCTGCAAAAGCTCAAGGGCTGCCTCTCCCAATATGAAACAACCTGGACCCTGCAATCATCATCAGAGGCCCTTCTTCATGTGCCTCCCCTGTCAGAGCTTTGGAAGGTGGCAACACAAGAACAGGCCTTTTCTGCAGTAGCTCCATGCATGAGGAATGCTATCCTCAGGGAGGTTTGCCTGGAACCTTCGTTACATATCTTTAGGCAAAAACATTCCTTTCCTCCCAGGACTTTGGCTAATGAAACAATCTGTAGCCTTTTAACCTGGTGGGCATTGTTTTGGTTTGTTACTATTGTATGTATTTTTGTGTTTTTATATTGTAAACCACCCTCTATTCCTCAGATGAAGGGCAATATAGAAATTTAATAAATATTAATGAAACAATAAATATGAACAATTGCTATCCTATATTCCTAAACTTCGCCACTGACATCCAGTTACATAACTGGAACAGGAAGTATTAGCATGGTTGAGAGAAACCCAATGTTTGCAGAAGTAGAAAAAAGCAAGCAAAAAAATCTCCCCATCCCCAAACCTAGTCCACTGAGGACCCTTTGTCACAGGCCAGATAACACTGAGTGCAACTGGGGGGGGTGGAAATTGGGCAGAACAGAGCTAATGGAATATACCAGAAGCATGACTGCCTGGCTGGAAGGAAGCCTTCTTGCCTCTACAGTAATAGCTTCTGTGACTCCACTTGTTAACCACATTGGCATCCTCTTCACACTCATGGTATCTTTCCTGAGCTTCTAAGACTGTATTTTTATACAGCTCCCAAGCATTCTGGAGTGATTTGATCTGACCTTCTTGACTTTGCCTTTCAACTTCCATTTTATCAAGCCACTCATTTTGGGGGAGTCTCATTTTTTGAAATCAAATGTTACTGTGTCAGATTTTCTTGGTGATTGACTGTTTATATGTAGTATATTTAGTTTAAGAACACTATGATCTCTGCTCCCAGTTGGCTTAACAACACTTACATGTTGCAGCAGAGGTAACGGTGTCTCATTGGCTCTCTGCAGTCCACCTCAGTTAACCCACACTGGCTTGGACTCTTCTAACATTAGCATCTCTGTGTTTATACACAGAGAATATACAAGACTCACTCTTCAAGTGTCTTTGGCACTTCCATTTTGATCTACGATGCTTTCTCCTCTCTCAACTGCAATCATGTGCTCCTGCATTCACAGTGCTGAGTTGTATACCTCCCACATTTAAATTTTCATTAATTTTATCATCGTCATTCGAGTGAGATTTGCTCCAAACCCTACTCAGCTCCTGCGGGCTTTTCCTCCCCCCCCCCAACAGTTTAAAAGCTGCTCTGCCAGAGCATTACGGCCGCAGAGCCACAGAGCCACCACCCAGCCAAGCACCAGCTTACTGTCGCCACTACCAAGGGAGAGAGGTAGGAGGGTACCGGGAGGTTCAAGGAAGCTGCAAGGAACTGGCCCGACCCCGAGCTTACCTCCCTGGCAGCTAGTGCAAAAAGAGCACCCCAGGAAAAAATAAACACAACGTGGCCACTCCCTTGCTGAAAAATTATTATTTTATTTTTTTTCTTTGAAGAACTGTAATAGCATCCATGCAGGAGGCCTGAACCATTGAAGGTCACTCCCTGGGACTGCTGCCTTAGTCCTAACCCAAGGACCCAACATCCAGGTCCTGTGGGCCCCGCAGTGAAATTAAAACTGCCTGTGAGTCAAGGCTTTGGCATTGCCACGTTTTGCCATGTGTCTTTGTTGCTAGGGAGTGGTAAGAGAATTCCTCTTCTAGAGCATAGTACGACGGGGCTTCAGTGGGCCTTAGGATGGGATCATAAGGAATGGTCTCAGGGTCGGTAGGCCCAACTCTCTGCTCACAAGGTTCCCAGAATTATGAGAGAGCCCTGCTCTGCCAGACTGTCACAAGGCCATCTGTTTTGGGTTTTGATTTTTTACATGGCTGGAGGACTGGGAAGGGCATTTATGTCTACTGGGATGCTACCTGGCAAGGCTAGGAGTATACAAAGCTGCCTAATACTGGGTCAAGGAGCCATTGGTTTATCTAATTCAGTGTTGTCTACTCTCACAGGCAGTGTTCCTAGGGGTTCAGAAAAGAAGGTATTTCTTATCCTACCTGGAGATACCAGAGATTGAACCTGGGATCTTCAATGTGCAAAACAGATGTACACCAACCTATGATCCTTCCCCATCAGGCAAAATGTGAGGAAGAGGAGGTATCACATAGGTCACCAAGGAGAAGGATGAGCAAAAGGGGCTAAGTGGTCCGTATAGGAGGCAGGCTATTGCTCCACGCAGAACATCTCCTAACTGGCTAGTGTGCCTGGTATAGCAGTCCAACCCTTTTTGAGTGTGCAGTTGTCACCTGGATTCAAACAAGGGGCCTCGAGGATGTAAAAAGGGAGTAGGGAACTGGATCCACCCAGAGGACGGACTCCAGAACTGGCCCACTCTCCAGTTAATTTTGACATATGGTTGACATGTGTGATACCATATGAGACAGTTCAAGGTGTGGGCCAAAGGCTCATCTCCAGCCTTAGAGCTGTGATGCTTAGAAAAAAAGATGTCTTACTGCTTAGATTGGAGATAAAAAAAATATCCACACCTGTCCTCATGTGACTGACATATAGGCCTGAATTGTACAAAATGACCACATGGCCCAAATTCAGAGGACTGACATGCTAATCAGACTTGTACATGAAAGGTTCTCCACAGCTAATGTAGAAAACAAACTGCTTGGGTTTAGGGTTTATCTTGCAGTCCCAGTGATCGTAACATCTGATCGATGGGCTGCAGTGGGATGATGTCAATGACCCATGGTTTGTCTGGTGCCTGTCTTGCTGTGTGAACACTTTGTGGAGCTCGAACTGTGGGTTGGGAATCCCAGGAGCTCCCTCTTTTGCCATGATTATGATTTTATGTTATTTTGCCAGGCATGCAAAAGGTGAGTAGGAACATATTTGCCCCTTCCTCCTAATGGGGCTCAAACTCCCATTATCTGCTTCCTAACCTTATGTAAGGAGCTGCTGAAGAATGATTGCAGCAGTCAGTGTGTGCCTGTCTTATTGGATGTTTTGGCCACTTCGCTTTAATTCTTGGCAACAGTGACTTCCCCTCATTTGGTCTTGAAACTTTGTCCTAGGGAGGGCTGTGTCCTGTTCTCTGGAGGCCCGGGAAACTACATCAATGTTGTTTTGCATGGACTGTCCTCCCTCCCTTTGTATGTGCTGTTCTTCCAAAAAAAGTGGTTGTGAGTGACATACAAGGATTCAGACTCCAGCCTATAAGGATGCATGGGGCCAGAAGCAGCAGAGATATTGGTGGCTGTGCAACCAGGGCAGATGAAGTGGAAATACTCTAGCATTATCTTACATGTAGTGTGTGCTGGAGGCATATCCTCACCATCCTGTGTTCATCCCTCTGAGTGGGATGGTATATGTGTGTTGCTGTCAGCACAGTTCTCTGTGTATGTATGTAGTTTTGACACCGTGTTGTTTTCTCCTTGTTGTACCTTCCCTGTCCCTCTGAAGCTGACCACACATAGAACATAGTGCCCATCTGCCAACCTTGTATTGGCATATCTCCATTCATGGTGTATTAAGAGTAAAAAAATTGCCATATAAATGCAGTGAAGCTATAACATACAGCTGGAATAGCTAACATAGACCCCTTTAGACATCGTTGGACTCCCAGCTGCCGTACATCCCCCACAGTATGGCCAATGATAAGAGTTTAGACCAAAACATCTGCCGGGCACCACATTGGCTACCCCCACCACTGTCATTGCCATCAGAACATAGGAAGAGCCTGCTGGATCAGGCCAATGGCCTATCTAATTCAGCATCACAGTGGCCTACCAGATGCCTGTGGGAAACCCATAAGCAGAGTTAGAGCACAGGATCCTACGACTTCCAGTAACTGGCATTCAGAACCATTACTACTTCCAACTGTGGAGACAGAGCATAGTCATCATGGTTAGTAGCTATCAATAGTGCTCTTCTCTACGTCAAGTAGATGAGTTCCAAGCATTGCCTCCATGACAAATAGCCTTGGGAATATATATGCTGTTCTGAGCTCTTTGTAACAAATAGTATATTACATGGGTTGGTTGCTGCTATCTTGTTTTTAAAAATTGAGATATTTTTAAAAAGATAACATTTCTTTTGTACACTGAACACTACTGGAAAATCCAACTGCGCAGGTATAACTGCATTTTTCCTCATGATCGTAATAAGCATTATGTAACCTTGGTTTAAAAATTCAATTGCAGCCAAAATATAGGAAAACAAGTTTTTACTGTACTCCAGAGTAACTTGAGGTTATTATAATTCAAAGTGAAGAGGACAGAATAACTTATTCTGGTTAGTTTTACTTGCACGCATATCCCACAAGAAATATGCAATTTGTGAACAACAGCAGACCAAATTCTTTACCAAGACTCCATTCTACGAACTAATGCTTATAAGTGGAACCCTGTGCAGTACCTGGGATTTCAACAGGATTCAACATGGACACAAGCACTAAAGATAAAAGTGGTATAATTGTAATTAAATAAAATAATAAAACAAACTCCATTCTATTCCTCCTCCCATTACAGTGGTGCCTTGTAAGACGAAATTAATCCGTTCCACGAGTCTCTTCGTCTTGCGGTTTTTTTGTCTTGCGAAGCACGGCTATTAGCGGCTTAGTGGCTATTAGCGGCTTAAAGAAAAAGGAAAAAAACTCGCAAGAACTCGCAAGACGTTTCATCTTGCGAAGCAAGCCCATAGGGAAATTCGTCTAGCGAAGCGACGCAAAAACCGAAAAACCCTTTCGTCTTGCGCGTTTTTCATTTTGCAAGGCATTCGTCTTGTGGGGCACCACTGTATTTACCCACAGTAGTCAGAATTACATGTCCAAAGTACGGTCAGTATTCATTGGACAGTTGGGGAAGGGGTTAGCCCACTTATTTCATCTATTTTCCCCCTGCAAACCTCCAGTCAAGCCATACTCATAGAGCCATGAAAATAAATGGACTTAAGTTGTGACTAATTGAAATCCATCAGTTTCAACAGGTCTACTCCACATATCGCTTGGTGGATGCTACTCATAATAAAAAAGGTGTATGAGCTTAAAGTTTATAATATTTTTCTCAGCCTTGTCCAAACACCCAGAATTCCTAATAACTGAATTCATCAGAAATCTATCCTGTTAATGTTTTCTCTTGCAAGAGTACTTTTCTCTGATGTTCTCAAGTTTTGCTTCCAACTGTGATGCTGTCATCCCTATTCAAACATCTGAAAGAAAAAACCTTGCCATACATCTGAAAATATATGAATCTGCTACTTTATCATGGGATATAAATTAAGCAGCTGAAGACCGAGAATCTGAAGGGCCCACCCATAAAGGCAACCAACCTGTGCATCTTTGCATGCTTTGGCCTTGCCTCCTTCAAAACAGCTTCCACTGGGGTCAGGTAATTCTGCCACTTCTCTGTAATCTACAACTGGATTATCCAATCACTCCCAACGCAGTGGGAATTATAATCCCTCAGAGAATGTTCATGCTGCATCTCTGCATTAGTTGTTGCTCTGGCACTAGCCTCTTTTAATCAATA
Organism: Podarcis melisellensis; assembly: GCF_964234715.1. Taxonomy (NCBI): domain Eukaryota; kingdom Metazoa; phylum Chordata; class Lepidosauria; order Squamata; family Lacertidae; genus Podarcis; species Podarcis melisellensis. Next base: position 28,004,925 of record NC_138538.1, read on the forward strand.
TGTACATCTAGAATATAGTGGTTCACACAGATTGCTAGAGGATAGAGTCCTTTGAGGCAGATACTATTTACACATTCTTAAAAACAAAGTTTTCAAGGATAAAGTTACAATTCTAATGTTATTTTCTTAAACAGCACCTCAGAAGACAAGGGAATCAGACAAGTTTAGAAAACAATACTTTAGGACAGAATTAACAAGTTAGACAGAAATACTTTTCTGGAAATAAATTTCATAAACCTCTTTCATCTGGCCTTTGAGTTTGTATATACTTTTTCCTTTATAGGAAAAAGACCCTGAATCACGATACCTGAATGCAGAAGGTCTCAAAGTTTAAACCTTTGCTCACAATGAGCCTGTAGCCTGGAAGAGTTTATTTATTTATTAACATTTCTTTTAAAGAAACATTGACACTGCAATAAAGATCAGTGGGAACATTCAAACAACTGCTCCTGTTCCTTTATATACTGTATTTTTCGTCCCATAGGACGCTCCGTCCCATAGGACACACCTAGATTTTTTGGGGGGAAATAAAGGAAAAATTTTTTTCCTTTATTTCCCCCCCAAAACCAGGGCGGGGAAACCAAACCAGGTCGAGGAACAGCAGGATGGCGGTGCTGCGCCTCCCTGCTGTCCCCCAAGCTTGTGGGGCTGGCCAATGTCTGGCCGGCGCGCGGCGCGCTCTGCTTCAGGGCGCCGTTCGCGCCGGGCGGCAGGCTGCTATCCGCAGCGTGGGGAACCCTGCGGAGAACTCCTGCAGGGCTCCCCACAATGCGGATGTCTGCCCGGCGCGAGGGGCGCTCCGGGAAGCAGGCTGCTATCCGCAGCCTAGACAGCCCTGCGGGAACTCCCGCAGGGCTGCCTAGGCTGCGGATGTCTTCCTGAAGCCTGGAGAGCGAGAGGGGTCGGTGCGCACCGGCCCCCTCGCTCTCCAAGCTTCAGCGGAAGTCTGCATTCGCCCCATAGGACGCACCCAGATTTCCCCTTCATTTTTGGAGGGGAAAAAGTGCGTCCTATAGGGCGAAAAATATGGTAAATGCTTTTCATATTTGAGGTAAGAACAAACCGGTACTGTACAGCAAATTTCTCATAATTACAAACCAATTTCACAATCTGTAGGTCCATAATGAGCATAAGGACAACAAGCTTGGGAATTATCTGGTTGCATTGGACAAGTTCCTAGTGACAAAGCCTATCATTATACGTGTCATCGCCTGGCAGTTTCAGAATCAGTGCCAAATACCACTGAACAAAGTAATCTATGAAGTGGGGGAGACATTATGCCTTTTAAAGATAAGCCACCTTCTCTTATCTGTTTCTGAACGTACCATTTTTCAAAACAAAAAGTTTTCAAGCATCCTAACAAATGTATTTGAGGACACCTTCTTGTGTATCAGCATAGTTTTCACAAACAGCATTCCATAGATTTGCCCTTTGCTGAATTCCAAAGAATATGTTTTGCTCCTATACCAATAGATATTGATCCAACAAAGACCATCGCCTTATCTATTCTATAGCCTATTTCCACAAAGTGAAAACCACGAAGTAAAGCAATGGTCATTGGTTCCAATGGCTTTAAAACCATTCATTACAGCAGAATTAGATCATCATGGAGGATAAGTCTCCAAAATCCATGGATAATTATGTCTATCAAAAGCTATTAGCCATGACAGCTAACAGAACCTCCAGTTTCAGAGGCAGTATGCCTCAATACTAATTGTTATTAGTTATTGCTATCATGCCCTGTCTGTCAGGCACAGGAACTTTTGAGCTGTGCACCGTAATCAAAACACTTTAAACTGTGGTCTAATGCAATGTGTGAACAAGATATTTGTGTACACCCAATATGCAATACAAGATGATTTAGTTCACAATTTCAATGGCCTCTTTTACAAAACAACTTTGTTTTGGCAACAGCATCATTGTGTGTTATTGGCATTCATCCATTATAAATATTTGCCTGTTAGCTGCCAAATGAATCAGAACACAAGTAATTTTTGGTGAGACCTACAAAACCATGTCTGTTTTCAGTTTTCAAATTCAGGCTTTATGGTGCTATTTTTACATGAATATCAATTTATCATTCATCTGCCTTGTTGTGCTAAACTTAAGACTGCAGAATGAAATACCTTTACTTGGAGCTAAGATTTATGAGTAGAACTTTCTTTTTAAATGACTCGTCCACAATTTAAATTCATTTTTAAATGTATATTCAATAATAATTCACAAGCTTTTTTCAGACTTCCTATGTATTTAAAATATTTTGCAGTGCTGCAAGATAAAGTTTGCAATTTACTAAAGAGTAAAAGCCACCTAACTCAGTACAACTTACAGTGCAAGTGCATCTAAAAGTAGGGCCCCAAACTTAAGCATACAAAAAAAGAAACAAGTCACCCTTAATGGGACCGACTTCTTAGTAAGCATGTACAGGATCAGGATGCAAGTGCAGTTGGTTTTAGACTTATACCAGTGATACAGTAAGTCCTACTGACTACAGCAATTTCTGTTTTAAGACATATTCCCCTCTTTTGGTACTGTTTCTCAAACATTTGTAACTTTATCCCAAGTGGTTACAAGCAAAGACGTCTCAAGATTCTGTTGTATTCATCTTTTAACATTTCTTGTCCAACTTGTAGCACAAGGTCCCTAGAGAGCGAGGCAATCTTTCAAGCACAACTACAAAATTACTGAGTAAAGAATAATAGCAAAAGAACAAAACAGGTTGTAAATAGATCTGTTGTGGTCAATAGGGCCAATTCCCAAGTAAGTATGTACAGGATTGCAACCTTCCCGTTCAATTAGTCATTGTAGAGCCTAACAAGTCACCTGATTTCAAGAGACTTAGGTCAAACGAATTCTGCACAGAATCTTGCTGAATGGCTGAAAACTTATGAACAGTTACATGAACTATTGGAATCAGAGGGGCTAACATTAGAGTAACCATTAGAAAGGCTTTATGTCCATATAGCAATTCCCCTCCTTACAGTGTAATATGCATCCAAGGAACTCTTCCCACACATTTGCTGCAATGAGACTGTTATTACTGGTAGTATAAAGCTTTGAAAACCTTCCCATTAACATTTGAAATAATTTAAAATATTTAGCACCATCTAAATGCGTGGGTGGCACTGTGGGTTAAACCACAGAGCCTAGGACTTGCCAATCAGAAGGTCGGTGGTTCGAATCCCCGCAATGGGGTGAGCTCCCATTGCTCAGTCCCAGCTCCTGCCAACCTAGCAGTTCGAAAGCACATCAAAGTGCAAGTAGATAAATAGGCACCGCTCCGGCGGGAAGGTAAACGGCGTTTCCGTGCGCTGCTCTGGTTCGCCAGAAGCGGCTTAGTCATGCTGGCCACATGACCCGGAAGCTGTATGCCGGCTCCCTCGGCCAATAAAGCGAGATGAGCGCCACAAACCCAGAGTTGGTCACGACTGGACCTAATGGTCAGGGGTCCCTTTACCTTTACCTTATCACCCATTCCAAATCCTGTAAGATGAAGGCTCTGCTGTTCAGTGTTTAATATTCAAAAACTATCTGAATTTAAAAGCAGTTCAGCCTTTTTAACTGGAACAACAGACACAACAGTTGCTAACAATCCTCAACTTTAGATTGATGACTTTCCTATCAATTACCGGTATGTACTGCATTTCATTATATTTATCTCTTGCCTATTCTAAACTTAAGAGTAGCACCCCATAAGATGACCTAAAGCCATCTAGCAAAAGCCAATCCACCCTTTATGCCACAGGTATAGATGCAACATGTATATTTGCAAAGGCAAACATCATTAAAGCGTCAAGGGGATACTGTGTTTGTAACCACACAGGGACACAAGCCAAGAGAGTCTCAGTTGGTCAGGGCTGCACTACACCTTTTGAAATGTACAAGATTTTCACAGCTAAGAGTTCCAAAACATCATCCCCCCCCCAGCCATTCAACCCCAATAACCTAAACAGCAGGATCTGCTTGGCTTCCTTAAAAAGTAGCAGGTGGAAGAGAAGAGAGTGCATTCCCTGTATTTAACAACTGGTGCTGTCCCGATATGGCCGCTAGATGACAGAGACATACAGAAGCCAACGAGAAAAAGAACAATCCAGGAAACAATATTCCCATAAATGCTAACGAAACTGGAATGGGTGAAAAGAGCCAAGAGGTGTGGACAGCAGCAAAGGATACACATAACTACAGCGCGTATTTACACAAACAGCATTGGAGTGTTTCCCTGAGGCTGGGAACCTTCGGGTCACACATACCCCCCCCAGCTTTGCGTCCCAGACCAAAGGGCCACCCACCTCGGGACACCTCCATCCATCCCACCCACCCACCGGACCTCGTCTTCCTGACAACACAAGGTCGCGAAAGGGGGACCGAGAAGAAAATTAAGCCATCCTGAGTGCACAATCCCTGCGAACAACTTCAGTGAAGGGGGAAAGAAAACGCCTACCGACGACATAGCAGGAGAGGAAGGGAGAAGAGGCCGTAATGGGAGGGGGTGTCTCCCATCATCCCCCAACCCCTCAGTCTGAAGCTGTGAATGCCTCTCAGTCCACAGGTAAAGCGGGGAGGCACTGAGCTCACAGGCTGGAGGTGGGGGAGAGGGAGGGGAGAACGGAATCCCCTTCCCCTTCGAAGGATATAGGGCAGGACCCCACCCACCGCACCCCCTCCCTCCCCCTAAGCGAGGCTGCTGCACCTGCTGCCAGCCTTCCCCTTCTCGCCGCCCACCCTTCGCAAGCCAGGCCTACCTTGAGCTCTCCGCCCTGCCTTAGACGCCCCCTCCCTCGGCCTCGGCCTCGCCGCAGGCCCAGAAAGAAAAGCCTTCTTTCCCCCACCCCGCCCCCGCGGGCCCAGCTCCTCTACCGAGGCAGCCCGAAGAACACACAGCAAGCTCCTCACCAGCTAGAAAGGCGACGGCTCCTCGCCTAAGATGGCAGCCAGTCCAAGTCCAACCTGAGGCGGCTTCTGTCCAAAGTCAGGCGCGCGAAAGACGCACGCGCACAACAAAGGCGGAAGGAGAAGGAGAAGCGAACGGGCGCGAGGCAGAAGGCGGGAGCCGGGAGCGACGAGGAGGAGGAGGAGGAGGAGGGCGGAGGAGTACGCAGACGCAGGGGAAAATACAGTCAGGACTACAATTCCCAGCATGCCGTGAGAGAAGCCCGGCGCGCTCCGATTGGCTTCTCAGCGAGAGAAAGGGCTGGTTCAGTTCCACTCGCCAATGCCTGGCTTTCTCATTGGCTCTCGCTTTTGTTTCTGTTTACTCGAAAAGAAGAGGTGGGTTGGATCCAGGGGAAAGGGCTTCTACAGGTTTCGTCCTGTTCTTAAGGTGGTGCTTGAAGGCTGTCAACTCTGCAGTTGAGTTTAGCCAATTTCTGTTTCGAACTGTGGGGGAAACCGCTGTGGTTGACACGTGCCCCTGACTCATTTGCAAAAAACAGCAAGAGTCCTGGGGACTTAACACATTTATTATGGCACGAGCTTTTGTGAACCACGGTCCGTGCATCATGTTCTGATTTATAGGGGACCCTGTCCTCAATGTTATTTTCTTTTAAGTACAGTATTATATAAACACACAATTACAAGTACAGAAAACAGTGCAAGCATTAGGCTGACCTTCGCCCAGTTATCTGTTGCTGTGGTGGAAGGTAACACTGTAAGGAATTTATTTTATAGAATTTCCAGTTGGTTTGCTAAGGTCAGCTCTGAAATCTTCGTGTCAGGAGTGATTTGTGAGATCACCCCGGGGCTCAGAAAAACCTGCCCTTTTCCGGTATAATGAAACCCAGCTTACCTTAGCACAGAAGAAGCTGAGTGGCAGTTTCAGGTGATCTGTGTTAACTAATATAAAAATATAGTTTGACTTTTCTCCTTGTTTTAGTTACTTGCCCATCTCTAACTATTTGGATCTGTCATGATGATATCCAAACAACTACTGTATCTGTGAAGAGGTAATGCAAATTTATAATGTATATTGCAAATGTATAAAATTTACATTAAATGTGTTTCTTACAACATACTGACCCATAGTCTTTCAGTAGCTATTTTATATGAATTTGTATGGATGAAAGCAGGATTGTGTTGTTCCCCATACAATGGAATGGATATTTGATGGGACCAAACAGGAAAATAGCCTGTTTTATGCTTTAAGTTTACATCACTGACAGAAAGAGTGAAAAGTAGAGAAGCCCTAACAGCCTACAAAAGTGCCATCTAGTTATAACACAACAGGAAAAAAAGCAGTACAAAGAAGAAAAACATTGGCTAACTGAAGTGCTGTAACTGGAAATCTTAAGGACATGGGAGAGACGGTGTGATATCTCTGGCTTATGTTGTGCAGCTACACCAGTAAAGTTGGCTCTACAAGACAGCGCTACCTTTCCAGGAAGTATCCACCCTGAGAAGTACTGGTGTGCACAGAAAAACAGTTCTGACACATTGATGAATGTCAGTATTTGTAGTGCTAACAAACACCACAGCACAAAGTAGCAACAATACTCCTCCTTTGATCAAGCCCTGCACCTGCCATTCTCCAGATCTCTTATATGTACTGCCTCGGAAGTAACTTTAACACTGTCTATGTGTTGTCTTTTATATAAAGACAAATTCAATGTAGTAATGTAGTGATTAGAACAGATATATTTTATTAGTAAGCAGGCACCACATATATGCACAACATCAATCAACTGACCTTAATATTCTCTGACAATCCTAAGTGACAGACTTGCTCTTAAGATTCTATTCATCTTAAAGATAACTGCAACATCTACAGTATATCCCTACAGTCTGTGTGACAGTTTCTCCTGTAAGTTCCAAAGATCTCTGAAGCCTTGGTAACACTGAGCAGGGCCTTTAGTGTGGCTGTCCTGTTCTGTGGAACAGCATTCCTGTCAATATATGACAGGTATTCATTATCTTCACTTTCCGGATATAAATTAAGACATTTTCCCCCCAACAGGCTTTGCCAGCTGCATAAATGGTTGTTTACCAGAAGTACTGTATCTACTTTGTTGGGGTTTTAGTTTTGTTTTAAATGTAGTTGCTGTGTATTTATGTTTTCCAACTATTTTTAATAATATGCGTAAATCACCTTGAAATAGTTGTTTAGAAGGTGATTAATAAATGAATAGTGATGATGATGGTGGTGGTGATATGCAGTAACATTGTTGGTTTGGAAATTTTTGTGATTTAGTAACAGGACTTAAATGCCTTATTATATACTGCTTGCTATTATTGCATACTAAAACCTCTTCTGCATACACCCAAATTTCTAGGGAATTTTATATGCTGCTTCACTGCCTGTACATTGATTTAAAATGAAACATTGTCTATACAAAGAATTGTGTAAGCATATCAGAGCAGACTTTGGACTTTTTCTCTGAAGACGTGTTATTTCTGCATGACAGAGTTTTGCTTTTGTTCTTTACCATGGTGTTCCTGTTGTACCTTCCTGTTTTTCTTTCCTGGTTTTTTTTCAGCAGACATCATAAGGAAGAGCAGAGACCTTGAAATTATCCATCAGCAGTTGGTGCCTGGACAGTAGATTGAGTAGGCACACAGGTCACCTCAGCGCAGACTGTCTCACTATAGTCAAAACAAAAAAAATTCCTTCCAGTAGCACCTTAAAGACCAACTAAGTTAGTTCTTGGTATGAGCTTTCGTGTGCATGCACACTTCTTCAGATACACTGAAACAGAAGTTACCAGACCCTTCTATATAGTGAGAAGGTGGGGAGGGGTATTACTGCCAATCACCCATTCCCACCACCCTTCTGAGTAATACCCCTCCCCACCTTCTCACTATATAGAAGGGTCTGGTAACTTCTGTTTCAGTGTATCTGAAGAAGTGTGCATGCACACGAAAGCTCATACCAAGAACTAACTTAGTTGGTCTTTAAGGTGCTACTGGAAGGAATTTTTTTTTTTTTTTTACTATGGCAGACCAACACGGCTACCTATCTGTAACTGTCTCACTATAGTAAGATGTATTGAGTTTGTATTTAAATAACAGTAATTCTGAGTTTCCATTTATGCTTATAAATTAGTGTATGCAAACTTAAGCAAATAATTGTCCTATTTTTCTTACAATGCTTTCCCTCTTTTTTGGCAATGTGTAGTTTACTCAGTGCCCCCCATGGGGTACTCAAGGGCACGCAGTACCGGCCCTACTTTTTTTGTTGTTCAAAAGTATGACACTTACTGTAACAACTTCATGGTGAGTACTAGCACTTAGTTTTCTAGGAAAAAACCACTGGTTGTACTTATACCACACAGTGAGACAAGCACTTCTTACATGCATAAATATTCTCTTTTTTACTTTGCTATTATGATGTGATGCTAACATTTTTGACATAACTTGAGTATAAAAACCACAGTAACTCTACATCATAATATATAGTCAAATAAAATAAAATCATTCATTATCGCACCTCTGTCAGATTGGTACTTTTGATTGGTGCTGCAGCAACAGTGCATGAAGACTGCTGCAATCATCTTCTTTACCAATTGTGAGATGGGTGAAGTGTGAAACCTTCCCACACAATATGAAACATAATTATACTTCATCCTTGATCTGAAGGAGTAATCTCTGTAGCTGTGATTGAATTTGCACTTCCACATGTTCCCGAAGTTGCCAGATGTTCTTGTGCAATTTCTTGATGATTAGACTTGAATAGCAAGATTTCAGGCTGGCAGATTTAATATTATGCTTCCTAAGTGCTTCCTGAAGAACCAGGAACAGAAGCAAATGGATAAAATATTGGCTTTGAACGCAGGAATGTCAGATTCATATTTTCACTCAGTCAATTATTTATGCAGGTGGTTTTGGGTAAGTTTGTTTTGTAGAACTTATCATAATTCAATAAATGATGTAGAGTTGCTATAAAAATTAAAAGAGGTAATGACTACAAAGCACTTTCTATATCAAAATGTTGAAATGTTGATTAATAGAGTGTGCAGTTCTTGTTTACACTCCCTCTTCTTTGTCTTAGTCCAAACATGTTTGACTTATAGCAGGGATGTCCAACAGGTCGATCGCGATCTACTGGTAGATCCCCTGGAGGTTTTGGTAGATCACGGTTGATCGCTGGCTCCCTTTCCTCAGCCAAGTTTGAGAACATGCTGCCACCCAAAAGAGTGGGCAGATGCTTATTAACTCTCACATTTTAAATTCCATTTTAGCTACTCCTGCTCACTATCAGATGAGTCAAAAGAGAAAATAATAGGCCTTGCGATACATAGTAAAGCTGTGTATTCAGGACAGAGGTGATTATCATTTCCTGAAGAACAAGTAAGGTGATTTGAAAACATAGGTAATTAGATTGATCTGGTTATTATAAATATGTCAGCAATGATCAGATCTCCAATGCACAATTTGGAAGATGAACAAAAAAAATCTCAGTTATCTAGGAGGGGAAATGACGCCATCTAGAATCTATGTTGCTTTCAGAGGCCTCAACCAATTAGTATCGTGCGGTGAATTTTTTCGAAGGGGAACAGTTAGAGCCAGACATCAGTTTATGAGGACCATGGGGGGTGGGGAACACTACACGCATGATTTCATGACGGCCTGACATGGTGCATGTGAGCATTGTGCCTCCCTTCTTAAGCTGGGCAGAAGCTTCCTGGGCTTTGGGAAGGAAGCACCAGGCTTTAATACTCTAATTTACCAGGAACATTTAAAGAATTAGCCTGGTCCCCCTAGTCTACTGACTGCACGCCACTGTTACCAATTCATTTGACAAAGGGCCTAATCCAAGTCCACATGAGAGAACCTCCTTTCTCTCTCAAGGAAAGGAGAAGAGGGATTTCTCATATTGCCCTTCTGAGCTTTGGAGATCTCAGCAATGAGAAACTGCTCATTTCCGATTCCTAGTTGGGAGAAGAGAGAAGGTGGGTCCCCTGTGGCATGCTGCTGAGCTTCAGGAGATTCAGAATCACTCTATCCTGAAGCAATATAAATAATACACACATGTATAAAGGTAAAGGTACCCCTGCCCGTACGGGCCAGTCTTGACAAACTCTGGGGTTGTGCGCCCATCTCACTTAAGAGGCCAGGGGCCAGCGCTGTCCGGAGACACTTCCGGGTCACATGGCCAGTGTGACATCGCTGCTCTGGCGAGCCAGAGCTGCACACGGAAACGCCGTTTACCTTCCCGCTGGTAAGCGGTCCCTATTTATCTACTTGCACCCGGAGGTGCTTTCGAACTGCTAGGTTGGCAGGCGCTGGGACCGAGCAGCGGGAGCGCACCCCGCAGCAGGGATTCGAACCGCCGACCTTTTGATCAGCAAGTCCTAGGCGCTGAGGCTTTAACCCACAGCGCCACCTGTGTCCCATACACACATGTATACACATTTCCAAAGTGTGATTGAGACCTGATCTTTCCTAGGATAAACCCATCCATCTAATTATTTATTTCAAAAGATTTTTATTCTTCCATTTGATGAAATGATCCTCAAGGCAGTTTGCAATAGATTGTAATAACACACACACACACACACACACACAGACAGACAAACCCACACAACTCAGAAGCCCATTTTTATTGTCTACACTTATATTCCCTCTTTCCTCCAAGGAGCTCAAGACAGCATAGATTATATTATTCCCTCTCCGTTTTATTCTCACAACTACCTTGTGAGATCGGCTCAGAGATGGTGATGGACCCATGGTCATGCACTGAGCTTCAGTGGAAGCCTGGTCTCCCAGGTCCTCATCTGACAGTCTTATCACCCTGGCTTAGCTTCCTGGCTGATGGCAGAGATCAAAATGTGCTTTCCTTTAAGCTTTTCAGCCCTAGGGCAACTGGAAGTTGGAAGAGAGTATCCTTTCTGACAGGTAGGCAAGCAAGGTCCCTGCAATTGTTCCTTCTCTGGTTGATGGATGGGGCCAGATTGATCTCTGCTTTGCCATGATGTATTTCTTGGAAAGGTGTGCAGCCTCCCGGTGGTCCTTGGTCCCCTCGTCAATGTTGCTTGAACATGCTTCCCTGTCATCCTCCATGTTCTGTGGCATGTGCAGAGGACTTCCAAAAAAGAATGGTGACCCACAAATTATGGGAAGCCAGAAATGTGCAGACCTCTGATTTTATGGATGTCTGTCACACTGTCAGTTTCATCATGATCATCCCCCCAGCCTAGGGTGTTTTGGGCTTACTTAGACCAGAGACGATCTATGCCATGGTCAATGTACCATCCAGTCTTAACAGTATTCTGGCTTCTGTCTAGCCTGCACGTCCTCCTGCTTAATACTTTTTATTTAGTAACCACTTGAAATTCCAATGCAGAGCTTTCTTTCCTCCAGTGTTGTGTCTTTTTTTATTGTAAACCTGAGAGCAGGGACTGTCTTACTACTGATATAAGATACCTATTTCTTTCATCTCAACCCTGCACCTTCAGCAGTGCTAAGAAGAATAAGTCCCCTTTGAGCATTATTACAGGGTAGAAAAGAGGATGCAAATTTAGAAGTGCAGGAGTGGGGGTGGTAGAATAGGAATAGTTTTTTCCTCTCTCTCATCTTTTTGAAAGCCCACATCACCACACACTCATGTGAATAGGTAACAGAAGGTACAGAGCCATGTCTCGCACCATTTGCTTAATTATCCATGCTTCTAGAATAATTAACAGCTATATTTATACACATCATTCCAGCAACTCCAGTTCTTACGGGACTTTGGCCATAAGGCTATTATTCAATATGGGGCCTTTTGCCAATTATTTTTATAGATTTTCCAAAGTTTAACCCAATTATACAAATTATACCCAAAATAAAAAAGCAGTATATTGCTAGTTCAGTGGCTGCTGCTGATTTATAAATGGTACATTAGTCTAACTGAACTGGCAATATTTTGCCCTTTTATTCTGTGATAGGTTTACTGATTTATTTATTTATTCTGCGATAGGTTTACTGATTCCACATATTTGCAAATTACAAACTAAAAGTGAAATGTGCTTAACATATTAAGAATTATTCACTATCAACACTGTACTTGTAACAGAAACTGTATTTTGATTATAAGTTGGGGGGGTTACTATTACCACAGTGCATTAGATGTGGTTCTATCACATTATTTTTCTCCAGAAATTAATCCAAAGAAAGTTATTATCCAACTGAAAGGCAAATTTTCTTTCCCAAGGTTATAGAATATATCATATCTGCCCTCTGCTGGGGAGTTCCCTTTATACGTCTACAGATAACACACTCAGGAGCAAACAATGTATAACGCTGAAAACATCTTTATGAACCACATGGGCAGATCCATGCTATACATTTAAAGCAGACTCAATGCATATTTAAAGCACATGGCTTCATGCAAGGAAACTCTAGTTTCTTATGAGTGCTGGGAAAGGTAGCTCTGAAGGCTGCAACATGCAGGGTGGGAAGTTTAATTATTTTCCTCACCCACTGTAATCCTGATGCCAATTGCCTCCCTGCCAAACCTCCATGGGAACTTTCCTTCTGAAGCTAATAGCAGCAAATGTGGGAGGCAGGATTTCATTGGGATCGCAGCAGAGAAGAAAATGGCAAATGCTCCCTCCCCATTGGCTGTGGCCCTGATGTCAATCAGGCCCTATCCACCTGCTATTAATGTACAGTATAGATTATCTATGAGCAGAATAACACAAGGCTTGCACTTGCCCACCTGCTTAGGAAATTATGTTTGTAAGAAGCAACCGTTAAATTGACCAGATAAGTGTGGATATTGCTGTAAACTGGGATGGAAGGGAATACTCTAGATGTCATCTGAGGGATCTCTCAGGGCCCTGCGATTCTTGGTTCTAAGACTGAGCTTTGTTCAGAAGAGGCTTAATAGGAACATGCACAACAAACAGAGATTAGCTTACGGTCACAGTGCAGTGACCAATGAGTCATGGCTTCCCCAAAGAATCCTGGAAATGTAGTTTGTTAAGGGTGTTGAGAGTTGTTAGGAGGATCCTGTTCCCCAAAGAGAGCTATAATTCCCAAAATGGTTTAGCAATTAATCCCTTTTCCCAAGGGATTAATTGAATTGAAGCAGGGACAGAGATAATGTATCCAAACAATTCCCAGCTTCCATAACAAAGTATGCTTCCCAAAATTCTTGGCTGTTAAAAATGGTCTAATACTGCTTTCAGTGTATAGTGCAGAAAGGGCCCCTATATGTCAGAAATAAAGTTTCTGTCCTAGCCACACCTTCTCAGTGGCAGGATATTTTTATGGGGATGGAATGGTTGGTGTGTTTTTACAGAATCTTCAAGGGAACCACCCTCCCTTGTCATCCGAAGTGGTTTCGTCCATAAAAAGGTTTGCAGCAAAGTAAGAAATCGGCCTAAAAAATAGAAACTCAGGGAACCACAGTAAACACCCAATTAGAAGACAGATTCAAAAGCCTTTCTAATAATTTTATTGGGCCTGGGGGAAGCTGTTATCCTCACGTTTCTACTCCTCTCGTGGTTATCTCCAGATAAGCACGGCTCGCGTAAAAAGAGAAAATGTGATGGCAAAACAAAATTAAATAAATATAAATCCAGCCAATATAAACACATGGTGCATTACTTAACTGCCTTGGCTTGGTGTGCCTGCATGGGATTGGTTGTTCCAGGGGGCAGTAAATGGACTCATGATCTGAGCTGGCAACCTGCACATTACCAGCAAGTAGGAGACATAGACGATTACGCTAAAAGAGCCTCTGGTGCTTAAGGTACAATGCAGTATAGCAGACATATAAAACCTAGTGTCGTAATAAATATCTATATTGCAGGACTCAGCATGACCCCACCAGGGATTGCCATTGCATTTGTGGCTTAGTGCAGGACAAAAGGGCTGAGCAAACAAAGCACATTGTTATTGCACATGTGAACATAACTATGTGACTCATATATAAAATGTGGGAGGGCAAAGCTGAGCCTGGTATATTAAGAACAGTTGTGGAGTGACAAATGTGCTCAAAACCATGATCTTATACATATTTCCTTGATGGCATCCTTTTTTGTTTTCTTTAGTTTAGTCTCAGGAACTGTTCTGGACTTGACAATCACTGCATCTCACTGTTTTCATAATGCTGTAAAATGTTTTCATAATGCTGGAGATCTTGATGTTGTCCCAAGACGTGAGAAGAGTAAGGTTGTTGTAATCCAGGGCACATTTACTTCCAAATAAATATACACATCACTGAGATGCACAGAAAAGAAACCATAAAGCACAGCTTTTGTCAATCACTCTACTACCAAGACAGAGGAAGCTGTGCCTTGTGAAATATTCCCACTTCCCTTAAAAATAATAATAGTTCTTTTGGGGACTGAATCTGGGAATCTTAGGCCATGATAATTCATGGGAAACATATGGGCACAGGCCATGAAAACTTCAAAAGGTAAAAAAGAGCATCTTTCACTGTCTTAGCAAAATTTTATTTTCAACTGGATTCCTTTGATCATTCAAAGGCAAGTCTCTGGGCTGGGTTCACTAAATCAAACAAACAGCACTTCCAAGCTATCACTGACGTGACAGTCTCTCTTCTCAAAGCTGCATGCCTTGATCAATCAAGGATCACAGCAAAAGTTGGGCAGGATGGGCTGCAGTTCAGCAGACCACCTGCTTTGCCAGGACTAGTTCAAGACAGGTTCCTGAGGCAAACCACAAAATGGCACTCTTCCTCCCACCAGGGAAGACGTGGTGAGTGAAAATCTAAATCAGGAGCAGAGAGGATGGGATAAAGATCTGTGCTGGGATGTGTTGTCCCTGCGGATCCTGCCATCCAAGCTGGTCGCCTCACCTTGTCTCATGGCTGGGCCGGCCCTGAGCTCTGCATATCTGCTCCAATTCCTGGCATCTCCAGGTGAGACTGAGCAAAAGATTCCTGCATTGCAGGGGGTTCAGCTGTTTCCCAAATTTGGTCTCCAGCTGCTTTTGGACTACAATTCCACTCATCCCTGACCACTGGTCCTGCTAGCTAGGGATGATGGGAGTTGGGTCTGCAGCTGTTTTCAGAGTGAAATTTGGGAAACACTGGGTGACTCTTGTGATCCTTTCCAACTCTACAGTTCCACGGTCTGAAACCCCGGAAAGCTCCTGCCAGTAGAAAATGCTGAGTTCATAGGCGGATCAATGGTCCATTTCGTCTCCTCTGTCGCTGAATCTACTCTCGTGCTTCTCACCGCGGCTACCTCGGGAGATCCCTTTCTCAACCTCTGAAAATTGGAGGCTGCCTACGCATAGCTGTCAACTTCCCCTTTTTAAAGGGAAATTCCTTTATTCCGAATAGGATTCCTCGCAAGAAAGGGGAAAAGTTGACAGCTATGTGCCTATGCCCTGGAAGGAGAGGCACCCCGAAATAAAAGCACAGCTGAAACCTCAGGACGCGGAGGCGGAAGAGCCGTTCCCCTCTCCCTCCGCCCACCGGCGCGGAATCCCCCATCCAAGGCCCGGCGAGCCGCCGCCGCCGCGCGCTTCCTGTTCCTCTGCGCCTCCCGAGGCCGCGCCCCCTCCGTGCCCTACAAGGGGATTGGTGGAGGCGGCCTCGTACATTTGTCAACCTGGGCGAGTCTATTTAAAGCCTGCATTTTGCCGCCAGTGGCTTCTCGCCGCCTCTCGCCTCTCGCTCCCGCGCCCCTCCAGCCGCAGAAGCGCCAGCATGTCCGACAAGCTGCCCTACAAAGTTGGTAAGGGAGCCTCGTTGCATCTTTTTGTGGGTTTTGATTGCTCTCTGTGCCTGCAGAGAGCGAGCGAGCGAGCGAGCGAGAAAACTAGCGTGCTCCCGGTTTTCATCGGGGGTGGCTGGGCCTGGAATGGTGCGTTTTCTGCCATGTTTTCCCCTCTCTCTTTTCTTCGTCGTGATGTTTTATAGGCAAATGATTTTTTTTGCACCGTTTTCATTGTTCTCGCTCCACTCCCGCAACCATTTTTTAAAAAAGTAGAATTTGCAAATAATAATGATGAAGCTAAATGTTATCCCCCCTAGCCCAGTTCTGGTGTGCAGCGAGGGATTATTTTTTTCTCTCCTTCCCGTAGTCCAAAATGGACTTTGGCTTAGCTAGGCTAGCGTGTAATTTCTGAGCAAACTCCATGTGGGCTCAGGAGAAAGGTCTGCTTCTGGGAAATGTAGTCCCTCTGATCATTCGGCAGAAGGTTTGTTTCTTGGTCGTGGAGCCGCGAGGACTGCATTTCCCAGAATGCTCTCGGGGACCATGCTGTCAAGCCGTCGCTGCTGCTTCCCTGCGTTAAGCACGCTGCAGGTTTCTATGAATCGCCCCTGCTTAGGGAGAAGCCTGGCTATTTTGAAATACGTGGGTAGATCCGTCAGAGATAGAAGGGATTTTTGGAAATGGGGAAAAAAAGCCCACCCCGTTTCTCCAGTCGCGTACAATAAAATGTTTCGCAACGTCATAATCTGCTACCTTTGCAGAAGGAGATTAAAACTAGGGCAGAGGCTTAAAGGGAAAGTTGTGCAATAGTATGACTACGTCAGAATATCAGGCTCTGATATACGTTAAGAAGATCCGCCCCCCCACACACATATTTTTAGTTTGGGCTTTCCCCATCTTGGCCTCTTCTAGAGATGCTTAGTGTATGTTCTGAAGACAGCTGAAACAATGATCCACAGGCAGAAGGCCTGTCATGTGCTTAAATGAGAACTGAAAAATGAAGCTATTGTTGTACAGTGGTACCTCGGGTTACATACACTTCAGGTTACATACGGTTCAGGTTACAGACTCCACTAACCCAGAAATAGTGCTTCAGGTTAAGAACTTTGCTTCAGGATGAGAACAGAAATTGTGCTACGGCAGCAGCAGGAGGCCCCATTAGCTAAAGTGGTGCTTCAGGTTAAGAACAGTTTCAGGTTAAGTACGGCCCTCTGGAACGAATTAAGTACTTAACCCGAGGTACCACTGTACTGAGAAAATGTGCAAAAAATATCTAGGTTTCACCATGCAAATCAATGGGATTCACTGTAGCGGGTCACCAAAAGATCTTGCTACTCAGTTACAAGAACCTGACGTGTGCTAAAGTTAGCTATCTTATGCCAAAGTGTGAAGATCTTAAAATTGCCCTTTCTCTATTTTCCATTCAAGTATTGAAGTATCTGAAGTTTGGGTAGGGCAGGGGGGAAAACAAGACATCTCAGTTCTATTCAAGGTTAATGCTGGCATCCCAGTTACGCATTAAGCGGTTTGCATCAGCACTTTTGTTTCTCTGCCACTTCAAAGGCTTCATGTCACTTACCTGATGCAACATTTGTCAGTCTTTTCTGTGTTCATTCCCACAAGAGTCTCTCATAAGATTATGACACACAATGTAGTTAGGTAAGGTAAAAGGTAAAGGACCCCTGGATGGTTAAGTCCACTCAAAGGCGACTAAGGGGTGCGGCGCTCATCTCGCTTCAGGCCTAGAGAGCCAGCATTTGTCCACAGACAGTTTTCTGGGACATGTGGGCAGCATGACTAAACCCCTTCTGTTGCAACGGAACACTGTGAGGGAAGCCAGAGCGCACGGAAATGACATTTACCTTCCCGCTGCAGCGGTACTTATTTATCTACTTGCACTGGTATGCTTTTGAACTGCTAGGTTGGCAAAAGCTGGGGCAGAGCAACAGGAGCTCACTCTGTTGTGGGGATTCGAACTGCCAACCTTCCAATCAGTCAGGACCCCACTTTTTTTGGCCTTTGATTTGTGCCTTGGTCTAACAGAAACGGGCACAGACAGAAGCCTCTGAACTACAAAGGGCAGCAAATGCTGCTGAGAAGACAAAATTATTTAGGTTAATGAAATACTAGCAAGTGCTTTCAGAAGACAACAAAGGTATTAACAGTGCCAAATCCTGCCTAAGGTTCTTTGATATGTTGTGATGAAATAGTGCCCAGTGGGATGGGTCAAAGTCGCAGATCATAGTGGGGCTGAAATGTGTCCGCTGCCTTCCCCGACCCTCACCACCTACTCAAACCTTTGTTTCCTTAACATTTGGCTGCCCATTTATTCAACCACCTTGGTGAAGTTTTGGCTTATGGTTGCCAGTTCTACTTACTGAATTATAGTTACTAGAAATCACTGCAAAGTGTGCTTGCCCTACTATACCATGGGGTTTATTTTGGGGTTTTTTTGTTATAGCCCTCCCATCTTTTAGCTCTACCATCTGATTCAGCAACTTGCTAATGTTGTCAAATTTATAGGGTTCTGTGAAGCCCTTCAATAGCGCTTCTGCAGGAGGAAAAGTTGACATTGCCATGCACATTCTTTTAAGGGTTTGTGGGTGGCACTGTGGGTTAAACCACTGAGCCTTTTGGGCTTGCCGATCAGAAGGTCGGTGGATCGGATCCCTGCGACGGGGTGAGCTCCCGTTGCTCGGTCCCTGCTCCTGCCAACCTAGCAGTTTGAAAGCACATCAAAGTGCAAGTAGATAAATAGGTACGGCTCCGGCGGGATGGTAAACGGCGTTTCCGTGTGCTGCTCTGGTTCGCCAGAAGCAGCTTAGTCATGCTGGCCACATGACCCGGAAGCTGTATGCCAGCTCCCTTGGCCAATAAAGCGAGATGAGCGCCGCAACCCCAGAGTCATCCGCGACTGGACATAATGGTCAGGGGTCCCTTTACCTTTTATGTCTCCTTAGAACTAAGTCCCACTGATTCCAGTGGGGCTTCTTCCCAGGTCTGCAGCTTTACTAGATCTAGATCAGAGGTCCTTCTAGCTAGTATTCTGTTTCCAGCAATAGCCAGGCGGGTGCCTCTACGAAGATAACAGGCAGGATACCTTGAACTTGGACAGTAGACAGAACCAAAGGAAGTAGATGTGCACTCAAGATCTTTGCAGAAAAGAAATATGTGGGGTAACTTTATGAGATCTTACTAGCAGTGCACATATTCTTCTGTTCACTCTTTTGGAACATGTAGGCAGCAAGGTGTTTTAGTGCTGCAGATCTATAAGGTCATGGCCACACAGAATGACAGTAAAATGTATGCCCACCAGTGTCAATGATGGATGTATCATACTACCTTTAGCTTTTTTAGGAGCCAGCTTTTATTGTGGATGTTTGCACCTGAAAGGCTTTAAAATGGGATCTTGTTCATATATTTTATGAGATTTCTCTGAATATTTGTTTCCTGTGCTCTGCTGGCTGGCTGTACCCTTCTTTTAAAAAAAGATTTTTAAAGATCTAAGTGCTTGGCAAATGCGTTTTCCTGTACTTTCTGCAAGATTAGCATGTGGTGTAATACAAGCTAAGTGGTGCTGTGTCATAAAGGTTTAATGTACCAGTGTTTGGAAAATGAAAGCTATATTTAGTTGCAAAGAACTTATGGTTGGGGTTTATCTTGCTCTTAGTTCTTTTAGAGCTGACAAATGCCCTCAGTCTTAAATGTATTCCTTGCAGAATGTTGCAGTTCCATGGAATGGTTCTCCCTCGGCCCTTATTCCAGAAGCACCTTGCTTCAAAGACTTTACAGAAGAAATTGCCTGGAAATGATTTCTTGTAACTTAGAGAACATTACACCTAAATCGGATTACCTGTATATTATTTTTTATTTTATTTTTTGTAAAACAGAGGTAGAATTTTATAAATCTCTTAGCATAGTATAACACAGTGTATGCATAAGCTCTTAACCAAAAGGTTTCAAGAGAAAATGAACACTACTGCTCCTCTCTCCCAGCTGCTGCCAAATGTCTCTCTTGATAGCTTCATAGCAGTTGTGCTGCTGCTGCTAGTGGAGAACCTGAATGAACTACAGTTTCATGAATGCCTGTTCCAACCACCTGTTGCTCCTTATGCTTATAGCTGACATCAGCCTTGCAGAATGGGGTCGCAAGGCCCTTGAAATTGCTGAGAATGAGATGCCAGGGTTGATGAAGATGCGGGAGATGTACTCTGCAGCAAAGCCGCTGAAAGGTGCTCGGATTGCTGGTTGCCTACACATGACTGTTCAGACTGCAATTCTGATTGAAACTCTGGTGGCGCTGGGTGCGGAGGTAAGCATGTTTTGGATTCCTTCTTTAAGGAAGAGAGAGAAAGAAGGAACCTCATTGTTGTTGGCTAAAGTGGAACAAAATGGCCCAGACAGTATTTGTTCAATATTTTTAAGAGAAATGGCAGAATAAAAAACAAAACAAAACACTTCAACAAAAAATTAACTTGTGTTTTCCTTAGTAAAGAGGACTACTGAGCCATACCAAATGGAGCATTTTCATGCATCGCGTTTAAGTAAAGCCACAGACTTTGAACACAGGTCTTTCGTAGGCATGGTTAGCCATTAAGTGTCAAAGTATAGTTGGAGTTGTGTAGCTGTTGAATAAATAGCCAGTGCAAGAGCCAGATCAGTACTGTGGCATGTGGTTTTTTAAAAAAGCTTTTCGCCCCTCCTGCAGCTCCAATCCCACTTTTGGGCTTCTTCTGCCCTGGCTATTTGTTAAACAAAAAAACAGGTGGACCAATCTGGCAGCCTCTAGATGTTGATTGGCTTCAGTTCCCATCATTCTTGATGTTAGGCATGCTGGCTGAGGTGAGTGAAAGTTGGAGTATGACAACTGGAGGGCACCAGGTTAGGGAAGGCTGAGCTAGGCAATATCGAACTATGTGGAAGTCACTTGGAGTTTGTTCCTGATCATGCTTCAGAGCAGTCATAGTTGGCACTGAGGAAGCACATTGGGGAGTACCTCATTAGAGCAGCAGCGCTGGCTGTAGGGATTTAGACCTGCTGTTGTTTTTCTGGTGTAATGGAAGTTCCATCTCCCATAAGGATTCTAGCAGTGGTAAGAATAGATTTTCTCCTCACCTGAAGTGTAGGTTGAGAGCCAGCAGTAGAGACCCAGTGTGGTGTAGCGGTTAAGAGTGGGAGACTCGTAATCTGGTGAACCGGGTTCGTGTCTCCGCTCCTCCACATGCAGCTGCTGGGTGACCTTGGGCCAGTCACACTTCTCTGAAGTCTCTCAGCCCCACTCACCTCACAGAGTGTTTGTTGTGGGGGAGGAAGGGAAAGGAGAATGTTAGCCGCTTTGAGACTCCTTCGGGTAGTGATAAAGTGGAATATCAAATCCAAACTCTTCTTCTCATTAGACACATTGAAATTGAAGACGTTGCGGTCATTGATTCCAATAGGTCTGCTATGAGTTTGACTTTGAATACCACCTGCAGTTTGCTGGGGGATTGCATGTGATCCTGAATTCTGTTCACCTGCAACCCAGTTTGCACACAGGTATATTTAGATGCCAACTTCCCAGCATTGCTGTCATGTTGTTGACTGCCCACCCAACCCATGAAGAAGCAAATCCGAAAAAGGACATAGAATTCAATTTCATATCGGGTTAATAAAATCTTGATTGGACCTTGAAAGGGGGGGGGGGACATCCAAAGCTTCAGTTACATCCTGATATTTAGCAGATGCATTTTAGAAAGGTTTTCTTTCGATGCGGGTAATGGTTCCCAAATCTGATTAAGCCTCAATTTGTAAATAATTGTTTCCTGTTTCTTTAAATTGTTTTGCCTTTTAAACGAAACATGCAACAGGGAAGTAAAAAGGGTTTGGACTTGCTTTGTTATCTCTGTAGAGGAAGGTAGGCAAAAACCCCTTATGGTTTCTGGATATATTTTGATTTCTTTTGCAGGTGCAGTGGTCCAGCTGCAATATTTTCTCCACCCAGGATCATGCTGCTGCAGCTATTGCCAAAACCGGGGTTCCTGGTAATATGTTGCTTTGATAACATTTTAACTCTTGTCTGTTTCTTTTGCTCGGTCCAGCCCAATGACTATCAAAGAATGTAGCTTAGAGGGGTGAATTTGCCAGGCTAGCACCAGAGCAGAAGAAATGCGCCTGAGAGTGATTTCTCATTCTGTATGCAGTGCTGACAAGGCAGAATTCTTTTGGTGTATCATCCTAGCAAAGGAAAACTGTTGGTGAGAAATGGCTAAGCAGGCTGCTGCTTATAGTTCATCAAAAAGAATGAAAACGTAGATCGAGGTAGGGAATCTGCAGCCCAGGAACTAAATGCAGCCCTTGGGGCCTCTCCAACTGGCCCTAAGACTCTCCCCACTGCTACACCCCTCACTGACCCAATTCAACCCCCAAGGGTTTTGCCTGGCTGGAGTGCTTCTTGGACTCTGAACATGACTTATTTGCTAGGATGGAGGATAGAGGTGGGGGGGGGGCGTGTGTGTGTGTAGAAACTAGCCTACTGTACAAAGGTAAAATTTACACTCATTGCTTCCCCACTGTTGCCCTGCCTACCACTGGCAAGTGGTATTTGGAAGATTGCTCAGAAGGAAATGCATCCCTACCAGTGAAAAATGTTTCTCACTCTTGATTTAGGTCACAGGCAAAGTTTTTGTGACTTGGGCCAGTTCACGGTCCCGCAGACGCTGAGGTGGGCCAGAGTGTGCGCATGCGCAAGACCATTTCCTGCTCTCCTTCCAGCGTGGAGGAGGCGTGCGCAGCTTCCCATTGGTTGCAGGAGCTTCCTGCAGCCAATGGGAAGCTGGCTAGTGTCGTGGAAGGCGGTTCCCGCTCTGCTCCAGGCCGCTTTAGCGCGGTGCACGAGAGCCAACTGGGCGGGTGGCGGGGGTCCATGGGCCAGTTAAATGACCCCCAGGGGCCGCTTGTGGCCCATGGGCCTTTGGTTGCCGACCCCTGATGTAGGTTATAAGTTGCGGGATTAAAGTAGCTCTCTAAGTACAGAAAGCTTACCCTAAGGAGTACAGTGGTACCTCGGGTTACATATGCTTCAGGTTGCATACGCTTCAGGTTACAGACTCCGCTACCCCAGAAATAGTGCTTCAGGTTAAGAACTTTGCTTCAGGATGAGAACAGAAATTGTGTTTCGGTGGCGTGGCGGCAGCAGGAGGCCCCACTAGCTAAAGTGGTACTTCAGGTTAAGAACAGTTTCAGGTTAAGAACAGACCTCCGGAACGAATTAAGTACTAAACCTGAGGTACCACTGTACCCTTGACGATGCAGTGTTGTGGCTTTGAAGATTGTACATTCTGTTTAGGAGTTCTGCCTCCTGACTATTTGCTTGAATATACTGTATAGTGAGAGCCCCCTGCTCCCTCTTTGAATGATCTCATTGTATGAAGGCTACTTAACTGTTGATATCTGTCACTGAATAGGGGCTTAGGTAAAGTGGTCTGCTGTTTGCTAGTGCTGCATGTTGGACAATAAGAACATGTCAACGTATTTAAGGATATCTTGGGAATTTCAGCAGGTGCATCTTTGCTTACTCTTGCAAGAGAGTGTCAAACTTCACTTGTCCAAATTGCCTCTTCTACAGAACCAAGAAAGGTACAATCCTCTATCCTGGATGGAGACTTATGAGAAATGGTGATATTCCAGCTATCTAGTTGCTCCCTATTTAGTAGTAGGGGCAGCAGCTTTAAAAATAAAAATAAAAATTATGATCCTCCCCAATTCTAATTTGGTTGCTTAAGGCTACAATCCTTAACACACTTTCTAGAAAATAAACCCTACTGATCTCAATGAAACCTTCAAGTAAACATGGTTAGGATTGTACTGCAAGTTAGTAATGACTTAAGTCTCACAGGTTTAAATTGGGATAAAATATGTCTTAGTCTGGGATCTAACCTGCTGATTATGCATCCTATGGGCTTCATTATAGGCCTCAAAATGTGGAAACATGCGTCTAAGCATCACACCAAAACTAGCAAATTCATCGCAGCATAAGTTGGTGAACCAGATTCTAGTCTATAAGAAGTTGTCAGGCCACAATAGAATTGTTTGGTTTTCAAGTTGCTGCAAGACTTTTGTTGTCTTTGCTGCAACAGGCTTAGGCATGGCTGCTAGTCTGGAAGATGTCAAGGCATGTAAGGTATTTTGGAGGATGAATACTCTGCCTGCAGAAGTGTGAGTCTTAAGAGTTGACGTGTGGAGTGAGGAAAGCCAAAGGGATGTCAACAGTGCTCAATAACTGTACACCATTTTCACGGAAAAGCTGAGATCTTCTTTAGTTGAAGATAACATAGCCAATCTGCCCCTACCTCCTTCAAACCTTTCCTCCAAACCACACCTTTTCCCATGAAGCCTTAATCTTCATACCTGCTGATGCTACACCTAAGTAAGTGTTTATGAAATTTAAGCATACGTACTGCCCCTCTCTCTGTTGCCTCCACATTGTCAATTTAGATTGCAAGCTACTCAGGGCATGGACAGTATGGCATGAAGAGCACCAGCGTGTGAATGTATAAGAAACTGATGGGTTCTGATTAAGGTCTTTAATGTGCATGATTAAGCGGTAAACTCTGCTTCCCTGTTCAGATGTAATTATTTTGATTTCCAGTTTATGCAGAGATGAGTTTCTTGTTGCTTCAAGGGAAGATTGCTGATATAACTATCAGGATAGCACATCTTTTCATTTAGCTCTTGAAACTGCATTCAGTTGAGTGTAGCTGACTTGACTATTAACTTAAGTCTTTTAATTACCTTTCTGTTTAATTACCTCTGTGTTTTAATTGCGCCTCTGTTTTGACTTGTGCCTAGTGTTTGCTTGGAAGGGAGAAACAGATGAGGAATACATATGGTGCATTGAGCAGACGCTCTATTTCAAGGATGGGCAGCCCTTGAACATGATTCTTGACGATGGCGGAGACCTCACCAACTTGGTCCACACAAAATATCCACAGCTCTTGAAAGGTAATTGTATGTGGTCTTGCATAAACATTTAAAATATGTAAAGCGCAATGTAAGAATGAAGGAAGTTGCTTTCCCGGTATGCCCCACGGAGAGCCTCAAGGTCCATAAATAGCAACACCCTAGTGGTTCCGGGTCCTAAGGAAGTTAGATTAGCTTCAACCAGAGTCAGGGCCTTTTCAACTCTGGCTCCGGCCTGGTGGAACATCCTGCCTCATGAGACCAGGGCCCTGCAGGGTCTGATTTCTTTCCTCAGGGCCTGTAAGACAGAGTTGTTCTGCCTGGCCTTTGGCTTGGAGCCAATTTGATTCCCTCCCCCTCTTTCTTTTTCCTTTTTCCTTTCTCCTCCTGTGATGAGGCTGCATTTTAATATTTTAATGTTTCAATATTTTAATGTTGTATTTTAATCTTGTTTTTAAGTTGTATTCATTCAACTTGGTTTTTTTTATTGCTTGTTAGCTGCCCTGAGCCCGGCCTTGGCTGGGGAGGGCAGGGTATAAATAAAAATTATTATTATTATTATTATTATTATTATTTATTATTACAGATCCAAACATTGTCCCATCAAGCTCAGTATTGTCTAAACTGGCTGGCAGTGACTCCCCAGGGTTTCAGTCGGGGAACATTGCCAACCCTATCTGGAGGTGAGACCTTCAGCATGCAAAGCACTTACACTACCACTGAGCTGTTGCCCTTCCTCCTTGAAAGTCCCTAGATAGTTCCCTTCCTCTATATCATGCACATCATGCAATGTGATTGAGGAATGCTATCCAGAGGCACTGTGTGCACTGACCTAATTAGCAATTCTTTCCACTTGAAATTGGTAGAAAAGGCTCTACAAATCAGGCCATCATGCATACGGGCCTCCAGGGAGGAAGTCCACATGATACTACTTCAGGTGTATGGTGGGGTGGATGTGTTCATGCTATAGCACCACTGAGTCACTATCTGGGTAAGTATCTGAACTATCTTGGCAAGGAAAGAGGAGCCCTTCCTACACTTGCCTGCTTCTTGTAAGATTTTGCAGACTAGTAACTTCTGGGTGCTTTGTAGCATGGCTGAGTTAATCTGAAGCAAGCCAACGCTATGAACTGTGCTTTGGAGCAGACTTGTTTCAACAATTCATAGTTAAACCTACCCACAGTTTGTCTAGGTTTGGATGCTTCAGCAAGCTGCAGTTAATCTAAAACAGAAGTGAAAAGTTCCAAACCTTCTCTTCTTCAATGCTCCTGAGGCACACAAGGAGGTGTGAGTCCCTTCCAGTAGCAATAAACAATGTAAAAACATTGTCTATTAAGCCATTACTTTAATAGATGAATTACTAAAGAAATGAAACTCTGACAAAAACATGCTGGCTAAATTGAGCAAGACTGGATACTGTACTCATTATCTGCTAAGCAGAGAATTCAGTGTTTCTGGGTACCCCCACTCACCCTCCTGCCAGTATAACTTGCACATGCTTTCTGCCTTCATGCCTTAACCTACAGAAACCTGTAAGAATAAATGCTGAGATTCTCAAAATATGAGGCAGCCTACCTACCCAGTTTCTGTGATTGTACAGCGGTATAGCAGAAGGATTCACCCTTTGGGATTTTAGTCTGGAGGAAACTGCCTTGTTAGATCAAAATCAATGGATCTTCTTATCTGTATATTTTAGTTACAGTACTTTAAGTGCCGCTGCCGTGGACTTTTTGTGTTTGTGCTAAGGGGCAGAAGCTTTTGGAAACACCAGTCAGACAACATACAGCCAGGAAGTTGCTTGCGTCAAATGGTTGTGCGCTGCGTTTTAGTACCTTTATGAAATCCACCCTCCTGTGTTATTTTCCTTGAAAGAAGAGGCATGTGCTAACTTTGCATATATAAAGTTACGTAAGGAACAAGGTGTTACGTAAGGAACAAGGTGAACATATCAAGACGACACAGCGATTCTTCAAACAGCTCTTGTTTATTCACAGGCCAGAACAGAACTGAACTGAAGGGTTCAGCCAGCCTGCTTATATAGAGCTCCAGTACAACATAACTGTAACAATTTTCTAATACTATCCAATCACTGAACGTCACTTTCGATCCCTTATTTGGATAACTATCTACAGTATCCCCCTGCTGGCCCAGGGTGAGAACTTCAGTACATAACACAAGGCATGGTTAAGATTAAATCAGCATTATTACCAAGCCCCAAGAAGTTACTAGCCTGCAAAATCTTATGAGGAAGTTGAACAAGCATGATAGTAAAAAAGAAGAAGAGGTTGCAGGCTAGAATTGCAACTATGCCTTTTGCACTTTCCTCTTCTCCTGCCACCCTGCCTGCCTTCCCTCTTCTTCCCACTCAACACCAAGCCATAGAGCAGAAGTGGGCGCCTCCCCCCCCACTTTTAAACATTTTCCTACACACAGTGCCACCTGAGCAAGCCCCACCCTCTGCCCAGATTGTTTTGGGGCCTGTGCAGAGTTTGCATGCAATGGAGAAGAGAGCAGAATTGTCTCTAGTTAGCCTCTTATGGATTTTTAAGCCCTGTTGGCAGGATGTAAGTTTCAACAAAAGAGAAATTCACATATAGCTAGGCAGATTTTTTTAAAAGGTGAAAAACGAGTAGCCGTGAGCACTACTGAAAAGTGATTTTTGCAAAAGGCCCACTAGAGGGGGGCATTGCACTTTACACTGCGTTGGGAGCTGAATTCCCCCACCCACTTTGAGGGTAACAAAGTAAAAACATGCTGGAAAATATTTTAAAGTAATATCTGTTTCAACAGAGCAGGGACCATATGACTGTTGGCTAAAGGGCAAAATTCTCCCCATCACATGTCACGGAATGATTAGGGTCCATCCATAGATTTGTCTCTTCATGTAATCTGCTACTGATTGGCTGCATGTGACCATACTGTGCTCCTCTCTCCATCTCATGATCTGCTGCCAATTCCCATTATTTAATAAGACACCAGTGTTTTCTACATTTATATTATTAGATTCATATGCTCCTGCCCTTCAACCTTAAGAGTTCTGAAAGCAGCCTCTCAAACATCTTGAAGGATGCTGATTCATTCCAATCCAGTTTCAGGCCTGGGCTTGGCTTGGAAAGAACCTTAGTCCCACGCTGGCGGATGGCTTAAGCCATGGAATGGATTTGGTGTGCGACCCTGTTAGTTTGCCTGGATCTCAAAGTGACTTCCCGTGTCAGTGAATATAGTGTTTCTCTAGGTTTCCTGGTAGGATTGGCTAAGAAGCAGCGTTTCCAAAGAAAGAGGAGAGGGAATTTTAGACACACAGGGAGACACATTTAAATTTCCCTTGATTAATTGTTATTAATTTAAGACTGTTTTATACCACTTAATACTTGCACTCGTGTATGTGTGTACACTGAGAGAAAGATAACATATACCATATACTCTATCTTTTCTATTTGCGGGTGTTGATGATGAGACCAGGAAGCATTAGGATGCTTCTGGCATGTCCCCATAATTCCTCCTCTCTGGCCATTCTGACATTTGTTGGGTCATTGGAGAGAAGTGGATGACATTGAGGAAGTCCCTGGGATTGCACACAAGGGGAGGAATTCAACATTGTGCTCTTCCAGTGTTCCATCAGCAGAAGCATTTCATCTTGTCAGAAGGAATTATCCTCCTCTTCACTCTGTGTACTGTTCTAGGGTTTCTCTTGACCTCCCCAAGCCAATTTTGGGGAGCCTGATGGGGGGGGGGGTGAATCCCTGTTGCTAAAGCAGAAATCATTGCACAGGGCTTCTGTTGATGGGACTCATTAGGTGAATCCCACCCTAAGTCTTTTTGTTCATTTCTTTTGATCTCACTCCTCATTCCGCCCCCAGCAGTCTCAGACAACTCGGCTGCTCATGATGCTAATGGAAGGTGCTTTGTTAGTTTAGTCTCTTAAAAACCTTAAGCTCGTTTTCCCTCCTTCTCTGTCTATTGAAGATTATATCTGTTCTTTTAAGGTCCCTTTCAGATGCCAATCTTCATCCAGCCACTAGATGGTATTTATGGTCTCTCTCATTTCGAAGGATCCAAGTGTTTGTGTCTTACATTAATCCTGCCAATATAGGTGAAGATACTCTCTGACCTCTGAAGGACTACCTGGTTTTTCTCAAACATCGTGATCCTTGATGGCGAGCATTGCTTGCAGATGGAAATAATCTATTCAATGCAACTCATCCACTAAAATGCCAACAGGACTGCACTTCCGTGGGCGTTTTCTTTGCCTAGACCAACCAGCCTCTTCCTTTCCACTTCTCTGAGGCCCTCTCCTCTGTTTGGTTTAATCCATGGGTTGCTAGTGCAGTACCTGTGGGCTTATCCATTCAGTAGAAAACATTCTTGTTAAATGAGTTTCATACATTTTCTGTCACTGACCCCCCCCCCAATCTCTTGGAGACACTTGTGGAATTGGCAGTAATTCCTGTTTTTTCATTTGCACATGAAGCTGCGCATTAACCTTTGTAGTAGTCATTTTGTTATTTTTAGTAAGCGCCATGTTGTAAATCTTTGTTTTTGTTAATGAGCTGCAGAAATTTTAAGGTTACAGGCGATTTCAGACTTGGCATCTCCCCTGCAAGAAACAGGTGGGAAAGTCTTTCTGGGAGGCCTGGGCCATCTCAGTTATGCATGCATGCATCCCGGCCCTTCACCTCCTTCTGCAACTGTAATTGGATAACTACCAGCTGCCTTTTCCAGAAACAAATACTTAAGCATGACTGTGTTATAAACAACTTAAAGAGCCATTAGGGGAGGGTAGCATTTTTATGCAATACTATCCACTGGCCACTTTCTGTTCTGCTAGGCTGCATTCATATGACTTTTCCCTAACTGTTAAGTTCCCGTATTATATTTGAGCTTTCATGCCATGTAAAAGTCAATTCTGGAACTATAGTACAGGTTTAGTGCTTATTTCCATTTTACTTGCTTCCAGAAGACATCCATTTGCAAATAATATGGAAATGGGTGCTAAACTTGTACTATATTCCACTATAGTTCCAGAAGTGGCTGTTACATTGCAAGAAAGCTCAAATATAATACAGGAACCTAGCAGTCAGGAAAATGTTGTGGAAGTAGAATAATGGCCATTTGAATGCAGCCTTATTAATCTGCTGTATTGCATCATAGGATTCTTTTCAGAAAAGCAGTTCACTGAACATTGCCTCTCCTGTTCTGCTGGCCTTGTGTCACAAGTCCTAGTTTCATCCTGATTTGTTCCTTTCCCCTCTGTTTTGGTCCTTCCACCTTGTGAAGTAGGGAGGGATGTCAAGCTACATAATGAGACTCATACTGCAAGCATGGAAAATCTAGTGGTTCTTCAGATGCTGTTGGATGACTGTCAGCATGGCCAGTTGTAGTCCAGCCACATGGAGGTCCACAGGTCCCCCCCAACCAAAGTCCAGGACTACCATGTCAACTGACAGTGGGTCTCTAAGGTCTCATGCAGAGGTCTTTCCCAGCCATGCCACCTAAGGTCATATTGAACTGGAAATGCTAGAGGAATGAATTGCCCCAGTGAGGCTGCCCTTTCAGCTGTGTTGTGAAAGCCTGTTGTCAAAATATTATTGTATATGAGTTCGGATACAGTGGTTCATGTTCTTAGCATTCAGATATAAACCTAGAATACTTTAGACTCGACCTTGTATGAAGAAGGTTCCTACTACTAGAGATGTCCTCCTAAGAGGACTACGAAAGATGGCTGCTTAGTGTTGGTTGAAATCTAGAGATCTCTGCTTGCAGCATATTGTAAACACAGTTGGATTCTTCCTTGCAGGAATCAAAGGAATATCTGAGGAAACCACCACTGGGGTCCATAATCTATATAAAATGCATGCCAAAGGGACCCTGAAGGTGCCAGCTATCAATGTTAATGACTCTGTCACCAAGGTAAGGTCACTAAACTCTTCTGTGTTGTCTCTCCTTCCATAGCTGATGACTATGGATTTGTTCTTCCTTGTGTCTCATTTTTCCTCTTGAGCCTTCACCTGCCATCTGAAATTATAAGAGTCCAGTAATGATTTTACTCTGATGAGCTGCTTGTCCACAGAACAACTCATCATAATTACTGATTTGTGATGGTGCTGATCTTTTGCTTTGGGAAGCAGTGGTGGCAATGCCTTCTGAGGTGTGTGCTTCAGAGAGGGCATCTGAGCAGTAAGCTAGTAAGTCATTCCCCACAGAAGGTTTTTTTGGGGAAAGATGCATAGATTTCCTTTGAAGCTATAAGCTTTTGCATTCAAGCTAAATTGCAGCGGGGGGCACCCTTCTTAACATCCGTCAACACTTCCAACAACTTTCTTCTCTAGGTTCCTGCAGCATTTGTGTCTAAAATATAGTTTGGATGCAAAATATCAAAGGCTTCTGTGAAGAAACTGCCTTTCTTTTGCCACCCCTGAAAGTTGACACTTTGCAACAGGAAGACTTCAGTGGCAGAATTATGGATAGTAGAAGTTGGGTTTAAACATGCTGATTTATGGAAACTGATGAAACCTGGATGCATTTAGCCTACCTCTAGCATTCTGATGTGCTTGCTTCATGCTGCGATCATCTTTGGAAATTGCTTCAGTTTCTCAAATTCTGCTTTCCTCCCTAGAGTAAATTTGACAACCTCTATGGCTGCCGGGAATCCCTCATCGATGGCATTAAGCGTGCCACAGATGTCATGATTGCAGGGAAAGTGGCTGTTGTGGCAGGCTATGGTGATGTTGGCAAAGGTTGTGCACAAGCCCTGAGAAACTTTGGTGCTAGGGTCATCATCACAGAAATTGATCCAATCAATGCACTGCAGGCAGCCATGGAAGGTGAGAATTGAAGGACCGTTTGCTCAAGTGAGTCATTGTTCTTGGTGAATCCAGCTAAGACATATGTGGCATAGGCCCATTAGAATGAATGGGAGTCCCAAATCTGGGGTCCATGCTTTAGGTTATGTTGTTTTAACCCTACGTATGCCACCCTAACTGCTATGGGAAAAGGGTCGGGATGATACAGCTGTGATAGATACAGTGGTACCTCTAGATGCAAATAGGATTCGTTCCAGAGCCCCATTTGCATCTAGAAGCAAACATAACCCATATCTGCGCGTGCGCGGGTCATGTTTCAGCGCTTCTGCAAATCCATGTGACGTCATTTTGAGTGTCTGGATGTGCAAGCGGCAAAACCCGGAAGTAACACACTCCGTTACTTCCAGGTTGCTGCGGAGCGCAACTCGAATGTGCTCATCTCGAAGCACATTCAACCCGAGGTATTACTGTACTTAAGAGCTGCCAAAACAGGAGACATATACTTTGTTTATGGATGCGGATGGCGCTGTGGTCTAAACCACTGAGCCTCTTGGGCTTGCCAATCAGAAGGTCGGCGGTTCGAATCCCCGCAATGGGGTGAGCTCCTGTTGCTCGGTCCCAGCTCCTGCCCACCTAGCAGTTCAAAAGCACATCAAAGTGCAAGTAGATAAATAGGTACCTCTCCAGCAGGAAGGTAAACGGTGTTTGTTTGCGTGCATTGCTCTGGTTTCGGTGTTCCGCTGCACCAGAAGCAGCTTAGTCATGCTGGCCACATGACCCAGAAAAACTGTCTGCGGACAAACGCCAGCTCCCTCAGCCTGTAAAGTGAGATCAGGAGTCCTTTACCTTTTTACACCTTGTTTAAGGCAACCATCCCCCATGGTCTAATAGTGAAAGAGAACAGATACATTCTGGATCAGAAAAGGCAAGATGGAAGGTAGGTCACCTGTTGATCTACAGGGCCTTTTTGTACATTACACAGGGGAAGCCAGAATCTCTTTCCCTCTTTCAGTCTTATAATAAGCATTTTTGCTGCATTCATTTTTTCACGTTTGTAGGTGTATGTGTAAAACTCTAATGTGTAAGGTGTGAAGAGGCCCACAGTTACAGTTCAATGTATCCTTTCCCTTCTCCTTATTTCCAGGTTATGAAGTTACAACAATGGAAGAAGCTTGCAAAGAGGGCAACATATTTGTTACCACCACTGGATGCTCAGAAATTGTGCATGGGAGGTACTGTATACGTTTTAGCTAGTGACTGTTATCCCTGTGTGTGTTGGGAAACAGGGATTGTGGAAGATGGTATTGCAGATATTACTATTCCACAGCTTGGAAAAATAGGGTGAATAAAAACTGACTCCTCAGAATAAAAATTGTCCAAACCATAAATATTGTTCCAAACTTTTGCTAACAGAACTTTCTTCAAACAGACACAAAACAAATAAGTGATACATTCAAATGGTTGCATAAAATCATGTGCTTATCGAAGCACAAGTTCAGCTTCTTATAAATATAAAATACTATTTATAATTGGAGCTGACAAACAGAGCTCTGTCTCTCCTACAGACTCCATCAGCCTGCATTCTAGCCTGAGGCTGTTTTCTCTCCAGGAGAGACATAAGCATGTCTTTCCTTTATAGGTGCTGAGGAACAAAGGACTCCCTCAAAATGGCGATTTGCAACTCAATACCTTACTCATGTGATCTAAGGTTAAGCACCACATGGTCCTCAAGCAGCTCTCTAGTTATATCAATGGAAAGACAATGTTCCCTTTAGCAATACACATACAGAGTCATTTTCTATTCAATGTACAATTAAGCAACACATGGTTCATTGAAGCAGCTTTTGTGATGGTCTTGCTATTATCTTGCTCCCAATGTCATCTTCTGCCCATGGAACACAATTAAAATGGCGTACCCCTCTAGAATTTGTGTTCTGCAGATATAGGTCTATTAACTTCTATCAGCCCTATCAGCATGGCAAAGGATGATAGGAGTTGTAGTCTAAGAGCTCCTGGGGGGCAGAATACTGACTGTACCAGAGCCCGTTCAGCTGTTAAAACAATTTAATCTGGCCAGGCCCCAGTTCTTCTGGATATCTCTGGAGTATTTTGGTTCATAGAAGATATAACAGCATGTGGAGTTTAAATCTGCATTCCATCCTTTCTATTCTTGATTCTGCGACAGGGACAGAGAATCTGTGATACTCCAGAGGTTGTTGAGATTCAAATTCCCATTATCCCCAGCCAGCATGGCCAATAGCAAGGGATAATGGAAGTCGGATTCAAACAACATCTTGAGGGCTGCAGTTTCCCCATCCCTGTTCTATAATAAGCCTGTAACCAAATCTGCTGAACCCTACTAACTGATTGGTAGCTGATTATGAACCAGAACAGAGCTGAGAATTTTACTGCTTTCACAGGCTGCAAGGAGGTAATTGGGTCAGGCCGTGACAACCAAAGTAGATGGGCTTTGCAGTAGATTGTAGCAAGATTAGCAAAGGTGCATTAGAATGTAATGGTGGAGTTAGACCATCTTCCCAGTTCCATTTTTAATATGCTGGATTTCGGATGCTTTCTGTTGGGAGTGACAGGAAAGCACAAAAGTGCCTCCTAGTGTGACGTGGGCAGCTGAAAAAATAAGTGAAATTCTTGGGACTTGTATTGGTCTGGTCTGGACCAGTACTTGGGTCGAGGGAACGCATAAGACATCCGCTTTTGCCAGCTTGGTGCCTTCTAGACCACAACTCCATCAAGCAAAGTCAGGTTGCTGAAGGCTACCTTACATCCTTGTCGTTTTCAGCAGATCTTTTTAGCTATGTAGCATCTGGTGGTCAAAGGACTTAGTTACTGGGATGAGACCCTTCCCAACTGTGATCTGTGGCCATCTTCAAGCAGTGTTCAGTTCCTTGGGTGCAGGACACAATGAATTACCTTCTCCACAAAGAGCTGTTTTTCTCCCCCTTCCAGGCATTTTGAGCACATGAAAGATGATGCCATCATATGCAACATTGGACACTTCGATGTGGAAATTGATGTGAAGTGGCTAAATGAGAACAGCGTGAAAACTGTGAACATTAAACCCCAGGTGAGTGAGAGCTAACTTAGAACACAAAAGATCCCATCTTCATGGAACTCATTCTTGGGAGGATAAAGTGCCATGGGGAGAGTGTGGCGGCTACTCCAGAATTAGAGAAGGGGACCGCATCTTTTGACAGCTTGTTTCTGGTGAACACTGCCGTGTGACCAAAGACAAGAAAGTACCTTATTTTCACAAGGGCTGGGCATGTACAGAGACTTTTAGCAGAATGCGCAGTTGGGTTGCAGTGCCAAGGCACATATTGTGGGTTTGTGCAGATCACCGGAGAGCTTTACACAAGTATGGTTCTCAAACAAGCTGAACTCTCTGTTGGCTATTTGCAGATTAGTTGCGCTGCAGAAGGCATGCTGGGGAGACCACACATTACAAGGAACGCAAAAATAACTTTTGCTAGGTTTTAATAAAAACAAAAACTCCTTTTACACTAAATATGTCAATAAGCATAACCCATCCCCCAGGGTACTGAGAGAGCTAGGTGCTGCTCTTTATATACTGTACCCAACAGCTTAAGTAACATAACTTAACAGCACCTGCTATACTGCTTCACAGCTGTAAAACTAGGTCACATTATTTGCTCTGGCCCTTAAAGAAATACACATCTTGTGGAACAATAATGAACCTTCAAATTTAAAGAATACTCTCTTCTACCCCCTTATCACCACAGGGGAGATAGGCAGCATTACACAGTTGCTGATCTAAATCGTTAAAAGTTACAGGCTGGGTTGAGGACCTCAGGCTCCAGGTGTTGAATGCCCAGATCACCCCCCCCCCAGTCTGCTTTGTACCCTCCTTGGGTGTTTTTCTTGGGCTGGAATATGTCTTTGAACTCTGATCATGCCTGTTGCTTGCTTGAATAGAGTTAGGTTTGTGTATAGAAGCTACCTTACTCTACAAAGGTAAAATTTAAAATTCACGGCTGGGCCTATTTTGTCTCAAGACCTGCCTACCACAGACATGTGGCCCATAAATGGATGATCAGAAGGGAATGTGACTCTGTCCCTGTTTTGGACCAATTCTGGGAGCCAGAAGGCATTAGTTATAGGAGGGAATGTAAAAAGCAGCAATTATAGCTTTGGAACTATGGAAATTTATTTCTTTTCACTGACAAAAAACTGTGAATAACATTTTAGAACCTTGCGAGTTCAGGCAGACACTTTTTGAGACAGAAGGGAGAGATGTCTAACATATTTTGTTACACACATAAAGTATAATGAGGTTATCCCTGTTTCTGGTCAAACACTAGAAACTCATGGTGTACTTTTAAATTAATTTATATACTGCTTAATGTCAAAGTAGACTTCTGAGCAGCTTAGACGTATAAAACCAATTACACGAAGTTCCATAATTAAAATCTACAATTAGATTGGAAGATTAAAATATAAACATTGAAAAATAAAATCATGTTATAGAAGAAACCCATTAAATGCGCACGCGTGCACGCATGCGCACGCACACACACACACACAAATTAAAACAGGAGACTCGGGTCCCTGGCAGGTACCTTTCTCAGACACTTCTCTGAAACCAGACCTAGAGGCTGGAATGGCTCAATTGCCCATCCTGAATGCATAACAGGATGAAAGGTGAAGTTTTGTTCCTCTTGCACTCTTCAGGCTGATGTTGTTAATCTGCACACCTTCAGTAAAATGACCTCAGCCTTTTAGGATTAGACATGGTCCCATTTTAACTGCTTTGGCAGGCCTGGCTTGTATTAAATGTATATTAGAAACCAGCCTGGCAAAACTCTCACTTTGTGCCGCAACCGCTCTGGGTTGTGTCATGATTTTCTACCACAGATCTGCAGTCATGGTTAGTGTATCCTGTCAATGGCAAGTCCACATTTCCCTCTTGCCCCTTTCCTTGTGTGTTCAGCTACTGGTTTCCATTTACTCAAAGGTGGCTGGAGGCCTGG
Source organism: Podarcis melisellensis (assembly GCF_964234715.1). Taxonomy (NCBI): domain Eukaryota; kingdom Metazoa; phylum Chordata; class Lepidosauria; order Squamata; family Lacertidae; genus Podarcis; species Podarcis melisellensis. The sequence goes on from NC_138538.1 coordinate 28,041,282, forward strand.
AGCTTTTCAGAAACACATTGTCATCCTTTCTTTTTCTTTTCTGAAGGGAATATATGGAACATTTTTCCAAGGCAATGTGCTAACTAGTTCTGAAATATTCCAGGTGCTGAGAATATGATACATCTTTTAGCGTGGCAACATCAGAAAACACTCCTTCCACATCGTGCCATCTAACATAAAAAACAACCCCCCCTTTCTTAAAAGCCACAGTATGCAACCTAAGCAAAAATACTTGTTATCAGAAGAGTAATTGGATCTGAGCGTGAGGCATATGGGATTGGAACCATCATAATGGAATTCCTAAGGAAAGACCTTATTCTGTTAGAACCAGGCTTTTGAGTGATCTCCTTCAAAGATAACCTCTGCAAACTGTTTTCAACTCCCTTTTCATGCGTGCACATGCACATTTTACTGAAGCATAGGCTGCTAGTCATCAAGAACATTTATACTGAGGTTTTTTTTTGACATTGAATCCAACACATCCATATGTGTGTTGCTGACGGGACATTCCAGATGGAGTCTAGACAGGTGGTTCTCTTTATTGTATCAGCTAACCCTTAAGAGCCAGATAAGCACGTTCTCCTAGGATGTGTGCATACCTGTGTGTGTGTATGCATATATTATTATTATTTATTTCATATATTTATTATATTAGCACCCTCAAACCTCATGTTGCTTGGGAATTCTAAGGGCGGCATCCAGTGAGGTACTTCTGCTAGTGCTATGGTTTCCGCTTTTGCAACTCAACTCCTGTCCCCTTCCCCATTTCTGCCCTGGAAGGTTGGGGTAACTTGCAGAAGACATTTAGCGGGGCACGCTAGGAGAGGAAGGGGAAGTTAGCATATTACATCAATCCTGCACTGGCTGCCAATTAGTTTCTAGGCTCATTTCAAACTGCTGGTTTTGACCTATAATACCTCAAGGACCACATCTCCCTATATGAACCTACCTAGACCCTGCAATCATCCTCTGAGGCCCTAAACGAGAGGTCTGGAGGGTGGCAACCCAAGAATGGCCTTTTTTCGTGCTGACTCCCTGTTTGTGGAATGCTCTCCCCAGGGAGGCACAACCCAGCGTAAATTACATACAAATACATAAAACAAAGGTACAATGAGCAATTTTCTTTTACAATGAAATAAGCATAGTTTTGTACCATTTATGATAGATCTTTATTTAATAGGGTAAATTGTAAATCAAGAGACACAATATAACCTGTCATCTGTTCAGTTTTGATCAAAAAACATTCTCCCCAGAACTCTTGTATATATTTATATGACCACATCATGTGAAAATAATTTCCTTGTTCTTCACATTTACTATTTCTCATTTTTTTGGTATATTTTTAATTAGTTCCAGCATGGTATACCATCTGCTCATAATTTTAAAAGAAATGTCTCTAGTAGACACACTTACATAGATGCACTGTGGTTCCAAATATCTCCTTAGTCCTCTGCTCTCACCTCTTTATCCAGTCTTCCTCCCAATTCTGCATATTCTCCATTTTAGCATTCAGCAAACATGGAACCTTGATGTATCAGTTTTTGCCCCATTTCTCATGAATCATCAGCTGATAATTCTTCCCTTTTCTCCAGCTTACAAACTTCACCTGAACCCAATATGCTTAAAATACCAAACTCTTCTCCCTCTCCACCCAGCCTTTGGACCAGCCTTCTCGAGTCTTGCACAACTAAAGGGCTCTGTCACCCAAGGAAATACACTTTTAAAAAAGAATTGGATGCTTTGTGGTTTGGAACATGATGGGGAAATGCCCTGAAAGTATGGACTGGGTGAATGAGTAATGGGAAGACATATAAAGACCCCTCAAGCAAATCTGGATGGATGCTTATTGTCAAATAATGACCCTGCAAACAAATAGGAATGAATAAAGAGGATCAATAAAGACCTGATATAAATCTAACCTCTGTGTTAGCAAATTGAGATGAATGTTCAATTAAGCAGGTCATCTGGAGGGTCCCTAAACCTGTATTTTCTAGTACATTTCGACGCATAAATGGGAATCCTCACTTGCCTTCTCTAGTGCTGCCGTACTGCTTCTTAAGTGCAATATCCGGTCCAGAGTGTCTGGTGCAAGCTCTTAAAAAGATGAATACCTCATGATCGTCATGAGTGCTGTGTGTTCCTTTCCAATGAGAGAATCATCTTTCTTTCACTTTCTAGGGCAGGAGCTTAAGTATTGTTTCTCTCTGTTGTGCCTATGCCTCTGGAGGTTTGAATAGGGCTCTGTGGGTTTCCTCAATCACCCATTCATCATAGCCTAGTTCTAGTCAGGATTGAATTAATCTGTTAATTTGCAAAAGGCAAACTGGTTTCATTGAGGATAGTTTGCAGACTGGATATTCAGTGCCCAGATAGCTGTGGCTCTTTTGCTTCCTTTGGTTGTGTCAGCTCCTAGACCTTTTTTCTCCCTCCATCTCTTTCCTGCAGTTTTGGTTTTCTTGTTTCACTGGAAAATGGCAGCTGCTGACATTGAGGCTGTTGCCTCATAACACCATGACTTGAAATGTCTGTTGTCCACAGGATCAACAGACATCCAAAGGATGAATACCTTCTACAGCACTCAATTGCGGCACAAAATACTGTTGTACTTCATTGGCCACAGATTATTATTTTTTCACTGGATCTGTGAAAAGTCCCATGTAGCCCCATACATGGGGGTGGGGAGTAGTGCCTTCCTTTTTAGTACACAACCTGCTGTGAAAAAGCTTCTGCTTTGTCATGTAGGGCAATCCTTATGCATGCTAAATTCCACGGTGTTCAGTAGTGCACAAATCAAGAAAGCACATATACAGTGGTACCTCGGGTTACATACGCTTCAGGTTACAGGACGCTAACCCAGAAACAGTACCTTGGGTTAAGAAGTTTGCTTCAGGATGAGAACAGAAATCGTGCAGCAGCGGCGCAACAGCAGCAGGAGGTCCCATTAGGTAAAGTGGTGCTTCAGGTTAAGAACAGTTTCATATTAAGAATGGACCTCCGGAACGAATTAAGTACTTAACCTGAGGTACCGCTGTAAAGATGATGGCCTTGATTCCTTTAATCTGGAGTTTGTTGTTCTCAACCAAGAGAGATTTGGCAGACTGGTGCATTCTGAAAAGCCAATTGTCTAGGAACTTTACTGCCACTTAACAAGGGACATGGTTCTTAGCATTTGTTGGGTTACATTTTAATATACTGATTGTGTAGATAATACAGTGAAGAAGACTGGAGAAGGGCTGTAGCTTGGGGTCAACCATCGACTCTGCATTCAGGAGGTTCCGGGTTCAGTCCCTGACATTTCCAGATAGGGTTGGGGATGCCTGCTGCCTGAAAGCCCAGAGAACCATTGCCAGTCTGTAGAGCCTACACTGTCTGGCAGTGGCTCTTCAGGGTTTCAGGCAACTAGATGGGGGCTTCCAGTGTTCTTTCATATCAGGATCACTTAATCATTTTCTGCCTGTTCTGCAGTGGTTGATGAACTAAGGATTAAAGCTTTTGATCCCAAGGTTTTTACCGCCCCGCCCCCAGATGCTATCCTCTTCCTCCTCATGTGCATCAGTGAGAGCCAATGTGGTGTAGTGGTTAAGAGCGGTAGTCTTGTTATCTGGTGAACCGGGTTCGGGTCTCCGCTCCTCCACATGCAGCTGCTGGGTGACCTTGAGCTAGTCACACCTCTTTGAAGTCTCTCAGCCCCACTCACATCACAGAGTGTTTGTTGTGGGGGAGGAAGGGAAAGGAGAATGTTAGCCGCTTTTGGACTCCTTCAGGTAGTGATAAAGCGGGATATCAAATCCAAACTCTTCTTCTTCATCATTCCCCATACCTGGCAGCCTAGCAGAGCTTTGTAATAATGCCTCTGTGTCTTTCCCTGACTCACTCCTTAGCTCTCACTGGGTCTTTTTTTTCTATTCAGGTGGACCGCTACACGCTAAAAAATGGCCGCCACATCATACTTCTAGCAGAAGGCCGGCTGGTGAACTTGGGGTGTGCCATGGGCCACCCCAGCTTTGTTATGAGCAACTCCTTCACCAACCAGGTTCTGGCACAGATAGAGCTCTGGACACATCCTGACAAGTACGCAGTAGGAGTCCATATTCTCCCAAAGAAGGTGAGTGTTCAGAATTAGGTCCTGTGTTTCTTTGGATGAAAGTGGTATAAAAGTAGTTTTTGTTGGGGGGGGAGGAGGAGATAAGCTGACTTGAGACTCTGGAAAGCTGCTGCCAGTCAGAGTAGACTGATGAAAGGTCTGCGCTGACTGAAGGCAGCTTCCTATGCCCCTTGATTTGAATGTCAGTGAGTTTATGGCTGTGATATGGTTTGAACTAGGGATTCCCCAGCCCTCAGGTCCTTGCAACAACTGCTCTTAATTGTGCAATGTAATGATTGCCATCAATGCTTCCTCCAGCTGTTGTTGGACCTTGGCTCCCATCATTTTGGACCATCGACCATAATAGCATGGAATGATGGGAGTGCCATATTGGCTACCCCTAGTCTAGAAAAGCCTCATACTTTGTACAGTATCAACGAGCTAACCTGTGCGCTAGATCGTGCTTTGAATATGTTTTCAACTTCTGCAAAGAATACTTCTTTATACAGATTAATCTTGTGTGCCACGGGTCAAGAACCATTGCTCAAGGGTCTTGTGAGTTTTATTTTCTGCTTTGGTGTTGCCTTGCATTCCTGGAAAACATCAATTTGTCCCCAAACCCTTGCTTTTCAAAGGAGTTGGTGCACAGAAGTGTTTCATATGTAATCAAAGGAGAAATGGGAGTTTGTCCTCATTCTTTGTTGTTCCTTCTGGAGCCCAGTTGTAGCTTGTTCTTTTGTATAGGCATGATGGATAAAGGGGAATATACAACTGCTGGAACATCTGAGCAAAGGCAGTCACAATCTGTTCCTAATTGTCCAAGTGTCCATCCTGTCTTTGTCCTTTTTGCCATTTTATTTCCCTGGGTTTATCCTTAATTATGAGTGAATTATTAATTATCAGTGAATTTCTTTGTTCTGAAAGAGGATGCGGGTTTGAGAGATGTAATAAATTACTAAAAACAAAAAGAGTTGTCTGGCCTCAATTTTCTAAAACAAGCCTGTGATTTTGACAAGATGGTAGTTGTTTGGTGCTTGGCCTAGGCTTAGTCGTCTTTTCCGTTTAGACTAGTCCCCTAGGAAATATGAGTCCCAAATAAATCTTGCTGTTGAGGACGCTTCCCCGATGAACCTGGAGTCACTATGTGCCACCATTACAACAATCTTGGGGTGCTGAAGAAAATTTTGGCAATTGCACAGTGTGCACAGCCTTGGCTCATTGCCTGTCCTTGCCAGGGGGTGGGGCCATATGCCTCATTGGGTGTGTGGGTGTTTGTATGCTGCTGCCAGTCAATGTAAGCAATATGGAGCTAAATGGACCTATAAGGTAAAGGGACCCCTGACCATTAGGTCCAGTCGTGACCGACTCTGGGATTGCGGCACTCATCTCGCTTTACTGGCCAAGGGAGCTGGCGTTTATCCGCAGACAGCTTCCGGGTCATGTGGCCAGCATGACCAAGCCGCTTCTGGCAAACCAGAGCAGCGCACGGAAACGCCGTTTACCTTCCCACCGGAGTGGTACTTGCACGTGACGTGCTTTCGAACTGCTAGGTTGGCAGGAGCAGGGACCGAGCAACGGGAGCTCACCCGGTCGCGGGGATTCAAACCACCGACCTTCTGATCGACAAGTCCTAGGCTCTGTGGTTTAACCCACAGCGCCACCCACGTCCCTAAATGGACCTATAGTCTGATGCAAAATAAGGCAGAATCCTCAGCTCCATAGTAGTACAGCTTAGTCTTTTATATCCTTTAAACTATTCCCTCCCCTTTCTTTCTTTCAGCTGGATGAAGCTGTGGCTGCTGCTCACCTGGATAAACTTGGCGTGAAGCTAACAAAGCTGACCGATAAGCAGGCGAAGTACCTCGGAATACCCAAAGACGGCCCCTTCAAACCAGATCATTACAGATACTGAGCAGCTAACAGGGCCCCAAAGATCAAGACACAGGGACGTAAATCTTTCAAAGTACTTGCTTCCCTGCTGGGATTCAGCAGACTGCTCCACCCCAGTCACTTTTTATATAAGCATTTAATAGCGGTTCTACATTGTCACATTTTGCTCTCCCCACTCACATCTCAGCCCATATTTCTTTTTTAGTGTGAAGTCCCCATGACTTTCCCCAAGCATTTTTTTCTCAAACAACTGTGCAGCCGGCTCCTCAGCAGAGCGGTTGCCATGCTGGAAGGTCTATGAGGAGTCTGCAAATTCACTTATCTTCAAGTCTGTGTTTCCAGGGGCGGCTCCTTTGCATCTTCAGGTACCTGGAGTGATCCTTCCCTAGCGGTTGTAAAGTACAGGCCACACTGCACAGCAGACATTTTACCTAGCTGCTACATCATGCCTAGATAACTGGAACTTGGCTGGGGTTGACCTGAAACAAAAATGCAGGATTTGCTTGCATCTGCTCACTGGATCTCTCGGATCACAGATGCTGGTCCAGATCTAGCTTTTGGGCAATGTAACATGATCCCACTTTGCATATATAGTCTCCGTAGTAAGAAAGGACCTGAATGTGTCCAGAGAGGCAACATCTAGAAGCAATTTCTTTTGTGTGTAACAAAATTATAAGCCTGGAGCCAGGGGTTGGGGCAGCCAGTTCTCCAAAGATGCCAGTGGTGAATATCTACTTGGGCCTAATTTTTGAATCTTGTGCCTGTCATAGTGTCTTAAAACAAGTTTTCTTAATAAAATCTGCAATGGTTGCCTTGTTTTTCTTTATGATATTGCTATCATTTCACATTGTCATCTTAAACATTCACCTATTTAAGGCCACTTTTAAGCAGACGACTTTGTCAATATTCTGTGAATATATAGGGTTGCATCCAGAGTATAACCATTGGAATCAATTGATTTTTTTGTTAGTGATGTAATGTCCACTAATTTCAGTGAGTCTGCTCTGGTTATGACATAGGCTTAATGACATATGACTATAGGCTTCAGCTATAGGCAGTTCTTGTATCGCTCAGCATCCTATCCTGTGACAGTAAATTCCAAAGAATGACAGCATGGGAGGAAGTCTACAGTATTATAGCGATGGCTCAGGGCAGGCACTGATTTTCACGCACAGGTGTAAGGGGTATTTGAAAAGGGAAATTTGAGTGCTCACCCCCAAAATGTGGATTCTAAGGGTGGAATTCACTGTTGTGCAATGATGAACCTTTCATCTGCAAGCATTTAAGCTGTTCTGGGGGTTCTCCCAACCACCCTGAGCCAATTTCAGGGGTGGGTAGGGCTGCCATATGTCCGGCTTTTCCTAGACACATCCTGGAATTGCTCAGCAATTGCGTCTGGGCGGATTTTTGCTGAATCAGCAAAATGCCTGGGGGGAGATGTTCCTGAAAAAAGCTCAACAACTTTGACCCCACCCCCAAAAAGCAAGCCCAACAACTTTGTTATTAATCCTCTAACAGGAAAGCCTCCATAAACCAATAGGGCTGGAGAATACAAATGCCCAGAATCTGTTTTTAAGCTCCCTGCAGGACTTGTATCAATTCACACATCCAGTGATGTTGAAGCTGAATTCTTCATACTGTATGCGATTTTCTTTTGGCTCTCGCCATGTGCACAGTTGGGTCAAGATGGCCTTATGTGACCCAGCTCTGTGTGTGCACTTATATGGGATTGCATCGTGATTTTCAGTATCTGTGCCACAAATCTGCCAAGATAATCACTGCAGACTTGAAAAATTGTGCAAATCTGGTTCACACAGGATTGCCGCCACATGGTCATGGGGAGAACATAAATCCTCCAATTGGTTGAAGAGAAGTTGGCAGCTTCCCAGGTGTGAACCGGGTTGTCTTCTGTAGTCTCTGCAGGCGCAGAAATTGGTTCTATGTCTGCACAGAGCAGACACCGGGAATTTCTTGGGGAGGGAGCCTAGGAGTGAGTGCTCCTACACTCCCCCTGCTTGAAGGTGAGAGTGCCTCCCCCCCCCCCCAGATAACTATTGTACAAATCATCTCTCAGCTACCCACTGGTTACATGTCTCTCTGAAATGAATGAATCAGTTTCCCTGGTCCTGACCTCTTAAGCTGCGAAGGATGCTGCCATGGCAAGACAATAAATTCTCTGGTCATCTGTGCAATCACTTGACCTGCTCTATCACCTCCACTGCTTTCCTTAAATGGAATACTCTTGCAGCAATAATGAAGAAATGGAGAGGGGTGTCAGTTGCACAAGCACAAAAGAAATGAAAAATTGCTTACAAGAGATGGGGGAAGAGTTAGTGTTTCTTTTTAGAAAGTTCTCAGTCATTGCCCTACACAGGTACAGAATCCATGTGTGTCTCAGACAAATGTGGCACCAGTTACAGGTAAATTGCATTTTCAAAAAATAAATAAATTGGGACTTCAACTGGATACATGTTTATGCACATCACAACTTCTTTACAACCTTCAGTCAATATGCAGGATTCTTATATTGTAATTGCTTGCTTTTCTTTGATATATGCCACAGCTGTTCAAAACCTGGGCATGTTGGTCGGATGAAAAAAAATTACACCTTTTCCTCAGGCAGGTGTGATCTTTTTATATATAAAAAAGTGTTCTGCATTAAGGCCTTCAAACAAGCTGTGGAGGGAAGCACATGTCCCAAGGTGGCAAGTTGCCTGCTTCCTTTTGATGAAAACTGGATGTGGGTTTTCCTTTTAACACCTATGCTCCCTTTTTCCTACCTATGGATTAAGTTGCCTTTTACACTAATTCAGTTTATGGTGTTTGTTGGTAGCCTTGTGCTTCTTTCTGGAGATGGGGAAATGGACTAACAGAGCAATCCTGCACTCTAAGTAATGCTGTGGTGCTGTCGGAAATGCCTGAAGCCCAGCTATGCTGGTAGAATGCAAGACATGCCACCACCATAGGAATCTGCCTTATACTGAGTTAGACCTTTGGTCCATCTAGCTTAGTATTGTTCACACTGACTGACAAGACTGTGAGAGGCAAGTCCCTCACAGTGTGAGGGGTGGGGGTGCCGCTGTTACCAGGTTATATGAGGCTGTTAGTTGCCAAGTAAAAGAGGAAAGGGAAATGAGTCGTACCTGGTAAAGGTAAAGGGTAAAGAACCCCTGACCGTTAAGTCCAGTCGCGGATGACTCGGGGGTTGCGGCGCTCATCTTGCTTTACTGGCTGAGGGAGCCGGCGTTTGTCCGCAGACAGCTTCCAGGTCATGTGGCCAGCATGACTAAATTGCTTCTGGCAAACCAGAGCAATGCACGGAAACGCCGTTTAGCTTTCCGCCGGAGTGGTACCTATTTATCTACTTGCACTTTTCGGCGTGCTTTTGAACTGCTAGGTTGGCAGGAGCTAGGACCAAGCAACAGGAGCTCACCCTGTCGCGGGGATTAAAACCGCCGACCTGATCAGCAAGCCCTAGGCTCTGTGGTTTAGACCACCCGCATCCCCAGTACCTGGTAGGGCAAGACTATTGGGCAAAATAGCAGGAGTGCAGATGGAATGGTCACATGCATTGCCAGGAAATTGGTTGTGGTGGGTGTAATTCATCAATGAGACAGAATTGAAAGTAAATACACATTTCAGCAGTACCCAGTTAGGAGACAGTTAAGATCAAATGTTAACGGTGACAGCAACTGACTAAATGATATCAGAACAGATATCATATTCCAACAATCCTTTTACAAAAACAAAATTTAAAAACCCCAGTATTGGAAAAAAATCCTCAGAAAGTTACTACAAGAAAGACCGCTTCACAAAGGAAGTGGACAAGCAGACTATGGGCCAGTTCAATGCTTGGCCTACGTGTAATGAATCCCACCAGCACCCCTAGGGAGCACATAAAGGTAAAGGTAAAGAGACCCCTGACCATTAGGTCCAGTCATGACCGACTCTGGGGTTGCGGCGCTCATCTCGCTTTATTGGCCGAGGGAGCCGGCATACAGCTTCCAGATCATGTGACCAGCATGACTAAGCCGCTTCTGGCGAACCAGAGCAGTGCACGGAAACGCCGTTTACCTTCCCGCCAGAGCGTTACCTATTTATCTACTTGCACTTTTATGTGCTTTCGAACTGCTAGGTGGGCAGGAGCAGGGACCGAGCAATGGGAGCTCACCCCGTTACGGGGATTCGAACTGCGACCTTCTGATCAGCAAGTCCTAGGCTCTGTGGTTTAACCCACAGTGCCACCCGCGTCCCTAGGGAGCACATAGGGACTAGCAATAACAGGGAAGTTGTTGTCTGTGACACTGCGGCTGTCTGTGTTGGAGGTACTGTGGTGCCATCCTGCATGTTTGTGTGGTGATGCCAGAACATGTAACTGGGAGCATGTCATTATTACCTTGAATTCATTGACTTCTTTACTGCTGCCACAGTCCTTGACTGGTGGGCTGTAGTGATACTCCCAGAGACACTGGGGGAATATCTGTTATTTGCATTTTCTCCTTATTTTGTTCCCTCCCGGGGAACACCCACCCACACATAACTGGGGTATACAGGTAGGTAGCCGTGTTGGTCTGGCGCAGTCGAAATAAAAATAAATAAAAAATCGTCTAGTAGCACCTTATAGACCAACTAAGTTTGTTCTGGTATAAGCTTTCATATGCATGCACACTTCTTCAGATACAGGGTATACAGTTGCTCTGCCCAGCAGAACACTCCATACCAGATTATTGGCATTTGATGACAATGTGAATAGACTTTCTTTATGCCTTTCTTTAGAACAGGGGGGGGGGGCTTGTATTCCTCCATTCATTGTTGGACTTCAACTCCCATTAATTCCAGAAAATATTATCTGGTGCCTGAGGCAATCTCTTCAGTCACTCCTGTTTGGGGGATGGTAAAATGTGTGTGCCTGGCATGTGCTGGGACGTCCTTGGATTGTCCAAAGTACGCAGTCAGTTTCCAAGGGAAGTATATTTCAGAGACGACTTCTAGAGTTCTTTCATCTTTAAGAAGCAAAACCCTGTAAGCATTGCCCAGAAAATTCCCACCACTCGAGCACGTCAGCAGTGTGTAAGAAAACAATAAAATATAAGATGAGCTTAGAGTGCATATGAATCTGTCATATCTCCGTGAAGGCTTGCTGAGTTTTTTAAAAGGAAGGTGTGTGTTTCTTACAGCCTTTCTAAAACAAAAGAATATGGAACCAGCAGGCATCTTTATGGTACCCGCACTGACAGAACATAACAATCCTGCTGAGCCATTTAGTCCAGCATCCTGTTTGCCTATAGGAAGCCCACTAGCATGACATAAGTTCAAAGAAGCCTGCTGCTTGTGATCCCCAGGAACTGGTATTCAGAGGCATGCTGCCATCAGTCTTGGAAATATAAGTATAGAGCTGCTATGACAAGCAGCCATGGGAAGCCTTATCCTCCATTAGTTTGTCTAACCGTCTTTTAACGCCATCTAAATTAATGGTCACCGCTATATATTGACACAGGAATCCTTTTAATTATTATATTTAATGGGGCTGCCAAATTTTAACCTATACCTTTCAGATTTCCCAGGACAGTGGATGATAAGCTAGTTGCAGCTTCTCCCACGAATTAGTCTCTCATTTCTCTTCTCCCATGAATTAGTCCCTCATTTCTCTTAATTGACATCACATCTACTTGCAGTAGCAAGCAGAACTCTAGGGCTCTGTACATACTCCCATTAACTCTACATCTAGTGCATTCCCACTCACACTGCATTAGCCACAGGTAGAGGCTGAAGGTAGGGATAGAAAAACCAAGTCCTCTTGACTTTGCATTTCCCCAAGTCCTCTTGATTTGCAATAATACATTCATTTTAATGCGCACTTTTACCTAATAATTGCATTTTGTAAACATCGGTTGGGTGGACCAGTGGCATTGTGAAATTTGAATAAGTGCAAATTTTGAAGGGGGGGGGGGCTATGTTTCAGTTCTCAAATCGTTTCAGAAAGTGCCTATTTGATATATCTGCCTTTAAATGTGAACTGAATTAAGTTTCTCCCTCATCCCTAGCCACAGTCCACACCTATGCTGTCATTTCTTTTTAAATGCTGCATTTCCTCATAAACCAGCCACAATCCAATTAGTATACATAATAAAACGTATGAGGACATCCATGCCCCAACTCTGCCCACTGATGTGGACAGACAGCAGGTGACTTGGAAACAGATCCAGCCGTACTGATGTGAACAATAATATGCTAATATAGTAAAAGCTATGGTTTTCCCAGTAGTGATGTATGGAAGTGAGAGCTGGACCATAAAGCTGATCGCCGAAGAATTGATGTTTTTGAATTATGGTGCTGGAGGAGACTCTTGAGAGTCCCATGGACTGCAAGAAGATCAAACCGATCCATTCTTAAGGAAATCAGCCCTGAGTGCTCACTGGAAGGACAGATCCTGAAGCTGAGGCTCCAATACTTTGGCCACCTCATGAGAAGAGAAGACTCCCTGGAAAAGACCCTGATGTTGGGAAAGATGGAGGGCACAAGGAGAAGGGGACGACAGAGGACGAGATGGTTGGACAGTGTCTTCGAAGCTACAAACATGAGTCTGACCAAACTGCGGGAGGCAGTGGAAGACAGAAGTGCCTGGTGTGCTCTGGTCCATGGGGTCACGAAGAGTCGGACACGACTAAATGACTAAACAACAACAACAACAGTCGAAAAAGCAACAGAGGTGGGGGAAGAACCCTGCTGCATTTTAAGGTGCTGGCGCTGCACACAGCTTGGGTGTGATGCCCAGTCAAAGGAAGATGGCAATGTCCGAAAAAGAAACACATGTAGGACAGGGACAGAGATGGAATGTATGCAAGCAGCTGTGACTCTCTTCTCTCCTGCTGCACTGTGGGAGTTAAAGATATGTTGCAGGCATAAAATGCCATTGAATACTTCTTTTCTAGTAATCAGCCACCCTTCTCTCTCTTTCTGGCTACAGTTATGGATGTCTGTTTTTGTTACTGTGATGGTTCTTCTACTCTAATATTCTCCCCCACTATGTAACGTTCTACACCTCTTTTATTTCTTTTGTACAATTCAGCTAACATCTGTTTGGTGGGGGAATACTTCCCAGCATCATCTGCTTGAAATCATGCCTAATATGTGGTTTATGTGACACTCAAAAAGTGAAAGATGAGATCTTGGTACAATTACACCTTCTTGAAGAATTTAAGTTCTGAGACGTACAACTTCTTTTCCCTTCCTCTTTTTGCCTTTAGTCTTTTTATCCTACCTAATTCTTTTCCCACAAGGAGGAACTGCCCTCTCCCAGTTTCCATGCCAAAACATTGGATAGCCCTTGCTGTCTTTGTCTAAAGGTGGGGGATAACAGTTATAGCAGTTGAATGGACAGATGTGGTTGTATTGCACACACCATACACTTAAAGCAAATCCCCTCAAACAAAGAAGCCTGGGAACTGTAGTTTACCTCTTACAGAGTTGTGATTGCATCACCCTGAACAAACTACAACTCCCAAGATTCTTTGAGGGAGCGGGGACATGTTTTAAACGTGCTTTAATGCAACCACCACAAAGCCAAGATAAAGCTAGAAAAGGCAACTGAGTAGTGTTAACGGAGGAATCCAAGGGCTCCCTTGGACAAAAAAAACGAGGACAAAAGCCAGGAATACCAGAGCAAAACAGCAGCCAGTATGCTTGGTCTTTATTGAAGACTGTCACGACAGGACTCCCACCTGCCACCAGGTGAAACAAAATGGAAGCCCAGAACAAAAGAAGATCCCAACTTTTATTAGTTACTAATCCTCCAAACTACACCCCTAGAACTACATCATGACTACATCATTGACACATCACAAAAAGGAGGGGTTGAGGGAGGAGTTGTGGAGGTAACCTGAGTATCTTGTCACCTGGCTGGTTCCTCCTTTCCCCCTCCCCATGAGTCATTTCCAGAGGACAAAGGGGAGCTGGCAGTTTCCTGCCCCCAGAGGGAAGATCTGATCATTGTCCTTTGTTCCAGTCCATGTTGAATCCACTCCCGTATGCAAGTCCTTTGTGACCTTGATGGTCTTCTGTCTGGGAACATCAAGGTTGTCATGCCAACTGGGTAGGGTTCCTGTGTATGTGCTGGTACGGTTAAGGGATTATGGCTGTCCTGTATCCAACCATCCCCCTTTGATAGTCCTTCCTTCATGGAGTAAAATAAAAGTGGACCGGTGTAAATCCGATGTATGGTTGATTTGCTATGAATTTATAACAGAAACGTTGCGTATGTCGTGTGTGAGTGTGTTGTGTTTGTACAAACTGAATGATTGGGGGGGGGTGTTTCCTGCAACAGTAGACACTTGCACTGAACATGACTGAATGTTGCCCATTCTTAAATATCTGTATCACCACTGCAACTTGTGATCTTGCTATGTAAGGAGAAGGGGAATAAACTAGAGGAACACCTCGGGTAAGCAGAAAAACAAAACGTGTGTGTATTCCCCCCCCCCCCGCCCTTTGGCAGTCTAGAGGTGCTTGGGGCAGGGGGAAATGCACTGTGTTTATGGGCCTGATTTTGTGAGAAATGAAACAGGGAAGGAATCAGCAAGAAGGAAGAATGATAAGGCAAAGTACTGATGAGAAGCAGCTGTGTTGGCCAATGACCTTCAGAAGGAGCTGGCAGCCTCCTGGTGCTTTTAAAACAATGGCGTAATCTTGGCTAAAAGGATGAGATTGCATTTCATCTTTGGATCAATTTGTGGTGTTTTCTGCTGCACAAATGATGAGCTGGGAGGTTTGGCCCACAGAAGTAGCAGCAAAATCTTTGTGCCATCTTCTCTAGCTGGGCTAACTGCAGTTGCCAAAGGAAAAAGGTAACTTCATGTTCATTACTCTTCTGTTTGGGCAAGATAAACATTTTTATTAGGCACCTAAGGATTCTACATAAAACAGTATTCAGCCATTTCTGGCCCTTTGTAATAAATGAAGCTGTTGCCTTTATCTGTAATACATAATCTGAGATTTTCCTTTCTCAAGATTTGACCCGTTACATTTTTTGGTGTCTTCTTGTCTGATTTTAATTCCTGTTCCTTTCTTTGTGTCTTTTTTTTTTGGGGGGGGGGTAATTGATGTTAATCTAGCACCAATAGTGCCCACTTATTGAAAATGTGGGCAATCTTTTAAAAGATCAAATTTCACAAAATGTAATCAAAAGCTCCACAACATTGTTGCAATCTTTTAAAAGATCAAATTTCACAAAATGTAATCAAAAGCTCCACAACATTGTTGCAAAGAGCGAAGTTGTATTCCTAAAGTTTCAGAAATTGTATCTCTGCATCTTCCACAGCAAATGAGTAACAACTGTACATCTAGGAAGACCTTCTGAGTCTCATAAGATTCAATGTTGTTCTGTTTACTCAATTGCGATATGTACCTCTGACAGAGGAATGCATGAGCTCCAGTTACTCAGTGGTGTTTTTCATGGGTTATGTTATGGGTAGGCAAACTAAGTCCCGGGGGCCAGATCCAGACCAATCATCTTCTAAATCCGTCCGGCAAACTGTCTGGGAATCAGCGTGTTTTTACATGAGTAGAACGTCTCATTTTATTTTAAATGCATCTCTGGGTTATTTGTGGGGCCTGCCTGGTGTTTTTAAATGAGTGGAATGTGTGCTTTTATTTAAGATGCGTCTCTGGGTTATTTGTGGGGCATAGGAATTCGTTCATCTCCCCCCCCCCCCAAAAAAATATAGTCCAGCCCCCCACAAGGTCTGAGGGACAGTAGACCAGCCCCCTGCTGAAAAAGTTTACTGACCCCTGGGTTATGTCATGTAGTTAAGTGCAATCTCTCTCCCCCCACCCCATCTCTTGTATTAGTGATACTGCGGCCACCCAAAACTCACTTTTACATGAATTCTTTTGCCCTCAGTACATTGGCAAATGGCCATCACATCAGTCAGTAGAGAAACCTAAATTTCCAGAAACTAATCAGTGCTTCCCAGGGGAAACAGAACGCTTTAGCAAAAGAAACAGCCATTTATTTAAAGAATTGCTTCTTATTGTGGCACCTGGCTATTGAGGTGATGAGTTTTAGCTAAAATGACAAATACTATTCAGGCTGGCCTTACCTCCCCAAGGGCCCTCCAGATTTTATAAACCGTTTTCATCTGCAAGATGATTGGGGATTTGGCCAGTTTTCTTTCAAGATCAAAAGGCATTCCAAGATCAAAAGAAGATTCTTGTTGTATGTGAATGTTTCTCTGGTTTGGGTTGAATTGGAGAGATTTGTGGCCTAGTTGGGAGGATGGAATGTGGGGAGGGTAGGAGAAAATGAATTTCATCAAATAAACATAGCATTACAAAATGGGCCCAAGTCTGTGCTGCGTAGGTAAACCTTACCTGAAGAAATAAAAAGTGAGAGGAGGGGCTGGTGAAGCACGTTGCCGGTTGGAAGGGGGTTGTATCTCTTTGAAGCTTGACAAAGTTTATTCAGCTGTCATTTTGGCTGGTCATCTGTTCAGGGCTGGCTACAGCACCTGGATTCCCTTGGTAGTTACCAGGGAATCAGCACCATGACAAGGCCCATCATTGATGCTCATTGTCCTCACTATATTTCTGAAGCAACACTGCCTTTGGAGAAACTGGAGAATTAAAATGCTAGTCCTCAGCAACCAAATGCTGTTGCTGCTACATGTGAACATATTAAACTGTGTGTGCTATAATGAGTCACACTGTACATACTTAAAGTATGGAACTCATTCTCACAAGAGGCAGTGATGGCCACCAATTTGGATGGCTTTAACAGAGAATTGGACGAATACACTGGGCATAAGGCCATCAGTAGCTGCTTGGCATAATGGCTTTCATTGTCAGAGGCAGCACGTATCTGAATATTAGTTGCTGGGAATTGCTTCTGTGTAGTGGAAGTGCTGGCTTTGGTTGGACTAAAGTGTTGAACTAGGACTGTGAAGACCCAAAATCAAATTCCTACTCAGTCATGAAGCCCACTGGGTGACCTTGAGCCAGCCATGCTCTCTCAGCCCACCTCACAGGGTTGTTGTGTGAATAAAATGGGGGTAGGGTGGAGAACTGTGTATGCTACCTTGAACTCCTTGGAGCAAAGTTGGCATTTAAATATAATAATAAATATAATGTAATAATCAATAGACTAATGGAATTAGCTTTTTGAAAGAAGAGAGAAAATAATTTGGTTGAAAGACAGACATAAACTTGGAGCCCACCATTCAGAAGTTTGAAGCAGAATATAATAGTTTCATTCATATACTGAGAGAAGACCTTGAGAGGCTCAGAGCTTTTGAGCAAAAGGATGTATAATATTCATTGTGGAATCATCTCCACAGTTTCCTTTATAATCACATTTCTACTGATTTTATTATGTATGTTACTCTACAATCTATATTATCTTGACAGTGATCAGGAATTTTTTTTAAATTATTTTTAAAAGACAAGAAGCATTATTTTTGATAAATACTTTATTCGTTTCCATACCCTGTAAACGATCACGCAATGTGAGCCACGGCCAAGAAATTCAGTAAGGCATATTTCACAGTGCTTATTGTGGAACACATTGTCCTTTTTGCCATTAATTATCATGGTAATGAGTCACAGGAAATATTAGAAACAACATCTTGCACACACCTTTGTATCTAAATAGTGGTGAAAAAGCAGTAGTAACAGAAGATCATGTGAGTGTATGGAAAAAAGACATAATTAATTCCTGGTTAATTCTAAATGCATAACAAAATAGTTAACTGCGGGCCAAAGGAGATATGACATCTGGGTGAAAGCAAGTAATGTGCACCGTGCTATCAACATCACATCGAATTTGGTCCTGAATTACTGTGTTAAAAATCTCATAATGGTCTAAGTAGAAAATATTTAACTGCATTTAGCTGCCCATGTGCTTGTTCACATCTCCACACACGTATACATGCCCACATGTAGACCAAATGTTGATTTGCTTTTCTTACCAAACTTTATGCTGCTTCGAAGTAAATAAACTCTAAATAAATACATCTTAATACTGGTCTTCAAATATCGGAAGGGCTGTTATTGCAGAGTATGAAATAGGGTTCCTCTCTGTTGCTCTGGAGATCAGGACTAGAACCAACAGGTAAAAATGGCAGGAAAGCAGATTTTAGATCTCTGTTTAGGCAAAACTCCCTAACGATAAATGTGGTTTGACAGTGAAGCTGTGCACATGCTGTAAATGTAAAGATGACCGCCCCCTGGAAAGAATTCTGATAGCTGTAGTTAGTTAAGTGCTGAGAATTGTAGCTTTGTGAGAAGTAAGCTACAGCAGTGTTTCCCAACCTTGGGCCTCCAGCTGTTTTTGAACTACAATTCCCATCATCCCTGACCACTGGTCTTGCTAGCTAGGGATGATGGGAGTTGTAGGCCAGAAACATCTGGAGGCCCAAGGTTGGGAAACACTGAGCTACAGATCCTCAGGAGGTGGGGGGTCTTTCCTTTGCTGGAGATATTTAAACTCAAAAAATCTTCATTTTCTGCAAAAGAGGTTTTGTTGTTGTTGAAACAGGGAGAGTGGGAACTTCAGAAGAAGAAAAATGTGGGACTGGTGTGGAGCCTAAGTTGATAACAATATCTTTCCCCCCCAAAAATTATATCTATGTTATAAAAGCCTTGCTTCTCCCTAGTAATGGTGGGGCTCTTTCACAAAGCGGAATTTGTCAAATGCGTATTTTCTGAAACAATATGAGAAGTGCACTTAACCAAATTTTGTGATGCAATTGTTTCATCAATCAGAGTTGACAAAAATGCACATATTAGGTAAAAATATGTATAAAAATGAATATATTCTTGAACGTAACATATAAAATGCGTTATATGGCTAGAAATTGCTTGCAAAAAAGCGTATATTAGTCAAAACTGCATATGTGTATATTAGACTAAATTTCCACTGAAATGCTGAAGAACTTTCACGAGGATCTTAAAACAGAAAATTGTCAAATTTCTCTAGAAATATGCAAAACCAAATTTAAGATTGGAAAAGTGAGAAATACAGAGAACCAAAAATTGACAGAAGTATCAGTGAGCAAAATGGGATTTACTTTCATTTTTGTTTTTGCATAGGATTGCAGGATTAAGTACTGATTGTTATTGGAATGGAATATTAATGGAATTGAGAAGGAAACCACATATTTGGTTCCTAGACCTGTATTTATTGAGCTAATACAAATGTGGGGCAAAGAGGATATTTGCCAGTGAGATTTGGTGGGTGATAAGGAAGAGTGCTTAAACTTTCGTATACCAACCACTTCTCTCCTGCAAATGGTTCTCCCACCTATCTTCCCCTCAGCTGAACTTACTGCTTTGGAGCCCAGGTGGGTGAAGAAATAATTCAAATCACTGGAAAGGGCATTTGTAGGGGAGAATCAGCAGCTGGAGAACTCCTTCCACTGCTTCCACCAGCCCTCATATTTCCCTTGTAAGGAAAACATGGAGTTGGGGACACCATATTTTCATCATGTGGTTCCACCTAAAAAAGGAATTCATGATCTAGGCTGCAGTATTTCTATTTTGTTTTGCTGTGGTATTAGGCAGTCTCCTGACATATGTTATCCAACCCAAGTTAAACACATTTAAAAACTAACTGATTTCAATAAAAGCGAAAACCACATTCTTAATTATCTTCTACAAGTTATTATCTTTCATTTGCTTCTGCTAATAATAGTATTTTTACTCTAGCACAGCCCCTCCCAACCTTGTGCCCTCCAGTTGTTCTGGATTACAACTCTCATCAGCCCTCAGTCCAAAACATCTGGAGGACACTCAATTGGGGAAGGCTGCATGAATCATTATTATTTGTCTGGTTCTCTTTCATTCCCATCTTCATGTATTGGTCTTTAATAACCAGTGTGATATTTTTATTACTCCTTTTTGAAGAGGAGCCCTCACAGCTGGGATTTTGTTAAGTTTGCTTGACAACCATACTACAAGGCTCCCTGATATTTTGTGCTGCCATTAATTTAAAAAAAGCAGGTTATGATGCTGTGCAAGATTTCTGCTGTTTGGTGGAATCCAACAAAAGGCAGAAATGGGTTTACTGGATTGAGACCAAGGTGGCTGGTTTGTCCTCTGTCAACACTTTCATATTAGACAACAAGATCAACATGCCTAGCTAAAAATCTGAACTCTAATTTTGGAGAACATTATTGTGAATTTGGAAATGATTGAAACCTCATATCTGAACATCACTGGATGGATGGCTGCTTTTATGGTGTGAACTATCCCTTCTTTTCACTTTGGGGTTTTTCTTCGTAAGCAAATTAAGTGCAGATCTCCAACGCTGTAGGGCTGATTAGAAGTACCGTAATTGTTACGAGCATTTTAATAGAATCCAACCTTCTAAGATTTATGGCAGTCAATAGACAATGTTGAGGGAGACAAATGTTCTTTGAGGTTTTGTCTGTCACTGCTTAGGTCTCTGTCTCTGTCTTTCTGTCCCAACTTCATAAAAGGATGGACTAGCAAACCTGCCCTCCACTCTCTCTTAACATCTGGCCTTTATATTGAGCACTGGTCTTTGAAGAGCGTGAAAAAGAATTAAATAGCAAAGGCATAAAAACAAACGTTTCTGAGCCCACTTCACAGAATACATCTATATTTTTTGTGTCTCTTTGTTTACTTTGTTCTCACACGGTTCTCTGTAAGGAAATCCAAGTCTGCAAGTTATCCTCATGCCCCAGAAAGCCCAATGACAGATGATTCACTGTGCTTTAATACAGATGTGAGAGCACATCTTAAGAAAATAGCTCCTGTATGCTTGGGGAATGTGTGAAGGGCACTCAAGTAAATTCTGCTTGGATATAGCCACGTTATGCACTACACTGAGTGAGGTGGCAGAATTACAGATTGTACCACCATACCAGTGTTCAACAGCCTGGTACTTCTAGATGGTTTGGGTTTTATAATTCTCATCAACCTCAGCCAGCACATTGCATGACTGTTGTTTGGAGGGCACAATTAAAGCCTGTTGACTATTAAAGCTCTATGGTGGATTTAGGGGTTGTTATTATTTCTGTATAGACCATAGCTTTTTTATATTTAAAAAATCATCATGGTGTGTTTAGAACATAATCAACCACTTCAACCATAATATACCACTTTTTTTGGGGGGGGATTTGTAGAACGCTTTTTTTTTTTTTGCAAAATCTCAAAAAACTTTCTGACAGCTGAATCTTGGCATATGGCAGCTCTAACCAGAAGCAATGCAGTTCAGAATTCAGGCATGGTTAGGATTGTACTGTTGATGGTCCGCCACCTCATCAGAGCATAAGACAAGACCTGCTGAATTGGTTCAAAAGTTCCTCTAATTTAGTACCCTGTTCCCAACAGTGATCAGTCAGATTCTTCTGGAAAGGGCCTTCACATCCCCCTTAGTTTTTTTGTATTCAGCAGTACAAATGGGGACGTACAAAAAACCAAAGTTCACTGTTTTAATTTGTATGCATTCTCCTCCTAAATTAAATAGTTGTTTTAAAAAATGTAACCATTAATTAGTGTGCCAAAAACTCATCTTCCTAAATATACATATATTATGCTTTGCTATGTTGCGTGTTCACGTTCAGGGGAATTATTTTAAATTGACGCCCGCAGATAAAAAACAAGACTACTGTTACACTGGTAAATATCCTGGAGGAAATAATATGCAGGAGGATTTTGGAAAGATCTTGGACATTCGGCTACCAGCACCCTGACCATGGACTATGCTGTCTGGGACTGATGGGAATATGAAAACATTTGGAGGGCCACAGCACAGCTGACAACATCTGGAGGGCCACAGCACTGATCAAAAGTTCCTCTAATTTGGTATCCTGTTCCCAACAGTGATCAGTCCCTGTCTTAAAGGGACCGCTTTTCTCACTTGTGAATTGTTTTGCTGAGCGACAAAGCAAAATTGGCACACACTTATCAAATTATGTATATTATTCAGGTGCCTGAATAATTTGACCATGGGTACTATATGCAATTTTCTGTTCTTCCTCAGGCAATAAGGTGTCTTGAGCCAGCCCTGAACCTTCAGTATTCTCTTTAAGTCATGCAGATAAAGGTGATTTCTTTTACAGTGCATCTATGCATATAGATGCCTTTTGATATCCTCTCTTCTTCAGTTTTTCAATACGGGGGTTCTATTTTGGTATAAACCAGGGGTAGGCAACCTAAGGCCCGGGGGCCGGACCCGACCCAAACGCCTTCTAAATCTGGCCTGTGGACAGTCCGGGAATCACCATGTTTTTGCATGAGTAGAATGTGTCCTTTTATTTTAAATGCATCTCTGGGTTATTTGTGGGGCATAGGAATTCGTTCATCCCCCCCCCCAATATAGTCTGGCCCACCGGCTGAAAAAGGTTGCTGACCCCTGGATAAGCAGTCTCTTTTCCCTTGGTTATCTTCAGCTTGCTGTACAAACATTCTATATCTATAGTTATTTTTCTTTATTGACAGTATGCCAACATTGGTTCATTTTTTAAAAAGAAGTGTTCCCTTTCCTTCCTTCCTCAGTTTTATTTTCCTCACATAACTTCATTCAATTTTGCTTTCAGGACTGGCCTCACCATTAAGCAGAGTGAGGCTGAGACAGCTCCCTCAGGCAACTGATTTTGCATGTTATGCAAGGGCAGAAAAAAGGTTAATTTATATACTTGTTGTATTTATACTCCCAGAGGGGAGGGGTGGAGAGGCACCTATGGGATTATCTGGTTTAGGAGCCAAAATAACTAGACCAGCCAAAGTTACAATGCACCTTGACTGGGAATGTTGAAGCAACGTTTGCTGTTCTGCCTCAGGCAGAAAAGTGATTTGGGCCTGCCCTCTCAGAAGGGAAACCATTTCATGTTTACTTGAAGCTAATAAGTAGTCTAAAGAATATTAGTCAATTTTAAGTAAACTTGAAATAAAGGGGGTGGGGTGGGAGAGAGAAATCAGGTTTACTTGAAGCTAATAAATAATTCAAAGACTATTTATAGGACTATTTATTTATCAACTTCAAGTAAACTTGAAGTGTTTTTCCTTATCCCTGAGAGCGCAGGAAAAAGTCACAGATCAAAGCCTATTTATTTATCAGCTTTGTTCAAGTAAGCTTGAAATATTTTTCCTTATCACCTCTTTTATTCAGTTTGCTCCACTCTTTTTTGGTCATAAAACAATAATGTCTATGTTTCCTTAGGCAGCCTATAGATTTCTTACATTATAGATTTCTTACATTATTTTTTAAAGTACTGTGTATTTATTTGTATATGCTCCTCCTCTATACTGTTTGAATCTTCTGTGTTGTTGCTATTTTTCTCAGACAGTGCATGTGGAAATTTATTTATTTTGTAATCCCAAAAAGAAACATAAATAGCATAAGAAATGCTATTTTTATTGATCTGTTATTAATGCCTGTTATTTATGCAATACAAATTGAACATATACCGTTAATTCCCCCCCCCCTTATTCTTTCACTGTTTGTTTTTTCCATATATTTTAAAGTTGCTAAATGTTCCTTTTCTTCATAGTTGATGGTTGGTTGAGATTCCTACATTGCAGTGAGGTGGTCTAGATGATTGTTGGGGTCCCTTCTAGAGATGGGAAGGCCTGGGAAAAAACCCAGAAAAATTGGGGGGCGGACCCAGTTCCCCCCAAGCCAATTTTTTTCTGTTTGGAAAAAAACTGAAAAAACCCTGGTGTCTCTCCCCCCCCCATTTTTCCAATTCCCCCCAGGCCTTAGATATTCAGTGTTTTCATCTCAATTTAAGTTTCCTCTCTTTTTCTATTTTGCTATGGATTTCTGCCTGACGTATTGCTTTGCTGCCCTATCCTATTCCTCATCGCGACAGACACTTTATATTTAAAGAACATTCAAGCAGACATTTAAAGCACACGACATATTCCAAAGAATCCTGGGAACTGTAGTTTATGAAAAAATACCTGGAATTGTAGGTCTGTGAGAGGGAAACTGCACTGCAGAGTTATTGGAAAGTACCCATTGCTAGCAGATGTGTTGATTAACCTGTATAGATTAAGCAAGAAAACTTGCTTAATCAACACAGCCTGCAGAGGCCAGGTATTTTTGGGACAGAGTTTGAATTAATTTGGTAAAGAAATCATATCTATTTTAGCACAGGCTACCTAAAAGTGGAGATATTGAGATGAGATTTGCTGCAGTGACAGAATGTATTTAATTTTTAAAAAATAAAAGAATGAAAGAGGAGTGCATTTTTTCACAATGGGAAGTAAATGTAGTTTGTGGTGTAGTGACGGGCACCAATTGTGATGGTTTAAAAAGGGTTGGATTCATGAAGGATAGCTCAGTTGGTTAGAGTGTGGTGCTGATAACACCAAGGTTGCAAGTCTGATCTCTGTAAGGGACAGCTGCATATTCCTCCACTGCAGGGGACAGGATCAGGGATGTCCAACCAGTAGATCGTGATCTACTGGTAGATCCCCAGCTGATCCTGGTAGATCATGGGATCCTTAAAAAGGTAAAGGTACCTCTGACCGTTAAGTCCAGTCGCGGACGTTGTGGCGCTCATCTCACTTTACTGGCCTTGGGAACCGGCGTTTGTCCGCAGATAGCTTCCGGGTCATGTGGCCAGCATGACTAAGCTGCTTCTGGCGAACCAGAGCAGAGCACAGAAACACTGTTTACCTTCCCGACGGAGTGGTACCTATTTATCTACTTGAACCTTGACATACTTTCGAACTGCTAGGTGGGCAAGAGCTGGGACTGAGCAACAGGAGCTCACCCCGTTGCAGGGATTCGAACTGCCGACCTTCTGACTGGCAATTCCTAGGCTCTGTGGTTTAACCCACAGCGCCACCTGCGTTCCCACATCATAGTAGCAAAGTAAAAAAAGAATATTTGTGCATGTGAAAAGTGCTTGTGGAAAAAACTAAAAAACTCTGTGCAATCCTCCCCCCAAAAAGCTCAACAACTCTGGGACTTCCCTCCTAAAAAAAGCTCAAAAATTCTGGGCAGTCCACCCCACACATGCTCCTCTTCCCTCCAATGACAATGGGTAGATCACTGCTAGTTTTTTTTTATACTGGGAGTAGATCACATTCTCTTGGGAGTTGGATATGCCTGGACTAGATGATCCTCAGAGTTTCTTCCAGCTCTATGATTCTATTATTTCTTTATGGGTAAAGTCATTAATGGCTACTAGGCGCAATAGCCTTTTGTTACCTATTGTTACAGAAGCAGTGCACCTCTGACAACCAGTTGCTGCGGACAACAGCAGGAGAGGTCTGTTACCTTTGTATCTTGCTTGTAGGATTCCCATAGGCATATGGTTAGCCACTGTGGTAAATAGGATGGGCTGGATTTGTGGCATGTTGTGTTGATATCATACTATTCAGTAGGTGTCTGTGGAACTAAGTGCGGCCATGCTCCCCGCTTCAAAGGAGATGCAGTGGTCATAATAATTTGGGTAAGGGCCACTCTTTTCTAGGACCTTGGGTTGGCAGTTTCAACAGGCTTTTATCTTCCACCCTTGACAGAGAGCTAACTATAAAAGACTGAGCAGTAGCTTGTCTCCATCTGCCCTATACTATTTAAAAATCTTCTTTATTGCTACATGGCTGACTTTCTGGAATGTGCCTTTTGTAGCTAGTCAGTGGCCCATGTTTCTCATTCAAACTTGTAATGTGCAATATAATACCACTTCTGAAGAGAGATATAATTCCTTCTTGACATGAAATCTGCTTCTTTTCACCTCTCTTGTAAATTCCCTTTCAGGCCGTCAGGCTGCATCTCCTTTCTTTCCATTCCTTGTCATACTTGCTAGGGCAGTGGCTGTCTTGTTTATGACAGCATTTACCTCATGAAATATATCCCATAATTCATGCAGTTTGGGAGGGAGTAAAAGCCAGCCAGCCAGCCAGCTTCAAAAGTTCTTGGCTTCCTTTGCAATGCACATAAGACAAAGAGGCCTAGAAGACACACTTATGGGTCTAATAAGACACAGAGTCCCTGTGGCATCCCTGGTTTTTGATTTAGCAGTTTGGGTTTCCCATACGGCAGTAGCAGACTGTCTGAAATAGTCGGCAGTGACAGAAGGCACAAAAATCGCAGCAGGGACGAGATGGTGGCTTGCAGCTTGACCAAGTAGGCACACAGTTGGGTGGTGGTGGTGGTCTTGGTTGGGGAGGCTTTTTTTGCTGTGCCTTTTTCTGAGGAGGGGAAAAAAGGATGAAAAGCTTAATAAATCTTGGCTACAATAAAGTATAATAAGTGTTCCAACAGTGTAAGGTTGCCATAGTTCAGGACACCCCAAAAGTTGTTGAGTTTTTTAAAGGAAAGCCTGCACAGTTTTTCTATTGACTTGCCTAAGATCCAAGACAAAGCACCACATTCCCCCTGGACGTCAGTTCCACCTCTGAAATCCTGTTAATGTCTGGGAAGATCCAGATGTATGGAGCCCTGCAACAGTGAGGATTTGTTGCTCTTAAAAAATCTACTTAAAATAAAACCCCAGAGAAGGGCCATAGATCACTAGTAGAGTATATGCTTTCCTTGCAGAAGGTATTGGGTTCAATCCCAGGCATCTCCAGTAAGGGTGAACTGAAACCCTCAAGAGTTATGGCTTGTCAGGTTTGACAATACTAGGTTGGATGAACCAATGGTCTAACTCAGTATAAGGCAGATTTCACTGTTTCTACTGGTCTGTGAAGCTGGTAAATGTAGAATATCAACATTGTTGAATAATAAAGAAGCTTAAAAAAACATTATTGAAGGTCAGGAAGAAAGTCTGTGATCCATTTTTAAATCCAATTTTTTGCATACCGGTCAATTACCGTAGTTTTACTATGGATATGTGTAGTTCTCTGGAAATAAGCTTAATTTCCTATCTAGTTGTTCTGCTGAAGGCAACCGTATAATTTTTCTTTTAGCATGTCTGGCATTCACAGATAATCTCATGGTTCAATTGATCCGATTGTATAGATTCTGATTTAGTTCTCTACTAGCAGTCAAACCTAATATCAAACTTGTAATTAGTGGCAACCCTGCCCCCCCAAACTGTGGGATATAAAGCTGTCAGTCAAGTCCAACATTCCGAGAAAACTACTGCCTCTATGTGGCAGGCAGTTTTGTCAGTTGGTCGATTGCTTGGTTGCTGCTAGGAGTTTTAACTGGTAACTGCTCGGATGCAGTGTTCTCATGATTCACTACTATCTAGTATATAGTTTATCTGTCATGTAACCTAAGCCTGCCTTCAGGAACAACTGTGTAAACCTGAATGAATCTGAAAGTAAAGTAGTTTATGTTAATATGATTCAGATTCATGTGTGTTTTCTTTAAGAGGAACAGAAAGGGATTATCAACCAGGAAGGTATAATTATTGATAGGACTCAAACGAGTTAGCAACCCTCTTGTTGCTGCATAAACTCAAACAGAGGATCGTTTACTCTGCTAAATTATATAAACGTCCCCACACGAAGCATATCCAGTATACAGGCAACCCCTGATTTACACTAGGGTTATGTTCCAGATTATCACGCACTTGCATGAAATCATGTGCAATTGAAACACTTCACATATGGCACATGTGGCTAGCATCTTATTGAAGCTAAGTAGTTCTGGCCAGAGTGGCAACTGCTTGGGAATTACAGTTATGCTGCCTTGGCTTCCATGAAGGATATTGTGTTTCTGTGTATGTATAAACTTTGGACTAAACTAGATGTGAGGTACATACCTTGCTTTTTTCTTAACTGATTTTAGAGTGTGAAGACACAGAAAGGTGAGTTATATATATAAGTACAGAGATACTGTACTTGTTAATATAAGCTGGTAATATAGATATCCCCATCAGCAACAGAAGTGTAAAAGTGAGAAGTCCTATAACCTGTTACTGACAACTTGAACTATTTTGACCTTGCTGACTTTTCAAGATGGATCACTCACCTTCATAGATTTCCTTTTCTCAGCCTCATTCCTGCTGAGCTTCAGGGACGTTTTGGTTAAATCTTTAGAGGGGAAAAAACATTTTATTAAATGTGTTACAATGCATGAATGTGTAACATGAAAGTAGATACTTTGTGTTAAGTTGTGGGCGAACATAGCAGACGACACAGCGATTCTTCAAACAGCTCTTCTTTATTCCAATGTCAGAACAGAACTAAACTGAGGGGCTCAGTCAGCCTGCTTATATAGAGCTCCAGTACCTTGTTACTGTAACAACATTCTAAAACTATCCAATCACAGAACGTCACTTTTCGATCCTTCATTTGCCTACAAAACTATCCAATCACTGAACGTCACTTTTCGATCCTTCATTTGCATAACTATCTACAGTATCCCCCTGCTGGCCCAGGGTGATAACTTCAGTACATAACACTTTGAGAGACATGGATTTTCTCACATTGCTTGTCTCTGTCCCCTTATTCCAAGTAATGTGGCAAATTACAATATGTAACATGATGACATCACCTTCGGTGTCACCTCACATTTTGCTTACTTCAGGGGTAGGTGATGTAGTACCCTCCAGATGCTACTACACCACCATGTTTCATCCCCGTGAGTCCATATACAGACCTGGACGAAGGATTGACTGATGCCCCAAATAACTCAGTTGCAGGAATTCCAAAGAAATATGCATAAAATGGCAAAGTGATCAGTTCAAGTGCTTTATATCAAGAAGGTTACATACAGCAATGCAATGCAGGATTCCTTGCTGCTATACCTCAGGACGGACACTGAAACAGCAAGCACCATGGCTTTGTTTGTGACAGGCCAATTGCATATGGGCTACTTATATAAAAAGCCAGCTACGTAAGCTGGCCCCAATTAACAACCCCTGGCTTAGAGGTCTGTTCCCCAGTCCCATCCATCTCGCAGATAAGGGAGTGGCTGAAAGGCAGCCAGCTTGAGACTTTAAAGCTTCAAAGCAAGCAGAAAACATGTATGAGTTTATTTTTGCTGTAAATACGAATTACCGGTAGTCTTGGGGTTATCTTGACTACCAAGATGGTGTTTACAGACCTTCCAGGACATTTGCACCATTTGGTTCTATACCCTGCCGCCTCACCATCCCTGATCATTGGTCACATTGACAGGGCCTGCTGAGTACATTTGGAGGGGGGATACTGTATTGGCTTTTATATGCCATTCATCATGAGATGTCAATTGTAGGGTCAGAAGAACTATACATACAAAAATATACCTATGAAGAATGCGGGGGGGGGGGTTAAAGAGATGGGGAGTGATGGCAACTCTATGCTTCTCATGTATCTGAGCACTAAAAACGTTTTGGGTAACCCTTACTGAATTATATATAATCTAGTGCAAACACCTTGCTCCATATGTTCATTTGATTTTGAGCATGCCAGGTTTGCTTGAGCTTTTGAGCATTCAGCTTATCACCAGGTGACATTGCCTATAACTTTCAGCACTTGGAGACATAGCTTCTGCAACTCTCCTCCTATTTCTCCAACAGTTCTCTAACCCACCTCCTTTCTTCACCTCTTGCAGGTGAAAATAATCTCCTTAATAGGCTGGGTGGAAGTATGACATTGAAGAATTGGGTAGGTTTGGATGTAATGAGAAGCCATGGTTTCCTGCTGTGTCAGGTGTGGGGAATCATTGGTCCTCCAGATGTTGCTTAACTACAGCTTCCATAATCCCTGGCTATTGGCCATGCTTGCTGCACAGATGCTCTTACAAAAATATAGTACTGCTAAAAATCATTGTAATTCAAATCAAACCTTTATACACCACCTGGATATAAAGCCATAACTGACCCTCTGCAGACAGATGTGATCCATGTGACACTGTCAAAATCATATGTGGGCCGGGAGTATAAAGTGCATTGGGGCAGACAGGAAGGAATGTCTCTGCCTATGTTGTACCACTGAAATCACTGTTGCCCTACCACTTTCCAGATCAAAAATAACTCCACCCAGGAGAAAAAATGGCTGTGGGAAAGTACCCTTCTCACTCAGCTGTACATTAAATTACCTCCCTCCTCATGCTTTATAGCAATTTAGCACAACCTATGTCAGTTCATGTTTCATCTAGTTCCTCTCTTGGAAATCTCACATAATAGATAATATGCCTTTTGTGTTTTAAATACACACTGAAAAGCCTTATGGTACTTGTTCATCATTTCCCTACTGAAGGATGTAATTGAAAAGGCCTACAAAAAGAGCGGTCACACCTTCTATCAGCGCTGACTTCCAGCACCTCTGCTGACATTTACTTTTGTCTTGCAGCCTTTCATCTTCTAGGTCCTCAATTCCATCCTGATTTGCTTCATGTGCTCTTTGTAACTGATGATTACTCAAGAGTATAATGATCTCCATGTAATCCTGATGACAGTAAATCTATACTGATAGAAAGTGTGAAGCATCTTTTTACAGGCCTTTTCAATTACAGTCGTTTCTCATTTGTCTATTTATATTTGTTTCTAATATAAGCAACCTCGCTCATATGCTCCCTTGCCCTTGCAGGGATTTATTTACACATACATTAATGTACATAGCAGACACATGCAAGGGTGTCTAGACATGTACCTTGTCTCTTTTCCTCTCTCAGTACCTTACTGTTTAGAGTCTAGAGTTTGGAAGTAGGTCTGAGTCACACAGTTATATTGTTCCTTTTTTGATTTGTTAGAAAACCCAAGGTTGCAAAACAAAGAATTTTTCCCTGCCACTCATAAGAAGAGCCTGCTGGATCAGGTCAACGGCCCATCTAGTTCTGCATCCTGTTGTCACAATGAACAGCTAGATGCCTATGGGAAGCCCAAACATAGGAACTGAGTGCAAGAGCACTCTCCTCTACTGTGGTTTCAAGAAACTACTATTGAAAAACATCCTGCTTCTGGCATAGCCATTGTGGCCAGTAGCTAGGAGCCATTCTTCATGAATTTGTCTAGCCCCCTTTTAGAACCATTGAAGTTAGTAGTCATCCCTGCCTCCTGCGGGAGTGAATTCTATTGTTTAACTATGTATAAAGTAGTACTTTTTTTTGTTTGTCCTGAATCTTCAAACATGACTCTGCATTGGATGTTCCTGAGTTCTAGTGTCATGAGAGGAGAATTTTTTCTCTCTATCTACTTTCTCCAAGTCATGCATAGTTTTTTTACTCTCCATTTTCTCCCTCCTTTCTCCCCTTCATCCTCTCTTTCTCTCTCACACACTCATATACACACAAGCACATGTCCTATTCTGCCATCATCCATTCATTCTCGCATGTGCAGGTCCAATGGGTAGAGAAGCTGAAAGTATCATTGGAGGTTTGGGCAGTTGTTGCTATCCTTCCCACCATTGCATCTGAAAAGCTAGCTAGAATGGATCTTGGAAAGCAGTTGTTTCCTCAGTACTGAGCATGGAAGAAAAGTGAGCTGCTTGTTTGTTCTGATAATACTGTGGTATTCCTCCACAGATGGCTTGTTTTTCTTCAGTGCCAGATACATAGAAATGATCTATTGCTCCTTGGCAGCTCACTTTGGGAAGGAAAGAACCAAAGAGGAGGCTAGGCAGGGGATGTTCTATGGCCTGGTGGTTCTGGACCCATTCCAAGACATCTAATTTTAGCAACTGCCTGTATATCTTCATTTTTCCAAAGTGGACTTCGTTGCCATTACAGATGGATTGTGATAACACATCTTCTACCAAACCTCATGCAAGAGATAACTGAGATCCAGTTGACTTTGTCAGAGGAAGTAGAACACAACTCTGCTCCATTCTGGTAGTAGTGAACCTGACTTCAGCAGTCAAGGTAATTATTGAGATTTATTTTACATTGCTTTTATACTGCACCCTTCAGTTATATTCTATGATGGTTTACAAAAATACTTTGGGTGGGATTCACCTAAAGAGCCACATCTGCAGAAACCCTTGCAAGGGCTTCCACTTGCACAATGGAGCTTTCCCTCATCTTCTCCCCTTGTGCCCCTGAAATTACCTTGTGTGTGAGAGAGAAAGCCTCCAGAACAGGACATGGGGAGGAGGGGGGAATCATTCCATCTGGCGAGCTGAAATGCTTCTTCAGACAGAATGTTCAGAATAGTGCTACATGGAATTCCAACCGATCTAGCTGGCATTCTCATTCAAGAGCATTATAAAGGAAAGCGAATTCCACTATTGTCTTTTGCAATGTTCTGTGATTTATTCCCAAGCATTTAGAAGTCATGACAATCCTTAACTTGGGTAGGCTGTATTCTGAAATGATAGCAGATTCAGGTCAATTATGAAAGCCATATTTTGCTTAGATGTTGAACTTTCCCAATATCAAATTTACTTTACTCTCAATTTAGTTCAATTAGCTATTTGTGAACAGATGGCTAATGTAAATGTGTTTCTATTAATCCCAGAATGCCTATGAAGAGCCTTTATAAAATTAGCCTTGAAGTTTTGATTGACTCATCTGGTAACTCTGTGATGTGGTGGAGTTCATATGGGTTCAGTTTGAGTAGTCCTGGAAAGCTACCCCATAGCTTTATGCTTTTTTTAAGGATGACAGAGGCATTGGTGGGATTGTGACGATTTGAGCTAAAGTGCAAATATAGCTAAGGGATTTACATGGATTCAGTCACTCAGTATCTAATAGGAGTATAGGCTTTTGTTTTTGGAAACGCAAAATTAATCAGCTGAATTTGAGAGGTGTTCCTTTCCACTCCTACTTGCCTGAAATGACAGTATTAGTTTATTTTTTAAATAAATAAATAATGGCAGGGCTTAGTTCCAGATTAGGTCCAGGTTGATCAAGGCTGGGCTACAGAGTACCAGAACAGAGGCATAGGTAAAAGTGACATAATGAGTTCTTTCAGAAGTTGCATGCCTCCCAGTTCTGTTTTTAAGATTCCAAACAGAAG
The DNA here is from genome assembly GCF_964234715.1 of Podarcis melisellensis. Taxonomy (NCBI): domain Eukaryota; kingdom Metazoa; phylum Chordata; class Lepidosauria; order Squamata; family Lacertidae; genus Podarcis; species Podarcis melisellensis. Next base: position 28,074,063 of record NC_138538.1, read on the forward strand.
ACTTTACTGACCTACTATTGAGATAGGTGGGAGATCCGGAAACTTGATTTTGTTACTATTTACTGTACTGTTGACAGCATTCTGCTTTTCCTCAAATACCATGTAAGAGTAGCTGGTTATGAGCAACGTGCAGCAGAGAAGGAAGCCAAGGAGGAAGTTCCTATATTCCATTCTGGTGTGAGAGAGAAAGAAAATAACGGCGTATTAATTTTTTATATCAGTCACATATACCTGAGGGAAAAGATGGTAGTGCAACTAATGTCAAAGTATACAAATATTTTTGCAGCGTTTCGTTCTGTCCTTCCAACTAGTCACCTTTGCTAGAATGGAGAGAATGTAAGACCTTAAGCTCACAAACCCTCTAGAAAGCCCTGGATTCACTTCTGGATGAGTTTTTTAGAAGATAAAAAGGCATCAAAAAGGATGCCAACTTTTTGTTGTTGTTGTTGCTTTGCTCTGTTTGCAATAACCTCAGTTACTCACATCAGTATGGGGTCAAAGGGAGCACAGGCTGTTCGGTTAAAGAGGCAAAATTATTACAATAGGGCAGAAATAGAAATCTCACTTTCATTTACTGATTAAACTAGCATCATCATCATCATCATCATCATATTTTTTTATTTATATCCCGCCCTCCCCAGCTGAAGCCGGGCTCAGAGCAGCTGACAACAGTAAAATAATACAGCATTCTAAAAGCAATTCATTATAAAATCAGTTCAAATCAAATTAATGGGCTAGAGTTCTGCAAAGTAGCCAGAATATTATCACCACTGCCACAAGATAGGAAACACCTTTAAAATTTTGTTTCTATGACAAGATCTGTTTAACTATATTTTTGACTGGCTCCAGGAAGAAAATACATGCAATGTAATTGAAAAAACTATGATTTGGCTTCTACAATTCAAAAAAAATCTGCTATACCAGAACAGGGAATGTAAACTGTAAACTGTTGTCAATGTGCAAATAATTAAAATAGAATTAAAAAGGGCTCCTTTTATACCCCTATGCCCTGCTCCTGCTATGTTGTATTCTTACAATTTCTCTTTGCTACTGTAAAGTAAATATTTGTCACTGCCTTTTGCTGAAACAATTGAAGTTATTGTTGAAGCATTGTGAAGACATACATAAGAGAAAATACGAAGCACCTGATTGCTTGCATAAGGCAAGAGGAAAGTAAAGTATCAGCTTTCTTTAATCCATGAACAAACAATTAAACCCAAGTGAACACTAGCAAATCAACTGAAAAATTCCAGTGGTGATCAAATTTAAGCAGCCATTTCCAAGTCAAACAGTTCCAAGTTTATCCATTCTTAAATATCAACTTAGTCCCATAAAAACTGCTGAACACATTTAAACTCAGTCATCTTAACAACAACAACAATTTATTATTTGTACCCCGCCCATCTAACTGGGTTGCACTGGCCACTCTGGGTGGCTTCCAGCATATATAAAAACATAATAAAACATTAAACCTTAAAAAGCTTCCCTATACAGGGCCACACTAAGAAGCTATTTTTAAATATCCCCAGAGTTAGGGGTGAGAGCTATGTATATAAATAAATAAATGGAGAGATCCAGTATTTTATTGTAGCTGAGATTTGACACATCTCCTCAAAACCATAATGGAGCTCCCCACCCTGAAAAAACCCAGAGCCAAATGAAGATAGGTTGTGGGTGCTCAGCGCACACTGGATGCTTTTGGACTGTTGCAGGAGGATGGGGAGATAAATATTTGGGGAGAAATAATGGAACGGAGGGGCTGAATCACTATATATAGTAACATTTTATTTCAGTGCCCCACTTCTTGTTTTCTATTTTTAAATTGAACTTGTACACTGTCTTGAAATCCAGTATGGTAAAAAGGTGAGTGAGACTATTAAGAAACAATGAACATGTTCAAACCAAACACAAACCAACACTTGTTGCTTTGTGGAATATCTCCATAATATTTTGCACAACACATGTTAACCACAATCCCACACATGGTCAAGTATGCTTAGGTTCAATGAAATCAGTTTCATTCTGGTTTGCATCACCCATCACAACAAGTTATGGCCTGCTTTAATTATGCAAATTGTTTTATTACCCAATTGATTAGGGGGGGAAATGACTCTCAGGGTCCTTTCTCACTCTACAGTTCTATAGTTTTGACAGCTATCAATAAACAATAACACAGAAAAGGTTTGTTTTCAAACTTTTAAATAAATTTTTATGTGCCCGTCTACCTTTGGGAATGTTACATATTGAGAACACATTCAAACCAATTCTCACCACATAATCCCAGAGAAGACAAGGTGCAAAGACTTGTGTGTGATGTGTATGTCTGTGTGCAGGATATAGTACATTTTAATCATTATTCATGAATGTTAAAACCACCCCACATTGAATATGTATTATAACATTCATGTTATTTAAGAAATAGGCCTTAAAAACCCCCAACTTAAGCTCAAAACACCAGTCATATACATATATTTTTGCTTCATTATTTTTCCATCTAGCCCTCAGAACTAATCCTATCTGTTACAGTTGGTCTGCATCGATTGATCACAGTCCATCACAGTTATGAGTGCAGAAGCTCACTGGAGTCAAAGGGCTTCGGTTCTGTGATGCATTATGGCTATCATTGTGTTCTAGATATGACATGCATAATTTGTTAAATATAATAAATTCCCTTCTGTTTTGCAAGTGCATCAGAATCCATTTGTTTCAGGAAAACCAGACATATATCAATTATTCATATTATTCAGTGCCTCCAGATGGCCTTGATCTCTCAATACAAATTATTTCATAGTTACCTTCTCTGGAGCAGCTCTCTAGGACTTCTCTGTCCTCTCCTTTCAGTTCATTTGTAAAGAGCAATGAGTCTGTTCATTGGCATTAAATATTAGTTTTTAAACTTGTTGACAGGGGAAAAAAGACGACCACAGAGCAAAGTTCTATCAGTAGGGAAATGCACAGTGAAAGTCTGTGATCACGCCTTCTTACCAATAATATATTTCAACTCTAGGGCATTTTTCCATTCTGGAAAATTCACTGGCACAATGCCACATCTTAATATGGAACATAGCCTGGGCCAGCTGATTGCTCCTGTTAAGACTTTGTCCGGGTTAATAAAACTACACTAGCTGAACTAATTTAATAGAACATATTTAAATTTTTGCAAATATTGAATTTAGGCTCACATAAACCAGCTGAGCCCTTGTTGAAATCAATTTAGCTCAAACCATCTGTAGCAAAAGCAATAGATTTACAGTATTTTTCCATGTATAACACTCCCCCCCCATGTATAAGACACCCCCTATTTTTGGGAATTCCAGATTAAGAAAATGGGGGGAGATTGTGTCCATGTATAAAATGACCCACAATTTTGAACATAATTTTTTTTATTATAAAACATCATCTTATACACTGAAAAGTACAGTAAGTGCTATGTAAACTGGTTTAAAGCAGAATGACCAGATACTAAGTTTGCACTTGATCTGCTGCTAAAATGTAGAGATTTATGGGTTAGGAGTGAAACTGAATCTGAGTAAGTAGTGCTAAGTTACACATAACACTGAAACATTAGTCCCTGATGCTTGTCCTGGAAAGGGTATCCGGTAGACAATTCCAGATACTTCGTTTGCTCTTCTCAGCCATGGCAAGGATGCTCACACATGTCCTAAGTTGTTGTGGTGGGCATTTTGCCAGGCTGGCACAAAGAGGGGAAATACATTAATTGAAGAGGGCATCTCAATGCACACTCCTTAATCATGTCTAGGATGACCTATAGAATGCTTGATGGCTCAGCCACACTTCTGCTTATCCCATACCTAGGACGCATGGGTCTGGGTAGTTTACCGCTTGTCACATGCTTTCTAGACACAAGTCTGAGTGGTTTTCTGTTTGCACTACTGCTTTCTCCAGAAAAACCCACTCTTTAGCACTGAATTGGAGCAAACATCAATCCGCAGAGAAACTGATGTTTGCTCCAATTCCATGGTAAAGGGAAACTGTCAGGATAAGCAGAAGTCTGTCAAAAAAAGAAAGAATGAGCTGAGATGCAGAAGTTTCCATGTGTGAAAAACTCATGACAGAATGTAACCTTTGTGGCATGTGGCTTGTCTTGGCCTTTTTAGGACTGTTGTGAAGGTTTTCAAAAAGAGTTGTTTATTAAAAGGAGCTATAGTTATGATAAATATTAGTCTGCATAGTACTTATGAAAAGAGTAACCTCAGGTAGTCTTAAAGGAATTCTACTTTGTTCTATTGTGAAAAGATAGCCAACCTTTTACAGTATCAAGCTTTCTAATCGGTACTGATGGCAAGAAGATACATTTGTTGTACAAGCAACCAGACAAACGTTGTGTGTGTGTGTGTTTGTTTGTTTGTTTGTCTGTATGTATGTGGTGCGTGCGTGTGCAGTACCTTGTGTATGTAGCACTAAGAAGGAAACATAAAGCTAGAAAGTAAATAATGATTCTGAAGACTGAGTTCTTGCAGTTACCAGTATTGCTCCAAGAGCATGTTATCTCCTTTGTTGATTGAGAAACTAATTCTTCTATAACAGCTATCTGAATGTTTGCCAGCTAGCCCACATTCACTTTGCATTAGGATTGCCATACAGTGGTACCTCAGGTTAAGTACTCAATTTGTTCTGGAGGTCCGTACTTAACCTGAAACTGTTCTTAACCTGAAGCACCACTTTAGGTAATGGGGCCTCCTGCTGCCGCTGCACCGCCGGAGCACGATTTCTGTTCTCATCCTGAAGCAAAGTTCTTCACCCGAAGCACTATTTCTGGGTTAGCGGAGTCTGTAACCTGAAGCGTATGTAACCTGAGATACCACTGTATTTCAAAGAGTGAAAATCTGGACACAAAAGTTTTCAACGAACGAATCCCGGCTATGTCCAGGAAATTCCGGACGTATGGCAGCCCTATGCTGCATATTTGTAAAAGTATAACATTTCCAAAAAACCCCCGTGTGTCTAGATTTATTTTTTGGGTTTATATTTTATCCTCACAAACACCCTGTAAAAAGCTATAATTTATATCATTTGCATATATCATTTGCATTCTCCCCGGTAAGCAATGTGTTTTGGGCAGCTAATGATAAACTGAAGCTGAAATAAACCCTGAAATTTACTACCAACTGGGGTCATGGGAAGCTGAGAAACCACTAGTCTTAACCCTACAACTGGGATCATGCTTGGAGTTTGGTGCATGAGGAGAGTAGGTTACTATCTAGTGTACCCCAAACAATGTTTCGGTCAGCAATTTATAAAAAGGTTTATTCTACTTTATGCCATTCCCCCCCCCCCCAATTCACTGCTCATGCATAATACAGTTCATGTTCTTTCGAACAAGGACATGCAACCAGCTTTTTGTTTGTTTGTTGTTTACAACAATTTGGGCCTTGTTTAGAGATGCTTTAGGAAATCGATCTTTGTGAATTTCAATGCAAATTGACCTGATATGAACCACCAAGACTAATGTCCAGATAGGAACTTACAGTGCAATCCTCACCATGCCTACTCAGAAAGAAGTTCTATCAAATTCAATGATGCCTACTTACAGGAAAGTCTAAGCTATCCACTGGCTTTTAGTTTTGATGTCAAAAGTATCAAAATATGTTTAAAGCATGCATTTTGAGAGAAAATGTGTTTAGGAACGCATTTTTAAATACTTAAATGAAAATTGTCATTATTTGGCAGATTAATGTGGAAACAGGTTGGGTGCAAATTAATAGACTATTTCGTTTTATTCGGAGTGATTTCAACGGGAAATTAATTGACTTTCCTTCTACGAAATTACATAAATTCTATTAATTTCTAAATACACCATTGTTTAGTAGGATTAGCCCCTATCACTACGGTATTAATCTTTATTATAAAATATCAGTATTACAATTTAGTCTCCAGTCCTTGTACCTGGAAGGAAACTAGATGCCAGTTATCTGATACAGAAAAATATAATACTGTGGCTTTAGGCTTCATAAGTGTTTATCATAGTGGCAAAATTCAAGGACTGAAGGATACAGTCATGGAGCAAGATGTTCTCCATACTAGATGGCACATTGACATTGATAATAATAATAAGCAAACAACTTTTTTAAAATGACACATCTGGCAATGATTGTCTGAATTGCACTAATGTCACACAGGGTGAGCCAAGTCAGCATTATCAAGTTGTGTGAGAATTCATAAATAAGTTGGAATGAAGTTATATGGCTTTAGTAGAAATGTTATAAGGAACTAAGTACAAATAGATTATTAATGTATTAAAGGGAAAAAATAAGGTTAGAACATGTTAAGATAAATTACAGGACAGAAAACAGAGGAAGATGGAAAGGAATTGCTGAAACAGTTAATTGAAGTGGAATACAAAAAGGGAGGTGTGAGGAGGTCGTTGAAACAAGTGAATGAAAGATAAGATATTGAAATTATTGGATGTGTTTTAAACTGTTTTTGTTTTGTTTTGTTAGTTTAATGTCTTAGTGTTAGTGTTATGTAGTGTCTTTGTTTTTGTATTGTATTGTATTGTTCTGTTTAATACTTTTTTTTTCTTTTGTAGTGCCTAAACTGTTAATAATTTTTTTTTAAAAAAAGAGAATTCATAAACAAAAACAAGTTGCTGAAAACCTAGATGTTGTAAACAGCTTGCCTAAAGTTCTGTCCAGTATGAAGGATCCAAGAGCATAGGTAGTTCAGTTCCCAGTGATACTTGACGTGACAATTGAAACACTTTTGTATAAGGACTCAGACTCTTTATGAGTCTTACAAACCAACCAACCAACCAACCAACCAACCAACCAACCAACCACTCCAATATATCTGAATGCGGAGGGATGCAAAGAACATTCTGGGAAACAATAGGGTTTGGTGTCATCTTATGCCATTCCCACACATATATTAATCTTCGGGGTGGGGGGGGAGGCCAAGTGGGAAGCTTTCAGTGGCTTGAATGCAACACATAGTTGTCTAAATCACACAGTAACAGTCTATCTAAATTGTTAGTAGCAAGATAGATTTCTTCCTTCATTCTCTGTGGATTATTTATCATGTTTATATACTGTCTTACTTCCAAGACAGTTTATAATTTAAATTACTAACACAATGAATGATGCAAAATATTCTCAGGCTGATTTCAGGAGCTGATGACACTAGCTCCCTAGCTTCTGCTTTCCCTCAGGGCAGCCAGATCTTAAGTAGCCCAAGGAAGGTGAGGTTGGATTCCCAAGCAGTTCTTTCAGGATACTTTTTCCAAGGGCTGATTGTTATTTGCTTCCTGGCTGGGCTTCTGCTCTTTTGGCTTTGCTCAAGGCACACACAGGTCTTTCTGCTTTTGGAAATGGTGGATAATACAGCCCCAGTAGTATCAGCTTGCTTTGGTTTTATTTTCTTCATGTTCATTAATAGATTTATTCGGTATCATATGTGGATTATTGCCTAAGCTATGGATGTCTAACAGAGACCTAGAGTGCGAATATATGTAGATATTATTTGAATTCATTGTACAGTGGTACTTTGGTTCTCAAACTTAATCTGTTCCAGAAGTTTGTTCCAAAACCAAAGCGTTCCAAAACCAAGGCACGCTTTCCCATAGAAAGTAATGCAAAACAGATTAACCTATTCCATACTTTTAAAAACAACCCCTAAAACAGCAATTTAATATTAATTTTACTATCTAACAAGACCATAGATCCATAAAATGAAAGCAATAATAAACGTACTGTGCGATAAAATAAATAAGACAGTATTGTAGATGATAAAAATTTAAATTATTATTTTTTCTTACCTGCACTGATGATAGTCATTGTTTGGATGGGGGGCTTACCCATTTCCACAGTCACACAATCAGTAGCTGAACTGGGTTCCACACAGTCACAGAAACAAATTAACCGAAAAAAGCCTCAAAATCAAAAATGCAAAATAAATAGCAAAAACAAAAGCACCAAACTTAATCTGTTCCGGAAGTTCAAAAACTAAGGCGCAGCTTCTGATTGGTGCAAGCACCCCGGATACAATAACCAACAGCTGCACCAGACATTCGGCTTCTGAAAAACACTTATTTCCAGGTCTTCGCTGTTTGAGAACGAATGTGTTTGAGTACCAAGGCATTTGAGAACCAAGGTACCATTATAATCATAAAATAATGCAACTGCTTTAGCCTAGTGTATGCTTTTCAGAGGGGCAGAGCAATTCTAACCTCTGTCAAAGTCCAGTTGAGGGAAGTTACCACATATAAAGAGGCTATATCAACCAAAGGCAACATGAGATGATGTCACTGGTGTTAAGAGACCAATAGATCTGGACCAGTCTCATCTTGAACTGGGCTGGGAAAAGACATGGAGACCTGCCTGCCTTGCTGTTTATGCTGAGTCCAAAGCTATGGGTTTGGGGGCCTCCCTAGAAATCTTATAGGGAAGCAAGATCTGTTGAAGTGTTAATGCTGTGAACTCTTCCATCTAATGCGCAGCTTGCATATAGGTGTGTAAATAAAACTATATATCACAAAGACACCACTGTCTCCAGTAACCTTCATTCAAAGGAAATCAAGCCCAAGATATATGTTGACAGCCCTGAAATCTTTCATTATTTGGAAATTGTGGTGCAGCTAACAATATAAATAAATAGGAATGCAAGATAAATATTATTAATTAATTAAAACAAAAAAAAATCCTTCCAGTAGCACCTTAAAGACCAACTAAGTTAGTTCTTGGTATGAGCTTTCGTGTGCATGCACACTTCTTCAGATACACAGAAAGCTGTGCATGCACACGAAAGCTCATACCAAGAACTAACTTAGTTGGTCTTTAAGGTGCTACTGGAAGGATTTTTTTTTGTTTTGATTATGGCAGACCAACACGGCTACCTATCTGTAACACTAATTAATTAGTTAGTTAAATTTATTAGTTACTCTTTTTTTACTCAACTCAGAGTGACTTACAAAACAACAGTATACACATATAAAATGGAACAACTGTAGGGTTTTTTGCATATTTATCTTGGAGTTTTTAAGCACTGGCTTGCATAAATTTCTTTTGTAGTAGAAGAGAAGTGTTTGGATTTGATATCCCACTTTATCACTACCAGAAGGAGTCTCAAAGCGGCTAACAATCTCATTTCCCTTCCTCCCCCACAACAAACAGTCTGTGAGGTGAGTGGGGCTGAGAGACTTCAAAGAAGTGTGACTAGCCCAAGGTCACCCAGCAGCTGCATGTGGAGGAGCGGAGACGCGAACCCGGTTCCCCAGATTACGAGTCCACCGCTCTTAACCACTACACCACACTGGCTCTCAGTAGATCTTAAGAAAGTCCATGACCCTGCTGCTGGCTTCATAGCCATTATAGGGAGCATCTTAAATGAACTTTTATGGTTCCTATTTGGAACTTCCCTAATTGTGAAACCATCATGTGGTACAATTTAACTGGGAAAAATTCAGTGTCACTGCTCATAAAAATCTTACTCTGGAAAACAATAGATTGCTGCTACAGGCATATAAGGAAAGGGGAAGGGTGAAGTGAACTTAAAAGCTCTTGTTTGTTTTCATTTGCATACAATCTAGTTGGCATGTTCAACAGTGTTGGGTAAAGTGGGGTCATCAGAAATACTGATTCTCAGTTAGATCAGTGCATTTCAAAGATTCTGTCTGAGAATACTTTCCATCAACATGTCTATAGAGGATCTCCTTTATGTTGCAGAGAATTGTGTGAGATTTACTAGAGCACACATTCATGCAGAGTGCTGCTATCCAGGCCTGTTGGGCTCTGCATGCATGAGAGGGCACCCAGAACCACAGTCAAGACTGCTTTTTGTTGAGTATTGTAAGGGAAACTGTAACGGAAACCCTGTTTGAAATGGATCCAGACAATCCCAGAAAAAGCTCCAGAAGCCCCTGAGTGAAGAAGTCAGTATTTATTTATTTAATATTTCTACCTCACTTTTCACTTCATCTGGGGGTCTCAAAGTGACTGGTAGAAAATGGAAAATATACAATGGAAAATGGAAGACCAAGAAAATCTGACAGGTTTCCCCAGGAAAGCTCAACAATTTGGGTTTGTTCCACCAAAAAAGTTGTCGGGAATTTTACTTTTTGAAATATGGCAACCCTAGATGTAACATCGTTTAGCGAAGAAGCAGAATCAAGCCTCCCCTTCCTCCTCCCTAACTGGAGATAAACTCCAATTCGCTTTATCATTATGTGTGAACTGGGAAAAGCCTGGTCCCTTTAAACTGTGATTTGTTTTAACCACACGGGATTACAAATCATGGTTTGATCCCCAACAAACCATAATTGAAAGTAACTAAAGATCCCCTGTCCGGTGCATCTAACAATACACAATGGTTAGTTGAAAACAAGCAGTGAATGCTTCCTATCTCCTCGTGGCTGTGCCAGAGATGGAGAGGAGAACATGTGAGCCCTTTGCTCATTTCTGCTTGTTAGCATTATATCTGAAATCCACCATTAAGTTTGTGACATTTCTATCCAAAGCCCAAATGTATACAAGAATAGAGTGACCCATTCACTGCAACAGTAATAGGCAGTAATAGTATTATCATGATGAGGGCTATGGAGAATTTTCCAGACACAGAGAACCATGAATTAAAAATGGCTAGTCATATAATATAATTAAGTTAATTTCATTTACATTAGTAAGTTCATTTTATTCAAGTGGATTTAATATCTGAAATTACCTGAAAGTATTATTATTATTATTATTAAAAAATGTGTTGAATTAAACAGGATCTCCACAAAAGCAAATTTGTGTCGCAAAAGACAAAGTTACATTGTTCATCACAAAACATAACTTGTGTCCACATATCTGTCAGTCACACGGTTATAAAAATAACCCATTTCTCTTTCAAAAGTCCATCAGTTTGCCTGCTTTTCTTTATTTTTTCTACATATAATGATTAATTATATCTAAGTTATAGAACTAACTTAGTTATAGGCAAGGACAAATAGTGTCTGTTTCTGTGGGCAAAATTCCAGTATTTAAGTGTTGAACAAGGAAACAGAATTTGATCTTGTGCAGACTATTTTGCATTTTCCCTGCGTACTAGAAACTTTTATTTCCTCCTTCCTGCAAAAGCAACAACACCCCTGAGAAGGGAAAAGAAAGGACTTAAAACTGAGGAAAAATTATAGATGTTTAAGAGAACAATTGCCAGTATGATTTTATTATTCTAAATTACAAACCAGAAGTCACCATAGTCTTTGGAAGCAAAAGGAGATCCTACAGAATCTTTCAGACACTTTAAAAATGATAAGAATTCCTCTCTCGAAAACAACCAAGCTAACAAAAAGTACAAAAGATGGATTTCTTGTGATACAAAATGTTACTTCATTTTGGAATAATGATAAAATTGAAAATATGTAATTAAAAGGGGAAAAGAAATACTGAATATTGTTAAAACAGGAAACCAACATTCAGAATACTAATATGCAATAAATTACTTTGTAGTTATATGGAAGAAGTTTATAATCATTCTACCGCCATTTAGTCACCACTTACTTACACAAGAAAACACCTCTGATCAGGCAACTTTTTTTTTTGTTTTATCAGGCAACTTGTTATAAATTAAAAATAAATAGATCCTTCTTTTATTTTCAGTAGTGAATATAAGACCAAAAGAACAATGCGTAAGAAATGAAAAACGGTTACTATTGTCTCCACGGAATGATTCCAAAACCTTCAGAAAATAATGAAAGAATACTAAATAAATGCTGCCCCACTTAAAACGTCATACACCATTCCTAAAAATGCAGATACCGAATGTACTTGACCAGAATACATTTTTTAGTATAAAAAAGTGAAGGAAACAAAATCAAAAAGAATCTTTTGAACCAAAGTTAGAAGAAGTAAAATCAATAAGATTAATGAAACAAATGAGCTCAGTGTAACAAGTGATGATAAAGTTTTGTTTTAAATGTTAAAAAGGAGAGCAAATAAAGCACAATATTTGAATATTAGGAAGATCTGAGTACCGGTAACTCTTGGATTCACTTTTTCATCCCACCAAGCCATCCTTTGGGGTCTGGCTAGAAGTGGGAAATGGAGAGTCTAAAATGTAAACTTTTCTCCATAAAAGTATGTTAGAATGCAGAATTTATCAGAAAAGGCATTATTATTATTTTCCTATGAAAGTAGCAAGTGGCTACTGCATTCAGTACTCACTAGTGCAAATCAGAGCAGCTTTTCTTTCTTGTCGTCCTCTTGTCGTCTTGTCTGAAGAGAATACGAGCGATGCTCCTGGAGTTTTTGCTGTCACCCTCCTCCCCTACGATTGCTGCAAACCTTTTCCTCTTCTAGCCTTTTTACATAGAGCCACACCGAGTTGCAGCCAAATTAATCAGAGTACCTGGATGGGCTCCCCCTCCCACTTTAATTTACTGCATGTGGTCAGGTGTTTTTTTCCGCTCCACATGACTCTTCAAATCATTTGCAAACAGGAAAAGAGTGTATTTGAACTTAATCCTGTGTAATTTTAATCATAGAAAAATTCCACTGAGTGCAATGAGAACATCCCCAGATGCAAGCCAGACACAAATAATTGCTAGAAAAGCATTTGGAATAGTTCTTTGGTAAAATATCAAATCCTTCCGTAAAGTCCAGTTTTATCTGTTGACTAGGCACAGGCTTCGCTGGCTTTGATGAATGCAAAAGGGTTGGACACTCACTCACAGCCCTAATATAGTTCTAGCCTTTCCTTAAGTCTGAGGCAAAGAAGAAACCTGACAATGATTTGAAATTGAAAAAGCAAGCGACATCTTAGTTATTTTTAAATACTTTAAAAATGCATAGAAAGAAATTAATAGTCCCAGTATTGACAAAGAGCAGGTATGAGTTAAAGGAGAAGCAGTTTAAAATTGTGTGTATCAAGGCTGGACTTTTATACGCTCCAGTCTCCCCTAGTCAATTTCACAAGTGTGCTCTTAATTGATTCTGCGTTGGTTTACACCACTCCATGCAACGTATATATTTTTTTAGTGCTGAACTGAAAATGCTGCTGTACTGCCATAGTCCGATTTGCAGACTGCAAAATCATGCTTGCGTTTTTGTGATTTCTTGGGGGATGTTGAAAGAAAGTCTAGAAATGTAAACTAATAGGCTTATTTGGGTACAAGAGGTGCACCCAACTCAGGCTCCCCAACTTTGCTCCTCCCTTCCTCCAGAGGGGAAGCAGACCATGGAGCAGCAGACTTTGCATGACATCCAAATCAGGGGTGAGAAACCGTGATCTGAAATGAATGTTCGCTCTTGGTTTGTGGTTTGCGTGGGAGCAACAAACAATGAGCGCTGAGTCAGAAATACAGTAATTCTAAGCCATACCGTTATCTGTTTTCCCTCTGGATAAAGATTAGAGCAGATCAGGAGTGCTGGAACCACAGTAGTTTGTTAAGGGTGCTGGGAACTGTAGGTCTTAAGAGGTGAACTATAATTTCCAGGATTCTTTGAGAGAAGTCATGTGGTCTAAATGCACATTGAATGCACTTTAAATGCATGATGTGATTCTGCCATTTGTATCACATCTGAATATGGCCAACAGTCACACATGCCTTAATACAGCGATGTTTTCAGCCTTAACATGGGTGTAGAACCAGCTTTCACTTTTAGATTCAAGTATGCATGACCTTGTTCAGAAACATCTCTTTCCCTCCTGCTCTTCCCCCTCCATTTTTATTTTGAACTTTTTTTCCTAATAGAGTAATATGTAAATCCAAATTTTATAATGCTAAGTGGTAGAAATAAAAGTTACTGATTAGCATCCACCGAACCATGGAACTAGGTCTGTATGCCCCACAAAGTATTGAGCATATGTTTGTTGAAAAGCAGCCTCCAGTGCCATAAGGAAAATGGATCATGATGAAAGCAATGGATATTTCAAAATTAGCTTTTAATATGTCATGGAAAATCTGCTGTTCAAAATGTATGTGGGGGAGTGAAAAATTGTAATTAGAATTACCAATTTCAAAGTAGCTCTTTGGATTGAAATGGGAAATGGTACTTTACAGTGCAAGCTTATAACCTGATTCCCAGTAAGGATGGGTGAATATCTCAGTTTTTGGTTTCTCATTTTCAAAGCTTAGCTTTGTTTCTTCATATTTCTACATCCATGTTTTGTTTTTTCAGGTCCTCATGAAAGTTCACCAACATTTCACTACAGGTTTCTCATAATATACACGTGTTTATATATACTTTTTGTCTAATATACATATTTTGCAAAGCAATTGTGCTTTTGTATGCTATTTTCATTAATGTATGCATTTATATGCACACTTTACCTGAATACTGTATGAGCATTTTTGTACATATACATTGGCTGGAGAACTGCACTGCCAAATCAGGAGGAGTTTGCATTTTGAAAGATGGCTGTGTTCCGTTTTGCTTATTGTTTCGGAAAGTGTAAATTTCATAGGTTTGGCTATAAATGTGAGCTGAATTTTTGCCCCAACCCTACTCCCAGGCAAGCGGGTAAACAATTGCAGCTTTAATGTCAGTTCACCTGAAACCATTTGGACATACAAAAGAAGGAGAGAGGGGAGGGAGAAGCATACGGACGGAACCAGTATTTAGCAGTTCAGATTACACGTAATGCTAAGGCAAACTTTGCTCTAAACCCAGACCCATGGTTTGTCTTCTCCAGACAAATTGTGGTTAAAGATTGTTGTTTGTCTGGAGCAAGACAAGCCAAAAGCAAGGGTTTGGGCAACATACTAAGCCAAACCATGGCTTGATGCACAACAGGAGCAACAGGCCAGATATGAAGAACAATGTGGCCATAATCTCCGTTTTGGGAGCTCACATGCTTGCTCATTTATACTAAGCTGTGGTTTTGCTTAGTGCTATGAGTGAACTACATCATGCTGCCCTTGTTTAAGAAGCCAAGATCCTCATGCTCAAACTGTCCCATTGTCTTGTTCACTGTTTCTTGAGCCATATTTTGAGAACTTAGAAAAGTCAGCCACATGGGCCCTCCCCATCACAACCCATGCCTCTTCCAGATAATTTAAACAGGTCTAACTACTGACAGTGTGGCTTTTGCAGTGGGTTGCAGTGGGCAGTAGTCAAGAGAGGATATTATTCAGAACCCTCTTGTACTTGCTTCATCTGCTCCCTCGTAGGTTCTCTTGAATTCAGTGCTAATACTGAAAGAAGAAGAAAAAAAGAGGGGAAACAAATACAGGGACAATAACTTAACTAATTGCATCCCCCTCACCAATCTGGCAGGTTTATAAACTTCACTGAGCTGTGAACGAGTCATGCATTTCTCACAACCTGCACAAAGCCACACAGTTTTTGGCATATAAAATAGTCACAACCAGTTTAAATAATTAAGAAATAAGACTAAAACACAAGACTTGAAGGCTGGTAGTTAATGCAATAGCGCACGCCAAAGTGGAATGTGTGAACCAGATAAGTTGTGGGTAATATAGCAGCAGAAGGTCCGCTTGGGTTGGAAGGAAAATTTTCTCATGATGTTTCAATCTAACATTTATCTGATATTTGGTGTTGCTGCAATTTACACAAATGTCAGAAAGCTAAGATAGCTGCCTATAGGAAAGAGTCTGATTCAAGTTACAATACAGTACTTATCAGGTGGGTACCGTCCAAGCTTGTGGGAATTACTTGTTTTTTTTGTTTTTTACTAGAACCTCAAGATCTATTAACTGTAGCCAAATTAAAATTTATCTGATATTTGGTGTTGCTGCAATTTACACAAATGTCAGAAAGCTAAGCTAGCTGCCCATAGGAAAGAGTCTGATTCAAGTTACAATACAGTACTTATCAGGTGGGCACCCTCCAAGCTTGTGGGAATTACTTGTTGTTGTTTTTTTTACTAGAACCTCAAGATCTATTAACTGTAGCCAAATTAAAATTGGTGGCAGGGGCGGAAGCAACATACTGTTAGTATTAAGGAATAGGTTAACTCTGAATTGATATGGAGCCCATTTATTTATTTATTTATTTTATTATGAGCGCTTAGCTCATAGTCCTATCACACAAAAATTAATTCCTCATTCCACCCTACAAGCTTTATTCCTCTCAAAAGCCTAATTTGGAATGTGGGGAAAGGCTTTTTGTTGCTATTATTAAACAATGGAGAGTCAGATCCCTGCTGATCTTCTGCGGCTTACCAAGAGAACTACCGGTAGATCATGATCTAAGAACATAAGAAGAGCTTGGTTGGTTCAGGGCAAAATTCCATCTAGTCTAGCATTACATGCTTGTAGTGGCTGTGATGGCCACTCCCAATCATCCTAGGTCTGGAGCTGTCTGAGGGGAGCGTGTTCCCTACTAGCACAGAGTATATCCATTTGTTCAGTGTGGTATGTGTGTTGTTGTATGTCACACTCACTGTTTCTGGGTACTTTACAAAAATGCAGGATCTCATATCTTTTTATAAAGATTAATTTATGGGAGTTTTTGCTTGGGCTCTTCTTTTTTGTAAGCTCACTTATATTTAGGTAGGTTGTTTCAGCACTTGGCACAAAAGAGCCTGTGCTTATGCATCCTAGGAGTCAAGCAAGAGAACAGGTTTGCATTCTATCATGCATAGGGTTATCATCCATCCCTAGAAAATTGGGATCACAGTGTTTTGGGACAAAAGTGTCCCCTGTCCTGTTTGGACTTCAAACAGGATGCCCCCCCCCATGTTTGAGCTTAGCTGGCCCAAAATGGCAGTTGTGTTCGCTGTTGGTATGGCTGAAGGGGTATCTGGCCCGGCACAAGTGACAGTAGAGGGAAGGAGCAACCTCCTCTCTCTCCCTCTTCCCTTCCTTCCTTCCCTCTCACTGCTCCACCTCTTCAGCCACTGCCCCTCTACCACCTTGACCTGACCTCTCCTCCTCCTCTGCCCTTGAGTCTTCTCTGATGCCAGCTGGGGTGAGAGGATGGAGCTGTAGCTCAAGTCGCTGTGGGAGCTGGCCTTCTACCCCTGGCCCCTGCCCATCTACAGGAGTCAAGGGAAAGAGCAGGGCCAGGGTGGCGGGAGGCTGAATGAGGAGAACCTCACCTCCTCAAAGGGGGGAGGGGGGATTTAGTGCCATGAGAGAGAATGTGCTCCACAATTCCCCCAAGCTGTCCTTTATTTTGTCCCACCTGTCCTGTATTTTGCCTGACCAAAGATGGCAACCCAAGCTCAGTAGCTAATATGGATTTGCCCCACCATGAGACAGTTACAGATTGATTTGCACATCCAAGCATGTGGCTGACAGACTCATTGCATAAGCTGCCAGGCTATTTTAACAAGTCCTCAACTAAATAACTATATCCAACAGTACGCAAGAGTCCAGGCTTCTAAAATGGCTTTTATATTGAAGACTTCATTCTGCATAACAAAAGCATAAAATCAGTTATTCACGAGATGAACAAAGCTCACTTATTTGAACGGCCCACTCTACCACATTTGTTTCGTTAGAGACACATAAACATGCCTTGATCTAGCAAGTGCAACCCGCACATGGAATCTTTTCTGTAATTGGCAACCAAAGAGCTATAAACAAGTTCTGCCCTAGTTTAGCAGACTTTGGGCTTCTTTCTTTTGGGGGAAAAACCCACCCATTAAGATGTAATAAAATTTGCTTTTAAAAGTTAAAAGGCTTTCATAAGAGCATTTAAATAGGATATAGTTGGACCTGCCCAAGCCCATGCCTATGGTTGATGAAGATCCTTGTTACTTAGTTCACATATAGAGTAGGGTGAGGTACACATAATGCCCATCGTGAAGCCTGCACATATAATTCCAATTGCTGGAATGGGGCTGCCTGCATAGTGCTCACAGTGATCAGTTCTGCTAGCAGGCATGCTAATTCTGATAATCTGTTTGGGCTGAGGGCAGTCGGAACACACCCACCCAGTAGGTGGTTGGTACTATCAAAGCAGACAGCACAGACCATCTGTTGGATAGGTGTACTCAGTTCTTGCAAGTATCATACATTGATATATTTGCACAGAGCCATCACCGAATTCCTATCCCTCTTCATCATATAGATAAAAAGAAATGGAGAGGAAATACAGCTGGGGCTTCAGGAAGAGTGGGCAGCTAGATGCTTTGAGGAAAAGGACAAAAGCGTTTTGTTTTACCACAAGCCTGGTCAAAGTTTTCGTGCTACACTGTGCAATAGCTTGGCCGTAACTCCTTCAAACATAAATAACTTTGATATTTCCCAAGTGTTTTCCCCTCAAAATCTTCTCAAAATGTCACTAAAAAAATTAAATCCAAAATTATTTCTGTTGAAAAAGAAAGAAAGAAAGACTCTACCCATAGTACAAACATCTGTAGACATTGTGCAAGAGTTTTGGAACTTCATCCTGGATCAGCACATACCACCAGAGCCTTTTCTGCTTCTATAGAAAGCAAATGATTCTTGCAAAATATGGTTTCAATGATTCCTTCTCTTTGTTTCTTGGATCTGTCAAGACAAGACCTTTCTTATCTCAGCATGCAATACTGTTGTGAGCCATCTCAAGACACGGGAAAGGCTGTACAGAAATAAAATATATACATTTTAAGAAACCCACAAGTATATAACTAAAGAATCCTTACTGTCTCGCTTTACAAGTGGTTATATTTTAACTCCAAGAATAAGTTCTATTCTGCAACCTATTCAGTGAGGAAGAATGCTAAGAGACTGAAAGGTAGACATCTTTGTTATTGGCATTGTCATATATGTAACTTTGATTATTAATTTATTTGATATGTATGGTCTGTATTATACAAAGACACATATGAAGGCACACATACAGTCTGAAATAAAGAAAAAGCAAGGTTGTGGTTGTCTGAAACTTCTTATGAGCACAGGTGTAATGTAATGGCTAAGGAAGTGAGCTATGAATTTGGAAGTTTCTAGCTCACATCTCAACTCAACTATAAACCCATTAGGTGGCATTTAACAAGCCATTCTCTCTCTACGTCAGTCCCCTTCTCTCCATATGCAGTATGGGAGAATAGTAGTATATACTGGTCCATTAGGGCAAGTTGGGCACTGCCCCACCAAGATGATTCTGCCTTCACTCAGTCCCCACCTGTCTGCCTCCTAACTTACAACCAGTCCAAGGGTTGTGGCACTGACTGTCAGCCTCCTCCTTAGTCTCACTCAGTGATGCCTTTGTTGAACTCAGCAAGGAGGAGAATGGAGGCAAATTATCCTTGGCTCTGTCTCCACTGTTGGTCTTCCTGTCTTCTGCCATACCAGTCCCCACTGGGATGTGTGCACTGGACATGTGCAACTGCCTGATACATGCTGTTGAATGGCACATAGCGAAGTTCCCTTGTGTAATCTTTTTTCTTCTTCTTCTTGATGTTCTTGTGGATCTCCTTTTTGTTTGACCTTGTGATGTTTGGTGTCGCTGGCTTTTGCCGCAACAAAACTTGGTAAACTTGGTAAACCTGGACTTCTGAAGCCCACCCCATATTGCTGTGTTAACCGATCTTTTAATTTTTCTTATAAATTTTTACTCACCCATTATCTATGCCTAATTAAGTATTCTATGTATATGTTTGGTTCTTGTTCTTATTTATTTAATAATTATTCACTTAGATTCATACTGTTATGCTACTTATTTAGATGTTTTGCTTATGCTGGTCTATGACCGTAATAAAGAACTTGACTTGACTTGACTGCCTGATACAGATTCAACCCATTAGTCCACCTAACCCAATATTGTCTACTCCGACTGTCAGTGACCCACCAGAAATTTTCACTGGTTAATTATTGCCTCTCCCATGGGGAACCTTAAGAACTTTAATTATGTGATGGGGATAATTAAAGATTTATCTTTTAGATTTATTACATTAAAGATTTATATTTTAGATTTATCAACTGCCCAATGAACAGTTCTCAGGAACTGGTATCAATCCAATCTGAGTTTCTCACACTGATACTGTATGTTTATTTTCTGTCCCTAATCATGGCCATCTTTAGTTCAGAATTTTGCAGTGTGTGTTAGGAGATATTTGATCAATCCAGAAATGAAGTGGGGGTTAACTATTTTATTTCTTGTAAACTTTATTGAAAATGCTTTACTTTTTTGTTACATGATTGGTTAATGTAATTTCCGAAAACATTGTTCTTAAGCTGCAATCCAAAATACATAGACAGCTGAGGGGACAGTAATTGCGCAAATGCCATTATTGTGTGTGTATTTGTAATGTAAGTATCAGCAATGGAGGAAGCAGTATCAGGACCGCAGAAGACTACTGGCAGGATGGGCTGGGGGAGTTAAATGAACATTTCTAGAAAGGAAGTTCCAGAATCTGGGCACTGCCACTAGAAAGGCGGACATTGTGCATCTTCCCTGCTGAGGCTACCTGACTGGATTTAATTATTTTGTCATAGAAAAATGTCTGTCTTTCTCAGGAAGATTGAAAACAACTACCCTTGTGTATGTATTTAAGTATGGAGGTTTAGGAGTTAGGAAGAAAATGGGCTGCAATGTATTTGTGACTAAGAAATGAAGGCCCCTTTCGTTTCTTTTCCCAGAAACCAGATGTACATTTTGTCTTTTTTCTCTAGAGAAAGACTGTTTTACTTTAAAAATAATGATAACTGAAAAGCACTTCAAATTCGGCATAAGTGTTTTGGGACTCCCCCAGTGTGAGGCCACATGGAGGTCACTGGCTGTATTTTGCACAAGACTGGTCTTATTTCCAGGAACTGTAAGCAGAACAACTCGGAGTGCTTCTTTTCCATGAATGGGCATCACTCGCAGTGTGTGGAACCAATACCATTTTAATTCTTATGCAAGCAGTCTCTGTTTGGTAAAAAATATTTCTTGTGGATATTCATATTGCTTCCAGATTTGTCTCTATTTTGTGAGTGGGGTTCAGTTGCAAACTGGCAAATTTAGGTTGCACAATTTTGTGCAACAAACCAGTCCCCCCCCCCAAAAAAAATCAGGAACTTTTTCTGCAGTATGTAAAGCAATGGGGAAAATACACCAAAAAGCTTGCGGTAACAATTTCTCAGTAAGATGTTGTATAACTTCACTGGAAATAAATCAGAATGAATACTCAATAAATAGCCAACATAGCATAACCATCCTGCAAACTTTGTGCCATCAAATCAAGATCAATGCTAAATAAGCAGGTTATTTTGAAGAGACATTGTCCTTCCAATCCAGTCTCAATAGCCAGGAAATACTAAATTTGTGGTTAACCCTGGACATCCTGAAATACTAACTTGAATGTTAGTGATGTTCAACTAATTCTTAATCAGAGTAGAGCCATTGAAATTAAGGGACCTAACTTAACCATATTCATTAATTTCAATGGGTGTGTTATGAGTAAAATTTAGTTGACTACCACCCAAGGTTTGGATCTGTCACAATCATTGCAAGCAGCGGCATGAAGGCACACAAAGGAGGGGGCTTTATTTTTCCACAAGGGCCATGCTGAATTCTCCAAGCTGCTTTCCTATGCTTAAGGCAAATGTATATAGAACTACAGTATATCCTTCCCCGTTGTGAACAGAAAAGCATCCTAAGGAGGCCTATTTTGAACACAAAATGGCTGATACCGCGCAGCTGTTGTGATCAAATCTGCATCACCTTCACTGCATGTGGGAGGGGGGCAGCATAAAGAAAACTGGGAGGCCAATAATAAATCTCAAGGTGCCAAATGGAAATTGATGGCTCAAAACAAATAAGAGATACCTAAATAATTTTTTGTGTTGTGTAATAATAATAATAATAATAATAATAACAATAATAATTCTATTTATACTCCACCTTTCTATTTATACCCCACCTTTTTCCGTGACCGGGACTCATGGTAGCTTACAAATAAAATAACAGCTATTCCAAATTAGACCCAGAAAAGCAACCTTGAAGGCAGAGCCATCTTCTAGGGGAACATGCCAGAAGAGATGAGGCAACCCCAGGCCAAGAGACAGTGAAAAGATTATGACCCCTTTGTATCTGGAATTAAGACGTGTGTTGTGTTTATGGCATTTTTACTGTTTTTAAATGTAAGGGGGATAAGCTCAATCCTTTGTAAATTTATCTCTGCCACTTCAAACATTTTTTTTTTAATAAAAAAGGCAAAATCATGAGCTTTAAAAATCAGCATATGGAAATGGGATTATGTTTATTACTTTGCTCATAACA
Source organism: Podarcis melisellensis (assembly GCF_964234715.1). Classification (NCBI taxonomy): domain Eukaryota; kingdom Metazoa; phylum Chordata; class Lepidosauria; order Squamata; family Lacertidae; genus Podarcis; species Podarcis melisellensis. The sequence goes on from NC_138538.1 coordinate 28,096,154, forward strand.
CTGCCCAGCTGCCCAAATGAATCTCATGTTAACCACATCATTTTTTAAAATATCATTTTAGATACAGTGAAATTTATTAGCTGGATCACCTTCCCCCTGTGAAGCGGATGATAATAACAAGGGACATTTTTCTAGAAAAAGAGGTGCTGGAACTCACCATGAACTTCTCCCTTGCTCTCTTAGAATGGCAGTTGTGCCCTCCCAAGAGGGACGGGAGCTGAGCACTGGTGAGCTCTGGTTGAAAAAAAGCCCCGAAAATAACTAAATTCTCACTTCGATGTACTGTGCTTTTCTTCTTCTTTGGATTTAAATTTGATCATTTCCTTTGCAACCGTGGCTCCAGAGAAGTGGTGGTTAAAACTGCATGTTGCAGAAAAAACTTTTTTTTCTTTCTCAAAAAGCCTGCTTAAACTATCCACTTGCATTTATTGATTTATTTATTTTTGTTTGAGGAAAGCAGCCATGGCTTCTTGATCTAGGATAGGGGTTGCACAACTGTGGCCCTCCACTATGGCCAATGGCCAGAGATAAAGGGACAACTCCCATCAGCACCAGCAACTATAGCCAATGGCCACACATAAAGAGACAATATCTGGAACACCAAACCTTCCTCTGCTCTAGGATACATTTCCAATCATAGCCAGCCCAAGATTTTTTGTGACCTGAGGCAAACCATAAAATGGTGCTCCCTCTCTCACCATGCAACCTGACTAGGACATTGAACAGTCACCAGGTGATAACTACTAACCCGTAGGATCTTAGACACACCCTCTTAAACATTTTTAACGTATTTGTTCAGTGTTGTTGAATGCACATTGAGCAGCACATTCATGACTTCCAAAGACTGTTCCAAATCAAAATTTCTATGATGATAATTGGAGCAATCTAACTGTGGAGTTTAAGGAGCCTTGTAATAGTGCAGATTTTTACTCGGGTGAAAAATAACCCATTATGTTCATCAGCGTTTACTCTCAGGAAAGTGTGCATAAGATTTGTTTGTATGCTTGTTATCCTAGCCTTTGGTACTGAAACAAAAAAACCCAGAGGGATTGATAATATAGTTAACATGCCACCCCAATCTCTATGAGCTGGGCGAGAGTCCATAGGCTGCAGGCACACTTGCTAGGGTCTAGATTCCCTTTTAGGAAAATGAGGCACAGCAGAGCCTGTAGTGTTTATGATATATGGTTTATTTACACATATACACAACCTGCTCCTAGATGGAGAGAGTGCAGAGCATTCACATTCCAAGAGGGTCCTGTTTTTCCCATTGCTGCAGCCTCAGATTCCAAATATCACGTCTGACCCTCTATGGAGCATAAAACAGACTCCCCACTTCATGCTCTTTTACTAAATCCAGGAATTATGGGGAGGATCTGGCACTCAAGAGTTCAGGGGATCCTTGCCCCTCTCCCAACTTATAGCAATACTAAAAATTCAAAGCTAACCTTAACTACAGGATTAAAGCCTAAAAGCAGGAACCATGGGGGGAGAATGCTAGGATGCTTGATCAGCAGTGTCCTGCAATTAACAATACAGTGGTACAGTGGTACCTTGGGTTACAGACGCTTCAAATTACAGATGCTTCAGGTTGCAGACTCCGCTAACCCAGAAATAGTACCTCGAGTTAAGAACTTTGCTTCAGGATGAGAACAGAAATTGCACAGTGGCAGCAGCAGGAGGCCCCATTAGCTAAAGTGGTGCCTCAGGTTAAGAACAGTTTCAGGTTAAGAACGGACCTCCAGAACGAATTAAGTTCTTAACCCGAGGTACCACTGTATATATCAGCTGTCTCCAGTTTAATTAATATACTTTATGTAAAGAACAATATGATAAAGTTAACCATTTGGGCATATGCAAGGCTTTACATATGTAGCACCATTTCAGAGGAGTAATCTGAACAGAAATCTACATTTTGAAAAGAAAAAGGGAGAACCTGTTGTCCTGGTATATTCCCTGAAAATAAAATAAAAATTACATGTAGTGTTTCAGATTATTTCTCCACAGAAGGATTTATTTGTGTTGTTTGCTCAGAAGACATTTGTCTTCACTAAATACCCTTCAAAGTTGACGATGGTTAATATTTCAATAGGTTTAATTGACTGAAGGCTACAATCACACACTTGCTTGGAAAGAAGTTTGACAGAACTTAGTAGGCATTGCTTTTGATTACACATGTACAAGGTTACACTGTAATTCAGTTAAAACACTTCTTCTGGCTAAACCTTTAAGCACCTTGAAATACACACACAGACATACACACACACCTGCAGCATTTTACAATGGTATAGGGTTGGAATGTGTAAATGGCAGAGTTTTGAAAATTATCAAAACATGACCTATTAACATAATTAAATATGAGACTTTGCTTCAGAGGCTGAAGTATGTTCTTTCATCCGCAGTGGTTAAATTGAATGAGTTAAACCTGTATCTTACAGGGGTCTTTTACATTTATTAGATTCACTTTGAATGTTAGAACAAAAGAGAAATCATGTTCTCCGGATGATTATACCTTGTTTTAAGAAATATGTTAATTCCTTTTACTAGTTCCCTGGTTCTATGTTACATAAAAATAAAGATTGAAATCAACAAAAAGTTTCTCCCACCAAAAGTGTTAAGAGCCAATGTGTAAATCTAAGAACTAGAAGATATCTCTGATGTCAAACTGATTTTGCAAAAAAAATGGTAAAGGTTTATAGATGTGCACACAGTAATTTGCACATTGGTATGCACTATCTGGGTACATTCTTTAATTATTTTCACTGATGCTTAGAATAAAAAAAAATCAGGTTTCTGGATAAAAGCATCACATAAGGTCCGAAAGTCCAGAATATTGTCATCATAAGAATATTCTCTTTCTTAAATACATCTTTGATGCATCAAATCTTTATATTTTGTTTATATTGTAACTTTTAGCATCTCTTCACCTCCACCTAATTCTTTTTAAAAAAACAACCCTGAACATTAAGTCCACAAGTGATATTCTCAGAATTAAAAAGCCTTGATTAATTTTCTACTAATGATTGCTCGGGGAGAATAAAGTTTGGGCACACAAGTGGTAGGGTTGACTAAGATTCATAAATCCTCAAGCATAGCTGCCACATACCTTAGTGTTGTGCCAGGCACTATAAAGCTTCAAACGATCTGCTTCTCCCTTTTTCCTCCTCACAGATAGGCAGCTAAGCATCGGTTGGCGAATTAAAGATGATAGTTGTCTTGTTTATATTGCCTGTCATAGTTGGGCTGGCAGGGGCGGTACCCCAAAGCAGTATTGTGCACCCATACTCAAATTCATGTACACAACACAGCTGCTTTCGTCACCCCCATGAGGGTTGGAGAACTTTGTAACAGTAGACTTTAGAATGCTTTGATCTTTTTCAGACAGAAGAAAACCAGAAGGTGCATAAGGCACCTTTCAGAGGAAAGAAATGGTTGAAATAAACACGTGCCCTACGCCATGAGGGAATGCAATCTGTTACACCATTGATGAAAATGGATGCATTCCTCATAACTCCTCACACTATATATGTTTTGCCTCCTTGGAGGACAGCTTATAACATGTTGAGGGAAAAGAACAAAAGGGTGTATACACAGCCTGTACAATGAGCAACAATTTACTTGTGTAATTTTCAATACACAGAAGCCAAAAAGATTACTAGAATAATTCTTCAAAATCTGCTTTTGTAGATCACAAATGCCAGTTTTCCAGGTGGGCGTGCCACTGATGTTCTGGATCTAGTTCTAAGATTCAGATGACATTTCCGAATTTCAGTTTCTCTGCACTTGCTTCACTTTTGAGAGGTAGCTGCCTGTCACTATCCAAACTTGTGATTCAGTCGAAATTAACTTGCACTATATAGCATCTCTTGAAAATGTATCTATAGGCTATGGTTAAAAGAAACCACTGCCTTCCTGTTACCTTCAGATTCTGTTCCTTAAGATGCAATCCCCCCCATCCCTATTAAAACAGCATCTGCTGGGCTGTGGGGAGGAGAACAGTTTGTGCCATCAACAAAAGACTGGAATGAGCTACTTATTAATTTGTGAAAATGAGCATCTAGGTTTTAACTTAGCACTGCTTGCTGTTTATCTATATAATGTTTGCCGATGGTTTTGGATCTTAAAAACAACAACATTTTAGGTACTTTTTGTGGTAGTTCTTTTTCTGTATTAATTTTAATGTTTTACAGGGATGCTTCTTATTTGCATTCTTTTCCTTTAAGCTGTCCCTAACTTTGGAGAAGCAGGATCTTTGTCTATACAGTATTTGTTTGTGCCTGTGAGTACGTGAAATAAATAGGGCGCCCCATCAGGCTTGCTAAATGGAAAGAAAAAGAAGTGTGCATGCACACGAAAGCTCATACCAAGAACTAACTTAGTTGGTCTTTAAGGTGCTACTGGAAGGATTTTTTTTTGTTTTAAGAAAAATCTTGCAAAGCTTAAAAGGGAGTGTAACTGCCCGGTTAGCATAAGCTCCTTCTGTTTTGAATTCAGTCTGATTCTTGCTCAGTTCAGCTACTCTGGTTTGAATCAGCACATGGTTGTTGCTGAAGTATGACAGGAGCAGCTGGAGGTGCTTGGTAATTACCTGATATACCTTTGCTGAGTGCTTTTCCCACCCCAGTGATTGCCGCTTGGAATTCTCCCTAAGGGTTCTATTTATCAAGCATCTCCTGTCCCACGCTGGGTCACAAAATTTACAAGTAAACAGAAATTGACTAAAGGGGTGCTTTCATAATTTAGCTTTAGGAGAAAAGCTGCTACATAATAACCTCTGCATATTCCTTAAAGGAGGGCCCTGTGTGCAATGTAATCAAGGCTCCTTATTGGATACTTCTCTATAGCCCAAGCATTAAAAAATGCATGGTAGTACTAATCACTTCCAGATGTGCATAATAGCAATAACTTGGAATATTGTGTCCAGCTCAGAAAGGATATTGTACAAAAGGGAAACCACAATTATCAAGGGGCTTGTGATTAGGTTTGGGCTCGCACTAAAGGCTGCTGTGAAGAAGGGCTATATATTGATTTATTATTTTTACTGAATTTCAGTGGGGAGAAAAAGGAATTATTTGCCCCAGTTGTATATAAACCTTGCCAGTCATTCAGATCTTCTTTGGAGGCCTCCTTCCAGTTGGCTGTGCCTTTTGAGGAGAGATTTGTGGTGTTAAAGCAGAAGATCACCTTTGTGGCAGCATATTAGCGATGGAATTTCCTCACCTGTTCCTTATTTAGTATTGACTCAAATAAGGAACCTTGTAATAGGGAACAGGAGGGCAAAGACTGCTTGACACCTTCCTCTTTGTTGAAATATATGCAGCAGACCAAAATGGTGATCTGTATTCTTGATTTTTGTAAAGTGCAAGATGGAGAGCCAGCAATCCTGGAACTCCTATCAGCCCCACTGTGTGTGGCCAATGGTCAAAGATTATGGGGGTTGTGGTCCAGTAACATCTGGAGGGCCTACTGGTACCCACCTCCCACTGTGAAGAATTCTTGCTGACTTTGCAGAATCTTGCTGGTCAATAGTTTTATTGATTATTTTTACATTGGGTATTGATGTTTTTGAGTTATCCCACCTTGTTTTGTTTTAATTTAAAAGAAGATGCCCAATGCAGGTTCCAAGATTCATTTATGTCTTTAAATATGTCTAGACCTCACTTTCATATAATAATAATAATAATAATAATATCTTTATTGTCATTGCCCCCTCTCGGGGACAACGAAATTACTTATAAAGTAAGTAATTTAAAGTCATATGCAACCTAGTACCAGTACTACAGTAAAAGCTGAAAGATTGAACATTGAGATACAATAAGACCCTTTGTCAAAATGTGATCATGCCTGTTTCAAAAACTAGCTAGATTCTAAATGTGCACAAGAAAATAAGTATAGACTCCTGTGTCACTTCAATGCCCATCTAGTCTAGCACCCTGTTTTCATAGTGGCCAGCCAGGGGGTTATGGGGAGCCCAAAAGAAGGACTTGATAGCAACAGCACTGTCACCTCCTGTGGTTTCCAGCAACTGGTATTCAGAAACATATTTTTTGTGCTTTTATATTGTAAACCACCCTGTGATCTTCAGATGAAATGCAGCATAGAAATCTAATAAAGATAATAATAAAGATAATATTGCTTCTGATAGTGAAGGCAGAACATTGCTATCAGTGTTAGTAGCCACAGATGGCCTTATTCTCTCCATAAATTTGTATAATCCATCACCGTCTCTTGTTGCCACTGAGTTTCATAGTTTAACCCTGTGATGTGTGTGAAGAAGTAACTTTATTTTATCTGTCCTGAATCTTCCAACATTCAGCTTCCCTGAATTCTAGTGTACTGACGGGGGGCGGGGGGCTTTTATTTGTCCACTCTCCTCCCTCATCCATATTTTTATACACTTCTGTCATATCTTCTCTTATTCACCTTTTTCTCTAAACCAAAAAGCTCCAAATGTTGTATCCTCCATCCCCATGTAGCAAGGAGGCTTAAAACTCATACTTTTTCTGTGACAGTTAAGGCCTCTGACTATCAGCAGACATTCATGACAATCCTGGGGATTTGGAGCAGAGGGCAAGCAGTAGGTCTGGAGCTTGCAAAAAGCTCTTGAACCTCATTAGCAAGGACAGAAACCCCATGGTTTACTATAACAGAGCTATGAGGAGGGATGAGGAGGAGGCCAGGGCAGCCCAGAGGGGGAAGGTCGTTTGGTGGCAAAGTCTTATATACCAGCTTGGTTGCTGCCTAATGGGTGGCACATGGAAGTGAATTATATGAGCATAAAATAGTGCACAGCACAGCATGGCTAGAAGTTCCTGGCAGGAGCTGGAGAGAGAGAGAGAGAGAGAGAGAGAGAGAGAGAGAGAGAGAGAGAGAGAGAGAGAGACACGGCACTAGTTTGGGATCAAAATGGCTACAACTTTATTGATTACAGATGTAAGTTGGTTTTGGTTTAGGCATTGGGTATGTATCCTGAATCAGCCCACCCGCTTGCTGACTGATGTCTCCATCAAGGACAAACCAACTGAATGGGTGATCCCACCAGGTTGCCCTTTTGGGATGTTCTATGGCCCGACAACCCTCTTTGGGCTTTCAGACAGAACCCAACCCCTGGACCCCTTTACTAGGGTCCAGGGGTGGGGAACCCACCCATCCCTAGGTTGACAGGGGCAGGTGCCAGAAGCAGGTACTAGGAGTGGGTCAGTGCATGGCTTCAGTGAAGTCAACTGTTTATTCAAAGAAACAAGACAGCCTAGGAGGCCAGGCCTAGTGAGCACAGCAACGTTTCCTGGCAGAGCTTGACCCTATGAGGCTGTTGCAAGGGTGGGGTTTTGTTGGGGAAGGTGGTGGGAGGGCTCTTGGATGAGTCAGAGCATTGTGCCTCCCTCCCTAAGCCGGGCAGAAGCTTTCTGGGCTTTGGGAAGGAGGTGCCAGGCTTTAATACTTTAACACTCTAATTTCCTGGCAACATTTAGGGGACTAATCTAGTCCCCCATGTCCACTGATTGCATGCCACTGGTTAGGCATGCACTTCTTTGGATGCTGTTGACTCGTTTTTGACAAGCTCTTCATATTGCGTTTCTAATGCCCATGATTTTCCATTGTACTTTAAAGACACTTCTTAGCAACGAAGTGACTCATAGAAATGTCACAAATAAATAATAAATGTTTATGATTTATTGAGAGCTGGCCCTTTCCAAATATTCCTCCAAATACATGCCAAATGGAAGCTGGAAAAGAACAACAGGGGACAGTGTGTTTAATGCGTGTTTTGTATTGTGGTGGTCTGTTATACGCAAACACTTCACAGCGGAGCCAAATTATTCCCAGGATGTATTTATTTAATGTATTCATATCCTGCCTTTCTCCCAAGCTGGGAGTCGACATATAGGGACACTTCTGTAAAGAGAGATTGAATTGTGAAAACATGACCCCCCCCCAATTCAGCTCCAATTATATCTGTAGTTTTAATCAAGCCACACTCTTGCTCAGCCTAAACTCAACAGAAGGATAAGACTACTGATACTATCTTGGAGGGTCATTGTGTTAGGTTTTATTGAGATATGTGAAGTGCACTGAATACTCTTTTGTTGTTGTTTAGTTGTGTCTGACTCTTCGTGACCCCATGGACCAGAGCACGCCAGGCACTCCTGTCTTCCATTGCCTCCTGCAGTTTGGTCAAACTCATATTGGTAGCTTCGAGAACACTGTCCAACCATCTCCTAGTGCCCTTAATCTTTCCCAACATCAGGGTCTTTTCCAGGGAGTCTTCTCTTCTCATGATGTGGCCAAAGTACTGGAGCCTCAGCTTCAGGATCTGTCCTTCCAGTGAGCACTCAGGACATATTTCCTTCAGAATGATCTTCTTGCAATCCATGGGACTCTCAAGAGCCTCTTCCAGCACCAGAATTCAAAAGCATCAATTCTTCGGCAATCAGCCTTCTTTATGGTCCAGCTCTCACTTCCATACATCACTACTGGGAAAACCATAGCTTTAATATACAGACCTTTGTTGGCAAGGTGATGTCTCTGCTTTTTAAGATGCTGTCTAGGTTTGTCATTGCTTTTCTCCCAAGAAGCAGATGACTTTTAATTTCGTGGCTGCTGTCACCATCTGCAGTGATCATGGAACCCAAGAAAGTAAAATCTCTCACTGCCTCCATTTCTTCCCCTTCTATTTGCCAGGAGGTGATGGGACCAGTGGCCATAATCTTAGTTTTTTTGATGTTGAGTTTCAGACCATATTTTATGCTCTCTTTCACCTTCATTAAAAGCTTCTTTAATTCCTCCTCACTTTCTGCTATCCAGGTTGTGTCATCTGCATATCTGAATACTGAATATTCTATAAAGGATTATATAGGTAGGCTTGTCATTATTACTCCCAAAGTCACACACAGTTTAATAACTTGACCGCAAGAGGGATATTATGAGACAACTTTTCACTGTTTTGTAGCTTTATGACTGATCCATCAACAGTTCTGGTTTCTAATACCTCACTCGCTTTGTTCTGGTTTCTAATACAACACTGCTCTCTTGCGTGCAAATAATACATTGCTTTGGAAAAAAACATTTCCCTTGAGGCTGTTAATGATTCTGCACATTTCTCCAAGATAGTGAGTGTATAAACTTAATAAGGTGTTTCTGCAAGTTTAGCAACAAGCCCTTTGAACAACAAGCTCCAACATTCTTCATCTGAAAAGTGGGACATGTGTCTTTGGGTGTGCAAGTCAGTGGGCCTCCTTCCCTGCCACAGCTGCTCACTTCATTCCCTCCTTACTTCCTCCACCCACACTGTGGCAGAGTGGGGCTGGCAAGAGCATTGTGTGTGTCCACCACCTCCACTCCAGTGGGGAACTGACTCTCCCACTCATGAGGTTTCCACTTCACAAGGGTCCTACTTCAAGCACAAGCACCACCTGCAAGTGCCGGCTGCAAGCGCCAGCTCACTCTCCTCTCTGAGCTTGGTGGCAGCAGCGCTGGAGGGGGGGATGGAACAGGACATTCTGGGATCAGTTTAGAAGCCAGGATGGCTCCTGTAATTCCAAGAATGTCCCAGGAAAACCGGGACGCTTGAAGGGTATGGCTGAATGTATCTGAACAAAATGCTGGTTTTTCTCCCCCGGTTTCCTAGTGAGACAGTTTGGCATTGCCCTTTACATACACCTTGAATCAGGCCCCAACTGCACTATACATTTAAGGTAGTATTATACCACTCTAAACAGTCATGTCCCAAAGATTCCTAGGAACTGTAGCCTGTTAAGGGTGTGGATAGTTGAGGAGACGTCTATTCATTCTCGCAGAGCTACAATTCTTGAAGTGGTTTAACAATCAACCCCTCTTCCTAGGAAGCTCTACCACAGGCATAGGCAAACTGGGAGCTCCAGATGTTTTGGGACTACAATACCCATCATCCCTTACCACTGGTCCTGTTAGCTAGGGATCATGGGAGTTGTAGTCCCAAAACATCTGGAGGGCCGAATTTGCCTATGCCTGCTCTACCCTGAGAGGGGAATGGTGTGTGTGTCTTCTAACAATGCTCACCACCCTTAGACCACATTTCCTAGGATTCCTGGCAGTGGCGGCAGTGAGAGCCATAACTGTTTAACGTGTTTAAGTGTTATAATGGTGCTTTAAATGCTCAGAGGCACCAGGCTGCTCCCAAGGTTGGGGTACTGGGTGCTGGTGTGTGTTGTGTGTTTGCTGTGTGTCACGTGTCACGTGCGACACAAGAACCCTGGAGGATCTGGCCACTAGATCTGCATCACATATTGCATGTGTGACGTCACACATGTGCGATGCATGCAGGATGTCACACTTGACGCATGCAGGGCCACCTGAAGATTGAGGGGACCCATTCCCCTTAAATATATATGTATCAAGGGGGTTGAAACAGTTGGCGTGCCGGATAGTGAAAATGAAGTCTAAGGCTGTAATCATATAACCACTGGGAGTAAGCTCTTTGGAACTCAATGGGACTTGCTTCTGTGTAGACATGTGTTAGGTTTGCACTGTAACTTTATCACAGTGACAGGGAGATTGCCTCCAAATGTTGCAGTCAGGAAAGTCAGGAATTGTACTTTTGACATGGAAGTCAATTGATCTAACTTCAGCAAACTGGGCTTAGTTTTATGAGATAACATCTGGACTCCAGAGAATGTATTCCTTATGTCCATTGTTATAATATCCAACAAAAGAAAGCAAGCCAGTGGTTCTTTTTGATAGATAGATATAGATAGATAGATAGATAGATAGATAGATAGATAGATAGATAGATAGATTATTTATTTTATTTCTAAAAAGATTTTCCATCAGGGCAGCTCTCAATCAGTAACACCTTTTAAAACAAATAAATTCAACATCAATGAAGCACACAGCAAACCCACAGCAGAACGATGATAAACAGCAATTGGAGTTAAGTCAGCAGTGAAATTGACTCTGCTCATGTTTTTATAAGACACATGTCTAAATAATATTATTTTTAAACTGATTCCACAGTGCACTTAGTGGTTGAGTGCTGGGTGAAAGAAAGAGCTTATGTATACTCTTGTGAGGCTTGAGAGCTTGTTAAATCTTACAAACAGAAGTTGAGTTAATGAAGAATTACAAACAGCATGCACTAAGGCTGGACAATCATTTCCAGGGAGTTCCATGGAAATGATTCTATGTCAAGACTTGCACCATTCCATATTCTTGGGTAAAAAGGTGGCAGCCCCTATTCAGCCAAGTACTACTGACCGGTAGCAGATGGTGTGGTAGGATGACACCAGTCACCGAACCTTTGAGCAGTTGTGTTGTTGCTGCTTACTGAGAGGTAAAGGGGAGGGGTGGGGAGGCAACAACGAGATCAGTATGGTGCAAATGCACTAGAGCCAGTTTGGCTCCACCTGTGCTACACTGTCCTTGCTTCCATATTGGTCATCTACCTCCTGATAAGCTCTTAAGGGGTGTGTGTGCTGTAGCCTATCAACTTTATGATTCCGCTTTGGGACTTCCTTAGTGGGAAATTTCTGTATTGTGGGAAATTTCAGAGCTAGTGGCACACATCACTCTTACACTTGAAAAGAGGAGGCTACCTGTGTTTCTTTTACACTCGGTGCAGAATTTTACCCTTCCACCATGCAGGCTGATTAGCAAGAGGCAAATGTGGAGCAGTGACAGCCGACATTTTGGATAGTGGAATTTGGACTCAGAGGGTGTCTTTGATTTATTTATTTTTTACATATGAACACCAGCACAACACTTGAGAATCATTGATACCAAATGAAACTCATTTGCAGATCAGTTAATCCTGGAAAACTTTCTACTTCATATTGGCCCTACTCCAAAAATGTGAATTGGCTACATGTTGTGTGGACAAAACTCCACATGCCTAGCTGTAAAATGGGTGTCTGGTGCTGTAATTTTGACTAACTCAAATCACCTTGTTTCAGAAGGATTGTGGATATGTTAATCCAAGCTCTCTCCATGATGTAGAAGCTCAGTAGCAGAACACTACTACCAATCCCTGGTGTCTCCAGGTAGGGCTGAAACAATAGAGAGCTGCTGCCAGCTGGTGTCAACACTATTGAATCACTTGGATCAGTGACCAAATATATATTCCTATATTCCTGAAACCCCATACAAAAAGTCAGTCAAAGCACCTATAACGTGTTCAATACCATCTTCCCTATGTCTTCCTCTCTCCCATTATAAAGCTAAGCCTATCATATTGTTATGTGTTGGAGGGGGGGTAGGCTGCATGCGGAGACCCTTCTAACCCCTGGATCCAGCAAGTGGGGGGGGGGGGGAGACAGGCTAGCTTCCTGATGAGGTGATTGCCTGGATAACGAGCCATTGAGGGGAACAAAGAGAAAGCACTCTGTGTGAGATGGCAAATGAGTGGGGCCCTTTTCTCAACTCATGGGTAGCTAGAAAGACAAAGCCAGAGTTGAGGGCAGAGAGTTTGGAGTGATGTGAGCTAGAAGTCAGAAAGAGAGGGAGAGACAGCGCACCATGTCTGATTTCTGCTGGAATCCAAGGCTGTGGCTATGGGAGAAACAAGGCGTGTTTTGGGGTGTTAATGCTGTGAACCCTTCCATCACAGACTCAGGTTGTATATATGTATGAATAAACCTTATATCATAAAGACATCACAGTTTTTTCTGTCCCTCGTTCCAAAGGAAACACAAACCCTGGGTAAGCGCCTGGAACCCCTAAAATCTCACATCATTTGGAGATTGGAGTGGTGTGCAATAGTATTGTAACCCTGCTAGCAGGAATACCCCCCCCCAATAATTCATAATTAGCTTAAGAGCTGAAGAGTTGATTAACCAGAGGTTATAGCAAAGTTTTGTAAAACTGCTTTGGTTGAAGCTTGATTACCAAAATAGACAACTTTGTTCTCCTAACATAACCTCTGTTAATATACTCTCTGCCTAAAGCTAGATTTGTACAGGCACTTTGAGTTTTTATTATGTTGTTATCAGTTGTTACAAGGTTATTAGAATAGCATGCAATTATCAATAGAGCATTTTGTAATAAAGCCAGCCAGATCAAGGTTTAGTTGAGATTCTTGCATTGCAGGGGGTTTGGACTAAATGACCCTTAGGATCCCTTCCAACTCTGATTCTATGAAACTCAGTTTACTCATGAACTGGTTTCAGCTGTCAGTAAATAACTACAGGCTAAATGTAATCTTATACTGCCATCTAGCTTACAGCCCTTCACATTTCCCTCAAGTATTTACTGCAAAATAAATACATATTTATATTAAAAAAATATCCTCAGTTTTCCTTATTGGCAATTTGGCACTGCTTCTGAAAAGAAAAAAAGGAAAGGGGGAGAGAGAGAGAGAGAGAGAGAGAGAGAGAGAGAGAGAGAGAGAATAAAAAGCCGTCCAATGGCAAGGGGATGGATCTAACTGAATCTGCTGACTCTAAAATAACTTAATACAAAATGAAATAACATTTCTCTGAACTCTGAAAAATGTGCAGGAAAGGAATGTATTGGCTGGGGTGACTTATTCTGTGCAAGTGGGAAGAAGTCTCTGTTGCAACTTTGTTCGTTGGTTCTTATATTTTCGGGCAGTACACAAAAGCTTTCACCTTCAAGAATTCACACGATCTCATTTTTTAAGGCATGTTGATGTGCTAATTTCTGCTATAATACTTCTTAGCTTGCTTATTATTATTGACCACTTTGAACACAGTCTAAAGCATCTTTCCTCTACCTGGTGCTTTCCAGATGTTTTGGAGTGCAGTTCCCATCAGCCCTAGCTCCACAAGCACTACCTTATTCCAACTCTTTACACAAACCTATCATGTAGGTGAGTATGCTGTAATCTTACAAGCATATGGGAGTAAGGCCTGTTGACCACAGAGGGAGGGACTTTTCAGCAAACATGCATAGCATTGTTCTGTATCAACACTGTGGTGTAAGCGAGTGTGGAAGCTGATGCAGTGTGTTTTGTGTAAAGAAGCCTGGTAATTTCATTGCAAAAGGGACATACATGGATCAGGGACATCCTGGTTAACAGTGCAGTTTCTCAGCCACTGTAGTACTCTACTAATAGAAAGGTTAGTGGAAGGTAAGTTTTTGCATATGAAGCACTGTGTTGGGATAATGCAAAACCTGAAAGAGTGGGAAAAGATGGTCAGTAAGGGAATTATGAGTATTGAGTTCCAGGGTGGAACAATAGTGGAGTGAGTGAATATAAGAACTGTTTTAACAATGGTGTCATGTGTGGGACGCGGGTGGTGCTGTGGGTTAAACCACAGAGCCTAGGACTTGCTGATCAGAAGGTCGGCGGTTCGAATCCCCGCGACTGGGTGAGCTCCTGTTCCTTGGTCCCTGCTCCTGCCAACCTAGCAATTCGAAAGCACATCAAAGTGCAAGTAGATAAATAGGTACCGCTCTGGCGGGAAGGTCAATGGTGTTTCCATGCGCTGCTCTGGTTCGCCAGAAGCGGCTTAGTCATGCTGGCCACATGACCTGGAAGTTGTACGCCGTCTCCCTTGGCCAATAAAGCGAGATGAGCACAGCAACCCCAGAGTCGGTCATGACTGGACCTAATGGTCAGGGGTCCCTTTACCTTTACCATGTGTTCTAGACTGGAAACACCCACCATAATTCTCTCTGGGCAGTTGAAAACCTTGGAAAAGTTGGCCTATTGGTGGTATGGGAGAGCTTTGTGTATGTACAGTCTATACATTTATGTACACATGTAAAAATGAGGTCTGGTACTCATATATTAATAAATCCTCCCCCCCCCCAATTCATTCATCACACACACCTCAAATACAACTCTCCCTCTCTTGAACAAATCACCTACATACCTCTCTGTTTTTGCCTCTTACCCCCCCTACAAATTGAGCGACTCCTTCAGAAAATTTCCTCCATTTCCACCTGACTGGTGGGCAACAGCAGGCTGAGTTTGCTGGAAGTACCTCACTGCTCCTTCCCTCCCTCCCCAACCTTTTTTAAAATTTTACACAAGCCCTAGCACAGGGTGAAGAAGTTGCCTGCTGCTGGATGGTGAGCATGTGGGGATATCTTGCCACTCCTCCCCATCCACTTTCCCTCCAGCTAGTCCCAGCATGGGATGAGCTTCAGTTGCCTCTTGGTGGGCATCTCACTTGTGTTTAATAAGTGGGGAGTGGAGCTTTCAGAAAGAGTTTTGAATCCATGCATTAGAATAGTAGAATATCAGAGCAATGCCATGGCAGCAACTGCTGGCAGAGAAGATCTCTTCATTGATATCTTACTTCTAACACATCAAAATTTTCCAGTTCATGTCCACGTAAAAAACTATTTCCACAGAAGTGAGAATATGGTAGCAACGAAACCGTCAGCACATTATAGTAAGATTTGAAAGTGTTTCCATGTCATGAACTGCTTGCAGCTGGGCTGCTTGAGAGAGCATGGGTCTGATTGTCCCAATTTGGAGGACACATCCCCCCAAAGCACCCTTTCACAAAATGGTTTACATTTTTGCAAAGCAGTTTCATCTCTTATAATGCGTTTTTCATTGTTATTTTTCATACATGCACTTCTATGCGTACTTTACCCTAATATATGCATTTTTGTACACATTGCTTGGCTGGAGAACTGCACTGCAAAATTCAGGGAAGTGCACATTTCAGAGGAAGGCTACATATTGTTTCAGAAAGCGCAGGTTAGGTAGCTTCAATTTTTAATGTGAATTGAATCAAATGTCTGTCCCATCTGTACCTTTTGTAGCATAAACTACCTTTCTAGTTTGAAGTCATATGTGTGAGAGCTGGCAGCAGGACTGTATGACTGGCCTCTAAAAAGTATGGAAATATTTCTCTGGAACCAAAACACCAGCTGCCCTCAGCCCAAAATGCCCTATCTCTCATTTCCTATAAACACGTGAGAGGGATTTCGTTTACTGAAGCTGGCCAGCAGCCCACAAACACTGCAATATTATCTTCAGGAACCTTTCCTTTGCCGCCTAATAAATCTTTCACAGATTTCTTCCATTTGCCTGGCAAGTTAGAGTTCACATCTTTGGTTTGTGAGGGTTTCTGGCCCTTCCCTAATTTCAGGAAATCTGGTTCTCTAGTAGATTTCTCAACACATCTGTTCATCTTCTGGGTGCATTTCATGGGGGTGAACTAATTTTCTTTCTTTCTTTCTTTCTTTCTTTCTTTCTTTCTTTCTTTCTTTCTTTCTTTCTTTCTTTCTTTCTTTCTTTCTTTCTTTCTTTCCTTCCTTCCTTCCTTCCTTCCTTCCTTCCTTCCTTCCTTCCTTCCTTCCTTCCTTCCTTCCTTCTTTCTTTCTTTCTTTCTTTCTTTCTAACACTGCCCCCGAAACTGGCAAAACATTAAGAATTTATATCTTGTATTGTAAGGAATCTACAAGTGGATTTATGGAGGTTTGCTGGTGAGAGAGATTTTGAAAAAGAACATCACATAAAATTACCTGTGTTCACTCAGAAGATTTAATAATCCTCATTAGGAAGTGAGAAAACTGCAGGAGGCCTTTGTAAACTTCACCAAAGGAATTCTCTTTACTGAGTCGTCATTCATAGGCCTATCCAACAAGGCATACATGGGAAAGAGGCAGATCATGACAGGCCCTGGCCTAGGCTGCAAACAGAGGGACCATCTCCAGGGGATCAAAAGATCAGACATATGGCAGGAAGTGTCAGTGGGAGGGGGAGTGAAGAAGGCCCCACCAGAACTTCTATTTTGCATAGAGAACCCAAGAAGCTCAAAGCTAGTTTGAGAAAATCTTCAGTTTATACACTCTTCCTCTTCCAGATAAAGGCAGTACTGGTATCAGCACTTGTATCCTTGGGTCGATCCTGGGGAATAATGGTGTAATCCTAACCCTGGCTACTAACAAACAGGTGGGGTATAACGAAGTTGGTGGTGGGTGGAGAAGCAATTTGCTATTGTAGCTTGGAATTGGCAAAGTGATCAGGCCCAAATTGGGCCCAGTGCCATTACATGATGACGGTGAGGGTGCCTTGGGAACCAATGGATCTCCGCTGGCTGAGAAGAATAACACGATGATGATTATTTATTTATTTATTTATTTATTTATTTATTTATTCATACACCGCCCATCTGGCTGGGTTTCCCCAGCCACTCTGGGTGGCTTCCAACCGAATATTAAAAACAATACAGCGTCAGACATTAAAAACTTCCCTAAACAGGAGCGCCAACAGTTGTCTTTTAAAAGTAAAATAGTTGTTTATTGCCTTGACATCTGCTGGGAGGGCATTCCACAGAGCAGGTGCCACTACCGAGAAGGCCCTCTGCCTGTTTCCCTGCAACCTCACTTCTCGCAGCGAGGGAACCGCCAGAAGGCCCTTGGCGCTGGACCTCAGTGGCCGGGCTGGATGATGGGCTTTAAAGGGCTTTAAAGGTCAGCACCAACACTTTGAATTGTGCTCGGAAACATACTGGGAGCCAATGAAGATCTTTCAGAACCGGTGTTATATGGTCTTGGCGGCCACTCCCAGTCACCAGCCTAGCTGGGTCTAAATATGTTTTTTTAAGAAGCGGTTTAATGACCACATCTTTCAGTGGGCCTGGGAAGGCTCCCTCACAGAGGGAAGCATTCACTACCCCCGAAGAAGAAGAAGAGGAGGAGGAGTTTGGACTTGATACCCTGCCTTTCACTCCCCTTAAGGAGTCTCAAAGCGGCTAACAATCTCCTTTCCCTTCCTCCCCCACAACAGACACTCTGTGAGGTGAGGCTGAGAGACTTCAGAGAAGTGTGACTAGCCCAAGATCACCCAGCAGCTGCATGTGGAGGAGCAGGGAAGCAAACCCAGTTCCCCAGATTACGAGTCCACCACTCTTAACCATGCTGGAAGAGATTGATCAGGCAAGGAACAGACCAGTAGATTCCTCACTATCCTCCACCCCGCTATCTCCTAGATCCAGAAGGGGGTTGAAGAGGGAAGGGCAGGGACTGCTTTTGTGATGGGTGCTTGGAATATATGGTTGGAATATCAACTTAAATATGTAGCATGAACCCCAAAATATGGGTGCTTTTAACAACAACAATAACAACAACAACAACAACAACAACAACAACAACAACAACAACAACCCAGCAATGTTAGCAATAGTTGGCCACTCTAAGAACAGATTCCTGGGCTAGATAGACCTTTGGTCTGATCTAGAAAGGGTTTCCCTAAGTTTCATCTTCTACAAAGACTTTTCTTTAAAGTAGTTCACGACTTCATTTCTTATAAATCTTTGATCAATGTATTATTATTACTTTTTGCATTGTTGCTGTGATTAACTGGAGCATTCAGTCCAAGCAAAGAAGCATTTGTTAACATCTTTTGGCAGTTTGACCTTTCTTCATATAATAAAGAAAAAGATATGCTCCTATGTTTATTTAACCTGAACTTTTAAAAGGGAACTATATCTACTTAAAGCCCTAAAGTGGGGCTTTAAGTCTAATCGTTGTCATTCGCGTATTCACTCACTGGAGATAATTTGGCCATTTTCATTCATTATTTATAGTAGAACAATTGTGTGTGGCGGGGGGGGGGGGTAGGACGGGACGGGACACAAACACTCAGGAAAAGAGCAAACATTTGGAAGTATTTACAGGTCTTTGTGCAGAACTGAAACTACGAAATAGCAGTGCTCAGATAATTGGTTCCACGTGCAAATTAAGAACAAAAAGACTAATAATTTTATAAGCATCCAGGTCGGAACTAAACAATATAAGTTAAGGGCATTTGCAGATGATCTAGTGTTAACTTTGCAACAGCCAGAAGCTAGTACCAAAAGAGTTTTAGAATTAATGGAGATATTCGGCCAGGTCGCAGGATTTAAATTAAATAAACAGAAAACAAAGGTGCTGGAAAAAAATCTAACAAATGAGGAGAAAGATAGGTTTCAGAGTGAAACCGGGTTGGAAATAGCAAAAAAGGTTAAGTACCTGGGGGTAAATTTAACATCTAAAAATGTGAATTTATTTAAAGATAACTACGAAAAATGCTGGTCAGAAGTAAAGAAAGATCTAGATATATGGTCTAGGCTGAAACTTTCCTTGTTAGGCCGAATTGCTGTTATCAAGATGAATGTATTGCCAAGAATGTTATTTTTATTTCAGACGTTGCAGATTCTAGACAAAATGGACTGCTTCAAGAAGTGGCAGAAAGATATATCTAAATTTGTCTGGCAGGGCAAAAAGCCCAGAATAAAATTTAAGATTTTAACTGATGCAAAAGATAGAGGGGGCTTCGCCCTGCCAGACCTAAGACTTTATTATGAATCAGCAGCATTTTGCTGGTTGAAGCAATGGCTACTTCTGGAAGATACAGACATTCTTGATCTGGAAGGATATGACAATAGTTTTGGTTGGCATGCATATCTGTGGTATGACAAGGTAAAGGTCTATAAAAGCTTTAAAAACCATATTGTCAGGAAAGCATTGTATAATGTTTGGAATAGATATAAGGATCTACTGGAAAGTAAAACCCCTAGGTGGTTGTCACCAATGGAAGCGAAAGCGGTGAAAAAACTTAACATGGACTCTAATTGGCCCAAATATTGTGAAATTTTAGAATATGATGGTGAAAAACTGAAGCTTCAAAGTTTTGAGAAGCTAAAGCACAAAGTTCGAGATTGGCTACATTATCGTCAGATAAATGAGACATTTAAGCAGGACAGGAAACTTGGTTTTCAGAAGGAGAGGTCAAAGTTAGAAACAGAATTGTTAGAATCCAATACCAAGAATTTATCTAAAATGTATAATTTGCTGCTGAAATGGAACACACAGGATGAAATGGTGAAATCAGCTATGATTAAATGGGCACAGGACATCGGTCATGATATTATGTTTGTTGACTGGGAACAGTTATGGACCACCGGTATTAAATTTACGGCATGTAGTGCCTTGAAAGAGAATATAATGAAAATGATCTATAGGTGGCACATGACCCCAGTCAAACTTGCAAAGATCTACCATTTGCCCAATAACAAATGCTGGAAATGTAATGAGGCTGAAGGTACTTTTTATCATCTTTGGTGGACCTGCCCAAAGATTAAGGCCTACTGGGAAATGATCTATAATGAAATTAAGAAAGTCCTTAAGTGGACATTTGTAAAGAAACCGGAGGCTTTTCTCTTGGGCATGGTCGGCCAATTGATACCAAAGAAGGATAAGACATTTTTTATGTACGCAACCACAGCAGCAAGAATCCTGTTGGCAAAGTATTGGAAGATGCAAGAATTACCTACTCTGGAAGAATGGCAGTCGAAGGTGACGGAATATATGGGACTGGCAGAGATGACCGGCAGAATCCGTGACCAGAGGAAAGAGACAGTGGAAGAGGACTGGAGGAAATTTAAAATATATCTTAAAAATTATCGTAAAATTGTGGACTGATAAGATGTCAAGGGGTAAGAAACAAAGAATTACAGCTGTAAATCTTAAACTTTAAGTAAATTTAAAAGGGACTTGATTAAAAACTGACTGATGAGTTGCTCGAAAAAATGGCAAAACAAGGATGTAGCGAAGGGAAGGTATGGGGAAGTCAAATTATTGTTGTATGTTTTTGATGTTTGTGTTTTGTTTTGTATTGTCTCTGATATGTGTAAAAACCAATAAAAATATTATAAAAAAAATAATAATTTTATAAGCATCAGGGCATATATATTTCTCCTTTTAGAATATATGTAAATATTTAAAATATATGCTATCACTTATAACCATTTCAAAACACACAAACAAAAATATGAGTTAAATATTAAGGGAGGAAATATTTAACTTATATATATATATATATATATAGTGCTAAGCAGATTACTCCATCAATGCAAGGATTTCTGCTTGCCTGATGCAACAATATTCCCTCTCCTCCTTCAAGGCAAGAAAGTTTCTCATCTCTTCCACCCCAGCAGTCTCCTGCACCTCCTACAAACCATCTCATGAGTACCATGTAGTGTTGTCATGTGTCCTCTTTCTCCTGGGTAGAGTTGTCATAGCGATCCATAGTTAAAAGTAGAAGTCGGCAAATGTGTCCTCTTTTTTGCTCTTCAAAATATGGCAACCCTACTTAGGACATAGGGTGCTACCTTATATTGAGGCCATTGATCCCTCTAGCTCCACATTGCCTGCATTGACTGAAATTAGCTCTCCACGGTTTCAGATGGAACATTCCCAGGCCTATCTTGAAGTGATGGGAATTGAACCTCAAACCTTCTGCATGCAAAGCAGATGCTCCAACACTGAGTTATGGCTTTTACTCAGGTGGAGGCAGAGGGAAGTGAGGTATGGGAGATGTTCCTTCCATGTTTTGCCTTAAGTTAACATCTTAGGATCTAAACCAGTATCTTTATTGATATTTTCTGACAGCTTCCTTCCTTCCTTCCTTCCTTCCTTCCTTCCTTCCTTCCTTCCTTCCTTCCTTCCTTCCTTCCTTCCTTGTGTATGCACTGCGTATGTTAGAAATTGACCCCTAGTGTCTTGCAATTTTGGCAAGATCTATTACTATTACTACTACTATTATTCTATTTATAGCTTGCCACTTATGGCAAAGCACTTCCAGGTGGACTTGCAGCATAAAATAAACACAGAAGAGGTACATTTATCTAATTATTATATTTATGAGGCACCCCATAAAATAAATTATCCAGGCATAATAAAGAATACAAAGAATAAAATACAAAAACATGCTGCAATAAAACCAAACTATAATACACTGCACACTACACCAAAACCACAATAAGGTTAAAGACAAGCAGCCTAAAAAACCAAATACAAAATCAGCCCCCAAAGAAGCACATACAACAGCATTGAACCAAACTGCCAACCATGCTGTGGGGTCTTAAAATCAGAACTGAGAGAAAAGAAAAGTCCTCATCTGAAAAAGATAACAATGTGGGCACCAGGCATGATTTGCTAGGCAGAACATGTCACAGCTAGGGGGCTACAACAAAAAAAGCCCTGCCATCCTCCAAACAGTAGTTATAAAAATGTTAATGTTTCGCATGTTTCTCCTTCTTTTCTTTTTCAATAGTTTAATGTACTTATATTTTTAATGCAAGTTGCTTGCAGACCTTAAGTAACAAGCAAATAATAATAATAATAATAATAATAATAATAATAATAATAATATTAGGAGGGTGCACACTGAAAAGGGGCCTGTTGATGACCTGAAGGTATGCCTAGGTGAATATAGGAGGAAGTATTCTGTTAGGTACTGAGGTCCCAATCTGTGCAGGGTTGCCAGTAGTGTGGAAGAGAGAAAAGCGGTCGCAACATGTGACCAAAGGTGCAGACACTCAGCCCCAAATTCACTCTTTAAAACATCAGATCAAACAGCAACAACACCACTATAAAAGGGAAGTGTGGAAAGGTCTGTGGCCCCTGTCCAGGCAGCTCCTGCAAGCACCTGTGTGATGTGAAGTCGTTGAAGGCAGAGGAAACCTATCAGGAAAAGAATATTTCAATCCTATTCAGAGAGTGAAATTCTTAAGTGTTGACAATGTGCATCATGCATGCCACCTCACACTTTTCACAGCTGTATGACAGGCAAAAATGTAATGTGCTTCTCCATCAAATAGATTTGATGACGGGGGGAAAATACCACTTTAATTTCAGAAATGTCTGCCTGCCATGTAGCTGTCACAAGGTGTGTGTGTGTGCTTTTGTACTTTAACCGCTACATGAAACAGGAAAAGTCAGTCAATGAAGCTGTTCTCAACGCTGCCTCATGTTAGGGCTGGGAAACTTGTGGCCTTTCTAATGTTTTTGGACTCCAGCACCCATCTGACCCAGCCAGCATGGTCAAGGGTCAGGGATGATGGGAGTTGTAGTCCAGCAACGTTGGGAGGGCCACAGGTTCCCCACCTTTGTGTTAGGGAAAGCTTCTCCTGCAAGATGTCTACATATTGAAGACACAAGGGTGCTGCCCGGAAATTAATTTATTTATTTAAAAAACACACAATTTTAATGTTATTGCTGTACTATGTGCTGAAGCAGGTTTTGGGCTGGATTGCTTTCATGTGCTGAATTTTACTTTCAAGATGTGCTGGAGTGATCACATGACCAACATGCTAAATTCCATACTAATTGCTTCAATCTACACTCACAGCAGTGTAGCTCAGTGGTATGAATTGGTCATTTGCACTGCTTTGCAAAGCCTTCCAAGATCTTTCTGTTTTAAATAAACTCCAGTATTGAAGAAGCATTTCAGCGATATACCGAGAGCCATACTTCACGTGAGGCACAGCTGTATGGGTCTTAAATGCTTAGCCTGGAGTGCAGAGAGGGTCCATAAAGAGCAAGGTTAATTGTGAGGCCATGACTGCCTAAAATAGTTGTCTGTTAGACAAGCTGTGATCTTGGGTTTGATTAGTGGCTTGTCACAAAGGCTTAGTTCTGTGAGGTGGTGAGAAGTCCCACAAGGTGAGGCTTATATGACAGAATGCTCCTCCATCAAAAAAAAAATCCTTTCTGTCACAAAGGCTTAGGAGACTCAATGGTCAGGAAGCTGCACAATGACTTTATTATTGTAAACAAGAACATGCCGCCACAGGAAACTCCATCCAGATAAAACGATCAATCCTATACATTCTTGCCTGGGAGTAGAGCATCTGTTTTGCATTCAGAATGTCCCTGATATCTCCCTGCCTAAGACCATGGAATTGTTGCCTAAAACCTGCCTATACAAAACTGGATGGACGAATGGTCTGATTCAGTATAAGGCAGTCAGCAGAAGAACATCTTTTCTTTAAAAGCAAACCCCAGATGTATTCTCACAAGCTATACTTAGATATGAAAAAAGGCATGTTTCATGAATGCATTCATTTTAAAAAGAGTCCTGGGATTGTAATTTTTCATTTCTAATTGCACAGGCTCAGAACCAGTTGCCTATACTACCATTCTGCAACTACATTTGCACTGCAGAAATATCTCCAATCGATGTTGCAAATTTGGATTAAATTCTGTAACTGACATGGCTCCCCTCTAAAAAATTCTAGGAATTGTGGTTTGGTGAGGAATTCTCAGAAATCCTGAGATCCCTTTCATCCAAACTGCAGTTCCCATAGCTCCTAGAAGAGGGAATGAGTGACAAACAAGTTTATTGGTGCATGTTGCAATCCTTTAAATACCAGGAAGTAAATCCCATTCAACTCAATCCGATTCAATGCTGACTAGACACAATGGGCTTGTTCTGTATGTCCCATTGGAGTCAAAGGAGCTGACTCAGTTCTAAGTAAGTATAGGCTTGCAGCATCAGGCTAAACTGAACAAAATATCTGGTTTCCACAAGGAAGGATACACCAATTCTGCAAGTTTGGGCAGCAGCCAAAATTAGTTAATGGAATAGTTTTTAGCAATTTAAAGGGTTGAATATGTTAACCTTTTCCAGAAGTGAAGAATTGGTTGAGATGTTTCCCTCCATATATTTAATTCAGTCATCTTTTATTCTGTTACATATATGCTATAAGAGTGAGAGTTCAAAATTGGAGAACCAAAACAGATCATGCCCACAAAATATGAACACATGTTGTGTTACTATAATTACACATTGCTCAGTTTCATGGGAGATGCAATGTGGAAAATCATCAAAAGGCTTAGAATTGTTTAAGTCCAAGTTGGGTCCCCACATCAACCCCTTCCCTACATATTCCAGTTATTGAAAGTATGCAAACACATACAAAATCACAGAGAAATATCTCAAAGAAAATCCAATTGTAAGTGCAATAAAAATATTGTGTATCTGGATGGCATAATTTCATGGGGAAAGCGCAAAATGTTTATGGAATAAATATGACTGAAAGAATTAAAGGGATCAAAAACTGCTAACAGTCACCAACAATTGAACCACATAATAGTTTTCAGGAATTATTAATGGATGGTTATTTCTAGGTTTTAATATGTGCAGTATTAATATAAAGTAGTTCAGGCAAACATTATAGCTGCAGTAAAACAAAACAAAACAAATCCTTGGTTTGTATGTACAGTAATAGGTTAACTGCTGGCCCACTTGCATAGACCTGTATGGATATAGGCTGTATGTGCATTCTGTGAACCTGATCGTAGGAGTTTGGTAAATACATGGAAAGCTAATGCCTTAATGGAGTGCCACTACCATAAAGGCCCTATTCCTAATGGAAATCAATGCACTAGGATTACCAGACAGGAGGGCTGACCTGGAGTCTCCAGGTTTGCCTAACCCCACACCCCGGGTGGTAGGTGAAGGGCTTGAATCTCCAGGTGGACGAAAGTGGCAGCAACAACAACAACAATTAATCAAGAAGACTACATGCAGCTTGGAAGCTTCAGGCCAGCAGGAGCTGGCTGAAAAATATTGCATATACTTGCAGGGGAAGGGGACTGCCCTTTCCTCCCCTCCCCGTCCCAATTAACCCCCATCTCTGCAAATGATTGTGTAGATGCTCTGGGGTGTGTATGTCTGCCCTTCTCTACTGTCCCAATTAGCCTCTGTCTCCAGGCCTCAGTGGTGGGAAGGAGCACAGAGGACGAGAAAGGACTGGGCTGTGCTCAAGAGTCCAGGTTATGACTACGCATGTACACCTGGCACAAGGTGTGGGGCTGCAGAGGTGAGCAGAGCACAGCAAGAGCAGGAGCTAAGTCCTGCTGCTTCTGCCACCCACAGCAACTCATGGATGGCCCTTTGTTTTTCCTGAGCGAGTTTGAGGAGGTGAGGCTGAATACCGACTGAGGAAGTCTAGTGCTGAAAAGCTGGAGTGGAGGAGGAGGCATTTATTATTTTCATTTGAAGTGGAGTAGAGACTAGATAGATCATTTCAGGGAGAGGTAGGTGGGGTGAGGGCTGCCTTGGAGACAGAGGAACAGAAAAAGCTTCCAAGATCCCAATCTCATCCTAGTGTGTTTGCCTCATTCCAGTGTGTTCCCTCCCCTTTTTCCACCTCAAGGGCAGCCCCTCCCAATAATCCACTTGGGAACCCTAGCAGTGTGCACAAGACATCAATTTGGATATGGGAAAGAATGGAGTGATGGAAGGGGAGGTGTTTAAGAAAAATGGCAGAGTTTGCTTTCCAAGCTAAAATCTGAATTGATATATTGATTGACAGAAGCTATATTGATTCACAGCTACATTCATTCATAAAATGGGCATGTGCTAATGATAACCCAGTAGTCCCCCCCCACTCCCACATGTCTGAAACACAGAGTTTGTGGAATATATTGTGTCTGTGTATAAAGCAGATGTTTGGAAAGTGCTGTTCTTGGTGTGAAAACAGGTCCTTGCAATTTCCCCATCAAATCCCATGTTTTAAACACAAAGCTTGGAGGAATGAAGTTTGTGTATTTCTGCATCTTTCTGTTTAAAGCAAAGACTGGGAAGGTTAATTTGTGCCTTCCTCACTTGTGCCAGGTAGCCTTATATGCCAGACAGGTAGACCTGCACATTTGTATGCCAACACCAATGTTAAATGTTCCTATGAGCTCTTAAATGCCCCCCCCCACAACAAGCAATAATGTCTTGTGGTATCTTAAGGTAAAGGTAAAGGTACCCCTGCCCGTACGGGCCAGTCTTGCCAGACTCTGGGGTTGTGCGCCCATCTCACTCAAGAGGCCAGGGGCCAGCGCTGTCCGAAGACACTTCCGGGTCACGTGGCCAGCGTGACATCGCTGCTCTGGCGAGCCAGAGCTGCACACGGAAACGCCGTTTACCTTCCCGCTAGAAAGCGGTCCCTATTTATCTACTTGCACCCGGGGGCTGCTTTCGAACTGCTAGGTTGGCAGGCGCTGGGACCGAACAACGGGAGCACACCCCGCCACGGGGATTCGAACCGCGACCTTTCGATCGGCTAGCCCTAGGCGCTGAGGCTTTAACCCACAGCGCCACCCGCGTCCTTGTCCCTGTGGTATCTTAAAGAGTAACTAATTGTATAACTATATGATAGCATAAGCATTGCTGAAGAGCGGGGGCGGGGGCAGCTGTAGATAGTGAGGTTAGAAGGAAATTAAGTGCATACCATACTGACTGGCAATTGTGTCATTTACACTGGCTGTTCACAAGAGCAGTTCACAGCAAGCACAGGAGCAACGCCTTTAGCTATGGTTTCTATCTTAATTTCCAACCAGTGACATATTTGCTCATTTGTTAGACTTTGGTTTTTTACTTGAATGACATGCTCTCGGCAACTGTGGTTAATGCTTGGTGTGCCATGCTTAATTACATCACTGGGGGCCACCCCTAGGTCTCATGTTTGGGCCCTGGGATCCTCCTGATCTACAATGCACAACTATACAGGTCTACATTCGTAGGCTTTCCCTTGCAGGCATCCATGCCTAATGCATGAATGTCAGTCAACGAACTGCAATAAAGACATATGCTGCTGCCATTAGTTGATGGGATTGAGCAGCCCAGGAACTTCACACTTAACTCCTTCCAAAACTGACATAATTCCTTTTTAGTTTTATCACTCTGTCACGAACAGAAATCAGGACCAGAACTTCTTAGTGAAGTAGGAGCTTCCACATGGTTTGAAGGTTTCAGTGCCATTAACCAAAAGCACCTCCATCTTAGAGATGTCAGATTTCTGGACATTTTGAGGCTGTAGGGAATAAACATTTTTTCCTCTCCCCTCCCTGGTAAAAAGGAAGTTTTTGGGGAAATTGAGATGTATGCAATACACAAACAACAAATGTCCTGTATATGGGCCTCATTAAGATGCCATCCCTCACTAAGTGCAGGGACATACCTTGATTCTGGCTATTTTATATGTCAGAGTTATTATTCTTGAATGCTGTAGGCCTTCTTAGATAGAAAATTGTGATTTTAAAAACCATTTTGTATTATAAAAAAGAATTCCCTCCACACGCCCCCAATCAGATTTTCTATTGGAAACATGTGGGGAGGGGGAGTCTTTAAAAATGAAGAAAATTTATAACGCATTTAAAAAGCTGGTTTTTGACTAATGTAGCTGAGTCCCTGATCTCTACTCCTTCTAGAAAGCCTTTGAACAAACTGGGCTTACCAGCTGGTGCTTTAAATTTCGGGCATCACACTGTGACATCTAGAACAGAAGATAACTTCTAGAAACATTGGCTTCTGTAGCTGTCCATGCGCCACCTCTTCACCAATGTATTTGTTTGTGGCCCTTTTACATATTCAGGCATTGTAAACTGAACACATAAGAGGCAGTGGCAGTGCTTGTTTTCTGGCAGTATGTGACATTACAGAGTACCACACCTTTTGGGGGGGGGGGAAGAAGGCGGGAGGGCTCTTTGATCCCATCAAAGCATCACACCTTCTTCCCTTAAGCTGGGCTTGGGGAAGGAGGCGCAAGTCTGTGTCCCAGCAGAATGTTGGACAGTTTGACCCTGTGGTACACAGTCAGGTACTGAGAGTACAGTTGACTTGTTGTAGCAAGTCAATTAATTATCATACATTATGCAATAATGATATACCAAGATCTTAATGATGTTCCAGTAAAACATGCAATTGTTTTACATGTAATTTATTTTCCTGGCCCCAAGGAATTTTTGTGTCCAGGGCAACTGCCCAGAGTACTGGCACCTTTCCCCCCCCCCCTATAAACAAAGCACTGGGCAGTAGGATGGCAGTGGCGGGCCCCACCCTGTGCACATCCATTTTTAGGCTAGTATAGGGGCTGTTGTTACACAACCGAGAGCCCTGAAAAAGCAGGCCAAACTTTTTATCCACATTTTGTAATGCCCCTCTTTAGTTGTTTGTCTTCTACAGTAAAAAGCCTCCGAACTTTAGTTCAGTATTCACCAACTTGGTGCTGGCTGGGAATGATGGGAGGTGTATCTCAACAACATCTGGAGGGCACCAGGTTGGCAAAGCCTGACTTAGCCTTTCCTTGTATGGAAATTGCTCTGACCACTTAATCATTTTGACTGTTCTTTTCTGCACCTATTCCAACTTTTCTTTTTTATAGATGGAGCAACCAGAACTGTATTCACATTATTCCAAATGCAGTTGAACCATAGACCATAAAGGGATCACAATACTATTTAATTTTTGCTCTATTTCCTAATAATCCCCCAAATGGAAATTTCCCTTTTCACTGCTGTCCTGCCACACACAGAGCTGTTCTTCCCACCAAGCTATTCTCTTTCCTGTTTAGTCACTGCCGAATTAGGCAACATCAGTGTCAATGTGAAGTGAGGAATTTTTACCCTCATCTGTTTCATTAACATTGAATCTGATTTACCATTTTGTTTTTTTTCCTGCTTTGTTTTGTTTATTTTTGTTTTCCGGTTTGAAGAGGTTCTTTTTCTTTACCGTGAATAATTTGGAAGTATAATTTGGAAACTTAGCCATCTCACAGCACATCTGTTACTATAGATCACTTTTGAATACATCAAATGGCACCAGTCCCAATACGGATGTTTCTGGGACCCTGCTGTATCCTCCACTGCAAAGATGGTATAATTATTACCATCATCCACTTCCTGTTCTTTAACTAGTTACTGATCCATAAAAAGACCACTTTTCTTACCCAATGACTGTTAAGTTGAGCCTTTGTTGAAGTAAAAAGCCTTTTTAGAAATGAAAGTATATAATGGTCTTGTTCCCACGACATACATTAACAAACCTTGGCTGCAGCTTGTGGTTAGTGTTGGTTATTGTCCAGACTCGGCCCCATACGTAGTGGATGATTTTGCAAGTTGCCCCCCCCAACTGGGGCAGAAATACAGCAAAAACGTGAATCACAAAGATATAGCTCAAAGCTAGAACATAAGTGGGACGTGGGTGGCGCTGTGGGTTAAACCACAGAGCTTAGGACTTGCCGATCAGAAGGTCGGCAGTTCGAATCCCCGTGACTGGGTGAGTTCCCATTGCTCGGTTCCTGCTCCTGCCAACCTAGCAGTTTGAAAGCACGTCAAAGGGCAAGTAGATCAATAGGTACCGCTCCGGCAGGAAGGTAAACAGCGTTTCTGTGCGCTGCTCTGGTTCGCCAGAAGTGGCTTAGTCATGATGGCCACATGACCCAGAAGCTGTACGCCTGTTCCCTCGGCCAATAAAGCGAGATGAGTGCCACAATCCCAGAGTCGGTCACGACTGGACCTAACAGTCAGGGGTCCCTTTACCTTTAGAACATAAGTTGCTACATGGTGCAAATGGATACATGTAACACAGGTTCCCAACATGCACACTAACAAATTGTAAGAGATCCGGTAATCACACTGAATCAGCAAAATTGCCAGTGCTTATTGCACATGTTTAAATGAGGGCATGATGTACATGATTGGTGAAAATTGAAATGCTTTGTTTGAAACTTTATAAATACCACTGCCTGAACCACTGGGCGTGGTTGCAGTTTTGCGGAACAATCCTGCTGTAACCTATTGCTTTTGCAATAAACGTTGGACTCCTAACTCCTCACGTTTCTGAGTTTTTATTGGCTTAAACTCAGGAGATAAGCCATTTTTGGCTTACAATAGTAGGACTGGATCCACTTAATACAATACCAGTATACCAATCCCATGACCCAGTTCAGGAGGGACCTACATCCATTACACTCATATCTTCCTTGTGGGCTTCCTTTGGGCATCTGGTTGGCTTTTGAGGGAACAGAATGTTGGACCAGATAGGCCTTTGATTTAACCCAGCAGGGCTTTTCTTGCCTTCCAGTGAATGTGAAATTGTTAATGGATACAGTTTCAAAAGAACACAAGAGATTTATAGATACAGTTCTAAGCTTTTCTAGCAAAAAGTGAAATGGATCCTCAATGGGGAAAGCTGTAAATGTCAAGATTCTGAACTAGAAACAATTATTTATGATCACAGACCCCATGCGCTTGTATACTTAAATGGGGCTTCAGTTATGTGTATATTGTGTTACAGAATTTTGGTAGGTGAGAAAACAAAATTGCTCTCCATCTGATATTTATTTAGCAATTACCAAAAAGCTAAATTCTCTCTAACATCACAGTTATCATTACATAGAAAGTCCAGGAGCACAGAACATATAAAGAGAAAAGAATCGTTCTTCCCAAATAACTCAGATCTTTGATTCTATAAATCAAATTTGCCACTGCTGAAAAACAGGAGAAAAAGCTGTATGCTCCTCTTTAAAACATCAGTACTAATATTCTCAATTTCATCATACTTTCTTTTCCCTTGATGAGGCAGATCTGTTCTGAGAACATATATAGGGAGCTTCAAAAATGACATTAGTTTGTATGTTTGCATGACCTGGGCAATATTACGTAAAATTACATCCACTTATTAAACAATTCTACAAGAAAGTTGTTAATGTGAAACCCAAAATACGTAGTTTGACTTTGAAATGTTACTAACCAAGTCTCTAAAATAAATTGCACACCGGTCTTTATTGCTCTGTATATATTCCGTGTATAGTTAGCCCACCACAATGAAGATTTCAGCCCAGTGTGAAAAATGTACAGAATGCCAGAGTCTTCCCATCTCTCTCGCACTGTGGCACAAAGGCACAAAGTACTTTTTTCTGGCGGGAGTGCTGATACAGCTCTTTGACAGCGGTGACATCTCTGTGTCTTTGTTCAACTAAGGTCCAAGCTATAATGGACTCTCCAGGTGTTTGTTTGGTTGGGTTTTTAAAGCTATGGTGCCCGAACAAAATTTGATGGAAGCAGTACCATTGGGAAAGGGCCTACCAACTGATTACCCCATGCTATTTCCCTGATCTAAATCAAAGGACCTGTGTGGCAGCTAAATCTGGGTCCCTGTATTACCAAAGGCTAACAGCACAGGTTTTGTTTGGAGTAACAGTATAGGGGAAAGATTACCTCTTCATCTAGTGCATGGGTAGGCAGACTAAGGCCTGGGGGCCAGATCTGGCCCAATCGCCTTCTCAATCTGGCCCGCGGACGGTCCTGGAATCAGTGTGTTTTTACATGAGTAGAATGTGTCCTTTTATTTAAAATGCATCTCTGGGTTATTTGTGGGGCCAGCCTGGTGTTTTTACATGAGTCGAATGTGTGTTTTTATTTAAAAAGCATCTCTGGGTTATTTGTGGGGCATAGGAATTCATTCATTATTATTTTTCAAAATATAGTCCGGCCCCCCACAAGGTCTGAGGGACACTGGACTGGCCCCCTGCTGAAAATGTTTGCAGACCCCTGATCTAGTGCTACTGCTATGATCAAATTTATCACCCTTTCCCTATAGCTGCTCTTGAGAAAAAGTCTGGAGATATCATCAGGAACATCTATGACATGTGTTGTGTCATTTGGTCCTTGAGTTGCTATCCTTAAAAAAAGAAAAAGAATGAGAGTGTAGTTATTCTTAAAAAGTTCTATGCTACTCTGTGGGTTCCAAATACATTAGAAGCATGTGGCATAAGCAGTGATTTTTTCTTTAAAAAAAATGTTTAGGGGTACTCTCATTTTGACTCAAGAAAATCACCATTGACAGGAACACCATGACAGGAAATGAGGCCACCATTGGGGGTAGCAATGGAATTGATGATTCACCGTGCTAGAGAAGAAACTAAATTTTTTAAAATTTTAAGTTTCTTCTCATGTTAGAGTCACAAAATGTTTAGAGGTCTGTGTACCCCTGAGTACCCCCAGAAAAAAAGAACTGGGCATAAGTTTTCTAAATGATAACATTGCAATATAAACATAATATAAAAACAGCTATGGCTAATAGTTCCATGAAGCACAATGTCAGAATTTCATCTGTGTTCCAGTAGAACATAATTTTCTTCTTCTACAAAAATTATTATTTTGTAAAATGCAGAGGAAACAAGAAAAATAGCTTCCCACTCAAACAAAATTAATATATGGAAGAGTATGATGAACTTTACATTAAAACCTATCTGAGAACCTTGTTTATCAACTACTGTGAATCCATTTGCCTTTTCAAAAAACAGTATTCAGTCTACAAAATAATTTTAGTTCCTTGATTTTTTCTCAGAATCGCACATTCATTCTAACTTAAATAAAAATAGAAATAGTATTGCAACAAAAGCTTTGGCTTCTCTTTCAGTATCAGTACAACTGAAATAAATGGACTTGTTAAAGCATAACTAACTTAAATCCATTTATTTCAGTGGGTCTAATCTATGGTTTAGGCCGGATTAAGGGAAGACCACCCTAGGGTCTTAAATTACCATATGTAAACCTGGTGAAATTCTTTGGGCAGGCGGGGGTAGAACTAAAATTTCGCATAAGTTTTTTATTAACATAAATTATCATTATTTTTAAAATACTGAAATAATTTTGATCTGTGCCAGGCACACAATGTTTTGATTGCTCCATGTATTTTATTTTGTATGTGGGATTTAAAAAAAGAGAAATATACAGTAGCTTGTATATAAAATGTTTTAAGATCTTGGAAAGATAAACACAAACACTCCTGTACAATTTAGGGCATGGTACTCACTTTTGTGTGGCATACTTCAACACAGAGGGAATATTAAAACAGTTTTATACCTTCCTGTTGATTCTAGCAACTGTATTTGAGTGTCACCAGAATCTGTAAACATGACTTTTAAATAGCATCATTTACACAAGAAGCTATGGAGCACAGTACTTGTGTTCATTTGATGTTATTTATCATCATGTAAAACTATTTTAACCCTGTAATCCTATTCATACTTTCCTGACCACAAGCCCTATTGAACACAGTGGGACGGCTGGTTAAAAATGCACAGGGTTGTATTACACATTTGTTTTTATAAGTTTGTTCTTATTAATCTCCACATATAAAAAATACAATTATAAATTAAATGAACACCAGAATTTAACATACTGTAATGAAAATAAATGCAATTCATTATAATATTTAAAATTAATTTGAAATGTACTTAATTCTTTTTTTTTTTTACACCATATCAATTTAGGATCAGGTCCTGATGTGTTAAAAGTTCAATAAGTAATAGTTACAGAACTAAAAGTTTGAAATTTACTGGTAATTGCCTTATTTGTTCTGTGCAAGCTTGAAAAGCATACCAGGTTGTTAGACCCATTGTCTCTCCGATCGGTTCTGAGCACTTTGTATGACAAGGAGAATTTTCAATATCTCGGAGATCATTATGGACTCATTCATAATAATCAGCATTTGAATCATATGTGTGCAAGTTCTATAATAATTTTATTGGGGGGGGGGGAACAGATACAATTCTTTCTTGCTGGGTGCTATGAATTGAAATATGCCTACAAGGAGAATTTTTTTAATTTTCGATATGGTAAACATTGTTCAGACATTGCTGATAAATCTATAACCTAGCACATTCTTTGTGGGAAATAATCAGTTTCAAAGCACATTTATGCCACACACTTCAATGAGCTATTTCTGAAAATCTTTAAACAAATTAAAAAACATGTGGTTTTAAAAATATATCTACACGTGCAACAATTTAATGCCTTATCTCCAAGCTTTTTTTATTGAAATGTTATGTACCCTGAATTGTAAGTAAATTCAGTTGAAATCAATGAAAGTTTCTTCCAAGTAAATAAGTTATAGAATCGAATCCATACAAAGATGCACATTATTGTATTAAAATTGTATATAGAAAGCCACTGGGTTACTCCTAAAACAAAGCATTTGAAAATACATTATAACTTAATTCATGCAAATTCAAACATGAATGAGAGAAAAAAATACAGCATTCATTTAAATTAGTATCAAAAGCATTGTTGGGATTAAAAAGAGGATCTGTTCCTCCCAAGTCAGCTATAGTGTATTCTTGTTCGGTAAATGTAATAACGGAGCATGTTACAGAGGCACAGAACTAACGACAAATATATCAGGAGCAAATGTATGCATTTAAAAAGCTATCACAACAAGAAAAAAGCATAGTACAGTAGCCAAACCTCCCTAAGCCATTAAAGGTACTTGAAAGCATAATTAGGCACTTCGAAAATTCAAGCAACAGTGCTACAGAGCAGCATTTAATTTACTTTTGATGAGAGCCTTAGGGTGTCTTTGCAGAGCAGAGTATCCTAGAAGCAAAGAGACCTTCCCTCAACAGTCAGCAGATTCCTACAGACAGGCAGCCCCACAGCTTCATAGGGCTTTAGCATTGTCCACTCACTCCCCTCCCCTCTAACTCTCACAAATTCAAACTGAAAACTGTCTGTGAACAGTAGGGTGGTCAGTCAGTCAACAACCATAATAGTATAAATACATCACTACTCAAAGGTGTTGGGAGTGTCATTCTTTGCAAGAAGTTTGACCCTGAAAGGGGGGGGGACTTACTAGTATGCTGCATGAGCATAACACTGAATTTTCACACGCACCTATTGCAGCCGGTTTGCAGTTCTTAGAAGACTCTGACAAAGCACATTTGCAATTATAGAAGCCGAAACCCATAGGAAAGAGGTGCATTTGAAACCTCGAGAAGTAAAGCAGTACAAATCTGAGCGGGACAGAAAAAAGGCAGGGAGATGTTAGTAAAGGGTACATGAGAGAAACAGAATTTTATTTGTTATTCAGGAAAAAAAATGTGATTTTGGCTCCTACCTGAAAAGAATGTGCCTCTATTTATTCTACCTTGGGAAACAAAAAGTTCCAGATTCTCCCTAGTTATCTGGATTAGCTTTCCCCTTTAAGAAGTTGTAGGTTCATAGCAAGAGGGGAATTTTTTTTTGGCACAAATGCCTATTGAAAGGGGGGGAGACGGGGGAGGAGGGAGGAGGGAAAGGGCGCGTGTTGGGGGGGGGAATCAAGCCCAGTACAGTAAATGAGTAGAATCAAAATACTGCCTACACATTGAATCCATCAGGCTTCTCTGACACTCCCCTAGAGTCTAATTCATCTGAGAGGAGAGGGGTTGCCAGCACAAGATAATCTCAGTTTCTTTCTCTGTCGCAGGGCAGATCAAAACTCCATCTACTCAAGGAATATGGCATAGTTTATCGTCTCTTTCCTGCTTCTAATTTGCAGTGAATTTCACAGGGCTTCCTGATTCATTTCCGGTCCCTTGTAAATCAATGTACAGACTTGGCTGTTTGCACAAGAAATTCACTGTTTAGATTTAGGCCAACGAACCATTTTCTGCCTTTAGATTGTCATACATGACTTTCTGGCATATAGGACTTTTCAGCGAGTAAGACTTTGCTTTTCAGCAGAATTAGAAAAGATACAGGAAGACAAAATGCCTAGCAAACAGAGTCTTACAAAATCTGCGGCGTGGAGGACCCTTCAGTGAGGATCAATCGTTTGGATGTATTAATTTATTTAAATGCATATTTGTTTAAAATTGCTCATTGATAAAAACTGAGGGATAAAACAAAGCTGGACTGCATAATACTCGTAAATAATAAGACGTTTAAAATAACCTTCTCCAACTTTTGCTAGGCTATTAAAGAAAGACCTGAAGCAAGACAGGAAGGAGAAATTCAAGCCAGGGGGCACATGCAATCAGCTTCTGAAGCACCCATTAGCTATTATTAATTAATTTTATTTCATAAAATTTATACCCACTTGGTTGTAAAAAACCCCCCAAACAAACTTCAAAGTGCTTTACAAAAAGATAAAACAAAATCAAGCCCAATCAAAACCAAAATACAATACTTTAAAACATATAGTGAAAGCACCTGCTTGATATCAATAGGCAGTCAAGTGACCACAAGTGGGGCAAAGTGATATTGTAGGTAAACTGGTCTCAAGTTATTGTGGGTTTTGTATGCTAATTGCAACACCTTGAAATTGGCTGGTAGCGGATGGGCAACTAGTGCAGCTCTCTGAGCACAGGTGTTACATGCAGACATTGGTGTCACTCCTGTTGTGCAATCGTCCTGCAGCATTATTTGGCCAAGACGACTCTGCTCCATATTTTCTACCATTTATTTGCTTTAGTCCTTTAAAATTTGCATTTATTTATATGCTGACTTTTGCCTCTGTCTCTGCCCACCACTGACACGTGGGAATGTGTCCTTGGGCTGAATGAGTTCCCCACTCCTGTACTAATGGAAAGTTTTGTGTTTTGGTTTGGGTCCCCCCCAATATTTAGCTCTCTAAAGCTTTCTTCTTCTTCTTTTTAAATTAGCTAGTGAACCTTAATTAATTATTTTTTTGTAGTGGGAACACAACAAAAGACACTTAAAATAATATTGCTTGACTGCCCTGAGGCAGTCACTATCAGTGTTACTTGTCTCTGTTAATTCTTGCTAATGATGAAATCCAGTGCACAGTGAATCATGCCTTTACCCAATGGATGGACTGTGGTAGAGATGGATTTAGGGCAATGTGACCAGTTCTGCTGCACTGGGCACTGGACCTGGGGGGCACTGCAGGATGTTGCAACTATGACATATTAAAATGGAAGCCATTTATACTCCTAATACCATTTCAAAGGACTTGGACTTTGTGGGGAGTTTGACATTTGGAAAACATCACACTCTCCTGATCTTTGTCATAATACAGAGTTGACAGGAAACAATTGCAAACACTTTCTAGACTTTCAACATTGACTCTTTTTTTTTTTGGTCCATGTCATCTGGATCCACTGAATATGTAATCCTAGTAATTATTAAATTTTGGAAATGCTTAAATCCACATAACAGATTGTGTGGGGCAGTGAGAGGGATAGAAAGTGGAAGCGGTCACAGTATTGGGGAGTTTGTGGTTTAAGGGGGGGGGAGTGACTAAAGCGAGACACGATGGATTTAATTATGCATGGTATGGGGGAAAGTCCTCCCCCATACCATGCATAATTAGAACACAAAGCCCACTGGCTCATGGCTACTAGCCATAATGATTGTGCTCATGTCCTCCTTGAGGAGAAAGGTCAGGATGACTGTCTCAAGGAAATCTAAAAAATGTAGTATAAACACTGACAAATGGGAAATTGTATCCTCCCTAAAAGAGGGCACATGTTATGGTGAGACCTGGAGACCGACCTCCTGTGTTGTGGATGGGTGAGATTGGACAGCCACAACACCCAATTGGTAGGTCTCTCGTTGTTGGGTGCAATCTGGCCAATGGGGCGCAGTTCAAATGGATCGAGGGACCTATATATATACTCTTAAACACCTCTTAGCTGCCTCAAAAGGTAACTGCATAAAAAAGAACCCGATCGATAAGAATTTCACTAAAACTTCCCATCCCCTTTGATAATGTTCAAATACATTTTTCCATTAGTGAATGGAGAATGGTAGAAAAAATGCAGCTTGTGGGGGGCATAGCACTATGAATTTAATAATCTTTCATGGTCAAGAAAGCTCTTTTCATTGAAATCTGATATTATGCAATAACTTTTACTGTGTACTGGCTTGGTAATGATTTTACTCGTCCATATAAGCCAGGCAAAGGGAACCTTTGGCCCTCCAGATGCTTCTGGACTTCATCAGCCCCACCCAGCATGGCCAATAGTGAGGAATGATGGGAGCTGTATTCCGGCCATATCTGGAGGGTCAGAGGTTCCCCACCCCGATGCAACCAATCATGTTGAGGTTAAATGTCAACTCTTTCCACTTGGCCATTGCCTAGCATTTTGAATTAGGACTGGTTATAATACTGTCATGTCCTTCCTAATTAAGAACTTACGTTGGGCATGTTTACTAAGGATACCCCAACACACTTGGGAGCCTAGCCAAAGTCTTTGGTTATTGCAGTTGGGTTAGGAAACCTGCTGGGTCAAATTGTTACAGTTGAACTTAACAAGGGAAATTGGGAAATACTGTTATCACTTTTAAGGATATGAAACCCTTGTTAATCGTGAGAAGTGTTGTTTTCTCCTTCCTTCTGTTCATGCCAAACCCACTAATGACAGAGCACAGCGAACACTTAAAACACAAATAAACAGCTTGTTCTAGTTTTAGGGGAAATGGCTTTCTGTCTTTGCAACCTAAAATTGTTCCACAGCTTTTTTTCTGCATTAACTTCCATAAAAAACAATTAGATATTAATACTCCTTTGTAAATGTTTGAACTGTTCCAAGGATTTTAAAAACATTTTGGGTGGTTCTTCTGGATGGGATTTAGATAGACAATTGAGACCATAAAATGTATTGCAGTTTCTCCACCATTAATACAGGATGTCTCTTGGTGGTGTTGGAAAGTAAATGCTGCTTAGGACACATAATGATGTCTGTTGTAGTGAGGATGTTAATAATTGCAAACAGGCAGCACTTGAAAGGGATTTCATGGGTAAACTAGTTGAGTGATTCTGAAATTCTGGTGTGTGGTGGCTATTTGCAGGTAGAAGGAAGAACCGTGATATCCAAATTTCATTTAAACAGGCCAGAGCTTTCTTTAAGAGCTAATAACAAAGGACCAGGCCAATGGGGTCTCTGCAGTTGTTAAACAAGATAACAAAATCAGTATGTCCCATTAAATTGAATCATTGCAAGGCATGCATAAGGTGCCCTGGGGCACAGTTTAACAGACTGGAAGCATAAATGGCTCACAGCATACTTAGAAGCGGGGTGACTTAAGCAAAAACACGTGAGATTTGAAGTAGCCATTTACATGCCAAATATTATATTAAGAAATAAAATGAAAGAGCCTCATGAACATTTGGGGTATGCTATCTGAATTCCTGTGAGCAGGATGAATATTGTTATAGATTAAACCCT
The DNA here is from genome assembly GCF_964234715.1 of Podarcis melisellensis. Taxonomy (NCBI): domain Eukaryota; kingdom Metazoa; phylum Chordata; class Lepidosauria; order Squamata; family Lacertidae; genus Podarcis; species Podarcis melisellensis. The sequence goes on from NC_138538.1 coordinate 28,135,609, forward strand.
AGAAATTAATAAATGGTAGGATTTTGATTATTTGGGATGTGAAGAGAGAACTACAAGCTGCAGAAAGATCCCTAAGCTAGCCTATGCAAAACAACCTGGCCAAGCTAGGGCTATTAAGAAATGATACAGGGCCATTGAGGACCATTGGCAATACTGGGATCCATCTTCCGCAGGCTGGCTGGGAGAGATGCCTTGGACTCCAGGGCTCCACTGCTGTGGGGGACAAGTCCCTCTTGAAATGGCCACGCAGAGTGAAGGTGTAAATAGGTGATTAAACCATATTTATTAAAGCTATGACAGTGTTCACTGTGTCTCATTTCTCCAAAGGAACACAGACCCTGGACTCCCAGTGGGAGTGACACCTGACTTTTGTAACAATACTAAGTGCAGAACCATTGTTAGGGAGTGAAAGAAGACAAAAAGCACCATAAATGCTAGAATGTGAAGGATTGGGATAAGAAAGAGTGAAATTACTGTTTGCAAGCAGAGAAGAAACATAGTTTACCTTGGGTATAAACAAAGGGTCAGTCCCAGTTAATACCTTGTCTGAATGAAACACACATAACTGAGCACACAGCTGCAGGAATGAGCTGGCCAAAGGTTCAAATGCAGCCTTGTGAAAGAGTAGAACACCTAGTTTAGGCTGTAAGGCAGGAATTGGTATAAAACCTAACACAATATGATGATGATTGTGAATAATAATAATAATAATAATAATAATAATAATAATAATAATAATTTTTTCTACTTCAGCAGTAGAACCGCATGTGAGATAGACCTACATGTGCTACTACATATGCAGTTAGAGGAATCCCTCCTAGAGAACAATTTGGCCTTGACACTCAAGAAGCAACCCAGAGCCATTCAGCTGTGTTAAATACGGTAAATAAGGGTCCGCTGGAAATGCACAACTGAGCTCTGCAATAGCAGAACTTCCTGGATTGGACCCTTCAGGTCCTGTGGAGAAAGAGTCAGCTTTCAGCAGAGAAACTATTTGATGATTGTCTAGCACCTTCAGGAAGAAAGCAGGAAACTCTTTGGGTGGAGGAATACTCCCATGTCCCTGCCCAGGATGTTCGTATCCTTGTCTGCTGTGGGGAGACAACCCTGGAATTCATGAGAATTCTTCACCAAACACCTCACCCCTTAAGTTTCTGAAGGGTAGGGGAAACTGACAGATAACCTCAAGGTTGACAAAGGCTTGAGGAAACCTCCTGTCTCTCAGCACAGAGGGGAAACACTGGACACCAAGATAGCCACAATCCACCATACCATATGAGCCTTCTGCATTGACTACACCACACAAGTCCATAGCCTCACTCCTTCACCTAAATCCCTGGCATTTAGGGGCTGGAAAACAAAGAGGAAGGAGATATTGTGCCATCTGTTGTGGGCCTTGACTGTATTCATTACAGTTGAGTGAATTACACAATCTCCAAAACCTTGATTAGCACCCTTTGCTGCAGCTGACAAACTCTGGGAAAAGGACATAATATCAACCATCAAGACAGAAACAAAGGAAAACAGAGACCAACTTCACCACACTGGAAACATCCACTCAGCCTGCCAAGCTTTACAATAAGCTCGTGGGGAAAGCACTGCAGGAGGTTTGTGGGAAGAGAAGGAAAAACTTCAGCACTTGTGGCCAGATATTGGGCTGAGGACCCAGGCCGAACCACAGTGAACTGAAAAGTCTACCACAGAAGACTTTGCGTTATGGACTCTTCTGGCACCAGATCTGTCCCTGTTGCTTCTGTGGTTCTTGGAACTCCATTTTTCCTTCCACTTATTTCATCTTTGGGCAGAAGTCCCAGCCATGAGAGGCTGTAGAGCAGTACTGAGGGAGACCTTTAACCCTCTGGGTAGGAACCACCAGAGGATCAACTACAGAAAACAGGAAGTCATCATTTCACAGCCAACGTAAGAGAAGGTTGATTCTGCAGCATCAGACATACCACTATGGGCATTAGACACATCTCCTTCTTGAGGCAAGTACAGTGGTACCTTGGGTTACAAACACCTCAGGTTACATGCTCCACTAACCCGGAAGTAGTACCTTGGGTTAAGAACTTTACCTCAGGATGAGAACAGAAATCGTGCGGCGGCAGTGGGAGGCCCCATTAGCTAAAGTGGTACCTCAAGTTAAGAACAGTTTCAGGTTAAGAACAGCCCCCTGGAATGAATTAAGTTCGTAAGCAGAGGTACCACTGTAATTGTGGGAGACTGAGGAAGTGTCCAGGGATGCCAATGAGGCAAGATGCAGCAGTCCTGCAGATTAAGCAAAAGTGTGGGAAAACTGCTGAGGTGCATGTGCTGTTAGCCCATGGCACTGCTGAACCTCAATAAAACGTGCAGTCTGGACAAAGCAGGCAGGCATGTCATTGCCAAAGGCTGTGAAGTTCAAACAATGAAGATGAAAAGGAGGGAGCCTGGTAGATGCATTCCTGCAAGGATGGGTGTATGCAAGATAACATGGTGCTATGGGGCTGTTGGGTCCAGCATTGATGATTCATTTGCAAGGGCACAAATCAGTGATCCTACTCTGTTCAAAGATGCCTTCATGTCACCAGTGGTGGATTTCCTTGCACCCAGCTAGACAGATCTAAACACTTTCCCCTCCCCAACCAGCAACCAGTAACAATGGGGATGAAAAAACAAGCAGGGAGGCACAAGCAGCCAGTGTAGCTGGGAGGGGGGGATGGAGGGAAAATGCTAAGAACCCTGATAAAGGAGATAAACACTCAAAGGAGCCCAAATGACAGAAGCAAAATTGGGAGAGGAAGGGGGGAAATCACCAAACTCAGAAACCGACACATATCAAACATTAAAATGGCTATAGATAAGGGGTTTTTTTTCCAGAGAAAAAGGATCCAGCTGCTATTGACAGTAGACAAGTGGGCCAGGAGAGAGAGGAATGACTTCTCCCCATGGAGAGGAGGCAGAAGGCTTCCGATGGCCCTGCCTGATCTTTCCAATAGGAGTTATCCATTTTTGTGTTTCTAGACCAACAATTTAAAAACACATTACCATATTCTGTGACCAGAGACTTCTACCTGTGTTTTTATTGCTGCTGTATGGAAACGACACATGAATCTCACCTTTGGAAGTTTGTAAGTAAAATCCATTTTAAACTTATAAAACTGTATGGTCTGTTCATTACAGATGAAAGTAGAAAGGGGAAGCACTGTAAGCAACTTGGGATGGTATCTTTAAAAGGTTCAACAGCCTACATTCTGACACTTTACTTCACTGCTGGGGCTCTTTCTTACTGGAGAGTGTGCTTGCTTCTGTGTTTCAATCTAGGGATCCAGTGAACTCTTTTAAACCAAATTCATTTATTTATATAATAATTCCTAATAGATCCATCTAGCTCAGTCCTGTCTACACCAACTGGCAGCAGCTCTCCCAGGCTTCAGGCAGGGAGCATTCCCAGTCCAACCTGGAGATGCTAGGGATCGGACCTTGGACCTTTCACATGCAAAGCAGATGCTCTGACACTGAGTTAAGGCTCTTCCATGTGAAAATGACATCATCTGCCAGAGTGCAAGGGCAACTTTGACAGCCTCTCCTTGCTCTGGCAAGTAAATGGGATGATAAACAGGCTTTCCGTTTTTTTCCTATTGTTTGACAGATTAGCAGAAAGGAAGTCAGACAATGAGAAAAATAAGCAGGGGGTGTGTAGTTATTTCTGTTATCTTCATACCAGCATTGAAATGGGAACATTTCTTTGAAACCTTGTTTGCATTTCTAATTGAAGGTTGCATTTCAGCTGGCTGAAGATCTTTTGTTAAAGCTGAATGAATTTTGCAATTTGAATCAATGCAATCAGAAGTAAGCACGGAGCTTACCCCAAGAAACTATGTATAGGATTGTGGTCCTGCTGATTATAATAAGCTGGAGTGTTATGCTGCACACTGCTGCTCTGTGTGTAGTAATGGATTGGGTACAGCTGCCTGCAGTTTTGGACTTACATTTCAACATGGCCTTGGGGGCTGTCAGGATGTGCTCCTGCTGTTTAAAATTCACCACTGATAATTTATCTCTTTTTCTTATTCTGGGTATAATTTGAACAGCAAAGACAGAACATCTCTTTGTGCAATTCTAGCAAACACCATAGTGTTATTCTTTTGAATCTGTGAAACTATGCCAAGGATAAAACAGACATATTGCTATTAACTTTGACTTGGATTTAAAAAGAAGGGGGGGACTGGGGGAAGGGCTGTAGCTCAATGGTATCAGCTTCGCATCCAAAAGGTCCTCATCTCTAGGTAGGGCTGGGAAAAAGCCGTTTTCAGTAAAATTACACAATACTGAACTAAATGAACTATTGGGCTGACTCAGTTTAAGGGAGCTTCTTATGCTGCTTTGAATGATAGGTCTAGGAATAAACACCTTAAGGCACTACAAGAAAGCATCCACTCTTGACCCTCCCCTGCTCACACTTTTCTTCCCCACAGTTAGACAGATTATCTCATAGAATCATAGAGTTGGAAGGGTCCCCTGAGGATCATCTAGTCCAACCCGCTGCAATGCAGGAATATACAGCTGTCCCTTATGGGAATTGAACCTTCAACCTTGGCATTGTCAGCGCCACACTCCAAACAACTGAGCTTCCCGGTCATTCTCAGCTGTTTTTTCTCCTGATGACAGCTGCTTCTGACCATGGACCCTTACTGGGATTTTTAAAAAGCTGGGTGAAATGTACAGGGTTGTATCCAAAGTAGCATTAAGTAACACAGCCTGTCAGTGAAGGATTTCCATTTGTGCAATTGGACCTCCCCCCCGCCCACCTGCTCCCCTGAGCACCCCTAAATCTGTTCTAGGGGTTTCCTAGATTTGGAGTGATGTGTAGGAGGGAGGAGAGTGGGGCAAAGTCCTGTTGCACAAATGGAATATTTGGCTCCTCTGCACCACTAATGCTGCGGTTTAAATTTCTTAACTCCCAGTTTACAGGGAGTTTTCCCAAGGTTCCCCCTCCTTTTGTTATCTCTTCTCACACACATAGTTTTCTATTAAGGCTGATGATTTCATGGGGAAACACCCAGCTGTGAATCAAATGCCAGGTAAAGGTAAAGGTACCCCTGCCCATACGGGCCAGTCTTGACAGACTCTGGGGTTGTGCGCCCATCTCACTTAAGAGGCCAGGGGCCAGCGCTGTCCGGAGACACTTCCGGGTCACATGGCCAGTGTGACATCGCTGCTCTGGCGAGCCAGAGCTGCACACGGAAACGCCGTTTACCTTCCCGCTGGTAAGCGGTCCCTATTTATCTACTTGCACCCGGGGGTGCTTTCGAACTGCTAGGTTGGCAGGCGCTGGGACCGAGCAGCGGGAGCGCACCCCGCCGCAGGGATTCGAACCGCCGACCTTTCGATCGGCAAGTCCTAGGCGCTGAGGCTTTAACCCACAGCGCCACCTGACATTTATTTCAAAAAAGAGAGAAAGAAGTCAGTTTTCTCTGACTTGATTTCTTTGAAGAGGCTTAGGGTACAATTCAAACCCCAAGCAGAAGTTTTTTCCTGAAGAGCAGGGTTAGGAAATCTTACACTCGGGGCCTCAATGCCTCTGGCGCTTTCCAACACTTGCATGTGGTCCCTGGAAGTTTGACCAGAACCTGCCCTTTAGTTAAAAAGGTCCCCCATCCTTGCAGGAGTCTGATGATAATTTTTTTTAAAGACAATTAAAAATATATGCTCTGTTTCCTATGATAAATTCACACGATTGTTTTCTCCTACCACCCCCTCTTGTCAAACAAGTTTTAGAAGTAATATAAAATCTTGTAAAACCAATATCGTAGAGGAATTAGTGGGCTGATGCGCCCTCTTTGAAATTCCCTGTAACCCTCTGAAAAGAATGTCTATCTCAAGACTGAAACAAAGCCCTATCCTCAGCATCACAGATGTGCAACAAAACTACGGTATTTGTTTACATATTTTATGTCCTGCATCTTCAACATAAATTTATGCTCCCAAAGCAGCTAGGAGTAGTAAGAAACAACAAAATACAATTTGATGGTGGTGATCGTGAGAATAGTAACAATACAGCAAAATTAAAATAATAATCAAAAGCAGCAGCAACTCATTCACATAAAAAAAAAATCAAATTGTTCCAAGTTAAAAATATTTCTATTTTGTTGTTGTTTAGTCATTTAGTCGTGTCCGACTCTTCGTGACCCCATGGACCAGAGCATGCCAGGCACTCCTGTCTTCCACTGCGTCCCGCAGTTTGGTCAAACTCATGCTGGTAGCTTCAAGAACACTGTCCAAACATCATGTCCTCCGTCATCCCCTTCTCCTAGTGCCTTCACTCTTTCCCAACATCAGGGTCTTAAAGCTGCGAAAACATATGTTTTTGCCTGCTGACAGCAACTAGGTCACCAGGTTGTTGTTGTTAGTCAAATTTCTATAACACCCTTTATCCGAAGATCACCCATGGAGAAGACATTCCACGGCAAAGGTGCCACAACAGAAAAGGCTTTCTCTCCAGTTGCCACCCACATTTTAGAAAGCAGTGGGGTCCAGAAAGAGGCCTCAGATGATAACCTCAGTGGGTGGGCAGAAAGATATGGAAGAAGGTGGTCCAAGAACATTCCAGATAATTGTGTGCAATAATTCTCCCCCTCCCTTTTCTTGAAGTCACATAGGATTAAAGGGAGGTTTTCCATAGTCCTCCTACTCAGAGCAGACCCATTGAAGTTATGACTAACTTAGGGTAGGTTAATTAATTTTTAGTGTATCTACTCTGAGTAGGTCTTAGTTGAATGCAACCCTGTTCTATCTTTCTCTCCCCCCAGCAGAGTTCTGAAGCAGAATCCTATTCAGGCACTCATCTGACACAGCTGTGCCTGGCTCCAGCAAGGTTACTACATTTCATATTTTGCTCCAGGACCTGATACAGTGGTACCTCGGGTTACATACGCTTCAGGTTACAGACTCTGCTAACCCAGAAATATTACCTCGGCTTAAGAACTTTGGTTTAGGATGAGAACAGAAATCATGCTCCGGAGGCACAGCGGCAGCAGGAGGCCCCATTAGCTAAAGTGCTGCTTCAGGTTAAGAACAGTTTCAGATTAAGAACGGACCTCCGGAATGAATTAAGTACTTAACCCGAGGTACCACTGTATTCTGTGTGCTGTAGTATAGGGATGCTGCCCAAAAGGTAAAGGTAAAGGTACCCCTGCCCGTACGGGCCAGTCTTGACAGACTCTGGGGTTGTGCGCCCATCTCACTTAAGAGGCCAGGGGCCAGCGCTGTCCGGAGACACTTCCGGGTCACATGGCCAGTGTGACATCGCTGCTCTGGTGAGCCAGAGCTGCACACGGAAACGCCGTTTACCTTCCCGCTGGTAAGCGGTCCCTATTTATCTACTTGCACCCGGAGGTGCTTTCGAACTGCCCACTCTGTGCCTATTCTGCGTACCTACATAGTCCTAAAAGCAATTCAAATTTTGCATATGCGATTGAATCCTCACCTGGTATTTTCCTTTCTTTTGCCACACCTTGGAATGGAAGAGGGATTTGGTGCATCTGTTTAATCCAGCCTTGTTTTTAAGCGCTCCCCACAGGCAACAAAAATGCCCAAAAGGCAAGCCAGTGATCTGCTGGAAGAGCGATGGAGCTCCTGTCTTGATCACTCCCTTGCTATTGCTCAGCAAGCTAGTACAGTAATTTTTTTGTGGTCTGGTTTACAAGGCATGTTTAATCGTTACCAATGGTGGGTGGAGGTTGTGAGGCACTGAGCATATGCCATCACTGATAATTCTGGGGAACTGAGGGGAGAGTCATTTTCATTCCAGTTGCTCCAGTTTTCGCTTTCTGCATTGGAACTGACTGGTGGGAAAAATTCTCCTTGGATCCTGAGATTCTTCTGGGCTGAGAGCCTCATAATAATGAAACTGGCTAGTCATTTGCATTCCAGTTGCTCCAGTTTTCGCTGTCCACATCGGCACTGCCTGGTGGGAAAAATTCTCCTTGGAACCTGAGATTCATCTGGGCTGAGAGCCTCATAATAATGACCCTGGCTGCTGGATGTATTGACAGTTAGTTAGGACAATGGTTTCCAAATGGGAGGTTCATATCTACCAAAGTATTGTGAGATGTCTTTAAGGTGGTCTGTCACCCTGGCTGCTTGGGGGGAAGGTGGCTTTGGAGTTGGTGACAAAATCTGGAATGGGTCTTGAGGAAAGCCAAAAGGCCTCTGGCGGGGTTTGCAATATGCCACCTAGTCTCACTTGGAATGAGAGATAAGATCCACTACTCAAAAACAGAACTTTGGGCAAGAATCCACCAGCCTCACCACTCACTGCATATGGTACATCTGGAATCGTTAACTGCTCCCAACTTTCCCAAAGTTTAGTTTCCTAAACCACCCATTTAATGCAATGAATGTGCACAGGGCTTTTTTTTTTTTAGCCCAAACTTGGCACCTCTCAGGTGGGTACCATTGCCATTATAAGAGAGGAGTTTATGGTGAGTTTCAGCACCTCTTTTCCTAGAAAAACAACATTGCATGTGCCTAAAGTGTTAAATGGAGTTCTTCAATGCTTTGGTGTAATTTTTGTCAGTTTGAGTCCCAGGCCAAATTCAATGCATAAAAAAAGAAATGTTCCTGCTGTTGTCAGTCACTGTGTTTTACACAGACATGCTATGGACCACCAATATGAAGCACATGGACCACAGCTTGGGAATTCCTGAAAAGGATGTCCTACTGTATGATGGGGGAACCAGGCCTTTAGTGTGGTGGCACCTACCACATTTGGAACTCCCTCCCTGTTCTTAACAGACAGGCGTCATCTCTATTTTCTTCCTGGTGCCTCTTGAAGGTCTTCATTTTTCAATAGGTCATTTAAGTAGAGATCTTTATCCCAGGCTAGATTTGTAGTGTTTTTGGAACTGTTTTTACATATGAAATTGATTTTAATTGTTTTCTACGTATGAAGTTAAGCAATTGTTTTTATTCTTGATGTTCTTATTGTGAAATCACTTTTAGCAAATGTTATGTCCTGAGCTGAATCCTAGAACAATAGGATCCAGAATGCAGCAGTCTGATTGGTCTGCAGGAGCCACCCAATCCAGCTCCAGGTGGAAGTGAATCAGTGACCTGATTGGCCTGTAGGAGCAGCTAATCAGGCTCCTGGATGAAATGAATCAGCAACCTGATTGACCTGCAGGAGCAGCCAATCAGGCATCTGGAGGAGGTGAATCTGCAATCTGATTGGCTTACAGAAGCAGCCTGGAATTAGCCAATCATGAGGGGCCCATTGTATAAATAATGTATATATAGCTAGACGTTTTGGGGAAAGTTTCATTCATTGCTACTATGAGCTAAATAAAGAGCATGAAAATCAGAATTCATACTTGACTCTGTGGAGATCTTTATCCCAGGCTAGATTTGTATTGTTTGGAACTGTTTTTACATATGAAATTGATTTTAATTGTTTTCTACGTATGAAGTTGTGCAATTGTTTTTATTCTTGATGTTCTTATTGTGAAATCGCTTTTAGCAAATGAATAAACCAGAGAGACAGCAAGCATTCTAGCCCTACCTCTGGCACACACTAGTATAAAACTAATATGTTTGCTGTGTATGTGTGTGTGTGTGTGTGTACACGCGCGCGCGCGCGCGCACACACACACACACACACACAGAGAACTTTAAATATAATCACCTCAGTATATGGCATTATCTCTGTTCATCCCTACATCTCCCACCAAATTAGCAGTAAGAAAAAATGGGCAAGAAACCAAATAAATTGAAAACAGATATGCCTCTTCTCCCTGCCCCAGCTAAACAACAACAATGTGAAACAATCCGTAAAGCACATTAAGATGATTTGAGAATCAGACTAGTTGAGTCAAGCATTTGGTGTTAAGGGCTCTGATGGGTTTCAAGAATATGTATGAAAATAAATATTTCCTAGAAATCAGTGTTCAGATACCTGGAGAAAGCAAAGATAATCTAGATTGATTACAGAAGCCAAATACACCATTGTACAGTTACAGCTGTGTATCTTATGAAGAAAGGGCTATTTTTAGTGCACTGGAAAAACCATATCTGGACTACAGTGTTCAGTACTGACTGCATCACAGGTCAAGAAGAGTATTGACAACCTCAGAGATGAGCTATAAAGATGAAAAAGGGGCCTAGGGATAGCATTTTATAAAGGGCTATAAATGTTCAGCTCAGATCATGAATCAGCAGCCAAGGACAATTAAGTGCCCATGCATTCCCTATACTAGGGAATGAGGAACATGTGGCCCTCCAGATGTTGCTGAACTACAGCACTCATGAAACCTAATGGCACTCATGGCCAACAGTCAAGGATGATGGGAGTTGTTGTCCAACAACATCTAGAGCGGCACAGATTGTACATCCCTGGCTTTGCCTCTCTAACTTAATCATCTGAGGCCCTTCTTTGTGTGCCTCCTATGCAAGAGGTCTGGAGACATCAGGAAACTATTTGGACACTTAATCCTCTGGGATGGACCATGATAATAAGATCCCCATACTTGCAGTGACTGCAAGCTATTGTGAGTATAAACTTGATAAGACAACAATCTGTCCAGAAACACTGGATCGTATCCAGAATTGGCAAATCTTCAATCTAACCACTCTGATGCATGTAGGGGCTTTGATATGAAGAAGGAATTCTGTGTGAGTAGGGCCTACTATCCCATTCTTTCCCAAATCACTCTGTACACATGCCGCACAGAAAGTGTGCATCTGCAGAGCACTCCTCAGTAATGAAGAGCTTCTGCTTGCACGGCGTCTGTATTACTGGAGACCCTGGGCAGGATTCAACATATGAGTTCCACCAGTGGAAGCCACATGAGGACTTCTGCTAGAGCAACAGGGCCTTTTCTCCCTTCTCTTTCTCCCCTGTACCCTACGTGACTTGGTTTGGGAGGAGGGGGGGTTAGGAGAACCTTAAGATAGGAACAGCATGAGGGAGGAGAGGGCAAAAATGCTTTCACTCATGGACCAATCTGCTTAGTGTTATGTTGCATTCCACAGAAACACAGACTATAGCCTACATGAATGACAGCACTTTCTGTTGGCTTGATTTCACTAGAAAGCCAAAGTAAATATTCACTCAAGAACAGCAAGGGGTTCACCTAAATGGATAATTTGTTGTGATTTTCATTGGAGAGTTTTGCTAAATTAATGCCACAGCTGTGGAGGTGTTTCTGAAGACCAGCTGTTTGCTTAGTGGCCTCACTCAGCTAGATCTTACGATTTCCCACTGAGCTTCTGGTATTTCAAGTACTCACCCTCATCCTGTGCAGCATGGCTCCGTTTACCAAAATGTGTAACAAGTTCAGCCTGGCAGACATTCCAGAGAGCAAGCATTTGTTAATTTCCTTCAGGCTGCAGGGAAAACTTTATTGCAAAGATCCTAATGGTGATATTTACCAACAATGATCTGTTCATCATTGGGGGGGGGCAGCAATGTGGTTGATTTCCTCCTCCTATCCTGCTCTCAAAGGAAATGAAAAAGATTACTGTGGCTAGGAAAGGATAGATATACAGTGCACAACAGTGACAGTCCAGGAAAATGGAGAGACTGCCCATAACGTATAGCAGACGAGTATAGACAATTTTAACATCTGTTTGTCACTTGAGTGGAACCCCACCCAAACTGGTATCCTCAGAATACATTTATTACTTGTCCTTTTATTGACAGGCTGTGTTTTAATGTTACGAGGTGGAGGACTTTCCCCATACCATGCATAATTAGGTGTTTTCCCCCAGCCGGAACTCATCAGAACTCAGTTCTGGCACCTCTCAGGTGGGCGCCATTGCCATTCTAAAAGGACAAGAGGGGCATTCCAGCACCTCTCTTTCTAGAAAAATAGCACTGCTGGTAAGGATGCCATATACAGTATTTTTTGCTCTATAAGACGCACCAGACCATAAGATGCACCTAGTTTTTGGAGGAGGAAAACAAGAAAAAAAATATTCTTAATCCCAGAAGCCAGAACAGCAAGAGGGATTGCTGTTCTGGCTTCTGGGATAGCTGTGCAGTCCGCATTCACTCCATAAGACGCACATACATTTCCCTTTACTTTTTAGGAGGGAAAAAGTGAGTCTTATACAGCAAAAAATACGGTATTTTACAAACAGCTGGCTCCTTTTGTTGCAGGCTATATAAGGAATGGGGCACCTATATCCCTCTATGGTGGTTTTGCTGCCTAGTTGTGAAATTCTGGAAACTGGTCCTATGAGAGATGAGTAATTTGAGTATATATTTTATGATCCTGAGTGGTGTCTTTTTTCTATATTTCCTGAACAAAAAGTGAGTTTGTTGTTTTTATGTAGGTTGCTGCATGTTTGGCTATTACATGCACATAATCTGGTTTTAGAAGCATGGTACAAAGAGCTCTTAACTATAGCGTTATCCGAAAAAAATAAGACATCAGAATTCTGAAACTGTTGGGTGCCCATTTATTAATCATACAGGAAGTGATTCACGCAAACATTGTATCCAGAGACATCATTTATTTATATGTAATTACTTGAAACCCCTTTCCATTTGAAATATATTCTGCATCTTTCTATGGATTATGATTTATATATATATTATATCGTAACAGCTAAACTGAGCTAAATACAATGGTACCTTGGTTGTTGAACATAATCTGTTCCGGAAGACTGTTCGACTTCCGAAATGTTAGATAACTGAGGCACAATGGGTGGTTGGCAAATTCAATTGAGAAAATTGAGAAATGCACCTCGGAAGCCGTTCAACTTCCAAGGCACATTTGAAAACGGAAGCAATTACTTTCCGGGTTTTCGGCATTCGAAAACCGAAACATTTGGCTTCCAAGACGCTCGAAAACCGAGGTTCCACTGTATATAGATTCACTTTGATGTTATAAGACCATGTACTTGTGGACTCTTAGCATATGTTTCTTTTTTTTACATTTGCTACAGAATAAGGATTATGTACTTAAATTTTTGTTATATGCGTTATTGGAATTCTTTGAAAAATGAAACCAGCCAATCAGTTGACATCACCCCAATGGTGTATGTGTGCTGGATGTCAGCTGTTAGCCTGAACTGCTCACATGTCAGAGTTGGACCTCCATGGGTGGAATCTGGCCCACCAGCCAGAAAAGTTTCCCCATCCCTGCAGCACAGCCTTCCTAGCTTTCTGTGCATACATGAAAACCATGGAATTGCAGGCACCTAGGGAGAATACACAATGCAGAGCACTGGAGAGATAATTTGAAGAATGAAAGAAATGATCCTTACTAATATGTCTTGCCCCCTTAGACGACAAGCACAGAAAAAACAACACCACCAAATCAAAACCCATATCCCATGAGATTTTTTTGCTCCCATTGGAAAACTTTTATCATTAATTGTTGGAAAGGAAAAAAGAGGCGCTTTTTTTTCTTTTTTGTAAAGCAGGCACTAGTAAAAACTTTACCTAGCAACTCATCTAGCCTATATCATAGCTGTCAACTTTCCCCTTTTTTAAAGGGAAATTCCCTTATTCCAAATAGGATTCCTCACAAGAAAAGGGAAAAGTTGACAGCTATGGCCTACATGTATTTGGGTTAGTCAAAATACATTTTTATAGGTTACTGCAAGTGAACCAAGATTAATCTACCAATCTTATCAAAAGAAAATTAGGTGAGAGGAAAGTAGTAGACAATATGTTGCCCAGTGGGGATTTGTCTAGCAAAAACCTAGTCAACCAAACTAGCTTGTGTGGGTCTTTGATTAGCCTTAATCATTCATTTCCTGCATAGGAAAGAGGCATAATAGCTATGAGGATGAAAGGAAAGAAACTTACAAATTGTCAGCTGGCGCTCTCCTACATGCAGGAAGCCAAGTACATGAAAAGCTTGCCTTCTTACATCTATTAGCGCATTTATTTCACACATTTCTATACCAAGGCAGTTTACAATAGCTTATAAAGCGCACCAGAAAAGCAATAACCAATCAGTTGTTGACAATAAAAGGCAATCACAACTTAAGTAATAAAAAAACCTAAAATGGAAACAGGAGAGGAAATCGCTGGTGTTCGCTTATTCAGCCCATGTCTGGAAGAAAAATCAATCCGACAATTTATATTCAAAGTTGTTGTTGCTTTCAGTCTGCAAATGATGCAGAGGTCTGCTTACCTCCCTTTTGGGGTATGGCAGCATTGCAGGAGGGGCAGCACCTCCCCTCCCCTCCCCACCCCCCAACCCCAAACGAGGGAGAACTGGATCCCCTGGGACTATCCTCAGCTGGGGTGAGAGCTTCAACTCACACACCCGCCTTGCTAAATTGGTCAATGGCAGGGCCAATGAGGATTCAGTCTGCAAAAGATGCAGAATTGATTTGTAACTTGACACATTACCTAATTAGGCAACTGAATTATGTTAATTTCAATGTGTGAATTTTACTCAAGAGTAGACTCACTGAAATCAATGGACCTATCTTAGTCATGATCCCGAATTTCAATGGGCCTGCTCTGAGAAACACTTTGTTGAGTATCAATCCTTGGTGTTAGGCGATTCCACCCATTTGTTTCTATGCAAAGCAAACACAATGCAAAAAGAGATGTCAGAAAATTCCAGCAAAAATAGAAACGGGGGCAGATATTCATAGAATCATAGAATTGGAAGTGTTCATTCTGGAAAAGGGACAAATAAGTGAACACTGGCAATATCTGCCCCTGTTTCTATTTTTGCTGGAATTTTCTGACATCTCTTCTTGCTCCCCAACCCTGGAGGACTCCCCCGCCCCCTGCAACATGGGAGACAATCAAGGCAGTCTACAAAGCTTTTTCCATGACCTTGTTTGTTTTCTCAAATATTGCAATTCCTCTCCTTGGGTGCTGTTCCGTGCCTACAAATCTTTACAACTTCACCCTCTCCAGGGTCCTGGAGATGGGGGTAAGAGGGTTCCTCAATGCCCCACTGCCACCTCTCACCTAACAAGGACTACAAAGTTCTCATTCTCAAAAGGCCCTGCTGGGTCAAGGCAAGATTTTTGTGACCTACAAAAAAAAGGGGGAAGGGCAGCAAGAAAGCAACATTGTGGAATTCCAGCTCAGTAAGAGTAGTTGGAGAAAGAGAGTTCAAATTTTCCTCCCATTTAAAAGAGTTCAGCTTTATTTATTGATTGGTTTTGCTACATTTGTATTTTGTTCATCCAAACAAGTTCTCTGGGCAGTTTACATAAACAATGAAATAAAATATACCATAAAAGCAAAAGCCCAGCAAAAAACAACAACAACCACTGACTAAAATCAGCATAAAACACAACAGTAGAAACAATTAAAACCAGGATAAGACTTATTGCCAAGGAGGCAATTGAAAGAACCTGGTAGATTGTAATTCGAAGGCCTGGGAGAATAAGAAGACACCTAAAGGACTGCAGCGTAGCCAGCAGGAGAGCCTCTCTGAGGATGTTATTCCACAAGTGGGGTATTACCACTGAAAAGGCCTTCTCTGTATTCACCTGCCTCCGTTAATTAGGCAGGGACCTGGAGAAGAGCCTCCAGGCACTTGCTCACTTCAAAAGCCTGGCAGGATTTGGGGGCCTGACAGGTGACAACAGAGTTATTTTTTGAAAGAGCAGAACGGAGGGTGAAAACCCAGTAGAATAGCTGCAGAGACATTATAGTCAGCAGCTCGAGGAGAAGAGACTGTGATTTTATTAACCTGTCTGTCAATGGGAGTGTTCTAATTATCTCGTGGAGTGCAGTATTCAAATACCTTTGAAGTACTTTTCAATGAAGCCTATGGCAGCTAGAGTGATGACATTTCCCCCTCTATCCATGTTGAAAACACAATTCTGAAATTTAATAAAAATCCTTGTTGTGGACAGAAAAGAGGCTTTGCTCTGGAACCTCACTGACAGCATTATGCCGACACTGCCACACCCACTTTCTTCCTTACACCTGATCCTGGTCTTTCTGTTTTGCATTGTTTTGTGGTCTCGAGCTGAATGGAAAGTGAAGCTAAATTCGAACAAAGCCTGAAACAATGTCAGGATTTAAAATAAAGCAGAAGCCTTACCCTGGTATGGCGTCTAGCATTTTGCTGAGCCTTTCCAAACAAATGTTCTCTTTTGTGTTCCCTCTGATAAATGGAAAGCATCCAGGAAATCTCTCATTCATTAACCCAGTACCACAGAGGCAGTCCACTTTTGACATTTCAGCTGGAGAGTCACTGCGTTTTGAAGACAGCTTTTGAACGTCATCGAAGCAAGATCCATTGGATGGAAAAATACTCTTGTGTTTGTTCTCTGTCCAAAGGTGATTTGGTTTTGGAAAATACAATACAAACTTCCAATTTTGGCCATATGTGTATATGCTGGGCATCTGGCAAATCTAAAAAGACACCCCCCAAACACAAAGCTACGAATCATTCTTCTTCCCCTGGACTTTTAAGAATTGCCATGAATGGTTTCAATGAGGGCTCATTATTTAATCATTTTTTCAGCACTGTGGTTGAAAATGTTCATCTGGGGTCAGTTTGGCGACTATGACTTGCATCCTGGATAATAGTTGGAAATGTATTTTGTTACAGAGCTTCTGGTGAAGAAACCAAAGTGTCTGAAGGGCGTTAAAGAACAGCTTGAGGAATGCCACCATGGGATCCCAAAGCCACGCTGGTGGGGGCTGACGGGAGTTGTAGGCCGCAGCATCTGGAAGCACTATGTTGGGGAAGGCTGGGATATGTGATTTAGAAAAGCACCAACATGACAGTGATGGGGGATTGAGGATAGGAGTGATAGTTCTGTGGTCAAGTCAGTTTATTGTGTTTTAGCAGACAGCCATTATACACATGAAAACGATAACAAAAATAACAATACTGTATTTACATTTCTGCTCCTTAACCTTTAAAGGATAAATCAATTCCCATTGTTCTGTGGTATTATGGCAGTAGGCAAAGCTGTAGTGTAACTCTTGATTTTGTGGGAAATGTGTTGTTATGATGTGTTTTAATATTAAATGAATGTGTGTTTTTAAAAAAAGAAAAGGACAACCAAAATGATCAAGGGGTTGGAATGACTCTCTTGTGAAGAAAGGTTGCAACATTTGGGACATATCAGTTTAGAGGAAAGGTGAGTTAAGAGATGACATGATAGAAGTTTCTAAAAGTATGCATGGCATGGGGAAGGTGGGTTGAGGAAACATTTTCACCCTCTCTCATAACACTTGTGGGCATCCAATTCTGCTTGGCAATGGACTCTCATTGATCCACATTAGATTTGTGTGGTTGCAACCTTTATTGTGCCACCATTACAATCTGGTTTGGAAAACTTTGGACTGTATCCAACAGTGCCCTATGCATGAGTGGAACAAATTTTTACTCAGGCAATAGGACGTCCCCTTCCTCTCCTCCCCCTGCACCTCATGCAACCCCCCAAAGCTGACCTGGAGGGTCAGGGAGCCATCCAGAGCAAATCTGGGAGGTGCATGATTGCCACAGGGGGAGGAGAGGATGGGGAAGTCCTGCTATACAAGCCAAAGCCCACTTCTGTCTATTCTTATGTACTTGGAGAGGAGACTGACTCTCCAGATTTTTGAATTGGAATATTATGAGCACTTGTACTATTATTTTCCTCTTTGGCTGCCCTTCCGACAGAACATATAGATCTGAGATTCTAGAGCCACTTGTAAAGAGGGCAGAGGGTTGCTCGTACCTGGTTACTTGGCTTAGGAATGCTTTATGTATATCCATCAATGAAGTCGGCAATTATTTGGTTCTCTCTGTATTAATTATAAAAGGTAAAGGTAAAGGTACCCCTGCCCGTACGGGCCAGTCTTGCCAGACTCTGGGGTTGTGCGCCCATCTCACTCAAGAGGCCAGGGGCCAGCGCTGTCCGAGACACTTCCGGGTCACGTGGCCAGCGTGACATCGCTGCTCTGGCGAGCCAGAGTTGCACACGGAAACGCCGTTTACCTTCCCGCTAGAAAGCGGTCCCTATTTATCTACTTGCACCCGGGGGTGCTTTCGAACTGCTAGGTTGGCAGGCGCTGGGACCGAACAACGGGAGCGCACCCCGCCGCGGGGATTCGAACCGCCGACCTTTCGATCGGCAAGCCCTGTGCGCTGAGGCTTTTACCCACAGCGCCACCCGCGTCCCGTATTAATTATACTTGTGTCTGGAAAACTTTTGTAAGGGTGCCCTCTGCCAGTGGACAAAGGTATAGATGAGCACTTTGAAGTTAAGAGCTTTATTCCACAGCCTGTGAGGAAGGAAGTTTGGAACTAGACAACAAAGGATATGTAACTGCTGTGAAACATCTGAATCAATCCAGTTCTAGGTCATAGGAAGGAGTTTAAATATTCACATTATTTAAATGAAAGGGAGCAGAGGAAGAAGGCTCAATTTTTTTTAAGAAGCATCTGTGTCTCCCAAGCTAAGGGTACTTAATTTACAGCACTGAGGGCCAAATCCGATCTCCAAATATTTTATTATAATAGTAATAGAAACTATCCTGGCTGGATAACTCACACACGCTGCTCCAGAAGCAATTTCAGAGTTAGGGTATTGCAATATAAATGAGCAGAGCAGAAATAAGAGAAGCAGCGGGTGGGTACAAGTTCCTTGAGCATCGTTTTTGAAGACAATGACATCCTGTCCTCCCTCCAACTCGCGCAGGGGGGCACAAAAGTGAGGATCAGGATTTCAACTCGGGCTCCCTTAACAGATCCAGCACTCAAGTCACCACGCGGTTTAAAACCCCCTGACAAGACTACATGCATTTTCGACCGGCGAAATGTTCGGATTGATAACACGAATACCGTCGCCCATTCCGACGTGCCAAAGAAACACCCGGGTCTCCCCCCGCCCCCCGTGGCGCGCCGGCCGCTTGACTAACGCGCGCCGGGCCCCGCCCTGCCTGCCTGCCTGTGACCTCACCAGCTCGACTTCCTCATCCCCTGAGCAACACGTGCGGTAGTCCCAACCCCCGGACTCCTGCCGCGCTTGCGCAGCGGCTGGACTACGATTCCCGAGAGGCTCGGGCGAGGCGGGGCGTGGAGTGAGTGCTGCGCATGCGTCCATCCGGGGTATCCGGCCCCTGTCTCCTGTCTCCTCCTGCTGCTGATGCAAGAGCTGAGCGCGGCGGCGAGGTGGGCAGAGAGGCGAGAGGCGCCTGGGAGACGGAGCGAGGAGTGACTGACTTGGCCGGCGGCGTTGCGGCCACCCAGAGCGGGGACGAGCCCTTCCGAGCTTCTGCCTTGAGGGCCGGCGAGAGCCGCAGCCATGTCGGGAGACGAGGTGAGGGCCCGGGCGCGCCTAGGCCTTGGCTGCGGCCGCCGCCTCCGCCGCCATGTGAGGAGCCAGGCCTGAGGCCTTCCCTCGCCCTGGCCGGAGACCGGCTGGGGGCTCCCCTGCCCGGGCTGCTTCGTGTCGCGCTGGTTCCTCCGGCTTGAACGGAGGTCGCTCCGTCCTCGCCCGAGTCGCTTTAGGGAGAGGCGCTTGTTGGTCCCTTCTAATGGGCAGCGAGGTGCTTCCTCTCACTTTCCACGGATCAGGACATAAAAGGGAGGCCCGCTGGATCCAGGCCACAGGCCCGTCCAGTCCAGCATCCCGTTTCCTTCAGGGGCGAATTCGATGCCTATTCGAGGACACGAGCTCGCTCCCTTCCCTTCCGCCCCTGAGAAATCAGAGAGCGCTCAGAATATCTTCACACGTTACATCAAACGCGAATTGGCTCTTGCGTGTACACTTAATAGAAAGGTGTAGGGTCACTTCATGTAGCCTTTAATTTTTTTAAAAAAGAGAAAAGCCTCTGCCATAAAACGTAAAGAGTGAGTGCAGCCATCTTGGTTACAAGCATGTGTAAAGGTGCTGGAAGCGTTGGGTGTGGGCGCCAGTGAAGTGCACGTTTCACAGCAGGCCTGTGCTCGCCATCACGTAATGTGTGGATTAGACTACCCTGTGCTTTATCCCGACTTCTGTGCTGATGGGGAAGACCCCTGCCCCTTTAATTTGTGTTAAACTGTTGTAACCACACTTGATGTGGTTAGGTGTACAGCCAGCACATCTTGTGCTTTTGTTTAGAGAGTTAGCAAAGCTCTTCTCTCTTTACCCCCACTTCTGTAGGCTGGGCTTTCTCATCCTTTTGTACCATGGACAATTGTACCTGTGTAGTCCTTGCATGCTGTGTTTGTGCTAGTTTATTGCTTGAGTCCCGAACAACGTTTTGTGGAAATTCAGGTTTAGAATTAATTGTGAAGCTCATCAATTCAATGACTCTTGGGCCTTGAGAAATAAATGGACTTGAAAAGAATTGGCATACTTAACAGCATTGATTTAAGCTTGTAATCTTGCTTGGAGTAAGGAAGAATTAAACACCTCATTTTAAGTTCTGATCAAGGCAAGCTGGCTGCCTTGAATCAATTTAGGTACCTAGTCTTTTGTGCAGAATAAAATTATTGATGGTTTGTTTTTATTAAGATTTCTTGATTAGATGGTTGAGCTTTTCCACTCCTTTCTATGGTAGTGGTGACATTGTGCAGCTTCTAACCCAGAGATATGCTAGGGTTTACACCAGGGGTCAGCATACTTTTTCAGCAGGGGGGGGCGGTCCACTGTCCCTCAGACCTTGTAGGGGGCCGGACTATATTTTTTGGGGAAAAATGAACGAGTTCCTATGCCCCACAAATAACCCAGAGATGCATTTTAAATAAAAGCACACATTCTACTCATGTGAAAACACCAGGCAGGCCCCACAAATAACCCAGAGATGCATTTTAAATAAAAGGACACATTCTACTCATGTAAAAACACTCTGATTCCTGGACCGTCCACAGGCCAGATTGAGAAGGCTATTGGGCCAGATCTGGCCCCCGGGCCTTAGTTTGCCTACCCATGGTTTACACCCTAAAACGGCAGGTGCATGATTTCGAAAAATAATGTGCTACACCTGAAGTAGTTTAGGATCAGGGATTAAAGCACTACTCCAGCACAGGAATGAAAATGCTTCGGATTTTAAAGCATCTGGGACTTTTGTAGTCTTTAGTGCAGGTTTTATAAAAGTCTTTATAAGAGGCTTATACTTTTGATTCCGAGTTATTAATTAGTAGTTGTACAATCACAATGGCTAGTAAGTTACTGGTTCAGTTTGTTTTTTTGTATATTAGTACATGTGGTCTGCACCAATGTATATGAAACTTCTGGCTATTTAGTTGCTGATTTATTTTCTTACATTTATATAACCACCTTTCACCTGCCATGGAACTTAAGGTGGTGTATATATGGCTTCCAGAAGGGCTCCTATGCAACCTGTTTACCTCCAGCAAGTTGATGCCCTCAGGTGCCTTCAGACCATACCCAGTACAGAATAGAGCCTTCAGTGGATTTATCCCATAATTACACTTGTTAGCCCATTGCCACATGTTCCTAAGTTTTAAATGGGTATCCTTAACTATAATGTACTAAGGTGACATTACCTACATAATCTAGAAATTAAAAACTGTACCTGGCTATTTAGAAACTTTTCTCCACCCAGAAGAATTCTCACTTTAGCTTGATGAGTCAAGAGTATTTTAGCCCATCATTTTTCTGAACATTTTGAGGAGTCATCGCTACAGCTGTTTTTATAAGTTCCTGGGCTAAGTATGTGATGCATGTGCTGCTGTCATTCATGGCACCACTGGGTAGCAAACCAAAATATCTACGTAAGCTTGTTTTAAAATATTGCACAGAAACAGACCAAATTCACAATAAGACTAATCAAAATTTCACAAGGGTTATATGCATGCTTGTTTATTACCATTGTATCTGGCACAATGTTGAAATCATTTGGAAAGCTATGAAATACATGCAGTTCTTTCTGCATGAGACTTGCATGTCTTCCAGTAATGTAAGAACCAATCTGTAGTGTCATAGTGGATACTAAGGGAAAACATTCATCCTGCTCTCAACATTGCAGTGCATGCTGGGGGAAGCAGTCCAAAAATGCATTTAATAGGCAAACAAGTTTATTGTGGAGAGAGAACTAGTCAGAATGGGACTATTAGTTTAATTCTTAAGGCATAGAGGAGATTCTTGAGATTTTGCTTTTGGCCTCTAGTTTGTTTCCTCCCTGCCTGGCAGAAGCAAACACAACAAGTGGTATGTCAGAAATAAATCAAGGCTTGTTAGGTTTATTTCTGGCTTACTGCTTATGGTTTGTTTCAAGTAAGTCCTGGTCCTGGTTCAGATGACAGAGAAGCCATGCTATGGCTTGTGGGAGGCATTTTTATGTTTAAAACATGGTTTAAGACAAATTGCTGGTTATTGTGATTTGCAAACCAAACCATTATCTGTTAGAGAAATATTGAAATGCATTTAAACAAAACAAAACAAAACACCCTGTTAAACTAAACTTTGAATTCTGCAAGATAGTAGAGCATCTTCACCCCCACCTTGGTTCAAATTATGACGCTCCTCACAGGTCATGGTGGAAATCTTAGCTTTAATAGAATGTTGGTTGCTTAAATATAGGTGGTAAACTAGCTTAAGCTGGAGAATTGCTTTAAAAATAGTTTTAAAGTTGCATACGAAAACTTGTTTGTTGTAGATGATTTTTGATCCTACTATGAGCAAGAAGAAGAAGAAGAAAAAGAAGCCCTTTATGCTTGATGAAGAAGGAGGAGATGCGCAAACAGAAGAAATGCAGTTATCAGAAACAAAAGAAATGGAGCCAGAGCCAGTGGAAGACAAAGACACAGAAGCAGATGAAGAGGACAGTAGGAGAAAAGGTAAACTAAAATCTTCATACCTTGGGTTACAGCCACTTCAGGTTGAATTTTTTTGGGTTACGCATCCCCCAAAACCTGGAAGTACCAGAACGGGTTACTATGTGCAGAAGCACTGAATCGCAACCCACGCATGCGCAGATCTGTGCATCTCGCACAGATCACGTTCGCAACCCAAGTATCCACTGTATATGGTAACTAAATCCACCTTGCCTTGCAGTAGTTAAATTTACATGGGATAATCCCATGTTTGCTGCCATGACTTCCTTGAATTTAGGAAGCAAAGGTCCTAATTCTGCTATTCACATGCAGAATTAGGTACACCAAACCCACTGAATCAATCCATAGGATTGCAGCCCTGGGGACCCCCATCTGCTACATATGACAAACCCAATGTTGCACAGACAGATTTCCTGTTCCTCTCCTGCCACATGCAGCTCTCCAGTCTATTCTAACCCTTTTGTTTATGCCAGCCTTCTGCCTTCATCGGTAAGCATTTTAATTCTGTAGCACTTTTAAAGGATTGGGCTACAAGCTTATTTTGTGCATTTCATAAGAATCCTGGTTAGATTTGTATTTTCCTATTATTAACAGGTTTTAAAGCAACCCAGCAGTTTCACTTCCTACTCCTGTTGTTACAGATATTAAAGCAATGGCATGTAGCAATAAACCCTACCTTCTGTGGTATGTCATGCCTTCTAAAATGTAGGCTCTATTTTAAAAAAAACAACTGGGAACCAGTTCTTGTTTAAACTTTCAGTAGCACACTTTGATTTTTTTAGTCAGATGCTATGTCAGTCATGAATGGTGATGGCATCTTCAAAAGTCACCATTAATCAACTTTCTACACATTGCTAAGGTATTGCACAATATTTTTTCAAACGGACTAGTTCATTCACACAATCACTTCATTTGACGGCAGCTAAGCTAAAACTGATTTGCACTAATCTTGAAAGGTCTGGAGAATTATTTCTGAATTATTGTTGCTGCATACATAATATTGATGAATATATTTCAGTGTTGCATTTTTGTAATATAATTGCTCTGCAATGTTGCTTTTGACTTTCAGATGCATCAAATGACTTAGATGATTTAACATTCTTCAATCAAAAGAAGAAGAAGAAGAAAACAAAAAAGATATTTGACATAGACGAAGCTGAAGAGGGTGTAAAGGTCAGTCTTCCAAAATTACTCAGTTGTGCCCTTTTCCCTTATGCTCTTGACTAAATATTTTATACAGCATCAGTCCAGTAGAACTTTAGTTGGTTAAATCATGTAGCTCTAGATATATTTGGTGATATCTAATACTTCTGCTCCATGAACAGAAAGAGAGTTGAGCTCACAGAAAAATGCCTTTCCTTTTCTTGGTGCAAAAACATTGGCTACTACCCATTGGACTGGTGTGGATATAATGTTAAACCATAGTTTAGCATGACAGGAATGAACCTTCTTTGGCACAGGGGTGAAGAGTTATAATGCAATAATATGGCAAGCTGTGGTTAAGCAAAAGCATCTTAACGGTATGCTGTGATTCCCATCAACTAGTATTCAGAGGCATACAGCCTCTGACAGTGGGGTGGAACATAGCCATTGTGGCTAGTAGATATTGAGATCCTTATCCTCCATTAATTTGTCTAATCTTTTGATGTCATCCCAGTTGGTTGCCATCACTGCCACCTTTTAACCTCTCTGCCTTGCTTCTCTTTGCTCTGGCTCCGCATTTAACTTGCAGATTTTCAACCAGCCAGCCTTCAACTGTGTTCAGTTTAAATGCTGCAAGTTAAATGTGCATGACATGTGATTCTGTTGTACTCTGCTGTTTTCTGCTGCTGTAATTGCCGTATGCTTCACTGTTTGTTGTGCAACATTAGCCTATCCTATGTTCCTTCCTAAATGATGTCTTGCACCAGCTGGGATCTGTAGACTATGTGCACTCAAGAGTTACAAACCAGCAGCTACCAGCCACCCTGGTTATTCTGTCTGAAGGGTAGGCAATAAAGCACTTTGATAAAAGTGTAACCTATTTTTTTTTAATACAGCCACAGTGTGTGTGTATCCATTCTAAGAATCACTTGTACCAAAACACTTAGATACTTAAGAAAAGGAACTCTAGAATCAAATTTTCGGTAGATAATGGTGGCTCAGTTTTCATGAAGAGCATGTTGCATATTTTAGAACTGTGCCGTATTCTGGTTTGCATCCACTGATGCCATGCTACTGATGGAAGACTTCTGCCAGTGGAATGGGAAGGGAAGCCATTTGGGGTGATATTTCCCTCCTCTCCCCTCTAAATCTGCTCTAGAGAGGATACCTCAACCCTGTGGAGTAGAATTGGGCTGAGGGGAAGAAAATCACAGAAAATGTTGGCCTTCCTCTTTGGCCTATGAAGCCTCTCAGTGGAGTGGCACTTTTGGATATAGCTTTTTAATTTTGCTGTTACTTTGTATAAATGCCTGCTATTTTATGTCCCTTCCATATTATGTTAAAGGACCTGAAAATTGAGGGGGATGTTCAAGAGGTAGCAGCAGAACAAGCAGAAGATGACCTTGATATCATGCTTGGAAAGAAGAAGAAGAAGAAGACTGTGAAGTTTCCAGATGAGGATGACATATTGGATAAAGATGAAGGTGATTTTCTTTTCTTTTTGTGTGTTTGTTTGCTATGAGTGAAAGAATAATTTTAAACGTTGGAACAAAACATATTCACACCTGGTAGAGTGGAAGAAAAGCTGTCTTTCATAACATTTACTTCCACAGTAGCTCCAACTTCACCATACAGTTCCGCATTTAGGCATGCAGCCACCTTTCTGTCTGTGTTGTTTTCTTTCTATGTCTCTCCCTCCCTCTCTTCCTCTCTTCCTGCTTTCTCAGAATTCCAATGGGGTCCCGTGAAGGGAGAGGGAACTCTTTTGAAACTCTCAATAGGATCTCACTTTCAGTTGTCAATCAAAACCAGGGGTCAGCAACCTAAGGCCCATGGGCTGGAAGCAACCCGCGGAGGTCGCTTGACCAGCCTATGAGCCTCCCCAGAACCGAGCTGTGCGCTGCGCTAAACCAGCGCAGCACGGCATGGGAACTCACTTCCACAGCACTGGAAATTATGTCTGCGTATGCGCAGATGCTGGAAATCGCAGGCGCGCGTGCTTACACACAATCTGGCCCACGCAGCGGTCTCCACAGGACCGATCCGGCCCAGGCAAGATAAACCTTGCTGACCCCTGATCAAAACAATGGGAGGTCATTTCTTCAAAGCTAGTATAGGTAGCAACTGATTTGCTGCAGGGGTTACTTTCCAGACCCCTACATGTGTTGTTGGCTGTCCCACACTACCCCTTTTGTGCTGTTTTTGGGGCACCTCTGGGTTCAGAGCAATGTGCTGTTGCACGCATAGTAGACACGCCTAAAACAGTCATTGCCTGTATCTAAAATAACCATAAACTTAAGCCTTAATACAATTTTCTCCAGGAAACCCTGGGACTCTTTGTGTATACTGAGAACTGTTTTTGAGACACCGAGGCTACTTTGAACTAAAATTCCCAGATTTTTTTGAGAAAAGCTGACAATATTGCATCTTCCTTCCTCTGTCCTCTTTTGTTTGTGGATTTAGGTTGCATGCACATCTGCATTCATGGCTTCTCTCTTCAAACCATGAGTTGTTACAAAACAGCAAGGTTTGTGTTCTTGGCTTTATGCACATGATTTGTTTAGGGCAGGCATGGCCAAACTCAGCCCTCCAGGTGTTTTGGGACTACAGTTCCCATCATCCCTGACCACTGGTACTCTTAGCTAGAGATGATGGGAGTTGTAGTCCCAAAACATCTGGAGGGCCAAGTTTGACCATGCCTGGTTTAGGGGGAACAAACCATGATGCTGGGTTTGCACAAACTACTAAGCCAAACCATGGCTTAGTTCCTGGTAGTGCGGCAGCAGCAGGGCCAGAGGAAGGAGCAAAGCAGCCACAGATTTGTAAATAAACACCAGCATGCTTGTTCGTTCATGACAAGCCATAGTTGTGAACAAATCATGCAAGTGCCATTTTTATTTGATTTAGCAAATCGGAACATTTTCATTTCCTCCCCTGTAAAACTAATTGCTATTCACATATGCCAAACACTTCCATGGGAAGACAAGGGAGAGCTGTGTTTCCCTTCCAGAATGATCCGGTGTCACTTTAGATGATCCCTTAACTTTCAAGACTAGTTTCTGCCTGTTGTTAGTTGGTTGAAAGTTTTCTTTTGTATCCCACGTTTGTAAAAGTAAGTGACACTTTGTCCAAGACCAACTGGAAGACAGTTCCTTCGATCTCAAGTATATTTCTTACTCTACAGCATTGGAGGATGAAGACAGCAAAAAAGATGATGGAATCTCCTTTAGCTCTCAGTCAGGACCTGCATGGGCAGGCTCAGAGAGAGACTACACATATGATGAGGTAAATAGTTTATCTGCTTCTTACTAATCTGTTTCTGTCGATAGCTTGTTTGGGGGGGGCATGTGAACAAATACAGCCTAAAATTGCTTTCGATTTATATAAGGCTTGGTGCATTTTGTTAAACTTGGGCTGTTGTTGCATGAACAGAGGAGAATGAATTATTTCTGTAGGGCTTTAATCAGGAGGTCATAAAGTACATTCACATACACTTCAGTGAGAGTTCTTAACGCTGTCTTTCTGGCCAGGAAGATTATGTTCATCGAGGTCACATGCTTCCTGTGGTCCAAGCAGTTGCTGTGTGACAGAAAGATATGTTTTGGAAACAGAAGAGTGGGCTCTAGTCCTGTACACTTAATTCAAAAAGGTCAAGAATAAGGTTATTTCTCATGTTTAAAGCAACAAGCATGCCTGTCAGCACAGCTCTGAATGAAATATAGGGGCTGAGGCATAGAGGACTGAATATGGTGTTAAACTAAAGTAACAATTGATGTGAATAGGGCCTGTTCTGCCCTTCCCTAAGGCGAAGAGCATTCCTTGTTCAGCCCTAACTCCTGCCCAGAAACACGTGCACTTGCTATCAGTAAATAGAAATAAAATAACTTACTGCAATCTGTGGTTCTGAAAATGCAGAGTGGGACTTGCTGAGGAAGCAGTAGCAGGGATGCAATATGTTTGAAATGCATCTCCTAATTCTTGATGTCTTCAGATTTGCCCAGCAGGGAGAGCTTACACCAACCTCTTGGAGTATAGTTGGGAACTACTGCTTTTTGTGGCCTTTAGTTGTGATTTCTAGCCCTACTTCTTCCCTTGCTACACTTTACAAAGCAAAAGGAAGCAATATGAGACAAATTGTTATTGTTTCATTGGAGACATTATTACTTTTTCCTCTGAGGAGCTAAAACAAGAGTCTGGTCACTGCTATTAAAAGCTTAATTCCATGTGTTTAACATGCAGAGGACATAACAGCCACTGGCTCTGCCACTGACCTCTCTGTACCAGTGTTAGAAACTGAGATATGAAAGCAAGGAGCTAAATGGCACCTTAAACCTAGGTTTTGGGCCCAACAATGAAATGTATAGGTCAGGGGTCAGCAAACTTTTTCAGCAGGGGCCGATCCACTGTCCACTGTGGTAAGCCGGACTATATTTTGGAAAAAAATGAACAAACTCCTATGCCCCATAAATAACCCAGAGATGCATTTTAAATAAAAGCACACATTCTACTCATGTAAAAACATGCTGATTCCCAGACCATCCGCGGGCCAGATTTAGAAGGCGATTGGGCCGGATCCAGCCCCCGGGCCTTAGTTTGCCTACCCATGGTCTAGGTGCACTTTTTTAAGTACAAGAATACAAAGCTGAAAATGAATGAACTGCAGCTAAAATACTGTGTTCATTTTTCACATGGTCTAGTCCTTCCCTTGCCCACCCCGCTAATATTCTTAAGAGGGTCTCTTCTCTAGTCTTCAGAGAGTAGCTGGAAGTGGGGAGGCAGAAAAAGGTCCTCCTTTCCTCCCACTCTGCAGTTTGAATCCGAAAGCTTAGGTGCAGTACTGCGTCCAGAGCTTGCCCTAATGAAATTCCCTGTCACAAAATATGCCTAAAAATGGGAGTTTTGTACACTGCTCTGTGCACTTAATGGAGTGTGAGAATAGGCTCTCTGTGTGTACAGCTGTAGACATGATTGAAAGCCCCAGTGCAACTCTGCTGTCCTCTGTGTGGTTTGGTGGGATGCACCAGAGCATGAGAGAAGGGCTGTTCTAAAACACGTCACAGAAGATCAAAATCCCCCATCACCACCAACCCCAAAGCCAAACTTAATATGTTGACATGATCACTGGAAAACCCTTGCTCTTTTTTTTTTTTTGATAACAATAAAGTGAGAGATGGTTCATGACTGAAGTTATAAATATTCTCACCCCCATGTGTTTGCAGTTGCTGAATCGTGTTTTCAACATTATGCGAGAAAAAAATCCAGATATGGTAGCTGGTGAAAAACGAAAATTTGTCATGAAGCCTCCACAAGTTGTAAGAGTAGGAACCAAGAAAACATCATTTGTCAACTTCACAGATATCTGTAAACTGTAAGTCTTGCAACTTGGAGCAGGGTGCAGCATTGGGTGGAGGGGAACCATGATCCTTACATTGTATTCTGTATAGTTACAGTGGTGCCTCACAAGACGAAATTAATCCGTTCTGTGAGGCTCTTCGTATAGCGGTTTTTTCGTCTTGCGAAGCAAGCCCATTGACAGCTTAGCGGATTAGCGCTATTAGCGGTTTAGTGGCTTTTAGCGATCAGCTGTTAAGCGGCTTATCAGCGGATCAGCTGATTAGCGGCTTAGGAAAAGGGGGAAAAAACCTGCAGGAACTCGCAAGACATTTTCATCTTGCGAAGAAAGCCCATAAAGAAATTAGTTTTGCGAAGCGCCTCCAAAACAGAAAACCCTTTCGTCTAGCGGGTTTTCTGTCTTGCGAGGCGTTCGTCTTGTGGGGCACCACTGTATTTAATTGCATGGACTGGAGGGAACTCAGTTGCAAGCAATTGAGTAGCCCTACTGAAGAATTAATGGCTCGAGTATAGAACCATCTTCACTTCAAAGATGTTTGCTTTGTCAGACGTCGAAGAAAGTTGAAGAACTGAACTTAATGCATCACCACTAAAGGTTAATACACGGAAGGAGTCTTCACTTGGGGGTGTGGTGAGAGTTTGGGATAGCTCCGCAGAAACACAATGGTGTTTAACAAAACAAAAGGCCAGCTAATTTCTTGTGAATTAAACCAGCCCTTTCATACTCTTAGGGATACTGGATGTCTCTGCCAGCCTCCCACTCAAAACCATCTTTGTGTGTTTGTGTTAAATTCTAATTCAGTGAGTCTTCACTGAAAGCATTCTCTTTCAGAAACCAACCAATAGTGTCTGTGTTGCACTGGAATACTAATGTCAGATCAGTTTTCCGTGTTACTTAAGTCTCTTACTGCTGAAATAGAAGCAATCTGGTGCTTACTTTGAAGATTTTTATCTTGCTAATCTCTCCTTCCCTATTGTTTTCTCCACCGATGCTTTGCTCTCTTCAAAGAGGTCCCCGTCAGGCAGATTTTGCTGAAAGTTTTATATCCTGACCTTTCTGTGTGTGTGTGTGCCGGCTATTACTTTCATATTACATCCCTACATTGAGGAACATCAACATTGACCCTGTGGACACACATGTACCTGTCAAGGCCTTTCCTGGTGCCCACAAGGTCCCTTCCACTGTCAGTAGAACACTTCATGATGTGTACTTGGTTGCAGTGTGAGTGCCCACGGTAGTTTCTCCTGTTTGCAGATGTGCCCTTAGAGACCCTAGGTAATACTATGTTCTAGGTCAGATGATGATGTGTGGAAGAAATTACTGAGCACTTAATCACTGCATTGAGCTGGGCTATTTGCTTAGTACTAAGTGCCCTAAATATATAGTTTGTGATCGTAACTTAATAATAATAATAATAATAATAATAATAATAATAATAATAATAATATTTCTACCCCCGCTCATCTGGCTTGGTTTCCCCAGCCACTCTGGGCGGCTTCCAACAGAAGGTTAAAAATACATTAAAACATCAGTCATTAAAAACTTCCCTAAACAAGATTGCCTTCAGTAAACTTCTTTCTTTATAGATTACATCGTCAACCAAAGCACCTCTTGGCTTTCTTGCTTGCAGAATTGGGTACAAGGTAAGCACCTTCCACTTCTGCAGTGTGTACTCCAGTGTTTCCTGAATGCAGGTGTTAGCTGTCTTCTCTGGGTAAACTATTTTAAAATTCATTCTCTCTCTTTTGGAAGTTAAGTAAACTTGCTATTAAAGGTGTTGCTTTTGCATATTTAGATTTGAAATTCATGTATCTTAAAATGCTATGGGCTTATGGGAGGAAAGGTGGGAGTTGTTTGCAAGAAGACCATATTTTCCCTTGGGGCAGCTGCTAGTAGCATTCATGAGCTTGAAGGTTTTTGCAGCAGATATTTCTTAAAGGTACAGATGCATACTACTGCTTCTAAATGCTAGTAATTAAGCTTATCAGGGGGGAAAGAAAGAAGTACTTTGCAAGGTAACCAGTTCTGCATCCTTTCCCAAGGTTCAAGTTCTTGTACTTAAAAGGTAATTTGGGAGTAAAAAAAAAAGGGGGGGGGATGTTTGACTCGCAGCATCCACTCAGAGGCATGTATGCACACAGGGGGAGGGGCACAGATTTCTTCCTCCCCCTCAGCTGTAGTCCTTCACACTAGCCCTGGTTCCTAATTTTCAGAATGAGAGCAAGCAAGCCTATTTGGCGAGTGGAACTAACCTCAGGCTATTTGGAATCCAGGCTTGATCAAGGTTTTTTCCCCCTTTTCTTTGCAGTGTCTCTTTCTTAAGGATAGATAGGGCAATTCTTAAGCAGGCGGGTTATGATTAGCTTGTTGGCTGATGTACCACTTTAACTCTTCTTGCTTGCAGATTGGGATTAGATGTGGTGAACAGAACTTTGAAGGGTATCCCTGGCATTCATGTATTACTTGAGCTTTCTTATTTTTTATGATTTATATACCACCCCATGCCTGGAGGTCTCAGGGTGGTTCACAGAATAAAATCAAAATATAAAACCACAACATACATAATCAAAATAAAAACAATCCAGTAACTCCCCCGCCCCCCCATCTACATTTTAAAAAGTCATAGGCACTCCGGACCACTGAGGCCACCTGAGCCTTGAGCGACAGCAAAGGATCCAGGAGTACCCCCAAGCTACAAACCTGCTCCTTCAGAGGAAGTGTAAGGCAATTTCCCACCCATCTGGTCTAGGGAACCACCCATTAACAATGCCTCAGTCTTATCTGGATTGAGTTTCAGTTTGTTGGCTCTCATCCAGTCCATTACCAAGGCAAGATACTGGTCCAGCACTTCTACTGCCGAACCTGCAGGTGTAAAGGAGAAATAGAGCTGAATGTCATCAGCATACTGCTGACAATGTACTCCAAACCTCCGGATAACCCACCCAGCTGTTTCTTGACCAAAGGAGCAGAAAAAACATATAAGAGAGCAGGCAAGATGGGAGTCCTTGCTCTAGTTTGAATTTGTCTTCATGTACTTTTTCAAAAAATGCTTTAAAGTGCAACCAGTGGGAATGTAAATCAATGGTAGATGAAGCTTAGATGATATTTGAGTTCTGATTTGGCATGGATGGTAGTTTGGGGGGGTCTGTTTTTAAGCAGGTTGACCTTTGCTGCAGCTTGAGAGATATAGGACACTTAATCTAATCCTGCTTCAGCCCCACCTCTAGCCTGCCATATTAATAGACCACACTGTAGGGCTGCCATAAGCTATTTTCTCAGCACAACCTCTCAGCTGTAATAGGAAAATAACAGTGAACATCATTGCAGGACTTTTGCTAGTGACTCTTCCTGTCCCAAACACTGCTATAAGGGGACAAGGAAAGTGAAGCCTATTTTTAAATGTACAGCCATACCTCATGTAACGTTTGCTTCAGGTTGAGCGTTTTCAGGTTGCGTCGCATGGCAACCCGGAAGTACCGGAAAGGGTTACTTCCGGGTTTCGCCGCTTGCGCATGCACAGACGTGCAAAATGACGTCATGCATGTGCAGAAGCGGCAAATTGCGGCATGTGCAGATGCGGGTTGCATTCCTTTCAGGTTGCGAAAGGGCCTTCAGAACGGATCCCGTTCGCAACCAGAGGTATCACTGTATTGCACTAAATAAGACCTGGTGTTTTTTTTTAAAGTAAGAACTCTTCTCTTTTTACACCAAACTCTTAGAGTTTTATGCGCAGCTCACACTTCTGTCCCTGGTGACTTCTCAGTGTTAACTTGAAAACGACCTGTTCTCTCTACTCTTTTTTGTTCTGTGTTTCTTTGTCTATCATCTTCTGCTTATTTCTCTTGGAGAAAGAGAAATGGAGTAAATGGCAATACAGTGGTGCCTCGCAAGACGAAATTAATTCGTTCCGCAAGTTCTTTCGTCTTGCGAAGCACGGTTTCCCATAGGAATGCATTGAAAATTAATGCGTTCCTATGGAAACCGCCTTCAGACCAGGTCCGGGGACAGTCTGTCCCCCGACCTCTTCTGAAGGCTGGGGGCGGGGCGGACAAGGGCTTTTCTTCCCACCCCCAGCATTTTTAAAAAAACCCCGGGACAGCAGAGGACTTCTCCGCTGGCCCGAGGTTTTTTAAAATGCTGGCGGGCGGCAGCGAAGGCAGCCCCGGGGCGATTTAAGACAGTCCCGGGGCGATTTAAAAGCCCCCGGGAAGGCAGGCAGGGGGGACAAAGACTTTTGCCCTCCGCCCGCCTTCGGAAGAGGTCCAGGACCTCTTCTGAAGGCGGGCGGGGGGCAAAAGTCTTTGCTCTCCCCCGCCTGCCTTCAAAAGCCGTCCGGAGGCTTTTAAATCGCCCCGGGACAGTCCCGGGGCAATTTAAAAGCCCCCGGGAAGGCAGGCAGGGGGGACAAAGACTTTTGCCCCCCGCCAGCCTTCAGAAGAGGTCCTGGAAGGCAGGCAGGGGGGACAAAGACTTTTGCCCCCTGCCCGCCTTCGGAAGAGGTCCAGGACCTCTTCCGAAGGCGGGCGGGGGGCAAAAGTCTTTGCTCCCCCCTGCCTGCCTTCCCGGGAGAGCGGAAAACACAGCGCTGCCTTCCCGCTTTCCGCAGAAGGCAGGCAGGGGGGACAAAGACTTCTGCCCCCCACCCGCCTTCGGAAGAGGTCCAGGCCCTCTTCCGAAGGTGGGCGGGGGGCAAAAGTCTTTGCTCCCCCCTGCCTGCCTTCCCGGGAGAGTGGAAAACACAGCGCTGCCTTCCCGCTTTCCGCGGAAGGCAGGCAGGGGGGACAAAGACTTTTGCCACCCGCCCGCCTTCAGAAGAGGTCCAGGACCTCTTCTGAAGGCTGGCGGGGGGCAAAAGTCTTTGTTCCCCCCGCCTGCCTTCAAAAGCCGTCCGGAGTATAGCCGTCCCTGCTATACCGGACCGCTTTTAAAATGCTGGCGGTGGGGAGCAAAACCTTTCGCCCCCGCCGGCCTTCCTGGACCTCTTCTGAAGTCCGGGGGGGGGGAGAAGGCTTTGCTCCCCACCGCCAGCATTTAAAAGAGGTCCCCGGATATTTCCCTACGGGCTTTCATCTTGCAAAGCAAGCCCATAGGGAAAATCGTCTAGCGAAGCGACGCAAAAACCGAAAAACCCTTTCGTCTTGCGGGTTTTTCGTCTTGCGAGGCATTCGTCTTGCGGGGCACCACTGTAGTAGAAAAGATACACATAAAACTGCTCACCTTCCATTCTTTCATCCTAGTCTTCTCTCTCAGCTAGCTTCAACTTCTACTTTGTTGGTCTGTGTTTTTCTTCTCTCTCTCTCTCTTACCATAACCAGCTAAGTAAAAACAATTTGCAGCAGGAAGGAAAGGAGAGGAGAAAAAGGAAAGTGTTAACTCTTCCTCTTAAACCACATACTTCATTTCATCCACCATCCCAACCCTCTGCTGTTTCTTTCTCAACAATCTCATGATGTTCTGTAGCTACTCAGCAGGCACAGTAAAGCTGTTGTGGGATTTCCCCCCCCCCCCATCTTATGTTGGAATTATTTTTATTAAAAGGGTTTACAAATTCTGTAAACCTTCCCTGGGCACATTGATATGTCCCTTTTGATGATGCATAGCTTGGTTTTGGCTGCAAAGCTGTCAGCACTCTGGGAATGAGTTCAGCTTTAGCAGAAGTGATGAAGTTTGTTGCCTCCATACAAATGGAGGTATCCTCACAAACCTTAGTTTGTATATGCTTTAATTAGCATTAGGGAAGCTTGCAGCCAAAGAAACATGTTCTATTTGATAGTGTTATTGAGTTCTAAACTATAAAATTCTTCTTTCAAATCAGTGGCTCTATAGATGGTAACAACCAGCTTGTAATCAAAGGAAGATTCCAACAAAAACAGATAGAAAACGTCTTGAGAAGATATATCAGTAAGTATATTCTGCTTCATTTAAAGTTGATTTCTGTGTTTTGTTAGCACTTAACATGAAAGAGGCAAGTTGATAACTTCATGAGAAGGTTTCAAATATTGTCTAAAATGTGCACATTTTTAACTAAAATATTTACGCCACCTTTATGTGGATAATGATTGTGAAAAATGATAAATCATACAACTTTCAAAAGAGAACAAATCATAGCAGATCCATCATCATAAGTAGCAATACAGCCAACTTGCAATTGTCATTTCTTCTGAAACCATTGTATTTTCACTGGTTGGCATATGACAAGTAGTGTTTGGACCAGGTGGACACTGAGAAGGGCGTTATTTGCAACATGAGGCTCAGATCAAAATCTCTTTACAGTGCATCTATCTGAGTGCTTGAGTAGCATGGGAAAAGGGGTCCTGTCTGGAATACCTTGACTCTAGATGGTTTCTGAAGCAATTCAGCTGAAATGCAGATTGAATAACCCTTCTTGTGAACTTAAGGATATCACACATACAAAACGTGTGTATTCAACTGCAGACTTTTTGCTAGCTTACAATAGAACTATCTCAGCAACAGAAATAGAAGTTTTGGATGTGGAAGATCCTGTGTGGAAGATTCAGTCTGATCAGTCTCCGGCATCTGCAGTTAACTGGACTGGGGGAGCAGGTGATGGGCAAAACCTCTGCCTGAGATTCTGGAAAGCCACTGATAGTCCAATAGGCAGCAGCAGTTTCGGCAGCATGAGCAATTTCTGAATTGTCAGAGAAAAAAGTGTTTCTCTTTTCTTTGGCAGTTCAGAGTTCCATTGATAAAAAGTTGACTAACTTATCTGCACAGAGCCCTGGAGCTGCTTTCCAGACCTACCACTCAAACCGTCCTGTTGCACATAGGTTAAATGTGACTATTCGTGGAGTGTTGATTCTTTAGTACTTTCATCCTAAGGCAGAACTGCATACCATGAAGATGTATTAATGAGCTAGGGTGCAGTACAGTGGTGCCCCGCAAGACGAACGCCTTGCAAGACGAAAAACCCGCTAGACGAAAGGGTTTTCCGTTTTGGAGGCGCTTCGCAAAACGAATTTCCCTATGGGCTTCCTTCGCAAGACGAAAGCCCATAGGGAAATCTCCAGGGACAGCGGGGAAGTGCAGCGCGTCTTCCCCACTGTCCTCGGACCTCCTCCGAAGCCTGGCGATGGGGCGGAGAGCTCTCCGCCCCATCGCCAGCCTCCTCCGAAGGCTTGCGGTGGGAGGAGGGCTTTCCTCCCTATCGCCAACATTCAGAATGCTGTTCTGAATGTTGGCGGTGGGGAGGAAAAACCCTCCTCCCACCGCAAGTCCCGGGAACAGAGGAGAAGCGCTGCGCGCCTTCCCCTCTGTTCCCGGACCTGTCCTGAAGGCTTGCGGTGGGAGGAGGGCTTTCCTCCCCACCGCCAACATTCAGAAGGCTGTTCTGAATGTTGGCGGTGGGGAGGAAAAACCCTCCTCCCACCGCAAGTCCCGGGAACAGAGGAGAAGCGCTGCGCGCCTTCCCCTCTGTTCTCGGACCTGTCCTGAAGGCTTGCGGTGGGAGGAGGGCTTTCCTCCCTACCGCCAACATTCAGAATGCTGTTCTGAATGTTGGCGGTGGGGAGGAAAAACCCTCCTCCCACCGCAAGTCCCGGGAACAGAGGAGAAGCGCTGCGCGCCTTCCCCTCTGTTCTCGGACCTGTCCTGAAGGCTTGCGGTGGGAGGAGGGCTTTCCTCCCCACCGCCAACATTCAGAATGCTGTTCTGAATGTTGGCAGTGGGGAGGAAAAACCCTCCTCCCACCGCAAGTCCCGGGAACAGAGGAGAAGCGCTGCGCGCCTTCCCCTCTGTTCCGGGACCTGTCCTGAAGGCTTGCGGTGGGAGGAGGGCTTTCCTCCCCACCGCCAACATTCAGAATGCTGTTCTGAATGTTGGCGGTGGGGAGGAAAAACCCTCCTCCCACCGCAAGTCCCGGGAACAGAGGAGAAGCGCTGCGCGCTTTCCCCTCTGTTCTCGGACCTGTCCTGAAGGCTTGCGGTGGGAGGAGGGCTTTCCTCCCCACCGCCAACATTCAGAATGCTGTTCTGAATGTTGGCAGTGGGGAGGAAAAACCCTCCTCCCACCGCAAGTCCCGGGAACAGAGGAGAAGCGCTGCGCGCCTTCCCCTCTGTTCCCGGACCTGTCCTGAAGGCTTGCGGTGGGAGGAGGGCTTTCCTCCCCACCGCCAACATTCAGAATGCTGTTCTGAATGTTGGCGGTGGGGAGGAAAAACCCTCCTCCCACCGCAAGTCCCGGGAACAGAGGAGAAGCGCTGCGCGCCTTCCCCTCTGTTCCCGGACCTGTCCTGAAGGCTTGCGGTGGGAGGAGGGCTTTCCTCCCCACCGCCAACATTCAGAATGCTGTTCTGAATGTTGGCGGTGGGGAGGAAAAACCCTCCTCCCACCGCAAGTCCCGGGAACAGAGGAGAAGCGCTGCGCGCCTTCCCCTCTGTTCTCGGACCTGTGCTGAAGGCTTGCGGTGGGGAGAAAAGCCCTTCTCCGCACCGCCAGCCTGGCAAGCGGTCTCCATAGGAACGCATTAATTGATTTTTAATGCATTCCTATGGGAAACCGTGCTTCGCAAGACGAAAAACTCGCAAGACGAAAAAACTTGCGGAACAAATTAATTTCATCTTGCGAGGCACCACTGTACTGCTCATTTGAGAAGAGGTAATTAACTCTTAAAACAAGTTTATGGGGAAAATAGAGAGCTGCTATTAACTTTAGTCTTCGCAAAATAATTAGTTTATTTCTTTGTAGTAGTACCATTGGTGCTTGAAGACAATTGGTGTTGTGACCTAGGCAATTTGAAAATTATGTTGCTGTGACAGAATTAAATAACTAATCATCCTATACAGTTCAGCATGTGAAATGTTGGTTAATCTCTCGTTGCTAATTCAGCATGTTTAATTGTTCCCCCAGAGGAATATGTCACCTGTCACACATGTCGGTCGCCAGACACAATCTTGCAGAAGGACACCAGATTATATTTTTTGCAGTGCGAGACCTGCCACTCGCGCTGCTCTGTCGCCAGCATCAAAACTGGTTTCCAGGCTGTCACGGGCAAGAGAGCGCAGCTCCGTGCCAAAGCTAACTAGTTGGTTGGTCGACACTGGATTTTTGCAAAGTGATCTGGGCAAAAAAGGCTGGACAGGCTTACGACCTGAGTGGATTTCCAATGTATTAAAACAAGATTGTAAAAGCTGCTTGGCTTTGGGTTGGTCTGTGAAATTCTTGCAAGATGCAGATCCTCAAGCTGTTGACATTTGCTAACTGAATATTTTACCAACTGTCAAGTGTGATGAGAGGAGGTGCTTTTTAATCTGTTCATAGAATTCTGTAAAATGCAAGACAAATTAAAGTTATTATAACAGTGACTCATTTCAAGCTTTCTTTCTGTTTCTCTGTTAAAATGACTGCTATGGCGACAATAATACTGTGAATACATGCGAGTGTTGTGGCTGATTCCAAATAATCAACTGTGTTCTTAAAAAATATTGTTTCTTGGAACAAGTATTATAGTAGCAAGTGAGAAAAGGTAATGAATGAAATTCATAAAAATATTCTGTCATTAAAAATAGATTATTCCAGGTGAATGACTCCATGGATATAAAAAAATGCTAGTTAACATGGAGCAAGCCCACAGGTATTTATGATTAAATCTGGATTGATTAGGGTTGGGTTTCCTGTCCATGCTTGCGCTCAGTTTCATCTGTATGCTAATATAGATAAGTTCAGGGCACCTTACTAATGCATAAGGTTTGGGAAATACGTCAGGGTACATGCACATTATCACTGCCAAGTGCTAGCTTCCAAACGTGTGCTAGAGCACGCATCTTCAAAATAAATTATAAGGCTGTACCAAGTGTTCTGCACACAATTTCAATGAAAGTGTCCACTTAATAATGGAAGCCAAGAAGATAATACACCTATTAAACCTTAATTGATCCTGTTTCTTTCCTTTTCCCTTGTTGATGGATCTTAACCATAACTGTTGCTACCAGCTGCCAAATCAGTGAATTCCAGGATGACGACCAGGAACAGAACTTGCTGACTAGTAACTTGATTTTTCTTTAGTTTTATTATATGCAGCAGAATAAAGCACAGCTTTGTACAAGCTACTATATACACAGAGACAAGATTCAAATTCCTATTCCAAACTCAACACTCCAACAACAAACTGCTGTGTCATACTGCTTATAAGGGAGAACTTAGCCGGTCACCACCTGTTGCTAGGCTTCCTGCAAGTTACTTGGTGTAATTTCCTCCCATTCCTAATAGTGTGTTAAAAGAATTGAGTACTGATACAAAAACCAAACTGCCCATTAGCTTTGTGTGTTTATACCACAGTCTGTATTTGTTTTATCAGTTTGAACGTGCTAAAAGAACTTCTATCATTCTTTGAGAGTATTAATAAGTGTGTGGATAAGAATGCTCCAGTAGACTGTGTACCTGTCCAAGACCTTCACAAAGATGCCTGACAGCACAAACTTACACATGCTTTTTTTTTTTTTATAAAAATTTTTATTAAGATTTTTTACAGATACATATTTAACAAACAGAATAGGTTTCATAACATCCTTTCATTCTATTGTGGACTCCCTCACGTCTCCCGCTTCCACTTTCATCATTAAAAACGAATTTTTCCAAGCAAATTATCATCTTGTTTATGCTCTTAAGTGCAATATTTAGGTTAAACTCAAATAAAAAATTATAATTTAATGGTAGACAGTTATTTCTGCTCTGGCTTCCTTGTTAGGATTCAACCAAATTACAGTACTTTTGTAAATAAATCTTAAATTTCTTCCAGTCTTCTTCAACCCTCTCCTCTCCCAGGTCGCGGATTCTGCCAGTCATCTCAGCCAGTTGCATATAGTCCATCAGCTGCATCTGCCATTCTTCCAGTGTGGGTAGATCTTGGGTTTTCCAGCTCTTAGCAATAAGTATCCTTGCCGCCGTTGTAGCGTACATAAAAAATGTTCTGTCCTTCTTTAACACGTTCTGGCCGACCATGCCCAGAAGGAAGGCCTCTGGTTTCTTGGTGAAGGTATACTTAAATACCTTTTTTAACTCATTGTATATCATTTCCCAAAAGGCCTTCACTTTAGGGCAGGTCCACCAGAGGTGAAAGAATGTTCCTTCATTTTCCTTACATTTCCAACATTTGTTATTAGACGAATGGTATATTTTAGCCAATTTCACTGGGGTCATGTACCATCTATATATCATTTTCATTACATTTTCCTTCAGAGCATTACATGCTGTGAAGTTCAGCCCGGTGGTCCATAACCTTTCCCAGTCCTCAAACATAATGTTGTGCCCAATATCCTGGGCCCACTTTATCATAGCCGATTTAACCAATTCGTCTTGTGTGTTCCATTTCAGCAGCAAGTTATACATTTTTGAAAGTACCTTGGTCTTAGGTTCTAGCAGTTCTGTTTCCAGTTTCGATTTCTCCACCTGGAATCCTAACTTTTTATCAATCTTAAACA
Organism: Podarcis melisellensis; assembly: GCF_964234715.1. Taxonomy (NCBI): domain Eukaryota; kingdom Metazoa; phylum Chordata; class Lepidosauria; order Squamata; family Lacertidae; genus Podarcis; species Podarcis melisellensis. The sequence goes on from NC_138538.1 coordinate 28,176,239, forward strand.
CTTCCTTAATCTGAGCATAGTGTAACCAGTCTCGCACTTTATCTTTCATTTTCTCTAAACTCTGCAGTTTCCAATTGTCTCCATCCCTTTCTAGTATTTCCCAATATTTTGGCCAATTGGCCTCCATATTGGGTCTTTTTCGGGCCTTAGCCTCCAAAGGTGACAGCCACCTCGGTGTTTTGTTTTCTAATAAGTCTTTGTATCTTGTCCAGACATTAAATATTGCTTTTCTGACAATATGGTTCTTAAAGACCTTGTTGATCTTAACCTTGTCGTACCATAAATATGCATGCCATCCAAATGCATTGTTAAAACCTTCCAAATCCAGCACATCCGTGTCCTCCAGAAGTAGCCAGTCTTTTAGCCAGCAGAAAGCTGCGGCTTCATAGTACAACTTTAAGTCTGGCAGGGCAAAGCCCCCTCTTTCTTTTGCGTCCGTTAATATCTTAAACTTAATTCTGGGCTTTTTGCCCTGCCAGACAAATTTGGAGATATCTTTCTGCCACTTCCGGAAGCACTCCGTTTTATCTACAATCTGCAATGTCTGAAACAAAAATAACATTTTTGGCAATACATTCATCTTAATAGCAGCTATTCGACCTAACAATGAAAGTTTCAATTTTGACCAGCTATCCAAGTCTCTCTTAATTTCAGACCAACATTTTTCATAATTATCTTTAAACAGACTCAAATTCTTTGCTGTTATGTTTACCCCTAGGTATTTAACTTTCTTAACCACAGTTAACTCTGTCTCTCTCTGAAACCGTTCCGACTCAATATCTGTCAAGTTTTTTCCCAACACCTTGGTTTTTTGCTTATTTAGTTTAAATCCCGCCACCCGACCAAAATCTTGGATTAGTTGTAGTACTCTTTTCGTACTAGATTCTGGCTCCTGTAATGTCAGAACTAAGTCATCTGCAAACGCTTTAAGTTTGTATTGTTTCGCTCCGACCTGTATCCCTTCCACCAACCTGTCCCCTCTAATCGTGTTCAAGAGCACCTCCAGGACCGAAATAAATAATAACGGGGAAATCGGACAGCCTTGTCGTGTTCCTTTTTCAATTTTAAACTCTTCTGTAACCACATTGTTAACTATCAGTTTAGCCTTTTGTTCTGAATATATTGCATCAATCCCATTCTCAAACCCCCGGCCCACTCCCATTTCTTTTAAATTCCCTTTCATAAACTTCCAGGATATGTTGTCAAAGGCCTTCTCCGCATCTATAAAAATTAAAACAGCTTTAGTATTTATGTCTGTTTGTAAAAGCTCCAATATATCTATAATGTTCCTTGTATTAGCAGACATATGTCTACCTGGGAGAAAGCCTGCCTGGTCTTTATGGATTACTTTGTTTAAAACCCTCTTGAATCTACTTGCCAAAACGTCTGCAAATATTTTGTAATCCACATTTAAAAGGGAGATGGGACGGTAGTTCTTAAGCTGTGTCTTTTCAGTTTCCGATTTTGGTATCAATGTGATGAAAGCTTCTTTCCACAAACTTACACATGCTTATTCCAAACCAACTCTAGTTGAATTCAGTGGGACTGAATCCCAGGTAAGTGTAAACTTGTAGTCATGCGGTAAGGGGTGCATTGTCTTACGGATCAGCAACTGGTAGAATAGGAAGCAGGGAGTGAGAATATGTACAGTAGTTCCTCAAGAATATGTATCAGTACTGGTGCTTTTTAAACTTTTCTCATAAAGAACCTGGATCCAGTTAGGGGTGAGCAGTGAGGTCACAAGTTTTCTCATGATTCTAAGTTATTGAGGAGGGTCAAAACAGAAGAGCATCAAAAATGGTATCTCCAAACTATTTGTTAAAATGGCAAATGTGGTTCAGTCTATAACTAAAGTGTGCATTGGGGCAAGATAATTCAATCTTCATATGCCTGTGACAGGGTCTGAGTTTTTAGGGAGCAGATATTGGATTGGGATTATGGGATCATTGTGGATAGTTCAGTGAAGATTGGCAACTGAAAAGAAGCACGTTCATTAGAAGAGGGGACTGAAAATAAACTACCGATATTATAATGCCTTTATACAGATCTGTGATGTGACCATGCTTGGAAATGCTGTGCAAGTTGTGGTCACCGTGTCTCAAAGGAAGTTGTAGTGCTTGGAAAGGTGAAGAACAGGGCAACCCAAATTGAGCTTGCCAAGTGAAGGGTACAGTCTTCAGGGCGTTAAAAAAGGTAAGAGATACGATAGAATAATATGGATAGAAAAGTTTTCTCTCACATAATACTAAGCTGGAGCGTGTCGATAAAGCCTGAAGATTGTTCTGAATCCCCAAACAAAAGTAATGCCCGGGATATGAACAAGGGATGGAAATGTAGAGTTGGAAGGGATCCACCCACATGGTCATCTCGTCCCTCCCCCTGCAATGTGTCTCCCAAGTGCTGGACCACAGCTTCCCTCATCCCTGAATGGCTGGCTCTCAAGGGAGTTGGGGCCCAACATCACCTGAAGGTTCATAGGCTCCTCACCCCTTGAATAAATGTTGGAAATATGTAAATTGTGCTGGTGACTAAAAGGTGGTTAAATAACTTAGCAGTAGTTAAGGCTTTTGCAATGGCTACTGGTCACGATGGCTGCGTGACACCATGCATTTGAACAGCAGTTGCTTGGGAACAGCAACAGGCTATTGGCCTCTTGACCAGCCAGTGGACTTCCCAAGAGGCATCAGTTTAGCCGTGTGAGAAGCAGGGCAGTAGATTAGACAGGCTGTTGTTCTGAACCAGCAGGGCTGGATTCTAAAGTTTTAGTATTTTACAAATAACGGTTCAAGCAATTTAAATGTTCGGGGTCATTGGGGAAAGAGTCGCTCTTCATTACACTACAGGGCCTTGTTGTGCAACCGACAATTTTAATCCACAGTAAAGGGAAGAGGATAAATCAGTGATATGTATGTGCTTTGCGGGCATTTGTGGTGAGTCCTATACTTTGAAGGAGTAGCATGTATCCATAGTATTAGCCATAGCAGCTGGGTTAGCCATATAAAGCAAGCTGGGACTGACTGTTTTTGCAGACCCCTCCAACGTTTTAACGTTTGAACACGTTCTGTTTTTGAATTTTAATTTGTATGTGTACCATCGCACAGCTCAGTTTTGCTACCGAATCATTTTTATTTTCTCTCCAAAGACTTGAGAACAGTAAAGTCTAAAGTCATGTTTTGTTTTGTAAAAAAAGAAAAGAAAATGTTTTAAAATATCATCTGAACTGTAATGAATGATAGATTAAGGTTACCAGAGTTTTCCCAATGAATCCGGGGACACTTTTCAACGTCAATAGATTTTGTATGGGGGCTGGTTTGTAAATCCGGAGACGGCTGGTAACCTTATGATAGATGTATCTTCAAAAGTTAATAAAGCCAAGATCAGTGCCTCTTGTGTAACGTTACTGTGGCATTGTGGTTGTCTTCACAGGACACTTTTATGAACCCCATCTACATTTACCGCTCCCCTGCTATAGCCTTGCTTCTTCAGTTTAACAACTAGTCATTGTGTGCATAGGGACAAGGAAACACGCCTTCTGGTGGCATATAGAGCACAAATAGATTTTTGATGTTTGGGGTAGAAGTCCAAAGGCGCAGGATGCAGCAACTTTGCTGAAGCCACACAGCTCTGGATCAGATCAGTGCCTGAGCAAGAGTTTGCTTAGGGACCTTGGGTATAAACGTCATCTTTAGTCACTTCTAGCTTGGATTAATCTCGGCAGGGATCTTGAATACCAGATCTGTGCTGGTATTAATAGTGTGTGTGCATGGATCCTGCCACCACTGGCAGCAACTTGTAACTTTATGAAGAGTGGTGGGCAGAAGGTACATTGGGACTTCCTAGTGGTTTGCAAGGATCAGCAAGGATTCTGTCTCAATTATGTAGCAATAGTAACCCCCCTCTACTAATTAAGCTGTACAGATGACTAAAGGGCGGGGGAGGCAGGGGGAAGAAGAGAGCTGGGTGTGGATTTTTGTGTGAGGACTGTGCTCAGTTCTGGTACTGACACAAATCCCTGGACTGAGTATATGCTCAGAGGCCCCCTGTTCCTTAAGTCTGAGAGTATGTTCACTTCTGTCACTATTTTGTACTTGACTCTGGTTTGCTGCTAATAAGGCAGGGTAGATCCCGCCAGCCTGAACTATTCCTACCCCTTGCATTATGGAGTGCAGCGTCCGCCACTGCCACCAACCCCCAGCATTTGCTGCCTGACGGAGCTGCCTCATTTTGCATAACGGTAGTGCTGGTCCTGACCCCCAAAACATTTTGGTAATTTTTAGCAAGGTCTGAAAGGCCGGGATTGTTGAGTGAGCACTGCAGAGAGCCAATCTGATTGTAATTGTAAATTACAACCTGCTGTTTGCAGACCGTTTATGTGTACTGCTCAGAACACTCCAAAATTCTGCTTTCCACTACAATATTTGAATGTTTGAACCCAGGCTAATAGCTTAGGTCCCCTGGACAAACCCATAGTTAGTCTGGAAAGAGCTAAACCATGAGCATGAGTTTGAACACGCTAAGCCAAAAAAGCCATGGATTATCTTAGCATGTCACAGCAGCAAAGCTACCAGACAGCGTAGCAGTTGCAATCTTCTCTCTGAGATGTGTGGATTGATTTCCCCCTGTGTGGCATGAGCACAGCAGGGGTGTGTGCAGGTGGCAGGCTCCTGCACTACAGACACTTGGTTATGCTTGATGCTGCAGATCTATGGCTCTTTTAACAGGCACATAGACCCATGCTATTCACCAGGACAAGCTTTCAGCACTTTCAGTTTGCAGCAAGGGCAACAAACAATTTAAACTAGAACTGTACTAGCAGTGCATTCAGTTTGCTTAAGAACCCACCGTTATATTGCCATTTATTCATGAAAGGACCTTGGGAAAAAGCTTTAGGGGACTCCCCCCCCCCCCGCAAAATTCCCCCGTCCAGTGATGACTGAGCATTCTTAGTTGCTAGGGAATGCCAATCGATAGATGGGAGGGCCTGACTGGGTGGAATGCTGAGCAGGATAACCACACTCCAATGTTTGGTTGCGGATCCTACTTGTGGTTCTGAATGGCTAGCATTTGGGTATACAGGCAACTCTCAACTTTGGCAGGGGATGCATTCCAGGGATAGCGTGTAAAACTAGAATTGTGTATAGTCAAAACACATTAGGTTCAATGGCAAATTGGAGTGCCAAACTCATTTCCCCCAGACTGCTGCCCCTTTCCCCCCTACTTTTTAATTTTTAAATTTTGTTTGCCAAGCACTTAAAGCTGAATGCACACAGATTAAATGTGTGTAAGTGGCAAATTACCTGTATATGAAAAAAGAGCAGTGGGAAGAACAAAAGAATCAGTGGGAAACTGTGAATTAAGCAATATGAACCAAAACAAATACTCGATGTGATGTAGGCATACTTGGAAATCAGTTTCTATTTCTAGTTGGAAGAGTAAGACTTTCACAGGTAGCAGTAAAACAGAGCCTATTTAAAGAAGTTAAAAAAAGTAGCAGCAAGACTACATGATGAATCAAGTTCTTCCTTTTATTATACAGGATTTTATATACAAAGCCCCCCCTTCCTTCCATACCCCCGTCTTGTGGTTGGATCATAGCAAAACAAAGCCTAGAAAGCAGTTCTAAAATAGCTCAGTACAACAAAGTGGCCAAACTTTGCAGGAGGCGCAGAAGAGAAAAGGCAATAGAAAAAGAAAGCGGAGAAAAACAAAACAAGTGCCCCCTTTTGCTCTCCAGGATGTATTTTCAACAAAGAAGCTGATGTATGTTGTTGTGCTTTGAGAGCCATGACCCTCTGTTAACAAGCCCTAAGGAAGAGATGCAGTCCGGTGGGATGTTTTCCAGCAGAAATCTTTTTTTAAAAAGTTGAGAACCCAAGGTCTTACGGAAGTGGCTTATACAACAATGCTGTTCTCTCCCTTTCTGAGCAGGTTGGTTGAAGTCTCTAGGACAGAGTCATGCTGTTAAGCCAACACCACACCATCTCTTGCTGAAGTTGGCGATGAGGAGTAGACTGCGTTAGAGAGGATTAGATCACAGAAGGGAACATTGCAAAATAAAAACAAAGATAATATGCAATTTGCCGGATATTTCAACTTAAATCAGCTGCACAACATACATTGCATACCTTTTGTCATCACGGGTGTGAATGGGCTGAAAGCATCTGCATTTCAGAGAAAGGATGAAAGGAAGCAGATTAAAGGTAAAGGCAAAGGGACCCCTGACTGTTAGGTCCAGTTGCGGACGACTCTGGGTTGTGGCGCTCATCTCGCTTTACTGGCCGAGGGAGCCGGCATTTGTCTGGGTCATGTGGCAGCATGACTAAGCCGCTTCTGGCGAATCAGAACAGTGCATGGAAATGCCATTTACCTTCCCTCCAGAGCGGCACCCATTTATCTACTTGCACTTTGGCATGCTTTCGAAATGCTAGGTTGGCAGGAGCTGGGACCGAGCAACGAGAGCTCACCCCGTCACAGAGATTTGAACTGCCAGCCTTCTGATCAGCAAGCCCTAGGCTCAGTGGTTTAGACAAGCAGATTAGAATCATAGAATTGGAAGGGACCATGAGGGTCATATAGTCCACCCCCCTGCAGTGCAGGAATCGTTTGCCCAACATGGGGCTCATGCTCTACCGACTGAGCTACCCCAGGAAACCTTCAGGCCTCTATCCTTAAACAAAAATGAAACTGTTTTTCCTCTCTTACATCAGAAATGCAATTGGTTTCAGGTGTTATATGAGTCTTGTTTTGTTGGACAGATTGCTATCTGACCATCTCATCTTTTACCTTCCCTTTTGGACCTGATTGGGTTGACCTTATTTTTATAAAGAGCAAATAAATGGCTTATGAAAATTTGCTGAAGCGCATGGGTTGTAAAGCAAAGACTCCAATCATCCCTTATTCTGAAATGCTTATTTCTTATTGTATCCTCTATGGTAACTTCACTCCATACTCACACCTGTGTACAGTAGAGACCTACCACCTGCCTTAACCATTGCTGACGCTTAGGAAACTGGATGAACAAAAGGCGGTTTGTTGCTCCTGTACAGAATGGTCTGTAAATAGCCAGGTTCTCTGTTCTTCTTTCCAAAGGGCACACCACGTATGACAAGGGGCATGTCTGAAATGCCATAGTCTGCAGGGTGGAGCGGGACCAAAGCTACCTAGGAGGAGGTAAATGGACTAGGAGGAGGCACCCCTGGCTATCCCGGTCATGACCTGGATTTCAAATGCAAAACTGTAAATTGTACATAGTGAAATAGTTTTCTTTCTCTTCACTTTCTGCATCCTGTCCTCATCGTGTCTCAGGAGCAAGGCTCTTTATATAGTATCTCTCTCGCTTTCCTTTCCAGGCGTAAGAAATCAGTTCCAATATTGGCTGTTGAGATCATGGAACGACGGGTGCTTGTGCTGGCAGCAGGGCTCTAAGTCTGTAGTACAAGGGTGGGTTTGATGGGCACTGATGAGGATCCACTGGGATGGCTAGTTTGCTGTGTACTACAAAACGGCTTGGAGAGATTGGTCCATGTTTCTCCTTTTGAATGCCAGGCAGAGAGATGATGGCAGTCCTGCATGTTATGCTTATCTGGCTCAACATGCCAAGGCAGGATTGAACCTCTTGTTGTCCTCCCTCTCTTCATCACGGTTGCGCTGATTATGCTAGGGGGCGGGGAGGAAGAGGGAAAAGAGTAAACAGATAGACTGAATAACTTCTCTGTGATTCATGCTCAATTGTTGGAAGCCTTTATTGGCGGAAAGGGTCATATCTCAGCAGGAGGGCACATGTTCTGCATGCAGAAGGTCCCATGTTAAATCCATGCCATTTCCAGGTAGGTCTGGGAAAGATTATTGTCTGAACCCCTGGGAAGTCACTATCAGAAATAAGGTGGGGGCTGTTAAATTTAAAGGGTGGAATTCATCCATCAGGGTGAATGGGACAGTGCTCCACCAACCTCAGTCTGCTTCTAGTCCCTCATGCCTGCCATCTTTCTTACAACAACAACAACAATCTTTATTACGGTCCAGAGACCCAACAAATCATTACAAATCAATACACAGTTCATACAGCCTACCTCCAGGTTAATCAAGCATTTTGTTTAGAATATAGGGCTCATTTGTTCTTGCAACCACTGATAAGAACTTTGACACTGCTAATGTTCTAGCTTTTGTCCGGTCTTCCAGTAGGAACCTGACATAGTGAGCCTCTGATTTTCCCGGGAAAGGTACCAGCAAGGGTAGTATCAGTTCAGCCCTGGCCTGCTCATATTTTGCACAATGCAACAAAATATGATTTATGGAATCGATGTCTTGAGCACACGAGCAAAGTCTGTCCTGGTAGGGAACTCCTCTCAACCTACCATCCAACACTGCAGAGGGGAAGACATTTAGTCTGGCTTTGGTGAAAAGCCTTCGGTAGTTATCCTTACAACCACTCCAGGGGGTGCCACTCAATGTCTTCCCCCTCAATGTCTGCTGAACTCAACAGGAAGGAGGATGGGGACAAAACTAAAACTAGTTGGCTCTGTTTGCCTTTGACTCTGGCTCTTCCTACTATTGGCCTCCACGTCTTCTTCTCTTCCAGTCCCAATGAACAGCCCAGCATTGCACTAGAAGACTTCCACTCATGCACCAGGGCTTCCCCTTCCTCTCCTCCACCTTACAGCCCTAAGCATCCTCCAGATCTGCTCTGGAGGATTGGAGAAAATGGCCAAAATCAGCCGTGGGTCTGTGGGTGTATTCTGGCACCAGGGATGGGGAACCTGTTGTTTTCCAGATGTTGTCCCAACTCCCACCATTTCTTGGCCTTGATGGCTGGAGATTATGAGAGTTGAGGGCCCAGCAACATCTGGAGGGCCCTAGTTTCCTCATCCCTGGCCTGTGTCACAAACCTCTTTGTACAGTCTTTGACTAAAAGCAAAGAGCAGCAAATTTGCAAAAAAGGGGCAACACTGTTGAAATTAAGCTTGCCGAATTGACTATATACAAATGTGCACCGTTCATCATATCTTTTTTTGAGAAAAACAAAGTATTATATATGCTCGTAAATATACCTAGTTACTGTAGGCTGGAGTCCTCCACATCTGTGTAATGGCTATTCTCCTGAAAGAGAAGAAAAAAGGGGAGGAGATTATTTGATTCTCTTTTTTAGCTGTTGCTAGGATAAGGGTTACATGTATTGGAAATAAATAACCCTAACAGTGATATCTTATACATGGCTACTCAGAGCCCTTACTGAATTCAGGTGGGCTCATTCCCAGGTAAGTGTGTATAGGACTGCAGCCCACATGTCCATGGGGTTGGGTTGTTGCCAATTTCTTTTGGATGCATAGGCCCATTTGTAAAGCAGAGAAATTGTTGTGGGCACCACATACATACTGCAACCAAGCACACACCACAATCTACTATATTGACCGCAGCTGAATTTTCTTTCTAGCCTAACTTCAAAGGGGGGTGGATTCTGTAGGTGCCCAAGAAGGCATTTCTGACCACGTGGGTGCCACATAGTCAACCTTTGTGAAAATTGGCAAATATCTAGTTCTGTAAGCACTCATTACTAATAAAAGTGATGCTGGAGCATTAGTTCAGCATTAGTAACATTAAATTGCAGCTCAGAAGTATCTGAATTAATAATCTGAGCAGAATGCCCTGAGAAGAGCTTCTTGTAGGGGGAAAATATGATACATGAGATGGGAGTTATAAAATACTTTGCGCACTGGCAAATGCTCTAGAAATCATTGCTAAGTGATGATACCAGTACTTTAAAACAGCTTGGGAATTTGTTGAGCAAGCAGGGCTGGGTCCAAAGAAGTTTCCATGAATTTTTATAGCTTGTTCCTCTTGAACACTATTAAATCATGCATTAAATGTGAATCCCCCAATCATTACACTTCTTTGGAATTATTGGTTCAAATACTTGGGCCCTGGTTTGACAGCTGATTATTCGCAGTGACATTTCATGCTGTAGCTATGCTTAATTTGGTTAATGCAACACCACCACCAGCAGCTCGTACTGTATCTGCACAGCAAGGTAGGGTAGTGACTGACCTTCCAAGGGAAAGTAACTGGGGTTTTCTCCAGTGTGCCACAGTGGCTTTCAGTGAATGAAGAAAGATGCACGTTCTGGAATTATGGCCCCTCTAAACTTTGCATTGCATGTGTTATTTCAATGTATACAACTTTCAAGATTGCTCGCTGACAAGTGTATAAACCAAATTGCAGAAAGGCAATAATTTGCTGAACTGGGTTTAACATTTAATGTGATTTGATTATAGAGAGCAGTTCTCATTCTGTGTATGTGTGTGTGTGTGTGCGCGCGCGTGCAGTTGGTTATTTTATTGGAAATGAGATCAAAGGATAGCTCACGATAATAATGATGAGTCAGATGTTCAGCTGCGGGCCCTGCATGTTCAATTTATGTGCACATAGTGAAACCATGGCAGGATCTGCTGAACACACTCTTTTGCAAATCTGATGTGCTTGTGGCATTTCCACAAACAGGACATATGATGGAACACATGCGGGGCAGAGCCTGCTAGTTCCATGCCATGTGCACGTTCATTCCATGTGCCCAAATGTCCATGCAGGGCTAAAGAGTTGGGTGGGATCAGCTGCGGCATGCCACCAAGGGGAGTCCTTATCTGTCTAAGTTAAATGACCACTGCTGTAAAAGTTTCTTGGCGCTAAGGTTTTAAACCGGTTTTCAAAATATTTAAGTGGTATAGTTTTGGCTACAATTGGGATGACGACGATGGCTTGTTAATCTATGGATCACCTTTCACATGCAACTCAATGTGATTTACAAACATGCCGTATAACCTGCTGCAAATAATTTTTAAAACGGTATAAACACACACACAAACCAACTGCGACTGAAAATAGGTTTCCATTTTGTGTTGTTTTTAAACCTAACTAGGAGACCTTTTCATCTAACTGGAAAAAGATGCCAAACTATAATGTCTTCAATTGTTTCTGGAAAGGACAGAGAGCAGGAAGCTGCCATAGCACCACAGGGATACTGTTCCACAAAACAAGGATGGCCAAGCCAAACTGAAAGCCTTGGTCCTCGTAGATCCTGTGGGAGCAGGTTTCTGCTATTTTTGCTTGGCACTGCAAATTTCAGAGCATTATCTGCAGGTCTAGTAAAAACAGAGCATGACAGAGAGAGACTTGGGGTGTCGTTCCAGTTTGTGGGCTGGGTAGGCAAGACGTTATCAGCAGGGCCCCTACCTGTATGGGACTAAGTACATCCAGGGATTGGCAGTGAGCCCTACACATGAAATGGGCCTTGGCAGATGCCTGGCATTGCCACCAAGTGGTGCCAGCCCTGGATACTTGTTCTGATCTAACTGAAAGCTAGATGTCTGCAGGAGGAGCATTTTGCTTATTCGTGTCTCTTGCTGGAGAGAGAATCCTGCTGTGAGTGCCTGATTCTCAGTTCCAGCCTAGGATTCAAGGCTACAGTAGCCATGCACCCCCTTTTTTGGAGAGGACTGTCTTCTGTTTGAAGGACTGCCTTCTCTCAGTTTAAAAATCAAGAGCCATCAGAAAAGACAGTGGGTGGGCCCGCCAACAGCACCTGGACAGCATAATGAGCTGGCACAGAGGTCACATGGGAACTGTCTTCCCTACAATGGTGAGATGCATTGTATTTCTGTTTAAATTATAGTAATGAGGCTAAATTTGCATTTCTACATAGAGATTAGCATATGCAATTCTATGCAAGTCTCTACTTTTGTCCCCTTCTTTGGCGATGCGCAGTTAGCCTCCCCATCCAAGGTTCTGTATTGGCAGCTAAGATGCTACATTTTAGCCATCTTGAGAATTATAATGTATTATAAATATTAATCCAGTGTTTTGTTACCCCTGGAGGGTGGCATATATGGCTATTAACAGTTGCCCTGTGAGTTTCCATAGCAGGTTTCTCCTTTAATTCACCTACTGCTTGGGAATTTTTTTATAGTTTATATATTGCAGAGGCCTTTGGCTATGTACAATAAAGCTGAATGTCAACCAGCATGAAATATCTTAAAAAGAAAAGAGTGGTATGCCAGGTATTTCAGGAGTGGGAATGGTGTGCATATGTATGGAATTTCAGCCGCCTGCTTCATCGCTATATAGCTGGTTTCACATTTATTTATTTTTAAAAGGGCTATCTATGCATGTGCTGCATTGGATCAGACCCAAGGCAATCTGAGTTGGGAATTTACAACAGCTTATTATGATATGTTTTCCAGCCACATATCCAGACAGTCACACATCTGAGAATAAACTGTCTTGGAACAAAGCTCTTTGCATTAGGCAGAGATTGACAGCCGAGAAAGCCTGGATTTGTTGATTTGAATGCGGAAGGACAGGTCCCATTTCTGAGCGTCAACATGCCAGGTGCTTCCTGGAAAGGCCACCTTCCAGGATGGGCTGAAAAGCGGATAACCCAGCTGTAACCGATCACAGCATGAAAGACGGCCATTTATTTGATGGGAGGGGGAGAGAATATTGCTTTTGCCAGCAATCTGAACACTGTCAAAATTGTACAAGGCTTATCAATCCACAGGGGTGGGAGAGCAATGGTTTCCTACCAATTCATCGTCACAGTCATCTCTCAGGAGACCTTCTTCTTCTCCCTCCTCGCCGTTGAGTGGCTCCTCTACGTTCATTTCTGCCTCAGATGCTGTGTCTTCTTGGGAAAGCTCGCTTTTGTTCCCATCTGCTTTCTTTCTGACCTCTGCAGGATGAGATGTAGTAAGGGACAAACCCAAGAGATTGACACTCCATTTGGGCCACTCTCTGAATCAGAATCATTTCATTGTTGTTCACACTAACCAGTGGTCTGGGAACTCTTAACTTTGTGACAGATCCTGCTTTTGATCAGATGTAAACCAGAGGAGGGTATGGGAGGAGCTTTGATCACCTACTGAGAGCTGGGCAGGGGTGGTGATTCCAGGTTTAGAGAGATGAAACCTCTCCCCTCTCCGCCATTTACAGTGGGAGGAGTGGGAGAATCCATGGACATGGTTTCCATACAAGGGGACGGGACAAGCAACAACTCCGTGGGTTAAAACCTGAACATCTTATGAAAGTGTTATAAAATCTACCTTTTTAGGGCTTTTGGCTGCAATCCTACCTCCACTTACCTGGAAGTAAGCCCCACGGAATTCTATAGGACTTACTTTTAAGTAGACATAGTTAGGATTGCAGTGGAAATCAGGAAGTACCATCAGATTAAAACAAGTGGGCCCTGCAACAACTTTTTGCAGTGTTGGTTGCTCCTGTTCACTGGTCAGTCTGCTAACCGCCCCCCACTCCTTTCATTTCCCCCCTCCTCAACAGGAGTTTGTGGCCATTGAACACGCTCAGTCCTCATGGGGGCTGGTGGGGTCCCTTCCCCATGGGTTTCCACACCCATAGCTTTTATGTACTCCTGCAAACTCTCTTCCCAAGCCTACTGTTATCCTTCTCTTGTGTTTGTTTGTGTGTTAGAGATGTCACAGAATTCCAATGTACGCAGAAACGGGAGCAGAAAATTGCTGATGTTCACTTATTTGTCCCATGTCTGGAACGGAAATCAATCCAGCGAATCACCATCCACTACCATTGTCCCCTTCAGTCTGCAAATGATACATAACTAATTCTACGCCAACCAATTTGCAGTGCATTGACATTAAAGTGGTGGGATAATGTAAATACAATGCAACTTATGTAACTTGCATAAATTACATGATTTTGCCGCAGTCGACAGTAAGGCAAATAACATTGTTTTTGGTGGGAGACAAACTGCAGCAGAGTGGAAACTACGCTGCATGTGATTAATATGGGACAGAAAGGAAAGGGATGCCTTTTTACATCTTTAGTATGTGTGGTTTCCAAAAGCTGTTCTGTTTAACTCTTGCCATCACAACCTTTGTGATAAAACGCTAACAGAATATCCTCATCTTTGAGATGCTTCAGAAACAATAGCTTGTACTTAAAAACAATAGTATGTTGGAATAATACAGTGGCCTCAGCTGCTGAATTACAAAAGCATAAATGAATGCAGGTCCCCAGGTGAAGGAGTGCTGGCAACAGCTAGGTAGCTGGCTCAGAGTTAATCTCTGCACCTGAACTCCTGCAATGTTTTGGCCTCATTGACGAGAGATTTGGAATCAGCCCACTGACCTGCCGATGCTTTCTGTTGTTCTGCAATCTGCTCCAATCTGCCCAGGAGAGCATCAATGTTGGATTTGATCTGCGTCAACTCCGTTTTAATTGTCTGCAGTTCATTGCATTTCACTTGGAGGAGAAAGAGAGAGAGAGAGAGAGAGAGAGAGAAGCCGGAAGCAAGGCTTACTATTCTTTCTTATTTTGCAAAAGTGGTGCTTTTCTTGAATGGAGACTTAGTTCTTTTCCTTATATATCTTTCAGTAGCAGGTCCTACTAGGGAGCCATCACAATATAAGGTTGTTGGATTCAATATAGGACAGGTCTCCTTTGCCTTTCATAGCTGTGAAGAAGACAGGAGAATTTTGGCAGGTATAGTTTCTCCCATCCTAGTGCTCCATAAATGGGACAAGCAATCAATGCCCCAATCCTCAGACACAGCTTATTAAAGGCACGGAAGCTCTGGACTATAATGACTTTGGCAAGAGAATGACATTGCTTGGAAGTAACCATGGATTGTAACTTTAACCCCCCCCCCCGCCAAACCTGAGAATTTTAACATACAAACCTTGAACGTTTAGCAATGGATTCTCATTTCATTTAAAGATGCTTTACACAATCACTTTGGTGGTGGACAGGTGCGGAATGATCTGATCAAGAGATCACCTTCCTCCTTTTTTTGCAGTGTTTCCTTTGTAGAACTCAGCATGGACAGAACTAGAATTAGTTGGCTCTGTGTGTCATTGGCTTTGGTTCAACTTGCTGCTGTTCTCCCTCCTTTCTGCCCTGTCAGTCCCAATGGGGCACCAACCACCACCGTGTTTTTATAAATACATGCATACGTAAAATACAGCAAACAGGGTTGCCTTGCAAAACTATTGTTAGCATATGTCGTACAATACAATGCAAAGGCAGGCTTTGAAGGCAAGCCCCGGTCTTTGAAATAGGAATTATCTCTGTGTAATAACATAGAAGCTTACATTTTAATTTGGCAGAGCTGTTTGCAATGGCAGCAGATCGGGCAAAGAGTTTGACTGGGAGTGTTGCTTTTACGCGCCGTACCAAAGGGATGGTCACTCGTGGACGCTTCACAGGAACCACCCTGGGAATGGGAGACACCCGTCCCCGATACTCAAAGAGTCTGCAAGACAAAAGTAGCTTACGGTAGAAGAAGCCCCCTCCCTTTCCCCCATAAAGTTCTATATGATTGTAAGACCTTAAGATAAATTTAAACATACAATTCAACTACGACATCCCATCAGTGCATGGATTTCTTGTTGTGCAATGAAACCTCCCCCATCTCCTCCTGCTACACATATCCTCCTCAGATCTTCTCCAGAGGCTTGGAGGAAACCCCAGAACAGATCTAAGGGGCATCTAGGGGGAAGAGAGGGAGAGAGAACATTTCACTGCACAAGTGGAAACCCTTGCAGTGACAGAACGTTCATTTAGCACTGTGTTGGATTCCAGCCATAATGCTTATTGCTTCCAAATGAATCCTTTAATGATACAATTGCAAACACTTACTCGGAACCATGCAATGGAACTTCCACATCAGCTTTTTCAAATGTACGGAATCCTTACACAAAATCAATATACAAAAGACCTTAAAAACGCCATACAAATGTAAGATGCTATGCAAAATCGATAAAGACCTCACACAATACTTTCAGAAATTTAATACATCATTAACTCTTACAATTCTTGCATTATAAACCTAATACTTAGTTCTAATCTAAATACTTGTCTACAAATGTATAATAAGGGAAATGGCTTGCCTTTTATTAGGCTTTCTGTAGCGAGCTACTTTGGCTCAAATTTGTTCATTTTGACCCTCTTCTGTTTTATCTGTAGTACCCATGTGATTTTACTCAAGGATGCTATTCCCCACATTTTTATACCTCATTCCCTTAATTGTGCTGTTTCTTTCCTTTTCTAGTATTTAGCCTAGAGGACATGGGCTGCTACTATCACATGGAAAAGTAGCTTTAAAAAAATATTTCAGAGCAACTCCTTTTATATAGGTCAAAAGATGACTTATAGGACACATTTTGTGATCTTTTGAATCACTCGGGAGCATAGGAAGCTGTGCCACTTTGTTGGTCTAGATAGGCTCAGTATTATCTGCATTGACTGGCAGTGGCTCCTCAGGACTTCAGGCTTTTCCTAGCCCTACCTGGAGATGCCAAGGATGGAATCTGAGACCACCTTCATGCAAGGCAGAGATGCTCTACCAGAGAGCTGCTCTCCTTCCCCAAGGACTGTTATTTCCTGGCAAGGTATCCATGCAGGCGAACAGACCAAAAGGTATTCTCTAATCCTGCCACATTTCCAACAACCAGCCATAAAATTATTCTATACATTTTGGATAGCATAAGGCAGGAATGGTCAGACGTCAGGGTTGCAGGATCAACTTTTGTTTTCTTCCCTGAAGCCCCAAAAGTCACCAGCTGGGGACAGGTGTAAAATGGTGGAGGCAACATACTCTTAGACTAAAGGATATGCTCAGTACAGGAATAAGTTTCCAGTACCAAAATTGAGCTCATAATCATGTCACTCAAAAATCTGGTTCCCTTTCCCTCAATCTTTCTTCATCTCAACAGCCTATTTTAGAAGGGGGCGTGGATTTTTTGTTGTTGCTGCTGTGAGCCAGAATCCTTGCTGAACATCTGAACATCACTCAGAGATCGGCCAGTAGATACCAATTTACCTTCTGCCCACACACTTGGTCTAAGAGCTATCAAGTGTTCAAAGCTTAAGCAATTTCTAATAATGTTGTAGAAACTATTTATTTGCAATTTGTGGAATCTCATGTATATGTGGGAATAATATGGGATGATCTCATTATGATAAAGCGTGTTCTCCTTCAGGGAGCGCACGTGTTGCGGTGGGGTCTACTGAGCCACCCCTTTGTTGCTGGGTAAGTTCTCCAAGATGGCCAGGGGGCATTGATTGGATTGCCGAGTTGCTGGGGCAAAAGTTATGTTGCAATTTTGGTGGGAGGGGTAAAAGGTTTAAATACTCTGCACGCAGCCTTGTACTTTCTCTTTTGCTGCGTGCAACGGATCACCCGCCCACCCGCCCTAGAATAAGGGGTTTGTTGCGTTGACCTTGCTATGCCTGTCATGGGGTCGTCTGCCTTTGAGCAGGGGCCTGGTAGGAATTTTTCCACCTGGCAAATTGGCTGGCTGGGTGGTTTTTGCCTACTGCGTAGCAAATCGTCACAACTTGTAAGGTTGTGGTTAGGCATTGGTTATAAATCTGGTGGAGGAGGGGTTAGGATAGGCTGGGCCTACCCCTCCATGGAGGGGTTCAGGATAGGCTGGGCCTGCCCCTCCGTGGTTGCTGTGGAAAGGGAATTCCGTTAAAGGAATCCTGGGGCTTGCCATCTTTTCGTCCAATCCCTGGAATGGGACTAGGGCCGGCAAGCCTTCGGGGAGCAGGCGGATGAGAGTTGAGGGTCTGTGTCTCAGCTCCAATTTTCCCCCGACTTGCTTTCCCCCGCACTGTCTTTCGGTGGTGCCCGGAAGTCAGTTCTGTCCCCAGGCGGGGGGACAGATAGTCTTAACCAATGCCTAAACAACCACTCACAGTTTGTATTTTAATGAAGTTGTGGCCAAAATCATGCCAAAAATCTTAAACAAAAATTACGTGTCCGTTGTGAGTTATTTTGGGGGGTGGATTGGGGACCTCAACACACAACTGAGATACATCTTTGTTTTATCCAAAACTATTCTATTTCAAAGCAATTCAATTGTCTCACTCCTGGCCCTTGATGTCTTAGCCAAGGGGAAAAGGAGCAGAACAACAAACACTTTTCAGCAGCACAGAACTAGACTGCGGCGAAATACATTCAGACCAATAACAAACTTGGATGAACATGAGACAATGTTCCCTTACTGCCTCTAGGGGTAGCTAGCATTCCATCCACACATGCCAGTCACTAGATTGCCTGGGATAAAAAGCGGCAGCTAGGGATATTTGATCATGAAGGTTTTGGAAGACACATTCGCTAAACCAATGCCGTTAACCGCACACAGAATACTTTTACTTAACAAATCACTATAGCCTGCAAGACTGTGACTTTTAATGCATTTTTTAAACACCTTAATGTTTCCACTCTTAGAATTAATTTAGGAACTCCCGAGGACTTGAGAACTGATGTACAAGCCCAGTTCTTTTGCTTTTCTACACCATCGTCCCTTCCTGTCCTGTGCTCCTTATCTCATTTTAGTGTCTATCCATAAACGTTTCCGGTGGGTAGAAAGTTGTGGCCTTTTATACCATGCAGTTTGAGATGCAGACAGAAGCAGGCACAATGATATTTATCCAAGTTGCATATACAGGCAGACAAGGAGAAGGAACTTTCTGAGCACAAAATACGTAGATGACAAGAGCACTCAGGAACCTATTGGGGAAATGTCAACCTGGGGAAGTATGTGAATGCCTCCAAGAGAGCAGGGGAAAGAGTAATAAAGGAAGGCAGGAAAGAGGGAGAGCAGGAAGATAGGCGTTATGAAAAAAGCATGTGGATGTGGAACATGAAACCTGAGTTTTAAAAGCACCCAGTCACATCCCTGATTGCCTTTGCAACTATGGGAGGAATTCACAGTACACATTTATGTTTTGGACTGGGTTTGGGATTTGTCTCTTGTGACTTTTAAAAATCTATCCCTTTCAGCTGGATGCACAGTCATTAACACAGTGCACTTCTTTCAGAGCCCCAGAAATGCATTATTCCACTCCTGCCGGCTCAACTCAAGGTGTATCACTTGCTCCTTTCAATCTGCTTACCTGTCATAGAAGTCATCTCTGTAGTAGTCGTAGTCAAATTCATAGCCACTGTAGACAAAAGAAAACCAGTTAGTAGTATTCTAACTTTCCCCACCCATTTCTGTTCACTTGTCACAGCCTTTATAACATGGGGTGGGAGACCTGTGGTTCTGCAGATGTTTCTGGACTCCAATTCCCATCATTTCTGAACCTTAGACTATGCTGGTTGGGGCTAGTGGGAGTTGATGTCCAACAGCTGTGCCCCAGAATATATCTGGAGTCCCCATTCCTGCTTTATGAGGTAGCAGAACTCAGCCTTGCAGATTTGGAAGAAAAGAAAATGCCCTGACCGTATGTGGAACCATTTTGGCACAGCAGGACACTCAACTTGCGCAGAATTAAGCCACAACCAGGCCTTCAACAGGAACTCATGTAAAGCAGCCAGCTTGGAGCTATAGTAGCATGAGGTTATAATGACGTAGAGGCTCAACCAACAGTTATTGTTAGCTGGGCTACCAAAAGATAAATGGGCATCCTTTTAGAAGGCAATCTGTTCTTAGCTGGAGGGGTCAGGATACGGGGAGACAGGGGGTGCGTAAGCTCCTGTCAAGAA
This sequence comes from Podarcis melisellensis, assembly GCF_964234715.1. Lineage (NCBI taxonomy): Eukaryota > Metazoa > Chordata > Lepidosauria > Squamata > Lacertidae > Podarcis > Podarcis melisellensis. The sequence goes on from NC_138538.1 coordinate 28,195,755, forward strand.
CGGTTGAGGTGGAGTCACTACCATCAAAGTGCCAGCGGCTGCCTTGATAACCCGCCATTTCCCTTTTCTCTTTCCTGAGCGATATTTTATACACTGTAATGAAACTATCATGCAGGAACCCTTGATAGAAGAAAACTTTCAGCATGAATCCATCTGGCGAATAGTAGAAATGGAAAGCTTTGACATTTCTGGCTGAAAAGGAGCATATAGCTACACATCAGTTTGAAAGGTCGGCTCAAAGTGGAATTTTTAATTTTGCCTTGACATTTTTGACTTCCCAGTGACGTGGAGGCGGCATTTCAGGATAATAAAAACCACCGGAGATTTAATGCTCAGCCCCTCACACTGCTCCGCAGGAGCAACCCCCTTATGCTGCCTGAGAGTCTGTACAGCTGGCAATGGGGCAATTTTTTCAGCCCCAGGGCAGCTTCCCAAGGGCCACATGCCAGTGGTAGGAGAGCCTAAGGGACAGAGGCAAAAGTGGGCAAACCAACAGCTGTAACTTTAACCTTTGTACTGTAGAATAGATCCTCCAGACAAGGGGGGGGGGGGTGCCACCTTAGCTCTTGACAACCCCATGGAAGAAAGGCAGCAAATATACTCTGTAGTCCTTTTTCCTGTAAATAAGTAGCAGTAAATAATTTGGTATACTATAGTATACCTTGATGGTAATGATCACCAAGGGATATGGTTATATGTAGGTAGCTACCTGGTTCTCACCATGTTCCATAGGGTGTTTCAACAGGATATGGGCCTTGACTACATTGATTTAATGATGCATTTAGGTCTTGGGTGGATAGCTGATTGCTGAATTCAGCAGTACATTTAATTATTCGTTTTAGAATGACAATGTGAGTCAGCATAGTTAAGCCCATTGGGGCAGGAAACAGACAAAAAGAGTGAGGAAAGGGTTCTGGGACTTATTAGGCTTTTAGTCTTAAGGCTGAAAGCATCCATTTCAACTTCTTTCTTTTTAACTCAACCCTTTCCCTTTGGGTTACTCATAATCTCAGAGAAAGGCTGGCACATTTCCAGAGAACAGAGCTATCAAAAGTTATTAAACGGAACAATGAGGAGCACACTTTGGCCTCCATGTTTGACTGATTCAAGCTGGCAAGATCACTGAAGCTGGTTAGAGCAGAACAGCTGCATAGTCCAATGCTTGATCTGGGAGTTCTATAGGCAGCTCAGAGGAGACACGCAGGATCACCAGACCATTGGTCCATAAGGCTCAGCACTGTCTACTGATGGGCAACAGCTTAAAAGAGCTCAAGGAATGGTCTTTCTCCACCTTGTTATCTGAAATCCTGTTAACTGGAGATGTGAGGAACTGAACCTGGGGTGTTTTATGTTTTTAGGTATTAGTAGTAGTAATGTTGTTGTTTAGTCGTTTAGTCATGTCCGACTCTTCGTGACCCCATGGGCCAGAGCACGCCAGGCACTGTAGTAATAGTAACAACCAAATAGCCCAGTCGGTACAGCATGAGACACTTAATTTCAAGGTCATGGGTTCCAGCACCACGTTGGGCAAAAAGATTCCTGCATTGCAGGGGTTTGGACCAGATGACCCTCTTGGTCCCTTCCAACTCTACAATTCTGTCAGTTGTATATCAGATGACCTTAGGGCTGGTGACAATAAATAAAATGACCATACAACATACACTGTAAAAAAAATCACAAAAATTACCACTTCACATAAAATCCAATAATCAGTGGGGAGGGAAATCAATGCAAGCAGCTCAAAAAAAGCTGTATCTGGCAGCCACCCTCCTCGTGAGAAAAATGTTTTAGTGAATAGGTCTTATGTTTAAGTGACCTTGGTGTTGGAACGAGACCAATAATGGTTCCAGCCAAGCCTCCACATATTCAGTTTCTGAGTTCTTGAGAGTTTCGAAATAAACATAGTAATAGTTACAATATTGTACAAAAGCATCCTAGACTAGAGTATCAGACAAAGGGGGATAGGCAAGCACCATGTGTATGTTCTTTGATAAAACGAGCTATCCACTGGTGTTATTATTATTTTAATCGAAGGGCAAGAACATAATACAATCCTAAAGGTGGTTAGAAATCATCAAAACAAACAGAGATTCTGCTATGCGGTTCTGATCAGTGAATAGGACTTTCATAGCGGGTTTCCTTAAGGTCACACCTGGGCAGTGTTTTGGACTTGACAAAAGGAGAGTTACTAGCCTGGGTGCTCTGTCTCCATGGGAGCTAATTGTTAGAACATTGCTTCTTGATGCAGGACCACTCTGCGGTGTTCTGGCTAGAAAATTGATGGAAGGTTATGAAAGGGGGCATATCACCCTAGGTAAGGATGAGGTAATCTAGCTGTGTGTCTGTGGAAGGGAACAAATGGGGGAGACTGCAGTTGGAGTTTTGCAGTGAAAGAGTCAGCTAGAAGCGTTTTGCTTTGGCAGCGAGGGACAGCTACTTTGGAGATCTGATGTGTGGAAGTGGCTTTGGCTGCCTGACGGGGTGTTCAGGCGTCTGCCTCCACCTATGCTCTGTCTGTACATTTGTAATTCAGATACTACAAAACACTGTAGGCTTCTGGTCACCTCCTTCCCAAGGAAGCTGAGCCTGGCTAAGCTCTGCTCCCCTGGATTTTATTTTATTTTTTAAACCAGAAGTGAGGAAATCCCAATACCAACCAAGCACACAAAACCAGTTAAAAATCCCTCATAAAACAAGCAGCAAATCACTGGTAGGAACATGATAATGATGCTGCTGCTTAATCATATCAGAAAAAGCAAAGAATCATAAAATGATAGAGATGGAAGGGGTCCCAAGGGTCATCTAGTCCAACCCCATGAAATGCACACATCTCAACTAAAGTATCCATGACAAGTGGCCATCCAACCTCTGCTTAAAAACCTCCAATAAAGGAGAATCCAGAACCTCCTGGTGGAGTCAAACAGCTCAGACATTCAGAAAGTTCTTCCTGATGTTTAGATGAAATCTCCTTCCATATAAATTGGATCCATTGATTTGGGTCCTACTCTCCAGAGCAGAAGAAAACAATTTTGCCCCATCTCCCATGTGATAGCCCTTGATATGTCTGAAGATGGCTATCCTATCTCCTCCCAGTCTACTCTTTACTAGACTAAACCTTTACTAGACTAAACCTACTGTTTCTCATAAAGCTTGGCTTCTAGATCCTTTATCATCTTGGCTGCCCTCCTCTGCACCCATTCCAGCTTATCGATATCCTTCTTTAATTGTGATGTCCAGTACTGGACACAGTATTCCAGGTGTGATCTGACCAAGGCAGAATAGAGTAGTACTATTATTTCCCAAGACTTCTGTTGATGCAGCCTAAAAGAGAATTAGGCTGGGGGTTTTTTTGCTGTTGCATCACACGGTTGACTCATGTTCAGCCTGTGGTCTGCTAAGACCCTTAGACCCTACTAGCAAGCCATGTAGTCCCCCTCTTATATTTGCCAAGCTAATTTAAATTCTCAGCAAGTGCTTTCAGTGGCATAGGAACATAAAAAGCCATCCGAAATGGTGTCAGAACAGAGGTTCATCTAGCTTAGAGTTGTCTACACTGACAGCAACTCTTTCAGAGAGGCGGCATTCTCAGCCCTACCTGGAAGTGCTAGGCATTCTACTTGGGACCTTCTGCATGCAAAGCAGATGATGTGTCATGGACCAAAGGGTGTAAGTCTGGCCCCACACCCCATAAGTCCAGGGACCCTGGGACCAGAAGTGCCTGAAAAACTGCCAGAAGCAGTGAGCTGGTGGTAGTAGTAGTAGTAGTAGTAGTGTGTTTTATGTGACAGCAGTGACTACAAAAAGCCAAGCAAGGCATGCAAGTGTGTGCATGCAAATGCTGGGGTGGATGCAGTGCCAAGGTTGGGGGGATCTTCAAGGCCTGAGCTCCCCTCAAACCCAGCATTGCCTCCAAGTGCCTTGAACAAGCTAAGCAGTGCTGTTTCCACTTGACAGCAAAAAAGGAGAAAATCGACAAAGAATTTCTGGACACCACCACTGAGAAGGCCCTGTCCTATGTATCTATGTGTCTCATCTTGGATGGCACTGGAACACGAAGCAGGACCTCCTCTGGTAACTGATGCAGGAGAGGAGTAGATGCTCCTTTTATATATCCAGGATCCAAAGCCATTTAGGGCAGGGAGGACAAACCTACTGCCTTTCCTGATGTTGCTGTTCTACAACTCCCATTATCCTTGACCTTTGTCCATGCTGGCAAGTGCTGATGGGAGTCCAACAACACCCAGAGAGCCACAGCTTAGCCACCACAAATTTAGAGTTCAAAAGGTGAAAACCAGCACCGTGAATTGGGTCAAATGAAGTTGGGACTATATGATCAGAAACCTATGCTTCCCTGAGCACTCTGGTTGCTTCAGTTGTCATTTTCATTTTATAGTATATGAAGTTTCCATGCCTTCAGACAGTGCTTTTTTTCTCCCCTAAAAAAATGTTTTGGGGTACTCTCATTTTGACTCCAGAAAATCACCATTTTATAGTCCAAATCAGGAAAAATAAAATACAGTAAATGGACAAAAGTACAAAGATTCACAAAATGTTTAGGGGTATGCGTACCCCCAGAAAAAAGCACTGCTTGCAGATACTGTAGAAAGACCACTCAAACATAAATACTCATGTCAAGTGTTTCCACAGTGCCTTGGAGTTATGGCTGCAATCCTCTGCAATTTTATTGGAGATGCACAACCCACTGAGTTCAGTAGGCTGTTCTTCAGAGTAAATAGGCATTTCCACATAGGAGTTTATTGTGGATTCGGTGGTATGCAAAGTTTGCGCAACATACTATGTCATCCACATCAAAATGCCATCCCACATTATCACCAAATTAAACTGGATTTACTGTTTCCATAGTACCCTACACCCGCTGCCAAAAAATAACCCTTGCAAAAACGGTACATCTGAATTAAATGGGTATGTGTGTGTGTGTAGAAATACAGGGGAGCATTTTGATTAGCATGTCGTTGTGAAGATGCTGCAAAAAAACAAACAAACAAAAAACGGCCGTACACGAGCAGCCCTGACTCCACAATAAACTGCTGCACAGAAACACCCCATGTGTTCAGGATTGCAAGGCAAGGCTCTTTAATCATAAGCAGCAGTTAGGCAGTAAATAATTCCCCCCCCCCTTTTAATGGTTAAGGGATGATGAATTCACTGCTGATAGCAATAATAATCTCTGTAGTTTATGGCTCAAAAATCAATGTGCTGTAACTGTACAATACCACCCACTCTCACACCTGTATCTTCATAGTCTGTGCTTCCCTCTTCCATCCCCTGCAACTGCATGGAAACTTACCTTAAGAGAATAGACAGGAGAATTTAATGTCTCCTGCTCCTTAGCTGTATGCAGAGATTTAGAAGGCTGTGGCAGACACTGATCCAGTCATAAATCATGCTGTTCTCAATAAAGAGCCCCAGTGGGCAAAGACATGATATGACAAATGCCACACATCATTATGGTGACCCTTTGTTGAGTTGATTTTAATTTCCACCATTTAAATCTGCAAAGGGCTCCTAGGAGGATTCCGGAGCATCATGTGCCTCATTGATCACTTCCAGGTGAGCTGTTTATTGAGCATTTATCCTGCTTTGTTTCCACACTTCGCAGGGAGGCTAGATGCTGTTCAGCTATTTACTGAGCATTCATTCTGGTTTGTTTGAGGGGAGGTTATACAAAGTTGTGCCAACCAATTAATATCCCACACTTTCTAGTCTGAATTGGGTAAAGTTGGCAAACCAACTTTAATTATGCAATCTAAATTTGCTGATATGAGACTGAGTTCCATCCAAATATAAGAACGGCCTGGAAGTGTCCAGTATTACTTGGAATTTGTGCTAATAAATACCCCTGTTAAGAGCAGGCAGAATAACTGAACTCATTACCATTAGAACCATAGCAATTGGACACAATATTGCCCAGAATTAAGTATATTTTAAATGCTATAGATTTCAATGGGGTTTTAACAGCATAATCTGATGCATTTTTACTCGGATGCAGTCCCACAATATTCAATTGTGCTTACTCCCAGATAGGTATGCATAGAACTGCAGTTTAAGACTGCAGCGCAATTCACTTACTTGTAACTTGGCTTACTTGCATGAGCAACCTGCTCTTTAAGCAGTTTCCTGAGACACACTAGCTCTCTGCCTCACAGCAACAGCTGAACAAGAATGGACCTGTGGTACCTCCCAGATCAAAGTCCCCATTTTGAAAGGCTTGTGGAAATCACACAGTTTCTCTGGTCTGTTTGACAGTGAGCACAGAAAGAAATTTCTGTGATGTTTCAACTGGTGAATTGCTGCTTCTACCAGTGGGAAGGGATTAATAAAGGATAGGATGGGGGAGAGTGCTGGGATGTGTACTGTTACTATTTACCTTTATACTCCTGAAATATCAAGCCCGGCCATGTGAGAAATAGCTCCATGCTTTTATCTTTCCCCACCTGGGATCTGAATGAGACAGCTGGCTGACTGCGGGTCTCTTTAGTAGGTGGGTGGAAACTCTACCCCCCTCCCCATCTTGTTAGCTAATGCTTGACAGATCAGATGTGATTATGCTCACATCTTTAATTCCTCTTCTTTTTCTTTATTCCTGATGTTTTTTCAGGATGTTCTAAATTTGGGATTGTATCAGAAATGAAGTGGAAGCTTAGAAGAAATCCATTCTCTTCCATTGCCTCATGTAATTGATCTCACATCCACACAATACATTTAAAGCACATGGCTTCCCTCCAAAGAACCCCGGGAAGTGAATTTATTTTTAATTTTTTAATTTTATTTTGACAAAGTAATAATCATAAATAAGAATCAAAGTATGCACCCCATCACCGAAACCATTCCATTCTAACTATCCAACCTCCCAAAATTTCAACACCTCTTGCAATGGTTTGACCCCTTTCGGTTTTAACAGTACAAATTCTACAAACACACTCCATATCTCCTCAAAATCATTTCTCCTGCAAATTCCCCGTCTTACCTTAATGGCACATGTTAATTTATCATGAATAGTATTTCAGAATTACAATCCCAACACCCTTAACAAACTACAATTCCCAGGATTCTTTTTGGGGGAAAGCCGTAATCTGTAAATGTGCTTTAAGAAATATGGCTGGTGCAAATGTGACACCCATGTAACAAATGCAACAACACAAGCACAGGCAAAACAACAAGCAGAACCTAGAAACAATGCAAAGTACTGTAATGACTGGCAGTGACCAATTGCAAATTGCCACTCTCTCATGCCAGGCCTGACACTGTTTCCATGCTTAGCAGATTACAACCCTGGAATTTTTTGGCGTTTGCTACCATCCTGCATTGCAACCATCTCATCTGCATGTCTACTTGGAAGTAAGCCCTATTGAATTAAACTGGACTACTCCAGTGTAAATGTGCATATGATTTCATCTTACAGAGGGTTAGAATTGGGATGCTAGACTCCAGTTAGAGATGGACAAGTCAGCCTGTTTCCAATCCATGTGAAATTCACATCTGTATTCCTGCCTTATTTCTGCATTAATCTTCAATTAAAAGCAAAACAAAACCCAACAACAAAATGTGCACTTAAATATGTATTTAAATACACAGTTATACATGTATTTTGTCTCAACATACGACCTTGCGCATGAAGTTGTCGGGTGCATTCAGAGGGCAGGAGAAAAAAATCCTTCACATTTTTAAGTGAACCAACCTAATGTGCACTTAGGTGCACAGACTAAAACCCGGTTCCCCAGATTATGAGACTACTGCTCTTAACCACTACACCACACTGGTTACAGACTTATGAATGAATATGCATGGAATTGATGTGATCCAGAAAAAGACTCATCCGTCCACCCCAATGGATGGGTGGGGTCATTTGAAAAAAACTGGAAGATTTGGGATAGTCTAAAGAAGGTGCTTCTTCATGCAGCTCATAGTTAAACTATGGCATACACTCCCACAGTTGCAGTAGAAGCCACCAGCCTGGATGGCTTTATAAGAGAATTAGGCAAATTCATGGAGGAGAAGGTGACCAACAGCTAATAGCCACAAGGGCTATGCTGCTCCTCCATGATTGGAGACAGTATGCAACTGTAGAAGAAGTGAGTGCAGTTGTGCTTAAGTCCTTTTTGCTTGTGCCCTTCCCATAGGATCTGGAAGATCACAATGAGAATCAGATACTGCGCTAGATGGACCAATGGCCTGATCCAGCAGAGCTCTTCTTATGCTTTTTTATGTTCTAACCTTCCTATGGTGGCCTATAAATTACTCCAGATTATTAGCAAGAGTGTGCTGCTGAAACAATCTGGAATTATTATTTTTTTTAAGGTAGAAAGGGAATGTTGCCCTGGGATAACATTTCTAAAATAACGATCATTGTGCCTGATCGTATAAGCAAGCCTTAAGAAATATGTGGGCAAACACTCAGAGCTGCACGTATTCTGTGAAAGAATAAACAAACAAGCTGGTGCCAAGGTGACCCAAAATCTGTGTCAAGCAAAGCCATTCTGCCATGTGAATAAATCACGCAATTAAGCAAATTTGCACTCATCTGCTTCTTTTGCATTTAGTTTGCTCCTGGTAGATAATTACCAGTAAATAATTAAGAGGCACTACATGAGCAAGAAAAAGAGAAAAAGAACAGTGGATCACAACTGATCCACTGCAAGTCAACTAAGGAAAAATAAAGGGGTCAGTGTTGTGTCCACCAAAGTGACCTACAGCCTGACAGGCTTCACATTCAGCTGCCATTCAAAGAAGGAAAGAAGCGAAGAGGTATTTATCTCATGCTTCTGCTTGCAATTTCAGTCAACTGAACTATTAGCTCTGAAGTCTAAAGATAAATAACAGCGTTTGCACTACTCACTTTTCTATTTGTAGCCCACAAACTTGAAAGATCCTGGTTTGTTTTTTTAAAGAAAAATGTACATAAGTAAATGTCGCATCCAAGAAATGTGGACATTCCTATCCTGAGCAACTTAGGGACAAAACACCACATCTTTCAATTCTGCCCTATGTGCAGCTTTCCCTAGTTTCAAACTCCTGCTCCCCTCTGCCACTGCAAATTTACCCCTCTCCCCACCACCCAATCTGAGGCGGGTTCATCTCACAAACCACAGGCATTTTGTTCACATGTGGCTTGGCTCTCTGTCTAATGGAGAACCGGTTCCTATTATAGCCCTATCTGGGCATTTGATCCCTTGGAAAAAGACCTGTTCAGAGACAGAGCCAAAACAAAAAAAATTCCTTCCAGTAGCACCTTAAAGACCAACTAAGTTAGTTCTTGGTATGAGCTTTCGTGTGCATGCACACTTCTTCAGATACTTTCGTGTGCATGCACACTTCAGATACGTATCTGAAGAAGTGTGCATGCACACGAAAGCTCATACCAAGAACTAACTTAGTTGATCTTTAAGGTGCTACTGGAAGGAATTTTTTTTGTTTTGACTATGGCAGACCAACACGGCTACCTATCTGTAATCAGAGACAGAGCATTTGCCTTGAGGGCAGAAGGTCCCAGGTTCCATATCTGACATGTCTAGGTAGGGCTGGAAATGTTCCCATCTTAAACCCTGGAATGCTGCTGCCAGTTTGTGTAGACAGCAATGATTTAGATGGAGCAATGGTCTGACTCAGCATAAGGCAACTCATACATATTTGCCAAATATCATACCTTTCCACCAGAACTTAAACCCCTCTTTATCTGGGAAGAAGGTGTTGTGTTGTGCTCATATTTCCGTGAGTTCTGATGGGAAGCAGGTAAAGACCCTCTCACCTTCTCTCTCTAAATGCACACCATTTCCCCCTTTCTTATTTACTATTAGAGATGATTTCCCTGGTCTCCCCCCCCCCCCGCCGTACTTCCCTTAACAACACAAGTGATACAGCACAGTGTTTGATGTGTGTACCATTGCTTGAAGGTAACATAATAACTAAGATGAGGCCAAAACACCAGCCTGGGCAGAGAAGAAAGCTTGGTGGGTAATAAAAACAAGAGGGCCAGGACTTCCCTTTAATCTTCAGATGGGCTTCTTCAAAGTGGCATAAGCTGTGCTAAAGGGGCTACTAAGATTTTACCTGAATTAATGATACGATGAAAGAGGCAGAGTGGAAGAGATTATATTGACAAGAGTATTATTAAGAAGTAGTGGTTGGCAAAGGATGAAAGCAGAGTTTATCTGCTGGCTGAGTTTCTTTTACTCCAACCAATATGAAGATGGGAAGATTGTTCCCCACCCCACACACAAAATCCCTACATCTCCCATACTGGCACAATGATTATGCAGAACTATCAATTTGGGGAACCCAGCAAACAAATGGATAAAAGTGATCACATCATCTTACCTTAAAGCACATGGCTTCAACCTTGGATTCGCATATGCTGATAGACTACAACACCATCATCCCCAGCTGGCTTAGCCAATGATCAGGGAATCATGGAAGCTGCAGTCTGACAGCATCTGGGAGCCCAAGATTGAAGAGCCCTTGATACCTTTGCAGGACTAGCACCATGGTTATACCAGCAAATAATTGTGTACCTTGCCCTCCATTCCAAACTGCAATGAAATCTGGGTTTGCTGACTAAGTCCATTAGGCGCTTGGTAGCTGCTTACAATTCCAATATGGAGAGACTGCAAACCACATTGCAGCCTGTAATCTGTAGCATACAGACAGGAATATGACTACTTTTGTTATGTTTGCAATTATGCAATTTCTACTCATGTTGTAAGCAGCTTTGTGCATGGTTTGGACTATGGAAAGGCGGCATACAAATAAAAGTATGTATATATGTATGTTGGCAAATACTATTACCATGCAATTGCTAGTCCACAGTTTGCTAGGGGTGCCTTATTCAAATTTGTTACATTTACAATGAATTGATTTTAGTTTGTTTTATTTTGCTAATTTGATGTGAGCTGTAAAGTGGCATATAAATTAAATATACACTTCTTTAAAAAGGAAAATGGCAAGCAGTCATCTTGAGGAGGGGTAATTTTGTAGAGAAACAAGCTGAAATTAATTTGGCAAAAAAGTGTTCCTCAGAACTTTCCATCGGGGATTCTGATGACTGAATATTCTAATATTATGCATCAAACACAGTGTACTTAATGTAGGTGTTTGATATTGAACAGTATTTGATAATTGACACTAAGTGACACTGGTAGCTCATGCACAATAGCAGTTGGTATTTGACAGATATGACAGCTGAAAGAGAACATTTTGTAAAGTAAATGCTGACTTTCCCCTCCTAATAATTCCACATATTCACTCAGCCAATAAGGAAGCAACCTTTTGAACAGGAATAAAAAGCCAAACAACTCCTCCAGAATGTGCTTTTGCTTTGGGCAATCTCTTGATGTTGCCTTCGCCTGGAACTGCTTTGTATCTGACATTTCTGCTGTGGGATTCTCTCTTCCCAATCACCATCTTAGTCTCTTCAACATTACACACTGTCCACCCTCCTTATATCCCACCCCTACTCCTTTCCTGAGCTCCTCTCCATTGAGCCAGTGGCCTTCTCTGAAACATTGCCCTCTACTCTCTCCTCTCCTCCTCTGCTTCTGCCTGCTCCATAGATGCTGCAGTTGTTACCTTCAATTTGTCCCTGTTGTCCCACTCTTCCAACATACTTTTCTCCTCCCCGCACATCCACACCCCTGGCTCAGTGCCTCTGTTTGATTGTTTCACTCATATTCAGGTACAGCTGAAAGCCTTTGGTGGAGAGCAAAAAAAGTGTGTGGCTGATAATCTCACCCACTATAAATTCATGCTCTCTCTCTTCTTGTCTAAAGCAGCAATACTACACCCATCTCATCTATACCAACCTTAGAAATTCACAACACTTTTCCTCCTTCAATCTTGATGCTCTGCTAGGGCCTTGCTACTGGCTCTCCACCTCCTGACACTTTGCTCAACATTTCCCCCCTTCTTCCATGCTGAAACCAAAACCTCTTATTTCTTTCTCCTGCTCCTTCCATATATCAGTTATTCCTCCTCCTACGCTTCTCCCTACCATTTTCATTTACTTTGTCTCACGTGACGTTCACCACCCTGCTCCTCCATGTGCTCACTTGATCACATTTAAAACTATTTAGTTTAATATTTTTCAATTAAATGGACAAACTTGATCCACTGATACCAGCTTTTCAACGTCTGATAGTTATTTACACCTCCAGTACCCTGCTGCCACCCCCTTGCCTCTTAGGCTGTTTCTACACAGATATAAAAAACACTATAAAAAAGTTACAGGGGGAGGAGGGAACCCGCTCTCAAGGCAATCTGCCATTGACTTTGGATTCTGCTCTACAGCACCATCTGGTGTCAGATTTTTTAATAATGCATTTTTAATGTTATAAATTGACCTGTGTAGTCCCCTTCCCCAAGTAATCCTCCCCACTTTCATAGCCACTGCTGTAAACCCAAAATGGCTCCCCCTGGTTAATGGGGAAACAAAACTCTTACAGCAGTTTTGAGAGCAAACTCTAAACCTGTCAGGCTTCGGGGATTCAGATCAAACAAAAGGAGCGTTCTTACCAGTTAGCTTCTTTAATAATCACAGTGAGAGACAATGGAATGCATATCTCTCTAGAAATGGTGTTGCTTCCAGTAAAGGCTCACCCTCCGTCCCCATTAATATATGTCATTTCTCTGTCGGGTAATCTGATCTTGTTGCTGCTGTGCTTTCTGTTCCATCACTCTCAAAACCCATCTAGTCTTAGGTGAAGGGGGATCAAGAATGCTTTCCAAAGACACTGAATCTGCCAGCTGTCTCTCTTCTAGCTGTTCCTCAACCAGTATTTCCCAGCTTTCCCCCTCTGGACTATGCCCCTCTGCAAACCACTGTTCTAAATCAATACTGTCCTCCTGCCCTTGGGAAGGTTCAGGGAAAAAGTGGTGAGGCGGCTCCTCGGTCCAGCCCCTGACAAAACCTGGTCTTAAAAATGAGTCAGGCCCTATTCTGTACCAGACCCCATATTCTATCGGGCTGGAGTGGGGAATCTTTTTCAACCTGAGGGCTGCATTCCTGTCTGGAAAACCTTTCAGGGGCCACATACCAATGGTGGGAGGGGCCAGAGGCAAAAGCAGATGGAGCAACAAACATGAATTTTACCTTTGTGCAGTAAACTAGTTTCTGTACCCATTTACACACCCCTCTGCTCCATCCTTGGCAGGCAGAGGCATTCTGGATTGTGTTTCAGCCAAGCAAATGGATTAAAAGAAGGTATGAAGTAGGGCTAATGAGGAGTGCAGCTTGAGGGCAGAGGGGAGATGCAGCCTGGAGAGACTCCTTAGGGCCTGGAGGGCTGCAATTGAAATTCCCCATTCCTGCCCATACAGCACGACATATATAGACTGTACTTCCTGAATATCCCTGTTCACACTTGTCAGATTCATTTCATTAGGTGGGAATCACAACAACAGAACTTACCTGTATAAGGCGGATGCTGTTCTCTTCAGGCCTTTGGGTCTGTTGGGCTTTGGTTCTCCAGCCATGTTTATATCTGCAGCAAATAACAATTTGGAATTACTGCTGTGTTGCTCTCTTCCCATCCCTTATGCGTAATTTTTTGCATCAAAGTCTTTTTTAAAATTTAAAAAAGCTTCATTTGTACTGTTATTTGCATACCTTTATGCTATTTCCATACCTGCAAATAAACAAACATATACAAAGAGGTACTGGCCTTTTTCCTTTTGTGAAGGGTATAAAATGTATATATATATATTGGGATGTTTTCTGCGGCACATATGTCAGCTAGAGCTGCCAGAGGACCTGCCTTTTAAGTGACTAATCAATTCATTAAATAAAAGTAAATATATTTCCATGTTGCCAAAACCTGTTTGAGATGACTACAGTTTAGTAAACATCTAAGCACGGCCATTTGATCTCCTAATCTTGCACTCCTAGCGCTCGTGAATTCTTTCCCCTCCACTCTTTTGTGAAGATTATCTCCTGACTTTATCTTTCACAAAAGAGAGGAGAGAAGGGGAAAGAGTTCAAAGGATTAGGCGTGCATGCATGGTTGGAAGATCAGATCTAAACAATATGATCAAAACAGCACAAAGCAAAAATAAAATTAGTTAAAAATAAAAACACTAGCAGATTCAGATGCCCAATACACCTTGCTTCTCCTCAAAAGCCTGGGCAAAGAGGTGCATCTTTACCTGAAATTTAAAATGTGGTTTGTTGGAAACAGGGAATGAAAACTTCCATTTCCTCCTGTCATGTGCAAAGGAGGAATGAAAGTGAAGGATGGACAACATGGGCCTGTAGCTTGCTATAGCTCGTGTAACACAACAGCAAACCATGGTTTCTTGTTCATAGCTGAAATGGGTCTCCCTCTCTCTATTCTCCCCACCTTGTTAAGCAGAACTCCACTCATGTAATGGGGGTTTCCTTGTTCCTTCCTGCACTATAGCTCCCCCAGCCTCTGTGTCTCAGAGGGACCCTCTAAGCACGGGCGGCCCATCCTAGTCTGCCACCTGCAGTGAAATGGGAAGCTGCTATCTCCACCACCACCCCTCCACTGAAGCCTCACTTCTTGGGGTTGCACTGCAGTGGCTTCTGGTGAGATCTTGGAGGTCTTGAGAGTTTTGTGAGATCTTGCCAGAAGCCGCTGCCGTTCCTCCTCCCTTCTCCAGCAGTGGCAGTGGCGGGTAGGGCACGGTTGGGGGCACTGCTCTGCAGGATTCTGCCACCTAAGGCTTAAGCCCACCTCACGGGCAAGCCAGCCCTGCCTCTGGGAGAGCATGAAATTGGGCACAGCGAGTCAGAAGGGGAATCGGGAAAATTTGGCCAGCTTGTCTTGCTCATGCAGAAGTGCCTTTCGGCTTGTGCAAAACATCTCCGGATCCAAGCCAACACATTACACCACTCTCAGCTTATAGTCATTGTCTACCTTCATCCTCCTGTAAAATGAATGCCAAATATAGAGCACACAGGAGATGTTAGTTGTGTTCCCCTGAGCCTGCTTCCATTCAGCTGAGGGTAAAGGCTGTGCTGGGTGCAGACACATGTTTGAAGTCACCCAGCATGATTTCATGGACAGTCTTCAACTCCCACAATGAGGGAGAATGATGCTTTTTTGATCTGCCAAGGAAATGTTCATTCCTAAACCTCTGTACTGAAGGGGTGTGTGATATACATGAGGATAGAAATGTGTGACAAATTTTCGCTGTCTGCATGGAAACCAAACAAAGTAACTCTGCGAACAAAGATGCTGATCACTTTCAGCCAAGGTGATGTACCCTGCCATCCTGTTTTCTGAAAAATGTTCGGATGCTTGATGAAACACCCCACAAGGCCCTTCCAGCTTCACTTCACCCCTGACACACTGGGAAGTTGCCGGCACAATGGTACAGCACCACAGATCACAGGCATTCTTCCTTCCATATCTAAGGAGACTTAAGACATGATATGGGTGCCTGCCAGTGTCACAACAGGGAGACACAACAGAGCTTATGAGGGATTTGGGGGAAACACTGCAAAGTTACTGCTCTACAGAAGAAGCACACGTCCTAGGCAGGTGCTATACTCGTAGGCAAGACAAGCACATGAGTGGGGCCATACATTGCAGCCCTGCCCCTGGTGTTATGCATGCAAAGTAGCACCCAATTCAAGGTGTGACTATTAGTATATAAAGCCCTCAACAGCTTTGGACCAGCTTACTTGAAGGATTGTCTTACCCATACTGTATGTGCCCACTCAATTGCTTTTATATGCAGAACTGGCACTTTTACACATTCCATATAATGTTTGTTCTGCACTTTCAAGGAATTGCAAATGTGGCAGCAGCTATTCTCTGGAACTCCCTATTGATTTTAGGGAGGCCCAGTCATAGAGCTGTTTCCACTGCCTGTTGAAACGAGCCTACCCGGACTTGTAATTTTATTCCATTTTATTTTTCAAAACTCTTGATTTTACCTACAATTTTGGCGATTTCATTATGTCAGTTTCCAAAGTCTTGTTATTTTCATTGCTATTTCTTGCGAAGGTTTCATATTATTTTATGTAAACTGCTTACAGGCTTTTTTAAAAATGTATTTTTTATTAAAGATTTCTTGGTTTACAAAAATATGTGCAATCTCTCTTTTTTCAAGTTACATTTCTACAGATCTGTTTCATTTGTTGAGAAATTAGTGTTACATTAGGAAGCTTTTGTTTAGGGAAGCTTTTAATGTTTAATAGACTATTGCATTTTAATATTCTGTTGAAAGCCGCCCAGAGTGGCTGGGGAAATCCAGCCAGATGGGCGGAGTATAAATAATAAATAATAAATTATTATGATTATTATCATTATTATTATTAAGAAAAGGGGGGAAGAGGTGGAGGGGGCCATGGTGGGTGGGGGTGGGGTCAGGTCTTACAGGCTTAAAAATAATTCAAGCAGCATATAAATAAAAATAAATTGCAAGCTGCATTTCAGTTCTGCTTAAGGTTTTTATAAGAATAAGGTGATAACCAGAGAGCATTGCGTGTTGCTTTGGAGAACTGCTTCCCCCACAACACGCCACACACTGGTTTGTGTGTGTGGAAGATTTATAATACAATGGCAATATCTGTTTTCTAAAAGGATAGCAAAATGTTCTGAGTTCTCATTTCAGGTTGTTACGCCAGACTTTGCACAGGGTGGGAATAGGTTTTGGGCCTCTGCACAGGCGTGTCTAGCACTCCTGCCGCCTTCAATATCGCCACCACCTACTGGGAGATCAAAAATGCCAATTTCTGATGGAGAATGCTATCTTCAGCAACAATTCTCAGTTTATGCCTGGTGACAAGAGCTGCTCAGCGGGTGACATTTCAAAGCACTGCACACATACAAAAATAAAAATGTTACTGTAAGAAACAATTCATTTCAAGCAAACAGATACCGAGTTAGATGCTGTCACTATTGCGGGTGGACCCTCCAGTACATTGGCTGGGGAAGTTTGAGACAGATGTGAAGAGTTTGTTTTCCTAATACCAGTCAAAATGCAGAAAGGCACAACCACCTTATTGTGCAGCCCACGTTGTAATGGTTTGCTTGGGCCAAGCTACATTTTAGGAGTGGACAAGCATATCAATTTTTGGGATTCTCTCAGCTTCTCATTTCTTCAGCCTTAAGTTCTGTTCTCTCTATTCCCACATCATCTTGCAATCTTGATTTTTTAAAAAGGTTCCATCTGCATTTCAGTGGGAATTTCTCGTAAATACACACAGTTGCATGCAATTTTGTATGCAATTCTGCAAAGCAATTCCGCCTAATACAACACATTTTTGTATGTTATTTTCCCCAATATATGCATTTTTATTAACACTTTTCTTTAATGCATGCATTTTTGCACATGTTACTTGCCTGGACAACTTTATCGCAAAATTCAGCCAAGGATGAATTTCGAAGGATGGCTGTGTTTTGTGTATTGTTGCAGAAAGTGAAAATTAGGTAAGTTCAGTTGCAAATATGAACTGAATTAAATTTATCTCCATCCATAGGTACATATTATGTTTAATTCATTTGTATTTAATGTTACTGTTTTAAAAACCAAGAAGGTGGAGGGTACTTGGTGTGTGTGTGTGTGTGTGTGTGTGTGTGTGTGTAATTTCCCCTGTTCCCCAAATCATTGTGATGTCTCTAGCAGGTAAACTTTCAAACCCCTCTCCCCCTGCAGTTGGTAAACTAATGCTAAACCCCTATGGTAAACAAGATATGTGAAAAACATCCAAGCAGAAAGTTCTGCTGCCAGCACCTGAATCTGGTTGGATTGCTCTGACATGAGCTTAAAAATCAAAGATTTCAAGAGACACTGAAAGTGAGTTAAAAATAAAAATACATTCCATGAAAAGCATAGCATAGACATGAACGAAATTTAACTCTCAAAAGAGTTTTCCCAAGAGACAGTCACTAGCAAAACTCACAGTGAACACAATTAACAAGCTCAGAAACCACTTAAAGGAACATACTTTATGCTTGCCAGAAGACCCAAGGTGGGCTGGTGAAAGAACTTTAGGTTGCAATCTTTAACTCCACTGACCTGGGAGTAAGCACCATTGAACTCAGTAGGTCTTACTTCTGAGTAGACATGCTTAGGTTTGAACTGGTGTCATTTATGTCTCAGCTCTCAGCCTCACTATTAAATGATCTCCGCTCATTGACTTGCAAGAAATCACTAACATTAAAAGAGTCTTGGAACAGTATTTTCCAAGAATAGATTAAGTTTCAGGTCATGACCTAAGAATATTTACTTCTCTTGCCTTCTATGTCTCCAGCTTACATTTATTAATTCATTTGAACAGAGAAATACAGCTTTCTTCATTTCCTAAAATTATTTCTGTCAAATTAGCTGAACTCTTCCTTTTCCAACCCATCGTTCTTTATCTTCCTGTGAAATCTCATAAATGTCTACTAAAAAATGAGTTCCATGGGGCTTACTCCCAGGGAAATGTGTCTTCTTTGGTTCTATTTTTCTAGAAAAAGAGGTGCTGGAACTCACCATGAAAGCCTCCCCTGTTCTCTTCTAATGGTAATGGCACCCACCTGAGAGGTGCCAGAACTGAGGTCCAGCGAGTTCTGGTTGAAAAAGAAAAAGCCCTGCTCTTAATGATCCTTCTAGGAGACAGGGATCATTAATCCTTCCAAGAGGTAGGGATATTAGATGAAGCTGGGCAAAATCTAATCTTGCTTGCCACTGGTTTAAAATACTATGATGACAGAATAGCTAAGGATGGGATGAAATAGAGATTAACTGTTTTAAGAATGAATCAACCTAAAGAGGGTGACTCTAACTCATATTTCCTTTTATTATTGATGACAAAACCCCCTGTTTAAAGCTACTCTTTGCATTTGGAGGAAGTGCCCTGCCTTTCCAACTTTGGGGAACTCATGAGCTGTTCTTTCAACTGTACAGGTACATACTGATTGGCAATAGCAAGTGAGTGGTCCAGTTCTATAGTTGCTATTGGGCATGAGAGCAAGCTCTGTGCAGTTCTAGCAGAAAAGGCAACTATGTGGGTGGTTTCATGCACCAATGTGCAGAGGAGGGTTGACTCAGTACCTTGGAAAATGACATAGTCAGATTCTGAGCATAAACAACAGTTATCAAGTTCTGATTGTGGACTTTCTAGCAGTATCTATTAAAGGTATAATTCTGGCACAGTAGTTGTATCATCTAACTCAGATGAGCTGAGCTTATAAGATGGGGCCCAATATTCTATAACTTGAGGTGCTAGGAATGGAACCTTAGAATCTTTGGTATTATTATTATTATTATTATTATTATTATTATTATTATTATTATTACTACTACAACAATAATAAATTATTTATACCCCACCCATCTGGCTGGGTTTCCCCAGCCACTCTAGGCGGCTTCCCAAAAAATAATAAAATACAATAGTCTATTAAACATTAAAAGCTTCCCTAAACAGGGCTGCCTTCAGATGTCTTTAAAAAATCTGGTAGTTGTTTTTCTCTTTGCCATCTGGTGGGAGGGTGCTCCACAGGGTGGGTGCCACTACCGAGAAGACCCTCTGCCTGGTTCCCTGTAACTTGGCTTCTCGCAGTGAGGAAACTGGACCTCGGCGCTGGACCTCAGTGTCCGGGCAGAACGATGGGGGTATGCAAACCATATGATCTACCAATGAGCCATGGACCCTTTCAAAAATTCCCAGGCTTTCCCAGCTGTGCTACTTGAGATCCTTCAACCAGAGACCTCAGAAAATTAACCTGTAGTACTGAGCTGCTAGGGAGTTTAAAGAGAAGCAGATGTGATCTGAATGAGATGATTCTATCACTTTTCAACAGTAACAAGGGCTTTGGGCAGAGTATTACACCTACTGTATTAACACAGAGCATATACCAATAATGAGGTATATTGGATGCAGCATTCAGACTTTTCAATGAAAGCAAGGTTTAAGTGAAGTAACCATTTCCATCAGGACATATTTTCCACAGTAAGCTTGCTTACATGTTATGTTTGCAGTGCAGGTAATCAGGATTATCCCCAAGGAAATTTGGTAGCTTATACTGTTCTCTCCTTTCATTTCTAGTAGTTCATGATTAAAAGCCTCTCCTGCGCTGCGTGATCATTCATGGCTGTTTAGTGGTAGATGGGCTGCTTTTTGTAATATGTGAACAATTGGGGGCTGCGGTCACATATCATGGAACCAAAGCATTGAGAATAAGCCTTTTGCATTTTTCACAGTGTGTGCCACATTAGGTGCCTAATTTGATTTGGGACTTCTCGGTGCTGCTGTAGCGCATACTACAGCAAACATCATCATCACTTCGTGTTCAGCAGCTGGCAGCCTCACTGCAGAAAATGAAATCCTGAACACCCACACACCTGGTTTTAGAACATCTGTTTGTCTTGCAGCAAAGACTCAAAACGGATCTGCAACAAATTGCCCCTAATAGGCCCAAGTTAGTTGCAAAAGACTCAGAATCAGCAGAAGAAGGTGGGCAGGTGACCTACAAGCAGGGCTGGCCTACTTCTCTAATGCTTCCTAGCTGCCTTTAAATTAGGGCTGCAGTTAGCTTAATTGGCAAATTAATTAACTAAAATGTTAGTTGATTAATCAGCAAGGGCCCCCTGTAATAAGTCAGGCTGCTAATGAAGCAGAGACTTAACCTATTTTTGGGGCTATTTGGCTAGATTTCCTGTGACTGCTATACAGGCAATGAATAAAAGTTTATTAACATTGAATGGTAACTTTTGTTTACTGCAATATTGTGCTTCTTTTTTGTAATGTTAGTTATAATATGCAGATTTAATTAAATCAATTAATTGGTTAATTCATTTATCAGTTAAAAGGCACCAGATCAGTTATTTAAGTGGTTGATAGCTATAGCTGGCACTTTTATTATACACCTTTAAGCACGAGGCAAAAACATTCCTCCTTAATCAGGCCTTTGGCTGATGAATATCCTAAACCCTTTTAAATATGTTTGGGGGGAGGGTTATTGGTTTGGGAGGGTTGTTCTTGTTTTTATCATGTATTTTGTGTTGTATTTTTATGTTGTGAACCGCCCTGAAATCTAAGGATGAAGGGCAGTATACAAATTTAATAAATAATAGTAACAGTAATAATGTAAGCACTGCCCCTCAATGTAATCCTCTCTTTGAGGCATGTATTTGCAGTATAAAGTTGTAAAGTGTGAACATTTTGCTTATGCAGAAGGCAAATGGGTGCAAATCAACGTTTGCTTCAGAGTATATGAGAAGTAACTCGACAAATAGCAGGCTAGTTCTTGACGCTGCTTATTGAACAGGAGTAGAGGGGATCACCTCCAGAAATTAATACTCCTCTGAAACCAAAGCTATTTTCTTTCATGCCTCCTCCAAGGCTAGGGAGCTTATGGCATAAGTCCTCTTAAAACAACCTCAGGAACGCATTTTTGCATAGGTTGCCTAGCCTTGCAACTCAAGGTTCTATTTCAAGAGTACAACTTTCCATGCAAAAGTCAAAGCTCTGTGATATTCATGTCAACTTCACACGGGAGAGGCCTTCCCCCAGTTCCACAGGGACCTTCAGTTTTCTGAGGGTTCCCATCCACCTTAGTCTGCATATACCAAGTTCCAAATAAGGATATTAGAGAAAGAGGCAACGAGTCCTTACCTAATGTCTGCCCGGCGAGTACTCTCCCATTCTCCCCCAGGACAGCTGCCCGTGCGTGCCTCTCGTTTGAGTACTGTACAAATGCATAGCCCTTGTGAACAGAGCAGCCCACCACCCTGCCGTACTTAGAGAAGATGGTCTCTACGTCTGACTTCTTGACCACTGCTGTGTTGAGGTTCCCAATGAAGACTCTGGAGTTGATGGACTTGGGGTCATTCTTGTTTGTGATGTTACTCGTCTGCACTTTCAGTGACATCTTGACACCTGAGTAGGCAAGATATAGGGAGGGTCAGGAAGGCACCAGCATCCTAAAGGAAAAGAGCCTGGTGGCGCCAGGCAACGGTGGTCACATGGGATTAGAGCAAAATGATCCGTCAAAAGTATGCAGAGAACAAAGTGAACTGGTGACAACCAAAGCCTGTTTGTCAGGTGTTATTCATGCAGAAACTAAATCCTCACAAAGCCTGAGGAACAGAGGCCTTGTGGCACCTGAGACCTCAATCAAGCCTAATTTTAGGTTTATAGTATCCGGGCTCTGAATTGTGGAGGTTTTTTCCTTATTTAGGAAAGAGGTCCAATCAGTAGAGAGAACTATTCCCTTTCTTTGTGTCTTTACTACAGAATAACAAGAAATAGGTCACAACCACACCATGCATTTAATGCACATTGTTTTCCCCAAAGATTCCTGGAAATTGGAGTTTGTTAAGAGTACTGGGCATGAGAGGGAGTAAACTAGAGGTCCCAGGTTTCTTTGGGGGCAGCCATATGCTTTAAATATATTCAACTCAACTGGCACTCTAACAGAACCCAGTTGAAGGGCTCTTGCTAGTGCAAGGAGGGTTTACCCCCTCTCTTTGCCCCATGTGGTCACATGCCTCCCCCAGATCTAATCAGGAGAACCCTGAGAAGAGTGCATAGGAGAGGAGGGGGTGGGTCATTCCATCAAGCAAGCAGAAATTCTTGTGCTGGTGGAACAAGCAGAAAAATTGAATCCCTCTTGCAGTGTGGATGCGACCACAGTTACAGATTAGGGTTGCTGCATTACAACTTGGGGATCTTCTCTTTTGTTTTCAGGTCCACCAATGAAATGGGAGACAAAACAGTAATTGTTTCTCTTTCTCATTTGACTCCCCCCACTTTTATCCTTTTTTCCTTTCTCACCTGCTGAATAGCATCCTTGGAGTTATCAGGGCAAAAGAAGTCAAGAAAGGAGAGTAAATACAAGAATCTGAGGGAATTCATGACAGGTGATGCTACACAGTGCTTCGTATTTCCCACTATGGGAAAACGAAAGATCAAATCTCAATCCACTCCTCCCATCAGCACTGGCGTAATATGTTTTACTGCCCGGGGTAAAAAAAGACAAGATGGCAGCTCATCCCTACCCCACTCAGATAATAAATTCCATGTACAGAATCCAACCTGACTGGCACTTAAATTTTTACTTCATCACTGGTTGCCTCCGCTGTACCTCAGGGCAGGTATAGGACTATGTGGCCACACAGTTCTGTCATCCCCGACTTTGCTGGCCCTTCCCACTCCTCAGCATTTGCTGCCTGAGGCAGTTGCCTCACTCTGCCTCATAGTATGACCAGCCTTGTCCCTTTCTAATGGGTCTCTAAGACGCCATCTGTATTACACATTTAAAGCAGCATTGTCATGGCTTCCCTCAAAGAATCCTGGGAGCTGTAGTTTGTCAAGGCAGCTGAGAGTGGTTAGGGGACCCCTATTCACCTCATGCAGCTACTGTTCCCAGAATTCCCTGGGAAAAGGAATTGACAGTTAACCACAGATGGGGACTTAGTGGGAATTCCTTGCTTAGGTGCATGTACATAGAATTACTACTTCAGAAGGAATGCTACTAATAAATACTACTAAATAATAATACTCTTATGATAGAAAAGAGACAGTGGGATAGCTGTTTGGGTAAGATGGTGGATATTCTTGGGTGTCTGCCCAGACTGAACAGGAACACATCACAAAAAGAGAAGGATCTCTGAAATCTTATCTGAACCATCCCAGTTATAAGCAAAAGAATGGGCTATACTATGGGGCTTGCTTCATGCTTTCTTCACACACAAACATTTAAGAAGCTTTTACTGCACTCTGACACCTCCCCTGCTGTGATAGAGCCCCTCCTTGGAAGACTGAGATAGGGACTGGCCAACTGTATTCAAAGAGAATTAAAAAAACCCTTTCTCTCAAATGTCTCTTCTCCTTGAATCGTAACCCTCTTTGCTGAAAGTTGCCTCCCAGGGATGTGAGGAAGGGAGTGTTGAACAGCCCTCTGGCTTCTGACACTCCTCTCCCCACCAATTTCCACCTGGGGCCCTTCCTGATCCTGTGGGTCAAGGGGCAAGGCCTGCGTAACTTTCCACCACCTCCCACGGTGATGAACAGCACACCCTGAATACGCTTCTCTTTATACCACTTTGGTCTTCCTTCCTGAGCTGTTTGCAAGATTGGCTCGAGTAGCTGCGAGAGGCTGTTCTCTGGCAAAGACTCTTCCGCCTGCCAGTTCGATTGCACTGGGCTGCGACGAGGAGGACTGAGCCCCGTTTTCAATATGCAGAGCAGCGCTGGCCTTGGAATACCATGGGGCATGTCAAATTCACCTTTCCCACTCCTCTCATGCCTTCTGCATTATTCATGCCCCCCGGATCAATCTGAATAGATCTGAGCAACGCATATGCAATCCAGACAGAGCACGGAGCCAGACTTTATAGCTTTAGCTTTCCATTTTTCACTCCCACAATGCAATGTCAACACGGTCTGTGTCAGTGGGCTCAGCTCCCAGTAGGTAGTTCTTTAAAAAAATATCAAACATCAAATCTGAGCTGTGAGACAAGACAAAGCTATTCATCTCTCCTAGATACACCAGCTTTCTAGTTATCCTGGGCTGAAAACTTTCATAGACTGTGTATGCATCATGCACTTAAAGCACACCCTTCTGAAATAATTCTGGGAACTGTAGTTTGCTAAGGACCCTGGGAATTGTAGCTCTATGAAGGTTAAACCCCCCACAGAATTCTTGGGGTGTGTGTGCTTTAAATGTATGGTATATATGCAATCTTAGGTACAGTGAGGCAGGCTTGGCACATGGGGCAAGGAAGTGTACGGTTGTGCATGAACATGTGCAAGGGGCGCAAGCAACAGCAGTACGGTACTAGTAGTCCCCACCAATGTTGTTTTAAGCAAGGCTTTGGGAAAGGGGATCTGCAACGAGGCTGGGATATCTGACATGTCTTTAATATTTCATTAGCTGCTTTCCAAAGGAAATGTTGCTTTTGCTTGTTCTGAAATAAGGCTGCAATCCTCTACACACACAGGACCTCCTGAAACCAGAGGGGGCTTACTTCCAAGTAAATGTATACAGAATAGCACGGCACAACAATTTTTTGAAGAAGAAAAACACACCAAAGTTCTTTTTGGAGCACTTGGGATGATTGCAACAGCATTCCATGCTGTAGATTAACCATTAAGAACATAAGTAGAGCCCCGCTGGATGAGGCCAATGGCCCACTGAGCCCAGCATCTTGTTCTCACAGTGGCCAAGTGGATTGCTATGGAAAGGTTGCGAGCAGGGCTTGAGTGTATCAGCACTTTCCCCCTGTGCTGTTAATTATAAGAACTACTATTTAGTGCTCACTGGAAAGACAGATCCTGAAGCTGAGGCTCCAATACTTTGGCCACCTCATGAGAAGAGAAGACTCCCTGGAAAAGACCCTGATGATGGGAAAGATGGAGAGCACAAGGAGAAGGGGACGACAGAGGATGAGATGGTTGGACAGTGTTCTCAAAGCTACCAGCATGAGTTTGACCAAACTGCGAGAGGCAGTGGAAGACAGGAGTGCCTGGCGTGCTCTGGTCCATGGGGTCACGAAGAGTCGGACATGACTGAAAGACTAAACAACAACAACTATTTAACTTTAAGAATGGAGGTCTGAATTTGCTTTCCCCCCCTCCCCCCTCTTTTCCTTTTGTGTCATGTCTCTTAGATGGTGAGTCTGTAGGCAGGGACTGTCTTGCTTTATGAATGTCAGTGGTTCTGGGAGCCTTTTTGGCTGAAGAGCTGGGTAAACAAACAAACAAATATTGATCTAAAAGGCTCCCTAGAGACCAATGTCCATAATTTCCCTAGGCATATTGCTCTTTGCTCTTGCAGGGTCAACATTTGTACTTGGTTTCCTTTTTTAAAACAGAGAAAGTTTGTTCAACTTTATCTCAAACTCTTGCTTAGCCAAAAGAATGAATCATTGACTCTGACAAAGGGACGAGAGGTGGGGCAGCTTGCAAGCATTCTTGGAGGACATAGATGATCTGGAATAATAGAATAATAAAATCAGAATGGTGGAATTGGAAGGGACCACAAGAGTTATCTAGTCTAACCCCCTGCAATGAAGGAATCTTAGATCCATTCCAATCTGGGTTCAGGCCTGGCCATGGAAGAGTGTTGCCCTTGGTCACCCTAATGGATGATGTGGATAAGAAAACAACAACCCAAGCTTGAATCCTGACAAGATGGAGGCACTATTAGTGTGTAGCTCCCATGTTTGGCCAGTTGCCTACTCTAGATGGAGTTGCTGTCAGGAGTTCAGCCTACACTCAAGTAGGACCCTGGCAGAGACACTGGCATGTTCCCTCCCTCCTGGTCGATCATTCGGGAGCTTCAAAAGCTTTCTTCTGCCCGAACATCACAGCGACTGATGCCAACAGACATCGGCACACTTAGGGATCCGCAGAGTCTGCGCAGCTCATGTGTGATAGACCTCAGCAACTCAGCATTTTGGCTAATCTACTTTATTTACATATAAACGCACACAGAGCACTGCAACATGGCTCCCCCTCTCTCTAGCATCAGACAACAAAGAGAAAAAGAAGAAAGGACAATAGTCCCACTTCACGGAACACAGTAACACAAATATCCTGTATCCGTCACATCCCACTCTGTGGAGTCAAAACATATACCGTCATGTGATAGAATTCCTGCTCCATGATTGCAGTCATGGGATTTTTGTCTAACAGTTGCAGCCACCCTGAAGGAGCAGGTTTCACGGTTTTGGGGGTGCTTCTCGATCCAGCTCTGTCACTGTAGGCTCAAGTAGCCTCAGTGGCAAGAAGTGCCTTTTATCAATGCGGCTGGTTCAACAGCTAGGGCTGTTCCTGGGCCAGGAAAGCCTTGCCACAGTAGTTCGCTCACTGGTTACTTCAAGACTGGATTACTGCCATGCACTTTGTGTGGGGCTTCCCTCGTGCTTAATCTGGAAGCTGCAGCTAGTGCAGAATGCTGCAGCACAATTGCTGACAGGAGTGGGATCTTGTCGGCATACGACACCTGTGCTCAGAGATCGGCACGGGTTGCTGACCTGCTACTGGGCCAAGTTCAAGGTGTTACTATTAGTCTACAAAGCCTTAATGACTTGGGACCATTTTACTTTCATGATCACCTAACCCCACATGTGCCCACTCAAATGCTTTGATCGGCAGAACTGTCACTACTGGAGATGCCACATAACACCCGCCCCACATTTGTAAGGACTCAATTGTTTGGTGGGGCAGCAGCTGCCCTTTGGAACACCCTGCCTATTGATATCAAACAGGCACCTTCACGGCATAGCTGTCAACTTTTCCCTTTTCTTGCGAGGAATCCTATTCGGAAGAAGGGAATTTTCCTTTAAAAAAGGGGAACATTGACAGCTATGCTTCACTGTATTCTTTTTGGTGCCTGCTAAAAACATTCTTGTTTAGGTAAGCTTATCCAGATGCTTAGAATTGCTGGTGTGAATTTTAATCTGTTTTAGTATTTTAACTTTTTGTATGTTTTAAAGTATTGTGATTTTTTTTCTTGGTTTTATTTTTTTATCTTTTTTGTAAACTGCTTTGATTTTTTTACCATCAAGCGGTGTATAAATGTTTACGAAATAAATAAATAAATAAATAAATAAATAAATAAATAAATGAGCAAGTGAACGATCCGCACACCCTCTGCCCTTTTCTATTTTGAGCAGCTCCGGCATTGATTCCTTTCACAGCAGGCCTTCATCAGGTGCCATGTTTTGGCTTCCCGTCTGCATCTGAAAAGTGAGCTTATCACTGAATTTCAGCATCTGATATGTTTTCATTCTCTCTCATCATCCCTATTCTCATGACAAGCTGAAAGAGAAGAAAGGGAATGGAGTGAGTTATTTCTCACTCGGGGAGCTTGAGTTTTCATCAAGCTTTGACCTGATTGATTGCAAAAACCTTCCGGTCACTTGTTAAAAGCCCCAGTGAATGTGTGTTGCTTTCCATTCCACTCCCACCCCCAAATGAATTATAGTTTGTCCTGGCAAAAGCATTAGCTTGCTTCTCTGAAAAAGTGGCGAAGCAGTACTTCCAACTGCATAATCTAATATTGCACAATTAGGGAAGAGATTTGACCCACCCAGGGAGAGGTTCACTGTTGAGTCAAAACCACTGTAAGGCCACACCCTAAAAGACTTACATATAGTCTTGATCCAGCCAAAATGATGTGTTAATAATCACAATAATAATTAGTAATTTGGCTTATTAGCTGCTTACTACAAAAGAGTCACTAAGTGACATATGGAAAATTAAGGACACTTCTAGGCTGTTGCTAATTTGGGGAAGGATTCAGTTATGTACCTGCAAATTCAAGTTGTGCAGTTATAGTTGATTTGCAGCTCTTGCGAAACCAACCTGCTTCCCACAAAGACTGGACTTTTTGCAATAAGGAAAGTGATGTGAAAAGGCACAGGAAAATGTGGGATAACACTTGCACCATTTAACTTCCCTGTAAACAGAGCAAATGCTCAATAAATAGATAATGTTGCTTAAACAACTCCAGATGGATGCTCAGTAAATAGGTCATCTGATAGCGCCCCAAGAGCAAAAGGCGTAGCATAAAATCAAAAACAGTACATGACAATAAAGCCATTACAATGACCATAAACAGAAAAAACTATCTATTCAGTTCTATTCTAACTGCCTCTACTAGTGCTTTTTGTGGGATGTTACCACTATTCACAGAAATCCTTCTCCTTATCACCACTGACTCTACACCAAGCAGCTATTTAGTTGCCATCATGTAGCTTGAGAGATGCCCGTTTAATGTTCTTGCTGGTGTGAATTATAATTATAATTCACTGTGGTTGGAAAGGAGAGCAACAAATTCAAGTTTTAATAAGCGACTGGAAATAAATATACAGCTTCCACTGGGGGGGGGAGAGGGGGAGGCGGCATCGTGAGTCAGGACCTCTGTGGGCTTTTAAAAGGGTGACTAAAGAGTTAAAGAAAAATCATCTTGAACATGCGCTAAGTGTGCGTTAAGATCCTTGGGTTGCCTCGATGTCCCATTGCCAGCAGAGCTTCATTATGTGGCAATCGTGCTCCGGCGGCGCAGCGGCAGCGGGAGGCCCCATTAGCTAAAGCGGTGCTTTAGGTTAAGAACAGTTTCAGGTTAAGTACAGAGCTCCAGAACGAATTAAGTACTTAACCCGAGGTACCACTGTATATTGTGTTGTTGGTGGTGATGATAGTCTAAGGTTATTCATATTCAGTTTCAGTTAGCTCAGCGTCTGAGGTCTTGAGTTCAGATCCTGACATCTTCAGGTAGGGTGGGGAATAATTCCCTGTCTGAAACCTTGGAGAGTCTGTGATAGTCAGGTTTGACAATATTGAGCTAGATGATGTAGTTGGCTGCTTAGGCCAATCACTCAGACCACCCAAGTGGAGAAAAAGAGACATTAACTTGTAACAAATCTTGGTTGTAATCACAAAAATATTGCAATTTCAGTAAGTCAGAACCAGGGCTTATGATTCATATAGGAATTATGACCAGCTAATTTCAAAGTATGTGCCAACCGATTAGAATCTTGGGCAACATCACTAAGTGATGTTAAATCAGCTGCTTCTGTGTGCATTGCCTAGAATCCAGTGTCTTGTGCAGGTGATTGCAGGTTTCTGCTTGGCCAGTAGGTGCCGCTGTTAATTTGGGAACAAGCCTCTCCCTGGCTCTGCTGTTTAGGACTCTGATTTATTCTTCAAAGCTCTCCTAGCCCTGGAAATTACCGTAGCTGAGACTGGATCCTGGTGCCTTCCATTTGTTGTGGACTGCAGCTCCCATCAGCCCCGGCCAGTGTGGCCAAAGGTCAGGGGTGATGGGAGCTGTAGTCCAAAGCATCTGGAGGGCACCAGGTTGGGCTGAGATAGGAAAACAGAGAACGTCCACTGCTCCTCCTACCCTTTCCCTCCACGCTTGCTCTCACCTTCATCCACCCAGGTGTGCTGTGCAGCAAGAGAGTGCACATGACATGGACCACAGAGGGAATCTTATCCATGCCAACAGCAATTAGAATATTCAAGGTGTGGCAGCTCCCTTTAACGGTGTGTTGCTTACTTCCGGAAAAGGTAAGATGAGATATAAATGCAATAGACTTATTTTCACCAGCTGAATTGTAAACTGACTTGTCCCTAGCATGCTACCTATAAAATACCATTAAACCTGATCTCTCTGAACAGATAATAAACAGAAGAAGAACCACTGTGATCACAGTTGAAATGGAACTCGTTTTTTCTGCCTAAAGAGTTTATGGTGTTACTGGGGTATCTATTTAGAAGGCATTTTTTTAAAGAAATCAATTAATAGGTGCAATTAACTGATTAATGGATTGTTAACTAAAAATAGAGCTAGGATTAATCAGAGCTTGCCACCTGGGCTCTCTCACTACTTCAGCTGGGAACTTGCCAGCTCTGGGACTTACAGTTTCCCATTCTTTTCTCGTCTGCTTTGCCACCTGGCAGCAGCTGCTGGAGAGATCTCCCAGCTTTTAGTGGTGGGGCAGACAGATTAGCCTACCAGCCTCAGCCCTGATGGAGCAAAAAAGCAGAGGAAGTTCTATTCTAAACATGCCAAACAGCCATGTTCAGAAGCAGTATGCCAATGAATGCCAGATGCTGTGGGATGAAGATGCTTCCTTCTCTCCTTATGAACTTACTAGAGTTAGCTCTTTAAAACGGCTCATGAGAAAATTGAGGGTGGGGGCCTGAAGCCCATCTCCAGCTGAAGAGGGTCCCACAGGACGTGTGGGGTTTTGATTCCCCCTCTCAGTTTTCCCAGAAGTAACTCTTTAAAGCACCCACCTAGCAAAGCAACAGAGATCTTTCTTTGCCAAGGGGCTGCTTTGAAGAGCTGCCTCTGGGGAAATGGGATGGTGACAATGTTCAGTAAGATAAACAAAATGAAAGTGTGTACGTGTGTGTACAGTGGTACCTCTGCTTACATATGCTTCAGGTTACAGACTCCGCTAACCCAGAAATAGTGCTTCAGGTTAAGAACTTTGCTTCAGGATGAGAACAGAAATCGTGCTCCGGCGGTGCAGCGGCAGCAGGAGGCCCCATTAGCTAAAGTGGTGCTTCAGGTTAAGAACAGTTTCAGGTTAAGAACGGACCTCCGGAACGAATTAAGTACTTAACCTGAGGTACCACTGTATTTCCATATATCCCTCCTTCCCTCACTTTGAGTTCTTCATGCCTACCTTTTGGCCAGCAGAGCACTTGATACAGGATAGTGACATCCCTCCAACTTGCAGGACTTGCCAAGTTAGTTCGGAAGACCTGAGATTAGCTGATATAGCAGAGGAGATCATGAGCTGCATGCTCAAGTTTGCCAACAATGTGAACCAGATTCGTCTTGAGCCACCTGCTATGCATGTGAAATCTGCCACGCACATAAAAATCGCATCGCATTGCACTGCGCTGGTCCTTGGCCAACAATGTAAACTGGAGTCATCTTGAGCCACCTGCTGTGCGTGTGAAATCTGCCATGCACATAAAAGTTGCATTGCATTGGGTTGGCCAACAATGTGACCTGGAGCTGTCTTGAGCCACCTGTTATGTTTGTGAGATTTGGTTCACACAGAGAGATGTTGTATCGCATTGCACCACCATTTGCTGGAATAGGCACCTATCAGGTATGTATCTAACATAGAATCATAGAATTGTAGAGTTGGAAGGAAGGGTCCCCATGGTCATCTAGTTCAACCCCCTGCAATACAGGAATAACATGTGTCTGATTAGCATCCTTTTGACTAGACATTTCAGAGTAAAGGCCCTTCAGAAATGCCCTTTAAGTTCTTGTTAGGAGCCTTTTATACTGGCTTGTTTTAACTCATTATCTGCTCAGATAATGCCTTCTTATCCTTACTGCTCCAGGCTATTCTCAAAGATTCAGACGTGGATTCCCAACTTTATCATTAAGCCTGACAGGAGCAGGTAGGGAGAAAACAATAGCAACCCCCCACTCCTCTGAATATCTTAACATATTAAAGTAAAAGTTCTGCTTCACACCTTATGCTATGGTTCCAAAGAACATAAATGCCAGAATCTCAAGTGCTGTCTTAAGAAAGCATCGATCTGGTATTAGTCTAAATGCTTCTCAAATGGACCCTGAGCAATTAAATTCACAAAAGCTCATATCTCTGATCAGCTGGTTCTGCCTGTAAATAATATCATGACTGCCAGTGTGTCGAGCTACAGTTTGGAAATGTGGGTAAACTGGCAACCAAGGCATTGGAACTAATGCATAGCAAGAAGCAGACTAAGTGCCTGAAGAATTCAGGCAAAACTGGAATGGGGTGACAGATTTGGGTGGCAGCCACTGGAGCTCAAACAGGCATTCATGACGGGCTTAACTAAGCATGTGAGAAAGGGAGAGCATGCGTGAATATGCTAGCTCTCCCTCGCCCTTCTAACCACCCTTCTCATGTTCAAGAATGACTATGTGAAGCCTCCCATAAGAACCTAAGAAGAGCCTGCTGGATCAGGCCAGTGGCCCATCTAGTTTAGCATCCTGTTCTTGCAGTGCTCAACTGTGTCAGGAGCTCGTCCTACTCTAGAGTAGGACCCTGGTGGAGACACATGCCTGACTGGCATGTTCTCTCCCTCCTGGTCGTTCGTTCAGGAGCTTCAAAAGCTTCCTTCAGCTCGAACATCACAGCAATCGATGCCAACCGACACCGGCACGCTTAGGGATCCGCAGAGTGTTCGCAGTTTGCATAACAGACCTCAGCAACTCAGCATTTTGGCTAATCTACTTTATTTACATATAAACACACACGGAGCACTGCAACATGGCTCCCTCTCTCTCTAGCTTCAGACAGCAAAGAGAAAGAACAAAGGACAATAGACCCACTTCACAGAACACAGTAACACAAACATCCTGTCTCCGTCACTTCCCACTCTGTGGAGTCAAAACATACACTGTCATGAGAAAGAGAACAATCCCATGACAGCAATCACGGAGCAGGAATTCTAACAAACTGGATGTCTATGGGGAATCTGCAAGCAGGACCTGAGCACTCTCTCCATGGGGGATTCCCAGCAAATGGCATTCAGAGGCATTTGGAACCCTGATTTTCCAGGGTTCTAAAACATGCAGGGACCATCACCAAGTGCAGTTGCCCTTGAACGTGCAGAAGACGCTGAGGATGGGAACATGGAGTCAGAGCTAGCAAGCTCATGCACAGTTCCTGCTCTATGCATGCTTAGTTAAAGCCACTGCTTGGCTCAGATGTTGTTTTTTTAAAAATAAAAGGATTAGGCAAAAGGATATGTTTATGAATGACTATTACTCATGATAAGCCACATGTAAGCCAGATGTTTTAGGTTATGCAGTCCATTCCACTGCTCAGTTCAGGAAGTCCCATGTTAGACTTCATGCGAGAGAGGTAATTGTCCAGACATTTTTTCTAATGTTCAACCAAAATCTTCCTGCCTGTAACTTAAGCCCATTAGATATTGTCCTGCCATTTGGAGCAGGAGGGAAGAAGCCTTTGTTCCTGTGGCAGCTCTTCATACCTTTGAAGAGAGCTATGGAATTACTGAGACTAGATCAACAGACTCTTGGTCTAGCCTACTGGCCCCTCAAATGATGCACTAATGCATGCTCACCATTCTCAGGCTGCTGGAACTTTCCCATCATCTGAAGCTAGAACTTTTTTTTTTTTACCAGACCAGATACATTGGGCTGGTAATGTTGTATTCTGTGCCCCTGATCTGTTGTGCATTCATCTAGGAAGTGTTTTTCTAAGCAGAGCAATAAGATTTTGTCTTTGTGATCTTGCAATATGATCCACTGGAGCCTCAGTTTATGCAGTTGCCAAACTACAAAAACCATGGTGCAGTGCAAAATGAGCAAGAATGTTCATGCAGAAAAGCATCTGAGGCCAGTAACTTGAAACAAGCAATTGGCAGTACCAAACACATGTCAGAAATGCAATCGAGCTGAAATGTAAAAGGGCAGATGAAATGGGAAATGGATTTAACAATGGAATTCTTCCTGGAGTTTTCCACAGATCTCCATTTTGGAAAGAGAAACCTAGGCAAAAAAAAAACCCCAACCACAAACTATTATGTTTTATGGTTTCTTTCTTTTTTTAAATGGTGACTTTTATAGATTAGTCAATCAGTCATTAGGGGGAAAAGTCCTCCCCTCTTGGAACATTTCACAATGTTTTTAAATGAAAAATAGGCTGTAATAATTTCACACTACTTAAGAGACCCCTTTCTTTTGACAAGTAAAAAAAAATACATTAAGCCATCTTGTATTAATATTTCATGCTCTGCATAATTGCATTGTAGCAATGAGAGTATTACACACTGTATGCAGATTAACTCCAACATCGTATCAGCCACACTGACTTATTATTCCTTTCACAGGGAAACAAATGAAGTTCTTCTGAACATCTTGAAACTGCGTAACAGAACCCTTTTCTCTCTGGTATGTTGTGTACAGTCAGAGAAGGTCTGCTGTGAGCAAGACAATTGGACACAAACTTCTCTCCACACCTCTAGTATGAAAGTTAATGTCTGTCATTGTCTGTACTTGCCATATTGGGTGCTATTCCATGGAAAATTCTCCTCCTCACATGCTAACAAACTTGGAGATTTATGAAATATCATAGCTCAGTGCAATGATCCTTCTCTGACGCTTTTGCCAGAGTGGAACCTTTTCTTTTTTTTTTTTTTGCCTAAGGTAAACATCCCTTTACACGTTTTAAATACAATGCTCCCAGTATGTTTCCGAGCACATTTCAAAGTGTTGATGCTGACCTTGGCCCAGTATACCTGAAGGAGTGTCTCCACCCCCATCGTTCAGCCCGGACACTGAGGTCCAGCACTGAGGGCTTTCTGGTGGTTCCCTCCCTGTGAGAAGTGAGGTTACAATGAACCAGGCAGAGGACCTTCTCAGTAGTGGTGCCCACCGCCCTCCCATCAGATGTCAAGGAAATAAACAACTATTTTACTTTTAGAAGACATCTGAAAGCAGCCCTGTTTAGGGAACTTTTTAATGTTTGACATTTTATTGTGCTTTTAATATTTTGTTGGGAGCTACCAAGAGTGGCTGGGGAAACCCAACCGATGGGCGGGGTATAAATAATAAATTATTATTATTACAACATTTATTTAATGCATTTGGACACAGCATTTTATGTAAATTAAACTTACAACTTTAACAGGTGGGGCAGAACCGGATTTGCCCTAATGGATTTGCCTCCACTGGCTGCCCCTCACTATAGGATTCCAGATCCATGATTGTGATTTGAAGCAGGGAAATGATGTCAAACCTCTGATATGGAAATATGTGTGTCATATAGAGTTAGCCCTTTAGGATGCTGATTTCTGAACCACATAATGGTGCCCAGAGGGGTAGAGAAGACAGAGGGGTAAGGCCTGGGACAGTGAAAGGGATATGAACATACCCTTCTTCTTCTTCCCTGAGGCCATCTATGAATGCTGCTTCCTTGTAAAATGCTTGCTTCTTGCTTCATGGGCTCCCTTCCAAGTTTTACTGAGCTGGACCTGAAGCCAATACTTCTGTGCATATAATCTCCATCTTTCCCAAACTACAAAACAATAGATTCCTTTAGGAGCCACTTTGGGCATGGGCATGTTCAAGGTAGGGAAATGTTAACATTTCCAGTGGTAATTAAGGAAATTTAAGTGTAATTAATTATGCTGAACGAGGGAGAAGTTTCTGTTGAGAACACCTGCACCATATTTAATCATTTGAATGAGTGTTTTTGTAGATTTCTTTAGTGCTGATATAAAAAAAACCCTCACCACACAGCACTCCACCTGGAGAACTCAGAAACTTTAATGTCTTTTTAATTGCCCGCTTGTTAACATGTATGCCGACATGTTGTTTAACATTGGTACAAGTGTTGTGAAATACGGTAGGTTCCGCAAATGCTGTTTCCACATAAGCAGTGTGGGGTTAGATCAAACTCTCAGAGTGATGCTGGGATAGACCTGGTATAAATCATCAGCAGCCAGTTGGTTTATTCTGGATTTATACCAGCAGAATAAAAAGCAGATGCTCCTCTCTATAGGAGGAAAGTATTTGTGAGGATGAGACACATTTATCACAACAGTTTGGGAAGTGGGC
Source organism: Podarcis melisellensis (assembly GCF_964234715.1). NCBI lineage: Eukaryota > Metazoa > Chordata > Lepidosauria > Squamata > Lacertidae > Podarcis > Podarcis melisellensis. The sequence continues at coordinate 28,231,784 of NC_138538.1, forward strand.
TGACGTCCCATTCCTAATACTTGTCAGGCCAGCAAACATTTCCCTACAATGGGAACATGCCATCTACGGTGCCAACACCTTGTCTCAAAGTAGAATAGGTTTTCCCAGAAAAGCTTGTACTTGCATGAGGAATGTGTAGTTATTATGTAGTTGCTGAGCATAAACCAGACAACAGCCCTCGCAGGAACATGTGTGAACATAGGAAGCTGCCTTATACTGAATCTGTTTATTGAGCATTCATCCTGATTTGTTTGCAGGGAGATTAGATGACATTGGCTGTTTAATGAGCATTCATCCTGGTTTGTTTGCAGGAAGGCTGGATAACGTTGCTGTCAAAGCAATTGCTCTCCCACATTCCAGTCTGTTTCCCTATGACTTTCCTTAGTCAGATCTTTTGGAGAAGCGGATCTGTATATGCAACCTGTATATGCCATTGAATCTCACCACAAAATAGCAACAGTCTAGAAGTGTCCTGAGTCATACCAAGTGGTCCATCTAGCTCTGTATAGCAGTAAGTAGCTCTCTGGGGCTTCAGAAAGGAGTCTCTCACAGCCCTTTCTGGGGATTATAGGGACTGAAGCCTAGGGTCTTCTGCATGCCAGGGAGAAGCCATACCACTGAGGTACAGTCCTGTTCTCCCTTTCAGTTTGCCCCTCAGCAAATGGTACTCAGTGACAGACTCAGTGGTGCATTTAGCTGGGTGGCCACCTTCACATTGCCAAAAAATCATCTATACATTTCTCAGTCTGTTGCCTAGGGACTAAGGAGAAGGAAAACTCTGATCCTAAATCTCCAATGCCTTGCATAAATACCCATTCATGAGAAAGGCCTTGGGAGTAAGCTCTGAGGAAAAAGCCATATTCACTGTCTTATGGGCCATCTTTGGGAGAAGAAAAGGCTGAGGAGCAAACCATACACAAATCTGGAGTGGTGTCCCTAAGGCGGTTGGATGGTGCCTTGTATGTCTCCTTCTGGCAACTCCTGCAGCCAAGCTGGTGACAAACGTATGGCTCTGTTTCCCTTTGGACCACATCAGTGAGGCTGAGATAGGGGTCTTGTTGTCGGGCAGCCCAGGATCTCCATACACATTGCCCAGGCTTGTGCCCCAGAGAGGTGACTTTGATGCTGCGAATGCAGCAAAAAATAAAATAACATAAATCTGCAGCCACAGCAGGCAATGTGATTCCCCAGTGGTTTGACTTCACCCCTGGAGGAGCACTCCATTGTCTCTTGAGAAAGAGGGATGCCAACAATACCCTAGGGGCTAAGTGTTGATGTGCAGCTTCAGGAGTTCATGCTTTTTGTTCTGATGGTTCTTTATAATCAAACTGGTCTTTATAATACGACACATTTCAGTGTAGGAAGACATACTTCAAATGGTCTTACAGTGCCCCACCCGCAGATGGCAAAGTGTATTATTTCACTTACTTTAAAATGTAGTGAGCCAGCCCTGTTGCATTGGGGGGGGGGGTCTTTCTGCTCATTCTGCTAATAGGGACCCTGCACCTCTGCCCCAAAGCCCGGTCCTAGTGGCACCTCTGGACAAAAAGCTATCACAGCTAAGGACAATTGATAATCCCTATAATCCACCTCAAATCTGTCTAGTCCTCTTTTAAATCTATCTGATCCTGTGGCCATCATTACATCTTGCAGCAGAAAACACCATGAAGTTATCATCCTCTGTGAAGAAGTACTTGCTTTCGTCTTTCCTGAATCTGTTGCCAATCAATTTCATGGGGCGAATGGAACTTGAGCTCTTGTATTATGAGAGAGGAAGAAAAGTCTCTCTCTATTCACTTTCTCCACATCATCCAAAGTGTCAAAAAACCTCTATAATGTCCCTTCTCTTTCCCCCTCCCCCAGGAAAAGACTCCTGGCTTTCCTCAAAGAAAAAATGCCCAACTGCTTGGTCATTTTGGGTGCCCTTTTCTGCATCTTTCCCAGCTCTAGCATATCCTGTCTATCTAGCATATCAGCTGATTGGCAGGTCTCGTGAAGTCCAAACACTCCCCAGGAACAATGTGGAGTGGTTGCAGAGGGCTGTGCAAGGGGCTCCACACAACCCAACAATTAGCTGATTATCAGGTCTTGCAAAGCCTGCTGCAAAATATTCCAGAAGAACCAACAATCATCTGATCATTGGGTCTTCTTATCCCTTTTGGTATGCTATGCCCTTTCAGCTGAGCCATACCTCATATCACAGGGATGTGGCTTGGATGAATGCTCATCATCATACAACTTACCTGCAAACTTGAATGTGTCGTTGTTGTTGCTATTTCTATTAATCACTTCCCATGAGTCATCCCAAAGTGATTTGCAATATCTAATCTAACCTCTGTATAAGTGGTTTTCAAGGATATCACCATAGTCCAATTGAAATGCATATAGGAGGACCATGACCAAGTCTGCCTGTAACAGGAAGAGGCAAAACCTTTTGTAGCCTTTCCTAATCTGTGCTGTACAGCCTACCTGTATCCCTAGAATAGTTTATTTAAAAGCCAGCCAAACTCCCAAGCATCCTTCAGCATCTCCCAAGAGATGATAAAAGATTGAGGGTGTACACTAATTAAGGAGCACTGCTCACCTTTACTTAAAGTTGGAAACCATAGCACATGAAGCTATGAAAAAACAGGTGGGAAAAGACTGCAGCTTAGTGGTAGAGCATCTACTTTGTGTGCAAAGGGTCCCAGATTCAATCCCTAGCATCTTCACATAAGGCTGGGAAACAGAACCTCTCTAAAACCCCGGAAAGCTGGTACCAGTCAATGTAAGCAAAATGAAAGCAAAAACATGAGATTCATTAAGCTTTTGCATCTTTGTTAAGGTCAATGAGCTCTAAGATCACTTTCGTCTTGTGCAGGATGGAGAGCAGTGCCATCAGTTGCCTTATTTTCCCCACCCAGAAGGAATCTGTGATCATTCCAACCATGCACAGATTTCAGCTGTTCAGTCTTTGACACAGACCCTCTCCATCAGGGATGGGGACCCTGTGGTTCTCAAGATGTTGCTGGATTACCAACTCCCATCAACCCCAGCCAGCATGGCCAAAGGTCAGGGATGATGTGAGTCACTATAATCCAAGAACATCTGGAAGGCCGCAGGTTTCCCTACCCCTGCTCTGAAGCTAGTACAGAGGTAGTTGACCTCTGGACAGCACCACTTCAGATAGTTGTGGGGGTGGAGACTCCCATTTCAAAAGTTCCCTCCACTTACACTAAACACACACACCTAGGAAAAGGTCTTGGTTTACTTCTTCTTTCTGATGTGCTAGTTGTTCACATCCAATTAATTTTTTAACATTAATATGTTTTTAAATAAAGAAAACCACCCCTTCTGACTGCACTGTGAAGTGGCACAATCTAGAACTTCACCAGCTCTAGCTACCACCTCAGTCTGCACAACTTCCTTAAAAAAATTGGGGGGATCACTGCTGTTGCTTGATACCATGTTGGAATCTTTTACAGTTATTGATGTTCTTCTCACTGATGGCCTAAGGCCAGCACTGGCTTCCTTGATAAGCTATTTTTCCTTCCTGGCATTAAGTGTTTTGCTTCACCGATTAGCTATTTAATTGAGAGCCAGGTGTCTTAAAGCTCCCAGAGGCCACAGTCTTAGTGATGAACTGTCAGAGAAGAAGACAAGAAACCCGACTTCTCTCTCTTTGCGGAAGCCTCTCATTATTTCAGTGCATAGACAACACACGGTGCAGCCGTTACTTCGTTCTTATCATGGTTGTTCACAAATGGGAAACATGATTTTTCATCCTGTACCCGAGCTCGACACGGTAATGAGTTTTAAACAATTCAGGTAATTAATTGACCAAAAAGAATGTGCAAGGTCTAGAACATGGAGTCACTACATTCATTCTTTCCGTAGATCCTGTTCCAAACAGACACTGTACTACTGAAAGGGAAAACTAGGGCTAGGCATTTCAAGATGGCCCCTAGAATCTAGAATAGAAGAAGTATCAATTGACTTTGAAGAAGGCTATCCATGGAGACAAGCAAAAGTCATAAGGAGCTGAGTAATCTAGCAATTTCCAAGGAGCACATTGTGAACAGCAGGACACCCTGAAACATGACAAGTGCTAAATAAAGAAGCACACATGTTCAGAGTGCGTTTTCCTTATCATTGTATTGCCGTAATAAGTTCCTGAACACTTAAAATTACTGTGAAAGACATCCAGGTCAGTAGCAGCAGGTGACAGAGGGAGCAGGGCAGGAAACGGCATTCACCTAATGACAGATGAGTTGGTCGTGTTGCTGCTGCTTACCAAGATGTGGAGGGCTGAGGCAGTGGCAAGGTCAGTGTGGTGCAAACACATTGGTGGAGCCAATTTGGTGCTCATGACAGTGTGTTTGCACCACACTGGCCTTGCCACCCCTTCACTCCTTCCCCTATACCTCCTCATGAGCAGGAGCAATGTGATCAGTCAGAGGTCAGGTGAGTGCCCCTCCCCCCACTGTCTGATACTGCAGACCAGGGCACCTTGCAGAATAAAACATGGAACATCCCTCCCTATAGCTCCAGGTATAGGGTGGTATATAAATTCAATAACAATAACAATAAAAAATTAGAGGGATAGGATCAGCTCACTGCATTCACATGTGGACACCCAGCCAGTCAACTACAGAGCTGCAAAAGTATTTTTATATCTTTATATGTTGAATGCCTTTGGAGGAGTAGGAGGCTGTCATGACTCCTGTGTTCCACATGTTTAGTTGAAGGTCATGGTGTTTCAAACTATGATTTAAATCACATTCATTTAAATCCACTCACCCAAATATTGTCAGGTGTTCATGATAATCTAATGTAATCTATCACCTACCTACCTACCTAAAATATCTGGTGTCTATTGAGACTGGTGGGGTGGAAGACAGGTGCAGCTGGAATCAACAATAGGCAAAATTATCTAATTTTACTTTTGCGCCCATCCTTCCCCCTCCTCAATTTTCATATGTTGTCTGGGGCCAATGACCATGTTGGCTAGGGCACTTGGAAGTTGTAGTCCGAAAAATGTGGAGAGCAGCAACTTGGGAAAGGCTTCTTTAAAGAGAGACTCAAGGAGAATTGTAAAGAAATTCTCAAATAGCCATGGGGGTGGGGTGTCACAAGATATTTTGTTAACAGCAACAGCAAAGTTTGCAGACTCTTCAATAACTTCTTAGTTCCCATCAGTTCTCTTCTGGAATGCTTGAAGTTTTGGTATCTCTCCCCCAAGATGGACAGGCAGCCTTTTGGCTCCTGTGCGTTTCAATAACTTCAGTGAACTAGCATTGCTGAATTGTGTGAAATAGCCCTTTGCTCAGCTGGGAATTTGGTTCTGACTTCTGATACATGAGCTGCTTGGGGAGAAAATTGCTAGAAGACTAGAATGTTATTTAAAAATGAAGAAAGAAAGATGTAAGCCTCACTCAACTAATCTTATGAAACTGGTGTTGCCTTCTGGGGAACAGACCTAGAAATCATTGTATCAATGTTTAAGATTAAGGGAGGGGTGATTTCCAGTATAGAGCTGTTATTTTTCCTGTGCTCCTTGTGAAAGTACTGTAGTCCAACTCCAGAGCTTGATCAGCCAAATCAGAATCTCCTCCCTAATGGCCCAATCTTCCATTTCGAAATTAAGATTCTGTCCATTTCATTTGATCTAGATCTGCATCTATTTCCTAGGTGTCCTGGGGCATTAGTCTTATTTTCTAATGTTCTACATTATAAAAAAGAAACAACCCCTTTTTTAAAAATCAGACAACATATTTAAAAGGAAAAAGGGGAAATGGAGGAAATGTTCATCTGTTTGGCGTTTTGCTTTGTTTCCTGCCTTTATAGCTCAGCTTTCTTTAAAATATTGAAGGTAGCCAGCAGAAAAAGTAAAATAATATACAGAAATAAATAAATAAATAAATAAATAAAAAGTGAAGCCAACAAATAAACAATATTTGGGAGTGAGGGATGGGGCATGGGGAGGATTAAGAGACTAAGGAATCTCGCTAAACAACCTCTCCAAGGGATTATGGATAAAAGTAAATCCTGTTTGCTCCCTTTCACAGATAGAGGCCCTGGACTTATTTGTCTGCAATTTGACAGGTTTAACCAACTCCTGTACCTGCAAATTTCTTCCACTTTGGCCCCAAGGGGGAAAAGTTAGAACCATTTTGAGATTATTGTGAATTGAGGGGACACAGTGCTTTGTTTTATACAGGATGGCTCAGAACCCAAAATGTAGACTGACATGCAGAGAGCACAGAGCAGCTCAGAAACTTGTTGGATTTTTAAAAAATGTAACAGGTAAATACAAGGCAAATCTTGGGACCCATGCACATCTCTAGTATGTATGCCATCTTGAGTTCCTTGGTAAAATATCTCACAATCGTGGTGGAATATCAAATAAAGGCTTATGCTGATACTGACAAAACCTTTAGTGATACAGCAAATTTTCTACCTGATATTTCAAGCACTCAAGTCAGGGAAGGTATCAAACATCTTCAAACATCTGTGTCAGAAATACCCAGATGATCTACTAGTAGGTTTGAATTGGTTTTGTTGAATTCACATCCTTCACAGATACTGAGAAAATACAATCTGTTGAGAGATCTGATCTGTTTCTGACCTGATTCTACAATGCACCCCGCCCCCCATAACAGCCACCACAGAAGCCCAACAGTTTGAATACCATCAAATTGAATTTGGCCCTAAGATTGCAAAATGCTCTTGAGGTTTCAAATACAGTCCTGACCCTCTAACCCAGCCTTTCTCAACCTGTGGGTCCCCAGATGTTGTTGAACTACAACTCCCATCACCCCTAGCTAGCAAGGCCAGAGCTCAGGGATGATGGGAGTTGTAGTCCAACAACATCTGGGGACCCACAGGTTGAGAACCACTGCTCTAACCTCTCCATCCCTACAGAAGCACGTGGTGTCAGTCCAAGCCTCTGAATATTGCTTATCCTCTCTCTGTGCTCAGGGCACACAAATACAGAACCCACACTGATAATTTCCTTACAGATACTTTTGACAATTTAGGACATTCCCCCCAAATATGCTGTTTTACATTTCACTTTCAAAATAGGTAAAGGGACTCCTGACCATTAGGTCCAGTCGTGGCTGATTCTGGGGTTGCGGTGCTCATCTCGCTTTATTGGCCGAGGGAGCTGGCCACCATGACTAAGCTGCTTCTGGCAAACCAGAGCAGCGCACGGAAATGCTGTTTACCTTCCAACTGGAGCGGAACCTATTTATCTACTTGCACATTGACGTGCTTTTGAACTGCTAGGTGGGCAGGAGCAGGGACCGAGCAACGGGAGCTCACCCCGTCCCAGGGATTCGAACCGCCAACCTTCTGATCGGCAAGTCCTAGGCTCTGTGGTTTAACCCACAGTACCACCCGCGTCCCTCCACTTGCAAAATAAACATGTCTTAAATTTTCTCTAACAATTATTGATCAGGTCTGATGAGTTCTTACTGGAAGTGGCGGGGATGTTGCTTTACTTACGGTGGCTGCATGGTTTCATGCTGGTGATTAAACATCACCAACCAAGAAAGGGACTAGCAGATGACATAATTCAAGAGCTTCCAGTGATCCATTAGGGTGGAAATGGGTAAGCAGCGGAATCTCTACCAAGGGTGTTTGGCAGGAGATGGGCTTTCCCCTCCCAGAGTGGGTTTGGGAGGAGAGGAAACTGAAGTCCTGTCATATCAGTGGAGCTCTGCTGGCGCAGCATTAGCTGAAACCTAATTAACTGATTGATAATTAATTAATTAATTAACAATCATAGTGATGCTTATGTTATTAGCAGTGTTGTTGTTATCAACAGTGTGAATGATTATTTTTTTTATTTTTAAATGCAGAGGGTGGCAAAAAGTTCTAGTTCCAGCTAGCTCATGGCAGTATCTGGCATCTTCATCAGAGGCCACTGGGGTAGTGTTGCTACCTCTTCACCTGACCTCAAGCCTCTCTGGTAGGGCAGACCTCAGGGTGGCCAAAAGCCCAAGTCAGCTCACAGTGATTTCCAGCAGACCTGAAAGGCATGCATCCCTAACATGCAATACAATGTGTTGTGACGGTGCTATTGGTGAGTGGATGGTTTTAGCGCTACATCTGATAGGAGCCAAAAATGAGATCCCCAAAGCCAATATTAAGTACTCTAAATGAGCACTCATGTTCGACAATTGGTCCACACAAACCTTTTGTAGGTCCTTGAATGCTACTGTCTTTTGAGTTCCTTATTAAAATTCTTTTCATTTATTTCTCTTTTCTTAAACAAAGAATAGGAGAGGCAGAGACACAGAGAGTGGGCACACTTCATGCTCTGCAGATAAATGTAACAAGTAGATTTTTCTATAGTTTCTACTCCTAATCGCCTTGGAAATCTCTCATGTAGGCTAACATGCTTTTTGACAGAAGCAAAATAAATTTTAAAGGTCAATTGAATCAGATAAGCCCCTGTTGGCAGCACTTGCGTACTCAGAATTTTATGGCTAACATTTAGCTTATGCTAGCAAAGGAGAGAAGGGTGGTTCTTTGGAGGAAGGAGAGTCGCTGAAGGAAAGTGGTCAAAGTAAAGAACAATTAAAACCAGAATGTCATATATAGTCCCTCTGGTGCGACAGATGATTACCTGCTGGGCAGTGGACAATGCTACAGGCATTAATCTCATTAAAAACCTTGCTGTGGTGGTTTGGATCCAGCTCATTAGAGGCATCATTAATGGCTTGCCATGACTAATTTCTCTGGAAGTACTCTGCAATTCTTTATCAGTCACTTCCTAATAGGCAAACATTAGGCTCCCCCACCCATCTTCATCTTGCTCTCCTATGGACCTCATGAGATAGCATCTGATCACAACCTATCGACTAGATTTTAGTTAATGAATGAATGCACCAGGAGCTATAAAGCTGTGTTAACAGCGAGTGATTTGTTTAAGAGCAAACAGAAACTGCAAAGAAGTGAACTTCTTGCATAAATGGCACAGCAACTTTCTTTCAATGGATATAGCCCCATTGGAAAATAGATGTTCCACTCAGAGAACTGGAGGCGAAGAAGAAGAAGAAGAGGAGGAGGAGTTTGGATTTGAAATCCTGCATTATCACTACCCAAAGGAGTCTCAAAGCGGCTAACATTCTCTTTTCCCTTCCTCCCCCACAACAAACACTCTGTGAGGTGAGTGAGGCTGAGAGGCTTCAGAGAAGTGTGACTGGCCCAAGGTCACCCAGCAGCTGCATGTGGAGGAGCGGAGACGCGAACCCGGTTCACCAGATTATGAGTCTACCGCTCTTAACCACTACACAGCACTGGCTCTTTAGGTGTGCATATTTGACAAAGGGATAGACAAATCAGAACAACTGGTAGCCATCTGCACTGGGTGAAGAGTGATACCTGCCCTGTGATACCTCGAAGAAATATCCTGTTTAAGACCAAAATTGCTATCTTCAGGAGTGAGAAATGTTTTTGCACAACTAACACAGAAATGATTGCTAAACAGCCACTACATTCACCTATATTTCCGTTAAGTGGCTTTTGCATTGTGTGTGAACTCAAGCATAATGTGGAAAGTAACAGCTAGGGAAATGTCAGGGAAATGAAAAAATACTGCTGAGTGAATTCAACAGAAGAGATGCGTCTTTTAAATGTGCTTCAAATGAATGGTGCGTACACGCAGCCTAAGTTTTATCCGGCAAAGTATTGAATGTGTTCAAATGCAGTTGCTTGCGTTCCACAGATTTTCAAGGCGATGTGAGAACCCTGTGTTTACATTTGAAACCGTCGTGTGCACATGATTCCCTTGCATATGCTTTCCTCTGCATCCTTAAAAAATAAATAAAAATTGAATGCTGCCCCAACACACTGTAATTTCTGGCTTTAAAACAGGATCCTGATTTATAAGAGCAGCAATGCAACCTCCTCTAAATGCCCACTTAAAAAGAAAAGATGTTCTCTGAATGCCCACTTAACCGGAAAAGGACCCAGATATTAGCTCCCTGCTTCTGAAGTTTGGTCTTTCAACTTTGTTTTTAAAGGACAGTTTCCAACCCACTGAAGTGGAAGAATCCAGCTGTAGTTAAAAGTCCATAAAGAAGTGACTTCCCATGAGAGCTGGCTGAAGCACTGTGACACTGACATGCTCTGCCGTCCAAGCACAGGGGATGTGATTAGTGAGGCGCTCTGTGCCTTATTTGTCTTTCCTTGTCACTTTGATATCATGTGCTGTGTGTAGGCTTTGACACAGGAGACTTGCAAAACTAGGGATGGTTCCTTGTGGCTTAGGGAAGTTACTCAATAGCCCACTGCCCAATTTTCAGTACTGGGTGCTGGGCAAATGCAGGTGAAAACCCCAGATTAAGTGCTGAATCGGAGCAGTCAGATTTTAAGCAGATTACCATTTGTTGCTAAAGAGTGTGTTTTCTGAGTGGAAAGCAGCAGAGAAAGGACAAAACCACTCAGATCTAGGAAACACAGGACAAGCGGAAGTGTGGGGGAGTCCTAGGTATGGCTTTTAAAATGGAACCTGAGAGGCTCAGGCCATTATGCCTAGAAATAAAGACTATAGTAGATCTTTGCAGGCAGCCATTGGACATGACATTATCGGATTGTGAGCTTGGCCATAGATTCATATTTTTTTCCTTGATTTCTTTTATTTTTTTGTTATTTTTTCCCTCTCTTAATTAAAAAATGCTTAAAATTACCATTTTTGAAAGGGGTGGGAGTCCAAAGTTAACAGAACACCTGCGGAATCACAATATCAAAATGTCTATAGAATTGAATACAAACTCACGTACTGTTTCAAAGGGACGCGAGTGATGCTGTGGGTTAAACCACAGAGCCTAGGACTTACCGATCAGAAAGTCGGCAGTTTGAATCCCCGCGACGGGGTGAGCTCCCATTGCTCGGTCCCACCTCCTGCCATTCTAGCAATTTGAAAGCATGTCAAAGTGCAAGTAGATAAATAGGTACCGCTCCGGCGGGAAGGTAAATGGTGTTTCTGTGTGCTGCTCTGGTCCGCCAGAAGCGGCTTAGTCATGCTGGCCACATGACCCGGAAGCTGTACACCAGATCCCTTGGCCAATAAAGCGAGATGAACGCCGCAACCCCAGAGTCGGTCACGACTGAACCTAATGTTCAGGGGTCCCTTTACTTTACTATTTCAATAGGAGAAAAGGAACACGAAAAAGACAATAATCTGTATCATAACCTTCTAGTGATAAATTAAAAAATAATAATTTGACCATCCTTGGCAAACCTGACTTCAGTTCTTTTCTTTTATTAAAAAAAGGGTATGCTTTAAGGAACAAAACGTCCAGCATGCCGCTTCCAGCTCTCTTAAAAACTGTTGTCTTTCTTAAGAGCTATTGTCTGCCATTGTTTCATCAGAGATCATGAGCAGCATGCAGGGGGATTGGTGCTGCGGAAATGTATGCCTAAAAATGGCTCTCTTTCTTCTACCCTCCAGCCAAGCTGTATTAGAAAGGATGGCAGGAGAGCATTCAAAGATGTTTAAAAATATCTACAAATGCCTATTCAGTATGCTGTGAATGATACCATTTGTGACAATGTAAAATATATCACGGACTAACTCTGTTTGGCATGTATACAAGCCATAAGTGCTACACCAAAGTTTTCCCCTGAGCTGAAAATTGGCCACATGCAAAACTTCCTTTTTTTCAACCAGCGTGGCTAAAAACAATGAGACACAATGCCAGCAAAACAGAGGCTGCGACACGAGGCAACAATAAGAGCCCTGAACCACAGGGACCTGAAAGATGCGCTGCTCTAATGAATAAGGTACAAACCAAGAGCTTGAGACAAACCAATCCGCTGGTTAACAGCAGGCAGTATTTGCATATTAAAAGATCTGTAACATTTAGAAGGGGTGCTTTTGTTGGGGGGAACAAACAAGAGACATGAATAACTGCAATTATACCAGCACAATTGCCAGCTTTGCATCAGGAACTATATGGCAGAGAGAGGTGATTAAATTATCCAGCAATGAGTCACAAAGCGATAAGGAAGAAGAAAGGAGGTTTCCTTGGAATATGCCTACACAGGCCACTTACTAAAAAATAAAAAATCCCTTCTTAGTATCTGCAGCTGCTCACTGAAACTTCAGCGTGCTGGGAAAAGGCTGTCTTTATTTATACATTAACCGTTTTGAGCAGATATCATGTTCTCCACGTGCTCATAGGAACAGTGAAGGATTTACATTGTGCACTATTGGGTCACTATAGTACACTGTTGCTATCCCAGGGGTGGATTGAGCCCAGAGGAGGGGGCAAGTATGTGGGCACTGACGACAGTAGCGAGGAGCTGGACCCACCAAAGAGGTAGGCCCCTGGAGTGGATCTTCCTTAAGGACCCCTACAATCTGAGCCATCATTGCATGTTAGTTATGTAAATCTCCAACAGGTTGACCATTATTTGCTGCTATTGTCACTCAAGAGTCCTAAGAACCTTACAGCCCAATTCTGAGGTTGATTCAGAAATAAACTCCATTGCTTCGCTTCTATGATTATGCATCTTTGCAAAGGAATGGATGGCATAACAAGTTTCTCACCATCTTCCAGAGCAGCCTTTCTCAACCTGTGGGTCCCCAGATGTTGTTGAACTACAACTCCCATCACCCCTAGCTAGCAAGGCCAGAGCTCAGGGATGATGGGAGTTGTAGTCCAACAACATCTGGGGACCCACAGGTTGAGAACCGCTGTTCCAGAGTGAGAGCTTAATCCTTTAGTGGAGAAAAACATGTCCATGCTGAACTACAGTCACTACTTTTCTGGGCAAAGTGGAGAATTAAGGCTCACCCAACACCTTTCTTGGTTTTTTGGTTATTTTTTTGTTTGTTATTTATATCCTATCATTCTTCCACCATGGAAACCAAGGTAGCGCACATCCAGTTACCAAGCTGATACCCGCCAAGCATTGGCCAGACCCTGACCTGTGGCTTCTGCATGTTGCTGGCCTCATGTGCCTTCAGATGAGACCCTGGGATCCAGTGGCGTAGCGTGGGTTGTCAGCACCCGGGGCAAGGCAAGTAATTTGCGCCCCCTAACCCGTGGATTTGCGCACCCTAACCCTAACCCCCAGATGTTGCGCCCGGTGCGGCCGGCCCCCCCTGCACCCCCCACGCTACGCCACTGCTGGGATCTTCTGCTCTTTTCAGTAGTGCCAAGAAAATACCATTTTATTTTTCCAGGTCTTTACAATATATATATATATATATATATGTTGAAAGATCAACTTTTAAAATCCCCTGCTGATTTTTATGCGGCATTACTTTTTCTTCTTGTTCTTTTATAGTCCACAGTTGTATTTTAAATGGTTAAATTGATGTAATGTAAGCCATCCAAGGAACTTTGTTGCTGGACAGCATAAAATCCTGCTGATAAGTAATTATATATAAGGGATGAGGTGGCTTCTGGATAGAGTAATGTGTACAGTTAGAACCCCTATGGGCAGGACAGTTCTTCACTCCTGCCATCAAAGGACCACTTTTATCTCCTTCTTCAAGGAGTATAAACCTTTACTAGTTTGCAGCCGGCATTGCTAAATCCAGTCATTCATGGTTCATGCTAGTTCCTTGTGCTAGTGTGCATAAATCTAGCCCAGAGAATTCCTGGAAATTGTAACTCTGGCCGCTTTGTTAAGCCAACTATGCGGAAACATTTGACGGTCAAAGGAGGTGCACTAATATGTCCCTTGTGCTGCTGTCACGACTGCAAACTTCCGAAACGCAAATCATACTAGCCTTACAGATGCAAGTCAAACTTGAGTGCATTATGTTTATGTAATCAAAGCCAGAGAGATAGAGCTTCTCTGGCAATAACACACACACACACACACACACACACAGAGAGAGAGAGAGAGAGAGAGAGTAAGGGAAAAGAAAAAAATGGAAAAGCAAAGGTGATGGGAGAGGGGACACACAAATGCTATAAAAAGTGCCTTCTCAGGCTCAAGGCAAGCAATATATACAATGGCAAATACAAAGTGCATTTAGGATATAAAGCAGAATGTTAGGGAGTTGACAGAATTGAGGTCAATGCATAATGCATAAAACAACAGCCTCTGTTACCAGAGACAATCAACATCAAAATACAATTTTATGGAGTTAAAGTTGATCTTCCCTTATTAAAGCTGGCTCAAGCTGACTATAGCAACTGATGGTGTCCATTTATAAATAGTGGCACAAATGTAACAGAAAGTGGTTCTAAATGGTGAGTCAGTGATGGCAACTGTAGCTCCAATGCTATTCTTTCCATGATATTCCTTTTATAACTGTGCATGTTTGGCATGTGCCTCATTTAGCCAACATAAGCCCTTCACTTCAAACACTGGAAAGTTAAGTGTAGCCCTTGAAACTCAATCACCAGGTGCTGAGTGGTAGGAAACAGGCTTAGTGTCATGGTAAATTAGGCATGAAGGTACTTGGTGCCCACTTCTTGCTCAGGGTCTGTTTATTATTTGCGTTCTGGACAAAACAAGGCGGAACATTCAGTCCTTCGTGATACAGAAAGATGCTCCAGATTTCCAAGAGCGAAGATACAATGTAAGCATGTTGTTGCACAAAGAAATTCTGATCTTAGCCCCATTCAGACAAAATGACTCATGCGCAAAAACAAGTAAATGGATCACAGCAGTTAGCCCTGTTCATGATGTTACTGCCCTTCCAGTCCTGCTCAACACCTGTGTGTTGAGCACATACCGCATAAAATGGAAAGTCTATGTGCTTGTAGGCTTTCATGTGACCATGTCTGAATGGAGATCCTGACTGTGTGGAAGACTTTGGGGGTAGGACTGTAGGTCAGTGGTAGAGCATCTGCCTTGTATGCAGAAGGTCCAAGATCTTGAGAACCTTGGGTTCTCCAGGTTGGACTGTGAAAGCCTCCTGTCTGAAACCCTGGTAAGACACATGTACTGAGCTAGATGGAGCACTGTTGAGCTTGGCCCTGGGATGGCAGACTCTGGAGGAGGAGGAATGGGAGAGGGGGGCTAGAACAGAAGCAAAACCTTCCTTCTGCCCTATGCTATCTGGCTCTAGAGTGGAGATAGGCATGTCCTGTGATGTTTCCCTTTAGGTCAGAACTTAATTCTTTAACCCCTTGATATTTGTGGGTGTCCATGTTCCCTTAAATCTTGTTCCTGTGATGTAGAGATTAATACTTTGTTACTAAGATTTGACTGAAGCAATCTTTGAAACATTTCTTTGGATATTCTTGCTTGGGTGAAGTATCGGAAAGAAGTCCAACCAGAGATAAAAGAACTGCAAGAAGATCAGCAACATTTATCATGGTTGAATGGGGTGCCACACCCAAAGCCAGAGCACTAGATGAGTCCTCACTGAAAGAGCAGCACAGTGACAATATCTGGCAAAAAATTTGCCTCACCAAAATCAGATAATCTAACATATATTTGTTAGCATTTTTATCTATCTGAGCTGCTCCAGCACGTGGTACTATGATTGTACATCATGTGAGTGTCTGAGAGAGCGTGAGAAAGGAAGTCTGTATTATCTCTTCCTTCCTAGAATCCTAGAATCATAGAGCTGGAAGAGACCACAAGGGCCATCGAGTCCAACCCCCTGCCAATAGTACTCCCTTCCTGAGTACTATTGTAAGTTTAGTTTCACTTCTGTGTGTGTCGCGTTTCTGTACTGGTGTTCAGCAGAGAGCACAGACGTACTGATGGAGTCTCTGTCTATAAGACTGTAAAATAAAGTAGTTTTGAACTACGATTGAGTCTTTCTTCTGCTATGATATGCCAGAAGACTGGCGTGCTTTTTTTCAGGAGAGAAGGGTCACCTATTACCGGTCTCTCTGGACTGAAGGAAATTTACAGCCAGAGAGGACCACTGGAGAGACGCTCCGAAGACTTGGGAAGTTGGCAGCCTTCCCGGCGTTTTTCCAACAATATTAACACAAATACCATCCTGCCACATATAAACTTGAAGAAAATGCACTGCTTAACAACCGACACGTATGAGCTATATACTGTATATCATAAGAAGTACTACATGTTGCCATTGAAATGCAGTTAGGAGTAGTCCCAGATGTACAGGAGTTGTTTTTCAGTGAGTGGGCTTCATGCAGCTTGGAGAGTGTTTTAATGAACTGGCCATATGGAGAGGACCCAGTTGTGTCAGCCTTTCCCATGGAATTGGAATCACTGCAGAAGCCAGAGTGCTGAGTCTGTTGGAAAGACCTTCATCCTTGGGTCTTCCCTATGGGAGCTGGGTCAGTTGAATATTTTTTCACCTGTGCAGAATCTTCTCTTAAAGATATGGCTTCCTGGATCCCACGTGGCAGAGAGAATTTCTAAAGGGCACCTCAGACAGGCATGTCTATCCCACGAACTGATGAGGTATGGCAGCAAAGCAAGACTAGGTGGTACAAAACAAGCTTCAGGGAAAAACCTGGTGCTCCCTTGGTGATTGGACAAAATGTGTGTCTGTGTGACATCAGGTCAATTTGCCATTTTAAAATGACATCTACTGAAACAGTGAGAAGGCCTAATGGGCTTCTGCCACAGAGCTTCCCCCCCTCTTCCTACCTGACAGCAACAAGCTCTTTCTTTGATGCTGCTATTGTACCTGTGTACTTTGAAAGAAGTGTGTATTGATTTTAGAATTTTTACTGTTGTTAGTTCTCATTGGGGTTGCTTACGATGGCTGAAAGGAAAGGGAAGAACTATAACAAACAAACAAACAAACAAACAAACAAACAAACAAACAAACTGAACACATAATATACTGGGCTCACATTATTAAAGCACTGGTACATTCTTATGTATCATTTCAGTAGCTTCACTTACACAC
The DNA here is from genome assembly GCF_964234715.1 of Podarcis melisellensis. Taxonomy (NCBI): domain Eukaryota; kingdom Metazoa; phylum Chordata; class Lepidosauria; order Squamata; family Lacertidae; genus Podarcis; species Podarcis melisellensis. The sequence goes on from NC_138538.1 coordinate 28,248,585, forward strand.
AGTCAGAAAAAGAAGATGGCGTTGTTCGTAATATTTAGAATCTCATTACCACAGCTTTAATCAGCAAACCACAGACAATCACATTCATGTGGGAAAATCATCATAATCATAATCATCAACAGCTTGACTCGTGGCTCATAATGTTGCAAACCAGACCCCCAATTTAGAAGAACAAAATGATGGTCCCTCGGATGCATTCGTTTTTATTGTATGTTATAAAACTTATACACTTTAATATCAACATGACCCCAATTTCTTATGTCTTCTGTTCATTTGCTGATCAGGGCCAGCTCTAGCCCTTGTCTTACATTTGGTTCACTTTTGTGGTGACAAGGCCAACCCTAGCCATTCCCCTATATGGAAAAGTGGCAGAATTTGGGGATTTATTTAATTTTTTGGAAAAGAAAAGGTGAGTAAGATGTCATGATAGAAGTGGATAGACTCTTGGCTGTAAGTCCTAGAAGAGCTTGCAGGCCTTTCTCCACCTGGCCTGGGAAGGAGGGCCCTGACTGACTCCAGCTACAAAAGCTGAGGCTGCTGAACAGACCCTTCGACTGGCATGGGCAAAGTTTGGTAATATGGTACCCTGAGTGAGCCAAAAATTTGCTGTCCCCAAATGGATCCTATAGAATTTCTGAATCCCAGTTGCAGGAAACCGTATGAGGGGATAGTGTTATCACAATGCTGGCTACATAATCCCTTATTGGCCATAACGAAGGAGAAGGAAAACCCTCTTTTTAAAACAAATTGTATCAAAGCAACTGCCAAAAGTGGTAATGGAACCCCCCCCAAACTCCCCAAAACATCATCTCCATACCAAAAAACATTCACCCACAAAAGAATTGTTCAGGACTAGCTTGCAAGCAAATATACACCTCATATTTGCACGTGTGGAGAATATTCAGAAAATATCCACCAGCATTCACAGAGAAGAATTTAGAGCGGGGGAACGTTGAGATTGGGCAGGGGAAGTCATTTCAGATCTCTGGATTGTGGGCATTCGTGAAACTCTGTTTTAAAAAGGGTGTGCTGTTCTTACAGAAGGAAGAATGCAGAAACAGGAAAAGCACAGAGGTTAGTACTCAAACAGCAAGAGACAAAACCCAGAATGTAATAAACTGCAAAAGACTGCATAGGTTTATACAACCTACCAGACAAATCATCCACATAGCAGGACTCAAGCACTAGAACATTTGATGGGTGTAAGCATTGTGGTTTGTGGCAGTTTCACTTCTGAAGTCTTTGTAGCCTACTGGGGAATTTGATTCCTTTCTTATTTTCATGGTCATAGACTGCATATTTTATGACTGCCAAAGAACTCCAAGCAGAAACTAAGCCTGTCTTGATGCTGCCGCTCCAGGATTATTCACTCTAACTGCAACCGTTGTCGGGGAAAGCAATAGAAGAATGATTATTGTTTTCTGATAATGTTGAGTTCCCTCTGCCCTCTTTGGGTAAGAAACAGGGCCTTATTTTCATTTACATCAGGGGTGGCCAACTCCCAAGAGACTGCGATCTACTCACAGAGTTAAAAACTGGCAGTGATCTACAGTGGTACCTTGGGTTACAGACATTTCAGGTTACAGACACTTCAGGTTATAGACTCCGCTAACCTAGAAATAGTACCTCGGGTTAAGAACTTTGCTTCAGGATAAGAACAGAAATTGTGCAGCGGTGGCAGTGGGAAGCCCCATTAGCTAAAGTGGTACCTCAGGTTAAGAACAGTTTCAGGTTAAGAACGGTCCTCCAGAACGAATTAAGTTCTTAACCCGAGGTACCACTGTACCCCCTATTTTGGGGTTCAGGTCAAAGTTGTTGAGTTTTTTCAGGGAGGAGGTAAAATGTTGAGCTTTTTTTAGGGGAGCCACAGTTGTTCAGCTTCTTTGGGGAGAGCCAATGATCTACCAGTGATCTACTGCAGACATCCAGTGATCTACTGATAGATCATGATCTACCTGTTGGACATGCCTGATTTACATGATTGAACTGATCACATTTCGGAAAGAGCTGTAGAGCCTGTCTGCCAAACTCTCGGCCTTTTGAACAACCAGCACAGAGTATCTGTGTGTGTGCACATGTGTGTGTGTGTGCATGTGTGCGTGCACTCACAGACACACATAATAAAATAAAATAAAAACAAAAACCCATGGGCTGGGGTTGACTTTGACTTACAGTTCTACCTATCCAGCTATCTTAATGTTACTGCAGAAGCTGCTAAATAAGGTGTGTGAGAAGGGTTGCTATTTCACAAGGCTAAAAGCAACAGCAAATCTCCAGCTCTGCAATCACAATCACAAAGTCACAATGGATGAAGAAAAGGCCCAAAGTCAAGCCTCCCTGGTCTGACAGCCTGCACAGTGGATAGAGAATCCTTCACAGCTAAGACCAAAAAGGACAAAAAAATGGTTTTGTTTTTTGTAAAGTAAGGACAGTTGGTTTTATGATACCAACTTCCATTTGCCACTGCTTTCAGGAAAGCCAGTCAGAGACCACTGTTGGAGGAGGAAGGTCACAGAGGCCCAAGACCCCTTCAAGGTTCGAGTCAGACTTGCTTTCAGTCCTCCTCACCTACACATATACAGCATTTCAAAAAACACAATGTAATTAACACCCATTCTCTTAGTCAGGCATAGGCAAACTTGGCCCGCCAGATGTTTTGGGACTACAACTCCCATCATCCCTGACCACTGGCCCTGTTAGCTAGGGATGATGGGAGTTGTAGTCCCAAAACATCTGAAGGGCCGAGTTTGCCTATGCCTGCTCTTAGCCATGCTCACAACAGTCTTTATAGTAGGTCAGATATCTTTTTATCCTATTGTTCATGTCCAAGCGTGAATACAGCTAAATGATGGCATGCCTAAAATTTCCTGGGCAGGGAACTAATGCTGTGCATCGAATAAGAAATGAAAAGAAGCCCAGCCAGCCAGGTTATATCTCTAGCTGTATCTCAAATCCTAAAGATTCTGGGCTCTGTTAGATTTCATGGGTCCCAGCAGGCATATCTTTGAGGGGCTCTTAAAAATTCTGATTGCTTTTAAACCTTGCATATTCAGATCTTAAATTCTTCAGAGTGAACATGAAATGAAAAGCAATAATTCAATAGCCAGCCTGTGTATGGAGCCCCCACTGTGATCAGTGGGGAGATCTCTGCATGGGGAGAACGCACAGGTTGAGCTCAGCATATGGAGGGATAGGGATGAAAAAGCGGATAACTGGCTCCAGCACGTCAAGGGGAGAGCAGTAGGGGAGCTGCCATTCTGTGCCTTTGTTTCACATGTGGAGTGTTCTGCAGGGTGGTGTGCTCTCTCCTTCTCTCACCATCTCAGGGCTGATCTGAATGTCACTCCATCCTCTTTATAATCCTCACCTCAAAAGCTAACTGCAAATGAAAGTGGAGCAAAAAAGCGTCGCCACTAGGTGGCTAGGCATTCCACAGACTGGAAGGATCAAATATGGAAGAAAAGGTAGGAATTCAACAAAGATGATCACACACACACACACACACACACACACACACACACACACACCCTACACCTGAATTGCTGAATCCAGTCAAGTGAAGGAAAGAAGCAGCAGGTGCACCTCTGAGACCAGCAGGGTCCAAATGAAATTGGATGCTCTAAGATTTGTTATCTCCCTTTCAGATGTCTCTGTCAAGAAAGGTTAACATCAACCAGAACAGTGCCCAGTAGGTGCATCCGGACAAATGGATTTCTCCATATGCTGCTGTATCAGCCTAGAGCTGAAATATATTAGGGAGGTGTTTTGTCCGGCAATAACCCATGGTTTTCAGCTTTAACATTTATGAACGTACTTGGTGCGGCCAAAGTGGGTGCCCAGCTTCATTCTGGACAACAGATGCTTTGCCATTCTCTTTCTACGAGTCATAAAATGCATTTGTCATATTTATTTGGCTTTGTTTATGCTTTATGATCTATCTTTGCACCAAGAATCAATCTGTAAAAAAGGACAAACACTCTCAATGACTTTCAGTGAAGTCTTCAGAATGTCAGTAATGATAGAGACTACTCAAATTAGTTCAATGCTTCTTTCTTCAAGGTAGGGACTGTAGCCTTAGGGAAGCATTCAGTGCACTTGTTCTGTTAGCGCAAGGATTTATGGTTGTGCAATGGAACTCTCATCTTCCTTTGTGCGCACTGCACTGTCCCCAAATCGGCTTTGGAGAGTTAAGGGAACCTTATAAGAGATGTATGATCCAGTCTGGACCTGATCCAGACTGAGACTGCAGTGAGGGACATTATGCTCCATCACATTATGCTCCATCACCAGATTGAGGCCCCTGTGCTGGCAGTTCATGAAAGAAAAAGCTTGCACGAAAGAGGAAGTGATGTGTGTACTGTAGTATGGCAGGCCCTTGGAATGGAATGGAATGTTGCCAAGAAGCTTATACAACCATGTAAATGCATCTACATAAGTGACATTCAGTGTGATAATACCCATCAAAATGTTACTGTGATATCTGAACCCTTCAGGCCATTTGTATGTTTTTGTTATGCTTGGTTTTATCAAATGAAATCTTAGAGCTGGAGCACATCTTTCAGTTGCCATGGGGATTCTCTTGAAATGGCTTCCCTTAGGTGAAGCATTTCTGTACCTGCTCTCATCTTCTGAAATACACATCTGCTGAGGCCGTCACATTGGCAGTTTCCATTCTCTTCCTAGCAGCAACTGGGAACATGAAGCAGGAGCACAGATGATCACAACACGATGGCCTTGATCCATCTCCATTCTGAAGGTGGCTGCACATATTAAATGGCAACAAACCCAGGTCCATTCTCTTGCACATCCTTCTAGGATTCAGATGCTCGTGGCATCCACAGACTGGATTTTTACTTAGCAGTGAGAAATTTTAGGTATATGCCTAATAAATGTAGTGTGTAAAGTATTTCTGGACTTTTTTTAAGGAAGAGGAAAATTCTTTTATGGAATAACAGCTACCATCATTCCTATTAACTGTTGCATTTGAGAATCCTGTGTGCAAATCATTGCATAGCCAAGGGGGCATCCCAAACAAAAGGGATGTCTCTGAATATCAGGGGAACCCCAAGAATCACAGAAATATGTAACATTTCCAACAATGGGGGAAATCCCCCCCCCAAAGGAAAACTGCTTACTGAACATCTCTGTGAATGTATCACAAATATCCCGAGAACATTTGTTCTCTGTATTCTGGACTTGAGAGATAATAAGTGCAACAACTGATTTGTCTTTTTTCAAATAAGAGTGTGGCATGGTTAGGAAGGTGTCATCATGTCAAAAACTTATCACCTAGCACCAGGCACATCAGTCAGTGCCAGACCCAGGGTATGGGAAGTAAGAGGCACAATACATCTCTTGCTCTGATTATGGTGGTGCATGTGTGTAATGGAGTTAAAAGTGTGTAATGGCATCTCAAACATGGGTTCTCTATGTTGTGAAGACAGCGTTGGTTGGGAGGCCAGGCAGGACAGCTGACCTGGCACTGTTGTCTTATGTGGTGGCACCCTGAGGCCATGAAATTCCAGCTTGGAGTAACAAAGCCATTGCATCACAGATGCTACTCCAAATCCCAGTACCAGTTGCCTGTAAGGGAAGACTTGTTTCCATCATGAGTTGAGAGACGTCCAGCTAATCAGCCCCACTGCTTTGCCTCAGAGGACCTCAGTGGGACCTGTTGCCTGGCAAGACTAAGCAGGGCAGGCAATAAATGCCACCTGAGTGATACTCTCACCAAAGGGGAATTTCTTTGCTATAGTTTTAATAGTGATGTTACTTTCTTTTGTAATCTGCTTTAAAAGTCTCTTAGGGTTATGATGTGGGATATAAGCATTCTAAATAAATAACATGAAATAAATAAATAAAAAGCAGTAGTGGGTGAAAGACAGAAAGATATGAAGCCAAGAGACAAACTATTAGAGATTAGAAAAGTGAGAGGGTGGAAAGGGAAATTTAGGAACATAGGAAGCTGCCTTATACTGAATCAGATCACCTAGCTGAGTAAAAGGTAAAGGTAAAGGACCCCTGGACAGTAAAGTCCAGTCAAAGATGACTATGGAGCTAGTTGCGGTGCTCATCTCACTTTCAGGCCAAGAGAGGCACCCTTTGTCCACAGACACCTTTCCAAGTCATGTGGCCAGCATGACTAAACTGCTTCTGGCACAATGGAACACTGTGATGGAAACCAGAGTGCACAGAAACACCTTCAGATCAGCAAGCCCAAGACACTCAGTGTTTTAGACCACAGCACCGCCTGCGTTCCTAACTCAATACTGTAGCTCAGTACGGTCTACACTGATTGGCCATGGCTTTTCAGGGTTTCAGAGTGAACACATTCCCAACCCTGCCTTCAGATCTTTTCCATGAAAAGCTCTACCACTTAGCTACAGCCCTACTCATGTCTGGGGGGGGGGGAATGACTTTGAAGGTGGACAATAGGAGGGTTGGGGAGACATTTCCTGAAATGTGGACTTGATAGGGGATAAAATGGGGAGGAGGATGAATTGCGTCTAGACAAGACAGAAAGTGGGGGGTTCGTTTGATCATTAGGTGTATTCTTCATGTCTTCGTAGCAGCTTGATTTGAGCTCTGGGTAAACGCGCTTGCTTGAACATGTGGAAACCTTCCTTACTCTCTTTGCCTTCGATTAAAGACAATTTACAAGGCAGAACATTGGCACGGATGTTGATAATTGGAGAAGGACTGGTTGCTTTATATGCTTCTTGTTACCATCTCACTTTTAAATATTGCAAATTAGAACAAATTACACCTAGAAACTGCATTCTGATTTCACCCATGCTGGGAAGTCAACTGGCAGAGCTCTGAACATCTGCTACTACTTGGCACAGGGGCAGCCATATTAACTCTCCTTCTATTCTCTTGTTATCCACAGCTATATCTTTTATACCCATCTGTCCTGCAGCAGTTCCATGACTCATAGCAGTATTCTGAGAATTAACTGATGTTCACAAAGTGCTTGTGTTAAAGATGACATGTGAATGCAAATGATAATGATGATAATTTTACTCTGGGATGCGTATGCATGAGTCTCTCTTGTTCTTTAGATCTGCAGATTTTTTAAAAGTGCAAAACTGCACATGCTCAGAGAATCTCCTTTTTAACCAGGTTTGGCAATTTGGTTTTGGGTTTGCTTGTCACTTTAATGCACCAGGAATGTAAAAGCAGCTGGAAAATGTGGAATAGTGTGGGGAACAGAAGAGAAATGTTAAATGTTTGATTCAGAACTCGCATAATATTCATGGTCATCTGAAGGGAGAAGGGTCCCGTAAAATCCAGAACCTAAAATTACCCAGCTACAGCACTGGCTAGAAATACATTCCCAGGAAGTTTTCTCACTGGCTGGAGGGTGTTAGAAAGTTATTATTTTAAATGCATCCTCAGGAGCTTGCAATAAGGGTTGGGCAAATCTGTTACTTTTGGCGAGTGCTACTGAAGTGCAAAAAGTTGCTACAAGCAATGAAGACTGTTGCATGAGGCATGTGCCAAAGTGCCACCTGTGTTTAACGCTTCTCTTTAAATAAGAGTCAAAGGACATCTTTGCTAAATGCTAATTGATTACACATTCTTCAAGTCACAGTTGGAGCCACATTCTGCATGGACATCTCCTCCCCTTTGGCTTTTATGCCACTGACTCATCCTTGCATTCACCATTCCATATCCACCCTTGCATTGGCTCAGAGGCGCAACAGATAAATAAACTCTTCCTAGAACCAGTTCTGTCTTCATGCGGCTGTAGCCTGCCACGTACCTTGTAGAGAGGAAACACTTATACAGTATTGGAGTTTGGCAGATCGGCTTATTTTTATCTAGTAATTTTTATCCTAAGGAATTGAGACTACTTTAGTAGTCTTGCCTTCCTGATAAGGCTGGAATGAAATGGAGAATATGCTGTTGGGGTGGATGAGAGCTTAACATGGAATAGAGATATCCTGTGCATTCTTTTTTTTTTTTTTTAAAAATGCTGTGCTTTATGAATCGTGAGTGATTTCTTCTATCTGTCTGTGTATTCAGCAGGCTAAGGTGGATCCTGTTAATTTTATTACCAAGGCATCTTAAAAAGAGGTACAGACACTATGCAGCTCAAAAGACTCATGCTAGCACACACAAGCACACACACCCATACCCACACAGTCATTCAGTCATTATGTACACTTTCATAACACACAACAAACTCAATTAAAAGGGTGAAAGTATTGGCTGACTCTCAACTATAAATCTGCTATCAAAATGCTGCTATTTCACTCTGACAGTCCTGGATGAACAAGTCTTACAAATCATCTCATGCTTACAAGCCACTTAGCATAATCAGTTCATCTTAGGGTTTGTCCACATTTCTGCTTGCCCCCTGCCTGGGAAGCATGGGTCTGAGCCATTTTTCACTTGTCCTGTGTTTTCTAGCTATGGGTTTGAGCAGTTTTTTGTTTGCCCTGCTTCTTTCTCCAGGAAAATCCACTCTTTAGTGGTGAATCAGAGCAAATGTCAATCTGCAGAACACCCAACTGACGTTTGTGCCAATTCCTTCATAAAGATCAAGTTTTCCGGGGTTTAAAGTGGCTGGACATGTAGAAGTTTGGATGAGCCCTTAGCTGGAAGCGAAACAAGGCTGCTGGTGGACTTCCATTGTTTTAAACATTATCATCATCATTCCGCAATACAGCAGACATGCAAAGAGTGTGAATGAGGCCTATGATCCTAGTTGAAAGCTATACATTTTCTAGGCAATGTAACAAAACAAAAATTATTTGTTTATAAGAAGTGGAGTGCTCTCCAAAGCACACTTTTGACCCATTCATACACATAGAACTGGATGACATTGTTACCAATCTTCTTATGACCTTGGTTGCAAGCATTGTACAGACATGTGTTTTGGAAATGCATTTGCTTGAAGTGAGGAAAATTGTGCTCAAAGTTTCTGGGTCTAGACAATAAACGACTAGATTTAACAGAGGTCAATCAAGGTCACTGTAGCAAACACTTGTCTTCCACAATGCATCTTGCTTACCCTGAACTACTACATACACAGTGCATTTCTCTTAGCTCAATGGTTCACCAGTGTGAGAATCTATAGTCCTTAAGTGTTTATTCATTGTTTAAATTCATTTTCTTCCAGCTAGCCCACAAAAGCAGCAAAGCACTGGGTAAGGGACAATAAATTGAAATATAATCCATATGACTGGTACGATAGACGCATTATCAATGCCAAGTTCACAAGCCTAGGAATAATAATAATAATAATGATATAATAATAATTAGGAGGAGGAGGGCACAAGGAGAAGGGGACAACAGAGGATGAGATGGTTGGACAGTGTTCTCAAAGCTACAAACATGAGTCTGACCAAACTGCGAGAGGCAGTGGAAGACAGGAGTGCCTGGTGTGCTCTGGTCCATGGGGTCACGAAGAGTCGGACACGACTAAACAACTAAACAACAACAACAACAACAACAAATTATTATTTACACCCTGCCCATCTGGCTGGGTTTTCCCAGCCACTCTGGGTGGCTCCCAACAGATTAAAAACAGAATAAAACATCAAACATTAAAAAAACAAAACATTAAAAACCAGGCAACTGGTTTTGGCTCTTTCACACAATACAAAGAGGAAATCCCAGATTTGCCAATGAGTGCACACTCAAGAAAGCAGACAACCATTGCTCTCTAAAGCACCTGTTTATATATGATGCACAGCTTTGTCACAGCCATAATTTACATTTGTAGGTGATCCCTAAAAAGTGCAATGTTTGAAGTGCTTCCTTCTGCACCATTTATTTTACAAGGTAGTGAGAACAATATGTTTAGGTGTAAGGCTGTCATCATGTTAAGTGCGTGCATTGCGATCTATGTTCCATTTGTGTCTGTAAGAATTACTTTCAAATAAATGTACTTGGGACTGGATTTAGGAAACAATGATCAAATGTGACAAGGTCCCTTTTAAAAATATTCATTCATTCATTATTATTATTACACTGGGTTTGTAAGGTTGTGAACTGAGAGAGAGAGAGAGAGAGAGAGAGAAAAGGTTCTGCATGAAGCTCAAGTTACAGTGAACCTGCGCAAGTGTGCTTAATGCAGGAAGGCCACATGATTCATCAGGGGGAAGGACAGGACAACTTATCTGCTTCCTGCAATTCCACTCACTACTAAGAAAAATGAGCTAGTTTAATAGAAATTATGCGTGACAGCAAAGGACAAACCATTCCAATTGAAAACAACAGCGGCTTGGAGAATTCCTGAACACATCTGTATGCCAATGCATGATGCTGTTTGAAGGGTGGTATCAGTCTGGGATGTATTTAGGACATTGCTGCATAAAAAGCTACCTAATTTAAAAATCAAAACTAAAAGAGGGAGAAAGATGAATAAAAGAAGAGGAGTGTGTGTGTGTGTAGGAATCTGGTGCAATGACAGATTTCCAGCCCTAATATGCGGCAGATCTACTGCAGATCTGCAAGAGAGCAAGGGTTGAAGTCAAAAGGAAAGAAGGAAGGACTGAAGAAGAAGAAAAACAAAGTTCCATTCGAGAATGGAAGCAGTGCTGGGACGAAGGGAAGCAAGAAAATAATGCAAGCTAGAGATGTTTCAAATCGTTATTGACGGCAGGGTTTTCATCCTGTTTTCCCACTTCATTGTTTATTTTGCTCCAGTGAAATGCAAACCTTGGGGTCAAGAGCATTCCATTCAAACTCTTCTCAAGTTAACCGGTTTATAAGCAGAGAGTGACAGTCTTCTGTGACCATTGTTAGCAACGAACAAGCTACAAGCCCATCCAAGCTTTTCATCTTCTTATTTTCCTGCATCAGGAAGGGAGGAAATTGTTGGAGGCAGCTGGTCACAGCTTTCAGAAACCTGATCTGAGTTGTTTTAACAATACCAGGTGGTTTTATCTTGTAGAACACACATTCAGGTGGACAACTAGCTCAGGAAGGGTCCTCGAGGACATGCTCACTTTCAAAAACATGTAAGCATGTGGCCCACCAGGGCAGCATTTCATGAGCTCAAGGTCAAAAAAAACCTGGGCAGGCAAAAATGGAAGGCAGCAATGCTTCTGAATACTGATTGCTGGAAACCACAGGTGTGTGTGTGTGGGGAGAGCTCTTGTGCTCAAATCCTGCTTCATGGTTTCTCATAGGCACTGTAAGAACAGGATGCTAGACTAGATGGACCATTGTCTTGCTGCACTTGATGGACCATTGTCTTATATTCTTAAAAATGAATGTCTTTTGGTCCCGGTCAAAATGTCTTAAAGATAGGGATGCAAAAGGGAGCATCTGAAGACACACAGAAAAGAAACGAAAAAGACATACTCTGTGGATAATTATGGGGCTTTGTATCAGATGGGAGTCCTAGGAATTTACAGAAGTAGCGATGACTATGGCATGGAATGCTTGGCAAAATCCTCTAAGCTTTACCTCACATGAGATGCATGGCAGAAACAACAACAACATCAATCACATCACATTTTATTTATTTCATAAAATGTATACACTGGTGGATTTGTAAAAAAACACACCTCAAAGTGGTTTACAAAAAGCTAAAACAATAAAATCAACCATACAACATATAACGGTATTTATGACAGTTCAGAAACTTTAGTGAAAAATTTGACAGCCAGGTTGCTCACCAGAACAAGATGGCTTGAGCATATATTGCCAATCCTAGCCTAATTGCACTGTCTGCCAATTAGTTTCCGAGGCAATTCAAAGTGCTGGTGCTGACCAATAAAGCCTTACATGACTCAGGACCTCAATATCTTAAGTACTGCCTCTCCCCGTACGAACCAAATTGAACCCTGTGCTTGTCACCCAAGGCCCTTCTCTATATGCCTCCTCCCTGAGAGGTTTGGAGGGTGACAACACAAGAACAAGACATTTCTGTGGTGGCTCCCCATCTGTGGAATGCTCTCCCCAGAGAAGCTTGCCAAGCGCCATCATTATATGTCTTTAGGTCCAGAGGTGGAGCTACCTGCTCTGGCACCCGGAGTGGTGCAGGGGCGGGGCTAGCCGGGCCGTGGGGGTGGGGCTGTCCGGGGCTCAGCCTACACTTGAGTAGGACCCTGGCAGAGACACATGCCCAACTGGCATGTTCTCTCCCTCCTGGTCGATCGTTTGGGAGCTTCATAAGCTTTCTTCAACATCACAGCGACCGATGCCAACCGACACCAGCACACTTAGGGATCCGCAGAGTTTGCACAGCATTGTGTGACAGACTTCAGCAACTCAGCATTTTGGCTAATCTACTTTATTTACATATAAATACACACGGAGCGCTGCAACATGGCTCCCTCTCTTTCTAGCATCAGACTAGTCCCACTTCACGGAACACAGTAACACAAACATCCTGTTTCTGTCACTTCCCACTCTGTGGAGTCATAACATATACCGTCATGCGAAAGACAAAAATCCCATGTCTGCAATCATGGAGCAGGAATTCTAACAGGGGCTAGCCGCCCCCACGGCGAGCATCCCTAGCTGCCCCTGCAGTGAGTGTTGGGGGAGGGCATCACTAGCTGCCCACCGCCCACATGGCAAGTGTCAGGGGAGGGACGCCACTAGCTTCCAGCTGCTTGGGGGTGCCACTAGCCTCCCGCCGCCTGTGGCGAGCACCTGGGGGGGCGCGGTGAGCATGTGGGGTTGCAGAGATGCCCCCCCAGGGATGGCACCTGGAGCGGGCTGCAGCCCCTTCCTCTGCCAGTGTTTAGGTGCCAGGCAAAAATATTCTTCTTTACCCAGGTCTTTGACCTGTTAAATGTGTGTTTGGGTACTATTATGATTATTTTATTATTATGCTGTCTGTTATGTTTTTATTATTATGCTCCATAAATTACATTTTTAATGTTGAGCACTGCCTTGGGATCTTTGGATAAAGGGGAGTATATAAATTGAATAAACTGTAATAAATAAAAATTACTTCAACTTCAAAAGCATCTGGGTAGGCCATACATTTGTTGACTGAGCAGCCACATAGCAGAAAATCTCCTAAGCAGTAGGTTGGTTGTCTATACTTGACAAAGGTGTATTTATCTGTGTGTGCTTTTTTTGTTTAACATATTCCTATATTACTTGTTATGATAAATTCTTCTAAGGCAGCTTACAGGCAATACATAAAATTGTAATATCCTATTCCAACAAAATACAGACATTTAGTTTGCAACATTTCACAATCTAGTAACACACACATTTAAAACTCATTTAAGGAGAAACCATTTAAGAATCAGTCGCAATGTAAACCACTAAAGTTACAATATTCTACACACTTACATGGGAATAAGTCCCACTGAATTAAATGGAACTTACTGAGTACACTTGAATAGGACTGCACTGTAAAAAAAACAGAAATTCTTTCATGCTAAGAATGAGAGGCCAAGACCACCTACAAATATGCTGAAGCTGTGAGAGTTTCCTCTCTGATTTAAAAAAAAATAATAGTGCAAAGTGAGCAACTGGCTTTGGCTTTCATGCTGGGCTTTGGAGGAAGGCAGAAGTAGCCCCGGCCTTCTGCTTTTGTCCATAGCATGGAGTGAAGGAAGGAAGAGACTTGACTTGCAGCAAAGCTAGTACAAATTGTATTGGTTTGCTTTCCTGTGGACCACATCAGTGATGCTGAGAGGGGGGTCTTATCATCTGGGCAGGCCAGGACCTCCGTAAACACTTGTCATTTTAGTCACTTTGGTGCTGCTAACACAGTGGTATGACTTCACCTCTGGAGGCACCATTGACTCTCATGTTATAGAACGGTTTCTATCTTTAATAAATTATCTTTGAGTTCAAATCCAGCCTTACAGACTGCCTTTGGACAGAAGAGTATATACCACACATTCACAAAATGTAGCCCTCTCCATGGCAACAAATGCAGGCAAGTGGTGGCACTTAACCAGATTGAGGCATTGTAGTATTTAACTAACTCCCTGGAAGTCTGTCTAGCTTAGTGCCAGAGATTATTTGTTGGCATAACTGTTAATCTGCTCAAGTCATTCATTCTCAATAATACACGAGGCATAAAAAAATTATAATAATTGAGGATATTAATGGCTGGTGTGAGTGTATGTTTTAACCATTTGTTAAGATGGCTTTTTCATGGCATATATATATATATATATATATGCAGGTTTTGGTGTCCTCGGGTGTCTTCCCGTGTAAAAGTTGGGGTGTCTAGGCGACGTTTCGACGAGGTCTCACTCGTCATCTTCAGGCTGGTGCTTTCGGCTTCTTGTTACTGGAACAGAGCAGGATCTCAGTGTTTGAGTTCCTATAAATACTGTTGAGGGGGTGTGGTGTATAGCCTCCAATGTTCTGGGCAGAGAGGAAGTTCCCAGGCTAGTGTGCCTTTTCTTCTTTTGTTCCTTAATTACTTGAGGGATATCTTGAGTGATTTCTTGAGTGATATCCTGAGTACCACTTAGGTGGGTCATTAGGTGTGGATTAGTTGCTAAAGTCTTTGTGTCTTGACCTCTTGAACTTTGTGAAGAGTTTTTCTGAGAAGATGGCTGTACTGCACTTAGTTGTGCTCTGGCTTGGCTTCGTGTATAGGGGCGAGCTGTGGTTTTGTGGCCTGTGTCAGCCAGATCTGTGTAGGGATTGCAGGGGGGTGCAGCATCCGGAGGTGCCACCATGGTTTGGCTACTGGATGGTGTCTGTAATTTATCTGTGGAGAGGGTCTGGGTTTGGGTCTGGTGTGGTTGATTGGTGATGGCGTTCTGTGTGCCTCTGGATCTGGTGTCAGTTTTTGTGGGGAGGGCTAATTTCCAGATGTCTGGCAAGCGGGATGTGTCGTCACGCTTGTTCATGTTGTGAGGGTGTTTCTCTATCTCGATGGCTTCCATGATTATTCTCTTGTGGTGATGTTCCATGTTAAAGAGCAATTTGGAATCTGCAAAATTAATTTCGTGTCCTGTTTCTTTCATGTGTTGGAAAAGAGAGGAAGTTTTTTCTTCTTTTTTGACGGCATTCTTGTGTTCTGCGATACGTGCATTTATTCGTCTGTTTGTTTGTCCAATGTACGTGGCTGGGCAGACTTTGCAGGGTATTTCATTGCCAATGGATACCAGCAAAACAGGGTTACGAAGCTAATCCAAAAAGAAACACCCCCCAAAAACCAAGACACAGAAGAAAACAATGGCATGGCCCTCCTTCCTTATATCAAGGGCACTACAGATAAAATTAGCAAAATCCTCCATAAACACAATATCAAAACAGCCTTTTGCACCAACCAAAAAATAGCCAATATCCTCAGAAACCCCAAGGATAAAATCCAGTTGGAAAACCAAGGGGTCTATGAAATACCCTGCAAAGTCTGCCCAGCCACGTACATTGGACAAACAAACAGACGAATAAATGCACGTATCGCAGAACACAAGAATGCCGTCAAAAAAGAAGAAAAAACTTCCTCTCTTTTCCAACACATGAAAGAAACAGGACACGAAATTAATTTTGCAGATTCCAAATTGCTCTTTAACATGGAACATCACCACAAGAGAATAATCATGGAAGCCATCGAGATAGAGAAACACCCTCACAACATGAACAAGCGTGACGACACATCCCGCTTGCCAGACATCTGGAAATTAGCCCTCCCCACAAAAACTGACACCAGATCCAGAGGCACACAGAACGCCATCACCAATCAACCACACCAGACCCAAACCCAGACCCTCTCCACAGATAAATTACAGACACCATCCAGTAGCCAAACCATGGTGGCACCTCCGGATGCTGCACCCCCCTGCAATCCCTACACAGATCTGGCTGACACAGGCCACAAAACCACAGCTCGCCCCTATACACGAAGCCAAGCCAGAGCACAACTAAGTGCAGTACAGCCATCTTCTCAGAAAAACTCTTCACAAAGTTCAAGAGGTCAAGACACAAAGACTTTAGCAACTAATCCACACCTAATGACCCACCTAAGTGGTACTCAGGATATCACTCAAGAAATCACTCAAGATATCCCTCAAGTAATTAAGGAACAAAAGAAGAAAAGGCACACTAGCCTGGGAACTTCCTCTCTGCCCAGAACATTGGAGGCTATACACCACACCCCCTCAACAGTATTTATAGGAACTCAAACACTGAGATCCTGCTCTGTTCCAGTAACAAGAAGCCGAAAGCACCAGCCTGAAGATGACGAGTGAGACCTCGTCGAAACGTCGCCTAGACACCCCAACTTTTACACGGGAAGACACCCGAGGACACCAAAACCTGCATTCCTGTACCCGTGAAAATCTACGAAAGCATATATATATATATATATATATATATATATATATATATATATATATTCCTTTGATTAAGAGCTATACAAGTTTGGAACACATTGGATGACTGGATGGTTTTGTTAAATATATTTCTATAGCACATTTAGGTTATCCCTTGATTTTCTGTAGTCCATGATGTACATTCCTCTTCTTTCACAAGCTGGGAGCTGGCATAAACAGGATTTTCTCATGGCTCTGCACATACGCAATTGCTGTTTTGATGAATAAAGAGCTAGGTGAAATTAGGGCCATTGAAAATTTAAGCTGATGACTGACAACGGCATTTTTTTGTGCAGATAGCTGAAGGTGGTATGATACAACCACTGTTGACTGTAGTGTGAACTATAAATCTGGTTCTACTGTTCCCAGTCTGGCATTTTATGATTTCCCAGCCACTCCATCATAGGTAAGTAAAGATGCCACATCCAGAGGTTATTGATTAAGTCTGTCTAGCTGCAAGCAGATAGGGAAATCTGGTAGTAATTTCTATCCACAATAACTATCTTCCTCTGCCCCAGGAGGTGTATCACCCCCCACCCCAAGGTGGGAAACCTCTACTTGCCAAAGATGTTACAGTTCAGATTGACTACAAGTCAGACTAATGTGGGTCTTGAACCCTTAAAAATGGATAGTAGCCATGTAGTTCTTTGTCAGTCTTGAACCCCCAAACCTGCAGCTGTTGCTAGAAGCATAGGCCACCAGAAGTGGCCACTGAGTGTAAGTTCTACAATGTTAGTTTGAATCAAGTGTAGGACCGATTAAACCGGTATTCTAGTATAGTGTTTTATTTCCATTTTGAGTTGTATACTTGCTATTTCCCCTCCCCCTCCCTTTGAATTAACTGCTTAATTGGATTTCTGGTCTGTACTAGTTTCTGTGCACGCTCAAATGCTGGCTAACCTCCCATATGACCTAGGTGACTTGGGTTCTCTTAGGTTGTTTGGGTTATGCTTTTGTTAAAGTATAAAGTTCCTGCATGAGCATAAGGGATACAGGCTGAAGCTGAAGCTGCCAAACTGGAGACATGGACTTTAGCTGGTTGGTGCTCTGCTCTAGAGGAGACCCATGTAAGACAGTGGGAGTCCCGTCCCCTTGCCCTAGGAGACACCTAAGCGAGTGGTGGCAGTAGAGAGAAAGTACTAGGATGGGATCCCCAAGGCTAGTGTCCCATTCTACAAAGTTGGTGCTGAAACATGGGACCACCCCAATATTATGCCTGGAACCAGTGGAGGCTAGTCCATTAGGGTGAACTGACCCACTGACTCACCTACCTCAGACTTCCTCCAGCCAGCTCCCCAAATCAGCTGTCCTGTTTATAACCAGTCCAGGTGGTGGCACTGTAAGCTGCCCAGAGTGGCTGGAGAAACCCAGCCACATGGGCAGGGTATAAATAATAAAATTATTATTGTTATTATTCCCCCTCCTTAGTTTCAGTGTTACCCTTGCAGAACTCATAAGGAAGTTGGATGGGGACAAAAGTAGAGTTAGTTGGCTCTGTCTGTCAATGGCCTGAGCCAATGTGTGTTGGTCTCCATTCCCTCTGCTCTACTGGTCCCAACGGGCACCAACCAGCACTGCTTTGAACATCTGTTTGATGCAAAAAAGTTCAAGACAGAAGAAATGAGTGTGTATGCCGTGTCTGACTTCAGCTTAAATCACCCATTTAAGCACATGCACCTTGCTGTCTTCAGATTGCTTTTTTCTGTACCCGGAGGGTATTGTATCCAAACAGAAGAGTAGCAGGAACTGAGCCTAAATTGGGGGCCTGCCATTTGCCCCTTCCAGTTGTATTGTAGCAATGAGTCATTGCTACAATAGCAATTACAAGCAATCACATCTTTATACGTCTACTGGGGTTTGTCAAGGGGTTATGGCAAATCCTGTTACACAAAAGCTTTCGGAACATCATATTCCCCTTTGTTTGGAAGAGATAATTTTATTAGTGAAATAAGTAAAACGTGTACAAGAAATGGTAATGATTTCTGTGATACCAAGCTATTTCAAAAATGGCATCTACCCACTCCCACTGCTATTATCATTTTAATTGGACTGCGATAAGGCGCAGAAATGTCAAGGGAGCAAAAATCTAAAGGCAAAAAGTGTGGATTACTAGCTTGTATTATCTGTATACACTGACTTGCAGAGGCTTTTTTTCTTTTTTACCATATCAGAGTAAACTGAAGCATACATGTTGTCACTCAACCACAAAAAAATAACCAGGTGCTGGCTTGCGTGTTTGAAACAGGTCAAACATTACAGAAAGAGCTGACCCCACCACAGAGAATATGCTTTTAAATGGGTATAATTGAGACATCACTCCCTGGAAAAGACCCTGATGTTGGGAAAGATGGAAGGCACAAGGAGAAGGGGACGACAGAGGACGAGATGGTTGGACAGTGTTCTCAAAGCTACCAGCATGAGTTTGACCAAACTGCGGGAGGCAGTGGAAGACAGGAGTGCCTGGCGTGCTCTGATCCATGGGGTCACGAAGAGTTGGACACGACTAAACGACTAAACAACAACAACAACAATTGAGACATCATGCTGAGTCACTAAATGATGGACATACATGTGTGGGTAGGTTCTGAAAGTGTGTTCCTAGAGCCTGAATGCCACCTTGCACAGAGACTCACCAGCTACATGGGTGTGTCTTCATATACAACCTTCTTCTAGATATATGATTTGTGGTGGACCAAAGCTGATTGTGAGATGCACACCCTTTTTATTTATACATATATTGGCAGTATAATATAATATTCAGTATTATAAGATAATACATTAATATTGGTTTTATTGTAACACCCCCAAAACTTAGAGCTTAACTTATTTTTTGTGGATGTAGGTGCCATAATTCATAAGAAAGGAGTTACAGGAGGATCGTTGGCAGCCTTTATGGAAATCTAATATGGACCACTAAATATTCAGAATCTGAAGTTCTAGAGGACCAAACAACTTACTAATACTAAATAAAAATGGGCTACTTGAAAAGATGCTTATTATCTCACCATGACACGTGTCAAAATGTAAGTACTGAATTTTGAGTTCATAACTGAATTTGAATCATGAACAAAATGTTGCCTGGTGTATCTGACCCAAGGTGAGTCACATCATGGCAAAATATTAAGAAATGGGTTCCCAAATGCATGTTAAAAGTGGGTCCTATGTCTGAAAAGGTTGAAGATACTTGACCTAAAGCAAAAGTACCATTTTTTTTGCTCTATAAGACTCACTTTTTCCCTCCTAAAAAGTAAGGGGAAATGTGTGTGCGTCTTATGGAGCGAATGCAGGCTGCGCAGCTACCCAGAAGCCAGAACAGCAAGAGGGATCACTGCTTTCGCTGCACAGTGCCCTCTTGCTGTTCTGGCTTCTGGGATTCAGAATATTTTTTTCTTTGTTTTCCTCCTGCAAAAACTAGGTGCGTCTTAAGGTCTGGTGCGTCTTGTAGAGCGAAAAATACGGGTATGTGTGTGTTTGCCAGGTGAAACATTTGAGGAATTGTAAGAACTTAAAGTTTGTTTGTTTTTAAAGCCAACATATCCCAAAAGGATGCAGTCCTTCTCCAAATTGTCACTAGAATTGGCATAAAGTGAACTTCAGCATAAAAGGTAAAAGGAAAGCCAAAAGTGTTCGAACAATATGCATGATTTCACATATACTTAGGCTTAATGACAATGCTGCCCTACAAATTTGATCAGGGATGGGGAATGTGTGATCTCCAAATCTCCCATCTTCCCTGACCATTGGCCACATTGGGTGGGTGAGGAAAGCCAGAGTCTAATAACATTTGGAGGGTGACATGCCCCCCACCCCTCATTAACAAAATCCAAGATATTCTCTTGGATGACCCTGTGGAATATGAATCAGTAGAATATGCATCAAATTTCTACTATTTCCTCAGGGTGGGTAAACAGTGTGTACACACATGTAAGAACTCACATGTGTGCTGGTTTTCGGGAGCAGCATTTAATATCAGCTGGTAGTTTAGGACAAGATAATCAGCTGCTGCCATGAAGATCTATTGAAAGCCAAGATAACTTGAACCAGTGAAGAATTGGGCCCTTAAAACAAAAAGTGTTATATTAATTTTTCTTCTGTTCCCCTCCCACCATTAAAAGAAAAACCTCTACTTTTTCTACACATTTCACCAGATTTTAAATAAACTTGGGTTTCTAGTTTGGATAACAAGGAAGATCAGCCATCTGTTCTTAAGTTACTGGAGTCCTTTTAATTAACTCTCTCTCTCCATTTGCGGCCTGCGATTAAGTTCTGATTTGCCTTCTGCCTCTCACAAGAAATGAAGTCTGGTGGATTCCCATGTTGGCCATCTGCCTATCCTATTTGCATGTGTTGTGGAATGATCATACACCAATTGCCTGGATGGTTACCATAAATGCCCTTGCCTACAAATTTAGAAGCAGCTTTTGCATTTCTTTGCCACACCTCACTCATGGGTTTGACAGCAACAGAAGTAATTCACAGGCAACTGAAATGGCTGTATCTCTAATGGGTCCAATAGACCAGTGTTTCCCAACCTTGTGCCTCCAGCTGTTTTTGAACTACAATTCCCATCATCCCTGACCACTGGTCTTGCTAGCTAGGGATGATGGGAGTTGTAGGCCAAAAACATCTGGAGGCCCAAGGTTGGGAAACACTGCAATAGACTGACGCTGAAGTAGGTACAAAGAATGCTCTGCAATGACTGGGGTGGCAGATAGCCTTTTGTGGCCATTCAGGGAAGGGGGGTGTGGTCAATGAAGCCAGCATAGGGCTGCATGCAGTGCTAATTTTGGGTTAATGGTCAGCAATGCTGGGTATTTAAGTCTGCTCTGCCCCTCTCCAGCCTCTTCATTTTTCAGTGCCTATCCTCCCACCATATACTGTATTCAGTACAGATATTTCTGGTTACCTTTTGAGGCCAGGCAGGATTTTTTTGTTTTACTCATCAACATATTGGTCTGGCTGATTGTTTACTGTTGTTGTTTTCACTTACTCTGTCCTGATGCACGGGTGTGGATCACACAGTGAGCGTCAGCAGTTAAACAGGATGTTCATATTTGTCAGGTAGGTGTGGGAAGCTTAAGGCAGTTGAAGTTTGCTGAGTACTATTTGGCAGGACTATTTTTCTAGAAAAAGAGGTGCCAGAATTCACAACGAATGCCTCCCTTTTTCCTGCTAGAATGGCATCCATATGAAAGGTGCTGGAACTCAACAAAGAGGTTCTGGAACCCACTTGAGAGGTGCTGGGACTGAGTTCCAGCGTGTTCCCCCTGAAAAAAAGCCTTGCCCTTCAGCACCTTTGAGGATGAAAGTGTAGTCCCAAAACTTGCCTCTAGTGCTGTGGGACTTGCTGGCAAGGTAGGGAACACCTCTGAGGCCAAGTAGAAACAACCACTCAGAATTGTGGAGCCCTGGGGTTAGCAGGGTTGGTTTGCCCATAGCTGATGAATTATGGACAGTCTTCTGCACCTCAATACTACTGCAAATCTGTTTCGTCAGCTCTGTAAATGTGGCCTTAGTTCACCCAACCTTTGTATCCCATCTTCTTATAGCCCCTCGTTCCTTATTTATATGGTGTAAGGTATTTGTGTTTATGTTTTTGAATGCCAGTTGCTTGGGGACCTTTTAAGTAACAAGTGACTTATTACAACAACAGTAAATTTAAATTACTCAGGTTTTCATCCACATACCCCATACTAGAGGTTCTAGTAAAATCAGTGTAAATTGTCATTAACTTACAGGGTTTCAGACATTTAGATGCATATGAAGCATTCAAACAATTGTCTGGAATCAATGAAAAGCTCCAGCTGACTTCAAGGGATTAAGAGTTTTATCCATAGATACTAAGACTGAAACAATTTAAGCTCTATATATTCCAATTATTTTGATTTTAAGGAAGAAAATCTAACTTACTTCATCCACTTTGATTTATTCCATTTAAACATGTTACTCACACAAATCATATCTGAAACCAAATTAAACCAAGTGAACTTTTTTTTTTTTTTACAAATACTCTGAAGAGTACAAATTTGATGTTGACTGTTGTTCATTAAAGAAAATAAATACATTTTAATTGCATTTTTTAATAAAAAACTATTTGTTCTGGCTCTGGTAAACATGCATTTTTTAATATTTATTTGTTCAAGACTCTAAAGGTAAAATTTGGCTTCAACCTCATACATAAACCTTAAAATGAATTTAATTTTACTCAAGCAGTGGGAAATTGTCATATGAATCTAGGCTGTTGTAAACAGCGTTACGTATATTTAGTAGTGGTAGCATGGGCTGCTATGCTGACACATAGGTTCTTATCACTTTTCCCCACAGACAACCATTGTATTTTATTAACTCTGGGACCCAGTTTCAATCCCAGGACTTCCATGATAGATGGATGCAGGCCTTATATAATGGATGGATCCATATGACCTCGGAACAGCCTAGATTCCTTTGTCTGTGCTTAACAATGGCCCAGAGGTTTTAACAAGGTTTTAATTAAAGCAGCAGAAACCTCTTTAAGATTGCTACAGCTAAAGGAACTCTAGATTAGGGGATTAGGCTATAAGAAGACTCAAGAGAACAGCTAGATGATAATGAATTGTACCAATTCTTTTTTTAAAATGGCCATGATAATAAATTTCGACGTGGTTAGAAGACTGATATGCAAAGGGATGTTCTGTGTGTCCCCCCCCCACTTTCCTCCTCTTCATATCTCCCAGTCTCACCTCTTCTCCTACATATACTGTAGAAGAAAAAGAAGAGTTTGGATTTGATATCCCGCTTTATCACTACCCGAAGGAGTCTCAAGCTGCTAACATTCTCCTTTAGCTTTCTCCCCCACAACAAACACTCTGTGAGGTGAGTGGGGCTGAGAGACTTCAAAGAAGTGTGACTAGCCCAAGGTCACCCAGCAGCTGCATGTGGAGGAGCGGAGATGCGAACCCGGTTCACCAGATTACTTGTCTACCACTCTTAACCACTACACCACACTGGCTCTCTGTAGATAGATCTACAATACTGTAGATATTGTATCCAGTCCTGTATATTACTTTCCCATCCCCTGAACAATGCCAATTAATTCTCCAAACAAATCCAAGTAACAATCCAAGTCGAGCATTTTCAACCAGGATGACTTCCTGAATTGCAGGGGGTTGGACTAGATGACCCTTGGGGTCCCTTCCAACTCTACAACTCTACAATTATATGATTCTCTGAATTTAAACAAAGTTAAATGCATGCATAATATAAACAAATGTATAATTGGGTGGCTAAGAATGTGAAGCAGGATTTCCCCAGTTCAAGCAGTGCATCCATGGCCTTAGGGAAGCCACAATTCTCTTCCCAGCCTCAGACTCTTCCCACCTGCAGTGTGGGGATAATATTAATGATCTAGCTGACAGGATCATTATAAAGATTGCTAAGATATTATTTGTGAAATGCACTGAATGTTCAAGAACTGCCATAGATATGCTAAGTGTTGTGAAGGGAGCCATTCTAATCTAAGCCCAGATTAAAGGCAAATGAGGGGTGCTGTTCATCTGGTGCAGATTGGGGTATGCTGGTGGGACAGTGATTTTAATCTCACCATTCTCCCAGTGCAGGACCAAAGGTGCCTCACAAGATGAATTAAATACAGATACAGCTAAAGCACACACCAATCGATTATAAATATTAAGCAAAATTAAATAAGTTGCCAATATTAAAAATGGCACTGAATCAAAACAACTTTTAAGCATCTAAAAGCACATGCGGAGAAGAAAATACACAACACTCACCATTAAAAGATGCTGCCGCAACAGCAAAAGCCAAAGTCCTGCCTACACAAAAAAATATTTGCCTGCCAGCAAAAGAAGAGAAGGGACCAGCCAAGGGCGTTCCTCAATCTGGGAGCAGCTATGGACATAGCTGTCAATGTTTCCCTTTTTCTAAGGGAAATTTGCTTATTCCGAATAGGATTCCTCGCAAGAAAAGGGAAAAGTTGACAGCTATGGCTATGGAGAAGGCTCTCTTTTCTGTCCTCTTCAAACAAACATTAGAAGGTGGTGGGACTGGGGAAAAAGGTCTCCCTCTGAAGATCTCTAAACCTGGGCAGGTTCATATAAGGAGAAATGGTCCTTCAAACTTACCCTAAATATATAGCCTTCTGAGTTGCTGCCAGAGATTCTGGTCCTCCATTCGCCCTAATAGGTTAGTTCCACTCTCCCAACCTTTTCTCTCTCCCAACACACCTGGTCTTTTCGGGACTGAGGGCAACAGTCAGAGAAGTGGATTTCCAGTCTTGTGATTTTACATAACAAAACAAAATTAGTTTTCACATTTGTTTAGGGCAACACCCCTCTGTGCTCTGAATCCTCATGGCAACAAGGGCAAGTGTGTGAAGCAGGAATATTTTTTAAAGTGGTGGTGGTGGGGGGCAAATCATGGAACGTATGAGAAAAGCCATAGCACACAGGTAGAGCATCTGCTCTGCATGCAGATTGTGCCTGGTTCAAACCCCAGAAACTCCAGTTGAGGCTGGCAGCTTTGAAGGCTGATGCTAAAGCCAACCATATATGAGACTCTCTCTGTATTGAGGATTGCAACTTCTGTCTGAGCCTCAGTTTCTGGACACAGTTCCACCCTGTGCATTTTGTTGGGCTCTCGATATGCTCCTTTTCCCTGAGAGATACCTCAGCTTTCTTATTTCTAGTGATGTATGGTGCTCGGGAATGCTCGTATATCCAGTGGGCAGCCTCATTTATACACAGTTTGAAAAATAGATGGTGTATGAAGTGCAATTTGGTGTTGCAGCAGAGTTCTGTCCCCCTCGGGGTCCCCTGGGTGTTTGATTAAAACCCTTTTATGGGAAATCAATGGGTTCCCCATTATAACTCTCATTCTCCTTCCCAAAAACACCTAGATGGTCTTGTAAGGGACTGCCCTGCCTGCCACCTTCCCTTGCCCAGATGTGAATGATCCCTTCAGTGTTTATTTTTATCCCATGGCTACATATTCAGGGAAATAAATAGCTTTCTTTCCCTCACTCCGCTTTACTGGCTTGTAAAAAGATGGCAGAAAAAATTCACTAGATTTACAATGTAACTGAAGGGTGTGTGTATGTTTGGGAAGATAGTATTTTGTAGACTGAACTCAGAGACATCAAAAACAGATATACGTGCCCCATTAGGAATGTTGCCCCAGATACAGGAAACTTCAGTGATATACTAAATGTTTCTGGTCAGTATCTTAGGTAGGTTCATAAGCAGAAACAGCTTTCCATCAATGAAATTTGCTAAAGTTTTGTCCGTATCTTAACACAGGACAAAATGAGTCCACATGCTAAGAGATTGGATATTAAAAGAATGCATTATCTTAAATCAGGACCAAGGACAGCACCAATACACAGAACAGAGAGACTATCAGGGTTCCTATTGCATCCTCAGAGTTGGATTGGCACAATCTGTTCCTGCCCAGGGATGTGCTCCTCCCTGACATGCAGAAAGGTCTGAAGGCTGCCTTAAATTTTTTAGAACTGTTGAGGTTTCAAGGACTTGGCAAAGGGCCTGAATATTGCAGAGAAATGGCCAACGCTCTGTGACAGCAGAGATGAGGGATGCCATTGCCTAGGATAATGGTGGCATTGTGCCTGTTACAGCAAGGCTTTCCCCTTGTATTTACAAACAAAATCTGCAGGACATTTACCCCGCAATCTCAACTGCTATTATTAATTGTAGAAAATGCTCTCCAAAGTCAATCTTTTTGTTCCCCCCTTGGAGAAATTCCTGTGCTTCCAGCACTCTGATTATCTAGAGCTGAAACCATGGCAACAGAAAGGAGTACACAGTGAGAATGGGAGTAAAAGCAGGGTATGAGGAACTTTATAGAATAATAATCTGTAAAGGGGGGAAATGGACGCGTTGCACTCAAGAGCTGTGGTGCAGCGGTGAGGCCAGGCAAGAGGTAGCAGAGACTTGGAGTCCTGGGGCCTACCTTGAGACAGACTGCTTTGGAATCTAGGCCTGGCAGAGGACAACAGGTTCATGGTCCAGAGGAAGGAGAATGATTAATATTTATTAATTTTTAAATCAATAAATAAATGAATAATGAAGCAAATGCAGTTTGAACAATCAAACTGCCTAGGGGCAAGTGGCTCCACACTGCAGTGTGTGTTTGTGTGTGCGTGCGCTTACACACATGAGTTTCTGAGAGACAGCAGGCAGACAGACTTGATTCAACCTTCAGGAAGCAGCTGAATGGGAGAAAAATTAAATGCAACCATACTTGGGTTGCTGCATGCAACAAGCTGTTCATAAGGAGTGGCTAGTTATGCAGGGCCATCTATTTTCCTTATACCAACATAAAATGGCTGGTGATGAAGCAGAGGGATATCTAGGTAATGAGCTATACATAGGGCTTGCTGCAAGCAGCAGCCATTGTTTCTAGGGCATTTAAATGGCGAAGGCATCACTGCTTGCTTGTTCAAACTGAGCCGATGATAAACCTTCTGGAGATGGGAAGTGTGATCACATGCTTTTTGTCTAGTTTTGCTATCCCTGAGCTGCAAATATAGCAAATCACATTCTGTGTTGCTCCTTCTTTGCTGAGAAAAGATAGTGAAAGAAAGCCAGAAAAAAATAAAATAAAAATTAAATAGCATGCCAGTTAAGACTGCCTGGATATAAATGGCTCTTCAGAGGCCATTCTTCACACAAACCTGATGTGAACATTTAAGTCCGGGAAAAACTACCTTCTTCCAATCGCTCTGATGAGGAGACAATAATCTGCTTTTCATCCATCACCATCATCAGACTGGAAAGCACAGCTTGGTCGCCAAAATGCTTTCTGCTGCTAACCTCATTATAAACTCATTTAATTGTTCTTGGATCTGTGTTCCCACTGTGCAGTGCATCTTGTTTATTTACTCTTCAGGGCTCAAGCAGCTCATCTCAGAGCTGACAACTGTGGAGTTTGCAAGTAGTATTGAGGGTTATGTTCCTCTGTGATGTACAGTTATGCATAAAATATTGTAAGCTTTTATCATTAAGAATGTAAGAAACTTGTATTTGGTGCTGGGGAAAATGGAGCCACATTCACTTTCCCTTATCCAAGTCACCACATACTCCATCAACACGAGCTGATGTAGCCATGTACTCTGATGCACTTTTGCCATTGTGAGATGGCCAGCACCTGCCATGACTCCATATGTGAGCTAATGACTGCAGTATTGTTTAATAAGTACTTAAACATTGAAAAAATTCACATATAACATATTTTTACAACACCAGATGCTGCCTCATACCAAGTTTGATCATTAGCCTATTACTGACTGCACTAGCTGGCAAGATCTCTTTCATGTTTCTTAGCCCTATCTGGAGATGCCGAGGATTGAACCTGGGACTTTTTGCATGCAAGGTAGATGCTCTTCCACTCAGCTTCCCCACTTGGAACACATTTCAGTATAGAAAATAGCAGATATACAAACATCGATCACAACAGGTGATCGCCTGCCCTAGTGTCTATTTTGTTACCTGCATCGTACACACAATGCACCTAGGCTCAGCAACTGCAGTCAGTCCTAGTTGTCCAACATATCTCTGCTCCCACCATCCATGCAATGCTGCATCTGGGAATGTTGTTGCAGCTGGGATGAGATGAGGCTGTCTTCTGTGTGAGCACTGGCATCAAGAGCTTCATAGGCCTTGCCTGCACCCCCAAAAGCCTCTTTGGCAGATTCTCACACCCATCCAGACCACCCTCTGCTGGAATTTTTTTGCCTGCCTGAGCAAGTTTCTTCTTCTTCCCTATATTGGATTCTGGGGGTTTGGAGCTCAGTGCAGTTAAATAGGTTGGCCTCCAAAAGTGCTCTTCATTTTCAAAAGTGCCAAAGGGTACTCACCTTATCTCACCTTAACCTTTACTATTCAACCAAATTAACCAACTGCTCAGAGTTGCAGGGCCCTTAGCCTAGATATGGCATGTTTTTGAGGCTCGCCTGTTGCACCTGGGGCCATAGGAGAATAGGAGAGGGTGGGGGGGGGGAGGAAGGCTTCTCCACTCAACTTAAGGAGAGGCCCATTCTCTGGGGCTATGCTGTGTCATGCCCCTTGGAAGAGGTGGGGCTTGGCTTGGCCAAGGTTGAAGCTAGCTTTCTGCTCTTTTCATTTCCCCTGAAGATGTTAACAACAACATGTGGTTGTTAATATCAGCCCATCACCAGTTGCAAGTACCCATAGCAAAATAGTGCAATACTTACACATATATGCTCTTTTCTACAGAGGAATGCTTTCTTTCTAGGGAATTGGTCACATTTGCTGTGATCCTGAATTTGACTTATCTCAATTAAAAACCTTTCCTGAGATGAAATAGAAGTGAGCGGCAAAAGTGTGAGAGAAAAACTAATTATCTAGGGTTTAAAATGGCTTTTGGACTTGTCAGTGAGCAGCCAGGGACATGAACCTCTGTATATTTGTTTAAAGCAGCTGTGAGTAACGATGAGCCCAACTGATACTGCTTTATGAGTTGTTTCATTAATTACAGTGTGACCGAAAGGGTGCTTCATGGAAATGGCATCACAGCAGACAGCGAAGGCACAATGATTACGAGCCCCAGGCAGATCACACTTTTCCATGGTGCTTGTGAAGCACACTGCAGAATTGGGAAGGGACATAGAGCAGGAAAGCTCAAGGTAGGGATGCATCAATGATGACCTTCAGGGAAACATCACTGAAGCTGCTATCCAGAAAGGAAAATGAATACATGCTCATAGTCAGTTCAGAATTCATCACACTCTTCCCATCTAAATAGCGCACACATGTGCTTATGTGTGAAGATAATATTTACAACACATACTGTACACATTTGTACACATGCTGTGTGCCGGGAGGGGTAGATGGTAGATTAGGGCTGATTGGATGATTTGTAGTAAATAACCAGGCTTTTAAAACAAAACAATTCTCAATTGGATTGATTGTTCTGTATTGACTTACTGATATTATTATTTCTAATAATAGTTTTTTAATTGTTACATTTAATTAAATTGGATTTGTTATGGCACATATAAGTAAAACAAAACAAAGGAACAGAACAATAATAGAAAAACAATAAAAACAAATTGTTATATTTATTGTTGTTTATTTGACACATTATGAGCCACTTTGGGCACTTTTTTTTAGTGAAAAGCATCATACAAATAAACAGATTAATGATACCAGAAGCAATAAAACAGGTTTTTATTAGTCCCCTGAAATAAAGAACACTATCTAGTTTTATTTTGCATGAAAGAACTGTAAGCTCAGTTCAGTTCAGTTCAAATTCCTAGGCCTAGAATGTGCCCAGGGGCACCCTGTGGCTTTATTCTAACTCTATGTCTTTTGTATGGCTGGTAGATGCTGGGGTTTTGGGGGAGGGGGATGGATCTGACAAACCTTTTCCTGCTGTTACAGTAACTTGAATTCATACAAGCTGTAAATGATTTGCCTGTGTGTTGCTCCTTTGAAACTGTAGCTTTCATTAATATATATCATCCATATCCAGCTTGATACAACAATATTTATTATAATAAGGAAATTAATCAATTAATCAGTCAGGAGTAGGAAAGTTAATGAACTAAACACTCTTTAGTCACTTGACTGCTTTCACTATCAGTACTTCTACCGAGGAAAGGGCCTGACAGGTTTAATTTTGCTCCTTTATTTCATCCATTTAACAGCCACTAAACCTTTGCTGGGGGTACAGATGTTATTAGAATTCTGACAATTTACTAGCTGCTAGACTATTAGAACCTGGCTAATTATTTGACCTTTGGGTCCCTCTTAGTTTGGAAATACTCAGTAGCAATTAAGCTCATCTATCCCATTTCACCCCAGGTTGGCTGGTATAAACATATACAGTGTTCTTCTGCACCCACCCACATTCAAACAGAATGATGCCATGTGATTAGCAGGTCACATTCCCTCTGGTAATTTCAAGATTTCCATTTTACTTAGATGGAGCTGAGTGAAGACCTACTGCTTTGTGGCACAGACAAGATTTGGGGGAGAGAATGGTATATTATACAAGATTTATATATTTTCATTTCAAAGTGTCACTTTCTATTTATTGACCCAATTTCCAGTCTCACACACAGCTCTGGGGATTAACTTAAAGCAGCTGATGGGAGGTATATTTTCTTTAGGAGTTGCCAGGAAGTAAAAGAGTGTGTTTGCCAGTCTGTTGTATTGGACCCCTTGAGCATGATTCCCTTGGCATGATCAGTCCAGGTGCAACAATTTGCAGCCTCTTGCTGCATATGGCAGCAGACTTTGAAGGAACACACAGACATTCTCTTGCACATACACACATTAAGGATATCCTGTTTTGGAGCACACTAAGGCAACGAAGCATTAGCTACAGGGAGCCCATAATTTTCATCATTACCAACCACAGCCCGTCAAATGCTAATAAACTGGAGGCAATGGTGATGGCCATGGTAAGGTAAAGGGAAAGAACCCTGGAAAGTTAAGTCCAGTCAAAGGCGAATATGGGGTTGCAGCGTTCATCTCGCTTTCAGGCCGATGGAGCCAGCATTTGTCCACATACAGCTTTCTGGGTCATGTGGCCAGTATGACTAAACCGGTTCTGGTGCAACGAGCCACCGTGATGAGTGCCAGAACACACAGAAACGCCTTTTACCTTCTCACCACAGCAGTACCCATTCATCTACTTGCACTGGCATGCTTTTGAACTGCTAGGTTGGCAGGAGCTGGGACAGAGCAATGGGAGCTCCTGCCAACCAGATATTCATTGGAAGAGCCAGAGTGCAACAACCCTCTCTCTACCTCTGATTCCTTGAGACTGGTATTCAACACTGCACTGCTTCTGACAGTGAAGGAAGAACATGGTGACTGATAGCTTCACCCTCCACGAATTTGTCTAATCCTCCTCTATGTGTACACAAGAGCCCTGAAGTTCTGCAACTGCAGATGTAATGATGTTTGAAAAACAAAACATTAAATATAACCACAACAGATCAAACATTTGACTGCTGTTTCCAGAAGATTTGTTCTTCCTATAACTCATAAAGGGTTGTCAAATTTTCTCAAAGTATTTTTTTTAACCAAGTATTGCTTAAATGTCACCCTTCCCTTATCCACATATGTAAATATCACATACCCATATAATTTGTTTTTCTCAATCTGTATTGATAATGATATGACTTTTAAAGTTGGCCAGAATCCCTGTTAAACAGTTGTGGTAATGGGAAGCCAATCACAAGAAGTGACATCAAAATAACTCATTTGGAGCATTCCAAAGCTGCTATATTGTGTTAAGACCATCAGGCAAGACCAGTTTGTAAAGCTCAAGATCGCTTGTGTGGGCTGGTGCTTCTTTACGTTAAATGGAAAAGCAAATGGAAAAGCTCAGCAACAGCAGGAAGGCTTCCGATTTCCCTCTTCTGCCATAGGATACCTCTCTTACGCATGTGAGAATTACTATGTGGCATTTCTTTGAAATGAAAGGCAGTGTTGAAGAATGGTCATTTCCAGATGACCTGCTTTGTGGAATAGAATTATAGAATTGTAGGGTTGGAAGGGATCACAAGGATCATCTGGTCCAACCCCACTACAATGCAGGATCTCAGGCAGTTAAATGTCTTGGCTCATTCTGGACTCTATTTGATCACAAAAAGGGATTTTCTTCTTCTACACTGTTTGTGTATAATTATGCAAGTATACTAAGCATATATCCCATGATCTGTAACCTTTCTTCAGTGAAGAATGTGACTTACCCACTGCCAAGGTTATTATGCAATTTAGTCGTGTGAGCTGCCTCCAGACTATATTAAGTAGACTAATTTTATTTTTTTATGTCCTGGAAGTGTGTGGTTCTTTTTGTGAAATGAGGGCAGAGAGCCGCACTACATTATTCCTCTGCAGAGCTATGATTCTCCATGTGCGTTAAGTGGCCTTTACATGTTGAATGTGGATGTGACCCTAGTTTGTTCCACTAGTGGCTGATTTCGTAATGCAGGGCATTGGCTTAAGTCACGGCCAAATCTCAGGTGATAAATTATGTGGAATACTTAACTTGGGGTGCTTTGAGATTTTGAATGTTCTTCAAATATGTGATCACAAATCTGCTCTAGATGATTTTTTGGGGAGTGGGTGGGTGAATGTCAGCATTCACCAGTGCACCTGAGTCATCTCAATTTATTTTTTTAATTAACAAAATTTGCCTGGAATGGGTAGCACTCCCATGTGCTGAGTTTCATCATTCACTGTGCAAAGGAGAGGACTGCTATAAACTGTTTTATCATTTGTCTGTCAGTATGCTTTTTTATTATTGGTGTTCTGTAATGTGTTTTTAATGTTGTACACCACCCTGGGATCTTTTGATAAAGAGTAGTATGTAAAATAAATAAATAAATAAAGTTAAAAATCACAAAAGGAACAGGCTGAGGAAATAATATGGACTGAACTGGAAGCTGAGGGGCTGTTGCTTAACCACTTGTTTGTCTAGACTCTTATGTTATTCATATTTACTGAGCTTTGGATTCTCATGATGGGGGAAAAGCACAGATCAAAACCTGTTGAGAGGAGGGATTAAAAAGCGGAGCAGACAGTGTGGGGGGAAAAAATGTCAGATTTAAAAGGTTTAGCCAAGAGCAATACAGACTGTGGACTCCTTTCATGACAGCAGTTTTCTATTTGGCTAGGAGTTGCATGCACGTCAAGGTCTCTGGCTAGTTCCTATTTGCACCTCATATTTCAAATTTACAGAACAAGCCATGAAAACCAAAGGAAGCCATCATTTTAATTTCAGTTTTTATCGTAAAACAACACAAAATCTCAGGTCTAATTCCATGATGGCTCATTGAGGCCATCATACAGTATATAAGGTATGGCTATCAGTAAAGGTGGTGATGGTTAGACAGTTGGACTATGACCTGGGTGACCACTCGGCCATGAAGCTGACCTTGGGCCAGTCACTGTCTCTCAGTGTAACCTACTTCACAGGGTTGTTATGAGGATCAAATAGGAATGGGAGAGCCACGTACAGCATCTTGAGATTCTGAGAAGAAAATGTGGTATCTGTATGTAATAAATCAAAAAAAGAACAAACTGGGCATCCTAACAGTAAGAGATGTTGATAGTTGAACTAACTGCCTCAGCATGCTGTTGCTCTCTTTTGCTGAAAGTATGTAGCTATTGCAGTTGCATTGCAAGGATCCTGCATTGAGGGCAGGCTTGGAAGAAATGCTCCCCAAAGACCCTTCCGACTTTAAAACTCTTTGATTCTCTGCTTTGATGCAGCAGAATTTCCTAGTAGATTGGCATGTGAATAAAAAGTGCGCTGAGACCAATAGAATATAGGCCCTGACCACGAATAAGATGTTTACAAACTCTTAACATATTAATTCGCATTGGCTACATATTCCATTAAGGCCAAATAAAATGACTGGTATCTGATTAATTCATGCTAAGAGTAGTAGTCAAGGCTAATGTAAACACTTTGAATTCTGTGGATCTACTCTGACTCTGTCAGATACCTCCCTTAACATTTTTCTGAACTGGGTGGTCTAGTTCTCCAGCCATAATTGCAAGCACACAGGGATTTTTGATGCTTTAACAACTACTTGGTACATAATCAAGGATCTTTCATCTTAAAGCAGGGATTGGGAACCTGTGGTCCTCCAAATATTGTTCCCATCATTCCGCCCACTACCATGCTGGGTGGACCGATAGGATTAGGAGTCCAGAATAACCTGAGGGCCACAGTTTCGCCATCCTTTCCTTAAAGTCAGATAAAAGTTTTGTTCCTGATTCCCACCCCTCCACTATTGGAGGTCGTTCTGTCCTGTCTCCATTCACACTTTGTTGCACAAAATTCCCTTTAAACACCAAACAATAAGTAAACAAATTGTTAACAAAATAAAAGCAAACAAAAGATAGAATTAGCATAATTACTCTAGAGCGTGGAGTGCTTCTAAATTCATGAAAGGTATTTTGTTAACTAGATAAGACGGACAGGAATATTAGGTAACCAATATCCACTATTTCCACACTTGGTGCTTGATATCTTCCAATCCATACATCACAGCCAGCACTAAATTAAGTTAGTTAGAAAAGATAATTTAATTTCTTTTGATTAAGTGCCAGGAATAAACTCCAGGTGAATGACAGAGTATTTTAATGAGCCCAAAGCCTAATGAATCTTTTTTCTTTCCTGTGTTAATTAGAATTTCAAAGGAGAACTCTGGAGGGACCAATTTATAGGGAGTGCAAAGAAGAGCCTTTTGTTCCAACTCTCCCAAGCTGGTAAGCACACTTACTACCTGACCTTGCATCTGTTTGGTTAGCCATGATTCTGCTTACACAGATAAGATGCTGAATGCTCCAGCAAAATGCTCTAGGGAGTGCATTGCTCTTTCCGGCTCATAATAAATATTTTGTAGCGATCGCTGCAGAAAAGATAAGTATCCCATGGAATGTTCCAGTCACACCTACAATAGTCTTTCTAGACACCCATGTTGTCAGCTAAAGACAGCAAATTCCCTGAACAGGAAATCAGCACAGGCTCCATCATAATTCATGCCAGGGAGCAGGAATTAGAAACTCAAGTGCCATCCCACTTGCTGGCTTCACCACCACAAAATGAAATCATTTAAGAGCACAAAGGTATATAGGTACGTACATAATCTTGGGAGCTTCACAATTGACCAAGAGAGCATCTTTCATTTTCAGATAATGTGTCATATTTTCTAATAAATACATTTGATTTTCTTTTGTTTTCTATCCATACTTAACATGCTTACAGCTTGTTGCTTAGCTATTGATTGTTATCGTAATATCTGATAAAATGCAGTCCATTAGTTGGCAATGAAAGAAAAAAGAAACAACTCATTAATTATGTTAGATGTTACATTAAAACCAGGCAGTTAATGAGATTAAATTTTATAAAGGCATTTTTCAGTTCAGGGATAGGTAGAGGTTTGGTGAAGACACCTGCTTTTGCTAAGTAAGGAAAAGAAGCAGCAGAATTACAGGGGAGCCGCCTTAGCTCAGTGGTAGAGCATCTGTTCTGCATGCAGAAAGTCTCACATTCAGTCCTTAGCATCTCCAGGTCGGGCTGGGAATGTCCCCATCTGAAATCCTGCAGAGCATCTGCCAGTCAGTGTAGGCAATGCTCAGACAGACCAAGGGTCTGATTTGGTATGAGGCAGCATCCTCTGCTCCTAAAAGTATGCTGTTGTCCCTTCTGAACTGGCCTCCTGTCTTAGGGAGCTGGGTTGCCCTACTGCCCCCAACACAAACACACTTTGGCGGCATGGATGTTGAACACCAGGTCACTCCACAGCATGTCATTGTGGGTAAGAGAGCAGACCTGCATTTAACACCTCTCTTCCACTAGGCTTCCTTGGGCCTATATAGCAGAGAGTGATGTATTCTGAATTGATATGGTGTGAATTTATATATAGTAGGGACTGTTGTCTATTATTTTGCTTGACGTATTTTGTACATTGCCATGCACCCTGAAATTGTTTTATGCGGACTGGATATAAATTTTTAAAATGAAATATTAATAGAGGGAATTTTGCTACTCCCTGGGTCATTAATTTATCTTGATTACTCAGAAGGAGGCTAACCTTTTGTTGAAAATCAAAGCCCAAACAACAGATTAGCCAGACAGTTCCCCCCCTTGGAGATACATGAATATTACAATATGTCAGATAGTGAAAAAAATATTCTACATCCTTTCAGCCGCATATATAACAACCTTTTGTCGTGAGAGAAGCAGATATTCTACATTATAAAACAGATATTTCCCACCATCTATTATGTTGTAATATTTATGCATCTCCTGGGGAGAATTGTCTGCATTACTTGTGAATGTTGTTAACATGTTTTGCAAAGCTTCACTTGTGAAAACACCCTTGGGCCTGTGAAAATTTTCATCCTTTTTACTTCCTCTTTATCCAACCTGCTGCAGTTGACCAACAGACTGTCACATTCAGGCAGAACTTTAGCCTGCGTCCGCACACTACCCACTTGTGATCTTGAAGTAGTTCAATGGGTACATATGGTCCAAAAAATAAGCCATAATCATCTAAACTTGGATGATGGAAGAAGAGATTTTCAATGTGGTAGGCATCTTGCTTTCCTGGACCCCCCCCCAAAAAAAACCTTACAAAACTATTTTACCAAATGCCTGATCTTTGAAAAGACCCACTCAGTGCCATGCAAAATTCAGTAGCTGTGTTGTAAACTTCAGTAAGGTAAAATGCAGAGGCATATAATATACAGGCACACTGCTTTTCAGCTGCAGCCTAGTATTCACTTACTTGGGAGGAAGCCCCACTGAATTCAATTCGACTACCTTCTGTATGGGAGGCAGGTGGCACTGTGATCTAAACCACAGAGCCTAGGGTTTGCCAATCAGAAGGTCAGCGGTTTGAATCCCCGCGATGGGAAGAGCTCCCGTTGCTCGGTCCCAGCTCCTGCCAACCTAGCAGTATGAAAGCATGTCAAAGTGCAAGTAGATAAATAGGTGGGATGGTAAATGGTGTTTCTGTGCGCTGCACTGGTTCACCAGAAGTGGCTCAGTCATGTTGGTCACATGACCTGGAAGCTGTCTGCGGACAAACACTGGCTCCCTCGGCCAGTAAAGTGAGATGAGCGCCACAACCCCAGAGTCGTTTGTGACTGGACTTAACAGTCAGGGGTCCTTTACCTTTACCTTCTGTATAGGATTGCATTGTATGTCACAGAATTCCAAAGGATTACCAAGGAATTAACTGAGGGGCATAACTGAGGTGCTTATGACAGTGGCACAAGTTTACCATCAGACATGAATTGGGAGGGGAGAGAGACTCTCTGTTGGCCAGCAAGTAATTCATTTATGAATCTGCCTTAATTCAGAAACTAATGGGTGCAAAAACAGGAGTCATTTAGGAGTATTTACAAGTCATTTTAGGCTCTGAATGTACTGGTTTTGGCACGTGGTGGGGGGTGTATTCATTAGATAGTAATATGTAGCACCTAATTCAAATGGGCTTAACAGCCCCCATGTTTAGTTAGTAGTGTTCATTTCTTTAATTCCTCTGCTGTGTTTGGGGGCTCTCCTGTTCATTCTGTTTAGTACCCCCAAAGCTCTGTTCTGCTGCCACCATTGGGGATTAATGTTTAATCTGCATAACAGATTACTGGTCCAGTGTCTATTGGTTTTTATTTTAAAATGCATGATTCCCTCTTCTCCATTATCTCAGAGTACACATTAAAGATTTGCAGAGAGGCCTGTGGTACCACTTCAGTAATATATGGTGAAGATGCTTTAAAATACTTATTTCTAGAGAAGGTGCATCTATGCTAAAACCATCACCTTGGTTTGCAGTGGTTGAACCTTTAGACTTAGACTTTGAATTAAATAACATTACCAGAGCTTTAGAGAACTGAGTTCAGAAATTTAATGAGGCATTTGTCTTAACACACTTGAGCTCTAGATAAGCTTTGGAAATCAAAGAAAGACGATGGGGGGGGGGATATGCAAATACATCTGTTATTTTGGGGCTCATTCCAGCAGCTGTTAAACAGAAACTAGGTGCACCTGTATTGAAGCTACACTGAAAATTGGTGTATTTGTTTCATTGTGTAGGTGTTTTGTCTAGGGAGAAAATTGTTAACACCTGTCAATTTGTTTAACCTTCAGGGGCCTCAGTAGAATTGCAGTACTTGAATCCATCCTTCTCTTCACATATTAGAAATCAATATAGGTATAATACTCGCTATAGAAATAAAATGAGCTCTGTTAAAATCATTGTGGTATTAGCGCTGAAGATAAGAATTTGGATCGGAATGCCTATTTCATTATATATGGTAATTTAGGCAGGGCAGAAAATGGACACAAAGTGAACAAGCGTTCATTTTTGGAGCATCTAGGTGATATCGTAGTGCAAATAAACACCTTAATACCGTTATCCTTTTTATCGTAATCACATAAGTAGAGCCTGGTGAATCAGGCCAATGGCCCACATAGTCAGCCTCCAGTTCTCACAGTGGCCAACCAGATGCCTGTGGGAAGCCTGCAAGTGAGGGGTTGCCATATGTCCAGAATTTCCTGGACATATCCAGAATACTGCAGCCTCAAGCAGTGTCCAGGTGGAAATGGGCAAAATGTCTGGGAAACCTATGCGACCCTATGCAAGTGGGACTGGAGTGCAATAGCACTCTTCCACCTGAGATTCTCAACAACAAATCATGTCATTACTTGGTGGAGTTCATGTGGTTTGCATCTCCAAACTTGAAAGGGTGGGGTGGGGTGGGGAATCCCTCTTTCATTGCAAATGTTCATACTTTAATTCATTCACTGATAGTTGTACTTTGAAAGTTAGGTATTAATTTTAAAGTTTTGCATTTTGTATTTTTAAATAGTTGCCTTTTAACTGTTTCTGTGAATGTAAGGAACAAGGAAAGACTGAGCTCTAAAATAAAATGAACATTTGCAAAATAAATATTGCATATTTCGGTTTGATATTATGGATTTTTGCTATTTTTTTTAGGCTGCAATCATAAACGCACTTACCTGATAATCAACTCCATTGAATACAGGGAAGAAGAAGAAGAAGAGGAGTTTGGATTTGATATTCCGCCTTTCACTCGCTTTAAGGAGTCTCAAAGCGGCTAACATTCTCCTTTCCCTTCCTCCCCCACAACAAACACACTGTGAGGTGAGTGGGGCTGAGAGACTTCAAAGAAGTGTGACTAGCCCAAGGTCACCCAGCAGCTGCATGTGGAGGAGCGGAGACGCGAAGCTGGTTCCCCAGATTACGAGACTACCACTCTTAACCACTACACCACACTGGCTCCCAGTAAGGGACTTACTTATGAGTAAAGATGCCTAGAATGGCACTGTTTATATTTGCTTTAATGTTTGTTATCCTAAGGATTAGTGGTGAGAAAAATATACAAAGGTTGCAATCTCGGTATGCAGTTATATTTTCAGAGGAAATGTGTTCCTGGTACATGATTTCCCTCCTCTCCTTCAGGGAAAAAAATACAATTTCTTCCACAACATGTTTCCCCAGAAGCAGAGGCAGTAGAATGAGTCACTCATGTTCCCTCTTTTGATGCTCTTCAGTAATGTGTGAAGTGGTGGTTCTACTTCCCTTCCTCCATGGTGAGACTAAAGTACCTGCAGACATGGAGTTAGTGGGATAGGGCACCATTATTCTAGCACAGTAACATAATTGCCACAGAATTTGGCCTAAAGCAACAACTGAGCTGATTTTGAGACTTCCACTTAGGTAAGTAATCTGTAGGATT
The DNA here is from genome assembly GCF_964234715.1 of Podarcis melisellensis. Taxonomy (NCBI): domain Eukaryota; kingdom Metazoa; phylum Chordata; class Lepidosauria; order Squamata; family Lacertidae; genus Podarcis; species Podarcis melisellensis. The sequence goes on from NC_138538.1 coordinate 28,288,120, forward strand.
TTGAGGACAATGAAAAGAGTTTTGATGAGAGTCGCAATGTTCCTTTGGCACTTCCTTAGGTAGCTACTGAATTCTGCCGAAAGCAAAATTTGAGATGAATAGAGAGATTTCTGCTCAGGCAGGAGTTGTGCAGAATTCAGAGGAAAACTTAAAGAGTTCTGATGACTAGTGACATTTCTCAGCGATTCTGCACATTTTGACACAGCAATACATATGTCTTTTGTCCCATCAACTCCCCATGACTGAAATCTTATATCCAGTAATGTGGATACTGGAATTCTTTGAAGAAACTGATTCTCTGGAACCATCTGAGTCTAGCTTTGGGCAAGTTTGGTTAGGGGAATAGCTTTGGTTGTGCTGATAGATTTATTTATGGATTTAAAATATTTTGTGACGTCCCAGCTACTCACCCTCAAACAGGCTGTTTGATATGGTTTTGGTTAGGAATATAGGAAGATGGGAAGATGCCTTAGATCAATTCAGATTATTGGTCTGTCTATCTAGGTATTGTCCACACTGGCTCTAAAGGATTTCAGACAGAGGTTTCTCCTCCTAGTTCTGCCTGGAGATGCCAGGAATTGAATCTGGGACCCGGCAAATGCAAAAGAGATCTTCTAATATGGAGTTATAGTCCTTCCTTACTGTCCCTGATCAAGAAAGAGAGAGCTAGAAGCCCTCAAATAAAATGCATCCTCTGTAAAGTAGGGTATGTGGCCACCCTTGTCCACAGGTCAGTCTAATTAAACTCTCTGTTTCTCAGAGTGACCAATGACATCTTCAGGAAGCTTACAAACAGGTCAGAATGGCAAGAACCCCCTCTCTTTGTCATTCCACAGGAAATAGTATTTGGAGGCATGCTGCCTCTGATCCTAGTAGCCATTGATAGCCTAATCCTTTGTGATTTTGCCTAATTTCCTTCTACAACTCCTTGTGGTAGTGTGTTCCATCATGTAACTATGCACTATAATATATGAAGATGTACTTCCCTTTGTCTGTCTTAAATGACCCATAATTCAGCTTTATTAGGTGAACCTGGATTCTAGTGTTATGAGTGGAGGAGAAAAGCTTCCTTCTCTCTTTTTGCTTCCTGCACGATGGCAATATGTTATGCTTTGCCCAGAACAAATAAAAATATTTCAAGCATCATATAAGAAGAGCCCTCCTAGATCAGGCCAAATATTTATCAAGTCTAGCATCCTGTCTTCATCAGTGACCAACCAGATGCCCATGAGAAGTCCACAAGCAGGACATGAAGACAATAACCCTTTCCAGTAGATGCTTTCCAGCAGCTCCTACTCATAGGTGTATTGCCTCTGAATCTGGAGGTTGTATGTAGCAGCCTTTGTCAATCTGTTGCCTGGCAGGACATATAGTCCAAAACATCTGGAGCGCAACAGATTGGCAAAAGCTGGCATGTAGCATTGCACGTAACTATCATGGGATGGGATCACATTACTCTTTCATGCTTGTCTAATTGTGTCCACCAGCTATATACTTAATGAGAGCACTGGGACAGCATCCTTAAGACAGCCAACCAAGATTTGTTCTCAGAATGAAGTGGTGGCAGACAATGATTTAATTAAAACCTTCCTTACAATCCTCTCATTTCCCGCCTCCTGCAGCTCTTCAGTTAACACTCTTGGGGAACAGCAGACATACCATAAATACTCAGGCAAAAAGAGTGCAATAACAAACCTAATAGCAATTTCCCCGTAGATAACTGCCCTTTTTCTGACTTGCCAAAGGGACCAGCTTCTTCAAATTCATTTCCCTTGTTCAGGTGAGGGTCTTGCTCAGCATTTGCACAGCTAAAGGGCAAGGCAGTACATATTCATGAAGCCAGTGGCATTTATAGCTCTAATAATATTTATGCACTGTCTGCTGAATGGTATTTGACAGGGCAAATATTTACACACAATATTGCTGACAGTCTCACTAACCATGAACAGCATTATCTGAGGAAGAATCAATACTCGGCTTTAACACTGGAGTCCCAGCAGTGCATCCTAAACCAACACAGCTTGGAGGAAGAATCCCAATCAAGATTTCTTTTATGAGGTGGGTCTGCTCTGAAGGGGATATCTTTATGTTTCTTTCCCCATCACTTTAATGATTCTGGTTTCAGTAATGTGGCTTAGCACTGATGATTAGGAAGGTACTACATGTTGAAAAACAACATAGGCAGAAAACAGCAGCTCTGGGAAAACTCTCCCTCCTCTTCCTCCATCACATGTAGAAAATATTAACCCATAATAATCCTTTTGACATCATTATGCTGGGTATTTCCCTGTCCCTGCCTGTGGTAGTCAATGACAGGGATCTGAGGTGGGGAAACAAAAAAGGGCTGTTAGAAGAACTTCCCTCACACATTAGTCGTTTCACTCGCTAGCACAGGGATGAGGAACCCCAGAACAGGAGCAAAATGTAACCCCCAGACTTCTTTATCTGGCCCTATGGACTATCCCTATGCCACGGTCCTCCCTAGGCCACACCTCTTACCACAAATACTCTAGGTCCATCTTGAGTGCCCCTGTCTGGCTGGAATGAGCCCTTGAACTGATCTCTTCATATGGAGAGATGTGTTTGCGTGGTTATAGAAAATCTGGGTGTTTTTTGTATGTCTGCATGTTGCCTGTTGTATAAAGGCAGGAGTCACACCCATTGCTCCACTCACTTTTAACTCTGGCCCCGCCCACCACAGGCATGTGTGCCCCCCCACCCCACCTTGGAGGTTGCTTATGAGTGAATGTGGTCTTTGGGTTGAAAATGGTTCCCCATTCCTGCACTAGCCCTATCCCAGTGCTCCGACTGGCCATGTCCCTCCAAGCGGCCACACAGATGGCATCAGTCTGGAAGGGTTGTACTATGCATGTACAAATTGCATGCACAGTCCCTTTTGGACCAACGTGATGTGTGTGGTTGCAGGAGGGAGTGAGCCTACTAGGGTGATCTAACTCTTCCCTTGCATAGTCACTGCACACACCAAGACACAAGGTATTACATGTGACAGATAAGGTTGGGGGAAGTAAGCATGGGATTGCTGTTGTCAGCGGCAGCCACAGGTTGAATGTTCTTGTTTTGGTGACACTTCATCAATGCTGGTGATCAAACATCAACCATTGGGTGAAACACCGTTCAGGCTGAAATACTAGAGATAAGTTAACCATCAGAGGAACTAGTGAATTTTCACAATGAAGATATAGGGAACAGGGATGGGGGTGGGGGAGAGATTGGTTTAGTTCCCATCTAAAGGCAAACCTTCCCTAATTTTCACCTCCCCAAACAATGTGCAACCACAGCCATGCTTTGTTCTCCAGCCAAGTAATGGATTAAGCCCAGAAAGGGATATACTAGGGTAAACTGCATATAAAATACATGCAGTAGTGAAAAACAAACATACAAAAATGCAAAGGTGATGCCAATTTGTTGATCAAATACCTGCACAGCCTCCACTAAGCCTCTCCCATATTCCCCTTCCAATGTGTCTGAAGTTGGAGTTGAAAAGGGTGATTCCCCCTCCTCCAACCCAGGTTCTCACAATTCAGTCCTTCTCTCATTTATTTATCCCTCCATCAGAACTGACCAACCCAATCCCAATCATGACAGCACTATGGGGCTCATGGCAAACTCTCAGCAATTTGTACCAAATTTTAACTTCCCTCTGTTCCTCTTTTGAGCCTTTTTATATTGAAGAACACAGAAACATGATATCTGTGTGCTTAAAACTATACTCTTCTAACTCTGAACACCAAAGACAGCAAAATCTAGCTCAACCTTTTAAACACAGAATTTAAAATTTAAATATAAAATGATAAATTCTGCATTTCAAAGGAGTGGCTTTTGAAATGTGGGTGGGAACTGAAAACCTCAGGAAGCAATGAAATTCCTTCCCAAACTTCATTTCAGCTCAAGCCATTCCTCCTGCAAAAGTATATTATGGAATGAAAAGAAGCTACACAGGATTCTTGACATCTTTTAATATTAGGAAGTCAATGAGTTCCGTCTCTTTGTGGGTGACTGAAATGAAGCTGTTATAATCAAGAGCAAATGGAAAGAAAGTCGTCTAGAGGACAAGAGCAAATGGGTCAGCACCTTGAAACTAGCTGAACAAAGGAAGCTGATGTGGGCAGACTTTTGGTCATTTGGATGAATTGTATTGCTGCATTGCCGTGGAAACAAGGCAAATGTCTTCAAGAAAGAGAGTACCAAGCATTTAACAAGCTGAGATCTGCGAATCTCTGGCACCTGCGTGTGTATGTTTGATCTGTGAACAGTGGAGGGAAAAGTTCAAGGACCAAAGTCTATTCCCAGCTTGCCGATTCATCACTGTTATCTTACAGAGCTAGCACAGCTCTTGCTGTGTTTGAAAGTGAGTTTCTCTGCACTGGTGATAAAAGAGTGTGAGTGGGGGGTGGGAAAGCCTACAGGAAAGCAAGCGACTCATGTGAACTCGCTGCTAAGACATAACAAGTTGTTCAGAGTCAGGACTGCTTCGTATATTACATTTGAGCCAGAAAGAGATAATCATGGCGGAAGAAAAATAAAAGTTCACATGTCTGTTTCTTGTGTTTTCAGTATACAGACTGGAAAACTGAAGTGGAAAGTAAGTGTGTGTGACACACACACACACACACACACACACACACACACACACACACTGTGGACACCATCTTACAGGACCAAGCAGGGTATATCTCCCACATAGCCATTTGGCACAGTTGCATCCCATCATTTTGTTTAGAAAGCTCTGTAGAAAATGAATGAATCTGCACCCCTTTCAAAACAATGCTGAGCACTTTTGCAACCTGGAATTTGCCACCTTCGGGGAAATAACTTGAATGCCAGTAATTATACTTCCAGAGCCTGTGCCAATACTGTTGCAATGCTACTCAGAAACACTGTTATGTCCTCCTTCCCCACTTTGTGTCCTTTCATTTCTAAGACTAATCCCCTCCCAGACATACGGTTTAAAGAAAATATCTTCACAAAAAGGGCCAGACCTACTATTAAGTCAAATACAGCTTTGGGCAACAGATTAGAAACATGGGAAGCCACTTTATACAGAGTCAGACGAATGTTTCATCCAGCTCAACATTTGTCTACATTAACTGGCAGCATCTCTGCAGGGTTGCAGACCAGGGTCACCCCCACCCAGCCCTAACTGGAGAAACCAGGGAATGAAGTCAGGACCTTCTGCATGAAAAACAGATACTCTTATCACTGAGCTACAGTCCTTCTCCCTGACATGGTACGATTGTCTTGACTTAATTCTGTTTCTGTGTGTCCTTTTTAAAGAAAAAGAGTAGTTTTTATCATTTTGGCTTTTAGCTTTAAATTCTAAAATATGGGATCAGGCAGGAACCTTCACCACACTCTTTTTGGAACTTGATAAAAGCATTTTTGTTCAGGCAAGCCTACCCAGACATGTAGAATGTTGACCTGTGTTTTAATCTGGTTTTAAGCTGATCGTTGATCTTAATTATTTTTAAAGTGTTTTGAATAGTTGTTTTCCACTGTTTTCCACTAATATTTTTTAAATCCTTTTTGTAAACTGCTTTGCAGGCTGTTGTTTTACAGTCAAGTAGTACATAATTTTTGTGGACTATAAAGAAATAATAATATACGCTTGTTCTGGGTGTGCACATGTCAACCTAAGTCACTCTTTGGCTCCTGGTTTGTATCTTAATTGTATGAATCTAAAACAGGAAAAGCCAATGTGGAGCCCTCCAGATGTTGTTGAACTACAACTCTCACCATCCCTGGTGCTTGTCCATGCTTGATGTGGTGGATGGGAGCTGGAATTCTGGAAAGGACATGTTGGCTACTCCGCTAAAATAGAGTGAATATGCTGCAGCTTTCCAGCTCATGGCAGATTTCCAGAACAGCCCCCAGTTCTCATCAACTTACCAGCCATGAAGCTCCTCTCATGTCATGGAAGGGATATTTTCCACCCCTTCCTTCTGATGCAAATACAGGTCTTCTCGTTGAGCCCCTCTATGACAATTTCACCACTACTCGGGTTGATTCAATAAATTAGTCTTTGTGGCAAGTGTTGCCTCAGACTGAACTACTTGTTAGTTTTGAGGTTTTATGGAGTATAGATCTGTTTCCCACACAGCCATGAACTTTGCTGACTCAAAGGAAAGTGATCTTTAACAGTCCCCCAGATAGATGTATTTTTCCTGCCTAAGTGCACACAAATTGCAGCCTACAACCAATTAAACATACAATTTCTCTCTCTCTCTCTCTCTCTCTCTCTCTCTCTCTCTCTCTCTCTCTCTCTCTCGCAGTAAACATAATTTTAATTCCAAAATGTCAATAGAGGGCCTTTGCTTTTATTTTCCCATATTGTCTACAGCCCAACATGGTAATTTGGGCAGTCGATAAAAGGAAGACAGCTGAAGTGGTTAATTGAGTGCCACCTACATTCGTTAAATTGCATGCTGTAGTTTACATTACTGTGGATTGTCTTCCAATCAGCAGGGTCCTTCAGATGTAGAAGCCATATTCAGGCAATATATTTACTAGTTAGTAGAACATGACATGAGAAGAGATTATGGGGATCAACGTGCTACCTCCTTCCCTACCCCCCATCACTGTCCCCACAAGTTAAAGGGTGATCGTCTGCAGTGAGAAGACTGTTCTATCTATGAAGACTCTCCAAACAATGTGCAGACATGGAAAATCAGGGGTCTGCGTTGCACCCAGGGGAGGTGGGTCCATTAGGGCAAAGGCAGGTTGCTCCATCAACCTTAGTCTGCCCTCACCCAATCCCTACCTGCCGGCCTTCTCTCTTAAAACCGCTCCAGGGGTGGTGGAACAATCTGTCAGCCTCCTCTTCCTTAGTCTCAGTAATGCCCTTTATGGAACTCTGCAGATCAAAGGAGGAGGGTGGAACTATAATTAGTGGACTCTGCCTGTCATTGGCTCAGGCTCCACTTACTGCTTGGGATACCCTGCCAGATGGATGGGGAATAAATAATAATAATAATAATAATAATAATAATAATAATAATTCTGCTTCTATAGTCTTGATGGCCATTAACCACCACTGATTGCACTGGAAACTATATGAGGACAGGAGACTCTCCACCACATCTCTAACTCATGGAGCACAATGTGTGGCAGAGGTAGAGCACTCATCCCTACTCTCCCTATTTACATGTTCCACTTATTTGTGAGTATAATGTGGGTGCCTCCCTCCTCCTTTACCTCAACGAAGTCCCATCACAATCCAGCATTTCTAGAATGTTATTGTTATTCTCATTTATAAGGTAAAGGTAAAGGTACCCCTGCCCGTACGGGCCAGTCTTGCCAGACTCTGGGGTTGTGCGCCCATCTCACTTAAGAGGCCAGGGGCCAGCGCTGTCCGGAGACACTTCCGGGTCACATGGCCAGTGTGACATCGCTGCTCTGGCGAGCCAGAGCTGCACACGGAAACGCCGTTTACCTTCCCGCTGGTAAGCGGTCCCTATTTATCTACTTGCACCCGGAGGTGCTTTCGAACTGCTAGGTTGGCAGGCGCTGGGACCGAGCAGCGGGAGCGCACCCCGCAGCAGGGATTCGAACCGCCGACCTTTCGATCAGCAAGTCCTAGGCGCTGAGGCTTTAACCCACAGCGCCACCTGTGTCCCATTCTCATTTATACCAACACACAAATTCTTAAGGGGCATTGTTGATGTGACAGATTCTTTCCAGACACGAAGGCAAAGTCCAGCAAGAGCTCACCAGCAGACACAGGGAGGAAAAATGCTGCATATACAGCATCCTAATGATTTCATCCACAGGGATAATTTTTTGGATACCTGAGTGTTGTTAATGCACTTCAGCATGATTATATGGCTTGGCAAACTGTCGCCTTCAGCATCTGACAACCTGCTTTCTCATTATACACAGAGAGAAAACAACACCAGACTGAATACATTGGTGTTAACCTAGACACTTTGGAAGGAAGTGTGAGTTAAACACAGCAGGGAAGGGAGAAAGAAGTGACCTCACTATAAGGACGTTACCCAATTAATTATTATTAAGTGCTCGCAAACACTGGAGTCTAGTGGCTAGACTACTGTACAGAAATTAAAAATTAAACTCCAAATTTATGGAGAAGCATCTTTATCTAGCAGCAATTTGTGCACCATCTTAGGTTGCTGCATGACTGCTTCGGCTGATCTGCAATGAATCACACATCTCTAAGCTGGACCTACACTGAAGCATCTAAATACCAGGCTGATAACTGTGACAGGTCACGTTGCATGGGTGCTCTTAGAGCAGAGCTAGAATTGCATCAGTGCAGGGATTTCTTACATTTCCCTCTTACTAACCGCATTGATTATCAGCTTTCTGTTACTGACAAACGTCCCCTTTGCTGAGAGTTAAGTGTTATGTCGCATGGTTTAAAAGGCATAAACTACAGTGTACTAAAACTCCAAGGGAAAGCGCAGCCCAGCCAAAAGACACATTGTCCTATCAGCAACCATCTTTTCCCACTCCAGCATCTTCTTTCTTCCTCCCGAAAGCCATGATTAGCAACAGCAATGAAAGGGCAAATAAAGTGTAGACAAGACAGCCGTGATCTGATGGCTGATTGAAGCTCTATTCTCTGCAGCAATTTCATTAGGTGCTGATAAAGAACAGTGAAGGATTTCCAGCTGCAAATCTGTACACTGAATGTAGTATCTGATCTATGGATTTCTTCAGTTTACCAAGGAAACAAAGCAGTGCAAGAAAAAGGTTGTTTAGAATGAAACATGTGAGCTTCTCCTAAGCTTTATGCGTTCTCATCTCTCAGATGATCAGCCACCTTTTCTGCCTAACTCCCTAACCCTAGGCACTATGCAATTCCCCCCTTCTAATCCAAATACCTTCTATTTCTTTCATAGTAACTGCCCTGAGCCAAATTCCACAACTGACCTTTCCCTCTCAGAAATCAGAATGTTTGTGAATAGTCCATGATATACAGCCAGGGGCCTTTGCAAATGGCAAGCAGGTGAGCTGGGACTTTTCAGTTTAAATAAATATGAGATAAAAAAATGTAATAACTAAATGAGATTCTTTTTAAAATAAGCAATGCCTTTGAAATAAGATGGGCTCTATGGAGTGAGAATGTTTGCTGCGGCTTATGCTGGTATTTGTTACTGTGATTAGTTAAATTGTGAAGCACAGGTGTGTGTTCCTAAATATTTGGCGGCATGGACTGGGGAGCCCTGGTAGCCTATGGCTCCCTGCTCTGTGTCTGTTGCATGTCTAGGAATGAACACCCCTGCCTTGGGCACTTGGTATGTTTACTGTGAGGAAACAAGACTAGTGAGCAAAGTGTGAAATAGTTCTAAGTTGTCATTAATAATGGTAATACAGGCTGTTAAAAAGTTACATTGTGAGGTTCAAGCACTATTTGCATGAAGCATTTTCCTTTTTGTACATTCAGGCAAATCAAGTGCAAAGTCTTCCTTGACTGGACTTATCCAGGCCACAGGTGTGTGCGTGTGTTGGTGAGGGACTCACCCATGTTTCCCCTCCCTATCTACATAGGTTTCACTTGCCACTTAGTTAAGTTAGTTGCAGATCTCCGTGCTATATTTATTGAACATAACATTAGTTCTTGAGTCTTCCTTTGGGGTGTGTGGGCAAAAGGTACATGCCTAAACTGGTGGGGGGGGGGGAGAGGGATTGTAACGTGTATGTGAAAATACAGAGCTGGAGAAAATGTTTTGGACAAGTAACAAACAGGAATAAGTAACAAAGAGGAATTATAGAGCACTCCCTTCCCTTTCGTCATTTATCCAACACAAATTATTCCTTATTGAGATACTGCACAATGGAGAAAGGACTATCAGGGCCTCATATTCAACATGAAATTTCCCCCTAAGGCAGGAACAGGGAACCTGTGGCCCTTAGAATGTTGCCAGACTACATATCCCATCATTCCTTTTCATCAACTGTGCAGGTTGGATCTGATGGGAACTGAAGTCAGACATCACCTGGAAAACCACAAGTTCCCCATCCCTGGGATACCCCTAGAGTGGATATACTGGGTTCACAAGGAAACGGCCCCTCTTTATAGCTTGTTATTTATGCTGCAAGCAAAGAAGAAAATCTATACGTAAAAAATCCGAGTCTTATTTTTAGTTCAGTGACTGGGTGTCATCATGCATCTTTCCCTGTTCTCAAAATTCACACTTTTCCCGAATGATATGGGCGGTCTTTTTCTTGCCATTAAACACCAGCACATTTAGGCTTTCTAAATTACCCCACATCAGAGAGTGACAGCTCTCGTAGCAAACTGCATATTTTGTTTTCAGTGAGCTTTAAAAATTGCTCTGCTTTTTCCTCCCTTCTTGGAATATGGATTTTTTTTTTTTTAAAAAAAGCTCTTCTCCCTCTCCCTCTCTCTTTCCACCTCTCTCTGAGCTTATTTGGGCTTATAAACCTGAGATGCAAGGAGTCATGGCAAGCATGCTATACAACTCACAAAATGCAATGAGGAAGGAAAGAAATTCATTTCATTAAAAATATTCAGTGCTACAATAGCAGATAAATGATCCAAATCTGTTAACAACTTCTCCAGCATGTTGCTGTCACAAAAACAAATGAAATGATGCTGCAGGAAGTATGTACATATAGGTGGGTAAAACCCTTTAAGCGTAATATGCTCTAAAAGGAGGACCCAAATATCTCTTCTCCATTTTGTAATTTCCCCCAAGAGTAAAGTCTGCACAGATTCAACAGGGTTTTCTTTCAACTATATAGTAAGGGGGGGAGAGGTTATAATGTTCAAATAAATTCATTAGATTCCATTATCTTCACAATTTAGAAATCTAGCTTCCTCTGGCGTTGTGAGCTTCAGTATAAGCCAGGTAAAATTTGCCACTTGATTGCACGATATTTCTTTTGAAGCTGACTTTACACGACTTGAGGCTTTCCTGCGTGTGAGCGAAGCACATGAAAAGCATCTGCCAGCCTCAATTAAATGTTAGTCTGGTTGTACAGTCCTTATAGGCAGAGAAGCCTATGTATAAAGTCAGTCTGATGCAAGACCTTCTTAGCAGCAGGCTGTCACTATCCCTTTGAATGATCTATGCACCCCAAACTAATTTGCAGTACGGTTGCTTGTGTGGACTACAATTTCTGTCTTCCAATGGAGTGTTAGACTTAAACAGAGGATGCCTTTGCACAAATCTCAGTTCTGCCATAAAGTCACTGAGTGACCTTGGGCTAGTCACTCTCAGCCTAACCTACTACACAGGGTGGCAGCAATAATAAATGGGATAACCTCCCTCTATCTTATCCTGAGTTCTTTAGTTGGCACAAATGTTATAAATAAAATGTGTCCAGGAATTCAGATGTCGAAACTAAAAAAAAAGAGTTTTGTGCTAAGTTATGCATGGAAAAATGGAATTTGAATAAGGGCAATGACAGGTTCGTAAGTGGAAGTTAGGAATATGGATCTGCTTATTTTGATTCTCTGTGTCTCTCATTTTTTCAGTCTTCAGTTCTCCACATTTTCACAGCAATTTAAGTTTTTTTAAATAAAAAAACCCTCATGAATATCCACTAGCATTTTAGTGCGAATTTCTCCCAATAACCGCATTTAGACAAATATATGTGAAAATTCTGTGCAAAACAGGTGTATTTGTTTTATGCACATTTCCCACTAACATATGCATTTGTGTACAAATTATTTGGTTGGACAACTGCATTGCAAAATTCAGCACAGCGCAAATTTCAAAGGCTAGTTGCATTTCAGTTTGAATATTGGTTCGAGATGTGTTAGTTAGGAAGTTTCTAATTAAAATGCAAGCAAAATTGAATTTCTCCTCCATCCCCAGTGGAGATAAGACAGCAGCCTCAAATAACTTGTAGAACTTCTCTAGTGCAGAATTCTGGTCTATGCCAGAGTTGCTGATTTAACCTAGCAGCTCCATTCTTCTTAAACACGTATCTCACTCATCTTAAATGCCATTGCAACTACTGAAGAAGAGAGTATTTTTCTGCTGCTGTCATCTGAAGTGAACAGTAGAGGTGTGGCCAAAAGACAGATTAGTCCTAGCAGCAGTAGTCCTCCTAACACCCAAACAGCTGTTGCTGGCAAACAAGAAAGCAACCCCCCAATTTTGAATGATGTGAAGCATGTGATGGAAAACTATGGCAGGCAATGTAAGAGGCTACAAAGCACAAGCCCAGTCCAGTTGGGATGTTGAACAGTGAGGCAGCAAACTTGGGAAAATTAAATCCAAGAAGTACACGGTGAAGAAAAACCAAGGAAGCACGGAATAGATTCAAGGGTGGCAGCGGTGGGGATCAATAAAGGGCAAATGACACAGCTGGATAATGGGAAGCACAGAGAGATAAATTAGAGGGTTGCCCAGAGGTTCTGATAGCCAGCAAGCAATGCATTAAAAAACAGGGCAAGGGGGACCATCAGGAAAAAAACTAATTAAAAGTAAGGAAGGCAGAGCCACATGGTGTAAAACATGCAGGAAGAGAAGAGGCTTGGCAGAAAAATTACAGAGTGTAATGAAAAGAGAGGTGTGAGAATGACAAGGAAAGCCAAGGTTGAGAAGGGAAAGGCTTTGACTTCACACAAGGCTCAGATAAATAATAAAGACATGTTTTCAGGTACATGGGGAGCAAGAGAAGATTGAAAGAGCCAGGAGGTTATAGCAGAGGAGGCAGGAGAACTTATTGGTAGCAGAGGTTGGGGGCACTCTTGTAATAAGACAGGAATATTGGATTGGGAGGGCAAAGCTACTGTCAAAGGTATGTGATGTAGAGCCTCCCAGGCTTGCAAGTCTGTTCCCATCTGCTTTGTACTTCCATGTAACTTCTGATACCTGCCCAGGTCTTAACTCTTATAGTTTTATGTGATGAGAATTACCACTTCTGCTTTCATCTTGGGACTTTCATCTTGGATTTATAATTGCATATATTACAAGCAGAGCTGAGCCTTTTGCATTTTCAGCCACACACATTTACCTGCAGAAGGGCCCGTGGCAGAGCATTTTCTTTGCACGCAGGAGGGGTCAGACTCAGTCCCCAGCATCTTCAGTTAGGGCTGATAGGTTGTTTTCACAGAGGTTGTGGAAGATAAGGCTATTCATGGCTAGGTTCTAGTTCCAGTTGACTACCAGTTGCTGGAAAACACAGGAGGGGAGAGTACTGTTGCACTTGAGGTAACTCTTCCAGGTTAGGATCCGAGTTGAGAACTTTGCCCCAGGATGAGAACAGAAATCGTGTGCCGGCAGCAAGAGGCCCCATTAGCGAAAGCACGCCATTAGTTAAGAACAGTTTCAGGTTAAGAACGGACCTCCAGAACAAATTAAGTTCGTAACTAGAGGTACCACTGTAAAACTGTATCTTCACCCAAAAACAGATTTCATAGGAAAATAAGTAGCTGCTTATCTATAAGTTTGCTATCGAGTCAAACTCTTGTTCAATGCAGGTCACTATCATCCACATCTATAAAAATGGATGGCAGCTTTTCAGGGATTCAGACAGAAGACATTATCAGCCCCACCAGAGATGCTTGGAATTGAACTTGATATCTTCTGCATGCAAAGCAGATGTTCTACCACTGAGCTATGGTTCTTCACCCTGGGATCTGTGCATATGAATTTAAAATCGACAAATGCAATATAGGTAATAACTAACCATACAATAGAATAGCTAAAAAAAATCCATAGCTTAAAATGTCTGCCTGGGCAAGAATGCCAAGCACCCTCCCCTGAGGGCATTCCACAGTCAAGGCACCACCACAGAGAAGGCCCTCTCTTTAGTGCATACACTTATCCCAAAGATGGAATATGACCACCCTCTGACAATCTTAATACACAGTCAGACTGAAATGGGAGGAGGTGGTCTTTCAGATATGTGGGCCCTCTGCTTTTATGATGTCTTTCCTTTTTATTGCAGTTATACCCCATCTTTTTCTCCAAGAAGCTCAAGGTGGTATTGATGGTTCTTTCTTCCTTGTTTAACTGTTTCCCTCAACAAGCCAGTGGGGTAGGTTAGACTGAGAGGCAGTAACTGGCCCAAGACCACCCAGTGAGCTTCCTGGCTGTGTGGAAAATGAACTGTGGTCTCCCAGGTCCTAGTATGCCACTCGTGACAACTACATCACACTGACTCTGGATTTATCAGTGGTGACTGGTGGTCATTGGTGCTGATAGGGAAGAAAGCAGTGATGACAATAACAGGCAAAGTCGGAGCCAATGATAAGCAGAGCCAACAAATTTTAGTTTTGTCCCTAACATCCTCCCTGCTGACTTCTAAATGTGCCAAACACTGGGCTAGTTGTAAGTAAGCCAGGAGGCTGAAGATGGTAATACAGTGTGCCCTGTTCACCCTAGTGGGCCAGCCTCCTGTGAGATTAACTGATTAGTAAAGCAGGGTACATTTCATGCCAAATATGCAAGTTGTGTTGCTTCCAGAATTGTCTGATAGCTCATATTAATTATGGTAATCAGGGCAATTAGAAGACAAAAAATATCCAGAGTAATTCCTTCACTCAAAATTACATAATTGTAGATAATTTGTACATAATTTGTTCCTCTGGGGTTGGGCTTTTTTTTGTTTGTTTGAGGGGGGTGGAGATTCATCATCATTCACCTTGCTCTATTTTATTTATGCATTTTTAAAGATTTTTAGGACACACGGTGGTACAATGTTCTCTCTGGGCAGTTTACAAAAGACAAACACAATTTTGCATATAAAATCGAAACGAAACAAATTTCACAGCCAAGGAGCAATAACTGCAAATTAAAACAATATACAGCTCGGTGTAAAATAACCATGCAAAAAAGAAAAACTTGGTGGCTTTAAACCATAGAATCTTAGAGTTGGAAGGGACCCAAGGGTCATCTTGTCCAACAATCTGCAATGCAGGAATCTCAGCTAAAGTATCCCTGACAGATGGCCATCCAACCTCTACTTAAAAATCTCCAAGAAAGGAGAGTCCACAAGCTCCCGAGGGAGACTCTTCCACTGTTGAACAGCTCTTACTGCTCTAGAACCACTCTACCATTGGTAGTCATATCATTAAAACCTATGTGTGTGGACATGTGTGCATGTAGATTTAAATAAATAAATCATTTGTTTCTTTTGGTGTTGCAGAAATTGGAAAGAAGATTAATTGTATCACATATACCACAGTGGTAGAAACACTAATAGCAAAAATGCTCCATTTTGAGTGGCCATGACATTAAGGCACTTAGCAATGGTCACATAAGACTTGGGTCTGGGCTTACTGTATACATTTAAGCCCACAGTAAGAGGGCCTTTAAATCCTTATCCACAAACGCCATAGGTTTTCCCTATGGCAAATAACTGGCACTGTTTTGGCTTCAATTCACTGGAGAAAGTATAAATAAGGTAAAAGGTAAAGGACCCCTGACAGTTAAGTCCAGTTGCAAACGACTCTGGGGGTGTGGCACTCATCTTGCTTTACTGGCCGAGGGAGCCGGCGTTTGTCTTCAGATAGTTCTTCCGGGTTGTATGGCCAGCATGACTAAACCGCTTTCTGGTGAAACCAAAGCAGTTCACAGTAACGCCCTTTACCATCCCACCGGAGCAGTACCTATTTATCTACTTGCACTTTGGCATGATACTAGGTTGGCAGGAGCTGGGACCTTCCAATCGGCAAGCCCTAGGCTCAGTGTTTTAGACAACAGTGCCACTGCGAGACAGTATACGTGTATGCAAATTTGAATCAAACATTGGGAGCTCCAATGAGCTTGTTATTTAGAACACAGAATTTCAGGCAGGGTGGGTGGGGAGGTGACTATCAGCTGGCAAGGCCTAGATGAGGAAAACAGGGGAGCCGTGGGAAAGAAGTTATAGGAAAAGTGGGGTGCAGAGGCTAAGGCCCCACAGATGCTTCTCTACCACCCCCTCTCAAAGTTGCTTTTCTCTCTAAGTTCACTTCCATCGGGCTTTAATTGCACAAATTTATTTGTAGCCTGCAATTATGTTTTAAGCATACACAATTGGATGAAACACTGTGGTCTGTTATAAATGTGAAACTGCCTACTGGCCCAAGTCTTGCATTTATTTATTTTTTAAAAGGAAGGTAAACTAATTTTCAAGAGGATAATTGTCCTTGCAAAAATTGCAGTATTTGCAAATCTACCCTAAATGTGGGGAGGGAGGACTGGACATATTTAAAGCCCACCAACCGTGGCAGAACCCCTCTTAAATTAATCATCAGTTTCCGTGTTCACAGAAGGGTATGAGAAACAGATGCTAGCAAGAAGATACATGTCCCAGAGGGGGAAATCAGAAATGCAAAAAGAATTCAACACCAAGTCAGAAACAGGTGATCAAGTAATTAGACTGTCTTCCACATGATGAAATTAAATTAAGCAGAATTTCTTTAAACCGTGAAGAATCTGTGTGCAGAGATGCAGCAACAGTATAAGCAAAGCAGAACAGCCATTACCTCTGCCTCACTCAATTGAGTAAAACACCATCCAGTCCTATGCACGTTTACCAAGAAGTAAGGCCGATGGGGGTCGGTGCCTAGTCTTTCCCACAGCTTAAGAGAGAACCAGAGCAATACAGTAAACAGGGATCAGGTTTACAAAACAGATTCTTGCCAACTTAAGTAGATTCATATACAATGAGGAAGGAAAGCTTTCCAGGGTTCCCAACAGTGTGGTGGCACCCTTTGCATCTATAGTTGAACATAAGGGGATTCATTTAGACTTATAAGGAGCACGTGAATGTTAGGCAAATGCACCTCAGATCTCTGTTCTATTCATGGGCTTATTCAGAGTCTATCAATTCAGGGTCCAGTGTTCACATTTTGGGGAGAGTGCCATGGCCTCTAGTCACAAAATGGCTGCTGTGGGGTGTGTGACATAATACAAAATGGTCCTATCTAAAAGTGCTTTCACACAACAGCAGCTTCCAGAAATATAGCACCATATAGCACAGTTTTAGAACTTGTTATTTGCAAGCAGATTTGTTCTGGAAGCCCTATAGAGTCATATAATTATAGAGTTGGAAGGGACCTCAAGGGTCAGCTAGCCCTCAAGGGTCAGCTAGCCCCACCACCTGCAATGCAGGAATCTCAGCTAAAGTCTCCATGGCAGATGACGATCCAACTTCTGCTTAAAAACCTCAAGGAAGGACAATCCACCAACTTCCAAGGGAGCCCATTCCACTGTCAAACAGCTCTTACAGAAAGCTATTCCTGACGTTTAGTCAAAATGTCCGTTCCTGTACCTTGAATACATTGTTTTGGGTCCTACCCTCTACAGCAGGAGAAAACAAGCTTGCTTCACATTCCATGTAACAGCCCTTTAGATATTTGAAGATGACTATCATATCTCCTCTCAGTCTCCTCTTACTCAGGCTAAACATACCCAGTTCCCTCAACCATTCCTCATAAGGCTTGGTTTCCAGACCCTTGATCACCTTGGTCACCCTCTTCAGCACACATTCCAGCTTTTCTTAAATTGTGGTGCTCAGAACTGGTTGCAGTACACCAGGTGTGGTCTGACCAAGGCAGAATAGAGCGCAACTATGACTTCTCTTGATCAGGACACTATACTTCTATGGATGAAGGTAAGAATAGCATTAGATTTTTTTTGCTGCTGCACCACACTGTTGACTCATGACAAGCTTGTGGTCCCTAGACCACTAGATCCTTTCCACATGTACTAATGGCAAGGCAGGTGCCCCCATCTTATATTTGTGTAGCTGGTTATTCTGGCCGAGGTGCAAGACATTACATTTGTCCCTACTGAAATTCATTTTGTTAGGGAACATTCAGAACTACTCAAACTTAACTGCAAGGAAGAGAGGTGTGCTTTTTTGCTTTTGCCTTTTTAGGGTAACCATAGAAAAGGAACTTCTGTGAAGGAGTTGAAGAATCTCAGGCTGCTTTAGTATCTTCCTTGTGCAATTTCTTTTGGGATTGTTACAAGCGGGCCCAACCACAAAATGCAACAGTGTAAAGTGTTCTTGCTCAGAGTAAAAGCCAGCCAACCAATCACAATGTACCCATGTTTCCCAGCCACCCCAGCAATCTGTACCCACTGAGATGTTCTTGAGTACCTCCTCCCTTTTAGCATTATTTCCTCTAATATGTTTTATACTTCCTCAAACCATGGGGTTTCCCCAAGCCCGTTAATACTTCATGCTTGTTTGTCAATGCCATTTTGGTGATAGTTGGAATAACGATACCACATACTCAAAACCAGGAAGTATTTATTCTCCAGTAAGCTAGCCTCAGATGTTACCATTTTAATTTGAACCCAAAATGTTGTTCTTCAGAAGATGTTGCTTGCTGTGCTTCCACTTTTTGTGCTGATTAAAAATTAAAATGCATACTGACTGAGGTACGAGGATCTTCTGTAGAATGGGAGTTTGGTTTCCTAAAGAACACTACTGTGTAATTAAATAGTAAATAGTGCCTTAAAGCTAGTGTCTCATGTGTATGGAAGAATATTTATCCACATAAGAGGGCAACACTAGAGAAATGTAAAGGCACTTAAGGGGAAAAATAAAGATGTTATTAACCCGTCTCTAATAATTTCAGTCCCAAAGGTATTTCTGGGCTTTTTCTACGGTATTAAGACTGCAGCCTCAACTTGTGAGTCACATATCCATTTTGTAAAGTTGTGATTGTAAAATTTTGGCAGGGTAATCAAATATTATGAACACTCTCACATAATAGGATTATGAATATCCCTATCCCATATTTTAAATGATGCCAAGAGATGGAGTTAAGTCAACATGCGCCACCTCACCCCAAAAAAGCACCTGAACTTTACCATATCAAGATATTCATGAGACTCAGTCTTGAACCTAGCATTACGGAGTGCTTTTCCCTTTCCAGAGATACTATCTGTCAGTGGTATATTTTCTCTTTTTCTTATTGTTCTTATAATGTAAATTTAAACAAATAAATATAGTTCCTTTTCAGAAGAGGCTCGTTATCTTTATCATATGTGCCTCTGACCTTGCTAACTTGCTTTATGCAAAAGCGGGAGGGGGAGAATAGCATCTCTGGAATTTGAAAACCACCCACAACTTTAGCCTAGAGCTATTCAGGGAACTTGATGTTTGGCCAGGAATTTAAATCCAGGTTTCCCTGAAAGAAATCCAGCTCTGTCCACTACACCCCATGTTTCTGATGTGCCCAGGGCTGTGTGAAAAGACAGAGATGCCATAGGTGTTGTGATGCATCAAGCAAAAGAAATGGCAAATTGAAAATTTTCACACCACTTGAGACGTATTCCTGCTATGGTGCATTCATGTTGATATGCTAAGTGTCGGGGTATATATTTAAAGAAAATTATGGGAAGAATGGACATTGGGAATCTCGTGAAATTAGCGATGCACTCCATTAAAAAGAAATGCTGGTCTGTCAAGAAGCAAAATGCCATAGTTAAAATTTTGCTGCCGAAAGCACCTGTCCATTCTGTCTGTCGGCCTGCCCCTCTCAAAACACATTATGAAACTTCATTTCTCTCTTTGTATTTCCTGGTCCACATGTCATACCTGATACATCAGTGCAGTTACTGTCAGTCACTTCTTATCATGAGCCTTCAGATAAGTCCGGTGAAAGCTTCGTACAGTGAGATTACAAAAGGCTATTATTATTAGAATAATTATGTTACTTGTAAATTTACTTTATTATATTTTAAAAAGTATTTCTATAATGGCCACTCAGGTAAAAGAGAAAATGAAACAGGCCAATAGGCCTTTCAGACTGCAAGGATGCCTGCTGAATCTGCATTAGAAGGGTATCCCACAGCATGGGAGCAGCAACATTAAATGTCCAGCTACTAGTTGAAGCCAGGCAGGCCTTAGTAACACAAGGGACAATCATCTCTGGATGATCTCAGTGGGATAAACAGGCTCAGGTGGTCATTAAGGTTTCATGGATCCAATGTGTTCAGGGCTTTGTATACTATTACAAGAACCATGAACCTATCCCAGTAACATATCCGCATCCAATGCAGATATTTTAGCAAAGCTGTCACATGTTGTCAGCTATCTGTCCCCACCAGCATTCTGCACCAGCTGAAGTTTCCAGACCACGTCCAAGAGCAGCTCCACATGCAGCACAAATTATTAACTGATGTTGAGCAAACTCTCCCAAAAGCAATTATTGTTTGCTTTCTGAAGTATATTTTTTAATGCACAGTTATCCCCAAAGATGCAGCCGGTATGCAAGGTGGGCTGAAGAGGCTGACAAATGAATAAACACACAAGGAATACTACCAGTTCAGTTTCTACATGACTGAGTCAAAACCATTTGCTTGGAGCAGCTCCACGTGGTTGTCTCTTTGCTCAGTTAATTCACCCACGGTGGTTTGGACGGTTTTCACAATGCCAGCAGAAACAGTATAAGGCTTGGGCTAGCATTGTGAACATGCATTCCATTCATATCCTACGTTTTCTCCAAGGAGCTCAAGACATTGTACATGGTTCTCCCAACAACAGCCCTGTAATTTAGGTAAGGCTGAGACACAGTAGCTGTTCCAAAAGTTACCAAGTGGGCTTAATGGCTGATTGGGGACTTGGACCTAGAGCTTCTCAGTTCTAGTCCAATATTCTAACCACCACACCACACTGACCAAATCACCAGAACCATGTGGATGAGCCCCTTTGCATGAACAGATTCGCTACATGGCATTATCTCCACAAAGCTGCATTTACAGTGACTACACTGAAGTGTGCATAGGTGAATTAGGCCTCACTCACTCACACTTCCATTTTCAGATAAAAATTAGATTAACAAGATCTGGGTTACTTCCAGTATTTAACTCTCTCTACCTGGGTCTTGGCTTTCAACAGGAAGGAATGATGGGGGAAAACCCCACCTGTGCCTCATTGATTATTTTGCCAAAATATAGAGACTGAAATGAGGAAGAAGTATTTTTACTCCATGATAGGTGAAAAAAGAACCATCCTACCAAACAAAGCTATGGAACAGTGCACCAAGGAATGTCTGGCCTGAAATGAAGGAAAAGAGTGATTCCTCCCTTTGCAGTTATTTATTATTTCTCTGGTTTGCTTGGCCCAACATTCCACTCCTTCTGAATTCTGGATTGGCAAAATATCCACTTCTGAAAAAGACACAGCACTCCAAAAACCCATGAAGAAATTAGATGAGAATTTCTGAAGCATTCTATGGAGATGTTAGTTATGAGATTTAAATGTAATAGTGAAAGTAAGAAATGTATATTAAGTGAATAGATTGGAAAATTCTCAGATTTTCAGATGTGATTGATGTAAGTCAAAAAAATGGTATAAGATATGAAATTATGTTTAATTATTGTTGAAAATAATATGTTGAAAAACTAATAAAAATTAAAAAAGAGAATTTTTGAAGCATTCTTAAAGTTGTTGTAAAAGAACTTGGCACCAAAGCCAAAACAAATGTGAAATATACAATTCAAATTTGAACTCTCATGTCCACGTGCATCAAATAAAAAATTATGGGCACATCAGAAGACGTCAAACAAAATTCAATTCTCTGCTTTATTTTCCTGGCCTGTACATGGGGGACTTTCTTGGGAAGATATGTCTGCTGTTTGTGGTGCCCCTTAAGACCTGCATAAAAATGACTTGTGTCTGCAGAATGGAAGGCAGAGCATAATATCCCAAACCTTCATTTCTGGGGCCTTTCTCACGGTTGAAATCACTAAATTTGCCCATTCCACTAACCTTGATAACACTAACATCACTATGTTTCAAAATGTTTATACTGTTTCACCCCAGTTTTTCATTTTTCAAGTGGAATTCATTGTTTTCCTTTTTTTTAGATTTTAAACAGGTGAGGCGGAAGCCTTTACTCACTGCCAAATGAATGAAGAGGCTGAGAGCATCATTTACTCCGTCGCCTAAAAATAATGCAGTTTTTTGTTTGCCAATTCTTTTCAGCTGTGGACAATTCCTGGCCTGAGGCCACCTAGAAAATATTGTGGCTACCTCTCTACATTTATTGATTCTCAGAAAGGAATCCAGGATTTTACCAGAGAACTGGCAGAATAAAACACTCCATTGTCCACAATTCACTGTGCTCAGTCCTCTAAACAGACCTGGCATTATTTCCTAAATTACTGTTTCTCAAAATAGTGTGCATTTTATTTTATGCACCATTTCCTTCTAGCTTCTAAAGTAACCCCCACAATTTCTGGTTCCTATATACTGTTTCCCTTCAGTAAGCAGGGATGTGTATGGTTTGAGATTCACTCAGAACTAATGGTGACCTGCCCATTCAAATTGGTTTTGTGATATACTCTAGTGGGTACCTAAGGTGCTAGAAGCCAAGGACACAGCAGAGAGGCATTTCGGTGCCTAGGTAACACCGGACCAAATATTTTGGCTAATTAAGACTTTGCCATAATTATTTGGCTGATAAATAAATATAAGATAACATAACTGAGGCAA
This sequence comes from Podarcis melisellensis, assembly GCF_964234715.1. Taxonomy (NCBI): domain Eukaryota; kingdom Metazoa; phylum Chordata; class Lepidosauria; order Squamata; family Lacertidae; genus Podarcis; species Podarcis melisellensis. The sequence continues at coordinate 28,310,524 of NC_138538.1, forward strand.
AGGATCACTACCCAATATAGATTTTGATCCAGCACCTTCTCATCTATAATTTTACAGCACTCTCCATTAACTCTCTCTAGAAGCACAGTAAGAAACCTAGGTTATTATTATTATTTTTAAATACTATCACACTCAGGGAGACGGAGCGCAAATATTATATAGCTAAGCCATGATGTGTTTATTCACCAATATTTTCATGAGGCAAAACATATTATGGAAAAGTCTTATATGCCATCTTTGGGGGCCTTGCTTGCCTAAGGCAGTCCTCAGAACCATAAAACCAAATAACTACAGTGATTTAAAATAATCAAAATTAAGGCAGCAACATTTAGAGTTATTTTTAAAAGGCCAGTATATAGAAAGACAAAGATCTAAACAAAGCTATATTTTACAACATGTATATAGAAAGACAAAGATCTAAACAAGGCTATATTTTTCAACACAGCTTTGTAGAAAAAAAACTTTTAGAAAAAGGCGGCATGTATTCATCAGAAACTTGACTGAATCCAGTAGCCATTCCAAGTACATGTTTATGTGTATGTACAGAACACCCTTTTGCTGGAGTCAAAGATACAGAGCATGTGTTTATTAATAGTTGTGCTTGACCCGGGGGTCAAGAGGATTAGCACTGTACTGCATTGCTTAACGTGTCCCTTTCTCAAGTTGTACTTCTAAAGTTGGCTCATGACATCAGCTGATGCCCTGAAGAGTGAGAGTTCTGCGGTTGCCTAAAATAATGTTCTTCTTCTCAAAGTTTTCTCCCCATGACAAAGACCTCCAGATCCATACAAGGGAAATATTAACAGTTACCGTCCACATGACCAACGTTTTACTGGTTTCAGTACACGGGCATCTTTTTCAGTTCAATAGACAGCTTCAGTGAGAGATATGATATCAGTTAACTCAAATGCATGAATTTCAGGCAGCATTTGACCAAAGGCAGCTTAAAAACTGTTCACTTTCCTATTTACCCTTCTCTTGCATGTCTTTTTGGGAATGCAGTTCACTTTTCCTTCAGTGGGGGCTACAGAGGTCGCAGACAGGCCACCACTTTAAAAGGGTATAGAATGCAATATTAATCCAAGGTAGACAGGAACTGCGACATGTGATAAATGACTGGGACAAGTGATTAGAGTCTGGATTAATTTGTGATTAGACACTGTGATTGAGCTTACTGAGCTCATAGACACCAGAGGTACCTGAAAGGGCACTCTCAGGGCAGGAATCTTTGTTCCAGACACTAGAGATCACACACACAAATCATGGTTGGCTTTGCCAGCATAAAACGTAGACACAAGAAAGGTTATGGGCCAGATGCTACAGAATCTTTGTGATCCTTCAAAACTTAATAAAGTGGTTCCCCTCCCAATCGCTGTGTACACAATAATTGGTTGCTTCTACTTGTCACGCAGCATTAAAATTCATAAAGCTCCATGCTGTTCTGATACATGAATCTGATACATGTTCGTGAATTGACAAGATTCAACCCCCCTGCCAAGTAACTGTGAAAAATTCAAGGCTTGCTTTCTACATTAGAATATGCCAAGCCATCATGCCCAACCCTGCCATTAGGCATGGTGATACATCTGCCTCAGGCAGTAAAGGAGCAGGAGGACAGAACTGCTAGTGAGCATGCCTGCCCAGTGCCCCTAAGCTGCTCTGCTACCCTCAAGTGCTGTGGAGGATGTAGCCCCATTGACAGTGTTGAAGATTCAACTGCTAGTCAGTATCATACACATAATATGTGTGTGTAGAGGGGGCACCATCTTGCCATTCACCTCAGCTAGCAAATGGCTTAGACCATAGAACAAACCTCCTCCCTTCCACAGCCTTTGTTCAGAGATCACATAATCTTGTCTCATAAAACTCTTAGTTCCCCACAAAAATAGTTACGTCACGAATGCAAATTTACTGGCTAACCTTAAACTGAATTGTGTCAAATCACTCACCAGGAATGGTGCTTTGGGTACAAGAGTTCAGTTCCTCCTTGCCCACCAGGTAGGGGGGCTCAACTGGCGTGGTAACCCTTTATAGACCTGGCTTTACCTACAATAAACAGGACATAGGAAACCATTACCAAGCATGACATACAATCCAATGTTTTGTCGTCTATCTACTACATTACACACACAATAGTACTTGAAGTGTGTTGGAATGAATTTGCAGAGCTAGATCATAGGATCTCTTTGATGTAGCAGTGCAGCCATCCCTTTTTGAGCCAGAGAAAGGGTTCATTAGGAAAGGTAAGGATCACCTTCCCCAATATGACCTAGGAATCTTGGTGAGATCATCTGAGTGGTCTCCCATGGATCGGAAGCATGATTCATATCAGCAATTTCAGGTGGGACCTGTAACAAAATGTAGCAATGCAGTATACTCCTATTCAGACAGCCATTAAGCCAGCTATGTCTTCTTCCTGGATTCTCGCACAAACACCTGTGCCCTTTGTACATAGATAGGGCTGTTTTGGCTGCATAAAGACCCACCCATTCCTATTTGGCATTGGAGGCAGCCAGTGACGAGTGTACATGTGAAAGAATATATTGTGGTGAAAAGCCCTGGCAGGAGAAGTTCACACTGTTCTAGACCATTTTGCCCCATAATGAAACTGGATACGCCCCTCAAGCCCAATAGCACACAGGCAAAAAAGGCAGTAGAAAGTCAGAATGTCCTAGCTCACAATGTTGTATTTCAACACAGTGGTGGTTTTGAAATATAAAGCATGCAACAATTTTTTTTTATCAGAGCTGATTCAGAGCTGGATCACGCATGCACACATATCACTTGGTATGCCATCACACATGTTAATTCCGTCCTTTGAAAGTGTTTGATGTGGTGTTAGGAAACACCAAAGCTCTGCATGCAGTGTTTGATCCCTGATGGCCAAGCAAGTTTTCATGTGGTGCTGTAGTAGCTGAATGATGAATGAACATGTGTGTATGTGGCTCATTCTCACATGGACCTGAATGGTGACTGAAAGGTAGGCTGAAAGAATGTGGGTACTCATTTCCACTCTCCAAACTTGATGGTGCATTTTTATATTATTCTAGCAGCCTTTTACCTGGTGTTGCTTGGAAATTCTAAGTTTTGAAATCGGTGATTAAAATCAAAACACTTTTATAAGGCTCGGTCTGCCATATTAATTCAAATGGCATAAAACTGTGGCCAAACACAGGTGAAAACCTGCTCCTTTATCTCAGGAACCATCCTACAAAAAATGGTTATGATCTCTTACAGGGTGTCCAAACGCATGGTGAACAAACAACTTTCAAAAATGTATAGTGTCCTGTGAATCTAGAAACAACACTTTTATGTTTTTTAAATTAAGGAAAAAATCAACACCCAAACTGCCTAATTTGAAGTAGTCCAACCCATGCCCTTTATTATAAAATGTTAAAAGTGGAAGGTCAGCTCATCGGTCTGATAAACCAGACAGAAGCTTCTCCTTACTCCTTCTATAATTAAGGACTCAATCCATATTTGGTTCTCTGGATTATTTCACAACATTTCACGGGGGTTAAAGTTTTAAACTGAAGAGTGATGAAAGGAATGAAGAGCCAACCTTCTAGCAAAGAGGACATTTGTGCTTAATGTGTCAGTGAGAGATTACATGTTTACTGAGAGATCACCTGCCTTGCTGGAATCCCACTTAGTTTACAAGTGCAGTGGTTACATGTTATATGTGGATACAGGATGAGAAGCAAGTGGGACCCTGACTGCACATAAGAGATGCAGTCAAGGTCAGTTCTTATATCCAAACATTTAATTTACTCTAAGAAATGTGGCTTGTTGACATTTATGCTGCCCGCATCCAGGGTTTTCACACACAGACACTCCCAGCCTTCAAAGCAAGTATCTTTGGTAAATGGAGTGAATATTTGGCTGCTCTCATTTCTACAGATATATGTATAGTTGGAGCTGTTACCCCCTGACCTCACTTTTTTCTCCTGCAAACAGTGGTTTGGATCCAGAATTTTTCATCCTTAGACTAAATCTATTGAAATCAGTGGGGCAAGGCAAAAACAGCTAATTTAAGTCCTATCGGTTTAAGCAGATCTACTGACTAAGTCTGCTTCCAACCCATTCAGCACAACCTGTGAAAAGGGTTTAGTTTTAGTTTAGTTCATTATTTATAATTTGATTTTCGGATGAGACAATCAAATCGACTTACATTTAAGAAATATACTAAAATGTAATGAGTTAAATTAGAAACAAGACTTTCCCTCGTGTAATAAAATGATCAGCAATTATAATTAGAAGACAGCAAACATCAGACTAAAAATCCCAGTAGTGAGTAGATCATAGATTAAAAACTGGCTGTAGAAACTGTATGTACTTAGGATGTAATCCTAACCCCAGTTACATGAGAGCAAGGCCCACTGAATTCCACGGGACTTCCTTCTGAGTAGACATGATTAGGATTGTAGCCTCAGGCTGTGTCAGGGTGAGTAGAAATTATTCCAACAGATGGGTCCCAAATACATGAACAGAATTTGCAGATGAAGTTAGTATGTATAGCCGCTCTTTCACAATTAATGCCACATCAACACAGGAAGAGAAGGAACAGTAGGCATGATCCCACTCCCCCTGCTATGTACATAGATTATACACTAATGGAATGCATGCACATTCTTCATAATATTCTTGTTCACTGCTTTGTTTGGTGGACTCTCTCTCTTTCTCTCTCTCTGGCCCTCAGGGCTTTTTGCCTGGCAAAGCCCCTTTCACCATCCATGCCCTGCACTCTCTTCAGCTGCTTTTGTCTTGCTGGGATGCCTCCTTGAAAGCTTCTTGCTTGCCTGGAGAAATAGGGAAATACGTGTGAAGTGGGTGGCTTTGGAGGAACCTTCAACGTAGCCTACTCAGGAAAGTTAAGCGTCACATATTTAACCTCACCCACTTTTTGCTTTTGGCCCCAACCATCACTGATATGTGGTTCTTGGAAGGCTGCCCATGAAGGGTAGATCAAGGGAAGTAATAGTGCCACTGTATTCTGCTCTGGTCAGACCTCACCTGGAGTACTGTGTCCAGTTCTGGGCACCACAGTTCAAGAAGGACGCTGACAAACTGGAACGTGTCCAGAGGAGGGCAACCAAAATGGTCAAAGGCCTGGAAACGATGCCTTATGAGGAACGGCTAAGGGAGCTGGGCATGTTTAGCCTAGAGAAGAGGAGGTTAAGGGGTGATATGATAGCCATGTTCAAATATATAAAAGGATGTCACATAGAGGAGGGAGAAAGGTTGTTTTCTGCTGCTCCAGAGAAACGGACACGGAGCAATGGATCCAAACTACAAGAAAGAAGATTCCACCTAAACATTAGGAAGAACTTCCTGACAGTAAGAGCTGTTCGACAGTGGAATTTGCTGCCAAGGAGTGTGGTGGAGTCTCCTTCTTTGGAGGTCTTTAAGCAGAGGCTTGACAACCACATGTCAGGAGTGCTCTGATGGTGTTTCCTGCTTGGCAGGGGGTTGGACTCGATGGCCCTTATGGTCTCTTCCAACTCTATGATTCTATGAAGGAACACAGCCTTTGGATTGAAAGAAGCGCCCATCCTTGCATGAAGTAATGCTCTTCCACAGTCATTTCCAAAGAACCCCATTGACTTCTATGATACTCAGCATCTGAGTTTTCTTGACTGTTTAGGTACAAACAGCCCTGGCTGGCTAAGGGGTTAGATTTCTGGTGCATTCTACAGTTCAGAAGATTTCCATCACATCTATTAATGCGGTAACATCAGAGCAATGGTGATGTTGGGCACAACTGCAGTGAACGTTGAGATTTATTCAGCTCCCTGCTTGCTCCTTCTCAGTTACTGAAAACACTCTCTAATTGAATTGATAAAAGCCAGTAAATTGCCCCTTTTTATTGTGCATGCCTTACAGTACAGGCTGGAGAGATGACTCATCCCCCAGGTGTAATGATGTGAACCGCTGAGGCTACTTCGGTGATTCACTTTCAGCTGCATTGTTCACATAGATTACTTGGAGGAGATTAGTGTTACTGGAGAAGAGTGCGTCAGGACACCTGGCTTCCTTTCCTGGCTCTTGCATCATTAACATCACTTAGGATCTTCCCAAAAAGGACATATAGGCACATCTGTTTCTCATCTGTCACCTGAATTCTGCACATTTCCTGCACAAGAACATTAGGTTTCTGTTGCTGAAACGACATTTTCACAGCGCTCAAAACTGTAACATTATTTTCTCTATTTTCACTGTCCAGGGTGTAAGTGTCATTGCTGATGTATCCAAAAATGGCACCAAACACACACAAGAGGAAGGAGTTTGCATTGGTAATCTCTTGTTAAAATGGAGCGTCTCCTCCTTCATCTGAGCAGGGGTTTCTGTGCAAATCCTTTCTTGAATCAGGAAAGTTTCCATGGAATCCTGCTGAACCGAGCAGGATTTAATCTACACTTACAAGCTGACGAATGATGGATAAATGCTACTCAGTTTGGCTATGTGGCCCTATTCCCTGCTGGAAGCAAGCATGCCCAGCCAATGAAGGATTTAACCATGCCCTCCTGCCCATCAGATAACATCGCAAGTGATGTCAGCTGAAGCATGGGCATGGGATGGGGGAAATGGCTTCATGGGCCAACTTGGATCTCCTGGTTCCCCACCGCTGCCAATGAACACTTGATTAGTCATTTAATAAACCTGCAATTGTGTTTGTTTTTTCACCAAATTACGGATTTGCAATCCGGGCTTATACAGCTTTGGGGGAGAAAGTTCACTGCAGAGCAACTTTACAAACAATCACTTTATTTAGCATTCCTCCCCCTCTCTAAATCAATATTCAAATGTTCTAATTAGGAGCTATCTACTCCTGTAACCTTCGTCTACGCTTATTTAGTAGGTGTGAGATTCAGACACATATTGAATCATCGACAGTGCTGAACTTTGCAGAGTGTCTTCTCACATTTTAAAGAAGCATTTTGCTTGTTAACTGTGCTTGCTGGCAGGGGTGGAGCCAGCCACTCGGGTGCTGGGTGCGGCGTGCGCATCCAGCAGCTGGGGGTGTGGTGAGCCGCCCATGGGGGCGTGGCGCACTGCTTGGAGCCTCTCTGCCGCCTCCCCCTCAGCTGTCAGGCAGCTGAGGGAGAGGCGGAGGGCAGACATAAGTTCCATGCTGCTGTTTCAGGCAGTGCAGAGCCTGCAGGTGCTTAAGCCACCAGGTCACTCCCAGGAGAGACGTGTGGCTCAGGCACGCTGCAGACCCTGGGGTAAGTGCCGGCCCTCACGGTGTGGCGCCCAGTGCCAGCTGCGTTTTGTTACATTTGTTGACTAAACTAAAAAGTTCCATGAGCCCATTTTAAAAAAAAACTCATATTTTTTGTCATTTTGTCACCCCCCCCAGTGATGACACCCAGGGCAGCCCGCACCCCTTTCCTCCGCCACTGCTTGCTGGGTTCCCTGTCTCTGTCTTTGCAATGCTGTCTCTTTTCTCTGATGCTGACTTCAGCTACAGAACTGAACAAGCTATTCACTGCTCTCTTATCATATGTTAGGCCCACTGCAGTGCTGTGGATCAACCTGGTCTCCTCCAGACAACCTTCACTATCTGGGGCTGATGGGAATTGTAGTCCAAAACATCTAGAGGTCACCACACTGACGAAGGCCGATGTACATCATGAACAGTAATGCTTTCTTATGCTGAGATATCCAGATCTTACGTTCTTTCCACAAATGCAAAGCTGCAACCAATGTAGAACCAATCACCTGCAAGTCACTCTAAGAGCCTACTTCTATGCTACATAAATATCTATGCCATAGACTCTATAGGAAGCTCACATCATGGATATAATGGGGGGGACAACAACAAAAAATTGGCACATATCTTACACTGCCGAATTTATATTCAATCCTGAATATGTTTTCCCTTCACCCATTTTGGAGAGTAAACAGAATTGCTCTCAGGGAGCCCATGCAAGTATGTAATTTGCAACGAAATCCAATTCCAGAAGGGATGCTGTGCCGTCAACAGTAAACAAATGTATTTGCTCAGTTTCAGCCAGTGATTACTGGTGCCAAGATTCAGATCTGGAATCTAATTCATAAACTGATGCCAAACCCTGAAATCTGAGTCTCTCATATTCAGTCACAGACAGAGTATTTTTGCTCTTATATGCAGGCTGTAAGGAAAAGCAAATGCCTCTTAGAATGAGTGGAGTGATCTTTTCTTACCTTAAGCCAGACCCTGCAAAATCTACGGTGATCATAGGTAGGACTTCAAGGGAGGCTTCAGAGTATGCCTCTCTTTTTAAAGAAGCTAAATACTGCTCATTGGTACATCCTGCTTCTAGGCAGAATCTCCCAGTTCCCAATTATGGAGAAAACATAGGCCATTATGGCCAACACAGGCCATCAAAGCTTAGGCAACAGCTGACTTGTGTGTGGAAGATGGTGACGCTAAAGGTATTGGTGCCTGCTTTCAGATGTTTCCATGATATTAGGTCCTGCGTCTTATGGTTTTGAAGAAACTAACATTAAATTGTATACATGGTTTTATCTTAATCTTTGTAGAAAGAGGAGGATTTGCACAATTAGAGTCGGCCCTACCTCTAGGCAGAGTGAGTGTTATTTAATTTATTATGGTTGGATTTTTTTTCTGCCATGCAGGAGGAAATGAGCTTACAGGGTTTTATTTTATTTTTTTGCCTCGGGTGTCAAAATACACTTAAGTGTGTGTGTGTGTGCGCGTGTGCTATTTACCACTCTGTCTCTGGCAACAAAATGTCTTGAACTGATTCTGGGCACAATTACTACAAAGATTGTTGAATTTGAACATCTCAGTATTATTGAACTGAATGAAGGGACATATTTTGCCCTTGCATTCTAATGATAAATAGGCTATTTCTACTCAAAACACCAGATAATCTCACTAACTCATATGCAGCTGCCTTATTGAGTCAGACCATTGGTGTATAGAATTAACATCTTTTCTGACTAACAACAGCGTTCTATGGTCTCAGACACACATCTTTCCCAGTGTCTCCTACCTGCTTCTTTGAGATAACAAGTACTGAAGCTAGAACTAAGGATACTTGAGAATTCAATCTTTGCAAATTACAATAAGAACTGATCTGATCTGCATCTCTTGTGCTAATGGGAACTTAAGTTATCCACTCATTTGTACATTTCCTGAGTGCCCTGACACTGTTTTCTGCTGTTCTGAGACAAAATATGCTTAGAAATGCATGCTTTGAGAGAGAGAAAAAATTTGAAGTGCATATTTTGAGAGAAAAAAGTTTTTACAAATATATGTTTTCAGTGGTGGTAATGTTTTAAAATACAATTTTTGGATAGAGTTCAATATCAGTTCACACATTAATGGGGAAATGGGATGGAAAGGACGGTTCAGAAACTTCAGCTGCTGCCGAATTTGGCAACCGGGTTGCTCAGTAGGGCAAGATGGCTTGAGCATATTATACTGATCCTGGCTGGACTGCACTGGCTGCCAATTACAGTTTCTTGGCCCAATTCAAAGTGCTGGTTTTGACCTATAAAGCCTTAAACAGCTCAGGTTTGCAGTACCTCAAGGACCACCTCTCCCCATCTGAACCTTCCGGGACCCTGAGATCATCCTTTGAGGCCCTTCTTTGTGTGTTCCTCCACGAGAGGTCCAGAGGGTTGCAACACAAGACCTGGCCTTTTCTGCAGTGGCTCCCCATTTGTAGAATGCTCTTCCCAGGGAGGGTCACCTGCTGGCTTCATTATACACCTTTATGCGTCAGGTGAGAACATCCCTCTTCAACCAGGCCTTTGGCTGATTAACATCCTATGTCCATTTAAATGTGTTAAGGGGAGTGGCGGCAGATTGTTTTGTTTTGTTCTTGTTTTTTCTTTTCATTTTGTGTTTTTGTCTTGTATTTTTATGTTGTGAACTGCCCTGAGATCTTCAGATGAAGGACAGTATACAAATGTAAACAATAGTAGTACTGTAAGTAGTGATGATGTTGCAATGGGCAAGTATATGCAAAAGTGACACAGACTGGAACAAGACTTAGGGCGAATGCACACCATACAATTAAAGCACATCCAACACACATTGAAAGAATCCTGGGAACTGTAGTATATTAAGGATGCTGAGTGTGGGGAAACCCAGGATTCCCTTGGGGTAAGTCATGTGCTTGAGATGTCCATTGGATGTGCTTTAAATGTTATGGTGTGGATCTGTCCTGATTTGTTCCGAGCTGAAACCCTTGGCATAAAAGAATAATCAGCAATACCACTGAGCTATGGCCCTTTCCAGTAACTCCTCCAAAGCCACATAAACACTGCCAAATGTTTTAAGGACATTACGGCAGAACTGGCTGGAATAATCAGCCAACTGGGACAGGTTAGATATGTTGCAGTCCACCCACTGAAAGTATTGGAGAAGCTCTGGAAGTGACATTACCTCCATTAACTCTGGTTGAGTATTAATAGCTGGCAGCTGCACAATGGAACGAAGGTATAAGTGCCTAGTGTTGAAATGATTAACTCATTTTCCATCTCAGTTGGTCAGGAGACTTGAGGGGAGCCGCAAAATAATTTTTGCTGACCATAATTATATCTATGTTTTTTTGCAAATCCAATTAGTAGCTTCAGGCTCTCATATAATTTGAACTGCAAACTCAACTATCCCTCTGGAACTGGAGGGGGAGAGATTTTCGATGAGGGGTGGGTGGATGTTGCTGGTCTGCAGCTCCCATCACCTCTGCCCATGGGCCATGTTGGCTAGGGTTGATGGAAGTTGGTGCCCTATAACATTTAGCAGGCCACAGGTTGCCCCACCTTGTTTTACACATTCACCCTTCATTTTAAAAAGGCAAAAGAAAGATTTCTTTTTATCTTCCATGTGTGTGCATCCAAATATCATTAGCGGTAAGGAGAATAAAATTTGTGGCAGGGTCCTTTCCCCTATCCCAAAGTAGTAGTATTCATAAATGCAATCTCATTGTAATCTGGAACAGATGTGACAGAAGATCAGAACAATTGCCTCCTCAGAAACTCCCCATACTGAACCCCCACAAACATCTTGTCAAATTTGCCTAATAGCAGTAATGACCACATCTATTGATGTTTTGAATCGTGGATATGTGACTGTTACTTGGCAACTGTAAATAACATCAGTTAGAGATTGATGTTGTCTAAAATTGTGTGCACAGTCTCTCTCTCTCCTCCCTCCCCCCCACATGAGCTAAAGTATAAAAGCTCATAGCACATCACAGGTTTCTACCTTTCCAAGGCATTCTGTAAGACAAGGTAAGGGTCATTAACTGAAAAACAACAACCCTACTGACCAGCCTTTCAAATACTCTTGTTAGAGTCAGTGACAGAAGAATAGAGAAAGGACAGAAATTCAGTTCACCTTCTCATGCAAACCTACCTAATTTGCAGAACCTGAAACAATATTCAAACCAAAAGGCAACTATCCTTTGAAATTCATACTTCTCTGAATGTTGTGTAACAATTTTCCAACCAAATGATGTGCTGAAAAATGTGCCATTACAAGAGAGTGTTCATAAAAAGGTGGTTATGGTGAAAATAACACAAAATGCATTTCATTAGGATAAATATCTTGCAGAAAATGCGCATATTAGGCAAAATTGCATGGAAAAGTATTTATAGTAGGAAAAATGCCCAGGAAAATGCTGACAAAGTTCATGATACTTTTTAAAAGAAAATTTGTAAACTGATGTGGAAAGTGGAGAACTGAACTTAATATTGTCTCGATAGAAGACAAGCCTACATTCTGAACATCAGTTTTATGCCAGTCTAAATTGTCATGGCTATCTCCTCCCAAACCTATCCCAGGAATTGTAATTTCCCGAGGATGCTGAAGCTTGTCAAGGAGGGGGTTGCTTTCCCGTGTCCTCCCTCCAGCTACTAATCACTCACATGCAGGCACTGAATGGGTTAGCAGGCTTTATTGGCGTCTTCTCTGGCACCAGCTACAGAACATCAAACAGCAGTCTCATCCGCGATGTGTTCTCTGCCCCCAGTGGCGTAGCGTGGGTTGTCAGCACCCGGGGCAAGGCAAGTAATTTGCGCTCCCTAACCCGTGGATTTGCGCCCCCTAACTCTAACCCCCAGATGTTGCGGCCGGTGCGGCCAGCCCCCCCTGCGCCCCCACGCTACGCCACTGAGTCCAACTGTTAACACAATCAAGTCCCATGTTTGGAGAGTTGGCAAAAAAAACACAGGGCGACAAAACAAGAAGTTCTGACAGCATAGAAGACTAGCCTGCTAGATTTCCTCAGCAACCAGTTACACAGAGTGTGGCCATGCAGTAGGGCAATATGAAAGGCAGTGAAATTGGATTGGCTCTCTAGAATCACATGATTCCTCATATGTTTCTCTAGTCAGAATCCCAAGTTGTGCAGGGAAATCTGTTCCCAATTCACAGGCCTTCAGGTTCAAGCTGAACATCCAGCCACCTCAGCCATTCAGAGACAACTACTCACAGGTTTTCCTGGAGAGAGGAAATGGCAATTTAACACACACACACACACACACACACACACACACACACACACAGATGTGCCCAGCCCAGACCTTCAGGATGGAAGAAGGTAGGGAATATTTGTTGGTCTATAATACTCTGATAATACTGAAGAACAAGGCTTTGGGAACTGTTCACCACAACCACCTCAGGACTAGGTGTAATAGAGGGCAGGAGAGCTAAACCAATGATGGATTAATACCAGCAATAGTTGCTGCTATTCCCAAACATATTCTTTCCCCACCTGTACCTCTGTAAACCGTCACATCTGTTTTTAAAACAAAGGCATCGCCTTCCCTTTCTTTCCACTCCTCCAAAGAAGACTGAACTTCCACTGCCCACAAAAGGAGAGCAAGTTAATGAGGAACTGCTTCCAGTCAGCACACCAGGAAGGGGAGACTTTGCCCATTTTTGCAACAGCAAATCAAAAAGACTCAGCTCAGGCACAGAGCCTTTCAATCCACAAAAGCACACAACACACACAGTGGCCAAACTCTAGAAAGCCCTGCCTTAAACACAAGATGCCATCTGCTAGCATTAGTTATGCCAGAACCGCACAGAGAAGAGGGGCAGGGCCCACCTGTCTCACATTTTCCTCCAGGTATCCCTGAGCTTAACTGTCAACTTCTCTTACAGCTTGGTTTTTAAACAACCAATAAGTCTGCTATGTAGTGAGGTATTATGCTCTTCATTCACCCAATCTTTTCAGAGAGCCTTCTTTTCCCACCCCCTTCCTTTTAATTCCAGGATCACAGGCAGGGTGCAGTTATGAAGAGGAGGCTTGACATTTCTCCTTGAGCAATTTGCTGTGGAATTTTCGATGGAGGCTTTCAACCCCCCCCCCCACCAATGTGACGTTAATTGTTGTTAAATATTCTTATCTGTTACATACAGTTCTGTTTCAAGAAAGGTCAGCGACTGCGTCCATGACAGGGTCTGTTGTCACTGTGCAGTAGAACTAATCAGTCACTCTCTGTATGCTTTCAGAGCCCCCTCCCTGCACACCCCTCATTAATTCAGGCTCAGCAGATAGACTTTAAAAAATGCAAAACATTTCAGCTGCTCAGATGGGTATTAGGATATGAAGTTATTAGCTCAGCTAGCACTGGAAGCCTAGTTAATATTGCCTGTGTGACTCTAACTACACCACCACCTCATTAAGCGGCCACATGGCATCACAATGGGAAGAAAATCCTCCTTTATTTAAAAAGTCAGCATTTTTGGCAGAGGTGAAGGGTAAGATCTTTTACTGAGGTTTGCAGAAGATGGCTTCTTTTCCTATGCTTGCTGGGTTTATGGTAACACTAAACAGGCCTGTTTTCCGCTTGCCACACACCTTGCTCCATATTATTAAATAATAACAACTGCTCTTGAAACCCACCAGCAGAGGAAGAAGCCCTCATAGGTCCTAGCAAGGGTACTGCAGTAACGCCAACCACACATCTTGTAAATAGACATAGACTTCAGAAATCCACCTTCTGCTGCTGCTTCCCTCCTGGCGCAATAAATGTGATGCTATAGAAATGACACGAGCAAGGGGAGGGAAAGTCATAGCTGTCAAGTGTCCCTTATTTGAAGGGACAGTCCCTTATTCCAGCGCCATGTCCCGCTGCTGTCCCTTATTGATGGATGTCCCTTAAATGATGTCCCTTAAATTTCAAAGGAAGCAGCTCCTCTCCCTCCCTCCGTGTGGGCCAGGGAGGAGGGAGGCTCCAACTGTGTTGCTTGGCTGTGTTGCTCACCCAATAAGAAGTCTAAGAACGACTGGGGGGTGGAGCTTGCATGCCTTGTGTGTGGCTAGTTAATGCAAGCTGAGGGGTTTTTTGAATGCTGGACGCCATTTTGTTGCACATGCTGCTGCAAACTTTGCAGTGCAAAGCCAGGACGGGGAGCTGTCTTAAGTTGAGGCTGCATAGGCCTTGTGGTACATGTGATTCAGATTCTATTCAGTTGAACCTCTGGTTACAAAGTTGGTTGGACAGTGTTCTCGAAGCTACCCAGCATGAGTTTGACCAGACTGCAGGAGGACAGGAAGACAGGAGTGCCTGGAACAGGTGAGGCTGCAGGTCCCTTATTTTGGCTGCTGGTCCCTTATTTTCAAAATAGGTAGGTTGACAGCTATGGGGAAAGTAGTCTTGTGTGCTGTCCATTGGATCTGGATTTGGGAGCTGAACTGTATCAGGTAAGACCATCCCTGTCAAACTGCATAGTGTATCAGAAGAAGAGGGTTAATAACCCAAGAAAGCAAACAAGTGAGATCTCCTGCTCCTCCTATCAAGCTCAGTTCAGGCAATGGTTTTTGAGGATCTGAAATGAGCTGTGGATGGTGGATTCTCATTCACTGGTGGCTTTTAAGCAGAAGGTGGATGGCCATCTGTCATGGATGCTTTAGTTGTGATTCCTGGATTGCAGAGGGTTGGGCTAGATGACCCTCAGGTCCCTTCCAGCTCTATAATTTAGAACTGGGAAATCTGTAGCTGGTTTCCAGTTATGGTTTGAATGTCATATTGCTTTGTATGCCATGACAAACTAAGGCTAGTGATATATTGCAAGCTGAAAGTGAAGCTACACAAGAGAGGGAAGACAACACACACTAACCGAAACAACTCGTGTGGGAAATACTTGTCAACACCAGGCCAGGGATGGCATTACCTGTCCCTAGACCTGTAGAGTATGCTTTGAAGCTTAGGATCCCTGAGGTCATCAGTCACCAGTCCCTGTGGTCAGTTCTGGACCAGAAACCCAAAGGTGCAGCAAAGAGAAAAAGGATTGTTCAGCTGTCTGATTGCTCTGAGACTTACTATTTTGCTTTATCAACTCAGAAGCTTTGCACTGCCTGCAATCCTTCACAGAGTTATTTGGGAGTAAGCTGTAAGTGTACATAGGCTTGCTGATGAGGACTGAATCAATCCATCAGGAGTGTGTCAAGAGAAGAATGTGTAAAAAAGCACCAGTTTGGATGCACCTGACACCTCGGAGAAACCTTGCCTTCAATTAAACCCCCGACTGCTAAGAATTATGCAAGATTACTCAAGCACATGGGGGGTTGAACTGAAGGAGTTTGGGGCTTAATTAAATCCTGTAGGCCTATCCCCTTACTTCTGCCAGTTTTAGCCAAATCATGTCGCACTCACCAGCCATAATAAATAGTAGCTAAGGCACCATCACAAAAGCTAAGAAGACCATGAATCGTGGAGGAAATAGTAAGCCCCAGAGTAGTCATAAATACACAAATACTAGCTTCACTAGTGAAATTATATCACCACTTGCATGTTTTAACTGTTGTCAATTCTTAGTTTTAAGAGATTTAGTTAGATTGGGAGCTGCTTTGAGATTTATAAATCTGTAAGTGAAAAGTGGTATACAATTTTGTTTCAATAAATAAAGGAATATTCAGCTTCTGAGAGTTAAGCAACATTCTCAAGTAATCTGCTGGCACAGAGATGTAGAAGACAGCCGCTGCTGGCAGCATTTATTTAGCATTTAAACACTGTATGTATTCTATTAAGCAGCTAATTTGGCTTGGCAATATTTTGGCCCTGTAGTGAGCCAGGTTGGGAACAAATGCTTGCCGGGTGTAAAATGACCCAAGGATTCAAGTGGTCAATGTACTTTTCTATTTTAAACCAACGAGCCTGCATTATATTCCTTGTATTAAGCTGATGTGCGTCTGTGCGGGATTGTATGACTGCCGTCTCCACTGGGACTGCTTCAACAAAGGTCACATCTCATGCGTGCTCATTGTTTCTCCTCCAGCAACTCAGTAACACGTTTATATTTATGTATCTGAAAGGAGATATGTGTTGTTTATTAAGAGACAGTACATTTATCATATATTCATAGATCTTAACGACAACAACAAATGCACACAGGACTGGCTACACAAGTAGCACCTTGGCATTTGAGAGATTAGTCTGGGGTCCAAAGAGCTGATATAACTCAGCCCAAGAACTTGAATTGGACATGTAACATGGGAGCTGTGATTTGAGAAATGTAAGCCCAAAGTCCCTTTGAGCACATGGAACCAGATGCCTGGTTCTTCAGATTCTGCAGAGGAAAATTTAGGGGTGTGCAACCGCTTAAATTGCACTGGCTGTGAAGCCTCAGGGGCACCACAACTATGATATAGAATGGAAGGCGAGAGGCAGGAGGTACCCAATTCTGGTGTCGCACAGGGCACTACTGAAATGTAAGACGCCAAGATACACCACTGGATCCTGGACCTATATTCTGTGGATAAGAACGGCCATGCTGGATTTATTTTATTTTTTAAAATTTATTATTAAATTTATATCCACCCACTTTACTCCAAGGAGCTCGTGGTTCTCCACCCCTCCACATTTTATTATCGCAACAACAGATTCAGGTAGGTCAATCTGAGAGACTGTGACTGGCCCAAGGTCACCCAGTGACCTTCATGTCTGATTACAGATTTGAACCCAGGTCCCCCCAGCTCTTGTCCAACCACTATACTACACTATAGCCCCGAGCAACACACCCACACACCAAGAAGAATGTGCACTCTTCAAGTTGGACACAAGAATGGGACAATTAGAACATAAAGACTGTGCCAAATTATCAATTTAGCCACAGACATTCCAGGGAGTGAGAGTGAAAGCTTCTCACAAATGCTGCCTTTTTGACTGACAGACCCTTGCCAGCTGCACTGGAGGGAATTGGATTCCCCCTTTCAATGAAGGACTTATTCCTTGCCTTGGCTCACCCAAAGCCAATGTTTTTCAATTATTTTTAGCTCCAGGATAAAAAGCGACTCCAGCACGGGAGCCAGGAATGATAGTGGGTAGAAGATTCTGGGTGAAAGATTTAGGGCAGGCTGTAGCCAATGTGGCGTCCTCAAGATGGTCTGAAACTTCTATCATCCCAGATCAATGTCTTTGGTGCCTGGCACTGACATCCGGATGGCATCATCTGGCTATTCCTAATTTAGGGAGACCAGTCCTTGTAGGTAGCTCTTGAGACTCCTTCGGGTAGTGAAAAAATATCAAATCCAAACTCTTCTTCTCTTGGTTGATAGTCTAGTTACTTAGCAATGGATCTCTTTGGGCTGATGCAAATATTTGCTTTTTGAAGTGCTGCTGTCTTCTCATGATAACACACTACATCTGATTCTAGGTGGGTAGTTGCATATTTTAAAGCACCCTACATGAAAATCTCATGTGATCCCTAGCAATTGACATACAGAAGCATACTGCTTCTGACAGTGGAGGTATAATATATCCAGCAGTTGATGGTCCTTGTAGCCAGCCATTGATAAACCCTGTTCCCCGTGAATCTGTTCAATCTCTGTAGTTTCCCATGGGCCCCAGCACCTGACTCCCATCCTTACACTGTACACTGTGCTGTACTTTTCTCCTTCCTTCCCCACCATTCCAGGCAAAACTCTGCAACGTTTGACCCAATAGGATGAAATTGTGCAAATTATGTAACTTTCTGCAAATTTGGCTGCCTGGTGTCATTTATGCTAATTGTAGAATTTGGTTTGTTTTAATAGAGTTGAGAAGTTTCGCCAGCGGCTGATGGGAGACGGCAGAAACACTCAATCAGCAATATAAAAGAGCAGCCCACCTTCCGCCTAAGATAAATCCATTTGTACATTCTCAGGCACACTAATACCATCCTTCCGGGACTGTGCAGGATTAACAGGGAATGCCAAGTCTGCTTAATAGGAAAGCTCCTCAAAGCCAATATGTATGATAATGCTTATGCAGCCTAGGTACCACTAGCTGCTATTAGCTTAGTCGCTTACGATATCTGTATTGCACTTCTGCCTTGCAACTGGAAGGATAGCTAGTGTGCTGCCTTTATACCTCCTAGCTTCTGAGTGATCTCTACGACATCAAAGCTCCCCCGCCCCCCCATGTTTGGTAATTTGTAGTAGTTACTAAATGCTAGAATACTTCGCAGTCTCTTTATTTATTTTTTGGTAAATAATTTTTATTAATTTTCAATTAAAAACATCCCAGTTAATAACAAACCCAATCGAATCCAAACAGTCTCTTTAAATAAGGAATTTTCCAACTATATTATAGCAGTTTTCTTGAAATATGGAGGGGACACACACACACACACACACACACACACACACACACACACACAGATGTTTGAATCCATTGGATTTAACCAGCCAGCTTGGCCTCTAAAAGCAATGCTAACTCCGGTTGCAACTTAAGAATGCTGAAGGTGGTGTACAGGTAAGCACAGACTGATTGTTTAAGAGTCCCGGCCCTCTTTCTTGTGTGTTCGTGATTATTTGTAATCATGATGATACCAGGGTGGTTGCACATGATACTCCTTTTACTTCTGTATATGCCTGCAAAGGTTTCACCATGGACATATTGCTTTGTTTCCAATCAGTGCATGTTCTGTAACTTCCTGCTGAAATCCTGCACACATTCCAATGTATTGGTTTTGCCCCACATCTGTTGTACTATAGTGCATGAGTGCTCCTCCAGATGGCAATACAGCAATGCAATGACACTGGGGAAGCATTGCAGAGCAGCTAATGAGGTAGAATGGTGTGTGGATGGTCCAGGATAAAGCCACCATTAATGCGCTATTACTGTGTCATTGACATGTTGCAAAATGCACCCACACAAACACACCGGTTGTCCAAAGTGACCCAGAGCCTGCAATATCACAACACTATTTGTGGAATTTCCTGTCCCTTGTTAAAAGGAGTCTTCTGTTTGAAGGACTGTGCAGTCCAAGTCTGGTTTAAAGAGCCCTAAGGATGGAGACGCAGTGGGACGCAGGTGGCGCTGTGGGTTAAAGCCTCAGCGCCTAGGACTTGCCGATCGAAAAGTCGGCAGTTCGAATCCCTGCGGCGGGGTGCGCTCCCGCTGCTCGGTCCCAGCGCCTGCCAACCTAGCAGTTCGAAAGCACCTCCGGGTGCAAGTAGATAAATAGGGACCGCTTACTAGCGGGAAGGTAAATGGCGTTTCCGTGTGCGGCTCTGGCTCGCCAGAGCAGCGATGTCACGCTGGCCACGTGACCCGGAAGTGTCTCCGGACAGCGCTGGCCCCTGGCCTCTTAAGTGAGATGGGCGCACAACCCCAGAGTCTGTCAAGACTGGCTCGTACGGGCAGGGGTACCTTTACCTTTACCTTTACCTTTACTTAAGGATGGAGAGCAGGGCTTGCTCATCACCTTTGTGGCAATTAGAGAACTGCAGCTAATCTTGCACCAAAGAGTTGCCCCATTGTATCAGGAGACATTCTGTCCATAAGGTACCAGGAACAGCCTTACTCCTTATCTGGTTACCACATACCAAAGTGGTACGCATAATACAGAAGAGGCCCATGTGCTGCATGAAGGTGCTCAGAGAGTCCTTTGTTTGCTTACAATTAACCAGAGTCCTTATATGGAATCTTAGTAGGGCGTTATCCCAAATGATTGGAAGGTACTCCATGCATATGTATAGTCTTAGCAGATAAGGGAAAAGTATATTAGGAAGCCCCCTTCTTCGGGAGGGTGCTCAGTCCTTTTGGATGTTAATCCACTCAGCCTGTCTGTCTGGCCAGCAAAGGCGATAAACGTTCCTTTCTTCTTTTCATGCAACAGCGTGGTATTTTCCTTTCAGCCTGTTAATTTGCAACACCTTGAGGTTGCTCATCAAAAGTTAAGAGCCAGACAGCAGGCTGAGAAGATGCACAGGTTCACAGCCTTTCCCACTAGAATGAGAAGAACTGTATGCCTACTTAAATCATAATCATTTAAAAATGTATACCTATCAACTAGCATGTGCAAATTTTACAGCAACGTGTGTCCTTTGCGATGCAATTCCTCTTTTGGCAATGAGTTATTGGCCACCTTAGCATGTCCTGATCTAGGACAACAGTTTGATATTCTATCCCCAAATTATGGGGAGAAATCTTGCTCTCTCCATTTCCAAAAAGGGCACCAGGCCAAATTTGCACCCTAGCACTGGAGATTCAAAGATCTAAATTAATGGCTTATTTATTTATGGGGGTGGGGGGAGAGAGAGAGAGAAAACCAACAGAATGCTCATGAAATGATACGGTATTCCTGCAAGAGGAGAGAATAGCTTTGCTAGTGCTTGCCATTTCTTTTTTCAAAGTGCCAGATAAGGAGTTCTTCACTGATTTGGTGGGTGGAGGCGAAAGCCTCCAAAAGTACAAGACAATTTTTCATTTTACTTGTATTCCTAGAAAGCATTCTGGCCTGCCAAATGCGAAACCAAACCAAGCATTCGTATGTTGTGTTGCTTTCTCTGCTCCTAGATTGGCAATAATTGCTAAAAGCAGAATCATGTAGAATTACACCAGTACGAGGGGAGTGGGAGGCTGATGTTATAGAGAACCCAGAGCTGGCCTCCCTCTTCCCAGGTTACAGACTCCACTGGCACATTGTCCCCATTTGTGGTTTAAATGTGTGCAGGACTATCCTGGCCTTTCAGCTGCAACATAGACACATACAGTATAAGGAAACTTCTGTCGAAGGACAAACAACTCAAAAATATCCTGGGTGGGCAACTAGACATACCCTAAAACATGCACTCAAAATTTGGATTCCAGTCAGCAGTCCCTTTCCAGTTTGCACGCCACTGATTCCAAATCAAGGGCACAAAGCAAATGAAACTTCTGCAAGGCTTTTCGGATGGGGCCCAGGGCATTTGAAATGGAATCTGGCCCGGTACCTTTTCCAAGTAGCACCTGCTATCTTTTATTAAACCAGGTTGAATGTCACAGGCCCTTTGCCAGCAGGTGTCAGGAAAAGAGCAGCTGAGCCAAGGAACTGACGTTGTCCTCAGGGTTAAGGGGACGATGCAAAGCAATGCAAAGCTCTTCAGCAACCCATCTAAAGTGGGAGTCTTGTATTTCAAGACCAGCCTCTTCTCCTCTTCCCAGTTACCTCGCTGCCCTGAAGGCCATTGGCCACAAGCCAGGATCTAAATTTGGCAAAGCAAGCAAACAGATATTTCTTCTTCCCTACCCATATGAGCTGACAGTTTGAATCCTGGTTGACTAGGACTGGCAAGGTACAAACTATTTTGTTTCTCTTCGGATTTTGCTGGTTCTACGTATGCAAGGGACTCCAGTATGCTCAAGAGGTCATCTTACCACCTGAAAACTTCTGGCACCATCCCACCCCACCCCACACAAGTGATGGTTTGCCACAGTGTTGTTTTGCTGCCTCATGGGACACATTGTCACACCACCACTAGCCAGAAACATGAAGACCGTCTAGGCCAGAGGACGAAAACCCGAGGCCCAGGGCCAAATGTGACCCAGGGCCCAGGGCCTCTAGGTTTATTTGGTTCTAAGAATTCTCTCCAGGCCACACCCACTTTTTCCAGGCCACACCCCTCACATGCCCTGCTTCACACACATATTTTTGCCTGACTGGAATATGTCCTTGAATTCTGACAATGCTTCTTTTTCTGGATGGAGGATACAGAAGAATGCGTGCAGAAACTAGTCCACTGCACATAAGTAAAATTTATTGTGAAGAGGTCTATGTGAATCTGAACTTATGATAGGGTTTATCTCCGTAGATCATAGCATGAGGATAAGGATCAGCATAACTCTAATCTGATCAGACACCCTCCATGATGAACTTTGGTGACGCTGGAACTTCCAGCCTTCTGAAAGGCACTCAGGCATATCCTGAGTTCACCGACATAAGGACAGGTATACATACATTCCTTCTTCCTCTCTCCGCTTCTAGCGTGAGTTTATGGCAAAATTGTCATGCCCACGTTTCTGTAGGACAATAGTTAAGGTCCTGGGGCCCAATGCCATGCCAACCCTTACCTTGCCTTCTACTGTCAATAAAGATTTGGCCTTATTTTATCCCATTGCCATTGTACAGTCTGGTTATTTTGCTGTTCTCATGGGTCACATAATGTGCTTGCCTGGGCAAGTATGCACCAGTAATTTCAGTAGGACATATTCCCCCAAAAGGCTAAATATTGAACAGGTATCACATCTGCTGTATTTTCGGTGCTTACTGAATACTTTCCTCTTTCAACACAACTTTTAAGTAGAGATCTTTCCCAGTCTGTTTCTGTATTAGAATTGTTTTTTTAAAAAGTTTTTAGATATATTAATTGTTTCATTGCTTGCATGTTTGTCTCACTAGGCTCCTTTGGAAGGAAGAGTATGCTATAAATTTAATTAAAACTAAATAAATTTAATCTAAAGTTTAATTTAATAAATGAAAATTCATTTCACATCTGATATTACTACAATAAGCATAGTTACATGAAATGACCCACAGTTTTCATTTTCCTCATTCCATATATAGTGATTTTTGTTCATTTATCCAGGGAATTTATGAATCGCTCCCTCTGAAGCTCCTAGGGTAGCATGCAGTTACAAGAATAATGCAATATAATAACATTCAAACAGTAAAACAATATGAAACACAGAAACAAACAAGCCTTAAAACTACAATTAAAACAAGCCATTCAACATGCTGCAGCCCTTGAGCAAATAACAAAGTATTTGCTTGGCACGAAAAAAGACACCAGAGTGCCTTTTCAGGCACGCTTCTATGGGTACAGCATTCATAGCCACAAAGCAGTCAGAGCAACAGTCTGCCAAGCTCAGTATAGTCAAGAGTTCTCCAACCCTGTCAGGTCTGTCCACACATTTGGATTTTTCAGTGAGTGCTGCTTATTTATCTGTTTGTTTATTTGATTTATAAACCACCCTTCATCATAAGATCTCAGGATGGTTCACAGAATGAAATACAGGATAAAAACAAATAAATAAGTAAAATAAAATAGCAAAACAATAACCCACCCTTCCCAAAGACACATTTAAAAGGCTGTAGAATATTAATCAGCCCAAGGCCTGGTTGGAGAGGAGTGTTTTTTGCCTGGCACCTAAAAACATGCAATGAAGGCACCAGGTGAACCTTCCTGGGGAGAGCATTCCACAGATGGGGAGCAACTACAAAAAAGGCCCATTCTCATGTTGCCACTCTCTAGACCTCTGGCGGAGGAGGCACACGAAGAAGAGCCTCAGAGGATGAATGCAGAGTTCAGGACAGTTTATATGGGGAGAGGTGGTCCTTTCATGTATTACAGTTCTGAGCTGTTGGTAACATCCGCCCTGGACACCTTTGAAAAATTAACCTGAGCCTTGAAAAGCACATAGAGGTGGAGACTTAGAAGATGTCTGATGAAAGTCCTCAGTGTGCTGTCCAGTGTATTTTGGATAAATGGAAACCCTATTGGACAAAGAGCTGCAGAACAAGGGCTACTGTTTATATTACTGCTTCCTGTGATGGAAAAAGTAGCATGAGAAGTGGTGTTAAGTAGTCTACTGAAAGTTGTTCCCTTCATTCATAGCAGCACTCCCCTACTTTGCACTCTCAAAAATCGATCAATTTGTAAAGAATACAGTGGTACCTTGGTTTACGAACTTAATCCATTCCGAAAGTCTGTTCTTAAACCAGAGCATTCTTAAACCAAGGCGTGCTTTCCCATAGCAGCGGGGGAACTCAATTTACAAATGGAACACACTCAACAGGAAGCAAAACATGTTCTTATGCCGACAAAGTTCACAAACCAAAACACCTACTTCTGGGTTTGCAGCGTTCTTACTCCAAGTTGTTCACAAACTAAGCTGTTCTTAAACCAAGGTACCTCTATATATAGTTTAGGAGTGAGATCCATGCAATGGTAACCCACCTCAAACATTTGACTGTGACAATGATTCACTTTGAAACCAAACTCCTTCTGCTTTCTATACCACGTCAGCAATGACCACAGGTAATGTTTTCCATACTAAAAAAACACCCTTGCCATCATTTGTGAAAATGATCTTAAGTTTCACCTGTCACAAGCAAAGCCCAACACTATAGGACACAGGATCTTCTAATACTGACTGATCTAGTCTGATTTATATATAATATTGACCTGTAATAACCCTGCCAGAGGACAGAACATCCAAGCTGAGGAGAAAGGACACTAAAAGCTTTACTGTAATTTTGGAAATGCGTTTTCATGACAGGTACAGTGTCAACTGCCTGCTAATCCAAAAGCTTTGTGTAACAAAGTGCGAAACATCAGATTTCCCCCAGTATTTGATTGCCTACAATCATAGCACAACAGAGTAAACATTAACCGCCACGTCACCCTGGAGGGGCAGTTTGTACAGCGTTATATTTTTATGTCTTCCGCTCCTTTGTGAATCTGTGTCAGATTCAAGCCTTACATAACGGAGTTCAGGTTCTAATTCACATAAAGTCTATGAATCACTCTTTACCCATGTACATAATCCAAACCTGTGACAATCAGTGGAGAAGCACTTTAATTTTATTAAACTTATACCCCACCCCATCTTGGGTGGGTTAAAACAGTAAATATATAACAAAACAATAAACACACACACACACACAGAGGAGGGGGAGAAGGATCACACATATGATCCTTGTTCCCGACCACCCATTCACTTAATGTGCATAGATCCAACACAACATACAACTGTATGCATGGCATTTCGGTTCTCAATTGCACAAAAAGGACCCTATGTCTGTATGAAAGGGTCCCTATTTGCATATCTTAAGTTAAACACGTGGAGGTTGAGAGCAGAGCTGTTTCGTTCAATCGTGCTTCCCTTCAGGTATATAATGTAACCTTTGACAACTGCTTAAGTGTAAGTGAGGCAATGCACATGTACACCCATTTTTGTGCACCTTTTTACAGTGATGGATTTTTCTCCTGCGTTGCAAAATCTGGAAGAGTGTGAATTTTGAAGTATGGCTGTGTTTTGGTTTGCATCTTATTTTAGAAACTGTGAACTAGGGCTCATCCCCATTTATCTTTACTCCACATTTCTAGGCACAGGTCTGGGCTTTTCAGGTCTGTGTACAACAGATTCTTCCTCTGCCATGATGCTTTCCCCATGAAAACCTGCTTTTTGCTGCTGAATCAGAGGAAACAACAATCCACGCAAAACACAAAAAGCTGTTTGCTCCGATTGAGCGACAAAGATCAGCAGTGAAAAGTGCTTGGACACGAACTGGGAAAGCATGGCCTTAGCCTAGGAAGTGTGAGGCAAAAAGTAAGTGTGATTAAGCCCTTAGGCAGGTTTGCTTTTAAGTGCAGACTCAATCAATCCCCTAATCACCATTAAGACTTAAAATGAATTAATAGAAATTCTCTGTTCCTCAGTAATTCTTGGAACTGTAAAGCTTTCAGCAACATACCAATCTACAGTTTCCAAGATTCTTTAGGTGACACTATGACCATTAAAAGTGACACAAACCAACATAAATCAGTAGTGTAAATAGAACTTTCCAAAATCGATCCGTTTGTGCTTTTCCCCTCCCTTAAGTTCACGGTATTTCAGAGTTCCATATTTAGACTCTGGCAGAAGCAGAACTCTGAAGAGAAGAAAAGCAAAAAAACTACTCTCTGTATGTCATAAGACTAAGTTTATATGAGTTCAGATAGGGAGAGCATGGGGTGGGGGGAGTCATTCAATTTCCACAGGAGCAACTTTAAAGTAAACAGCAATGCCAAAAAAATCCCCCACACCTATTAATAGAAAATGTCACTCAGACATGGTAGCGTATCAATTCCCATCCCTGTTTGCAGAATCTGGTTCATGGAGTTTGTGTCTTGCTATAACAGTTTCCTTCTGGTAGGACTGAGACTAGAGTGCTTATAAAAATGGGTACTGTATCACCACTGATAGAAGGAATCAATAGACCATTTCTCGGTGAGGAAAGGACTGACAAGCTATCTGGCAGTCGGATGCCGCAGCTGGTATTAGCTTGCCTTCGACTGCCTGGTGATGCTTAAGTTGGCTGTTTCCTGATTTTGCTTTATTGATGTCAGACAAACCTCCAAAAATTGACCCAAAGAAGTTTTACATGATACACTTTAATCTTTAGCGTAGATCACTGAGCAGAACGTGGTGTGAAAGAAAAGAGCCTTGGCTTGGATGAAAATATAATGGCATGTGGCTTTGAGAACAAATTCTGAACTTCAAGCAGAACTAAAATCAAAGTTACACTATTCACCGTTTTCCCATTCATAATCTTCAGAGAGAAAATACTGATCAAGCTCCCCAAGCGACTGGCAATGGGAGAAGGAGAAGTAAAAGTATGATAGAGCTCAGCTTTGCAAATTGGAATGACCTTTTGGCCAAGAAGGCCAGGCTCTTCTCAAGCACACTATGGAATATTCACACACTGAAGCCTTGCTCTTATTATTTTTTTTAAAGAGAGACTATATTGAGACTAGAATTTCCATATCAGGGAAGTCAGAATACCTGCAAATTTTGATGCACTTGAGATCTGCAGCAATAAAAAAGGTTTCCTCTTATTCCTTTAAGACAATGTTTCTCAAACTTTTTAGTCTAATAGTCTGGTGTGCATGGTGGAATTGGAGGGGAATGCCCAGTTAGATGCCTCCCTGGACTCTAGTGTGTGACTTTCCTCTCTGTAGTGTACAGTCATCCTCAGGTGTGTAGCACACTGCTCGGTGATGCTATCTTGCCTAATTCTTAGACTATTAATTCACCCAATCTGGGTGTTGCACACAAATGTGTGTAACAAAATGCCAACAGCCACTTCTATTAGGCTGGAGGAGCTTTGGGAGTGGACAGCCTGAAGGTGAGGAATGGCAGGAGATAGGAAACATCAGAAGCTGCCTGATTCCAGGCCAGATACTACTTGTCCAACTACTCCAGAATTGTCCACGTAAGAGCACAAGAAATGCTCTGCTGGATGACACCAAAGGTCCAGCTTCCTGTTTTCACAAGAGCACACTCCCAACTTGCCATTCCCAGCAACTGCAATTCAAAGGCATACGGCCTCATCACTGGAGGCAGAACATAGCCATTGTGACTAATGATTGATAGCCTCACCCACCAAGAGTTTGTCTAATCCTCTTTTAAAGCCATCCAAGTTGGTGACTATCACTACAATTCATGGGAGCAAATTCAATAGTTTAATTATGGGCTGTGTGAAAAAGTACTCCCCCCCCCTTTCCTTAATTTTTAAACACGCAGTACTATCAAAATGAGAGAAAAACAAATTCTCTAAAAACTTTCTCTACACCATGCACAATCTGCCATTACTCACCTTTTCTCTAAATTATAAAGCTCTAAACTATAAAGCCCTTTTCTCATAGGGGAGTCAGTCCAACCTCTTTGGTTGCCCTTTACTGAACCTCTTCCAACTTAGACTGGCAGAGACTCTCCAGGGTCTCAGGTAAATGTTTACCTAATACCACATGTTGAACCTGAACCTCTTCCTCCTTGTTGACCCCAAGCAGAGGCACACTATGACACACATGAGTTCTACCTGCTATTTTTTTTTGTATGGAATGAGAATGAACTGTATGTACTCCTTCTATCCATAACATGACTATACTTCCTTGGCCATCATCTCAGTCTCCACTGCACTTTGGTTCATAAAGTGAAGGGAGGAGAAGATCAATTTAGTATTGATTTGTGATGCATGGATTGGGTTTTATTTCTGGTACCCCATGACTGCAGATAGTTTCTTGGAGTCTCAGCTGTTGCTATCAGTGCTGCAGCAAAGCATCTATGAGGAGAGGAAATCAAGTCCACTGCTAACAATGGCAATTAGAGTCAAGCTTTTACATCTGTACATATCCAGTCCTCCCATGAGCAGCAAACAGAATAATCTTATTAACCTTCATCCGGCCTTTCTGAAACAACTAATTCTGTCTCTTCTCTAGCCTAGAGTAATATCATTTGCTTATGCAATGGGAGCCCCTAGTAATACATTCTTTGGATGGAAATGAATATGTTAATTTCATGTTAAGCCCCCGCTCGCCCCCAAAAGGGAGTAATAACACTGGTCAGCATAAAGCATGCTTGGCACTGTGTGAATGGAAGAAAGGGGGGGAAATGCTTTAAAGTAAATGAGCTGATAACCTCCATTTCCTTTTCTTCTCCAAGTGGTGTGGCAAACCCATGGATCTATGGCCATTTCCACCAGCAAAAGAGAAGGAGAAAGGGGGAAGATGAGCTCCACTTTGGGCTCTTGCTTCCACTGTCCCTGCAGTGTATGTGTCTGTGTCTCTGTGTGTGTCATCTTTCAAATGCATAAAGACACAGAACTTTTCCTTAAGTAAAATTATTTTCAACTGCGTGCTTTCTGAAGAACTATACAACCAAGCACCAGGAGCTAGTTGGTTCTGCTGATCACAGGCCACTATAAACCCTAGAAAGCCACTGGCAGCCAGTGCAGACAATACTGAGCTAGATGGACCAGTATAATGTACAAGCCAATTTTCTCTGTTCCTGTGATTAGAGCAATAGGATTTCACCAATGAAAATTACTGGTCCAGTTCTTAAGCTCTTCGTTCTGCTTCTAGATCTTGAAGGATATGATGTAGCGGAAGTTGAGTGCTTTGGGTTTTGTTTTGTAAAAAGCGTAGATAGGAGTCAGATGCTGCCATGTGGACTCCTGCAACTGCTGTCTTAGAATCACTGTTGAGAAAGGAACTGTTGGGAAAGGAGGAAAAGGATTCCTTGGGTTACTCATGAGTAACTCTGGGTCTTACAGAACCACAAGAACCTACAGAGCTCAGTGCAAATGTGCCAGATATTTTACCTTCCTTAATTATATTTCCTCACAATTCCATGCTTAGGTCACTCCGCAGCTGGCAGAGAGTTCTGGGGATGCCCTTTTGCAAAGGGTCAGTTTACTTGTACGGTGGGAGAGAACTGGATATCTTTTTCTAATACAGTCGTACCTTGGTTTTCGAGTTTAATCTGTTCCGGGAGTGCGTTCAACTCCCAGAACAGTTCAAAAACCAAGGTGCGGCTTCTGATTGGCTGCAGGAGCATACTGAAGCCAATCAGAAGCCGTGGAAGCTGTGCTGGACGTTCAGCTTCTGAAAATCGTTCGAAAACCGGAACAATCACTTCCAGGTTTTGATCATTTGGGAGCCGAAACATTGGAGTTCAAAGACATTTGGCTTCTGAGGTTCCACTGTATCTGTTTATTTACAAATATACAAGCATAGGGGAACATACAATGCCCGTTTTAAAGAACGCCACTTCCTCCAAAAGCAACAACATGCCCTTGATGGCTTTTGAAAAAACTTACTTATCTAAACAAAGACTTCATTTCCATTCCTGACCCAAGCAAGCAAGCAAGCAAAGGAAAGTAAGAAGACCCTGCTGCTCATTTTATCATGCTGGGAAACTCTCCATTGTTACATTAGGTGGTGGAACTATTAATCCTCTTTCCTTCACCACACGCAGCCCTGAGTACTAAAGCATTATATTCTCATTGATTCTTCACCCGCTATTAAAATACTGCTTTGCAGCTTGATTAGACTGGGTGCGGAGCTCCACCCTGGAATAATAAGACACTAGATGTTCAGGACTAATCCTGTATTTTCTGGAACTCCAAGGCATTTGGACAAGACACTCAGCAGCACTGCGCTGGATTAAACCCATTATGACCTTCCAACAGAGCGGTAGCACTTCATTGTAAATTGCCATCAAATTTGGACCAGACGGTCTTTGGAAGGCAATGGTCTGATGCTAACTAAGATGGTCAAGAGATTGTGGAACCTTTCATGTGCCCTTCACACACCATTTAGGCTATTAAAAGGATGTTGCTGCACCATTGCTGAGAGACTGTGTCCCAGATCCTTGGAAATGAATGATTAGCTGGTGCAGAAGGAGAACATTGGCCTGGATTAAAAGCCAGTCAAGCGTTTGGAAACAAAATAGTTTTAACAAGAATGACTGCTCTTCAGAGTGGCATGAACTCTTCTCAGGTCAGAGCTATAATCAGTATTAATTTATTGAATTATTTACAAATATAAAAGCACAGGGGAACATACAATGCCAGTCTTGAAGCAACACCACTTCCTTCAAAAGCAACAGTTTTAAAACACAGCAAGCAGCTGCCAAGTATGTCACTCAAGGTCCTATATAGAATTTGACAGCAAAGTCACAGCTCTATTCTCCACAACAAGAAGGAACACGTCCCTGCCGGGGCTTGAACCAAAAGCCCTCCAATCCAAAAACAGCTGTTCAGACTACTTAAGTCCTGAATACCTAATGCAAAATGGTTCCCAATGCATTATATATACGGCACATGTGGTGCAGAGCTGGAGGGCTTTTGGTCCCTTGGTAAAGACATACTAGCTACAGACATAGAGAAAACAGACGTCTGCTGAGGCATGCTTCTATTTTAGGACCACGGTTTGCATGAAATAGGTTCTCCATCTTTAGAATAAAATTATATTTCACAGGTCTCTGTTTATTAAAATAAAGCTAAACATATTGATTTTTTAAATAAAAGATAGCCTTGGAATTCCATTGCCAAGGTATATGAAAAAATTGTGATTGATGTTTCATAGTATACACTTGAAATTTGCAAGGATGTGCAGGCATGTGGCTTTTAACTGAATGCTGTCAGTGTTGTAACTGACCCCACCTGGTCCAGGAGCACAGTTGCAAACGAGCATGTTATTCTACAGAACAAGGCATAAAAGAGCAGGCTAGCAAAACAGCTGGCAGGGAGCAACAATTTCAGAGTGTGAAGATAAAAGCTTCCCTACCAACATGGAACGGGGATTCTTTTGCTGTTGCTCGAGATGTTAGAGGAGAAAATCACTGATGCTCTACAGTCAGTGGATGGTGGGTTTCTATACGCAAGATGTAGTGATTTGTAGGCTCCCAAGCCTACCTGGGGTTTGGCTTTACCATCAGCCTGATGAAGACTGAGGTCAGGACTTTGCCAGCACTCCACACATCAGCATTGGTGACCACATACTTGAGGTGGTAGACGATTTTGCCTACCTTGGTTATACCATAACCAGCAACCTTTCCATCAATGTTGAGCTGGACAAGCACATTGGCAAGGTAAGTTATGGCAATGGCTTGCCTCTTCAAGAGGCCATGGGAGAATGTGATGTCTACGAACCAAGACAGTATGCAGGTCTACTAGGCTTGTGTGATGAGCACACAGCTTCATGGTGGTGAAATATGAACAACTTACACCTGCCAGGAGTGATGCCTCAGTGCCTTCCATATGCACTATATCAGGAAGGATTGGGGCATCACATGGCAGGACAAAGTCTCAAACAAAGATGCTCTCTCCCAAGCCCACATTCCCAGCATGTTCACACTCCTGTCTCAGCCACATCTCTGCTGGCTTGGTCAGGTCCACAGAATGGAAGATGGCAGGATCCCCAAGAACTTGCTCTACAGGGAGCTGGCTTCAGGCACCAGGTCCAGGGGTAGACCACCTCTGCATTACAATGATGTCTGCAAATGATATTGTAATGATCTCTGCATTACAGTAATGTCTGCAAATGATGGCTGGCAACACTAACTGTGCCACGTGGGAGTCCCTTGCTGATGACTGCAGCACCTGGAGACAATCAGTCAGGTTGTGTATCCACAGCAGTGACCAGAGGAGGAATGACCACTGGGAGGAGCGCAGAAAGAGGAAACATCATGGTACACCTGCACCAGCAAAATCAAATGACTTCATTTGCCCCAACTGCAACAAAACATGTCTTCCCCATATCGGTCTCTCCGGCCACAGCAGGCACTGTAACTCTCCAACAGTATGACTTCACCCTCAAAGATGCACTCTTCCATAGCCTCCTAAGACAGATGGATGCCAACCAATCAATAAGTGATTTGCAGGCAAACATTTGGGCTTAGTATTTAAATGTGCTTACTAGGGATATAAATCCCTAAGAACTTAAATGGGCTTACTTGTGAGTTGACATAGGCAGCTTCCAGACTGTCCTTCGATTGCAGTTGGGATTCAATTATATACCAGCAAATTCAGGTTGCACAATTAAAATGATGAAGGGATGCACTGGAAAGGGTGAGATTGCTTGATGCAACTGCATTTAACTGCAAAAACAAATAAGAATGAATGGTCCATAAGCAGGGATGATTTATAACCTCCCTGCAAACTCTGTGCAAACAAATCACAGGAACAAAGGAAGCAGCCTTATACCGACTCAGACCATTGGTCCACTGAGCTCAGTATTGCCTACATTTACTGGCAGCAGCTGTCCAAGGTTTCGGACAGGAATTTCTCCCAGCCCTACCTGGAGAAGCTTGAATTGAACTTTGGACCTTCTGCATGCAAAGCAGATGTTCTACCGCTGAGCTACAGCATTTCCCCTTAAGATGAATGCCTAATAAATGGGTCAGCTAGACGACCATGCCTAGGACTAGACTGTGAGTAGGATTGTTGGAGAATTCTGATGAAAAGGGAAACAGGAATGGAAATGGTTGAAGTTTTTTTTTAGATGTCCCATCTTTGCAATGGAAGTCAATCCACTGATTACAACTGGTATTTGCAGGTGTTGTTGCAGTTAGTCTGCAAACAATACAGAATTGATTAGGCCACCGCTTGCATTGTGTTTCCTTTCAATTGAAATGAACAGGATGGAATAATGTCAACCTCATCTATGCAATTTAATAAGTTACATAATTTTGCCACAGTGGGCTGAATAATGTAGTTTGGGGTGGAAGATGAACTGCAGCAGAATGGAAAGAGTGCTGCATGTGATAAATACATGGTGGAAAAGAAAGTGCCTTCTTATGTCCTCAGCTGTTAGTTTTATGTTTTAAATCAACATGAGCTTTCAGGGTAAAGAAAAGCAAGGAAAAGTCAAAACCTCATTTGTTTGAATTAGAAATTAGTCTAGGAGGCCTGAGATGCTATGCTCTGCATTCTGTTTGAAAGGTTTTGCAACCATATGCAATTATCTAGGAAGATGTGCTTTTTGTTTGAACTTACTGTTCCTCTTCCTAGCTAACTTTTCTCCCTGTCCGCTGCTTTAGAAATAAAAACCTGTGTACGGTTTCCTGTAGTTCAATTTCATGCAGGCCTTCAAAGGCTGCATAAATATACATCTAAATACTAAGTGAGCAACACTAATTATGTAAACAAGAAACATGAAAAGACAAGATGAAAGCTGGGCTTGGGACACAGGTGCTTACTAAGTAGACCAAGACAAGTGCTAGGAACTAAGAGCCTGGGCTTCTGTTGTCTTCAGTAAATGTTGCAGCATCACTTGAGAAAGTGGCCTTTTACCCTTCCAAAACAATCCCATCTTGCGGAATTGGGGAAACCACATAGGATATATATATATATATATATATATATATATATATATATCCCCCCTTTTTCTCTTACACACAGACACACTGAATTGGCCTTTCCAATGCCAGCACAAATGTAAACTGTGTTGGTTTTGATACACCAAGCCCCACAATGGGGTGGATTCAGAGTGCATAATGAGGCTGACAGACACTGTTTTCTGATGGCAGCAAACCCCGCCCCCAAAAGGATCCCTAGTCAAGTCATTGGGATGTCTTCAAAATAGCGCTAAGTCACTGGTTCCATCAGCTCAAGGATTTCTCTTTGGGCAATGGCATATTCCCCCCCCCCCGTGTGCCCCCCATCTGTTCTGGGGTCTCCCCAACCACAGAGCAGATATGGGAAGGGCACGAGGGTAGGAGAGCAGAGGAAGCCCTGGTGCACTAGAACCAATCATTATGTTTGCAGAACTATTTAGCTGAATATGGCCCATAGTATGAGTGTCATAGTCAATTAACTTATTTGTATATCATATTTCCCACATGTACATTGTGCTTGAAGTGGTTCACAAGACAGGCAATTTAAATATAATAACCCTATTTATAATACATCACAGTATAACATTTTCCATTCAAAAATGACAGTGTTTTCTGTGAAGAGGAACAAAATGAGGAACAGATTAAGGGAGGCAGGAAAAGGTTTAGTTATGAGCAGGGATGGGAAAATCTGTTTCTCATTTTTCCAGTTCGGTTCTCTACATTTCCACATCAGTTTGTGATTATTTTTCAGAAAGTCCTCATGAAAATTTATCAGTATCTTTGTACCAATTTCTCATATACTTTTGTATTAAATTTTGCCCAATGCAAACATTTTTTGCAAGCTAACCCCTCTCATAGAAAACATCTTTATGCACACTTTAGCCTATCTATTTTTCTTCACCTTACTTGGTTGGAGAGCTACATTGTAATATTCAGAAAAGTTCAAAATTCAAAGGATGACTTATGAATTGTTTCAGGAAGCGTGAATTAGGTACAGAGGGATGCGGGTGGCACTGTGGTCTAATCCACTGTGCCTGGGCTTGCTGATCAGAAGGTCAGCGGTTCAAATCCCTGCGACGGGGTGAGCTCCCGTTGCTCGGTCCCTGCTCCTGCCAACCTAGCAGTTCAAAAGCACGTCAAAGTGCAAGTAGATCAATAGGTACTGCTCCGGCAGGAAGGTAAACAGTGTTTCCGTGCGCAGCTCTGGTTTGCCAGAAGCAGCTTAGTCATGCTGGCTACATGACCCGGAAGCTGTACGCCGGCTCCCTCGGCCAATAAAGCGAGATGAGCACCACAACCCCAGAGTCGTCCGTGACTGGACCTAACAGTCAGGGGGTCCCTTTACCTTTTTACCTTTGACTACAAATTGAACCAAATTCTTCCTCCCTCCCTAGCTGAGTGAGGGGAGAGGAAACTCTTTAGGGAAAGGGGAAATTCAAGGGAGAGTCAAGAAAGAGGAATGGGAGAGAGGTTTACAGTAGTTTGCAGGGAGGCTACATTGCCCCTGCTGCAAGTGCCAGGTTTTTGAGGAGCACTTCCAGTGGTCCCTCCTCCAAGAGTGCATCCATAAGAACATAAGAGGAGCCTGATGGATCAGGCCAATAACCCATCTAGCCCAGCATCATGTCCTCATAACGGCCAGTCAAATGCCTGTGGAAACCAGCAAGCTGAAATTGAGCACAAGAGCACTTTCTCTTCTTGTAGCTTCCAGGAACTGGTATTCAGATGCATTACTGCTGCTGACCATCTCTCCCTGATCTACCCATTCACTGGCCTCTCCTGGAAAGAAAAGCCAAGGTTGTTCTTTTCCTTGGTCCTCTCACTACTTGCTCATTCAGGAAGGGCAGCTGAATAGATGGTGGCGGGAGAAGCAGCAAGAAAAGGGAACAGCAAGGCTACATATTGGCTGCAGGCCCCTTTATCTGGAAATGAGCCTCAGCAGATGCCCAACAATGGAGATTTCTGATGCCAGCTCCCTCACTACCCACCATCCCTGTCGGAACCGTGGGATAAAAAGCCAGCTGGCTTGGCCCCAGCCGGAGCGTCTCCCTTCTCAGCTTTGCCGCTGTGGAGATCCATCAGTCATCCTCCTCCAATGTGTGTTTGCGACTCGTGCAGCTGTGCACAAGCACACATTACTCAGCAGAGTAAACACACAACAGATCAGGCTCGAGGTGTGGATACTATACTAAACTACACATTTATTATACATAAATCAGGACAAAGAAAAACGTGGCCTCTCTCCTTGTCATTCTTCTCAGACAGACGGAAAACAAAAGCAATACAGAGCGGATGTTCCACTCACGGGACTCCAGCAATCTGTGCTGGAATGTAAACAGACATGTGACATGTAACAATCCCACATATCTGCAGCTCGGGAGGAGTATAATTCCTACTGTAACTTCTTACATGTGCCCTCACTTTATTCCACTCTTGTAAGAAACCCATTCTTACACACAGACCTCTGTAGAGACTTCCTCAAAGCATAACTAGCAGTCAGCCTCCTAGAATCAAGCCCTTTCAGGTCTGCTCAGTTTCCTGTATGTATAGACACGTGCAAAGTTCTGTAAGGTGACTTCACGCCTGGTGAATGTAAGGCTACAAGGTTCACAAGATCCTAAACAGCTCTAACAGTTGAACCCAAGGGGTTTGTTTGTTTTTAATGAGCTGTTTCTATTAAGCTGCAAAGAACAGGATACTTCCTGCCTGCAAAAGAACTGATTTTCTCAGAAGCTCTATTCACAGTGCACGTGTGATGGGGTTCTAATTCCAGTGAAGGTATAATGCATATTCCAGTGCATATAATGTCTTCTTTCCCTAAACTACTGTAACCTAGTTCATTAATTATAACCCAATTCCTTATTCCAGCAAAGTGATAGCAAGGGCAGCACAAGACCCAGTGGTGCTGATCTCTTTCTTCTTTGCAGCAAACCGATGAAGGCAGTTTAGGCAGTTATGTTGGCAGTGCTAACAGAGATTAGATGAGTGAAAAACATTTTAAAATTATGTGCATATGAGAGAAGGTTACATAACAAAGTAAGTTCAGACTCTTGTTGCGTTGTTCTAGTTAGGGATTAACTTTTCTGAAAATCTCTATGTCAAAGTCTCCATATCAAGAAGCAAGCTTTTTTTTTTTTTTACTGCCTCTACTAAAAATAAGAGAAATCTTTACATATTGTATGCATTTTAATAGTATGCATATTATGTGTCTATGCACCCCAGGTTTCCTAAAGTAACCAGCAAGTGAACAGATGGCTACAAGAATGCATGTAACTGTGTGAAAAACTGTGAAAATACTCAATTTTAATGAAAGTATCCTGTAGAAACATGGGGCTTGATTTTTTTAATACATAGTAGATGTACAACATATACTATGTTGGTTGGACGAGATGGTTGGACAGTGTTCTCGAAGCTGCTAGCATGAGTTTGACCAAACTGCGGGAGGCAGTTGAAGACAGGAGTGCCTGGCGTTCTCTGGTCCACGGGGTCACGAAGAGTCTAACACGACTAAATGACTAAACAACAATATGTACAACATACGTGAATTTTGCATATAATTAGTTGGGCTTTTTATTTTTAAAAAAACAACCAAAAAAGCAACAATGCAGGCAGTCAATGCAAGAGGCAGTTCTCTGTGGACAAAATTCAAACTGGTCAGAACCCACAAAATCAAGATATAAATCAATTTAAAACATATCCCTCCTGCACCTGTCAGTCATTCCAACAGACCCTTAGTAACCAAGTATTCATCTGCACAAAGGAATAGGAAGATGCTCACACAGCTGACTGCTTCAGTCGTAGTGGTCTCCACATGAGTGCCTCAGACTGCCCAGGGCCATTGCTGCCCTCACAGCTAGATGCTGCTGGTTCAAACGAATAGTGCCTCTCCGTGTGCACATTCTGGCTGTAAGCTTAGCAGTAGCTCTGTGCATTCCTAATGCACTCATGTGTGGGCTGCTGGTGGCAAGTATGAAGAACTGACTCCAGGCAGCAAAACTCTCAATGCACCTAGATTTTGTACTCCAGCACCTTTCTTATGTAGAAAGAGGAATCATGCCACACAGCTCAGATTGTTTCTTCATGAAGAAGTAGTGATAGGGCAAAGGGGATTTCAGTGGGTCTACACTGAGCATGACTTAGCTGGATATCACTCACTGCATGTATATCAATTTACAATACCGTAAATTCAAAACAACAACAACAAATCCAAAAAGAAAACACACAAGCAGAAAACTAAATCAGAAAAACAGCAACATAAAGCTTCCACTGCTCATCAAAAAGCTGCTGCTTTTGAAACAACAAACCAAACATAAATGAAAACATTTGCTTCTACCGTACCAGAAGAAATGAGGAAAGTGCAGTCCATGGAAGGGTGTCCCCCAAACTCCAGAGCTGCTTGTGTGAAGGTCCTACTTTCCCCTTCCACAGAGGCCAAGTTGGCCTCTGAGTAAGATGGAGCTTGAAGCAGAGGCTGATTGTAAAATTATGGGGAGGTAGTTTTGGAGTAGAATAGGTGTGGGGATCCTTTGGCTCTCCAGGTGTTGCCAAACTGCAGTTCCCGTCATTCCTGGCCATTGGCCATGCCTGCTGGGGCTGATGGGAGTTGTAGTTCAGCAACATTGGGCAGGCCAGAGGTGCCTCAACCCCTTGGAGTGCTCAGAAGGAGAGAAGCTGGGGAAATTAGCATGGAGCATCTGACACCAAGAGAGAATGCACTAGTGAGATAATGGGCTGTGGGACTGCTTGTAGCATGAGTGCTTTCAGAAAGGACTGGAGGCACAGCACCACAATAAAATTCCATTATGGGTTTTGTATTGTGGCTTTTGCAATCACCATATTCAAACTGAAAATGAATTGCTTTTTCCAGTTTCAAAAAGTTCATTGTTAAGATTTCACTTGCATTTTATCATCCTTACTACTATTTGGCAGTGCTTCTGAAGTCCTATTAAGTTTGCTCTCTAACGAATATTGAAGCAGCAAGTTGACAACCTGAAAGGACCATCTGTTTGGCTAAACACTGATGCACATGGCTACTTCAATTCAGTAAGTGTATTCAAAGTGGCCAATTCACTTCAGCAGTGATCTCCAAAGAAAGGTCCCATTGAAGTTGGCGGAAAGCCATTCAACTGGCTAATAAAACACTCGAGTAGGCCAATAGGCACAAATAAGTCCACTTTCCTTTCTCATTGTTGAATATTACTCAGTGAAGTAAGGACTGCACAAGTAGGACCTAAATGCACCTTTGAGAAACTAATTTGGTTGTGAAGTTTAACAAATGATGATGTCACTAAACCTCTATTGCCCATTTCTGAATGGGTTCTTTTTATATTAGGACATGAAAGGAGGTGGAACGAAAGAAGATATGAAGTTTCTAATCTTCAACCAGTGCAGAAAAAAGATAAAAAGGATTCAAATGCAGAAGTTGTTAGACCTGCAGAGAAAAAGCAGGTCCTTTGTATAGCCACCTATTAAGAGATAATGGGAAGAATGAACACATTCTGGCCTTGCATGCTGGTTTCAGTGAACTACCATTATCACACTGTTCATGCTGTTTAATTAGGAACAGGGGAGTGTGGCAAACTCAGAAAGCTGGCTTTTACAATGTCTCCCAATTGTCTTTGCTGAATTGAGGTCACCACATTTTTCTGTGTTGTTGTTTTTATTACACGTTGTGCTTTGTTTTAAACATTGTGATCCAGCAAAGCAGACTTTGATGATACTTAGTGGTGCTTATTGACTTCCCTTACTTGTCCCAGTTGTATTAGTGGACCTCAAAATACCCATTTCTCTTTTGAATCCCATTACCTTCCAATGTATTAATTTGAAAACAAACTTTTAAAAAATGTTTTTGGATATAATTTTTAACTAACTTCTTTCTATGATCTTTGTACGTGGATTTTAAAAACTTTTTGTAATTCAAACAGTAGGTGAAATATTGCATTTGATGGTGTGTGTTTTTTTTGTTAGGGGGTGAGAATTCTTTCCCCTTCCCTCTTTTTTGGGGGGATACTTTAAAACGAATAAAAGGTTTTTGGTTTTTTTAAAAGAACATAGTGTGTTCCATGGGGCTATTTCCCTCCTTTTCTTTCTCTGCCACTTGTATCTTACTATGGCTTACTGAATCTGGTGCCAAAATGCCTTTGGAGGCTTCAGTGGCATATTTCTGTAGGCCAGTAAACAGCCAACAGTCTTGCCCTGAGTACAGAAACAAGCTTTACACTACTGGCATCCTGGGATGCTGAACTCTGTTGTCATGGCAGGAATCTGCTGGGTTTTATTTCACTGTCCATTAGCTGAAGTATTGCCAGGGGACGGCATTTGTAACTGCTGAATGCATTTCAGTCATGGAGATGCTCAGCTGAAACTGCCTGCAAGGACATGTCCAGCCAGGTTGTGGTTTGCATGCTTCTGACTAACAAATAACAAAAAAGCAGCCGAATTTTCAGATCTCTTCTGCTTTCCAAGTCTCCCAAATCAAAGGCAAGAAGGGGAAATTACTGAACCAAGGCTTCTAGCACATTACTTCCTGTTTTATCAGCAAGACAGAGAGACTGATCTCTGGACTTCAAGGGAGCCATAGAGTCTAGGTCTCAAGAGCCACAGACCTCCAAGTGTCCCTATTTTCCAGGACAGTCCTGGATTTACAGAAGCCATCGGGGTTCCTGATTTCATCCCGGAATGTCTTGCTTTTTCTTACGATGTGCCTATTTTCATTGGAGAAATGTTGGAGGGTATGGACCATATTTTCATTGGAGAAATGTTGGTGGGTATGGAGTTATGCCAAGGAAATAAGAAACTATACAATCTTTAGAAGACATCTGAAGGAGCCCTGTATAGGGAAGTTTTTTAAATGTTCCACCAGGCAATACAACACTCTTGTGCTGTTGTTGCTGTGGTAGGAGTACTGTTTCTTTGCTTAATCTGAATAGAGGGCAGAACATAACTGGTGATTATCAACAGACATCCCCATGCACCGTATTTTTCGCTCTATAAGGCGCACCTGACCACAAGACGCACCTAGTTTTTGGAGGAGGAAAACAAGAAAAAAAGTATTCTGAATCTCAGATGCCAGAACAGCAAGAGGGATCGCTGCGCAGTGAAAGCAGCAATCCCTCTTGCTGTTCTGGCTTCTGGGATAGCTGTGCAGCCTGCATTCGCTCCATAAGACACACACACACATTTCCTCTTACTTTTTAGGAGGGAAAAAGTGAGTCTTAAAGAGCAAAAAATACGGTACTTTTCATACTAATGGAATTCTGGAAGGCTCAGCATTTCTCCCACTTCCTCCCAATGATGGGAAAAGAAGCTGCTATTAAGTAGCTCTGTGCTCTGCGCTCTGCTCACGCCTTGCTCCAGGAGATCTTGGTGGTAGGCCCACATTGATCAATTTCTAATTAAGCACTAAAATGCCTGGCGCTTCAACCGTAAGGTCAGCAGAAGACCTCTTGCAGAGTGAATCCTTCCTGGCCCCATGCCAGCCTTTCAAGTGCATCCGTGGACAGTGCTAAAGATTTATACACTTCATCGCCTGTCATTTTCTACCCGGGAAGAAGCAAGCCTCTAAATTGAATTATCACAAAGAAATCAATTGCTGATCAAACCTCTGTGAAATTATAATTGCTTTAATGATCTGTGGGCTGGAAATGAATGGATGGAGCCATGCAGATAGTGTACTGTTCACAGAGCTCATATCAGGATCATTCTTTGTTTGTGGAGAGAATTAGAACTTCCTAATTATGCATTAATTTAGCCTCCTCTTAGTGTTCCATTTTTGGACATTTCATGCCCCCATTTTCTTCCTTTGACTAATGTGGCTGCAGCGTAGGATTCTGAATTCTGAGAAGCTCTCTGCGGTTATCAAATAAAACAGTCACAGTAGACTTGATTTCATTTAAGCCTAAGTAGCTGCCATTTTGATGAAAATATTCAGGAAATAAAACGGGAAAAGATACATGAGCCTTTATGACTCATACAAAATGTTATCAACAGCCTCCTTTAGCCTCTAGCCTTAAACCACTTAGGTATAATTAGAATTGACATTTTGACAAGTTTATAGAAAAACACAACAACAACAACAACAACCGCATGCACACCCTGCAACATCTTGGAGTATTTTTTAAAAAATGATCACTGGCAACAACAGAACCAAAACATGCAAGGAATATATGCAGCTGTGACAACCTATTTCTTCACCCTGAAAAATGGCTGATAATTAAAAACGAAACCCAAAGCAACCAGCCTTACTCATCTCTGCTGAAAGGCTCAGGATTCCCTGCATTATGTATTAGGTTGTGGACGCAACTGACATAGTGATGACGAAAGCCGAACAAACAGACGAACTCATAGGAATGTGGATGGAGTTAATTCCTCCGTCCTGCATGCCAAGGATCCTGTTCATCAGGGAACAGGCCGCAGCTCTGCTTTAAAAATCCTCTTTGCTATGGAAGGAATCCAAGATGCCACGGGGGATAAGAGCTGCATTGATTTATACCATTGCCAGCAGCAGGCATGTTCTCTGCTGTGCTGAGGGTGTTGGCAGGAACATTCCCTGAGTAAAAATGAATGAAGCAGAAGAAATCCCACAAGTCAAGATACACTGGAGGCAGAAATGAGCTGTTGGTGGGACCGGGTTGCAAATGCAGGCCTCCAGTCCATGATGTGCAGGACATCATACTCGTCCCAAGCTTTCTTGACGATTATTCTGCATAAGGCAACACGATCTATTAATCACCCAAACCCTATTCCTGTCACACACTCTTAAAACTACTTGGTTTCATTGCCGTTTCCTTGGGCCCTAGGTCAG
This sequence comes from Podarcis melisellensis, assembly GCF_964234715.1. NCBI lineage: Eukaryota > Metazoa > Chordata > Lepidosauria > Squamata > Lacertidae > Podarcis > Podarcis melisellensis. Next base: position 28,352,924 of record NC_138538.1, read on the forward strand.
CCTTCCACTCCAGAAAGACACACAGGAGCATAGGCACCTGCCTTGCACTGAGTCAGACCATGGGCACATCTAGCCCTTTATTGTCTACACTGACTTGCAGCAGCTGCCTAGGGTTTCAGGGATGGGCATTTCCCAGCCACACCATGCTAGGGATCAAACCTGGGATCTTCTGCTTTCAAAGGAGATACAGCTAGTGCTTGGAATGAACAAATTCATACCAACCAATTCATTGAAGTATCTATTTAAAAATCTCATTTAAAAATTACACAAGAACAATTCCTACAATTTCTGGTTGAAATGAACGTGAATTTACTGGAACTTGTGGCAATTTTTAATTCAGTTCTGTTTGAATTTTAATTCAATAATTTATATATAGGGGTTTCATTACACCAGGCATAGGCAAACTCGGCCCTCCAGATGTTTTGGGACTACAACTCCCATCATCCCTGACCACTGATCCTGTTAGCTAGGGATGATGGGAGTTGTAGTCCCAAAACATCTGGAGGGCCGAGTTTTGCCTATGCCTGCATCATACTTAACTCTGGGTTTGATTGCGACCAATGCATTTGCCATTCTTACCTACCTGAAAAGTGATGCTGCTGTTTAAATTTAAAGATAGTAACTGTTGGGTTCAATGAAGTAAGGTTACTGTATTCTCATTTGTGAGAAATTTACTGATAAATTAAGAGTATCTCAGGGTGCAGCTAAACTTGTGGATTTTGCCTCCATTTGGTTTGGATTTTGCCTCCATCTGTTACTTATATGATAGGCCAATCATAGGGATGGCAAGTCCTAATGAAATATGACTTTATTCCTAACATTTGTTTTGTATTCTTTCTGTATCAGGTAATTTTTGTTGCAACATCTAAGTCACTATATAGTCTCTTGAGGATGTATTTTATTTTATGAGGTAACAGCTGTGAACTTTGGTTTTGTTTGCTGGTTTTGTACTTTCTTCTCTTCTTTTTCACTTATTTTACTTCATATTTCTCACAGGGTTGTTTTTAATGTCATAAGAAAGTACTGAAAAGGACAATCCTTGCCTTGTGTTGTGTTGCCTAACTGCTTTATTGCAGTAATGCTACTGATTCCTTTAACCAGGGTGTTTTCTGCATTGAGCCTGAGACAGGTTGAGCTAGAAAATACAACTGCTGAAACCCGAAAATCAATACATACTCTAACTCTTTTACTGTATTCTGAAGTTTTGCAGCCCACTCATTTCCCATACAGTGGTACCTTGGGTTAAGAACTTAATTTGTTCCAGAGGTTTGTTCTTAACTTGAAACTGTTCTTAACCTGAGGTACCACTTTAGCTAATGGGGCCTCCTGCTGCCGCCGCGCGATTTCTGTTCTCATCCTGAAGCAAAGTTCTTAACCCAAGGTACTATTTCTGGGTTAGCAGAGTCTGTAACCTGATGCTTCTATAACATGAAGTGTCTGTAACCCGAAGTACCACTGTGTATCTATAGGATGTTTGTTTGTTTGTTTGTTTGTTTGGGGGTTGTTATCCTTGGGTAAGAAGTCCTCAGTCAGCCTATAATGGGCCAGGAGTCATCTTCACCTGCTGAACAGCAGCCTGAAGGGAAAGAAGGGTGAGTGACTCCATTTGCAGCTGATCAAGGACACTGAGAAGAAGGCACTGTTGATAGCCAGCTGGTTTCAGCCTAAACAGAGCTCTCAGAAGCAGTCAGATGTTGGAAACAACACCTGTGGCTCCCAGTCCTAACCTGCTGTTTCCTGCTCAGACCCTTGGCTTCATGATCATCGGACTCCCTGATCACTGGATTGGCTGACTACATAGATTGTTGTTTTCCCGACCCACAGAACAGACTTGGCTTTGTATGCAGAGTCTGCCAAGAATATCTCAGAGATTCGTATCTTCTGCTTGTTTGGCCTCACGCTCCACCAAGCTCTGCATGCTGTTGCTCATCAATGGGACTATGACACAGGCCCTCCCTCCCCGAATCTCCTTGCTAAGTAGACCTGACTTTGCTGTAGTAATTGCTACCCATTCACTTCCCCTCTTTCTGGGCCCAGCCCAGAAGCAGAGGGTTAGTAGAGAGGCATCTGCCGCTCCTTTTCCTTGCTCCTGTCATTGATTATTGAGCTGCTCTCTCCGAGTAAGCACAACTACTAAAAAAAAGAGGAGGAGCAGCAGAATTGGGGCCTGCAGGAATTGACAGTGGGATCCTGTTGGGGTATGGACCTTGGCATATGCCTGATAATGTTGCTGCCTGGTCCTTTTCGTGTACACACAAGATGACAGTGGGAAATGGCAGCTCTAGGAGGAATGCTAAAAATGAAACCCAAAACAGAAGGCTTTACAACATTGCTATGCAGTATCACTCACCACTTTCTACCAGAAGCTTTGATTTAGGAGATACAAGTTTGATTCATAGTACTGCAAAAAGCTTGCTGTGTGACCCTGGGACTATCATTTCATCTTGCTCTGTGCAAGCTTCCCATTCTATCTAATAGTGATGCGTACTATTATCTGTCATGGCTGTCGATCAAGGGTGTTGCTGTGCAATTGGAAACAAGCAGGGTATCCATGTGAAAGCCCATTATTATCAGCGAGACGTTTTCCATTGGCTTTAGGGTGTTTGGATAAGACCTTGGAGTGACAGATTAGCCTGGTTTGTGAGCACCCAAGACAATAAAGAGAATGAATTAAGCAATAAAGTAAAGGAAATGCAATGTAAGGGCAGAGGACTGTCATTGACTGTGTATATGCACCAAGAATCATGGCCTGGCTTAAGTCTTTGGCAGTCACTTCAAAGTCGTCATTTCATGTTACTCCATGGATATCTGTTCTGTATTATGGACCATCTCTGTGATGGTGAGCAATTCAAGAATCTCTGGTGCCAAGTATAATGTCCTGATCTGTGTCCCCTAGTCATTGTAATCATAGTACTGAAGTGTGCCGACAGAGCTACTAAGAATCAGAAGCTGAAGAACATCATTAAAGAAAGGAGCAGGGCTTGGTGTACTTAAAACTGAAATTTCCCTGACTGTAATGTGAGCAGAGGCTGCCATACAATGAAGTAAGGTAGAGAGGTTTCTGAAGAAGGGCATTTATTGCTAGAGAATTAGTCGGGTTTACTTGTGTTGATCAATGCAGACATTTATTTCAGTTCCACATCAGAATGTCAAGCAGAAACCACAGTATTCTCTTTTTTTAATCTTAAAAAATAAGTGTTTTATGCACTCTGTTTAGTACCACCATATTTAGCTTTTCCATTTCTTTTGCAACTCAGATGATTTTTGGTGAAACATCACATATGTTATGTGATGATTCTAAAATCCTTGGTTACCTCTCAGTATCACACTGAACAAACGCATTACAAATTCGCAGCCATATCACACATTTAATTGTGGCAATTTTCATTGTGTGGAGATTTGATACTGACTGAAGTTGATTCTTTTTGAGAATGCTAGAAAATGCATTCCCTCAGAATCACATAGAACTGATGGGATTTTATGGTAGATTATTCTCTTTATGACCCAGCAGGGAGGGAGAACTGTGGATATCAGTGGATAATTGTGGCAAAATCATGAGATCACTTCTAGAGAACAAGGAATCAAAGACCTAATGTAACTGTTTACAGTAGGGCTTGCACACACAAAAACACACACATCCAATTTGAGGTCTGATCTGGGACTTTAGATCTGCCCCGACCCAGATCCGGGCTCCAAATCAATTTGGGGTACAAGACAAAAGGAGCCACTGTACCTCCTTCCCCCTTCCCAACTGCAGAGCAGCCGGCAGGGTTGAACCCCCTGAGAATGCAATCCTGATGCCTGCTGCTTTGCCTGTGGGTTTTCTATAAGGAATAAGCTGGCAAAGCAGACTCCTGCATTTAGCAGGTCAGAACCATCCACTCACCAGTTGGTAAGCAGAGAGTGCAGTCCTGCTGGTTATGCACTAGAGTCAGCAGGACTGAACCCACCACTTACTAGCTGGTAAGTGCTGAGTTCAATCCTGCCTAGTCTGGCTCCATGCATGTGTTCCTCTGCTGGGAATATGTGCACACAACCAAAGTGCAGTGCAGGCTGTTTGGAAGCCCTTTTGCAAACACCCAAGTGGCTGTAGGCATCTCTTTAATAACCATGCAACAGGAAAGTATTAGGAGGAGGTGTCAGCCAAGAAGAAAATCTGGCTTCTGACCAGCTTCACTTTCAGCTTATTTCATTGGGTGCTGACTTGACTTATGTTGAACTGGAGATTCTAGCAGAGCATTCTGGGCCCCCTGCGTTCTGCAAAGCTGTGGTAGGATAACACTTGCTCTGCAGGCATTAGTGAGCACATAAAGTGAGGTGTATATGCTTAACATTTACTGCCTGAAAACATCACAAAGCACTGAGAACTAAGCAGGAGACCTTGAAGAATAGAAAAGAAAAACACGACGGAAAAGGGAAAGGTTTGTGCTGGCAGCAAGACACAGAAGCATTTAATATTTTTGCATGGTAAAGCTAATGCAATCCGACATTGCTTTAAACCACAGCTACCCAGCTCCAATGAGTCTTTCATCAATAAAGCTCATTGTCACCACCTGAAGCGCATGGCAGTACTAATGCATTTCACCTGTGTGCACTTCCCCCTTAGGGCGCCTTCCTTTACAACGCTCCTTATGGAGATAGCATGATAATTTGGTGGGTTTTTGCTTTCTTTTGTCGCACAGTGCAAAGGCTGTCAACATGAGTCTTCATAAGGAAACTAACACACATCTGACCTATATAGGAGAGCACGGATGCGAGTAGCCCTTCACAGCAACACATATATTTATGCACTAATATATTAAGCTTTATCTGTTCCCTCTGTTGTTCCTGGAAAGTGAATAATCATTTTTGGGGGGAAAGAAATGGCAGCATTTATAAACATTTATTATTCCAATTACGGTACAAGACTCTGTTCAGTTGTGTTATCACCTGATAGAGCTGTTGCTTCCTCCCTGGGTTCAATCCCTGGCTTCTTCAGGTAGAGTTAAGGAAAACTCTATGATTTGTGTGCAACGAATATTACTACCAAAGCTGTACTGACACTATATCAATATTTCCCCGCCCCCAGGCAAAACACCCCTTTTGAGCCAAACTCCTCTACCTTAACTCTCTCCAGTTAACTCACATAAGGCAAAGAAAATCACTTTGCAACCCTATGCAAATAGACTATTGGGAGGACAGCATCATTTGCATCATTTGCAAAGACATACTTCATTAGTTTATTATTTTTACTCTGCCACACAAGCATTTATGTCAAAACAATACAGAGCCCCTCCAAGTATCCAAACATCCCAGCTTGAAAGTGGTGCATTTCCAACAGTGTGGGTTGAGTTGAGGTTAATTTGCAATCTGCCTTTGAAGATGGTTTAGAAATGTGCAGATAACTCAAAACACAACACAACTGTTTGGCTGATGACTGGGCATTGGAGTTGCATCTTACCAGTGCTGAAACTAGTACTGTAATAATAAAAAATAATAATAATAATAATAATAATAATAATAATAATAATAATAATAATAATAATGTTATTTATACCTGCCCATCTTACTTTGTTGCCCCAGCCACTCTGGGCAGCTTCCAACATAATAAAAGCACAGCAAACATCAAACATTAAAAACTTCCCTAAACAGGGCTGCCTTCAGATGTCTTTAGGAGGTTATGTTGTTGTTTATCTCTTTGACATCTGGTGGGAGGGCATTCCACAGGTCAGGCACCACTACTGAGAAGGCCCTCCGCCTAGTTCCCTGTAACCTCATTTCTTACAATGAAGGAACTGCTGGAAGACCCTCAGAGCTGGACCTGTGTCCGGGCCAAAATTCCACTCCATATTTTTTTATCAACCATTCTGCATCAACAAACCTACCCAAAGGCTTAGAAAGTTTAGGGAATTTTAATCTGTTTTAGTATTGTAACTTTTGTATGTTTGACAGCATGGTTGTGGAATTTTCTTGATTTTATTATCTTTTTGTAAACCACTTTGAGTTTTGTTTTTAAACAATCAAGCAGTGTATATAGATTTTATGAAATAAACAAGTAAGTAAAATGAATGAGAAAAGAAATTTCATTTGGAAATGATTGAAGGAGAGAGAAAACTTTGGTGAAATCTACACTGGGTGGGGTGCTTCCTTACTTCTGAGATGGCTATGTGTGTCCATTCTTTCATTCTACAAATCATCTTACCAATGGTCTGCACTCTGCAGCCTTCCCAGGTGCCCATGCTTCAGTCAAAGCTGAGAGAAGTGGCGTTTTGTGGGGAGTGGTTACAATACACTTGGGGGTGGAGCAAAGCATTCATTCATTGGGTTCTGCATACTGAACTGTGCAACATGAGACTTAGTTTAACTGATTTGCTTTGCTGTCTTTTTTCATGCTCTCTCTCTCTCTCTCTCTCTGTCTCTCTCTCTCTGTCTCGCTCTCTCGTCAGACCACTTTGCAGGAATTTGGGGGCAGCTAGTGGCAGGAAGGGAGGAAACATTCCTTTCCTGTGCTCAGGAAGCCTTGAAGGGTCTTTCCGGAGACAGGTTTGAAGCAAACCAGCAGGAGTGAAAGAGCACTGTAATTTAGACTTAATGATGAAAACAGCCCTATCTGTGAGTACACAGAGCCTGTTCACTCAGGGAAAGAAAAAGGTAATTTCAGGTACATTTTACAACATTTGCTGACAGAACAAAGAAGAAGGTTTATAAGTTATTATCAACGTTTCAAAGTGATGTGGCAAGACACAGAAAATAAACAAGCAACCGGGACCAAGAAGAATGAGTAAAGGACGACCAAAGGAAAAAAAAGAAAACATTTCCCTTTTCTCAGCAAATACTAGAGTAACTGGCTAAGTTTGGAGAGTACAGCTTCTGTATGCAATGCACACATGCAGCACTTCATCTGGAATCATTTTATGGTGAGCCATCAGGAATGGCAATGTTGTAGGAATAACACCTGATAAACGGGGAACTATAGTATAGAACCTTTGGTCACATAAAGCCTTTTTCATTGCAGGCACCATCCTATAATAGTCAGAAGTCTTAAGATACCAGACTGACTCGAGCCCTGTCCAAATGCATGCCTTATTCTTGCTCTGAGGAGTTCAGAGCAGCTTACATCTGGCTCCCATGTGGCCACCTCTTACCCAGGCAACTCACAGGGCCAGAAGTGCTCAGCTTCAGCAGTGGATCTGAATCACATGCCTCAGACTATTCTTGACTCTGCCTGGAAACAAAGAGTTCTGACTCAGAAGGGTAGCAGGGAGCTTGGGTAGAAGATGCTACACATGATAATCGGTATAAAACCAGTGTTGAGTAAGAGTCAAGGAACACTGCCTCCAGTGCTGTGAGGATTTCAATGCCTCTCTGGCTTTGCAGGACCCTCAAAGGCAGTAAGGGGAAATGGCTCTAAGGGGAAAGAAAGCAGTGATTCATTCACCCTGCCCTGTTCAGGGCTCGCAACTACTACTTACAGAACCTCTCCCTGAAACTTTTGTTCCTCCTCCACCACTACCATAAATTACCTTTATATCCCATGCTAGAATTCCTTGTTCTACCCCCAAACACATAATAATTGTTATGTACAGAGCTAGGATCCTAGAACAATAGGCAGGTAGGATCCTAGAATGCAATAACCAGATTGGCTTGCAGGAGCAGCCCAATCAGGCCCCAGGAGGAAGTTAATCAGCCTATTAGGTCCGGAGGATCCTAGAATGCAACAACTGATTGACCTGCAGTAGCAGCCCAATCAGACTGCAGGAGGGAAGCAGAATCAGCCAATCACACCGGACCCATTGTGTAAATAATGTATATAAAGCCTGAGGTTCTGGGGGGAAAGTCAATTCACTGTTTACGAGATGCAATAAAGAGCATGAAATCACTATGCGACTCCGAGGATATTTCAATAATGCAAGGGGATCAGGCGAAAGGCCTGTCTACTCCAGCATTCTGCTTTCACAGCAGCCAGCCAGATGCTTAAGGGAAGCCCACAAGCAGGCCATGAATGCAGAAGCACTTTCCTCACTTGTGTTGGCCATTGTGTGAAAAGGATGTTGGGCTTGAAGGGCCATTGGCCTGATCTAGAAGGCTCTTCTTGTGTTCTTACGCTCCCAACAGCTGGTACAAAAGAGCGCTGTTGCACTCACAACCTTTCTGTGGACTTCCCACAGACATCTAGTTAACTACTGTGGGGGACAGGATGCTGGACTAAAGAGACCAGCAGAGCTCCTGGGTTTTAATGCTTCATCCAAGCATTGCCAAGGCAATTGAGCTAGGATGCTGGGTTTGTTTTTTCCAGTCTGTCATTCATGAAAAGAGGAAGATCCACCTCCACACTCTATAAAGTATGTTCTCAATTAAAAGCTGGTGGTAACACTTGAAATGTGTATGCACTTCTAGGAATTAAAGCCACATGTTTTAGCAATTGAGGGTGGCTAGTTTGAAGCTTCAAAATGCAATCACTCTGGATAAAATGTTAATTTGAGTGTAGACCTGGCTTTCCTGGACCAAATAAGAGTAACAACTATGTCATTTCACAAAGGTTAGCCTACAAAGAAACAGGAGAAATGTAGGATGTAGATCAGCTGAGCAACCTTTCTTTGCTTTTTCTTAAAGAAAAGCTGCCATGGCACTGAACTCAGCTGCACTTTACTGCCACTCAATGTTTGTACTTGGAGCTTAACCTGAGAAAATGTCTGAGCAAGAATCAAAATTATGAATACTGTCTGATAGCTTTGAGGATTTCCTTCCTCCCCCCTCATCTAAGTAATTAAAGTTAAGGGACCCCTGATCATTAGGTTCAGTCGTGACCGACTCTGGGGTTGTGGCGCTCATCTTGCTTTATTGGCCGAGGGAGCCGGCGTACAGCTTCCGGGTCATGTGGCTAGCATGACTAAGCTGCTTCTGGCAAACCAGAGCAGCGCACGGAAACACCGTTTACCTCCCCCCTGGAGCAGTACCTATTTATCTACTTGCACTTTGATGTGCTTTCGAACTGCTAGGTTGGCAGGAGCAGGGACCAAGCAACGGGAGCTCACCCCGTCACGGGGATTTGAACCGCTGACCTTCTGATTGGCAAGCCCTAGGCTCTGTGGTTTAACCCACAGCGCTACCCGCGTCCCTTTTGAGTACGGTACTTAAAAGCCTTACTAAATCAAGTTATACTAAGTCCATAGCATCCCCCTGATCCACCAAGCTTGTAACTTTATCAAAAAAAGAAATGGGATAAGTCTGGCATGATTTGTTTTTGACAAACCCATGCTGGGGCTTAGTAATCACTAAGTGCTCACAGACATACTGTTTAATTATCCATTCTAGGATCTTTTCTGGTATTGACATCAAGTTCATTTGTCTTCCTTTTTGAAGATTGGGACAACCAGTGCTTTTTTTCAGGAGGCACTCAAGGGTATGCAGTACCAGCACTTTTTTTGTTTGTTAAAAAATGTGGCACTTACTGTAAAAACTTCATGGTGAGTACCAGCAACCATTTTTATAGAAATAAAGCACTAGGGAGAACATTTGCCTGCCTCCATTCTATGGGGACCTCATCTATACTCCAAGAATTCTCAAAGGTTATATATAGAGCCTTCACAGGCGCCTTTAGTACTCTTGGGTACAGCTCATCAGGCCCTGAAGATCTGAATTCATTTTAAGTAGCTAGGTGTTAGCTTACCACCTTTCTTCCTATCTTGGGCTGAACTTCCTTAATTGCATTGTTTACCCTATTATCACCAGAACACCGCTTTCCTTTCGGGTGAAGACAAAGGCAAAGTAGGTGTTGGGCAATTCTGCCTTCGTTCTGTCACCCAGTAGCATTTCTCCATCTTCTGCACATAGAGGACCTACCACCTGCTTGTTCTTCCTCTTGTTTCAAACACAGCAGAAGAAGCTTTTTATTATTATTTTTTATTTCTAGCCTCTCTCACAAGCCTGAGTTCATTCTCAGTGGTGGCCCACCTGACTTTCTCCCTGCAACTGTTGGCTCCTTGTGCACTCTTCCTTTGTGATTTCCCCTTTCCCACTTCTTACACATGCCCTTCTTAAATTTAAGCTCATCTCTAAGCTCCTTATGTTTCCACATTGGTTTCTTTGGATGTCTTCTGGGTGGGCTGGGTGGGTGTCAGAGCTTCCTCTGCCTCTGCACACACACACACACACACACACACACACACACACACAGACACCCACCCATACGACACCTGATTTCAGCTTAACTTCTGCTCAAGTTCTTCAATTCTGAAGTCATAACCATTCTGCTGGTGCATCTCACACAAGAGACTTCACTGGTTGTGGCTTATTAGTACACCATACAGCTTGCCGATATTATTTACACCACATTAAAAAGATTGGACGGCTTTTTCTTGGATGTGAGAAAGCCTTCATTCCCACTGAAGATTAAACAAGAAAAATCACTTTTGATGTCACTGCAGTGGCAATGATTGTGCATTTGATGTTGTGCAGTAGAATATTAGATTCGTGCAGAAGCCCTTTCAGTGGAATTTTACCATTCAACTTGTTCCTTCCCAGGTCTTTGCTTTCAGTTGATACAGAAAGTAACAGCTGAGAAGTGTAAAGTACACACTCTATACACAGATCAATTAGAAATGCTCTCTGATCATTTTGACAAAGAAAACTTTGAGATATCATTTTCTTCACAATGCAGGCTATGTTCTGGTTAAAGGGAGAGGGCATGCATGGAAAAACCACATAGCAACCCCTGGAGTTCTATGTAGACATAATCCTTAACAATACTTTGTTTTTCTTAACCATGGTTAAGTTTTACAGGTGAATACCTAAACTATGGTCAAGGACAGCCTGCAAATCAGTTTTCAATGCCAGTCTGAAGTGGATTTGCAAACCATGGTTCATGCTTACAGTGCTGTAGCTGCACTAAGCAAACCATTATTAGGCAGTTTTACCTCTTACTCTCTTGCAAAAGGTAGCATGCAGATTACACTGGTTTCTCCTTATATCCACCTTCTGGGGCAGAGCTTAGGTCAACAAGCTGAGACATTTTGAATCTTAACTTTGATTGGGTGGGGAGGGGGGAATCCACCAAAACCCTGTGGCTAGCACTGGGATGGTTAATATCAGACTTGCCTGTTGGGCACATAGCAGCCTGAATACAGCACCACACATATGAGTACACATGCAAACATAAAAAGCAAGTCATGCTTTTAAGGGGTAAATCCAGACTCCTGGCAGGCAGCAGATGGTGCATCTTGGCTTGACCGAGTAGGGCAGCCTCCCACTTATACTGGCCTAGGTGGAAGGTGATTTGACAGGGAGAATAACTGCTTATTTTACCAGCTTCCAAGGCGGCAGTGTAATGAGACATGGAGTGGGCCTCAGCATGGTCAATACAATGCTTGCCCAACCCCTCCCTGCCCCTGGAATGCCCTGTTGGGGATATTTCCACTAGCAACCACTAGTGGGAATGTTGCCAGTGGTAGCTTCTGCCTGCCTGCCATTTGGGCAGGTACATTGGGGTGTTCCTCACTGGACGGACTCCCCCACCAATGTTGGCAGCCAGAGAAGGGACACCTCCATATAAACCCAACCCCCTCCAACACTGTGGAGAGGGAGATGAATTGCTTTGCCTTGCAGCTCTTGTACTTATGATCTAAGTTTTCTGTATTTGTTATCTGAACAAGCAGTGCCTACCTTCACAAGATCACAAGGAAGCTCATCCTCCCTCTTCTCTAAGCATAGATATCCAGTCTGTAAAACTGGACCCCAAACTCCTCAAGCAACTGATCAAATGGAATGTAGCATAATGATACTTTATTATAGGGAGCTAAGAGAAAAATAGATGTATAGATTTCAGAAAGGCTTTTCTTTTTTTTTTAAGAACACATTTGAAGGGTTTCAGGCTGCTCCTTACAGCCTCATACCTCATAATGGAATGTGTGTGACAATGAATCCTCAAGAAAAATTATCATCCTTCAGTGACATAAGCAAAGAAACAAGGAGCCATTTACATTGCTAGAGCATTGTTCAGAAAATGATAGGGATATAGGCACCATCACCATTCTCGACTGTCACTAGAAAGTGCAGCATCAATCTCTAAAGTACAATGAACACTGTGCTATTTGAAATCCATCTTGCAGGAGGTAGCCTTAACTGTGCCAGCAGAAATGTTATAAGTGAAGCTCTGCAAAATTAAAAAACTTTGCATAAGGTCATGGTCTCAGATAGTACATTCTAGCCATAAGGTTTATCTGCTAACTTTAGGATTTCTTTCCTTTGCTGTGGAGACAGGGAACCATACTGCATCTATTTCAATGTCTGTCTGCATTCTATTATCATGTTGTTCCAAATGGTTTTTACGTAAATTTATTATTGTGAACCATCCTGGGCTTCCTTTGGAGACGAAGGGTGGTTTATAAATGTGAAATAGGCAAACAACGAATAAACAATGGTTGAATAGTAGAGCACGTGCTGTGCATGCAAAAAATCCCAAATTCAAACTTTAGGTAGGGCTGGAAGAAACCCTGATCTGAAACCTTGGAGGGCCACTGCCATTAGTGTACATGATCCTTAGCTACAAATCCCAGGTTTCCTGTGAAGAGAGATTCATCGATAAACCACTCCGGGAATTGTAGTGGCCTCGGTATAAGGTAGCTTGCTATGAAATTATTGGATTTTTGGAGCCTACATTTTCGGAGGCAGGGAGGGTATACACCACTTCTGATGAGCGATGTTGCCAAATTCCCTGTTGTTTTCTTCATCCTGTAATAAATGAACATGCTGACAAAAATGCTCCATATTTCTGGTGCTTAGTGTGCTTCAAACATCCCACCATTTGGAGAAGGCAGGGGTGCCAACTTGAATAAAATATTGTGGGGGCCCAAGTAAGCCCTGCTCTGCATAATCAATCATGTGATGCTGTGCACACACACGATTTGAATGGGAATGCCTTTCAACTTCATTAGGGCCCAGCCCCCCTCAAATATTTTATTGTGGGGGCCCGAACCCCTCCCCCATGGCCTCCTATGGGAGAAGGGAAAGCAAATGCTTAACAATGAGCTCTGCCTTTTTGTGCACGTGTTGTGTGGGCCTGCCATGTACTCCTTTGGAGAGAATGAGCAAAAGCTTGAATACCCTCCTTGGCTATGGGGAGCCTGTAAGTCTCTCACCAACCATAATTGCCACCTGATATAACATTTGAATGCTGCAGCAGTCCCACGACCTAGTTAGTTTTGACTCTCCCACAGCACCAGCACATGCCAATTAAGTTTCTAGCACTGAATTTTATATGAGCTATGGAACTTGAAACCTGCTCTCTTGTCTTTCGGCTTCCCTTTCTTTCCCCATCCTACCAATCAAATGGCTTTACACCCACCCACCCCCGTTGCTTCACTAACAGTTCAGTCAGTCTTCAGACAAAAGGACAACACAACCAGCAGAACTTTCAAAAAGCTGGTAGATAACAGATGAAAATCCACCACACAGGAGTCTGGCCCAAGACATTGTGTGGCCTGAGGCAAAGGACAAGGTGGTGCTTCTTCCCTTTCATGTACGTGGGAAGGGCTATGGCTCAGTGAAAGAGTACATGTCTTACATGAAAAGGCTCCCAGGTCGCCTCACTCAGGCTAGAGAACAGAGTTGACAGATCAACAGTTCCAAAAAATTGGGCCCTGCAGCCCTATAATGCCTAGTGGGTGGATTATCAGGATTCTAAAATGTGGAAGTCACATGATATTCTATGTGGATGAAAAGAGCAAGAGAACATGAAAATAAAGGCTGCAATTGGCTATTAGCCATGATGGCAATGGCCTGCCTCTATGGTCAGAGGCTGTAAGCTTCTGGATACCAGTTGCTGGAAACCACAGAAGAAGAGAGTGTGTCTTGTATTTGAGTCCTGCTTGTGGGCTTCTTGCAGGAATCTGGTAGGCCACTGTGAGAGCACAATACTGACCTAGATGGGCCAATGGTCTGATCCAATAGGCTCTAATTGTGCTCATAACAAGGAACACCCATGATTTGGCCAACACAGCACTATGCATAGGCTGCCAATGGTGAGGAAGTCCCCGTCCCCCCTGCCCAGCCAGATGGCCAAATTCCTCCTAGGAATCCATTAAGGCTTAGGACTAACATAACATGTGCCTATAGATATAGGTATGTGGTTGGCGCATTAAGGAAAAATCAGGAGGGTTCAAGATTATGAGGACATGACCAACAGCATATCATAGTTAACAAAAGATAAGAACTCACAACATAAGCAGGAACATACCAAGGTGCATATGAAATGCTTTGCTAACACTTCAAATATAGAAATGGATGAGCACCAGGTTTCAATAGCTAATATGCTTACATTATGGATTTCAGCAATAAAATGCTTAGCTAAGGAAGCATAGCTTGATGGATGTCTCAGATAGACCAGCGGAACAAGGCCAGATACTTGTGTATTTCAAGGAAGGATGAAGTAATGTTCTTGCCTGGGACAGATAGCAAAGAACTAGGTGAAAGCGCTTTGCCAAGAGACTAATGGGGCGTTTGGGAACCAGTCAGAAAGAGACATGCAAAGTTGGATGGAGATAAGGACAGGGGATAAAAGGCTATGGCTGGTAAGGTACAAGAAGTTGAGATTTCTGCCCATAATGGTGATAAATGAGTAATAATGACCACATAAAGATGTATGTAGGATCAAATGCAACAACTGCTGTGCCATCATAAGTATTGGGTTGGAATTGTACCAGCACTACTGGATTTCATGCCAGCAATGTTACGAGTGCAGCAAATGACCCATCTGCCACATGCAGCACAGGATTTTTGCATAAGCTGATGTCAAAAGCTGAATGTGGGCAAACCAAGGGCAGGACTCAGAATGCCTTGTTTATGTGCCTCCCATTGGGCCTTTGCTGATTATCAAAGACACAGCTAGGATGGTTCTACCTGCTATGTGCAAAATTAAAGTGATCTCGCTTTAGTTGAACTCCACCTGTTGTACAGCAACATAGGTCTAGCCAGGGTGCCAGAACAGCTGAATCAGTGGAAGCAAATTGTAGCAGAGTTTTTAAACTTGCAAGTTCAAGGCAGCTCACTGGTTACACAGATCCACAGGATCTGGGTGTTCAACAATTGTACTTTAAGTAAATCTCAGAGAATTTGCTTTTCTTCCTCTGACTGAATCATTGTTAGTTGCTCTCTGTGTTACAGAGTGATGACTGGTGTTGCCAGTCTCATGCTATGGAATACTCTTCCAGCAAAGATTCAGCAGGAATCCCCCATTTTGACTTTTAGGCATCTCTTAAAGACCTTTTTATGCCAGAAAGCCTATGCCGTTGTTTCAAATTTTCTTGTGCAGCCAGTGATTTAAATCAATCAGTCATTTTATTTGTAAGCCAGCTTTCCAAAGTCAAACCATGCTCAAGGCAGCTTACAACATATGAAAAAATCACACAACTGCAAACATAGCAAAAGTCGTAAGTCATAAGCAACAAACAAAACATCAAAAAGTACACATCCAAACAGAACAATTTACACATAAATCCTAAGATCCTATTTATAGCTATAGACAGATCTATATCTAGATATATAAAAATAGCAGCAACAGCAACACCCCCAATAAAAACCCCCTAAACTATACCTCACCTTTGTTCTGAATTGCTTTTAATGGTTTTTAATGTGTTTTTTCTTGCTGTACACTGCCCTGATATTTTATGAGATGGTAGCATATACTATAAAAGCAAATAAAGCAAGTAAGAGTTAGTCCTGAAGCCCAAGACCCCTGAAGTGATCATGATGACTTTCCTTGTGTTCAAACAACCTTGTTATCAGGCCTCTCAAA
Organism: Podarcis melisellensis; assembly: GCF_964234715.1. NCBI lineage: Eukaryota > Metazoa > Chordata > Lepidosauria > Squamata > Lacertidae > Podarcis > Podarcis melisellensis. The sequence continues at coordinate 28,368,693 of NC_138538.1, forward strand.
AGTAATAAAAGCAGACCCTGTATAATGACTGTGTTAAAAATTTAGGCCACAGCAAGGGTGCAGTCAGACATGGGGATTATTGTGTTAAGATTTCCTGGCTATAATGCTAGTGCTTCTGTCCCAGTTTCTAACATTCCTTACTTGTTGAGTTATGGAACAGTGGCTTTTTTATCCGTTTACCACCTTGATTCTATGTCATGCTTAATTTCATTTACACCAGTGGGCATGGCATGATAGAACAACATACATCATTGGGCACGGCATGCTGTCACCATTTATGCACATGTGTTCTTCTTTCCCCCCAATGACTCACCCATGAAAATGGCGGGAAAGAACTGTATGCTGGAATACCACCCCAGTTTTTGTCAAATGAACAAGTGGTGATATGATCCATGAAAGTGGGGAAATTATAGCGCATAACTGCAGTTTTCCAGGTTAATGGGGTTGCAAACAGATTTTCCCCCTCAAAGCAATTAACATGACAGTGAGCTATTGTTTCGTTTATTATTACATCATGTATTTTTGTTTTTATACTGTAAACCACACTGAGATCCTCGAAAGAAGGGTGATATATAAATAATAAATAAATAATAAAAGATTCTGCCAGGTTTCCATAACGCCAGGTTTTTTTACGTCATGTAAAAGGTAACATAAAGCATGATAATTGTCAGATGAAGAAAAGCTGGGGAAACAGAATAAAGTACTGTCTGAATACAACCTAAGACATCACTGCTGTCACCTGTCAGTGAACAAAACTTCACAGAACCATAACAATTTATGTCTCAGAAAGATTCTGACAATCATTCACTAACATCCTGTTCTGAAGAAAAATCATAATTATCCAAACTCAACTAGCAGAGGGGAAGACAAGGGAACAACTCACACAACACAAGGCCTCATTTGGACCCCTTGTTAGTTTGGACACCATGGCTCAAGAATTGTACTGAATCCTTCTGCCCCTAGTCTCAATCTATAAGACAGAAGTGGGGAACTGGAAGGCCAGATTCTGACCTCCCTCAACCCCCACAGGCTACTTTCATGTGTGGGTAGGGCTGCCTATCTGTCAATCATGACACCAGGTGAAAGCAAACTGTTTGAGGGTAAAGACACAGGACTTTCCAGGAGCTGATGATCAGCAGGGCCTGAAAAACCCGTTTTCAGCCAGGAGCCATGCCTTCATCTAGGAGAGATGGGCAAGAAACCTTGTGTTTCCGCCCAAAAAATCTATCTGTGACAAAGCACTCCAGGTGAACACTTGAAACGTCTTGAGGGGACCACCTGGCCATTCAACTTCATGCTCAAAGGATGCACCTTGTCCCCCTTCCCAAAGGCAAAACAACAGCAACAGCAATCCTACTAGAGCAGTATTGCAATGGATGAGCTGCTCATTGTATGATGCAGATTCCATTTTAAGCACTTTTTAATTGTCATTACTAAAAACAAAGAGAAGAGTCAACATATTTCCAATAAAGGGTAGAACAGGTATCTAGCATAAGTGCTTCTGGTATAGATGAGCCATGGGGAACCTGCACTCCTCCAACAATTTCTGGACTCTCCTCGCCCCTGAACACTGGGAAGCATCTGGTTTCCTATCCTCAATATAAAGCATTCTGTCTCATGACACAGGGGGAGACTTAACAACCTATTGTGCTATCAAACTTGATAGAATGTATTTAAAGTCAATAATTTATAGCTTGGTTTGTGCATGGCACGGCACACACAGAACAGTTCTAACATGACTGCTCAGAGGTCTGCCCCACTGATTGCAATGAAAATTATTCCCAGGTAGGGATAGGATTAGTCTTAGGCATCAGGCAGATTCTTCTTTGTTTATCCTGGCATTTTAACCTATGCAAACCGACTATTTTGAAATATCTTCTCCAATGCATTTATTATTATTATTATTGTGTGTTATTGTACTAACGTGCGTGTGAATATGCAAAAGCAATGGGCCAAATCTTCCACTTCTGCCGCAAAAAGAAACTTCTTAGCCCCGTATGATATGCCCTAGGTTAGAGGTGTGGAACCTCCAGACCCCACAGGCCTAATCAGGCTCCCAAGACCTGCCCATTTGGCCCATGAGGACATTTTTGGCCTGCCCTACACCTGACATCATAGCTGGCATTATGCCTTCACTTGTGGCCCTGTGGCATCCCAAAGGGCAAGAAGGCCTGCTTCTTATTTAGTTCAATGCCTCTCTCTTCTCAAGGGTTTCCGAGGGCTAGGCGAGGTCAACAGCTAAAGATACAACATGCACATGCCCTGCAAAAATGTAACCATCTGCAAAACACTAGCTGATTAATGTCAACCTAAGCAGGAGTTTTAGTGTTTTTGAAAAGCCTTATCGACTATGATTCCTATATAGGGGAAAAGGCAGTTCCTTCCTCTAGAAGGCAGAGATACTAGATTTAAATCTAGTAAGCCATACCTTTAAGTGTGGCTTCTTACATGCTCATAACTTGACAGCTACAACATCAAGTGACAGGTTGCTTGTACGAGACAGCCATCCCAGCACAAACATCACAGAGTAGAGATTGCACGTTGTTGAATCTCAAACACTGTATGGAGGCGATTGATGCACTGAAGTGAGAGTCCCTGGATGATAAGAAGCCACATGATGATGAGCTATCATATGATGCCTCTGCAGGTATGAATCAGCTCTTCTCCGATTCAGTTTTAAAATGAATGACACTACATGCTACCATGGCTGATTAAGACAGTGATTTCAAGACAGTCTGTGGCACTCAAATCATTTAGTAGACTACAAATGGACTACAGCAAAGACTCTCCTCCCTGCAAGAGAGGGGAGTGGTTGTGGGCGGGAGCCCGAGCACCGCCCAGCAGGGGGTGTTGCCCCCTGCCTCCAGCTCACCTGGCTGGCACTCACGCCCCCCCGGTGGCCACCCAACCAGGTGCCGCGGTGGGGGCGTGTTCAGCAGCCTTTTGCTGCAGTGCCAGCCTTTCCCTGGCCTCATTCCTCATTCCTCATCGTCGTCCCGTCAAAATCCACATTCCTCAATTTATTAAGGCTCCCGAATACTTAGAAGTTACTCATTATCTCTTTCACCACAATCATCTGTAATCTAGTCTTTTGTAAAGCAGCCAGAATGCAGTTTCTGCAAGATAGCCTTCTGCAGCCTGGTGCCTTCCAGATGTTTTAGACTCCAGCTCCCATCAGCCTCCATGGTTTTGCTGTCAATTGTAGTCCAAAATATCTAGAGAGTCAGAGGCTGGGGAACGCTGCCTTCACCAAGTACAAACCTGACCTTCTAATTAAAATATATAATTCAGACTTGAAACCTTAGATATCACAATTCACCTGAAAGTGTGAGAGCATTAAATGCATGGAAGGAAGAAAACAGCTAGAGCAAACTACCCCACTCAACAGCAGTGTATTCTTATGCAACAGAGAGATCAAATTAATCATAGATGACAACTTCTGAAAACCTTTGCTTTGAATTCATCCCTGGCATTTTTCTAGGCCAGCTTGAAAACAAAAGCTTTGTCTTCCTAAAATGCAATAGCCTCAGGCATCTTTGCAAAAATAAAAAAGTGACATATCTCAGGTCTGGGGAAAAAAGTCTGTGCCTGTTGCCTTTCAGCATCCCTCTAAAAGCTTCTCTCTACAATTTAGCTAGATTCAGATTATCCAGATCAGCATGAATTCTACAGATTAACCTACTCCTATAAATATAGGTATGAAAAGTGTAGGTTTAGGATTACATTTTAACTACCTCATTACAGCTTTATGGGTTGGAAGAAAATCGCTCGTTATTAACCCAAGACACTTTTGCCTAGCGAATTTTTATGAATTTAGAAAGCATTTGCTGTGGCAATATATGTGAATGTTACATCTATTCAGCTCATTATTTCAGACTTTGCTCTCCCCTCCCCTCCTGTGCTTGCTTATATTGCACTCTTTCCATAACTATATTCTCCCCAGCCTATCCACACACTATTTTCTAATGCATGTCCAACAAAACTGCGTCCTGTGGACATGCAACCTGTATTTAAAGCCTGAAATAAAACATCTCTTGAGTTTCTTTCCAAGTTGTGGAATAAGCTCCTGCACATGTCAGCTTATTTCTTGAGCTTGGAAATGGAGACCTTTGACTTTAGTGACCAACAGTGTTTGCTGAAAGAACCCTATAGATCTTGCTTTTACCATTTAACTAAGGACGGAACCAATGAAATACGTTCTACCAAAGAATAGCAAACAAGAAAAGGCATAGAATTACAAACTTTGCTCCTCCCTGTCTCCCCATATATGCAAAATTAATGATTATATGTTGACAGGTCTCTTAACCATGATTGATGCTAATCAAGATGGTTCCATACCATCTTGATCAGGATTTAAAAATCACCATTAACTATGGGCTAAGGGATAAGTTGTTTAGGTTTAATCTCAGATAAGCCACTCTCTCCATCCCACCCTCTCTTTGCATGTTGTAGCTGAATGAAATTCTGCCTCTCAGGGAAGCTACTGTGATTTTACACCCAGAAGCCATTTCCTCTTACAGTCTCAATTTAGTTGCTGGTCTGGAATTTCCAAACACAATAATCATCATGGGATACAGATCAAAATGTTCTGGTTCCATTATTGAATCGCTTGCAAACTGGCCAGTTAAAAGCATCCTTGCTGGCAATGCTTGTGTCTTTCTCTGAACAGCTAAAACTGTCCAGTTTTTCTTTCAAATAAATGATCTCCATCAACAACACTGATCTTCCCTTCATGTTCTGCAAAGCAGAAGGCCTGTAGCTAAGGTTTTGGCTGATGAATACACCCACCCACACTCCACTATGGGAGTATGTCCTCATCCTCTGTTGTGTCTAGGGATGCCCACACATTACATTCAACAAGTGTGACCTCTGTACTTGTGCGCTTAACAGCTGAGCTGTATAAATGTGTACACAGAAACGCCTGTGTACGTGTAGAGACAGTTTGTATCCGTGCTCAGTGTTAATGTGTGACTAAGCTCTCATTCTCTAGTTCCTATCCCTAACCCTCACCTTCCAACCCAAGTGTTTCCCTCTCCATCTTACCATCTTTTCCCCCTTTCATCCCTGAACATCCCCCTCTCTGACGCATTTGCTATTGGTGGCAAGTCTTCCCGACCATGAGAACAATGCAACATAAAACACTCCTCCCCAACCCCTGCCTTGTTATCTGCCTGTGCTAAGGCAACAGTCCTCATAAGGCTCCCCCTTCCTTGTTTTGCCGTTCCCTTGAAATCCATCTACAACTTTTATCTTGACAGTCAGAGCCCACATATATCCTCCAATGGGGTTCAGTTGGGCAGCAGAGGAATATTAGTCTAAGGTATGTGCCTCAATGCCTTACATTCTAACTAAGCCCGATTTTTCTCTTCAACAAAAACATCTATAAATATGAATAATACCACTGACAAGCCACTATTGAGAGCGGGTAGCTTTTAAGAGACTCTAAAGAGCTCTACTCCTGCTCCATTACTGTGATGTTGTCTAGATTTTTCTCACATAGCCTGAACTCCTTTGCCAGGGAAGTTATTTCCCTCACAGTTCTTTTTTAAAAAATAAAAATGTAGCAATAGCACGAAAACCCTACCATGTAAGATTTTAGTTCTGTGTATCCTGCTTCTCTACAGCCACAATGGGCATGTTCCAGCCAGTTATGAAGATTGAAATCCTACTGATTGCTGTATGTATTTACCTCTCTCCACACTGGAATGAACAAATCTCAAAACTGCTAAACTTTTGATTGGATTGAGTCCGATGGGTGTTGCATTTCATTGTCTTATTACAAAAGTCCTGTACATGATGCTCTTTTAAAGGGGGAGGGAACCCCAACCCCTGTTCTTAGAAACTGTCCCCACAAAAAAGCAGGCACAACTCATCTGAGAAAGGTAAATGCAACACAACAGTGAAATCAATACTTTAAAAACAGAAAGCCACTATTCCGAAACATCCTCTATGCAGCCCAACCTGCAAACCAGTTAAGCTGAAGTTTAGGGATTTAGCTCCAATGAATTGGTTTTTAGCACGTAAGCCTGGCCCTGGAGCTGTTTATTCTACACTGATTGCAATGCCACACTTAATGAATCTGACATATTTAGAAATGGATGCATAAGCTCACCACCTGCCTTTCACAGCTTATTTGGTTCAAGAGATCACACCAATGATGCCCTGAATTTGCTTCTCATCTCCAGCCCCCAACCCCTGCAATACTACCCCCTTCCTGGATATTCTCAGCATATTCGTGGGACTTCAAATGGCACATACATTAAAAGGAAAGTCGCTTTAGGAAACAGCATGTTTGATAACTATACATTTTCAATTGCACATCCAAGGATGCTTCATCACAACCTGTTCAGGAAAAGTACTAGCAGAAACAGGAGCCTTTGCCAAGATGGGACAGCATTTAAGGTCAATTAAAAGGTGATCATGTTGCTAGGAGGAGCAGAGGTGTTGATTAATGTACTGAGAAGTATTTGTATGATCACTTGTAGTGCATCCCAAGTATTGTGCTTTTAAATTCTACGTGTTTCTTTTGTGTGTGTTTCTAAGTCACCTTGAGGCATTTTGTGTAAAGTTTTTAGTAAGTAAATAAATAACTAAGGTTTGGGAGCTGAATAGCAACCCTGAATTGTTCACATCTCTAAGGGGCAGCAGTGGTGCACTAGCTCAGCTGGTTGAGAGATGTATTAAACAGAGCTCATGTAATCTTTACATGTCTAAACAGTACTCCATTCTGAAGTGAAGATCAAGTGTGCTACTGCTGGGGTGTTGGGTTTGACTGCAAAATCTAGATCCAAACATCCTACAAAGTTCAGTGCAAGGCTCCGGGCAAATTCACTACTTCACAAGGCTGTTGCAAGACTAAAATAATTCTTTTGAGCTCCTTTACGGAAGGGTGTAATAAATGTTCTAGATATGTCAAATTACTCACAACAGCAAACCTTCCAGTGGAGCCAAAGTTTCTAAGCACTGAATGGAGGCATTTTGCTTTGGGGAAAAAACAAGCGTGGAGTCGTTTTGTATTTTTTAAGAGCTCAGATTTGACTGCTCGCCATCCTATATAATGCATGTCTCCGAACTGCTGAAATCAGTAAGAAGTGAGTTTCTAGGAAGCAATATGACATTCCCACACTGATAGGCCAGTGCAGAAACTACGACGACGTTTGATTTAGATGTGAGAGGGCAAGGTTCAAATCCCAGCTCAGTTCATTGCACAGCCTTGGGCAAGTCACTAACTCTCAGCTGCACCATCTCGAAACCCAGTGAAGGTTTCTAAAGAGGACTGAGGATAAAGGGAACTGCAGTGCACTTGTGTACTGAAATGCACTTTTAAAATAGTACTAAGCATGCACAAATGTTTCCTGCTGAAAGAAACCTAAGCAACATGGCAGGATGTGTGGAGGGGCAACAGCTCAGTGAAAGAACACGTGTGTGGCATGCAGAAAGTCACATGTACTGCCAGTTAAAAGACCAGGTCACAAGTGATGGAAGAGGGCAGCCTCAGAATAGATCATACTGGGCCAGATGGACAAATAATCTGACCTAGTATAAGGTGGCTTCTGATGTTCTTATGATAAAACATGTGTTAAAGTTATCTTGCTACGTTAGCGCTTGACTGCTATCCCTTATATATACGTATCTGACAGTGACCCAGAGACCAGATCATTCAGAGACTATTCCGGCCACACTGGCACAAGACCAAGCTTAGGAAATTATCCATCCACCTAGCTCAGTATTGTTTACACTGGCTGGCAGCAGATCCACAGACTACAAGCAGAAGTCTCTCCCATTCTTGCCGGGAGATGCCAGCAACTGAACCTGGGACCTTCTGCATGCAGGACATGCTCTAGCACAAATCTGGAAATCTCCCTTGATGAAGAAAACTTAATCGATTGCATTTAAAAAATTGAGTAAGGAGGGAGATTCCGCCCCCCCCCCCGGCCGCCCCCTGCACAACAGTGATCTACAAATAACATTTGCAATGCAACCATCAACAAACCTGTCAGTTACCATAGACAGAACACTGGTCATATAATTTATGTCATAAAGAAGCCAACACACGGACATCAAATACACTTCATTGGGGAGGGGTTGACAACATATATTTGGACTGTTTTTATTTATTATTACCATTATTATGAATTTTGGTGCTTCTCCAATAGAGAAAGGGATTTGACCTATACTTTGGGTTCTCAGAGATTCAGAAAACTTTTTTCCTTTCCAAGCACCTGGCTATCTGTTGGCACAGTAGCACCTCTGGTCTCTTTGCCCCTTCCAGACGCTCCGTGGGACTTAAAACAGGTGGAGGGTATTGACGTAGTACAAAACGTATTTGAAATCCAATTGGGAAGGAACCATTTTTAAAAGAAAAAGGAAAAAAGATTTCATTTCTGACAGGCATGTCCAATTCCTTTATAAAACAAAACAAAACAAAAAAAAGTCCAAGAAAGTGGTATATCATTCAGCAGACACAAGAACTATACCCTTTTTTGTAATAACGAAGAAAGGGGGAGAAAACACTTAAAAGTTCAAAGACCAAAGGAAGAAAACCACGCACATTAGGCAAACATTTGAAGAAGGGAGAAAAAAGGAAAATGGGTGGTTTTTTTTAATTTGAGCAGATGAGTGCATAAGACAAGGTTGCAAAAACCAGAACTAATTGTTGTAAAGGAAAAAACAGAAGGGGGGTTAAGCAAAAGGAAAAAAAAATAGTTTAGGGGTGGGGGTATAGGAAAGAGAGCCAAAAAAGGGTAAAAACAGCTGCTAGACCTCACACTGCAAGGAAAACAAACGAATAACAACAACCAAGAACAAAACAGGTAGTGTCTCTTTTTAAAAAAAGAAAAAAAGAAAACCACAACCAAAAAGTAATTCATTATTCATCTTATGTTGTCAATTTGAAAAGAACAAAAGGGGGGAAAGCAGTTGGAGGAGGAAGAGAAGAAGAAGCGGGGAAAATACTCACCAAGCAAGAAAATACTCAGAAGTAAAAATGTCAAAGAAGGAGTGAGTGAGAGACAGGGAAGGAGGAAAGAGTGAGAGAGCCACCAGCACAGACAGAGTAATAGCCCAGAAGCAGCAGCCCGAGCTACCGCCGGGTTCCCGAGCCAGCGCCTAACGCCAACTCTACCGAGCTGCGAGCAAACTGGCAGAGCTTAGAGTCCGAGCGCTAAGAGTCCTTCCACCAGAACGCACCATTGCGACGACCGAAGGGGGGGAAGGAAACGATCACAACTCGAGAAGCCTCCCGGCTTATGCGCCCGAGAGCGCGCCAGGCAGCTACCCCTTAAAGGTTCTCGAAGGCAGGCAAGGGGGATTTGCTGGAAAAGCCAAGCGCTGCCGAGCGGAGCTGGAGGGAAAGGCTGAGGCTCCGGTTCCCCCCCACTCACTCCGGTGTTTTTGGAAAAGTCCGCTCCTGGAGGTAGCGGGCTGGGAGGAGGGAAGCGAGAGGTGGAGAATCGCTTCTAATCGGCGCTTGACTGTTCTCAGGGATGTGATCCCCTTAACGAAGCGGTGCAGGCATCGTTCCGACGATCCTGGCTGGGTCCTCCTTTGCTGGGGGTGGGTGGATCTTCGCCAGACGTGGGGCTTGGTGGTGGCAGGCGGGGCCGGGTGCCTGACAAGCAGGATGGATGAGATTGATTCTGTGCAGTAGACAGTTGAAGGCAGCAAATAAAGGGAGCTGGTGCAGAGACGGGCAACCTGTGGCCCTCCAGATGTTGTGGGACCACAACGCCAGTCGCAGCTGGAGTTGGGAGTGCAACACATCTGGCTGGCTACTTGTTCCCTATCAGAATCCTAGAGTTGGAAGGGACCACGAGGATCCTGCCTATCCTGGTGTATTAAGATTCTGTCTTTGCAAAAGGAAGTTCTACTGCATTCAGTGGGGCTTGCGCCAGGTAAGTAGTTATAGTGCCCTACCTGGGTGGATGGAGCAGCCAAGTAATTTTGTTGTCCCCGAGAGGGGGCAATGACAATAAAGATATTATTATTATTATTATTATTATTATTATTATTATTATTATTATTATTATAGAATTGTGGCCTGAATGAGACTGCAAAAGATGCTTTGATGCTGTAACTTTCAAGTGCTTTTGGGGTATCTTCTTCTACAGCAGCAGTGGGGAGCCTGTGGCCCTCCAGATGGTGGTTGGACTACAACGCCCATCTTCTCTAACTATTGACCATGCTGGCTGGGGATGATAGGAGTTGGAATTTAACAGTATCTGGAAGGCCACAGGTTCCCCACCCGCAAAGTGGTGTAGTGAAGCCTGCAGTGTCTCTGATGCACCTATAAATATTCTAAGCAAAGTTCAGGTTTGCTAACACCTTGATGAGGAGGTTAACTGGTGAGAGAGGGTGGGGCAGGAGAGTTCTCAGAGCATCGCAAATTGGCAGTTATGGGCTAAACCATGGTGGTAATAATCCCATGACAGAAGTTAAAGTCTCATCCAAAGAAAGGCTTGTAAAGTCAGTTTAGTATACCTTTTTCACCAATGATAATTCTGTTTCTCTCTGAAACCGTTCTGACTCTGTATCTGTCATATTTTTCCCTAACACCTTCGTTTTTTGTTTATTTAGCTTAAATCCCGCCACCTGACCAAAATCATGTATCAGTTGTAATACTCTTTTCGTACTAGATTCTGGCTCCTGCAATGTCAAAACTAGGTCATCTGCAAAAGCTTTAAGTTTATATTGTTTATATTGTTTATATATAAAGTACCTAGGGGTCAACATAACAGCCAAAAATCTGAGTCTATTTAAGGACAATTATGAAAAATGCTGGTCTGAAATTAAGAGAGACTTGGATAGCTGGGCAAAATTGAAGCTTTCTTTGTTGGGCCGAATTGCTGCTATTAAGATGAATGTATTGCCAAAGATGTTGTTTCTGTTCCAAACATTGCAAATTGTGGACAAAACGGAGTGTTTCCGGAGGTGGCAGAGAGATATTTCCAAATTTGTCTGGCAGGGCAAAAAGCCCAGAATTAAGTTTAAGATATTAACAGATGCGAAAGAAAGAGGGGGCTTCGCCCTGCCAGACTTAAGGTTGTACTATGAAGCCGCAGCTTTCTGCTGGCTAAAAGATTGGCTACTTCTCGAAGACACTGACGTGTTGGATCTGGAAGGCTATAACAATGCTTTTGGTTTGCATGCATACTTGTGGTATGATAAGGTTAAGATCAATAAGGCCTTTAAGAACCATATTGTCAGAAAAGCAGTGTTTAATGTCTGGACAAAATATAAAGACTTATTGGAAAATAAAACTCCAAGGTGGCTCTCACCTTTGGAAGCTAAGGCCCGAAAAAGAACCAATATAGAAGCCTATTGGCCAAAATATTGGGAACTGTTAGAAAAAGACGGAGATAATTGGAAATTGCAGAGTATGGAGAAAATGAAGGATAAAGTGCGAGACTGGTTACACTACGCTCAGATTAAAGAAATTTTTAAAAGTGATAAAAAGCTAGGGTTCCAGGTGGAGAAATCGAAGTTGGAAGCAGAATTGTTAGAACCTAAGACTAAGGTACTTTCAAGAATGTATAACTTGCTGTTGAAATGGAATACACAAGACGAAATGGTTAAGTCGGCTATGATAAAATGGGCACAGGATATTGGGCATAACATTATGTTTGAAGACTGGGAAAGGTTGTGGACCACTGGGTTGAACTTTACTGCATGTAATGCTTTGAAAGAAAATGTAATGAAAATGATATACAGATGGTACATGACCCCAGTTAAACTTGCCAAAATATACCATTTGTCTGATAATAAATGTTGGAAATGTAAAGAAAATGAAGGAACATTCTTTCACCTCTGGTGGACCTGCCCTAAAGTGAAGGTCTTCTGGGAAATGATATATAATGAGTTGAAAAAGGTATTTAAGTATACCTTCACCAAGAAACCAGAGGCCTTTCTTCTGGGCATTGTCGACCAGAAGGTGTTAAAGAAGGATAGAACATTTTTCATGTATGCAACAACAGCAGCAAGGATACTACTCGCTAAGAACTGGAAAACTCAAGATCTACCCACACTGGAAGAATGGCAGATGCAACTGATGGACTATATGCAACTGGCGGAGATGACTGGCAGAATCCGAGACCTGGGAGAAGAAAGGATCGAAGAAGACTGGAAGAAATTTAAGATTTATCTACAGAAACATTGCAATTTAGTGGAATACTAAGAAGGATGCTTGGTTATGAATAATTGGCCATCACTAAATTGGATTAGAATTTGATGATAAGAGAGATTAAGAGAAACAAAAATTGTAGGAGAATTATTTTATTGTATTTAAACAAGTGGTTATAAAATTGAAAATAAGATGATAATTTGCTTGACAAAAACTTATTAATGATGTAAGTGGGAGCGGGGGATGTGAGGAAGTCTAAAGATGTTATGAAATTCTGTAAAAACAAAGTAACGCTGTTTATTATTTCTGTATTTCTTTTATTAAAAACTTCAATAAATATTTATAAAAATAAAGTCAGTTTAGTATAAACCAACAGGGAGTCATGGCTTCGACAAGCCCAAGCCCATATGAAATCAAGGTTTTTAAGCATGTCTAATGCTTAATCTATTTACTTATTTAAATCTAATTAGTTAAAATTAGGGAGGGATGCCTTACAATTAAAATATGTAGACAAAATACATATAACCTATAAAAGTAACCCTATCCTTTAAAACATGCAGCACAACAAATCACTGAGTGGAAATTACTAATAGCAGCAGCAGTTAGGTCTCTCTCTTCCTCCAAAGGCCTGCCAGAAAAGGTGGCTGCCAAAAACTAAAGGGAGATGGGGCCAGACACACCTCTTTCAGGAGGTGGGGTTTGACAAGAGAGGAGCTGCCACTGAAAAAGCTGCTTCCTGGACCCCAACACCATGCCACCAGGAGGGTCTCATTGGCTGATTTGCTATACAGACGTGGATAGGATCACGTACAACTGCTCTCTGGCTAGTAATGAAGCCTTTTGCTAGTAATGAAGCATCTCACTCGCATAACACTAGAACTTGTGGACATCTGAAGAAGCTGAACGTTGGAAGATTCAAGGCAAATAAAAGAAGGTACATCATTAAACAATGGAATTTGCTCCCACAGGAAGCAGTGATGGCCACCAACTTGGATGGCTTTAAAAGAGGACTGGACAAATTCATGGAGGCTATTAATAACTACTAATTATGATAGCTATGTTCCACCTCCACTGTTAGAGGCAGTATGTTTCTGAATGCTAGTTGTTGGGAAGTGTAGGAGGGCAGAGAGTGCTGTCGCAATCAGGCCCCGCTTATGGGCTTCCCATGGGCAGCTGGTTGGCCCTGTGAGAACAGGATGCTGGACTAGATGGTCCACTGGCCTGATCTACAAGGGCATAGTCTTATCTTCTTATTGTGACTCATGATATTGAGCAAGTCACCAGAACACTAAGACTGTCACACAAAGGCTCAAAGTAGCGTAGCTGTGTCTGTTAACTTACAACTTCACATTATTAGTGACATTAGCTAGGTGCAGAAAAGGAGGAGTGAGCTTGGAGAGGGAACTGGGCAACAATCTTCAAATTCCTATCAACACAGACCACTTTGAACCTGTGCAACACAGAGCAGCTGTAAAACATGAACATGAAGTGCCCAAGTCCTTATTATTTCAGTTGGACGGTCCTTTCCCCCACACAGCTATCAACCACCAACCATCATCATCGGCAGCAGTCTCCAAATAAATAGGCTCCCTCTGCCTGTAAACAAGCTATAGTTATCACAAAGTTCTTCCTTTGCAAGTGTAGCGCTTAGCTGGCCAGAACTTCTGCTTCCTCCAACAGGTTTCTGGTCTCCATGTAGACATTCCTCTGGTGGAGCCAGTATCCATTCCATGGGAGTTGGCAGTAAGGAACAGCAAGGACCCAGGGACACCTGAGATATCTTCTGGCTTCCTGCTTCTACAGGGTTTGGGACTATGTGGCCAGCTAGGTATTGTTGGTCTCCAACTCCCATCAGCTTCTGCCAGCACAGTCAATGTTCAGGGAGTTGGAGCCCAACAACAACTAGAGTTAGATAGATCCTCTGTCCTTGTGTTATGAGTGATCTTATGCTCGTGCCCTGAGAGTGGGCTTTTTGTAAGCTTCTGACTGGCCACTGTGAGAACAAAATGCTGAGCTAGATGGGCTTTTTGACAGATCCTGCAGTGTGTTTTCTTACAGCAGGGGATTCTGGCATACGATATAAATGTACATTGGGTTACATACGTTTCAGGTTACATACGCTTCAGGTCACAGACTCTGCTAACCAGAAATAGTACCTCGGGTTAAGAACTTTGCTTCAGGATGAGAACAGAAATCGTGCTCCAGCGGTGCAGCAGCAGCAGGAGGCCCCATTAGCTAAAGTGGTGCTTCAGGTTAAGAACAGTTTCAGGTTAAGAACAAACCTCCGGAACAAATTAAGTACTTAACATGAAGTACCACTGTAGTTTATTAAACTGGCTGAGGAAGAATGAGCATTTTGAGGAGAAGTTCATTAAGTTGTAGCTGCAAGCCCTGAACAGGACAGGGTGAATCACTGCTCTTTTTCTCTTAGAGCCATTTCCCCTTATTGCTTTTGGGGGTCAGGTAAAGCCAGAGAAGCCTTGAAACCCTCACAGCATGGGAGGATTCCTTGATTCTTCCTCAAGACTAGTTTTATACCTATGATCGTGTGCAGCATCTTCTACCCAGGTCTCCTGCTATCCTCCTGAGTCAGAACTCTTTGTTTCCAGGCAGAGTCAAGAGTCGTCTGAGGCATGTGATTCAGATCCACTGCTGAAGCTGAGCAGTTCTGGCCCTTTGAGTTGCCTGGGTAATAGGTGACCTCCCGGGAGCCAGATGTAAGCTGCTCTGAACTCCTCAGAAGAAGAAGAAGGGATACATTTAATAAGGACAGGGCTCGAGTCAGTCTGGTATCTGAAGACTTCTGACTAAGAAGTATAAGAAGGTGATTGCACTGAAGGGTGCTGTATATGATCAGATTCTACACTCAGCCTGATTCCAGGGCAACATAAAAAAGTCAGCCTTCTATGACTTGTAGCTTTTAGCTTTTGGAATGCAAACTGGACTCACCAAATGGGATAAATTATACAATCAACGTGCCTTCAATCCAACCCAATACACTCAAGAGATGCAGGGCATTAAAAGAATGTGGTTTAGCCCAGGCAGCCCAGTTGAGTGTGTCCAAAAGTGTCTGTGTCCAAAGGCCAGAATTTGACTCCTGATGCAGTAAAGCAAACTGCTTAAGTCTAGTTGTCCTTGTTTCTTTATCTGGTCAACAAAGCAGATTTTCTGCCTGCTGCGCTCCAGACTTTGGATGCTATGCTGTGCCCCCAAAGCAATGAACTGCATATTAACACCAAAGAAATGTATAATAAACTCAATACAATAAATTCAATAAATCAAAATAATATAAAACATCAGTCACCAAATACCCACCAATCACATTTGTGACTTGTGTTCATGCTTACATCACAGACACAGCTCCTCAGCGTTCTGCCTGTCTCTTGGAAGCCAGATTTGGTGTTTTATTGTGCTTTTAATATTCTGTTGGGAGCTGCCCAGATCGGCTGGGGAAACCCAGCCAGATGGACAGGGTATAAATAATATGTTGTTGTTGTTGTTGTTATTTTATATTATCACATGTCCCCTCCCTTGGTTGCTCCAATCTCTCTCAATCACCCACAAGGAATGCTCATCACCCCACCCCAAAAGATAATCAAAAAGGGCTATATTCCCTTTAGCGTCCACCCTTCAAAGCTGCCCCCACTGGGGGCTGTCCACTGGCGGCAGCCCAGAATCAACTGCAGATCCATATAAATAAGTTTTTCCCCTTCTGGAAACCAACAGCTGGTTTTGGGTGCAGCTAGTGAGGCAAACCGTCTGACTATTCCAAGTGCTGTTCCCCAGGTGCTGCAGAAAAGGGCTGGGAAAGCTAAGATGGCACTACCAACTAGCTGGCAACAGTCCTGCTACTGCTCCCTGCCTCCTCTTGCTAACTCCTGCTCAGAGGCAGTATCAGCGGAGTTGGACAGCTGCCCAGGTCCCAGCACTCTGCCAGGACCCACCATTGCTGATGCATAGATCACCCAGCTTCCCAATCCTCTGGCTAGGGGCTTAGCTTTGGGAACCTGTAAGAGCGTTGTTGTTGTTGTTGTTGTTGTTGCTGCTGCTGCTGCTGCTACTACTACTACAATTTATATACTGCCCTTTACTCACAGGTCTCAGGGCCTGTATACAGGCCCTGAGACCTGTATACAGTTTCACATATTAATGTGAACAGGTTATCACAGCAAGTAACATTCAAGGTTGTGTTAGTCATTCTGGGAGAAGATCTTTGAATTTCAGCTTCATTTCTTGTCCTTACCTGTTACACTTCCTTTTCTTCATGCAAGTACTGAGAAGTAAATCAAAACACAACATTTTTAAAAGTGTTGTTTTTTAAAAGGCAAAAACTATTTGTGACTTCAGTCTCTCCTTCCTTTGTCTATATTCTTCTGCCACATAACAGAGGCAGGATGGCCACACAATCCTTTCTCCTTCCTTCCTTTTTAATGAATTTTTTATTTTCTTCTCTATAGGTACAGAAAAAATAACAATGAAGAAAACAATGTCAAAGCCAAGGAATTCATTCCCAAACATTACACAGCAGCAAATCTGCCACGAAAATAAAAATAAAACAAACTCAAAGGGAAAATCTTCTCCCCCCCCCCCAACTCAAGTACACATTACAGTTATTTGTACTTCCTGAAAAAGCAAAATCACTCCAGGGAGTGACTAAAAATGATTGCCCAACAGAAGTGGCTTTTCTAATAAAAAGGGAACAGAAAAATGTCACGGGACACTGCGAAGAAGAAGATGACCTTGGCTTATGGCATAAGGGGGTGATTTACAAAGCCATCATTTAGGACTGATTCCCATTTCCCAGTGGTTGGCTGGGATCTCCCAGAAGACGCACACACTTTCAATCAACTGCAGGTGCTATTGCCAAGTCTGCACAACAAATCTATACCCAGTGGTGTACGTAGGTGTCTGTATTGCAGACAAACAGGACCCCACACTTGTCAACCAATCCTAAATCATCTTCTTGTCATTATTAAAAGTTTATTGAACTTTTACATTGGGGTACAATACTGGAATATGCTGTAACAGCTTAGAGAAAGCACTGGGGAAACTCCATACACACACATTCTACTTCTCTTTCCCCCAAAAACATAGGGAAAGACGCACATAAACACAGATAGTGTATGAAGAAGGTGGTCCTATCAATGAATATATATAAAGGCAACAGTTCAAATTGATAGGTGCCTATCTTTCCATGAATTCTGATTTTTCTGTTATCTACATGAAACTGACCAACTATAAATCACCTATGTAATGGAGGATTACCCAGACATACCACAATCTCCCTACCCGTGCATCCATATCATGTATTGACCATACATACTACTCCAACCTTGTAGATTCCAGCTAATCAGTTTGGACTCCAACTCTCATCCACCCAGCCAATCAAGCAGGTTTAACTGAGATTCTCTCACTTCCCTAACATTGCAGGGAGTCAGGCTAGATGACTCTTGGGGTCCCTTCCCACTTTACAGTTCTACGAAAGGAGGGGGACTAGAGCTCTCTGGAACATTACTAGTACCTTTAACCAAACCATGAGCCTCAGGATTCCTTGAAGGAAGCCATGCCAGTTAAACATAGGATAGGTCTGGCCTTCTGGATAGCATTTGCCGAGCCTTTGGTTTGGAGGGAGCAATATATGTGGATCTACAGGAAAATGGTGAAGTTTAAGGAAGGATGGTGTGATATAAGCACTCACAGGTGGTGTGCAAAGCAAAGCCTGAACCATACTTCCTTTTGTGCCGCATCTCTAGGCACAGGTCTGTGCTTTAGGGCTCTGTGTTCAAGCACTTTCTTTCCCCTGGCACTTTCTCCACTCTCTACAACTGAATTGGAGCAAAAGGTGATCCATGGAATACTTGAATTGATAGGACTTGAGTTCCAATTCAGCATTAAAGAGAAGGTTTTCCTGGGGAAAGCGGGGGGAGGGGGGAGGGTTCGGACATGGAGCTTTAGAAAGGACCTGGATAGCTCAGTAGGTTAGATCAGGGGTCAGCAAACGTTTTCATCAGGGGGCCGGTCCACTGTCCCTCAGATCTTGTGGGGGGCCGGACTATATTTTTTTGGGGGAAATGAACGAATTCCTATGCCCCACAAATAACCCAGAGATGCATTTTAAATAAAAGCACACATTCTATTCATATAAAAACAAGCTGATTCCCAGACCGTCTGCAGGCCAGATTTTGAAGGCAATTGAGCTGGATCCGGCCCCGGGCCTTAGTTTGCCTACCCATGAATTAGAGCATGGTGCTGATAATGCCAAGGTTGTCAGTTTGATCCCCATAAGGGACAGCTGCATATTCCTGCATTGCAGAGAGTTGGGCTAGATGACCCTAAGGGTCCCTTCTAACTCTAAAATTCTATGACCTGCACCTAGAAAGCATGGGGCAAGGGAAAGCCAAGTGTGGCTGAGTCTTAACACTTTCCATCTGCACCACTTGTAAGGGGTGTTTTAGTGCTTGTGTTCATTGCAAATTGAGAATAACCCTCCCTGCCCATACTTTAATTTTTGTTTCTTAATGAGCTTTCATACAAACAAGCAAATCAACAACACAAGGCGGCTCGGTGCTGAAAAGAGCAACATCCATTAACCGTGGGAAGGATTCAAGATGAGCACCACTTTCTCGGGGAAAGAAGGGCGAGAGCTTATGCAAACATTTGTCAGTGACCCTTTAGCCCCCTCATTAGGTGCACAGCTGCAGCCAGATTTACGCACTTTAATTAAAACTGACTTTACGAACTTTCTTGCTCAACCAGAAGAACATTAGACGGAAAAACTGTGGGGGAGGGGGTTAGAACGGTGACATTTTTTTCTAATGAGTAAGCAGTTTCTAATCCTGCCTCCCCTTTCCTTCCCAGGTAAATGGAAGTAACTTCCTCTAATCATGTGTGTGGCAATTAATATCTCAAGCTGCCAAAGGAAAACAGTTTCCCCTTTCCCACACGCCAGCCTGTGTTGTCAAATGGGGCTCATGGGAAGAAACGTCCAAAACTGCTGTCCTCTCAGTTTTTGCCCTGGTGAGCAAGGGGGTCAGAGGCAGCGTGCTACAATGGGGTTTGCATGCCAGGCACAGGGGAGCCATGAACAACAAGACACAGCAAGTGGGTGAAAAATGGCAGCAACTTTATTGATTATGCTGGTGTGACCCAGAGCAAGCTTCTGTCCACTAGACTGCATGCTGATTAGATGCTCTTTGCTGCCTGCCTGTAGGCATTGCAGCATGGCAGGACATATTTGTACCTCAGTTTGAACTGGACTGGTGCGGCACTTAGCAACTTGGGAGCATGCCATCTGGCCTTCCCCACCTCCACCCCTTATCTAGGGCCAAGGTTTTCCACATCAGCCCATAGATTATCACAATCTATGGATTCTACTCAATGCCCTCCCCTGCCACGTTGTGACAACTGAGAGCATGACTGTCAGGGAACTGCCATCGACTCAGAGGTGAGAGGTAGTGGGGCAGTTGTGTTACAGGGAGCCTCCGAAAATCTTGCGAAGAAGTCCCTCTTCCGGCGAGGAGGAAAGCCCCACCTCCAGTGGAGAAGAGGTGCAAGGACCAGAGGATTTTAGAAAGACCCTTAACACCGTGCCTGAGTAAGCCGGAGAGGAGGGAAGCACGTCCCTGCCAACGCCCATCATGCGCAGTAGTTTGAGGTGCAGGGAGGGGCGGAAAAGGCTGGGGGTGATGAGACTTTTATGTTGGGGGAGGTACAAAAACAGACCACTCCCGGATTCTGCTAGCGATTGAGCCAGACATGAACCTATGACGCTCTTCTCTCTAAATAGTTTGCACCAAAATAAAGCCTGTAAAAGACAGGTCGGAGTCCTGCCTGGTTACTCTCGAGAAACCACAGCAGCACCTGACAATGACGGATTGGGAAGCAATAGCTTGAGGTGAGGATGGCAACCTTCCCCCTGCAAGAAAACCCAGGCCAGTTTGATGGTGGGTAAAATTCCTTTTCTGGCCGTGAGGAACAGTGAACAGCAGTAGTCCTCTGCAAAATGCTATTAACTGTGGGAATGTGGGGTGGGTCATTTTGCAGCAGTGTGGGGCAGAAGGGGGCTGCTGGAGTTGGGTGCCCCCTTGCTCCCCAGAGCCTGCCAGATTTGCTGACTGGCTCCCCTGGAGATACCGACAGCGACGTCTTCTGGCTCCCTGCCCCCAGCACACCAAATGCACAACGTCCTCCGCCGCAGAGGTGCGGCAAAGTTGTACGACTATTAGAACAACAGACACCCACACAACCTCTTCCTAATGAAAGACATATTGCGGCGGAGCTTTGAATTTTTGCAGAAACGCAAGTAGCCAATCTACAAGGTAACGGTGAGAAAATAAGAAACACCTCGGGTAATTTATTGAAGTTGGAATATTTTCATCCCCAAAAAGCACCATGATAATAAAGTGTAAAATAAAAGCGGCAGCAACAACAATAGAAGGAGCAATGCGCAGAATAATGGCATCTTCGCGATTCAACAAATCACTGTCGAGAGGAGGAGGGAAAGAAAAGGAAGGAAAAGATAAATTGTTTGGCTCCTCATTTTTGTCTGCATTGGAAATGAATATTATTACTTGCAGTTCAAATGGATAGGACATGGCCTTCCTCTGAGCTCTCTTTTATTAAGAGTATATTAGCTTATATTATACCATAAAAGAGTAAGATATAAAAATTGCCAGCTTCTTGCCAGTATAATGAAAACCCTAATTATCCATGACCCTGCAGGACTTTCTACTTTGCTCAACACACACACACATGTATGTGTGTGTCTCTCTGTGTGTATATGAATCATACACACTTTTCTAGTCTTCATAAAGCCTTGGAGAGAAAATTAATAAAACAGTTGTCTGTTATCTCAATCACTAGCTATTGCGGTTTCAGATGGAGAGGAAAAGAAGTTCTCAGTGTTAGCACTTCAATAAAGATGAGAGCAAGTTAATAATTTCATGCACGTCAGTCATGAAGTGGTGACTTGCATGTGTGAAAGAAGAGCGCAGCTGCAGAAAGTGTCACCAGAGATGGGAACCGAGCTTAGTTCTCATTCAAAATACAGTAGTACCTCGGGTTACATACGCTTCAGGTTGCAGACTCTGCTAACCCAGAAATAGTACCTCGGGTTAAGAACTTTGCTTCAGGATGAGAACAGAAATCGTGCTCCGGCGGTGCGGCGGCAGCAGGACGCCCCATTAGCTAAAGTGGTGCTTCAGGTTAAGAACAGTTTCAAGTTAAGAACAGACCTCCGGAATGAATTAAGTACTTAACCCAAGGTACCACTGCATTAAAAAACTCCTTGCCCACCACTAAAGTATGTCTGGGGGCCTGGTAGAGGGTGTTAAGTGGTGGCATTGCCACCACAGCCAAAGCAGCAGGAGCAGCAGGAGCAGCAGCAGCAGCAGAGAAACATATGGGGGCCACCACAAGCAGGGCTGGGCTTGAGTGTATGTTTGGAGGATGGCACCAGCCCTGGCCATAGCAGCTGCACTTCAAGATCAGTGTGCTTTAGCACCCTCTGTTATGGTTTGAAGGGCTGCTATATTTGGAGGCACTTCTGCTCATTTTGTTGAATGGGACCCTGAAAGTCATATTCTGACATAATAATAATAATAATAATAATAATAATAATAATAATAATAACAATATATTACTGTATTTATACCCCACCCATCTGGTTGGGTTTCCCCAGCCACTCTGGGTGGCTTCCAACAAAATATTAAAATACAATGGTATCAAAAGCTTCCCTAACAGGGCTGCCTTCAGATGTCTTCTAAGAGTCTGGTAGTTGTTCTTCTCTTTGACATCTGGTGGGAGGGCGTTCCACAGGGCGGGTGCCACTATTGAGAAGGCCCTCTGCCTGGTTCCCTGTAACTTGGCTTCTCACAGCAAGGGAACTGCCAGAAGGCCCTCGGCACTGGACCTCAGTGTCCGGGCAGAACGATGGGGGTGGAGATGCTCCTTCAGGTATACTGGACCCAAGTCCTATCCAGACAGGACCACGAACAGGTCCTCTCTCTTGTCACCACCTGCCTAACTTCAGAAGGCAGAGAAAGTCACAGGGGGCTTCCAAAGATTAAGGTGGCATGATTTGGGAAGTTTAGTGAGAGGATCCAGTCCTTCTTCATTGTCAATTTGTTCCGGGTAGGAACGGCTGCAGTGCCTCTACTGAAGATCTGGTTCCCCTTTTCTTGTTGGCTTTTGGGCCCCATGGTGGCTCAATCACCAAGAGTGAAATAATGAACCCACCCTTTCCTCTTATTCTTTTGGAAAGTTGACTGCCAAAGATATTTGCTGCTCTTGAGAACACTATTATGCACACTTATGTCCCAGTGAAATCAATAATGTTTATGAATACTTAATTACATAATAGTCTGTGGATTTCTTTTCTTTCTTTTTTAAAGAATGAGACATTAATGGTTTATTTTTTAAGAAAATGCAAAGCACACGAGGCTGCTCTGAATTATTGTACAAAGCAGATGCCTAGAACTCAGAATCTAATTTTCTCTCTGGATTCACATAACATCCTTGATCTTCCAGCAGCTTCAAAATAACATGTAGCAAGCATATAGCTAAGTCCTTTCAAATAGCCACAAAGTGCATAAAACTGCTCAAGGGGAAAGAGTATTCCTTCTGTATCCAGTGTATGAAGTCAGCTTGCTCTGGAAGAGTGAGCAAATAGACCTGTTACACCTGAAATTGGGCTTGACGGAGGCGGCAGGGTGTTGCATATTAAATGAGACCTGGAATTGCTCCGCTCAGCAGCACCTAAGCGTATAAGATTTTATTCTACGCTTCTGATGATTTTATAATTACTTGAGATATCTCTAGAACCGGCAAGCCTTTTTCAAATGCACTTAGTACTTGGCTTCGGAAAACTGAGAATTTCTCAGTATTAGAGGATTTGGAGTTTCAATTTCTAGAAACCGAGTAAAGAACTTATAGTGTACTCTTCCTTGCAAGCTTTGGAAGGCAGGAGTATATGGTACCTGAATTACCTAGGTTTCATTTTGCAGTAACCATTAGGCTAAAACCTTCACAGATGGTGGATTTGGAGGGAGGATTTGAAAGAAGGGAGGGCAGGATCACATTCAGGAAGAAATTTGCAAACATAAGGGGCGTCAAATGGACCAAGTGAATTAGGAGAACTGGAAGCCTTAGACTGCCTGAAAGTGGTGTATTTGGAGATGACCACCCAATCTGTTGTCCAAGTGCTAACTCCTGATGGACAATTTCACAGCCTCTCCTTTTCTCCCTTATCTAGAAACTGGATAGTACTTCAAATAGAGAACTGTTTTCCTAAAGTAGGCCACATGGCCATACTAATAGCCTCTTTTTCTTTAAAACCACCATTATGGAAGGTCCTAGGGAACAGGTGGACTCTGAAGAAGGTAACTTTCAGAACAGGCCTCTGTATGTGTTTGTGTGTGTGTGTGTGTGTGTGTGCACGCGCGTGTGTGTGACACTATTTATAGAGATGGAAGAAAATTCACTTTTGATCACCATTCGTTCCTTTTTTTTTTTACATACGAGTTGTTAAAATTAAAACACCCATTATGCTGTCTGTGGATTTTTCCACACAAAGCCTTGCTTTGTCAGGGAAGTGTCTGCCCAAATGGTTCTGGTGATGCTAACCTTTTGTGTAGCTGCCCAACAGGGCTGCCTTCCTTAGAAACAGACTCCAAGCACTTCAGGTAAACTCAAACACAAACTGCATACTCCTTGGCTTCCACATTGGCTCACAATGCCTTTATCCTCCAACTCACCTCTAAAGGAAACTACCTTTTCAAATACTTCCCCTTGACCCAGGAACTAACTACGTATGTACACACCTTCCCATTATTGATACAACCTAACTTATAAGCCACTTTGGCAAACATTCAATTTGAAAAGCATCCTATTTTATTTTTTTAAAAAACCAATAATAAATTGTCTCAGCTCAAGTGCCAAACCAGTCCCAATGGGCACAAGCTACCCCTGGCAGGGGCAGGCATTGGTGGCAGGACACAGTGACAGCAGCTTATCCAAACCATCCCGAAGCCAGGAGCTGCCCTCCTTTTATGAATAAAGGCAAGGCATACATATATTTTTTTACAACATTTAAAAAATAGGAGCCATTAAACGTGTTGTGAAGAAACAGGTGCCCCCCCCCCACTTATGTGTGTTCTACTCACATGCAACTGTGTATATGCACAGCACCAGGAAATAATTAAACAATTCAGTTCAAACCTGGGAGAGAGTTGGAGAGTGATCAGACCCTTTGCTGGACTCCAAAAGCATGTGAATGAGGGTGGAGGAAGCCTTGAAGAGACTGGAGGCACAGCAGGGCTTTGTTTAGGCTGCTCAGCCTCCCCACCTAACAGCTGACATGTGGGATACCACAACAGCCATTTCCCCATGCATCCTCCAGCCCCCTCCTGGCCCCAGAGCTTCAATTCTTGTTGTGGATACAGTACGGATGGATTGAAGAGAGATTGGCAGGGAGGGTGTTTAAAGGGTGTTTAGCGGGTGCTCTCCACTTTATGTAATTTTATTTATGCGCACGAGCTCTCAGAAAGTAGCCTCTGTGTAAGTGGGGAGTTGCCTGCACTACAGCTTTTTCAAAACAGAAGCCATTTAAAAATTGTTACGTGCCCATTTGGGAGCTAATCAAAACACATATGCATGCTGGTTCCGCACACATATTTGGCTTTTTAACTATATCTGTTTCATTTAGCATTTCCTTCAGTTTGGGAAACACTTCTTGCTCCAGCTGGTTATGAATTATTCCTTCTTGCTTATTAGACTCACAAGTGTGCTTGTTTCTATTTATACCATTGTTTTGTATTAATATTTAAGGATACAGTGTGTAACACCTGAATATGCTTCTCTGCTATCTGTTGTTTTATTAGGAGAAATTCACACTAGAATGCTGCTGAATTTTCATTAGGATTTCTTTTTAATGCAAATTTGCTGTAGAAATGCGGCGAACTGGATTAAAGCTTAGAAAAATTAGAACCCGAGAGAACCAAAATTGACAGATCTTTCTATCCCTACTGGGGAGGCCAAGGGTTGAACCTGGTACACATTGCTTTCAAAGCAGTTACTCTGCCACTGAGCTACAGCCCACAACTACTCAAAAATGCAAGGGGAACCGCCATAGATACAAAAGGTTCTCTGCTATAGGCAGTCATCTTTCACAAGGCTGAAGGTGTCTGGAATGGTGATGGAGTGGGGCAGAGCTGGCACATTCATTCCCATTGTCCTTTCTCACATGCTTAAAGGTAAAGGGACCGTTGACCATTAGGTCCAGTCATGACCGACTCTGGGGTTGCGGAGCTAATCTCGCTTTATTGGCCGAGGGAGCCGGCATACAGCTTCCGGGTCATATGGCCAGCATTGACTAGGCCGCTTCTGGAGAACCAGAGCAGTGCACAGAAACGCCGTTTACCTTCCCTCCGGAGTGGTACCTATTTATCTACTTGCACTTTGACGTGCTTTCGAACTGCTAGGTTGGCAGAAGCAGGGATCGAGCAATGGGAGCTCACCCCGTTGCGGGGATTCGAAACACTGACCTTCTGATCGGCAAGTCCTAGGCTCTATGGTTTAACCCACCTAATTGTACTGCTTTGAAGATGGCTTGTGTTCATTATCATTTCCAATTCTAGGAAATGCTCGTCTCATATATTTTGCATCAGGGGACGGTGTATGCGTATGCATGTGTGTGTGAGAGAGAGAATTCAGGAGAAAAAGACTATGTGTGTGGTCAAGACCTACTTTCTAAGTATGCATTTATGATATATTTTGCAAGCACGTGCTTTATCAGAGCTTGAGGCTCTGCAGTAAAAATAGAACAACACCCAGAATACAATTTAAACCAATTAAGAGAGGATTCAATTAAAGTGACATGCACAAATATTTTTGCCAACTCAGTCTAAAGGAAGCGCATACCACCGACATTACATTACTCACCCTGCCTTCATTTGTTTGGTTCCCACATCAACCCCACCAATTACCTGGAAGGAAAAAGGAGAAAGAATGACACTAAAGCCAATAAGATAATTCTCATTTACATAATAATTTCCCAGCACTGTGCTTAATAGTCTGAGAGTAACGTCAAAAGTATATATCATCCATTCTTGAAGAAGCTTCCATGCACTAATTGAAACTAAATTACACCAGATCTCATATTTTCGTCTTGTGTTGGTTGGGAGATATTTTGTGAGCTCTAGTTCTATGTATTGTTACTAAAACTGACAAATATACATGTCCCTTTCTCTCCAAAAGAGTCCCAGATATGACTCCTCTCAGCCTTGGAAGCATTTCTCTACATTATAACGTTACATTTCATGCACAAAGAAATGTAATCCTTTTGAATTTGAGATGCAGGGGGAAATACCTATTGGAAGATCTTTTCAAGGCTAAGAGTAACTGTTTTCTTCTTAAATTTCCTTACACATAGAGAATACAGCTCAATTAATCTGTCAAGATGACATTTTCATTTTAAAACACAAGCCACTGACAAGAGGTCCGTGGCAGATTGGCAGCCCGCAAAAGCAAATCTTTTCGGTACACTTCCAAAGCTCCCAGTTCTACAGTAAAGACAAGGTATTCTTTCAGAAAACTGCTTTGGCCAATATGTATTCTAGCTGACCTGGCTGGCAGAACCATATGATCTGAAGAGGTTAACTTATCCTCTAGAGTTCCTCCACTATTAGCAACTGGGAGATAGTTATTAAACCCATCCAGGTCCAGGGAGGTTCTCTTGAGGAAAGGGTGCATCATCATTACAGTGGTACCTCAGGTTACATATGCTTCAGGTTACAGACTCCGCTAACCCAGAAATAGCGCTTCAGGTTAAGAACTTTACTTCAGGATGAGAACAGAAATTGTGCTCTGGTGGTGCAGTGGCAGCAGGAGGCCCCATTAGCTAAAGTGGTGCTTCAGGTTAAGAACAGTTTCAGGTTAAGCACGGACCTCCAGAATGAATTAAGTACTTAACCTGAGGTGCCACTGTATCTCTTACAAGGGTTGATGGCATCCCCTCCTCCAGCAATGAGGCATTCACCACTTCTTGGAGCCACTCAGACAATCCCCTTTGGATTGCTCTTATGAGCCGTAATGGGCAAGAGTCAAGAGGACAAGTGATAGACCTTTCAAGCAGCTTTTCCACATTAGCAGGCCAAAACCACTGACAGTCATCAAAGACAACAGGAAAAGACAGCGCTCTCAACACCTCCTCCACACTGATCCCTACCAGTGGCATCTAATGCCATGCAAATCTGAACAATTTTATCCATGAAGTGGCTTGCAATATTGTCACAACAGGCTACAGATGTTACCAAAAAAAATGCTCCTTCCAGTCAGATGTCACCTATCACCACCTAGAATAGCTCTCCTGGAGGGCTACTCACATAATCCACCACACCTGGTGGCAGCAGTCGTTAGAGGTTCTCAGGAGAAATGGCAGGTCAGATGGGGTGGGGTGGGGTGGGGTGGGAGAGGTTATACGCTCCAGCATTTGCTGCCTGAATGACTGGCCTTGCTACATGGAAACTGCACCTCTTCTTGCTTTGTTGACTGAAGAGGACTCTGAGGAGTATAAATACACAAATAGTGAGTATGCCTCACGCTAAGGTACTTCTCAGGCCTAGTCCTGCAGTGTGTGTGTGTGTAAGTAATATCTGTTGGGGTGTGTGATGAGTGCCCATTCAACATGCCAGTCATGGCCGACTCTGGGGTTGCGGCGCTCATCTCGCTTTATTGGCCGAGGGAGCCGGTGTACAGCTTCTGGGTCATGTGGCCAGCATGACTAAGCCGCTTCTGGCGAACCAGAGCAGCGCACGGAAATGCTGTTTACCTTCCCGCCGGAGCGGTACCTATTCATCTACTTGCACTTTGACGTGCTTTCGAACTGCTAGGTTGGCAGGAGCAGGGACCAAGCAACGGGAGTTCACCCCGTCATGGGGATTTGAACCGCTGACCTTCTAATCAGCAAGCCCTAGGCTCTGTGGTTTAACCCACAGCGCCACCCGCGTTACATACAGTTGTAATAAACAGTCTTACCAGCAGTGTCCCAACACAGACTAGGCTCTGGCCAAGGGCATGAGCCAAGAGAAAAATTGCTTCAAACACAAGTATATTTATATTTTAGATTGTGCTGACTCACTCTCATATGCAGGTGCAGGACAAACACACCCCAAAATTAACCAGCACACCTAACTTAACTCTTTCTTGTCCTTTTTTCTCTGCATGCACAAATCCTTATACATTAACAATATCATGGTAGAATTGTGCAAAGAATACCAGATAATCCTGTATCTTTTAACAGGATTATCTGAGGGAACCTCAGTCAGGTGCTGAATCCAAAGGATGCATTAATGATGGCCAACATTTCTGCAATGAAAACAGGGACATCCCATTCCATAACAATAATGTTACTATCTATAGCCCACACATCTTACTGGGTTGCCCCAGCCACTCTGGACAGCTACCAACATATATAAAAACATAATAAAACAGTAAACAGTAAAAAATAAAAACCTTCCCTATACAGGACTGCCTTCAGACAGCTTGCAGCTCAGATAACTCTATACCATCCAACATTTCTTCAATGAAAATAGGGGTGTCCTAAGGAAAAGTGGGACATTCCAGGATCAAATCAGGAAATGGGATAGCTTCTCTAAATAGGGACACTTGGAGGGTCTGCAAGTGCTTAGAGGACTAGAGTGAAGGAGACTAGGTACATCACAAGGGTTTGAATAGGGGCATTTACAAAAGCTCAACCCTTTTGGGGGCTGAACAAAAGATCCTTGTGCATCTCTAGATAGGAATATAATTTGTATTGGAACTTCAACATAAGACATCTGGATTCAGCTCCAGACCCAAGGTGTTCTTTGAAGATCCTTCCAACCATATGTGAGTGGAGTATCAATTAAAAAGCTCCAAAAGAACATTTAAACGAACCAGCTTCATAACATGGGGTGGATTCTGTGGGAAAGCACATACAATTTGCTCACACCACGTCACTGGGTCATTTAATGTTCTCCCAACTACATGGGACTAGCTAATGAATAAGCATCTCCCACACAGTACAAAAAGGCACCTGAGTTCCCATCTTCCTCCTCATTATTTCATAATAATCTCTTCAAATTCATCTCTAGGAGATTGCAGAGGCTGCTTTTATGCCTAATCACAAGGCTTTCAATCAATGCTAAGAGGCTTATCCTGATTCTTAAGGGTTGTTCTATGTACTGTCTGCCACCCCACCCCATTGGTAATATTAAGCCAAGAAGGGCAACATCCAGGCATCCATATTAGAGCTTCCTTTTCATTCTGCACCACAAAACAACTGGATAAGATTGATCACAATTCACAAAGCTTACCCGGTTAGTCAAAGGTCTTCACCAATCATATAATAGCGTGAAAGGGAAAGGAACACTACTCAAAGTATGATAAAAAAATAGCATAATAGCATAATCCATTGCAATATCTAACATCTTCTACAACAGCAACAATAAACTATAATGCACTTTACGAAAACATAAGAAACAAAAAACCAGAATCCTACTCTTTACAATTTGGGGGGAGAAAGTATTTTTTATTGAATTTTATCCATATAGCACCAATAACAAAACAAAACTTCACGAAGGAAACACTTACAAAATAATCCAACACAACCCAAGGCTGGCATCGGATGCTGCATTCACAAGGATAAATGATAAAGCTACTTATCCAGATATTTGCAATAAGATACAGACAGGTAAATGGAGAGTACCTTCATAAGAAATGAGAGAATGCTAGGTGTGGTACACATTACTAGCATAAACCCATCACTGAAACAATGAATACTAAGAATAAAAGGCTCTATATTACATCAAGTATTCTCCCTCCCCCAGTCAGTTAGATGCTACTTATCCCAAATTTCTTGAGACTCGTGGAAGAGACAAATGTAAATTTTCTTTTTCAATGTATTCAGTGAAATCCCACCAAACTGAGACAAAGAGGTTGTCTTTGTTTTAACAACCAATATGCTCAAAAATGGCCTTTTTAGCATGGCTGCACTATACAATCCAATGCTTCATTTTAGTTCAAAGCTTCAAGAGATATTTAGGGAGGGGGAAGAGAAGATTGCCAACCATCTCAGAAGTAGAGGATGCGAAAAGGATGTGAAAGCAAAGGCGGGCAGGATTGCCGTTGATCCAGTCAATAAAAATAAACATACCAGCTTGAAATAAATGTTTCTGAAGCGTTTCCTTGCAACAGAAGATAAATTAGAGGGGCCTCTACTGGAAGCTGCACAGGGCCGAAAGGAACAATGGTTTGAGGCAATCTGACCATAAAGATGAGAAGACATCCCCAAAGAAATTAATCAGCTGATGGGTTCACCATCACCAAAGGACCCAAGTTGCCTTTCTCAACTATTGGCTTAGCACTCAGAGGTCTCATCTTTTGAACAAATGCCTTCCTTGGGCCTGGGTTGATATACAACTTGTGTAGAATTTTCAATTGCACTTCTCAGACCTTAGTGACCTCTGAGACTTCCTTAATACAGAACATCATTTTGCTCTGCCGACAAAACCTCAGTTTCCTGGCTGCCTCTCATCTCTTCCATCCCTCTTGCCTCATCCGTTGTTTCATTTGGCACTTAGCAAACAAAGGGAAATTGCATCCCTGCTTTGCTGGCACTGTCTAAAACTTTTCTTTTTCACTGGGGTGGTGGTGGTGATGAGGGAAGCAAGCAAACGAGCAGTCGGAGCTGCTCCTCCCATTGTAGTCTCACAACAACTCTGAGATAGGCTAAGCTAAGAGACTGTGACTGGCCCAAGGTCCCCCATTGAGTTTCATGGCTGAGCAGGGATTTGAACCCTGTTTTCCCAAGTCCTGGTCCAACACTCTAACCACTACATCATTCTGGATCCCTATTCACCAGCCAGTCCCTAAGTACTGCTTCTATCTCCATCCCATCCCTTCTTGGCTTGTCTCATTTAGATTGCAAAACCTTTGGGTCTGCACAGAAACCAGCATTTAATTTCAGTTTTTAGAAATTAAGTTATGGTATACTTTATATCTGGCCAGATTATGTGGAAAAGCCAGCCACATCTTTTGCTTAAATTCCTTTGAGAGAAAACAGATGGGAAATATTGAGGAAATTATTCAGATTTGTACTGGCTACCATGTAAGTATTATTTTTTTTGCGAGCCTGGAAGCAGTTACCCACCTCCATCAATACCAATTATAGGAGAATGAGAGCAACTGGGAACTCACACAGAGTTTGTTTCCTGTTATTATGGATAATTTTTTGATTATTATTTCTTTCTCCTACTTTCTAAGTTTAATTATATGGGAATGACATGCAAGCTTGCAGTAACACACAAAATCTAGTTAAGTGTGCTATTATGGCATTATTTACCAGCAATTCTGACAAAGGCTCAGATGTTAAAAAATGCTCC
Organism: Podarcis melisellensis; assembly: GCF_964234715.1. Lineage (NCBI taxonomy): Eukaryota > Metazoa > Chordata > Lepidosauria > Squamata > Lacertidae > Podarcis > Podarcis melisellensis. The sequence goes on from NC_138538.1 coordinate 28,400,229, forward strand.
CCAGATGAGTTAAGGCAATTAATTCATTTGGATAATGTGTATGTAGTTGATTTTCAAGTCAAATAATGTCCTTAATACAATGCATCACTAGATTATCGCTTTGAGTATCTTGCATTTGTTTTTCTGTTTTTCACATTTTTTTCATTGTAGGCAATGATTCTCCATTCCTCCCTGATAATGATTTGTGAGTGATAGCTTTTAAGCATCTTCCTTTGTTTAAAACATGGTTTGTGTCGTGTTGACTGTGCCTCAATATTTCAATTCTTTTCTGTAGTTTGGCTCCTTTTTATTATTTTTTTAAAAATGCTTCTGCTTAATTTACATCAATTCCCAGATATATATATATATTTAAAAATCTTGAACTTGAATGAGTAATTTGAACAAAAGTGTAATGGGGTAATTCAGATCCCCCCAGAAATTTCTCCACAGGAATGACAATTGTCCCATTATATGAAATTAATGCAATCTCCGTTTTTAATGGAACTCTGGCTTACCTTACAAATCACATCTTCATTTCAACTCAGGCCTGGCACTGAAGCCTTAATTACTTGGGATCCATTTGCCCGCTTACCCAGGACGCAGAGGTGACAAAGAAGCACCAGGGATTCAGTTCCTTCGGAGAAAAAGTTTATTGTGATCTGCGCAGAGACCACCAGCGGAATTATTTCCAAAGGCTGGGGGGTCTAAAACACGTAAGCAAGCAGTTTTTATACCCTAGCAGCACCTCCCAACCACCCCACCACCAGTAATTTATCATATCATATTCCCCCCTTTGCCTTATGGCCTCATTGGGTGTTGCCAGAGCATTTTGGCAGTGCACTCCTTTCGCTTATCAGTCAAGCCTGCATATCTTATTTGCTCCAGATGCATTTCTCCTCCTGCTCTCCGGGCGTTGCCTTCCAACTGTCAATGCACCCCCCTGCCCACTCCCTTCATTTCCCTCCTCTTCTTCTGAACAACCTAACCCATAGGTTCGTTCGCAGGGATAGCAGGATACAGAAGCAGAGCAAAAGCAAAATTAGCAAAGGTCCCATAAGCATAGCAAAGAGCCCCCGGAGCCACCCTGTTGGGAGGAAATTGTCTAGTAGGACATATCCCATCCTTCCTTCCCAAATTTGTACAGGAACATGGGCTACTTTTTCTGCCAATTGAAGCCACTTGTTATAGAGACTCTGAGCCCCCTGTCTTCTCATTTCATGTGTGGGGAAAATGCTATTACGATTTAAGGCCTGGAAGCATTTGGCCTTGGGAGTGGATTCTCCCACCATAAATAGGAGAAGGATCATCAAGGGGATGGAGGGGGATCGCTTCCTTCCAGAAAACCTGTGGCGTTCGTGCCAACAGAAATATAACAGCATCCATATAATCAAGGCAGTACATGTCACCCCTATCCACCATGCCCGATGGTTCCAAGGTTCCTCCCACCATTCCTTAATCATGATAAGGGTCTGGGGAAGGATTTGGCCTGCCTGGGCGTTCGGGGCGATCAGGATAAAAGGGGTCGTGGAAACCTCCAAGGATCAAATCTTATAGTATGCAAATAGAACCCTTCTAGTCCTGTGGGGTGACTATATCCTTGGTGGGTGGAGGGCAAACACAAGCCCCACGGGGAAGGAGCCCAAGGTTGGTAGATTACCACACACCCACAAGAGTAGGTGGCAGCATTGACACGGCCAGCACTTGGTGTCAAAATACCCACGGGCTCTTCCTCACACCAAATAATACACACTAGAGTTCTTTCGGGATTTAAAACATTATCAGGTGGTGTTACTCAAACTGCAGGCACGTTGGGAGCGCTGCCGGCGGGCACTCCTCCCATCCACTTCTTCAGCCGTGCCTAGAGGTCCGGAGTGATACCAGCAGAGCGGTCGTCCGCTGGGCGCCTGTGTACGTACATACTGCCACAAGCAAATAATGATACAATCCACATCGAGGTAATTCAGTAAAGTCCACAACAAGGTCCACCATGGGTGCCGTCCCACTGTGCTGAACTCCTGGTGGAGCCAAGTGTCCAGTTCTAGGGTTGTTCCTTTGGCACAACATGCATTTCCTGGAAGCTTGGGCAGCCAGTTGGTAAAGGTTGGCCACATAAAAACACTTTTCCAGCTGCTTGGTCATGGCATCAGGTCCCACATGGGTGGACTCATGGTACCGCTGAATTACTTGCCGGGACAATGATCCTGGGATCCATATCCGGTCACCAGGGGTGAGATACCATCCTTCTTTAGAGAGCCTTAGCTCCTCAGCGTCTGCGGTAGCCACCTCATGGGCAGAGTATCTTGGTTTCAAGGTGCTATCCAGAATTTCTTCTGGTACCAGGGCCCCAATGAAAGGTGTTGGGGATGAACCCCGGGCTGCTTCCTTTGCTACCCGGTCAGCCAGGCGGTTTCCCCTGGCCTCTTCAGGTTCCCAGACAGCGTCCAGAAGGTCTAAGAGCGCCTGAGGGTGCGCCACTTGACCCCCTCTGGAGGTGAGCAGACCTCTTTCCTTCCACAGTGCCCCGTGGGCATGCAGGGTGAGGAAAGCGTACTTTGAGTCAGTATAAATATTGATCTTTTCCCCTTTTGCTAGACACAGGGCCCTGGTAAGTGCCGTTATTTCAGCCAGTTGGGCTGAGGTTCCCAGTGGGAGTGAACTGGCCTCAACCACATTGTTTTCAAGGGCTACCACTGCATATCCTGCCTTTCGCTGTCCAGCCTCAACAAAGCTGCTTCCATCCACAATCCACAAACCATGAAGGCCAATGTGGGTTTGCCTCATCCTTCAGGTCAGGCCTGCTGGAATACACTTCATCCATGACCTCTACACAATCATGGGTCGGTCCCTCACCTTCTCCTACCGGTAATAAGGTAGCTGGGTTAAGGGCTGTGGTAACCTGAAACTTCAGGCGTGGATGTAATAACAGCATCTGGCACTTCCTCATTTTTGCTTGTGATAGGAAATAGGTGCCTTTCATGTCAAGTAAGGCTGGGACTGCGTGTGGAGTCACACAAGTGGTGTCTTGTCCGAACGTGAATTTATCTGCCTTTGTGAGTAGGGTGGCCACTGCCACAACCGCTCTCATACAGGGGGGCAACCCTTGTTCTGTTGAGGTTAGCCTCTCTGACAAGTATGCAACGGGTTGCTGCCAATTTCCCAGTTTCTGGCATAAAACTCCCTTGGCTACCCCCTGGTCTTCATCTATGAACAGGGTAAAAGGCTTCTTGGGGTTTGGGATGCCAAGCGCTGGGGCTTGTTGTAATGCCACTTTGAGATCCTGAAAAGCCTGCTGCTGTTCCCTGCCCCATATAAAAGGATCCTTCTCTGTTCCCCTAGTTGACTCATGCAGGGGCCGAGCAATGCTGCTGTAGTTAGGTATCCATATCCTACAGAACCCTGCGGATCCCAGAAAACCACGGAGCTCCCTGCGGTTCTTTGGCTCTGGTATTTGGACTCCCTTAGAGTTCGCTGTTGGTGAGAGATGCCAAAACCAAGGTATTTTACAGTTGGTTGACATATCTGCGCCTTCTTCTTGGATACCCGGTATCCAGCCTCGACCAGGTGGTTTAACAAATCCTTGGTGGCTTTCATGCTTCTGAATCACTTCCCTAACTCTCATCAAATTAGTAGGCTTTTGGGAGGCCCACCTCATCCCAGTCAATGCATGTTGGCAGTACGTATTTAAAGAATTTTGGCCTCCCACTTCTTGGTAATCCCAGTTAGGGGTTTCTCAGGGGTAGGCGATATTTATGGCCACCTCACCCAGGTTTAGAGCCCGCAAATGCGCTCTTGCCTCAGTGTGGACTCTCCTAGTTTCTTCTGTAGTTAGTAGTGAGTCCAGGAGATATTGTACCATCATCATAAGTGGGATTATAAATTTTAAAAAATCCCTTCAAACAATTTTATAATTTTTTGCTGGGTTCTCCTCAAAAGAGGGGTTCTGATTGCGCCAATTACATACATCTGCACTTGAGAAAGGCACATGTTGGACCGTATATGTTCGTGGCGCTGGTGCCCCGTTCACCCCTGGGGGTCCTGGTGGGTCATAAACCCGGCGCAGGGGGGCTATCTTCTCTGCTCTCTCCTTTTGTTTCTTGGCTGCCTTATGCAGGGCAGCTCTATCCCAAGCCTGTTCCCAATGTCTCTGTTTCCTCCTCCATGGTCCCTTTTACACTCCGCGGCACTCACTAAGTGCCCACTAACGTCTATTTCTTCCTTAAAGTCATTTACAAAATCTCTAACTCTTTTCCTTTGTTCTTCAGTCCACCTCTTTCCACCCTTTGTCAACTTTCCAATAGTCTGTCTAAACTCCTCATCCTCTCCCTTTTCCTCATCTGATTCATCATCTTTGGCCGCCCCTGGCACTGGCAGTGCCGTTGGTGGGGCATATGGGGGAGGAGGTCTCAATACACCTTCTTCTTCCAGGTCCTGTAAGACCTGGGGTTTTGGCTTCGTTCTGACCGCACACAGGCGGGCGCCCTGGTCTATTCTACTGCGGCAGGATTCCAGCCACGAGGGATTTTTTCCCACATTAGTTTTCCAGGTGGAAATATAAGGAATCTGGTCCGGGTGAACATTAACTATATTTTGCCACAGGGGGTCTATTAACTGCAGGTCGAGAGTGCCCTCTGATGGCCAGCCAGTTCGGTGCGTGGGCCAAACTACTTCACATAAAGTTCTGAGTCTCTCTTTCTGCAACTTAAAACCCCAACAGTCATGTTTTGTAGCTGTTCTCCAGTTATCCAGTAAACACTGCAAAGGGGTACATTTACTGCCTCCAGATCCCATGTCTAACAAAATACTCCGCTCCTATATGGGACTTCTCTTCAAACACACCGGTTTTGCTACAGACTGTGGCTTGGACGAGCTCGCGCTGCCAAGAAACTCACAATCCTACACACGCTTGGCCAAGGGGACGCTAAGCCCCGGCCTCACATATACATTCATCCTTTCACACCACACACAACACAGGCTCCCCTCTGTCCTCCCCTCCTACCCTCCTGGCGGCACTTTTACTGCCACGGCCAGGTGAGGTTGATCAAGCCTCTAGCCCCTTTCCCTTAGAGCTCACCTTTCTCCCGTTGTGGGTCCCTTTCCTCGGCCGTCGTTTTTCTCCCTCGACCGGGTGTCTCCACTTTGGGACGGTGTGGCTAGCTCCCCCTACAAACTGGCAGGGTGCGCGCTTGGAGCTGCGAGCACCAGCCCAAGCTGTTCACCGCGGTCGAGCCTGGCCTCCGGTCCAATGGGTTTGGGCAAATCCCGGACGAGCCCCCAAATGTGAAGCCTTAATTACTTGGGATCCATTTGCCCGCTTACCCAGGACGCAGAGGTGACAAAGAAGCACCAGGGATTCAGTTCCTTCGGAGAAAAAGTTTATTGTGATCTGCGCAGAGACCACCAGCGGAATTATTTCCAAAGGCTGGGGGGTCTAAAACACGTAAGCAAGCAGTTTTTATACCCTAGCAGCACCTCCCAACCACCCCACCACCAGTAATTTATCATATCATATTCCCCCCTTTGCCTTATGGCCTCATTGGGTGTTGCCAGAGCATTTTGGCAGTGCACTCCTTTCGCTTATCAGTCAAGCCTGCATATCTTATTTGCTCCAGATGCATTTCTCCTCCTGCTCTCCGGGCGTTGCCTTCCAACTGTCAATGCACCCCCCTGCCCACTCCCTTCAGCACTAGCACATGGCATGGCTCGGAGAGCGCCAGGGCTCCATGCGGCTGATACTGAGCCTCTGGAGACTACTTTACTTTTCTTATTTTCAAATTTTCTTGGGCCTGATGCTGACAGAAGCATCAGGCCTGGGCAGCTGAATTTACTATATGCAATGCATACACCATAGGAACTTCGCTGTGGGACAATTAACATAGAACTAACAGGTCTAACTGCTCCCCTGTCAATGCAGCAGCAAGGCCACCATGCCGCTGAAGCCTGAGCTCTTTCATGGCGGTGGCAGGTGGAAACTGGGCAGAAACGCTGATCCTGGAGCTCCTGGTCCTTACAGGCAGACTTGCTGGTGCCATGTCAATTTTCCCATAACACAGCACCCACCGTATGTCTTAGAGATGCTGAAATTATTGGGGAAATTAGTAGTGGTTGCGCTGGTGAGTAAATGTTGTAGGCCCAGAGATACAGGGTGAGCACTGCTGCCAACTGATAAACCTGCCATTGTCATGGAACCCCACAAGGATGCTCAGCTGTGGGCTTCCTGAAACTTGGAACCACCACTGATTCAACTATTGACCAGAGACTGTCAGCCAAATTACACATGATATCAAATATATTACTTAAGTTTTTTTGATTCTTAAAAAACAACAACCTGAAAATTGGGTTTGCAGGAAGGAGGTGGCCTATACAAGACATGGTCCAAATTAAAATTCCCTTCCCTCGCCCCAAAAGCTGCTGTTAGCCTCAAGAGGAAAGCTTGTCTTGATGCCAAAGCACTTTAAAAAAAGAAAGAAAAGAAATCAAGACTCTTTGCACTCTGCTCCCTTTTCTTCCTGCCCTCTGCCTGCCTCTCAGAAACAACTCGCCTAGATTACATTAGCTTCCATTCATTGGGGTTGGAGGCTAAGACTAAGGCAAAAGGGTTTCATGTGTGTCAGGGGTGGGAACAGTTTTTTTCAGCCCAAGAGCTGCATTCTCTTCTGGGCAAACTTTCAAGGGTCACATACTGGTGGTGGATGGAGCCAGAGGCAAAAATGAAGATAAATGTTGTAAAAGAAATTCTTCCACTGCCATGGTAGATTGCTCTGAGAAACATTCCCAAACTTAGAGAAAAAGGCAGCTTTGCATTTGAATATTACTTCCACTGGCAGTTGTTTTCTGTTTTTGCACATCTCATCCATCTTATATTTTTTAACAAGGCCATGCTCCTTTTACTACACAAGGGAATGAAATATGAGTTGCTCCCCTCATTTTGTGCGAAAGCTAATAGAGAGATGAGCCAAGGTCACAATAAAAAACAGAATGCAGAATTCTATCAATACTTTACAGTTAAGTGTTAAACTAAGTAAGCCATAATGCTATGTACCTCTTTCTCCATCATCACCACCCAATGATATAGTTTTTGTTCTTGCTATGCCAGCTTTCAATAGTACACAAGTAGCTTAGCCTCACCATGGCCATGTTATTATTCATGTCTCTAGACAACATTCTTCCCATTAGCCAGAGGGCCACATAACTATATCCACCTGGGCTTCTGCTGGGTTGCATCTACAAACAGGCTTTCAAGACTTTGACCTTGAAAAATAGCCAGGACTTGGACAGATGAGGGAGGATGCCTTCTGATGAAGGCACTGGACTCAAGTCCTCATGGCAAGCCAGAACCTGACAGCTGGGAGCCACTGGAATCCAGAGCCCCTGGAATCTCATAAATAGCATCTCCTGAGCTGGACTCACTATGGGAACTAGGGTTCTCTTGGCCAGCAACTTCCTGCACTCTCCAGCATATCAGATATGGGTCTCCAGTCCTACTTAGAGATGCTGGGGGTTGAATCTGCAATCATTTGTATGCAAAGCAGTGTTCTACCCCTGAGCTACAACCCTTTCCGCCAACTATAGATTGTTTGAAGCTGAACAGCCAAGCAAGTTAGGAAGCATGTTAGTTACCCCTGCATTCCTTGACGTAAACAAAACCTAATAATAATGCAACTCAGTAGGGTGGGGGGATTTCCAGTATTTCGCACTGCCTGCCTGTTGGATAGAAGTGTAGATATGTGCTTGGCGCAGTGAATTCCTGGCTGTCTAGACACAAGTTTCTTTCCTTGAGGCCAAGGTGGCTAACTTGTAAAAGCTGATAGGTTGGTGGACAAAGCCTTCAGGGACGTTCATAGCTCCCCCACTGTCATAGAGAATGAGGATCTTGGGGGAAAGAAGGCATCACTTTGAGGAAGAGGGAAATGGTCCTTTAGAAGGACCTATTCCTTGGGAGATGATAACACCCCTCCCATGTTGTGTATACTTCTCTGGGGTGTGTGAAAATACTGGTAGTGGGTTATTTGATCATTAATTAGGAACATAGGGAGTTGGGTGTGTGATGGGTGTACAGACCACAGGGTAATTTGCCAGTCTTGTACAAAGGCTGCAGATGTTGCCCATCACCTAGACAGCCTGGTAGATGGTGCCAGGGAGGAGTTGGTGGTTGTGGTCCTTGCTGGTGCCAAAGACATGGGGAAATATAGTTGTGAGGTTCTAGAAGTGAAATTTAGGTTGTAGGGTAGGATGCTGAAAGCCAGGTGGCTCCAAGTTAGTCACTGGTTCCATGTACAGAGCCAACTGGTACAGATCCCAAACATTTCCTAGATCTTGTACCAAGTTGTAGCCTACAAAGAAGCACTTCCCCATGGTATAAAAAAAGTTTTTGCCATGTTTCATAAGTTGGATCCTCCTAACAGAGGGTCCATGTTGTGCTCAGCCCCTGAAACTCTTCCCCAACTGGCTTGTGGGCGGGGCTTGCCTCGCTCCAAGCCGGTGGTGCCACAGTTATGCCACTGGCCTTTAGCCAACCAGCATCGTGGCAAAGGTTGGGGGTTGGCAGCGCGACGTAAGGACCTCCTTTTGCTTTGTGCTGCTGAACACCCACCCACCCATTAATTAGGTGGTGTTTGGCCTTGATTTGGACTTTGGTTGGTTGCCTGTTTTGGAACGGGGGGCCGGGTAGGAATTTTCCCCAATGTGGCAGATTGGCTGTGGCCATTTGGTTTTTGCCTACCTCTTAGCAATCGTCACAACTTTGTAAGGTTAGGTGGTTAGGCATTGGTTTAGGGGAATGTGGGGAGGGGCTAGGGCCATGCCAGGACCCCCGGGAACCCCAGGGGTGAGCATCAGTCAATATACACTGACGGAGATCCCCCTGCTGGTTGTTTACCTTTACAGGCTTCCTGCAGGGTGGGGCAGGAGCCAGTTATAGTTTTGATACCATTGCCTAAGTCAATACCAGTCACATTTGTGTATTCAATAAAGTTGTGGCCAAAATTAGCTCATTAACATTTAAACTAAATTCTGTCTCCACTGTGTCTTTATTTCCATGAGGGATGGGTTTTGGGGCTCAGAGCACAAAACATTGTTTTCTCTCACACCTAGGAAATGCTTTCTTGGTTTAATGAAAGATACCTACTTCATGCTGGGCTTTCCCAAGCCATATTGTCAGTCTGAAATTATAGTTTCATTTAGCTCTCACAAAGAGCATAGTGCTTCACTGAGGGTATGTATGGTCAAGTCCTTCCCTAGTGAACAGTTGCTCAATCAGGAAGCAGCAAGAAGTGCAATTTTGTGCCCACTAAAGTGGATGGGAATAATAAAAAAACCATGGACCTCAATGGTGCCACAATAGCATCTGAAAACATCTTCAATAAATTCCTCTAGCTTAGGTTTAAATACTTAAACTGAGAAGTGTGGGAAATGCTTGAAGCACTGACGTCTGAGGGAGTGCCTGAGGGTTTGCTTTGTTTATACATGAGTAATTTAATTATTCATATTTCTCATATAAAAGCAGTTGGAATGCAAACTCTGACTCCATCTTTTCTTATAACATGAATAGCATAAGGAAGAGGTCAGTCAGATTTACTCATCTTTCTTTGTAAGACTAGGTGAACATTGATTAAGAAGGATATGCTTTTGAGAAGTGATTCTTTCTTATACTGAACAACATGTTGTGGGGATGGGGATGAGGAAGAAACAAAACAATTCTTTCATGAATAGAACTAGGTATAAAGAGAAATGATCAATCAGTTTCTTTTTAATTTACACAGTGGAAGAGTTGTTGACAAACAGTTGCCCAATTCCAGACAATGGAAACTTGGCAGACAACACTGTTTGTGAGGTAACTCAGCAATAACATTTCCAGTTTATGCCCTAGTATCTTCCTAAATATGTTCTTTAGCCCATCAGTAATAATGCTGTACTTCAGCTTTTTAGGGTTTCATCCACATGCTTGCTAATGACACATCATTAGTTTGGGGCCAATTCTAAGGCTAATTCATAAATATTATTATTAAATTATATCTTGACCATTCAACATAAAACATTTCCAAGCTCGCTTACAACAAGATTGTAAAACAGAGTAAAAGAAACAGCAATCAAAAGAGAAATAAATCATCAGCATTAAAGCAATTTCCTCAGAGCTTGAATAGCTAGTATTTGCAGCTGCAATCCTATTATTCCTAGGACAGCTTGTTTCCCACCTCTCACCTCCATTGTGAAGTGGAACAGGCCACATGTTGGGACCACCATGCAGTGAGTTCCTGCACCCCTGCTGGCAACTTTAATTGCTGTGGGATAAGTTACATAGCTTCGTTAGAAGATCAGTAATTTCATACGTCTGTTCTTTAAAAACTCTCAGGCGGTTATCATATTGGCCCAGGGATTAATAAATAAATAAATTCATTTATCAATAAGGCCTAGAATGCCATCTCTTGCCACCGTCATTTGCCTTGGCTCTATAGTTTTCAGGCACAATTATTTTCTCTGTGTCTTCTGCTGTGAAAACTGTAAGAAAAACACTGGGGCCTAATTTGATTAGTAGATTCAGGTAGGTAGCTGTGTTGGTCTGACACAGTTGAAATAAAAAATAAATAAAAATAGTCCAGTAGCACCTTATAGACTAACTAAGTTTGTTCTGGTATAAGCTTTTGTGTGCATGCACACTTCTTAAGAAAGCTTATACCAGAACAAACTTAATTGGTCTATAAGGTGCTACTGGACAATTTTATTATTATCATTATTTTGATTAGTAGAATGTCTGCCATCTGGTGGGCAGGGCGTTTGTGTTGTGCTCTGGAATCGGTCCCTCCCTTCGGGAGTTCAGTTACCGTATTTTTTGCTCTATAAGACTCACTTTTTCACTTCTAAAAAGTAAGGGGAAATGTGTGTGCGTCTTATGGAGCGAATGCAGGCTGCACAGCTATCCCAGAAGCCAGAACAGCAAGAGGGACTGCTGCTTTCACTGCATAGTGATCCCTCTCGCTGTTCTGGCTTCTGAGATTCAGAATATTTTTTTTTCTTGTTTTCCTCTTCCAAAAACTAGGTGCGTCTTGTGGTCTGGTGCGTCTTATAGAGTGAAAAATACGGTAAGTTCAGTTAGAGAGGCCAACTGTCATTCTTGCCTCATGATGTTGTTTTAGTTTCTCTCAGACAGTATGTTACTGTGCTACAGTTTTCTTTATTTTTAAAGCTTTGTTTGACATCTACGTGAGCAGCTTACTTTGTTGAAAGAAAATAAACTCTGCTGAGAATGGTAGAATATCCTTAAGTGGGTGAGTGAGGGGATGTTCCCCATCTGACAAGAGGACTGATTTTTTTTATCACCCCATCCTCCATAACAAAAACAACCACGAAGAATACATTCAGCTTCTCTAAACCTCATTTTCCTTCTTTAGCACATCTTCCTTGCTTGCAGTCCAAAGGTCCTGCTGCATCCCTAACCAGCTTCTTGCTTCTAAGGCATTAAAATATTTACATCTTCCATTCCCTTGAAGGAAAAGCAGGTATAGGCCCAAGAACTGCAGCTGACAAAATTGGACTGGATGGACCATTGGCTTATTCTCTTTTGGGAGATCTTTCAAAATAACTTCTGCACTCTTAAATCTATCTATAGCATATGGTGAGTTTTGCGCAGTCAGATGGGCCTAGAACTCTGAAACATTTTCCATTAGCTTCCCGACAAATCTGTGAATTTCTCGCAAAACTCTGTGCCAGAAACCCATCAAAGGTGCAACTGAAATAGTTTGCGAACTTTAGCAAAGGCTTTAGTGAACATGGTCAACGTGTATAATGAAACCCCAAATGAGTCAAGTTTCACATGGTTGCAAATCTTTCTCCCAGCTATGATCAAAGGTATATTCAGCAAGGATGAGAATTTGATAGTGCAAGACAGCACATCCCCTGAAATGTTCAAAGTAGTGCCCTGGGATTTTGCTGAGCAATTCCTGTTGGGAGTGTTGCAGCTAAACTTAGCAATGCTTAGTTTGGGGAGAGGGGAGGATGACAGGAATATGTCATATTTGCAGACCATTCTGCATTTCTCCAGGGGCAGCTTTTTAATTCCAAAGCCTTCACATCAAAGTTCAAAATGCAGTCTGAACCTAAATGCATTATGGAAGGGAATAGCTGCCTGTCATGTACCAATTTCATCCCCCCCCCCGCCCTTTTTGTAGCTTCAGTCAACAAGCTGTAATAAGAAGTGTAACCAGAATTATTGCTCTGCTCCTTCAAAATGCAACTTTTTTTACTTTAGGAAATGAAAAACGTCAGTATATTCAGGGGAAGAAAACATGTTACCACTCAGAAATCGGTTAGTGACCCGCATTCCAGCAATCAGGCTCCAGTGAAGTTGTAACATAAGGGAGTCGAGCTTCTACCATCATCTGATCACAGAGAATGTATGCCTGCTTGTAGCCTAGGCTAGACAGTAGGGCTGCTGCATTCTGTCTTGCCTGTCTTTATTTCTGTGACTGAAAGCAGACTTGCATATTGATGTGTTTTCAACTATAACAGAATGTCCTTCTGCTCACTCTGTAATGCCTGACTAGGTAATCGAACATATGGAGACTACATGCAGATCATTGAGACAGGTGCTATCTGTCACCTTCTCCAGACTAGTTCAATGGTTTCGGCCTATGCATTATTGGTATATATAAGCATGTAATTTCATTTCAGATCATTTCTTGGTCCAGATATACAGTACTACAGCCTTGGACCATGAACTCTGGGATTCCAGAGCACTACACTGTCTACAATAAGCCCTACTGAATAGAGCCATCTGAATCCAAGAACTAGAAGTGACTTCATGGTCCAAATCAACTTCACTGCATATATTCCCTGATGGTTTGCCACTCAAAGAAACACAGACTGAAGAAAGTTGTAAAAAACAACCCCAAAACTAACCAAAACAGAAATATAGATACAAGATGAATCTTGGGACCCATGCACAGCTCTACCATTTATGTTGTTTAGTCAATGTTCTGTTTCCGCTTACATGGACTCTAGGCAAATAAATGTATTTATCATGTAAAGGTTTCTCAATACCCTTTACGTTCACAGTTACTTAGTCCCTAATGCATGCCCAGGACTCCAAGTACTTAAAGACTGCACCTTTGTCGACTCTGGTGAAAGACATAATACAACAGTTACAGTCACTCACAGATACACATGCATATGTCTTCTTGACTGTTGATCAAGCAGAGAAGTCATTATTGTGCTGAATTTGTACCACCAGGTACATTTCCATAGCAACAGACAGTGATATCACTAACAGGATTATGGTCCCACTCAGGCAGGGAATGTGGCATGCAGAAAACCTGTTATGAGAAACAATGTCAAAAGTGTACATGAATTATCAATAGTAAATCCTTCTGACTAACAGAAGGTTCATTAAGAGGCAAGGATTAAGAGGGAAGCACTCAAGGGTGGCCTTGTAAACCCACAAGGTATCTCTTTGTTAAGAGATTTGGCTTTTGGCTACTCTTCAAACTTGCAGCCTCAGACTCAAGCCTCTCTGGTGATATTACCAGCATCTCTGGGGTGATTGTACATTTCCTCATTTCTTTCCACTGTTGTCATGGACAAATCTGCTGACCTCTCAGCAAACTGCCTCATTAAGCCTCTCATTAACACAGGTTATCTCCCATTAGTGGCACAGTGTGCTGTTCCCATGGGGTGACTTCACAATGACTGATAAACAACCAATTTCCTCACCTGTCCTAAATTTCTAAATCCTGGAGCTCAAGTGTGCTTGGTAACTGCACAGGCTTAACTGGAGTCTTTTTTCCTTTTTCTTTTCAAACTGTGGGGGTTTCAGACCTTGGCGGGAAACTGTGCTGTGTTTAGAGGAAGACATTTTACACAAACTCGTGTCCTGTTCTAGTTGGGTCCCAAGTTGCGGGGGAACTTCCGGACAGCAGAGCTACCACAGACAGCAGCAATATCCAAGGCCAGTCTGAATGAAGTCCATTCTCAGGCAAACAGTGGTTCAAGCAAGAAGCAAATTGATGAGCAGTCCAGGTAAGCAGAGATTCAAGGAAGGGCTCAGGCAAGTCAAGGGGAAGGCCTGAGTTCTGCTTCTAGGCAACAAAGGTCAGGTGCAAGGCACAATGCTAGTAGAAAAACATTATTCCAGTAGCTCTTCCAGCCTGGCACTGAGGCTCTTGAGCTGCAGCTCAAAAAGGTTCAAGCTGAATTCCACCAGCTGTTGTCAATGAGAGCTCTTCTCATGAGAAGGACCTTACTTGTGAGGAGACATTGACTCCTGAGGAGTCTTTCATTGACTCCTGGAATTTTTTCTTATGGAGTAGGATTTCACCGGCTCTTTAAGGTGTTGTTGCTCATGTAGGCTCAGGTCCCATTCAACCTCAGATTTTGCTTCAGAGGCTGAATGCTCCTGCTGTGCTGTGGGAATGCTTCCCAGAAGCCTTGTCTGGGAATCCTGGTTCATCCTCAGCCTTAGGTCCTCAGCTTTGCCAAGCCGGCTGCTCAAAAAACAAACTTATAAACAACAGGCAGTCCAACTTATGTAAGGGAAGGATAAATTGGCAGTTTGGTTGGGATTATAAATACATCAAGCTAAATGTAAATTGGGGATTAGGAATAGGTCACAGAGCAAAACAAAAGGTACAGACTAATCAGAAGTGGACTGGGGTTTTAAAAAAAGCTCAAAGGAAGGTGACCTGAGTAAAAAGGGCAGTGGAGAAAGGGGTTTAGGCAAGAAGAGACCAATCCGAGAGAAGGTTATCTTCATCCGCTGCTTAAATTCAAGAGGAACAGTATGTGTGGAGATTGAGGGTGGGAAACAACAGTGCTAGGGAAGCTGGTCAAGGCACAGTGTGATCAAAGGAAGTGGCCACTATGTCTGCAGCAGGGACAGAAGCCTGTAGCCCTCAAGATACTATTGGACTCCAAGCTCCAGTAGCCCCAGCCATTGTGCCTAATGCTCAGGGATGACAGTCCAACATCTGGAGAGCTACAGGTTCCCTATCCTTGCCCTAGGTCTTAAGAAAGGAATTCTTCCAGTTGTGTCTTCTTTTGTCACTACTGCATTGCAATTATTTCTCAACAATGCCTTCATCCCTGGTTAGGAAAGCAACAACAGCAGACTCTCTTAAAATAAGCTGTTGTATTAAAAAATGAAATCGGAAATGTGTGCAGGAGCAGGCCTTTGAAACTTGCAGTGAATTTTACCACCACCCCAACCTCAGATTGTGTGCCTCTCTGCAGCTGTCTCTGTGTATGTGATGACCTCCCTCTTTCCCTGCTTTCATCAGGACATACAGTCCTATCTCGTTCCGTTTCCTCTGGTATTTAATATGCTCTTCATCTTTATGCAAATGAATATTTAATTATTTATAAGTCGGCCCCTGCTGCTCTATTTTACATGCTAACATATCCATGATTTATTAAACAATGTGGCATTGCATAAAAACCTGCCCTGTCAGTAACATTGATACCCTGAAAGGGGAACAGTAAGCCTTGTCCTAAAGGATGCAAATGTCCTGGGAAAATATTAAGAAACCATTAGAACACAAGGCACCAAATAGACCCAACAGCTTCTATTGTGCAGAGACACCTTTATTTTTTTCAATAGAGGGAACCATTGAATGTCAGGGGAGGGGCCTAATTGGCACAGCTCCACTTCCTAATAATGCATTGACAGATTGTGTGAGCACTTCACCTGAAAAGGGCTACTGCAATTATTAGATTTTCATACACACAGTAGCTGCTTCTGCCCCTTTCACTTGACTTGAAGGATGATTAGGCCAAACATCTGAGTCAGATTTACTTTTTTTGCAAACTCACATAATATTAGCAGGCATTTCATGGCAGATAGTCTTTTTTGTTCTTATTCTTATTCAAAGCACTGGATCAGAAAACAATGTATCCCAAGCCTCCTTCACAAGTCCTGGGATGTCATGCTCAGTATAACAGATCATTCAATGTTTAAAATGGTCGGGTTTTGAATTAAATCGGTGTTTCAGGGGGAAATGATCTCCTCTGATCTGTGGGACAGATCTCGGATATGCTACTGAAACAATGAGTGCAGCAAGTAGCTCCTTCGTGACAATAATTGACATAACTAAGGCATTTTGAACCAATGATTTCTTTCCCTCTCCAGAGCAGCTGTAGCAAACAATGCAGACACATTTCAGTTCGCTCATCAATGTTTAATGTTTGTTTAGGCTGCATTTGTAATAATCAAAGGGTAGCAGCAAAGTGAATTGGGTAAAAATCTTCTCAGCTGTATCTCCGTTGATTTCAGCAGTTGCTCTGTCATACGCGATTGTTATAAAGGACTATGAGAACAGCACTTGCGCAGCACCTTGAGAAGTCTGGAATCATCGGGGTAAGTGCACACCACATTTAAGAGCAGAGCAACAGCAACACTGAACAAGCAGTGAGAAGGATGAGAAGTGAGGCTCTGTGGTGCAGGGTATATAAAACAAGGGACAAAGGATTTGTGGCTTTTCAGCTGCTGAACTCCCATCATAGAATTGTAGAGTTGGAAGGGACCTCGAGGGACATCTAGTCTAACCCCCTGCAATGCAGGAATAATCTCCAGCAAGCATAGGCACTGATGAGGGATGATGGGAACTGTAGTCCAACATATGGAGGGCCACAGGTTTGGCATGGGGGAACATTTGCACCCCCTGAAAGAAATGCACAGCTGTCTTTTGAATGTTGCCCTTCTCTAAATTTTGCAATGCTGCTCTCCAGTGAAAACAAAATGGCCACACAAAGGTGTACATTGGGGAAACGTGTGCATAAGAATAAATGTATTCATGGGAGAAAAGCACTAAAATGCATTATATTAAGCAAAACCGAATAAAAATATATGCATATTATGAGAAATGTGCATTAAAGGGGTGGCTGTTGTTTTTAGAAAGGGCAGAAAACACTGGAGCAGATTGCCCACATGCCTCTCATGCAAATGTTATGCCAATGCCCCACTTCCAAATTCTGGAGTAAATAAGGACACTTGGTCTGCTAGTGTGCCATACTTGCAATATATCTTTTGATGGGGATCACACCTACCTCTCCAATTCTATGACTTTCAAACATTTGCAGAAGTGGAATCTCATTTTCAGTTAAATTAAATAGGACTTGGGTGTAATGCATAAAAGACCCATTAGCTTTCATCTGTTTTAAATTCTGTGTAGCTTTTTCACAGGAAATCAAATGAAAAAGGGATTGATTGCCTATAGCATCTATCTTAAACTGCGTTGAAAATCTCACTGTGAGTGTGTGCTGTGACTGGTGACATCTATGTGATAGATTACAGATCCAGATGTGATATGCTGTATTTTTCAAGGTCTCTTGACAGCCTTCCTTGCACTCTCTCCATTAATCCAGTTCACCGAGCAGTTTCCAACAGGAACTATTTTTTAAAACTGCTGTGTTAAAGAATTGTAATCCTCTTTCCACCAAATAAGAAATTCTTTTCCCCCTTAAAAAATATTCTGGGCTGCGCATCAGGATAGTCAATAATTTCAAGCATCATTTTGCACCTTTGCTGTTCTAGAAGGGATTTCTGGTTATTGTTCCTTCAGTCAGATTGTCTCCTGATGGGAATTATGCCTCCCTCCCACACTCCCTCCTGCCTCCCATAATTCTCTTTAGCTCTTGGCTATATACTTTCCTCTCCAATGCCTTACTTCCTGTTCACCTGCTCAGCTACAATAAAGCCACCAAATGTGGTGTTGGAAGTACAACAGAGACCATTCAGTGTATGACTTAAAGGGCTATTTTTGCTATTAGTCTGGGTGACAGCATGCTCTGATCGTATGGAGATTCTAGTCAGTTGTGAGTTAGCTGTCAGTGAAAAAGACAGTTTAGGTCTAGGAGCTGGGGGGCAGGGCAGTAAAGTGGTTCTGAAGGAGTCCATACCCCACACCCAGTGTAGACCTGAACCCTGTAAAGAAGGAAAAACCTCTGGCTATTTCTTCTAAAGTTATATGCTGTTCTTAATCAGTTTTCCTCAGTAAAGTATTGTCAGTTTTTCCCCTCTCTGCTTTATTCCAATTACTCTTTTAACATCCTCTGAGCCCTACTGTATTGTGATTAAGATAAATAGCAGATTGCTCAGCTTTGATTTTAAATTGTGTTCAGTTTTACAGAGCCTATGGAGGGCAGGGTGAGAGTCAGTTGCAAAGGAAATGCCATTTCCTAAACCACATTGGACTGGCTGCTTGCGAGAGAGGAAACTGGTGGAGCAGCTCTCCCCCACCCCCATCCCCACCCTATTGGCACTTGATTGTCCTTTTCACATCCTCCCCCCTTTTGGTTTCAATGGAAGGTAAAGGAACTATGCCAGCTCTGGAGGCTGCCATCATTTTTCTCTCTGGGGGGGCTTGTATGGGGAATGGGAGAGCCTTGAATCATGTGGATCAAAGACATTTCCCAATCCACTTCTGACATGTCCCTTTTCATTCCCTACCACTGTTGGACAGTGGAGTAGTGATGGTTGCATGGCTATCTGAAGTCTCAGAACCATTTTCCATTTCATTGTACATTATACTTAAAAGCTCTCTCTCTGCTTGCAGAGAAAGTGATCCAATAACCAATAAACACACTTCCTGGGAGCTTACAACTGCTTCATAATTTTATTTTACATCAGCCCAGTATATTTCAGGTTCGGGCTCCTGTGATCAAGAACTTGTGATGTTCCTATCATTGTGCTTCAAACCATGCATCCTATTTCCTCTCTTCTCTTCGCACCTCACCCTATTCCCTGTATACCTTGTTCCTATAGCTCAATCTTGATCACAGAGATCTTCTGAAGGAGCACTTTGGATGGTCTCATATATCCCTGTGTTCAGGTGGCCTTTACTAGAGCCTTTAGTGTGGTAGATTCTGCCCTGTGCAAGTCCTCCCCTATAGAATTTGGGCAGCAGTCACCCAGCTTTCTTTTCCACAACTTTTGAAAACTGTACTGCTTAGACAGAACGTTGGAATGCGATTTAAAATGAAAGAAACAAAACAAAAACCAACCATGTTTTTTACTGATGTTATTGTAACATTATGCTTTCATGTTGTATACCGCCTTGCTACAATTTTTATGAAAGTGCAGTTTCTAAATATTTAAATATAAACAAAAACATACAGGCCTTTTTATAGCTGAGCTTTCTCTCTGAGAAGTCAGAATGTTCCTGAACAAACATTATTTTAAGCAGTGACCCTTTGTTTCCAAAGCCATGATCATAATCACATTTATTGATTTCTGCACTGTTCCTATTGAACATCTTCATGAGAAAGTGCCACTAAACATTAACATCGCTAAAGGTCATGCAAATATCAGCTTTTGCATTCATTAGAAAATAAGAACGTTAGTCAACTAGGGATGCTTGAGGAATTGGATCTTTATTACCTCCAATATGATCTGGAGGCAAAGGCAATCATTGTCTATTAACCATGAAGCTATGTTGTACTTCCACTGTCAGAGGCTTTCTACCTTTGAATAGCAGTGCTGGGAATTGCAGATGGGCAGAGTGATGATGATCACATGTCCACCTTGCAGGCATCTGGTTGGCCACCTGTAAGAATGGGACGCCATTGGCTTGATCCAACAGGTACATTTTACATTCTTATGTCTTATGTTTTCGACTGATCTGAGTCATACATCCTGGACTAACACACAGGCGGGATATCCACCTTTTTCACTTCTTTGTATGTCGCAGCACAGTTCTTGGCTCAAAAAATATTGAAATTGTGCATTTTTAGTGAAAACATTTCCAAGTTGCTCGTTTAAAAACATAAATGCAAAAATGTGTAATGCAGAAACAAGGTGGGCATATCAAGACAGCGATAGCTCTGAGCTCACTAAGTAACAGATTCAGTAGCTAAAGAATTAAATGACATCGAGATTGGAACTTGGAATCCTGCTTTTACACCAATATGAATGATCAGGAGATAGACTTGAGTTTTCCATTCTTGAATAAACCCCTTCAGACCCAAGGCTACTGATTGTTGTTGTTTAGTCATTTAGTCATGTCTGACTCTTTGTGACCCCATGAACCAGAGCACGCCAGGCACTCCTGTCTTCCACTGCCTCCCGCAGTTTGGTCAGACTCATGTTTGTGGCTTCGAGAACACTGTCCAACCATCTTGTCCTCTGTCGTCCCCTTCTCCTTGTGCCCTCCATCTTTCCCAACATCAGGGTCTTTTCCAGGGAGTCTTCTCTTCTCATGAAGTGGTCAAAGTATTGGAGCCTCAGTTTCATGATCTGTCCTTCCAGTGACCACTCAGGGCTGATTTCCTTAAGAATGGATGCGTTTGATCTTCTTGCAGTCCATGGGACTCTCAAGAGTCTCCTCCAGCACCATAATTCAAAAAGGCTACTGATAGTGGATGAGTATGCTGATAACCCAGTTGCTACCTTCCAAGGAAATGATTTTAGTCTGACACCTAATTTGTTCAAGCCCCTATGTAGCATCTTTTGATGGAACTCAAGAGGCAACAGGCAGACACTCCACATTTCCCACCCCACAGTACAAGTGGGAGAAAAAGGCAATAAATGATGGATTCATAAACACACTTGGAAAAGTAGTGAGTGAGGGGGAAAGTCCAAATTCTAATGATGATTCTTATAGAAAGAGGTATTGTACAGATGTTCTTCATAACTGGTCAGTGAATAAACCCAGCAGAATAATGAAAACAGAATCTGAATTGCAAACAGGAATTCAAGCCATTGTAGGAGTTTCTCTGATATCCCTCCAAACCACCACCAACTTCAGTTTCTTCACTGGTGGGTCCCATCTGCAGGGCTACAGACAGAATTCCTGTCTCCACTAACCCAACTAGTGCACCAGTTATGGCATTCAAACCATAAACTTCCTTTTCCAAAGCATTGATTCTGCTAAGGATTCCCTCTGCTGTTTGTTGTGTCACGTAAAAGTTCCCATGGTGAGAGTTTCATTCTGTTGTGGTCAAGTCTATTAGGCTACAATTGTTATTGCACATTGTTGAGGTTTTGTTATATGGAGGAAGCTGCAGTTGCCTGGAAGCCTGTGTATCAATTCCTAACAAGTTCAGATAAACTAACTATTTAGGCTAAGCTTTCATTACAGGAACATATTACATATGTTACATTTCTTGCACAGTCGCCATGTAAGGAGCTAGGGCAATTCATATATGATAAATTAATTGTATCTTGCCGCAAATGCTTTTCAGTTAGCTCCATTTACCTTGCTCCAGCTGCTCCAGTTACTGATTCACAACAGTCCAGTATATATTTCTGGACTAAATTTGTTAATGGAGTTCTGGATGATTTATTTGAAGCACTGCGGGTCTGTGCTTGTGTGGTAACCATATCAAGACTGATATAACTGCAGAGTCTCCTTCAGTCGAGATGAACGTCTATTCTTTCCTTATCAGCTAAATGCTGAACATTGAGTCAAAACAGCTGCTCTCCCAGTGCCTGTCCTCCAATTAAAATATATGGCTTTTAAGTCCATGTAAAAGAAATGCGCCCCTTGCCTGTTGTTGCAATTATCAATAACAGCTGAGCCAACTGACTTTAAAACTATTCAAAAAAACAAAACAAAACAAAACACAAATTAAATCAGACTGTGGAGCTAAAGGACAAGTAGTCTTCGTTGTCGCCATCTTCAACTGGAAGTCAGAAACAAATAATGATTTATGTTATGCCCTGCCCCTTTTTAAAATTTGCAAAATGGTGCAGTGATAACATGGTACAAAGGTTCTTCAGGTTTTTGTAGGGATTCAAAACCTTGCATATTTCGTTTGCTCAGATATGACAGGGAAAACAGTGTTTGTACTAGAAGACAAGATTTAAACAATGTCTGACCCAGAAACCTAAAGGAACTTCTTTCACTGTACAGTCACACCTCGGGTTGAATGTGCTTCAGGTTGAGCATTTTCAAGTTACGCTCCAAGGCAACCCGGAAGTAATGGAGCACGTTACTTCTGGGTTTCGTCGCTCGCGCATTCGCAGATGCTCAAAATGACATCACACGCATGCGCGGAAGCGGCAAAACGCAACCCACGCGTATGCAGTCATGTCTTACTTTCTATTCAGGATGTGAATGCGGCTCCGGAACTGATCCTGTTCGCATCCCAAGGTACCACTGTATTAAGATACCCATGTATTAATATTAGCAGGGTGGCTTCATGGTTTCACCTATGGGTGGGGCACATGGAATGGTGGTAAAGGACAGAATAGGGCCTTTTCCATGGTGACACCCCAACTATGAACTCTTTGTCCCCTGAGATTTGGTTGGTGCTGTTGTCAGCTATCTTCTGACACTTAAAAAAAATATATATTCCCCAAAATTTTACTGGAAATTCACCATACCATCTTCAATTCTCTGAAAAACCCTTTTCTGTCTTACAATCCCAGCTGTGTGTGTGTGTGTGTTTTCTTTCTTTTCCAGATTCTCTGGGGAAAGTACTGCCACAACTGTTGATACTAAACTGCTGTGAAAGTTTTTGAATGATGTTGACAAGAAAATAAAGCAAATCTTGCAGGGAGGAGCACACAGTGTTGGCTGAAACAGCCCATACTGAACTGCAAGGAGAGTGACTTGACCTTACTCTATTTTTATAGCTGTAAGGAATTATTGCCTTCCCCTTAATGTCTGCCTGTGTTACAAGGAGAGACTTGTAGAGTACTGACCTTGTAGCTCAGCTAACCTTATCACTGAGTAATTATTACAAATGAGCTTTCATGGGCAGTGCAATTAGTTGAGACGCAGGAGTGCTGATCCCACAAAGAAAACAAAATGGCATTTCTGTGCAATTCTCAATTTCCCCTCCTTCATTTCCTCTTTTCTTTTGTTCTCCTTTTGTTTAATGTTATCAAGAGTGCCATTGTTTTCCACATCTGACAAAGGAGAGAAAGAGAATGCTACAAGCAACAACATAGTGAGGCACAGTGGAGTCTGGTCCATTAGGATGAGCGGAGCCTTGCTCCACCCATGTTATTCTGTCCTCAGCCAGCTACCACCTCTCTGCCTTTAGCCCTTGCTGCCAGCATCTTTCTCCTTATTCTAAGGCCACATTCGCACCATACATTTAAAGCACTATGATGCCAATTTAAACCGGCATGGCCTCCCCCAATGAATTCTATATAGTTTTCAAAGCAGCAATTCCCAGAGTTCTCAGGGCAGAGGGTTTGACTGTTAAACCACTCTGGGAACTGTGGCTCCATGAGGGGAATAGGGATCTCCTAGCAATTCTCAGCACTCTTAAAAAACTATGCTTCCCTAGATTCAGGCGGCGGGGGGGGGGGGGCGGACCTTGACTGATTAAATTGGTATCATAGTGCTTTACATGTATTGTTACACACAATCCCAATTTCCAAGTGATGTGAGGGGTTGCAGGCTCACCTGCCAGAGTCTGTTGTTCCTTTTGGAACAACGAAGCACCACAGAGACTTTGGTGTCTTTATGATATAGAGTTCTATTTACACATATATACAACCTGCACTTAGAAGGAGGGATTGTAGAGCATTCACATCCTATGCAGGTCTTCTCCTTAATGGCAGCATTAGATTCAAAGGATAGCAAAAAGCTGTCCTCTGTGTCTCTTAGTCCCAGCCTGCCATTCCCAGCTCCCATGGAGTTCTGCCCTTCCTTCTGCTTCGCACTGCTAAACGTCTCCAGGGACCTCCCCGCAGCCCACATCATTCAGTGTTGAAACCCTTAACCTGGCCTTTGCCTCTGCCCAGGAAAGGAGCCTTGCCCCCATTGACTGGCTTGCCTACTGATGGTTTCCTCAATGGGCCATGCTAATGGACGAACTGGCTTGGCTCATAACTAAATCCAGGGGGTTTCCATGTTTGGCAAACCTTGATTCTAACTTTTACTACATCCACGAATTTAGGGGAATCGGGCCCCCACACAAACCCAAGTTCCTAACAGTATGGTGTGGATGTGGCCCCCGTGTTGCCCTTGTAGAACTCAGCAGGTGGATGGGGACAAAACTAGAATTAGTTGTCTCTGCTTGTCACTGGATCAAGGTCCACTCCTCATTGGTTGTACCTACTTTTCGCCTTCCTGCCTTCTGTACTGCCAGTCCGGATGGTCACTTGCCATCACTGGTCAGGCATTAATGGGGATTGGGGGGGGGAGTGGGGCAGAGGCGTTTTGCAGCAATCTCGCATCAGGAACACAGTGCACTCCCTTGCCTCTTCTAACGTCCTTCCAGGAGCTGAATACCCAGTATGAATTCGGAAGCCGATTTGGAAAATGACCAAAACCCAAGTGGAATTAGTTGGAGCCTTTCATGGAAGGCCAAAACAAAATCTATTTGCTTAGCAGCTGAGCTGTTGGGGGGGGGGAAGTACTTATGTTTTTATTGTAATGAAAAGCATCCAACAAATCTGAGCTAAGCAAGGAAATATTTACAGGAACAGGAATTATATCTGCATGGTTTAACAATAGATATCTGTGATTAGAATAATTTACATAATGTTTGAAACTCTGAAATTGTCATAATTTTTGAAAACCAGAGAATGGGTGGAGAGCCTCCATGCCAGGAAATTCTGGCAGCCACGCACAAAGCTCTCTCTATGGCATCTGGAAGAACTGCGTATTAAGTGGCACTATGCATCACCAAAGGCACCACGTGCGAGAGAGAATTTTGTTGTTGCTTTTGTTATTTCAGCCGCCTAAGTTTCATCTTTATGATCCTCAAATCTGCTGTTTCCATTATCTGACTACAATAAACAAAACTACAGAGTAGATTTTTAAATGTTGGCAGTCATTTGGATCATATTCCTAAATGTATACTAAAAGCAAAAACATGAAGATGCATCACACCACCATGCTTTAACACTGCAGAGCGGGCTGTAAGTCATTGCTATTCTGCTCTATTTATAACTTCCGAAGTAGGCATGTTTTGCTCATTCTGCTACCAAAGGAGATAAAGTCAGGGAAATCAGTCTGCCCAGCAACTTTGGCATCTTTATTTTAATTAACTTGAAGATCAGCTGAGGTTTTACAATGCACTTTGAACGTGCAAGCTCAGCTCTTGCAAGGCTTTCCTTAATTTCCATTGGCATTGTTTAGGGAATCTCAATAAAACTAGAAAAGAAGAGGGGGAAAGAGGAAAAAGATGAGTTTTCAAAGGGGTAGGGAGGTTAGATCACCAGTGAGAAAGGTATGGTGGCTTCACAAAAAAAAGCTGCCTCATGCAGACTGCTCAAAATGGCTTCTGCACAACAACCGCTACAAGCAGTGAATCATTTGAGGCTTGCCACACAGGTCGGTTCGCAATGAATAGCTTGAAAATGTCTTCGCAGTATACGGTATGTACAATATAAAAGCGACATGCATTAAGCCAAAAATAGAACCGAAAACCAATAAAACAACAATGTAAAAACATAGAAAAACAAATTTTAAAAATGATTCCGTGGATTCATACACATAAAATGTGATCTGAAAAACCTGGGCAAAGAAAGAAACCTTTACAGGGTGTCTGAAGCAACTTATGGTTCTTGCTTCACATACGGCAGAAGGGCATTCCACAGTACAGGGACAACAGTGGAAAATGTCTGTTTTGGCTGGATCCATACGGGGGGCGGGGGACGCTATGGGAAAAAAATCTATAGAAAAAAAGCTCCAAAGGCAATCTGCCATTGACTTTGGATTCTGCTCTATAGCGCCATCTGGTGTCACATGTTTATAATACATTTTAAACACTATAAATTGACCTGGAGTGCCAGTGTGGTGTAGTGGTTAAGAGCGGTAGTCTCATAATCTGGGGAACCAGGTTCGCGCCTCCGCTCCTCCACATGCAGCTACTGGGTGACCTTGGGCTAGTCACACTTCTCTGAAGTCTCTCAGCCCCACTCACCTCACAGAGTGTTTGTTGTGGGGGAGGAAGGGAAAGGAGAATGAATACTCCCTTGAAGTAAGAGAGTTGCTTTAGATAATTGAGTTGGTAAAGTAGGTAGTCCACTTTTGTAGGAACTTAAAAAAAATAATAATGCAATCACACCAGTCTTTGAACCTAAGTTCCTTTTCTGTGGGATCTGGCTGTTTAGCATTACTCCTGCCTAAGATGCCATAACAGCACTGCTGGCTTCATTTGATTTCCTGAGCTCCATAACCAAGAAGGTTGGCAGGGTAGTGGGGAGGGAAATATTAATTATTTGGAGATTTCCACTGTAACAGCAGGGTAGCCTCTGTATAAGCAATCAGCTATAATGGTAAACCAAGGGAAAGCCAACATAGCTGGAAGATGGCAGAGAAATCTAGCAAGCAACTCATTCGACACCAATTAAAATGCACAAGAAGCCATCATCCCTGTAATAATCTTTCTGGGGTTAAACCCAATCTGCCAAGGCATATTCATATTCATAATTCTTTGACCATTGTTTTCTCGCTGCTGTTCAGAAGCCCACAGCAGCTGGAAAGTGAAACCATGAACATCGTGGTGACATGGTGAATTTGTGTGAGTTATCAAAGGGGGAGTGATTAGAGATAAACAGAGCCATACATACCGACATATAATCTAGTGATCCACAGCTTGTTGTTGCCTTAAGACTTCTACTTAGTGTTAGGAAGGTTTTGTTGCTTCTCCTCTTCCTTTTATTTTTTTAAAGAGAAAAAATTCAGGCTCCACGTAGGTTCAAAAGGAAACAATACAGACCAACCATACCCCATTAATGAGACTGGTTTTTAAATCTGCATGAAATTCCTTCCTCTGGTAATCAAGATGCCACCTGCCACCTCCCAAAATATTGGGTTTCCATTTCAATAAATATATTAGTTTGATATTTATATTTACACAACAACAAAACACAGACCTTGTTTACAAGCAAGCGGCAGAAATAGAAATTCAAATATCCAAAACACCTCACTCCTTCTCAAAAGCTTGGTATGTCTTTGCCTGTGATCAAAATGGCACCAGTATCATGGTTGGATGAACTTCAGAAGGTTCATTCGGAAGGCAAAGGGGCCACTGAAGAGAGAGCCCAGTCATGGACTCTCACCCAATAAATCTCATTAGGCATGAGGACCATCAGCAGAGCTTCTCCTACAGTTGTTAAAAGAGGCAAGTTGGTGTGGGAGGAGGCCTAGGTCATTTAGCACCTTATATTGACATGTTACATTGGGCCCAGCTCCAGCTGTATTTTCCTTTTTGCGAGAAATGTATTAAATAACTTGTGCTTCTCTGTCACAAAAATGATTAAGCAAACTTAGAATTAATTTCCCTCTCACATAGTTGGCGTGCTCAACAAGAGAGCTCTTTCCTTATCTACTTCCCAAGTATCAGACTGGTTATACTGTAATTATATTGTATTAATTACTGTAATTTTTATAAGCATTAACCATCCCAAAGAAAAGCAGGGTTAAGGCACAGTACTGGTGGTGAATTAATATTCAAGAGAGACTAACCTGGCTGGCACTCTATATCTTGGAATTTCTAAGCATTCCCCATTTTTAGCATGAGGTGATGTTTGTTTATTTATGTAGTCACTGAAGTAGTTACAATCTGCATTTTTACAAAGTAAAGCAAGGTGGCATATAACATACAAGATTATAATAAAAATCAGTAAAAATATCAGTAAATAGTGGTCATTTAAAAATAATATATATTGCAAAGTATTGTTTAAATAATACAATTTCCAGAAGACAACAATTCCTGCTGAACCTCTGCTAGTAGGGAGTTTTGTTTATTTGTTTTACTTATTACATTTTTATACCCCCTTTTTCTTCCAAGGATCTGGAGGTGGTTTACATGGTTCTCTTCCTCCCCATTTCATCCTCACAAACAATCCTGTGAAGTAGGTTAGGCTAAGAGATGGTCACCCAGTGAGCTTCATGGCTGAGGGGGGATTCGAAGCCTAGTCTCCCAGGTCATAGTCCAGACCCTCCAAGTGTCCCTATTTTTCAGGGATGTCTCTGATTTAGAGAAGCTGTCTCGGTTTTCTGATTATTATTATTATTTTTTGCCAATAAATTTTTATTATTTTTGCATTAAACATACATTCATTATACAAATAAATCACATACTTATCTTTAGCTCTGCCAAGCATCGGACTTCCCTCCACCCCTTCAGTTGTGGTGACCTCACCATAACACATGTTCTCTAGGAGGAGAACTTGATTTCTCAAAAGCGACCTGATTCTATAATACCATACCCTCCAATATTTCTCCAATGAAAATAGGGACATTCTATGGAAAAGTGGGACATTCCAGAATCAAATCAGAAACTGGGACAGCTTCTCTAAATCAGGGATGCCCCTGAAAAATAGAGACACACTTGGAGGGTCTGTAATACTTTCCAAGAAACCCCCACTGATCAGATAAGTGAAGATCCTGTACTGATGATGACTTGATGTTTTATTTAGGCAAAGAGTTTGGGCAGCTATGCCTTTGCCTACAAGATCACCAAAACAGGCCTATTTTGAAGCAGTTCATCTATGGATGATAAAATGTTAGGGGGGAATTCCTCCCCAGTCAAATGCTATGAGCAGCTCACAAGCTTCCACGGTTCATCATAACAAGAGCTGCTGCTGCAGTCTGAAAGTAAAAGGTGCCTGTTCTCTGACTGACATATTTTGCTTCAGCTGTCAGCACTGCAGGTTATTTCTGTGCTAAAACTGATATGTCATGTGCGTAATGTTGTCAGGCTGACTTAAGGTTTGCCCTGCTAACCTAATAGGTCCCTAGTAATTATATTAAGTTGGAAGGAAGGAAGGAAGGAAGGAAGGAAGGAAGGAAGGAAGGAAGGAAGGAAGGAAGGAAGGAAAACTCACAGAATACCACTGAGGAAAGTACAGTGGTACTTCCAGTTACGAACTTGATTTGTTCCGGAGGTCCATTCTTAACCCGAAACTGTTCTTAACATGAGGCGCACTTTTGCTAATGGGGCCTCCAGCTGCTGTCGCTGTGCAACTTCCACTCACATCCCGGGGCAAAGTTCACAACCAGGAGCATCTACTTCCGGGTTAGCGGAGCTCGTTACCCGAAGTGTTCGTAAGGAGAACGGTATGTAACCCAAGGTTCCACTGTAGGGTGAGAGTGTTTGGTCAAGAGGGCAGATTTACCTGGAATTACACACACACACACACACAGTGTGTGTGTGTGTGTGTGTGTGTGTGTGTGTGTGTGGAATAAAGTGTATGGAATAAAGTTTCATATCCTAATACAGTGGTACCTCGGGTTACATACACTTCAGATTACAGATGCTTCAGGTTACAGACTCCGCTCACCCAGAAATATTACCTCGGGTTAAGAACTTTGCTTCAGGATGAGAACAGAAATTGTGCAACCCTAACCCTAACCCCATTAGCTAAAGTGGTGCTTCAGGTTAAGAACAGACCTCCAGAACGAATTAAGTACTTAAACAATATACAGTGGTACCTCGGGTTGATTGTCAGTGGAGAGATGCTCAGTAAAGGCTTTTGAAGACACAGTTGGGCTGTAACCATGTTGGTGAGTAAATGCTGCCTCCAGCTTTGCTTTTGTAACCCCAGTTAGCTTTGCTTCCCTCCCTGCTTCACTCTGGCCCTAGCTTTTTCTAGTCATCCATTCCTTGACCCCCTTTCTCTTACTTGACAGTCTAGGGATGGAGCAGAAATTCGATTCACTTTGCATTTAAAGGTGAACATCCCTAATTAGCACTTTCACGAACCAAGTCATTCTGTGACTTTCAAAGAAATCAAATCACAATCTGGAATGAGCAAATCAAAGAGGGTGGACAGCTCCAACCTTTTGGATAAATAAAATAAAATCATGCACTGCCTGACACTAATTTTCTGCCAGATTCTTTAACAACTGTATTGGAAAGGTGGGGAGAGATTATTGAAAACAAGACAGGCCTTCTCTCTCCCAAGCTTCAATGACAACTTGAGTTAAGCTCTCTCTGTAATAGATTCAAGCAGAGAGGTTCAAGCTGTATGAGTAAGAAAAGAAATGAAAGAGCTTTGTTAAATATAATTTTAAAATGATTACATGAAAATGGCTAATTCTGTAAATTGCTGCTAAATTGAAGGAATATGCAAAGGAACATTGTCTGTACTGTTTACATCTGCAGCTGAGCATATTAGAGTAGTCACTGTATAATTTCACAGCAGAGTTTATAATCAAATTTTCCCATATCAGTCATATCCACATATATTGTATGATCATGCTCATACTGCTGTGTTGAAACAGATGTTTACGATAATGCTATTATTCTTGAATGCATAGCTTCACCACTGATTGCACTTAGAAAGCTTGTCAAACTTCTAACAGAATGCTTCTGTTGTGCTTATTTTTGTGGGCTTAACACATTCCCCAATGGGATGTGAGAAAATGCTTACGAATAACGTGTAATTTGTAGTGTGTGTATATAGAAAAGGTCTGCAGCTTGATTACACCCCCCCCACCCAAATGTGGATAATGTGATAAGGGGAAAAACCCAACATAAAATGTTGCCCAACAGCAGACATGTTGAAGCACATTGCGTGGGCATTTTATATTGTTTTTAACATGTGGTGTGACATTTTGCTTGGTACCACTGATCAGCACACCCCTTATCAGGCATGGCCAAACTTGGCCCTCCAGCTGTTTTGGGACTACAACTCCCATCATCCCTAGCTAACAGGACCAGTGGTCAGGGATGATGGGAATTGTAGTTCCAAAACAGCTGGATGGCCAAGTTTCGTCATGCCTGCTTTACTCTCATTGGTGAGGAGCTCGTTGGTGGACTGCTGGTGGGAAAAGGCACAGCACAGCACACACACTTCTTAACCCACTGTTCTGTGAGAGTTTGGTATATTGGAAACTTGTCTCACAAACATAATTGGCCCATGCCTTAAAAAATACCTGCATGCATGCCCACAATGGGCCTCAGCTTTCCAGAGGTCAGGGATGGTGATTGGAACCCTTATTTGGATGGAAGCCAGTGTGGTGTAGTGGTTAAGAGTGGTAGACCTGTAATCTGGCAAACTGGGTTTGATTCCCCACTCCTCCACATGCAGCTACTGGGTGACCTTGGGCTAGTCACACTTCTCTGAAGTCTCTCAGCCTCACTCACCTCACAGAGTGTTTGTTGTGGGGGAGGAAGGGAAAGGAGAATGTTAGCCGCTTTGAGACTCCTTCGGGTAGTGATAAAGTGGGATATCAAATAGTGCAAATGTCTCCCATCCCCAACTGTCTGCTAATGTGGATGAGAAACACTGAGATACAGTTCTTTCAAAAATGCTCGTGTGTGGACAGATGTGCACAAAAGTGCACATGGGAAAATGGGATCTCTGCAATGATGTGGGCACTAGCACTCTGGTGTATACACAGCCTCTATCCACTGTGGAGATGGTGGCCCTGATCCGTCACCTGGCAGCAACACAATTCTTCTTGCTTTCTTTGTTTACCTCTTGTTGCCTTTATGTTGATTCTTGCAGGAAGAATACAATGGTGCCTCTTATGGCCATTTGGCAGCTGGAGATCTTCCCTGCCTTTGTCCATAAAGTGTAGACCTTTATTCTGCCCACCCTTCCTTTTTAGCATTTAAATAGTTTCTCCATCTCCAGTCCTTTCACATTGCATTTCACTGTCATGCCACTTCATTTCCCCAAGTACTTTCTTACTAATTTCTCCCTGCTTCCTAATGTTCTTCTTGGTAAGTTCTTCCTGACTTCTTTGTTTATTGTCTGCAGTTTTATCTAAGGGGTTTGTTTTTTAAAAAAACAACAACTAATAATAAAAAAATCATACTCTTGTGTTCTGTTTTTAATAACAGATTTCCTAGGAAGTAATTGTGCTGCATTTCAAAAGCCATTGGAAGTGGCTGGTTACAAATCAGATAACATGAGTAAACTAACAGTAATGAGCTCAGCAACTATTGTTCCTCTGCTACAGGAAGACCTGAGATTTCATCCACTTATAGCAGATGGATACAGTGGTCGGCTATTACTCTGGAAACTCAGTGCCTTCCTTCATGCTTATGGAGGAGGGAAAAACATACCGATGTTGTGTGTATACCAAGCATACTTATTATGTTCTCACAATGGGACAAATAATAGATTTGGAGGGGGTCGTTTTAATTAATCCCCTGCAAACACCGTCTCCCTCCAAACTCCTTTTACTGTAGTGCTCCAAGCAGCTCTGTTGCCCAGCATCTGGCAGCTGCCTCTTACGCAGGGAACCATCCCCTGATGTGCCACTGCCCCCCACTTCAGACCTGGCTGCCCACCTCCTCCTCCATCACTCCACACTCTGGAGTTTTCTCGCTAAAGTTGTCTCCATGTGTTAAGACTGCACAGTTGCTTAGCCAAGTCTTGTGAACACAGTGGTTAGCTTAAGTCTGTATTCTCTGAGTTCCTTTCTTCCCTATGGAGAAAAAAAAAGTGATGCATTTTGTACTACTTTTTTGTCAGTCTAATTTTATTGTTGATTTTTGCTGTTCGCTGCCATGGTATTTTTGCTTGATGTTGTCAGTTATAGATTTGATTTTTTTAAAAAAAATAAAATTGCAAATAATAAAATAAAAACTGCTCCTGCCCGGCAGCTGGACAACCTAGGTTTAGCCTGACTGGTCTACCAGTAGGGAAAGACTCCCTCAGCTCTATCGCACCTTCCAATCACCTCCAGAAATAATTTCAGCAGAATCTTTCAAACTCCTTGAAATTGCTACTTCAAATAATGCAAATAGCAATTCAGCCCTGAATTTTCATTCAACACTTTTGTAGCTTCAAGAAGCTTCCTTCTCTTCCCCTGCCCCTTTCCGCCCACTTTCTTTACAAGATTTTGATAAAATGAAGTGCTGTCTGCTTGGTGTGAACATTAAAGTTTCCTCCATGCATTTCATGAAGGTTTTGCCACCGTGTCAGATATAAGTTTGTGACATTCATCATCCCCTCCCATTCATCTCTCCTTTGTAAGCTCAACTATCCTACTTTCTGAAGTCCCTCCATGTACCACTGCCTTTGACATCCTCTAATCATTTCTTCTGCCTACTCTGTATCTTTCCCAGTAATATTGCAGTCGGGGGGTGGTGTGCGACATCTGCGCACACAGTATTTACATAAGATTTCTATTTTCTATATTGGAGTCAGTGTATAGTTCTACAGAATCAGGTCCTTGAGATGACAGAATTCTGAAGTGCATCACTTGTGGGCTCAGGTGCAGTTGGCCTCGGGTCACTGGGGGAGGAGCATAGGAAGCAATAAGTGACATGGCAACATTTTGGGGGTCGAAATGGCCACAACTCTATGGATTACAGATGTAAGGAGGTTTGGCTTAGGGGCACTGGGTAAGTATCTGAGATTAGCCAACTCAGTTGCTGGCTGATAACTTCATCAGGGTCAATCCTGGGTTAAGGATCCCCATATGACCACATCAAATATGGGTTGCCGCTCCACAGCCCCAAGTGAGAAGTTCTATGGTCTGTCAGCCATCTGGGCACACAGACAAAATCCTTCCCCTTTCAATGGAGGCTCAAATGCAGAGTGTGGGGAGAGATAGACCTCTGCTTCTAGGTCTGTTTGGATTATTTCATATTTTGTAAGCCTGTGCTGGACAGTACAAGATATTGTATGGATATTTTTTGGATGTATCTTTGTTGCTTATGTTCTGTTTTTAAAGAGTTTTTCCAAATAAAAGTTTGAATAATACTTTTATGGGCCTGGACAATGATTACTTCCAAAAGGAAGTAGTCAGTTCTTATGCTTCCAGTCACTTTGAACTGCACAATCTTAATATCTGCAACACCTGGAAGGCTGCTCAGAAAGTAAGTTGGTCCTTGGACTGAAAAAAGGTTCCCCTCCTTTCCGCCTAAGATTCCTGTGCACCCCTACTTTGTAATCAGCCCCATGTAACTCAATGAACTTTCCTTTGGAGTGAAGGTGCATAGAATTGTGCTGTACACTTTGAGAATAATTGCAACTGAACATGCATCCAGGAAGCTACAGGGATGATTATCCATTTAAATAAAAAGTTCTAGCTCTTCCATCTCCAAACAGATGTGAGAGAGGTACTGTGTTCACAGGTAACAAAAGGGAACTTAAATGATATGCAAAATACAAGATGTCATGGTTTGACATTCATCATCACTTTTATGAAAATATCTAATAAGTTCTAAGTAGGTGTAAATGTCACATCGCTGAAAGCACCTACTTGCCATCATCCAGTATAATAAATGTTTACAAACACATTTACACATAAAATACCAGCACAAGTGAAACATGAAATAAGATAAAACCACGGTAACTTTATCCTCCAACTGTTTGGATTCACATTTGAGGGAAATACTGGGGGCTGCAAGGGCAAGGGGGGGGGTATGAAAAGTCCTTCTCTGAGCAACAAGGCAGCAGTTGTATTCCAATCACCCTCACCCTCCTATTTTCCACCTAGAAGAGCAGCTTACCAAAACGAAAGCAAGTAAGACAAACTGCGAACGTATGCTGAACAACAAAACAAAAAAGCATGTAAAACATTGAAATGGCAGCTATAAAACTTAAGAGCAGCCACTGTAAAACATAACAGCAGCAATCATAAAAAAACAAAAGCATTCACTTCCTCTATTTGATTAAAGTGGCACCTGATATGCTTTACCTATGGGGAGAAGGAGCTTGGAGGAGTGCTTTAGCTCAGTGGTAGAACATCTCTGCAGAGAGAGAGAGAAAGAGGGATGGTGCAGGAGGGCTGTGTGAGAGCTGGATCTGAACTGTGTAATGGAGTCCCATTGAAAATTTTCCTACTACACCTGCCATTCGCAGCAGGAGGAAAGCTCCCATTGGCACCCCAGGCCTTCCCTCTTCCCACTGGAAATGAGAGCTGCTGCTTCTCGGCTCTGCTATGCTCCAGAACACACCATCCACCATGCCCCACCTGGCATCACAGGAGAGCTGATCGTGTCAGTTTTATTCACGCAACTCACTCCTCTAGGGCCCTGGAGGCAGCTACAGGCAGGTCATTAAAGTTGACTCAAGAGCTCCTTTTCAGCCCTGATATCTCCTTTAAAAATCTGTTGCATTGAGAGGCAGAAACATTCTCCTAGCTAGCTCTGGCTCGCTTGCCTGGCTTGCGAAGGCATAACGTGAATACACCTTGGAAATGGAGTAGCGGCCTCTGCAGTGATTGCTGATGTGTGATAACTGCCCGATGCATTATTCATGAGAGATCCGCACCGGTTTGTGCATTCTAAATATACCATCAGGTCTACAGAACTCATTGGCCAGTGACCCAGAATACAGTAACTCCAAAAGTGTATGATATGGTTCAGAGCAGAGCAGGAAATGTGTGTCTGACAAAGGACTGGATAGTCATTATTCTGGGTCCTTGGAGTCATCTTAACTTGGTACATGTTGTGAATGAAATGCTCAGTATGAAGTTTAAGGAAGGCTTTCAAAAATAATAATAGTGGACCCCAGTTTTTGTTTAAAAAAAGTTGCAGTTTAAAATCTGTTTAAAGAATTCTTTTAAAGTGTAACTCCTACATCTTCCAATTCCTCCACCTTTCCTCTAAGAAGACGAAGGCGGAAACATAGTTCTTCCCATTTTATCCTCATACCAAACCTGCAACGTAGGTTAGGCTGAGAGGGTTTGACTGGCCAAGGTCACTCAATGAGCTTCATGAATGAGTGGAGATGCGAAGCCTGCTCTCCCAGGTCCTAGACCAAAACATGAACCACTACACCACACTGTCTGTGCATAATACTGTTGTTTTTTAAATGAAGTTTTCAAAAATAAACTCAGAAAACCATAGAGCAAACTTTTAAAAATGCACAAGAATGCTAAAGGCATTCATCTATCCAAATCCATATCTTTGTTCTTGTTCCTGATCAACCAACCATCCTCTTTCCCAGGGTACTTCATACTATTCCTTCTCCTACCCTTTTTTTCAGTCCATTAGCATTCTGTAGTCACCAAGTTCTCATTGGCCTGTTTTGGGGTCTTACCCTTTGGGGTTTTCCCTCCCTAAATACCTTTTTTTTTTTAAGTTTGGCAAACCGTGTGGTCCCATCAAGCCTGCTTAATATTTTCTGGCGTTTCAGATGACCCTGCTTTGAAATGAAGTATCTACCCCAAGCTTTGATGGTAGTCTCCCATGTGGCTTCATGGAGATGTTACTCATAAATAAAGCCCCCCCCAACCCAATCTGTCAGTCCCTTTTGTTCATTTATTTATGTTATTGATTGCTCTTCCTTTACAATACGGTCTACGAATAAAAAAAATAAAAGGAAAGAGAAAGACCAGCAATGGCCATCAATTTGTTGTGCAGTATCACAGAGTAAATACGGTGCAAACAACACTAAAAGGGGGAAGGGAGTTTGGTGGGGGGAGGGAGGCATATACTTTATGCAAACTGGGATAGTTCAGATGGTAGAGCATGAGACTCTCTGCCTCAGGGTCGTGGGTTTGAGCCTCACGGTGGGCAAAATATTCCTGCATTTCAGGTTGGACTAGAAGATCATAGAATCACAGAGTTGGGAGGGATCACAAGGATCTACCCCTCCTGCAGTGCTGGGATCTTTTTGCCCCATGTGGGGCTCAAACCCATGACCCTGAGATTAAGAGTCTCCTAGGGACACGGGTGGCACCGTAGGTTAAACCACAAAGCCTAGGACTTGCTGATCAGAAGGTTGGCGGTTCGAATCCCTGCGGCGGGGTGAGTTCCCGTTGCTCAGTCCCTGCTCCTGCCAACCTAGCATTTCGAAAGCATATCAAAGTGCAAGTAAATAAATAGGTACCGCTCTGGCGGGAAGGTAAACGGTGTTTCTGTGCGCTGCTCTGATTTGCCAGAAGCGGCTTAGTCATGCTGGCCACATGTCCTGGAAGCTGTACGCCGGCTCCCTTGGCCAATAAAGCAAGATGAGCAACCCCAGAGTTGTACACGACTGGACCTAATGGTCAGGGGTCCCTTTACCTTTACCCTTACCAACATAGCTATCCCATTGTCCTCATGATCCCCAATGCCATGGTGTTTACTCTTAGTGCTGCCTACTAAAAGCATCTTTTTTCATATGCTGCAAAAGGAGATAAGTATTATGACCACTGAGCAACCGGCTGGGACAAATGTTTCTTCCAGTGTAAACAAAAAAAATTCCTTCCAGTAGCACCTTAAAGACCAACTAAGTTAGTTCTTGGTATGAGCTTTCGTGTGCATGCACACTTCTTCAGATACCAAAGTGTGCATGCACACGAAAGCTCATACCAAGAACTAACTTAGTTGGTCTTTAAGGTGCTACTGGAAGGAATTTTTTTGTTTTGACTATGGCAGACCAACACGGCTACCTATCTGTAACTGTCTTCCAGTGTAGTAAGACCAACCATTTGGCCAGCAACAGGCCACGCAGAGTCCAATTATGTTGCCCCTTCATCAAGGCCCACAGCTTTGGAATATAATTGACTATAGCATGGGCATCTGAGAAATTTAGGGATTTTTCCATGACCAAGTTAATATTGGCAATGACCCCTGCCCAGAATAGAAGAGAAGAAGAACTATCACTACCCAAAGGAGTCTCAAAGCGGCTAACATTCTCCTTTCCCTTTCCTCCTCACAACAAACACTCTGTGAGGTGAGTGGGGCTGAGAGACTTCAGGGAAGTGTGACTAGCCCAAGGTCACCCAGCAGCTGCATGTGGAGGAGCGGAGACGCGAACCCGGTCCCCCAGATTACGAGTCTACTGCTCTTAACCACTACACCACACTGGCTCTCCACTATAGGGCATGACCAGATCATATGTCCTTTGGCGATCTATAAAAGTTCACATCCTGTACAAAACATTCCCCAGAGTTTTGATATTGATCCTATTACTACACACACTTGCAAGGATCATACTTGCAGTTTTAAGTGCAATTTTAATTAAAACAAGCTCAAAGACTTATATCTCCTACACACAAACTAATTTTCGAGGGGATCTGTACTGCACTTTTTATTTTATTTTTGGCTACATCCAAATGATGTTCAGTTTTACACATGAATCATACAGAAATGTCAGTCTCACTAGCAACCAACTGGAATGGGGCGGGGGAGAGTCAATCTTTGGTGGCTAGGTATTTTCCATCACATTAAATGAGGTTTTTAGAAAATTAAAAGATATCTGAATTTCTAAAGGATCAAACAAAACGTTATGATGAACATTTCTGTACTAAAAAACCTAATGCAAACTGCTTTCAATAGATGCCCTAATTAATGATACCAGTAGAAAGGAAAGGTAATAAAGGAAATAGCATGTATAGAAAATTGATGTAGACACCAGAATTGCTATATTTTATTAAACAGGCTTTTGTCTTTCCCTGATGTAATTTGCTGGATGATGATATTAACAAAAAGCAATGATATATAACAACCATACAGTTCATATTCTGGCTGCTAATGGAAATTCTTCCTCAATCTGAGGTTTATTAAATTTTGCAATGGA
The DNA here is from genome assembly GCF_964234715.1 of Podarcis melisellensis. NCBI lineage: Eukaryota > Metazoa > Chordata > Lepidosauria > Squamata > Lacertidae > Podarcis > Podarcis melisellensis. Next base: position 28,438,519 of record NC_138538.1, read on the forward strand.
GCAACTCCTTCCTAACACCTTTCCCTTTTGCTGCATCTGCCGCCTCTTTCCTCCCGAACTGTGCTCAAGCCATTCCAACTCTGCAGAACATACTTCTCTGCCTAGGATGAGATTACCCTTGCTGCTCTCCATAATCATTGAAGGGAGAGATCAACCAGACCTCCACATCCCCTGCTACCCCCTGCCTCAAACATCCATACAGTGGTACCTCGGGTTACATACGCTTCAGGTTACATACACTTCAGGTTACAGACTCCACTAACCCAGAAATAGTGCTTCAGGTTAAGGCCTTTGCTTCAGGATGAGAACAGAAATCGGGCTCCGGCAGCGCGGCAGCAGCAGGAGGCCCCATTAGCTAAAGTGGTGCTTCAGGTTAAGAACAATTTCAGGTTAAGAACGGACCTCCGGAACAAATTAAATACTTAACCTGAGGTACCACAGTACTTAAAAAAAAAAGAAGTCGAGACATCACCTTGCCAACAAAGGTCCATATAGTTAAAGCCATGGTTTTCCCAGTAGTGATGTATGGAAGTGAGAGCTGGACCATAAAGAAGGCTGATCGCCGAAGAATTGATGCTTTTGAATTATGGCACTGGAGGAGACTCCTGAGAGTCCCATGGACTGCAAGAAGATCAAACACATCCATTCTTAAGGAAATCAGCCCTGAGTGCTCACTGGAAGGACAGATCGTGAAGCTGAGGCTCCAATACTTTGGCCACCTCATGAGAAGAGAAGACTCCCTGGAAAAGACCCTGATGTTGGGAAAGATGGAGGGCACAAGGAGAAGGGGACGACAGAGGACAAGATGGTTGCACAGTGTTCTCGAAGCTACAAGCATGAGTTTGACCAAACTGCGGGAGGCAGTGGAAGACGAGTGCCTGGCATGCTCTGGTCCATGGGGTCATGAAGAGTCGGACACGATTAAATGACTAAACAACAACCACCACCACTGTACTTTGGAGAAATGCATGTAAATAAAAGAAATCAGGGATCCTGGAGCTTGTGGGTGGGGAGGACTCTTGAGAGGGATGAACACCAGGGGTGGGGTCAGTAGGTGACGAACACCCAATTTTACCCTCCACACAGTTACAATTGCATGGAAGGAATCTCCTGAAAATGGCCACAGAACTGGCCAACTATCAGTTTACAAGATACCCTAATACTGAGCTTAACTACTGAGTAACATGATCATACTCAAGCCTGAAAATGGAAAGTTCCTAGTCACATGTAAGTCTCTTAGATGCAGTGTGAAACTCACTAGAGCCAACTCAGAACAGATGCAGCCTTTCTGATCAATTGCCTTGTCTCATCTCTTGTCTGAGAAGAGAACTGGCATATCAACTCGAGTTGTGTGGTTTCCATATGTCTTACACTTTGCCGAACTTTCTAAATAAAATTCCAGTATACAATCATAAAATGAAATGCAGAGGGATTTCACCACAGAAAAACAACAACAAAACCTCAATACGATCCTAGACTCCTTTTTTGCTAAGTTGACAGGTACTAACAATTCAGAATATATACGATGAAGTGGTTTAGATCATGTTATCACAGCAATTGAGGGAGTTTTCTGTGTTTTAACAGCTCTTGTTGTTTCAGTTCTTAAATGAGAACAGCAGCAGAAAAATTCTCAGTTACATTTTTGGACTCAACAGTGTCTTGAAAACTACTACTACTAGTAGTAGTAGTGGTGCCTGCATGCCTGTTTTACCTTCCGAGTCAGAAAGCTAACAGATGCAGCATTCCCAAGAAGAATATGCAATGATGGAGGCATTCCTGTTGAATTTCTGCCTGTCATGAAGCTATTAAAGGCACAAGAGAAAAAGAGGCAAGCACACACACCAGGTAATCAGTACTGACATTTGGCCCACTAGGATCATGACACTTTCCTAAGCCTCTTTGCTTTGCATCTTGGCGCACTGAACCTGCCTAGTCTTAGCAGTTCCAGAGGGTCTTTGCTTCTGCTATTGAGTCGTGTCATCAATCTGCAAACTAATGCCCCTTTTTACTCCAAAATAGTAACAGTGTGGGCAATGGGAGCTCCAGAACCACCTTCTCTCTTTGCTTAAAAACCATCCAGCTGGAGGGAACAGTGATCAGGAATGAAAGATTAATCCATTGCCAGCAGTGCATCAACTGCACTGTTGCTGTCTCTGCTAAGGAATTCACATAAGTACCTTTATAGTATGGGGTATCTTCAGACAGGTAAAGGTAACACTGTCCTATTTGTTAGAGGGTGATTTATTGCACTCAGACAAACCCAAAGATGGTGTGGTATGGTTGCTATAAACTGATCCAGAAAGTCCCTGGTTCAAATTGAACCTTGGCTTTGAACTTGCAAGCGGCCTACAAGAAAACACACCATTATTTCCTAGCCTCACCCCCAATGCCTCTCACAATAATACTCTACATTCAGATCTCACTCCAGATTTTTTGGTGGGTGGGTTCTTGGGCAAGATGCCTTCAGTGCTGTGCTCTGTATCTGACTCACAGCTGCCACTGTTGCCCATTGCTTTCACTCTCCTTTTGGCCGTAGAGAGGCAAGTGGAAGATGCCAGGAGCCTCTGGGGGTTGGCATTGGTTTCCTTGCAGGGTTGTGGGCATTAGTTGATGCCCAATGATCCCTGATGCTGATGTAGCCATACTTTACAGACTGTTGTAAAAATGCTGGGTGGGTAGACTGCAGTACTTATAGATGGAAAAACTACTTCTGAATGTTCCACGTGTAAAACAAAGAAAGAAACTATGTCCCTGCAAATGGGAAACTAGTACAACAGAGATTCAAGTAGGTAGCCGTGTTGGTCTAACACAGTTGAAATAAATTAAAAAATTGTCCAGTAGCACCTTAGAGATCAACTAAGTTTGTTCTGGGTATAGGTTTTTGTGTCCCTGCACAATTCAGATATGATAGTACAACAGAGATAAATGTTCTAACCAGCCCCCTTGCCTGCTATGCTGGATTTCTGCTTGGAGGGGTTATTGTTTAACATTGAGAAATGAGATCCTTTACCTGTATTCTAAGGTGGTGCAGCTGAATCACCTCCTCCTCCTGCCAAAGCAGAGGAGATGAGTATGAGGCAGAATGGCCACTTTGGATGCAGGTTAATGCCAAATAGATATGGATTCAGAAATAATTCCCTCTGAGTTTAATAGGACTTGTTCCTAGGTAAGTGCAAGTATAAGATTGCAGCCTAAGATTCTCTGAACATGTTATCTGGACTGTATGATACTACCTCTACCCACTGAACTGCTGCTCTGGCTCCACTGCATTATTATTATTTTAAGAGCTGTCATTATTGTGACTGCATTGTATCATGATACTGGCCGAGCTGGCTTTCTGTTGTTTCCAAATAGTTCCTTTACATTAGCATGATGTACTGGTGGAAATAACTTGGAATGCCTATGGCAGCAAACGTTAAATAAATGCACAGCATATTGTCTGCAGCGTCGCACACGTCCTTGTTACAGTGGGACAACCCTTCCCTCGAACTCCACGGACCTTGATTATACGATGCACAATAGCTACAAAGCAAGCCCAAGAGGGCAGCCCTTCTTAGCCCTCCCATATACAAATGGCACAGACTGCGCCCGCCAATGATGCAATCTGCCCTTTTCTCTATCTGCACTTTTCCCTTAGATCTCGTGTATATGACAAGTGTGATTTTTTTACAAAGTGATTTTGTTCCTTGATGTTTTTTCCCCCCTTTGCGCAGAAAGAGGAAAAACAAACCCTTCATCTTTCTGTTGTGCTCAAGGGTGTTGATTGGGTCTTATCACTTCACTGTGGGGGTTTCTCCTCTTTGCAGCCCATCCAATCTGTAGGTTGACTCAAATATTTTAGCTACTTGGGGAAAGAAGGAACTAACTTTCTATTATTTTTTTATAAAAACAAAACAGCAGCAGCTACAACAGCAGCAGCAACAGAGGGGAACGGCAGACACTGTTAATTCAGTTCCAGTTTTTATTCAAGAGTTTCAGCATCTCTCTAAGATGGCGCTGTGGTCTAAACCACTAAGCCTAGGGATTGCTGATTGGAAGGTCGGCGGTTCGAATCCCCATGACGGGGTGAGCTGCCGTTGCTCAGTCTCTGCTCCAGCCCACCTTGAAGTTCGAAAGCGTGTCAAAGTGCAAATAGATAAATAGGTACCACTTTGGAGGGAAGGTAAACAGCGTTTCCGTGAACTGCTCTGGTTTCACCAGAAGCAGCTTAGTCATGCTGTCCACATGACCCAGAAGCTGTCTGCAGACAAATGCCGGCTCCCTCAGCCTATAGAGTGAGATGAGCGTGAAACCTCAGAGTCGTCCTTGACTGGACCTAACAGTCAGGGGTCCCTTTACCTTTAAACTAAGGATGGGTAAAAATATCAATTTCAGTTTCTTTGTTTCTCATTTTTCTAATCTCATGTTCAGTTCTCCAAACTTTGACATCAGCTTGCTTTTTTAAAAAAAAATGTCCTCATGAAAATTCACCAGTATTCTAGTGTGAATTTCTCCTACTATGCGTATTTTCACAAAGTAATTTCCCTAATATAATGCATCTTTGCCTGCTATTTTCACCAATATATGCATCTCAATACACACTTTACACTAGTAAACAGATTTTTGTACTTGGCTGGAGAACTGTATTGCAAAATTTAGAGAAGTTTGAATTTCACGGCTGTGTATCAGTTTGCATATTGTTTCGGGAAGTTCACCTTAAAATGTAGACAGAAATAAATTTCTTCCCTGTCCCTGGTCAAAGCAGGAGTTATTGAATAGGTGTCACTTCAAACCAAAGGCTGGTATTCCAGTATTGCTGATTATCATTTTGTTACCTCTTATCTTCAAGACCCTCACCCTGGTCTTTAGAATAGCCAAAGTCAGGAAGAAAGCACTTTAAGTGATCTCATTCCTGGCAGCACTACAGACATTTTACATATTCATTCTGCATGCATTAAGTCCCAGAGAACTTTGGTGCCGAGGGCAGGATTTCAGCTTTCTTAATATTCAAGATTGAACTTTCTGAAGTAGTGAAGATTGTTCAAGAAAAGAAGAGTCATAGCTTAATGGTAGAACACCTACTTTGTATGCAGCAGGTCTCAGGTTCAATCCCCAGTATATCTAGGTAGGGCTGGGAATTTTTCCTTCCTAAAACCCTAGAGAGCTACTGCTATTCAATGTAGACAATACTGAGCTAGATGGACCAATATAGGATGACTCAATATAAGACACCATCCCCTTTATCACCATCCCCTTTATTTACAGACCACTTTCCCAAGATATGTGCAAAATGGCTCACAAGAATACTAACAAATCATCATTATACAGTGCCAATTAAATATAGTCATAAATAGATCGACACAGTCATAAATAATAAACATGATTTTGAATCCTTACAAAACCATCGATGTTAAAAGGCAAGCCCTAAACGTAAGAAAAGCATTATTGGCATCTTCTGTAGCAAGAGCATTGGAAATTGCCGTCAGTCATCACCCTATCCCTCCTAGGCTTGATAGAAACGACCAGGGGCCAGATCTTGCCCGACTCACATGCTCTCTAGGTACTTTCAGCAGCAGCAGTCTTAGCCTTCGGAGCTGCATATTATAGCCAATGGAGTCAATCAGACCCCTAGCCTTCCAGGCTTGGTGGAAATGTCTGAAAGAGAGAGCAAGGCCTTGCAGGATTCACATAACTTTCTCCTCAGTTCATTCCATGCCACGTCCTACTGACTCTTGCTGTGGAGACAACCATGTGGAATACAGTTGTGTGTTTCTGGTTCAGGTTCCACCAACACACAATTGTTCTAACTGGTCTAAGGTCATATCCACACCACACATTGAAAGCACTATTGAGTCGCTTTAATAGTCATGAGTAAACTTGGAGACTGTAGTTTGTTGCAGGTACATCACTCACCACTGCAATTCCCTACAACCTTAAACTCTAGTTCCTGGGTGTCTCCACAGCTGGGCATAATAGTGCTCTAGATGCATGGTGGGCATGGGACCTATATATTAGGCCAGATTTTATTTTGCTTCCCCCTGTTTGTCTTCTTTCCTTTCTCCTCGACATTTTTTTCCCTCAAGGGCAATGTCTTTTCAGTTTAAAGATACCAGCAGGCATGCATTGCTAGGGGTGTTGCGGGGGTGGGGGGGCAGAGTCTCATGACTTTTGTGTCTGGCCATAGATGTCCTGCCACTCTTCCTCTTTCTCCTCCCCCTTCCCCATTTTTCAAAACTTTGCTTAAGCTGCAAAGCACACTGTCCTAGTCCTGTTGCTGAGTGACAACATGCAGGGCTCAGTAGAGCAGAAGGCCAACCAACCGGAAACAACTCTGAGGTGTACTTGCCTGGAGGCTGAGTCAGCATCCAAAGTCAGGTCCAGTCTTAGGGTCAGGCAAACCGCAATTCCAGGGGTCAGGGAATCCAATAATTATGGGGTCAAGATGAGCAGGAAGCTGCAAGGTAGAGCCAGGAACTACTAGCAGTGTTTCCAGCATTTGGCTCTGCTTAAGAAGGCTGAAGCCAGCTGGTTCTCATCAGTGCCTTCTCCTCTGTTTCCTTGAAGGCTAATCAGCTGCAGGTGGAATCACACCAGTCCCCCTTCAGGCTGCTGTTCAGCCGGTGAAGCTGACTCTTAGCCCATGACACACATGCTAGTAAGAACCCAATGGGGAGTTGCTCTTTCATTTTTGTGGCCCCTTTCCAAACCTTCATGCGTGAAGGGCTTTCCACGATTACTCAGTCTCAAAAATGCCAGGAAATTACAGCTGTAGAAATATTATTTACACTACTTCCAGCTTCACCCTTATTTCAAAAGCTTGCCTGCCAGAAATCCTGCCACTGTGCCTGTCAGAGATTTTTCCCTCCTCCCTATGCCTTACAAACTATTTCCCCCCTCTCCTATGACATCTTCTCTCACTCTACATGCACATCTAATTTTTAACCTTTTGGGCTCTCTCAGTTGTCCACTTCAAGGCTGAGGCCCGGACTGTATTTGCAAGTCCCTTTCACCTTCTCCTTGTCCATTTCAGTACCTCACACAGCCACACTTGAGCTGTCATTTACGAACCAACCCTCTTTGCCCAACTATACAATGTCGTTACCATTTATTTTCTTTATTATTTTATTATTTATATCCCACCCTTCTGCCCAAAGGAGCGCAGTTATGAAACCACACAATTACTAAAAATTAGTTTAGGAAAGGAGATGAAATGATTATGAGGGGAGACAGGATCGTCTTATAGACTGACAAATTTCAAATCTGGAAGTCATTCTTCCTACTTTAAACTATGGCTGTTTCTCTTGCTATACATGTCTTCAAAACATGTGAATATACAGAAAGCAAAGGGGAAAGAACTCAGTTTTTTGAAGCAAATCATGAAGGCATCAGATATAGACATTGAAACGTTGTCTTGCTCCAGCCTTGAATCTTTGTGGGTCTAATGAGCTTTTGCCCCTTTAAAAGTCAAAACGGTACTTGAAAACAACTGATGACTACTTAACATGTTTTGACTCCCTTCTACCTTTGAAGGAACTCTGAAGGTGGGTCTCGCTGTCAAACACAATTCCTGTTTAGCAAATGCACAAGCAGCCTGCAGGAAGTTGCGTCCTCATGGAGTGCCCTCACAAACTTCAAGCACATGTGGTTTATTTGTCAGGAACACATGTATATTTCCCCACTTTCTTTATTCCTCAACTCTTTCTTTTGTTTTGTTTTTGGAAGTTGGATGTCAGCCACATGGCAAGGTTATTCTGTTAGACAAGCTGGCAAATGCCAATGACAGGATTATAATTAAGTGCCAGGACATGGAGCCAACACAATTACTGTGCTGTTATTACGCTGTATGATGTGCTAAAGAAGCTCATAAAAATGCCGTAAAGAATATAAATCAAGGGGCATGTATACAATCAGAGAAGGAAAAAAGCCTTTCTCTCATTTAGAGCTGACACCCAAGAAAGAAGAGATAACTTTAATGAAAGATATGCTTTTTTTCATTGACAGACCTTCCAGTCTCTGGGCACACTAGTTACATTTCATCTGTCACATCGCAAAATTCAAAAAATGCGAGCGCAGTTTCATAGCTTGCATTTCCTCAGCTTCTTTTTCACATGCCCGTTTCTCATGTTAGCTTAGCTCCAAAAGAGGAACATAGAAGCAACCTTGTACCAAGACAGACCAATGACCAATCTAACTCTTTATGGTCTACACCAGGGTTTCAAAAACTAGGGTTTCCAGCTGTTTTTGGACTACAACTTCCATCATCCCTAGCTAGCAAGATGGTGATATCAGGGATGATAACCGTAGTCCATAAACATCTGGAGACCCAAGTTTGTGAAACCCTGGTTTATACTAACTGACAGCAGCATTCTGGGATTTCAGATGGGGATCTTTCCCAGTCTTACCTGGAGATACCAAAGACTGACTGAGGGACCTTTTGAATGCAGACCATGAGCTCCACCACTGAGCTACAGCTAGGAATGTAAGAAGGTATCACTTTCCATTCTGCCCTGTATTCATCACATGCAACACTGTTTCCATTCTGCTGCAGATTGTCTTCCACCAAAAATGATGTTATTTGTACTGCTGTCCATTGTGGCAACATTTTGTAACTTACGTAATTAATTACATAAATTACATTGTTGTTGGGTGCCTTTATCTAGGCCCCAGATATCGGAAAGACTGCCTCTTCCCCTGCAGACACTCTTGGGTGTTAATGTCAACAGAGGAGGCCCTCTTGGTAGTTCTACCACCTGTAGAAACTTGAGTGGTGGTGGTGGTCCAGGAAGGGACACTCTCTGTGGCAGCCCCTAAGTAGTAGCACTACCTCTCCACAGAAGTAGCTCTTCCACCTTCACTCTACAGTTTTCATCAAATGCTGAAGGCCCTTTAACCTGGTTGTTGTTGACACCTGAGATGCATATTTTTAACAGCCGCACTTTTCTTGTGATTGTGATACATTTTGCATTGCTTTTAATGTTGTATTTTAAATGGTTGTGACCTGTCCTGGGTGAAGGGCAGGCAAATGATGATGATGTTAGCCATTGTGAGAATAGAATGGTGGATTAAATAGTCCATTGGTCTGATCCATCAAAGTTCATCTTAAGTTCTTATGTACTTAAACCTCTCAAGATGGCATAGGGTTGCCTTCAACTAACTTTTAGGTGCATTCACTTCAGTGGGTCAATTTTGAGTAAAAGTTAGTTGAATACAACCCCAGGTATCTTCTTCTGCTTTGCACAGGTTCTCTGAATAGAAGTGCCGCTTGGCAAAACACTCATAGAGCTGATACTAATATCCAAGGTCATCTGCAGACCCAAGGCACTGTTCTGAAATATGCCTTACATAAAATTTTGTTTAATAATGCATGTTTACCTGTGCTATTTTCATTCTTCCTTATTCTCCAGATAAACGCTGAACCTGAAGCTCTTTCTTGTCAACATTTTCCTCAAGGCAACAAATTCTGGTACTTAATTTGAAAGGAAGGTTAGCTGAGCTCTTACTCTGCTTAGCAGAAGTTTCCGTTAAACCCAGAGTGGGTAATGGGTAACTTTGGACTGAATACTTCCATTTGGTAGACTACATCTTAATACAGACTATTAAGACAATATTGTAATAACGGAATTCAAATTCAGTTGCCAGACTCATGAAAACGTGTTGTAATGCTGAAGGAGAGCTGAAGGCCCCAGGATGTTTCATCTTTGAAATTTGGGCTTGTGCATATGGAAAACAAACAGGCTGTACAAACAGATAATCATCATAAGGGGCTCTATCCAATGCTGTCACTCTGCTGGTGCAAGAGATTTCCATGTGGAACTTCCTTTTCCTTTTCTGTCCCCTCCAGTCTTTTTGTGCCCTCAAAATTCACTTCAGTAGGTCAATTCTGAGCTCTGGAGGACTGGGGTGTGGGTGTTCCAGAACAGATTTGGGGAGCATGGAGGTGAAAGAGAGGAAACAGAAGTCCTGTTGCACCAGCAGAACCCAGTCACACAGCACTGGATACAACAAAGTATCTAAGATTAACAAATATATTCAAATCAAATCAAAAGAAAATCTTCAAACATAAATCATTCACTACACTCATTTTTTCAATTATTTTTTCTCCTTTTCCTGGCTTTGGCTGGGGGGAAGTCATAAATAACGTTCCTGTCAAGATTCAAGAAGTGTCCACTATCTGCACTTTCTGGAAACAATTCCAAGACATTTTAGTTCTACCTGGATAAATGGTTTTTTGCCATGAGTGTCTGTTCTGTATTATTTTTGTTTTGTTTTAAATGTATCTGCTCTTTTTGGGTTTGGTGGTCTCAAAATGGCATACACAAATGGATTTCCCTGCCCCTCACTATTCTAAACAACCCTATAAGAAAGATAAGGCCAGGAGTGTGTGCCGAAAGGGTCCACCATGTGCAGCTCTTATTACCCATGCAGTGCCTTGGTTGCATGCAACTCAGGATCAAGGTACCGGTAATTATATGAAATAATACCAAGTTTTAATGTACGTTATCTTCTGCATAGATGCCACTAACTTTGTGTTGCTTTTATCATGTTTGTAGGTGACACTGATTCTGGTATTAAAGTTATGTTATGTTGTTTAGTTAATTTTGTTGGGAGCCAATTTGAGAACTCCAATTTGAGAACTCCAAAAAGCAGAAGAGAAATGTTATACAAAATTAAGAAATGTAGTTACCTTAGGTTTTATGTGTAAAAAGATAACAATGTCTCTGCTGCCACTAAGAAGGAGGGGAGGTTGAACCTGACTGTCCTATAAAGGGAGGTAAAGGACCCCTTGATGGTTAATTCCATTCGGATTTGGCTATGGAGTGTGGTGCTCATCTCTGCTTTCAAGCCAAGGAAGCAGGCGCTAGTCCACAGACAGCTTTCCGGGTCATGTGGCCAGCATGACTAAACCAATTCTGGCACATGGAGCACCGTGACAAATGCCAGAGCGCATGGAAACACTGTTTACCTTCCAGCCACAGTGGTACCTATTTATCTGCTCATGCTGGTATGCTTTCAAACTGCTAGGTTGGCAGGAGCTGGGATAAAGCAATGGGAGCTCACTGTGTTGTGCTGATTCGAACAGCCAACCTTACGGTTGGCAAGCCCAAGAGGCTTGATGGTTTCGACCACAGTGCCACCTGCATCCTCTAACCCACCTATAAGGCAATGGTAGCAATAGGTTGCTTGGCTTTCTTGACTTTTGTCCATACTATCCTCAACTCACATGATTGCTCCAAGGGACAGTGGAAGTGCAAATCTGATCTCCAAATCCATGGAATTGCCAAGTTCAATTTTGTTCCACCAGCTATACTCAAATGCCTTCATGCTATTCACTTGCTTATGCTAGTGAATATATTATTTTAAAATTTCTATATATTGCTTATACTAGTGTATATATTCTATTTTTACAAAAATTAGAAAATTTCAGCAGGTGCAATTTTCTTGGAAATATTGCACCTATTGAATTTCTTTCATGCCTCTTTTAAAGGCAGAGAATCACTGTCAGGAAACAAGGGCAGATATCAAAACTGGGTACTCTTTATGGATAAGTCGCTGGGTAACTTTGTGGATACTTGGGGCCCTTCAAAACATTTATAAATAGGCAGTGGTACGAGATGCCCAGAAGTCTTTTTAGAAAGATGTGTTGCCATGGAACTTGTAGCCTTCATTGTCATCTGACACATTTAACTATTAATATGACTGGTGCTGTGTACAAAGGGTATGCAATGTGTTTTGTTGTATTCTGGTTTTTTTATTGAAAATACAGAAATAATACAATTTAAAAACCCACACATTTCTAAATTTATTTTCTCTCAAAATATGATTTGAAGAGCACAGTTCAGCATGTTTTTGGAGGCGAGAACTCTGTTGGAATGTCCAAGAAGTGTGAAAGCCAATATATAATTAAGTTCCAATTTGCACAGTAGTCCAGAGGATGAAAACCAAGCTGGTTCACACTGGAATCTGCAAAGATCAAATTCCTGAAGCAATGAAGCATCCCTACTGTGGATGCATTTTCCCTTTGTAATAATGGGATATTCAGGGGCTGGTGTTAAATCTGCCCTGCAATGACATGGCCTTTTCTTTAAACACATTCTAATCACATGTAGACCAGGCAAAGGCAAAACCCTGCAGAGCTACCTAGCTTTGATTCTTTTAAATCTGCCCTTGCACTTTCATAAGAAAAGACAACAACGTGGCTTGACATTTCAATCAACTCACCCCTTACTCTCTTCCCCATTTTACAACTTAATGAGGAGCCTGACCTGCAGCTACAAAGGATCTTGCTCATCGCACCTGGAGGCACCACGATTCATTCAGACCAAGCTTTTGTTCACGCCACCAGGCTGTGGAACAAACACAGAGCATGTCCTTGGAGTCAAGAGACAATTTGGAGGAATTCAGATTCTCAGTCAGAACTTCTCTCAACAGCATCTCACAAATCACGACAAAGTTCTTGGAGCCTCCCCAAAGCATACAAAAGCAATGAGAAGATTAAGCTGGTGATAGATGTGGAAGAGCAGTGGAGGTTTGCAGGCTGATGATGACAATTTTTTTTTATTATTCTCTGGGATGAAATATGAGATATCAATTCAATCAATCAATAACCAATCAATAATCATTATTCCATATTTTCCCCAAGGAGCTCAAGGTGCCGCACATGGTTTTTCCTCTCATGCACCTTATTATCCTCAAAGCAACCTGTGAGGTAGGTTAGGATGGGAGACAGCAACTGGTCCAAAGTCACTCAGTGAGCTTCAGGCCTGCGTGGGGCCACAAATATACTGGTGTTCCACTGGACACCACCATCAAACCCTAGAAATGGCCAGCCATCCCATGAAGCAGTGCTGTTCATGTAGCTTCTGTTCAGGTCCACTCTGTTCAAATAAGGCCCAAAGAGGTCAATATCTGAACTCTCTGAGCTGCTGACTTATTAGAATTGGGTGCTCTCATTTGCTAGTGAATGCTAGGCAAGAAGAAGAAACATTCCTGAAGTGAAGGACATGAGACAGGAGTTGATCATGCAGGTGAGCTGTGCATAAGCAAGCTGCCAGCTAGCTCTGTTGAGGCTCTTTTTATTAGCACAATATGCAAAACCAGTCAGATACATTTTGGACTGTGCCCTTTACACATCTTCCAATCACGAGATCGTGGGGTGGTACAAAGTTATTTTGGCACCTGTTTCCACCACGTCACTTTCCCCCTGAACAATGTTTAATTGAAAGAGACAAAGGTCACAGACAGGTCACGGCAGACTACTAAGAGAGCAAAGGTTAAATAGAGGGCATGATGTTCAGACAGCTGTGGCTCGCCTGCTGGTAGAAGTGTGCTCCACACCCGGCGGTCATTCCTTCACATTCCAACTTTTTAAATGAAAAATGAGCTAACACCCCCTGCTAATAAAGGGTGAGTGAATTATGTAGATGGTTCTGCACAACCATTTTGATGTGAATTAACAGAAATAACGACATCACATTTATTCTATCTGCATTTCCTCCCCCAACCTAAGCTGTCTCCTTTGTACTGATTTTCAGATTGCAAGTCCTTTGGGGGCAGATACCTTTGGGGTGGTGTATTATTTTGCACTTTGTAAAGCAGCATGCATGCATATTGGCAGGATGGTGCTATGTAAACAACAGCCTCCTTGTCCTTTGCTGGAAATGTAGGGCATTCTCAGTGCCAAGCTGTTTGTACGCATGCTGCCACTTGAAATCTACATGAGAAAAGCCAGTCCAAGCTATATTCACTGGAGGCGAGTTGGGGTGGGAGTGGGTGGAATGGGGTCATAATAAGCAGCTTGGCACAGGTTGGCATAGCTGGTAGAATGGGCCCTGTGTCACCGAGGCCACAGATGCTTCCAGTAACAATGTTGGACCCAAGACTGCCCCAGGCAAGGGGAGAGGAACCCCGTCCAGCGCTTGTTGCATTCCTTGAATCTGGAAAGAGGAAGCTCTCACAAACAGTGTCTCTGTCTTATCCAGATTGAGAGACAACAGTTTCTTTCTTCCTGATTTAAGTCTGTTGTAAGAATTGTCAGCATAACATTCAGATCATGCTTGGGCTGATAGTACAGCCTCATGGTTATTTGCGGCTCTGCTTTGTTTTTGAAAACAAAGTAGAAAAGAAAGTACAGGCATGAAAGTGGGAGAAGATCAATGAGTTTGATTCAAGCATGTTATTCAGCCTAGAAAGTTTTCATCTACCGGGAGAAGGAAAAAATAATAATCCCCAGAAGAGTGGCACTAGGTTGGTGTACACAGCAATCACATCAAGTGACCTTGTTCCCAGCCTGTCAGTCTCACCCTGGAAAAACATTAACCATGAAAGACAAGAGACCTTGTAAAGAATTATACAATCTGAGGGGCAGCGTCTACCTTGGAAATGTTCAAGGAGATTTCCCCCTCTTCACATCTCCTGACACCAGCTGAGTCACAAAACATCTTTGCATTCTCTTAATTTCTGGTGTCTAATATCGTCTGAAATAATGGCGAGAAAAGCATTGCCATTGGGAATCAGTCTGCCTTTGTCTGCCAAAAACACTCAAGGTCCTGAACGTCCAGGAATATATTCCTGGTCTAATATACAGTTGGAACATAGTTATTACATATTTTTTGCCCGTCTTTGGACTCCTTGACTCAAAACATGTACCAACATGCATGTTTTGCATTAGAAGACAAGCAAAATGCACATGTTAAGGTAAAATACATGCACAAATGCATGCTTTGTGAATAAAATGTACACATACATTTTAAAAAAAGAAGTTGTAGAAACAGGATGGAATGGATGAATTAACGCATGCAAAACTGACCAGAAGTAAACTGATCCACACCCATCCCTAGGGCTTTTTCACACATTACAATGTGGCAAATATGGGCTTGCTCTTGGTTAGCCATTTGTTCCCAAGCTCAGCTCATAGTGCTGGTGTTACTCTTTAATGGACATTATTGGAAGATGACCGCATTATGAAAGGATGTTATAAATGGGCTGTACCATATGGAGTTTTTACTTTTGACTTAACATTTGTTTCTACCATTCCAAAATCAGCCACCAGTTAATGTAGCACTTTCCTGCTATTTCCTCAGCCATATCTCACTTGTCTCTGCCAATACGCATATCATCCTGCTTAGAAAGATCACTGAACAACAAAATGTAATAAAGCCTTAAAATACGGATACAGTTTGATTTACAGTTGACAATGATGCTGATGTCCCCAAATTCTGCTCTTTCGAACAAATGGCAAGTTAATCTAACATTGGTTAAAGGCTAGGCAGTCATTGGCACCACAGTTAGCTATGACTAACGTGCATTCAGCAGGTCTGTCATTTGGGACAGGGAATGCTTTAACAAAGGTATCTTCCATGGGATCTTCCATCTACAAAAGCACATCCTTTGGAAGAGTGAGTCCATGGGTATCCTGAAAGATATAAATCAGCAAGATGTTTCAAATGAATATAGGCAACTAAGTCACGTATCTGGGTACGCTTGTTGAAATAAAAAAAAATGTTTTCAGCAAGTGTCTCAAGCAATATAGTGAAAGCACCTGCCTAATGCCAATAGGCAAAGAATTCTAGTACACAGGTTGCTGGCATCTGTCCAGAGAGCCAACGGAGTTTGCCTCCAAGGGTGAAGTCAAACCACTGGAGAATCACAGCGCCTGCTGTGGCTACAGAGACATTTTAATTGCTGCCTCCCACATTGTTTTTGCTGTGATAGCAGCACCAAAGTGATCTGGGGTGCAAGGCTGGGCAGTGTGTATGGATGGAGGTCCTGGACTGCCCAGACAACAAGACGCCCACCTCTTGGCCTTGTTGATGTGGCCTGAAGGAAAGCAGGGCAATGCATTGGGTACCAGCTTGACTGCAGAGGTTGCCAGAAGGAGACATACAAGGCACCATCCAACTGAGTTTTCATGAGAGTTTAAAAGAACTCCACCCAGATTAACCTGAAAATGGCATGGAATGGATTTATGGGTGAACACAAGCAAAAATGGCACAGGGTCGGTATAGACTTTGCTCATCCATTTCCTACTAAAAATATCAAGAACTTCTGCTGGGCATATTGGGAAATCTGGGATTGTGTTCTTTGAATGCATCAAATTGTATAACTCTTACCTTATTCATCCTCACAACAATGTTATTAGGGGGATCATTGTGACTCCTCAATCTAATTTTACTTACTATGCTCCCTCATCACTCTCCTCTCTCTCCAAAATGTGTAGACATTTCTGTGGATGAAATCAGATTGTTTTATATTGGCACATATATCTTGGCGTATTTTATGAATTGGCTTATATTTTATACCAATATTAGCACTGAACCAAAACCACTCAGTTTCAGTGAACATCTTCAACAGTGACAAAAATAACCCTTACTTTTGGGGCAATTTTGCATGCCATGTAACAGTGTTTGCAATTCAGCTCATTTGTTCTAAATGACATCATCATAGCCAGATCTGATTGGCTACATAGTGCTCAGATATTCATCCATTCATTGTGTGATGCCTTATTGGATAGGATCAACTACTGTGACTCATCTAGGCAGGAGGGTACACAATGTTTGGTGGGGGAAATGGTGACAGTCAGAGCAGCTGGGGAAAATCAATGGGTTGTTCGCAGTGTAGCGGTGAGTCAAAATCTCAAGGTTAGAATCCCACTCAGACCTGCCTGGAGGGAGGCAATCTTCAGCAATTCCTCCTGCCTGCTACAGCTGCCCTGAATCTGTGCTGTAAGATCTCTCATTGTATTTCACCCAGTACTGCTAGTAGTCCTATTACTACTTGTCATGCTAGTAGTAGAAGTTGGCCATTTAATGTTGCTGGTCCCATGCTGTGAAATACTCTTCCAGCAGAGATTTAGCAGCTGCTCTTTCTTTTGACTTCCAGGTACCTATTGATAATTTTTTAATATTGACAGGCCTATGCAGCTTCCAATTTTCTTGAGTTTTAATTATTGTTCCATAATGCTTTTAATGTTTCATTTATGTTGCTGTACACCGCCTTGATGTTTTGCAGCATTTAAATAAATTAATGAAATGGCAATAGTAGCACTTGGTCTCTTGTGCTCAGATTCTTCTTGTGGGTTCCCCACAGGCATCTGATTGGCCACTATGAAAGCAGGATGCTGGACTAGAAGGGACATGGGCATGATCCAGCAGACTTATGTTCTTATGTTCCCAGAACCAAGAGACAATGAAAATGACCAGATTTTCTATTGGTTGTCTCCAGAAACGTTTTCATACTCAGGCTCCTTGCAGAATTCCAAGCCTCCATTCTCAAGTTATTTTGGAGTACTGCTGCTTGGGTTTTCACAATCAGGTGGAGGCATTATGTGGGTTTGTATCAAGGCTGCTGGAAAATCTGCCATGTTCCTGGAGCACAAAATAAGCTCAGATGCATTCAGCATTCAACAGCATTCTTGATGCCATTTTATGAGAAACCAGCCAACTAGCAGCTCCCTCTTGTTTGGCCCACTTGGACAGATTGAATGTAATGGTTCTCTCTCTGCTGAATGATTCTGTTGCCTTTCCAGCATCCCAATTGCTCTCTTGAAAACAAAGTCGTCTTCTCTGTAAGCAATTGAGGCCCAAAACAGCCTCAAGACTTTCAAGAAGATGTTGGCTCTTAGCCAGGGCATACAACACCCAATTAAAAAGAAAATGCCTTTTAAGAGAGAATGCAAAGAACAAGAAACATATGATTTATGTGGGGAATATCTTTTGGGCATTGCCCATTTTGCAAAATTTAAGAAGACAAGACATACAGACAACTCTGCATGACATAGTTGTACTATAAGGCCATAAGAAGGGTTGCCAAGACTCACACTTAAAGGATGTACTGGGTCAACAGATTCAATACAAAATAGTTTGCTACCTGTGGCGGACAATCAGGTGGTCTCCCCACCACCACAAGCTGACGTACATATGAGATTGGCCAAGTTATTTCAGCACCTGAGGCAGAAAATCTCAAACACTTCTCTCTGGCAGTAAAAATACCATAATAATGAATTAAATAAATAACCATTTGGCACCCTTCCATGACAACCCAAAATCAGCCTTCTGAGGAAGACCCACTACCCTGCCTAATGGTAGGGCTGCAGCTGCTCCTCCATGGCAGGGAGGGAGTCTCCTGCCACTGTACCACTGGGACCTGGCATACACAGAATAAGATGGCATGAGATGGCAGTAGGGGATTGGAATATTACAGGCCGAATTTGGAGGTTGCTCACATAAATTTTATTGAGGTTTTTTGTGTTTTTGGGGGGAGGGGGTAGTTCAGCCCTAATTAAACAGAAAGCAATGTAAGGGAAGAGAAGGTGAAAGTGATTAGGGTTAGTTTATTTTAGCTAGTAGGTGGGAGAAGGAATCCAGAGTTTGGGTCTCCCTATAGAACCAGCAAGAGCCACGGCTGTGCTGTCAGAGGGAGGGGACCATTTTGACATTTCTTGCTTTCCTTTTCAGCTTGTTTGTGGGATCCCATTTCATAAAGCCGGCCCTGGCTCATTTACGATTCCTGGCCTCCAGGCTCTGCCATGCAGTTTACTTCAAGCTCTGTGTGGAGTGTGTCTTTGCATGTCTGAGTAGGATTCCACTTTCACTTGAATGAATCTAACCTAATTATGCCGTCCCCAGATGGTATGTTTAAAACGTTCCTGGTAATCCTGGCTGTTTTAGTGAGAACAGCAGCTTTGCTCACAGCGGTACAGCAAAGGCAGAAGATGTGAGCATTAGAGATTCTGGCAGGGGGTGGTGCTGGTGGCGAGCAGGAATAATAAGCGCTCCTTTCTTTATTATGCAGACTTCTCCCAAAAAGAGGGCAATCTCTGCAGAAGCCATCTCTGGATGCATCCTATTATATTAAAAGCATTTGGCAGGAAAAGTGGAATGGGCAGCCCACGTACAACAGTACGAGTGTGGATCTATCTATATCGTCATGTTACATGAACACCCACAACACACACCTTGAACCTACATGCCTTTTCCAAACCACATGTTACAGGGAGAGGGGGAGGGGGGCAGCAGGGGGATTGCAACCCTTTGATTGTCTTCATTACTAATTATTGTTTAAGCTAAAGGGGGAGAGTCAAAGAATCGTGTTATCTTTGGGAAATGCGTCTCACAGAGGTACATCTCGCAGTAGCTGTTTGCTAGGCAAAATTAGAGCAAGTCTGTATTTTGCCCCTCGTGTCTCTGAAAATAGTAGGAGGACACCTCTTGGGGCATGGGAAACTGCAGCTACCTGTGGTAGAGCATCTGCCTTGCATGCAGATGTTGCCAATTCGATTCCTGTGGTTTCCTGGTATGGCTAGGAAGATCTCATGATTGAAACCCTGGAGAACGACTGCCAGTCAGAGCACTGCTGCTTCCAATGCTTTACTCGTGTCCAGTCAGTCACTGGTGATCTTTGAGTGGCCTTCCATGTCCTTTTCATTTATGGTACTGCAAGGTGAGAAACCACAGCTGGAGCAGCAGAGCACATGCTTTTCAGGCAGAAGGTCCTGCCAAAAGGATTTCAGGTAAAAGGTGATGTGAAGAACCTTTTCCTGAGACTCTGGTGAGACTCTGCCAGTCAGTGCTGACAATTTTGGGCTGGATGGAATAATGTTCAGACCTGGTATAAAGCAACTTCCTATGGAAAAAGATATCTGTACCACATTTTCCCACATAATTTGCCAGCAGTTTTATCTTGTGATGTCCCTCATCTTGGCCAATATTCTCCCGCTACTACACCATTTTCCTTTAAACAAAATTCATAAGCTGATTTTGCACAAATTCCACCATTTCGCTGATATATTTGGTATATTATATACAAGGTGGTTGTTTTTCATCTTGCCCAACCCTGGTTCTATCACGATAAATCTAACCTTTTAAAGCCCACATCAAAGTTATAGTTGGATGTACATAAGCAAAGGATATAGTTGTTATTTGCAAAGTAATAATACATAAAGGATAATAAAATGGGTGGAATATCTAGCTATCAAATCCATGCAAAAATTAACATGGTTGAGACAGAAATGGAAAGAAAAATGACAACAAACCTGCAGCCATTGCAGGGGGGAAAGCCCGGCTATATTTGAAAACAACACTAAATAAACACCTCTTTCTCATCCAGCTGAAAAAGCTTGTTGAAACAGAAACGCCTTCAATTGTTTCTTGAAAGTGCATATTGTGGGTTCCTGTTGTATCTCAGCAGGGATAAATGTAAAGGTAAAGGGACCCCTGACGATTAGGTCCAGTCACGGATGACTCTGGGGTTGCTGCGCTCATCTTGCTTTATTGGCCGAGGGAGCCGGTGTACAGCTTTCGGGTCATGTGGCCAGCATAAATAAGCCGCTTCTGGCGAAATGCTGTTTACCTTCCCTCCGGAGCGGTACCTATTTATCTACTTGCACTTTTTGGTGTGCTTTCAAACTGCTAGGTGGGCAGGAGCAGGGACCAAGCAATGGGAGCTCACTCCGTCGCTGGGATTCAAACCGCAACCTTCTGATCGGCAAGCCCTAGGCTCTGTGGTTTCAACCACAGTGCCACCCACGTCCCTTTTTCTCCACAGGGATAGTTTCCCTCAAAACAGGGGCAGCCACACTGAAAGCCCTGTTCTGAGTTACTATGAAGCAGGCTCCTCATATTTCAGGAACTGCAAGAAGAGACTCTCCAGCTATGAGTGGGTATAGAACAGATATGGTGGTCTCTCAAGTCAGCTGCACACAAGCTGTCTCATATGTTAGTGACAAAACCTTAAACTTGGCCTGAAAGTAGATAGGCAGCCAGTACTAAGTCAAGGCCACATGATTCTTGGGATCCATTCCTTCCCTTGGAATGAAGAAGCTCATTATTACAGAGCTACAGGCTCACGCAAATCCAAAGTGCTGTCTCTCTGCTGGAGTGTCCTCCACGTGTGTGACTCTGATCTCTTTTGATTCATCAGCTGTGTCCTTTGGAGGTGAAACATAAACCAGAATTTGCAATGGTTTACTGTCTTACTGTATCTGAATATAGTATGGACCCCCACACACCCTGGCTGAGCTACCCTTAGTTCCATTAACTTGAAGTTAAACAAAGGTTATGCTGTTGGATGAGAATAATAAAATGCATCACCTTGACTAGCGAAACCATATCTTTCATACCATTTTAAAAGGTCCATAAAAACTGTGATAAATGGTGTCTAAGTTTAGCCCTGCTACAATGTTCAGCTAAGAATAGCATCGCAGCCCCATGGGACTCCCTTGCTCTCTTTTTCTTTTATATTGCTCTGCCATCCTTGCAAGATGCCAAAGAGAACAGCGACGCTGGGAGCCCAGTTGTAGCAGGCTGGCTTTTTTTAAACCACCGACAGCTGGGACACTGGTGCTTCTGAAGGGCCTCAGTTTGTAACACGACACAACTCTGGCAAGCTCCGATCCCGAGTTTTCAAAGTGAGATCCTGCTGGCGCTGATGTCAGCAAGCGCTGGAGCCAAAGTTGAGGAAGTGTGAGAAACACAACACACACAAAACAGAAATAAGAGCTTGTTTAAATATGGGGTGTGAAAGTCACAAGCCAGCCAGTAAGCAATCCTTTTTTTAGAGCAAGTACTCCTGAATCCGTACATGTTTCCCATCAGTTTAATTTGTACATGCTTCTGTTAAACTGTAGCCCTCTTCAGACAGGCTGTAAATGTGTGGAGTAACCATGCAAGGCAGGGCAGTGAGGACAAGGGGTTCAGGTGTGTTAGATCCATAGCCATCACCTATCATACAGTGGGTGACTGTAGGATGTAGGGAAACTCCTGTTCATACCAGTGTTCCTGTTCTAGGCCCAAACACCTGCCATTTTGTATAAGCAACTTATAAAAGGGAGAGAATAGACACACTAAGGAGATTAGCCAGCAAAATTCAGTGCTGCATTTTTAAAAAAATAAAAACTAGATTATTCCTTTCCTCCAATAACTTGGGTTTTGCTTTGCCTACTCTCATTCTATTTTAGCAGACCTTCCAAGTGTGAGAAGTTGACTACGTGGACTTACAATGAGACAAGGAGACACCGAGATAAGGTCTATTACTTCCCTTTTATTATAACGCGTTTGCAAAGGCGGGCTCCCCGTCCCAGGGTGGTACGAAGAGCCCCGAACAATGGACGGGCAAGTGTATTTATCCCTATTGCTGCCGCCCTTCATTCGAAGCTTGGCTTACAATCTATCTAATCATCAAAGACATGGTACTAATACATCATCCATTCTACACTCTCTAAACCTAACCTTATTTAGAGACTCTTTCTACTTCCTTATCTTGTTGACCTGGCTCCCCTGCAGCCGAACCCAACGCTGGAATTTACAACAGCCCAACGCTGGAATTTACAACTGAGTTCGAGGCACACTTTGTTTTACTCCTTCTCACAATCCCCCCTCTTTTTGTATCTTGTCTCGAACTCACATAATAATTCTTGGGCTGCTATTTCTGCTTCCTCATCTGATGTGGGTACTGAGGCATATTGCATCTTCATAAAATATGTGGATACCTTCCGTTCTGCTAGGAGGGACAAAGAATTATTGATAGTTCTAACGAAGATTGGCAAAATGCATGGAATTAAAACGCATCCTGCCGCAATTAACCCAATTAGGGCCACTATGGCCTGCAGACCAGGTAATTTAGGGAACCATGAACCAAACATATCCTTAAAATTTAATCCATCCCAAGTCTGGACCGGTACATGTGCTAACTTTACCATACGGTCTGCTATGTCTTTCACCACCTTCCCACTATCATCTATTAGTAAGATTAAATTTTCCACAAACCCCGCCTTCTTTTGCTAATAAATAATCCAAAGAAAGCCTGTTTTGCATAATATATGTTCGGCTTTTAGCACTTTCCTTAGCTAATTTGGTTAACGCTGCGGCTGTTTCATTAGTAATTATTTCTACAACTGCCTGTAAACGGATAATGCGATTCAGCAAATAGATGGGATCTCTGCCAAAGGATCCGGCTGTGCCATCATTTGCCCAAGTGGCTGGACCATAATATTGGATAATTCTCTCTGGGGGCCATTCTGTATCTGTCCATTTTCCTATATGGATTCCCCGTTTTCGTCGTGGTCCTATTTCATCATATACTGGGACTCCTAGTTTTGCTTTAGTATGCAAAGGGAGTAGGAAGAAACTAGGTCTTAAGGTTGCCAATACACATGAGCCGACCCAATTTAAAGGTAACCTATTGTAAGCATAGCTCCCACAAGCCCAGTAAAACCCATCGGGGGTTTTCCATTCTAGCATTCTGTTCTCCGGGTCTAGGAGAAAGCTCATATTGGTAATATTTCCGAGGGGAGAGGGCCAAGTTTTATTATTATTCCCTTGACTCCACCACTGTTTGTCCTCCCATTGTCCTATACAAGGGAGTGTCCCCACATGCGTTCCATTTATTCGGCTGGTGTTCCTGGTGAAGCATTCTGTCCCAACTAGGTGATTAGAGATTTGCCATACCTCGTTACCCAAATGCTTATAAGTGTAATTGTTTTGTGTTTTATATACCTCCGAATAGTTTACTTCATGAGCCACCCATGGCCACTGATCCCCCATATTTGTTCCTCCACATACAAAACAATTTTTCACCGTTAATTCCTTGGCTATAGTCTCAGCTAAACTTAGGAACATATTATGGGCTTTAGGGGGTAGGGGAAGGGTATTTAAATGCTGTACTTCTTCCTCAAAATCTTTGAATACTGATATGGGTTGTCTCGTTACCTTAGTTGTGTGTATTTGTATGATGAGATATCCATAAGGATCTTTTCCAGTCCCATCAATGCCTATACCTATGTGCACAAGTTTAGGCGAAGTAGAAGGTCTCTCGCTCGCCCATAGACATACTGGGTTGCATTTTCCTGTGGAGCAGTCGGTGGAGGCAGCTCCCCTAGTGAGATTTATTCCCTCAGGGCCTCTATAGGTGGGCTGCTTATTAACTCCCTCTGTGTACCAATAATTATATACCCCGGCCCCAGCCCCCACGTTGCTTCCTTTTATTCTCTGGAAAAGGTACTTTCTTTCCTGTAAATATGATTGTTCCCATCCACGATTTCCACACCAGACCCCTGCCCCTCCATTTGGGCCCTGTCCTTTATCTATTGCGATACAAGCATCAAAACAGACCATAATCCTGCCCTCTCCCCTTGTTGTATTATGTGCTACATAACCCTGTCGGTTTTGGGCCAAGGAAAACATACTTCTCCCCTCACCAGCTTGATTAGCGGTTCCGCCCTTATATCCGTAAACATATATACTGGAAGTTATGGGTCCCACCGCCAGGGGTTCATAGCATTCCGTCTTGTTTCCTTTTACCCTACATCTATAATATTGAGTTTGGTTGTGAACACAAGGATCTAACTGTTGAACACATTCTGGGGCTATATTATAATACATTAGGGTCTGTGTGATTTTATTGCCTGTTCGGGTTGTCTGGATGCATTCGGTGCACTGGGGTTCCGATTGGGTTGCCCATGAAGTGGCCCATCCTATTAATACTATTCCTAATACTTGCCAGTTACCTTTCATGTGTGGGGTTCAAATAGATTAAAGCTTGCCTCACCGTTGGGGTTTCTGCTAATTGGCACGTTACCTCCCCTCCTAATTTCACTTCACAATATTGGAGTATAACGTCCTCTATAAAGATGATGCTGCACCTTTCAGTACAATGCACACACTGCACACACCCTTCGCAATGTTGACAGCAACAGCACTCGAAAAAGCACACACAGGTACAAAACAAACACATCACAGTCTAGGTGCGCCCTTCTGGATCCCGGTTCCTGATTTGGTAAGCGTAACTTTCAGCGGATTATTTGGACTAGTCACTGCTGTCCAATTTTCAGGTGGAGCTCTTTTCACCCGGTGGTAATGGGTCCATCCATGCTCTCTGGTCCGTACTGCTGATTCGGTTGTGAGCAGGACCTGGTATGGGCCTTCCCAACTCGGGCTGAGTTTCTCCGTCCGCCAAGCCTTTATCAGGACCAGGTCTCCGGGCTGAAAGGTGTGCTGTTGCTCCAGGAGCGGGGGCCGCTGTGCTAGTATGCCTTGTCTGTGGAAAGATAACAGAGACTGGGACAGTGACTGCAAATATTTCCTGATAAACTGATCCCTGAACTCGATTTGAGGGTTTCCTAATACTACCAAATATGGGTGACCCATCATCATCTCAAAAGGGGACAGACCAGTGTCTTTTCGGGGAGCTACCCTCATCCTTAATAGTGCCAAAGGGAGATTTTTCGTCCAAGGCAGCCCATTTTCAAGATATAACTTAGTCAAATGTTTTTTTATTTCCCCATTCGCCCGTTCCACCTTTCCACTACTCTCAGGGTGCCAGGGCGTGTGGAAACTCCACATAATCCCCACAGCTCTCATTACCTCCTGCATTGCTTTTTGGGTGAAATGAGTTCCCCTATCAGAGTCTATGACTTCTATTATTCCATACCGAGGAAGAATGTGTTCCAGAATGGCTTTGCTAACCACCTGAGCTGTGGCCCTACGGCTAGGGAAGGCCTCAATCCAACCTGTCAAATGATCTTTAAATATCAACAAATACTTCTGCCCCCCCCTTTCTGGCAGTTCGGTAAAATCTACTTGTACTCTCTGGAAGGGCCATACCGCTAGAGGCCGCCCACCCCTTTCAGTTTTCCTTGCCCGGGCTTTGTTAACCTTTTGACATATCAGACACTTCCATGCGATGGCGTGCGCCATCGGCCACATGTCTCTACTCCAATACACTGACTTCACCAAATTCACCATTCCCTCCGTGCCTAAATGACTTCCTTCATGTATTTTCTCCAATATATTTAACATAGTTGATTTTGGAAGGACCATTTGCTTTTCCGGAGTCTCCCAACTTTCTCCTTTTCTTTCCCATCCCTCCTTTTCCATGTATTCTTTCTCCTTTTGAGTGAACACTAAATCTTTTACATCCTGCGGGTCAATCACAGGTACTTGCAGGACACATTGTTTAAATATTTCCTTCCTTGGTTCCCCCTCCGCCGCTTCTCGCGCTCGGAGATCAGCCCATGCATTTCCCTGTTCCTCCGAACTGTGTCCTTTGGTGTGGGCGAGGATGTGCACAATGCCTATCTTCCGAGGTCCCATCAGGGATTCTAGTAGCCGCTCGAGTAAAGCAACGTGTTCAATTTGTTTCCCATCCGCCTTTATGAAGCCCCTTTCTCTCCAGGTCCGACCGAAAGTATGCACCACTCCCCATGCATATCTTGAGTCAGTCCAGATTGTCACATCTAACCCGGTTGCCAATTCCAGGGCTCGGGTTAGCGCCATTACTTCACATTTCTGGTCTGACCACGTGCTAGGGAGGGCCCCACTCTCTATCGTCTCCCCGTCTTCCTTGACCACTGCGTATCCCGACCTTCTTTTTCCTTCCCTCACATGACTAGATCCATCTACGAACCATCTTTCCCCTTCCGTTAGAGGTACCTCGCTTAGATCTTCCCTAACTTTGGCCATTAATTCTATATCCTTAAGGCAATCATGCTCCTCGAGTTCCCATTCTTGCCGCTCCCCTCTTAGGAATTCCGCTGGATTCAAATTTCTATCTGTCCCTATGGTTATATCATTTCCAGTTCTGAGTATCCCTTCATATTGCACTAGGCGCCTGTCCGTCATCCAGGTGGGTGCAGCACCTGTCAGTACTGCGCCTATCTGATGAGGGCTGTGCACTATCAGTGCTCCCCCAAAGGTCAATTTCCTGCTTTCCAATACTAATTCGGCCGCTGCAGCCACCGCTTGAATGCACGCCGGCCATCCTCTAACCACTGGTTCTAAGGTTCCGCTTAGATAAGCTACTGGCTGATATCGCCCCCCTCTTTTCTGAGCCAGGACTCCTACTGCCGTCTGAGCAGCCACTGTCACATACAACGGCTGCTGTAGATTTGGCAGGGCCAGAGCCGGACTAGTTATTAAAGTTTTCTTAATTTCTTCCCACCTGGCCTTATCTTCCTCGTCCCATTGCACCTCCTCTTGTTTTCCTGTCAGTTTCCTATTCAAAAACTGAGTCAACTTTGAATACTGATCTATCCACAATCTGCAATATCCCAATAATCCTAACATTCTTCTTACATCAGTTTTATCTTTAGGTGGTCGTAGTTCCATGATCCCTTTTACTCTATCTGGGTCTAATTGCCTGGTTCCCCCATCTAAAATATGTCCCAGATACTTAACCCTCCGCTCAGTGAATTGCAATTTTTCTCTGGATACCTTAACTCCTAAATCACCTAGCCAATTCAATAGCCGAATAGAATCACATTTAACTTCCTTCTCTTTTTCCCCAATCAATAGTAGGTCGTCTACATACCGCAGAACCTTGTTGGATCCAGTGGGTTTAAACTCCCTCAATCTTTCCCCCAGTGCCTGTCCAAACAACAGAGGACTCTCTGTATATCCTTGGGGCAAGACCGTCCACCGGTACTGCCTTTTCTGACCGGTCTCCACATCCTCCCACTCGAAGGCAAACAAATCTCGACTGTCTTTGTCCAGAGGGCATGCCCAAAAGGCGTCCTTTAAATCAACTACTGTATACCATCGAGTGGAAGGAGGGATCCGGCTCAATAACGTATAAGGATCTGGCACGGTGGGAAATCGGGGTACCACTATGCTGTTTATATTTCTCAAATCCTGTACCATCCTATATTTGCCATCTTTCTTCTGTACGGCCAATATGGGTGAATTAAAAGGTGACATCGTAGTTTCTATAAGCCCCTGATTTAAAAGGGCGTCGACCACCGGCTGCAAACCTATTCTCCCTGCTCGTTTCATCGGGTATTGTGAGGTCCATAGATGAGTAATGCCAGGCTTCACTGTGATTTTTATTGGGTCCATTTCCATCTTCCCCATAGTTTTCCCATCTACCCACACTTTAGGATTGATTTGTTTCTCTTCTTCCAGCTGGAGTGTATACATTGGAGTTCCTTTTTCCTCATCCATTAATCTATACCCCAATGAAACCATGAGATCCCTACCTAATAAATTTATTCCTGACTCTGGTATGAACAGCAGGGATGCTTTGATTTCCTTTTCCCCCCGAACAATTTTGCTTGGTTCTAATTGGTAGACTTCGGTGGACTTGCCACTTACCCCTATCACTTTGACTGTTTTTAAAGTTTTCCTTACTCCTGGTATATTTACAGAAACAGATGATCGGGCTGCCCCAGAGTCCACCAGAAACACAACGGGTTTCCGAGAGGGACCCACAAACAAATTCACCAGTGGCTCATTCCGGGTCCCAGAGCATGAGCCGGAGCATCCCTAGTCTTCGTAGAGACTATACAATTCGGTCCCCGTGTCCTCATTATCTCGGGGAGGTCCTTGTCTCTGTCTGACAGGCGCATCGGGTATCTGGTCCCGCGGCGTCCTACACTCCCTAGCAAAGTGACCCATCTTCTGGCATCGGTAACATATTATTGTTCCGGTCCTAGGACCAGAGCCCCTGCCCGGTCCATAAGACCCCCTGCCTCTGTAACCTCCATGTGATGGGACGATGAGCTGCTTGTGCGTAAAATGCAAGTCCCTCAGAGTTTGATCAGGCTTTCAAACCTCTGCCTGTGACGGAGCCCCTCCAGCATGGCTGCGTCAATCACTAGTAGAATCCGAAAGTGGCTGCTTTCGGAAACGTTTCCAACATAAAAGCTCCTTAACGGAAACACGTCGTCTGGCCTCTCGGCGTGACAGTTTCCGTCGAGGTGTGGGTGTCCCTATAGGAGGTCCTGAGACCTCCCCACTGGTTTTGCTTGAAGCGTCTCTGAGCCATCCCTCCGACTCACTTTCCCTTGGAGTTCTTGCTCGCCCTCTACTGGTTCCCTCTTCCGCTGCTACTGCTCTCTCACCCTCAGTGAGCCTTTGCGCCTCCGGCGCTTTAGATGTCAGTTCCCTGACATCCACCTCCCCTCCAGGGCCCCCTTCACCCCCTCCCGTCTCCTCTCCTACTGGCGGTGAGGAGGTAAAACCCTTGAAAGAACCTCCCTCATCTTCCGACGTCGCGAACACTTCCTTCCACTTGTTGCTGTTCCTACTCTCTAGGTACTCTTCGTCATCAGAGTCCACTCCCTCTTCCAACTCCGACTCCGCGAACCCTTCCATTTCCTCTTCCTCATCGGTGGTGCCGAAATACTCCCTCCTAAACCTTGCTATCGGCTGAGGTTTCCTCGGGAACCTTTGATGGAACGTTTCTGTTAAAACCTCGTCATTGACTTCCTGCGCACTTACCCAGGTGTTTTCTGACTCCGGTTCCCCTTCCCACGCCACTAAATACTCCACCTGATTTCCCTTCCACCTGGAATCGAGGATTTCCGCTACATGGTTGCGGCGTTCCCTCTCTTCCAAGGCTGGTCCCCTGACGTGCTCCCCTTCACCTCCTCCCCTGTATGGTGACAGTAACGACCTGTGGAACACTGGGTGCAATTTCATGTGATTGGGTAATCGGCGTTTGAAAGCTACCGGGTTGACCTGCTGAATCACCTCAAAGGGTCCCAATCTTCTGGGCCTCAGTTTCTTACAACCCCCTTTGAACGGCAACCCTTGGGTTGACAACCACACTTGATCCCCCACCCTTATGGTTTCACCTTCCCTTCTGTTCTTGTCTGCCTGCTTCTTATATTGTGCCTTAGCCCTTTCTAAGTTGAGCTGGAGCTGCTGATGGATGGCTTCCATCTCTTCTACAAAATGTTCAGCCGCTGGGACGCTCCATCTCTCCCCTCCTTCCCCTGGAAATGCCCTGGGGTGACACCCGTAATTAGCCAAAAAGGGACTCATCCCTGTGGACACATTCTCCGCATTATTGTAGGCAAATTCTGCCAACGCCAACTTTTCGACCCAATCGTTCTCTCTGTCATTGACATAACACCTAAGATATTGTTGAAGAATGCCATTTGCCCTTTCCGCCTGCCCGTTGGTTTCAGGGTGCCGGGCAGTTGAAAAATTGACTTCCACGTGTAACAAGCTCATGAGCTTCCTCCAGAACCTGGAAGTAAATTGTTTGCCTCGATCTGAGATCACCCTCGAGGGAGCCCCGTGCAACCTAAAGATATGTTCCACAAACAACTTCGCCGTTTCTTCCGCTGTGACTGCATGTGAGCATGCTACAAAGTGGCACATCTTAGTTAACAGGTCTACTACTACCATGATGGCTGTTTTCCCCTTGGACCTTGGCAGATCCGTCATAAAATCTATTGATATCGCTTCCCAAGGCCGTTCTGGTGTGGGTAAAGGTTCTAATAACCCTGCCGGCGCCCTTCTTTCCCCTTTGGCTCGCTGACATTGGTCACACCCTCTTACATACTCCCTTACATCTTCCCTCACCTTAGGCCACCAAAATTCCCTGGTAACCAACCACATGGTCTTGTGTTGCCCAAAATGTCCCGCCGTGGGGCTATCATGCAACTGCTTGAGTACTCTCCCCCTCAATTCACCTTCGGGTATATACAGTGCCCCTTTGTAATACAATGCCCCATTTCTTTCCTCAAAACCTCCGGGGCTCTCGCCCTCCCCCCTGAGACCTCTGAGCTTATCCTGGGCATATTCATCATTTTCCGTTTCCTCCACCAGTTCTCGTTGCCCCACCATCGCCGCCCCACACACCCAGCGGTCCTCCGGGATGACATGTCTCTCTTCGATCACCCCCTCCCCTTCCCAATATTCTGGTTTGCGTGAGAGCGCGTCCGCCCTGACGTTTTCTGGGCCTGGCACATAACAAATCTCAAAGTTAAATTTGGAGAATTCCTGTGCCCATCTCACTTGTCGTTGGTTGAGCACTCGAGCTGTTCTCCAATACTCTAAATTTTTGTGGTCGGTGCACACTTGCACCTTGTGTTGTGCCCCAATTAATAAATGTCTCCACCTCCGGAATGCTTCGTGAATGGCAAGTAGTTCCCTGTCATACACCGTGTAATTCCTCTCGGACTTATTCAGCTTCCGCGAGAAGAAGGCACACGGTCTCCACTCCGACGCACTCCTCCCCGGTTGAAGAAGGACCGCCCCTACCGCCCGGTCGGATGCATCTGTTTCCACTCTCATGGGTTTTCGTAAATCCACATGCAGAAGTTGTTCTTCCGAGGCGAAAGCCCTTTTCAGTTCTTCAAAGGCTCGATCCGCCTCTGCCGTCCAAACAAATTTCTTCTTGCTGCTGAGACAGTCGGTGATGGGCGCCGTCAAGTGGGCAAAGTTCTTGATGAACTTCCGATAAAAGTTCCCAAATCCCAAGAATCTTTGCACGTCCTTCTTGGTCTTCGGTGTCTTCCATTCCAGTACCGCTTGGACCTTGCCTGGATCCATGGCCAATCCCTTGTCTGACAAGCGGTACCCCAGGAATTCCACCTCCTTGGTATGAAACTGGCACTTCTCCAGTTTCACCCACAGCTGGTTGGCTTGCAGCCTGCCCAACACTTCTCGAACGTCCCTCACATGCTGTTCCTCATTTTCCGAATACACCAACACGTCGTCTAAAAAGGCCACACAATTCTTGTAGAGCAAAGGTCCCAGAACGTGGTTTATAAAAGCTTGAAAACACGCGGAGCCCCCTTGTAGACCGAAGGGCATAACGAGGTATTCAAAGGCTCCCAACGGGGTAAACATGGTGGTCTTCCATTCATCTCCCTTCCTTATGCGTATTAGATTGTACGCCCCCCGCAGGTCCAGTTTTGTAAAAATCTTTCCCTTCCTTACTCTGGTCAAAATGTCATCAATTCGGGGCATAGGGAAAGCCAGGGGCTCCGACACTGCATTGAGGGCCCTGAAGTCACACACCAGTCTCGGTTTGTCTGTGTTCTTTTTGTCCACAAAGAACACTGGGCTGCCCCCCACCGCTCGGGACTCTCTGATGAAACCTCGCTTCAAGTTTTTGTCAATGAACTCCCTCAGCTCCTGCATCTCCCTGTCTGACATGGCGTACAGCTTGCCTACTGGGAGTTGGGCCCCTGGGAGTAGGTTGATTTGACAGTCAAAGGGTCTATGCGGTGGCAGTTTGTCTGCTTCCCTTTCGCTGAATACGTTGCTCAGATCTGCGTATTGCGGGGGCACCTTCCCTTTGTCCATCACTTCCATCCCCGCTAGGGTGACTCTGTCTCCTCCCGAAACCTTCCCCTCCTTGCAGTGTTCTAGGCAATGCGCTGACCCAAAGGAGACCACCCTCTGATGCCAGCCCACTAGCGGATCGTGTAGCGCCAGCCAGCTCATCCCCAAAATGATGGGCGCTCCTCCCAGGATGGCCACATTAAACGCTATCTGTTCGGTGTGCCTTGCCACTCTCATTATCATCGGGACAGTCTGTTGGCTAACTTCTCCCCCCAACAGCTCTCTGCCGTCAATCGTAGTCACCTGCAAGGGGTTACTTAAAGGGATAGTCTGTATCTGGTGCTCAGCTGCAAACTCCTTACTCATGAAATTACAGGAGCTGCCTGAATCCAAAAGCGCCTTGACCTTTAGTGGGTGTCCGTTTGGCAGTTCTAGTAACACCTCTATCACTAAAGCGGGTCTGGGGGGTTCTGGCATGGGCACTTTCATTGCTCTTTGGCCTGGCTGCTGTGCCCCAACGGTGGCAGCCAGGCGTTGGCTTTTACTTGCTCCTTGCCTTCCTCTTCCTTTCCCCCAACAGCTCCTGCCATCCCTTGCCATTCCTTTCTTTGTGGGCAAACTCTGGCAAAGTGCCCTGGCTGTTGGCAGAGATAACATCTCTTGGCGCTCTTTCCCTCCTTTTTCCGCCCTTCACTGGGATTTGAAACTGCGCGCGCCCGCGCTGTTCCAACTTCCATCGGCTCTGCCGGCGGGAAAGGTGGCTCTGGAATGTCTGGAATGCGGAACTCCCTCCAACGGTCTCCTTTCCCTTCCCGCTTTTCCATAGCCCTCGCCTCCTGGCGCGCTCCTATGGCCAGCGCAGATTTGGTTAACTGGTCCATAGACTCCGCCCTGGGGCCCCGGGAAAGCTCATCTTTGACGGTTGAAGAAAGCCCCTCTTCGAAAAGCATTTGGATGGGCTCCGCCGATAGGTCCCACCCCAATTTGTGAATCAACATGGTAAATTCAGTCCAGTACCCACGGACAGATCTGCTTCCTTGCTGGCAAGCCATTAACTGCCTTCGCACCACCCCCTGCTCAATATCGCTGGAAAACATCAGGTCCATGGCACGAAAAAACTTCCTCGTGTCCTTTAAGATCTCATTATTCGCTGCCATTAGGGGTCTAACCCAATCTTTCGCCCCGGATTCGAGATGGCCAATCACATACGCCACTCGCGATTCCTCATCGGGGAAGTCATCAAACTGCAAGTTTAGAGCGTATTGCATCTCTGTTCTAAAGGCATGATAGTTCCTGGGATCCCCCCCGAATTTCTGCACCAATCCTGGCACCTTTCTGGCGAGCGGGGTGGTTTTCTCCTTTCCCTTTTCTGCATCCTGAGCCCTCCTCTCCTCAAGCCTCGCCGTTTGCAGCGCCAACTGGATCTCCAACGCCCTGTACCTTTCTTCCAGGCTTGGACCTCCTCCAGCTGCTCCTGCTTCCCCGGTTCCGGCTGGATTGCTCATGATGCTTCTCCCTGCACAAGCTGGCTTTCGGAGACTTTCGGATTGCTGTGATGGGACGATGAGCTGCTTGTGCGTAAAATGCAAGTCCCTCAGAGTTTGATCAGGCTTTCAAACCTCTGCCTGTGACGGAGCCCCTCCAGCATGGCTGCGTCAATCACTAGTAGAATCCGAAAGTGGCTGCTTTCGGAAACGTTTCCAACATAAAAGCTCCTTAACGGAAACACGTCGTCTGGCCTCTCGGCGTGACAGTTTCCGTCGAGGTGTGGGTGTCCCTATAGGAGGTCCTGAGACCTCCCCACTGGTTTTGCTTGAAGCGTCTCTGAGCCATCCCTCCGACTCACTTTCCCTTGGAGTTCTTGCTCGCCCTCTACTGGTTCCCTCTTCCGCTGCTACTGCTCTCTCACCCTCAGTGAGCCTTTGCGCCTCCGGCGCTTTAGATGTCAGTTCCCTGACACTCCACTTCCTCGGAAATTCCCCTTGGTCTGAAATTCTCGGTTCCCATTCTGTTCTCCGATTTTCTTTTTCTCCTCTCCTGCCTTTTGGATAGCCGCTACCATCATCTGGCATTTTTGCTTTTGTTTGACTACCTCACGATTAACAAAAACCTGTTGTGCCGTTCTTACTAACTCTATAGTCGCGGCATCTTGCCAATTCATCTTTTGCAATTTCTTTTGAATATCAGGCCATGCCTTGGTTACAAATTGCATCTTTAACAGGTTATCAAATGCTGGAGAGTCCGGCGTAACTCCGGAATATTTAGTCAAATGTTCTCTAATCCTTTGTATAAAATCGCCTGGTGACTCGTCCCTCATTTGATTAACCTCAAAAGCCTTGGTTAAATTGGTACTTTGAGGCACTGCCCTCTTGATACCCTCCAAAATCATTTCTTTTAAATCTGTAAGCTGGACACGATGGTCTGGGTTATTTATATTCCAATTTGGGTCCCCTATAGGAAATTTGGTCTCCGGCGGAACTGCCGCCGGGGCCCCCTGGTTACCCGCGGGCGCAGCCACTCGCGCCTGTTCCCTTACTTCCCAATATTGCATTGCTGCCCTCCGTATCATTGCCTTTTCTTCTGGAGTGAATAAATGTCCCAATATATACATCAATTCTGTATATGCTTTCGTAGATTTTCACCCAGACAATTGTATATACATATACAATTCTGTATATGTATATAGGTGTGGTCCCATCCACATTTGTAGGAGGTTTGCTACCTCCTGACTATTCTCATGTAGTTTAGGCAAAGTTTGCTTTAATTCTCTGAGTTCAGAGGGTTTTATAGGGCTGACCACATATACCATTACGGGCTGTCCGGCTGCATTGATTCCGCCAGGGGTTTCCCTCATGGGATAATTTTGTACTATGCATGGATTTCTCTTTCTCAAGTTAGTACTGCTGTCTGAATCGTCATCCGGCAATGGATATTCTTTGTACGGTAAATTCTCCAAATCTCGTTTACACTGTTCCAATTCTTTTCGTAGCCTTGAATGCCTTAACATCTCATAAAGAGGGGGACTAGACATTACACCGTCGTTGGGCCTCAAAACATTTGGGCCGGATGACGGGGCTGTCTCATATGGGGGTGCGGTCGCCCTGACTGCGGGGGTCGGACTCACACGATTATAGTCCGGAGGCAAATCACTGAGTCCTCCACGACAGCCAGGCTGTGGTGGCGGAGGCAGTGGTTGGGGGAGGTCGGCCAATCCAGGCACTGCCAGGGGTGCACCGGTGGGTGGAGGTATCGCTGTCTCTTCATCAGACTCTTATTTTCTTTTCTTTAAGTGGAAATTGTCTCAATGGTGGTGGATCTGGCCCGTAAAAAGTTACATGGGACCATAATTCTATGTATGGTCTTTCTTTATCTTTTTTAGATTTGATCAAATAGAATTTCAACTGCTTGATCCAGTATGGGTTTGTTTCCCCATCTGGATCCCAACGATACCCTTCATCGGGTCCTATGGGGTATTCTGGCCACCTTACTCTACACAGATTAATCATTGTCTCTTTGACTAATCCCCTACTATAGGGTCTTATGTCCTTATCATCCCAAGCCAACAAAACCTGTCCCAAAGGACTATTGGGATCTATGGGGTCCTTGGTCCCATTACTGGGGCCCCTTCTACATGTACTCTGACTCTTTCCCATACTCTATTATGTCTCTTTTTCGTTCACTCACACAATCGCGCGGAATCGCCTGGCCGTTTCCCTCGCGGGAGAACGGAACCGCAAGCTAATCCTCCCGCCGGGGTCCCAGGCCCCCCGGTCCACACTCACGCGTCCGTTTGGAACCTCTCTTTCATACAGAGACCACACACCAACAACACCCAATATTCCCCTTCCCAGGGATATATTACCAAGATACTCACCCCCTTCAGTCTAGTGCCTCCTTCTCGGTGGCTGGTAAACTGGCAGGCGTCCCTGCAGGGCGAGGCAGTCCCCGACTGCGGCGGTCCCAGACCACCAGTCTTTCAGAATATCTTAAGTCGGTTCTCCGTCCTTCCAGCTCCCGGAACCTGTCACCGCGGGCCCTGAGCAACAGATCTCTCCGAAAGTCGGAGTGCCGGCTGATCCGTTCCCCAGCCCCCGCCGAGCAGGTCGTTGAGAGCCCCACGTTGGGCGCCAAAAATTGTGAGAAGTTGACTACGTGGACTTACAAGGAGACAAGGAGACACCGAGATAAGGTCTATTACTTCCCTTTTATTATAACGCGTTTGCAAAGGCGGGCTCCCCGTCCCAGGGTGGTACGAAGAGCCCCGAACAATGGACGGGCAAGTGTATTTATCCCTATTGCTGCCGCCCTTCATTCGAAGCTTGGCTTACAATCTATCTAATCATCAAAGACATGGTACTAATACATCATCCATTCTACACTCTCTAAACCTAACCTTATTTAGAGACTCTTTCTACTTCCTTATCTTGTTGACCTGGCTCCCCTGCAGCCGAACCCAACGCTGGAATTTACAACAGCCCAAGGCTGGAATTTACAACTGAGTTTGAGGCACACTTTGTTTTACTCCTTCTCACACAAGTTTCACTGTTTTCCAGAGACAATCCTGGATTTACAGAAGCCATCCTGGTTTCTGATTTGGTCCCGGCATGTCCTGCTTTTCCTTAGGACGTGCCTATTTTCACTGGAGAAATGTTAGAGGGTATGGAGTTGCAGCCCTGAGCCCAGTGGAGAAGTTAGTATAGAACCTTTAGAAGACCTCTGAAGGCAGCCCTGTATGGGGAAGTTTTAAAATGCTTAATGTTTCATTGTGTTTTTATATATGTTGGAAGCTGCCCAGAGTGGCTGGGGCAACCAGTCAGATAAGCGGGGTACAAATAATAAAATTGTTGTTGTTGTTGAATAGGATGTTGGGAGGGGAAGGTTTAGCTAATAAGGCATTTTTAAAAGACTAGTTTATTCCTTTCCTCCAGTATGCAGCCCAATGCCGAAATGAAGAACGCCTATCCTTCCAATACAGAACACATTTGAAGGTGCATTCAATCTGTCTGGTGGACTCACCTGGCTAAGGCTGCCAAATTAGAGTACAGATGCACCTGGCCCTTAAACTAGGCTTCTGTGCTTTGCAGGCAAGCTGGTCTCACCTCACCCCTCCATTTCCTCAGCGCAGGACTCACATGCTAGGACAACCAGGTGAAGGGGAAGGCAGAGAGTGTGCAGGTGAAGTCGTATTTTCTATGTGGGCCAAAGCTGACTTTTAGCTCTGCTCTACAATCTCTTTCCCTGGATGTGACTCCTTTTCAGTCCCCCGGTAAGTTTTAAATCAATGTTGGTTTAGACAAATTAACACAGAGAGCAAGCCTTTTAGTGTGAGATGCCATTATCTGTTTTAAATGGTTCTGTGGGCTGAATGCAAACATTTCAGGCACCACGCAGAGGAAGAGGCCCTGTAAAAGAGAGCATGAGATCCTTCTTTGTCAGCTCCAGATTGTGGAAGCAGATCTGCTGAGGCTCTTTGAGCAACTTAACAACACACAACCTTTACCCAAAGTGCATCTCTCTGGGTCAGGTCAGTCTTTTGATCCCATTGTTCCACTCTGGCTGTAGATGGGGAGCTTGAAAGGAAATAGCATCCCTCTGGATGTTCAGGGTACTAGACTCACACTAAACAGGACTCCGAAAACCCACTGGCAATGAAAACGGCTTTTGTTTTGCCCAGCAGAACTTTCATCTATAATCTTCCATTTGCGCCTGTCAAATGTCAAAGGGAAACGATGATAAGGTGGTCACAGAGGTTACTGATAATTCCTCTACAACTCCTCTGCAGTTAGCCAGCCTGCTAGCATGATGACAAAAAGAAGGGAATTCACGGCCCCATGGACAAGAACTTGGCCATGGAAGCAGTGGTCTGAAGCCATGAGGGATTGGGAGGGGGGAGGAAGTGAAACAGGATTCATTGAGGACAACATCAACATCAACAGGATTCATTGAGGACAACATTTGCTCAATGCCTTGTCCGGAATAGCAACTCCTCTATTGATCTCAATAGGGAGTAGATTTAAAATAAGCAAAAGGATTTTGTTTTTTATTTTACAACTCATCGTTAACCTGTGGAATTCATTTCCATTTGATATTGTGGCAGGCCCTGTAAGGACCTAGATGATTGAATGGAGGATACACTCTCAGTGGTTACTAGTCAGAAGTATCAAAAGCAGTGTCCTTGAAAAAGAGTGGTATATTCTTTTCGTTATCCTGTAATGAAAGAGTGTACAAAACACACTAACACAGAGTGTCTCGTCTATTTCAACTTTCTGGGTAGTTTTCATATTTTGAGCTAAAGACAATTGATCTGCTCTGATTCAGAGTGGCAATCATTATGTTTAGTGAGTCCGTTCCAATAAGCAGCTTTTGAGGTTCACCATAGTGTTCAAGGAGTAAAATGATCTTCTGAGAGATCACTTGCAAAAAGGATGGTATCAAAAAGGAGGTGTTGTGGTTATGAGCAAGCTGTCCCATTCTTCCTTTCTATCAGAGTCCCCATTTCACAACCTTGTTTCCTCGTTATTTTTCCAGGCACTGAAAAGAGTTTCTGCCTCATTCTATGTATTTTCAGAGTATTTGGAAAGGGAAGTAGTTTATGTGAAATAAATAAATTGAGGCCCCCTCCCTCCCCCTGAGGTTGTATGCCTTAGGAAATAGAAGCTTTTTAACCCAGCTGCGTGAGAAGAAAATTGTAGGCTTTTTGCCGTGTGTGTGTGTGTGTGTGTGTGTAGCACATTAAGCTGGAAAGGAATCACTTTCACTTGCTTTCTGTAGCAGAAGCTACATTACTTACTGTACCAAAACAAACAAATCCTCTCTATACTTATTTAAGAGTAACCCTGTTAAACACAGTGGGACTGACGTCAGAGGAGACATGCATAGGAACATAGGAAGCTGCCTTATACTGAATCACACACTATAGGTCCATCGGGGCCTATATTGTTGAGACTGGCTGGCAGCGGCTCACCAGAGTTTCTGACAACAGTCTCCCAGCCTTGCCTGGAGATGCCAGGAATTGAGCTGGGGACCATCTTGCATGCAAAGCAGATGCCCTGCTACTGAGTTATGGCAAACTGGAGCAGGATGGCTTTTCTTTCAGACTATTTGATCCAGGCTAAGTGAAGGTCCGGTGGCGCTTTCCTCTCTTTTCCAAACAGAGCCTTCTCACATCTTTTGTTAAAGGCCAGCATTTGTGCTGTATTTGTTAGAAAATGTATTTTACAAAGTACAAATTGTACTTGGGGCGGGGAGGAGAAAACCTATGTAATGTGATGTAATGTAATGTAATGTAATATAATGTAAGAACTGCAAAATCTTGTTACTCCAATTAAGGTCACAAAATGACCGCTCCCCGCATAAAACGGGGGGCCACCTTTGCGTGGACGTGCGCAGCCCCTGGATCTGGAGTGGCTCCATCAGCACAGGCTTGGCTTGGCTTCGCCTTCCCCCAGGTGGGATACCTGGAGGTCTCCGCCTACCTCAGTCAGTTGTCCAATCCCGCCTGGGGGAAGCGTTGCCAAGGAGACCAGGCCAGGTAGGGGAGGGACTACCTGCCCACACAATAGAGGGAGGATCTTACCTGGGAATCCTAACTTGACTCCAGAGCTTCTCCCACCCTACCCATCCTCAGTTAAGTCTTATTTTGCAGGTTAACTTTTCTTCACAGGTATGCGGGCGCTGCTACATCAAGGTCGCTGTTGAAGGGCCGAAAAAAATTCCTCTGCATTGGCAGGTTTTGCCTTTCCCGTAGCAAAACGTCACAACTTTGGCGGTATCAGTGTCACTTTGAACTGCTACAAAGGAGTTTTGGAAGCAAGAAGAGCAGGCATAGGCAAACTTGGCCCTCCAGATGTTTTGGGACTACAACTCCCATCATCCCTAGCTAACAGGGCCAGTGGTCAGGGATGACCTTTTATTGGGCTCACGGGAGAGAAATGCATTGTATTGGACTTGTTATGCATGAATAATACTGCTTGTTAATAGTTGCCATCCTTTACATAACTTGTTTTTTTGAGCTCCTTTGACTTTACAGAGATCTCTTTGCAGGGTGTTTTGGGAGGCAGCTGCATATGGGGAAAGATTGGCTTGCCCTATGCACATCTAGAGGCATTTACAGCACAGGCAGTCTCTCTACATCATGCACAAGTAAATTGTGCTGGAGATTTAACCCTAGAAAATAGGCTTAACCAACAATGAAAGAATGAATGTTCCATCAGAAGCAAGACCTGCAGACTCTTCAAGTGTCCCTATTTTCTAGGACATCCCTGATTTAGAGAAGATGACCCAGCTTCTGATTTGACCCAGGAATGTCCCACTTTTCCTTAGGATGTCCCTATTTTCATTGCAGAAATGTTGGAGGGTGTGGAATTATCTGACTCCTGGGCTGTCTGAAAGCAATCCTGTATAGGGAAGGTTTTTTAAATGTTTAACATTTTTTAATGTTTTTTATAGATGTTGGAAGCTGCTGGGAGTGGCTGGGGTAACTCAGTAAGATGTTTGGGGTATAAATATTAAAATTATACTATGGAATGGGATATCCCTATTTTCACTGCAGAAATGTTGAAGGGTATGGACCTGGAACTAGAAAAATTTAAAAATTCAATGATGGAGAACCTCAAAAAGCTTTTCTGAACTGGTTAAGAGATCCCTGAAGGTGTGGGGAGTGTTCTATAGTAAAAACCAAATGAAAACAGAATGAGAATTATTTCAGTGGCTTGAAAACTCTGCAGCTTTCTTTGATGTGGGTAAAAGGTGAGGGAGGAATACAATGATTATGGTGTGGCTTTGTGCGGTTCACAGAAACAAGAATTTGGCCACCAAGCAGATAATAAGTGGAGACACCTGAAAGGTCTTAAGAAGCCTTGTTTCTTTCCCTTGTTTTTATTTTATACTTCCCCTTATCTCTCTTGTTCTAGTGGGGGGAAATGTAATAAAAAATACAACAGCAGCAGCAGCAGCAGCAACCACCACCACCACGACAAGTAATAATAATAATAATAATAATAATAATAATAATAATATTCCAAAACATTTCAAGTACTTAAGCATAAAACAAAATTAAAACATTAAAAAGTATTTCCTTTTTAAGGATAACTAGAGTTGCCCTGGAATACAAGTCAACATGATGAAGAACCACAAAGTTATTCTTTGCTGTATTATAGCTAGATATGTAAGGTCCGTATAGTTAAAGCCATGGTTTTCCCAGTAGTGATGTATGGAAGTGAGAGCTGGACCATAAAGAAGGCTGATCGCTGAAGAATTGATGCTTTTGAACTATGGTGCTGGAGGAGACTCTTGAGAGTCCCATGGACTGCAAGAAGATCAAACGCATCCATTCTTAAGGAAATTAGCCCTGAGTGCTCACTGGAAGGACAGATCGTGAAGCTGAGGCTCCAATTCTTTGGCCACCTCATGAGAAGAGAAGACTCCCTGGAAAAGACTCTCATGTTGGGAAAGATTGAGGGCACAAGAGGAAGGAGACGACAGAGGACAAGATAGTTGGACAGTGTTCTCGAAGCTACAAACATGAGTCTGACCAAACTGCGGGAGGCAGTGGAAGACAGAAGTGCCTGGCGTGCTCTGGTCCATGGGGTCACGAATAGTCGGACATGACTAAACGACTAAACAACAACAACAACAAGCTAGATATGTACTTTCATTGAGATTCTGGTCCATCCCATTTTCATACATGTCAGAAATGAACTGCATTTCTTCTGAAATCCACAAGGAAAATACATCACACTTTCATTGTGGATTTGAGAAGAAATCTAGAAAAAAATATCTTTGAAGCAAAGCATACTTCAAAAAGGACTTATGGGGGCTGTGGTCTTGCCTGCCAGCCACCAAAAAAAGGGGCTAATGCGTGGGGCTACTGCTGAGTGTGCTCTGTACAGAACATAGCAAGTCCCCTAGGAGCGATGGGACTTGGCAGCATGTCATCAATCTCATGGGGAATTGCACGGAAAACCACTGGGCCATTTTCTTCCATTCCCCCAAGAGAGAACTTTTTCCTCCCGCTCTCTGAATAGCAGAATCCTGGGTCTTCCAATGATGCTGAATGTTGAAAGGCTCATAACAGGCAAAACAAAGCAGTTTTTCACACAGTGTATGGTTAAGCTACATAGTCTGATGTAGCAGCAGCCACCAAATTTGGATGGCTTTCAAGAAGAAGAAAAAGGCTGGAACTCACCATGATGTTGTTAGGTGGCATATAATTACTGTACTACAAATAAATAAATTAAATAAGTAAAAATATTCTGCCTGATATTTATGTCATTCCAATGCCGCTGAGTGCCTCTTTGTTTCCCCAGCTGCTCTTCTTCTCATCGGCATTCTCTTTTTCTTCTTTGTCCTCTTTGCCCTCCATCTTGTTTGCTCATGGCTGCCTGTTAATCCAATTGGCCAGGGTGATCCACTTGATTTTTGTTTATGGGCATCCATGACAACACAGCACCAGGTGCAACACTGTGACATTGACAAAAGAATCACACAGGGTTGTTGTGGCCAATCAGACTAAATGACAAGGTGACCACATAAAGCCAAGGACAGGGAGTATGATGGAGAAGAAAGGAACCGGTACCATGATGAATGGCTCTGAAACAATTGTGAATATGTTGCAATATTTTTTTTAAAAAAAATGCTAATAGTTGGGAGCAGTTTTCAACAGTCAGGAAACAAGTACCTTTGGCTCAGGCCTGGCATAACTGGATTTTTACTGCACATTTGTTTTGCGCCTTCTGCTTTCATTAAAAACGATTAAAAAACGAAGAAAAAAAGCCATCACCTACTTTCCTGATTATAAAATCACAAATAGTCTGTTAAGAAAAATCACATGTGTAAACAATTGATTAGTCATTTCCCTAGGATGCAATTTATAAAAATATGTCATGTAATTTTAATAGTATATGCAACGTTAAGGAGTCCAAGCATTGATTTACTAACCTTTTATTGGCCTGTCAGCAAAATTAATGTTCTATTTGCGCAACGCACCATCTCAGTCTTCTCTTCTGCAGAGGCAGAGAAGGCCGGGATGTTTGTTGAGTGGTTTGCATTTTAAGATGAACTTACTGTTTTAATGTATTTTTAATCTTTGCTGGAAGCCGCCCAGAGTGGCTGGGGAAACCCAGCCAGATAGGTGGGGTACAAATAATTTATTATTATTATTATTATTATTATTATTATTATTATTATTATTATACCTAATTTGCACTCTCCAAAATGATACGTGGATCAAAACCCAGCTCTCCTTCAAAATTTGCACTTCTCCCAATTCTGCAGTGCAGCTCCTTAGCCAAGTAAAGCACACAGAAATGTATATGCTAAGGTAAAAGGTGCACATATTACTGAAAATAAGATGCAGAATGTGTTGCATTAGGAAAACGGTTTTGCCAAAAATGTGTGTGTCAGGTAAAACTGCTTACAAAAATGTGGGAGAAATTGGGAGAAATATGCCCTAAAAGGGTGATTAATTTTCATGAGGACCTTTTTTAAAAATTGTAAGCTGGTGTAGAAATGTGAAAAATTGAGGAGTGGAAAAATAAGGAAATCAAAAACTGAAATTGGCAGATCATCCCATCCATAACACACTCTCTCTCTCTCTCTCTCTCTCTCTCTCTCTCTCTCTCTCTCTC
Source organism: Podarcis melisellensis (assembly GCF_964234715.1). NCBI lineage: Eukaryota > Metazoa > Chordata > Lepidosauria > Squamata > Lacertidae > Podarcis > Podarcis melisellensis. The sequence continues at coordinate 28,482,134 of NC_138538.1, forward strand.
TCTCTTCAGTTCAGGGGAGTGGGTTTGGGCATGTTACATACCCTTCAACATGATGTGACCCAAATTCAGAACACCAATCTTCCAGGTTTGAAAGCCCACAAGAAGAACACGGACGCACAATTGTGGGGGATTTTTTTTTTGGGGGGGTGTCAAGATTTTGGCCCAAAATCGCACAAGAGCAAGGCACCCAAAATGGCTGCCATGCTCTTGTGGGGGAAAATGGGATGCCTTGGTTTTCCAGGGCAGTTGATGGATATGGTGCTGTCATGGTAACACTGAAGCTTTAGATTTTTGCATGATACTGGGATTTCCCAAAATTTATTGGATATCTTAGTAATTATATTGGAAATGGGGACCTTGGAATTGTATATAGAAAGCTAATAACAATATCCTCTATGCACACTGTATCATCTACTCCTTTATGAGTCAGCCTGCTTGCCTGCCTACCTGCACGACTTTTAAAGTAATCATGGGTGAGTCTCTGGTGGGCCCCAATATCCCCAGAAACGGACTTAAACTTGGATCAGGGAGAAAGTATTTTTAGTACGTAGTTGTTATTTATTTGGCAGAAGAGGGATAGTGCTTGTGGGAAAGGTTGGGGGGGGTGATGGTTAAACGCGAATCCTTCTGTTGTGCTCCAGTACTCTTGGATAGGTCATATATGTGTGGGTGAGTATCTTTTTAACCTGATATTCACAGAAAAGGGAACACTATGCACACTGCTGGAGGAGATTCTTGAGAGTCCCATGGACTGCAAGAAGATCAAACCTCTCCATACTGAAGGAAATCAACCCTGAGTGCTCACTGGAAGGACAGATTGTGAAGCTGAGGCTCCAGTACTTTGGCCACCTCATGAGAAGAGAAGACTCCCTGGAGAAGACCCTGATGTTGGGAAAGATGGAGGGCACAAGGAGAAGGGGGCGACAGAGGACGAGATGGTTGGATAGTGTTTTCGAGGCTACCAGCATGAGTTTGACCAAACTGCGGGAGGCAGTAGAGGACAGAGGTGCCTGGCGTTCTCTGGTCCATGGGGTCACGAAGAGTCGGACACGACTAAACGACTAAACAACAAACATGCACACTTGACTGCAATGACAGGGGGGACCCAGAGTAAATTTGATGAAGCTGCTGTTATTGATAAATGAAAGCTTGGATTTGGGGGATTTGACTGCATTAAGCGGTTATAAATAGAATCAATACATGAAGTATAACATTGCACACAGATTATGCCAATTAGTACCTCCAGCATGCAAAGCTGTTCACTGCCTGCTTGGCCTTGGGTTTCGTTTATCTCCTTGTATGCATCCAGTATGTCACCCCTGTTTTGATGGTGGTGGGGAATTAACCAGCTGAGATTTGCCCCAATGGGAGGCTGTAACCTTGTTTAGAATTTGCACCGCCTCCTGGGATCTATGCAGTCTGAAAAGCTTGAGGCAGCACTTGTTGCAAGCTATAATAGGGGGCAGGAATTAAAGAGAAGGACTGCCGGGACATCTGTTGCTATTGGGGATGTGCAGTAGCTGCTCTTGTAAACCCTTCCATAGCCTTTTCCTTACACCTCTCCTGTTCAATACCAGCACCTTAGCAGAACAATCTTCTACCCTCCAACATTCCTCAGAAAATAGGGGCATTTTACTGATCTGAAGCTGGTTGTCTCGGCACTTACTAGCTCAATTTATCAGTGCTTTGTTGCAGTACTGTAAAGTTTCTATAATAGTTCATCTTGGTGTGTGTTTTTTCTGTTCAACTCTTTCTGAAGCTTGATAAATACAATAGTTTATGCAAAATGCTGAATGTAGACCAACAGAGGCAATGCTGTCCATTGTGTGTCTGACCATCCCACAATCATATTTGCACAAAGCCTGAAAAAAGTAAAGGGACCCCTGACCATTAGGTCCAGTTGTGACCAACTCTGGGGTTGCGGCGCTCATCTCGCTTTATTGGCCAAGGGAGCTGGCGTACAGCTTCTGGGTCATGTGGCCAGCATGACCAAGCCACTTCTGGCAAACCAGAGCAGCACACGGAAACGCCGTTTACCTTTCCGCTGGAGTGGTACCTATTTATCTACTTGCACTTTGATGTGCTTTTGAACTGTTAGGTTGGCAGGAGCAGGGACCGAGCAATGGGAGCTCAGCCCGTCACAGGGATTCGAACCGCCGAACTTCTGATCGGCAAGCCTTAGGCTCTGTGGTTTAACCCACAGCACCACCTGCAATACAGGCAGTGTTGTCCATTGTGTGTCTGACCATCCCACTATCGTATTTGCACAGAGCTTTACATTGGCCCAATTTACACTTTGCTGTGAACAGTAGTTAACAGCTGATGGTGAATGCGCTGTGCTGGGCTGTTTTGTTCCTTCCTTCTCACACAGAGGAGAAACAAACCATGATCCCCGGCTTACTTAAGGGTGGGAGAGAATTTCCTTCAGTCTGCATTTTTAAGTGAAATGACCTAATTTGTACCTCCCAGATGAAAACATAGATGAGAACATTTATGCTTCAGATTGTGAGCTTCTCTGAATTGCTCAAAAAGAAATATATCAGCATGTGTTAAAAATGCATATTTTGGGATGAAATGCGTTCATAAATGTGAACACTGTGCAAAAATATGCATTTGAATAGGGGATTTATGGGAACCCCGCACCTCTCTCCAAGCCCCAAGTTAGGGGCTGGGCAGGCTCCCACTGCTCAGCAATGCCACATTCCTTCACCCCCTCCTTCCCATTGAAACAATTTTATAGCCTGCAAGTGTTCCAGAAAAACTGGGACATCCCGTTTCTTGACAAGACTGCAGCCATTTGGGGTGCCGTGATTTTGCGTGAAATTGAGCAAGATCACAAAACCCAAAATGGCCGCTGGCCTCTCACTGAGGGGGAAAAATGGGAAGATGGTTTCCCAGAAGATGGCATCCCGGTTTTTGCCTTAGTTGCGTTGGAGGGTATGCGATATTCAAGCCTTACAGTTTGCTAGCTCCTTATTTGTGTGTTGTGATCACATTAAATAAGCCTTGTTAAAACCCCTTCTGTATTTCAGTTCTCCTAACTAAAACACAGTTGGCCTATTAGTACACCATCAATTCCCTTGTCTTAGACTACGCTGCATGTTAGAGATTGCAAAGAAGGTGCAAAGAGAATAACATGTTACTCTGGCAATCCTCTGTCGGTGCAGAATCCCCAGAGGATCATATTCAGTTCAGCTGGAATAAATGAGGACTGCCTTGGCATGCTCTAAACTCACCATGGGGCCAGGAAATTAGATATCAGTGGTATAAAGCATCTGGAATATTAACCGCCTGAGCCTCGTAACATGCCTGCAACGTGAGTTGGTATATTATCCATATTTTAAAGCAAATGTGTAGCACTGGAAAGAGTAGATATTCTCAGTGTTGTCTATGCACAATGCCCATATTGGTCTAGAATCGAATGCCCCCAACTGTAGTTAGTAAAAAAGAAAGAAAAAAACCCTCCTGGCTTTACAGATACAGTGGTATCTCGCTTCAGGTTACATATGCTTCAGGTTACAGACTCCGCTAACCCAGAAATAGTACCTCGGGTTAAGAACTTTGCTTCAGGATGAGAACAGAAATCGTGCTCTGGCAGTGTGACGGCAGAGGGAGGCCCCATTAGCTAAAGTGGTGCTTCAGGTTAAGAACAGTTTCAGGTTAAGAACAGACCTCCGGAACAAATTAAGTACTTAACCCGAGGTACCACTGTACTTGTGCCAGGACCTGGCAAGACCCCAGTGACAAAAAAAAAATTATTGCCTGGGAGAATGGTTAACCATGTAAAGTAAGAAAACCAGTGAAGGCGGTAAAGGTCCTGTGTGAGTGTCGGGAAGCGGTTGGAGGATGGATGGCGGCTAACAGATTGAGGTTGAATCCTGACAAGACAGAAGTACTGTTTTTGGGGGACAGGAGGCGGGCAGGTGTGGAGGATTCCCTGGTCCTGAATGGGGTAACTGTGCCCCTGAAGGACCAGGTGCGCAGCCTGGGAGTCATTTTGGACTCACAGCTGTCCATGGAGGCACAGGTCAAATCTGTATCCAGGGCAGCTGTTTACCAGCTCCATCTGGTACGTAGGCTGAGACCCTATCTGCCTGCGGACTGTCTTGCCAGAGTGGTACATGCTCTGGTTATCTCCCGCTTGGACTACTGCAATGCGCTCTACGTGGGGCTACCTTTGAAGGTGACCCGGAAACTACAACTAATCCAGAATGCGGCAGCTAGACTGGTGACTGGGAGCGGCCGCCGAGACCATATAACACCGGTCTTGAAAGACCTACATTGGCTCCCAGTACGTTTCCGAGCACAATTCAAAGTGTTGGTGCTGACCTTTAAAGCCCTAAATGGCCTCGGTCCAGTATATCTGAAGGAGCGTCTCCTCCCCCATCGTTCTGCCCGGACACTGAGGTCCAGCTCCGAGGGCCTTCTGGCGGTTCCCTCCCTGCGAGAGGCCAAGTTGCAGGGAACCAGGCAGAGGGCCTTCTCGGTGGTGGCGCCCGCCCTGTGGAATGCCCTCCCACCGGATGTCAAGGCGATGGACAACTACCTGACATTCAGAAGACATCTGAAGGCAGCCCTGTTCAGGGAAGTTTTTAATATGTGACATTTTAGTGTATTTTTCATTTCTGTTGGAAGCCGCCCAGAGTGGCTGGGGAAACCCAGCCAGATGGGCGGGGTACAAATAATAAATTATTATTATTATTATAACCAACAAGTGAGGATTGTTTGGGAATAACTGCTTTTATATAAGGTGACATAAACTGTACTTTATGTGCAGCAGCATTCTGGTATTTGTAGGCAGATTATACAGCTACCAATTTTTGATTTTTGGATCGGGCCTGGTGTTAGGGTTGGAGGAGTAATTCATTTTTAATGGAGTTTTATCAGGAAATTGCTGTTTCCGAGGCAATCAAGTTTTGCCCGCATTGGGACACCTCTTGTGCTGAGCACCCACTGCTCGTGCATTGTAATTATATGCAAAATTATACTCCCTCAAATGCATATATTATTCATAATTCAATTTATACAATTATAAAGAGTCAAGCCCCCATGAGGCACTATATTTCTGCAGCATAATTTTATATCAGTAATAATATATAAGCATTTTTAATCAGTTATATGCATTATTGTATTTATCGCTTAATGTGCTGGTTACTTTAAGCAACCTGGAGTGCATATGTGTGTAACATTGTATGTATTAGGATGCATATGGTTGTTTGTATTTTTATTGGGTCTGATGGAAGGGGAAAAAAGCTTGCTTCTTGTTGAGATCAAGGTGTGAGGCAGAAATTAGAAAATATCTCTGCAGATAAGCTTTGCATTGCTATTTTCAGAAAAGTCATACCTGCCTGGGGATGGGCAAGGCTGTGGCAGCAAACCTGGCCTGTCAGGGGCAGAGTCTGCAGAAACATGGTTGGTCAGGACCAAAACTGGGGTGGGAGTGGGGCAGGGGTAGATCTACTATGAAACTAACAGCTTAAGCTTTAGGGCCTCTAATCCTGGAGGGGCCCCAGAAGCGAATTCAGTCCACATTACTTAAAAAATTTGGGTCTAGAAGACATAATTTGATTAAGTTTTTATTGTATATATATTTGAGAGTCAGTAGCATAGATGTAAAGTTTTGGTGATCTGTCATGGAACAAGCCCATTGAAGAAGATGACAGTGGTTACCCAGACCTCGCTGCTGGTTGGAAAGGGATCCCCGTAACAGCTCAGGCTTCAGGAACCAAAAAATATAGGTCTGCCACTGAGTAGAGGAACAGGAGTGTGGCTTCCATGATCTCTTCTAAGACAATATCCTCAGCACTGGGAGTATTGAAGACAGTCCCATATAAAAGCCAATTTGAAGGGTTTGCTGCAATTGGGGGGGGGTATGGGACCCCCTCAGGATCAGTGCCATTAACTGGCACCAGTAGACTTTGATATATGCAGCTATATTAAAGCCTGACAGTACCCCCATCCTGCAGGGGCCACATTTGGTGCTAGAGATTGGGTCACCTTGACAAGGTGGGATACCCTAGGGTCAGTTTTGGAAACAGAAAGATCCCATTTCACTTCTCATTGCCCTGTTTCTGCTTGTGAGATGGGACTTTGAGGCTCTGCAGTATGCTGTCTCATAAACCCAAACCACATGTGAGGAGATAATGAAAGGAAAGGATTTTTTCCTCAAAATGTGGTGATCACAACAAGAGTTTAAAATATTATTTTGGAGCAACTTGCTTAGTTATTTCATCCACAGGCATAGAACAAGTTTCAACAAGTTGGGGCTGTGGCAGATGCACAACAAATGCCCCCCAACACTCTCTTTGTGTTACTATTGTTAAGCCAAGAGAAAAGCTTGGAGACGGAAGCCAAGGCTGCTTCTTGTAATTTAACTCTCCCTATGGAGACCTTGAGGAACGCCATGTTGCCTTGCGCAGCAGGGAGTGTTGCTGAATCCACAGGCAAGCTGGTTTTGTTCCAGTATATGCATCAGTATAAAAGAGGGACATATAGGAGGGGGCTCAATTAGAGGGGGCTCAATTAGTGCCAGCGCCTTCTGTCAAGAGCTTGGGTGTAACCTTCAACGCCTCCCTTTCCATGGAGGCGCAGGTTGCAGCCACAGCAAAGGTGGCATTTTTCCATCTCTGCCGTATTAAGCAGTTGGTCCCTTACCTTTCTCGCCCTGATCTGGCCACAGTGATCCATGTGACGGTCACCTCCAGGCTTGATTATTGTAACTTGCTCTACGCGCGGCTGCCCTTGAAGCTGACCCAGAAACTCCAGCGAGTGCAGAATGCCGCAGCAAGGCTCCTTACAGGGTCCTTGCCGCGGGATCACATTCATCCAGTGCTTTACCAACTGCACTGTCTCCCGGTGGAGCACAGGGTCAGGTTTAAGGTGCTGGTTTTGACCTTTAAAGCCCTATGCGGCCTAGGACCCTCGTACCTACAGGACCGCCTCTCCTGGTATGCCCCACGGAGGACCTTAAGGTCCACAAATTACAACACTTTGGAGGTCCCAAGTCGCAAGGTGGTTAGATTGGTCTCAACTAGGGCCAGGGCCTTTTTCAGTACTGGCCGTGACTTGGTGGACTGCTCTGTCACAAGAGAATAGGGCCCTGCGGGACTGCAAGACAGAGCTGTTCCACCTGGCTTTTGGTTTGGACTCAGTCTGACCCTTATGTTTCCCTCCCCTTATGGTTTTGATCTATGGGCTGCTATTAAAATGAGTATTTTAACCTGTATTTTAAATTGTCCCCCCCCCTATTATGTTTTAATGTATTTTTACTGGTGTTAGCTGCCCTGAGCCCAGCTCTGGCCGGGGAGGATGGGGTATAAATAAAATTATTATTATTATTATTATTATTATTATTATTATTATTATTATTTACTATGTAGACGAGGGACTTGGGTTTAATGTGAGCCCAGATGTTAGCGCTGAGATGTACCAGACTGACACATGCATCACTTCATCAATAAACCCGAACCACATGTGAGGGGAAAATGAATAAAATATTATTTTGGAGCAACTTGCTTAGTTATTTCATCCACAGGCATAAAACAAGTTTCAACAAGTTGGCGCTGTGGCAGATGCACAACAAATGCCCCCCCAACACTCTCTTTGTGTTACTATTGTTAAGCCAAGAGAAAAGCTTGGAGACAGAAGCCAAGGCTGCTTCTTATAATTTAACTCTCCCTATGGAGACCTTGAGGAACGCCATGTTGCCTTGCGCAGCAGGGAGTGTTGCTGAATCCACAGGAAAGCTGGTTTTGTTCCAGTATATGCATCAGTATAAAAGAGAGACACATAATTTACTATGTAGACGAGGGACTTGGGTTAAAAGTGAGCCCAGATGTTAGCACTGAGATGTGCCAGACTGACACATGCATCACTTCATCAATGGCATGTTCCATTCCTTGTTAATCTCTCAAAATCTTGCGAATGTGTCTCAATGTGTCGAGAAGTTTGGCACCTTGCAGAATAAATCAGACCTCCATGCTTCTAGGAAGCTGCCTCAGAACTAAAGGGCTGTTAATGAATTTAGGTTTATAGTATCTACCTTCCGTGACACGTTGAATTTGAACCTGGAACATGTGGGTTTCAGGCATTCTGTTGCTCAGACAGAGTCTGACCCACTGCTGCCAGCTTTTTTCCACCAGTACATTTCCTATGTCAGGAGTGGAGAACCTTTTTCAGCCTGAGAGCTGCAATCCCTTCTGGGCAACTTTCCAGAGGCATGAATGTAAAGGTTGATATTGTATAGTAGGCTAATTTCTGTATACACTTACCCTACTTTCTATCCTCCATCCAGAGAATTCAGAGGCATTCTCAGAGTTCAAAGACACATTCCAGTCTAGGGTTGCCAGATCCCCAGAGCTGACCTGGAGTCTCCTATTACAGATAGGTAGCTGTGTTGGTCTGCCATAGTCAAAACAAAACAAAAAAATCCTTCCAGTAGCACCTTAAAGACCAACTAAGTTAGTTCTTGGTATGAGCTTACTCATACCAAGAACTAACTTAGTTGGTCTTTAAGGTGCTACTGGAAGGAATTTTTTGTTTTGACTGGAGTCTCCTAGTTTGCTTACCCCTCCTAGTGGCAGGAAAGGGGACGCAGGTGGCGCTGTGGGTTAAAGCCTCAGCGCCTAGGACTCGCCGATCGAAAGGTCGGCGGTTCGAATCCCTGCGGCGGGGTGCGCTCCCGCTGCTCGGTCCCAGCGCCTGCCAACCTAGCAGTTCGAAAGCACCTCCGGGTGCAAGTAGATAAATAGGGACCGCTTACCAGCGGGAAGGTAAACGGCGTTTCCGTGTGCGGCTCTGGCTCGCCAGAGCAGCAATGTCACGCTGGCCACGTGACCCGGAAGTGTCTCCGGACAGCGCTGGCCCCTGGCCTCTTAAGTGAGATGGGCGCACAACCCCAGAGTCTGTCAAGACTGGCCTGTACGGGCAGGGGTACCTTTACCTTTACCTTTACCTAGTGGCAGGTGAAGGACTTGACTCTCCAGGTGGACAAGAGTGCCTTTATAAAATAAATTTATTAAGAGGACTGTGCATGCAGCTTGGTGTCTCACAAGCTCACAGTTACTGAATATGCCCAGCAGAATTGAGGTAGACAGTAGACAACTGATTACTTTACAGAGCCATTCTGGGTTCTGGCCTCTTGTCAGTAACCAGGCCCCGAGGTAAAATATGTTCACCAGGCAGAATCATTAACAGATGGTATAGCATCCACCCACCTCTCTCTCATTAAATCTCTAAGAGCAGAAATTTGAGGACTCACAAAACCCATCAGAGCAAAAGCTTCTATAACAAAGCCTTGTGATGGTTGCAGGAAATCAGACAAAAGTATAAATTAAGAGGAGGCTTCCTTAGAAAACGGCAGAAAACTTTACCTTTTTTAAATCCAAACAATGTGGTTGGTATCATGCCATGTGTAGTACCCTAGGCCCTTACTCTGCCTGTTCACCAAAATAAATTCTCAGCAATCAAAGTTCGGGTGAGATGTGGCTATTTTTCATGAGGAGTATAACATCCCTTGAACACAGTCTTCAGTTACAATAAATTAATTGTGCAAGCTTAAATGTGCAGCTAATAAGACACTTGTTTGCAAAGGATTTTGCACAGCCGACTGATTAGTCAGAGAAACCTGACACATTTCTAAAGGCCACTCATATTTTTCATGACACAGTTTCTTTGAAATTAAAACATACAAGTCCACCCCTCCCCAAGTAATTGCTATTGGGATAAGCAGATTTAAAATAGCAACCTTTGCCGCGCCACCTCTCCAGTTCACCTGGTTTTCTACAGTACAATAGCAGGGTTTTTATGTGTTTACCTGACAATTAAAAAGTGGAGTTCTTTCTTGAAACTCCTTAATTACAGTGCCATGAATGTGTTCTCAAATAAAATGTAATGGGTCTTTCACTTCTTCATAATTGCATATGCAACACCCTCATCAATTACCATGCTTGAATTAAGGTTAGGCATTTTCTTCAGGGAAATGATACTGCTGAGGATTAAAAACAAAAACACCCCCCTTTTATCATGCACAAGTGCACACAGTTCATCTAGCTGTTGTTATTGTTACTGTATTCGGGAATAAAGTCTTCCCCATAACTTTTAAGAGTGGCATGTAAGCCAAAGGGAGTGGTGGGCTATTTCTGAGGTAATAGACTGGGAGCCCTGCTGTACATTTAGAGATTACTATACAGGCCTTTGGATCCAAGGTTTATATGTAGGTCCGTCTCTCCCCCAGCCCATGAAGGTTTTGACCCTTTGCATGGAAACAGATAAAAAAAGTTTCCGTTAAATATACATATTTAAAAGGATACTGTTCAGCAAATACTTTGGCCTAGTTCTTAAGCTTACTTCTGAAGTGTTAAAATCCACACGAAGTGACTTATAGCTCTTGCTTTCATTGATTATGAAAGTCCCTCACACACAAATCCATCCAAATGTATCCCATACCCTCCAACATCCCATAATGATAATTTTACTATTTATACCCCACACATCTTACTGGGTTGCCCCAGCACTCTGGGCAGCTTCCAACATATATAAAAACATACTAAAACATTAAACATTAAAAAAGCTTCCGTATACAGGGTTGCCTTCAGATGGCTTGGGGGTAGATAACTCCATACCATCCAATATTTCTCCAATGAAAATAGGGACAGCCTAGGGAAAAGCGGGACATTCCAGGATCAAATAAAAAACTGGGACGGCTTCTCTAAATCAGGGACATCCCTTGAAAATAGGGACACTTGGAGGGTCTGATGTATCCTGACATATATCAAAAGAAGGTGCTTGTATTCAGAGAAGAGTGAAAATGGTGTCCTGAAATTCTTCACCGCATTCTCAGATGACAACACATTTGTGTGGTGGGCATTTGGCGAAATATTATCCATGTGGGCTGGGGGAAGCTCACCTGTAGCAGTGACAGTGACATGCCATCTTTCTTTTATCCTAAGGGTTTTGTTGTTGCTGCCACTGCCACTGTCAGCAGCAGCAGCAAATGCAAAAGCAATCTTGGCTGCCATTTTGCATTCCCTCGCAATCCCTCAGGCCTAACACCTTTTTTGTGCATTGTGAGGGGAAATGGTAGCCGCTACAAAAAAAGGGTAGAGAGCAAAATTAAGCAAAACAGTCTTCTTTTTCAAGAGAGAGGGGAATCCTCAGGGAACATTTTCCTAGACATTGTGGCTCCCATTGAACTTTATTATTTTATTTATTGTTGGGCTTTCTGGGGCAAGGCGTAGGTGGGACTGAGCCAGCCCAGGCTCCTCTGGCTTCTAAACCAGCACGGCTAACACCATGTGACAGAACTGGACCCGATCTGGGCCTGATCCCTGCAGCAGCTTGAGGCAGGCACAGCAATCTGCCTGACATCCACATTCTGCCTTTACCATTGTGTGTGGCAGGGCTGTGGGTGTGTTGGTGGCCCAGCCATTCTGTAAAGTCCTGTTGTGCTTGGGAGAGGGGCAGTTAGGATTGCTCCCTAAGAGAAAGAAATCATGCAAATAACATAAAAAGTGGCTATAGAGGCAGAAAAACATCCTGGCCATTTATTAAAAAGCAGTTGCTCAGTACCAGTATTTCTTTCATATATGGGCTCATTTTCTCAAACTGGAGAGGAAAATGACCAGGTTTAGAGGATGAAAGGATTGCGAGGGTGCTGAGGAGCCTTGAACCCTTTGATCCTGTTGTCTTAATCCAACTCATCCTAAAACAATGTTTGGTCTAAGGCAGATTTACTAACATAAAAATAACTTGGAGAATATTCTTAAAACTCTCCTTTGTGTATCCCCTCATCCAGCTTAATAATAATAATAATTGCCTGAAAGTAAATAGGTTTATTTCATCTCTGCTTCTCATGAATGTGTTTGAAGGTGTATAACTGTTGCAGAGATCAATAAAAATAGTTTCCTCCTCAGGGAATCCAACTATTTATATAACACAGAATTGTGGAAACAAAGCGTCATAAACAGTAACACTTGGGCTGGAGTTTGCATTACTTTTGTATCTTGGCTTTTCCAGAGTCACTCGAGTCTTTGAGGCTGTATATTTCTACAACGTCTGGGGAGATGGGACAATTTTTTGCTGCGCTTGCTCACCCCATAGACATCTGGGAGATTTTGGTTTTTGCCCCAGTAATGCCTGACATGGAATAAAATGATCCTTAACAAAATAGGATTTAAGGAAGGATCCATTGCTCAGGGGTAGAAATCATGCAGAAACTCCTAGGTTTAGTCATTGGCATTTTTAGTTCAAAGGATCTGGTAGTTGCAGTAGCAGTTGTTGAGACGGAGTGGCAGTGCTCACCTGATCTCTGGTCACCTGCATCACTGCTGCACACTGGGTTGGAGAGGGTGAGGGTGAGGAGAAGTTGAAGTCAGCGCAGTGCAAATGCACAGCAGAGCAAATCCACTGTGCTTGCTAGTGCACTGACCTCACAGTCACTTCACCACTCTCTGTCCCAGGATGCAGCACTGCTGCAGGAACCAGAAGTCAGGTGAGTGCCAGTGGTCCATCCTGCTGCCAGCTACTGGGTAGCAAGTGATGGGAAAAGTCCTTAGCTTGAGGTCTTGTAAGCCTACTGCCACTCATAAACCTTACAAGCCTAGATGGACAAATGATGAAAGGCAGATTCCTGTGAACCGAGTTCAAATTCCAATGTAGCTCACTTGGTTCTCTTGAGTCAGTCACTGTTTCTCAACCTAAACTACCTTACAGTTTTGTTGTGAGGAAATGGTTGAGGGGAAAACTCTATATGGCATCCTGGGCTCCTTGGAGAAAGAGTGTGGCAGAACAATGTAGTAAAGAAAATTCATCTTTTTGTCATTGGCAAAAGAGGGATGCTTTCTGTTTTGTTCTCACAATAGAACTGAGGCTGTTTCAGCATTTTATGCCTCTGGATATATGATCTAAGCAAGTTGCTTAAAGAAGGATATTCACCCCAGACACACTTTTGATGAGATAGCCTGCGTACTGTAGAGCAGAAATATAGATGTTTCATTTCCCAGTCGCCACTATTTCCGTGAAAGATGTTTGTGTCTGAATAGGGCTGCTTTTAGTTTAATGTCAGTGACTCTTTTGTGACAGTGAAAGCTGGAATTCTCTACGATATCCCAGCATGTTGTCGTGGAAATGTCAAATTTACTGTTACAATTCTTATTGTAAGAGAACTGTCATGTTCAAAGACCTCCGCAAGAAACAAAGGCTTAATGCGCACAATATCTCTGCATGAAAGGAAGGATCTTTTATACTGCATATATTCATGAAAATTAAAGCAACTAGGTGAGAAACCAACTTTCGTATGAATTGGTCAGAAAATTGCACTTTCATTTTGCATGACAGGTTGCTGCAGGTATGTGAGGAAACTGCCTTGGGTCTGGACAGTGCAATTATCTGCTTTAATGCTGTGTAATAACTAGCTGCTTTAACGTTGTGTCTTCTTCCCTTACAATAGGGATAAGGAACCTGTTGCTGTCCAGATGTTGTTGGCTTCCAGCTTCCAGCTAGCATGGCCAATGGTCAGGGATGATGGAAGTTGCAGTCCAGCAACAGCTAGAGGGCCACAGATTCGACATGTGGTCACTGCATTTGAAAATAATGGTTATGAAATTAACTAGTCTTAATTTAAGAGGCAGCCATCTCTGGAAAGCTCAGTCAGTAGAGCATGAGACTCTTAATCTTAGGGTTGTGGGTTCAAGTCCCATGTTGGCCAACAAGATTCTTGCATTGCACGGGGTTGGACTAGATATAATAATAATAATAATAATAATAATAATAATAATAATAATAATAATAATAATAATTTATTATTTATACCCCGCCCATCTGGCTGGGCCTCCCCAGCCACTCTGGGCGGCTTCCATAAAAACCAAAAATACAGTAAAATATCACACATTAAAAACTTCCCTGAACAGGGCTGCCTTAAGATGTCTTCTGAATGTCAGGTAGTTGTTTATCACTTTGACATCTGCTGGAAGGGCGTTCCACAGGGCGGGCGCCACTACCGAGAAGGCCCTCTGCCTGGTTCCCTGTAGCTTTGCTTCTCACAATGAGGGAACCGCCAGAAGGCCCTCGGCGCTGGACCTCAGCGTCCAGGCAGAATGATGGGGGTGGAGACGCTCCTTCAGGTATACTGGACTGAGACCGTTTAGGGCTTTAAAGGTCAGCACCAACACTTTGAATGACCTTTGTGGTCTCTGTGATGCTATGATTCTACGATTCTACACCCATTCATCTACACAATGCAAAAGTGGCAGAAGTTTAAAGTCCACCACATGGTAAAGGTGGGCTGCACTGCACAGAGACAGTGGATGGAGCAAGGGATACCTAATCAGATGGTCTAAGAATGCTTGAAGAGGTGAACAGAAATTGAACCCATGCAGCCTCCACTATCCTATTCCACCAAAAGGGAAGTTCTACCTATGCAAAGTCACATCAGGCAAAGTCACTTCTGGTCCGATATATTTGCTTCCAATCCAGTAAAGATGCTTTAAGCAGCTTCACAGAAATCAGAACCATGGAAAGCTCCCAGGTGGTTATTGCTCTTTAGGAGGTTGCACTTCTTCTGAAGCAATGGGTACATAGCTTGGGTCCTTTGCTGACACTTGAGGCTCAGGTGGCCTCGGTGGTGCAGATTGCCTTCCATCAGCTTTGGCTGGTGGCCCAGCTGCACCGCTGCGGATAAGGATAACCCAACTTCTGTCATCTATGCTCTAATAACCCCTAGGTTAGATTAGTGCAACATGTTATACATGTCTCTGGAGACAGTTTCAGCTGGTGCAGGATCCTGTGGCCAGGTTGCTTCTTGGGGCAAGACAGTTTGAACATATCCTAGCCCGACTGCACTGGCTGCCTATTATTTGCCAGGCCCAAATCAAAGTGCTGGTTTTGACCTATAAAGCCTCAAACAGCTCAGGACCACAATACCTCAAGGACCACTACTCCACATAGGAACCAACTCAGTCCCTGCAATCATAATCTCAGGCCCATAAGAGGGTGGCAACACGAGAATGGGCCTTTTCTGTGATGGCTTTCTGCTTGGGGAGTGCTTTCCTCAGGAAGGCTCCCCTGGCACTTCATTATATATCTTTAGGCACCAGATGAAAATGTTTCTCTATGAACAGGTCTTTGGCAGATTGACATTCTATGGCCTTTTAAATGTGTTTGTGGGAGGAGGAATATTGGTTGTTGTTTCATGTTCTATTTTTATGTTGTGAAGTGCCCTGTGAGCTTCAGATGAAGGGCAGTATACAAATTTAATAAACAAACAAATAAACAAAACAAAACATTCATCTGTATGTAGTTCTGGAGTAAATGAACGAGACATACAGGGACATGTGTCTGAAGGGCATTTATGTATCTTTGCTTCTCTTCATCATGATCACTGATTAGGAAGAGGGGGGTAAGAAACCATTAAAATGTGTGAAAGAAAAAAGCTGAAGATAGATTTGAAATAATAAATACCTTCCTATTAGAGTGAACCTTTTGTGACTGTAATCAAAGTCATGAAATATATGAGCATATGGCAATTAGTGGCAGTGCTTGGGCATTTTACTTTCTGTCCCAGTTGTTTAAATAATGCTAAATTGAGCATGACACTGACTAGCTGTTAATAATGGGACTAAGTGAAAGCCATCAGACAATGGAGACAACTCAGCCAAAGAAAGGTCTGTGCACTCTCCTCAAAATGATGGGCTAGAGGAAGTGTTGTCCAAAGGTAATTGAGAGCACTCAGGCAGCGTGTTTGTAGGATAATATTGCTCCAGCACATCAGACTATTGATATCACGAGTGTTGGAAGATTCAGGACAAAAGAACTTATCCACACAGCACATTGGTAGAATATGGAATCTGCTCCCACCAGCTGTAGTTATAGCCATGAACATGGATGGCTTTCCAAGAGGATTATACAAATTCATGGAGGATAAGGCTATTAGTGGCTTCTATCCATGACAGCTATCCTCCAGCTCTGCTGTTGGAGGCAGTATGCTTCTGAACACCTGTTGCTGGGGATCACAAGTGGTGATAGGCACTGCTTGCAAGATCCCCATAGGCATCTTGTTGGCCACTGTGCAAACAGGATGCTTGACTGGATGGGACTTTTCACCTGGTCCAGCAGGGCTCTCTGTATGTTCTTATCTGATAGCATGCTATTGAATTTTCTCAAAGCAATGCAAAGCACAATAGTTAATCACATCAGCTTTCATTCCTGACCAGTATGAGTCAGCTGCTAGAAGCAACATCATTTTTAGGGATAGCATTTCCCTGAAAATCTCAATGTCAAGCTTTATCCACAATTTTTATTATTATTTCTTTCTCGCTCCTTAATCTTGCTGAGCATCTAGCCCCCACCCCACTATAAACAAATATAGTAATATTTGTATTACTATATGCATAATATTATATGCAAATGATACACCTAAACACTCCTGGCTTTCTCAGGTTGCCAGCAGATAAGCAGATACTTACAACAATGCATACAACTGTAGAAAAATACTATAGTATGGGGCTTGAATGTTTATTATACAAAAATGATTGTATCTGATGATGTCGCACCGTTCATGCAAGGATTTCTGATTGTGCAAAGGAAATTCCTTTTCCACTCTTCTCCCTATTGAGTGCCCCCAAAACCTCGCCAGAAGGTTGAGGGAACTCCAGAACCGATTTGGGGAGGGGGCATGCAGGGGGAGAAGGAAAGGTTTTGCTGCTAAAACTGAAGTGCTTGTGTGAACAAGATGACTTTGTTGGATTACAGCCATATAATCAGCATCGTTATACATACAGTGGTACCTCGGGTTAAGTACTTAATTCGTTCTGGAGGTCCGTACTTAACCTGAAACTGTTCTTAACCTGAAGCACCACTTTAGCTAATGGGGCCTCCTGCTGCTGCCGTGCTGCCGGAGCACGATTTCTGTTCTCATCCTGAAGCAAAGTTCTTAACCTGAAGCACTATTTCTGGGTTAGTGGAGTCTGAAGTGTATGTAACCTGAAGCGTATGTAACCCAAGGTACCACTGTACATGAATGGACTAAGCCTTGTTTGAGTCCAAAGAGAGAGATCAAGTCTCAAGCAGTGCATTCATATACATGTCTACTCAGAAGTACACCACAGTGCTGTGCTTTTAGTAGGGCTCACTCCCATATAACCTGGAATATTGTTTATATGCTGCCATGTTGTTATAAATCCATAAAATATTTACCAGATAGGTACCCTATAAGCAGTGCTATTTTTCTAGAAAAAGAGGTGCCAGAGCTTACCATGAACACCTCCCTTGTTTTCTTATAATGACAATGGTGCCAACCTGAGAGGTGCCGGAACTGAGTTCTGCTGGGTTCCAGCTGGAAAAAAAGCCCTGCCTTCAACCTCAAATGGTGTAGAGCAGATGTAATGGACAGTCATGTTGGCTATTATACCACCTTGTGGGATTTCATTTCTCTTATTGGACCAGGGCTGTATCTGACATCGTATCAAAATAAGAGGGACAGCCAACAGTCAGTCTCTCTCTCCCTGGAATCAATATGCAAAATTCATCCCTCTTCAATTGATTCTCTCCTGCCAACAATTTACATTGACTCCTCTCCCCATGAGACTATACACTGCAGGAAGAGGGGAAATTCTGACATGGGAAGGCTGTTTTGGAGGCCCATCCTCTATCTACTGCTACATCTGTTTTGTAATCTAGCATTAAAACTTATGAACGGAATTTACACAAAGAGCACTGTGAATGGCTGTTGGTAGAATATCCTGCATAGTAATTTATTTCAGCCTGCTGCTCAAAGGAAAAAAATAACTCCAAAGTATTTATTCTGAATCAGATCCTGTGCTAGGATAGTATAGTTCCTGTACTAGCAGTACAGTACAGTCTACTTGAGACTTTCAATTGTTGTTAAAGTTCATAGGCTTCTAAAAGCTGGTGGGGGGAGTGTATGAGCTTTACCATGGACTGTATCCATCACAGTGCTCCATAAGCATTCCATGAACATCAAGATTTGCGCTGGTGCAATGAAACATTATCTCACTCTCCTCCCCCGGTGTACCCCCCCCCCAGGGTTCCACCAAACTTCTGAACCCAAAAAAGTAGTACCATTAATGCACTACACCTTTCAGCTGCACAGACACGTACTAGATATAAGTTGTCATTGAAAAACAGTGGAATGATTTACTCTGGAAGTTATGTGTGCAATTATAACTTGGGATTTGGAGCACTGAGCTGCATCGTGGGAAATTTTGATCCTGGAATCCTATGTCCTGATGTGACAGGGGGTTTTTTTATCCCTTTTTGCCCTCTGTTATCAACTGTATTGTCAGCTTCTTTCCCATGTGCAACTGATTTAATCTTTGCTTATTTACTCTCTGATAGCTTCTGTTCAAGTCATTTAGGCTGCTGCACCCGGTGCCTCTTCTGACCTCATAAGCAGATGGAATGTCATGATGAGTGAAAAAAGGGACCAAAGCTGGTCCATTCAGCCTCTGCTCTTGTAAAGGCAGTTCAAAGGCACCCAGAGGATTTTAGACTAGAGGCTCAGAAACACTGTTTGCCGAACAGCCACTTTTGTTATTATTCTCTCATCCAGCCTCAGATGCACAGGGAGGTTTGACACCACAACCGCAAGCTTAAATAAATTCAGATCCCAGGAAGCCTGCATCAGTAGATGGTCTCATTTTCAATTTGTTTCTAAATGGTCCGCTAGTTATTAGCTGAAGCTCCATTTGAAACTACAGTTTGGAAGCTATGCTTTTAAACTATCTACAGATGGAACTCAAGGTTACAGGATACAGGGGATCATGATGTTGGTGTGCAGACAACTGGTGCTGTGATTCAATCACCAACTCCCAGTTGGGACCTTTCTTTTTTCCTTCACATATTGCAGCCCCACAGTGGGATCCATGGGTTGATCTCATGCCATGGCTGTAACATTTAAACCCCCACAACTATGTGGGCAGAGTTGCTTGCAGAGTCCCCCCCCCCAATAATTATTACATGTGTTTGTCATAGATTGGAGCCATCCTAGAAACTTATTTCCCTTGCCCTGGTCTGCATATGCAGTAGAATGAACTCATAGAATAGGCTGTGTCACTTCAAGGTGTGGTTTCCAATGTTCATTTTTGTTATAAAATTTCCAGAAGGGGAAAAAAACCCCAAACATAACAGGTAAAGGCCTCATCAAGTTTCTCCCTGATCTGCTACTAGACCTATGTTTACAAAGAGTTATTTTTATGGGACGGCTGGGATTAAAATCGGCATACCCTACATACAAGCCAAAGTGTTGCTGTCTAATCTGCTGCCTTGGGTGGAATTTCTGCCACCTCTTTCTGCTGTGTGTATAGACCCAGGAAAGGGCTGCTTTGGGTTACAAAAACATGGCCGATAAACTCATGGAATTCCATATCCTGTATAGTTCAAGCCTTACTGCATATTATGTCTGTGCACCCAAGTCTTCATTGGCTTGCTAACAACAATAATACATGTTCTTGCAGGTCTGGGGTAGCAAAGTTTGAGGATGCAAGGGCAATCCCAACTGCTAGAGTTAGTAAATGTTAGAAATTAATATATGGTAGATTTTAGATAATATTTTGAGCATTGAAGGGAAGGTGCCAAGCCAGGGCCTCACCTGGGAAAGAAGTCATTAAGAATGAGAAAAGGTGCTGGAAGCAAATCATTAACACTTCTGAGAAAACCATCATGAGGGCAAGAGATTCTCTGCCTGTGGACAGAGGGGCAAGTTCCCATGGTTACTATGGGATGATGAAGGTTTAGGATTTCAGCTCCCATGTCTAGGAAAACAGGAGAGGGGGCAGGCTGTGGCCACAGAAAAAATATGTTATATACAGCTTGTTTTTGTTTCCTAGCCATCCCATCTTGTAACACCAGGCATAAGGTTCTCAGCTGGTGTCCCATCCAAGAACTTAGCAGAAATGAACTCATAGTGGTTAGGTTGGTAGACCTGGGAGACCAGAGTTTGAATCCTCACTCTGACATGAAGCTCATTGGGTGTGTGACCTTGGGCCAAAGAAGAAGAAGAAGTTTGGATTTGATATGCCACTTTATCACTACCCGAAGGAGTCTCAAAGCGGCTAACATTCTCCTTTCCCTTCCTCCCCCACAACAAACACTCTGTGAGGTGAGTGGGGCTGAGAGACTTCAAAGAAGTGTGACTAGCCCAAGGTCATCCAGCAGCTGCGTGTGGAGGAATGGAGACGCGAACCCGGTTCACCAGATTACGAGTTCCGCTCTTAACCACTACACCACACTGGCTCTCACTGCCTCTCTGCCTAACCTACCTCACAAGGTTGCTGTGGGAATTAAATGAGAAAGGGAGAGAACAATGTATGCCTCCTTGAGCTCCAATGAGGAAAAAGGTGAGATATAAAAGCAACAACAACAACAACAACAACAACATAACTTATTATTTATATGCCGCCCATCTGGCTGGGTTTCTCCAGCCACTCTGGGTGGCTCCCAACCGAATATAAAAAACACAGTACAGCCACCACCAAGAAGGCCCTCTGCCTGGTTCCCTGTAACCTCACATCTTGCTGTGAGGGAACCGCCAGAAGGCCCTCGGAGCTGGACCTCAGTGTCCGGGCAGAACGATGTGGGTGGAGACACTCCTTCAGGTATACTGAATAATTAAATATATGATTTGCTTTGCCTTCAGAAGAGACACAGCAATAAGCAGCTTCGGGCAATCCTCTCAGTCCCTGTTCTTTGCCATCTCCTTTTCCATTGCACTGTAGAGAACATATATTTTGGTTCCCCTCTGTGCCTCCTAATCATAAAGCTGCAATTTCCTTCCCATCCGCCATTCAAGCCAGGCCAGTGACAGTTCTCCCACTCCTCACCTCATTATGGCTATGGGCACTTGGAGGCCACTTTTCATAAAGCATTGATTTCCCTCCCCTACCAGCACTTCCAAGTTCCAGCCTTAGCAAAAATTAAAGCTGGCATTTCTCTCTGCAGGCAGATGTGTTTCATAATGCATGTACAGATAATATTTTATTAATTCTGTTTTTTGTAGATCCCTGTTTGCATACTTTTTGTTCATCCTCCTAGCTGCCTCGCTGGGAAGTGTTTATTGCTCCTGTGTCTTAAGTGAGTCCTTTAAAGTATTCAAGAGTTTAGGTGTGGCGGCTAGCCAAGACATCGCCTCTGCTCGGCAATTAACTGTCCCGCAACAGCTGCTATTCTACATCTATATCCTTTGTAGGCATCATTCTTCCCTTATAGATGCTGGCTGATAGTGGGGAGTGAAGCGAGCATGAGAATGTCAAGCTATTTTTGCACCTGCAAGATTAAAAATACAGGGTTTAATTGCTGAGTCGCCCACCCAAATTGTGCAGAAGGCCCGGGTGCAATGGCAATACAAAGGCTGGAACACAGTGTGGAAATCCCCGAGCCACAGCACACACACCCTCCTGGACTGTGGCACTTCCCACTACTTTTCTATTCCCCCCTTTTAAACTTTTTACCAAGCTGGCATGCCTGGAGCAAAGCTCCAGAGAGTTGCTACCCACTAGTGACTGATTGCCTCAGAGTGGGTGCAGAGGCACTCTGAGAACCGAAAAGGGCAGCAGTGTGCTCTCTCTGTACAAGGTTGAAAAGTTGTCCGGACAGCTGTCATTGTGGGTTGTTGCTAGTACCTGAGGAGGAGCCATGGGGAGGAGGGGGGCGGGTAAGAAGGGAGAGGACAGGTCTTTTTTTCTTTGGGGTGGGGAGAATGAAAAAGGAACACTTTCTTGGCCACCCACCCAACTGCAGATGCACCATGGCATTTCTTCTCTCTGTACTCCTTCCAGCGGTCATTCCTCCTCTGGTCATTGCTATGGATACATGATCTGTCTGTCTCCAGGCACTGCAGTCATCTGCAAGGGATTCCCACATGGTGGGGTTGATGTTGCCAGCTTGCAGACATCTTTGTAATGCAGAGATGGTCTGCCAATGAGCCTGGTGCCTGAAGCCAGCTCCCTGTAGAGCACATCCCTGGGGATCCTGCCACTTTCCAGTCTGTGCACATGGCCAAGCCAGCAGAGATGTTGTTGAGACAAGAGTGTGAATATGCTGGGAATATCGGAGAGCACATCTTTGTTTTCAATTTCATAACAATTGGTGGGACATCTTTTAATATCCTGAGTTACTTTCCTGAGACCATAAGGATATAAGTGAAGTCCTGATGGAAAGGCTCACCTAATCCAACAACTTATTCTCATAGTGAATTATTATTATTACAAGGAGGCAGAGGGCCTCCTTGGTAGTACCACCCACCCTGTGGAATGCCCTCCCATCAGATGCCAAGGGGATAAGTAACTAAATAACCTTTAGAAGACATCTGAAGGCAGCCCTGTATAGGAAAGCTTTTTAATTGCTATTGTTATTATCATTACAGTGGTACCTTGGTTCTCGAATGGCTTAGTTGTTGAACAAATTGGCTCCCAAATGCCACAAACCTGGAAATAGGTTTTTCGGTTTGCGAACACTTTTTGGAAGCCGAATATCCAACACAGCTTCTGCTTGAGTGCAGGAAGCTCCTGCAGCCAATCAGAAGCCACACCTTGGTTTTCAACAGTTTCGGGAGTCAAACAGACTCTCGGAATGGATTAAGTTCGAGAACCAAGGTACCACTGTATTATTATTATAGTGCGCAGCCAAATGCCTATGGAAAGCCTGCAAGCAGGACCTGGGTCCAACAGCACTCTGCCCACCCAGAACCTGGCACTCAGAGGCATAGCATCTAGCAGCCCTTTTTCTGCCAGGGTCTTTGTGCACAGCAGAAGCAGCTCATTCAGTGGAGCACAGCTGCTATGGTAGCTTCCTGGCCTCTGGGACACTGTCAGTTCCCAGGTGGGAGGTGGCAGGCAGGTTGGCACAGAGAAAACACACTGTTGGGAAGTGAGGCAAGTCTCACTTGGGACTGTTCTGTAATGGATTTTATGCATGTATGACTAGCAGGATTGCACCCACATGTCCCCATTGGGGAAGTTCCTCCTGAGAGGAAGGAAATCTCATTGTGGGAAACGAGACAACCTCCCCCACAAATTTGGTCACCCAAATCACAGTGATGAATGTATAACAGAACTTTCTCCGTATAAATATTTGAACAGCAGTTTGTTAATTTTGGTTACTCTCGGTGTGGATTAATTGCTGTTTTACATCAGCCCCGGCTTCTATTAGTTTAGGATTTACATCTTAAATGATAGCATCGGTGTTTGCCTTGAATAAAACATTTTTAACCTAGACAAGTTCATTATATCCTTGAAGGTGAACTGACAGATTAAAGGAACCATGAAGATCTTGATTTGGTTTACACGAAAATATATTAATCGGCAGATGGGCTGCTGATTTTTTCTTTCTTTTTAAAACATTCCTTAACATATTTTAATCTCAGGTGAGTTGATAAATAGTAGTATGTTTCGATAGGCTATTTGTTACCTCCTATGATGCGTTATGCTTTGGTTCTAACTCCTAACCTCATGCACTTGAAAGCCTATGAGGCTTCCAATTTATATTATTAAGAAGTCACACTATTATACTTCCATGGTAAATAAAAAGGCCAGTGAGCTGCTCTTTCACCTAATTAACCTGAGCTGTGTGGTACACTTCACTAATATTAGAGTGTGTGCTTGATGTGACCTTAATACCCTAGACATGATAATTAGAGTGTTCTGAGCAGCAAAGCTGTATATTCATTTCATATAAATGACACTAGTGCTGATACATCCATTATAATAAATGGCAAGGGATGAGTAACTGGAAAGTCATTCTCATATGATTTCTTAGTCAGAGGAAGGTTCAGATGCATTGGCCTAGATCTGACAAGTCTAGAGGACCATCTGCACACAGCTTTCTAATTTCAATAAGAGTTGCAGCGCAGCTTTAGACATATTAAGGAAAAACATAGGAACATAAGGACCTCCTGAACTAATGTGAAGATTGGAACTTACCTATCCAATGCTAAATGTCCCAATGCAGTTCTTGGCTCAATAAACATAACAAAATGCATTTATAAATGTGTATTTTGAGATAAATAGATTAAGAACAACTTATTTAAATACATTCTCTCTCTCTCTCTCTCTCTCTCTCTCTCTCTCTCTCTCGCTCTCTCTCTCTCTCTGTGTGTGTGTGTGTGTGTAATGCAGGTTATGGTGACAGACTTGTGAGTGAAGATAAGGAAAAGTGAGGTGGTCCAGAGCTAGATTTATTTGTTCATCCCTAGACAAGAATGATTGATGGGAGCTTCCTCTCTCCATAATGAAGGAAGCCCCAGCCAAAGATTTGTCATGACACAAATTAGTTGCATCATGGTCACAAAATTCCACTATTTTTGTTTTATTTGTTAAAGCTGAATCCTTCATTTGCACATACTGTGGGGAGCCATGGTGAATATCTTTGGATCTCCGCAGGGTACAACACAGTTGTTTAAAAAGTTGGTCTCTCTTTTTCATACTCGAGGGTAGCTAATTTCATGATTTATGAAGGGGAAAGGAGTTCAGCAATACACAGAGCTGTAAATCAGCCTGTTTCCCAGGATCACTTTGACCCAGTACGCAACTATGAAGTAGAGCAGTTACGAAATAGACCAAAGATGACTAAAAACATACCTTTCTCACACCTAGGATCTGTGGTCAGCCAAGCTGCTTGCTGGAAAAGTAATAATAATAAACTAAGGGCATCAAAATCAGCAAATGGAACCCAGTTAGTTTTACCGTGGCCTAATGATTATCGGCTTGTCTGTTTCACTGGTAGCTCCAGTGCTGCAAAATGCTCTCCCTGCTGAAATGTGAGAGGCTCCTTTGGCACTGGCATTCTGCCATTTCTTGAAGACCTACCTGTATAGACAAATATTCCTTTGGTTTCTTGACCTAAGCCTCCTGATCTAATCATTTTAATTGCAATTTTAACTATTTTAATTGTTCTCCTGTTTTAAGGAGCTTATTTTATCTTACATCTTAATTGTGGTTTTTAATGTTTTGATGAAATGGTCTTAGCGTGTATTTCAATTATGCATAGTTGTATTTTTATAATTGGTTTTACACTTGTAAAGCGGTTAGAAGTCATTTTGGAAAGCTAAGCGATTTATAAAATAACCTTAATCATAACCATAGTTATAATGACAATAATGGAACGGGGTAGTAAAGGTCCTTCAGAATGCTTCCTGGAAGGTGGATCTATGCTACACACACACACGGAGGAATTCACATTAAAATGCTGGTGAATTTTCGTGAGGCTTAAAAAAATAAAAGCAACCTGATGTGGAAATGTCGAGAACTGAATTTATGGTTGAAAAAAAGTGAAATGGAGAGCAACTGAAATCAATGGATTGGCCCATCCCTAACTACTAATAATGTAATTATCAGTCACTGCCTGTTCTTTTCAGCACCTCATTTTCTTCCAACTTTACTGCTTACAATTCCATCCACTACCACATGCCACGTACTGTATATGTTCGAGGTAATATAAGTGGAGTGATGTACATTGTTCAAGGCCTGTTGGAGATTTTGCACGATGCTCAGGGAATGTATAAAATCCAGTTTGTTTGTTTATTGTTTTGTCTAGCCAAAGCCATTACATAAGATAAAATACATAAAACAGAATGAAAACAGAATAAAAGACATTACATAGTTAAAGCAATTATTAAGACAAGACATTCTGTCAGATAAGAGTTTGCTCCCCTGAAGAATGTAACTTATCATTCCCACAAACCTTTCTCCTTAAATTGTCACTCTAAAGGCAAAACAGGCCACTTTTCAGAGGTGTAGCGGGACCTGTCCCCTAATAAAAAGTTAATCAAATACCTAGTCAATCTCCCAATTTGGAGATTTAAATCTTTGAACAGGGCTGCTCTTAAATCCTGACGAACCAGTAAGTAGTGGGGTAATGCAGTTGAGATATGCACATTCCCTAAGGCTTGTTGAAGATTATGTAGATGGACTGAGAAATGTGCACATTTGTTACTTCGTGGTTGGGTGATGTGCACATTGTCCATAAAGTCTGGTGAATGTGCACAATGGTCTGTTATGCACATGAACTTCTCAACTTGCATTATCCCTAACATATACGGTATATGTACCTGCAACTCAGAAGTGGATTAGCATGATAAAGCTTACGCCATAATACATTCGTTAGTCTTTAAGATGCCGCAAGACTCATTGTTGTATTTTACAACTTCTTCTGGATTATGTGCCTGGTCAATGGAGACAGACTGCAAATTTCCCTGCTCAGCCCCCTGTTCCTTTCCTTTTTGAAGCTGAAATGTAAGTAAAAGCTGGAAGAAAGTGGAAATGCACTTTGATTATTGCAGCTGATTACAGGATTTGCCACTTAATTCATTCATATTAATTCATAACATACCCTGATCCTTCATTTATTAATTTAATCAAAAGTTCTGGACACAAATAATGAGTGTAGTCGAGATAAAAGAGCCACAAACCACCCCCCTTTTTTGCCTTTTAGGTACTTATTGCATTTTACAAAGGAATGGTTGATCTTTTTTGTCTCTTGTAGTTATCGAGAGAGGACCTGGAGGTTTGAAACTGAAAGACCATCTCCATGTTCCTTTCATAGGAACAACAACAAAAGAAAAGAAAGAATTGCCAGTCTTTAGGAAACTGATTGTCTGATTAGCAATTAAATATTATGAACCCGAGGGTGTGTACTTGATTCCTGGGCTTTCATGTGTGCTCTGAATCCATGCCCACCTTGGCAGAATACAATGGGCAAGTAAAGCCTGCTTCAGTTGGTGCCAAATGTACAGTAAATCCAAGTGAAACCAAATTGGACTGTGTTCCTTTCTTCCTCACTCTCCAAGCACAAGCTTGCATAGTCTGTTTTCCTCTTGCTCTTGCTGTTGTTTCATTACTTTTTTAAAAAGTATACTTATTTATTATTTTATTATTTATTTGGACCATTTATATACCACTCGTAGTTAAACAAAACTCTTAAGCAGTTTACAACATAGGTTAAAGGAACTTAAATAAACAGCAAATACCAAAACAAAAAGGAGAGAATTTCTACGTTCCATGAAACTTAACTCAATAGAGCATCCTTATCAGTATAAAGAGGGACGCAGGTGGCGCTATGGGTTAAACCACAAAGCCTAGGACTTGCCGATCACAAGGTCGGCGGTTCGAATCCCCGCGACGGGGTGAGCTCCCGTTTCACGGTCCCTGCTCCTGCCAACCTAGCAGTTCAAAAGCATGTCAAAGTGCAAGTAGATAAATAGGTACCGCTCCAGCGGGAAGGTAAATGGCGTTTCCGTGCGCTGCTCTGGTTCGCCAGAAGCGGCTTAGTCATGCTGGCCACATGACCCGGAAGCTGTATGCCGGCTCCCTCAGCCAATAAAGCGAGATGAGCGCCGCAACCCCAGAGTTGGTCACAACGGGACCTTATGGTCAGGGGTCCCTTTACCTTTACCTTTATCAGTATAAAAAACAACAATATTGCCACATAAAAATCAGCTCCAAAGAAAATCCATAGTACAGTCATAACTCGGGTTGCGAACGTGATCTGTGCAGGATGCATGTTCGCAACCCGCAGCATTCGCAGCCTCAAGCGCCGCGTCTACGCACGTGCGTGATGTGATTCGCTGCTGCTGCACATGCATGTGATGTAATTTTGTGCTTCTGCGCATGTGCCGAAAACCGGAAGTAACCCGTTCTGGTACTTCTGTGTTCGGCGCAGTCCACAACCCAAAAACGCACAACCCGCAGTGTTCGTAACCTGAGGTATGACTGTAAAGGGCTCCTACAATCCTCTGAGTTCTCCTGAACATTCTGAAAACTCCCTCTACTTCAGTGTTTCCCAACCTTGTGCCTCCAGCTGTTTTTGAACTACAATTCCCATCATCCCTGACCACTGGTCTTGCTAGCTAGGGATGATGGGAGTTGTAGGCCAAAAACATCTGGAGGCACAAGGTTGGGAAACACTGCTCTACTTCATAGGTGGTGCCATTTTGGCTACTCACCCCAAAATGCACTAATTAAAGGAATCATGGTCAAATATCATTATTTCAGAACCTTCAGAACAGATAGAAATGTGGATGTAATGACTATTATGTAGAAAGCATGTGATCATCTCAAATTAAAGGGTACCATATTTTTTCCATGTATAAGATGCCCCCATGTATAAGACACCCCTTACTTTTGGGGACCCCAAATTTAGAAAATGGGCCTATGCACTATCTGTGTATAAGAAGCTCCCAGATTTTAAACCTTATTTTAAAGTAAAAAACAAACAAACCCTAGTCTTATCCATGGAAAAGTACAGTAATTCTTTTATGGTTCTTTCCACAGATTGGCTCACTTCCAAGTCAGAAATAGCAATTACATAAATAGCAGTTACAAAATCCCGACATGGAGTTCCTACATGCATTTCGGGACTTCCTTTGTAAACAAAGCTATGGAGACTTCTGGCCTTCAGAATGTACAGCTGCACTTCTGGTCTTGTCCAAAGACAGCCATTGAATGTATGCTAAACTATCTCCCAACATTTAACATCTCTTCCTAATCTTCCACTCCAGATTGCAAACAACTACAGAAGCAATAAATGGTTGTGGTGGTTGTGCCATCATCCATTGTCGTGCAGCTGCCAGACAGCCGTTGGAGACCTTGTTATGGATCAAAACGTCCTGCTTATACAAACACAGCGCTTAATCTTCCTTTTTAATCTTGATTTTGACTTTCAATATAAATTACGTAGTCTCAGATGTCACCTTAAATTGATTTGTTATGCTAAATACCTGCCAAATAAATAATGAACTCCCGAATTAGTCTATATGCAATAAGACAAGGAGTGAGTTATTTCTAACAATTCCTTTTATCAGGTGAGGATTAAATTATTTTTATGCTTTGACGCTCAGGGCAGGACTCCCCCCTGGAAATGTGCTCGAGACACTTAACAATTCAAGTTTTCCTAACACGTACTTTCTGATATTAAATGTCATCACATTTCAACATTTCATCATGTTACTGTAGCTGTTTAAGCTAGGATAAGAAAGACAAAAAGAACCCCATTAATATATGAGGCCCTTTTCCCCACATTCAGTGATACACTGTAAAGGCCAAAGAGATAAAGTCCCTCACACTCCCCAATAACACTAGAACTTCGATTCACCCACTGAAATTAATTGTCAGCAGATGCAGGACACATCCAGGCCTCTGCTTTTTTTGCAGGTGTATGCAGCAACATGTCATGGGCATTAATAGTACATCTGAAGTGGGATTTATACTGGACTGTCCACACACCACCTGACTTTATCATTTGTTCTGCAATGCCCCCCCCCAAGTTCCCACATTATATCTTCTGCACTTCTGACACTGCCCATGCCATCTTCCATTTGGGCAACCAAGAGGTTTTAACAAGGTTCACACACACATTCCAGACAGGCTCAAAAACACTCAAGAGGGTCTAAAGCTGGACCAGTAAGGATGCAGCCTGTGAGAGAAGGGGTGTTGCTGAGGTAGGGAGTGCCTGAGGAGACTCCCAAGGGTGAGATAAAGAGGCCTGGTGGGCTGCATTTGGCCCCTGAGCCTGTGGTTCCCCACCCCTGCACTAAATGCTCAGGTAAGCAAAAATAGTTCTAATACAGAGAATTCTCGAGGAATCAATAGCTTTCAATATGACTGTCAAATGGAACTTCCAGACTCAGAATTCAGAAGCAGCAAAGCTCTGGATACCAGTGGCTAAAGGTAAAGCTAAAGGGGCCCTTGACTGTTAGGTCCAGTCACGGACGACTCTGGGGTTGTGGCACTCATCTCACTTTACTGGCTGAGGGAGCCAGCGTACAGCTTCCGGGTCATGTGGCCAGCATGACTAAGCCGCTTCTGGAGAACCAGAGCAGTGCACGGAAATGCTGTTTACCTTCCCACCAGAGTGGTACCTATTTATCTACTTGCACTTTGACGTGCTTTCGAACTGCTAGGTTTGCAGGAGCAACGGGAGCTCACCCTGTCATGGGGATTTGAACCGCCGACCTACCGATAAGCAAGCCCTAGGCTCTGTGGTTTAGACCACAGTGCCACCTGCATCCCAGTAACGAGAAACAAGCTAAATGTTCACGTGGATTTTCACTGTGGGAGTGCGTTGTTCTCAGAGATAGGATCTGAGGAGCCATGTCAAATAAAGGTGCCAAAAGCTGAAGCTTTAGACCTAATTGAAAAGTACAAATTAATAAGTCATGTGGGCCAGATGGCATTCTCTTGAGTATTCTTTCGAAGCTGAAATGGGAAATTCTTGACCTTTTATCAAAAAAGAGAGATGCAGCTCATGAATATCAGTTTCCTTACCAGAAGACTGAAAGCTGGCTAGTGTAGTTTTCTTTTTTTTTAAAGGGACCCAAGGGGTATCTGGGAAATGACAGACTGTGCAATGAAAATTGGCAGAAAGCATTGCTTTGTTGTAGAATTGCTAAACATATAAACCTCTTTCATGTGTTCCATATATGAAAGGAGGCCACAACTAGTCCTTACAATGCTCAAGGGAAAGGCTGAGCCGTGGTAGGGAGACACTGATCTGTAAAGCCTGATTTCTTGCCCACACAGATGGCTTTATTTAATTTTAATTAGATTTCTAGCACATTGTTTCTGTGTATAGTTTTAGGATGCAAACTGGACACTAGTTGAGTGGCACAGAGCACCTTATCCAGCTGCTGCAGAGAGGGTGAGGAAGACCCCTGTCAGTCCCGTCCATCCCTCACTGAAAATTTGAATGCACTCCTGTTTGGCATTTAAGTAGCAGAGGCTCAGGGAATAAAGAGGTCAAGGAACAAGATATGCTCTTTGGCATGAGCCCTCGGGCACCTGGTAACTCGTACCAAACAGAGGTATCATGCTAGAGGGAATGCCTCACAGTGAATACAAATCTTTCTGCTGCTCTTCTGCTGTGGGTTGAATATGAAACAACAAAACCACTATTTTCCTTTTTTCGTATACTGTTTGCTTTTGCAGGTGTACAAGACAATAACCAGATATGACAGATTTTTCCTGTGGCTATTTTGCACATGTGTGTACATACAGCACACACCCAAACCATTTTTTTTAAAAAAAAAGTTTGCAAAGAAGGTATGACAGAAGCTCATCTTTAGGAGATCATCAGAGCTTGTGATGACTCCTACCCCTTAGAACTCATTCCCATTACATATCGGACAAGTCCTGCCTCTATTGTCTGTTTGACCCTTCCTTTTTCAACAAGCCTCTTAGATGGAGATTTTTAATCCCTCTGTGCATTTGCTTTGAGTATACAGTGGTACCTCGGGTTACATATGCTTCAGGTTACATACGCTTCAAGTTACAGACTCCACTAACCCAGAAATATTACCTCGGCTTAAGAACTTTGCTTCAGGATAAGAACAGAAATTGTGCAACACTGGCAGCGGGAGATTCCATTCGCTAAAGTGGTGCTTCAGGTTAAGAACAGTTTCAGGTTAAGAACGGACCTCCAGAATGAATTAAGTTCTTAACCCGAGGTACCACTGTATATCACTTTGTGATATTTCATGGGAAGCTATTCATTATTTAAAAAATGAAAGCTCACACACAAATAGTTGGAAGCCACAGTTGTCAGTCAAATAACTCCCTCTTCCAAATCCCAGATGTTCCCCTTTTATGGAGAGTTTGGGAATGACATAAAACATTCTGAGACTGACTCAGTCTGTGCCCCCTGAATCTCTGTGGCAGACCGTCCAATGAGCTCTGAGCATCTTTTAGGGAAGCCCTGCTTTACCTTGAACAAAGTCTGAATCATTCCAAATTGATCTGATTCGGTTCTAGAGCTGAGCTTTGTCTGAAGTGGATGCACACCACTGGTAGGCATGCATCCTTCCAGGTCACATGGAGCTACCACCATGTGACAGAGGGTTTGGTAAGGCTGAGGGCAATAATATGGAGAGAACTTACTGTTGGTGCCTCTGTCACATGTGTGATCCATGCTTGGTGCACAGATGTGTGATGGGTTGAGCCACTGGTTTGCAGTTAAGCCAAGTGTACGTGGCTATATCTGCTTCTCATGCTCACCCAGTGCTGGGTCTTTGCCACCACACAATGCATTTCTTTCCTTCTCTCTGTGTTAAACATACATCACCTCTATCTATGGAGACAGTTAATGCAGAGATGGATCCTTTAATTGAAGAGTCTGTGAGTTTCACACAGCTCCAAATAACAAATGGCCTACAGAAGACCATTTTTCTACATAGGGATTCTCAATTTGGAAAAGGGAGCTACCTCCTTGGAGAAATAAATAGTGCAAGTGGCTGGTGAAGAAAACTGAACTTGCTTTTATACCCAGCTCGATACACTTCCATTTGAAACACAGCAGAGGGGAGTTCTGAGCAGACTTTACCAGGCAAAAAAATTGCCTCTGGCAGCACAAAATGGATAAGCTACTTTTTGTCTTGTTCTTCAGTTGTCTTGGAGCCTGAGGGCAGGCCAGCTGTGTGTGCTTAGTTTGCTCAGGCCCTCTGAACACTTGATTAGATTGTGCTAATTATGGCATCGGGTGAGGCTAAGATCCACAGTTAAGCTGCTGTAGTCAAATATCACAGAATGTGCCTTCTGCCCCGGAATTCCCATTGCACTTATGAAGCATTAACCAAACCAGCCATCATCTTTAGTGATCTTAGAGGACACCTGAGATTCTAGTAGACTAGAAAAGTACCAAAACAGGGACCATTTCCAAGTTATACAGCAGCAAATCCTGGTTTGGGTGCTGATGTGTAGTCATTTCAATCACCCTGGCAAGTGTACCTGTACGATACACATGCTTGAAAAATATGCCTCTGGGGCAATAACCCTTTCAGGTGTACATTTAAAACAGGGCTGGGGGGGACCTGTGACCCTCCAGATGTTGCTGGATTCCAACTCCCATCAGCATGGTCGGTAGTCAAGGATGATGGGAGTTGTAGTCCAACAGTATCTGGAGGGCCTAGTTTTCCCAGCCCTTACTTAAAGCGTCTTAGATTTACACCTAAAAATGTAGTGAATAAAGCAATTCAATACTGCCCATGCTAAGATATGATGTAGAAATGATAAACAGAAGCATCTGTTGCCTAATTCCTGTACCTAGAATGCTATAAGAAACAATGATTTTTTTTTGTAAGAATCCAGATGCACCTGAGATGATTGCTAACAGTTTTGTTACACTATGAAACAACTCTATCCACTATCCCAAGTAAAATGTTCTTAAAAGTTGCTACTAAAGTTTATTATCTGCCAGAAAAGTTTTGTTTTTTAATAAAAGCCCTGTTTAGGTCTTCACTTTTCTTTCACTTATTTACTCGAGAAACATACTCTGTTCTCGTTTTCTTCTATACTGTTACAATCTGATCCAGCAGGTACAGTACATCACAGATACTACTTTCTACATGCTGGCACTGGTTTTGCCTGCATGTTTTCCAACAGAATCCATTTTTATACACTATTTTCTCCAATATAGGCTTATATATGTACTTTTCAGTACTGGCCCCAACTTGGTGGAACACTCTGTCACAAGAGACTATGGCCCTGCGGGACTTGACATCTTTCTGCAGGGCCTGCAAGACAGAGCTGTTCTGCCTGGCCTTTGGTTTGGACTCAGTCTGACCCTTATGTTTCCCTCCCCTTATGGTTTTGATCTATATACTACTATTAAAATGTGGCTGCACTTTAAAATATATTTTAACCTGTATTTTAAATTGGTTTATTTTTATTTTTTTAATTGTCATGGCCAGGGAGGGCGGGATATAAATTAATAATAATAATAATAATAATAATAATAATAATAATAATAATAATAATAATAATTAAGGCATCTGATCAAGGCCTGTATTTTAAGATGAGCTTAAAGATATATTTGCAAATGTTTGTATGTTTCATGCCAGGCAGAAACCAGCTAGCTAAGTACTTTGGCAGTTGTTTATCTTCCTGCTCTCCTGAACAAGGGCCCCCCTGATTTATAACAGTAGCAGGAGACAAGTTTCTAAAAGTTGTAAAAGGGAATTACAGGCTGGGAGCAAATGTTACACTGACCCTACATATTACAGAATACAATCAAGCTGCAAAAACACTAATTAAGAGTTGGTAAATAGTAAGATTTATTGTTTAACAGAAAATAATACCATGTGCCTCCCATCAGACTCTAGCCATATTTTCCTAAGGCTTAAGGTATACTGAGAGAGTTAAAGGGCAATAAATTTTGGGAAGAGCTAATGGGAAAAGCAGCTGGCTGGGAAAACTGAAGAGGCTTCTTTTGAAGCTGTTTTTTACTGAGTTCCTTTTTTACTTTGCAAAGGCCTTTTCTTCTAAAAAGCTATCTATGTTATATATGAGATTTGTTGGCTTAATGTAATTAGGCAAAGGATTTAGAAAGTAAGAAATGTTAGATTCTTATGTTAGATTCTTATTTCATTGATGGTGTGTGAGAATGTGAACCCAAGATCTCTGTTTAGATAGAATTTAATACCACGAGCCATTTGTTTTAGCCATTTGTTTTGGAATGCAGGGGCAACAGGGGCAAAAGGTGATCTGGTAATTAAGGTGCCTTGTCGAGGCAAATGTAAGATATATGGCTACTTGTCTGCCATTTATGGATAGAAGGAAATATAGCTCTTTGTCTCCCATAAAAGGTAATAGGAAATGGGTGTATCTTTTATGATTGGTTCTAGCAAACAGCCAATAGGAATTTCAACCAGGCTGATTGGACAGAGGCAGCCAAAGGAGGAGCAAGGGGGCTGGGCTGAGGAAATATAAGTGCTGGCCATCAGGGCTGGAAGGGGCAGAGCTTTGGTAACTATATACCACTGTGCCTATCATTTATTTGTCTGACAAATAAATTATTATTTTAATTTCTCTATTGCTGCATTGAATATTTCATTCCAGCTAAGCATTAACAACAAGCAGGGTGCTACATTATGATGCACAGTTTACCATTGTATGTGATTATTATTTTTTTACACTTTGCTTGGCTGAAAAATTGCACTGGAAAAGTCAAGGATGTGAGAATTTGGAAGGCTGTGTTTCAGTTTACATCTTGTTTTGGAAAGTGCAAATTAAGTACATTCTCCATTAAATGCGAACTGATTTGAGTTGCTCCTCCATCCCTACTGGTAACAGAAGGCCAATGCTATAGTCCATGAAGGCATCAAATCCAGATCTCTGCCTTTAATGTAAAACTTAATTAGAAGAGATGAATTGATCCATAAGAGTGCAGCTTGAAATGTGCTTTCTTTTATAGGAAATAATTGGGTTGTTTATGGCTGGACAAATAAGAGACTCAAGCTATTAGCAAAATTTCTGCTCTTGCTGAGTCATAGGATGGCATTTACTTCTCTCGTAAGAAAGGGGGCAGATGGGAAATGGGAGATGCTGGAAAAGGTGAGGGGTGTGGGAAACAGGTAAGCATTGCTTCTTGCTTTAGTCTCCACAGTGTCCAATGCAACTAGATAGGCCTAGCAATAGGAGACTGGCCCAAAATAATGCTTTCAAGGGTTTTTACCCTGCTACTCAATCACACAAGCATGGAGAACCTAATCAAGGAGAGTGGGGAACTGGGCTTCCTTTGAAAAGAAGGGGAGAAGAAAAGCTTCCTCCACTTATTAAAACATTTGGGTCTAATCATAAATGGATGAACGAAGCTGAACATGGTATAATTTGTGGATATCTTTCGGGTACATGTGTTGTTGTAAGGAAGAAACACTGGTAAGATCCTCTTTTAGGATCTTGACATTTTGAGATATTAATGAATTTTGGCGTCATTTTCGTTTTTAAAGGGTAATGCATTAAATTAGATTGCAAATGGCATTTGCATGTCACATTTTCTAACAGTGTTCCAGAATTTATTTAACTGTTAATGGCTTGGTTTGGTTTCTTTGCATTATGATTTGGCTGGATAATGTCCTCACAACAGGGCATTTAAAAGTGCAGATCTATAATTCAAAGGTGCACAGGAATTATGAGGAGCTAAGTAGTATGACATCAGTATTCCTATCTATCTGGATCACTATCTGAATGGTTATCAGAATTGTTTTCATGATTCCATTGACACTGGAGATGGTTTCAGATAGAGAGCTTAGGGGAACTACAGTTCTCAACCAAGGGCTTCATTCAGTTGTCTGCCTCAATCCTGCCTCCACTCGCTCTTCACAATGTCCAACCCCCTTCATCCATCAAGGCATGCCTCTCTCATGGTTGGTGCCTTACCAGTGTCCTAACAGAAGCTGGCTCTTACTCCTACTCTACTGTCCTTCACTACAGTAGGTTTCTTCAGCTATGTTTGAAGCAAGAGAAAGAACAAGCAAGTAGGAGGTCCTCTTTATGGAGAAGACAGAGAGAAGGTGGAATTGCTCAACCTTGCTTCTGTTTTCACCCAAAAAAGGAAAGCAGTGCCTAACCTGAGTGGAATCTACACACATATAAAAACCATTCTGAAAATGCTTCCCCCCCCCCAAGCATTTCCCAAAAATACACTGAATTTTCCACAAGGCCATCACATTGTAGTGTCACATTGTATATTGCACTTAAACTCTTAAAACATTTTATTTGCAGCTGTATAGCTGATTTCCTGGTGATAACAGAATAAATTATGCAAGCAGGAAACTGCAGCCCAAGATAGGAAAAGATGGAATGAGCTGCACCCAAGGGTACTAAAGGAGCTTCTGGATGTAATCTCAGAGCCTCTGTCTATAATCTTTGAGAATTCTCTGCAAATAGGTGAGCTCCCTGCAGACAGGAGGGGGGCAAATGTTGTCCCCATCTTCAAAAATGGGGGAAAAGAAAACCCAGGTAACTATTGACCAGTCAGCTCGACAATGATACAAGGAAAGGTCCTAGAACTGACAATTAAATGCTCAGTCTGTGAGCAGTTAGAAAAGGATGCTGTGATTGATAAAACCCAGCATAGGTTTCTCAAAAGCAAGAAATGCCAGACAAATCTCTCTCTCTCTCTCTTTTTATATACAAGTTACAAGCTTGGTGGATCATGGGAATGCTGTAGACATAGTTTATCGTGATTTTAGTAAGACTTTTGACAAATTCCCCCGTGATTTTCCTGCAGAGAAGCTGGTAAAATGTGGA
This sequence comes from Podarcis melisellensis, assembly GCF_964234715.1. Lineage (NCBI taxonomy): Eukaryota > Metazoa > Chordata > Lepidosauria > Squamata > Lacertidae > Podarcis > Podarcis melisellensis. Next base: position 28,519,159 of record NC_138538.1, read on the forward strand.
CTAGACTCACTGTACCTCTGTACATGGTACCTCCTTTGGCTTGTGATAACACAGAGGTAGGCTTTTCCACTGGTGATACCAGTGCTGTGGAAAGCTCTCCCGGCAGAAATGTACGAGTAGTTCAGCAGTACTGCCATTTCACCAGCTCTCAAAGACACATCTGTTTAGACAAGGTTTCCTCTGATTTCCTGACTTGAACCTCCTGTTTTAATTGTAACTTTAACTGCTACACTGTTCTAATGAGCTTCTTTATTGAGCATTTTAATTATGGATGTTTTATTGTTTTGGTGAAATTGTTTTACTATGTATTATAATTATTGGTAGTTATATTTTTATCATCAGCTTTATACTTGTTATTCTTCTGTCAGTTTTTATTTCTTTGTGAGCCTGCCTTGGTACTTATTAAAATGAAAGGCTGTATTACAATCAAATAATAATAATAGTGTGACTCATCATGAAGGCCATTGAGCTGAGTAAGAAGGGGGAGCATCAACCAGTCTCCCATAAAATCTAATATGAGTGATTTACTACAGCCCCTGTTTTGGTGGCACAATATGATGCTCAGTTGCCTCTGAGCAAGCATTAGAATCCAACTAATGCCACCCACTTTCCCCTTGGTAGTGGCAGTGTCCCATCAGCACAGGAATTGGTACACCCAATTCAATGCTGCAACTGTGTCACTGCATTGGCATATATATCCACAATGCTAGTGTAACATTGCTTTCCACTGATGCAAGAGGAATTTTGGAGCAATACCATCCCACTCAGGAGGCGTTATTGGGGCAAAATTGTTCTTTGGCTATATTTATGTATGCTTTATTGTTATACCTGCCCCAGGCTATCAGACATTTGCTTGCTGCATTGCCTCTAGCCCTTTGTTGTGGCTTAGTAATCCTACTATTGAGTCAAGCTGCATCTCTGATCCCTTTCAGTCAAGCATGGCTTGAAGAATGGTTATTCATCCTAGCCAATGTGAAGTCTGCATTAAGAGCACACAGTCCCTCTACCTTGATATTCATCTTGGGTTAATTCAGCAACAAATATCATACAGGGCAAAAGAAAGAAAGGACAAAAGGATTTCGCCAACTCTGTTTCTTTGTTGGGGTTTCCATTTTACTTGGATCTGCTTTCCACTGCTCCTGACATCTGAACTAAGATAAAATTAATTTTGGAACATGTGCATGCGGTTAGTTTCAAGTCTCGGTACCTTCAGTTCAGTTGTGTGTTCTTTCCTCTGTGAGTTTCTGATTTATCACTGAAAAAAAAAAGGGGGGGAGGCTATAAGCAATATTGATGTGATCTTGATTACATCAAGATTCTTTGAATGCAATATTTTACTGATGTGCACATATGCAACAGCACATTGGCAAAACATTTGATGCTGCCCTCTCCTTCCTCCCCTGCCAGCACAGATGGCTGGAACACATCAAACCCCATGCAAACATGGGAGAGAAGCAGAGACATTTGATTATTATTATTTATCTCCTCAGGAGCATGTTGTACTTAAAAAACATGGAGGAGCTTTTCTTTGTATTTGTGATACTTCATCTTCCTAACCACTATATGTTTACTCTGAAGTAAGCCCCATCAAGTTCAGTGGGCCCTTTTCCCAGAAAAGAGGCTATAGGATTGCAGCCACCTATTTACTCACCAGTCATGGCTTTTTTTTCAGCTGGAACTTGCCAGCACCTCTCAGGTGGGCGCCACTGCTATTTTAGGAGAACAAGGGAGGAGTTCATGGTGAGTTCTGGAACCTCTTTTACTAGAAAAATAGCACAGTGGTACCTCTGCTTGTGAACAGGATCCGTTCCGGAGTCCCATTCGCAACCTGAAGAGAATGCAACCCGCATCTGCGCGTGCGCAGGTCGTTATTTGCCGCTTCTGCGCATGACGTCATTTTGCACGTCTGCGCATGTGCAAGCGGCAAAACCCAGAAGTAACCCTTTCCAGTACTTTCAGGTTGCCTGCTGGACGCAACCTGAAAAGACGTAACCTGAAGCTAATGTAACAAGAGGTATGACTGTAATGGTAGGTAAAGGTAAAGGGACCCCTGACCATTAGGTCCAGTCGTGGCCGACTCTGGGGTTGCGGCACTCATCTTGCTTTACTGACCGAGGGTGCCGGCGTACAGCTTCCGGGTCATGTGGCCAGCATGACTAAGCCGGCAAACCAGCTGGCAAACCAGAGCAGCGCACGGAAACGCTGTTTACCTTCCTGCCAGAGCGGTACCTATTTATCTACTTGCACTTCATGCTTTCGAACTGCTAGGTTGGCGGGAGCAGGGACCGAGCAATGGGAGTTCACCCCATCGCGGGGATTCAAACTGCCGACGTTCTGATCGGCAAGTCCTAGGCTCTGTGGTTTAACCCACAGTGCCACCCGTGTCCCTGACTGTAATGGGAAGGCATTGGCAAACATTTTGGCAAATTGTGTCACAAATTAAGTCCTAAGTATGAGATGGTTAAAACTACGTAATTGGTGATGGTGACCAATTTTGATGGCTTTAAAAGAGGATTAGATAAATTCACAGAGAATAATCCCATCAATAGTTATGCCTATGTCCTACCTCCATTGTTGAGGTAGTATGTCTCTGCTGAGATAAACAGGTGGGGAAAACGCAGTTGAATTCATGTTTGTGTTGTGGGCTTCTCCTAGGTATCTGGCTGGCTGCTGTGGTACAGGATTAGTAGACTAGATAAGCCTTTGGTCTGATCTAGCAGGTCTCTTCTTATGATATTATGCTTAAGGAATGTCTGTGCTGATGTTTGTCAAGCAATAACTCCCCTATGCCAAATGACAAACTTCTCTAGATGCGTAAGGGTGTCTCTCAAGGATCACAGCCATATGCATATTTGCCTAAGAGTAAGTCCTATTGGTATCAGTGAAACTTACTTCTGAGCAGATGTGCAGCTTCTGATATGGCATATGTGTCTGCTGTGGTTTTCCCATTCTTCTCATTCCTGGATTTTACCCAGAATGTTATCATAATAATATATTCAATTCTTTTTCTTTTCTTTTTTAATAATAATATATTAAATTCTAGGAGTGCTCAATGCAGCACCAAAAGCTGATCCAGCAGTGGTAAGTACAATATTACAATTATAATGATTGCTATTCAATTTCTACGTCACTTTATATTTTAAGGAAAAAGTACTGTAAACATCAACTCAGAAGTAAGGCCTGTTGAGTTCAGTAGGTCTTACCTTCCTGTAAGTGAGTTTTGGATTGCAGCCTAAATGGTATAATAGTACTTCTGCCATATTCCCCCACTCATCCCAATATGTGAAGCACTCTCTCAAAATCTAGTGTTTTCTCATTTCAGTGCAAATTATATATTGGCTCTTGGCAATTCTCTACCTAGCCTGAAACAATTGTTGATGGAAGTGGCTAAGTTTTTTTTAAAGCTATAGGCTTCCTTTGTAACAAAAATGCAAAGTTTATTTTGCATTTTTAGTTTTTAAAAAAGCAAAACACCTTACTCCAAGGTTGTTTTTAATGTAAGATTGAAAGTGAATTGAATGAACTTGCAGAAATTATTATCAAACAGTTTTGTTAATAGCCCTAAGTTCACACAGCTTTTGCTCCAGGATTTGGAGAGGAAGAGAGTGGGTGGCGGAGGGGGGGGGGTGGAATTTCAATAATTTATCCCAGGCTGGCAGAACTTGAAAATGACATTACACATAACTTAGAAAGGCAAGGCAATTTAAGCAGGCTTCAGGGCATGTTCTGAGTTTGTTTGAGTTTATGCTCAAAATTCAGGTCAATTATTATTATTCTTTTATTTTTTTAAAAAAATCAAACTGGTTTGTACATAACTAATTTGAATGAATTTTACATTCACGGAGAACAAGCTTGTCTCAAAGGGCTTCAGCTGCTGGTGGCAAAATCTGGAGCTACTGCAGGCTGTTTGTTGAATTTCCAAGGAACTCAAAGCACAAGCAAGTGTTAGAGCACAGATAAGTTTTAACTGGAAGGCACCTCAACAAAATCCTGCTTTGCTCATTAAAACCATTTTCTCCACTTTACCTGTGTTCTCCTCACAAAACTTCTTAGCCATTAGGATAACACCCCCTTTCCCGCAGAAAACAGTACAATTCCCAGAATTCCCTGGAAAGAAGGAATGACTATTAAACCACTATGAAAATGGAGGCTCTGTACCTCCTAACAATTCTTGGCACTCTTAACAAACTGAAGCCATGACTTTTCAAAGTGGTATGATACTGCTTTAAATATATAGCGCAGATGCAGCCTTAGTTTCATGTTTTTGCCTGCCCTTTATTTCATTGTTTGCTGTGTTGTCTGTTTAAAGATAAATGTGTTGTGCAAGTTGTGTGAATTGTTTTCAGACTTTTGTACGCCACCTTGGATTCTCCTGAAGAATGGCTGGTAAGGAATGTTTTATATTAAAAAACAAAAGAAATGTTGCTTATCATGGGAACATCAAAAACACACATACAGGGGAAATTAAACTGAAGTGTGAGGCCTTCATAGCCGGCTGAGATCCACACTGTTAGAAGCAGTTTTATTTATTTTTATTTATTTGGGAAGAAATAATTTCTGCCATATTCTTCCCACCATGTGTTTGTCTATCAAAAAGTTGCACTGCTAACTTTTACATGACACATATGTTGGCTCACATTGGAGACATTACAGAAGGCACTAGCAATTCTGATGAGTGTTATAAAGATAACACTGCATTAAACAGTTTGTCAAATTAGGCACTGTAGCAGCAAATTCTAGGAAAAACTCAAGCAGCTATAGAAGACTATGCAGTATTTTTGCAAGGTGACATTAGCACAAAAGCAAATACTTTTCTTTCTTTAATAAATGACAGTAATGGTGCCTGGCAGACCCTTAAATAAGATTCATTTAATAGCCCTAAAAATCCCAATAAATAATAAGCAACTTCGAGGAAAAGCAGACACAGATCTTTATATTTAGAAAGAGCATTATCTGCCTCATAGAGTCTTAATAATGTCTTAATGCACAGAGAATTTTTAAAAACTGCAAAAATTCACTCCCCTGTCTATGTATTGAAAGACCTCTTTCCGTTGTGCCCCCGTGATTCTTAGGATAAAATTCTCCTGTTTTTACACTGATAGGCTTGTAATATAAAAGATTGGAATCACTTGGCCAGTATAGCCACTGGTAATATTGAGACTGATGGCTGTAATATGCTTTATGTTGGGCTGTCCCTGGGCCTGGTCAAGAAACTCCTTCTGGTGTAGAATGTATTTGGGAGCACATTGAGAAAGAAGGTGTGAAGGAAGATTTTAAAGGCATTCAGCCCCAGGAAACAGCAACAGAGGTCTGCCAGCATGCAGCACCCTACCAATATGGGCCTATGCCAAAGCTCAAAGGTCAGACCCCCCCCCATCTGGGAGATTTATATACTTCAGAGGACTCAGCTGTACAGCTGCAAATAAAATGTTTTAAATGTGTTTCAAGTGCAATATACAATGTGACACTAGGTGGCAATAGTGAGCCTTATGGAAAATTCAATGTATTTTTTAAAACGCTTTTTAAAAAAGCATTTTCAGAATGTTTTATTATATGTGTATAATAGAGTTCAGACCAGGCTACATGCTGGCTGGCCTGATATCTAAATCCTTCCCACCTGTTCCAGAAATCATTATTGGGATTGTGTGAGGGATGTTACATCACTGCCAAATAGTCCCACATCCTGATGGCTATATCTCTGAAGGGCCAACAGTCAATCAAAACAACAAAGCAAACCAAAAACCCTTGACAGATGTGCCGATAAGCCAGGAGGAATAATTATGCAGGCCAATTAACCTATCTCCTTGAAAAACAAAGTTCTTCCACAATGGGCTTCCCTTACATGGGTGTTTGCTTAAATCACCATGTTACTTTAAATAAGTGACTGGTGCTACAATGTTTATGGTGGTATTTTCAGGATTGTTTCTTTCCTTCATTAAATGTGAAAGTGCACTGTCTGCACAAATTGTGATGTCCTCACTAAACATGGATTTGTAGGACAGTGCAAATTTATTTTACCTGACCTATAAGACATATTACATTCATGTTCAATCAGATCTTCAAGGGACATCCTCCACTGACATGACAGTGAATAGTTAGTCTGGCTGGAAGCAAATAATTATGTTCTTGGCAGGTGTCTGACAGTGATTTCCAGTCCTGAATTTCCCTGCAGTTGCTGGAAGGACAACTAATGTTTTCAAATAGGGCACATACTTTATAAATTGTTCCAGACCTGCATTTATAAAGCCATTTGTAGAAAATGAAATCAACAAATGCAATGTTATCCTTTCCTTCCTCAAACTGGTATGACATTTAGCATACAGAAGATGCCCCTCAACTTGTTTTCCCCTTCTCCCTCAGTGAATTCTTATTTATAATTAGAGTATTATCAATCTTTCTGTTCTACCTTCCATTTTATTTAGGGTGGTGTCCACCATTAGTCATATACCCAGAGCAGATCACCTTGGATGGATCTACTTTGAGTATGCCTTAGTCTGATATCATCCATAGTGACAGGACTTCCTCTTTCAGAATTCATAGTGGTTACTCTTCAACAAGACTTGTTCTTTTTTATGCTTGGTGTTAGTCATTTGGGGAAACAGGGTCTAGCAACCCCACCATAAATGTTCATCACTTACTTAAAAAAATTATATTATTATTTTTTATCACTTACTTTTGCCCTGTACCCAGACTAATTCCCACCACCACCCCACCCGAAATAGTTCCTATCTGCCAAACTATTGCCAAAAGAAAGGTCAAATGCCACTGATTTCCTTATGGAATCCTCTGCTTCAATACATGATGATACTAACTAGGTTAAAAAAAGATTAGTCCAGAGGTTACCTGCCCTTTTTTGGCCTGTGGGTGTTGGCTATTTGCAGTTTAGGTGCGCTGCAGAAAGCTTGCTAGGGAGACCACACATTACAAGGAACTGAAAAATAACTTTAGCAAAGGCAAAGGGACCCCTGACCATTAGGTCCAGTCGTGGCCGACTCTTGGGTTGCGGTGCTCATCTCGCTTATTGGCCGAGGGAGCAGGCGTACAGCTTCTGGGTCATGTGGCCAGCATGACTAAGCCGCTTCTGGCGAACCAGAGCAGCATACGGAAACACTGTTTACCTTCCCGCCGGAGTGGTACCTATTTATCTACTTGCACTTTGACGTGTTTTCGAACTGCTAGGTTGGCAGGTATTAATAACAAAAATTCCTTTTACACTAAATATATGAACAAGCATGACCCAACCACCAACCCATCCCCCAGGGTACAGAGAGAGCTAGGTGCTGCTCTTTATATACTATACCCAATTGCTGACACAGCTTAATTAACACAACTTAGCAGCACCTGCTATACTGTTTCACAGCTGTAAAACTAGGTCACATCTACATACACGCATATGACCATTCAACAGTGGGTACATTTGCAAACTGGAGAAACTGCTTTGGGCACCACACAAACATCACAACCAAGCCGGCACCACCATTTATTCTATGGGCTACAAAAGAATGCTACTTTCAAGCTTAATTTCAGCAAAGGGATGGGATGCTATGGGCACCAGGGAAGGACTCTGTGGGTGCATGTGCTCCCAGGATGCCACACAGGCAAGCCCTGGATTAGACTAATTCAGCCTTCCTCAACTTAGTGCTCTCCATCATCTTTGACCCCTGGCAGTCTGGCAGTTCGGCCTGTAGTCCAAGACATTGGAGATAATCAAATTTGGAAAGGTGGTTCTAATTCCTGGAAGACAGTTAGATAAATGGAACATCTGTGTTCAGAGGCAGTATAATTGCCTTATGATAGAAAGGTACACATTGTGGCTTTTTAGTTGGGAGAAAAGGTAAGTAATAGAAACCAAAATAGATACGTATAGAATTATGTATTGTATAGAGAAAGTGGATAGAGAAAGGTTTCTTTGCTCTCTGTCATAATATCAGAACTTGTGGACATTCAAGCTGAAAGATGGAGGATTCAGGACAAATGGAAGAAGGTACTTATTCACACACAGTTCATAGTTTCGTTAGCACAAGTACTAGTGATGGCCAGTGACTTGGATGACTTAGAAATGCATGGAGGATAAGGCTATGAAGGGCTGCTAACCCTAATGGCTGTGCTCCACTTCCACTACTGGAGCAGCATGCTTCTGAGTGTCACAGAAAGGGAGAGTGCCATTGTGCTCAGGTCCTGGTTGCCGCCTTCCCATAGGCATCTGCTTAGCCCCTGTGACAACAGGATTTCAGTCCAGATGGGACACTGGCCAGTTCCAACAGGCTTCCCTGCCTCTAGCCCCAGGCATGAGAGCAGAGTCAGGAAAGGGCTGTTATTAAAGCAGAGTAGGAGGGACACAGGTGGTCCTGTGGTATAAACCACTGTGCCTTGGGCTTGCCGATCAGAAGGTTGGTGGTTCGAATCCCCACAATGGGGTGAGCTCCCGTTGTTCGGTCTCTGCTCCTGCCAACCTAGCAGTTCGAAAGCACGTCAAAGTGGTACAGTGGTACCTCTGGTTACAAACTTAATTCATTCCGGAGGTCCATTCTTAACCTGAACCCGTTTCTTAACCTGAGGTACCACTTTAACTAATGGGGCCTCCCGCTGCCGCCGACATGCAATTTCTTTTCTCATCCTGAGGTAAAGTTCTTAACCCAAGGTACTATTTTCAGATTAGTGGAGTTTGTAACCCGAAGTGTTTGTAACCTGAGATGTTTGTAACCTGAGGTACCACTTTAGATAAATGGGTATTGCTCCGGCAGGAAGGTAAACGGTGTTTCTGTGCACTGCTTTGGTTTTGCCAGATGTGGCTTACTCATGCTGGCCACATGACCCAGAAAAACTGTCTGCGGACAATCGTCAGCTCCCTCAGCCAGTAAAGTGAGATGAGTGCTGCAACCCCAGAGTCATTGCTGCACTCATCTCACTTCAGGCTGAGGGAGCCAGTGCTTGTCCACAGACAGAGTACAAAACTGGTGTAGCCATCTCATGGATTGGCTGGATACACCATCTGGGCACCTCCAGGGGAAGAAAGCTCAGAACCAGGGAATTGGTGGTGGGATAATGATGAGTGCTCAGCAGCAGAAGAAGGAGCAGACTGGGAGGAGGTGGTGTTGGAAGCAGAATCTAGTCCTGAGAGGCAATGTTGGACCCACCTTCTCCCCTCAGTCCTGTTCAGCCATACCAGGCACTCTGAGCTCTCCCCAGCCTTCATCAGAGCTCCCTCTCCCAAAGAGAGGCAAGTGGCAGTGAGACCCCTGCTCCACCATTACCGTCTTTTAGGGAAGGGCTTTTCTCAGGCAGGCTCCCTCTGCTTTCTAGGCCTCACCTCCCTATTCCTCCTCATATGCCTCCTCATCTTTCTCCAGAGTCATCACAGGTCTGTACCCAGAGTGACAGCTCCTTCAGGAGCCCCTCTTATGTTCTCAGGACATAGAATGTGCATGCTGTAATGATTCTATTTCCTTAAGGAAGAGATATGCACACTGGCTCTCCTTTGTAGCTTTCAAGTTTTTTAACCACATTTGCTAATGGGAAATAACAACTGTACAGCTGACTCCACTATTGAAACCTGAATTATGAAAAAATGCCCTATCAATGCGCTCTTACAGTCAGCTGGAAATTCCCTCCCCCCACCCTGCCGACAGCAAAATTATCAATTTTCTGAGGTTTTTCCTGACCACAATCCTATAAGAAATATCCTCAGTTGTTCAGCATATAATAATGTTATAGAATTTAAAATAAGAAAATGGATTATTAAAGTTACAAATCTTCATGGTCTTGATATATTTAATAAAACATCTACAGTATCGGTTAATAATGGATTCTATTTCTGCTTGCACATTCAACAGGAGGAAAAATGACCACTAAAAAGCTACCGATATTTCTTTATCCTTCGCAGCCAAGGCTGATGCCCACAAAAAATGCAGTTACACTGATAAACTGTTCATCATTTACAAAGGTTTAAAAATTTTAACAGCCCTGCATAAATTGAAGTCTAGATGTTTAGCCTTTAAGGCATGCAACAGGAAAAAGTAATCTGGAGCGTCCATGGAGATAAATGTTATAACTTCATGGCACTTTTTGCGCCCAGTTAATCATACTGTGTCACTCATATGGAACACAATTTGTACACACACACACCCAACACATTATTCTTTAATGTGCATCATACCAGGACACCTCAGCATTTGTTAGCTGAAGTGATCCTAATGGAATAATAATGTATTAAGGATAGTGCAACAGGCACTTCTATGTGACAGCATTAAAAAAATCTTGGCGAAATTATAGGAAAGATCCACAAAAAGAACTCATCCTTGCACCTGAAAGATACAGAAAATGGAAAGTTAACAATGTCTTCAAAGTGCTTCTTATGTGCTGCATTGAGCAGCTGAAAATTTGCACTTGGCCATCAACAATTGCGTAAACACCGTCCGAAGCACTTTGCTCAGGAGTGAGACCTACTGAACTCAATGGGCCCTACCTCTGCTATAAGCTGACATTACTATTATTGTTATTATTCTTTGTGCCACTTAATTCCAAAATGGGATTCGAAGCAGTTGTAATATGGGGTTACATTTATTATTATGGGCTTGAGCAATGCTCCTTCACTTCAGCATCTGCCAAGGGTTATGCCAGCAATAGGCAGCCAGTGCTGTTCACTTGCTAATAAAGTAGAAGGAGATTTACAAATGTGTAAAGAGGGGTTCCAATACAAATGCTCTCAATGAAATGTGCCTAGGAAAACAGCCCTATTGAAATCCCCAAAATGCACTCATGCGGGTAACTTGATATAAGAGGAGGATCACTTGACTCTCATAGCAATCCTAGATGGGCAGAATGGTGGATTTTCCATTGTTTCTGCTGTCCTGCCAGTTCCTACCTGTCAGTATCACAGGGTTGGTGATTCTGAGTTTCCTAAACCCAACAAGTCACCCCCAAACAAATGCACCTTCTTTTATATTGATAGAGGGAGAGGATAGTTGAAGTTCCTATGTCCCATTATGGGTATATTATTGGTAGTGGGCAGGGGCTCTGCAGCCCTGTGTTTGTGTTCAGCATCAACTGAGATGTGGCTAGAGTATTGGACTGAGATTTGGGAGACTGAGTTCAAATTCCTAGTCATCCATAAAGCTCATTGGGAGATGTTGGACCAGCTATTTTCTTCTAACCTACCTCACAGAGTTCTTGGTGGCAGGGAGGAGGGAGAGAAGTACTTTGTGTACCACCTAGAGTTCCTTAGTCCAATAAAAGAAAATAAATATGAATTGTATTTTAAATTTAACCAGGGATTAGTACAGGTTGCGTTTTCATTGCGCTTTGTGTCAGCTAGTCACATACAGTGCCAGATTTACGTATAAGCTAAACAAGCTATAACTTAGGGCCCCACTCTCTTGGGGCCCCAAATTTTTTTAAAGGGAAAACAATTCGATGTACATTTCCAAAATATAAGATAAAAAACAAATAAAATAAAACCTACATACAGCAACGGTATTTTGTGTTGTGTATGGACCTATTAGGTCCATAAATTACCGTATAGCATATATTCAACACAAAAAACAGCGACATTTTGTTGTTGACAAAGGACAGCTGGACATATAAAGGGCCCCATTACCTTCAGTAGCTTAGGGCCTCATAAAACCTAAATTTGGCCCTAGTCACATAGTCTCAGTGTTTGCAATGAACTAGTTCAGTTTAATGAACTTCACTGGTTTGGTTCAAAAACCCACTACACCTAAAATCACTGTGTGAACTGAACATGAAATAAATTCATTTTGGGATAGAACTTTGCACATTGTCTAGTTCATCTTCAAGTTCATTCTCTTACATCTGTGCTTGTGTTTTCTCTTTGAGCCTTTAAGTTTAAAAATAATAATTGTTGAGGAAAATATATTAAATAATTCACACTCCACTGTGTGTGCTTTGATATTTCTAAGTTTCCTTAAGTATATTTTATACTTCAGCTTAGCAGCTTGTATCATTCTGAATGCTTGAAAAAATTGCAGAGGATTCTTTCTTGTAGTGTGAATTGAATATGAACTGAGCTAATTCATTTTGTAAAATGAAAAACATGAGCTAGGGTTTTGTGGGTGTGTTGAACTTGAACTGGTTCCAGTTTTAAGATTAACAAGCTCCATGTAGACCATTTAAATAGAGCCCTGTGAAGGCTGCTATCCAAACATGTCTAAGTGCTTTCAAAGGTGCTTGCTCCAAGGTAGTTGGGTTAAGATTGCAACCTAAATTATGAATGCACAACTTCTTATTGTTCATTTATTTTTAATTTTTAATTTTTATATTTTGCTTTTCACTTCGCAAAAATGTCATTTGCGGAAAATAGGCATGATATTTAAAACAGATGATTTTGGATCTCTTTATCTGTCCAAACCATCAGCAATCATCAGTAGTAAAGCAGCACAGCCAGCTATATGGCAGAATAAATCACACCAAATGAGGAGACGCTTGGGATGAATGCATAGTTTCCTAGATCAAAAGCTAGAGCAGCTCCCTAATCAGAAGCCCCCTCGCAAGCATTTGGAAATAACTTAGTTGAAATGTTCAACATAATAAAGCTAAACTGCAGCTACTGTGCTGGCACCCTAGCAAGAACCAGCTGAGATATGATTACATTGCTTGGCCTCCTCTAGTGATAGGATCACAATGACAGCTGGGAAGCAGCTTGTGAAAAAGTATATATTCTTTAATATATTAAGGCTAAAATTATTGCCAGACCATCAGACACACACAAAGCTTGGGTGTGTGCAACCCAGAGGCCTTTTGGAAGGCACGGAAAGCTGAAGAGCTTTTTCGCATCAAAAACTGGGCATCAATTTTATATGTCCCACCAGATGGCTAAGACCTCTTTTTACTGACATGCTGCAGTTTCAATGTCCCCCAGCTAGTCAGTTTCCCACTTTTCCATACCCCAAGGTTTTGTTCCTAGGAGAAAAATGCTTAGTGTGTCTCAGCTGGCCATCTGGGCAATATACTGAGGTTGCCAGTTTAGTCACAAATACTGCTCCTGAGACCAAATGTGAAAGCGGAGTCAGGACAACTTAGAGGCACAGAGATAGAGAGCATCTTGTAGGCCAACCCTCTGCTTGATGGAGGAAATCCATCCAGCATAAGGATAGAGCATCTTCAGCAGATGGCTTGAAGACCTCAGTGAGAGAATGGTCCCTACTGCATTAGGTAATTGGTTCCATTGTTGAAGTGCTCTAACCATCTCCTAAAGTTCAGCTAAAATCTATTCCCTTCGTGTAACCACATTTCATCTGGTGCCATCTTCTGGGGTAGAATAGAACAAGTCTTTGTCTTTCTCCATGTGACAGTTCTCTGGTCCTAATTTAGTTTTCTACATCCTTCTCAGAGTATGGCACCCAGATATGGATGGAGGAGAAATTTGGTTCAGTTCGGATTGGTGCAGTGATCTAAACCACAGAGCCTAGGGCTTGCCGATCAGAAGGTCAGCGGTTCGAATCCCTGCGACGGGGTGAGCTCCCGTTGCTCGGTCCCTGCTCCTGCCAACCTAGCAGTTTGAAAGCACACCAAAAAGTGCAAGTTGATAAATAGGTACTGCTCCAGCGGGAAGGTAAATGGCTTTTCCGTGCACTGCTCTGGTTCGCGGCTTAGTCATGCTGGCCACATGACCCTGAAGCTGTCTGCGGACAAACACTGGCTCCCTTGGCCAGTAAAGCGAGATGAGCGCCGCAACCCCAGAGTCATTTGCAACTGGACTTAACAGTCAGGGGTCCCTTTACCTTTACATTACTGAATTTTCACTTTCTGAAACACAGCTATCCTTCAAAATCTGCCCTTCTCCAAATTTTGTGATGCAGCTCTGCCGCGTAATAATGCATTCAAAAATGTGTATATCAGTGCCAACTGAGCACACAAATCCATTTGTTTGTGGAAACGCTTCCAAGGTATATTCCATTCCTGAAACATAACCAGGAGTAAACAAGCTGCTGTTCAAAACAGCAGGAAGGCTTGGGGAGTGGGGAAAGGTTACGAAAACACCCTTAGCTATCTTGTCTATAAAATCTTCTCCCCATCTTCTTAAAAGCTGCCCCAACATAAACAATATCCACTCCACTTTTGTGGCGATTCTGCAAATGAGGAGAATTCACCATACTTTTAAGCAAAACCCAAATCCCGTCACAGGAAGCCTGACAGTGCAACTGCATATGCCACACTGTTTCCCCCAATCTTATGTATTTTCCCTCTCCTCAAAGCTGCCATTTGTCATGCAGGAGAAAAAAACAGACAAACATGGTGTGTTGTTTTATCTCAACTGGGGCGAATAGCAGCTTTGGGAATGGGCTTCACAGCTGAAGTGCATTCATGGAACAGCAGAAATAAAAAGGCAGAATGCATCGCAAGACAAAATGTATATCCATCCAGTGGGAAAGGTTTATATTTAATGCACTTTTAAATGAACTAGTATAAGCAAGCAACGTCAATGGGCCTCACATCCAAAAAGAAAACTCAGTGCATATTATTATGTGGTAAAAAAAGGTTATATTTATTAAAATACAACTAATTAGAGCACCAAATTAGCCAGATAAATAAGAGAGGCACAAGACTTCTTCCTACACTACTGCTGCCTACAACATCACCCAGCCACCCACCACTGCTGATGTCTTCATGCCGCAGTTAGCCTTTCACCCTATGGAGTGTCCCATAGTTATCCCTTCCAGCTTCCCCTCGTATAAGAAATAGTCCTTATATGAGGCTGTAAGTTTCATCTTCCAGGTCCCTAGTTGACCAATATCTTTCAGTATGGTTGGACAAATCTCAATTTTTCCATTCAATTGATGCTTTGAAGTTTTCATTTTAAATACCACTCGGTATCTATAGTGCATATTGTGAGTAAATCCATCTCATATATAGGTTTACCAAAACACAAATAAAAAGTTGATGTTGTATTTAAGTATTCAGACCAACCTTTATATTCTTCCTTTATTGTTTGCACCATTTCCTTCTGGCATGTAGCGAGCCATTTCTCACAGTCTACCTATTCCAGGAGAGGCAATATTTGCATTGTGGTCTTCCCAGTTGGGCCACGCTCTTGTCTTCTCCCCTCATCCCACTTTTCTGTCATCAGCTTTAACTCCCTTGAATAACTGTATGGATCTCTCACTCTTTCCCGTCTGCCTGCCAGTTGAGGGAAACTTTTTCCTCTATGGTTTTAACTCAATAAATGCTGGTCTTACCTCAGCAATGTATCAGAGGGAGGGGGGGACATTAAGAAATATCATGGTGATGAACAATACAGCATCAACAATAAATTTACATTCATAAAACAAGATTATTGATGCTGTTATACAGTTTGACTGTGGAATTTGGCTAGTCATTGTTGTGGGTTAACCTGAGGGAAAAGACAGTCCAGTCTGTTAACTGTACAGTACAGTCATAATATTCTAAAATAATTATAAGTGCAGATCCTTCCAGTGCACCTTTTTCAGGTTCAGTTCCTTATGAGGCATCATATTAAGTACAAATGTCCATAGGCCTATACAGTGTTGCATATCTTTCCTTATAAAATAATAATCACAAATCTTCCTTTCTCTGATCAGAAACTTGATTTCTAAAACTCTGTCTACTACTCCTATTTGAAAATTTGGGATACAGCTGCAGCACTTCTCTGCCTGGGTTCTACGCTGTAGGTTTCAGATAAGCTCCTTTGCTATTTCAATCACAGCCCACCTCTGACTCAAGAATTCTAGGAAGCAAACTTTATGCAGGACATAAATCAATCTGTTCAATCAATTATTATATTAAAATCAATAGGGTTCTTAAGCTACGTTCTCTGCTGTGTTAACAAAACTATCATTTAAGCAGTGCCTGGAATCCATTGCTCCTAAAAATGTCCAGTATGCAATAAAATGTTCACCATTTCCCCCATTCTGTTTGTATGTGAATATCTTGCTCTTAAGTCCCATTTTCCTTGAGGAAACTAGTATCTCTGTGTCCAGTTATTGGAAAGCATTCAGAGAAATAAAAGATGGCATGCACTTTTTAAAAATGTTTTATGGTTTATTGTGCATTGAAATTTCTAAAAATAAATATTTATTGTAAGCTGTCCAGAGAACTTTTGTGTTAGTTATTTGCATAGTTAACAAATAGACACAGTGCCATTGCACTGAAGCCAAGCTTCAGTGTCCCAACCCAGTGATCACCAGCATGATGCCTGCAGGCGCCACTGTGTTTGCCAGTACTTCTTACAGCAGCTGTGAAAGTTCTCAGTTTATTTGCCCTCAAAAATCTACACTGCACAAGAGATTGTTTGCTCTTCCTGCTGAACTCCTCTTTGCACTGGCTTGGCTTCTCCTGGACTTAGCATACCGCCTTAAACATGCCCACGGTTAATTTGATGCCAGGATTTGACACCCACCCTTCCATTCTGAAAAAAGGAGGTGTGCAAATAGCTTCTCTCTATGAGAGAGCGTGGCGATGGCTGACACATGTGGCTTAGATCTACAGTTCTCCCTTCTGATAGTTTGCTGCTGGCCTCCTCTCTCTTTCCCACCTGTTTACCTCCTTTACTGGAAGCAAGGTTTTATTTGTGCTCTCGCCTTCCTCTGTCCATCAATTTTCCTGGAAGGTGGTGGAGAACCAGACTGAGTGTTGCTCTGCAATACCAATTTGTCATGCCAGCTGCCTGAGCCAAATATCCCAGAGCTTTCCAGGATGTCTAAAGCAGTGTTCAGCAAAGTAGAGAATTGGCCAGGAGTAGTAGCTGTAGTTAAAAAGGACATTATTTCCTAAGAAGCCAAATGTGTCTGGGAGTGAATACAAATACATCAAAATGTTTTAGAAAACCTCAACCACAGAAGAAGAAATAGACTGGTGGGCCCGATCAGGCTGATTTAGTGGGAATACTTGGCTTTAGTGTTGGACTGGGAGCCCAGTAGACTAACGTTTGTTTGTTAGTTATTGATATGTCCAGCATGAATGGCAGCTCTGAAAGGTCTCATGTGTTCATTGTCAGCCTGCCAGCAAGCTCCCGAAATGATTGCCTGATCCGACATCAACAATTACATTGCTTCATCCGGTGCTGCTTTGTTTCTTATAGCAGGTAGAGATTTATTTCTTTTCATTGTGTGAACTGAATAATCCAGAAAACAGCGAAGTGAAAAGAGGAGGGATGTGCAAGCATTTATGATACAGTAACTTTCATAAGGTAACTTTCATAAGGTCATCTCACTTTCGGGCCGAGGGAGCTGGTGTTTGTCCACAGACAGCTTTCCAGGTCATGTGGCCAGCATGACTAAACCACTTCTGGTACACCGGGACACTGACCTTTAAAGCCCTAAATGACCTCGGTCCTGTATACCCAAAGGAGCGTCTCCACCCCCATCGTTCTGCCCGGACGCTGAGGTCCAGCGTCGAGGGCCTTCTGGCAGTTCCCTCACTGCGAGAAGCAAAGCTACAGGGAACCAGGCAGAGGGTCTTCTCGGTAGTGGCGCCCGCCCTGTGGAACGCCCTCCCATCAGATGTCAAAGAGATAAACAACTACCTGACATTTAAAAGACATCTGAAGGCAGCCCTGTTCAGGGAAGATTTTAATGTTTAATAGACTATTGTATTTTAATAGTCTGTTGGAAGCCGCCCAGAGTGGCTGGGGAGACCCAGCCAGATAGGCGGGTACAAATAATAAATTATTATTATTATTATTATTATTATTATTATTATTATTATTTGCTGCTGAGTGAGGGCAGTTGGGTCCATCTAGCTGGAAGTCTTGCAAGATTTGGTCCCTGCTCTCTGAGCCATTTCCACCTGGTTTGGGTGTAGCTGGACCTTGAATGACTCCATGTACAAAGGCTGTTCCTGCTGGGGTAACATTCCTTTGGGTTCTCCTTTGGGATGTGATGGGGGTGAGGACATCTGCCCAGGACTTGCTAATAGGTGGGAGATTGGAATAGCCAGAGGTGAGACAGGGTGTGAGTTAAGCTGTATTTGAGGTGGGAGGTGGAATGCTGGGGAGCTGGGTCTGTGATGAGGGCATGAATGCAGGTCAGGGATATATATCCAGTGTGAGTCTTGGGTATTTGGTAGCTTTGCTATTTTATACTGTTCAGTTTTATTTACTGTATTCATTACACTTTTGTTTTCTCTTGTACTAATATTCCGTTCACGACTTTGCAGGGTTTAGAGCCAAAAAGCGATATATAAATAGACCAGATTTTAACATAATAACAAGAAGAGTGAGAACTTGCATGGACCTATTCCATTTATCTTGAAAAGAAATACAATCCTTTGCAATAAATGTGCAGGTTTTCAATACTCAAGGTTTATTTTTTAAAACCTAAAGCCAACACTGATTCATTCAAATTCTAAATCTAATTCTGCTGTGGTTACACAGAGATATATATAAACGAGTCTGCTTGTTGCCAGTGATTTAAACACATACCACTATTACTTCTGCCATACATGCACCAGCATGTAGATAGCAGATTCAGCTTTGAAATAACCTATTAGGGAGAAATTTACAACAAATCTATATATAACACTCTCAGGTTCTTCAATTTTAAAGCAGCACCCTATGATAAGCTAGTGAACTAGCCCGGCTCTTCTTGCCCCTGAAAACTCTCTATTTTCCTGCTAATCCTAAAAATATCAGGTACAACGCCACTTGCACACGAGGATCCAAGTTCAGGCTGATAGTATTTGGCTCCTGCAAAAGTGATGGTCATAAGAAAGGGGGCTGGGGGCTTAGGCTGTGTTCCTCTTAGGGATGAAGAAGAAATTTGATTTGGTTTGCATTTAAATACAAAGCTACCAAACTCACACTCTATGAAACAATACACAAAACACAACCATCCTCACCATCAACATCAAACTTTATTACGGTCACAGAATAGCCTAAGATAAAAACATGTGAATAAAATAAAGCACATAAGACTTTAAAGAAGAAAGGGATAAATGCTAATAGTTAAAAGTGATTATCAACTCACATAAACTTAAAACAGAAAGAAACAAAATACAAGCATTTAAAAGGGACTATATTTACCTGGCAGGGGTGATACCATAATCACAAAACACCACTATTGTTTCTTGGATAGCTCAGTTGGTTAGAGCATGGTGCTGATAACGTCAAGTTTGTCGGTTCAGTCCTTGAGAAGTCACACCTCTCCAAATTTTGCAATGCAGTTCTCCAACCAAGTATTAATATGTTCAAGAATACAAATATTAGGGTAAAAACTGACAAGCATTTAAAAGGGACTATACTTACCTGGCAGGGGTGATACCAGAATCACAAAACACCACAATGGTTTCTTGGATAGCTCAGTTGGTTAGAGCATGGTGCTGATAACGTCAAGTTTGTCGGTTCAGTCCTTGAGAAGTCACACCTCTCCAAATTTTGCAATGCAGTTCTCCAACCAAGTATTAATATGTTCAAGAATACAAATATTAGGGTAAAAACTGCTTTAAAACGCATATGCTAGTAAAACACATTCAAAAAGCCATTGTGTTACATTTGTAAGAATGTGTATGGAATGTGAAATGTGCATTAAAGTGCTGATGGATTTGAAACAAAAACAGTTCATCTGGCTGTTAAGCAGAAGATTGGTCATTTGAGCCAACCCAGAGATAGCTGTGGCTACGTTGCAGGGGATTAGACTAAATGCCTCTCATGGTCCTTTTCTCTACAATTCTATGATTCCATGCTAATTATAAAAAATCACATCTCACTGTGGAGAAATGAATTAAAATTGGTAAGTGAGAAACTGAGAGACCCAAAACTGACAGATCCATCCATTCATCCCAAAAAAAATTTAACCTGCAGATGCTTTACTGTCTGCTCCTCAAATTGTTTAAACTGATTTAAAACCAATGTTTGTTTGGAGTTTCCTCACTCTTAGTTGCCTCCACATATTAGGCTTCTCTTGCAGAACTGTAACATTGGTGCCATTTCTTTCAAAATAGCCAATCAAGAACCAAGAATGAAAAAAGAAGGAACACCGTATTTGCTTATTTCATTTCATTTAACAAGATGTATATACTGCTTAATCAACAAAATATCAAATGGCTATTTAAAAAGCAAAGAGTTTGTATCATATTGGTAAGAGACTAAAGGCAAGAGTTATATGCATGTAAGGAAATCATCTGCTAAAGCAAAGAAGAATAAAAGCACATCCCCTGATGTACCAACTTTACAGGAGCTGACGTGAATGTGTATCTGAGTTAGAGAGATGTCAGTCTGGCTTTTAAATATTGTCACAGCTGCTACATTATGGGGTGGACAGGCTGAGGCTTTCTTCCAGATGAGTGGGCTAGAAAGCACTTCTTGATGAGTTAACTGTTGGTGGGTCTCTGTCAGCAAAAAACAATGAAAATGTCACCAAGGAACATTGTGGCAAGTTATATAATCTGACAGAGAACATGGAGATCAACTTTCTGACATGAACTCGTTCTAATTTGATAGATCGAGCTGCATGGGAGCACCAGCAGAAGTGCTGGAATGGCTCTGCCAGTGTACCTGCTCAGCCCTGACATCACTGCCCTGCCCTACCCCAGCCTCGACAGCACCTCACCACTGGATTGGCAATTGCAGCAAGAAATGTCTATGGCGTATCAATGAGAAGGATGAGAGGTTCCTTATTACACAGAAGAGCTGCTGATTGTGGTCATAGTTTAGGTTAAGTTGCAGAGATCAGAAGAGTTTCTGTATGAGAGACTGGAGAGGTAACTTCTGTCCGTCAAGCATGCTTGATTGATTGATTGCTAAGCCCTCAACGTCATTTTCATGGCTGTGTGTACACTGTGGTTTAAAATCTGTTTATTCTATAACATACATTCTACAACACAAAGTAGTCTATAATACAATTTTTTTGCAAGAAAGAAAGTTGAATTCTGTTGAATTCTATGTAGATTATGCAAATTTGCAGATTTATCTTGCATTACTTGATCCTGCAATTTTACTGATCTGCATATTTCCTCACTACCATTGCCCGCTGCCGACACAGTTTGAAGCAAACTTGCTTTAAAACACAAGAAGCTAAGGCCTGAATTCAGCAGCCATACACAAGTGCTTCTACTTGTGCAATGAGATTTCCCCACAAATACCTCTGCACTGTCCAAAACTGGCTCAGAGGGGTGTCAGGAGAAGCCCCGGAATAGCAGGTGGGGAGAGGAGAAGGCAAATTGTTCCATCAAGACAGAAAGGTCGGAACAGTGTGACTCTGTATTCCACCCTGATATTTTTAGGCAGCTGAATTCTCCATGTGGCCATTTCTGCTTTTCTGATCTTCTCGGAAATTGACATGGCTAAAAAGCAAAACAAAACATTACCTCAAAAGCGCTTTGCA
This sequence comes from Podarcis melisellensis, assembly GCF_964234715.1. NCBI lineage: Eukaryota > Metazoa > Chordata > Lepidosauria > Squamata > Lacertidae > Podarcis > Podarcis melisellensis. The sequence continues at coordinate 28,540,455 of NC_138538.1, forward strand.
AAAACTGCTTTATATTATTGCTTACAATGCCTCTTGATTTTCTATCATTAATTTTATTTCTATAGTTCATAGGTGGATATGTTTGACTAATAAATAATAAAAGTCTCCAACCTCTAGAGAAAGTGAAAGATGTAATGGAGCGAACAACAGACAGTAGAAACTAGGAAGAGATTATAAATTACGAGGGAGAATGTTTCACTTCAAAGTGCTCCAAGAGTAGCTTATTTTAGAAGTTATCCCCTCAAGGGAGTTTGGACTTTCTTCTCTGGCAATCAGCTAAAGTTGTTGATGCCAAATGTGAATTAAACATTATATCTGCAGTTTGCTGAAACTGCCTTAAGTAAGACTCCCCACGTCCTCCCCCAATTTTCTCAGGCTGCTCAGGATTTGATAGAACAAGAAAACAAACAAAAACAAAAGAGGAGTTTCAAATCAAGCAGAGGAATGTAGCTGCCTGTCAACTGTCACCCTAGCTGAAGAACACCCCGGCCCCCCACAATGCACAAGGAAAAGCCTCAGTGCATGGGCAAACATTTCCTTGCTAGTGTAGGATAAAAGCAGCAAAGAGAGCTTACTACTTCTTCCTTTGCACCTTCACAAAATCCTCTTTATCACAATTGGCATTGTTGCCCTCATTATGACAATCCAAATATCATCTGAAGAGCTTGGGAGAAAGGCATCTCTTTACGCATCCAGAGCAGACCTCCACTACAGTAGTACCTTGGGTTACAGACACTTCAGGTCACAGACGCTTCAGGTTACAGACTCCGCTAACCCAGAAATAGTACCTTAGGTTAAGAACTTTGCTTCACAATGAGAACAGAAATCGCGTGGCGGTGGAAGCAGCAGGAGGCCCCATTAACTAAAGTGGTACCTCAGGTTAAGAAGAGTTTCAGGTTAAGAACGGACCTCCAGAACGAATTAAGTTCTTAACTTGAGGTACCACTGTATTCTTTGAACCAAAAATTGGAGAGTTGGAAAGAACCATGAGGGTTATCTAGGCCAACCCCCTGCAATGCAGGAATCTTTCATCCAGCATAGGACTTGAACCCCTGACCCTGAGATTTAGAGTCTCATGTTCTACCAACTGAGCTATCCCAGATGTCTTCTATTGGTTCATGTGGACTTACTTTTATAGTACAGTAGTATAGTATAGGTAAGCCTTACACCTGAAATATGTTCATTCCTTCTCTGAGCTTGTATAGTCAGCTGGGAATATAGGAACATAACTTACTGCCTCAATCTGAGACAGACCATTGGTTCATCTAGCTCAATATTATCTATAACCACACCCAGTTGTTTGTTTCACCTCTTGCAGGACCACAGTTTGCACCTGCCTGTGTTCATTCCTCTCCCCCAAAAAGGGAAAGCACAGACATAGTAGACAGAAAGATCTTGTACAAGGCTTACCACTGGATGTTTCTTCCAAGTTTATTGTAGTGGTTAGGTAAACAGAATGCAGAAAATGACAACGCATCCACTCACATTCTATTTTTATTTTTTTTATAAGCATTCCCAATAAAATCGCATCTCTCTCTCTCAGGCTATGTGTGCCATTTCCTCCACCTAAGGGCATTGCTTTTCTTTGAAACCTGCATTCTTTTCTCAAAGTCCTTTGTATTTGCAGCATAGTTTCCCTTTCCATTTTATAACTTGCACCTTGCTCCTCCATTCAAATGCCGCTCATCCAAGGCCTTTGGAAGAAGGGCTCTTCTTCCCTCAGAATAGGACCAAAGCCCATTGGCAGCCAGATTGTATTAAATGTGGCACTGCAAGCATGTCGCACCACGTACTGTTGGCAATACATTTTCTGTGACCTACACAAGAAAAGAGAATGCAGACAGAAACTTTCATTTGGCATGGTGAATGGCCAAAAGGCTCGTGAATAGGAATTCACTTTTATGATATTGCAATGGGTTTTTTGTGTTTGTTTTTCTTTATTCTTTCATAGACTGTGATAAATTCAATGGCTTGAATGCACTGAGCACTAAAAAGTAGTCCATAATGCCCAGATTGGCTGTCAGCATAAAATGTACTTCTCCAAATCTATGGGTTACATTTTATCTTCACTCTAGGAGGTGTGTACTTGAGGGCCTATGGAAGCCTAGGAAGGGAGGCAATAAACTGTGTAGAAACTGCCTTGTTTCTCCTTCAACAAGCTCAACATGAGGCAGGTTTTCTTTGAGCCAACGCAGGTAGTACAGCACTCTTGTGGTTCTGCCTCTTCAGAATGCGGGTCAAGGACTGCATGTTTCAATGTTCCAGTGTTTCCAACAAAATCTCACTGCATATAGAAAATGTGCACGTCAGGCAGAAGACTGAAATGCTAAAACCTCTTCTCGGTATATTTATGCATTTATTTGAGCAGTTGAGCCACTGTATTTTCCACCAGCTGCAGCTTCTGGACCCAAATTCAGGGGCAGCTCCACTTTGAGTACATTGCAGTAAAGCAGCCTGAGGGTGTTCATTAGCACATGGATAACAGTGGCCAGGCTATCCTAGTCCAGAAACAGCCATGGGTGGTATAAGGAACTCTGAGCTATTAAGGTCACCTTTGTTTCTAGCGACAAAAGTGAGTCCAGAAGGATCTCCAGACTACAAATCTGTTCTTTCAGGGTGAGTATGACCTCATCTAAGGCAGGCAAAGGACCAGTTATCTGAACTCAGGAACCATATCTCCACACAACACCCCCTGTGGGATTCAGAGTCTCTTTATTGGCCCTCATCCAGCCTATGATGACTTTGACTCACATCTTGAGTTGTTCTGTGCCAGTGTGGTGAACCCTTTTCAGCCTGAGGGCCACGTTCTCTCTTAGTCATGCCTGTGGGGGCCACATGCCAGGGTAGGCAGGGCCAGAGGCAAAACTGGATGGAACAATGAATGTAAAGCCTGAGCTTCCCCACTTCGGGTAAGAAGCCTGAAGATAGAAGGTTGTTGTCCATCTTGGTGTGGGTAATCTTTAGACTAGCGCCCCATTTGCATTACACAATTTAAAACAATATCCACTCTTCCCTGGGAAGAGTGATTGATTGTTAAACCACTTGGAGAACTGTAGCTCTTTGAGCACAATAGGTGTCTCCTAACAACAACCCTTCACAAACTTCATTTCCTAGGATTCTTTGGGGGAAACCATGGCTATTTAATGTGGGATGCTGCTGCTTGAAATATGCAGTGTAGACGGGGCCTAGCACTCTCTGGTTCTGTATAAAATGCAGTGCTGCAGAAGCACTTAACCAAATCCTCATCAGGCCTATTGCTTATCCACATATAGCTCAGGGGCAGAGCACATGCTTTTCCTTTTTTCTTCCTACCCCACAAAAAACACTCTGTGAGGTGAGTGAGGCTGAGAGACTTCAAAGAAGTGTGAGTAGCCCAAGGTCACCCAGCAGCTGCATGTGGAGGAGCGGAGACGTGAACCCGGTTCCCCAGATTACGAGACTACCGCTCTTAACCACTACACTGGCTCTCAACTTGTAGACAGTGCTGAGATGGACAGACCAAAGGCTTGCTTCAACATAAGGCAGCTTTTCCCCCCTGGACCATGCTACTTGCAGGTGCTAATCTTAGACTCATTAAAAAAATATTTGCTGTGTTTGAGGTCCCGATGCAGTTATTAAGTGAAAATATGCTGTTTAGCTCAAAGTTCCCCAAATCAAAAGGAAACAATATGCTCATTAAAGACTAATGCACGATTCCATGTGCTGATAATCATCCAGCATGTTCCTAGTGGGCCACAAGGGAAAGATAAACTTATGTAAAAACTTTGTGAATGACAGGCTTGCCAAGATGCTTAACCAGGAAAGAAAATGGAAAGACCATCTGTATCAGAAAGGAATAAACTTTATGCAAATGCAGTATATGAATTTTGGTGCCTGTCCAGGAAGCATAAATATTTGTTATACGAAGACCATGAACACAGAAATACAAATAATCCAGGGATCTTGAGATAGTCCTGCAAATCTGGCAAGCAAAAAGGTCACTGTGTTCTTTTATTTTACCTTTGAATGTTTAGTGAACAGTCCGTGATCCAAAGATGAAAGGCACTGAAAAACTGCTTTGAAGAGGGCAATCTCTTTGGAGAGAGGAAATGAACGGTGGGTGATCACATGCACTGAGGCTGTCAGCTCACTCAGCGGTCCAGACTTCATTGAAAATAGAACATCATGGTTCATACTGCCGTATTATTCAAAGCCACATCTTGGCTCAGCCACTAAAACTGGATCCTAACAAATGGCAATCCAAGGCCATCTAGGGGCATGTGAATTGCACCTAATTGCCTATCTCTGTGCCCGACTGCTTTCCACCTGCTCAGCCTGTATAATTCGAAATAAACAGGTATTACAAAAATGTCGCAAGTGTTTCCTTACAAGGAGCATGAAGCTATAAAGCTCTTCCCCATAAACTTCTTTTGCCATGAAACATGAGGAAGCGGGCTTCTCTGACTGGCACATGCTGGCAGTGCTTTCCATGCCTGTTTCACGAACATTTTCGAAGCATCTGATCCTTGAATCCCTGCTTCTTGGAAAGGACCAAAAGGCCACCTGGTCTAATCCTCTGTCCAAAGGCAAGATCAGCCTCCCAGCCTCCTGCCAGACACCCGCAATGCAGACCTGCCATGAGCAAAGAGCAGGTGTTGTGCTGAATGGGGCCTGCGCTGCAGCCACAATAGTTCCAAGCCACTCAAGTTGGTAGTCAAGCCATATGCTTCCTGTGCAGTCTAAACCAGAGCATAGCTTACACCACAGAAGCCTGAGCCATCTATCTCTTGTTGCTGGTGCTGAGATATTCTGTGGACTTGGAAAGGGGGAAAAAAGGTGTCCCGCACTCTCCAAATGTAGCTCCTTATCTAACTGGGTTTACAAGAAGCCTGGAAATGAGAAAGAAAACAACTTGCTGGTAATTAGCTCTAAAGGCACACCAGCAATTGTGCTTTATCACATTACAGGCACTTTGATAATGGGCCAGGGCTTGTGCCATGAATTGCTAATTAATTCTTCTTTAGTCAAATGTGTTGCTTAATTAAAGGGTGCACTGATTTATAAGTACACGTCCCTAAATATTATTCATTCCGCATCTGGTGGGGGAGAAGAGCAGATTGCTGCTTGGTTGCAACATTTCTCTTCGAATTATTTCATTACACCCCGCCACGCTCCTTCAGCACTGATTGTGACAGATTCGGGAATTATGAAGTCATAAATACAAAGAGAATAGCTGGCAAAACGCAGCTAATGGGAAATGTTCTCAAAGCTGGGGGGGGGGGCGAAATCAGATTATGACAAAAGCAAGAGGGGAGGTGGAGAACAAACCATAAAGCAATTGATTTATATGTCATCTATAAGAAAATGCACTGAGCACTAGCAGTCATCATGGATTTGTTAAGAATAAGTCAGGTCAAAACAACACAAAGCTCCTTTTTGAAGGTTTAGGCTGCAATCCTATACCCACTTGCCAATTGAACTCGACAGGACTTACATCTGAGATGACATGTATTGGACTGGATTCACTGTAAATGTTTAAATAGATAAGGGGAATGCACTGATTATAGTTTAACGTGTAATGTTATGCATACAGATCCATGTAATATTCTTGTAGAATGGGGAAAATGGACTTAAAAGATGCTAGCATGATTGGGAAGCTGCACTCAGTGTACTTATTGATGGATCAGTGACACACTGGGAGGTAATAATAAGTAGACTTGCACGAGGCCATATTCTGAGTTTTGAATGACTCAAAGAAATAAGAATGTGATTATTATATCTGCAAATGATAAAATACTCGGAGGAACTGCAAGCACTACTGAAGATAGGCTTGCAATTAAAATTGGAGCAGTCATTTGTGAACAATAAAATGTATTCCAACATTTCAAAGGTAATGCACCACAGATTTGATTAAAAAAATGGCTATGGATATACATGTTGGTATTAATGGGAATAAATAGGTTTTGCTCTAAGATTTACAGCAGAGTGGGTCCAAAACCACACATCTCAAGTGTTAAAGGTCAGGGTAAAGAGGCACATCTTCAGCATTCGCTGAAAGCTGCAAAGTGAAGGTGCTAGATGCACCTCTGTGGGGAGGGAATTCCACAATTCAGGGGCTGCCACAGTGTCTGTTGGTTGTTTGTCAGACTGCCTTATCCTCATCCACCCCTTCAATTGCTGAGCTCTCCAGTTGAGTTTCTCCTGAAAGTTCCAAAGATCTCAGAAGTCTGCTCTGCAGAAACTCAGAGCAGGGCTTTTGGTGTGGCTGCCGTGGTCTGTGGAACAGCATTCCTGTCAAAATATGACAGGCACTCACTGGCTGCACTTTCCAGAAACAAGTGGAGACATTTTTGTTCCCACACACTTGCCCAAGAAATGGTTCTTTACCAGACGTGTCTACTTTGTTAGGGTTTTAACTGTAGTTTTTAACTTTTTAGTAATCTTATGTGTAAATCACATTGAGGCGGGTGCTTTGAAGGTAGATAATAAATCAATAATAGCAATGATATGCCTGTCTTCTTCTGATAAGCTACTCCTCATACAAATAATTTCACTCAAGTGTGGGACTGTAGCCCATATCTATTCCAAATCCCATCCTCTGTCTGAGGCAAAGAAAATTCCTTCAACCCACACCTCACAGCATGCCAGATTGCCAACACTGCTGGCACTGCTTCTTTCATCCTCAACTATCCTGCTGATAGGAGAGGGAAGAGTCATTCCCATGCATGTCAGAGCTATTGATTTAATTTTTTTAAGGGAAAGTTTCTTGGAAAAACCAGAAACCCCAGTTCAATGGTCTAGAGGCATCAGTTGATGCATTAATTCTATTAATGTTCTGAGAACATTAATTAAAGAAGAAAATCTGGGTAAACACAAGGCCAGCTCTTCTTGTTGAGGTGTCTCCTGTGTAATTAACTTCCTAACCAGTAAAGTAATCTTTGCACTGTAATGTAAAATAATGGAAGGTTTCCCAGCTCCCAGGGTCCAAGGGAACATAACCTTGTGTTACAGATGCAGTACAAGTGAAATAAAAGGTGTATGGTGCTTTAAAAAACCTGTTTAGGCAAAACCTTTGGAGTTCTTTTATGCTGTTTTGGCTCAGCAGCCTAAATCAGGTGTTGGATGTTTGTCCGTCTTTAAAATTTATGAGATGCTCTAGTTCTTTGAACTGGCATAGGACATTTGCTCCCTCTGATGCTCAGCATAAACAGTACAAAGCTATGAGTCTTCCGCTTGCTTTGCTACATACTTGACATTCTCCTCATTCAAACCCATAAGGAGTCAATCAATAGAAAAGCAACTAGGAAGCCAAAGCTGTGCTATGCAGAGTTCTAGGAGTCTGAACTGAAATATATTTTCCCACCCAGAAAACAACACAGCCTTTCCATCGTTATAGCCATTGTGCTTCAGCTTTGTGGGCTTTTTGCTTGCCAAAGTCAAAGTTCACGTTTTGATATTTTAGTTGACCATGGTTTGAAGTGTGTGTGTGTGTGTGTGTGTGTGTGTACAAGCTATCACTACATTATGGTTTTTTTCCCCAGCAGGAGCTCATGCAGAAGTTTGCTGGCACTACCAGTTTGCACCACTGAGGACTGCTTAACGATAAGATCCTGTGCATACATGGGAAGCTGCCTTATACCAAGTCACACCATTGGTCCATCTAGTCCAAAATTGTCCCCTAGTCCCGCCTACTTCTGCTAAGTAGAAAGTAGAACACAGGAAGCTGTTTATACTGAGCCAGACCACTGGTCCCTCTAGCTCAGTACTCTCTTCACTGACTGACAGCAGTGTTCCCAAGTTCCCCCCAGCCTTACCTGGAGATGCCAGGGATTGAACTTGAGACCACCTGTGTACAAAGCAGATTGCTCTACCACTAAGCTATGGCCCTTCTCCCAATGAGACGATGTTACAGTATGACTGCTCTTTCAGCACCATGGCTTGCAAGTTAATTCTAGTGCTCAGCATTAGCCTGGGGGGAAACATCTTTGGTTCATGCTGGGAACACTTATCCATTCAGCAGCCACACATTTGTATCCCCAGTGCTTTTACTGGCACCTTCTGATGCCCTCTAGCAAGGGCATCCGGTCACTAATTCAGCAGTACTCACTGGTGAAAGCTGGCTGTATTTCTTAACTTGGCATATAACCTGAAATACAAAAAAACTACTATGGAAGATTTAGTTGACCAAATGCACAAGGACAAACATTACAGCCTTCTTTGATCTATCTTTTCTGAGTATATTGCATGCATAGTTTGAAAACGTAAGGCTGTAAAAGACATCCGATTTGGCTGATACTAAAGGTTGAGCAAATACTGAGCAAAGAGCTGGAATTCTGTGGGAAATGGAACAAGCTGGACCCATTACATTTCTCTGCCCTGGCATGTACACCATCCCTCCACATTTTGCTTGCAGGAACATTATTGCATTTCATACATCATTTAGATCCTTTGCAGCTACACTGTAAGACATGTCATTATGCTAAACAGCAAGATGAGAGTAAAAGGAGAGACAGACAGAGAGAATGGATAAAAATGGAAAGAACAGGTGGATTTTTCCTAATAGTTTAATAGCTAAACTCAGGTTTAGTCAAGACAATGCTGGGAGATGGTCTCCGTGTGTTGTGCATTCAGATGGAGCTGGTTTTTATTAGAGCAATGAATTTAAGAAGTCAAGAGGAATGAATTTGTACATGGCAGGGAAGGTAGTTGTAGTGGTTAAGAAACTGTTCCAGGCCATGTGATCCATTAAGTATATTCAGAAACTGTAAGCAGCAGCAAGCTGTCAATGTGAAAACATGGCAAAACATTTAAGGAAGAAACTTTGAGAGAGGCACACAACACCCTAAAACTAAGCTTTCATGCTTCAGGTATTCAGCCAATCCACCCTGAGCAGGATATTTCACCCTAAGAATTGCATACTAGTTTAACCAGCAAACAAAGGTAAAAGAGATTGAACATGACCAGCACTATCACTGGTTCCACTTCTGTCCAAGACATTAGAACTTTGGCTGTGGGTTAGATTGGGTCAGATGTTATGAGACCGCTTCTGGAGAATACCTTTCCCAGTTCATATTATAGCTGTATATCGCTAGTGAAAAGATACCAGGGTATACTCAATAGGTAACACCTTCTGGGGGCAGTAGCTTCCTCCAGCTGTTCCTTTTGACTCCCCCCTTCATTTTGTTCATCTCATGACCTACCTTGGTCTTCTAATCTGGCTTACTGCTTTGGATGTGGTAGCAGACACTATCCTGTCACTAGTATCGATGTAAGATTCAAGTATCAGTCTTTCAGTTTCTGTATGTGGAAGGAGGAGGGGTGACCTTCACCTCAGGCATCAAAATGTTTCGAGCTGGCCCAAGCAGACAATTTTGGTGTTGTGCTCCATCCCTGGACTCACTCTATGGTACTGAGCCCTGGTTCCACCCAGACTCAGAAGGCCTTGCCTTGGACTTTATGTAAATAGTATCAGAGAGTTGAATATCAAGAGCTGACAATCCTATTCAGTAATCCATGGGTCTCACCTGCCATACCTAGAATTTCAATGTCTAGGCCTTCACCCTGTCTGTTATAACTCTACTCTGGTCAATAGAACATCAAGATTAGTTGCAGCTCATACAATATTATTAAGTTATCCGATAACTATTGGACTCATAAATGCAATGAGATAATTGGAATGCCACTGAAATCCATAAATTTGATATAGTCCATTTGCATAAGCAATCTTATTAGCAGCTCTAATCTCCCCAGGGTCTTGTTGGTCTTCTGAAGTGATCATTTTCCATTTTTGTCTATTATTGTGACAATGATGCCACAGATTATCTTCATGATCTGCTATAAACTTTGGTTCTGCGTGCTTTGCTTTTCAGAATTCATACCTGGAATAGCCATCACCATTTCTGAACACTTTCCTTGTAGCTGATCTTGCAGTATGGAAGAGTTTTCTCTAAAACTATTTATTGTTTGTTTAGCATTATTACATGTAAATACTCATTAACAATTCATGGATTCTTAAATGGCTGAAAAATAGATTCATGAGCTAAATATTTCCAGAAGAGCCCTTTCCTGCAAGAGCATATTTGTCAGAGGAAGCAGGGGACAGGGATGGTTCCAGAACATCCCTATGTAATTACATTTTTTAATGAAGAACATATTTAACCTCTGTGAAAAACAAACTGGCTCCTGTGCTGGTGAATTGTTTTATTGAGCTACAAAATGCAAATAATTTTCTTCTGAATGTAGTTATCAAACTTATACCATCACATTTTATCACCTTACAGCTCTGAACATGGCATGGGCTGATTCATTTCTCGAGCCATCCTAAGGGAAATCTCCATAGGACAGGAGAAGCCTGGGGCCTGTGGGTGTCTTGAAGGACAGAAAAGGGTTCAGCAGGCAGTTACAGAGATTGTTTAGGAGAGATAGGCAATCTAATAGCAGTTTAGCCTCCCTCTCCCAACACTTCAGAAAGTGGGGCAAGTTTCCACCAATGTCGGTGCCAGGCTATTTTGTGTTTAGGCAAGACTAACTAGCACCCACCTCAAAACAAATGATTGCTAACTTCAATTTTCAAAAACAGATGCCTCATAGTGGGGGGAGAGGGAATGAAAAGTACAAAACTGGAAACTGCTATATTTATTTTGGATTGCAAGAATAAGTAATGCAAACATCTTTGATTATCTTCTTCAAACACAAAAGAAAAGGTTTTAGCACACAAATCATTTTGGACAATTTTGTGAATTGTGATGTTAAAATTTAAGTATCTTAAAACTTTCGCTTTCAGGCACATCCAAACCGCACCTTGCATGTCTTTTCCTTTGCAAATTTTGCCACCAATCACTTCAGGTCAAGTGCTGTTACTTAGTCATGTTCAAGCAATACAGTTGCCAAGCCAACTAGGCTCTTTTGATATAACAAAAACTAATCTGTGCCCCTCAAAGGATAGCACTTCGCTCCTGTGAGATCTGCCCCCCTAGCCAGTTAGTTGCATTGGCCCTCTCCCCTCATCATTAACTGCAGCATGGGATTCACAGATGGGGAGATAAGGGTTAAAGTTCTCCCATTATGCACTGCAATTCCAGTGGATACCTTCCCTTTCCCCCTGAACTATGATTACATTTTAAAAAATCTCTTCATGTGGCTATAAGCCACACAATGAATGGATCATTCAGGAATTCAGTCTGCCCCTAACTGACAAGATGCATAGCTGAAGAACGAGGTTCAAGTCAACAGCTTCACTGGATCTGATAGGATCTTGCATGTCAGAAGAGAGCCAAGAATTTTGCCAAGGAGCCAAAGCTGGGTGTGGTGTTTGTTGTACACCTTGGAGTGTACCATAAAATAAATATTGCTGCTTTATGCAGGCCCAAAATACTTCCATAGATTACTGCTAACCTAAAGAAGACTTTATTGTTTGTCACAACATAAAAGACACTCCATGTTTTGCCACATATAAAGACCACCGGTACTTGACTCGTAGCCAAGTGATGGAAAATCCAAAATGGCAGCTGTAATTGAAACTTAGCTCCCTTTGATGGTAAATAAAGCAGCTACCCTCACCCTGCTGAATGGTTTCATATCATAGTCTCTCTCTCCCGCCCCCCAGCACCTCCAACTTTGTCTGTCAAGAATAATCTTCTTAAATTGTTCCTTCCATTTATCTTTGCTGAGAGCGCCTGTTGTGTGGTGGCGCTTTCATCCTAGTAGGGCTTTTATCTTCAAACACGTAAACAAACTGGCAGATTTTTTTTATTTTAATTTGGTAGATGTAAGGAAATCAGGAGCATGTAGTCAGATCAATAACCAGTAGCACCTCGGGCGGAGGATACCTCCTGTGCACTAAGCCATATCATTGTCTGCTTTTCTTGAGAGATTACTTTGGTCAATCATAGTTCATTGTAGATAAGTAGGCAAATTGTTCTATGTTAGTCTTACATCATGACCGCATTCTGATGCACAGCTGCACATACTTAAATTCCATTGAAATTGATGCGGCTTATTCACTTCTCCCTCTGTGCCGAGTTTTGCCCCCTGCTTTTTAGGGAAGTTCATTTCTATTCTTTTTTTTTATTTTTTGAAACGATACTCCATGTTACTTACAAAAGATCTCCAAGTTCTGCAAGTTTATTTAATGACATGATGCATTGCGCTGCTCTTATATAGTACATAACTCAAGTGAACCTGACTCAATCCACAATCCAATTCCCCAGCCCTTGCTGCTGAGTGCTGGGATTTAGTGTATGTCCTCAATGACATTAACCTGGGGTCTAGTTTTCCTTCTGTAGGTCAGTGACCCTGCTTTGCATGTGGGTTCAGTCTCTGGCACCTTCAGGTACAAGTAGAAATGTCCCTTTGTCTGAAACCCTAGAGAGCAGCCCATGTAGACAATACTGAGCTAGCTGGACCAATTGCTCTTCACGGGATGAGATGGGGATTCAGAGTGGGAGAGGGAATTGCTCTGAAGACCAGCCCCAGAAACACCTAACCCACTGGAAGCACTTCACAAGTAGATCCCTCTGGCCTGTGGACATCATGTTCCATCCTCTGACTCAGAAGATGGATTCAACAGCCACCACAGTGGTGGTGAACACAGTCCAGGTGGGGAAGGGCTGAGTACAAGCAGCCCTAATAAATACACACCTCTTTGATTCCAGCATCTATTCTTTTAAGAGCATAAACATTCCTGGAGTTTGCCCATTTGAAAATGATTACATCTCTCCCTCTTTTTTTCGAAGCATTTTTTAAAAATTTAATAATGTTGCTTGAAAATGCAAAGCCTGGGGTCCATGATGTTTGTGGCAGGAATTGAATCATAGAATGAAAGATTCATCTCCATATCTTTGAAATGTAGTTAAGAAAACCCTATTTGTTTTGAATACATATTTATTCCAGAAAAAAATATCACACACACATGCATGCAGAGAGAGTGTGTGTGTGAGTTCTATAGTTAGTTAATATGTAATACCTGATCATTTTGATTCATTTTCATGCCAGCCGGCTAAAGAATGCTCTTTTTACATTGCACACTGGAAATTTCATAATACTAAAGAGGCAATTAAAGCCCACCTGCTCCCTCTTTTGTATGGTTGAGGAACTCTATGGTAACCCACATCTACATATTTGTGGTTTGCTCAGTCCCAGCATGATGTTCAAGACTTGTCGCTTCTGATGGGTCTGGCAGCAAGGATGCAAATTAAAAGGCCAGATGGGGAAGTGGTCTTGCACCATGGTTTTAGTTTAGTTCTAACAGAGCATCTATTTAGCTTCTTATTTCACAGATGCATTCAGAAGTGTGTTATAAAAACAACGCCCTACTGCTAATAATTTGCCCCTGATCTGTCCTGAATTGGGAGGGTAAGCTTCCAAGACTTTAAATGCCAGCGGCTCTCATTTCAGCCACAGATATAGATGAGCATAGACATAGCTGTAGGTGAGCTTCCTGTTGAATGTCACCCCTTTCTCCTAGGGAATGGCCCTCTCACAATAAGCTGAGTTGAGAAGGAAGTTGCTGGTTCCCCAGTTTTAAAGGTACCAGCTGCATTTGCACGTGCTCATTTTAATCATGGCATGTTCAACAAACTGTGCACTGTCTCGAATATAAGCCAGCTTATTTCTCCAAAGCTTGACTTCAGATGCTCTTGTGAAGTGTCTGAGATGCCCAAACAAACCATGGTCAAGCAAGGCTGTTGAGATCAGACATAATGCCCAACCATTGTTAAAGCAAGGCAGATAAATCACTAAAGCCCAATAAAAACATCCAGTTACACTAATTGCACCATTTTTACAGTGGCCATAACAAGTCAGCTTATGAACCAAATACTTTTCTGAATAAAAACATTTGTGCTGCCTGTCTTAAAAGGTCCATACATGGGTCTAGATGGACCTTCTTTGGTAAGGTGTTTTAAAATGTGAGGACAGACCCTAAGAAGGCCCTCACTTAATTCTCCACCAACTATGCTTCATATGAAGGTTCATTAGAAAGAATATAAACATTTTTGTTCAGGCAAACCTAACCAAGTATGTAGAAGATGGTGTGTTTTAATCTATTTTTAGCTTATCTGGTGATTTTAAATATATTTTGAATTTTCTAGATACCTGCTTTTAATTTTGTCTTTTACTGACAATTTTAATATTTGTTTTAAATATATATACATTTTAAAACACAATATATGCCTTTTGTTAAATAAAAAGCAATAATAAAGAAGAAAAGTCTCTCCTGATGATCTTAAAACAAGCCGATATGGAATAATGTGGTTCTTCAGGTATTGGTTGGAATTAACATTATAGGTAAAGACGAAGGATAGAAATGCAACTAGAAGGACAAAAAAGTAGCAGTAGATTTATTTTTGTTAACTTCAGGCACAGTTATTACGCATTATTTCTGTTTCATTATGCCACTTTCAAGATGGAGATTATTTTGCAACTAATTAGATTCTGTAACTGACACTCTTTGGGGGAGGGGGTTGTCTAGATGGGAATGCTGAATTTTCCAAGTTATTTCACACTTAATATGGAAAGTGTTTCTAATATAACTTCACATGATAACTTAGACATGCTTTAGTGTCATGCTGTACTGCTGCATAATAGGAATCTGAAGGAATGCAAGTGATGCTGTATATCATAAAGGCTTGTCTTTAATAGCAACTTGTACATTTTTTCATAAATCACATACGGGCACTAAAAACTTTGTATTTTAAATCCTGTGTCTGATCGAATGGCTGTCCCAAATTAAATACTGAATGAAGTGCTCAGGATCAGGTGTGGGATGAATGAGAGAGATCTAATTGAAGTCTTGAAAGGGTTGACTGCTAACATCTTCCTTTCCCAATACAGGTATTTCCCCTAGATTTTTCACCATATACTTTCAAGTATATCCTACTATTTAGCATTGCAGCCAATTCACATGAATATTTTCCCCATTCATTTTTTCCAGCCTGCAAGCTGTATTGGCATTTTCAGTCATCCTAGGGCTGAATTTAAACACATAGTTTTGTGAGCTGTTTCACGTTGCTGCATTAATACAGCTCATGCTATGAGGTTTATCAAATCTTTGAGAAAGCAGATCTCTGAGGAGGCAGGGCTATGATGCTGCAGCACTAAAGGCAGCATAAGGCAAAATAAAGGTAAAGGTAAAAGTACCCCTGACCATTAGGTCCAGTTGCGGACGACTCTGGAGTTGCGGTGCTCATCATGCTTTATTGGCTAAGGGAGCCAGTGTACAGCTTCTAGGTCATGTGGCCAGCACGACTAAGCCACTTCTGGCGAACCAGAGCAGTGCACGGAAATGCCACTTACCTTCCCGCCAGAGTGGTACCTATTTATCTACTTGCACTTTGACGTGCTTTCGAACTGCTAGGTTCGCAGGAGCAGGGACCGAGCAATGGGAGCTCACCCCCAGGGACCGAGCAATGGGAGCTCACCACAGTGCCACCTGCGTCCCTATAAGGCAACATAGCTGCCCTTTTCTTCTCTCTTTTTCACTGCTGCAAATCTCTGTGCTAACAGCCTCACCAGCATTTTACGTCCTTAAGTCTTGCTCCAGGGTAGCATTTCTCAAGCTCTGGTTCTGAGATGTTGTTGGACTGCAACTCCCCCATATCCCTGGCCACTGGCTCTGCTACCCAAGGATGATGGGAGTTGTAGTCCAACAACATCTAGTGTGGTCCAAAGTTGAGAAAGGCGGCTCCAGGATATTGAGGAGGTGAAAATTGAGGCTGTCACCCCGCAAATAAGGTGGAGAATATCAAAAGAAAGTTCTGCAAAGTGGTCCTCTTTTTTTAAGGGGTGGTTGTGTATCAAAGAAAAATAATAGAAATTACATCAGTAAAACTTGTGAGATTTTGACTCAGCTGTATTTGAAAGCAACTGGGTAAGCAAGCTCTACTAAATATTTAGACACCAAGCTCTGCCCTCTTCATCCTAGTCCTTCTTTTCCTCTGTTCTTCCTTCTGTTCCTCCCATCTTTACCTACTGAGAACTGCAGTGCCATTTATTCTTTCCTCCTGCTTTCAAATAAGTTGCAGGTCAGAAGCTACACCTTCCCCTTCTTATGTATGGAAGTCTCTGAAAATTCACCATAACTCCTACCCTACCCTATATGCCTTTACCCTCTTCCTTAATCTTTTTCCTGTTATAAATGCACAGCCACACCAAACTTAGACTCCTTTTCCTATTCTGAGAGATCTCTGGCCTCCAGAGGATGGAGTTCAGATACATGTGCCAGCTTGCAGGAAATGTGCTGCCTGCTTCTTTCTAATAAATTTCTCTGAGATGCCATAGAGGTGTTGCTCCTACTGAAATATGAATGTGTCTCATTTTCAAACTCACACATAAACATATAAAAGAGTCCAATCTTAGGAGTGTCAATGAAGAAATGGCAGAGGACATCCAAACCCAGCACAGACTACCTGAAGATTTGTGCAAGGTAGAGATGGCTGCCTCTCACCCTTAGCATCTTCTTAATCTTTTTTGTTTCCCTTTGAAGCTTTTCTAAATATGCATAATTGAGGGGGTAAAGACATCACAAGGAGATGCACCATCCTGTATTTCAGATGTTTCGCATGTGAAAATCAATCTGCACCAAAAATTCACAGAGAGGAGATACTGGGCAAAACCTCTGTGTGGCAACTGACTAAATCATACAGAGGTGCCAACTTGAATAAAAAAGGGGGGCAGGTAAGCCCCACCCCACATAATCAATCACAAGACACGCCATTTGAATGGCAATGCCATCAACTTTGGGAGCAGCCTCCTCAAATATTTTATTGACGGGGCTGAAGGAACCTCACCTCCTAGGAGTTGGCTCCTATAGGCCAGATCCACTGGGTTGTATTCAAAGTAGTGTTATTCTGTTACCCCAAGGATGTCTTCTTGCATAATGGCAAAGAGCACAGGAAGAGAGAGAAGAGTTGGGAATGTTAGTAATAAGCAGCCAGCCCGTGCACAGCGGAAGGATGAGGAGTACGTACTACATACTCTATATTGCTTTATTTACAGTTCAAAGCTGGTATGTTACAGATAAACATCTTGCCTCTGCCGGAGCAGAAAATGCATCCTCTCTCCTCTAAAGCACGGAGAGAATCCCATACTGAAACTGCAAAGAACAGTGAAAAACAGGAAACCAGTGTACGTCACATCCAGTCTCCCTTTCCCGTGGGAAAACCCAAACAGTGCATTGACTGTGGAATGTAAACAACCTGTCTCGTGACAAGCACTTCGCTGCACAGAGAAGAAAGCAGAAAACAACATCCTCCCCCTTTCTGTGAACATCTCTGGGCAGCGTGTTCGTACAATATCAGTACAAACCCAACTTCTGCACATAGGTACAGTGTTGATCCCTTGATACAATCTTGGACAATACATCAGCAGGAATTTCATTACCTGGCATATAGGACACCGTTACTAGTCCCTTCTGAATACATTCCCTAGCATGTTGCAACTTCAATTGCAAGTGCTTCGTGCTTTGCTTACAACCTTCAGAATTCAGCAAAGCCAAACATGCTTTGTTGTCCTGGTAAACCTGGATTGGACATTTGACAGGAATTTTCATGTCTTTGCACAATTGTAACAACCATTCACAATCTTTAAGTGAATAAGACAGTGCATTCAGTTCAGCTTCACAAGTACTTAAGCTAACTGTTGTTTGCTTCTTGCATGACCAATCAATTAGACCCTGATTGTACTTATAGCAAACTCCAGACGTACTTTTCCTGTCTGTAGAGTCACTTCCAAAACTTGCATCTGCAAATATCTCAAGACCACCAGACTTCTGATTGTTAAATCTCAGTCTGTAATGCATAGTGCCTTTCAAATACCGTGCTATGCGTTTCAGAGCTTTCCAATCCTTAACAGTAGGATTGTTGACTTGTCTGCTTAGCAAGTTACAGCTAACAGCAATGTCTGGTCTTGAACATCTGGCAATGAAGTTTAGCTTGCCTAGCACACTTCTGTACAGTGTAGTGTCAGAAAATGCTTCTTCAGTGTCATCTACCTGATAACCTGTTGTCATCGGTGTGTCTACAGGGTTAGCATCCATCAGGTTTAGTTTGCTTAACACAGCAATTTTCCGTGACTGGTGTACTAGAATGTTACCATCTTGATCTCTCTCTATTTCCAGAGATAGGTAGTTGTTTACCTCACCAAGATCTTTCATGTCAAAGTGCTCTTTCAGTTGAGCTAGGGCGTTATTGTACATTGTGACATCTTTCCAAAAGAATAAAAGATCATCAACATAAAACAAACAGTACAGTTTCTTTTGCCCCTCCTCTTTGACAAATACACATGGATCAGCTTTCCCTTGCTGAAAACCTAGAGAAAACAATACTTCAGTGAGTTTTGTGTGCCAACACCGTGCACTTTGTTTGAGACCATAAAGGGACTTTTTCAGAGCACAAACAAATCCCTGTTTTATCTGTACGCCATCAGGTGGAAGCATATAAAGTGATTCACCTAGAGATCCGTACAGAAAAGCTGTATTCACATCATGGTGACTAATGTGTAGATTTTCCTCTGCAGCTAGCTTGAGCATAAGCCTAATGCTCTCATACCTTACTGTGGGTGAGTAGGTCTCGTGATAATCTTCACCTGGTACCTGTGCAAAACCTCTGGCTACCAATCTGGCTTTGTGTCTGACTATCTTGCCATTTTGATCAGTCTTCGCTTTGAAGACCCATTTGCTTCCAAGCAGTTTCATTCCTGGAACTACTGGAACTAGCTCCCATGTTTTGTTCCTTTCTAAGGAATCAAGCTCAGCCTTTATGGCATTTAACCATGGTTCAGCTTCCTTTGAATCCAAATCCTGGATTTCTTGGAAACTTGAAGGTTCAAATACCTTCTTGGAGCTTTTAACAGCTGTTACTGCTATCTTAGCAAACTCATCAACAAATCTCTTTGGAGGTCTGCCTTTTGTGGCTCTCTGTGACCTACGAATTAGCCTTAAGTCTTCAACACTCTCCTCTTCCTTCTTAGGAGAAAAACGACCTATTGTGAACAATGGTTCCTCCAATTCTTGATCAGAGCTTTCAGAGGGTCGCATAGAGGCTTTCGCACTCTTGAAATCCTCTGAATCACCCGATTCAGTTTCAGACTCAGAATCAGAACCTTCATCAGTGGGTGTGGGTTGTTGCGGTTGCTTTTGACTATCCTCAGTCTCATCACTGTCATCAGGATAACATTGGAAAATTCCCACATTCTCCCCCCACTTGGCATTGTACTCAACACTTCTTTTGAGCTTAATTGTCTTAGAGTCAGTCATCATTATTCTGTAAGAACCTTTCTGATAACCTAGAAAGATACCATGCAATCCACGCTTGTCTAACTTGGAGTTTTGTGGTGAGTGAACCCACATGTCAGAACCAAAAATTTTCATGTGTTTGATGTATGGCTTCTTGCCAAACATCTTCTCATAGGGGGTACAACCAATTGCTGAAGATAACCTGCGATTGTAACTGTAAACAAAACACGAGAGAGATTCAGCCCAATAACTCTCTGGAAGATTTGCATCATGCAGCAAGGTTTTTAACCCTTGAAGCAATGTCTGATTTGCCCGTTCTGCAAGTCCATTCTGCCATGGCGAGCGAGGACTAGACAAATCGTGTTGAATTCCTTTCTCAGTCACAAAAGCTTCAAACTGCTGAGAAGTGAATTCTCCCCCGCGATCACTGAAAAGAGTCTTTATCTTCTTACCATGCACATTTTCCAACCAAGCACAGAATTCCTTGAACCTAGGAAAAGCCTCTGATTTCTGCTTGAGATTGTACACATAAATATACCTGGAAAATGCATCAATGAGAACCATGAAGTACCTGTTTTCACCCAAAGAGGGCGCTAGTGGTCCAACCAAATCAGCATGAACAATCTGGTATGGTTCTGTAGCTTGCCTACTAGACACCTTACCTTTCGCAGCCATTTTCACCTTGTTTGCTGCACATGCCTTGCACTTCATGTGGTACCTGCAGGGTTTAATAGTCATGCCTTCAACCAAGGCAGGCATTTTAGATACTGCCTCAAAATGCAAATGACCAAATTTTCTATGAAAATCGTGAATACATTCAGCATGCAAACTTTTGTTAGAACCTGCAATGCAACAAGTGTCATCCTGCACAACATCATCATAATACAAAACATACAAACAATCAACATATTCAGCATACAACACATAATCATTTTTCTTTGTGATGATGCACCTTTTGTTCTTAAAGGAAACGTCAATTTTCCGCTCATTCAGCTGTCCAACGCTGAGCAGATTATGCTTGGCATCCGGCACATAAAGCACATTCTGTATCGATAAGTCCAAACTGTGAAGAACAACAGTTCCGTAGCCTTTACTGGGAATTGTGTGGTCATCCGCCTGGTGAATCGCACCTTCCTGCGGTGTAAAAGACACGAACAGTCGCTTATCGTTGCACATGTGGTGGGTCGCCGCTGAATCAACAACGAAGAAAGATCTAGACGTCTTCTGGACCTCTGCAACCTTTGGAGTGAAGCGTGAGACCATTGCCTTGTGCTGCGTTGTCCTGGACACCGGACCTTTGCCTTTGCCTCGGCCTTTTCCACGCGATGAGCTTTCGCTGCGCTGCTCTGTCTTGGCCCTGGGATTTCTGCATTCCCTCTTCATATGGCCTAGACGTCCACACGAGTAGCATTTCACTGCCTTCAAAGCTTTGGCGCCATCTGGTGGTTCCACTGCACTATGGGATGACGTCTGTGAAGTCTCCCGCTTGCCCATGCAGCTAGCACCCCGGCGATCTGCTTCATTCTGAATCACGGCAGTAACATAGTCCACTGTCAGCTGAGCAGTTGGTTGTACAGCAATCTGAGTTGCAACAGACTCCCAACCTGAACCCAAAGATTGTAGTATCATGAAGGAATACACAGCCTCTGGAAAGTTGAGTCCTCTCTGTTGCAGCTCATGTCTCAGATTCTGCATCTCCATCAGATGTATACGCACATTTCCACCTTCAGCAAGAGCCATATTATGCAGCTTGTTAAAGTAAAACATAGTGGATCCAGCTTCTGTCCTCAAGTGAGCCTCTCTCAGAGCGTCCCAAATTTCTCTGGCTGAGGTCTTATCACGCAATAGACAGAGCTCTTCTGGGGATACTATCAATGTAAGAGTTCCCCTTGCTTTGGAATCCTTAGCTTCCCATGCATCTGTAACTGGAGCTGGGGGGGGGTGTCTGTAATAACTTCAAACAGACCCTCTTTCCGCAGAATAGCCTCTGCATAGAGAACCCAGTCCGCATAGTTTTTCTTATTGAGCTTAGGAATCCCACAAGCATCCTGAAGGGCCATCATGACTCTGGCATTAGCCTTCTGCGTCATCTCTGCTGCTTTAAATCAGACTGCTTTATACAAGCTGTGTCTGTACTGCTCTGTTTATCTGCAGCTGCTTCATTCCAAAAGCGCTTTTAAAAGTTACTTTCGATTTCCCCAGCATAGGGATTTATGCCTGTGAGCCTTTTGCCTGTGCCCGGCAAAATGGCTTTAAAAGTTCAAAGTCCATCCATAAAGCCATTAATTAGAAGTTGGCAGGCTGCCCGGAGCAGTAGCACATACCTCATCAATCATCTTTACGCGCAGAGCAGATTCCGATCCGATCTGTCCCTCTGCATTCCGATCCTTTGCCGGCACTCCGATTCGACTTCTGGAGCCCATGACCATGTGTTAGTAATAAGCAGCCAGCCCGTGCACAGCGGAAGGATGAGGAGTACGTACTACATACTCTATATTGCTTTATTTACAGTTCAAAGCTGGTATGTTACAGATAAACATCTTGCCTCTGCCGGAGCAGAAAATGCATCCTCTCTCCTCTAAAGCACGGAGAGAATCCCATACTGAAACTGCAAAGAACAGTGAAAAACAGGAAACCAGTGTACGTCACATCCAGTCTCCCTTTCCCGTGGGAAAACCCAAACAGTGCATTGACTGTGGAATGTAAACAACCTGTCTCGTGACAAGCACTTCGCTGCACAGAGAAGAAAGCAGAAACCAACAGGGAAACCCCAATGCGCTAGCACTGGTGCAACTATTTAGGTGAAATCAATTGGCTTACATGGGTGTTATCCAATGCTAGTCATGCTCAGAGTAGATCCATTGAAATCAATGGACTTAATTTCATTGACTTTACTCTGAGTATGGCTCAGCTGGATACAACCCAGTATAATTAATATTACCTCTCTCTTTCCCATGTGTATTTACATCTTCTGTATTCATCATCATTTTAACTCATAACATAGACCCCTCTTAATTGCATAGTTAAGAGTTGTTGATCCCTTATAGCTGTGCGATTAGTATTCTGGCAATGCATCATTCCTGTTTTTCTTCCCCCCATTTATAATTTAACCAGTGCCAAAGGGTTATTTTCATCAAACATAAAAAATGGACACTTATAAAAATGCATAGGTTTTAAATTGCTCAGCAGTTGGAGTAGCTATAAGAACTAGCCCAGGGAATAAATGTCTGCTTCTAACATTAAGCACGTAGCCTGTTTCCGTACCGGTTGAAACCAAATAGAACTCATTTATGCTCCTGTTCCATGGGATTGTTTTTCTTCCCCAACTTTAAGCTTCAATATCTCGTCTAATGCTTTATCATCACTATTAAAATGTAGTTGGCCGGCACGTACCCCTACTTTGAGTCAATCTGATATGTTCCGCTTAAGCGCCAATTGGCTGTGGCTTACTGACATTAATCCTCACTTTCTTGCTAGGTCCAAACTAGAATGTTGACTAGCAAGTGTTGCTTTCTTTAGTAATGAGTACAGAACTCCTAAAACATACTTGCTTTTTCCAATTCGTATTGGTAACAACTGTTTTGCCAGCCCACGGGGAAACTGACTTCTCCAATCAGTGCAGAAAGCAGTTGCCTGACCCTTTGCACACCTCACTTTGAAAATGGAAACCCTAAGAGGATTTGTGCTTTTTCAGGTTATCATTATTATTACAAGCTCAGACTAGAAGGCACTGCTGCAGTTCTCCCCGGATTTGCATTCTCGTCATCAGCTGCTCAAAACTCCAGCTTTTTCTTCTTCTTCTAAAGCTGAATTCTGCAGCTGAAATAAATTCCGGACTCACAGGCACAACCTGTGCTTGATACACTAGCATTCAAATCCATATAATTGCAGGGTAGATAGGCATTTTAAGTCAGGTAGGTCAGTACCAGGTAAACCGTATCCCAGCACAACAACAATTGAAATAGCAGCCTTTCGGCATTTGTGTGTTGTGTTGCAAATTCATGGTTTCATAAAAAACCTTGCCATTAAGGTGAATTTTAAGAATAGTGTCCCCAGAGTCGCCTCTCTGATTCAGATAGCAAAAGACTATTCTTTTCCTATGCAATTTAATATATGTTACTTTGTTGGGCTAAACAATCTGTAATCCTTCTCCCTCTTGCTTTGCCTCAATACAATTTGGCTGAAAAAAGAGCCACAAACAGCAAATGAGATCAAAGGGGAAAAGTTGTTTATTTAAGAAATGGAGTTAAAAAGGAGAAAAAGGCAGAGACCAATAATAGCTACTTTAAAGCATATATGGTTTGTCTCATCATCTGGCTTTACTTTTACCATCCAAAGCAGCATGGCTATAACATTCTTTTCTTATGTAATTTATTCTTCTTTAGGCATTCAGCCTGGACACGTGTAGGCAAAAGAGAAAAAGGAACACCTCAGTGTTTCTGAGCAAGCTTATTTCGCTCCTCACCTGATGAGGCAGGATGTAAGCACATGCAGGCAAACATACCACAAGCCTTCTTTAGGTATTTGTGGTACTCGCGAAGGGGCTGTGGTTCTTCTTCTTCTTCTTCTTCTTCTTCTTCTTCTTCTTCTTCTTCTTCTTCTTCTTCTTAATTGGTTTTAATGTAAGTCACTTTGGGCCACTCTGAGAGAATAGCGGTTAACAAATATTATTATACCATATATGCTCTTATAACCAAATGGTACCAAATGGTCTTCCTATGCCAATGTTATATTTTGAAATTCAGATAAATTAATAAACTTTTAGGTATTCAATTTTATCCGTATATTTAATGAACATTTTATATTCTATGTAAACCACTTAGAGAAGTTAATAATGATTAAAAGATATATAAATTCTGTTAAATAAATAAAATAAACAGATGTCTAAAAAGTAGTGCTGCTGAGTTATCAGTCATATTTTCCCCTCTCATGATTTTGCCTACACTTTTTCTTAACACAGGTATGTTGTGTTTATTTATTTATCATATTTTTTAAAAATGACTGTGCCACCTAGAGAGGTCACCCAATTAAAAGAAATCTCAGATGATTAATTGTATGGGGTTGTTTTTTTTGGCCAATTAATTGCTTGTTTATAGCTGCATATATTTGCATATGAATAACATTATTTTGAAGGGGGGAAAGCATACTTTATTACCTGATGAAGATTCATTATAGCCACCCCTTCCTTTTATTAAAAGCAAATGTAGAGTTACATTGCAAAGTGCAACATACAATAACAATCCACTTAGCATTATATACAGTACATTGTGTTCCCAAGGATTGGCAGAACAAATAGGTCTTAAGCTGCTGCAGTCAATCTCATCGCTGTTGTGAGAAAGTTCCATACCTTCTTTGAAGGTTGGCTGGTACTGGGGAAGGCACTCTTTCAAGTGTATGGGTCCTCAGCCATTTTGGGCTTTGTCAACTAGAACCAGTGCCGGATTCAAAGGTAAAGGGACCCCTGACCATTAGGTCCAGTTGTGAATGACTCTGGGGTTGTGGCACTCATCTCGCTTTATTGGCCGAGGGAGCCGGCATACAGCTTCCGGGTCATGTGGCCAGCATGACTAAGCCGCTTCTAGTGAAACCAGAGCAGCGTACAGAAAGGCTGTTTACCTTCCCGCCAAAGTGGTACCTATTTATCTACTTGCACTTTGAGGTGCTTTCGAACTGCTAGGTTGGCAGGAGCAGGGACCGAGCAATAGGAGCTCACCCCGTTGTGGGGATTCGAACCGCCGACCTTCTGATCGGCAAGTCCTAAGCTCTGTGGTTTAACCCACAGCGCCACCTGTGTCCCAAGTGCTGGATTTACATATAAGCTAGACAAGCTATAGCTTAGGGCTCCACTCTCTTGGGGGGCCCAAAATATTTAAAGGGGGGAAAAACCTGGATGCACATTTCCAAAATACAAGATAAAAAAAACAAATAAAATAAAACTTCATACAGCAACAGTGTTTTGTGTTGCACAGGCTCCTATTTTGTTATGTGCAAACGGCTTTAGATACCTATTAGGTCCATAAATTACATGTAGCATATATTCAACACAAAAAACAGTGACAATTTGTTGTTGACAAAGGACAGCTGGACATATAAAGTGCCCCATTATCTTCAGTAGCTTAGGGCCTCATCAAACCTAAATCCGGCCCTGACTAGAACCAGCACCTTGAATTAGGTTTGGCAGCTCACTGGCAGCTGGTGCGTTGCTCTCAAGACTTGTGTCATATGAACACAAGTACTTTTATTACAGTACTTTTATTAACAGTAATCATAAAAAATACTGTCTGATAAACACTTCAAATCAAATGATGATAATGATTTTATTATTTGTACCCCGCCCATCTGACTGAGTTGGCCCAGCCACTTGGGGCAGCTTATAGCAGATATAAAAACATAATAAAACATCAAAGATTAAAAACTTCCCTATACAGGGCTGCCATCCAATATCTCCTAAAAGTTATACAGTGGTACCTCGGGTTACATACGCTTCAGGTTACAGACTCCGCTAACCCAGAAATAGTACCTCGGGTTAAGAACTTTGCTTCAGGATGAGAACAGAAATCGTGCTCCAGCGCTGCGGCAGAAGCAGGAGGCCCCATTAGCTAAAGTGATGCTTCAGGTTAAGAATAGCTTCAGGTTAAGAACGGACCTCCAGAATGAATTAAGTACTTAACCTGAGATACCACTGTATAGTGATTTATCTCCTTGATATCTGATGGGAAGGTGTTCCACAAGTTGGGCACCAGGTACTAAGAAATTACCCTGCCTGGTTTCTTGTTAAAATCACTTTTCACATCGAGGGAACCACCAGAAAGCCCTTGTAGGTGGACCTTAGTCTCTGGGCTGAACGATGGGGATAGAGACGCTCCTTCAGGTATTTATTTAGTTAATCTAACTAAGGGTGCAATCAAGGGACTAAGTCTACCCCAGTCCTGCCGGTAAACCCCAGAGAATTGTCCTGTAAATGTTGCTGCACTACCACAGACTAACACAACAAGCTCTCAGACAAAAAAACTGTAGGGTTTTGTGAGGAGGAGATTGCATAAGATTAAAAAGCAATTAGTTAACGTATCATAATGGTAGGCTATTCCCATATAATATTAATATGTATGTAGTGCTTTAGAGTGTTCAAAGCAATTCACATCCATTATCTATCTCAGTCAGTGAGCCTTCCAAGAACTGTATAAGGAATTATTACTCCTATTCTGAGGAAGGGTGGCTGAAGCTGAGACAGAGTGGTTTATCTAAGGACCACCTAGTGGTTCATTAATCAGATTTTGAGATCTGAACCAGAGACATCCAAGCCAGCCCACTTAGGTACCGTTGCACCAGCTCTCTGTAATGGCTGGTTACTAAAATGAATAATGAATTATCTTCCAATTTACTTGTTATATTGGATGTAAGGAATGTGCCAGTTTAAACAACAACAACAAAAACCCACCTTGTGGCTTACTCATATGTAAGCATATCTTAGAGTGTGATGTTAGGCAGTATTTCATAGTGTTAAGAAGAGCTAGCAATATTCTTTCGGGGGGTATTATTCTTAAGCCTACCATAAATATGATGGACTTGGGATGTATAACGGTGTGGATTATAAAAGCAGAGATGAAGTATATACAACAATAAAAACAGAAAGATGCAAGGAAAAAACACACATAGTAAAAGGTGTCTACAAAAATAACTTTACAGCAAAAAGGGGAGAGATTCTTATGTGTGTTGAATATTGTGATTCCAAGAACTCCTCTCAGAAACACAGCTCAGTGAGAAAGGAGACAACTCCAAGGGGTCTGGACTGTGAGAGATTTCCAGTGTAAGGACAGCTTACATTTCTGGGCCGGGGGTGGCAATTGTGGCCTGGCCATAGCTGAATGCAGGCAGCCATCCAGTTCCTGTGGGGCCGTAGGAGGACACAGGAGCTTGCCTGTGAGGCAGCCAATCGTGGGCAAGCAGGGGGGACAGAGCTTGGAGGGCGGGCCAGATGGAAGACTACAGGCCCTGTTTTCCCTCTGGTCCACTCCTTGAGATTATAAGTAGGGACTGCCTGCACCTGGCAACACAGTCAGTGTGGGATTTTGTCACTTGAAGAAGAGCTCCTGGGCCTCCAAAGCAGCTGAAGACACAACAAGCAGAATCAGTGGTGGAGCAACTGGGGCTTTGGAAGAGGCTGAGCTCAGATGGAAGCTGATGGGCCATAGTAGCTCCCCAAATGGTGATCTTGGAAGGGTCACCCTGATTTGATGTATGTCACAAGGCTATGGTGTCTATGGAGATGCCATGTTCTGAAACACAAAACTCATATAAAGTAAGTGGCATTTTCCACTTATTTAGCAATCCTACCAGACATATCTAAGATATTAAACCATCCCTGGGCTGCCTTAAATGGGGCATGTTTTAAGATATATTTTTTTAACTGGAAGAAGTTCTTCTAATGTCTCATCCTTCCAATGCAACGGGCAGAGTTCTTTACAAAATATCTCAACTAAGCAGCCAGATTCACCCAGTCCTAAATCTGTCAAACACTGGCTTGGGAGAAAAAAAATACACCACCCTATGAGAATTAATGAGCCTGGAACCAGCCCTAATTAGCCGCACTGACACCATTTGAATTAATAATTATAAATATACATTAGATCCACTCACAATATTATGAATATTTATCATGATCTGTAATCACATTGAAACCAAAAAGGCAAAAATCCAGCACAAGAGCATAAGATGGCAGCCAGCTCTCTCCCTCTCACTTGATGCATTTATTGTAATTAGCTCTTCAAATCACATCTCACAGGATTTACTCACATCACCAAGCTTAGCACAGGAAGAGCTAGTTTCTACATACTAACTTTTCCTTCCACAGCTTTTTTTTTAAAAAAAACTTTATTCACTTAAATGGGTTTCAGTGATTAACCATAGCAAAGCCACCCGAGAGAGCCGTTTCAAATCAGTCCCCAGGTAGAAGCTACCGAAAACCATTCTGGGTTGCAGGTGTGATATTTGAAAGCTGCTTTCAGCACACTTTGAATTAATTGCATGAAAACATCCATGCCACCAGGACCGTGCAGCAGTGGTGTGAAGACGAATCACCCCAAGACTTGGCCAAACCACACAGAGAGTGACTTTCATATATCACAGGAGCTACACAGAGAGTTCATATGGAGACAATTGTTGGCAGACACCATGCAGCATTTAAATTGGTCCTCAGTTCTCAAAGGTTACTATAAACAGATTATTTTTCTTTGGCCATTCTGTATGATTAAAGAAAGAAACCTTGGATTTTCCCATTTTCCCATTACTGGTAAAGCAATATCCAGTCCCCACACAAATGGTGAGGGGAGTAGACTTGCTGCAGGGAAAATAGCCTTGGTGTGTGATATCCCGTATCACACTGCGATGAACAGCAGGATAGAAACGTTTTAAATCTCAGGGGCTGCTGCCCCTGGCTCACACCAAACCCACCTGCCTCCCACTCTCATGACCCCCTGCCAACCCTCATCTCTCAGAGCTCACCCCACCCCCTCACAGCTTGCACAACCCCCTCACCCTCTCTTCCAAATTAGTCAGTCTTATGATTAAGAACTTGCACAACAGACTCTCCAAGTGTTTTCCAGGGACATCCCAGATTTAGAGAAGCAGTCCCAATTTCTGATTTGATCCCGGAATGTCCCAATTTCCCTTAGGATGTCCCTATTTTCAATGGAGAAATGTTGGAGGGTATTGAGTTATCCGACCCCTGAGCCATCTGAAGGCAATCCTGTATAGAGAAGCGTTTTTTAAAAAAATGTTTAATGTTTTATTATATAGTTGGAAGCTGCCCAGAGTAGCTGGGGCAACCCAGTCATTCAGGTGTCATTGTTTTCCATTGTTTCCTCCCACTTGTTCAGGAAATGAGAACTCTGTCTTCCCCTAAGTTAGTGGTGTTTCCTTTTACTTAACAGAAATGGCCAAAATGGGCAAAATAACACTCAAAGTCCAGCTATCCCTGTGCTTTCCCACGATCCAGCAGATGCTATTCTTACCTAAAGAGAAGTTGCTTGAATTATTAATGGTTTCCAACAGCTCAGCTTGAAATAATTTAGCATTTGAAAGAGAAAAGTCACCCTCATTATTCAAAGTGCAGAAACATTTTGGTTATTAAAAGTACCAAAAAAAGAAGAAAAAAATCCGTACAATTTGTCTTTCTCTCTCCAGATTCCAACAGCAGAATGAGAGTGGGAGAAACCTTTCTGGAGGTTAATTGATAACATACAATAGAAAGGATAAGTCCACAGATTGCATTTAAGCTCAAGACCAGCACATTTGTTCCTATGGTGCCTTTACAAGATGTTTAATATTTGCAATATGAGACTGCTTAATTTGCCCGGAGGTTTGTGGTTAGGGCTGGTCACATTTTTCATTGGGAATGAATTTTTAGATAAATGTAACACACTGGCAAGATTTGAATTGCATTCTCCCAGTAATGGCTGGATCACTGGGGGCACAGTGTGAGTGAATACAATTACTCCTTGAGTTCACACGACAGTGATCTTGGCAGTGGTGTAACATTGGACTAAAGAGCTGGGAGTGGAGAGAGGCCATGACTCTAGCTAGTGGCAGCACAGTTCTGCTCATTAACTGGTAGAATTAAAAACTGTGGCCAACCTACACAGGATTCTCTGACTTTAAGTGGTGTCAAGTGAAGGCACCCTGTGTACTTGACTCAACAGTATATGTATATGCAGGAGTTAAACATTAACTTCTGAACAGGAACAACATATTTTGCTATTCTGCAAACCAAAGAACTCTGTTTCAACATTTTGGGGCATGACTTCAGGTCTGAAAACTAATCAAGATCAGTAGTGTGTGTGTGTGTGTGTGATTTAGTTGAATTAGCTGCCCCTGTGATCCAAATGTGAAAAATTATGAATATAAGAATTTGTATTTGTATTTTTTGCAATATAGGAAACAATCAAGAACAGGTTGTAGCACCCTGCTTGTGGTTAACGCTTAGCTGGAATGAAATATTCAACGCAGCAACAGAGAAATTAAAATAATAATTTATTTGTCAGACAAATAAATGAGAGGCTCAGTGGTATATGGTTACCAAGCTCTGGCCTGCCTCCTGCCATTATGGCCAGCACTTATATTCCCTTAATCCAGCCCCCTTTGCTCCTCCTTGGGCTGCCTCTGTTCAATCAGCCTGGTTGGATTTCCTATTGGCTGATTGCTATAACTAATCACAAAAAGATACACCCATTTCCTTCTATCCTTATAAGGGAGACAAAGAGCTATATATATGACATATAAGTAATAATATATCTTACATGGAATCTTAATTACCAGCTCACCTCTTGCCCTATTGCCTTCTAAAACAAATGGTTAATCTTACATTTTTATCTTCAAGGATCTTGAGTTAATCATCATTGAAAGATCTCCTTCATTTGAGGGTCTTTTAAACAAATGCCTGACAACTATATATCAGAAGTGTTCGATGGCGTCTCCTGTCTGGCAAGGGGGGGCTAGGCTCATTTGCCCCTCTGGTCTCCTATTGCAATATGACTCTATGAATCTAGCATTTCTTAAATCCTTTGCATAATTACATTTAAGCCAATATATTTAAGCTATTATATTTCATACATTATCATAGGTAGCCTTTTAAAAGAATAAAGCTTCTCAAAGTAAAAAGGAAGGAACTCAGTAAAAAACAGCTTTTAAAAAGAAACCTCTTCTGTGTACACCCCTCCTTTCACCCCCCTTTCCAGCCTAAAAATAAAGTAAAAAGAAGCTTCTTCTCCAGCCAAGTCAGTTGTCTTTTTCACTGCTCTTGGCCTTTCAACCTTAGGAAGAAGATATGGCTCATTTTACTGGGAGGCACATTGGTATTATTTTACTATTTACCCATTCTTAATAGTGTTTTTTCAGCCTTGGGGCAGCATATGTAATTTCCCCTTTTTTTATGACTTTGAGAATTGTTTTTCTACTATAAATCAATGGGGCCCTCTTGTCTTAGGAGAAAACCTCTTGCCAAGGTTTTTTTCTGCCTGGCATGAAACCTTTGAAAATCTAAGCCCATTTAATTTAGGAACCTGATCAAGATATAAGCCAATATAAGTCTTGATTAAAAATGCAGTCTATATTCAGATGCCACATTCCCCCCTTTCAAGCTCAAGGACCTTGCTTACCAAGCGTCCTTGATAGCTTGATCTTCATCATATTCCTGAGGTAAAGCTCTGTATAGGGCCATGATATGAGGTAGAGTTTCATTCGAAATCATCTTGCTAATTGTACTTCTAAAACATGAGATGATACATGGCACCATACATAAAACCATTATTACTACCGTCAAGAAAAACAAGCAAGACAATAATATCCCTTTGAGTCCCGCAACATTAGGTAACCAATTGGTGAGCCATCCCATATCCCATCCTTCCCATGTTTATACTTGGACATGTGCTATATTCTCCATCTTTGTAGCCAACACACGGATTGCCTCACCATTATCAGAAATGTTAAAGCAACAGGCATTCCCTGTCAAGTTCAAGACTCCACATAGGCCTCCCTGCCTGGCAAGTACATAATCCATTCCCATTTTCAGCTGCATAATGGCGGCTCTACTTTCATCCAACTGTTGTGCAATAAGTCTCAAACTCTGGGCCGTTGCATTGGTTACAAGTTCCACTACTGCTTGCAATCGAATTATTCTGTTTAGATTATAAATAGGATCCCGTGCCCCTTGTATGAGCTCACCAGGATTCCAGGAGGCAGGATCATAATAGGCTATAATGCGCTCTGGCGGCCAATCATCAGTACCGCTCCAACTTTGGGTACTTCCTCCTGCTATACGAGAAATATCAGCATTCCTTCGTGTTTGCTTAGCTGAACTAGTGGGCATAATCCACATTGGTGGTAATACCCATCCCAGGAAACAAGTCCCACTCCATTTGGAAGGGAGTTTCTTGTATGCCCATTCTCCACATATCCACCACAACCATTGGGTCTGAGGTTTTTGGTACGTGGAGTACAGAAGGCGAAAATATCAAAAGAGGTAGAGAGTTCACAGTGCAGTATGTTAGATTGCCTTTTTCTGTCACAGTTATGTTCCACACCACTTTCCATGCATGAATAAAAGGAGGTGCACAGGGCAAGGTATTCCGAGTTCGATACGTAGTACCGTTTGCCCAGGTTTGACTATTCTTAATATAATCCCAAGTATAGTGACAATGAGAAGAGCCTATCATGGTAGAATCAGCTGCATCTGATGATTTATGTACACAGATTTCCCCTTGCACAGGTATAACTCGTATTGGTTTAGTTGAGTTCCAACCGGGGAAATTCTGTACTTCTGTTTGGTGTGGCATTTCGCTTACCATACCAATGGCACTTAATGGTATTGGTAATAAGGGCATACCTCCCTCTGAATCATCTGGCCCAAGAGAGCAAACAAGGCAATTAGTCCTATTTGCAACATTGGCTATCATCTCAGCTAAGCCTACCCACATATTGTGGTCATGGCGGAATCCATATTTAGCAAATTTGGTCAGATTCATGGACCCTTCCCCTTCCCAAGGGATCAGGATTAATAATAAAATCATGTTGATGTCTAGCATATGCATTCCTTCCACAAAAGATTACCTTATTGTGATAGCAAATAATTATTAGTCCCAATATAATTCCCCCAGTGACAGAAATGGGGAACCACCAAGACCGAAACATATATCCCGAGGATCCCCAATGAGTAATATCACTTATAATTGTTCCACAAGGGGGCAGTCAATCAATTGTATAAGAGAATCTTCCCGTTCACAATTGCTGGTTTAGACGCTCCTCAAGCTTCAGGCGTGCGCAGGTCAGCCAGCTTCCAGGTTGTGGCTGCAGCAGGCCGGTCGTCAAATGTTGCCCGTGACCTAACCCGCTCCCGGTAGGGCTAGATACAGGGGTTTTTGGAGAGAGTCAGTTTTAAAGGATTAGAGGGGTCACCTTTGCATGTCCAACTGCCTTCAGACTTCTTTAAACGAGAGTGATGAATCCAGGGGGTCACCTCAGCTACCTTCACCGCTGTTAGAATAGAGAGCAGGACGGTGTAAGGTCCACGCCACTTAGGTGCAAGTGGATCACGTTTCCACTCTTTCACCCATATGCTATGCCAGCCTGGAGCTGATGAATCGGCTTGGCAATGCTGCACGGCGTGTGCTTGAGGGCCCACCTGTTAAGATAAAAAACAAACAAACACGGGAGAGAGACAAAAACATGGGAGAGATTGCACTTGTCCCTGTGTCACATGGTCTCCTATTTGTTTGAGGTCAGTTGGAATATCCTGAACAAAGGAGGGCGGCCTCCCATACAGGAGCTCAAAAGGTGACAACTTAAGTCTTTTTGTGGGTGCGCACCGAACACGAAACAGTGTTATGGGTCAGCAAGCACATGGGGATATTAAAGCAGCCTGTGCTTTTCCTTTGCAGGCTTGGCACAGCCCGGCCTGGTCCCTGGGGTGCAGGGCCGTAAGAGATGGAGGCAGGCTGGGCCTTCTCCCTCCTGGGTGAAGCACCTGCCGGAAGCCTCGTGGCAATCATCCCCCCCCCCCCGGGGGCACACGCAACAGACACTGGGGCCAACGGAGCGTGGTGGGTTAGGGTGGCAAATGCCTCTCTGAGCTCCGCAGAAAAGCTGAACTTGCACCAGAGCCGCCTCTGACCCACATAATGGGCTATTGCCAGCTTGTATTTTAGGGAGCTGGTTTCTTGTTTTCAGCCTTGCAGCAGCAGTACCCGACTGCACACACTTAATGTGATCTCACAACAATCCTAGGAGGTAGGCCATGGTTATTCCCATTGTAGAAGAGAGGAGAAACGGAGTGATATAATGCCAGCAGTAGTATAAATATGTCCCCATACATGCACCATACAAATAAAGAGTGGACACATAGTCCTACAGATACAACCGACCCTTTGAGGGTGACCAAACTGTTGATGCGGCCCCCCGATGAATTTGAGTTTGACACCCCTGCTTTAGACATATTAGTGGGCTTCTGGCATGCCCTGCAGATGCCTTGCACAAGCGTCTGGCGGTAGGTAGTAAGCCTGGCCAGGTGATTTGCATTGTTTGGATCCCAATTAGGATCTTCCAAGGGAAAGTTGTCCTGGAGATGATGGTCAATATTATAAATATTTCCCACTCTGGCCTGCTCACGCAAATATATCTGTGCCTTTTCAATTATGTCTCTCCTTTCTTCAGTGGTGAAAAGAGTATTCAGGAGCTGGCGACAATCTGTCCAAATAGGACTATTACTATTGAGGTCACCAAGTCCATCATAGCCTGAGGTTTTTCTGCGAAAGATGGGGTGTTTTCCAATTCATCAGATCTGTAGTTGTGAATGGAATACATTGCAGGGTCGAAGTTCGAGGTGGCCGTGGTCCAGGTTGCCCATTAACCAGCACAGGCTCCTCAAGTGCATCAAATACTCTTCTAAGAGGGGCTACTACGTGACCTTTTTCTTCACTTTGCTCTAGGGGCCTCAAATCATAGGGGATGGTATTTGTCCCAAGGCGTTCTTTTAGCAGCTTTATACGCCTGGCTGTATTGCTTGCTGACCGATTAAGGTCTCCCTGTAACTTCTGTAATAATTCTCTAGGACTTGGATGTACAGGGGTTTGGGGTAGGCAATCAGTTGTTCCACTAAAAGAGACTGTAGATGGAGTTCTACTGGGACTCACAGGTGGAATAACCACTTCTGCTTGGGCTTCATTATAGGACTCCAATGCCTCCTGAAGATATTTATCATAATCTATCAAGGAATCAAGCTCTGTGACTCCACTCCCATTATTCATTCCAGTTTCTTGCCTTGGGGTTACAACTGGTGGAGTGTTTGGACTAGGCTCCCTTCGATGTGGAGCATAGGGGGGAGGTGGAAGCACCTCTTCCTCTGGTCCCTCAAAAATGGGTTTAAGTTTATTTGGCAAGATTCCTTTCCTAGCTTCGGCTTTTACAGCCAATAATTTGCATCGTTGGACTTTGCATTCCCTTATCCATGGAGGATTTTTTTTTTTTTTTAATGTGCTCAGCCAGGAATCTATATATGAAAATTGTTCTGGGCACCCTCCAGTTTCTTTGGTGATGTTAGACCAAAGTTTGCTTACTAAATTTATATCAAAGGTTCCCTGGGATGGCCATCCAGTACTTTGTTTTGGCTACCCTAATTCACATAACGTTCTCAAGCGCTCTGGCGTCATTTTGACTCCATATGCCCCTGAGAAGGCTTTCTTAAAATTATTTAACATACATTCAAGAGGTGTATTTCCCCCTTTGAACCCCCAACTCCCATTGTATGGCCCTGTGAAGTATCCACTCAGTCACTCACACACACGCCTTACTGGGAAACGAAGTAGTACTCACTCCACACTTAGGTCAGCTACACATTGTACTTTCTCACACATGCAATGCACTAGATACTTCAACCACACTCTACCTCCCAATCTTCCCTTTTCCCTACACCAGATCACCATCTGATGTACCCAGCCACCTAGCGTACTCAGTTCCCCTTTACTGAGACGCAGAAGTTTGATCAGGACTTCTCTTCCTCCCAATTAATTGGAGGGCCAAAACCCCTTAGTGCACTTACCCTTAGCTGGTTGCCTGTTTATTTCTCTGGTCCCCCCCCGGTCCGTCGCCGTCAGTGGGCAGGGTATCAGACAGACGAGACTTCTGCGTTCCCCCTGGAAAAATTTACCAGTGCGCGCTGGGAAGCAGTTTAGAGATCCTCCCTCTTGTACCCTGTCCAATAGGGCGAAGGGGCTGCGTTCCAGCAGACCACTTATCCGAGTCGCAGGCACCATAAAATGTAGCACCCTGCTTGTGGTTAACGCTTAGCTGGAATGAAATATTCAACGCAGCAACAGAGAAATTAAAATAATAATTTATTTGTCAGACAAATAAATGAGAGGCTCAGTGGTATATGGTTACCAAGCTCTGGCCTGCCTCCTGCCATTATGGCCAGCACTTATATTCCCTTAATCCAGCCCCCTTTGCTCCTCCTTGGGCTGCCTCTGTTCAATCAGCCTGGTTGGATTTCCTATTGGCTGATTGCTATAACTAATCACAAAAAGATACACCCATTTCCTTCTATCCTTATAAGGGAGACAAAGAGCTATATATATGACATATAAGTAATAATATATCTTACATGGAATCTTAATTACCAGCTCACCTCTTGCCCTATTGCCTTCTAAAACAAATGGTTAATCTTACATTTTTATCTTCAAGGATCTTGAGTTAATCATCATTGAAAGATCTCCTTCATTTGAGGGTCTTTTAAACAAATGCCTGACAACTATATATCAGAAGTGTTCGATGGCGTCTCCTGTCTGGCAAGGGGGGGCTAGGCTCATTTGCCCCTCTGGTCTCCTATTGCAATATGACTCTATGAATCTAGCATTTCTTAAATCCTTTGCATAATTACATTTAAGCCAATATATTTAAGCTACTATATTTCATACATTATCATAGGTAGCCTTTTAAAAGAATAAAGCTTCTCAAAGTAAAAAGGAAGGAACTCAGTAAAAAACAGCTTTTAAAAAGAAACCTCTTCTGTGTACACCCCTCCTTTCACCCCCCTTTCCAGCCTAAAAATAAAGTAAAAAGAAGCTTCTTCTCCAGCCAAGTCAGTTGTCTTTTTCACTGCTCTTGGCCTTTCAACCTTAGGAAGAAGATATGGCTCATTTTACTGGGAGGCACATTGGTATTATTTTACTATTTACCCATTCTTAATAGTGTTTTTTCAGCCTTGGGGCAGCATATGTAATTTCCCCTTTTTTTATGACTTTGAGAATTGTTTTTCTACTATAAATCAATGGGGCCCTCTTGTCTTAGGAGAAAACCTCTTGCCAAGGTTTTTTTCTGCCTGGCATGAAACCTTTGAAAATCTAAGCCCATTTAATTTAGGAACCTGATCAAGATATAAGCCAATATAAGTCTTGATTAAAAATGCAGTCTATATTCAGATGCCACAAGGTGAAGAACATAAATTTCACTGCCTAGTTCTCTTCATGAAGTGGGGCTAGGATATTGAGTAAGAATACCCTTCTCCTCAGAGGCTCTCTTAAATACCTGCTTGATTATAAACATTGCTTAGCAATGAACCATTTGGGTTCAACAATGCTAGGGAAATTCTATCATGTAAATTCTGCTCCTTTGAACCAGTGGCTGATCACCACCAAATAGAATACCTCGCTCACAGAAGTTTCCATTAGCAAAAAATGCTGAAATAACAGAATGTGTGAAGTGCTAGATGTGTTATCATGTACTACTTTCTGCAATATCCATTAGATGACTGTTGTCACCATCATTCCCTCCCCCACACCCCTTTTCATTTCTTCTCAAACCTTACAAATAATTTTGTAGATTTGATTGCACATTTTTTAAAAATAAAAAAGGTATGGATGAACCCACCTTTGTCTAAATTTATTCATGACAATTGAAAAAGCGCCTTAATATGAAATAATCATAATTGGCCCAGGGTTCCCGATTGCAAGGGAGATTCCTGTCAGTGGAAAGCTGCCTGTTCAGTGGGTGAGGACTGTTAGCAAAGTCACTTAAATAGTGTGGATGCAGTCCAAAGAGAAAATAAATTCTGATAGCACATTACTGAGAAAAACTGAGCAAAGACAGTGTCTAAATTGAGGAGAAAGAAACAGGAACATTTTGTCTTGTAAACACCAGGGAGACATTCAACTAAACATACAAGGAAAAACTCGCTCAGAACTACACAGCCAATGAGGTTACGTGCTACCTCATCAATCATCATGCTGCTTTGCCTGGTTACTAAGCAACACCACCATCTCTGCTCTCTTGGTTAGCTGACTTACTGATTAGCTCTTGGATTACAAACTGAATGATCCCTGCTTTTGCACTTCAAGCAAGGGCAACACTTTCATGTCCTGTTTGCTAACTTCCAGAAACACATGGCTTTCTTCTGTTGGAAACAAAATGCTGGCCTAGATGGACCTTGGCCTGATTCTGTTTTTATGGTTTTCTGTGGCAGCACACAGGAACCTTCCTCATTCTACATCAGAGGCCATGTTCTAAACTCTATGACATGACTGCAGCCCATGAGATTTTCTAACTCCTACTTTCCACATTGATTAGACATTTCTTCCTGTGCATCATTCATGATACTTGCTCAGAATATTATTTAGATATTTGTCACAAATAGCTCTGGAAAGATTTGCTTCTGCCATATAACTGTGCCCACTTGTTAGGTTTTGCAACTAATCAGGTAGCCAGAGTTTTATTTACATTTTGCATCTGCATTGCTATTTGTGAAATGGTCAAACCAATTACTGTGCTGGATGGATAACGAAGCAATGGATATTCCACATTGCTTTGTCGGGCTCTGCAGCTCTGTGCTCGTAAAAATAACTGAAGCTGCATAATTATAAGCAGGCGTTCTTATATCATTTTGTGAGCTCCTAACAGTTCTTTAGTCTGCCTTTAACTGAACTGCACAAGCAACATTGCCAGATATGCATTATATGAAAGAACCAGTACTGTCTCTTGTTTGTATTTTAGGGCTGCCATATTCTGAAGAGCAAAAAAGAGGACACATTTGCCAACCTCTAGTTTTAGCTATGGATCTCTATGACGACTCTCATTTTACATACCCATGGGAAAGAGGCAAAAAAAAAAAATCCTTCCAGTAGCACCTTAAAGACCAACTAAGTTAGTTCTTGGTATGAGCTTTCGTGTGCATGCACACGTCTTCAGATACATGTGTATCTGAAGACGTGTGCATGCACACGAAAGCTCATACCAAGAACTAACTTAGTTGGTCTTTAAGGTGCTACTGGAAGGATTTTTTTTTTTGTTTTGACTATGGCAGACCAACACGGCTACCTATCTGCATGGGAAAGAGGGTGTGTCCTGGAAAAAGAAGATATATGGCAACCTTTAATTCTCGGTAGTGGCGCCCTCCCTGTGGAATGCCCTCCCACCAGATGTCAAAGAGAACAACAACTACCAGACTTTTAGAAGACATCTGAAGGCAGCCCTGTTTAGGGAGGCTTTTAATGTTTGATGTAGTACAGTATTTTAATATTTTTTTGGGGAAGCCGCCCAGAGTGGCTGGGGAAGCCCAGCCAGATGGGCGGGGTATAAATAATAAATTATTATTATTATTTATTGTATTTCCTTTATATTTGTAACTAATTTTAAACATTTCCCCCCAGAGTTATTTGTGCCTGTGCTTCCTATGTCATAGCAGTGCAAGCTGCAAGAGGTCGATCACACATTTTAATATTAACCTCCTTTAAAAAAACAACAATAAGCAAGCAAGCTTTACATGAATGTTCTGGAATGCCTCTCCCATGAACCTGTCCAGATCCTTAGATCTTCTCTAGGCCACTCCTTTGAGCAGAGCTCAGAGGATGATAGCAAGAGAGAGGGTCCTTTGGGTTGTGGCTCCTCATTTGTGGAAATTCTCTCCCCAGTGAGGTCCACTTGGTCCCTTCACCAACATCTTTCCAGCACCAGGTAATGTATGTATTATGTAATGCATTATTATGCTTTTAAATATGTTGTAAGTTGCTCAGATATCTATTTGTGTAACTAGGCAACTAACAAGTTTCATAAATAAATAACAGTATAGAGAACTTATGTGTGCAGGGATTTTTTAAATTTTATTTCTTATTTTGCATGAGGAAGCATTCAAACATGAAATCCTCTACTGTAGTTTGAAGTGGTACTTTCCAGCAAGAGCTGTGTCAACTAGAATTTTGCCAATCGTGTAGTTCTCCGCTAACTTCTCATGAGTTGTCCTTACATGTCTCTCCTCTATACTTCCTTGCTTAATGTGCTGTGAGACTTTAATTAAGGAGTTTTATTAAGTGTTGCCATTTTGCATTTACAGAAAAATTGATAAGACTCTATGAGAGTGCAAAAATCTAGCATTATATTTGCAGAAATGCTTCTCCAGGCTCTTTCCATTATTGCTCATTTTCATGAGGGTGTTTTTTTGTGGGTTTTTTTGGTAGGTTGCTTTGAAACTTTGTTGTCCTGTGTCCTTCAGAATCTCTTAGGCTCATCTAACCACTTTTTAAACTTCACAACTACATCAGAAATGAGGGGAATAAAATATTTATTATTGCTATTATCAGTGACTGCACACAGAAGTGTTCCTCTGTCCTTGGCTTGCTTATCAATGATTCCTTGTTGAGAAGAATCACTTATGGACAGGTGCAAAGCACCCCCTCCCCCAAAAAAATCTGGAAAACAAAGGACAAAAGAAAGAGGGAAGATCAGTGTGTATTTTGATCGGGAAGGTCATGGCATTGTCTAGTACGTGAAGAGCCGAAGTCATCTTCCAAAGGAAATCTGTATCTCCTTCTTTCATCAACCCTCAGCAATGTCTCCTTCAGCTTCTCTGATGTGGGACAGGGCAGGGCAGAGCAAGGCCAGGGATGTCCAGGTATACCAGTAGGTGTACCAGCTTGGAAGTGGAGGACATTAGAACATGAAAGGAGCCTGTTGGGTCAGGCCAGTGGCTCATCCAGGCCACCATTTTGTTCTTACAGTAGCCAACCAGATGCGAATGGGAAACCCACAAGCAAGAACTGAGTGCAACTTCACTCTCCCCTCATGTGGTTTCTTGCCATTAGTATTCAGAAGCATATAGCCTTCGAAAGTGGACAAAGAACGTAGCCATGAGGGTTGGTAGCCAATGACAGCCATGCCCTGCATGTTTTTATCTAATTCTCTTTGAGAATTCTCTATCCCAGTTGGAAGAAGAAGAAGAAGAAGAAGAAGAAGAAGAAGAAGAAGAAGAAGAAGAAGAAGAAGAAGAAGAATTTGGATTTGATATCCTGCTTTATCACTACCCGAAGGAGTCTCAAAGTGGCTAACATTCTCCTTTCCCTTCCTCCTCCACAACAAACACTTTGTGAGGTGAGTGAGGCTGAGAGACTTCAGAGAAGTCTGACTAGCCCAAGGTCACCCAGCAGCTGCATGTGGAGGAGTGGGGAATTGAACCCGGTTCACCAGATTATGAGTTCACCAGATTAACCGCTACACCACACTGGCTCTCATAGATGTTGTTGCCTCTTGTGGAAGATAAACTATGCACGGTGTTAACAAGTAATTTATTTGGTCTGTCCTGAATCTCCCAAGACTCAACTTCTTTGGATGGGCCTGGGTTCTAGATTATTCTGAGAGAAGATAAACCTTTCTCTTTCTATTTTCTCCACACCATGCCTAAGGATGTACAATTCTGTCATATCACCCTTCACTTGCTTTTTCTCTGAACTAAAAAACCCCAAATGTTGTAACCTTTCCTCATCTGGGAGTTGTTCCACCTACGTGATCATTTTGGTGGTCCTATTTTGAACCTTTGCCAAATCTACAAGATCCTTTCTGAGGTAAGGCTACCAGAACTATACACAGTATTCCAGGTCCTCCCACTGTAACCATATTGCCCCAACACCACCGACATCCTGCCCCAACCCCCTTCTACGTAAGCAGCAGGGATGCTGGTATCAGGAGGGCAGCTCCATGCCAGCACACGCACCATTACTGAGTTCAGTCTTCCCAAACTGATGCCTTCCAGATGTTTTGGGCTCCAATTCCCATCAGCCTCAGGCAGCATAGCTATGCTGTCTGGAGTTCATGGGCATTGTAGTCCAAAACATCTGGAGAGCAGGTATTTGGAGGAGGCTGCTGTGGTGTGTTTCAATGTTGCCATCAAAGCAAAACAATTCACTGGGAGTTTGTCACTATTCTTAAACTTGACTGCTTTGCAGACATCTCTCTTTTTAATTTGTTTGTTTACTTATCATTTAGAATTTTCTTCCTTGCTTCAGCCCTCCCCCCAAAAGACTCTTGGAATAGCTCGTAATTAAGCATTATAATGAAATCAAAGTAAAAACAATAAGAGCAATCAGAACACAATAACACAATTAATTCAGTTTAAAACATTTATCTAAAAATGCCAAACTATAATCAATCATGGAAAAGCCAATTTAACATTAAGACAACTTTTCTGATCAGTTCCACCCCCTCCCGCATTGAATATAGCTTGGCATTTTAAGATAAGAATCTTTGTGGGGGGTTTTCTGCGCCAGCTGCAGCTTCATTACCAGTAGGGATGTCAGAGAAATCCAGCAAAAACAGAAACAGGAGTGGAAATTGTCATTGCTGTCTTCTTCATCCCACCCAGAATGAAAATTAACTCAATGAAAATAATTGTTAGTTGCTGTTGTTGCATCCAGTGTGCAAATGATAACTGCACCTCCCCACCATTTGCATTGTGTTTCCTTTGTCCTGAAATGAATGGGGTGCAATCATGTAAAGAGAACATAGCTTATGAATAACACACACACACACACACACACACACACACACACACACACCGAGAGAGAGAGAGAGAGAGAGAGAGAGAGAGAGAGAGAGAGAGAGAGAGAGAGAGAGAGAGAGAGAGATGCTCCTTTGGAAAATGGAAAAGCAGCCCATCTCTCACCCTCAATTTGTGGATAATTTCCTCCCACCCCCTGGCTTTTGTCTTCTCATAGTCTAATAGCACTTCAAATAGCAATCTCAACATGTTGCCTGTTTATCATAACTGGGCTATTAGCCCCTGGCTTGGATGCAAACCAGGGACTAGTTTAAAACAGGAGAGTGCAAAGGCAAGGGAGCTGTATTTAGCTTCTCTATCTGTTCTCATTATTTCTTTTGAAAGCTTTTCTGTTCCCATTACTCTTCCCATTCTTGTGCTAATTTGATTGGTGAGATGCCATGGAAGTTTAAAACTCTCATTTTAAAAATGTGGGAATGTAGCAGCAACAGCGAAACCACTTGTTATCTGCTCGCACAGCACTCTTGCGAGCTTTATGGCCAAAACACTGTGGTTTTGGAAGAGCATAAAATGCAATTGGGATTTACTGGCTCGATGCACTTGCGTATGCTCAAACCTCAAAACTCACCCAAACAAGTTGTCTTATGCTATTCCTTTATGAATTCAGATTCTTTCCACAAACACTGGTTTGGATCCAGATTAACATAAAAATCCAACCCCCTGGTCTGTCATGCTGGAAGCTACTGGGCTACTAAGCCATTGGGCTATTTCCTACCTCAACTGTC
Source organism: Podarcis melisellensis (assembly GCF_964234715.1). Lineage (NCBI taxonomy): Eukaryota > Metazoa > Chordata > Lepidosauria > Squamata > Lacertidae > Podarcis > Podarcis melisellensis. The sequence goes on from NC_138538.1 coordinate 28,583,752, forward strand.
GGAGGCACTGTACTTCTGAATACAGTGGTACCTCTGGTTAAGAACTTAATTCATTCTGGAGGTGAAGGAATGGGTTTCCCAAATCCCAAAACTGACAGTGCAGGCAGTTTTTAAACTGCACCAAAATCCCCATTTCTCCTTAGCTAAAATGCATAAACTTTAGCCGTTGAGCAAATGCAAAACAAGAACACAGCTCTCTCCTTTATCAGTTTGACGGCAAGACTGGCCTTGACTTTACCAGTAGAACAGACACAGACATTTCTTATGTCCGGACCACAAATGCCGCAGAGACCCAAGTCTGGGACTAACGCCAGAGCATGTTCTCGGAAGTAGTGACCTCTTGCTCCAAGATAGGAGTAGGAACAGGAATAACCTTTTATGGTCAGCAGTGCAGGAAGGAAATCCCTTTTATGGTTAAGAGTGCAGCAGCAGGAACATATGTGATGTCAACCTGTGTATGTATGCCGATGTGGTTGGGCTCCTAGGGGAGGAGTGAGAGGGTGCCTGGAGGATATATAAACTGCATGAAACCTGTCATTTCTTTGTACTTGCTGTGGACTCACCACGCAGGTGCCTTCTGCTATCCGGAGAGCAAAATAAACTCTTTCTTTGAAACAACCTCAGTGTCATTTTGACTTCCTTCCTCCTGTCCCGGAGCAATGCAGACCCAATCAGTGAACTCCAATAAGGCTACAGAGGTCCTTTCTTAACCTGAAACTGTTCTTAACCTGAGGTACCACTATAGCTAATTGGGCCTCCTGCTGCTGCCACGCCACCACCACACGATTTCTGTTCTCATCCTGAAGCAAAGTTCTTAACCCGAGGTACTATTTCTGGGTTAGTGGAGTCTGTAACCTGAAGCGTCTGTAACCTGAAGCGTCTGTAACCTGAGGTACCCCTGTACCAGTTTCTGGAAACAATTGCTAGAGAGTGCTCTTGGTCTTGGGTCTTGCATCTAGTTGGCTGCTGTGAGAATGGGATGGTGGGCTAGATGGACCAAACAGGCTCTTCTTATGTTTTAATGTTTTCGTATCTCTCTCAGCTGTGCCAGGTGAGACAGCAAAAATACTGAATTTTCCTGCCCCATACTCTCTACTCACCTGATTTAGCCAGCCAGTTGAAGCCATTTCCCAGGGTGTGGCTACTGTCACATGCTGATGGGTGCCAACAACTCTCCACTCACAACCAAAACAAGTAGGAGGGCTCCAAATATGATAATGGTTTTGCTGCTCCATTAAGTTGTGCTGCTGATCACCAGAGCCTGGATTGCACCCGAAATTAATTGAACTGGAATATCTGTCAGTGGGGCAAATTAGTCCTAACTGGTCCTGGTAATTTCAGTGCACAGTACAATCCAATTGATTGTACTGAATATTAAAAGTGTATCTATTTATATTTAATCTTTACATACTGTTCTATACACAACCCTAGCATATCATATTGGAACTACAAAAGGGGACTTCTGGTGTGCCATTTCCAACACTGGATCCAGGTTTAAGGAAAATGTTTTATGTGTCACAGCTAAAACCCAAGGTTAGCCAAAGTGGCAGCCGGTGCTCATTGGGACTGCTGGAGTGGAAGGGAGGGAGGCCAATGATATGGTCAGAGCCAACTAATTCTGTCTTTGCCGATATACTCCTCCCTGCTGAGTTTCACAAGGGAGACAAAGGAAGACTAAGCAGATTGTTGTTGTTTAGTCGTTTAGTCGTGTCTGACTCTTCATGACCCCATAGACCAGAGCATGCCAGGCACTCCTGTCTTCCACTGCCTCCCGCAGTTTGGTCAAACTCATGCTGGTAGCTTCGAGAACACTGTCCAACCATCTCGTTCTCTGTCGTCCCCTTCTCCTTGTGCCCTCCATCTTTCCCAACATCAGGGTCTTTTCCAGGAAGTCTTCTCTTCTCATGAGGTGGCCAAAGTGCTGGAGCCTCAGCTTTACGATCTGTCCTTCCAGTGAGCACTCAGGGCTGATTTCTTTCAGAATGGATAGGTTTGATCTTCTTGCAATCCATGGGACTCTCAAGAGTCTCCTCCAGCACCATAATTCAAAAGCATCAATTCTTCGGCAACCACACTTCTTTATGGTCCAGCTCTCATTTCCATACATCACTACTGGGAAAACCATAGCTTTAACTATACGGACCTTTGTTGGCAAGGTGATGTCTCTGCCGATAGCCAGTGCTGACTCCTGAACTGGCTGTAAGAAGGCAGGCAGGTGGGGCATGGCTCAGATTGGTGGGGCAGTGCCTCTATTGCCCTAATAGACCAGCTTTTACAGCCTCCAGATATTGCTGGACTACAGCTGCCATCATTCCTGCTAACTGCTGACCATACTGACTGGAGCTGCTGGGAGATGGAATCAAACAATGTCTTGAGGGCACCATGTTGGTTATCTTTCGTTTCAACTATTTTAATATATTTATTGCAATTATATCCCATATTTTTTCCCAAGGAGCTCAAGGTGACATGTCTCTCCCTCTCCTTTCCTCACCACAACCCAGCAAACAGGTTAGGCTGAGAGGCAGTGACCCAAGATCACCCAATGAGCTTCATGGCTGAGTGGTCATTAGGACCCTGGAAGCTCATAATCCCACAGAATGTTTTTTGTTCTAGGACCCTGAATTTGTCAAACATTCAGACACACACTAGGATATACATGAAATTCCAACCTGCTTTGAGTATCAAGTGTTGAAATTATACAGTTGATCTTGCAGAACTTTTGAACAAAAGCCCTCTCTGCCAAATTCATAGAATACTTAGCAGAATGTGAAGTCGCTTTAACTATCCTAGAGTCAGTGATGCATCTGCTCCCACCAGATGGGACTATGTCTCCATAGCTGTGAAACACCTTTATTAAGCAATCAAACCATTTTATAGGAACATTTTGTATTTAAACCCATTTGACTATGATTGCCAGAAGACCTGAACTTTTAACCCTGCTATTTCTGCAATGCTTTCTCTGGATTTAAGGAATGTCTCGCCGTACATCTAAGGCGCAGGAAGTGCAAAGGTATGAGAAGAAGAAAATAGAAGGAAAATAGATGAAGTCACATATTCTGGGGCTCATTTATCATTAACAAAATACAACAGTGCTTACTCAGGGCTTGTTCACACTTCTGCTTGCCCTTTGACAAAAAGGCATTTGTCTGAGTGGTTTTCTGCTTGACTTGTGCTTTGTAGGCACCAGGCCAAGTGGTTTTCCCCTTGCCCTGTTCCTTTCCCAGGGAAAACCTGCCCTTTAGTGCTTAAATGGAGCAAATGTCAATCTGGAGAAAACCAGAACTGCTGTTTGCCCTGACTGAGTGCTAAAGAAGGGTTTTCCGCAGGGGAAAGCTGTAGGACAAGAGGAAGTGTGGATAAGCCTTCAGAAGTAAGCCCTGTATCATTCACTCTGTTGTTGTTGTTTGCATATAAGAAGGAGCAGACAAACATGGGCATTGCTGAATAACAACGAACACTTTACTTTGGTACATTTTATATAGCTCTGCTATCACTAGTGCCAGCTACTGACATTAACTGCAACTGCACTTACTATACAATTACCGTATCTCATATATTACAAGCTCCACTGAGTCCAGTGGGACTTACTCCTAGGAAAAGAATGTACAAGATTTCAGGAATAGGTCCATGAGGTTATGGACTCAACTTTCATAGGCATCCGGCCTGAGGGGAAGTATGAGTCCACACCTTTCAAAAACTTTGAGGGCAGAAGCTGTAGCTCAGTGGAATCTTCCCACGTCTTTAATGCATTCAAAAACAGCCCCAATAGCCAAAATTAAGTAGAAGACATCCTAAACTGGGTAACCTGTTCCAGTCCCCTAGCACACCCCGCTTTATTCATGGCATGCCTTACTGTCCTGCTTCTGCATGGATTTATTTATTTAAAATGAAATTTCACATTATTTTTGTAGATATTACTCCACAAAATGCACACTTAAACGTGTGTTTTATCCTGAACTACACTTTTTTGTACATGCTACATCCCAATGTATATATTTTATATACATTCTGGTTACCCCCCCCCCCCATTTTTTGGCTCAGGACTGTATGACAAAATTTGAAGAAGTTCTAAAATGACAGGATAGCCACTTTCTAATCTACATATCAGTCTGTGAAGTGTGATTGAAGTCTGTGCATGCAAATAAATATTTCCCAAACAAAATCTTTGAGCATCTGTAGAAGCAGGTGAATGCCACAGTCAGGAGCCAGCACATGGGTGTAGTTGGCTGGCACCCAGGTGCAGGCAGTCTCTGTGTTTCAACATTCATAGGAACACTGTACTTCTTTGGCAATTCAGTTAGGGAACATTATTCTTTGTCAGCAGAGCACAGCATTCCCCTAGGCTGAGGACTAACGTAATGCAAAACCAAAACAAACAAAAACCAAGCAGGCTGCTCATTGCATATTCAGAGTACTGCACTCTGAACTTGCCTTCACAACAGAATTGCCACATGAGCAGAACAGCCCCTTGGTCTTCTCATCCCCTGGCTACTTGCTCACTCTCTTGCTTGCTGCCACCGCTGCTTCCAACTCTCCCAGCTGGGGGAAGTTCACAAAACATTATTGTTCTAGTTGAACAATAGAATACGCTCCCAGAATCATAGAATTGTAGAGTTGGAAGGGACTCAATTCCAAGGGTAATTTAGTCCAACTCCCGGCAGTGCAGGAATCTCCACTAGAGCATCCATGACAGATGACCACCCAACCTCTGCTTACAAACAAGGAGGGAGCTTTTTGCACCAGGAGGGGGAAGATACCCTGGCTTCTTCACCAGCCTCAGCTCTGCCTCTTGGCCTCTCTCCTCTCCTGCTTTCACTTCTAATCAGTTCTGATTCTGGACTGCTGCCTGCCTCAGCCTCTTTCTGCTCACTAAACCCCGTTACCTCTTCAGCTTCTGACATTTCCTCCTCCTCTGATTACTTCTTGTCGGCCCACCACCAATCCTGCGACTTTGAGCCTTCTTCCTTCAGGGGTTCCCAGCTGGTGCCTCCCACCATTCCTTTGCATCCAGCCATTCCATGACATACCATATTTTTCTTTGTATAACATGCCCCTATGTATAAGATGACCCCTATTTTTTTGGACGCAACAAAAAAAATGGGGTGGGGGAGATTGCCCAGAGTTGTTGAGCTTTTTTGGGGGGGAGGGGGAGGTCACAGCCACCAAAACCTCTGCAGCCTGCCTGCCATTGCTGCCAATCTCCTGCTAGCTACTACCACCAATCGCCCGTCACCCCTCTTCTATCTGTGTAGAAGACAACCCACAATTTTTGCCTATTTTTTCTAAGGAAAAATATTGGCTTATACACGGAAAAATATGGTATATTTCAAGATGGCTGCCATATCTCCTCTCAATCTCTGATTTACCAGGCTAACTCTTCCCCATAACATGTAATTTCCAGACTCTTGATCATCTTGGATGCCCTCCTCTGTAGCTTGTTGATATCCTTCTTAAATTTTGGTGCCCAGAACTGGACACAGTACTCCAGGTGTGGTCTGACCGAAGCAGAATAGAATGGTATTATTACTTCACTTGATTGGAACACTATACTTGATGCAGCTTTAAAAAAGGACTAGCAGTTAAGCCTGTCAATGACTACTTCCTACAATGGTTATGCTCTACCTCCATTGTTGGTGACAGTATTCTTCTCATTACCATTTTCTGGGAATTGCAAGTAGGGAGAGCACTGTAACTCTGCAGTCCTCTTGTGGGCTTCCCATCTTCCCATCTGGCTGGCCGCTGTGAGAATAGGATGCGGTACTAGGGCTGCCATATTTCAAAAACTGAAAATCTGGGGGACTTCCGGAGGCGGCGCGAAACTGTGATGGCGGCTCTCTTCGATCTTTGAAGAGGGGCTCCGCAGGAAAGGGTCGTTCCGCTACGGCGCAGCGGCGACCCATCAAGAAAAACCACGGGCAGAGTGAGCCCGTGGCCGTGGGACTCAGCGGGCACCTGAAGCGACCCCGAAATCGCAGAAGGGACCCCGTAAGGGGCTCCGGAGTGAAGGAGGGGGAGCGGTGCTGTGAGTGTATCGCTCTTTCTGCGGGAGCGAAGCCGCGCGGCTGTCACAGATGAGCGCCGACCTTTCTTCCTAAAAACATCAGGCTGAAACAACAAACCCGTGAGTAAGGACGTTAAATCCGGGAAAGATTTTACTGAATTTGGCTGAAACCGGGAGACGAGAAAAAGGAAGTCCGCCTTCCGGCACTGCTTTTAAGATCAAAGCAAAGGACTTGAGAAGCGGAAAGCGCTTGAAAAGGGAAGTGTTAAAGTGGGACTTTAGTGTACTTATAGAACTGGCTTTTAAAGAGAACAACTCCTAAACGTAAGTTGATTCAATCCTCCTGTTTAGGGCTATGGAGACTTAAATACCAAATCATCGGCTGCCTGGGGGAAACTGTTTAACTGCGGAACTGTTACAAACTTTCGGTTATTTAAGTGATACTTTGGAGCATAAACAAGTTGGAGTGGATATTGTTGCAGACACCGTTTTGAAACTTTGTTTAGGTCCAAAAGAGCTCCGGAGGACTCTTTCTTTTGCTGTTTTGGGACTATTGTGTTTTCAAATTGGAATAACAGGGACTTTAATGGCGGAAAAGTTTCCTTCTTTTTTCTGAGTTTTGGTGGCACTCCCCCTAGAGGACTTTGGGAATATAAAGGCCTGGGAACAGCTTTTATGTTTACCTTCTCTCTCAGGATTGTTTTTAAACTGGATCTGTCTTTCCCATGGGACAACAAATAATTTGACCTTGAACATTGTTTGATATGTAATGAGTGGCACAGGAAAGACAAGAGCAGCTAAAGCCAAGGAGGCTAAAGAAAAGGAAAAAGAAAAAAAGCAGGCACAGCTTGTGCAAACAACTTTGACTCAAGGACGCAGATCATCCGTGCCAACTGTGCTAGTGCCACAAAAGGTAGAAGTCGAAAAGCCTGACAAGTTTGTAGAGGGAGATATGGCTGCAGGAGGATCTGAGGCAGTCTTGAAACAAATTTTGGATCAATTGGCAACCTTAAATCAAAAGGTAGATTCTCAATCACTAAAAATTGACCAAGCTACATCCTCGATCCAGAAATTGACAGATCAGGTTTCCCAGCATACACTAGCTATTGAAAAATTGCAAGGTGCAACAGAAGAAAATCGCAAACTTGCAGGGGAAGCCATTCAAATAGCACAGTTAGCGAAAAAAGAGGTAGAGGAAGTCAAAGAAGAAGTCAAGCCTCTGCACAAACAGATAGGGGAACAACAAGCCTACCTCTCTATGGTGGAATTGAAAAATCGCGAAAATAATCTTAGACTGAGGGCAATTCCAGAACTTGAACAAGGGGATTTGATTGGTTTTTTGACAACAGAATTTTCAAAGTTCTGGGACTTAAAAGAAGAAAGTGATTTTAAAATAGTATCGGCTTTCCGACTGGGAAGATCGGTAAGGAAGGACAGATCCAGGGACTGTTTGATAATTTTGAGATCAAGGGAAGAGAGAGACAAAATATTAGGCCTTCATTTTAAAAAATCATTGGAAATACAGGACAAAAGGGTGGAAATTTACCGGGATATTCCGAAACAGCTATTGGACTTGAGAGCCACCTATTCAGAACTGGCAAAATTGTTGAGATATAACGCAATTCCTTATAGGTGGGAGTTTCCACAAGGACTATCATTTACCTACAAACAAAAGAAGGTTAAAATAAGAACATCAGAGGACCTACAAAAGTTCCTGCACGACCACGGAGAAGATCTCCAAAAAGGAGCAACAGCATCTTGGCCTCTACCTCATCCTACACCGCCTGGAGGCGGATTAACGCCTATACCCTCGGGACCAGAGGATAAAGAAGATACACCACTCTAGAGTTAACAAAATAGTACAGGATGTCTCTGCAGCTACTCAGTTGGAATATAAATGGCGGAAACTCCCCGGAAAAAAGAAAGAGAATATTTCATATATTGAAGAAAGAACAATTGGACATTATCTGTTTACAAGAAACCCACGTGACTAGGCTCCATAGGAAAGTTTTAATCAACAAAAGATTAGGCCAAGAATTTATTTCATCAGACAAGGTAAAGAAAAGAGGTGTGGTGATATATGCTAAGGAGAACCTGTCACCGAAATTTTTATTCAAGGATGATCAAGGAAGAATTTTGGCAATTGAAATCCAGACACAAGGAGAAAAAATTTTGATATTAGGAATATACGCGCCAAATGATGGGAAATCAGAATTTTTTAAGAAGCTGCATGAGACTTTGCTGGACTACATGGACTATGCCAACATCATAATGCTGGGAGATATGAATGGAGTGGTGTCGACATATATGGATAAGTCTCAAAATCAAAATCTAACAACAGATGGCAGACTGCCTAAAACTTTCTTCGAATTGACTGACAATATGGACCTGATTGATATATGGAGGACAAAGAACCCCCTAGGTAAAGAAGGAACTTTCTTCTCTGAGGCCCACCAGTCATGGACAAGGATCGACCAAATATGGACATCTAGAGGGCTGGCACCTAAGACCAGAAAGGTGGAAATCTGCCCAAAAACATGCTCCGACCACAACGCTTTGAAAGTAGAATTTAGACTTACTCAAACCGGTTCCTTCAGATGGAGAATGAATGACACCTTACTAAGAGACCAAGAGATTGTGAAAAAGGCCCAAAAAACGTTAAAGGACTACTTTGAGATAAATTTGAACACCACAGTAGAAAAAAGAACGATCTGGGACGCTAGCAAAGCAGTCATGAGAGGGTTTCTGATACAACAAAACACAATTAAGAAAAAGCTCTGGAATAACAAGAAGGAGAAAATATTGGAGAAAATACGTCAAGGAGAGAAAAAATTGAGAACCAAACCAAAGTCAAAGGAGGTGCTGAGAGAAATCAAATTCCATCAAGCACAATATTCTAAACTGATAAATCAAGAGATTGAATGGAAAATTAAACAAATGAAGCAAAGATCGTTTGAATCAGCAAATAAATGTGGAAAGCTGCTAGCATGGCAGCTGAAAAAAAGACAAAAGTTAAATACAGTTACAAATCTAGAGATTGAAGGAAGGATGGTTCAGAAACCAGAGGAAATTAGGAAGTGTTTCCACAGATATTTTAAAGAACTTTATGCACAGGGGCCTCAGAAAGAGTTTGAGATAAATCAATTTTTAAAGACAAATGGACTATCAAAAATAACTCAAGATAAAAGATCAATCTTGAACTGTAAAATAACTCTACAGGAAATTGAGGGTGCCATTCAGAATATGCAACTCGGCAAATCTCCAGGCCCGGATGGGCTTACCTCCAAATATTACAAGACCTTGAAGGACTATTTGATACAACCTTTGATGGAGGTATGCAACCAGATTATGGAAGGGAAGAGGGCACCGGAAACGTGGAAAGAAGCATTCATCACATTGATACCTAAGTCAGAATCTGAAAAGACTCAGCTTAAGAACTACCGTCCCATCTCACTCCTGAATGTGGATTACAAAATATTTGCAGACATTTTGGCAAGTAGATTTAAAAAGGTACTAAATGAAGTAATTCACAAGGACCAAGCAGGCTTTCTCCCTGGTAGACATTTGTATGAAAATACTAGGAACATCATTGACATTTTGGAACTTTTGCAAACCAACAGGAATATAAGAGCGGTGTTAATTTTTATTGATGCGGAAAAAGCATTTGACAACATATCTTGGAGGTTTATGAAGAAAAATTTGGAAGGGATGGGAGTGGGACGGGGGTTTGAAAATGGAATAGAAGCAATTTATTCAGAGCAAAAAGCCAAATTAATAGTGAACAATGTGGTGACGGAGGAATTCAAAATTGAAAAAGGGACAAGACAGGGGTGCCCTCTATCCCCTCTTTTATTTATTTCAGTCCTGGAGGTGCTACTGAACATGATTAGGGAGGACCGGTTGGTACAAGGGATAGAGGTCGGAGTGAAACAATATAAACTGAAAGCCTTTGCAGATGACTTAGTCTTGACATTACAAGAGCCAGAACCCAGCACAAAAAGAGTTTTAGAACTTATATCAGAGTTTGGTCGGGTTGCGGGATTTAAGTTGAACAAACAAAAAACTAAGGTTTTGACTAAAAATTTGACATCCGCAGAAATAGAAGGGTTTCAGAGAGAAACAGAATTAAGTGTGGTGAAAAAAGTGAAATACCTAGGGATCTATTTATCCTCCAAAAATCTGAATTTATTTAAAGATAATTATGAAAAATGTTGGTTGGAAATTAAAAAGGACCTGGAAATTTGGTCAAGATTGAAACTTTCCTTGTTGGGTAGAATTGCAGCTATAAAGATGAATGTATTGCCGAAAATGTTATTTTTGTTTCAAACCCTACAGATTGTGGACAGAGTGGAATGTTTTGGAAAATGGCAGAAGGATATATCTAGGTTTGTCTGGCAGGGCAAAAAGCCCCGAATAAAGTTTAAAATTTTAACTGATTCGAAAGAAAGAGGGGGGTTTGCCCTGCTGGACCTGAGGTTATACTATGAATCTGCAGCCTTCTGCTGGTTGAAAGATTGGTTTTTGTTGGAAAACACGGATGTCCTAGATCTGGAAGGATTTGACAATGCTTTTGGTTGGCATGCATATTTATGGTACGACAAGGTTAAAGTTCATAAATTGTTTAAAAACCATATTGTTAGAAAAGCAATTTTTGCAGTCTGGTTGAAATACAAAGACTTATTAGAGAGTAAAACCCCGAGGTGGTTATCACCGATGGAGGCTAAGGCTCGAAAAAGACTCAATATGGAGGCCTACTGGCCGAAATATTGGGAAATAATTGAAAAAATTGGAGACAATTGGAGGTTGCAGAGCCTGGAGAAATTAAAAAATAAGGTGCGGGATTGGTTACATTATGCTCAAATTCAAGAGGTTTTCAAAATAGATAAAAAAGTTGGTTTCCAGGTGGAAAAATCGAAATTGGAGACAGAATTGTTAGAACCAAAGACCAAGACATTATCGAGAATGTATAACTTGCTGCTTAAGTGGAATACACAGGATGAGACAGTTAAATCTGCCATGATAAAATGGGCACAGGATGTTGGACATAACATAATGTTTGAAGACTGGGAAAGGTTATGGAACACCGGAATGAAATTTACGGCATGTAGTGCCTTGAAGGAAAACATTATGAAAATGATATACCGGTGGTACATGACCCCAGTCAAGTTAGCTAAGATATATCACCTGTCTGATAACAAATGTTGGAAATGTAAGGAGGCAGAAGGGACATTTTTTCATCTCTGGTGGACCTGCCCAAAAGTGAAGGCCTTCTGGGAAATGATTTATAATGAATTGAAAAAGGTATTTAGGTATACCTTTACTAAGAAACCGGAGGCCTTCCTGCTGGGTATGGTAGACCAGAAAGTGTCAAAGAAGGATAGAACTTTCTTTATGTATGCTAGCACAGCAGCAAGAATACTCATTGCAAAGAACTGGAAGACCCAAGATTTACCCACGCTGGAGGAATGGCAGACGCAGTTGATGGACTATATGGAACTAGCCGAAATGACTGGCAGAATCCGAGATTCGGAAGAAGAAACAATTGAGGGGGATTGGAAAAAATTTAAAGATTACCTGCAGAAATATTATATGTTGTATGAAGCTTAAGTTTGTGCATGATTAGGAAATGTTATGCTTTAGCAAATAGGATTAAGTAAATGGTAAAATAAGTCATAAAAGAGAAAAGGAGACAATCTGAACTAAAACATTATGTTTATTATAAAGGTGTTAAAATTGAGATACAACATATTGAATTTGAAGACATAATGATGGGAAGTTATAATAAGGTTTGAAATAAGGTAACAATTTGCTGATATTGTTAATTTAAAGAACGCAGATCTGGAAGGTGTGGGGAAGTCCAAAAGGGATTTAAGGACAGTTGAATCGTTAAGTATTTTCTTTTTTTTTTTTGGTTAAAAAAAAAAATGTTTCTTGTATTTCTTGTTTCTGTACTGTTTGGAATGTATAAAATTATGAAAAGAAACGCAATAAAAATTTTTTTATAAAAAACAAAAAAAAACAAAAACTGAAAATCTGGACACAATAGGTGTTGAGCTTTTCTATTTTGGGGGGGAGGGAAGGAGTTGTTGACATTGTCCAGCAATTTTTAAGGAAAATCTGCAAAAACGACACTGAGTTGTCTCACATCCAGATTTTCCCAAATATTGTGCCAATTTCCGCCCAGACACTGCTTCCGACTGCAGTATTCCCGCGTATGCCTGGGAAATTCCAGGCGCATGATAACCCTATACTGTATTTGCTCTGCTCCAGAAGGACTCTTTTTACATCCTTAATTACCCACAGGTGGTTTCCTGATATGAGAGGATGAGGCACTGATTCCATCACAGGTACATTGCTGCAGGGTACTTTGCAAAACTTCCACAGACAGCAGAGAGAAAGAACTCACTGCTTCAACCAGCGTTTGTGTGGTCAGCTTGTCAGTTCATTGGCGAAACTGGGGTCTCTGCCCTGCTGAATAATATGCAAAAAAACCCACCTCCTTTCCTGTTCCATCGGCCTTCAGTTCCTGTCTGCTTCCTGTCGCCTACCCATCTGGAAGAATGTAGTTCTGAAATCTCTCACTCTGTTGCTGTACTTGTTGAAATCCATGGGGCAATTAAGAAGTATCCCCACTGGATCGATTCTGTGCAGTTCCCAACTATTAAAAAGAATAACAACACTAAAGCTATCCCCCCTTGGTTTCTTTCTTCCCAGCCTATAAGGAAAATAATTTGATTCAGTCCCTTGATTCTTGCAAGACTGTGTACTGCATAAGTTGCTCTCTAAAATCCAGCATCTCTGCTGCCTCCAGCCACAAGACTCCGCTAGCTGAGACAACTGAGTCCTGAATAACAAAAGGCATTTCATAATGATTTAATGGCAGGAGGTTGATAGAGAATGGTAATATTTTTTCACAAGATCTATGAACTGTGGAAAAAAACACAGTTTAAAATGTGCATAAAATAATATTATATATACCAGTGATTTGAAATGGGGGAAAATAAATTATAATAAAAATACAATAAAAGTTGCTGTAGAGTTGTGGAATTCAGAAAGTTAATGTCGCCAAGAACTATCTGTTAAAAATCTGTTTATTCCATTCATTGTCAAAGTGTGAGATTGGCTTCTCTGGGGAGGGGATCAGCTGTCAGAGGAATTATTTATTATTATTTATTAAATTTCTACTTCACCCTTCTTCCAAAGCTCACAGGGCAGTTTGCAATATAAAAATACATAATTTAGTAATAATAATTAATAATAATAATAATAATATGCCCCCTTCTACACACAGTTTAAAAGTCCATGTATTTTTTAATTAGCCAGAGGTCAAGGAGGAGAGCAATGTTTTCACCTGAGTCTTAAATATATACCACAAAGGAACCAGGCAAGCCTCCCTGGGGAGAGCATGTTGGGATAGTGCCAGGGAGACAAAGGCCATCATGCCCCCACGCCGTCTCCGGACGGTCCATTGATCTCCCGTAGAAACGCAGTATCAGTCAATTAGCGACACAAGCCTCAGAAATAGCTTGCCACATTCCAGAGCTTGTGCACGCTCTTTCAGCAGAGTTCGCACAACGATAGATGCACCCAGGAGAGCATTATTTACAACTTTATTCAGCGTTGGTCAGAACAAAGAAAAAACATGACTGCCTGCTTCAATGTCCAGGCGCAGAGAGAGAACAACAGCTATAGACAGAACAGAAACATCCTGTGAACAGGAAATACGCAGGCTGTGACACAACAACCTGCTCCCTTCTTAAGGTGGAATGGAAATATCCTAACAGAGCATTCCACAAGTGGGGAGCCACAGCAGAAAAGGCCTCTTCTTGAGTTGCTACCCTTCAGTCCTCTGGTGAAGGAGCATCCCTCCTGTGCTTCCCGGTATGAGCCTTCGTTGGCCAAGAGACACAACTAAGATTGTTCCCTATCAATCAGAACAGAAAAGAATCTAGTCCAGCACCCTGCTCTCACAGATGCTGTGCTGAAACCTGTCGTGTGTTGTGAGGTGTTGAGCTTGTCCTATCTTTGTGAGGCAACTGTGGATGATATGTGTATTCTTTCCATTCAACATTTCTCTGGCACTCTGCCATCCCTCTCACAGCAGCCAATCAGATGTCTAAGGGAAGCCCATAAATGAATGCAGCAGCACTCTCCCTACTCAAGCTCTCCAGTAACTGATATCTAGATATATAGCGGCCTCCGATCTTGGAGACAGAACACATCATCATCGTGGCTAAAAGCCCTCCTTCGTGAATTTGCCTAATCCCTTTTTAAAGCCATCCAAGTTGGCTCCCGTTACTAGATCTTGTATTAGAGAATTTTGTAGTTTAACTATGAGCTGTTGAAGAGGTACTTCCTTTTGCTTGCCCTGAAACTTCCAACATTTCGCTTCATCGAGATGTTGTGTACTTCACTGCTTGAGCTGATTAACTGTTTTGATAGCATTTCCACAAGCTTCAAAGCAGACTGTGGACCCACCTGCCCCTAAAGCTGGGGTAGGGAACCTGTGGCTTCAATGCAGGCCTCAGCCTAATTTCATTGGAGGCAGGTGGAGAGAAATAGGCTGTATAGAAAAAATAATAATTCCTACCCCACTCCTATGTTTATATTGAGCTAATGTTTACACAAGGTAGACCAAGTGAACTCAAGAAACCTAGGTTAGTTGTGGTCATTCATTTTAATGGTGCAAGTTTGAGTATATTTAGTTGAATACAACCCGTAGAGAATAAAATGCTTTTCAAAGTAACTCCTGAACAAGAAGGGGTGTACCTCAACCAGCCTGCCCTTTCTGCTCCCCAAATCTGCTAAGCAGTTAAGGGAACCCCAATATAGTTTTTTGGGGGGGTAAGAGAGGGGAGAAATTAGGTGGATACCCCCTCAGTTTCTTCTCTGGTAATGCCAACTTGTAGCTATTTTCAAGAAAGGAAAGCACATAGTTTTTATTGAGTTTTCAAAAAAATGTAAACAAATTAACAAATTTAACAAATCTTCGGTTAACAATTTAACATCACAAATCAATTTCCAATTTAATATATCAGGAAAGCACATTATCTGAATATTCCATTCTCCCACTGGAAAGGTCCTGAGCAATACTTGATTGATCTTGTGAGAAAGCAAGAAATATATATTTCCTTGATAGTGATGTTGGGAGTGGTAATAAGCACCCAGTGAGTGAAGAGCAGAAATAGCAAAGACCTCTATACGCATGCAGATGCTAATATATTGATCTTCTCTTGAAGAACTCATAAACACTATTTTGAAGGAATAACATTGGGTTGCCTATGGATTCTTGATGACTCTTTAGAATTACGACCCAATTTATACTTTCTGTAATAATCAGCACAATAGGGCAATAAAGCTGTCTTTGCTGAGTATAGTGAATTTATATTTTATCACTGCAATTTAATCAATACAATAAGAAACCAATATACACAGAGAGAGAGAGATGTTGCATAAGACAAAGGACAGCATTGCCCACCGCTTGCTGAGATGCAGAGCCCATTTTGAAGGCTTACGTTGGCTTTAGAGGAGGTTTATGCATGCATCAGCTATTCTTATTGCTGCTATATGATACATATACCTTCCATTTCAGCTGAGATATCAGCCACCATGCTTTATAGTGATCAAAAAACAGTTTCCTTACCAGTCTTTTTATAGCCAAGGAAAAAAGACTTTGAGTATATAAGGCAGACATTTCCCCCCTCTGCTAAAAAAGGAATAGAGATGGAAATGTATGACTTTATATCATTCTGTTTATTTACTTCCTTGAATGTTCCACCACTAGCTGCAAAGGTAATTCTACATGTAGCCATAATTCTCAGCTTTTCTCAAAGGAAGTGATCAGCTATGTCTCAAAATTATGGCCCTTTGACTGGATTGGTTACAGGATTCATGAGCATAGATCAGAGAGGAGATGAGTGGCTGCTTTAAAATTTTTGTTTCCCTGCTGCAAGGATTGAAGAGGACAATCTTCCTTGCATTTCTGTCAGACCCAGGTGTATATACCTGATCTTGTGCATACATAGAGCTGCTCCACCTACAGAAACTATCCTGACTTTCATTGATGAAGGATCCATACAGGCATTCTGAAGTGGGCTTTGAAATGCTTCCATCAATGCCAACCGCAGGACTGGATTAAAATCTTTAGAGGCCCCAAGCACTTAAATTTATTTATACCCTGCCCATCTGGCTGGGTTTCCCCAGCCACTCTGGGTGGCTTCCAACAAAATATTAAAATACAATAGTCCATCAGATATTAAAAGCTGCCTTCAGATGTCTCCTAAAAGTCTGGTACAGTGGTACCTCAGGTTACAAATGCTTCAGGTTACATACGCTTCAGGTTGCAGACTCCGCTAACCCAGAAATAGTGCTTCAGGTTAAGAACTTTGCTTCAGGATGAGAACAGAAATCATGCTCCGCTGGCGCGGTTGCAGCAGCAGGCCCCATCAGCTAAAGTGGTGCTTCAGGTTACGAAAAATTTCAGGTTAAGTACGGACCTCCAGAACGAATTAAGTACTTAACCCAAGGTACCACTGTAGTTGTTTTTTCTATCTGGTGGGAGGGTGTTCCATAGGGCGGGTGCCACTACTGAGATGGCCGTCTGCCTGGTTCCCTGTAACTTCGCTTTTTGCAGTGAGAGAACCACCAGAAGGCCCTCGGCACTGGGCCCTAGTTTAATGTATATATCTCTATTACTGCTGTGTTAAGTGTGTGTATTATATACATATTAGTGTATGTGTATGTATGTATTTTTTCATTTATTGTGGGAGCCTTTTTTGTAGGACCTGGTTCAGCTGTACCATATGGACCATGGAAACCTAGCAAAGGAAAATTTCTGTGGTGCCAAACTTATTCTGATGCCCTAAGCACGTGCTTATTTTGTTTAATGGTTAAACCAGCCCTGGTCAACCAATATAAAAACTCTTTGGACATGCTGGAGAATATCTGGGTTCTGAATCTTGGCCTATAGCTATTTCTGCAGTTCAAATCAAAAGTCTCATTGTACAAATATGATATAGGATATTTTAATTCAGCCCCCTAGGTAAATACCTCTGGGGGAAAGAACATGCTTCTTTAAAAAATTGTCTCTGGGTATCATCATTTTGAAAAGATAAATTGCTTCTGAAATCCCACCAGTGTTTTCTTTAAAGTCTTTAATTCCACCCAAGTATTTATTGCTACTAAATTTCTAGATTCTTTTCTCAGCAAAATTTCTTCTCTTAGATTTGTTGCCTTTTATCCTCTGCTAAATTGTGTATGTGCTCCCTCCCCCTGCACCTCCTTTTCCAGTTAATATAATAATTTAGATGAGTGGTGGTTAGCATAATTCAAGACACTACAACCGCTGGACTCTTAAAGCTGTGTTTTAGGAGAATTCTATTTCGGGGACCAATGTAGCGTGTAAAGTACTTTTATATCTAAAATTGCATGAAGTGAATCTTGTAGATTCATCCAAAGGGGTAACTCTTGGGCTTCCCACAATATTATTCTTTGGCATGCTTGAGGCAACATTTCCAGTGCCTAAATACTACCTAGAGTATGGGTTAAGGAGCATGGATTGGGTCAGCCAGCTTAGAAGAACTAGTGACTGTGGCTACATGTGTGCTATACATTTAAGCACTGTGATTTCTCCTTAAACAGTCATGGCTTCCCTCAAAGAATTGTGGGAACTGTAGCTTCTTAAGGCTGCTGAGAGTAGTTAAGAGACCCCCCTCTCCCCTCCCAGAGCTACAATTCCCAGGGTGGTCTTACAATCAATCCCTCTTCCCAGGGAACACTGGAAATTGTAGTTCTGTGGAAAGACTAGATGGGTGTTGTTTTGGTTTTTAAAAAGAAATGCAGGTTGCTGCCAAAAAAGAAGGCAGCGGAGAACTGAATTTCAAGAGGGAATAATAGGAAACTGAAAGAACCAAAAATGTCAAATCCTTCCATCCCTAGTCAAAAGACTTTCACCAATAGAAATCATAAAGTGGATATAATATGTGAGCCATATATTTGCTTAAGTTCACAGTATCCCCCCCCCAACCATCTCTCTTCCCCTGTTTGGACATTTCTGCTGTACCTTACAGTCTATCAATGTTGTGTGTCGAGGTCCCCAGGTCCACCCCAATAACTCAAACATCACACAGAATTTTTGTTTAAGGTTTTTGGCATAATTTTGGCCACAACTTTATTAAAATACAAATTTGTGAGTGGTTGCTTAGGCATTGGTTGCGACTATCTGCCCCCACCATGGGGGACAGACTGACATTCCGCACGATGCGAAAGTCAGAATGGGGGAATACACTCATGGGTTACGCGGAGCAGGGAACCTGCCCTCACCCCAAATGCAACCAGGCATTGGTTGCGACTATCTGCCCCCACCATGGGGGACAGACTGACATTCCGCACGATGCGAAAGTCAGAATGGGGGAATACACTTGGGGGTTACGCGGAACAGGGAACCTGCCCTCACCCCAAATGCAACCAGGCATTGGTTGCGACTATCTGCCCCCACCATGGGGGACAGACTGACATTCCGCACGATGCGAAAGTCAGAATGGGGGAATACACTTGGGGGTTACGCGGAGCAGGGAACCTGCCCTCACCCCAAATGCAACCAGGAGCTCATTGCTATGGCCTGCGCCCCCTTGACAGAGTGGACAAGCAATAGTTAGCCCCCAATTCCTTTAACGGAATCCCTTGCAGCAGCAGCATTAGAGGGGCAGGCACAGCCAATCCATGCCCCTCAACCAACCAAACCATAAACCAATGCCTAACCGCAACCTTACAAGTTGTGACAATTTGCTACGCAGTAGGCAAAAACCAAATGGCCCCAGCCAATCAGCCAGATGGACAAAATTCCTACCAGGCCCCCACTCCAAAGCAGATGACCCCATGACAGGCATAGCAAGGTCAAAGTGAACAACCCTATTCTAGGGAGGGAGGGACGGACAATCCGCTGCACGGGCGAAAAGAGGATGCCCTAGCCTCGTGCAAGGAGTTTTAGCATTTCTGGCTGTCAATCAATAAATGGCAACATTAATTTCTTCCCAACAACAAGGGAAGCCCCAATTGCATCAGTGGCCAACAATCAGTTAGCCCGCCCCCAACTTTGGAGTGTCCTGGCGGCCCCCACCGCAACACGTGCTCTCCATGAAAGAACACGCTTTTCCTGCATTAGCATCAGAACTTCCATACAGAATTCAATTATGGTAATTTTTTATTTTTTTTTGGCTGGGCTTGAAGGTTGATCTATTTAAGCAATAGAAATGAAATAAAAATTTCATATCAGGATTGCACTTGTGGATTTTAATTTGGCCAGAGAGTAAAGTCATTCACTTTCAGGAGCATCTCTGATCAAGGCACAGAGCAAAATGCAAATTCTTGGCTTGAAAGCTTCAGGAGATGCTGCCTAAGCACTGTATTGCATTCTTGCATGCTTGTCCACTGTATCCAGCTAGGATTGTGATTCATATTGGCATTTTCAGTCCATGGCACCACTACTGATCTATCAAGGACACAAAATAATGGATGTCAGCAGCAAACAAATGCTTTTGCTCTCTCCTTTTTTTCTGAACAGCATGCAAGCCAGAGATTCATCATCAACAAGCAAATGACTCGTTCCTCAGCTGTGCCTTGGTGATCTTCTTCAATAAGATCTACTAAAAGGTAAAAAGGGAAGTAAAATCTCAGATCCTGAACTCCCCATTCCTGGTTTCTTATTCCCAGTTTCTCGATGAAAGCAAAGTCAAGAAAATTAAGGAATTTGTTCTAAAGTTTGTATTTATTCTTATCTTTTTCCAGAATATATAAGAAAATCAATATTAATAGAATTAGTATTGTCTAGCTTTATGATTGATCAGAGTGTCTGTATTTTTTATATACATATTTTAAAGGGTTTAAAGGCATAGTGTTGATCAACAAAGAAAGATTGAAACTTGCTAATCAATTTTTTGGTTTGGAGGAGAACAAGGGAACTGAATTCAACACTTTGATTCCTCTCCAAAAGAGCTGATTGGTAGGAATCCAGTATATTTTCCCCTCGAACTACCATAGCCATAGGATCCTGGTGCAGAACTCATTTGCAACCAGAATTCTGCATGAAACTATAAATTAGAGCTGGGTGTAAAATGGCACCTTGAAATTATCCATCCTATCTGTGGTCAGATAAATTGTGGGGAACCATTTCACCAAATTTCCCCAGATGGAGAAGAAATTATCCAATGGTTTCTCAGCAGTGGGGCTTAACCATGACATAACTACTTTCTTTTTTACCAAGCCTTTTTTTTTTTTTTTTGCTGCTGCTGTTGCTTTTCCAAGAAGCTGCATTGGCAGCCTAGCCACCATTTTGCCTTCTCCACAGTTATTGCAAGGTGTTGTTTGTGAATTGAGAGGTGAATGGTGGAAAACTATGGTGGAGATCTTCAGGCTTGGGAACCAAATGTGCCTCCCAGGCCACCCCAAATTTGGACTCAGCTCTAGTAGAAATACATATACAGAAATTTGTTTCTGCACTGATATTGCCTCTGATGTCTGGTTCTTACACAAACAGGGGCTCTTACATATAAGAAAGAAACAGATATTTACTCTTGCAGCTATTGATATGGGCTCAGCAGCAGACCCAAGGCCCGTGGACTTATGGCTGAGGAGTTCTAGAGCAGGGCAAGAAGTTCAGAACTGGACAGTCACAACAAATATGTCCTAGCAAGTTTCCATGCCCTGCCCACTAAACTTAAAAAGATGAGGTGTGAGAAGACTGCAGCTTCTTGTTCTGGCCCTTGTTCACTTGCTGCTGCCACCACTACCACTACCGCCGATTCCCCTCCACCTCCCTAAGCAGCTCCAAGCCCTCTATACTACAGCCATCCCTGCAACGCTTTCCAAAATGGCGGAAATGTGAAGATCCCACTTCCTACAACGCAGGTTCCAACCATTCAGCCAACACCCTCTGCATGATTTCTTCCTCCTCCTCCCATTTCAGAGCCTATCAATCCAAACCCAATCCCAATGGGATTCTGGCACTCACCTGGACTGGGGTTAAATCTTTTTTTCACTTGATGCATTGTAATCAAAGCATCGTCTGAAAAGCAGCTTGTCACAGTTTTAATTTCATTCATTTATTGAGCCCAGGACTTGCTGGCAACTCTAGATGCTCCAGTTTTGCAAGGCTTATTTATTTGTGAATAGCTTCATCCCCCCAAAAAGGCATATCGGCTTCCATCTAGCTAATTCAGTTCCAGGAAAGCTTATCTAAAGAACCAACAACTTTGCTCAGGAAACTTCAGTGAAAAGGGAACCGATAAGGACAAAGGCAAGCCTCAGAGATTAGTTTCAAAAGCATCAGATCAGAAGATAATCCCACACAAAATGAACAGGGAAAGGGAAGATGCACCAGAAATAAAAATTTCCTTCCAAATTCTCCAATACTTTGACTTGACTATGTACAGGCAAGCTATGGCCAGAAAGCAAGACCCCAAACCTCTGACAAATGCAACAGCACAATGGTAGACTAGGGATTTTGCTAGAGAATCACCTGAAGCTTTGGTATTAGATGAAAACAAAGCACTTATTTCCATTTTCTTAAATAAAGTACACATTAAAGGAAACAATGTACTCTTTCTCTTCCAAAGGATGTATGTACAAAAGGTCATGGATTTCTACTGTTAATCTTGTAACCAATTTTTCTCTCTCCTTGTGCTAACAGATTGAGCTGAGGGAGGAGGTTCCTAATTGCTAAGAGATAAAGTAATTGAGTGGTCTCTGGGGCTCCATTCAGTACAACAAACTTCAATATAGTTGACAAATGTCGATCCATACCACAGGATTAATAAGGTTGCGCTTGGCTTCCTCTTTAGCTTTGCATTTGCTCTTTGGGTCTAACTAACACTCTGATTGCTTGGAGAGAACTGACAAAGCTTTGCAGTTAATGAGACTGTCTGGTAATTTATCAAATGGGGCTTCTGAACTTGCAGAAAAAGAAAGTAAGACTATGATGTGCAAGATGCAGACAAAACACTTACATTCTGGAAAAATAAAATGCTACCCGTGCTCTGCTCCAAACCTGGTAAATCTAGCAAATCATCACTGGGCAAGTTGGTGACTATACTTATGTTTACCTACACAGGAACATTAAAAGTTGCTCCAACTTTTCCCTCCAGGTGAATTTCCTTGTTGTCAAGTCCATCTTCTTTCTATATCTCAAACTGATCCAGTATGTTGTTCAGCAAAACCTGTTGTACAAGCCATGCTACTGGTTTGTACATGAACATATTAGTGTGCTGGGCATCATCTGCAGTGAAGTTGCTCTGACATTCTCAAATTTAACATGTTGTAATTGCAGACTCCTGTACACAGCGGAAGGATGAGCAGTACATGCCACATGCTTAACTTTACTTTATTTACATTTCAATGCTGAGAGATTACAAGCATGCATCTTGCTTCTGCGAGAGCAGAGAAGCAACTCCCTTCTCCTCGGAAACAAAGAACACCGAGAGAACTGTGAAAAACAGGAAACCAGTGTACGTCACATCCAGTCTCCCATTCCCATGGGAAACCCAACAGTACTTTGACTGTGGAATGCAAAACATTGTCCCGTGACAAGCACTTCGCTGCACAGTGAAGGAAGCAGAAACCAACAGCCCACACATCAATCTAGGCTGCTGATTTGCTATCAGACCAAGTTCAGTGTGTTACTGTTAGTACTTAACAGCCTGGGACCAGTTTACTTGCGGGATTGTCTAAATGAAAAACACACTGTCTATTGTGTTAATTCACCAGGTATGAATTCATGTGTTGATGCAATGGCATTCAGAGGCAGCAAATAACCAGGAAAAAACGGTCCTGAACAAAGCTGAATAGCAAGAATCTCAGATGTGAATAGGACAGAAGCTTCATTGGCTTCAGAGAAATTTAATTCATCACCACTGTTGTTTTTCAAAATATACTGAATTATAAGTACAAAGTGTGGTGCATTTCCAGAAGTCATCAGCAAAAGGCACCCAGACTCTCTATTTTCTGTGGTGATAGTGCAAACTCTAAATGGTACATGGGCATGGGCATTCCTTGAGTTTGAATTATACATCACACATCTGACTGATGATCAAATTTGCCCATAAATCTTTCTCTCAGATTGTGGACTGGAAAGCTGCTAGTTTTAATCATCTGATTTAGCCTCAACATCTGACTATTTTATAAGTCTGGAAGTATATGTTTATATCTTTCTGCCCTGCAATAGTTTTACAAATCCCATAAAATAAAAGCAGAAAGTCCTGCCTCTGATTTACAAACTAAATGTTCTGGGGAAAATGTAGAGCGTTCAAAGTTTTGGCTTTGTCGAGAGTGGGCCTGTCACAAACGATTTTCTTTGCCCATGGGAACGAGATGGTACACCTCTCCACAGTGTTCTGATAGCATCCAATTAAATGTGCTTCAGAGGCATTTTCTATCTGATAGGAGTCTATCATAACTGAGCTCAACTTCAGGGGGTGGGGCAGGATGGAACTTAATAATAGTATCAAATATGAATAATTTGTGAGAAGGAGGAGTATTTTAATTTCTTACCGATCTTTCACCTTAAGGTCCCAGGGCAGGTTACAACAATATGAAGATACAATATTAAAATCAGAAGAACTGGATGGCTCATAAAAAATATCTCTAAGGAGTCAAAGGCCAAGATTAAAATGTGCATACTCAGCATATAGTGAAAGCCATGCAATGATGATTCTAGATGCATCCCTGTGGGGAGAGAATTCCACAATTCAGGGGAGTTTTTTAAAATAGCATGGAAGCTTATGTTTAAGATGGAAACATGTTCTGGGTGCACAGATTTATTTTGTTGTTCTTGTTCATTAAAAAGTTTTGTTTGGACTTAGAAAGCTGCCTTATAAAGAAGCAGACCGCTGGTCCACTATACGCAGCACTCTCTATTCTGAGTGGTAGCTGCTCTTTACGGTCTCAGTGAGAGGCCTTTTCCACTCATCCTGCCTGAGATTATACTGGAGATGCCACACAAAGAGAGGTTTATATATGGTCCACAGCCAGTCCTCCATACATGCAACTTACAAGGTCTGACATGCTTAGCACTTCATCTAGTGCAGTCTCCCCCAAGCTGGTGCCCTTCAGATACTGTTGGACTACAACTTCCATCATCCATGGTCATTGGCCTTGCTGACTGATGGCAGTTGTAGTCCAGGAAATCAGGAGGGCACCAGGTTGATAACCTAGTCTGTGTCTCAGAACTACCACAGCTAAAAGTTATCTGCGCTCCTGTTAACATACTAAACTGCATTGTGCTGAGGGGCTTATCCACACTTACCTTTTGTACTGTTCTTTCCAGGCACAGGTCCACACTTAAATTCTCCATGTCAGAGTGTGGTGGGGTTTTTTGGGGGGGGGGGGATGCCCTGGAACTTTCCCTGTTAAAATCTGCTTTTTCGCACTCAATCAGACAAACATCATTTTAGTTTTTCCAGGGATCGCCATTTGCTCCGACTGAGCTTTAAAGAGCGGGTTTTCATGGAGAAAGTTCTGGGGCAAAACAGGGGGTTGGAGCTCCGACATGGAGCTTTAAAGCAGGGGTCGGCAAAGTTTACCTCGCTTGAGCTGGCTCACTCCAGCGGAGATCCCTCCTTGAGTCGGATTGCGCGTCTGTGTGAGTGCGCACACCTGCGATTTCCGGCGTCTGCATCTGCGCAGACACAATTTCCGGCTACGCAGAAGCAAGTCCCCGCACCGCACTGGTTTAGCACAGCGAGCGGGGACTCGCCGAGCGGGCGGCTCAGTTCGGGGGTGTCTCATGGGCCGGTTAAACGACCCTCGTGGGCTGCTTGTGGCCCATGTGCCTTAGGTTGCCTACCCCTGCTTTGAAGCATAGACCATGCCTGGAAAGATCAGAGGAAAGGTAAGTGTGGGTAAGCACTAGGACTGCCTATACCAGTAGTGAGAACCTTCGCCCCCTCCCAGATGTTGGTCTGAAACTCCCATTGTACCTAATGATTGGCTAGGCTTTCTGGGGCTGATGGGAGTTGGAATCTAACAACATCTGGAAGGCAACATGTTCCCTACTGTGATATATACCAACTGAGTAGACCAGTACTGGAGAGACCTAGATTCAAACCCACACATTCTCATGAAGCTTATTGGGTCACCATATCAGAGCCTAACCCATCTCACAGAGTTGTTATGAGGGGAAAAAATGAAAGAAAGAGAGAAAGAACCATGCCCTTAGGTTCCTTGGAGGAAAGGCAAAGCATAAATGTAATTAATACTAAATGATAGATTTCTCCCTGTAACTGGCTTGGGAGCAAAAATGGCAGTGACAGCTACTGATATTTGTAGCAAATTTGCCTTATCTGATGTTATTTATTGTAAAGACGACTAGTCAATCTAAATGTAATCATATATGGATGGTCTATCTAAATGTGTGATTGCTGGTTTTCTCAGTAATTGGAGTATAATTTTGCTATTTGATTTTAATTATACTTGGAGCCACTAATTATAAATGGAATGCATTCAGTCATGATTAACAGTGATCTAATTATTGTGTATTGTTCTAATGGCTGAGCAATACGCTTGGAACTTGACATTCTACCTGAGATTTTTTCAACTCGCCTCACTATCACATTACAAAAGACGAGAAATTATAATTTTGTTTCTGCACAAGTAATAAATATTCAAACTCACCCTTTACAGCTTGGAAATATACTTGTAAAAGTCAAAGTAATGGGTTTTATCACACTATTCATAGTCGTAGCAGCTTAAAGTATGACTTGCTGGGTGGTTCTAACTCAGAAATAGGCCCCATTGACTTCAGAGGCTGTTATTCTTAAGAAAGTGTGGCTAAGATATCCCTTTACTGGAAATGTAGTGCTTAAAACCCTGCAAAACCTGTTTGACCAGAGAGTAACAGAGGGAGACTCATCTATACACATACAAAATGGCGCAGAGGTGATCTGTGTCAAAGTGCTTTTATGTGCCTGTTACCATTGATAGCCATTGATAGCCTTGTTCTCCCAAAATTTATCTAATTCTCTTTTAAAGGCATTCAAGTTGGTGGTCATTGCTGCCTCTTGTTGGAGCGAAGTCCATGATTTAACTATGTGATGTGTGAAGAAGCACTTTGTTTTATCTGTCCTGAAGCTTCCAACATCCTACTTCATTGGATGCCTATAAGTTCTAATGTGATATGGGAGGGGGAAAGCTTTTGCCAGCACAGTCATAAAAAAGACTTGAGAAACAAAATCAAGGTGAAAAAAGGTTAAATACCTTTGCAGTCATACCTCGGGTTAAATATGCGTCAGGTTGAGCGTTTTCAGGTTACGCTCCACGGCGACCTGGAAGTAACACATTCTGTTACTTAAAATGACGTCACATGCATGTGCAGAAGCAGCGAATCGTGACCCGCGCATGCGCAGACACACAGTCATGTGTTGCGTTCTACTCAGGATGCGAACGGGGCTCTGGAACGGATCCCATTCGCATCTAGAGGTACCACTGTATTAAACAGAACACAGGGTCTTCAAATAAAATCAGCCGAATCAAAATAACCTGGGCAGGGAAATTCTATAATAATAATAATAATAATAATAATAATAATAATAATAATAATAATAATTTATTTATTTATTTATACCCCACCCTCCCCAGCCAAGACCAGGTCAGGGTGGCTAACAACCATAATAAAAATACGTTGATTGAAATACAATTTAAAAGATTAAGATACAACATTAAAACATTAGGATACAGTCTCTTCATAGGAGGAAAAAGGAAAAAGAAAGAGGGGGAGGGAATCAACCTGATTCTAAGCCAAAGGCCAGGTGGAACAACTCTGTCTTACAGGTCCTGCAGGAAGAAATCAGATCCCTCAGGGCCCTGGTCTCATGAGACAGAGCATTCCACCAGGCTGGAGCCAGTGTTGAGAAAGCCCTGGCTCTAGGTTGAGGCTAATCTAACTTCCTTAGGGCCTGGGACCTCTGGGGTGTTGCTATATATGGACCTTAAGGTCCTCCGTGGGGCATACCAGGAGAGGCGGTCCCATAGGTATGAGGGTCCTAGGCTGTGAAGGGCTTTAAAGGTCAGAACCAGCACCTTAAATCTGACCCTGTACTCTACCAGGAGCCAATGCAGCTGGAAAAGCACTGGGTGAATATGCTCCCATGGCAGAGACCCTGTGAGGAGCCTCGCTGCAGCATTCTGCACCCGCTGGAGTTTCTGGGACAGCTTCAAGGGCAGCCCCACGTAGAGCGAATTACAGTAGTCAAGCCTGGAGGTGACCATCGCATGGATCACTGTGGCCAGGGCGGGGCGGGGCGGGAGAGGAAAGGGACCAACTGCTTGATGCGGCGAAGGTGGAAAAATGTCGCCTTGGCTTTTGTTGTAACCTGCGCCTCCATGGAAAGGGAGGCATCAAGGATTACACCCAAACTCTTAACGGAAGGGATCTGCTTCTTCCCATCTCCTGGGTGTATTTACAGTTGCAACTTATGGTGCTGCAGCAAAGGAGTGAAAGAAAATTCCTCCTCCTTGCTATGTGAACCTTGGGAACGTGAACCTGACAAGTACATCATGGCCCTGCTGGCTAGCATGCACCCTGGGGCACATGCTGGGCCTAAAGGGCACCCCAAGAACCCCCCAAAGCCAAGACAGTGGAAGGTTTCAAAAGCATGTCCTAAATCCAATAATGTATTGTATATTTACCCAACCAGGTTTTTTAAAAATTATTATTATTTCCTGCCCAGACTAAAAACCAGATTGGAAAATGCTACTCCAGACAGAGTGAGGTAGGTGACAAAGAGGGGTCCCAAGAGTCCTAAGGCCACTCAATGTAATGATAGGGCAGCCATACGCCTGGGACTTCCTTGACATTTATGAGATTTCAAAGGCAGAAGTGACGTCTGGGGGGATTTTTTGGCAAGTACAGTGGTACCTTGGGTTACATATGCTTCAGGTTACATACGCTTCAGGTCACAGACTCTGTTAACCCAGAAATATTACCTCAGGTTAAGAACTTTGCTTCAGGATGAGAACAGAAATTGTGGTCCGGTGGTGCAGCGGCAGCAGGAGGCCCCATTAGCTAAAGTGGTGCTTCAGGTTAAGAACAGTTTTAGGTTAAGAACGGACCTCCAGAATGAATTAAGTACTTAACCCGAGGTACCACTGTAAACCAAGAAATCACAAAGCTCAACAACTTTGAAGGTGGATTGATGCTGACACAAAACCCCACACATACACTATACAAAAGAATATAAACATCACTACTCCACCCCTCCTCTCCTCCCTCTTCTTCCCCAACCTTATATTGAGGGTGCTGCGGCGTAGCTAGCCACTCGGGTGCTGGGTGCCGTGTGTGCGTGCATGTGTCCTGCAGCCGGGGGCAGGGCGAGGCGCCCATGAGGGCAGGGCAAGCTGCATGGAGCCTCTCTGCCACTTCCCCCTCAGCTGTAGGGCAGCTGAAGGAGAGGTGGAGGGCAGACACAAGTCCCACACTGCTATTTTAGGCAGTGTGAAGCCTGCAGGCGCCCAAGGCACCACATCACTCCCAGGAGTGACGCGAGACGCGTGGCTCGGGCACACTGCAGGCCCCGCGGTGAGTGCCAGCCCCTGCGGTGTGACGCCCAGTGCCAGCCATGATTCGTTATGTTTGTTGACTGAACTAAAAAGTTTCGTGAGTTTTTAAAAACTCATAGGTCATTTTGTTACCTCCCTCAGTGATGACACCTGGCGCAGCCAGCACCCCCTGTACCCCCTTCCTCTGCCACTGTGGGGGTGTCCGGATTTTTTACTTCTTGAAATATGGCAACCCTATAATGAAGAAGAGTGGTTAGTTTGGGGTTCAGTCAGCTTATAAAGCCCAACTCCGGCCCTTCCTGATTGGCCTGTTGTCTCCCATGTGGCTACTACCCCTGGGCAAGATCACCCCTGGGCAAGATCACTTCTTCCTAGAGGAGCTGGGGTGTGGTAAATCTGCCCTCACTCAAGGGTGGGAGCAGCATTTTCTATCCACTTTTTACCCACAACATACACAATTTTATATGCCTCCATCATGCTTTCTCTTACAATATAAGGCGGATTCATATATACAGGCACTGCTCCCTAATTACCGGAAGGTGAGGGCAGAATAGAGCTTGGACGTTGCCTGCCTAAAGCCACTGGATGAATTCATGCCCAGGTTGAGAAGCAGACAATTTCTGGCTTACATCACATTCTGTTAATCACCACATGAGGAAGCCCAAAGTAACTGATGAGACCAGCTCCTTCTGGCAAAGTAGAAGGAAGCTTCTTGTGGATAAAACCTTGAGGACTCAGATGAAGCACAAATCTTGTGATAGCTCTCTCTCACCCTGCACAAAGATTTCCTATCTGTAAGAAAAGGTGTGGGAAAAGAGCCAAGGCTCAAAAGCAGGGCTATACCTTAAAAACCATATTCTCCTGGCACTCATCAATAAAACATGCTAAAATTGCCTTTGCAGCATCACCTAAGTGGAAGTGCACCTCGCTGAGACTTCTGTTCAAATTTGTGCATGGGATAATATATTATTGTAACTTCCTCTATCATACTGATAAAACTCTGCACAATACCTTTTCTGAATGAAAAGCAGACGAGTGCTGACAGCAACCGGTTTTGTACTGTTTTCCCTTCATTATTATTCTCTCTCTTTTTTCATTAGAGATAAAGTTCCCAAGCAGATAAACTACTGAATATAACTCCAGTGATTGAAACTGACTTCAGCCACCAATATCCTTAATAAATATGCATTGCAAACGCATTTTGCTTATACCCCCCTCTCCTCTGATTCACATCAGGGAACTTTTAACTTTGCCATTATTTGGATCCAGATTTGTCAAGTTTCCATCTGTAATTATAAAGGTAGAGGAGGGGTGCACCGAGGGGGGGGGGAGACATTTGCAATTCATGGCATGACTGTTTGGCAGTGAAAACGTGCCCTTTAAAAATTTCATTTAAAAATGCTGAAACGCATGTTAAGTTACAGGCAAAGTTTCAGAGCTGATGTTATACAGTAGCCAATAAATTCCATAAAGTGATAGTCCCAAGCCATGCTCCCAATGTCTAAGTTTATGCTCTGTATCTAAGCACAGAAGAGGTCTTAGTATTCCCAAGTAAACATAATTATCTGAGCAGCATGTCTGAAACATTTCAAGACTGATCTTCCCTGCTTCTAGCCAAATAGGTTTGGAACTGATGCAAAAGGAAGAGGGGGAAAGCAGAAGAGAAAGGAGGACTTACTGCAAGCAGTTGGTCTGAAGTTGGTCTGAGATGGCACCATGATTAAGCATCCATCAAGTTACTTTAGCAAATGTGCTGATGGCAACTTTTGGCGGGGCTGTCCAGAACAATGCTTGGAATGTATGCATGGAAGTTTCCTTAATATTGCCTGATCAGTGCAACCGGAGCCAGTACAACTTGCTTTAGCAAGAATCACGGCACAGATGCTGGGCATTACTTATGCATATTCTTTGTGCTGTAGCAGCCCTCCCAGAAGTTACACAGTTTGTTTTCATGACACTTTAGAAGTTTTGCTTTATTTCTAGTGAAATGATGTGATGCTGTGGAAGGCGGAATGCTTTCCAGCCGAGAATGTAGCTACAGCAGGAGCTGCTGGCTGCAAAAAATAGCCACAGGTCTGTCTACGTGATGTGGGAAGCAAAGCCAACCAATAGCTCACAATCACCTTCTCGACATTTTAATAGGCACCATTGGGCAGACTGTTGCATAATACATCTATCTGAATGGTGCCAAATGGTCAGGTTGGCTGCTTTTAATTGCTGGTCATTCTATGAAGCACAAGATTCCTACTGCCAAAGTCAATAGCCTGAAGTAGTGCAATGCTGGGAAGAGGGAGCTTGAACTGCTATTGCATGTTTGTTCTCCAGTGCTAGTAAACAACCAGGACGCCATCAGAGCATCTCACCTATGCTTGCCCTAAAAACCTGGTGCTGAATGCAGACAACCAGTCTTCACCTATAATTGTATCATTTGTACAATTGCATGAGATTAATGGACGGAGAGCAGCAACAGTGACTTGTAAGTCCATCAGTTCAGCCCAATAAAACATACTGATATTTCTAGGCTTTTGTGGGACTTATGTGCACGAGGTGTAAACTAGCTTCTGACTGGCAACCTGGCTCACTTGTCTTGATAGGTCGCTGTGCAGGCCTTATAAAACTTGAAGTAGTTGCACGTCAGGTTGTTGAAATGCAATTAAACCAGCTTGGTTTCTGACCTCAGTTCAAAATACTTTTGCATATCTGTAAAGCCCTAAACATACCACTCAACTGTCCTGCTTTAAATGGGACGTCCTGGCACTGCAGAAGCCACCCTGACTTCTGATTCCATCCCATGATATCCCATTTTGGCTTCCATGCTCTAGCAGAGCACAGGACCAAAAGATTCCCGTTTTTTGGTCCCACTCTCTGATGTGAGTTAGTTGGCTCCTACCAGGGTGCAAAACCAAAAGACAAACATTTTTCGGGTGTCACGCTTTCACCTTGGGCCTGTGAATTACCCCTCCTCTTCCTCCTCCTCTTGCCCAAGTGGCACCAACTTCCAGAAGTCTCCCTGACCTGAACTTTGGCTGGAAGGAGGTAGGAGTCTCTGCAGTCCTCGTGTGTATGTTGTGGGCAGGGTAGGGGGCTGGTTAGTGGCTGTTGGGGAGGAGAGGCAAAACAGTGGCAGTGGGTGAAGCTGCCTAAGGGCCTGTCAATGGGATGGTGTGGGGAGGAGAGGAAGCTGAGTGAGAGGGACCTCAGTGAGATGGGATGCCAAGGTGCCCAGTGGGAAGGGAGAGGTCACTGAGCATGATGGATGTATCTGGGGAGGGGGCGAGGAGGCAGTGGCAGGGGACAGTGATTTTAAGTGTGTTGAGGGGGCAGGTCATGTCTCAATTTGCATCACTGGGATGTTGGAAGGTATGCCTACAAGACTTGGAGTTTAGGAAATGTCTGTTGTTACAGGTGAGAGGCCAGTGGTTTTGAGGGCCAAAAGTTACCCACTCATTTAAAAAAGCACAACAATCACGACGGACACATCAAAGAGTCCAGAATCTTTCTCACAGGACAGCTAGTGGAGGAAGGATGCAGACTTATTAATGAACACTTGTGAAATTGATGCAGACTGGAAATATACAGATCCTCCCATCCTTATCTAACCTGTACTTTGCTTTGAAGTCACTTCCTCCCCCACAGCCCTGCCCTGTCCTACCTTGGTAATCTCTCTCAGCTTTTGACCCTCCTATGGAATACTGTTGCTCAGGGCATTCTTCTCTGTGAGGTTTAGAAGGCAAAAATGAAATAGGCTTAGAATTATTTGATCAGCCCCAGCTCAGCCAGCACCTGACATTCCTGCGTTTCTCCTTAGCATAATACCTCTTATAGAAGCTCTGCATGCTATTCTGATTGCTTTGGGGAAGCCTACACAGGCAGACACTTAATGGGGCCTTGATGTGATTTATCATATCCTGAAACACTGCTAGATAAAGAAACTGAAAGATTATACAGACCTGATGAAGGGAACGGAAGAGAGAGTGCCCAATGGGATTCTAGGCCCCAAACACAACAGGCTAGACAGCCAGTAGAAGGTGATTAAAGCCATTAATTACAAAATCCAGGCTGAACGGATTTCAGATAATAGTGCATATTTTTGAAACATAAAGTTGTGCAGGCTTGGAAATCTGTCCATGTGGACTGCCCATTAATGATAATGATAAGCATCTGGAAAATCAGAAGATAGAAAATGCAGGCTAACAAAACAAAACATTTTCCCACCAGAATTTATTGCTGATTTTATTCACATTAATATGTTTATTATACCACTGCCTGCCCTGACATCTTCCAAACATTTTTGTGATCAACTCTAGATCCATATTAGACTGCTCAGTTGACTATCAGCTCCACATTCAATCTGAGCAGTCCAAAAAACTCCCAAATATTACAAGGGACAATGAAAAGAATAAAACAACAAAATGTAGTGGTGTGAATCAACCCAAAGAAACCATCGATTCCCACCAGTTCTGAAGAGCCTGTGTCAGAATGGACATCCTCAGTAGAGAACACTGGGTCTGTTGGACCACTGAATGCCAGTATGTGGATCCTGCATATCGTAGTGCTGGGGTTTACACACACCCTGATGGGAACCCCAGGATGCCAGCTCTAAAAGACATCCCAGTACGTGTCCTCCAAAACCCCAAGGACAATGTCACCAACAGTCCTAAAGGGAGGCAAACCCCACAAGGCAGAGCACCTGCCTTAGAAGATTCATCCTTCCTGTTCCTAGCACTGCTTCCAAGAAAGGGGTTTGAGTAATGTATGCCTAGAATGGGCCTCTCAAATGCAACAGGAAGGAATGCAGTTGTAGAGTCAACTATAATCTCATTCATTCGTTGCTCAGATCTTATGAGAGCAATACATTTTCTTGTCCCTGCTTCTTGTCTGGAGCCTTGGGCCCCCTCTGCTGTCTCTGCAACCTTGTCCTGGAACTTGGGTCTTGCCCTGCTCATATGTCCTACAGGTAGATGGGGAGTTCGTGGTTCCTAACTCCAACACTGTTGTGAAGAGGATACTCCTGGAAAAGTACTTAGCATTTGCATGAGAGTTGCGTGCAAATTCCCCACCCTATTTGTGGGAAGAGAAATTCACCAAATTTCCACCATTAGTGGTGGCTGCAGTGAAGCTTTCTTTTCTCTTTCTCTTTCGCTATCATTGACAAAGGCAGCAGAAGCAAGTGAATTGTCAGCCTGGCCACCAGTTTACCCAGATCTAGCATCGTCCATGGGCATTGGGAGGGGCTATAACAAAACTGCATCCATAACCCAAACATGGTGAATATTGAGGGGCAATTCTGCAAAGTGGTCTTTATCTAGAGAGTGAGCAAAAGAACAATCTCGGGGGGGGTGCATTCTGGGAATTTTTGACTCTGCTGTAATACAGATTTCAGCCTTCAGCTTCAAAAGCACTGTCCTCTGGGTCTCAAAAAGAAGTCATAGTTGTTCCTGCTAAGAGTGATCCACATGTACTTCACCAACTCCATTTTAAGCATTCCCTTGCCTAGCAGGAATGAGAAGAGTTTTACAAGGGATTGCTTGCTAACTATGTCCATGAGCAATGCTGTGTCTGCAGGGAGCAAACATATTTCTTCAATGGTCCATTGCTCAGCATTAGTCACAGACATTAATTTTGACTGTTTATAGAGTGTGTTGCCATAACAAAGTCAGGCACACAGGACCGGACAATCATTCATCATTTTTTTTCTGCTGCCGGTCAGATTGATACTTTCCTTTTTTAAATGTTGTGTAGACAGTAACATCCATTCTTTCCCCATTTCACTTAGATGGTAGGAAAGAGGGGAGAGCTCTCTTGTGCTCAGATCCTGCTAAAGGGTTTCCCACAAGCATCTGGGTGGCCACTGTGAGAACAGGATGCTGGATTAGATCCAACAGGCTCTTATATTCTTATGCTCCCTTTGCCTAAGGGCCTCTTTAATTATATTCAAATGCCAACTTCTTTAGTTCACTTCACTACCATAGTCCTGAAGGAGAAATGTCATGGCTGGGAGACACTTAGCTTAGTGAGCTGCCTGGTACTGAATGTACTGAAGCCTTGGAGGCCTCAGTAAATGTGTGCAGCATTGGTCCCTGCAACTGGCAGACAATAGAAAGTCTCTGGATTGGCCAGGCTTGGAATAAATATTAGTGGACTTCAGGACCTTGCCTTGCCTTGCCTTGCCTTGCCTTGCCAAGATAGCACTTTGACTGCTTCATTTTGGATACATCCAACTATCATGGCTTCCTCCAGCTTCTCCACACCTAGTAGGCTCTGGACCCTCAATGTTCTTCTGGCTGTGTCCTGACATTCAATAACTGATAAGTTTACAAGCTGAAGGATCTATCTTACGTAGGAGCGGTGGTAGTCTGCTTTGTCATGCAGAAGGTCCCAGATTCAATCCTTGGGATTACCTCATCTGGGCTGCAGAACAGGCCAAATCCTGCTGGGTTCACATTGGGGACACACTTACTCCTACCACTCCAGCCTATTCCCCAAATCCCTTCCAATGACCACAATCCTATGCATGTTTATACATACATAGAAACATAAATACATGCATACTTTTATTTGTATTCCGCCTTTCCACAGTCCAACCTATGCTCAAGGTAGTTTACAGCATGAAAAAAGATACATGCATAGCAATGTCATAATAAAAGTAGTCATAAACAATAAACAAAACAACATGGACCTCTTGGTGAACCTCTTGGTCTCTGTCTCTGGCCCTCACTTCTCACTAGACCTGCTCCACAAGTGCTTTTGCTGGGACTTGCCCTTGAAATGTAATACTTCTTGCTTTGATGAATGGAGATATAGTATGTGTAAAAGCCAATGAGGCTGGAGAATCCTTTGATCTGCTCACTTTTGGCTCTGGTTTTCCCCACTACCAGTCTGTGGCTCCTGGAAAGGAGCCCACAAGGGAATGAGGCCTATGGGTTGAAAGGGTTTAGAGATTACAAGCATCCTTCAGTTATATGAAGCTAATATCCCAGAAGCGGAATGTGTATTGCCAAGGGCATAACAAAGGACTCTAACATTTTTTCCTACATTCAATTTCACACTGTGATGGGAAAAGAATAAACATCACACATGAAAAGTGGCACAGGGATTCATTTTGTCCTGAGTACATAGATGTGGAATCTCTGCATCCATCGGCTGCCTCATCTATGTACTGAATGGTGAAATGGCCTTTTGCTTAGCTTTTTACACAAATATATTTTCATATATCAAAATATGTTGTGTGTTGCTAAAAAGGGCCACTTCAGACATGGCAATTCTGGGAAGAGCTTTCATGCAGGAAATATCCTATGCATTGATTATAATGTTGGTGTGTTTTATTGTGTATAAGCTTGAGAGCAGTCAGAGTGTTGGACTAGACCCTGGGAGACCAGGATTCGAATTCCCACTCAGCCATGAAGCTAATTTGGTGACTTTGAGTCCCTCCTCCTAACCTACCTCGCAGGGTTCTTGTGAGGATAAAAATGGATGAGAGGGAACTAGGTACACCACTTTGAGCTCCTTGAAGGAAAGGCAGGATATCAATATACCAATAAATAATAAATATATAGTTATATAGGTAGGAAGTCAGATCAGGCATGCTTTCCAGATTATGTTCACACAGCAAAATCCATGCATATACGATTGTTGTTGTTGTTTAGTCGTTTAGTCGTGTCTGACTCTTCGTGACCCCATGGACCAGAGAACGCCAGGCACCTCTGTCCTCCACTGCCTCCCGCAGTTTGGTCAAACTCATGCTGGTAACCTCGAAAACACTGTCCAACCACCTCGTCCTCTGTCGTCCCCTTCTCCTTGTGCCCTCCATCTTTCCCAACATCAGGGTCTTTTCCAGGGAGTCTTCTCTTCTCATGAGGTGGCCAAAGTACTGGAGCCTCAGCTTCAGTATCTGTCCTTCCAGTGAGCACTCAGGGCTGATTTCCTTCAGAATGGAGAGGTTTGATCTTCTTGCAGTCCATGGGACTCTCAAGAGTCTCCTCCAGCACCATAATTCAAAAGCATCAATTCTTCGGCGATCAGCTTTCTTTATATGCAATCAGCATATACGATACGATATCTTTATTGTCGTTGTCCCTTGTGGAACAATGAAATTGAAAAACTACATAAAACTACATAAAAACTACATAAAACATTCAAAAACCCCTAAAAACTCTAAAACCCCATATATTAGTGGGCCTCACTGTTCACCTGCCTTCCCAACACTGAGCATCCCTGTCAGTTCCTAAAAGAGAGAGGGACAAGGCATGGGGAGCTCAGTATACTGCATGCCTGGTGGCAGAGCTGATCCAAGACCCCGGTCACAGCACTCACATTGCACTGAGCTCCCTGTGCCTTGCCCTTTCACCTCTCAGTGATGCTCAGTGTTGGAAAAGCAGGTGTGCAAGGCTGACCTCCCTGAGCTATCCCACCAACCACCTGTGTGGGGGTGATTGCCTAATTGGACCAGGAAATGATGTGTTTCCCTAAATATTATAGGACAGTGGGATCCAATCCCGTCTTGTCCTGTCCATCCATCAGTCATCCGTTAGAAGGGCATGATAAGAAAAGTGTTGCATCTATGGATTGAAGCCTGTCCATCCTACTTATTCATGCCATGAGCAAAATAGTGACAATTTTTACATTGCCTCCTATTTATTTAAGAAGGGCTTTCAGATATCAGAGCTAACATTTTCTTTATAGAACTTCTGCAAATGTCATTCAGCTCTTTGCTCTCCATGACTACATCCTAAAACAGCAAGAAACTGATAAATTGATTATACTAGAACTGTGCTGTTGCAACATTGGTCTTTGATGAATGGCACAGCTCTCTGGGAGTCAAGGGACTCATTCCATCTCTGCAGCCGCTACAACTTAATGAATGACAGAGTGGTGCCCACCTTCATTTTATTTATTTCCCTTCCTGTGGACGTTCTCTAAACTAGCCTAGGTTTTCTTTTTTTAAAAAAGGAAAGGGTTGATACAAAGCTATCTCCTCCTAGGGCACAGCTGAGAAACCTCCAGCCCACAGGCCTTATTTGGCCCACTGAAGTGCTAAAGGTCCAGTGCTCTGGCACGACCCTACTGTCATGTGCCATAGTGCTGGAATGGAAGGTGCGCCCGATTTTGGGGATAAAATGTTGGAAGGTATTGTGAGAGTTGATACATAAGCCTGTTTATTTAAGCCCTATCTGCTTGTGGATAAACCTGTTTATGAGAGGCTCAAAATTCTGCCGTGAGCCTCCATGAGGAGCCTGCCAACTCCAGACCTGGCAGGTGATGGGGAGGTGGGAGAACTTACTGTGTCCATCCACTCTCTCCCTGCTTGCATGTATGATGAGCCATTTATGGAAAAGGATCCATTTTTGTAACAGGATTAGGGTAGACATAACAGTGCTCAAGGGAGCCCCACTGAACTGGACAAGTTTTTATACAGTTTCCCCTACCCGCTTCTTGTCTAGATATGGGATGGAAAGACTCAAGAGAATAAACTAGTGTTGACAAGAAGGATTATGAGAAGGTTTTTTTTTCCCCCAGCCGGAACTCACCAGAATTCATTTCTGGCACCTCTCAGGTGGATGCCAAGAGAACAAGGGAGGTGTTTGTGGTGAGTTCCGGCACCTCTTTTTCTAGAAAAATAGCACTGATTATGAGCATTGCTCTTTTTTTGAGGCTCAACTTTTCTCTTCTGGGACTTGCATTTGATATGAAAGTCACTCTTTTTCAACACCAAGTGTTAGAAAATATGGGCTAAACTTGACAATGTAGTGAACATTGTCACATATAATTATACACTGAATGTATGCATATGTGTCTGAAACCTGTAATTAATTTTCACTAATTCATATAATTGTGTGAATAACTGGTAGGAATTTCTCATAATAACACAATTGTACTAATTACAATACGCTGGGATTTGTTCTTTTGTTCTCTGATAAAGTCTAATGAATAGCAACTATTTTAGACAGCGCATTTCACTCAGGTCCTCCGGGGACTTGGAAAACGCTTATTTCTTTCCACATGTTTGTTGAATATGTGGTGGGGGAGAAGGGATTGCTGTCTCTCCCTACCCCAGACTAGGAATAGGGGAGAAATCTGATTCAGCTCACAGTTAAATGTGAGTTTACCTAATTCACATTTTCTGAAACAACACATGAACTGAACACCCAGGCATCTTTCAAAATTCACATTTCTCTTAATTTTGTAATGCCATTCTCCAGCCAAGTAACATGTACAAAAATGCATATGCCAGAGTCAAGTGTACGTAAAAAATACATATATTCAGGCTGTCTTTAGCATATGTGCCGCCTGGGTGCAAAGATCCGCCCAGCACCCCCAAATTTAGTTTAACCCCCAAATTAACTTTTATTATGCTTATGTCAGACACCAGGCTTACGCCTTATCTCTCGTTTACGAAAGAAGGAAGGAAAAAGGAAAAAAACTTTTTTATTTGCTCATTTATTTACAATACACTTATACTTAAGTATATGGTGTGCTCTATGGTGGTGCTAAGAGGAGGATGTCCTGAGAAACCCAAAGCTGCTGCTGCTTCCTCCTCCTTTCCACCGCCCACCATCTCCTGCACATGCAGCCAGCCAGCCAGCGAGGCCTCATGCTCTCTCCGCAGCCATGTCAAGTTGTTGCTATGACCACCATACGGGCACCACCCAATGTGCCAGGCAATGGCTGCTTGGCGGGGAGT
Organism: Podarcis melisellensis; assembly: GCF_964234715.1. NCBI lineage: Eukaryota > Metazoa > Chordata > Lepidosauria > Squamata > Lacertidae > Podarcis > Podarcis melisellensis. Next base: position 28,622,979 of record NC_138538.1, read on the forward strand.
GGGGCGGTGATTAGCGGTGGCGGCGGCAGCAGCAACCCCACTGCACCTGTGCACGCTTCCCTGTGCTGCCACCTCGAGCGCGCCAAAGGCTGCCTTGTCCTCCACTCACTCACTCACTCACTCACTCACTCACTCGCTCGCTCTTCTGTCCTCTCGCCTGCTGCTTTCACCAACGCATCCCGTGCCAAGCAGAGCTTAGGTGGCTTCAGTGGTGGGCGCCTGGTGCCCCCTGAATTCGACACCCAGGTGCCCCACACCCCTTTCACCCCCGAGTAAAGACGGCCCTGCATATATTGGTGAAAACCACATGCAGAGGTGAGTGTAGTAGGCGAAATTGCATACAAGCCTTGACACTAAAATACTGATGAATCGTCATAAGGGCTTTCTTTTTAAATTGAAAACTGTTGTGGTACTATGTAGAGCTGAACTTAAGTTTGGAAAAATAAGAAAAAGGAGAAAAACTGACAGATTCACCCATCCCTAGTCCAGCAGTGCCCTGGGCTACTACAGTCAGGCGTTCATGTGGAACTGCCGTTTTAATTCTGCCGCCAGCTGATCTTGGAAGAACACTACCTCGCAGCAGGACTTCAATGAGAAAGGATGAGACCCCAAGTCCTGGGGAAATTCTGGACAAGTTAGGCAAAATTAAAGCAGCCCATTTATTCTATAAGCCATGGATGGTTAAAAAACACACCAGAAAGGCACTTTTCCTTGCTGCATTATGGAAAGGGAATTGTGCAGTCCCATTTGGTAAATGTTGAATGCGAACATGCCAGTCAAACTGCAGAGCACCCTGGATGTATCAAAGGCAGCAAGAGAGATTTCACAGGCAGCCTCCCGCTCTCCCATTCTTTACCCGCCGGCTTTGAATGTTCCAACAGCATCACCAGCCGAAGAGCAAGTTAGGTGCTGTGATGAAAAGTAAATAGCAATGAGATGGCCTGGCCATCCAAGCAGAAAGAAGAGTTGTGTAATTTGAATCATTTATGGCCGGGAGGCATACAAAAGTAAACGTAATGCGGGATGAGAGGAGGCACAGCAAGAAGAAGTGCTTTGAAACATGCAAAGCCAAATTTCAAGCATTTGGAGGAACCTGAAATGGCTGACTTCAAAGCTTTTAAAGCTAGCATTAAGGGCTATTTTGGGAACGGCTTCTTTTGTGGTGACTATTGCGCACAATTATTGTTGAATTCAGATTCCTTTTTAGAGACGCAGGGGTTTCTGATTATTATCTCATGCTTGATCTCTTTTCTGGCTTTCTCAAGAAGACCTGTGTTGTGCCCATGAAAAGGGTAATACAAAAGGCGCACTGAAGGATTGTAATAAAGATACAGACCCAGGCCCACTCATCTCACACAAATGTGTGAAGCTGCATAACATTTGCATATATTCCCCTAAACTGTGTCTTCTACCACTGTTTGTCCCTTTAGAAAGAATTTAGGATACGGAAACAAAATCAGAGAAGAGAATCAGTGGAATGTTGGTTTGTGCACGTCTGTGGGGAGTGGGAGAGAGAATGTAAGTTGAATGTAGGTCTTACAGAAGAATGCCATTGCGCACATTCACCTGGCCTCATGGAAAATGTGTACCTGATCCTTCAACGAAGAGGGAATTGTGTACATTTCCTGGTTAATATCCACAATCTCCAACAGGCCTTGGGAAATGTGCATATATCAATTTGATTTTGTACATTCTCTTACCATTGTGCATAATCCCCTGCAGTCAGCATGCACAGTCTCCAAGCAACATACCTCTTTTCTATGGCTACACCCTCCCACTGATCAGCCCACAGCCACAATAAAGGTAATAGCTCCAAATAAGGACCCTCTCTGCAGTCCTGCCCCTTCTCACGACTCTCAGCTGTTCCCCAGTCACCTGAGCAGTACTAGGGGAACTGCAGGAAGAGGAATATTTTAAACCATCCCTCCCACAAGTCAAATAGATTCCCTCCTCACCCTGGCTGTTAATAAGCTTAGAACGAGCTTAATAGCAGAAAGGGTCCAATCACCCTAGCAATTGCAGAGGAGGGAAGATTTAACCTGCTGTAAACAACAACAACACCATAATACGGTTTTGCGAATAAAATATGAAAATTGTAAGACCTATGTAGCACCTAAATTTGTTGCAAACCAATTTCAAACATTTTAATGAAAGATTATATTCTTCTGATCATGCCTCAAGGATTGACATTCAGAATTTATTTGCAGAAACTTGAACTCCCCTATTTTCAAGTGAGTGGGAAAGGAATCCTGTTGTTTTGTCTGAAAACTGCAGGAAAGAAAGAGGCACCCCAGGCAAGAACTTGCTGAACTGCAGACAAACAGGTAAAATAAGTTTTGTGCTAGGTACCTTTTAAGTTGATTTGGGGGAAGAACTAGAAGGAATTCACTTTCTGGGCAATATCATTTCCCCCAATTAAAAATTTGACCTGTCAGTCACAACAGAGCTTTTCCTCTGTACTCCCCGCTCTCTCTCCTTTTCCACATCACCCCATTCTAGCATAATTTATTATATGATAAACTTAGAGATACTTAATTTCACTTTTGATAGATGCTTCTGCAGCTTGTTGTTGTTTGTTGTTTGATGACTGGATTGCTAAGGTGCCACAAAACACTTCAGGGATCTCTACTTTAATTCTTGCTGTTATCTACAGATCTCATGTCACCTCTGGCAAACCCAAAATCTGACTAAGGCCCTCACTTCAATTTCGGATTCTGGATTCCTCCAAATCCAGTGCCTATCCCCAGGGAATTCCATCTTTCAGACATCTATTAAAGGTGCAGGAGCCCAGTCCTCTTTTTCATTTGGACACACTAATTCTCATCCAAAAACTTTTGGTACTCTCACACCTCAAGTGCTTTTTATACATCAGATCCATGTACTTTTGTACTTCCTCTCATTGTCATGTGAGAGAAAATATTTGTTGAGTGGATAAGTAGACAAGATGGATAAGAGGACTTGCAGCTACGGAATGTCCAAGGACCAGTTTGAAAAATCATCAGATGCAATATTTACAGAAGCTTGAATTATTCCAATGGAAGATGCTGGAAATAAATATTTCTTTATTTGTTCTTTAGGAAATTGTGCTTCTCATTCCCTGCTTTTGATGGATCATTTTATGTGTAAATCTCACGTGTAGCATACATCTGAATTGGCCATAAGAGCTCAGGTCAGTTCTCTGTTATCAAAGGTATTAAGAAGTGTTGATGTAAAGAGAAATGAAGGCAAAGATTAACTCCCTATCTAGAATTCTGATACCTTTAATCTATAACATCAGCGAAAAAAGAGATTAGGCAGAGAGAAAAGCTAAACTTGTAAATCCAAGAGATTTGCAAAGGATGGAGAGGGTGGCATAGTTTGCTCGAATGCTGATGGGGATTTGAAACCTAAAGCATTTATTTTCAATTAAAATAATAAAAAACACAATCCCCAATCTCTTAGACATCCTAGACTGATAGAAAGTGCCAAGAACTTTGATTAGTTTTCCCCCCATTAAAAATTGCACAGTTTGATGCAATGAGCAACATCATTTTCTCAGAGGAGCTTGAACTGTAAGGGGCCAGAAACACCAACTGCTGTTGAAGGATCTGAGGCTGTTGTGTTGCTAGATTCAGTGTGTGTGTGTGTGTGTGTGTGTGTGTGTGTGTGTGTGTGTGATATATATATTCTGCGCAAAATATGCACTGAATTAAAAAACCATTAATTGATTTTAGTCTTCAAATGGATGATAACAGAGAGGCCATGCATATATTCCCTATATTACTAGTGCAATCCCATATATCTCTACACAGAAGTAAGTCCTAAAGAGATCATTGGAGTTACTCCCATGTATAGGAGTGAAGTCTTAATACCTCATAAGCTTGAATCTTTTGGGGCTTCCTATTTTTGCACTACCATCCAACATAAATGAAGTGGCGCTCTGACAAGGTACTGCTTTAATGAGGGCAAAGTTGCTTTCAAAGGGACAATGGGCAGCGATTCTTTACTCTGAAAGAAGGCGTTCATGTGGGAGGAATGTAGTTCAAGACATAAATCACTACTGTTGGTCTTGCCAGTTATGTAATGAGTTCAGAGTGGGGGAAATGCCTTACACCCCTGATGAAAGGAAAGGCACTTTTTAGTCTAGTCGACAAAAAGAAACCCATTTGGCTTGGTACCAGCTGCAGCAAAGCCATTTGGTTGACATTAATCATATTTGCCCAGTACACTCAAAGACAACATGAACGTGAGAGCTTAATGTTTTGACTGCCGTTTATTTTCAAGTGTGCATGGTATCCCTTTTATTGCCACAGTTCCCAAAGAGTGAGGCATGCCTCCCTAGAGAGGTTCAGACTATTGATTAGGGAATTTCAAGATTCTTGCTGACCCCTCTTTCAGCGAGTCTCTTGTGCCAGATCCATACATGCAGTCAACAGCCAGAAAGGGGCTAAAACTCCCTGTATTTAACAACAGTCAATGCACATTGGCTTCAGCTCAAAGGGGGGATAAGCAATTTTACCCCAGTGATAGGGGGAACAGCATTCACACAAAGAATCTCATGTATCTCTGGGGTATTAGAAGTGGAGAAAAGAAAATGTTACAATGTGTCCCCAGCTGCTAACACAGAGAGGGAGAATCTGCGGCCCTCCAGATGTTGTGGAAGTACAACTCCCACCACCCCAACCAATGGCCACACTCAATTGGGCTAATGGGAGTTGGAGTCCAATATTATCTGGAAGGTAACAGGTTCCCCACTGATGCCTTAACTCCATCTTCTTCCCTCTCCACCTTGCTTTCCCCATCCTTAAGACTTAGGTTAGATGTAATACTCACTTTTCTGTGAAAATGATACGGCTTACAATTAAAAATAATAACAAAAAACCCCTAAAATTACACATTCAATATAACACCAGTATAAATAATATGTTCCAGCTGCTGCTTCTCTTACAGAATAGTTTCTGGGACTCAGATTCAGATCCCCTAAGGCTGTGATGGCCAAACCTGGCCCTCCAGCTGTTTTGGGACTACAATTTCCATCATCCCTGACCACTGGTCCTGTTAGCTAGGGATGATGGGAGTTGTTGTCCCAAAACAGCTGGAGGGCCAAGTTTGGTCATCACTGCCTTAAGGGAACACCCCAAAGGGTCTCTTTCCCTTTGGCAGCCACCTGAAGGCAATGACTTCTCAGGCAGCCGTTCTTCATATTTATGGGCTCCTTTGGGCTGCTGTGGTCTCTAGTGACAACAGTTCCAATGATATTTCCCATCTGTATTCTTACTAATTTGCATTTTTGAAGTTTAAAAATGGTGGTGCAAAAATGGACCAAATGATCGCACAACTGAGGATGAAAAAAGAAGAGACTGTTTAGGAAACATGGGTGGCGTATCTAAAAAGGTAAGTATTATATTCGTCAATGTTATGTAGGGCCAGTTTCCTCTCTCTGTCTTTCTGCCAAATTCTTCTCTGTTCCTGCGAGTCTTTTGCTCTGAAGGCAAAGGCAAAGCATGCTGAGCAGTTCTTTTCAAGACCTTCCATCAACCATCCTCACTGCAGTCATGCTGATTTGTCAATGTGGGAGGCCTGGTGCCAGCATCTGCTCAGACTTTTACAGCATGTTCTAAAATGCCTAAGAACCGGATGGCTTTAAGTCCTCTGCTTGTCGGCATTAATCAAGCGAAAAAGCAAGTGACAAGCAGATTTCGCTGATTTAATGAATAATTCCAGCTCATTTGGTCCATCTAATTCAAACTATTACAATGGAATCCGAACTGACTGCTGACTGTCCCTGCTTATCTTTGTCAATATCTCCAGATACAGGTCAATGCAGGTAATCAGGATTCAAGGGAGTTCAAAACACTACGGTGTCTGTCATATTCCCTGTCTATGTGCATGTATTATATTTCACTTACTAAGCACCTTTTGCCCTTGTCATTATGAAGTACGAAGCAGCTATTTGCAAAACAAAACTTTCATCTGCATTGTTGTTTATAAAATTATTCTTTTGTCACTTTCTACCACCTTTGAGAGAGCTCAGATTAGTGAAGGAAATGCATTCCCAATGAACTAGTTAATAAGCAAAAAAAAGAGAGAGGACATATTGATCTGGTTTGAAATGACTTTGTGATTGATCCTGATCAATGTGGTTATTTCCTGATAGGTGGGAAATGATTAGCAAAAGCCTTTGAAAGCAATATAGAGAGAGACTTCTGATGCTGCACACTTTTTTAAAAAAAGAAGAAAACAAACAAACATCAAACTTCAAGGATAGGAAAAGAAAATTTATAGGCACAGGCATGGAACTTAATTTGTCAATGAAAAGGCACTTTGAGGCTATCAATCTTTTCCAACGTCAAATGGAAAATATGTGCGTCCCTGAAAAATTAAAGCCTTTGGACAATGCAGCACAGACTGCGGGCACTGACACTGGAATTTCAGAATACAGTTCACATAATATATTCTCAGATTCTTCAACAAAAGATGTGCTGGAGAAATGTTTTTACAAGAAATGGCCTCAATGGTGAATGGTTGCCACTTTTTGCACATAACAACTTTTCAGTGCCAAGAGGGGATATAGTATACTGCCTGGAGACATGACTGGGTCATTATTCATGTTTCCACCCTGAAATACAAAGTGTGGGGTGGGAAGTCTTAAACTGATTATTTGTGCCAGAAGGGTACTGAACCCTCTCCCCTCCCATGTGGATGTGGCACACCAGTGCAGCACTCCTGCCAATGCATTTACATTGTACCATTCCCACATTGTGGGGGGTTGGACTCAGTCACCCAATCTCCCACTTGGACTACTACAATGTGCTCTACGTGCGGCTACCTTTGAAGGTGACCCAGAAACTACAACTAATCCAGAATGCGGCAGCTAGACTGGCGACTGAGGGCGGCTGCCGAGACCACATAACACTGGTCCTGAAAGATCTACATTGGCTCTCAGTACATTTCCGAGCACAACAAAGTGTTGGTGCTGACCTTTAAACCCCTAAACGGCCTCGGCCCAGCATACCTGTAGGAGCGTCTCCACCCCCATCGTTCTGCCCAGACACTGAAGTCCAGCGCCGAGGGTTCCTTCTGGTGGTTCCCTCACTGCAAAAAGCAAAGCTACAGGAAACCAGGCAGAGGGCCTTCTCGGTAGTGGCACCCACCCTGTGGAACGCCCTCCCATCAGATTTCAAAGAGATAAACAACATTTAGAAGACATCTGAAGGCAGCCCTGTTTAGGGAAGTTTTTAATGTGTGACATTTTAATGTATTTTTAATCTTTGTTGGAAGCCACCCAGAGTGGCTGGGGTACAAATAGTAGATGATGATGATTTCCAACTCTACAATTCTATGAGCCTCCTTGTCTCCTCTTTCCTTTCCCTGCTGGTAAACAACAGTAACCCACCAGCCATGAAGATGGAGTAGCAGCTCTGCCCCTACTTCTTCTTTTCTTTACCTACAGGCATTTGGTTGTTCTGGCTCCGGGGAGGGGGTGGGTTCTGCCACCCAGGAACCTCATCAGTTTTGGGTGGTGTCAGCAAGAATTGTGGGGGGGGGGTGTGATGGATGTAGATACAGTGCTCGATGCTATGTGTTTTCTAGTTGTATTTTTATTGCTTCTTTTGTTTCTTATACTGTGTTTTATTGTATTATAATTTGAATTCCATAGGATTCAGGTCCACAATTGAAATCCGCAGTAATTAAGAGTAAATGCTGACAAGTTTTTCATGTGGGCCTTTTAAAAGAAAATTATAATCGCAAACTGAAATATGTTGGACTGAAGATTGGAAATCTCTGTTTCTTATATTTTACACTTTTAAACACTGTTAATCAATGGTGATTCTACTGCAGCTTCATTTGCATCAATAGTTCCCAAGATTATCATTCTACCTCAAAAGGCTGTTGCACCATAGAGGGTGTAATGAAGCTAAGTCCTGCACAAATGGGAAACGAATGCAGACAAATGGGCTTGTGTTTTATGTCTAGATGCACAAGGCGTGATATGTGTTCTTAACTATGGCTAGCACAAGCCATGGATTGGTGTCTGATTTAGGTCAGTATATGTGAGAATGCCTGTTATACGAGTTTCCCCATTACTTAGTGGCCATGCCTCAAATGCTGGTTCTATTTGAGTGGCAGAAGAAGCAGGGCTTTTTCATTGATGGCCCCCATTTTGTAGAACTTCCTCCACAAAGAAGCATGATTAGCCCACATGATTATGTCCCTTACACAACTAGCGAAGATCTATTTCACCCTTGTAAGGCTATGGAAATGAACTGCTGTCTAGACTAGGCTGCTATATATTTCAAATGCTCTTGTTTGTTTGTTTAATTCAGTACATTAATTTTTTATTGATGTGAGTTTTTATTGCACTTGTTTTTATGTAAGCTGCCCTCAGGACTTTTTAAAGCCATGGTGGTGGGATATAAATTTTAAAAATAAAAATAACATGTTTTGGCGTGAGGCAAATATAACATCCAGCAACAGCCTTAGGCATACATTGAATAACTGGAAAGCAGTTAGAGCAGATGCCAGCTGATTTAATATGAGCTGAAAGTTTTCTTTCTTTTGTTAGGGCAGTGGGGAGAGGTTAATGGTACAAGTTTTGTGAGTCTAAGCTAACTGGCAAGTAATATTCCTTCAAGAATTGCCTCCCCCTCCCTAACCCCCCCCCCCCAAATTATCCTGCCTCTCACTCCTAGGAAGGCTCCCCTTTCAAGAGATAATGATGATGATCGAAACCACACCGACTGTACAGAGGAAAGCTGTCAGGAAGAAACCTCCCCTTCTTCGCCAGATCTCCATGCAAGCGCTCACGAAGGACAGGGCTGTCTGAGCAATCGTACATCCTGTAGATATGTTTTGCCACATAAATCTGATTAGGGCGCTCTTGAAGAGAGACAGATGGCAGTTTCGACGTTAGGTGAAGATGGCTTAATCTCCATCTGCGCTGACATTTCCTGATGCCTCCCTGCTCATCTCCAAGCACCCTGCTCATCTCAAACGTAATTTTTCTCTCACTGATGCTAGTCCAAGGTTCTGATGTTTGGGGGCAGATTTTGTAAGGAGATATTGGGTTGTATCGAGTGGTGGCTTTGCACTAGCAAAAAGCATTTATGCTCAAGCAAGGCAGAACATCCATTTTTTCCTGATTCCCCCCCCCCCTTCGCACAACATCTCACACTGTTCCAGATGGTCCCACCTAACCTTCTAAGCAGTTTTCAGGGGCATGGGGGAAAGCAGTGGATAGGGGGGTGGGCAAAAACAGGATATCCAATCTTGTGAAAGTATGGATCCTTTCCTCTAATGCAAAGCCACTTACTGTATATATTTACCTAATTACAGTATATTGGAAGCTGGTGGGTTCTGGGACTGTGCTAAGAAGGGCAATAACTTGTACCCCTTGCTTCAAAAAACTGCTTTTAATTCCACTCCTTTAATTTAGGAGATGGGACTATTTAACACCTGTACTGAGCTCAGCTTACCTATGAAATAGCTTTCTTAGCCATCTAGGTTAAAATGAGAATTAGGGAAGTTTCAGAACAAATGGAGGAAAGAAGAAGTACCCTGAATTAAATTTTTAATTCTAGACCATTTTTGTTAGAGAAAATCAGGGTTTGATCTATCATTAGGTAGGATGAGGCAGCCTGCATCAGCCTGTAGATTTGGGAGTACCAGTAAAAGGCAGGAAATTGTCACAGGGAGTTTGTTACATTTTTTTTAAGCACCCCTGAGGGTGGTTTCACCAAAATGTTTCTTATAAAAGGATGGGTCTATTATATCTATGAATTTCTGTTAAATCATTCATTAACTTAGGGAGTTAATGAATTAGGGAGTTCTTGGCCAATGTATATTGTAACTTGGTTGACAGTCCAATCCTATCTGCGTGCATCAGCCAAGTAAGTGTGTTTAGAACTGCAATCTGACTCTCTTATCACTTATCATCAGTATCTTGTGCAACCAGTGATAGAAGATCTTGACTTGGTAATCCCATCAGATGAGTGCAGGAAAGTCTTCCTAAATATGGTGCCTCCAGATGATTTCGACTAAAATTCCCATCAGCCCCACATAGCCTGGCCAACAGGAGAGATCACAGGAGTTGTGGTCCAAGATTCCTGGTGGAGAACAGGTTGTGGAAGGTTGGTATATAGTATGTGAATTGGGGCACTTTTCATGGGAATAGTTTCCTAGTCTCTATTTACTTTGTGATTTGGACTTTTTATTTGTGTATTTCTGTGTGTGGCATGCATATCTCTCTGTGTGTACTGTATGTTTTTCAGTTAAACTGAGAAAGCAACTTAAATTAAAAACAACAAGTTAAGATTAATGTTGGGCCCTGCTTTTCCAGATGCTCTAAGCTTACTTATAAATTGCGGAAATAAAATAAACAATAAGCCACTAAAAAAAACAAACCTTTTTATACTAAGTTCTATGTTTTTGTTCTCCAGCTATGAGTTACACATCTTAGTTCCTGGGCAATTTTTATTCTAAGATAAAGATGACGCATAGGTTTTCTATAGCAAGAGCTTGGATGTCAAAGATGTGAGTCATCACAGTGTTAGAAGATGGTAAGCTGCTCTTATTCATAATGATCCCCCCTCCCCCGAAGGGATCTTTTACAATTTCAGAGATTTGTCAGTCTCACTTACATAGTTTGGAGGCATTTTTGGTAAGCTAGATTTAAAAAAACATGGGGTTGAACAGACCTCTCTTGACATACATAAAATTCACACAAATGGAATATGATATATAAAAACACAAGTCCACAGTAATTGTTCAGGAAAGACAGTATTTCTGCAGCAGGTGTGTGCCCTGCAGGGAATAAAAAGAGGGTTCACTTTAGGGATGGATGAATCTTTCAATTTCGATTTTTCATTTAGTATTTCACTTTGCCATAGTTTGTAAATAAATAAATAAAAGTTCTTCTGTAAATTCATCAGCATTTTAGCCTGCATTTATCCTAGTCCAAAAATGATGTTGCCAGCATTTCACACATCAGCTTTGGTGAACACACACTTCAGATGGTAGTTGATTTTTGTCTACCTGGGTTCCACCATAACCAGCAACTGCTCCATTGATGCTGAACTGGGCAAACATATTGGCAAGACAGCTATGGCAATGGCTTGCCTCTCCAACGCATATGGGAGAATGTGATGCTAACAACCAATACAGTCATACCTCAGAAGGTGAACAGAATCTGTTCAACTTCCAAAGCATTTGGAAACCAAGACCCAGCTTCCGATTGGCTGCAGGAAGCTCCTGCAGCCAATCGGAAGCCACAGAAGTCACGCCGGACGTTCAGGTTCCAAAGAACATTTGCAGACAGGAACAATCACTTCCGGGTTTGTGGCGTTCGGGAACCAAAACGTTCAACTCACAAGGTGTTTGACTTCTGAAGTACGACTGTACAAGATGAAGGTCTACCTGGCTTGCCTATTGAGTATGCTGCTTAATGAAAGTGAGTTGAGGTCACCTTACACCTGAAAAGACTGATGCCTCCAGGAAGACTTTGGGCATCACAGGGAAGAAGAAGAAGAAGAAGAAGAAGAAGAAGAAGAAGAAGAAGAAGAAGAGAAGAAGAGTTTTGATTTGATATCTCAATTTATCACTACCCAAAGGAGCCTCAAAGCGGCTAACATTCTCCTTTCCCTTCCTCCCCCACAACAAACACTCTGTGAGGTGAGTGGGGCTGAGAGATTTCAGAGAAGTGTGACTAGCCCAAGGTCACCCAGCAGTTGCATGTGGAGGAGCGGAGACGCGAACCCGGTTCACCAGATTACGAGTCTACCGCTCTTAATCACTACACCACACTGGCTCTCTGGCAGGACTGAAACAGATATGCTCTCCCAAGCCCACATTCCCAGCAGGTTCACATTAATGTCTCAGTGAGACCTAGGCTGGACTGGACATGTCCGCAGAATGGAAGATGGCAGGATTCCAAAGGATGCGCTTTATGGAGAGCTGGCTTTAGGCACCAGGCCTGTAGGTAGACCAACTCTGCATAACAAATCTGTCTGCAAATGTGATAAGAAGGCCGGCAACATTAACCCTGCCATGTTGGAATCCCTTGTAGACAACCATGGTGCCGAGAGATAAGCAGTCAAATTGTGTATCCACAGCAGTGACCAGAGGAGGAATGACCACTGGAAGGAGTGAAGAGAGAAGAAACACCATGCTGCATCTGCAGAAGCACAACTATATGCCTTCATCTGCCACAGCTGCAACTAAACATGTCACTTCCATATCGTTCTCTACAGCCACAGCATGTGCTATAACTCTCCAATCGTTTGACTTGACTTCCAAAGGTGGAGACAGACGGATCCGAACAACTTTATTGCAAGCAATTTTTTCCTAATCTAATGCATTTTTAAGCATTATAAAAAGTAAAGGTACCCCTGCCCATCAGGGCCAGTCGTGACCGACTCTAGGGTTGCGCGCTCATCTCGCTTAAGAGGCCGGGAGCCGGCGCTGTCTGAAGATACTTCCGGGTCACATGGCCAGCGGGACTAAGCTGCATCTGGCGAGCCAGCACCAGAGCCACACACGGAAATGCCGTTTACCTTCCCGCTAGAAAGCGGTCCCTATTTATCTACTTGCACTTAGGAGTGCTTTCGAACTGCTAGGTAGGTAGGAGCTGGGACCAAACGACCGGAGCTCACCCCGCCACAGGGATTCGAACCACTGACCTTTTGATCGGCAGGTCCTAGACTCTGTGGTTTAACCCACAGCGCCACCCGCGTCCCTTAAGCATTATATGTACCAATATATGAATTTTTACATACAGTTTCCCCTAATAGATGCAAAGTTCAAACAAATGTGACTTTTGAAGGATATTGCATTTGCATTTAAGTCCATCTTTTTTTTTGGGGGGGGGGAGAATAAGCAGATTTGTACCAAACTAGATTTGTCTCCCAACCCTAGTTCAATTCCCCAGTAATTTATGAACTTTGCCTGCTTTAACATCACTATGATTATTTCATTTGAAAATAAGAAAAGCAATATATAACCAAAACAGAAGAAAACTAGGCTATGATTCGAGGCCAGCTCGACTAGTAGAAACATCCAATCTTTTAGCTTTTCCCGTATCTAATGCAGTGGTTTTCAGTTCAGGATATAATCGATGAGGGATGCAATTTTATTCCTGAGACAGTAGGGTTAATAATGCTTGGCATGCAAGCCACACTATGGAAGCTTCTGAGTTTCTGTTGAGGAGAAGTGCCTGGGGTCTTTTGAAAAGGCAAACTGGTTTATCTGATCTTGCACCTGTATGCCAGCTGGAATCACTTTGAAAGCAGTATTGAGCTACCATCTGAAGGGAAGAAAGAGATGGGGAGGTGGGGGGGGTCTGGAAACTGCTCAGCCTCTTCTGTTTGATCTCTCTCATTCCTTGAAGAAGATTGTTTGTGTAAAACATTAAGCACGAGTTGAGGTAATAAAAGTGGGCAAAGGGTGGTTCTATCAGGAGAGTTTTCTTAAAAGCAACTGACTTGTGTGCCACAGACAAAAACGAGACGCAACAGAATTAAAACTGAAATTGCAGGCATGAGTTGTTGCATAAATCTGTGGTGGGGAAGAGGCCCATGGCAGTTCAGTATTCTCATCAGGAATATAGGAGCTGATTCTCCAACTACACAAGCTGCACAGATTATTATTCATTTCCACATGGTCTACATGGACCAATCAGAGGGAAGTCTGTGTTTGGAAATAAAGCGGCCTGAAGTAACAGAGTCCTGAGATCATAGAGAAGAGAGTAATTTCATTGGTGGTGGACACTACTTTTGAACACTTTCCTGACTTAAACAACAGCCTTCTCTCCCCACCGTGCTTGTTTTCTACTTGCAGAAACAATATTTTAATATATAATCTCTAGGAAGCATTCAGAAATGTGATCCCCCACCAGTTATGTTGGCTGTTGTTAAATCCAGTGCAAATAAATTGCTTTTTGTAAAGAGACATTAAACATTTAACATCATGAATAGGAGGGTTTAGCAGATCTCAAGAGGGAAGGAAAATGTGATTGTAGAGTAAACCTTAGAAATGCCTTGTAATGCTGTTGGACTCCTTTCAGCCTGTAATCCTTGATCGATGACATCTGGTAAAGTGCCTTATCATCACAGCATCTCTTTATTGACTCAGACAGCCAATTCCAATACATAGGATAATGCCTGTACCTAAATATAGAAAGCCTGATGCAAAGCAACATTCAACTGATTTGACAGGAATGTTGTTCAACATACATATCAACAACTTTGTTTCCTGGGCTGTCAGAAACAATTTTCAAATATGTAGCATACATTCAAGGGGTTTTTACGCTGTCTAGACTTGCTTGCACCATGGCATCACAGGCTTAAGCAGTTGGAGCTGACAGCAGGCTAGTCTTCCATCTGCAGCTGTGGAACAGGACTGAGCATTTGGGGGTAGGATCCAGATTCCAAACCTGCTTGAAAAATGGTTGTAGAAAGGCACAGACCTACTCTGAAATCTTGGGGTGTTTGTACAAAGCTTCAGTGGCTGGTCTGTAGCTGCATCATTAAATGAGAACAGGGTAGGTAAGTTAATCAAGAGATGGTGCTGAATTCTAAAGCATTCCAGGCTTTTCACTAGATTCTGTAGGTTTGGTAAAATTGTTCCCACCTCAAGTTCACTTAAGTATCCAAAACAGATTTGACTTAGGCTCTGGATAGCACTAAATCCCCACCCCACCCCAAGACTCTTACACCTTGATAAGTGATTGTGATATCAAGGCCATGCAACTATGCGCTAGAGCCTTGGAAATGTTGAAAACCCTAGAAGCTCAAGCTGTGTTCTCCTAACCATGTGCATAGTGCCTTTCTCCTCCAAAGATCATAAGTAGTGCCAGAGGCATTAAGGAGAAGAGGACTGTCTCAGACAAGTATCTCATCTAGGCCCAACTTAATGTGGTTACTTGAAGGATACTTCTTAATAACTGAGCCATAACTGGAAATTAAAATAAGGCTACACTCTAAGCATGCTTACTTGGAAGTTAACTCCATCAAAATCAATATAGGAAACAAAAAAGGTAAAGGTAAACAACCCCTGACAGTTAAGTCTAGTTACAGAAGACTCTGGGGTTGCAGCGCTCATCTCGCTTTACAGGCCAAGGGAGCCGGCATTTGTCTGCAGACAGTTTTTCCGGGTCATGTGACCAGCATGACTAAGCCGCTTCTGGTGAAACCAGAGCAGCGCATGGAAATGCCGTTTACCTTCCCACCGGAGCAGTACCTACTTGCACTTTTTGGCGTGCTTTCGAACTGCTAGGTTGGCAGGAGCTGGGACAGAGCAACGGGAGCTCACTCTGTCGCAGGGATTCGAACCGCTGACCTTCTGACCAGCATGCCCAAGAGACTCAGTTGTTTAGGCCACAGTGCCACCCTAATATAGGAAATACGGGCAGGTACATTAATGTGAAATATACCATAATTGTTAGTTAGAAGTCTGATATGTGACACAAATTTCTCTCAGTCCAGAAATATACTTCTTCCCTTCTGTGCCTCCCTAAATGTGTTTTTGTGGATCCATGCTGAGGAACTGAACTTGGAAAAGTACTGTTAATCCCAGTTTTCTTGATGCAGTATGGAAGTAACCGTGCTCTTAAGAAATGTGCAGTTTGGATCTATGTATTAGATCCACACTGGTGTAGCACTAGCTATACCAGGAATATAAAAAAAAATCAAATATACTTTTGGGTAAAAAGAGCTAGTAAGATTCATAGGAAAAGAAAAAAAATCACAGTATTTGCACAATAGACTTGTCAGTTTGCAATAGAGAACATCCATATGTCTGAAAATATATTTTAACATATAATGGGTTGATACTGCAAACTGTTCGAAGCAGATAAGTCTTTTAGCATAATATATAGCCCAGTCCAACCAGAGAGAGAGAGAGAGAGAGAGAGAGAGAGAGAGAGAGAGAGAGAGAGAGAAATTCAGAGAGAAATTAAACTTGGGAGTCTTTTTTCACTGTTTCATCTTCTTCTTCTCTCCCCCCTCCCCCAGCAAAGGTCAGCTAATGCAGTTGGGAATACTCAGGGTATGGAAGATATATCATTGCTGTGAAAAATTCCATATATTCACATACCTAGCTGGAATTACTGGAGCTTCGGTTGTTGCTGTGGGATCTGTCTGTCTCAAGAGACAATGGAGTGTGCCTCTGTTCTGAAGCAATGGGAGATGAGAGATGCTTTCTCTTTCTTGCCCTGCCATCCACCAGCTTGCTGGAAGATCACTTGAAGTCCTTTTCATTTCAACAAATAGCCAAAGAAGCAATCCAACTGCTTTGAGACAGGAGATCCAACTGCACTGGGGGAATATAGTTACACAAGTGGTACCTACAACAAAATCCCAGCCAGCATGGCCAGTGGTCAGCAATGGCTGTAGCTGTAGTCCAGGGACGTATGGAGAACCACAGGTTCCCCACCCCTGCCTTAGGTAAAGATGGTAAATGACAGACTGAATCTCTCTAGGATTTCTACCCACATTTAATAGCTGGGAAGAGGAAATTTAAAGCTTTCACTTTTCCTTTTGTTTAACCACAGCTTCCCATGTCATCTGGAGTCAGAAATGTGGATAACCGCAATTAGGTTAAACAAGCCAGCTTCAATAACAATAGTTTGAATTTGGCTTGTTAAAAACTAACCATGGTTAATGTTGGCCACAGTTTGTCAATCCTGATGACACAGCAAACTGTGGTTAAGCAAAAGCAGAAGCTTTTGAACTCCTTCCAGTCGCGCAAGAGAAGCAGAGGGGAGGGAAAGTGCATTAGGTCAAGGCTTGACAAATTCATTCTTGCTTATTCAATTTGCACTAAACTATAGGTTGGCATGACATACAGAGGCAGCCAGCATATTATTGATATTCTACCATTTTAGATACAGCACCTTGTAAAAGAGAAGCAACATTTCTTATCTGAACCTTTCACAGGAAGGTGACTATTCTCAATTCCTAGCCACTTGGATAAAACGTTATTTGCCACACTAACAATATGGGTAATACTGGACATTTCTAATAGTGCTAACAAATTATTTGAGAAGTCAACGAAAGGTCTCAATATGCTTTCATTACAGAAAATATCCATTTTTGGATCCCTTTTAAAAACATGTTTCCTTTGCTTGTAGTTTTTATGGGGCTTCCTTGCTTTCCAGAGTAAATGAACGGAACGTTTTGATGCTCCTAATCAGAATACAGGGTCACAGTCAAATGTTGGACATAGCTACTAATTTGACTTGCTGAATTCCTTGGTCTTTCCTTGTTATTAAAATTTGCACACTTGTCAGCGTGACACCTAGCAAGCTTCGCAACTCTGCTGGGATCATGTGATTTTCCTTGATAACCATTACAAGACAGAGTAGATGGAACAAGTCACACCAATTACTCTTCCTGACTTTAAAGTGTCCCAAATTTATGAGTAGCTGTCAGACACCATGGTTTAATTTTTCATACTGGAAAAAAGGGATAAACTCTTTTCCTTTTATATATGTGATGTCCATCAATCACGTGCCTATCTTTGGAAACCCCATCCTGCTCCCTATTTTAATTTCAATTTTTGCCTCCACACCCAACCTAAAACAAACTGCTGTATCTATATATACTGAATATATAGTTAACCACCTACCACTTGTCATGAAGGACCTTTCACATGCAAATAATGCAATAAAATATATTAGACTTATGTAGGTTGTTGCTAGGCAATCACTCATGTAACATGTTCTGGTAGTCAAAGGAAACTATGTGCTTCAAAACCATTTTTAAAAGGATAAATAACAGGGGGAAAGAAAGCCTTCTGCTGGTTGAAACCAACTGTAGATCTTTTAAAAGTACCAGGAAAATAACAAAGCCTTCTGCCAACTTTTAAAGGTGAGCTGAAATGCGTAGAAATGGAGAAATAGTGGAGAAAGCCTCAGAGTAATGCAATGCTATACATACTTACCTGGAAGTATGTAGTTCTGCTGAGTTCTGCGAGGCATACTTCTGAGTAGACTTGTGTCACATTGCACCATAAGAGGCTCAGTACAGAGGATGTTGAATCTTGATTGACTTCCAGTGTGATAGTGTAACCCCCAAGCATTGCAATACAGTTTACCATCAAAGCAACATTTCTGAAATAAAGATGGAGCAAGTTCAATATCTGCAATATTCAGGGCCTTAAACATTAGCAATCCTGTATAAAATTATTGTATTAAAATAACATATATTAGTTTCCCTGCAAATTAATTCTATGCATTAAAAAGCATACTTTGCACTTGAATCTAAAAATTCATTGAAGAAACTGTTATCTTTGCAGTGGAGACGATTTCACTAGGGCCACTGGGGCACAGGCCACCCAAGCAGAATGCCGACAACTTTTTACACAAACACACACACACACCATAGCTGTCAATGTTTTCCCTTTTTTAAAAGGAAATTCCCTTATTCTGAATAGGATTCCTCGCAAGAAAAGGGAAGAGTTGACAGCTATGACACACACACACACACACACACACACACACACACCCTGGTCCCACATACATTTTATACTTTCATTAATTTACAGATGCTTCTGGAAGCATTTCTGTCAGTCTCCTGTTCTCTGGCCAATCAGTTCTCTGCATCACTTAGCCAATCCTAATCTAAATGTATTGTGTCATAAAGCGCTCCCTCTCGTGGATTCTATTTGTACCTGGATTACCAGGGTTTTTTTTCCCCTGGCTCTGCTTCTCCCTCTTCTTTCCTCTTGTTAGGAGAGTAATCTATATTCTCTACCTTGATTATGATGACTTTGGCGCGGTGTACTCTGCGTATGATTAGAGGATATTGCTTCACATTTTCAGAACTGAGGCATGCATTGCAAATATGATCTGCTGTGCTCTGATGCACTCTGGCTGAAGTCAATGGGTTGGAAAATATCATCTTGCATGCATCCATTCTTAAGGATGGTCCAGATTGGGGCTGCAATCCTAACTCACGTGGGAGTAAGTCTCGTTGAATTCAATAGGACTTACTTTTGAGTAGGCATGGTTAGGATTGCACTGCTAGATATGCACTGAAATAAATGAAGCACTGTAAATGTAAATAATGTAAATAAATGAAGAAGTGTGCATGCACACAAAAGCTTATACCAAGAACAAACTTAGTTGGTCTCTAAGGTGCTACTACACACACACACACACACACACATTTCAACTGTGTCAGACCAACATGGCTACCTACCTGAATCTAGGTTGAAATTGTAAGCATGTCTACTCAGAAGTAAGTCCTGTTGAATTTGGTGCAACTTACTCCTCCCAGGTAAGTGGGGTTAGGATTGCAGCCTTAGCCAAGACTAACTTAAACTCCATTGATCTTAATATATCTACTCCAAGCATGCCTAGGTTTGAATCTAACCCATATTCTGATCACATTATGATAAAACAATACATTTGTGTTGTAATTCTTTAGATGACTAATTATTTCATATCACTAGAAATGCATATAGTTCACCTCACCACAGCCATATATAGCAGATCTCTATTTTTCCCAGAGAGGTAACGGAGGCTAACAAGAGCTTGCTAAAGGTCACCCACTGCATTTATGGCTGAGCTCTGTGGACCCAGATTTTCCTGCTCTACAGCCAGTAATATATCTTACATTAGGTCACTCTGGCTGTATTAACCTTCATGGAGGTTGCACCAGGAGAATCTAAGGCTAGCTTCAGCTTGCCAGCTTGTTTACCACTTGCAGAATACTTTCAGCCCCATGTGTCAGAGATGCTAATTTGAAATGGCGGCACTGTCTAAAAGCCCCTGTTAATATTCATGCTCCGTGCAGAATATCAGCTGTGCCCACCTCTTCTCTATAGCACCAAAGTGCCTTGACAGTTAATGAGCTAGGCACAGGCTCTAAACCAGCAAGTTGTAACTGAATAAATATGATAAACAACCTGTTTCCAGATGGCTTTTTATGTAAAACAGTTTATACAGCATTGATAGATGGCAAGTTTTGTGCCAATAAATCCTTGTATTTTTAAAACATTTGCCTTCTTAATTGGCCAGTTTACACATAAAATATGTTTATGTGCATTGCTTTAAGTCGAAATGTGACATGGCAATGTCTTCGGAGTAAGCAGGCATCTCATATATCACAGACCATCTGCCATAGTTCACCGATACAGTGGGGTGCAAGGGGAACCATCTCTGCGGAATGGGTTATGTAGGGAAGGGAGCTGCAATAAAATACTGCATGGCTATTTATTAGGACCAAATATGCAGATTTCACAGCTCTTGGGAATTACTGACCCACATGTGGTGGGAAAGTGATAGAAAACTTAAGTGAGCTAGGTAAAGGTAAAGGTAAAGGTAGCCCTGCCCGTACGGGCCAGTCTTGCCAGACTCTGGGGTTGTGCGCCCATCTCACTCAAGAGGCCAGGGGCCAGCGCTGTCCAGAGACACTTCCGGGTCACGTGGCCAGCGTGACATCGCTGCTCTGGCGAGCCAGAGCTGCACACGGAAACGCCGTTTACCTTCCCGCTAGAAAGCGGTCCCTATTTATCTACTTGCACCCGGAGGTGCTTTCGAACTGCTAGGTTGGCAGGCGCTGGGACCGAAAGACGGGAGCGCACCCCACCGCGGGGATTCGAACCGCCGACCATGCGATCGGCAAGTCCTAGGCGCTGAGGCTTTAACCCACAGCGCCACCTGTGTCCCTCAAGTGAGCTAGGTTTATTTAATTAATGTAAAGCTTTGAACATGTTGAAATGAAGGGGGGGATCTTATAAGCTTAATACTGTGTAATAAATAATAATGAAAGTTAGAACATTTACACACTTTTCCCCAATAGAGTTCTTTCCATCTCAGAGAAACTCAGACTCAGGTCCATTTTCTTTCCAAAGCATAACAAATGGCCAATGTCTCATTTTAAAAGTAATGGCAGATAATCTACTGTCCTTTGAGATATATATTCCATTCCCAATTCAACCACCCGGCTACATCCATATCTGATGCTGTATTTAAGAGCATAAGAAGAGCCTGCTGGATAAGGTCAATGGATCATCAAGTCTAGCATCCTGTTTTCGCTTGCCTAGGTGAAAGCCCAAAACCAGGACCTGCGCGCACCATCGCTCTTTCCTTCTGTGACTCCCAGCAGCAGGAAACATGCAGCCAGTTATGTAATTCTCCCACAATGGACCATGAGGCGAATAGTGTGGTTTTTGGCAGAAGATCAACTGCAGCAGAACAGAAACAGTACTGCATGTGGCGAATACAGGGCAGAAGAGTAAACGAGTCTCAGCTCCCTAGCCATCACCAGACGAAAAGGCTGAATTTAGAGATGCAACAATGAGCATCTAATAGGGGGCTTCCAGAAAGAGTTGTGGGGTAATGGCAAAAGCACATTCTCCAAAAGCACACATAATTCAGGGTCCAAAAGAAGTTATAGTATTAGGAAACGAGAAACCCACCACCACCACCACCAATGTATCTTCTGAAAAGGAATCTCAGAGGAGCGAAGGGAGAAGTGGTGTCAGGACTACTTTCTGAAAAAAGGGTAATATACTCTGGATGGAAGTTATTGGTGCTAATCACTCAGGGCTTTTTAATATTGCAATTTAATGAGTAGCATGGTGTTTTCATGATTGGATTAGGGAAAATGGATCTAGCACACCCAGGAGTTTCATTGCCTAAGACACTTATAGGTCGGGACACCCCCTTTTTCCGTTGCAGAGAAGGGTAGGTGGTTGTCTGGTCAGTCCTGCATCTGAGCCTTTGTTTGTCAGTCCTTGCCAGCTTAACCATAGACTTTGGCAGCTCCTGAGAAACAAAATGGAGGCAAACTGGGGAAAGTTCATTTTCCATCATTCTTTTATTATTTCCTAGCAAGACCAATTCTCCTTTAAAGGATAGTTTATAAGCTGCCAGTGTGGTGTAGTGGTTAAGAACGGTAGTCTCATAATCTGGGGAACCAGGTTCGCGTCTCCGCTCCTCCACATGCGGCTGCTGGGTGACCTTGGGCCAGTCACACTTCTTTGATATCTCTCAGCCCCACTCACCTCACAGAGTGTTTGTTGTGGGGGAGGAAGGGAAAGGAGAATGTTAGCCGCTTTGAGACTCCTGAAGGGGAGTGAAAGGCGGGATATCAAATCCAAACTCTTCTTTTTCTTCTTCTTCTTCTTCTTCTTCTTCTTCTTCTTCTTCTTCTTCTTCTTCTATCTTAATCACATTTAGAAATTTCCTCTATTTCTATCATAAGCTATCTACATGTGTTTTCACCCCCACCTAATTTTCCCAACAACATCCATTGCTTGATCTCACAGTTCTCTTTTGCCTCAAAGGAGTGATATTCCAGTTTGAAAGTCTACTATAATGAGCTTCTTTAGCTTTTAGAGTTACACATGAGGAACCAAGGAAGTCCATTATACCATATAACACTCCAACAGTCTTCCTTCTCCCATCAGGGATAATACCTCCTTGACAGCTGTTCTCTTTCGAATTTTTTAAAAAATGCTATACATTGTGAAAGCTCCCAATATCAGTACAATACTTGAAAATTTAATTTATTGTTTAAATTATTGTTTTGCCATTCGGCTGCAGCACAAAGACTGAGTTGAAAGAACTTCTCTAAAAATAATTGTGGTAAATTTATCCAGTTATGCATCTCCATACTACTACTACTAATAATAATAAGAGTAATAATAATTTATTTATACCTCACCCATCTGGCTGGGTTTCCTCAGCCACTCTCGGCAGCTCGCAAAAGAATATTAAAAACACTATAAAACATCAAACATTAAAAACTTCCCTAAACAGGGCTGCCTTCAGGTGTCTTCTAAAAGTCAGATAGATGTTTATTTCCTTGACATCTGGTGGGAGGGCGTTCCACAGGGCGAGCACTACTACCGAGAAGGCCCTCTGCCTGGTTCTCTGTAACCTCACTTCTCACAGGGAGGGAACCGCCAGAAGGCCCTCGGCGCTGGACCTCAGTGTCCAGGCTGAATGATGGAGGTGGAGACGCTCCTTCAGGTATACTGAAAGAGCCATTAAGAAGCCATTTTAACTACATCTATAACTCTTATCCCCTTCAGCTTCCCTTGCCTCCCAAAGCCTCACCTCAAAATACTGGGGCAAAAGCAGATGTTGAGGGACATAACCTTTCCCTTGTTTTTGCAATAACTCCAGCTACGGTGTTCCCCACTCTAGGGTTCCTCTGACACGGCTTTCTCTTCTCTCTGGCTGTGTGGTCCTAGTCAATCAGGAATTATGAGATGAGTAAGATAACATCAGGCCACTTTATAGCCCATCAAAGTTGGCCATGTTGAATGATCACTGCAGGTCCAGATTTAGCTTTGCAGAATCTTCATTAAGGGCAAATGAATCATCATTGCTCTTACCGTAAGAAAGAAAATGGATACTCATATTGCCCCAGGCAACCAGGTGACAGTTGCTGCTTGTAGTCTCATGTCCTATCCTTGCAGTGCAGGTCCGGGAGAAAGGGAATGCCACTCAGTTGTAAATGTGGTTTCCCTGTGTTCTGGCACTGCGTGACTTGAACGCAGCCAATGAAACTTTCACAGTGAAGTATGACGAAAAAGGGAACATATCCCTGAATTATCTCGGCAGCTTTCTCAGCCTTGTTCTGCTGTGGCGACTTCATTCTACGATGTCTATCCCCATAGCACATCATGGGAAGACATCAAATGTTCAGTTGTCTAGGCAACATGAGGACATGTTCTCAAACTTCTCGTGTTGCTCTGTGAGAGCAGCCAATGATACTGCTACAGTGCGGTGCAGCGAAACAAGGAGCACGTCCTCACATTGCCTAGGCAACCAGGTGATTCTCTCTCTCTTCTTATGCTGCACAGTGGTGGTTTCATTGCCCACTCTGGCTGTGTAGCGCTATAAAACAGGAAGCATCACACAGCTGCCTAAGCAATACAACAGTGCACTCTGCTCCCCTGTTCCCACACAGTGAGTGAACACTGGCTTTGAACTTCCTTGACACATCACTTGGATTGTTAAAACATTGCTTAAACCTCATTTAAAAGGGTATGGAAATTCAGTTTTGTACCTTTGTGCCTTGGTGTTTTCAGAGGCAGTTCTTTTGTTGATGTTTAACACACTTTGGCTCCTTTGAAAGAGCAGCCACTGAGCTGGTTTTCAGCACAGCCCGTTTTATCAATTCCAATAATACAGCCAGGTTTCTATATATGTGGTGCTGATCATGTCTCCAGATATGCTGGACTTGATGTTCCACCAGCACGAGACAGAAGTGGAAGGTGTTATGTACTGAGTTGAATAGGATCCAAAATGCAGCAGTCTGATTGGTCCTAGAACAATAGGATTCAGAATGGAGCAGTCCGATTGGGCTTAGAACAATAGGATCCAGAATGCAGCAGTCTGATTGGTCCACAAGAGCCACCCAATCCAGCTCCAGGTGGAAGTGCATCCGCAACCTGATTGGCCTACAGGAGAATCCCAGAATTAGCCAATCACGTGTAACCCATTGTGTAAATAATGTATACAGAGCAGACATTCTGGGGGAACTTCCATTCCTCCTCACCACTATGAGCTGAATAAAAAGCATGAAATCTACTCTCGACTCTGAGTATATTTCACTGGCAACGAAGGTGGGATTCGAACCCACGCGTGCATATTTCAGAAACCATGCTGTGGTTTTCAGCAACTGGTATTCAAAAACATTACTGCTTCCTACTGTGGAAGCAGAGCATAGCTATCATGTCTAATAGCCGTTTCCTCCATGAATTTGTCCAGGTCTCTTTTTAGAAACCATCCAAGTTGGTAGT
Source organism: Podarcis melisellensis (assembly GCF_964234715.1). Classification (NCBI taxonomy): domain Eukaryota; kingdom Metazoa; phylum Chordata; class Lepidosauria; order Squamata; family Lacertidae; genus Podarcis; species Podarcis melisellensis. The sequence goes on from NC_138538.1 coordinate 28,647,717, forward strand.
CATTCCTGCTTCCTGCAGCAGAAAGTGCCAAAGTTTAACTCCGTGCTGTATGAAAAACTGCTTTCTTTTATCTGCCTTGAATCATTTGACATTCAGCATAATTCGATGTCCATAAGCTCTAGTCTTATGTGAAAGGGATAAAAACTTTTCTCTATACACTCCCCCCCACTCACCTTTCTAAACTAATTTCCTCATAGGAGAGTCACTCCAGTTGCCCCTTTCTGATCTGCTTCCTTTTTGCGGTGAGGTCACCAGAACTGTACACAGTAGTCTATACACAGTTGTGGCAAAGATTTGTATAGCAGCATTATGGTGGAATCTATAAACACATAAAAAAAAGTTCTGAAAATGCTTTTTTTAGTGTGTTTTTTAAAATACATTGAATTTTCCATGAGGCTCACCATCACCATCTAGTGTCACATTGCACCTAAAACACACTTAAAATGTTTTGTTTTGTTTTTTGCAGTTGTACAGCTGAGTGCAGTGGTAGTTTTATGTTCAGCTGTACTGTGTGCAAAATTAACACGGTGCACTCTTCAGCACCACTGCAGAGACGTGAAATACTTTTTAAACTGCAAAAAAATGGAAAGGTATTCTGTACCTTCCAGGATTAATTCAGAGTCAGTGATAAAGCGCCTGATAATCTCAATTGGTTCAATGCAGAGACGGTTATTTAGGTGGTGAGAAACACCTTCTTAATTGTGGGTGCCAGCAAGTAAGAGAAAGATAGAATTCTATTAATGCAGAGCTTATAACACAATCATAGTTTTATCTCCTTTTCTCACTTTACTGGTTAGTGTTCTAATAGGTTCCATCATGTGCAACATTAGCATAAATTGATACTGTGGAGATTTATTCATTTGAATGTGTTTACTCATTTAGGAGCCTGGTTCTTATTGGGCTTGTTGTAACAGTACAGCAGTGTATTTTATTTATCTCTTTATTCATTTATCAGATGTTTATAGAAATGGCCATCCAAAATTACAAAACCAGCAGGCTTCATGCACACAGTAAATGTGTCCCTTTGACAGCTTTATTTGGTAATTTTTCTCTGTTAAGTGCAGTTTTTATTTCACTTGACTTTCCAAAGGGCAGAACCAAGGTTATTAAGCAGGGGGAATTGTCAGCTGTCCCCATATTGAAGCTATGACTTTAGGCTTCCTCTCATTCCCATTAGGCCAAGACAGACTCTTGCAGTCATATTGCCTAATTGTCACATTCAGTCACACTGTCTAGAAACTGTCATGACTGCAAAACTAGAGCCAGATTCCTGCTTTTTTGTTAAAGCGTGTTCTCCATAACAGAAAGCACGTGTTACGGTTGGGGGAACAAGCCACCCTGCTGTTACTGGGCAGATTTTGGGAGGAACCCAAGCCTTTAAGTGGTTAAATTGGGTTGCTGGGGAGTTTTGATTGTTGCCAATTTGGAGGAGGGGTCAGAGTCTTTAAATACAGGAAGCCCAACGTCGGGCATTCTCTTGGCCATTTTGCATCGGATCCCCCGCCCTCCCTCCCTTTAATAGGGGGGGGTTCTTGATCGCTTGACCTTGCTATGCCTGTCATGGGGTCGTCTGCCTTGGAGCGGGGGCCTGGTAGGAATTTTGCCATCTGGCTGATTGGCTGGTGCTCGTCACAACTTGTAAGATTGGCGGTTAGGCATTGGTTAAAATTGGTTCTTGGAGGGGAAGTGCCTACCCCTCCAAATGGTGCAGAAAGGGAATTCCGTTAAAGGAATCCAGGGGCTTGCCATTCTTTTCGTCCTTGTCCCTGGCATCGGACTTGGGCCGTGCAAGCCCAACAGGAACATGAGGGTGAGAAGTGAGGGACTGATGCCCAGCTTCATTTTCTCACCCAATACTTGTTTCCCACTCTGGCTTCCGTTGGTGTCCGGAAGGCCAGCTCTGTCCCTGAGGGCAAGGACAGATAGTCATAACCAATGCCTAAGCAACCACTCACATTTTTTGTATTTTGAATAAAGTTGTGGCCAAAATTATGCCAAAAACCTTAAACAAAAATTGATGTATGAAGTGCGAATTTTTTGGGGGGTGGCATTGTGGGACTCAACACACAACTAGTAAAAGGGCTTAGAAGTACGATTTTCAAATTCATGACTACACTCACAAACACATACATGCACAGACACACACAGTAAGGGCAAAGGCCTTCTCAAAATGGCTTACAAAACAAAATAGATTATAGCAAAACACATGCACAAACACAGAGAGGGGGAGGGCAAAGGCCTTCTCAACAAAATTTTGTTGTTGTTTAGTCGTTTAGATTACTCTTCGTGACCCCATGGACCAGAGCACGCCAGGCACTCCTGTCTTCCACTGCCTCCTGCAGTTTGGTCAAACTCATGTTAGTAGCTTCGAGAACACTGTCCAGCCACCTCGCCCTCTGTCATCCCCTTCTCCTTGTGCCTTCAATCTGGTAAAACACACTCCATAAATAAATCCACCCCTCATTTTTGGTGCTAAATTCAACATGCCCTACAGTCCTCCAAATTTTTAATACAGTGGTACCTTGGTTCTTGAACATAATCCATTCTGGCAGACTCCCGAAACTGTTCGAAAACCAAGGCAGGGCTTCTGACTGGCTGCAGGAGCTTCCTGCACTCAAGCGGAAACCGTGTCAGACATTGAGCTTCTGAAAAATGCTTGCAAACTGGAACCCTTACTTCCGGGTTTGCGGCATTTGGGAGCCAATTTGTTCAACAACTAAGCCATTCGAGAACCAAGTTACCACTGTAAAAGAGAGATAAAGAAACCAATCTCCAGCAAAGATGTCCTATGAGATTTCGCCTCTCACCAGTCTACATCATTGTGTAAGTTTGTCACCAGGCCTAGATACCATATAAAACTATCATCATACTATCTACAGAAGGCACAAGCCTGAATTAAAAGGGCGGGGAGAACAAAATGCATCAAGATGGTGCCTGAAGATATCTGGTATAGGCTTCTGGTGCGCATTCTGGGAAAACAACATTCCGTAATGGCATCACCACCAAAAAGGATTACAGTATCATCTTTGATATTGTACCTTCTTTCAGCCATAGCTCTCCTATAAAATGCAAATTGTGAGTTCCGTCATAGAGATGGCTGAATCTGTCAATCTCAGTTTTTTCTTGGTTTCTCATTCTCCCAATTTTAAATTCAGTTAAGGCAGAACCATTTGCACATCGGTTTTCAGGAGAAATGTCCTTATGAAAATTTCCAGCATCTTAATGGTTAGCTCTCCTAATAATCCTATTTTTGTAGGCATTTTGCCTAATATATCAATTTTTGCAAACACTTTTTCCTATTATACTATCTTTCTGTATGCTATTTTCACTGATATATGCATTTCAATACACACTTTCCCTAATATATAAATTTATGTACACTTTTTTTGGCTGGGGGAGGGCATCACAAAATAATTTGAAAAGGTGTGGATTTTGAAGGATAGATGTGTTTCACTTTCCATATCATTTCAGGAAGCGCAAATTACGTAGGCTTGCATTAGAATGCACACTGAACCACATTTTTCTCCCCGCCCCATCCCTACACCTTCACAAGAGTATTGATGATAAGGATTGCCAAACCCTTTACAAATGCAATATGCTATATTGACAAATACATATTCTCCTCCAAGGTCAATACATTTCCCCCCCTGGTTGACGCTCCCAACACAATTCTTCCAACAGGTATTTCTGAGTCAGCTTTTCTTGTGAGAAAACCTCTTGTCTACCTAAGGAAAGGGGTGTCTCAAACACCTGCTTAATTTAGCATCCATCTCCTCTTTGCGGCTACGTGACACAGGTTATTTACTCAGCCTGCCTGACTACATCTGCCAGTTGCCCTTTAAAGAAGCACAATTCTTCTATTCCTTGAGGGCCTTTCACTATCTCTAAGCATATCCCAACTCCTTTTTTGATCTGGTCCAAATCCTATTAGCTCTGGTGCTTTTACAATGCATGAGACGCACCAGGGGCTTGCTTAACACTTGTTTGCGAGTCTTTCTGGCTCTCTGGCAATGCATTCAATTAGGCTCGACATCTCTTTGCTTTAGCAGCATTAATTGTTTTGCACTGTACTTCGGTGGTTCAGGCACACCCTAAATTTCCCCAGAGAATTTTTAATCATTTCCCCTGCTCTGCAGTTGCCCGTTTCCTCCCCTCTTTGCATTAAGACTTGTCATCACCCATCATGCCTTTTGTCTTCTTTCTAGTCCTATCAGTCATCACGTTGCTGTCATCAGCTTGCGATCCACCCTGTGTCATTATTTACCACCAATTAATTAGCAGTCCTCTCAAGCATGCTGCTCAGGGAAATTTGCACATCCTTTTCCCTATAGATTTAACCTTTCCTTTCTGGCTCAGTTCCTTCAGTGAGCCACTTCCAGGGTTCCCCAATGATTTATCTGAGTTTTAATATGATAGATGTGAGTAACAAAAACAATGTGAGCTGTTACTTGCAGCCAACTTTGCCAGGTAATACTAAAAACAGTTACACCTGCTAGATGTGGATGGGATCACTATGAGACATTCTTGTTGACTAGACATCCAGTTCTTAACTGGGGTCATGTGGTATGATGATCCTGGCTGTTTTTATATTCATTTTTTAGTAGAGTGGGTAGGAGTCTGTTGTTTTGTTTTGTTTTTAGTAAATAATGCTCTTTTATTTCTTTTGATATTTCTTTTAAACTCTTATGTGTGTGTTTTTCAGTTACAGTGGTACCTCAGAAGTCAAACTGAATCCGTTCCAGAATTCTGTTCGACTTCCAAAACATTCGGAAACCAAGGCGCGGCTTCTAATCGGAAGCTGTGGAAGTCGTGTTGGATGTTCGGGTTGTAAAGAACATTTGAAAACCGGAACAATCACTTCTGGTTTTTGATCATTCGGGAGCCAAAACATTAGACTCCCAATGCGTTTGAAAACCAAGGTATGACTGTATGTCCTACGTTGAGATATGCTTTGTAGTAAGCACGTAGTTACAAGAAAGGAGATTCCAACTAAACATCAGAAATAACTTTCCAACTGTTAGAGCAGTTCGACAGTAGAACAAATTCCCTTGGAAGGTTGTGGACTCTCCTTCCTTGAAGGTTTTTAAGCTGAGGTTGGATGGCCATCTGTCATTGATGCTTTAGCTGAGATGCCTGCATTTCGGGAGCTTGTATTAGATGACCCTCAGGTCCCTTCCAACGCTACAGTTCTATGAGTCTAAGCCACTCGTGAATGTTAACAACAACAACAACAATAATAAATTATCATGAAGAAGAGCAGCTAAGTTACCTGTGTGTTGGTGGAACTTGGTGATACATCAACATAGTGGATCTATGTCAGTTGCAGGTCTTTTTTTCCAGATGGAACTTGCCAGAACCCAGTTCTAGCACCTCTCAGGTGGGTGCCATTGGCATTCTAAGAGAAAAACGGAGGCATTCATAGTGAGTTCCGGCACCTCATTTTCTAGAAAAATAGCACTGGTCAGTTGTAACTGCATTTATAGGTGAGCAGATTCCCTCTGTTCCTCTATGTAGCTGTCTCCTATTCCAACAACCCTTTGGTGGGTGGGAAGTGAAAGCTGACCTTTTCCCTTCCTATCTTGGTCAGAACAAAATATGTCTCACCAAATATGCTTTTCAAGAGATGCTCCCCTCAATGCCATAGAAGCTTCGCCATTGTTGTTGTGCACATGTCAAGCAGATATGGCTTCAAACTGTATGACAATTTACAGAGGGCGGGTTGTGTGTGTCCTGGTTGTGTGTACTATCTCATTGCAGACCCACTCACAGTGACCTCTGCCCCAGGGAACGAAAGCCTAGACAGAGAAAGGTGTAATGAACTGGACAAGGCAACATTCTGGGGTTAAAAACTTGGCTACAACTTTATTGATTGCAGATGTAGGTAGGTTTTTGGTTCATGCCTTGGATTTATATCCATTTCCAGCCTCCACATGGAGGGCAGATGCTTGAACAGAGTCATGCCTGGGATTGTAAGACATCCTCAAGATGTGGGTCTACCAAGGTGCCCCACCCCAGGATGCTGCTGGAAGCTCTATGGGCCATCTGCCCTATACTTGGCTTCTGGATAGAGGCTTCCATCTAGACCCCTCTAATGGGGTGCCCTGAGATCACACCTGCTTGAGGAAGGGGTGATGTACTAGCTACCATAGAAATTTCAGAGGGGGCGCTTTTGTTGAAATTCTCTGACATCCCTATTTGGAAGATTGGCAAGGGTACAAAACCATAGTTGAAGGCCAGTTTGGGGATACCACAGCCGCCTTTTCCTGTTAGAATGTAAAGTTTAAAAATTCACTTCCATGGCCCATCATTCCAACCACAGTCATTTTTCTAGCAGTACATACTCTAGTAAAAAATAGCATATATTCTGTTTGCACTGCACACTGCCATAAAATAAATGTGCTTTATTTTGGCTCTTTGTTTCCCCGTTCCTCTTTTTACTTCTACTCAGTTTCTTGCTTTTATCTTAGACTTTTAAAAATGGATCCTGCCTATAAAAATTCACTGTATAGATTATCCATTTTTCAAAAGAGTGCACTTGACATTATGTGAGAAGAGAATTCAGAAGGAATATATATAACTTTAATCGCACAAGCAGCAAAAATGCTTTCTCCAGAGAGTTACACACAGTTCACTAAGAACAAACAAAGCTGAACCACTGAATCATAAGCCCTCAGCTTAATTATAGGCATACAGGGCTATGATAGAATAAAGATTATACCACTATCATACAGATTCCATGGTGAGCATCCGGCTCAGACAAGAGGTTATTGGCTGAAGATGAAGTAATCCTTCAAGGAGAAGCCAGTTATTATTATTATTTTTTAAGATGCTGGGAAACTTATTGCAATTCCAGTGTCTCAGTCCCATTTTGACCTGAACATAAGGACTTTTATGAGGAGAGGAATGCCTAGGATTGTAGCCAACTAAATTTGGCTGAGAGTAGACCCATGGAAATTAATGCACCTAAACTAGTCACGTCCATTAACTTCCATAATTCTACTCTGAGTAGAACTAGCATTGCAGACAACCATAGTAACTAATAGAGGTGAAAACGATGGATAGATACATCAGGTTAGAAATGACACGATTTAAAATGGTTTAGCACAACAGTGAATTTTGTAATTAGTGGAATAACTGACAGCTCTGAAATATTTGGATCATTCATACTGTCTAGAAAGAAGAAGGAGAAATCATAGGGCTATTGTTTTTCTACCCTAGTCTATGCGTTCATGTGTTCCTTTGGGAGAAAGGGCAAGGCATAAATTTAATTAGCAAATAAAAAAATAAAATAAAGATATGCTCCTCCTGTCAGACAACCTAACTATGGCTGCAATCAACTTCTGCACAGCTATGACCAGGATTGCACTGTAAATTTTGCTTACATGCACAGGAGACAATAGCCATATTCCGGCTTTCTCTCCAGTGTGAGTGGAGCAGGGTTATGGCCCCGACATCATGCAAGTGCCAATCCCACCCCCAAAGCTCCACACATTGAGCAAAGAGGTTCCTACATCTGCACAGCTGCTCATATGTAGCCAGTCCTCACAATCAGGACTTAGTTACAGGTAGGTAGCTATGCTGGTCTGTCGTAGTCACAACAAAATAAAAAAATTCCTTCCAAGGAATTAGAGACCAACTATAAGTTTGTTGTTGGTATGAGCTCTTGGTAAGGTTGATGGACTTCCATTTCATGTGGCTCAATGTGGTGCCTTCCATAGTTCTAGTTACAGGTAGGTAGCCATGTTGGTCTGTCGTAAAGGTAAAGGGACCCCTGACCATTAGGTCCAGTCGTGGCCGACTCTGGGGTTGCGGCGCTCATCTCGCTTTATTGGCCGAGGGACCCGGCGTACAGCTTCTGGGTCATGTGGCCAGCATGACTAAGCCGCTTCTGGCGAACCAGAGCAGCGCACGGAAATGTCGTTTACCTTCCCGCCGGAGCGGTACCTATTTATCTACTTGCACTTAGACATGCTTTCGAACTGCTAGGTTGGCAGGAACAGGGACCGAACAACGGGAGCTCACCCTGTCACAGGGATTCGAACCATGACCTTCTGATCAGCAAGTCCTAGGCTCTATGGTTTAACCCACAGTGCCACCTGCATCCCATTGGTCTGTCGTAGTCGAAACAAAATAAAAAAATTCCTTCCAGTAGCACCTTAGAGACCAACTAATTATACCAACTAATCAGGATCTCTGTGTGATTAGGGGGTTCTGATCTCGCGGAGCGACTATGTGCGAGCTGCTTATGCAGATGTGCCCTTTTACAAAGCTTAGTGTTCAGTGCACTTATGTCACAATCAACATGGGATGTGACTATGGTGCAAAGGCAGAAGGTACAGCCTTCTTGTTCCTTCCTCCACATGCTACATGGTGTCATCACATTAATAGGGCAGCTCCCTACGATGGATGTACACAAGCAGGCGGAGAAGAAATGGAATGTCCTAGATTCCTAAAGCATGGCAAAGTATTGCAGAATGCCAGCCATATTGATTTCAAGTGACAAACTGACAATTCATCTAAAGGTTCCTTACAACCTACCTCAAATCACTCCCTCAGCTCCAGCCAGATCAACTGCTGCAGCAAGTAAGTTTTTGAGAGGCTATTATTTATCTAGTCATTCAATAGCTTTGGAGACTGTTCAGGGAGCTCCCTGGAGGGTTTTTGGAAGGCACACAAGCAGGCAGGCAGTTCCCATTTCAGAGTTGCCTGAGACTATGAAGCTATGTTGTATATTATGCCTGTAAATCCCATCAGCCTGTTCCTTGATTAACAACAGCATAGCTCTGTGCTTTTAAAGCACTGAATTAAAGTGTGTGTGTATTTTAAAAAATACCATGAATAACTCTGGGAAGTACAAGGGTTCTAAATTTTGCAATTTATTGTTACAAGGTCATAAATCATTAGATTCTTGCATTATGTCCCTTTCCCATTGATTCAGCACCATGGAGAATGCACATATTGTACTGCACTAGCATTCCAGCTGCATATGGAAGTGACTGGGAAGGATGTGGGCCATATTGGTGCAATTGCCATATATCAATGTTGAATCTTCTTCCTATGCATATTCCTAACCCTGATCCTGCTACGAACACAAGTAGTAGCTAGCGTTGCATTTGCCTAATGTACTTTCTGAGTCCACATTATACAAAAAGCTATAAAGCCATTCTTTAAAAAAATGCAATCATTGTACCATTATAGGCGAATCATAATAGTACTAAATATGGCGCTGTGATAAACGTGCAATTTGACAACAATAATAGGGTGAAGATATGACTGAATTCATTTTACATATTTACCTAAATATTTTAGCCTGTCTTTCAGGCCAGGCAAGCAGACCCCTTAGGTAAGCCACTATCACTAAAAATGAGCAATAAAATACAACATACAAAAATGCAATTCAAAATATAAAAATACCCTGAAGATGACCTCTCTGGAACCAGAAGCCCAGTGGCAAATATCCCCTTTGGGCAGAAGATGCTTGAGAGTGTGGTGGCAGATTAGCTTCAGGCATTCTTGGAGGAAACTCATAACTGGGCCCAATTCAGTCAGGTTTCAGGCCCAATTATGATACTGAAACCTTGACGACATTTTTCAGGAAAGTGACATACCCCTCAACTGTCAGGACAAGTGCTTTTCGGGGTCCAGAATCTTGTGCGGCACCCCAAAACTTGTGTTTTGGGGCACGATGCTCTTTCATGAGAGCAGACTTGTACCAAGGCACCAGATTTAAAATGATTGTGTAGTTCCCTTCATAATATTATCAACTATAGAGCAGAATGGCTTCAGACATAGAAAGTGTTGCTATGCAGATCTGCAAGTGATTCATGAATCTATCTGGTGATGCTTCTTAGTAACATCCAAAGGGAAACAAGCCTGCAGAGGAAGTGCATAAAATAAGGCCGTCACATGTCTCCACCAAAGGTTTTCCTATCAGACATTACAAAGAAGCAGCTTAGCACATCCAGCTAATGCTTCTTGCAATATGCAGCATGCTATATTGGACTTCACATCTTTATAAACCAATGGCTTGACCAATGCTCCTTCCTAGATAATGGAAGATTTTAGTTAGCAAATCACTCAGTAGTTACATACACCATGAATTATTATTTCATGCTTACTTGTTGTTTTCGTCAAAGCTTTCCCCTCATGCTCTCTTCAATAGACTTTTTCATACAATTATTTTCAGCCTCTTGATATTAATACAATTTTGATGTGATCTGTATTTCCCATCACTGCTTTGATCAAACTGCCCCCCCCCTATTTCTTTTTTTAATAGAATAGATTTTGCAGTGTTTGGAACCGTTCAAGAGAGGGTCTTTTTTAGTTCATCCTCTGAACCTTTAGCTTTCCTATCTTCTTTCATAGCACGGAAAAATGGCATGTTTAATTTAAGAAGGTTATCTGTCAAAAATTATACCTTGAGGCAGCAGTAGGCTGGGGGGGATGTGTTTGCAAATAATAGTTCTTGCTGTGAGAAACAAATGCACAGGAAATGCATATTTCTGCTGAATCTGGACCCTGAACAAATCAAAGGAGGCTGACACTGCCCCTGCCTAGCAGCGCATTTAGCAAGCCTTCCCTGGGTGTTCTTGATGGCTAAAACATCCCATTGCACAAACTGAACAGACCTTCTGTTTCTAAAATTAATGGAGCACAACCAGCAAGATGTCTCCAGATAAATCACTCTGGATGGTTAAGTGTTAGCTACAGACCAACTGCTCCTTCTGTTAAAGGGTGAAGAATGCTGGCTTAAAACAAGAAGCCAGCTTTGGGTATCTGTGCAGAAGCCTTTCTGTAATGCTCTTCAAAGAGATATAAAGGAAATGCATTTGTTTCCCTTAAAGATCTGTGAATGAACCGAGGATTAATTCTGATCACCTATTGTTTGGTTGATTGATTGCCTGTTGATTTCTCACCTTGGTTTCTCACCCTTCCTCCCTATGAGGCTGGTTAGGCTAAGAGAGAGTGACTAGCCCAAAGTCATCAGAGATGCACAATGGTTGAGTGAGGGTAGAGTTCACCTTTGCTTCCCAGATCCATCTCTCTATCCATTGCTCCACATACTGACTGGTACATTTCTACAGCACAATTGCAGTATGTGCATGCTACATAGCATCATAGGAACATAGGAAAATAGCTTATAGCAAATGAGACCATTGGAAGTGATTGGCAGTGACCATCCAAGGTTTTAGATAGGAGTCTTTGCTGCTGGGTTGTTGTTGTTTTTTTATGTGATTGATTGGTTTCTAATTGTTATGAACCACCCTCAGAGATGCAAATGCACTGGAAGGGTGGGGTATACATTTACTAAACAAAGCATATAAGAGCATTTAGATGATTGAAAAAGATGTGTATAGATTTGTATTGCCAGAGTATAAAGAACAATTAGCAGTTTTTAGGATCTGATAAGGCCTTTATTCTTATTCCCTATTAAGGCATCTAACCCAACTCCCTGCATTGGACTAGATGACTCTCAAGGTTTCTCCCAACTCTACAATTTTATGATTCTTTGATTCAAAATATTATAATATTGTTTTGCTAATCAGTTGTAATGAATGGCAGGGTCAGTTAAGTTGCATTCAAGTCTTTTTGACCCAGCAATTCCATGCTTCCTTAGATATAGCTGGACATGGCTTTTGGCATGAAGTGTATTTGGAGTTCTAGACAGTTTACTGCTGTTCTGCTGCCTCTTATCTCTACCATCTTTACCAGCTGTCATTTCTATCACATTACAAGAGTTTACAGCACAATCCAAATCCAGGTTCTGCCGGGATGAGCACATTTGAAATAGGCAGACCTTGAGCTGTCCCCCAAAGCTACACAGAGATAATTCCTGCCATCTCACTTTTGCTTGGGATATGCCATCATAATAAGTCCCTCAACTCAGCTTAACTGGGTCTATGCCTGCTTAGCCAGGGCTCATTTGGCAGAGCTTAAGTCAACAGAATTTATACCATTGTAAGTCTCAATGGGACGCGGGTGGCGCTGTGGGTTAAAGCACAGAGCCTAGGACTTGCCGATCAGAAGGTCGGCGGTTCGAATCCCGGCGACGGGGTGAGCTCCCGTTGTTCGATCCCAGCTTCTACCAACCTAGCAGTTCGAAAGCACCAAGTGCAAGTAGATAAATAGGTACCGCTCCAGCGGGAAGGTAAGCGGCGTCTCTGTGTGCTGCTCTGGTTCGCCAGAAGCGGCTTAGTCATGCTGGCCACGTGACCAGCTGTCTGTGGACAAATGCCGGCTCCCTCGGCCAATAAATCGAGATGAGTGCCGCAACCCCAGAGTCGGTCACGACTGGACCTAATGGTCAGGGGTCCCTTTACCTTTACGTTAAGTCTCAAGAAAGGGGGAATTCTGGGGGCATAGTGGGAGCAGAAGAGGACAAGGCAAGACACTTATTCCAAACCTCTTTTAGCTCACATGGCCTGTCAACCTGGTGAAACTTTTGCAGACCAAAAAAGGTAATTTAAGTCAAACTCTACTTTAAAGACTTGCTTTTCATGTACCAGGCTCAGGTCAGCTCAGCTGGCTCCTGAGCTGAGTGTAGAATAAGGACAATTTAGCTTAAAGGTAAAGGTAAAGGTACCCCTGCCCGTACGGGCCAGTCTTGACAGACTCTGGGGTTGTGCGCCCATCACACTTAAGAGGCCGGGGGCCAGCGCTGTCCGCAGACACTTCCGGGTCACGTGGCCAGCATGACATTGCTGCTCTGGCGAGCCAGAGCTGCACACGGAAACGCCGTTTACCTTCCCACTAGTAAGCGGTCCCTATTTATCTACTTGCACCCGGGGGTGCTTTCGAACTGCTAGGTTGGCAGGCTCTGGGACCAAGCAACGGGAGCGCACCCCGCCGCGGGGATTCGAACCGCCGACCTTTCGATCGGCAAGCCCTAGGCGCTGAGGCTTTAACCCACAGCGCCACCCGCGTCCCTTAATTTAGCTTAAGCTGGTGTAAATTCCAGGAGTATCCTATACTTTGGGTTGCTCTGCCCTTCCCTAAAGCTATCCTTCCATGAAGTGAAGGTATGCTGGAACCTATACCCAAGGACATTTGACTTTGACAATTAAATATTGAATGTAGCCAAGATAAATAGTCAAGCATCACCTGGTGCTTCTTTCTGGTTTTTCTGTAGGCATGTTCATTTAAATTCAGGACACTGGTGGGAGGCAACATTGATGGTGATGTGTTGCAGTGTTGATGGGGGAAAGAGTCAACATGAGCAGCAGGCAGGCAAGGGGCAAAACCCTGGATTTATAGGGTTCCTAACCAAAGACCCCAAATTCAGGCTGATTTGGAGATTACATAAAGCTGTAGGAACAGCTCTACCTTCTTGTCTTATTGGTGTGCTTGATACTACAGATGACACCAGTATAACCCAAAGTAAGTGTTCTATATTTTTATGTAATACATTTTTTGTCAACATCTGTATAATAGAAAGAAGTGTGTGAAACTGTCATTGTTTTTTAAAGATCCAGGGAACAATACAGCCCATGAGTTAGTTAAAGCATAGTAGCCCACTCCTAGGGACTGAGGACCTCAATAAAATATTTGAGGGGAGCCCCAAAGTTCATGAGCATTGCCATTCAAATGGTTCGTGCGTGCTACATCTTGTGATTGATTATGCAGGACAGGGCTTACCTGTCCCCCTCCTCAATATTTTATCCAGGTTGGCACCCTCTGGTTTGAAGGACACAATTCAAGGTGGCTTCTAAGACATAGAAGCAAAGCAGCTGTGAAATCCCTGAGCTATGTTGCCATATTTCAAAAAGTGAAAAAAGGGGACAGAAAAATTGTTGAGCTGCCATACGATTTCTGCCTGGACACTGCTGCCAGCTGCATTATTCCAGATATATCTGGGAAAATCCGGATGTGTGGCAACCCTAAGCTATGCCATATTCACAACATACATTTAAAGCACTATGATGCCCATTTTAAAGAGTCATGGCTCCAATCAAATAATTTTGAGAGCTGTAGTATGTTAAGGGTGCTGAGAGTTGCCAGGACTCTCCTGGAACTACAATCCAGACAATGGTTTAACAATCCTTCTTCACAGGAAAGTCTAGGAATTGTAGCTCTGGAGAATGGGTGTCTTTGAAAACTTCCAACACCCTGAACAAAGGACAGCTCCCAGAAGAGCTCTTCAGAGCACTGTAATGCATTGATGATCATGAGATCAACTCTGTACCTGGAATGGAAAGTGGCATAATTGTGCCTTCAGCTTCTGCTTGGAAGTGTCACCTGTGGAGTTCTAGAAGACCAAGGCTGCTATTTTTACAACAGCCCTGCACTGAATAGGAGTAACGCAATATGCTAAATGGCACAAAGGAAATGATCAAATGATCTGAAATGTAAAGCAAAGTCAGTGCTGCCTCCAGACCCAAATCTTTGCAATTGGTTCCTGTGTTCCAGCAAAGGCGCCTGTTCCTTTTTGTTTCCTGGTTAAGCTCAGCTTCCTGGTTCCCTTGTGTTTTACAAAGTCTGAGAAACCCTACTCCAAATTCACCCCTTAGGGTGAATCTCTATTATGTTGTACATGTTCACCTCTAAAAGCATAGTCAGAGCAAACTGAACTCTATCATGTATCAGTTAATTCACTGTCTATAGCACCAAAGAGATAAAGGGTAGTGTAGAGTCTGTCTCCCTTGTTGCCAGTAAATGAACACTACAGTCATTTTCACTGTCAGGCACTGCTAGTTGCTCTCTTGCTTCTAGCTCAAAATCATATGTGAGACATTTCTTCCTTCCTTCCTTTCATTATTATTAGAATAATGCCTTCAACCATAGATCTTTCATTAGAGAAGTCTAGTGACTGCACAATATCACCTACTGGGAAGGAGGAATCACTTCTGGGAAACATTGTGCTGAATGGTCACCAGATATTCTATGGCTAAAAATATTTGCAACTTATTATTGAATATTTTGTGTCTATATTCGAATCTGTTTTCTGAACCTACTGAATCTCAGTATTTGATTTTTGACATTTTATGGGGTTGGCTCTAGACTTAGATGTGACCCCTTACCCTGGCCTTTGACACCTGAGGTGCAGGCTTTCAGGGCTTTCCTGTGATTGTAAAAAATTTAATAATGATGATAATAATGATAATAATGATAGAGTAGGCCTGTTGAAATAAATAAGGCTTTCTTTAGAGTCTTGATTTCAATGGCTCTACCCCAAAGCATGACTGAAAGTCTGAATCCAACTCATCAAATTGACCTAGAACAGCTTTTTGATTTTTATTACCTTGTATTTATGGGGAGGCCCCACAATTTTTCAGTGTTTTGTCAAATGCATATACTGTAGTACTTCATGGATAAAAACTGGAACCCCACAATTCTCATAGCAAGGAATACTTTGCAAGCCTCACCCTTCCTTCCACTATTGCTTATCGCTTTTGCTGAATGCTCTTCTTTTCTTGCAAGTTGAACTCGTTTATTCAATGATCTTTCCCCAGCTGCCATAAAACCCAAGAGGGTGGTTGCTCCTTCTCTTGAAGAGGTCCTTCTTGTTCTTTCCAAGCACTTTTCAAGAGCAGCTCCACAAAGAGTGTATTTTATGTCACCATTGCCGGAATAACCAGGGCCATAAAGTCACAACTGGCATATCAATGAAACCTGGTAAACTGTGTTCCTGGCTACTGCTGCCCTAAGGACATTCAGCGTCAGGGTCAGATCCAAGAGCACCCTCAAGTTGCAAAACCTGACCTGTAAGAGTGAGTGAGGTTTCATACAGTAAAGGCTGTACACGAACTCCAAAATCAGGCTTCACCTGTAGCAAACAAGGTCAGGCTGAAGGGTGCACATCTCTCCTCTCCTCTTGGTATGCAGAGATAAAACAGAAATGGCAAGCGGGAGGCATGGGCTTGATGAGGAACCAGAAAGTGGAAAGCTGAAAGAATCAGTAGAGAAGGAAATGAATTGTTGGGATGCACTTCATGTGCTTGCAGAGTGAGCAGAGATAAGAAGGTGGTGCCCTCTAGAGCAGCATCCAAAGAAAGGTGGGAAGGGGACTTGGAGCAGAGAGCTTTTGCACTTAAGAGTAAATAATAAGGGGACAAGAAATAGAGGGAATGGAATCAGGGTCTAGGGGGAAAAGGCCCAGTGGTGAGCTAATAACAGAAGATTGTTGGGTCATAAGGCAAAATAGGGGTAGGAAGAAGGCCAATAGTTACACAGGTAGAAAACGAGCAGGGCTGGAGGGGCTTTCCAGTCATTGTGCTGTATGTCACGTGCATGACTATCTGCCAGCTGGGCAGAAGGGTAGACCTATGTATGCCAGGTGCAATGAGATCCTGGTGTGATTCTTAACCTTTGTACAGTAGTCATGTAAAAGTCACCGTTGTTTTGCTCCGTCCAGGCAAACAAGAGACACAATCTCATTCCAGTCATGCAAAAGCATTCAAGTAGGGCCTGGAACAGGGGGCAAAGCCTGAAGAGAGTCCTGAGGGCCATAAATAGAGGAGTGGAGGGTCACATTCATCCCAGGATCCGACATTCCCTGCTCATATCAGTCCTAAGGGTGGCATGAAACAATGAGGTGGGAACACACTGAAAAGCAGAAACAATTTAATTCATACAGACAGTACACAGAGTATCTCCTTCCGCATTATGGCCTTAGGATCACTCTCCTCCATGTTGTTGTTGTTGTTATTGTGTTGTTTTATTGAATTTATATACTGCCCTATACGTGGAGGTCTCAGGGCAGTTCTCAGATGAACTGGTACATACTGATGAAGCACTGGCACTGTCTAGAAAGGGATATAAATTGGAATGCGGTGGTAGCGTGCATTGACTGCATATGTGAAACACATAAAATGTTCCATGCACCTGTCTCTGAAGCCCCTGCGTGAGAATATGATTTGCTTCAGCAGCTTCAGGCAAAGTTGAGTCAAGGGCTGTGATGCTGTCACAGAATCCTTAAGCGGGTAAATGAGAGAGGCAAATGTTAAATTCATTTTAGAAAAAACAGCATATGGTTACATGGATCTATAATGCATGATGTGAGTATGTAATACATCTTCAGCCTTCTCTTTGAGCTTTTCTGAATTATAAGTATTAGCATGACCCCTATTGACCAGTACAGAGAAATGGTTGAACGTATATGAAAGATAGAATCAGAAAACCTCATGAACACAGCTTAGATATGAACAAAAGTTGACTGGAGGCCCCCTGCTCGTTAAAATTGAGGACCCAATCCTTTAGGTTGGTCTCGGTCCTGTATACCTGAAGGAGCGTCTCCATCCCCATCGTTCAGCCCGGACACTGAGATCCAGCGCCGAGGGCCTTCTGGCGGTTCCCTCATTGCGAGAAGTGAGGCTACAGGGAACCAGACAGAGGGCCTTCTCGGTAGTGGCGCCCGCCCTGTGGAACGCCCTCCCATCAGATGTCAAAGAGATAAAGAATTACCTGACATTCAGAAGACATCTTAAGGCAGCCCTGTTCAGGGAAGTTTTTAATATGTAATGCTGTACTGTTTTTAACACTGATTGGGAACTGCCGAGAGTGGCTGGGGAAACTCAGCCAGATGGGCGGGGTATAAATAATAAATTATTATTAGTAGTATTATTATTTAGGTCAGTAAGTCATGGGTCAAGGCCTATTAGACAAAATAGAAACAGAAATTATCAGGTCTGGATGGCATGCAACTGACAGTTCCTTAAAAAACTCAAATGCGAAATTGCTGATCTTCTAACTTGTCCCTCAGACTTTATATATGAGGACTGGAAAATAGCCAGTGTAACACCATTTTCTAAAAGGGATCCTGGCCAGTTAACTTAACATGTGTTTTGAGAAAGCTGGTAGAAAGTATTGCTAAAGATTAAATAGCCAAGTATATAGAAGAATAAACCTTGCTGTAGCAGAGCCAGCATAGCTTCTGCAAGGGCAAGATGTATTACATACTCACATCAAGCAGTGAGGGGGCCAAGTTTGCTGCTTATGTTAAATTATTCAGCGTCATTTAAAACAAAAATAAATTGTGAAGAGCTCCAAAAGGACATCTCCAAAATGAGTGAGTGGGTGGTAAAATGACAAATGCAATTCAATGTAAACAAATGTAAACTGATGAATGTGAGGAGGAAACAGGGCAAGTTCAAAAAATGACACCCTCGCTCTCCATGTCAAATAGCATAATATTCAAGAGCAGTCCAGTTTATTTTCACCAACTGGGACAGGAAATCTCACAAGAGCCTCTCCCATTCTCTGGCAGTAAAAAAGACAACTATAATAAATTAAATGACTGATCATGTGACGCCCTTCCATGACACCCAAAATCAGTTGCCTGAGGTGGTTCACATCACTAGTAGGGCCGGCCCGGGAAGAACTGTTATTGTACTTGAGTGGATGATAAAATGTACATTACTACATGTATATTACTACATGTACACACTACACCTTATCCATTCAAAATATAATACATGCAAATACATACAAATGCAGATAATAAAAGATAAATACATTCATATCCAAACCCATTAAAAGTTGCTCTATATTACTACATGATGCGTTTATAAAATACAATAAGGGAAGACAAGATCCAGCAATATCTATTATTTTTGCAACTGTGTTCCTCTCTCCCATTCCCCCCCCCCATTTCTTCCTTTAGTTAGCAAAAATCAATTTATAATGCTTAAGCCATGGTAGATGAATTTTTGTGGGATAAATGCAACACTTTGCTTTTGAGATCAGAACACACTATTGAGGCACTTAGGCTTTTATTACTATTAGGGCTGGCTGTCAATGCCTATTATATAGCTCTCCTAAAAGCTAGATGCAAGATTGCCTGACTGTGTAGTGATGATTTTCTCCTCCCTTTTATTTTGCAGGTATTCTTTGGCCCCAGATTTTTGGGACTGCAACTCACAGCATCCCTGAATGTTTGCCATGCTGAACTGGGGCTGATGGGAATATGGAAAAATAAAAGGGGAAGGAAGTGGGGCAATACCTTCAATGAGACATTCACATGTTCAAAATACTAGAGATGAGCTTCTGAGTTACACAGAAGTCTTCCTCTGCAGTAGAGGTTTAAGTCAAAATTTATAAAAAATGTAAAATAAACGACGCTACGTGTTTGGTGTGCCACATCTTAACCCATTGATATTGTTCTCTAGAACAACAGAACTGGGAGGTTTCTGTTAATGGAGAATAAATTGTTGAGTACAAGCTTTGACTTGGATGAATCCCTGTTTCAATCAGGCAAATACATACATATTTGCCTCTGTGGAAAGAGAGTTGGTTTTTCTACAACTTCCACCTGGTGAACATTTAAAGCCACCATTGGGTAATCACTTGTTTGTGTGAGTCATGCCTTGGGTGCCACATTGCTTGTGAACCACTGCTTTAACTTCAGACAATGCAGCACTGCCTTCCTCTAGGGGGGAGAAGGCATAGCTCAGTTGCAGAGCATCTTTTGAATGCAGAAGGTTCAAGCCCTGGCACTTCCTGGTGGGACTTGAAATGTTGCCTGCCTGAAACCCTGGAAAGCCTTTGCCAGTCAGTGAAAACCAGTGGTAAGGAAAGCCTTTCAGCCTAAGGGCCAGAGAAATAGTAGGCAGAGCCAGTGGCGTAGCGTGGGTTGTCAGCACCCGGGGCAAGGCAAGTAATTTGCACCCCCTAACCCGTGGATTTGCGCCCCCTAACCATAACCCCCAGATGTTGCGCCCGGTGCGGCTGGCCCCCCCTGCACCCCCCACGCTACGCCACTGGGCAGAGCAATGAATGTGAAATGTACCTTTTTACAGTTAGTTTCTACATATACCCTCACACCTCTTTGCTTCCTCCATCCAGGTAAACAAGAAGCATTCTCAGAATTCAAGAATACTTTCCAGCTTGGCAAAAACCTTTGAGAAACAGGTCAGGTAGGGAGTGTGGCTCTGGAAAATGCCAAAAGTCTACACAGAGAAGCCTGGAAGGCTGCATTTGACTCCCAGTCCTGAGGTTCCCCACCCCTGGTGTAAACTATACTGAGATGGGCAGAGCAAGGGTCCTGTGTTCTTGCACTTGTCTCAGGGACAGGGGTAGGGAAATGTGGCTTCATCTTTCATGAATGGCAGGCTTCCTTCTCTCTTGAGAGAAGATCAGCAAGTGTATCTGGTCTGCCGAAATTATCTCTTCTATAATCTGACACTCGTGTAACTCTGCCTGGGAGGATATTATGGCTCATCAAATGAAACCTAAGACTCTTAATTTTTGTTAAATGTGCCTAGCAATTTATGCAAATTGGTACATAAAGCTTTTACACTGCTACAGAGATGTCTTAAAAATAACCTTGCATATTTCTTTGATGTAATTAAATGCACCTGGATCCGCCTGTAGGTGATTGGGAGGGGAGGGGGGAGTTCCCCAGCGCTCCATTTTCCAAGATCCTATTTACAAATTAATAACTCAAGTACCAACAGTTTAAAAATAAAATAAAATTCCCTGATGGGGAATATTGATAGAAAACAGGTATTGTAGGAGAGCAGGATTTCATTGTAATGCAGGAACTCAGGTGCTTTTTGGAGCAGCGGGGTGGGTAGGGGAACACTTCAAAACTAATTTAAATGAAGAAATGGTAACAGAGAAAGACAGTGTCTGTTTTGCTTATTTTATGGTTTGGTTACAGAAAGCTTTGCATACAGAAGCCATTCCAATTTATAGGTATCAAAGGGAATTAGAGCTGAAGAGCGCTGAGCTTCTGCCTTATTAAGTACGCTCGGTGGTGTCTCTGTCCTGCCTCTCTCTTTATAATGCAGACTAGAAGACTCTTCGTGTACAATGCACACAGCATATCTCTTCACTGAATGTAGCACTTTGCCATTACAGTATTACCTGGCATTTATTTCTGCCATCCAGGACTGGGGAAAGGGATCAGCTAATTCCCACTGGCATGCTGAAGATGCCACATTCTGATAATTTCCTTGGGGAAGGATCGCTGCTCAGCGGCAGAGCACATGCTTGGCATGCAGAAGGTTCAGTCCCTGACGTCGCCATTTAAAAAGATCTCAGGCGGCAGCAGGAGATGCCCAAGATTTCTGCTTGAGACCCTAGCTTCCAGTCTAGATAGAAAAATAGTATAAGGAAGCTCTGTATTTGTCAGTGACTGGACTGAAGGGGACGAGATTGAGGAGGAGGAATAGTGAAGATCACCCCACCCACCACTTCTCCTGATGCTTCCAGAGAAGGCAGCATTGAATTACAGCAGTGGTTTGAGGAAGGTCAAAGCACAGAGACAGGCAAACAGAAGCGTTGGGAGGTGTTGGGAGAAGAGAAGGGGGAGACAGAGACGGAACAGCCAGCTGACACGTTATCACTGGAGAGTATTTCTGACCCACCCCCCTTCTCCCAGAACCCGAACTTCATTGAGAGTGCAAGAGCAAAGGACTCAGAGACAATTAGCCCCTGGTGGCCACCGTAAGGGGAAGTGGTGTTGCTAGGAAGAGAGGGAGGAGGAGATCAGTTGGAGCAACGCCATTAATAGGAAGTAGACTGCATTCCTGGTCTCTTGTTGTGTTGATTTAATAAACTCATAAGTAAGAACTCTTTCTTTTTCTCTGCTCCTTGTGGCCACCGAGGGAGGGAGCAAATTCCCCGGAGCCTGACAGTATGTGACTCTTCTGGAAAGCAAAGAGATAGCCAACCGAAAATTTAATGATATATTAAACCAATAATTCCAGTCTATACCAGTAAATCTCACAGGATCACTAGTGGTCATTTAGGGCAATCGAAAGGATGAACCCTTTGTGTTTGGAATGAAATGGTTTTTGGTCCATGGTCTGGAGCAAACTGGAAGGGTCACCAGCAGATCTTAGTGGCTCGGTTGTTTGTTGACTGAACAGTTGCTGTGTCCACACACAACCATAATGTGTATATGGTGTATGTGGTTGCACAGATCAAATTTTCCCATCTGTGCTTTTGTGTGCTTTTGGCCACACCTGAGTGCTTTCAGACTTAGGCCTCCAAAATCTCAGTGCTTTATAGGCTGTATTTGCACTGTGTGTTATCTTAGGGCTATCTGTGATTATAGATGTAATCATTGTGAGGACTGTACCACTTTATCATGCAAATATCTATGTAGCGTCAAACACTACTTGCTACAGGCTGGGACTCTAGGCCATATCCTTACAAGAGATTATAACAAAAAGCTAATATGAATGCAAATATAGCATACACTTGGTGTGTTGAATTAATATCCCTTTTATTGTAACAAATGAAGATGCATGACATTTTTTCAGAGGTTTCTGTCTCCAGTTTTATAACCATTCTATTAAAGCCAATGATTTACTAGCTAACCTGAAGTGAAATTATTGGAAATTACTGTAAACGTCCTAATTGTACCTACTCTAATTGATGACACGAATTTATACCCACTTCTATATGTATCCTTGGGAGAGGGGAGGCACATGCTATGTATTTTAAAGAGGCTGTCTTTAATGATTGGACCAATTTTTTTTCTATTGTAACGATAGGGAAAAGCCAGTCCCTCAAAACTGGAACCATACATTTTTTTTTGGGGGGGAGGGGAATTCACCCTAGTTGGCAACAAATCTGGTATTCTCCTTAAATAAGGCAGATGTTAAAATTAGAGATTTCCCTGACTTTGGATGTTCCTATTGATGAAAATCATCCAAGAAATGTTAAAGGAAGAAAAAGCAATTTTAATATGTAGCTAAATTTGTCAGAGGTGTCCTGCCCTTCCCTACCAGTTACCCACATACAGTTTGTTAAGTAAAGCTTACTATGATAGATAGGTAAACTCCTTCTTAGTACCACAGGATGCACGGCTGATAGACCATGTCTGTTGAGGAAACTTTATACATTGGGGAAAAGTTTATAAGACCTATGACAAGAAGAAGAAGGAAGAAGAAGAGTTTGGATTTGATATCCCGCTTTATCACTACCCGAAGGAGTCTCAGAGCAGCTAGCATTCTCCTTTCCCTTCCTCCCCCACAACAAACACTGTGAGGTGAGTGGGGCTGAGAGACTTCAGAGAAGTGTGACTAGCCCAAGGTCACCCAGCAGCTGCATGTGGAGGAGCGGGGAATCGAACCTGGTTCCCCAGATTACGAGTCCACTGCTCTTAACCACTACACCACACTGGCTCCAAGGATTGCAACCATATGTCATAGTTGTTCCAGGCACCATGAAAAGTGCTAGCCGTGACAATGTAAGAAGAGCAGAGCTGTGTTGGGTCAAAGGCCCATCTAACATACCCTCCAACATCCCATTGATCAAAATTGGGACACTTGTGAGCTTGTTAAGATCTGCGGTGGAGACTGTTTCATGATTCCTGTCAGTAACCTAGCTGTGCCTGACAGGGACACATAAATGATCTTTCTCTGTGGCCACAATGTCTCAAGCATTTCTCCCCCCCCCCCCAAAAAAAAAGGAGGGCAAAAGTACTTAATGTAATTAAGATATATATGGCTACCTCCACAGGATAAACATCTGAGGCATTTTTAGGAAAGTAAAAGGGGTTTGATCGGGCTGGCAAAATTTCTCAGAGGAGTTAAACATGTATCCGGGTACTCAAACCCCATGGTATGACTGTGCTCCTCACTCCTAGATTTATTCTATTCTCACAGTTAAAAGATGTAATACAAGTAATATTCCCCATCTCCTCTAGAAGTGCATCTGGAATCTATAGCAAAGGGGAAATATGTGATAACACTGCACCCTTAATACTGTAAAATTGAGCCAGTACACACAGTCTTTCATCACAGCCCATCTAAGCTCAAGCATTTCCATTTGCTGCAGTACAGTCTATACATTAGGACAAACTCATAAAAAGTAAATCACATCAGATATTATAGCTAGCATTAGAGGGAGGGAGGAAAATAAGGGCAGCAAGTGTTGATGTTTTGTTTGTCTTTGCAAGCTCATTCAGGCCTTGTCAATTTATATTCCCTGAGCCTCTGCTAACTTGATCATATTGTTCCACTAGCTGGTCTAAAGTGAATTGTTAGGCTCTAAAACCTTAAGGAGGCGCAAAGACTATTGATTGGACACGTTGCCACATTGACCTTCTCACTGAAATGCATTGAGTCCCTGGGCTATCGTTTTCCTTTTACTCTGCCACAATGGAAGTAGGCTGTAAAGAGCCATTGTCATGACAGTTGCAGTAAAAAGAGGGGGAAGAAAGACCCTTGTGTGCCTTGCTTTGCTAGAGGACAGGAATCTGAGAAGCCCACTGCAGGGGTATTATTACTACCACTCTGTTAAAAAAGAGAATTGTCTGGGGGGTTTTGCCATTCTCATTCAAAAAGAATGAGAAAGAAATGGCCTCCAAACATTTTTCAAAGGGGGAGCAAAATTTAGGTGAAATTATAACCTGTGGGGTGCATTTGTCTTACAAAGTAGCCAAGGGACGTGTGAGAGGGAGGGCAATATCCATCTAATATTGGAGGCAGTGAGAAATTTTACTTTCTTGGGCTCCATGATCACTGCAGATGGTGACAGAAGTCACGAAATTAAAAGATGCCTGCTTCTTGGGAGAAAAGCAATGACAAACCTAGACAGCATCTTAAAAAGCAGAGACATCACCTTGCCAACAAAGGTCCGTATAGTTAAAGCTATGGTTTTCCCAGTAGTGATGTATGGAAGTGAGAGCTGGACCATAAAGAAGGCTGATCACCGAAGAATTGATGCTTTTGAATTATGGTGCTGGAGGAGACTCTTGAGAGTCCCATTGACTGCAAGAAGATCAAACGTATCCATTCTTAAGGAAATCAGCCCTGAGTGCTCACTGGAAGGACAGATCCTGAAGCTGAGACTCCAATACTTTGGCCACCTCATGAGAAGAGAAGACTCCCTGGAAAAGACCCTGATGTTGGGAAAGATGGAGGGCACAAGGAGAAGGGGACGACAGAGGACGAGATGGTTGGATAGTGTTCTCGAAGCTACCAACATGAGTCTGACCAAACTGTGGGAGGCAGTGGAAGACAGGAGTGCCTGGCATGCTCTGGTCCATGGGGTCACAAAGAGGCGGACACGACTAAACGACTAAACAACAACAATCAGTGGAAGGATTTCCACTTGCACGATGCAACTTTTCCTATGTCTCCTCTCCCTCATGCACCCCCTTTGCCCTCCCAAATATGTTCCAGAGGCTTGTGGGAAACTCAAAACAGATGTGGGGAGGGAGAAGAGGGGACGAGTTGTGTTAGATACAACCCAGTGTCCTCTTCCATTGTGCAATCTTCTTTGGGTAATTGCCAGAATGTCCTCAAAGCTCCATGACATCTTTGACTGGGCTTTGAATGTGTGGGAAGGCGGAAAGGGTTACCATACATTCAGACACGTGTGGGATTCAAATGATGGAATTAGCGTTCTGGGGAATTTTGGGAAATTGGCAAAATGTCTGGGTTCCCCCCCCAAAAAAAAGCTCAACCATACATATCATGTAACTGGCAGCTTCTCTTAAAAAGGGGGGAGGGGTGTTTTACTTATAAAGAAATTAGGCCCGTTTCTGTAGAGGTGTACAACAAGCACCTGGAGTTTCTAAAAAGCTCCTGGAGTAATAATGTCACATGATATCTTGCCAAATCCAAAGGTTTAGAAGAAAACTTTAGGGCACAGGTCTCCACCCTTTTATGAGGTAGTGAGCACATTTGGAAGGGCTGTAGGCTCCAGTCACAAAATAGTTGCTATGTGGGTGTGCAATATAAAAAATGGCTGCCGTATCTAAAAGAGCAGAAAAGGCAATGGAGCCATAAAATGGTATGGGCACACCGCTCCACATCAGTGGAGAGAAAGGCACTTACACCAGCCACCACTGTGCTAGCTCACAGCCAGAAGTTCTTTGCACCTTTCCAGAACAGATGTGATGGTGGGGATCCTAGCCAGGCATCTAGTGACACGTGGGCATGTTTAAGGACATGTGCACAAGAGACTGTTTGGTTTCCTGTTTGAACTGGCTTGGCCTCTTCTACAGTGGTCAGTATAAACAGGAAAACAAATGCAACAGTCCCTTGTGAGGTGTGGATTTTTAAGGGGATATCTACCTTTCATGGTCACCATAGGAAGTACTGACAGGAGCATTGGTGCCCGTGGTCACCACATTGTGGATCCCTGCTTTAATTTAATTTACTCACTATCATTTGGGTATGGGCGTGTTGAGAAGGTGCTCAGCTGAGCCCTGAAGGACATGAGGTCAAGACTTAAAGTACTAATCTTAAACTCATGCCAATGTGTACCGAATTCCTTTGCTACAAGGCCATGGAAAGAGTGTGCACAGCTCATACGTGTTCTTAGCTGTCTAATGCACTGGACGTAAAGGTTTCTGACCAGCATTAGTATTTATGGTGTCCCTGATGGTGGAGTCTGAGGAAGGGAAGCTATTTACGATGTCAGTGATTTGAGGCCATTGTCAAAGAGTTACACCATTTTACCTCCTGCAGTAAAAGGAATTTAGAGATAAGAAGAATAAATCACTCTAGGGATTAGATTTATTCAATTGGAGCTGGATTCTGAAGGGCTTCTGAAAGGTTAGATTTAGCAATAGTTAGCCCAAGGCTGCTGCAGGGAAGCATTGTGAGAAACTTCAAAGTCCTGTTAGGAGTGATCCCTGTCCCACTCGCTGCACGATTTCCAAAATGCCAACATGACAGTCATTGACGTATTTCCATGCAGCCTCATTCTCTGCTTCTAAAAATACTCCCAAATACTCCTGTATGATTTGATTTTCCATTATGGTTGATATGAAATTTCATAAGTCTTTATTACTAGGCATGTCGGGGTGGTGGGTGGGTGTTCTTCTGTAATACAGGATGAAATGAGCATAGTGGTTCAAGGTTCCTCAGTTGGAGAAGCCAAGGGGGGAAAAGATATCTTCTAAATGTCCTGTCTTGTCAAGCACCATCTGCCGCTGTATGTCAGCTATATCATATCTTGACTTCTGCAAGTCAGAAACTGTCAATCTGTGTCAAATACTGATTGCTACATATCAGATATTGTCATATGTGGAGTTCTGCTGCTTGCTAGCTGTCAGAAGCTGACAAATGTTGGCTACTGCATGCAGGATACTACACGTCGCAGCTATCAGACGTTGTCATGTGGCAGCAGAGGAACATATTTACATACCGTATTTTTTTGCCCCATAGGGTGCACCGCCCCATAGGACGCACCTAGGTTTTTTTGGGGGGGGAATAAAGAAAAAAAAAATTCCCCCCCCCAGGCACAGGGCTGGCGCGGGGGAAGCCCGAGCTTCCCCCAACCCCAGCCCCCAGAACAGCCTGCTATCCACAAGCCTAGGGAGCCACGCCGGTCTCTCCAGGCTTGCGGAGAGCTGCGCGAAGTCCAGGCACGCTCTTCAGCGTGCCCCAGGCTTCAGAATGCAGGCAGCTCTGTGCAACTGGGAAAGCCTGCATTTGCCCCATAGGACGCACACACATTTCCCCTTCATTTTTGGAGGGGGAAAGGTGCGTCCTATAGGGCGAAAAATACAGTATATGGTGGGAACGCTCCAAATTAATCCAATGCTGGATTAGTTTGCTATAATCTTTAGCTATATCCATTTCATTACAGGGTATTATTTATTTATTTTATTGTTTTATTTATTTCAGAAAATTTATATGCTGCTTGATTGTTTAAAAAACACACACATTGAAGTGGTTTTTAAAAAGATAAAAAGATAAAATCAAGGGGGGGGAATACAATTATACAAATGTTTACAACAGATTGAAGTTACCTCAGCTTCTGAAGCATCTGGCTAGGCAGGTGCTGAAAAGAGTACAGTGAGATGCCTGCTTGATCTCAATAGGCAAGGAGTTCCAAAGTGCAGGGGCTGCCACACTAAACCATCAGGTATTACGTGGCACCTGCAGCGGTGACAATTCCACCGAATGAAGCCGTCCAGTGGGCACTTCTGGGGTAAGGAGATGCTGCATTGAACATTAAAATCTACTTACCATTCTGTTAGGTTACTTAGAGGAATAAAATATTCCGTTCCTTGTACTAATGTTAATTAATGGGCCTTTTGTTAACAACAGCCATATTTCAACTTCCTGATGAAAATGCCCGCAAGGTGCTACCTATTAAAGGGTGCTTTGACAAAATATGGGAATTGTTTTTGACAGGATAAAGTATCCATGCAGATTAGTAACTATTTTGCACCCTAATTCCAATTATGATTGCTTGAGAACAGGGTTCTAGTTTCTAATAAATTCACAGTGGTACCTCGGGTTAAGTACTTAATTCGTTCTGGAGGTCCGTTCTTAACCTGAAACTGTTCTTAACCTGAAGCACCTCTTTAGCTAATGGGGCCTCCCGCTGCCGCCGTACCGCTGGAGCACGATTTCTGTTCTCATCCTGAAGCAAAGTTCTTAACCCGAAGTACTATTTCTGGATTAGCGGAACATATGAAGCATATGTAACCTGAAGCGTATGTAACCCGAGGTACCACCGTAGTTGTTAAATGGGGGGGGGGGAGGTTGTAGCCATAGTCAGTCCTACTCAAGAGTACACCAAGTACTGGTGTCAGGCTATTTTGTGCCCTAGGCAAGACTAACTACTTGCACCCCCACTCCAAGAAAACTCTATCAGATGTCCTGTAGAAAAAAATGAAAAGCACAAAACTTGAAACCGTTAGATTTATATCAAATTGCAAGGCTAAGTAATATTCTTTGATATCTTTCCCAAATACCAAAGAAAATGTTTTAGCACACAAATACTGTGAATTGTGATGTTAAAATTTAAGTCTCTTAAAAGTTTAAATTTCAGGTGCATCAAAATCTCACGTTGCGTGCCTTTTCTTTAGCAAATTTTGTCACCGGTTCCTTCAGGTTATGCTTGGGGATGTTCAAGTGATATAGTTGCCAAACCAATGAGTCTCTTTTGCAACATTGTTGAGCGTATGCAACTTTTTATAAGTTTGAGCTTTGAGAAATTGTTCAAAATATAAAATAAAAGTTAAATATTATCAGAAATGTGTAAGATATAACAAAAACTAATCTGTAAAAAACTGTGCCCCTCTGTTAGATGCTGTCAAATATTCAGATGTCAAAAACTGGTGATCAAGAAGAAATACTTGGCCAAAGCACAACCAGTGAAACATTCACAGAGAAGAATTTTGAAGAGATGATGTTCATCTTGCTGAACAGTTTTGCAACTGCCACCCTCTTTAAAGTATCCAGGCACAAAGGACCTTCTTCTTCTTCTTCTTCTTCTTCTTCTTCTTCTTCTTCTTCTTCTTCTTCTTCTTCAGAATGTATGAAAGGAATAAACTTTGGGACTTCCTATATCTAGGAAGAAGTCTGTCTATTTTACTTTTGCTATCCAGACACTATCTCACCCATCAGCTCACAGACTCACAGTAATACTCACAGTACTCATTCTTACAAATGGTACTTCCAGGAATGTTGCCTGTTTGCACAAGAGATAACCATCCCTGCACACTCTCAAGGATTAAGGGCAGTAGTTCTGCCATTCGATTTCCTGATTAAGGCTTGAATCATATGTGCACCTGCTTGCAAGTACCGTAAGTTTAACTGCACTTAGTGGGATTTAGGTAAAGGTAAAGGGATCCCTGACCGTTAGGTCCAGTCACGGATGACTCTGGGGTTGTGGCGCTCATCTCGCTCTATAGGCCAAGGGAGCCGGCGTACAGCTTCCGGGTCATGTGGCCAGCATGACTAAGCCGCTTCTGGCGAACCAGAGCAACGCACAGAAATGCCATTTACCTTCCCGCTAGAGCGGTACCTATTTATCCACTTGCACTTTGACGTGCTTTTGAACTGCTAGGTGGGCAGGAGCTGGGACCAAACAACGGGAGCTCATCCCGTTGCGGGGATTCGAACCGCCAACCTTCTGATAGGCAAGCTCTAGGCTCTGTGGTTTAGACCACAGCACCACCCGCATCCCTTTAGTGGGACTTACTTCTGAGTAAATATGCCCAGGAAGCTGGGGGGACTTGGGTGAATCACTAGAGATGTACGGTGATAATAGTCCCAGTCCCAGATGGGGAAACTCATTCAAAGATATATTGAGCATCTGTACAGATTGCAATACTAGAATGGGAACAGTATCAAGCCACATGCTTTGAGGATTAGCCTAAGCATTTGGCTATAATATGTTAGTGAGCCTGTGGATTAATGGCACAGATTACTGAGCATCTGTCTGCTATGGATTTCTTGCACCTTTCCCTGAACCATCTGGTGTTGAAAATAGGACACTGGGCTGGATGCATCAATCATAGGTGTCCCATATCCAGACAGACTGAGCAAGGCAGTTCTTCAAATCCCTCAGAAATGTTACTCCAACAATCTCAGAACTGTAGTGTGGAATCATGCTCGTCTGCAGCACCTATAGCATACAGTTATGAGAGTTTTTATCCCGCCTCCATAATTAATTGGAAATGTGGTCTTACAAAGACAACAGTCAGCACACTGCAAGTTCAGAGGCTGTGAATGACCAGCTGTCCATTGCAATCACTAAGTGGTCACCAACGTACAATTATTCTAATGCTCCACACGTGTGCACACATATATCAATGGCTGGTCATGCACTGAACAGTTGGAATAAATGACCACTTACTTCAATTAATGATAATGACAAATTTTCAAGGAATCCAAGTTGTAATATCGTTCCCATGTTCAAAAAAACTAGAATGTCTCAGTGAAGACTGGAGATCCAGCACGCTGCCTGCAGGTTAAATATCCAAAGAAGGAAATGCTTTGAGAAGTCATTATTACAACGGAGTCCACTATTCATCAGAGCTTTCCTCTTCCAATAATTTCAGTAATATTTTCACCCCTCCAATCTACCCCTAATGCAGAAAGCTAATACAACACCTGTTGTGTTAAGGAATCTCTCCCTTTGTTTTCCCATCAGAATGAAAGGTCATCAGTAGAAGAAAATTTACAAATGTACTCTTTATACAGGTACTAGCAAAAGGCCTGCCCTCGTGACAGGTGGCTGGATCTTGTTATGACTCTGAATGCATAGGGCTCAGCTATGGCCAGGCTAACTAGTATGCTCATTCCCAAAGAGTGCAGATTTTGACATGATATACCTTGGGCATATCTCATATGGATTATTTCAGAGCTTGGGATAAAGGTTCTAGCATATCCTTCTCCCTGACATACTAGCTTTCCATGTGCAAGCAAATATTATTTGTAGAAGCATGCTTTTATCAATCAATCTCACAGACACTAAACATATAGCCCAAGCCCATTAGCCAATCATTGAGAGAAGAAGACCTTAGTTATATTAGTATATTGTGGACAGACTATGGACACATTCACAGCATAGGTTTAAAGCACTGTCGTCGTCGTCATCATCATCAATAGTATTTAATTACCGCTTAATATGCAAAACCCCCTAAACAGCCTACACAAAGCACAATAAGATAATTTTTAAAAGGGTGATACTCTGATACCACTTTAAACAGTCATAGCTTCCCCCAAAGAATTATGGGAGCTGTAGTTTGTTAAGGATGCTGGGAATTATTAGGAGACCTCTATTCCCCTCACAGAGCAATAATTCACAGAGTTCCCTGTGAAGAGGAATTGATAGTTAAACCGCTCTGGGAATTGTGGTGTGAATGTGGCCTAATAAGCAGTTACATATCATGGACAAACTCCATATTTTGAGCATCTGAATCTTTTAACTGGCTAATGTTTCAAGATCTCAGAACACTAAGATCCACTGCAGTCAATCCTACATGCCCAGATCCTGGTCCCAGAGGAACTATTTGCGGCTGGCAAATTACTTGGCTGTATTGGGAGATATTTAAGAGACAGAGAGGGAACTAAGTGGAAAACATTTTTCAATTCTGATGTAATGTAACAGCATTCATTTTGTTTTATTTTTTAAAGCCCTAGCTTTAAAAGAAGTTTGAGAGGGATGCAATCCCAGCTTATTCAAATATCTTGCTTTGGGGAAATATACTTCACTGCACTTTTAACTTTAATATCATATTACAAACTCTTTTCCGGGAGGGTGGATATATTTTTATGAATACTTTATCACCAGACACTGAGAGCCAGTGAAGTGTTTTGGATAACAGAGATGAATAATGCATCACATTTTCAATGCCTACCAAACTGATTTGTTTACTAATAATTTGGTTTAAAGTACATTATTGTTTTACTGCTCACACATTGATTTACTCTCAAACATTTGCTGATCAGATATCATTAGAGCAGAAGAAAGTTTTCCTGAAGAAATATATTGTTTGCTGTCCCTTCCCAAATTGGAATTTGAGTCCCAAGTTGCCTACATTTCCCCCGCTTCTGTCATGCAGTACTCTCAGAAATATTGGAGATTTCACAGAGTATATCCGATTCACTATGTACTATCGTGAATCCAACCTGTGAATGTAAATGTGGCCTCCTGGGATCAGCTGTACTAAGGAGTTCCCTACTGGGATTGGCGGGTCACTGCCAGCACAGGTCATCTGATTGCTGCCACCATCGAACCCCACTTTGTCCATTTGCAGGTATGGTTTGGATTCAGGATAGTATAAAGGAGCAGGAACATAGTTTGGGTGTACGCCTGGATACATATTTGTTACTAGAGGCTTAGGAGTGTTACTCTGTGGCTAGGAATGCCTTTTACCAGCTTCATCTGGTACGCCATATCTGAATTGGAATAATCTGGCCACTAAAATCCATGCATTGGAAACCCTGAGACTGGATTACTGCAATGGGCTCTATATGGGACTGCCCTTGGGTCAGATCCAGAAGCTCTAGCTAATGCAGAACGCAGCATCTAGATTGCTCTTGCAGGCAGACCTGGAACACCACTGCTAAAACATCTGCGCTGGCTGCTCATATGCTAGCTGGTCAGGTTCAAGGCTCTTTTGTTAATATACAAAGCCCCAAACAACTTGAGTCCAGCTTGAGTCAGCTAAGGATCACCTGAGCTCTCATATCCCAGCTCAATAAGGAAGACCATTCAGAGAGTGCTGCTAGGTGTCCCCTGTGTTCCAGGGACCTGGCTGGTCTCTGCTAGAAGTCAGGCATTTAGTATTGTCAGTCTCATGCTGAGCAGTGATTTTCCAATCTTTGCTTTTGATTTTCTGGCATTTCTTAAATACCAGTTTATGTAGACAGGCCTATGAAACTGTTCATATGTTTTTTGATCAGCCAATCATTTTAATGATCACGATGTGCTTTTTCCCCGATGGTGTTTTATATTTTAATGTCCATACTGCTATAGACCAACTTGTTATATTGGCGGTATATAAATATGTTTATAAATGAAATTAATTAAGTGGTGGCTAGGATAGACCAAGTTCACACACCAGTGCTGGCAACAGACTTCTCGGTCTATCCTCAGCCACCCCCAGGGCATGGCAATTCCTCCTCAGTCTTAGGGCTCAGCTAGATTAGTCAAGAAAAAGCATTTTATATGCATTGTATATGTGATATAACACTGTGACACCAGATGGCACTGTGGAGTCCCATCTTTCCCAACCAGATTTCCCTGTATGAGTTTACAACACGTTTAACTGAAACGCTTAGTTGAAGTGTGTAGATCCAGCCTCAGTGTTGCCTTTATAGAACTCAGCTAGCAGGAGGATAGAAACAACTAAAGTTAGTTTGCTCTGGCTCTTGTTGGCTCTGGCTCCATCAAATGTTGGACTCCTTGCCTTCCATCTCACCATCACAATGGGCACCAGCCACCACTGTCTGTTCCAACTAAATCTCTGGTCTCAGGAAAGGGCCCAGGGCAGGTGCCAGTGCTGCACCCTGCTAGGATACCAATGCCCTGGCAGCCTTCCAAGAGTGCTGGGTGCTGACACCGGTCTCTGCCTCTGAAGTGTGGAGCGCTAATTTATTGATTTAGCTGCTTTGAATGTTACTAGGCTACCTTTGAAGGTGCTCAAGCTCAGGACGAAAGGGAGGAACTAAGAGGAAGGCACATCCCCACTGTGGAAGGATGTGTGGATCCAGAATTGGCCTCCACAGTCACTTACAGATTCAGTGTTAAAACTGTTAAAAGCCAATCTTACTTGGCTGCAGGTGATCACCAAAGAAGAAGAAGGCTGCCTTTGTAGACAAAGCCCCTTCAGGGCAGAAAATACCAATATACACACTGGAAACATATCAATCTATGGCAATCATGGCAATCTATGGCATATCAATCTATGGCAATCATTGCCATCACACTATGGCAATCATTCTGACCGCAGAAGCAGTTCAGCTTGCCAGATGGAACGATCCCCCTTTCCTCCCCCCGTATACTGTTCTGGGGGTTATCCTGACCCCCCTCAATATAATTTTTGGGGGGTGCACACAGGGGGGAAAGCCCAATTGTGCAAGTGGAAGTCCTTGTTGCCACGATTGGGACTCATTGGTTGAATATAGCTCACAGTGTTTCAATAATATAGCATGTTAAAAACTTTAAAACTCCCCACAAAAAACAGGGACAGACAACAACTGGGTTTTAAAATACAGTTCAGACATCACAGAGCAATTTTCACAAACCACAGCAATAAATCAGCAGCAAACCCAGCAGTGCTAAGGTCAGAGACAGAATGCCAGGCGAGACTGAAATGTTCCCACACTGAATGTCCTCATTTTTTAATGTCCACTCATCCCTTCTAGTGAGATTTGAAAGATGGGTTTACATCTGATGGAGTAAACTTCAACACGTTGAGCTTTCATATCTTGAGCATCGTCCTATTGAAATCCCAGTCGATTCATTATGGTTTACTTTTCTTGATGCAATAAAATCGAAACGTTTATGTTGATGTATAAAGATAGCAACATTGATTTTTTTTATTTTTGCTTTCTTTCTGCAGTTGATTTGATTACTACCAAACAGCCAGAGCCTTGCTCATGTCTTTTGATTTTACCACAGAATCTTATCACACTTGCCACTTTTCCTAATTGCATTTTCTGCTGAGAGAAGCAAGTGGAAGGATTTTGAGAGGATGCAGGTGAGCTCCCAAGAGGCTCTTTGCAGCTCATTAAAACCTGGTAACTCACAATTATTGTGATTTCAGATAGATTGCTCCCCTCCACTTCTACGGCTCCGTGACTCTCTATAAAATAGCACATACACTATGTGTGTATGCTGACTCCAAGTCATATTTCTGAAGCCTATTGGAATGCTGTTAGACTTGAGCTTCCTATCCCACTGCTTCTTTCAGTGTCAGCTCCAGGTTTTAGAAAGCTTTGGGGCAAGGCGCCTTCCAACAGTCAGGGCTTATCCACACCTTCATTTGCCCTATTGCTTTCCCCCAGGGAAACCCACTCTTTAGTGTTAAATTGGAACAAACAGCAATCAGGTTTTCTGCAGATTACCATTTGTTCTTCTTTATCACTAAAGAGCAGGTTTTCTGGAGGAAAGCAGTGGGGTAATAGCAAAACCCGTGCTTTCTAGGCACAAGAAACCCAGAAGTGTGGAGAAGCCCACAGTCTAGCTTATTAGTAGAATGGATAGAGTGGTTGGTGACAGTGGCATAGTGTGGGGGGTAGCAGGGGCCAGAGCCCTGGGTGCATTTTGGGGAGGGGGCACATTTGGGGGGCCCTGTAGTTGAGGGGCCCCTGCATTGACCACTGCACCTTGGAGGGCCAATGGAGATTTTTCCTCTGTGTGCTTGGCGCACCGAGGGAGAAACGAGCTCCCTTGGCCACGGTGCCTTGTGGCAGGGGATGGGGCTGATGGAACTCCACACTCCAAGTTGAGGTGAGCTGGGCAGCTGAGAGACAATGCCATGCCTGATTTCTGTTGTAATCCACAGGGGAGGCTATGGTAGAAGCAAAACCCTCTTGGGGTGTTTGTGCTGTGAACCCCTTTATTGTGGGCTCAGGTTATATATATGTATAAACAAACCATATATCACAGTCTCTGCTGTCCCTCATTATGAGGAAACTGAACCCTGGGTAAGTACCTGGAACCCCTGAAATCTTACCCTGTTCAGAGATTGGGGTGGCATGCAACAATATGTTGTGTAGCCAGTGGTCGTGGCAGAGGTGGGCTGTGAACTGAGACAGAATCCCATATTCCCAGTTTATTTTCCTTCCCATCATCTCTTGCCTCCCTTTCTGTTACAAGAATCTTGAACTAGGTACTCTAGATATGATTGCATGATGAAGATCTCTTGAAAGGATCCCTTAGTGGGAGTTCTAGACATAGTCAGGCATTGTGGCCCATGTAAACTGGAGACTTATTGGGAAAGGTTTGGTCTCCGAACAGGTCTCCTAGTACATCCCAATATTCAAGCTATATTATCTGTCACCAACAGCAATAAGCTGTTCATTTCTAATACTGAGCTGCTACCAGCAGGCTACCTTCAAGGATCTATTCCCAGTTCCTAAGGCAAATCATCTCCTAGTTAAGAAGCTTATACATGTTTGATCTATTTAGGCAGTATGTTAATCACCACTGAATCCATGGAAATCCTTGATTTTGTTTTTAAGTAACTGTGTTCATTAATTAATCTTAGCTTTAGGCTATACGTAAATGTGGGAAAGATTATTCTAACCAGCCAGGAAATGGATTTTTCAGATTCTGTTGTGTACTTAGTTCAACCCAACTCTGGCAATTTCTGGATTGCTAAACAAACAAGAAAACAAGCAGGCACAGCTAGGTTGCTGAAAATGGAATGTGAGTAGCAGTTGTTTGATTTATTTCCCCCCAAAAATACAGTGTTTTAGAACTTTCCATAAACATTAAGAGCAAAACATTGTCCAGAAGAAGCCAGTTGCATAGATTCTCTATCCCACCTAACCAGGGATCATATTGTTAACAGGATGATACTACATCAACTATGATTATAATAATGGATATTAGTAATAAAATCATGTAGCTTAACACAACCATTTAGAATTATATTCTTATAGGTTTGCGTGAGTCAGTCATCCATGTGTCTCTTTCTGGCCTCAAGGAGGTTTAGAATCTAGGAAAAGAAACCAGTGAACCAGTCAGACCAGCCTCTTTGTATGATAACGGCCTTAACTGGCCAGGTAAGTACTGCTATTTACATGTGTAAAGAGGGTGCCCTCTATTCATAGAGAGAAATGGCAACCTGGCTGGATGCCATTTCATCCTAGCATGGAGAACAAAAAGCCAAGAGTGGCTGTGTGTACATGTCAATTTTGACTGCTGTTGGAAGCTGGAGACACAGAGGCTTCGGAATATAGAAAGCTCTCTTATACTGACACAGGCCTTTGGTCCATCTAGCTCAGCATTGTCTACACTGATGATGACAACAACAACAACAACAACAGCAACTTATTTATTTATTTATTTATTTATACCCCGCCCATCTGGCTGGGTTTCCCAAAAGAATATTAAGAACACGATAAAACATCAAACATGAAAAACCTCCCTAAGCATCTGATGGGAGGGCATTCCACAGGGTTGGCACCACTACCGAGAAGGCCCTCTGCCTGGTTCCCTGTAACCTCACTTCTCGCAGTGAGGGAACTGCCAGAAGGCCCTCGGCACTGGACCTCAGTGTCCAGGCTGAATGATGGGAGTGGAGACGCTCCTTGAGGTAGTGGCTCTGGCAGTGGATTTCAAGGTTTTCAGAGTGGAGACATTCCCAGCCCTATCTGCAGATGACAGAGACTGAACCTCAGACTGTCTGCATGCAAGGCAGATGCTCTACCATTGAGCTATAGCCCTTCCACAAGGTTTGTCTTACGTTGTGAAGGACAAAAGGCTATGGTTTGGGGATCTCATTGGGAATCTAACAAAGAGGCAAGATATGCCAGATTGTTAATGCTTTGAGCTCCTCTGTCCCATGCTCAGGTTGTATACCTGTGTAAATAAAAACATATATCCGAAAGACACCACAGTCTCCACTCACCTTCACTCCAGGGAAACTGGACCCTGGGGGAGCACAGGAACCCCTGGAGTGTCTCTTGCCGTTGGGAGTTTGGGATATGTACAACATGATCACTGAAAGCACACGAGGGCAATTGAGAGTGTGAGGAAATGAAGCCAGCTTAAAATGCATGCAAATGTTTTTGCAAGTGTTACAGAAATATCACTGAAAAGGGAGGGGCATTTTTCAGCACTGCTTAAACTTCACCAGAGCTCTGTGGAGAGAAAGTCTTTTCAGACGGAAGGAATTAACTTGCCTGACATGTGCAAGCCTCATTGGGCTTGGTGACAGCCCCATGCCAAGTTCTGCTTGTTCAAGTGAACTAACAGAATCAGTGCCAGTGTCACGGCAGTAACTATAGCACCAAATGCCAGCATTGGTTGGCTCTTTAGCTGACATTCCACCTTAGCTGGGAAGAGATTTTAAAACATCATGAAACTGGCCCAGGCTGTTTTTCAAAAGATGGCAGCTATCTCCATTCGATTCTGAATAATTATTTAATGATGGTATCAGGTGCTTTGCAAAAGGATGATTCTGACTATTTTGTAGTACAACGGTACTTTGGGTTAAGAACTTAATTCGTTCTGGAGGTCTGTTCTTAACCTGAAACTGTTCTTAACCTGAAGCACCACTTTAGCTAATGGGGCCTCCTGCTGCCACTGCTGCACAATTTCTGTTCTCATCCTGAAGCAAAGTTCTTAACCCGAGGTAATATTTCTGGGTTAGCGGAGCCTGAAGCGTATGTAACCTGAAGCGTATGTAACCCAAGGTACCACTGTACTTAGGTACTACAATTCCAGAACATCGCCCCTATCTATGGTAATATAAACAACCAATTGTCCACTGTCACCTTAAAAAGTATCAGACAGCATGGTGGAGCAGCCTCTAGTCAGTTGCATTATCACTGCATTCCAAGAGGTATAGCAGGACAGGTGAGGCAGCAATGCAGGTGGTGTGGTGCAAACACGCTGGTGGAATCATTAGAGTTACCCCATAAGCAGCAATCCATTACTGCACAAGACATTGTGTAGGGTTTTTTTGTTTGTTTTGTTTTTGCTGTTATCTTCACCATCAAATGCGAGTCAGTCTGAGCAGTGTCTCCAAAACTGGCAAATAGTACTGGGGAGCCTGCTGTGCAAGAAATTAAAGGAAGCACAGGTTCCAGGACAAGGGTTCTGAATAAAGAAAACTCCATTTAATAAAATTATCCAGTGATCATTTCAGTGCACAGCATTTCTAAATAAAGGAACCCAGTGGGACATATGCTGAGTTGTTAAGCCTGGATAAGTTACCCCTGTTCCGAAATCTGTTCATCATCATCATCATCATTATTATTATTACCCCACCCATCTGGCTGGGTTTCCCCAGCCACTCTGGGCGGCTTCCAACAAAATATTAAAATACAGTAGTCCATCAAACATTAAAAGCTTCCCTAAACAGGACTGCCTTCAGATGTCTTCTAAAAGTCTGGTAGTTGTTGTTCTCTTTGATATCTAGTGGGAGGGTGTTCCACAGGTGCCACTACTGAGAAGGCACTCTGCCTGGTTCCCTGTCACTTGGCTTCTTGCAGTGAGGGAACCGCCAGAAGGCCCTCAGCAGTGGACCTCGAGAGTCAGTGTGGTGTAGTGGTTAAGAGCGGTGGACTCGTTATTTGGGGAACCGGGTTCGGGTCTCCGCTCCT
This sequence comes from Podarcis melisellensis, assembly GCF_964234715.1. Lineage (NCBI taxonomy): Eukaryota > Metazoa > Chordata > Lepidosauria > Squamata > Lacertidae > Podarcis > Podarcis melisellensis. The sequence continues at coordinate 28,687,151 of NC_138538.1, forward strand.
CCACATGCAGCTGCTGGGTGACCTTCGGCCAGTCACACTTCGTTGAAGTCTCTCAGCCCCACTCACCTCACAGAGTGTTTGTTGTGGGGGAGGAAGGGAAAGGAGAATGTTAGCCGCTTTGAGACTCCTTCGGGTAGTGATAAAGCGGGATATCAAATCCAAACTCTTCTTCTTCTACCTCAGTGTCCAGGCAGACGGACCGAGGCCGTTTAGGGCTTTAAATGGCAGCACCAACACTTTGAATTGTGCTCAAAAACGTACTGAGAGCCAATGTAGGTCTTTCAAGACTGGTGTTATGTGGTCTCGGCGGCCGCTCCCAGTCACCAGTCTAGCTGCTGCATTCTGGATTAGTTGTAGTTTCCGGGTCACCTTCAAAGGTAGCCCCACACAGAGTGCATTGCAGTAGTCCAAGCGGGAGATAACTAGAGCATGCACCACTCTGGCAAGACAGTCCGTGGGCAGATAGGGTCTCAGTCCCTCCTTTCCCTGTCTCACCCCATGTCCAGTTTTTTGGGACTTATGATGGTGTAAATTTTGCCACTTTACTTTCTGCCAGCTGAGCCCAGACTAAGCCAACACAGGCTCAGCTTAGCTGGGACAGCCCAAGAGTCGCCTATTCACTCATCTTGGGGCACTTGAATTGCACTATTAGGTAAAGGTAAAGGGACCCCTGGCCATTAGGTCCAGTCTTGACTGACATCACGCTTTATTGGCCGAGGGAGCCGGCGTACAGCTTCCGGGTCATGTGGCCAGCATGACTAAGCTGCTTCTGGCAAACCAGAGCAGCGCACAGAAACACCGTTTACCTTCCCGCCGGAGTGGTACCTATTTATCTACTTGCACTTTGATGTGTTTTTGAACTGCTAGGTTGGCAGGAGCAGGGACCGAGAAACGGGAGCTCACCCCGTCACGGGGATTTGAACCGCCGACCTTAATGTAGTGTTTGGAGAGCAATAAATCTTTTTGTAAGTGCACAATTAAAATACATAAGAAGGGGCCTTGGGAAATTCCCCTGATGTGCTTTCTTCAAATTACCTAGTGCCAATGTTAGTCATGCCTCCTACTTCCTATCAGTAGCAACAGCTTAACTGATACCATTGGGAGAAGGTCTTTCTATTTGGAGTGAAGTAGAAACACCTTGAAGTTTGATTTCAGGTCTGCACTTTGATGGCACCACGAGAGTTAGAAGGGTATTCAGAAAGAATACCTCTAAATGACTTACATATTTGCAGAACAAATTCAAGCAGCAAAAAGATTTAGCAATACAGTAAGCGTCTACTTTTCTTCACCCCTTCTGGTGTAAAGTAAATTCCATATCACCATTAGATTTGAACTTTGTCCTAAGCATCTCTACTCTGAACTAAATCCCATCAAATGCAATGGTATTTACCCCCTCTAAAGTCTTATGATATTTGTGGTGGCAAACTTTATGAAATGATGCCAGTGAAGGGTGACGGATACAAGCTCTACTTCACAACTCATATAGCAATGGATCTTAAAAGGCTACTGACCTAGATTTCAGTACTCTGTTGATGTTCCCTAGAACTGCTCCCTCTTTGCAACCACTCATGGAAACACTTTTATTCCTGTTATAATTACATGTGGTGCCATTATTTTACTTACATATCTTGCTGGATGTAAAGGAACAATAACCAAAAGAGACTTCTCTGTATACAGTGTAGCTTGAAATAGCCTCATTGTGGGTGTGAGTCAAGAATATTTTTTTGACTTGGACAGTCTTCTAATGTTCCCAATATTTTCCTTTCTTCTTCCTCTGCCACAGTTAAGTTATAAAAGAGTTAGATAAGTGTCAGTCTCAGCTCTCCAGAATCTCTTTCTCCTCCCCCCCTTCACCTTCAAATTCCCCTGTCATAATTTTTTTTAGAAGAGGTATGGTGCTTGGCTTTCCTTAATATAAGACCAGACAGACAATCAGGGATTTTTTCAACAGGAACTCACTGAAACTCAGTTCCAGCACCCCCCAGCTGGGCGCCATTACCATTATAGGGGAACAAGGGAGAAGTTCATGGTGAGTTATGGCACTTCTTTTTCTAGAAAATAGTACTGCCAATGGTTCCTTCCCTCCTCCCCTGCTTTCTCTCACCCACTCAGAATAAGTGAGGAGGTTCTGCACAGCATCCTTCATTTCCTGGGGCCTGGCCAAAAGCATATGCCTGAGAATGAATCATCTAATAGACCTTGCCACGTCATAAATTAAAAACCCTTATTTCAAATAATAATAATAATTGGGGGCCGGACAAACAGTGCTTCAGGTAGTATTATGCCTCCAGGGGCCCCAACCTGGCAGCAACCCCGAAAGAAGAGCTATGAACAGAGGCTAGATACATTGAAATAATAAGAACAAACAATTACTGCTTATCCTACATCCCTTGAAGCATGTTTTTTTAGACATCACTTGATATTTCACTGGGCATAAAAATTGACCATTCTTACTGCTTCACTTCACAGCTTTTGAGGGATAATGTGTATATTTCTTGCAGAATTAATAATGGCTAATAGACTGGATAATAGCTCCATCAAGACTGTAGCCTTCCAAGAATGAAGCTGCATCACTTGACTCTATGAAAAGCTTTCATGAGCATTACTAAGACATATGGGGATTATATGATATTTACTATTTCCCATGGCCAGTCTGATGAGCTGCCAAATTTAATTGCACTCATCTTAAGTATATCATTGTTTTGAAAGGGAGTTGAGCACAATATGCATCACAAAGAAATATTGACAGATTAAATAGATTCTGTAATGGGCACTGTAGGATTACTTATTTAAGAGTGTATTATGCAATTATCAAATTAACACAGGGAAGGTTTCTCAGAGCTTTTGAGCAAATGTTACACTATACAATGCAACACAAGGCAAATCAGGATGAAATTCAGTTACAAACTAATTCAGTTTCTAGAAACCCTCCAATTTTGCTGAATTTAGCAATAGTGTTTAATAACCACTCCAAATATGTTGCCCTGTTCTCAGGCAGTGAATTTTGAGTTGATTAAAAAGCAAAGTAACTTTTGGAGGACTTACTGAGAGAGGCAACAGGAACAGTTTTTTCTTAATATTGCTTTACCGCAGTTGCAAGCAATTAAGGCAGCAACATTTAGGGAAGGGCTATTGTTTAGTGGAGCCATTGTTATGCTTTTCTGAATGTTTGCAATGCAGTTCTCCTACACAAAAATGCACCTACTGAGAAGTGTGCATAAAAACATGTGCTGGTGAAAATAACATACAAGAATGCATTATATTGGGGAAAATATGCTTTGCAAAACTGTATATTATGAAAAATTCATAATAAAATGTTGATGAATTTTCATGAGGATTAACAAAAAAAAAAAGGATTTCAAACTGATGTGGAAAACTGGAGAACTGAATTGAAAAGAATAGAAAATGAAAGAAACTGAAAATGATAGATTCACCCATCTCCAGCTGCTGGGCAGCTGACCAGCAATTTCTACTTATTTCCCAGTTGTATTTCATTCTGACTGTTTGTGTTAGAACCTGAATGCTCCTCCATTCTTTCCCCTTCATCTGCCTGTCTTTTCCTCTATGTTTGCCAGGTCTGATTGCCCTTACTTATCCTTATTATGCCCAGATTTATACATTCAACCTTCCAATCCAGCTACATTATCCAACATCCCTCATATCATGTTCCAAACTCAATGCCAAATGAACTCAGTGGTGTCTTTTTCACCCAGATTGCATGCAAAGATGCCAGGTAGTCACCTTTTGTCATGAAACTCCCATGAGTCTCCTTTGAATGACTGGGACAACAGAAAAGTGAAGCAGAGTAGAATAAAACAATGCCAATACGTTTGCTTAGCCTGTCTTTCCCATGCTTAAACTAGTTTATGACTGAAGCGGAAGCCCTGAGGTGCTTCTGAAATGGTTAGGATTTCAGTTAGGATTGTGGGAACACACTGTGGGAACACACTGGGAACACACTGAATATTCTGTTTACATTCAGTGTGTTCCCAGTGTGTTCCCACAGTGTGTTCCCACAATCCTAACTGTGCCTACTCAAAAGTAATCCCTCTTGAATTCAGGGGAGGGCTTACTCCTGGGTAAATTGGATTAGAATTGTAGCCTTCCTCCCCCAAATCTGAGTATATAGAATACAGGGAAGGGCCAGATTCAAGACAGGCTATGAATTATTAGACAAACAAAATATCCACTTCAACATCCCGGGGAAAATTCAATAGCTCTTTATATTTGGAAAACAACCAACAGTACATTTTAACAGCACCATAAGCTACATATACACTTTTATATTTCTCTTCAAATATGATTTGATAGATACAGTGTATAATATGCTGTTCTTTGCAAATAAAAAATATTTATTTTATATAAAAATTAGAAACTCTGCATGCACACTTTTAGTACTATCTTCACTGAAATCGCATCATATGCTGCCCCTCTGGGGTTCCTTGATTTTCTGGCCCTTGCGCTAGATGTGCATGGAGACAGAACATTAAGCAGGTGGGCACAGGTACTGCTTCTGAAAGCCATAAACACATCCCTGATGTGCACACCCATTCAATCTAGTGTAAATTTAGCCATGGATCCAGCCTGATGGAAAACCTAGAGAAAACAGACATTGTTTCTGTCCCGGTCAAAGGTCCTAAATTCATTTTGGGTCACATTCCTGCAATATGTGCTCATCTTGCTACAACAGCCAGCCCAGGCTGGCTGGCTGGCTGGCTGGTTGACAAGCAACGGCATGAATGTTGGGTCAATTATCCTGAAACTGACACCATTGCTGGCACAGCTGAGAGCCATATGCATGGAATCATCTCTTATGAATTGTTTAAGCCTCTTGTGCCCCAGTATATCCCTAACAATGAGAAATGAACTCCTTTCAATGATTTTTCAATTTGAAAAATCCATTCTCATTTCAGAAATCATCTTGCTCAGAGTTCATGCATTTGTCATCTGTTACAAGGCAGAGCCGTGGCTCTAGACCACACTTTAACATCCCTGTTAAAGTGGGAAGGAAAAAGCTAGTAGAAAAATCAGTAAATGAACACTGTGGTGTAAAGAGAGAAGAGGAAATGTTCACTTTCCACCAATTCAAAGGACAAGTGACTGCTTTCTTCAATAGGATCATTACTCAGAGGGAAGGCTCCTGGTCAGAAATGAGTCAAATATTGTCGTATTATGTAGTGTCAGTAGCTATTATTTAGTCATGTGGCAGCTCCTTAGGAAAGGTTCTTTGAAATACTGTGCTTGGTCTGGTGAATCAAGGCATTCAGAATCCTCTAATACTATCAGGTCTACCCAGAACATGGCTCCCAGTGCACAAAATGACCCAAAGCAGGAAAAATCTCAGGCCCCTTGAAAGTCATCCTCTAATATAATTTTGTATTCTATTTTATATTAATTTGGACTGACTAATAATAGATCTGCATGGCCATGATTTGCCAGCATAATTAGCAGCTGGACAGAATCTAGGTCTTGATGCAAATTTAGTTAAGAGCACAATCCAACTCTTCCCATGCTTTCAGGTTTGGTCCCTGGCTGGGCACACTCTGTGCTTGCATAGTGTAATGCACTTGGCCATTACCTACAATTAGAGATATGTACATACCCCCAACGGGACGCGAGTGGCGCTGCGGGTTTACAGAGCCTAGGACCTGCCGATCAGAAGGCCGGTGGTTCGAATCCCCGTGATGGGGTGAGCTCCCATTGCTCGGTCCCTGCTCCTGCCAACCTAGCAGTTCGAAAGCACAACAAAGTGCAAGTAGATAAATAGGTACCGCTCTGGCGGAAAGGTAAATGGAGTTTCCGTGTGTTGCTCTGGTTCGCCAGAAGCGGCTTAGTCATGCTGGCCACATGACCCGGAAGCTGTATGCCGGCTCCCTCGGCCAGTAAAGCGAGCTGAGCGCCGCAACCCCAGAGTCGGTCACGACTGGACCTAATGGTCAGGGGTCCCTTTACCTTTACCTTACATACCTCCAACAGGTAGAGCCATTCCCAGCACTCCTCTCCCTGGCAATGCAGAGCAATGCAAGCTGGCTATCCATGTTTGGACTTTGCATCACTGCAGCTGCTCAGACCAAAACCTTCGGGACTGGCTCTCCTCTGGCTGACCCTTGGCTCCTCCTCTCAATTTTACTTTGCCTGAGCAAGAAGGTCTGTCTGACTTCAGGCGCTTCTTGTGTTTCTAACCTTTCAAATACAGGAGGGGCTTAGCCCCTCTCTCTCTAGAGGAGAGAGAGACAATCTGGCTGCCATTCAGAGCCTGCTACCTACCTTGCCCCACCCCTCAGTTCCAGGAGCCTTCAAGCGGAAGTTTCTTCTGAAAGTATCTGCCAGGGGCCAGGGGACATTCATTTATTCATTCTCACTGCCGTAAAACAGATGGTGAAGATGCCATCCCATTTAGTCTTGGAAATGGAGGGCTAATTAGTTAATACTTTGAGAATGCCCTTGCGGTGAGTTAGAGGGCATAGTGTGCAATTTTATCCCAGTTGGAGGAAAGGTAACCTGGGCGTAAGGCAGGCTGCCAAGATGTTTGGGTTTTAAAAATAAAACTGTAATGGTTTAATATAGAGTAGGCAGAAATGAAACTTTGGCAATGCGAGGCACAGTTAGACAATAATCCATGTGGTGAGAATGGGGAGGGGGGTGGTGTTAGAGACACAAGTGTCTCTATCTTCATAACTGAAATGTTGGTGAGTATTCTTTAGTTCTGACTCACAGCTCTGTTCTCTGATTCTGCTTTATCTGATCTTGATTGCTCTTCACTCTTGAATTCCAAGCTCCTGACTCAGACTAGATGGCTGCTCATGGGCCAATCCTGGCAACCTGTGCTGGATGCCTTGCATTGTCAATGCCAAACTTAATTTTTAACGAACATTGATCCGAAAATCAGTTTCTTTAAAATGAATTAAAGTGCCATAGTCGTGGGAGACCCAGAGGAAGCATGTTCATTTCAAAGGCTTTTTTGGGTTTGGGTCTGGTATCTCTGCCCACTCTTTTTTCAATTGATTTTCAAGCTGATTAATACACTCGGCAAACCTTAAACCTATAGACTCAGGCATGTAGGTGTTGGGATGCTACAGTGGGTATTTGAAATTGGCTTATCTGCCCCTCCAGAGCTTGTAAAGTGAATTAAAGTTGGCCTGCATTGATCTCTGGCCGCTTGATTGGAAATATCTACAGGTTTCTTGCACCTTGAACAGTGGAGCGTAGGATGCCTTGACAAGGAACCCAAGGCAGATGATGAATCACCTGTCATGCTGCTAACCTGCTTACAAGGTACTGCAGAGCTTGGGCTTTCCACATCACAACAACCAATAAAAGGAACTGAAATCAAAAGCCACTCCAGATTTCCCCTCTGCCCCCAGCAGCATTGGATAATCTCTGCTGATTTATAAATACATCCAATAAATCATATTGATGACTAAAAGCTACTTAATTAACTCATTTCCCTCCCCCCGTAATAATGGTTTTTCCCGGTTTTCTTGCAAATCAAAAAGAGGGCCTAACTTGCTACAGAGTTACTAGGGGTGCATGCAAAGCTTTAATGGCTAGAAGTGTAAAATATATATTCTGTCAGTCATAAAGGAAAGCGGAACATTCTTGATCCCCCCAGGATTCACCTTGTCTCCTGATAAGCATATTATTTTTCAATGAATTTATCCATTTGCATTTGTATAAGCCTATCAGATGTATAGAATGATGATGGAAATGAACCGTGATTTATTCGTTTGTATATGGCTTACATTTCTTTCCCCTGGAATATAAGGTTTTGTGCCAAACATTTCCTACATGGTTCTAATCTGTGAAAAAGAAGGGCTACTCACAAAAATACAGATACTAGGATACAGATACTAGTCATGCTGTTAAAAATGCGGCAAGGTATTTAGTAAGAGAGAGATTAATCTGGCATCTTAAATAGGAATGCTGCAACTTAAAAAAATAAATGAAATATTTTGTTTTAGGTCAGGCAAGTCCAAGATCTCATAAGACACTATTGGCCGTGAACATGGGAAATAGAGGTGCTGGGTGTGTATGCTCATAGCTGTCTCCTCAATGGGAATAGGAAACATGTTCAGCATCCGGCACTTCCTCCCAATCTTCCCCCTCTTACTTCTCCTTGGTATCCCACCACCAATGCACTGGCTCAGAGCCTTCCTTCTCTGGGGTTCCCCTTGGGGCTCCCCAACTAGTGCCTCTTTGTCCATCCAGTCCCTGACATCAAGGCTCCTCTAGGTGTGTGCGTGAGAGAGAGAGAGAGACTTTGCCTGCTGTCAAGAGCCTACCTGCCTTGCCTCACCCCCAGTGGCGTAGCGTGGGTTGTCAGCACCCGGGGCAAGGCAAGTAATTTGCGCCCCCTAACCCATGGATTTGCGCCCCCTAACCCGTGGATTTGCACCCCCTAACCCTAACCCTCAGATGTTGCGCCCGGTGCGGCCGGCCCCCCCCTGCATCCCCACGCTACGCCACTGCTCACCCCTCAGTTCCAGGAGTCTTTAAGAAAGAAACTGCAAGCGGAGAGAGACATTTTGGCTGCCATCCCGTTTAGTTTAGGAAAGGGAGGGTTAATTGGTTAAAACTTTGAGAATGCTCTTAGGGTAAAGTAGAGGGCATGGTCGGTGTCCAATATTATTTGAGCTGATGGCTGGTGGGTGTGCAGCATTACAAAAATATGTACAATTGAAATGTGACTTGTGTGTTTCTTTTTGTGTGTGCAATTTGTATGGTGATTTGTATGGTGTGTGTGTGTTTTTAAAAATAATAATAATAATAATAACCTCAACAGAAAAGGGAATGGACTGGACTCATGTATGAGTTTTCCTTTGTTTTAGTCTATTCTATTAGACTAACTTTTTGCATGCCTTAATTTATGACTGTAAATCTTTTAGTGATCATGTTATTGTTTTATCTTTTTTGTAAAGTGCTTTGAGGACCCACCCCCCAATCAAGCAATATAGAAACTTTTTAAGGTGAACAAATGAATAATGGCCTGAATGCACATGAAGCTGACATGAAATGCAAATGGTCTGATCCACCCAGCAGGGTTCTGCTTCCTTCTGTGCTGCAGTTGCTTTCCCGTGTCTTTGTCTCTAAGGAGCCACATTGCATTGCAGGCTGAACCCATGCCAGCCCTGCAGCACTGAATCCTGCAGCTACTTTGGCCTGCACTTGTTCAGCAGCACTTTGATGGTTTAAGAAAAATTCTTCCTTTGCTTGTTAACACAGGCTAGCCTCATCCCAGCCATTATCTGACAGTAGGCCACCAAAGCTTAACCCCTAATTAGGGTGAAGAAGCAAAATTGGAGATGTCCACTAATGGCTACCAAGAGCTGGAGGAAATTACTGAGAAATTGCTGCAATTTCTTCTCTTCCTCTCCCCTCGCTCTCAGGCCAGAGGGCATTATCAGAATCAGTGGTTTCATTTTTTGAAAGTCCCTTCTCCTTCTCACTCCCCCACCCCCACCCACCAAGCAAACATTAAAGTTGGCAGCAGTGATGGGAAAAAAGGAATCTACGGCTATGTTCTTTTCTGATCTGGATTACGAGGCATTGGACCGGGCTCTCTTTCTTGCTTTTATTCAATCCTGCTTTCAACTCCCTAGAAAAATGCAACTAATGATGTAACAAGCTAATGAGTTCATCGGATGTTAAATACCCCTTCCAAGATGAAACAAACAGCTGCCACCAACGCTTTCATAATCTGGGCGGAACTGGGAACACCATAGCTGGTTCTCTTTTCAAAATCAAATGATTATAGCTCCTTAATTTTTTTTTTTTTTTTTTGCATGTTGTACGGGACTGCCATTTTCTAATTACCAGCAAACGAGCTGAAGGCACATGGCGCAGTTACACTGCTGAAGCGAAGCAAGTTTTGGCTTGGCCGAGATAGGAAATCCCCTGAGGAGTAGATGGATGCTACTCAGAGGATGGGCAGGTGTAGAGAAAGCAGGGCTCAGGGGCAGATGTCCAGGTCTCAGCTCAGCAGGGCCCACAATCCCAGCAGAGCAGGATTACCATATTTTGAGGAAAGTGAAGTAATACGTATTGCCAAGCTATTGACTGCCAGAGGTCTATAAAACTATGTAGTGAATTTTTGGCACAGGCAAGATTTGAATCTGATCATAGCTCAGTTTTTTACAGTGCAGTCCCACATGTCTACCCAGAGTCAGTGGTGAAGCTGCATGCTCCAGCACCGGGGGTGGAGAGCAGGCGGGGGTGTGGCTGGTACGCATCCCGGGGGCATGGCACATCGCCCGCGGGGGTGTGGTGTGTAACCTGGGGACGTGGCGCACCTCCTGTGGGGGCGTGGTGCCCGGCGCAGTGTAGGAGTGCGTGACGCGTGTCTGGGGGCGGCCGTGATGGTACCCCCCAATGGTGCCAGGGGCGGTGCGCTCCCCCCGCCCACCCGTTCCTCCACCAGTACCCAGAGTTAAATCCCACTGAGTCCAACGAGACTTAATCCCAGATATGTGGGTATAGGATTGCAGCCTTTGCCACCATGCCACACCAGCTTTCAGAAATCTACTTGCATTGCAGTTTCATCTCTTCACCAGTGAAGCGTATCATCTGACTAGAATTAAATTTTAAAAATGTGTTTCTGAGTTGAAGCCAATGACTGACCCAACTGAAGAATGTTGCAAGCATCCCTCCTGTTTCATTCCACGAAGAAACAATTATTTTGCCTCTTTCAGGCACCAATTTCCTCTAATTAAAGCCCTTCTTAGACTGCAGCTGAACCAAACAGACTTTGCTACAGATACTCTGGATTCCTTGGGGATATCTAATGCTGTGGAGGGGAAATTAGGCACACAAAGCCATTGTGTAATCTGCTCCGCAAAGTATTGATTATTTACCCAGCAGCTTGTTTGAAGCCTGATCTGATTCCTTAGGGAATATTTCATTTGCACATATGAGGATCTGTGCGTATCTTTCAGATTTACCTTTCCTTAAATATAGGCTGTATCTTGGCATTTGGCAGTGGAACTATATGCTTTTAAAAAACACAAAAATTGGCAGTTCTTCCCTCCTTCTGATCCTTAACATCTAGTACAACTTCCTCCATGCCCTGATGTGATTTCCCTAGCATAAATTGTAATACATGCTTCGGAGCAGGTTTTCTGACACAAGGCCACCATTTTGGGTGTTATCCCCACAGGTTCCCAATTTGCCTCAGGGATTTTCCACTCAGCACGCACACACTCCACCTTGGTGGAATTTGTTGCCCATTCCTGTGTGTTCCTGGTGTTTTCAAAATTGGTAAAAGCATCTCATAGCTACTTAATTTACTTGTTTTGTAGGGGGTGTTTTCATTTTTCACTGTTTCTGTCACCTTAATGATTGAGATTGAAAAGCCACACGTTTTATTCTTGTTCAAGCAAAATTCAAAATGAATTTGGAAGTTCTTTTTTTTCCCCTCAGGTGAAACACATGAGGAAATCTAAGGGAAGGTGGCAAAGAGTTTTCAGTAAGATGAGCCAAAATCCTCAGAACGATCCTCCAGACATCTCTGCCAAACTTTCCCACAGCAGGAAATTCTGCATCTGCACCCTTGTAAGTTGTCAATAGCTTTACATTATATATACCCAGTAAATTCATTATCCGAGGACAAGTCATAAGATTTCCAGTAGAAAATGAACAGAGGAGTGAATTATTCACAGAAGCTGCAGAGGCTCCACAAAATTACATCTTGAAGAAACAGAAGAGGAAAACAACTGTTATAAAAAATATTTCTTCTTTCATGCAGCATCATGGAGTGTGAAGCTCGTGGGAAGGCCAATTACTTCCAGTGGGTGGGAATCAGTGCTTCTTCTTCACAATCAAGGGCTGTGGCACTTTTAAAAGTTATCATTGAAGAATACCCGAACAGACTTGACTATTTCCATTTAAGCAGCAAAGCTTCGATGGGGTTTGCAATTTGTTTAGTAAACCTCACATTTTCGGCGATAATTACCCTATCAAGGTAGCAAAAGGAAAAGGACCGTCTGAAGTGACCCTTCAAGTCTGCAGCTGCAGCTGCCAATCCTGCTGTGGAAGGTGGTGTGGCAATGGAAAGGTGAGAGGTTCAGTAGGGAAATGAGAAGCAGATGTTCCAGAAAAATCAGTGTGCTTTGCAAGGAGACTGGAGGAATTCATTACTGAGGGCCAAACTAAGCGCTGCTTTAATTGCACAGTTTGCAACTCCAGCAACTCCAGCTGTAGTTGTTTATAAGAATAAAAATATTAACACTAAGTACCAGGGAAGGGGGGCAGTGGTTTTCATTGGGACCACAGTTGATGGGAAAGGGAGGTTTAACCCTTCACTCCCCAGCTGCAATCTTGACACAAATCTCCTCTGGTGGCGCCAAGAGGTCAGGATTGTGAGGGAAGGGTAAAGTATTCCCTCCCCATGTGCGACTATCCTGATGAAAATTACCATCACCCCATGCATGTTGTTGTTATTTTGAAACTGACGTGATTGCTAGCCGCATGAAACAATGTCTGATTTGACCCTGAGAGAGTGAAAAAACAATTCTTTGTTTAAGAAACTGTAAAGCTAAGCATGGTGTTCTCATCGGTAGCTATAAACTAGAAAAGTCAATATAATAATATGCCTAAAAGGATGGATTAATTGTTACGAAATATGTTGTAGAGTCTCAATGAAATCGAGGTCCCTACTGTTGTGTAATTATCCATTTTTTAAATCTTCATTTGTTGTTTGGTATTTGGCAATGGTTGTGTGCGAGTTCCCCCAAGGAGGAAAATGCATGAATTCATGAACTTATGCACATGCTTAGGCACTCTTTGCAAGTGTTGTACAAATTTTTATATGGACAGAGGGGTGGGGGTTAAAAATGATAATGATGCCAACTCAAAAAGGCATCCTCTACCCCTGAGTAAACAGCCAACGTTTCTGTCATGTCCTTAGCACAAGATGAGGGCGAAGGGTTCAGAACGAATTCTCCTCACCAGAATTGAGGTGGGGGTTGGGCTTCTATCTGCACCACCCTATACAAGCCCTTTTTCTTGAGAATTTCAGTGCCAAGATGCCATCCCACTTCTGAATTCAGCAAACACCCCCCGCTCAAACAGAGAGTAGCAGGTCGATACTGCAAACAAGCTGCTTCTGCAAACGTATTTTAATTACCTCAGTGGCAGTCCCTGAAGCTCCGAGACCAGCAAAAGCAGCATAATTAATTACTCGGTGACTGTATATTCACTATACACGCCAAAGGTACTTTGCCTAGTTCGTAACGTTAAAGGACAACAAAGGTATTGATCGTGCCAGACATCCGTCCCACCCTTAAGGGGATTGGTAATTTTAACAAGCCACACAAAGGCCATATTGGACTTGTCACGGTTTCGTGCTTTGTTTGTAAGCAGAGCTAAAGCAGATTAACTGAAACCCCATTCACTGGGGATGGGGAAAGCAATGTAAAGCAGAACTGGCTCTCCAAATCCCCATTAAAGCTCTGTGGGCTTTTGGCCCAGTGTTCATTCAGCTGGAACTTTTCCACTCAGCGTTGCTCTGTTTAATTGATGCCCAGAGGTCTCCTCACAGGCTGTGGGCATTTGGGGACATAAGGCTGCTTTTCCCTCTTAACGGTGAATTGGGCAGGCAGGGAGGGAGAGAATGAGCAATTCACCCAGCAAATATAGGACCTAGAACAATGCAATAGCAGATAATTAGGAGTACAGGGACACCCCAGGGTTAAAGGTTTTAAATTCTCCTTTCCCCTCAAAACACACACACACACCTTCACAGCTTCTGGAATCAGCATTACTTGTTGAAATTAATATATCAAACTATCCATTCATGCTGCTGCATGTGACTCAAGCACAAAAAGGGGAAAGAAAAAGACTAGCGTTTCAGTGAGGGCGAAAGTACGTGATTTATTTATTTATTTTTAAGGCTTCAAAGCATAACATAATCCAAATTGGGTTAGGGCAACAGTACTGTGGAAGGGCTATTTTCCTAAACAAACAAACCCCACACCAGTTGCTATTAGCCTGCCTGCAATCAGAGGACAGTTAACTGTATTGTGCTGTTAAAGAGCCAACACTACCATTAGGAAGAGTGAGGCAGCTGCCTCAGGTACCATGTGCTGAGCAGGGAAAAGTGGAATGAGCTGTGTGTGTCATGTGAGCTTCCCTGCACTTAGCCTTCTGCCTTCATGTGCAGCAGAGGACATTGGAGTAAAATTCAACTACTAATCTGGTTGGCCTCTGTATATGAGGTGGGGGAGTAGGTGCCATCTTGTCCTTTGCCCAAGGCAGCAAAATATCTTGAGACTTCTTTGACCTAATAACAGTTGGAGGGGGGAGAAAGGTTTAAATGTCCCCACCCTGAGAGTCACTGCTCAGCTTCTCTGATCTGATCCAGTTTGGAACCCTGTGGCTTCTTTCAAGGATTAAAAAAAGAAAGAAATTCTGAGGGTTTCCTTTTGGGAATTACAGGGGTAGAACAACCTAAGCAATATAGAAAATTATTTATGTAGGCGACTACAGCAGCAATAATATTATTTGCCCATAAATGGAAATAAGTCCAAGAAGAATGCATACAAAAACTTATGGAATATGCAGAAATGGCGAAACTTACCAGGAGGAAAAAGAAATCAAGATAAACTTTTTTATAAAAAAGAATGGAAATGGTTTATTGAATATTTACAAACAAACTGTAAATAGGACATTGACAGGATTATTGTAACAACCTGCAGTTTCATAAGAGTATATCTTTAAAGTAGGGGGGAGAATAAGTTGAGTTAATTTAGAATATGTAGGAAATGTAAAAAATAAATTTAAGGAACCGCAGAAAGAGGAGGAAGTCCAGCTTTGAAATGTTAGAATGATTGTAAAACTATCGAAATGCATATAACTGAAAATCATAAATTAAAAATAAATTTAAAAATTCTCAGGAGATCCATGAGATTAAATGGGCCTCAGAGAGATGTCAGGCTTCTAGCTTGTCTCACATCACTGGGAATAAATAGGTAGGGGCACTGTGTGGCAGAAACATAAATAAGTTATCTTCCTGTGCTTCAGATGAGACTGCGATCCTGAACTCAGTTTGATTATCAATGTGGGCCACCATCATCCTTCTGAATGCAACGTTGTGCTGGTGGGAAAGTAGAGAAGGGAACATGCTGAGGTGATGCGAACAAGAGGGAGCATAGCTCTGTGGCAGAGCACATGCTCTGCATGCAGGTCTCGGTTGCACCCATGGCTTCTCCAAGGAAAACAGATCAAGTAGCAGGTACTGGCAAAGAGACAGCCTGAGACCTCAGAAAGCCACTGCCAGTCGTGTGGGCAGTACTGGGAATAGTCTGACTTGGTAAAAGGCAAGTTTTCTTACAATTCCTTAAATTCCAATGGAAGAGAAATGAGTGTGAAAGGAAATGGAGTCCTCTGCCATGAACCCCCCTTAATGGCTTGGGTCAAAAGAGCTGCTTTGGGTCATGCAAGGGGTTTCTGCTACTTGCTGGATAAGTGGAATTCACTCTCATAAAAGAGAACAGAGTGCTTTTGAAACTTCCCTTATTGCTCTGTGGCAATGGGGAGACTAGTATTCATTGTAAAGTTGGTTTTAGCTGAGATACTCTGTATACCTATGCATTTCAATCACTTTGAAGAAGGAAAACCAGCAACCAGGCAAGAAGGAAGTAAAATTTCACTGCTAGAGGCTGGTCTGTTGTCCTTCATAGCTTTTCAACAGTTTACAGAAGGATAGAAGAGGTAAAATATGATTGCGCAGTGTTTTTCCATGAGGTAAACAAAGAATACACCAAACCCCGCCAGGTGTGCTGTCAAAATATTGTTTTGCTTTTTCCAAAGCCATCCTTTGTCCTCCCGTCAGGAAGGAGGGTGTGTCAGAATATATCTGTGGCTGGTAAGCGCTCTTGATGAGGAACCCTGCAGCTCTTCTCTTGATGGAAAGGCAGCAAGACTCAAAACTATTGCTGGGGCTTTGAACATTCTTCCCCCCCAAGCAGAGAGAGTCAAACACTGGCATCATTTTATAAGCAGCTACCTCCGTAGCTGCTTATAAATGCCTGCTTTTTACTTATGCATCTAGCATTTCTTCCCTCACCCCACCCCAAAAATCTCTGTCTCTTTGTTTGTCTCCACAACAGATTTTGAGTATATGCAATAGAAAAACGTTAGCACACAGAGTAAGCCATAATTATTATAGCCTCCAAAAAAGAGGTCAAACAGGTGACTTTGTATGAAATCTTCAGTGGTGCTAACGCATCACCTTCCATCCTCCAGACTCGAGCAACGCTGTTGATTGCTTCGCTTTGTCAATGAACTGTTGAAAATGTTATAAATGCTAAATGTCCGCCATCTGTATAAGCAAAAGTAGAATCCAAATGAAGCATAAAAGCATCTGGCCCAAACTGTAAAAGGGGCTCAGTGGCAACTTGGATTTGTCTTGCTTAACACTTGTGATAGGCTTTCACTCTGCCTCAGTGATTTCATAGCCGACTGAAGCCTCCTTGGTAAGCAGGATAAATTTTGTGCTTGTTTCAAATAAATAGGATCCATACCACTACCCCTCAGAATGGGAGGCTTGGGCTGAGTAAAGGAAACAAGAAGAAGAGGAAGAGGAAGAGGAAGAGGAAGAGGAAGAGGAAGAGGAAGAGGAAGAAGAAGAAGAAGAAGAAGAAGAAGAAGAAGAAGAAGAAGAAGAAGAAGAAGTAAAGGAAACAAGAAGAAGAGGAAGAAGAAGAAGAGGAGGAGGAGGAAGAATGTGCACACACGTTTGATAGAGTATTGTGCAGAGGATTCATTCCTCTTTGAATGTTTCTCATACAAAGGTTTTAAAGTCTCGCTAGAAGCAAAACACACACCAAAGTCCTTCTTTGTTCTTTGCCTTTGTTCTTCCTTCCAGCTCTGAAGAAAGGTGGACTTCCATGACTTTCAGTTGGACAACCAAGCAGATTTGGACTCGATTGGATTATGAGTCCAAGGTTATTGCTTAACACCACAGAATATTTAGACCTATCTCTAGGCTTTGGATAACGCCTCAGTCCAGCTGCTTCTTATCTCTGATCCAAACCCCAAGGCAGGTGCAGACGATTTGTTCTGTTTTGCAATGCCAGACGGGCTGTTAGCAGCCAGTGCCTTCTGTGGGCTTTTTCTACTTTTCGAGCTGTTTTGGATTTGTGAGCTGAGTTGGTGCCTTCCTGCTGAGTGAGATTTTGTGCTCTCTGATCTAGGATTGCAAGTTAACCTTGTATATGTGCTGCAGTGCATTCTGCTTCTCAGGAAGCAATTGAAAATTAGCTGTTCCTCTGCTCAAAAGCTGTTGGAGTGACTATGATTCTGAGCAACACCACTAGCAACACCACTGAACTGGGAAGAGAGGTACAGGAGTGGAGATTTAAGGGAGACACCCTGCTACTGAAGTAGAGGCTGACTGTGTTGAATGTGGGGGGGGGAGTTAGGAAACAATTATATGCTTGAGCAACACTGACCTGCATCTTAGGGTTCATTTGTTACTTACTGCATCCCATGGTGACACTGAAAAGCCCTTCTCCATGTAGACGATCTACAACTCAGGTTTAAGTGTGGGAGGGGTGGGGCAAAGGGGGGGTTATTATTTTGTTTTGTTCTGGTTTTTATTATGTATTATTATGTGTTTTGTGTTTATTATCTTGTATTTTGATGTTGTGAGATGCCTTGAGATCTAAGGATAAAGAGAAGTATACAGATTTAATAAATAAATATAACTCCTGGAATGCTCGCTGGTGTGTTTTTGTGACACTTGCAAAAATATTGTTAATGTGTCAACTGGCATATATGGAAGAGGCCCTTCACTGATAAATAATAATAATAATAATAATAATAATAATAATAATAATAATAATAATTAATAATAATAATTTATTATTATATACCCCGCCCATCTGGCTGGGTTTCTGTAGTCACTCTGGGCTACTCCCAACAGAATATTAATAATGATAATAATAATAATAGAATGACAAAACATAAAACATTAAAAGCTTCCCTAAACAGGGCTGCCTTCAGATGTCTTCTAAAAGTCAGGTAGATGTTTATTCTTTGACATCTGATGGGAGGGCGTTCCACAGGGCAGGTGCAACTACCGAGAAGGCCCTCTGTCTAGTTCTCTGTAACCTCACTTCTCGCAGTGAGGGAACTGCCAGAAGGCCTTTGGTGCTGCACCTCAGTGTCCGGGCTGAACAATGGTTGATTGATTGATATTTATTTTAGATATTGTTCAGAGCTGCTTACACACAAACAAACAAACACCCTGCCCATTTTTATCACATCCACAAGGAAGGGTTTGTTGACTACAGCGTGCCCCCCCACTTGTCAATCTAAAATGCCTAAAGCAGCCCTCACTTGTCAGCTCCATGGAGCAAATTAGACACAATGTCACTAGCCATGTGTGTTGCTCACGTCTGCCCTCTTCACAGACAAAGCAGGGAGTGAGATGAGTCTGGTTTTTACATCAAAAGGAGAATCTGGGCAAGTGAAACAGAACCTCTCCCTGCTCCTACTTCCCCACGGTTCATTGCTTCAAATGCTTTTCAACCAGACCAAAAGGAAAGTGCCAGAGGAACATAAGGAAAACCTGGCCTGCTCGGACCAAAGGACCATTTGGCCCATCAACATGTTGTCACAGTGGCCAAGCAGATGCCTATGGGATGTACAGACAAGCAAGTCCTGTCCCCATTTGGGATGCCAAGCAACTAGCAGTGAATGTAGAACTTTGTGGGCATGGCTAGTAGCCATGATAGCCTGTCTTCCATGGATTTGTTGGGAACCTCTTTTAAGGCCATCCAAGCTGGTGGGCATCACTAAATCAGGAAGAAGGGTAGGGCAGAGGTCAGCTCTCCTCATCCATGAACCTTTTAATTCACACACAGGCCCATCCATTAGCTACTTGAACAAGCAAATGCCACCAAAGCCATCACATCTAGTTTTGCCAGTAACAACTCCTTAAGTCATTTATAACTTTGTTCTGTCTAGAATACTAATGGTAGTGTTAGATACAAAATGATCTCACTCTTTTCCTCTGAAGCGCTTCCCGGTTTAGTATCAGCAACTTGTGTTTTTCTGTGCTACTGAGAGGAACAGAAAATTCCAGGGCAGAGAGCATGAGAAGAAGAAATAAAATACCCATTTTCTTTTGAGTCGGTTTTAGCCAATGTCTTGCCTGCTCTAGCATTTGTTGAGCTTTTGCGTTGCCTTTTCAGAAGCAGATCTTACAAGAAGAGACATGGATGTACTACTAGAGGGTTAACTGCATTTGGGGAGGGGTTCCTTCATTTTCATTTAAATGAGTGTCCGTTCCAAAGTTCGGTCTCAGGTTTTACTGAAAATAATTTCAAAAGATACAGGGGGTGGGGGCACATCTTAACATTTGTTCTGTAGAATGGCTCACTTTATCTACACGGCATGTTACCAGCTCTGCATATATTTTGATTACTCTGCCATGCTCTTTGAGACGTATCCAAGCTTCAGAGATACCAGTCTGTAAAATGGGCAAATGTCTTTAATGCCCAGTTCCTTAATAAGATACATGTATGACGGGACACGGGTGGCGCTGTGGGTAAAAGCCTCAGCACCTAGGACTTGCCGATCGAAAGGTCGGCGGTTCGAATCCCTGCGGCGGGGTGCGCTCCCATCGCTTGGTCCCAGCGCCTGCCAACCTAGCAGTTCGAAGGCACCCCTGGGTGCAAGTAGATAAATAGGGACCGCTTACTAGTGGGAAGGTAAACGGCGTTTTCCATGTGCTGCTCGCCAGATGCAGCTTGTCACGCTGGCCACGTGACCCGGAAGTGTCTGCGGACAGCGCTGGCTCCCGGCCTCTAGAGTGAGATGAGCGCACAACCCTAGAGTCTGGCAAGACTGGCCTGTTCGGGCAGGGGTACCTTTACCTTTACCTTTTATGATGTTCACCTGGACCTGCAGAGTGGAAAAGAGGGCACACTCTAACCTCTGGCAGTAGCTGCAAGACCTGAGGTTCCTGGGGAACTGCAGCCCCTGCTTCCCCAGCAGGCATCTCAGTGAGGAGGGAGGCCAGCCTGACGCCTTCCATCTGCCAGCATTGTATATTAGATTGTGAGCCTCAGGCAGGGACTTCTGCATCTTTTAACATGTGTATAGCACTTAGAATTTTTTACGCAATTTATTAAGTGTTAAAACAATGTGTGACTTGATCTGACATCTGTTGCAGACCTTACCTGCATGACTTATCTGTCCTGCATGCAGTTTTAGTGTGGTAGCAGGGGACTTGTAAGTACATTAATTAAAATGTTAGATTAATAGTGTTTTCTGTTCCCTTCACCCACCACCTGCAAGCTCTAAGATTCAGTTCAGTCCAGAGGCTTTTCTCTATGGCCATTCATCACAGGAAAGCGGTCTTCACTGCTCCTGATTTTCACATGCCAGGTATTATTTTATGCATTTGCTTCTGATCATCCTTAGTGCTGCTGTTACGCTTGCCAAAGTGGTTTGTATAGTTAAAGCTATGGTTTTCCCAGTAGTGATATATGGAAGTGAGACTTGGACCATAAAGACGCCTGATTGCCGAAGAATTGATGCTTTTGAATTATGGTGCTGGAGGAGACTCTTGAGAGTCCCATGGACTGCAAGAAGATGAAACCTCTCCATTCTAAAGGAAATCAGCCCTGAGTGCTCACTGGAAGGACAGATAGTGAAGCTGAGGCTCCAATACTTTGGCCACCTCATGAGAAGAGAAGACTCCCTGGAAAAGAGGAGGAGTTTGGATTTGATATCCTGCTTTATCACTACCTGAAGGAGTCTCAAAGTGGCTAACATTCTCCTTTCCCTTCCTCCCCCACGACAAACACTCTGTGAGGTGAGTGGGGCTGAGAGACTTCAAAGAAGTGTGACTGGCCCTAGGTCACCCAGCAGCTGCATGCGGAGGAGCGGAGACGCGAACCTGGTTCTCCAGATTGCGAGTCTATCGCTCTACACCACTATACCACACTGGCTCTCAGTCTATCGCTCTTAACCACTACACCACACGAGATGGTTGGACAGTGTTCTTGAAGCTACCAGCATGAGTTTGACCAAGCTGTGGGAGGCAGTGGAAGACATGAGTGCCTGGTGTGCTCTGGTCCATGGGGTCACGAAGAGTCGGACACGACTAAACGATTAAACAACAACAACAAATGTCTTTTCCAGGTACATTTAGGGTCGCTGCCTTTTATTTTGTTTTATTTTGTTTTATTATTTTATTGCATGCATAGGCTAGCCTTTTTATTTAAAGCAATGGTTCCCAAACTCCCAACCACAGACTACTTAAGAATTGTTAAGGGTCTTGGCACAGGCTGAAGCTTTCATGGACAGGGAGGATGGCGGCGATTAAAATGTGTATTCTTCCAAGGTTACTGTTTTTGTTCCAAAATATCCCGATAATTAAAGGTCCCACCCATTTTAGGAATTGGCAAAAAATTATGACTAAGTTTATTTGGCAGGGGAAGAGAGCCAGGATAAAGTTTAAATACCTGACAGATGCAAGAGAGAGAGGTGGTTTTGCGGTACCGAATATAAGGTTATATCATGAGGCAGCTTGTTTAAGTTGGTTAAAAGATTGGGCCACCCTTAGAAATACTGATCTATTGGATTTGGAGGGTTTCGATATTAGGTTTGGGTGGCACGCTTACCTGTGGCAGGAGAAAGGTGAGGTTCATAGAGGGTTTTCTAGTCATATAGTTAGAGGTTCACTACTGGAGGTGTGGAATAGATATAAAAAATTGATTGAAGAAGGGACCCCTTGGTGGCTCTCCCCAGTGGATATTATTAAAATAAAAAAACCAAACATGACGGGGGAAAGATGGACCTATGAGGATCTTTTAATTAAGACAGAAGAAGGTTGGAAGGTGAAGTCTTATGACGAGTTGAAAGATAAGATAAAAGAATGGTTACACTTTCACCAGATCAATGCACTGTGGGCTGAGCACAAGAAACTGGGGATGAGGGACAAAAAATCAAGATTTCAGGTGGAAATTTTAGAGAGTAATGATAAACACCTCTCCAAATTATACAAGCAACTATTGGAATGGGATACAAGAGGGGATTTGGTGAAGGGCGTGATGGTAAAGTGGGATAGAGACCTTGGACACAACATCGATTATAATAAATGGCAGACACTCTGGAGGAAAGGTATGAAATTTACAGCGTGTGCAACCCTTCGAGAAAATCTAGAGAAAATGATGTACCGCTGGTACCTGACCCCAGCAAAGCTAGGAAAGATGTATAAAACTGTTGATAATAATTGCTGGAGGTGCAAGGATAAG
This sequence comes from Podarcis melisellensis, assembly GCF_964234715.1. Taxonomy (NCBI): domain Eukaryota; kingdom Metazoa; phylum Chordata; class Lepidosauria; order Squamata; family Lacertidae; genus Podarcis; species Podarcis melisellensis. The sequence continues at coordinate 28,709,416 of NC_138538.1, forward strand.
GTTGGGACCTTTTTCCACATCTGGTGGACCTGTGAGGCAGTGAAGGAATTTTGGGGAAAGATTATGACGAATTGAAAAAAATCTTAAAGTACAACTTCCCCAAAACACCCGAGTTGTTTCTTCTGGGTATGATTGGTGAGGAAATAAAAAAATCAGATCAAACCTTTTTCCAATATGCGATAGCCGCAGCGAGGATCTTAATTGCACAAAAATGGAAATCCCCTGATATGCCTACGATTGGAGAGTGGCAAGTGAAATTATATCAATATATAGAATTAGCGAGATTAACACAGAAAATAAGGCAAAATAACACTACGAAACTTAAAGATGAATGGAAGAAATTTTTAATTTATGTTGAGAACAATATGGGCATTAGTAACACAACAGCAGATGATAATTAACACCTTCGATGTATAACGCTAATGTAAGTTCTACTGCAAAGATTATATAATGGTTATGCAATCCTAGACCAAGTTGAACGGAAGTTTGTCTTTTATCGTTATTTGAATGCGGTTTTTTTTTTTGTAATCTTTTTCTTCTTCTTCTGTTTTTCTTTCTTTCTTTCTTTCTTTCTTTCTTTCTTTCTTTCTTTCTTTCTTTCTTTATACCTTTTAAGTGTATGTATATGTATACATGTATCTGATGTCGGATGTGTAATGCGAATCTTTTTTCCAATAAAATAATAATAATAATAATAATAATAATAATAATAAAAAGAATTGTTAAGGGTCTTGATGGTAATCAAGTAATGATTTGACAGTGCAATTCTATACATGTCTACTCAGAAGAAAGCCCCATTGAGTTCATTTGGATTTACTCTTGGGTAAAGGAGACTAGAATTTCACCCTGAATTGAAGCTTTGAGTTCACAGATAGGCATTTAGTAGAAAAGAAGGGTACAGTGATCTAAATATCGTAAGAGGAAGGCCAAGTCTGATTCCGACACATCACTGGAAATGCAGAATTGAGCACCGACAGCCTCTCACAGCAAATGAGTTATGAAGTTGAAAGCAAATCTCATTGTTAAGAAGCATAGGCAGAACTAGGGAGAAAGTTTCAGTATACTGAAAAAGAAGGAGATTGTGGCTGCACATCAGATGGTGAGCCGAGTATAAATGCTACTATCTCATAGTATGTTGCTTGCATGTGTGCTAACAAGCTCTCCTGCTACAGCGGTTGTGTACAGTATTTAGTTCCAGTGATCCATCATTCTTAAATCAGCAGGATAGATGATATTTCTCTAGAGCCCAAAGGTAAAATGAAGCAGCCATTTGACCTTTAAAAAGGAATCATTTTCTGTGCAACAAAAGCAAGATAGCCACAAAGGCATTATTCTGAAGGCAGCGGGTAAATCAGGACATATATTATATCAAAATCCCCACCTTTCAAGTAGCACTTGCTATTGATCTGCTTCAGCTTAGATCCATTGCGTACAATTTCATTGATGAGTTTATTTTTAGAGGCTTGTAACTCAGGGTTGTGTGTATTTAAAGAGGAAAAAATATAGCAATGCATAAAACAGCTGCAAGTTTGCTAGCAAAGACTTATCAGCAACAAAGACTTCTTGAATTGACACATCATGATTCTAACTCTCAGTAGAGCAGGATCCAGGGAAAAAACCCTTCCAGCAGTTTCCCAGGCTTTGCATTCAAATAAATTTAGCATGGATTTATGCAGGCATGTGTTTATGTGAATCAGTCTAGCCCAATTGGCTAGACTGACATGCCACTTTAAATCAGGGCTGGGGAGAACCTGTGGCCTTCCAGATGTTGCTGCAACTCCCATTGGCTCTGACCATGCTTACTGGTGCTGATGGGAGTTGGAATTCAACAACATCTGGAGGGCCTCTGGTTCCCCATCGCTGCTCTAAACATTCACTGGAACACTCAGCTGTACCTTTGCAGTTTTCTGTTCCTCAGAAGCCTCTTTTCATGAACCCTGCTGTACAGTGGTACCTTGGGTTACATACGCTTCAGTTACATATGCTTCAGGTTACAGACTCTGCTAACCCAGAAATAATGCTTCAGGTTAAGAACTTTGCTTCAGGATGAGAACTGAAATCGTGCTCCGGCAGGGCGGCAGCAGCAGGAGGGCCCATTAGCTAAAGTGGTGCTTCAGGTTAAGAACAGTTTCAGGTTAAGTATGGACCTCTGGAACGAATTAAGTACTTAACCCAAGGTATCACTGTATATAGGGGACGCAGGTGGCGCTGTGGGTTAAAGCCTCAGCGCCTAGGACTTGCCAATCGAAAGGTCGGCGGTTCGAATCCCTGCGGCGGGGTGCGCTCCTGCTGCTCGGTCCCAGCGCCTGCCAACCTAGCAGTTCGAAAGCACCTCCGGGTGCAAGTAGATAAATAGGGACCGCTTACCAGCGGGAAGGTAAACGGCTTACCAGCGGGAAGGTAAACGGCCAGAGCAGCGATGTCACGCTGGCCACGTGACCCGGAAGTGTCTCCGGACAGCGCTGGCCCCTGGCCTCTTAAGTGAGATGGGCGCACAACCCCAGAGTCTGTCAAGACTGGCCCGTACGGGCAGGGGTACCTTTACCTTTACCTTTTACCACTGTATATGCACTCAAGTGCTGATGCTGCCTTAGGATTAGTCAGTCATTGGATAGCTTGCCATATGAGCATAGTTGTTTCCTTTTGAGTGTCTACTAAAACAGGAAAGTTGAGACTCATTACACAGATTGTTCTTGGTACAGGACTGATGCTCCGATTGTTCAAATATATATCTGTGCCAGCAAGGGATGGACAAATCTGTCAATTTTGGTTTCTCTCAGCTTCTCATTTTGTCCAGTCTTAAGTTCACTTCTCACACTAATGAATGAATTTTTATTTTAAGTTCTCATGAGAATTCATGAGCATTTTATGGAGGATTTCTTCTAATGTGCACATTTTTGTTTGCAATTTTGCCTAATATGCAGAATTTTGCAGGGCATTTTTGCCTGATATAAAATACATTATTTTCACTAAAACATGTGTCTTATCTACTCATTAGCACAGTATACACATTTTTGTACACATTACTTGGCTGGAGAACTGCATTGCAGAATTTGGGGAAGACTGACTATATTTCAGTTTGCATATTGTTGCAGAAAATGTGAATTTGATAAGTTTTCCTTTAAATCCAAACTGAATCAAATTTAGCTGGCATTCTTAGCATCCTTCCCCAAACTGATGTCCTCCAGATGTTTGGGACTACATCTTCCATCAGCCTCAGGCAGCAGTAAATAAACACTTCCACCTTCCCTGGAAAGCCCCCCTCTGATTCTGAAAATCCCAACACTTTGGTTTGACCCTGAAGTTTGTCAAATGTCCTACCACCTTCATGACTTCTGGATAATGCTGCAAATGTTGGAGGGTATTTTTCTTCTGGCACCATCAGCAAAACCAGGCCCTCTCCCAGTGCTTTAGGACACAAGGAACTGCTTGTGGTTTTGAAAGCATTGCTTACCAACTTTTCCATAAGGAAATAACCAGCAGCCATTATTCATGCTGCCTCCATGTTCATGAATGAGCAAAGGAATAGCCTTAATCAAAGGGAAATAGTTTCTCTTGTGTTCCACTTGGAGAACAAGAAGTTCATAGCATGGCTGTAAGAAAGCAGCAGCAATGGTAAGCAAGGATAGAATGACTAAAGGTGTTCTAAAATATTCAGAGCAAAGGCAGCTGTGCCTTTTGATACAGAAGAGAAAACCTGAAAACCCACAGTAGGGAATAGGTTCAATCAAAATTTCACAAAATTGTAAACAAGTTTTGAGTTCTCTAGAACTCTTTACCAGGAAAGATGGGATTGGCAGATGAGATTGGGAGAAATTTAGGGAAATGAACAAAAATTAGGCTGAACATTGCAGCCATGAGGTCAGCTTGTAGATTTGGAGTAAAGGTAAAGTTAAAGGGACCCCTGACCATTAGGTCCAGTCGTGGCCGACTCTGGGGTTGCGGTGCTCATCTTGCTTTACTGGCCGAGGGAGCCGGCGTACAGCTTCCAGGTCATGTGGCCAGCATGACTAAGCCACTTCTGGCAAACCAGAGCAGCGCACGGAAATGCTGTTTACCTTCCCGCTGGAGCGGTACCTATTTATCTACTTGCACTTTGACGTGCTTTCAAACCGCTAGGTTGGCAGGAGCAGGGACTGAGCAACGGGAGCTCACCCCGCCATGGGGATTCGAACTGCCAACCTTCTGATCAGCAAGTCCTAGGCTATGTGGTTTAACCCACAGTGCCACCTGCGTCTCAGATTTGGAGTAGTATCCAACAAAATATTTTTACTGGTGCAACTACATTTGGCTGTCCAATGGAACTTCACCTCCTACTTAGCTCCCTGCATGCCCCCTAAAACTCCTCTGGATGATCTCCCAACCCTCTAGAGAAGATTTGTGGACATGTGGTAAGAGGAGAGGGAAGGGAATTTCCATTGCGTAAGTGGAATTCCTTGCACTAGCAGAAGCACTTTGCTGAATACTTCCCCCAATTCCAATATAGAGACTGCAGGCTGAATAAGTCCCTCACAGGCACATGCCTAGGATTCTAGGGTAAAGAAGCAATGGCCTCTTCCAATCTCTGAGAAATTAAAGTCTGGCTTGCAACCCAGATTTGCTCCTTGGCACCTAACGGATTTATTTTAAAATAAATATTTAGATCAACTAATATATTTTGTTTGTCACCAGGGATCTCTCTCAAAGTTTAATATATTCAGACTCTGCCACAAGCTAGCAAAGTGGTAAGATCCAAAATTCCAAATACAGCAAATGGCATTGTGCCACCTTCACCTCCCTGAAAAAGTAAAGGTATTAAGTTCCTCTTCAGCACAAATTAAGAAAAAAAATAATGAGGGAAAATAAATACAGCACTATCAGGTAATTTGGTTTGTAAATAGTTTAAAGTTGTGGAGTATGTTTTAGTTTAGCATTTGTTTCACAGGTATAACGAGAACAATGTTTTAACTTTAGCAGCTGCAGCAATGCTCGCTCTACTGAGATGAATAGAGGATTTTTTTAAAAAAAAATCATAAAAGGATTCAACTTGTTTGCTTAGAAGATGTTTTTATCTCTGTTTTGTTTCTTCACCTACCTTATGGCTCATTTAAATAATTACAAGTAACAAAACGCCATTTTACGGGAAACGTTGGGCCAGAATAGGGCTCTGCTGTGGCTAACATCTGCTCAGGTTTATTCCTCCTGGAGTTGGAAAAGTCGAAGATAACAACCCCAATAATGTGTGTTAAAGCCTGCACTTGCAAGAGTGCTGGCATTTTATGTGTTTAGGCTGCAGAAGTCCAGTAAAAATTTTAATTTTAAACAGATGCAATTCTATCAGGAGATGGAACGCACAAATGATAATGTTATATAGCCCTGCATTACTGGGTTCTGTTTAGATTTATGCATGTACAGTAAAATCTATAGCTTGCTCCATGTAGATTTGTTCAAACTTACAAGTCCTGGGAGAGAGGCTTCTTTTTGAAATATATGTTAATTTGTTTATTTTAAGCATTTATGAACCACCCTGCAGCAGATTGCAAAGTTTAAAAGCATGTATACATTATAAGACATAATTAATAAAAGAGTGAAATCGAGAGGAATAAAACCACCCCATCAGGCAAAAAACACCTGGGCAAAACTAAGGCTTTTTTTAACCTGGTGATGCAAAGATTACGACATGCTCAGGAACAAGGGATTACTTAGTCACCAGCCTTTCCCAACCTTGTGCCTTCCAGATTTGGTTAGACTCCGACTCCCATCAGCCCCAGCCAGTGATGTCAGTGGTCAGGGATGAAGCAAGCTGCAGTTTAGCACCATCCCTCATTGGGGGAAGGCAGCTATAAAGAGCATTGAAGTGAATAAAAGTATGTTTGTAAGGGGTGCATAGGTTAGTAGTGTTGGGGTCCCATAGTTAATGCTATGGTCTTCCCAGTAGTGATGTATGGAAGTGAGAGCTGGACCATAAAGAAGGCTGATCGCCGAAGAATTGATGCTTTTGAATTATGGTGCTGGAGGAGACTCTTGAGAGTCCCATGGACTGCAAGAAGATCAAACCTATCCATTCGCAACAGATCGTGAAGCTGAGGCTTCAATACCTTGGCCACCTCATGAGAAGAGAAGACTCCCTGGAAAAGACCATGATGCTGGAAAAGATGGAGGGCACAAGGAAAAGGGGACGACAGAGGACGAGATGGCTGGACAGTGCTCTCAAAGCTACCAGCATGAGTTTGACCAAACTGTGGGAGGCAGTGGAAGACAGGAGTGCCTGGTGTGCTCTGGTCCATGGGGTCACAAAGAGTCGGACACGACTAAATGACTAAACAACAACAACCTTAACTTTACCTTAGTATGTATATTTTAATTCATACAGAATTTTAGACCAAGGTGATAGATGGATCTGAACCAGACTACGGCTGCAGTCTGCACACTTGCCTGAGGATAAGCTCCATTAAACACAGTGGGTTTACACCTGTGTAAATATGCACCGTTAGCCTGCAGTCCTATAGGTTGAGGCTCCTTTTAAATCAGAGAGACTTGTGAGTGACCATGCAAAGGACTGTGTGCTGCATATTTAATAAGTCGAATCAAACTTGTTAGCTTAAATTGGAGCACAGATCAATTTCTCTCCTCCCAGCTGTCCTTTGTTAAATATTCAGTATCAAATATTGTCAAATATTTGATGTCAGCATTTGACATGCAATTATATCTGAAATTTCATTTCAGCGTTTGATATTGGACAATATTTTATAGTTTGACAATTATTGCCAGGACTGTTAATAGTTTATAGGACGTGATAATTGACCTTTGATAGTTGCTATCTCTAGGCAGTATTGCGTGTCTAATATTCAGCTTCCAATGTTTGATTTGATATTTGAGGGTTAGTTTGGAATTGCTCTTCTATAAACAATGTTTGAGTCACTTCGTCATTTGCTCATTGGAATTCATTTTTTGAGAGCTTATAATTTCAGAAATTGTCTGAAGCGTAGTTTCAAAAAAGAGAAATTTCAGTGCTCAAGGCTAGGAACCTGATGCTCTGGCCTCACACGTGGCTATTTAGGTGCCTTTGTGGCTTCCTTGAGGAGACAGACTATTCACATATCCAGGAAGCCCCCTTATTATGAATCCATCTATTCCAGGGCTGAGCCAGGACTGAGAATTGATCCTTGGAGACACCTGGCTCAGTATGAGTCCAGGTAGATCAGGCTTCCGCAACCTCGGCCCTCCAGATATTTTGAGACTACAGTTCCCATCATCCCTTACCACTGGTCCTGCTAGCTAGGGATCATGGGAGTTGTAGGCCAAAAACATCTGGAGGTTGAGGAAGCCTGAGGTAGATGGTTTAGTCTGTGGCATACATACTTTGAATCAGAAGAATGTTTAACAATTGTCCCCAGTCTCTTTATCTATCTAGAACCAAGAAATGATAGTTTTGAAAGATGGCTCATAGTTGCTGTCTGATGGTAGGTCCTGACAGAGTGCTGGAGCTCTGGCCACAGATGGTGGTGACACCAGCCTTGCCTCTATGAAATGATACACTTCAGAACCTCGTTCAGTATAAGGTGTAGAATGGCTCCTAATATGGTATTAAAAAGGGTGGAGAGTTTGCAGCCCTCCCAGTGTTTGTGGACTACAGCTCCCATCATTTCCAACTATGGGACATGCTGGCTGTGGGTGAGTTAGAGCCCAACGACTTCTGAAAAGGTTCCTCATCTCTGATGTAAGGGACTCTATGCAAATTGGAGGCGTAAGGTGCAGGTGCTTCATCACTTAAGTAGTTTCTCTCATATACTGTTAGACTTTAAGAGAATAAATGGTTGGTAGATTGCCAGCCATTTTGTTTAATTAATGAGTATGTGCAAATAATTATTTTTCTAAAGTGGCTAATATAATTTCCCAAACTATGTTTTCCCGTTAAAAAACAACAACCTATTCATTTTGCCTTGGTTTAAGTCAAGGCCGTTTATTCAGAATGAATTAGTCTTTCATTTTATAGAGCTGTGCTTTTGGCAGATAATACATCCAGAAATCATATAATAGGTTTAAACTTCAAAACTTCATTAATCTAAATATGCTCAACAACTTCAAAAACAAGCCAATTATGTGTACATTTCCTCTCACGACTATCTCACTTTGTGCCATTAACGGTTCAATCCTATAAACGTTACCAGAGGTAGTCAGTGCTGCTCTTCAGAAGTTGTTGGACCCCAATTCCCATCAGCTCCAGCTATATGACCAATGGTCAGGGGTTATGGGAATTATAGTAGAACTTCATCTAAGAAGTGCCACTGAGTTCAGTGGGTCACACACCCAAGTGAGCATAGGATTACAGTTTGAATGGAAGTTCCCAGTTTGTGCAGCAAAAGATCAGCCTATGACCTTTGTTTTGAATCTACACCGATGAAAACCCCCGATACCCACCTACCATTCACCCTCACTGGATACCCCTAAGCACAACTCACAACAACACAGAACAGGTGGAGTATGGATAGCTCACTTGGTAGAGCATGAGACTTTTAATCTCAGGGTCAAGGGTTCAAGCCTCACGTTGGGCAAAATATTCCTGCATTGCAGGGGACTGGACTCATGACCCTCGTGGCTTCTTCTATGATTCTATGAGCAACACAGAACAGAGTGACAGGGCCAGTCTTGGCCTGCCAGGGGTTCCATGTTATCCTGCAAGGGCATTTTTCCTAAATAATGCCCACCTGTGAATCAGGTGATGTCGCCCCAATGGGCAGGTCAAATCTGCCCATTGGGTCAAATCTGTTTTTTGTTTGGCTGTGCATGCTAGTTCCTTGCAGGCAACTCGTATGGTCAGCCCATCCTCGCCAATCTTTTTCTGTTTTGTCCCCTGTAAGCCAGCCATGATGCTACAAGCTATTGGCAAACACATTGAGAGGTTACACAGTACTAGTATCACTTTCATATGAATAAAGTGGTTACAAAGGCAACAAACCTAAGCGAGATATAATGAGGGACATAAAGCTCACAGGGAACAGATAACAGACCTCAAAGAGCCTCTAGTGTTGAACATATGAAATCAGTCCATTTTTCTATCTCAGTACCATCTGAACCAGCTTTCCCCATTCTCTGCCCTCCAGATATTTTGGACTACAATCCCATCAGGCCCAGCCAGCAGGGTCAATTTATTGTATTTATTTTTATGTTATTGGTTGCATTTATATCCCACCTGTATGAAAACTCAGGGTGGGTTGTCCTAGTTTGTCCTTCTGGAATTTCCATAGAGGTTTGTTATGCGAGCCATAAAACAGCCACACACAGAGCTCAAGGTCCTGTACATTGTTCTCTCTCACCTCAGTTTATCCTCACAACAAACCTGTGAGGGGTGGTTAGGTTGGCCCAAGTTCACCTAGTGAGCATCACAGCTGAGTTGGGATTTGAACCCTGATCTCCAAGGTCCTAACCGAACACTCTAATCACTACACCACACTGGTCAGGGATGATGAATGTCAAAAACAAATGGCTAGTCTACCCGGAATGGCAGCAGCTTTCCAGGGTTTCAGACAGCGGCCTTTTCCAGCCCTCCCTGGTGATGCCAGAGATTGAGCAAAGCATATACTTCACCACTGAGCTATAGCCCCTTCACCTTTCTACTGTTTCTCCATTTTTACTCACTGCAATTTGGTTCAGTTGGATCATGGCATTCTATTTCTTTGGGCTAACTTATTAGTGATACTGAAAATACAGACTCTGCCTCATTTAAGAAGCCTGAACAAGACAATATTTGTTTTTATGTGTTAGCTTCAAAATTTGGCTTCCAGGGTTCTGATCTTTTGCATCAAAAGCCTTTAGCTAAATTGCCTTTTTAGTAAAATGTCATATAGCAATACAACTTTCAAAATTAAAAAAAAATATCGAGGAAATTGTTGAGCCATAATCAATGTGCCTCAACCCACTGCCTGGCAGAGTGAAGCTATCAGAGAATTTGATGAGTCTGTGAATTTCTGCTGAATCATCCCATCAGTTAATGTCACGTTCAGCTCTTCCTTGTTTTCCAGTGCTTGCACATAGCTCATAAAGATGCGTTTTGTATTTTTTTATTATTTCCATTTGTTTCAGAGCATCTATCTTCTCCATTATTTGGATTGGAACCATGCACTAAATTGAGTTTCTGCAAAGACTTCTCCATTTGCCAAATTTAAAGCTTCTGGACCATATGAAACCCTTCCACTTTCCCCAGCTGCTTACATGCAGGTTTAAACTCCTAGTAAAGAAGCCATAACAATTATGTGGAAAGGCACTACTCTCTTTCTCTCAAGGCACAACCACCAGTTTCACTGTCTTCACAAGCTTCACTGAAATGAACTGAAGCTGTGCAAGAATATAGCAGAATTATCATTCATTTAGGCTGCAATCCTTTTCCCACTTAATTTGGAGAAACCCCACGGAACTCACTGTGAGGCGACGGTAGTTGAAGGACCTGTGAGAGGTGAGGTTAAAGCATAAGGTGAGTGGGTTAGCGAGGAGGTAAGGGGATTGGGAGGGATGGGGTTGGCGAGCAACATGATCGGGGGTGGTGGCAGCCCACTGTGCCATAATAAATTAGCAAGTGGCTAAGGTGCTGCAAAACAAGTCAGCCTCTTTCAGATCGGCAGAGAGCTGCTTCCTACATATATTATTTCATATGCGGTTAAACCACAGAGCCTAGGGCTTGCTGATCAGAAGGTCAGCAGTTCGAATCCCCGCAACGGGGTGAGCTCCTGTTGCTCGGTCCCTGCTCCTGCCAACCTAGCAGTTTGAAAGCACAAAGTGCAAGTAGATAAATAGGTACCACTCCAGCGGGAAGGTAAATGGCGTTTCCATGAACTGCTCTGGTTTGCCAGAAGTAGCTTAGTCATGCTGGCCACATGACCTGGAAGCTGTAAGCCAGCTCCCTTGGCTAATAAAGTGAGATGAGTGCCGCAACCCCAGAGTTGTCCGCGACTGGACCTAATGGTCAGGGGTCCCTTTACCTTTTTATTGGAGGTCAACAGAAGAGGTTTAAAGACTCTCTCAAGGCAAATCTTTAAAAAAAATAGTATAAACACCGACAACTGGAGAACACTGGCCTGTGAGCACTCCAGTCAAAGAACAGCCTTTACCAAAGGTGTTGTGGGCTTTGAAGTCACTCGAAATCAGGACAAAAGGGCATAGGCAAACTTGGCCCTCCAGATGTTTTTTGGACTACAACTCCCATCATCCCTAGCTAACAGGACCAGTGGTCAGGGATGATGAGAATTGTAGTCTCAAAACTTCTGGAGGGCCGAGTTTGCCTATGCCTGTGCTAAGAGGAAGACACGCTTGGCAAGCCCTCACCATGGCCAATTCCTGCCTGGAAAGCTATGTCCCCACTGTGGAAAGATATGTGGATTCAGAATTGACCTCCACAATCACTTACAAACTCACTGTTAAAACTGTGTTTATGGAAGACAATCTTACTCGGCTACAAGTGATCACCAAATAAGAAAGCCACTTTCGAGCTGGAGAGGAGGTGGGGTTGCGGGCCCACGCCCTCCCCACACACGCGGGGGCTGGCTTCCAGCCCCATGAGAATGAGGGAATCCTCGGGCACGTCAGCTCCCTGCCTAGCGAATTGGCGGGGCAGAGAGGCGGGGCCTGGGCTATTTATGCCCGGCATGCCCAAGGACCGCCCTCTCTTTGCCTTTCCAGCTGATCAGGTTTCCCACCCTGCCCGCCCTTTAGTTGCTCCTCTGACCTTGCTATGGACTTCGGTTGGTCACCGTCAAGGGGCTTGGTAGGAATTTTTTTCCACTTGGCGAATTGGCACCAGCCATTTGGTTTTTCACCTACCTTGTAGCAAACGTCACAACTTTCCCAGTATTGGCAGTTAGGCATTGGCAAGGGTATTGTTATGCAAATGAAGGGGAGGAAGTACCATCACCTTCCTCCAAAGCAAAGGGTAGTCCGGTAAAGGATTCCAGGGGGCGTTGCCCTGTCCGAAGCCTATGGAGGTTTGGGCCTAAGGCACGCCCCCGAGCAGTGACACCCGGGGGATCCTAGTTGATGTACTTCAGCAGGACTCCCCCCATGGTGGTTAACCCTTACCAGTCTTCATGCAATTGGGCTGAAGCCGGTTAGTCGATAGGAACCAATGCCTAAGCCAATACCTCTCAGTTCCTGTAATCAGTAAAGTTGTGGCCTTCTACGCCCATTAACCTTAAATAAAGTGTCCTGTGTCTTTATTTCACAAGGGGGGGAGGGGGACTTGCCATGCAAGAAGGCATACATCACACAAATAGGAGATTCAAACCCTAAAGAGGACTTGGAGATGTGGTGCCTCCTCCTTAGTTCTGGAAATTCTCCTTTTTTCAGGCTTGCCAAAGCCTGCATTCATTGTGGTTTTGGCTCCTGTGTGCGTGTTGAATGCCTGCTTTTAAATTATTTAAAATGCCCACCTTTGTAAATCTTTTCATATATAATATATCTCACTTATCTCACTCTTCCTCCAAGGAGATTTCAGGAACAGATCAGGCTGAGAATTGCTCATTGTGAAACGGTAGCTGTCTGTTGTTCTTCCAAACCATTCCCAGGGGCCAATGTTGCAAACTTGTTACGTACCTTGACACAGTAATCTTGCTGAGTGTCTCTGCCTAGAGCAGGATATAAATCTCAGAGAGGTATCCATTGTCCAGTGGTAGAGACATGCCTTGAATTCAGAGTCCTGGGTGCCTGGCTGAGGAATTCTTCAGCTACTAAAGACCAGGTTAACAGTGGTTGGGAAAACCTCTAAGAGCCACTGCCAGACAGAGCAGGCAGTACCCAGTGCTGTTTTTCTAGAAAAAGAGGTGCAGGAACTCACTATGAATGCTTCCATTGTTCTCTTACAATGGCAATGGTGCCTGGCTGAGAGGTGCTGGAACTGAGTTCTGGCAAGTTCCAGTTGAAAAAAAGCCCTGGCAGTACTGGGCTAGAAGGACAAAGAGCTTGATCTGGCATAGGGCAGCTTTCTACGTATATTCCTAAATTGCGTGTGCACTCAGAGAAGGACCTCCGGCAATGACCTCAACATAACATGAGTCATATCAAGTACTGTAATCCAAAAACAGCTGAACAACAACTCCTTGTTTTATATGAGAACACAATTTCTGTTTCTACCTCACTTGAGCTGTCTGCTCGGAGCTTAAACACCACTTAGCTCTTATTGGCACTTTTAAAAAAGCACATCACTGCTCACAAGCCAGCACTAAACTATTACAGGGCCAGGCTACAGTGCCAATGAGATCCAGCTTGTCACACAGCTCACATTTAACATCCCTTGTGTCTGTCACCGGATCTGGCAAGCTGTTCAGAGGTAGTGGCATTGATAATGCACTGACGACCTCAAACTAAGCTGGCATGTTTCTGCACAATTATCACCAAAGGCTTCTTTATTTACTGGCAGTGATTGGTAATATGTGCTGCTATTTTTTCAACCCTCTGATTTGTGAGTGAAAGAAGCAACTATTTGCTACAACCATCATGTCCATTGAACAGCATTTCTAAGGAAAATAGACAAAGTAGATTCAGCTTGATTTTTTAATTGCATTTCATTTTTCTTCAGTCCTTTGCACACAGTTCTCTCTTTACTTTATTGTCACATTAACCCTGTGAGGTAGGTTAGGCTGAGATAGTGTGACTGGTCCAAAGTCACCAGATGCCTGTGGCTGAGGGGAAACTTGAACCCAGATCTCCCCATCCTTGGTCCAACACTCAAACCACTATGATACACTAACTCTCCTGCTGGCTGTATATCAACTTCACATGAAGCATATTCAGTAGTCAAAGTCTTCATTTCTCTCCTGCTACAAAAACACAGGGCGTACCACAGGTGGTATTTAACACCTACCAGATTGACAAAAATGTCTAAAAAAGAAAAAGGTATATATTGGAAGTGTAATGAAATTGAGGGATCTTTTTTCACATGTGGTGGGCCTGTAAAATAATTAAGGAATATTGGGAAACTGTATATAATGAATTTTTAAAAGATATTTAAAAAAACGATTTTCCTCTTGGAGATGGTAACAACGGAGGTCCCCCCCCCCCCAAAAAATTGTGTATTGCTATATGCCACAGCTAGAACCTTATGGACACAAAGGTAGAGAGGTAGAGAACAAGTATACAGTGGTACCTCAGGTTAAGAACCTAATTCGTTCCGGAGGTCCGTTCTTAACCTGAAACTGTTCTTAACCTGAGGCACCAGGTTCGTAACCTGTTCTCATCCTGAAGCAAAGTTCTTAACCCGAGGTAATATTTCTGGGTTAGCGGAGTCTGTAACCTGAAGCGTCTGTAACCTGAAGCGTCTGTAACCCGAGGTACCACTGTAGTACCCACTAAGGAAGAATGGCAGTGTAAAACATTCAAATATGCTGAACTGGCTGGTCTGATGAACAGGATAAGAGAAAATGAAGATCAGGATTATAAGGAGGAATGAACACTGTTTATTGAATATTTTAAGAACCAGTATAAACAAATATATAGCGCAGCAGGTCTCAAGTAAATCCAGCAGAGTTGAAATAGATAGAATATTTAATGGATAACAAATTGGATGATTAAAAAGATGTGGATTGCACGGAGTAGTAGAAAAGCAAAGGAACCAGGAAAAGTATGGAAAGGAAGTCAGATGGTATATGCAATGTGTTTTTTTTGTGGAGATGTAGGGGTACGCATATCCCTAAATATTTTGTGAATCTTTGTACTTTTGTCCATTTGCTGTATTTATTTTTCCCAATTTGAATTATAAAATGGTAAATTTCTTAAGTCAAAATGAGAGTACCCCTAACCTAAACATTTTTTTTGAAAGAAAAAAAGCACTGGGTATATGTATACATGCTGTATTTGGTACGAAATTGTAAGTGGGGCAGGGAGAGGGGATTAAATATGTTCTCTGTTCCTGCTTTTGAAAATGCTAATCTTTTTTTAAAAAAACCCAACAACACAGGGCATCAGTTTGTCATGATTTGTAACAGCCGAGTCTTATGTACATTTACCCAGAGGTAACTCCCATTGAATCTGAAGTATGTATGGGGTAGCAGACTAGAGCTGCAATGTTTAGCACACTCCAGAGTAAGTCCCATGAGTAAAGATACTTAGGATTTTGCTCTAAATCTCAGTGAAATCGGTGGGTATTTAGTTAATTGTGAAAAGTCCCATCAAAATTTATTTTTGCTAAATTATGCCTGGTGCATGCTCTAGGGCTGTGATATTTCAACCTCCCTACCTTCAGGGTCTCCCTAGCAATCTCCCTTCAACATTAATGATGGAACAGCATGCAAGCTTAGATTGTGGCATACACAGCTCTCCCATCCCAACACTTCAGCACTACTTAAATAGGGATGGAGGAGAAATTTGATTCATTCTCATATAATGACCTAATTTGCACTTGCCAAAATAGTTTGAGAACTGAAGCACAAACATCTTTTGAAAATTGCACTTCTCCAAATTTTGCAGTGCCGTTCTGCAGCCAAGTATTGTGTGCAAAAGTGCATATACTGTGGTAAGATGTATATATATTAGTAAAAATAACAAGCAAAAATGAATTGTTGGGGGAAATTGCTTTGCAAAATAAAAAATGTATGCATTGTGCAAAATTGCAGACAAAATTCACACTGATGAATTTCCATGTGCACTTTTTAAATAATGATAATTTTTTTAAAAAAATCATGAACTCATGTGGAAATGTGGAGAACTGAACTTAAGACTGGGAATATGAGAAACAGAGAGAAGCAAAAATGGCCAGATTTGCCCCTGCCTAGCTTCAAGCTTCCCAGGCATCAGCTACCTGTGGTGGCAACATCATTCTGCATAATGGTAAGGCCAACCCCGAGGAATTCAAGCCTTGCAACTTTTGAAGTTAAATCTTCTTTCTGTGTGACCCAGCCTCATGTCAACCAGCAGTGGCCATTGTGCAGAGTTGCAGAGACATCTTCTCAACACCCATTGGCTGGTTTACTTGGATGGCTTTGGGGTGGGACTGGATGCCAGTAAGGTTAGGGCTGCACAAACGCACCTGAAAGATCACCAGATTGCCTCCACCAGTGCATTTGCACAGACCCAACCTTTCCACCACCCTCCCCTGTAGGGATGCCAATATAGGGTGTGTGGCTCCTCAGATCTGCTCCACCACACCACTGCTGCTGAAATTCCCAGCCCTACAAACCAAGCACACACACCACAATAGCTGATTTGATACTGACATGGCAGCCTCTTTTGGTGTAGGGGAGAAAATGGTTCTGGGTCCTCTGTTCCCTTATTAACTCAGCCCTATCTGTGGGGATTCCAAAAGCATTTTTCTTCCCTTTGTCTTTCTTCTGGAGACGATCTCAGTGGGAGAGAAAAATCAGCAGTAGCTTCTGTCAGTTGTTTGACACCAGCACCATCTGCCCACTGTCCTCGCTTGTCTTAAATTAAGGCCTAGAAAGCTTTTATGAAATCAGGGGGAAAATGAGTGATCTGGCATCTGGATTTCCCACTGTTTGCCAGTAATTAAGTTTGTCACAATCTTGACAGAGCTGGGAACAATGGAAAGAAGAAGAAAGGGAGGACAGAGGGAGGGGAAATATAATAACAGTCTCTCCTGAGCGGTTTCACTTTGATTCTTTTACAAAAGAAGTGATTAAAAGAAATAATAGCCTTTCCAGGGCATTCCCTCCCTCACTTCCACTCCTGATGTAAATTAAACCTAACAATTTGTAAGTGATTATTTTATAAGGCCAGGTAGTGCCATTCCAATATTTACTGGGCTGCGTGCCAAGTTCTGATCTACTATATCAATTCCGATTGAGTCTCCAATGGTTTCTGTTTCTTTAACTTTAAGGAAGGGAAAGAAAGTGATACATGAGTAAAGGTATCCCTGGATAACAAAGTAGAGAACACTGCCCTTTCTGAGGAGTACTTTCATCACAGTATCAGTGAAGAATCTGTTTCTTAAAAAAATAATTTAAAAAACCCAGACATCTGGTTCTAAGGCCCCTCATACTGTGCTGTGGGCAGGAATGTTGGATAATTCCACTAACAACTGAAACAGGAGCATAACTTGCTGAAATTCTCTTATTCGCCAAAGTCAGGAACTGAAATCATGCAAACGAATTTGAGCAGTATTCACTATTCTCTCTCTCTCTCTCTCTCTCTCTCTCTCTCTCTCTCTCTCTGTTAGCAAACATTATGTAAATAATTATGTTATTTTATGCATGGTTGTTTACATTTCCTTTTCACTGAAACACTTTGAAATTAATCACGTAATTAATTGTGTTAATAGTGAGGCAAATAGTGCAAAATTGTTTTCCCTCACAAGCCTAATCAAGAGGCCTGATTATAGAGACTGTTATTATGGGACATTAAGATTTCGTAGGTAAAAGTTTGCACTTTCAATTATCCTTCCAGCAGAGTGTCTCTTATGGGGTTTCTGCCCAAATGGGAAAAGATTTTTTCCTGTTTCAGATGTAGCAGTAAGAGCCAAGCATCCTGATTTTTCAGGATGAAAAGAAATAGGAAGAAACTTTGTTCTCTAAAATAAAGAAATATTTTAAAAGAAAAATGTGATTTAAAGAGCTCAAATTGTTTCATGTCTAAAAGTCTACAGAAAGAAAAATGAAATAATCTCAAAATGAAGATGTAAGTGGTCCCCCCCTTTGCCATTCACCATTTAATAATGAATAGAACTGATTGATTTCTGTCTCCCTGCTTTGCTAACCATGAAGAACCTGCTTTAAGATTAAAGTCCCACTTTCAAGCCAAGGTATAATAATGAGATATCTGCATTTATTGTTTGACAATAGGTACAGGGCAGAAGCTGTGGGGGGGGGAGTAACTTACAGAATCCATTGGCCCAGAATATTGAGATGGCCCCTACTGTAGAATATAGCTTTCAAAATGATTTTTTAAAAAATATATGATTAGGTCTATCAGCAGCTAAAAGTGGATTTCTGTCCCATATTGAGAAGTAAACCTCTGATGACCAGATTATGCGCACCATCAACAGGTAAAGCCATTACCATCGTATCCTGTTTGGCAGCTTTGGTTGTCCATTCAGAATACTGAACAAGATGGACCTTTGTGCTGCACTAAGGAAGTTCTTATGTTCTCTCTGAACTAAACTTTTAAAACAATTTCGATTAGTTTACAACAGAGGTTCCCAATCTTATTTGGCCTACTGCCCTCTTTTCCAAAATAAATAAATAAATACTCAACAGCCCCCAGGAAACCTATCTTCTTTGAACCAGTTACAGATAGGTAGCCGTGTTGGTCTGCCATGGTATCTGAAGAAGTGTGCATGCACACGAAAGCTCATACCAAGAACTAACTTAGTTGGTCTTTAAGGTGCTACTTGAAGGATTTTTTTTTGTTTTATCTTCTTTGAGTGAAGGAGCAGGGCCAGCGCCTTAGCCTGCCTGCCATTGGCCAAATAGGCACGCAAGCTGTGATCCACTTCTCAAGCCTGGGAGAAGCTGAAAAGTGTTCACCCAAGCCCAGAAAAACTCCTCACTGTTGGTGTGCCATGCTGGGCTTCATAACCAACTTGGGAAAACAACAGGTAGAAGAAGAGGAGGAGGAGGAGTTTGGATTTGATATCCCGCTTTATCACTACCTGAAGGAATCCTCAAAGCGGCTAACATTCTCCTTTCCCTTCCTCCCCCACAACAAACACTCTGTGAGGTGAGTGGGGCTGAGAGACTTCAGAGAAGTGTGACTGGCCCAAGGTCACCCAGCAGCTGCATGCGGAGGAGCGGAGACGCGAACCGGGTTCCCCAGATTATGAGTCTACCGCTCTTAACCATTACACCACACTGGCTCTTCTTCCCTGTGTTCTTCCCCTTCAAGTGCCCCTTGGGATGATCCATCGACTCTCTGTCCTGATGCACACAATACTGTAGCAGAGTCCAAGCCGAAACTAGCTATAGAGGTGTGGAATCTAAGCTAATTTATTATGTACAAGATCAAGTGTTACAGAACAAAGGAAACATGGCTCCTCTCTCCTTCTTCTCTGAGAGAGAACAGAAAAAGCAAAAGTACAACACTAACGGAACAGTAGAACTGAACCTCCGTTCTCATGACTCCAGTAGTATGGAATGTCAACACAGACATGTGAGAGAATGAAATCCCAACACTCACCTCCAGCATGACCGCTGGATCCAGGGGAGGCTTTGTCGCCATTCCACAACAGTGCCCAACCTGGCAGTAATCAGCATTACATAACAGATGAAACGTGTAAAAATGGTTTTCAAAATTTCCTTTCCCTTTCTTCTTTTTTATGCTTCCTCTGCCCCCTTATTTTTATTCAATGCCTCCCACTTGAACCCAAGGCTACTACCACGCCCCTGGATCATTCCAGCGCCACCAGAGGGCAGCATCACTGGTCTACAAGATGGTCTACAAGATGGCAGTTGGTCCAGTGATGTTGGATATTTCCTGCTGAGTCTTTCTCTTCCTTTTGATAAACAATTTGTTTGCCTATTGTTTTCAGCTTTCTCTGTATAAATTGTCCCCCACCTCTCCAAGATTAATGCCACCTTTGAACCTGAGTTCTAGAGTGGCAATAGCTGCAGGCAATGGAAGCTGCCAATCAACGACTGAAGTGAGCTGTATTATCCATGCTGCAGCACTGTCTACTTACTAAGCTAACAAGCTGGGAGCTTAACAGGATTATATTTAAGCATGTCAGAGAAATGTTCACAGTGGCCTAGGTACGTTTGGTCAGGAGGGCCTTTAAAATACAATTAGACTCATTCCCTAGTAATAGAGGTTATATCTATTAGCGGCTATTAGCCATCATGGCTTTGTGGAAGCTTTATGTTCAGAGACAGCATTCCTCTGAATACGAGTTGCAGGGGAACAAACAGTGTATCTGAAGAAGTGTGCATGCACATGAAAGCTTATACTCAGAAGAAACTTAGATGGTCTCTAAGGTGAGTGTGGAAACGTTAGTGACTTCTTTTTTTGTCAATGGGCTTCCAGCTTTCAACAGTCACTTTTGGAAAAGGGGTAATGAGCTCAGTGGTATGAACCAGCCAGGTACTTTTAAAAAATCTTAAATGTGTTTTCAGCCACTGTCTAGTTTCCAGCTGACTCTTCTGCAGCGCTGCTGGCCTAGGATGGGGTAGAAAACCATCGGGTCTCCAGATGTTGCTAAACTACAGCTCCCATCAGCCACAGCAAAGATGGCCAATGGCTAAGGATGATGGTAGTTATATTTCAGCAACATCTGGAGAGAGCAAAAGGTTTCCCCGTTTGCCCTAAGAATTTGTTGTTGTTGTTGTTTAGTTGTTTAGTCGTGTCTGACTCTTCGTGACCCCATGGACCAGAGCATGCCAGGCACTCTGTCTTCCACTGCCTCCCGCAGTTTGGTCAAACTCATGCTGGTAGCTTCGAGAACACTGTCCAACCATCTCATCCTCTGTCGTCCCCTTCTTCTTGTGCCCTCCATCTTTTCCAACATTAGGGTCTTTTCCAGGGAGTCTTCTCTTCTCATGAGGTGGCCAAAGTATTGGAGCCTCAGCTTCAGGATCTTTCCTTCCAGTGAGCACTCAGGGCTGATTTCCTTAAGAATGGAGAAGTTTGATCTTCTTGCAGTCCATGGGACTTTCAAGAGTCTCCTCCAGCACCACAATTCAAAAGCATCAATTCTTCGGTGATCAGCCTTCTTTATGGTCCAGCTCTCACTTCCATACATCACTACTGGAAAAACCATAGCTTTAACTATACAGGTCTTTGTTGGCAAGGTGATGTCTCTGCTTTTTAAGATGCTGTCTATTATATGGATGTTGTCTTTTCCATGGAGTTTTCTTGGCAGGGATACTGGAGTGGCTTGCCAGTTCCTGCTCCAGGTGGATCACGTTTGGTCAAAACTCTCCACTATGACCTGTCGATCTTGGGTGGCCCTGCATGGCATAGCTCATAGCTTCTCTGAGTTATTCAAACCCCTTCACCACGGCAAGGCAGTGATCCATGGAGGGGTGCCCTAAGAAACAGCACCACTAATTCACCACTAATTATGAATTGACCACATTTTAGTGATAAGTATATACATCACAGCAGAAACATTAAGTGTTTGTACTACTGTGAACGCAGGTGGCGCAGGTGGCGCTGTGGGTTAAAGCCTCAGCGCCTAGGACTTGCCGATCGAAAGGTCGCGGTTCGAATCCCTGCGGCGGGGTGCGCTCCCGCTGCTCGGTCCCAGCGCCTGCCAACCTAGCAGTTCGAAAACACCTCTGGGTGCAAGTAGATAAATAGGGACCGCTTACCAGCGGGAAGGTAAACGGTGTTTCCGTGTGCGGCTCTGGCTCGCCAGAGCAGTGATGTCACGCTGGCCACGTGACCCGGAAGTGTCTCCGGACAGCGCTGGCCCCTGGCCTCTTAAATGAGATGGGCGCACAACCCCAGAGTCTGTCAAGACTGGCCCGTACGGGCAGGGGTACCTTTACCTTTACCTTACTACTGTGAAAGCTATACCAGGGGAGTGATTCATGGAGAACTGGAAATCAAAGGTTTGTGCCCACACTGCAGCCAGCCAGCCCGAGGCCCTTCTATAAGTGCCTCCTTTAACAAAGGTATGATTAAAAAGGAGAGGGTGGCACTTTTGACTTTGGAATACCCTCCCCAGAGAAAAGGACAAGCTGTTCTTGAGATGGGACAAAATCAGTTCTAAACAGCCTGTCAAGAGTTTTGACATGAGAACTGCGATGGCAAGCGGATGAAGAATCCTAGTCCACGTTGATTTATGGCATGAATACCCTATAAAGCAGTCTTACTTGTATATATTTAAGATGTAGAACTGTCACTTCAAAACCACTGCATGGTTTTGCTTTCCAAACTTTTTTCTGAGTCAATTTGTGCTGTCTTCGAAAGAAAGCAGACCTAGGCTGGATCTACACACATCAAAGAAGCGTTTCAGTTAAATGCATTGTAAATCAAAACAGGGGGAACAGGCAAAGAAAAATGGGACTCCGCAGCGCCATCCAGTGGCACAATGTTATATCGTATATACAATGCATATAAATCGCCTTTTTGTTGTTGCCAATCTAGCTGAGTCTCTAGATAATAATATAAGGTGGTCACTCACTGAACAGCAACATCTTAGAGCACTCCTGGATTTTGCCTTGAAGTGAAACTATAGCAAGAGTTAAAGTCTCTCTTCACTGATGAATGCCCTGCTCTAAGGATGGCGCTGACACATCTCTGTCTAATACAGAGTTGACACAAATATTTATTTTGCTTATCTATGACTTCCTAGCTCCAGAAATGGTGATTTGTTCTCCTAGGAGGAAACATAATCCTTAGTTAAATGGCAGTGGAGGGAAGACACACCAGAAAGCCAACTCCTCTGACATAAATCTTGCTGAGCCCTCCACTCTTTTGACTTTGGAGTATCCGTGGAAAATGATGAGAGCGGAGCCTTTGGAGGGTCACAAGGAGAGATTTACTTTGGAATATTTACACTTGTCATTCTAATTATTCTCCAGGAGCCAGCAATAAATAGTGGGTGTCAGCCTAAAAAATGAGAGTTTTTAAAGATGATGCAAGTATATGGCTTACTGTGAAGGGAAAGCAGGGGAAAGTTAAATTAAGTACCACTTGCAGACACTTCAAGGTAAAGGATGGATACAGAAAGCTGGCCAGAGGAGTGGAAGAAAGGACAGCGCAGGCAATACCTGCTGGGAATTGGGAAATGGCAACTTTTCTGGTGTGGGTGCATGTGGTTTGCTTTCAGAACGTCCCAGGTTCAATCCCTGGTAGATCAGGGGAACTCTTCTGTTTGTAACCCTTTGAGAGCTGCTGCCAATCGTAGATGAGGGGCAGTCAACATGGTGCCCTCCATGTGTCTTGGACTTCAGCTGCCATCAGCCCCAGCCAACGTCAGGGATGATGGGAGTTGGTCTAAAATATTTGGATGGCACCATGTTGGCTACTCCAGTGTATTAAATACTGATTTGGTGCAAGGCACCATCCTACCGTGGCTGGCTCCACCATGAGACAATCCCCTCCTGTTAAATATTAGACAGGCACCATCTTTGTTGTCATTTTGGTGCATAATGAAGACCTTCCTCTTTCAACAAACTTTTAAAGTTGCGAACTTTATCCCGGTCTGCATCTGTGTTGGAACTATTCCCTATGTGGCACGGTTTTAAAGGTTTGAGAGGTGTTTGTGTGTTAAACTGCTTTTACACTTTTCCTGTTCTATGCTAGTCACTGTTTATTTGTTTCTATAACTGTGTTATATATTCAGTGGTTTGTGTTCGCCTGAGCTTGAGTCTGGACTAAGGATTCTGAGCTCCTGTGTTCTGTTTTGATACATGATGTCCAATCACAGAACATTTCATGGTTTGGGCCTCTGCCATTGGCCCTTGAACTCTGAGTTGTGATTCACAGCTTGGAAGTTTAGACAGCCAATCACGTTGGGAGTGGGAGTGACCCAGGCTTTCAGGAATGTATATAAGCAGTTGCTGTGCCCCTGTTTCCCAGCTATGTAGTCCAATAAAGGTTCTTGCTGTTATCACTGTGTCTTGCCTCATGGGAACCCACCTACACTTCAACTGTACATTTTTACTGTTGCAACCCAGACTCAGAATCTATGGTAAAGGGCAGGTAAGACATCAAATGAATGAATGAATGAACCTTGTGAAAGTGTCTCACCCAGATCTGAACTTTTCATTCACCTATTTAGCATAGCTTCTTTCTCCACATGTGTTTGTGTGGCACCTTTATTTCAGACAGAGAGACGAGCATCCTCTTAAATATTCTCTAGATGGGTGAATTATCCATCAGGGATGCAAACTGGAGAGGGAAGGAGTTGGATGGTTATCGATTGCTCTGTTGCAAACACTCAGGTTGTATTTATGCTTAATAATTAAAAATCACCATAGAAGCTTTCCTGGGTGAAGTGAACCATTAAATTGCAGGGGTGGGCCTAAACCTTTTTACACTGGGGGGAAGTTTGCTCATGTGGAAATTCCCAGCTGCATCCTTCACTGGACACATTTATGATGCAATAAAGGTGAATGGGCAGTCACTTTATGACAGTGATTAAAAACGTTTCCATTCCTTGGCTGACTGCAAATGAGTTCCTGTTTGTTTACTCCTGACTCTGTTTTTTGGCATAAATAAATGCATTGTCCCTTCTGCCTCAGTGACTACTGACATGTTGAGGCTATTATCCAGTCCCTGGAAGTGATTTGAAGAGGACCAAACGTCCTGTAATGACCAGTGGAGAAAGAGGTCTCTTTTTCTCTTGGAGAAAAAGTGATTTCAAACCTCGGCAAAAGCTGACAGTCAATTTGATGTGGATTCCACCCCACCCCAGGGCATTCAACTCCAAAACCACTAGATCTTCCATCACCATAGTCAGGTTTAATGCTATCAGGTTTGCACCCCCATCCACAGGTATGGTGAGGTACAAACATACTATTTCATGCCACCCCAATCTTCAAGCAGTGTCAGATACGAGGGGTTCCAGGCGTTCTTCCAGAGTTTGCTTCCTTTTGGAATGAGGCACAGTGGCGATTGTGGTGTCTTTAAGATATATGGTTTATTTACATACAGTGCTTTTCTTCTAAAAAAAATGTCTAGGGGTACTCTCAATTTCCTACTCATATTGAAATACTGCCCCTCAAATGAGGCCAAACTTAGATTCACAAAATGTTTAGGGGTATGCTTACCCCTGCGTACCCCCCCCCAGAAAAAGCACTGTTTACACATATACACAACCTGAACCTACAATGCATGGGTTCACAATTGTTGTTTAGTCGTTTAGTCGTGTCCGACTCTTCGCGACCCCCTGGACCAGAGCACACCAGGCACTCCTGTCTTCCACTGCCTCCCACAGTTTGGTCAGACTCATGTTTGTAGCTTCGAGAACAATGTGCAACCATCTCGTCCTCTGTCGTCCCCTTCTCCTTGTGCCCTCCACCTTCCCCAACATCAAGGTCTTTTCCAGGGAGTCTTCTCTTCTCATGACGTGGCCAAAGTGTTGGAGCCTCAGCTTCATGATCTGTCCTTCCAGTGAGCACTCAGGGCTGATTTCCTTAAGAATGGATAGGTTTGATTTTCTTGCCGTCCATGGGACTCTCAAGAGTCTCCTCCAGCACCATAATTCAAAAGCATCAATTCTTCGGCGATCAGCCTTCTTTATGGTCCAGCTCTCACTTCCATACATCAGTACTGGAAAAACCATACCTTTAACTATACGGACCTTTTTGGCCACATCCAACTTACCCAGGTTCATGGTTCTTACATTCCAGATTCCTATGCAATATTTTTCTTTACAGCATTGGACTTTCCTTTCACTTCCAGGCATATCCGCAACTGAGTGTCCTTTCGGCTTTGGCCCAACCGCTTCATCAGCTCTGAATCTACTTGTACTTGTCCTCCGGTCTTCCTCAGTAGCATGTTGGACGCCTTCCAACCTGAGGGGCTCATCTTCCAGCGTCATAACTTTTATATGCCTGTTGTCTTTGTCCATGGAGTTTTCTTGGCAGGGATACTGGAGTGGCTTGCCGGTTCCTGCTCCAGGTGGATCACCTTAGGTCAAAACTCTCCACTATGACCTGTCCATCTTGGGTGGCCCTGCACGGCATAGCTCATAGCTTCTCTGAGTTATTCAAGCCCCTTCGCCATGGCAAGGCAGTGATCCATGAAGGGGATATGAACGCCCAAATAGGGTCTTGTTTCTCCTATAGCTGCAGCCTTGGAGCCAAACAGAAATCAAACATTGCTCTCAAGCATTGCTCTGACTCTCTCTCCAGCTTGCTGCTTTCCTTCTAGATCACATCACTGCAAAAGAAAAAGAAGAAAAAAAAACTCTCCTCCAAACTTTGGCCTTGTCTGTTGTGGGAGTGGACCCTGCCCATTTGCCATTTCACACCAAGACCCTTAATCCTCCTTAATTGTTCATCGCCCAAGCTATCACTGCACTAGGAGCCTAGCATGGCTATCTCAAGAATTAGAAGCCTTGATTAAATTCTAACACTTGCTGGATCCAGGGATTCGAGAGGGGCTAGCACACAGCATAACATCCCAAACTCAAAGCAATACTGTAGTTCTTTCATTAATTCAGCAGCGAACTGCCATTGTGTTCATACGCTGCAGTTCTGTCCATTCAAAAATACAAATTCCAAATTAGAGGGTGGTGTGTATGTTTTCAATGACCCCATTTCAGTATCTAATATCAAGAATAGCCAGGCTTTCCAAGGGTTTACGGCTGACCCAGCCTCAGAATATACAGTGTTAACAAACTTGCATAAGCAGCATACACTTAATGGGAATGAAACACAGCCTCTCGCAGTTCCAAATTGGGCAAGTCATCTTCCATGTTTTCCACTCCCCACACCAGATGGTTTCATGGAAATTGTAGTATGGCACAGAGACACCTAGTGGCTGAATTTCACAACTGCAAGAACATAAAGCTAGTGCAGAAAGAGGACAAATCATGCAAACAACCATTCCCATAACCACAATTTCCTTCCAGCTCATCTGCATAAGCAAAATGAACATATTGCATCAATCCCATCTCTCTCATTCACCAAACTACCTACCCTAACTACGAAGGGGAGGTAGTTTTAGTACAATTTGTTCTTAACAAATCCACATCGACCTGCTGTGAGCACAACTCTCTTTTTCAAATAAATGCTCTTAAATAGCTTGGGTTTATAAATTTGTTCCATAACAAATATATTATTTATAAATATTTATATCTGCACAAATATATGGAATGAAACCTGTGATTTCTGATGTCTGCTTTAAAAGAAAGGCAACGTCCCATATTCAAATGTCGGCAAGCACAGTAGTTGCCAGGAATAGCTTCTGGAGCATTTTGGAGTGCTATCTTCAGTCATTCCCACAAGATTCATTTAAAGCGCTGTGCTGCCTTTTTAGCAGTCCTGGTTTGCCCCAAGGAAACTTGAGAACTGCAGTTTATTAAGGGTACTGAACATTTTTAGGAGATCTCTATTCCCCTCCCCGAGTGGTTTAATACTCAATCCCTCTTCCCAGGAAACTCTGAGAATTATATCTCTGTAAGGGGGGAGAGTGGTCTCCTAACAACTTTCTTTCGGGGGAGCCATGGTTGTTTGAGTGCCATAATAGTGCTTTAAATGTCAGGTGCAGACACAGCCTTTGTCTCATGATGTTACTTTGCCACGGCATGTTAAATCATTATCTGCCAATGCCAACGTGCCGTCATTTTCATTACACTGTAAATTACTTTTGAACATTAAAACAGAAAGTGCAATGTCGGATACACATGTGCTTCAATCGCTTGGAAAAAAAATGCATTAGAATTCATGAAATCATAATGTAAATATTAATTAATGTACAGGTTTCCTCACTAAATTTTGCATAACTATAAAAGGTCATATAAATAATGAATGCCTTGGAATAATTTATGTGGGCTGTGACTCTCTTTCCGCATGTTATAATTGCCATTACGGATACACCTCTATGAATTATTAACACTTACAGAATAAATAATATTAAAATTAATTTGTCACCAGTAAACATATGAATAGCCGAGTTCAAATGGATGTTTAGTTTGGCTAACACATTGCATTTTAGTAATGTTTGTTTTCCCCCCACCATCAACGGCAAAAAATACTGTATCATCTGAATCAGCAGTGGATCCAATGAGAATGATTGAAATGATGGTTTGCACTGTCCAGAGACCATAAAGAAGTACAGCGGCAGTAACTGAGCTGTTCCCGCAAATACTCTGCAGTCCTTGCAATCTTCTCCCCTTCTTGCTGTTCCTATGAAAATAGGCAGCCATTTTTGGAATGAGATTTTCCCACTGAGACAATAGCAAATTTCCTAACCAAGGATGTGGGAAGAAACCTGATGGATTATACCAAAAGTCCATCTGTTCCAGAATCCTATTTTCCCCAGCAGCACCTCTAGGGAAGTCCACAAGCAGGGCATGAAGGCAAAAGCCTTTCTTCACTGCTGCTTTCCAGCAACCAGTATTCAGGGTCACACTGTCTTTAACTAGAAGTTGCAAATGCATATCAATATCAGGGGGGCTGCTGCCTTGAGGCAGGGAGCTGGTTCAATTGCTTGGAGGCAGGGAAGAAGATTCAACTGCTAGTCTGAATTGGCTTTTGTACACTGCAATGAAAGAGTGCTATGTTGTCCTTTCTCTCAAGACAGCAACTTTGGGGGGGGGGGCTGCCCCTGAATTATCTCCCCAGCCCTACTGTGCTGATTGAAAAGAGGCAAAGCCAGAACAGCAAATCATTCAGAAACACGGCGGGCACTTCCAAACACTTCAAGGATGGCTAATAGTGGCACACAGAATGGAATATGGCCTGGTATCCTTGTCATACATTCTGATCTTGCTCCAGGCTTAAGTCCTGACTCAGTTTTGGGGATGAGTCTTAGCTCTTTGGCTTGGCATATTTCAGGCATTTATGTACCTCACATAATTTCTAAGAGGTGCAACCCACACTTAGCTCCTTGGTCTCCAGTACAGTCCCTGGCATATCTAATTTTTGTTTTCTTAAAAGGATCAGACAATCACTGGTATCAAAGACCTCTGCCTATGACTGCCTCTGCCTGTCAGAGTAGACGATACTGAGCTAAATAGACCAAAAAATCTGACAAATGAGGCAACTTCCCATGTTCCTTTTACTGAAGCCAAGAAAGTTGTCTCTTTCGTCCCAAGCAATCCTAAATCATCTCCCACCCTGCCACCCAGAATCTATTAATATATCAAGGTTCTTACCTGATTAATCTTCCGAAGTACTGTAGCATAAATTGATTAATCAGTAAGAGAAGATTTATTCCAGGCCTTAGTGGTCAAGATTACATTGATTTCAATACAGGCCAGTTGGGAGAAGTTTCATCACATGCTATAGCAACAGGTTATCCCACTGCTAGCTGGAATGGTGCCTAGGTAAAGGTAAAAGGACCCCTGATCATTAGGTCCAGTTGTGGCCGACTCTGGGGTTGCGGCGCTCATCTCGCTTATTGGCCGAGGGAGCTGGCATACAGCTTCCGGGTCATGTGGCCAGCATGACTAAGCTGCTTCTGGCAAACCAGAGCAGTGCACAGAAATCCCATTTATCTTCCTGCCAGAGTGGTACCTATTTATCTACTTGCACTTTGACGTGCTTTTGAACTGCTAGATTGGCAGGAGCAGGGACCGAGCAATGGGAGCTCACCCCTTTGTGGGGATTCTAACTGCCAACCTTCTGATCGGCAAGTCCTAGGCTCAATGGTTTAACCCACAGCGCCACCCACATCCCGGAATGGTGCCTACTGGCTACCAAAAGGTAAATAAAGCAGATACAAGATTAATTGGGAGGCTTCTTGCTTGCCATTGGCAAATGCAACACTGCATATTGGCATGTTTTCTCTATTATTGTCATATTAGTAAATAAATGGTAGGTGTATTTGTTGCTGCAATTCTCTTCCCTGGTCATCATCACATTGCAGGTATCAGTGTCTTTCTTCTGCATTGTGCTCACAGTCCACGCAGAACTGCTGGATTGCAGACATGTGAAAAACCTCTTTGGATTCAGACTGCCAATGAGGTTCAGTCCATTTGCGTTCTGGTCAGTAGTGGACAGTGTGGGGCTCACGTGACCTCTGGTCAGCTGCATCACTGCTGCCTACTGGGAGGTAGAGGGACAGGGGTGAAGCACACTTGGTGTGGTGCAGACACACCAGTTGATTCAGTCTGGTGCTCCTGCCAATGTGTTTGCACCATGACAGCCTTGCTGATCCCTTTTATCTCTTTATGAAGGTCCACGGGGTGGCAATGGGGGGAACGGCCCTTTTCTTTAGCAGCTCTCTGCCCGCTGAATGCTCTGTCTAGGGAGGCCCATCTGGCACCAACTTTATCATTGTTTTGACACTAGGCAAAGGTGTTTTGGGGCAATCCCAGCAACTGAATGCTTTTACCCTGATTATATACTCCCCCACACACAATTATTTATTTGGTTTTTCAGATTAAAGTTTTACAATCACATATCCAACATGCCACATAAAAACAAGATTCCAAAAATTCTCCTGGACTTCCTTCCTCCCCTTTGTGGGTCCTATTTTTAATCATTTCCTCTTGCATCTTTTATATTAACCCACATCTTTTACATCTTCATTATGTCCAAAATTCACCATTAAACTACAAGTGTTATTCCAATGCTACTAATGGTTTTAACTGTTTACAATGGTTTTTTAAGATAAATTATAAAATTTTCCTATTTCTTGTTAACATTTTGGTCTTCCTGATTTCTGACTCTTCCAGTCATTTTTGCCATCTCAACATAATCCATCAACTTGATCTGCCATTCTTTTCTGGCTGGGACTTTATCTTCTTTCCATCTCTGAGCCAGTAACATTCGCGCAGCCGTGGCCACATACATAAATAGTCTTTTTTGCTCCATTGGGATTTCGGCACCTAGAATTCTTAAAAGAAAGGCTTCAAGTTTTTAAAGAAAAAGTTATTTTAACCATCTTTTTCAATTCATTATATATCGTTTCCCAAAATTATTTTACTACCTTACATGTCCACCACATATGATAAAAGGTGCCTTCTTTTTCCTTACATTTCCAACATATGTTTGACAGCTCTGATTGTTTTTAATATGTTCATGTACTTTTAAA
Source organism: Podarcis melisellensis (assembly GCF_964234715.1). NCBI lineage: Eukaryota > Metazoa > Chordata > Lepidosauria > Squamata > Lacertidae > Podarcis > Podarcis melisellensis. Next base: position 28,739,983 of record NC_138538.1, read on the forward strand.
ATTGTATTTCATTCTTGTTATAAGTCACTTTGTTGTGGGAAGTGAAGCATAAATGTAGTGGATTGTATCCAATTTTGGTCATGCTTAGAGTAGTCATGCTTAGAGAAGTTAAGTACAACAACAATCTTTATTACGGTCCAGAGACCCAACAAAACATTACAAATCAATTAAAGTTAAGTAGCATGACTAACTTGGGTTTAGTGGGTCTACTCTGAGTAAGATAAGTATTGGATACAAACCAAACTCAGCCACATTACAATACTGTAATGGCTGAGAATGGGAACTGAGAAGTCTTTCATTCAAATCTCATCTCACCCACAAACTCACTGAGTGAGCACGGTCCTCTTACTTTCAAGGGCGTATTCCCACCTGTGACATGGGGAGAATAATCCTGCCATGCAGGGTTGTTGAAGGATTGCTGGGAAATGAGTCTGGACTGCTTTGAATTAACATTGAAAACGTTCCATGTAAAACCTAAGCATTATTAACATTTCAGCGCCTTCACTTCTTCCATGAAGCAAAGCACCACTTCGCAGAAGCGACAAGGAAGCTGGTTGTGTGTTTTGCTCCCTGGACAACTGCAAACATGGAATGAAATGAGAAACAGAAACTCATCCTTGCCCTGAGTTTCTCTGGGAATGAAGCTAATCAAGAGACGGCTTGTACACTGAATTTTTAACCAGCACGTTCAACATGAAGTTTGTTGTGCCAATGATAAATCGAACATCTTTGCAAAATCCATGCCGTCCACAGTCTCTCCCAGGGTGCACTTTGAAGGCGCAGGAATTATTATTTGGCACATATTGCATACATAATGAATTTTCGGGCATGCTTGTTTGATCTATAGCGACGGAAATAATTGGTAAGCTTGTTAGACTAATGGAAATCTCTTTTTGTTTAGATCATTGAGCCCATTTTAGTGAAAAAAGTTATATGAAATTGAAATTGAATGAGGAATGTGGTAATTCATTGTTGCATAAAGTAGAAATAATTTGAGAACACAGTTTTTAAATAAGAGCATTTTACACAATGAGCGCGATGCTGTTAAAAGTGAAGGGTTGGAAAGGCTGGCAATCCTATGGACACTCACTTGGATGTAAGTCACATTGAAATCAGTGGGACTTACTTCTGAGTCGACACAAATAAGATGTCATGTGGTGTCTCACAGTGAATGTCTTCCTTTATTCAATTTAAAATATTGATATCACATCTTTCCACTAGAAATGCGCCCAGCCCATTACAAACAATACAATCACAAAACAGCAAATAACAAAATGCTACTTCTAGAAAATATGGAAACACCATGCAACAAAGCAGGCTCCTTAAGTCATTTTATTTCCCCTCATCTTATCGCTCAGTTATATATGATAGAAAATACTTGGGTATTTCAGCAGGGCTGAAACTGGGGCGCTTTTCATGGACATCTTTGGGCCTTCCAGCATTTGATTTCTTGATGTCATCATCCAATCTGATTGGATATGTGGTGTCTTAATGCCCCCTCACTTATTATATCCAGAAGAATAGCTATGCTAGCCAGCTGCAGCAAACACAACAGAGAGCTTCCTGGCACCTTAAAGACTGCCATTTATTGTATCATAAGCCAGTCATTGTGGTTGTCCTCCAGATGTTGTAGATTCTAACTCCCATCAGCCCTGACCACTAGCTGGGTAGGGCTGATACGAGATATAGGTTTACAAGCTTTTGGAGGGAAACATATTGGCTACCCCAGGCATCACTTTTGTGGACAAGAGTGATTCCTTCTTGCCTGGGACCATGTACTCAGGAAGAAAGGGAGAGGAAAGGTGCCTAAGCAATAGATTGCCAGCAACCAGGAGTCTTCTTCAGGTGATTAAGTGGAGGGCCCAGAATCAGAATGGGAAGGGCACCTCGGAAACACTGCTCTCTGGGGGACTAGTGTCTCCCTCATTCTGGACAGAGGAAGTGGCATTGCCACCCTCAGGCTCAGAAAGCTCCATGGAGGAGCCAGTGGAACCAGAGTGTGCTCCACTCCAATACAGCAAGAGACTGATGGAGAAGGCTGGGTCTCTTTAATCAAAGTAACATCTTCCAGTATCGGTAAGGCTGCTCGTATATAGAACTGAGGCTCTGCTTGATTCCTATTGATGCTTTGTGGTTGCGTGGCCTGAGCCCTACATTCAGCCAGAACCCCGCTACTGGTACCTAGCTTGAAACACACCCTGAACCTCACCTGGGTTTTAACCTTGCCTGAGCACAACATAGATGAGGCCATGATCCATGAACAAGTAGAAAAGAGGAGGTGCTCCCTGGTGAGAACAGAAAGCTCCTGGGGTAAAGAGTGGTCATCTGGTTGGTCGCATCTTAAGTTGGGAAGATAGAGTGAAATCCTAACTCCCTCCCACCCACAGTGGGGGGTTTAAAGAGTGGTGGAACATGCCTGCTGCATGTTGAGGAACCAAGAGACTGCTGTTTGTGGCATGGGGAGTGATTGCATAAGGGGGTGGGATTTAATTGCTCTATAAGGTAAAAAACGAACATAAGAATCGAAGAGAGCCTGCAGGATCAAGCCAGTGGCCCATTTAGTCCAGCATCCTGTTCTGTGATCAATCCTCTAGCAAAACCTGAGCACAAGAGCAATCTCCCCTCCCAAAGATGGAAAGAAGAAAAAATCCTGACTAGGAAACAATGGTAAGCCAAACTGCTGGACTGTGACGAAATGGCAAAACTAACCAGGAGACTCAGGAATTAAGAAGACAAGGACTTTAAAAAGAATGGGGAAAATTTATAATTTACCAAGGAAACCATTTTAAACAAATTAAAGCTTTAGCTGGGCTTTAAAACTAACTTGTAATGTAACAGAAATTATGGACAATTTGGGAATACAAAAACTATGGAGAATAGACTGATATGTAGTTGTAAAGGACCCATGTAGGGGATGGAGGGAAGTCTGGAGATTCAGAGACTCTCAGAGTACAGTGGTACCTCGGGTTAAGAACTTAATTCGTTCTGGAGGTCCGTTCTTAACCTGAAACTGTTCTTAACCTGAGGTACCACTTTAGCTAATGGGGCCTCCTGCTGCTGCACGATTTCTGTTCTCATCCTGAAGCAAAGTTCTTAACCCGAGGTACTATTTCTGGGTTAGCGGAGTCTGTAACCTGATGTGTCTGTAACCCAAGGTACCACTGTATGGTTATTTTTTTAAAAAATTGTTATAAATTTGTACTTGTAAAAACAAATAAAAAACATAAAACTAACTATCTCCCCTCCTGTGGAATTCAAAAGCAATTACTGCCGCCAACCAGGAGTTCCAACAGGGGTTCAGGAAACCCACTCACCCCCAAAGCTTCTTTTTCATGCCAGAAATGCTCACACCCACACACTCAGTATAGCCATAAAAAAACAGCAAGAAACCTAAGCATGGATGCAAGAACATCCATCTGTATATTAGTTACGATGGCCAATAAAGGCTCCAAGAAGCATCATATCTTATCCTTGACCTACCGGGATTATCATAAAGCTTTTGAATTGGTGCCATCCTCTTGGCTTTTAAAGGCTTTGAAGCTTTATAAGATTTTACCAGTTATTTATAAATTTCTATCTGCAGCAAGGACTCCCTGGGATGCACTGTGATATTTAAAAGACATTGTGCAGTGCTAAGATTAAAAAATAAACAGTGATATCTGTTCAGATGATCCTCTAAGCTCATTATGGTTCTGTTTGGCTTTAAATCCACTTCATGCTTTACTGAATGAAACAAAAGATGGCCATAAATTAAACAGAAATAGAAAAACCCTGAGAATCACACATCTATTATACAGGAGTTTGAACTTAAAAGCTTTATGTTGAGAGCAATTGGGTGGGGTGGGGTGGGGGAATCTAAACAATCTGCTTGGTACAGCACATATATTATATTGAGGCATATATTTGGATGTCAGGATTCATAAATGTGTCGTTATCAGAATCAAGAGGCGTAAACTGAGCTCTTCAGAGGGCTTCATAGTAAATGATGCAGAATCTGTAGTGGCAATGGAAAAGAAAGAACTGTGTAAATATCTTGGAATTCAACGAAATAGGCTAATTCATCTCACTCAGCTGAGTCCTGCATGTGCACTGATGCAAAACTGCTGCAGGAGTGGACTTCCTTGTTCATTTCAACAAGGAAGAAAATTCCACCCAGTGCTGTTTTATCCATTGAAGTTAATGGGAAGTCACTGCATGCAAGGGGAGTCAGTGTGTCGTTGGCGATTTACATTTTTATATCCCGTCTTTTTTCTGTCACAGAACTCAAACCAGCATTCATGGGGTTCCCTGGCTGTCTCCCATCCATACCTAGAACTGCTTAGCTCTTTTATGCCATCTCACGGACCTTTGGACAATGTCCTGGGATCATGTACATAGCCCTGGCCTACTCTGAGGAAGGACAGGATAAAAAGTAGCACATGTTTTTAACCCAAGATTCTTTAAACCACAATTATTATTATTATTTTGTTGTAAACTGCTTAGAAGTTCTTGAAAACCACTTAGCGGTTTTACTACAGGCAAGTAGTATGTGAATTTTGTTAAATAAATAAATCTTTTTAGGGTGCCCTTTAAGAAACTGAGCAGTTCCATGCTTGCTGGCCCCACCTCCAATGCCACCATACCCTGCTGGCTTTTCCTTCAAAGCCCTGTGCATTCAAGAGAAGGTCTGAATGGGGAAGCCACACATTCTCGGTGGAATGTGCAAAGGTTCTCCCTTCAGGCCTGTTGAGATGGTGAGCCTGATGAGGGCAGTGGCATTGGCTGGATGCCAATGTCCTTCCTTTGCACAGTCATGAACATGTCAAGGAGGACTGTCAAGGAAACTTATGCAGCAGATGTTTTGACATCAGCTGTGACCTGGCAGCAGCTATTCCATCAGAGGGAGAAGCAAGGCCACTCCCTAGGCTCAGCTAAGAGAACATTAACTTTGGCCTCCTCTCTTTGAATTGTTCCCCATCCCTGCTGGTCATGGTAAGACCTTTGTAACTAAGATTTTGTACCTGAGTTGGCTTTATCCTAATCCCCATTTCCACAACACACACACCCTTGCACTGGGCTGGGTGTGTGCGGATTGAGTGGAGGTGTCCCTCAGTCTAGGCCTTCTGGCCTCCACCAGTTTCCGCCTGGGAAATGAAGGCAGCATCACTCTGCTGATGTGTACTTCCCTGTTTCACCCACTGAACATGTGATTGGGAGGAAGTGCCAGCAGAAAGCCCTGAAACGGGGTGTTCCAGGAAGTGAGATGATCTGGGATCCATTGGTTCCTAGCTGGTCTCACTTCCATCACGTGATTCCTCCAATCATTAAATATCAGTGGTCTGCAAAAAAAAAAAGTAGAGTTTTGAGAGGTGGTTTCCAACTGTATTTTCAAAAGCAACTTCTCACTCCTTGTCTTTGAAACTTTTGGATTGACGGGATGAGCCCAGTGGGTCTACTCTAAATAACATTAAAAAATTGCAGAGCAAGGTTATATCTGTCACAGATGAAAATAGGATATTTATGTCCCACTGTAATCTATTCACTAGTTTATGGAGCCCAGATCCTCCAAGGAGGGTTACAAATCTAGGTGAAGTCCCTGAGTGCTGGAGGGTTTTGCATTTGGATCTCCTCTTTCGCTGAAAGATGTTTAAAATTACATGAAGATGGACTGCTCCCAGTTGACCATCCATCTATCGAAGCTCAAGAACTTGCATTATTTCACCATGAGTATGGAATAAATTGACAGCAACTCTCAGCCAGTGGAACGGGTGTAATTTACTGGCCAGAAGTTTCTTATTTGTGGCAGGATCAGTGGAGTAGGGTGCTGGTGTGTTGAAGACGCAGCTCTGAGCCAACTAGTTTGACCTGATGACCTTCCAGCTATTAGCGAAAGCCCTTAAATAAAACAGGGACAAACATGGGAATGGGAAATTCCTGTAAGATCAAGAAGATATGTTTCACATTTTCTTCTTCTACATAGTAAGGTATGCTCCCTATCAGGTAAATCCCAGGAAGCCTGGACACTTTTCTGATGCATATTTAAACATGCTGAGAGTAATATGCAACCTTTTGCAGCCTATCACCTTCTCTGGCATTGACCCCAAGGAAGAAAGGAATCTGTGCATTTTTGTGGGGTTGGGTGACATTCTGGGATTTGAGGGGCAGGGGAATTGTGGTGTTGGGGCTAGTGGGAGTTGTGATCAAAAACATCTGAAAGGCACAGAATAAGGAGAGGGTTTCTGTGGCTACACTGAGTTCTTCATATCCTCCCCTATATACACACTGATTCAGTAACACCCATTTTTTTAATTTTTGGATTTTACTAATGGTATTTATTTTGGATTTTTTAAAAAAGTGCCTGTTTTCTTTAATGTGTTGTGGCATTTTATAACCATTTTATGGGTTTCGTTTGAACACTTTCTAAATGGAATCTTGAAACAAACAGAAGATGCAAACACTCCCTTCGATGGGGCAAATTCTCCCACAAGCTCTAACTTCCTGTTGTGTTCTGAAAGCACGTTTCTCAAGAGGCCCCATTCATATTACATCTGAGCCATCAGAAACAGGCGTTCATCCCCATCTCTTGAAGTGCAGTGCTGCTCCTTTGGGAAACATCATAAAATGCTTTGAATCCTTAATCCCATGCGCTCCCTGGTTTATGGTTTTAACCATACCCAAGCAGCAAATACATCTTTGAGACAGCAAATGCATCTTCATTCTCTGAGTCACTTCCTCTAGCAAAAAGAGCAAGGATCCAATTTCCTTGGTTTGTTTACATGTTCTCTACTTTAATGGTATGTTTGGAGAAGGACATGGGAGCTAACAGGACTCAGGAACAGATGGGTTTTTCTGGGCCCCCACACTCACGCTGGTAAGGAAAGTCATGGAGCTCCAGGAATGTGTGCAATTAGAGATATTATTAATGATCTGAAATAACTGGGGTGTTTGCATTATCAGTGACAAACTCCAAGCTGCACCAGACTAAGCACAGGTTGAAAATGACAAGAGCATAGCTTCCGCCAGTGAAACTCCGACTAATGGCTGGAGAAGCAGCTATAAACAGAATTGCACAAACTGAAGGCTTGGAGGGAACTAAGATGAGGAATTCCAGCAGTACTGAGGATGATAAGGACCAAGTATATATGTTTGGATTTGGCAGTGAGAGGATAAACTTAAAAGGACATTTCAGTGGAGTGCAGAGACAGAAGCTGAATTAGAAGGAAACTAGAATGGAGTGGATGGGGAGGACATTTCTCATGACACTTTACAATAGCTCAGTCGGTAGAGCATGAGACTCTTAATCTCAGGGATGTGGGTTCGAGCCCCACATTGGGCATTGCAGGGGACTGGACTAGATGACCCTCATGGTCCCTTCCAACTCTACAGTTCTATGCATGTTTTTAACATACTATGAGAAAAGGGATAGGAGTGAGAGAGAAATTTGTGGTATTGGTTGAGAAGACATTGCAGAAATTGTCCTTGCAGCATATAGATGCTCGTGGAATATCTTCACAATGAGAGTGGGCTTATGCCTCTCAGCAGTGGATGAGAACCTGTGGCCCTCCAGGTGCTCCATTATCTTTCATTGCCCCTGGTCATTGGCCATGTGGGCTGGAGCTGCTGGAAGTTGGAGTCTACCAACATCTGGAGGGCCACAGGTTCTCCAAGCGACGTGTATTTTCAGAAATGGAGAATTAGAGTTGGTTTTCATAAATGGCTATCTCCGCTCCCTCTCCATTTGGAAATGGGGTTGTGCATGCATAGATTAAGGGGCCTAATCAGGTTGAAATATATCAGGAGTTTGGGAGTATCCCAGAAGCCTTGCCTTATGCCTCTAGTGCCATGATTATGAGAACCCATTTTTACAGCTCCAAGGCAACGTCTGGAGAGCTGCCATGGGGAGCCTCAGCTCTATGCAGCCTGTTGTATGCAGAGTTTTGGGGAGGGAGTCACTGTGGTTTAATTGCAAGTGCACAGTGCAGTTTTAACTGCAGAAGGCCAAAAAGTGCAGTCAAAGCGCACTCCGTTGCAGTGACTAATGGCTGTCAGAATGGAATCTGGCAGGAGTTAAACGGACTTTTATGTGCAGTTCCTCTACGTTGAATTCTAATTTGGGCTGGGGTTGCTGTGAATAAAACCTAACTGATAAGCATGGCCCCCACTGAAATCACTTCATCATGAAAAATGGGATATTTTCCCTTAGAAAGAATGTAAACAGGGATGCTGAGTAATGGGCTCTTCCTCAAATTGTGTCTTCAGTTATCCCAAATACTAAGCGAGCTTTGTGAGGGATGAACTCACTTATTTCCACGTCACAAGGTATTTTTCTGTATACAAATTGAGCTACTCAGTGCTCCTGAACCTTATTATTATTATATACAAGCATGGAAGAACCACCTGGGTAGTGTCAGTATGCAAGTTTACAGTACAATTTACCTATGCTTCCCCAGCCAAAAGAGAATTAGAACCATCCCCAGAATTGCCAGATTCCAAACAAAACAATGCAGCAAGAAAAGGGAAATTGACCTAACAGCACTTGCCACCAGGCCTGTCATTTTCCACTCAGTAGATACTAATTTTATGATCCCTGGATGCTTCTTGAATAGCAGGTGACACCCTGCTCCCACCGCCACCACGAAACCTATTATTTACAAGTGTTCAGGTTGAGAGGATATTACCATGGCAGAATAGCAAAACCACACAGCCATTCTGTTGGCCATTCTGTCCCAATATGAAGGATGGATCCTATTTAAGCTTTGGTATTCCATCATTGTGTCATTTTTCATGGGACATAGTGGACACTAATGGCCAGTTGGCTGCAGCAAAAAACCAAAACCCTTTGCTCTAAGCAAGTGGATGAATGTACCTTGAAGGCCAAACAGCACATTAAGCAAGAGATCTCTAATGATTGATATCTTGCCTTTTCTCTCTCTCCACCCTTCTAACAGCTTGGTAGCTCCCTATATCTACATGACAGGAAGGAAGTGAAACCGCTATTACCTGCTTGGTGGGGTGGGTGCAGGAACAATGTTTGGGTTCCACAACTGTTTCTTTGGGGCTAAAAGTACCAAAAGAAGCTGCCTTATACTGAGTCAGAGTTGACATTATAATTGTCTACACTGGCTGGTAGCAGCCCTCCAGGGATTCAGACAGAAGTCTTTTTCTAGGCTGGAGATGCTGGTCTGGGATTTGAACCTGAGATCACCTGCATGCAATGTAGTCAGAGCCGTCTTTCCCATTGGTGTTAGTGGTTCATTGCACTAGGGCTCCCGCCTCTCAGGGGCACCCTAGTGAGTGGGGGAGCTGCACAGCTTTGCTGGCTGCCTCCCCTTCCCCTGCACGCCCACCAGCTGCAACTATATGGCTGGCGGGCATGCAGCTTCCTTCCCAAGCCTTCGCAGGAGAAGAGCAATCCCTACAGAGGCTTAGGTTGGAAGCTGCACGCACCTTTCCTCCCAAGCCTCTGCATCTGCTAAAGATGGCCCTGCTTCTGGTCGTTGTCCTCCTCCTGCTTCCTGGTGAAAGGCGGTGCACAGCCTTCCCGGGCTGCCTTCTCAGGCGCCCCAACACCAGAAAGCATGTCCGCCAGCACGTTTTCCTGCTTGATCGCCGCCACCACGCCGGGGATCAGGGTGGTGGGGAAGGCAGAGGACATTTTCTACCACCCCTCCCTTGTTTTGGAGTTGCCAGGAGGGGGCGCCAGAAGGATCTTTGCATCACGGTGCCAGATATGCTTAAGACGGCCCTGGATGTAGTTGCTCTACTACTGCAAATTCTCTGAAATCCTCGCTCTTTGAGGGTGAGGATCAGGGCTGGATTAACCATTAAGCAAAATACGCATGTGCTTAGGGTAGTGGTTTTCAACCAGTGTGCCATGACACCCTGGGGTGCCTTGAATGGTGGCCTGGGGTGCTGCAGGCAACACTGGCATCTGTCCCTCTTTCTTTCCTTCCCTCTCTCCTCTGATGCCCTCTTGCGTCTCTGCCTCCCCAAGGCTTGTGTGGCTGTTTGTTGCAGCAGCCCTGGCTACAATCTTTGCAGGTGAATGGTGCCTCTGAGGCAGGCCAGGGGGTGCTGGATGCCAAGAGCTGAGGCGGCATCATAACAATCAAGCAAGCAAGTGGGCGGGTGGGTGGGCAGGCAGGCGGGTGAGGGAGCCCAGCCAGTCAGTCCACCAGTCCTTGCTGTTGGAATGGGCAGACAAGTGAGAGGCCAGGGAGGCAGGTGCTGTGCTGGCCTTTCTTGTGCTTGCTGTGTGCATTGTCTGCCTGGGAACTGAGTGTCTGGTGCTGAAGGGAAGGCCTTCCACCATGCAGCAGCACCCGCTGCTGCCACTGCTGCCTCCCAAGGTCATGTTCACCTTTGGCCAGTCTCCATTGTGCCACTAAGGCTGGGGTATCCTCTTCCAAGGCCCCTGTGGGGCAGTGTGAGGAGGCACCTCTCATTGGGGTGGGAGGGGACCGCTCAGAGACCAGGGATGGCAGCAGCGGCTCCCAAAGGAGAGGGGAGAGGAGAGGAGGCTGAGGGAACACTCCACAAGGAAGGGTGTTTGAAAAACGGGTTAGAGGCTGCAGGCTCTGCAGGCAAGGGGTGGCATAATTGGGCTCCTGAGTCCCACAGGGCTGCCGCAGAAAGAATGTAGTTGGTCAAGGGAGCCGTGGACTCAAAAAAGGTTGAAAACCTATGGCTCAGGGAATCAAGGGAAGCAGGGCACTACAGAAATTTTGCATTGCTGTATTTTTAATATTAATGGTCGCACAACTTGCTCAGCTGAGCATTCATTTTTCTCAGTTGAAGTATATTAAAATCCCAGCAAAACAACTCTGCCACTACTACGTATAGAAGCAGATGTGTTGTGTAAGATTCATTTTGAGGATCTGATCAAAGACTTTGCCATTAGAAAAAGTAGGAGAAAATTGTTCAAATATAAATTACCGGTAAGTGGATGTATACAAAAATAAACATTCTTTTCCATCTTACTATAGGTTTTGTTTCATTTCAAAAAAACTCTTTTTTTACAATTTATTGTTGTTTATATTTTGAATCAGATATATATGAGGGCACCAAAATCTTTTTAGTCACTAGGGCCTCTAACGGTCTTAATCTGTCCCTGATGAGAGTGAAACAAGATGGTCATAGAACGCCAGTCCTTTGGTAATCAAAAGCAACCCACAATCTGATGTCAATTTTATACGGAATGAAATTAAATCTCAGAGCAGCAAAAGGTAAAAAAAGGTAAAGGACCCCTGGACAGTTAAGTCCAGTCAAAGGTGACTATGGGGTTGCAGCGCTCATATTGCTGGGAGCCGCGCTTGTCCACAGACGGCTTTCTGGGTCATGTGGCCAGCATAACTAAACCCCTTCTGGTGCAACGGAACACCATGACTGAAGCCAGAGCGCATGGAAACACCTATTTATCTACTTGCACTGGTGTGCTTTTGAACTGCTAGGTTGGCAGAAGCTGGGACAGAGCACTGGGAGCTCACTCCATCGCAGGGATTCGAACCACCAACCTTCCAATCGGCAAGCCCAAGAGGCTCAGTGGTTTAGACCATAGCACCACCTGCATCCCCTCACAGCAGCAAAACCTCTAAATAGATACATGGACATCAATGTCAGAAAGGAATGACTGGCAAACAGTGATTGGGAACCAGATGTTGTTGGGCTTCAACTCCCCTCCTCCCTGACCACTGGCCCTGCTGGGTCTGATGGAAGCCAGAGTTCAACAATTCCTGGAGAGCCATTCATTCTCCATTCTTGGTTTGGAGACACGAAACAGCAGATTTAACAAAGGCAACTCAGCCTTGACTGTTATATGATGTATACGTTTCTCTGCATAAATGACCCTCTTATGAAACTGAATATGGAGTCGAGGCACAGCTAAATTGTTTTTCCAGTGATCACAATTAAGTTGTTTGAAATAAAAAGTGGCTGAAAAGCCAATCCATAATATTGCTGGCACTGCAGGGCAACTGCTATTAACAGGAAGAAAATGTATCAGGGAAATTTGTTGTTGTTTTCTTCATTGAAACTGTAATTAATGTGCATCCTATGTACTAAGCAAAAGGGGAAATACAGTCCTTGCAGCAGTTAGCATGCATCTCATTAGCACTGAAACTCCTGTGTCGTCAAAATACATTATGTTCTGCTTTAAAAAAAAAAAAAAGTGTAATTGAATTCCCATCAAAGCATAGTTCATCTAAATCAAATCAGACTACACTCAGGCTGCAGCTCATTTGAGCTATGGATGGAAATTAGGATTCATTAAGATACCTTCTAGTAATTTGAACAAATACAAAGGCAGGTTTGAAGTTGAAGGGGGGAAGAGGAGTAGAAGGAGGGGAGGGAGAGCCTACCACTGGATCCTGTGCACATGGATGCAACTACAGCGGTGGTAATGAACAGTAATTGGGAGAGAAAGTAAGATGGGAACCACTGGGGAGACAGTAAGTTCTGTAGGAGGGCTCCAGTATGAAAACTTACTGACAGCAAGTGCACAGCACAGCCCATGAGTGAAGGTTTCAAATGGGGCCTGTGGGAACATTTCTTATTTTCTCGACTCCGGTTTGTCCAAATCTATCAATCTGTTTCCTTAATTCACTGCACATCTATTGTGCACAGTATTGTGTCGTGAGAACAGCAGGAAGCAATTGGAGACGCATCGGTGTTTAACTGGGAATGATTTGACACAATCTAAAACAACCGTACACTTAGTTTGGCTTTCCTGAGTCCATTCCTGAGTTCAGGGAAGTTTTTAATATGTAACGCCGTGCTGTTTTAATACTTGATTGGGAGCCGCCCAAAGTGGCTGGGGAAACTCAGCCAGATGGGCGGGGTATAAATAAATAATAATAATTATTATTATCAGATGATGATGATGTATACAGCCCAAAAGAAGTTTGTGCACGTTATGGAATCAAAGTATGGCAAAACTACAGCAGAATTGCTTGAACACAGTGGTTCTGCCCTAACACATTGTCCCATAAAGTACCACAGCTGAAGAATGCTGTAAGATGCGATTCATACTGTGCTTCATTACAGAATGAGCTTTTCGCTTTGTGTCAATCATTTAGCAAAGCATCTCAGATCCATAGGGCTGTGTCCAACTAAGTTCTTCTCAGACCATTCCCACTGAAATGAATGGACTTAAGATATGTCAATTCATTTAAATGGGTCTACTCTGATTAGGACTAACACTGGATACAACCCCTATTGTGGTGTAGCAGATAGAACATTGGGTTTCAGTTGGTGAGACTGTGGTTTAAATTGGATCATTTATTTATTTTTATGCAGGAGAAGTAGAGCTGTGTGTCATCAGCATATTGCTGACAAAGTGTGGTGTAGTGGTTAAGGGCGGTGGACTCATAATCTGGTGAACCAGGTTCGTGTCTCCGCTCCTCCACATGCAGCTGCTGGATGACCTTGGGCCAGTCACACTTCTCTGAAGTCTCTCAGCCTCACTCACCTCACAGAGTGTTTGTTGTGGGGGAGGAAGGGAAAGGAGAATGTTAGCCGCTTTGAGACTCCTTCGGGTAATGATAAAGCAGGATATCAAATCCAAATCCAAAGTACTCCAAAACTCTGAACGACCCCACTTAGTGATTTCATGTCAATGTTAAACAGCATAAGGGATAAAATTGAACCCTGAGGAACCCCACACTGAAGGCTCCATGGGGCTGAAGAGCACTTCCCAAGCATCACCCTCTGGAAACAACTATCCAAGAAGCATCAGAACCACTTCAAAGCAGCTCCAGCTCTGTGTTAGTTTGCAGAGTTGTGTTTAGGATTTCAGTTTGTCTGATGCAAACTGGGGAGGGAGGGAGGTATCAGTATGCAAATGGCAGTGGGCTGGGAATGGGGGGGGGTCAGAGACCATGTTTGAATCCAGGACTGTGGCGATGGGAGGAGGAGGACTCTCTTGGGAGTGTAATGCTGGAAGCCCCTCCATTGTAGGCTCAGGTTGTACATATGTGTAAGTAAACCATATATCATAAAGACACTACAGCCTCCACTGTGCCTCATTTCCAAAGTAAATTTGAACCCTTGCCTGGAACCCTGGAATCTTGCACTGCTGTAGAGACTGGGGTGGCGTGTAACAGTATCGTTAAAACTATAATACATATCCAGTGAAAAACAGCATTAAAGAAGTTTAAACTACATAAAAACCATGCTAAAAACCATCTCAACTAATTCCAAAAAATGCTCAAAAATATATATTCACCAGCTTCTAAAAAGAGCCCAGGTGTTTCCTGGGGAAGCATGTTCCATGGGTCCAAAAGCAACACGGAAATAGACATACAGAAAGCTGGCTTCTACCACCTAGCCCAATGCTGGTCCATATAGCTCAATACAAGCAGCAGCTGTCTAGGCAAGAGTCTTTGCCAGCCCTGCCTGGAGACTGCAGAGATTAAAGCTGGAACCTTTGCAATGCAGAGCATGTCCGCTATCGCTAAGCTATCGCTCCTAATGAACGACAGACTTACTCACTTGAGGATGGAACCTTGAGTGGATATTAAAAACTTGTTATTGTACTTAGCACGCTACATTATCTGCGCTGACCTTACGAGGGGGGTAATAATTTTCATGGGATCAGTTTCTTTTAGAGAAGAAAGCCCCGGAGACTTCGTAACAACCTCCTTACAAGTGTACAGGTTAAGTATATATTTTAGAAATGCAGCGCAACCATTAAGTGATGGCTTTTCCTTGCAGTTGCAGTGCAATGTCACTTTGGAGATCTGGCTACGTAGCCACAGTTGCCATGTAAAAAAGTTAGTGGCGAGGGGCAGTGGCACATACACAGCCGCCCAGCTGTGGTGTCACTACCAGGGGTTTCAACTTGAATAAAATATGGGGGAGGGGAGGCAGGTAAGCCCTGACTCACATAATCGATCACATGCTGCAGCAGACGTGCACTATTTGAATGGCAATGTCCATCAACTGGGGGGGCAGTCCCTTCAAATATTTTAGGGGGGGACAAAGGGACCTTGGCTCCTTTGTTCACTACTACTTACAAGGAGTGAGCAGTGGAGGCCAGACACATCAGCAGAACCACTCCAGCCCTCCCACTGTTAGGGCCACCCTGTACCACCCTGTCTCCCCAGCATCTTGCCAGTCCCCCTTTCCTTTTCAGAAAGTGGCAGCAATGTCACTGCCACAAGAACAGGTGTGTGCTGCCACATTACCCCGCACCACCCCTGCGCCATGCTTATAAAAATATATGTGAGATGGCAACCTCCCCTTACAGGCAAGGTGTCTTTCTAATTTGGCCAGGGACTTTCAGTACAGAATCCTTAGCGTAATGCCATGCATAATAACCCTGGGTGGACAAACAAAGGATGGAGTAGCCAAGTGACAGGAACCAGCTGTGGAAGACCAGCAAATGAAGGAGGAAGAGCACATGAATGGATGGGAAACCTTCAAGAAGGAGTGAGACAGGGCCCATTTACCCATAGATTTATGGCATCTGTGGGAGTTAAGTTCTCTACCGTGTGGCAATAATTTGGAATGCTTGACCTTTCCAAGGAGTGATGCGTTCATTGAAGCCTCTTTGTGAGCAATTTTGCATTCAGCCAGCATATCCGTCATCTGCCTGGAGGCGCCGGCCTGTTCCCTCAACAACTGGCGGGGAGACAACAATATCACCTTATTAAATGGTGATTAGACAAGGAGCGTCCATCACCCTCTGATATGCGCTAGAGAGGATTTCATTACACTGACAGGGAGCCTTCAGCAAGCCCTGAAACATGATCTTAATTGGCAGTGCATTGGAATGGCAGAGTAGGGACACTGTGTCAAAGGAGGCCTTAACCAGGGGTTTGGAAGGGGAGGAGATTTCTCATAACAGTTACTGACTGAATAAATCAAAGAAGTAAGAGGTAGATTGGGTAGGACAGAGATTGGCAAACACTATTTCCATGACAGCCTCTGGTCTTTAACAATAGGGTTATTATTTGTCTCACCAATGTGCAAACCTCCTGGGGAATTTCACTAATTTTATTGAGAATCTTTCTTCCCTACATCCCTCCCACTCTTGTCTATCTCTGTTGTATTTACCTGTCTCCATCCTAACTTAGCTACCTATCCCCTCTTTGATTTATTCAGCATTGTTGTTGTTGTTGTTTAGTCGTGTCCAACTCTTCGTGACCCCATGGACCAGAGAACCCCAGGCACTCCTGTCTTCCACTGCCTCCCACAGTTTGGTCAGGCTCATGCTGGTAGCTTCGAGAACACTATCATCTCGTCCTCTGTCATCCCCTTCTCCTTGTGCCCTCCATCTTTCCCAACATCAAGGTCTTTTCCAGGGAGTCTTCTCTTCTCATGAGGTGGCCAAAGTATTGGAGTCTCAGCTTCACAATCTGTCCTTCCAGTGAGCACTCAGGGCTGATTTCTTTCAGAATGGATAGGTTTGATCTTCTTGCAGTCCATGGGACTCTCAAGAGTCTCCTCCAGCACCATAATTCAAAAGCATCAATTCTTTGGCAATCAGCCTTCTTTATGGTCCAGCTCTCACTTCCATACATCACTAATTCATCATTATAGAATCATAGAATTGTAGAGTTGGAAGGGTCATCGAATCCGACCCCCTGTAATGCAAGAATCTTTCACCCAATGTGGGGTTCGAACCAACAACCCTGAGATTAAGATACTCTACCAACTGAGCTATCAAAAGGTGTTATAAGTCCTCCCCATCCACCCCACACTAGTTTCCTTCTAATTCAGCTTCTGTCCTTTGTATTCCATTGAAATGTCTCTCTTTAAGTTGATCCTCTCACTGCCAAATCTAAAGGACATTACTTGGTCCTTATCATCCTCAATGCAAAGGATACAGCTGGACATCCACCTCTTCCTGGTTCCCTCCAAGTCTTTGTACAACTCTGTTCATAGCTTGTTCTCCAGCCGTTAGCCAGAGTTTAATCTTTTCACTGTGGAAAGCTATGCCGTGACTCTCTATTTGGGGTGTTCAAGGTTCTGTTCTTTGATCCTTCTCTTCCTTCCCCCCTCTCTCCTCTTGTTGGGTGTCTCCAAATATCACCAGCATGCTGATGACACAGGCTTCCCATGTCCCAGTGTAGTCAATGCTAACTCATTGTCCTTGCTTTGAAAGCTCTCTACAGCCTTGCTGCATCCCAACTCCACCCATTCCCTCTTCCCACTACCTGTTCATGGAACTCCCTCCTTGAAGAGATACGGTGTTCCTCCTACTCTCTCTTCCTTCAAGTCTCACCTTGAACGCCCCACCTTTCCCTGTGGCTGTATCACCTTAATCCTTGATCCCAACTGTTGCCAAGTTCCAGGTATCTGTAGCTGTAGCTGCCCACATTCATTGCTCCCTCTCTTCCCCTCTCCCTCTGTGGATGGTTCCTTGATAATGTAACAGTAGTAGAGAAGCATGATTTCCCTAGGGAGGATTATGGGCAGCTACTTGTGCTCATTCAGATTTGCTGCAAGACATTTGCCACCAGTGCTTCAGTCATAAGCATGGCTGCTTCACCAGCTGGAGCTCCCCAGAAATCCAGGGAGCCTCCAGGCTCCGTAATCCCAGAGAAGGTGCTTAGGAGCAATTGTTTCATCTCACCATTCCACAGCAAGACCAAGGTCTTGACAGAAACAACCATCGTATGAGAGAAGGAGAGCATAACACTTCATGTTTTTTGCCTTTGACTCATGAGAGCTTGTTGAATTCATTCATCATGTGTGGAATGATAATGGAAGTTCAGAAGTTCTGGCTGCACATGCACCAAACAACTGAGGTTCCTTTCCACTACATTATTGAAGGCCGTTTCTCCCAAGTCCTCGGTAAATTTGCAACCTGGTCCTTTGCATCCACACTCAGAAATGAACCCCATTGATTTCAGCAAGGCCTACTTCTAGATAAGTGTCTTTAGACATGCAGCCTTGAACTGGAAAACGAGCTTCTCTGCGGTTGAACTCTTCTTTTGCTGACACAGCTTTGGGAAGATTTTTGAAATAGTAACCAACACCTTTCAGATGTTCTTTCAATAATTCAGCTTTATAAATAAAAAAAAACACAATATCCTATACTAAATCTTGGGGGGGGAGAAAAACAAGTCAATAAGGAAACAAAAAATAATTGGTGGGGGGAGAGAGACTTGCAAGGTGAACAAGTAACCCACAGCTGTTCAAGCAGCTCCAGTTAAGTCCAGGATGAAGAATGACTTTCTCAGCATATGAAATTCAGAGTAGCAGGAAGGGCTGGTCACCAAAGAGTTAATTAAACTCTCTGCAGAATGCCATGACATGGCAACTGAGCTTGATGGAAATGTGGGGGGAAAGAATCACCATTTAGCAAGAAGCATAGAAACCTAGAAGCTAGTCAAATAATGGCTTCTGCTTTGTTTTACTTGCAATGGTAGCAGCAGTTTATTCATTTATACCATCTTATCTGGGGTTGTTTTTTTTAAAGGTAAGTCATAAGACAAACCCTGCCTTCAGGTTTACCATCTACAAGACACAGTGCCAAGGGAAAGGGCAGTGGGAGTGAAGAAGAAAAAGGCAAAATCAACGACTATAAATAATATAATAATAGTAATAATAATAATTTTTTATTTATACCCCACCTATCTGGCCTGGTTTCCCCAGCCACTCTGGGCGGCTTCCAACAGAATATATTAAAAACACAATAAAACATCAAACATTAAAACCTTCCCTAAACAGCACTGTCTTCAGGTGTCTTCTAAAAGTCAGATAGTTGTTTATTTCCTTGACATCTGATGGGAGGGCGTTCCACAGGGCAGGTGCCACTACCAAGAAGCTTCCCTGTAGTTTTGCTTCTCGTAGTGAGGGAACTGCCAGAAGGCCCTCGGAGCTGGACCTCAGTGGGGGTAGAGATGCTCCTTCAGGTATACTGCTCCTTCAGGTATACAGTGGTGCCTCGCAAGACGAAATAAATCCGTTCCGTGAGGCTCTTCGTATAGCGGTTTTTTCGTCTTGCGAAGCAAGCCCATTGACAGCTTAGCGGACTAGCGCTACAGCTGTCAAGCGGCTTCCAGCGATCAGCTGTTAAGCGGCTTATCAGCGGAACAGCTGATAAGCGGCTTAGCGGCTTAAGAAAAGGGCGAAAAAAGCGAAAAAAACCCGCGGGGGGATGCAATATTTTTTTCGTCTTGTGAAGCAACCCCATAGGGGAAATTCGTTTTGCGAAGCGCCTCAAAAACGGAAAACCCTTTCGTCTAGCGGGTTTTTCGTCTTGCGAGGCGTTCGTCTTGCGGGGCACCACTGTACTGGGCCGAGGCCATATACCTAGTTCTTAGCGACATTCTAAATCCAAATCAGAACTTCACCCTTCTGCTGAAGGCAAGTGGGGTGAGCCAACAGTCTTCTCAAAAAAGTGCAATGGGTCATGGCAAACACATAGCATCAGCCTGATCCAGCAGTCTCTTCTTATGTTCTCATGTTCTTATCTGATGATGCTCGGATGATACTTGCCAGCTCTTAAATGATGTGACCATTTAAGGACACGAATACTTCGGTAATAATTGATGAATGAATAATTGCCGCGGTTGTGCAATTATTTTAAGCTATGTGGCAACATGTTGATAAGACCTACATTAACTCAATTGATGTTCTGCGCTGAACAAGTGCTCTGTAATATGCACAAATCTACCAGCTAATAAATATTAGAAAAATAACATGCACAGGGGTTTCTGCAGCACATTCGGTAATAATTAATGGAATCCAAGACACTCCTCTGAGGAACATAACTTTCCTGCACCATTTACAGCATTAGCAAAAGTTTTGGGTCAGAACAAGACTTAGATACATCCAGCACCTATCAAAGACACTTTGGTGTCTGTGAAGGAGCAGTAAATGGTGCCTCTCAGCTTCAAGTTGAAGTATATCATAGTGAAGACCGACCAACTTATTTTAGCGCTTGAGACAAAAAAGTTCCTCCTATCAGGCAGGGAAAAAATACAACAGTAATAAACTAATAATTTGCTGACCTATCATAACACTCTCCTGGAGGTGACCACTTCCATTTGCCCAATGGTAGAGCCGGCCTAGCCCAAACTAATGCAAGGACTTTCATGTTCTCCCTTCCCTGACTGCTGTTAGGAAAGGGTGCCTTTACCTGATGTTTTGAGCACTAGTAGATGTCATGGTGGGACCTTCAGTCGGGCACATTGCTGCTGCTTATTGGGAGGTAGAGGGGAAGGGGCAAAGCAGTGGGGAGGTCAATGCAGTGCAAACACGCAAGTGGGAACACTGGGTTGAAGTGAAGCCCTTTAGCAAGACGTTTTCAGTGTTTGATGTTTTTCTATGGGTTGGAAGCCACCCAGAGTGGCTGAGGTATCCCAGTCAGATGGGCAGAGTATAAATAATAACATTGTTATTACTATTTTTACTGGGTTGACATTTGCACTGCGGCTATCACTGCTATGCCTCTGGAAATCTCCCACTGAGTTCATGCAATCCTCCCCACATCTGAAGCCAGCTTTAAGCCCCAGAACCTCTCATTTTAGATAATGAATCTTAGCCATTGGTGTCTTTTCCAAGTAGGAAGTTTCTAGAAATGTGTTCTGTTATGGAAGAGGTGAAATAATAGCAATAGGGAGCCTCTAGTCAATGGGCCTAGTTAAGTCCATCAGGTTGCCCCATTTGACCTGCCAGGCCATTTTGGCCAAGTCATGCCCACCTGCCCTACACCTAATGTCAGGTGCGGGGTAGCTAATCAGCGGTGCTTGCCAAGCCCCATGGAGGCAAAGGATCGGCCCTTTGCAAGCACCAAAAATCAGCTAAAGGACCTAAAGTATATCAAAAGTTATGAGGAATCTCACTGAGCAGCATAGGCCCAACACATTCCGCCAGCTTTCATCTTCTAGCATTGGCCATGTTTACTTATTTATTCCTCTCCTCTGGTATGACGTGGATGCTCCCCACACACCCAGCCACCATCCATCATTGCTAGAACTCAAATCCCATTATTCGGTTCTGGTGAGAAAACAATTTTAATTAACTCAATTAAAAATTTATTGGAATCAGAATTTTAAATACAGATTAATTTGAAGTCACTGGAAGGAGCCCTCTGGCTCTATCAAGATTCATTTGTCTCTGCAAGGCAAGAGAAGGATGAGAAAGCAAACTACCTGGGAAACACACGCCCGGGGGTGCAATGGAAGCCAGCCTCAGTCGGCATTAATGGACATGCCATGGACATCAGTGTGTCAGGCAGAACCACAGGAGTCTTCTTCTTGAATGAAGAGGTGGACGCTTTCATTATTGGGGTCAGCAAAGCATCGTTCCATCCATTCTTTCTGCCATAGCAGCAGCGCATGGCTGATCCTCATGGCATTGTGAGAAAACTATGCCATCTACTTACATCCCAAAGTCACAATAAATCCATACATTCATTCATTCATTCATTCATTTGTATTGCACCTATCTTCCAAGTACCTTAACCTAGCATATTTTATCCACACATCAACCTTGTGAGGTAGGTTTGGTTGAGAGACATTGATTTGTCCAAGGTCACACAGTGAGTTTCATAGTCCTAATCCAATGCTCTTAACATTTATACCACACTGGCTCTAATACAATTTCTTTTTCTTCTTCCCCCATTCCCCCTGCCAACTCAAATCATAAACTCATCCATGAGCTCCCCATTTCAGAGATAGAGATGAATTCCCCAAGCTGCTTTTCTGGTTTTTAAAATCTCTAAGCATTGGGTGAGATGGGTTATTTCATTCTAGAGTAGGTGGAACCAGAGGTGAATTGGGCCAGTAGCACCTTCTAAGTATTTCATTTAGGACTGCAATAAGTTCTAAAGACATAGATATTCACATCCTGAAGATAAGAATGCAACATTGAGTGGTGACTTGCTTGTGTGAATGTGCCATCCCAGGTCCAGGAGATCTTTCATACCATTTGATGTCACCTGAAAACATAATCAATTGTCTCCAACTATGTTCTACTCAGAGTAGATCCATTGAAATTAATGGGACCAAGCCTGTCACATCCATTAATTTCAATGGGTCTGCTCTGAGTAGGATTCACAATGGTTACAGCCCAATGCTTTTCAGTGCAGTTCATATACTCAGCAACCATGCTGGTCAGCAAAGTCCTTTTTTAAGACATCAATCAATGCAGAGAATAAATATTCATGAAGGGGCAGACTCAACCCCCCTTTTTTAATCGATGTGCATTCTTTCAAACATTTGAATAGAACCTTATATAGACAACTGTCTGGCCAAGGGATCAGGTCAGGCATTCTAGTAATAAAAATGCTTCCATCCAAAGACGAACCATGATGCCACAAATTCCATCCATGTTCTTCCTAGGTATGGTTTTCATTTGCCTTAGAATCAAAGGACTGTAGTCTAGGAAGGGACCACAAAGGGTCTCTGGTCCAACCACCTGCAATGCAGGAATCTTTTTTGCCCAGCATGGGGCTCAAACCTTGAGATTAAGAGTCCAATTCTCTACCAACTGAGCTATCCTTGTCTCATATTTTGAATAATCAAGTGATAAGAAATCAGGCCATGTACAGGTAGTGTTTTGTGGGGTTCTTTGGTTTAAAAAAATGAGTTGCCGGTATTTGTTACGTTGTTAAAAATGCTGTGGATGCCAACACACAATGGCTGCTATAAGCAACAACAAAAAAGAGGTGACAGGTGTCTGGTGAGAACCATAACGAAAAAGCATATGCCAACCAGTCTGTAACCTGCCATCAGACAGGTTGCCAGGAATGGATAAGACAAGGAAAAGTCCTTACCACCTGCTTTTTATTCAATATTTACAGAGAGAAGCTTGAGAAGGCCACCTCTTGGAATAATGGCGTTGTCCCGAGTAAATCTCCACCCCTCCCCCCTTTTCTCCCACTTCCTCATTTGTCAACAGCACCACCCCTTCTATGGTTGCTTCTTAGAGTCATCTGTCTCCAAACTCTTTGCTCTCCTGCTTTTAAGGCTCGCCAGGTTCTGGGAGATAGCGAGTCTGGAATGCTTTCTAGAGATAATGTGTCACCCAGCTGCTCTGGCTCTGCCTCCTCCTCCTCTCCCATTATTTCCCAACTTTCCCCCCACCTTCCTCTGAGCTGTGACTCCCCGCAAACTCCTGTTGTATTTCTGAACTGTCTTCTACTTCTCTGGGAGGGTCAGGCTGGGGAGGCCATTATGCCGTTAACATATGAGAGTGCTGGAGATGAAATAGTTAAACAGGTTACCCAATCAGGACCCAGGAGGGTGGAGTCAGAAGCACTATAAAACCAGCTCTGGGAGGGGCAAAGGGAGGAGTTCGTTGGGAATTGGGTGGTTGGTTGGAGTGGAAGTGAATTTGGATAGAGTTTGTGGGTAGGTTGAGTTAGTGTAGCAAAATACAGTAAGCTGTCAGGAATAGTTAGGCGCTAGAAAGACAAGTAAATATCTGAGAGGTGGTTTTAGTAAGTGATAGCAGGTAGCAGAGGTTATAGGTCTGGATAGGCACCCCATGTTTGTAATTGACCGATACCGTTGATGAAACCACACGCTTGTTAAACTGCAATAAACAAACAAAAGTTTATGTTCCAATTTAACCCTGACTGCACTCAGTATTGTACCAGGTAGGGCCTGGGTGGTGGCAGCAAGAAATAAAGTGGTGGCACAGGGATCAATAGACGGTGAAACGTCCGGGAACCCTGTGTGATCGCCACAGCGGTCTCCACCATTCCTCCTCTGCCCAGTCCCTGACACCTGCCATTCAAACATCTCCTGCACTGATCAATGTACTAGTTTATATAACATTTATTCAACAATCAGTTTCATTGTGCATGGGTTATCCTCACCATTGCTGGGTACCATTTCCTAGTGACAAAAGGCTCATGCAATCAGCTTCCCATTTGCAGTAGTGGCTTTTTCATGGCACTCATGTTAAGCTGATGGCAAACCCAAGTTATTAGCCTCTGGATAATTTCCACTGCCTTCCTGCTTTCGAATGCAGGACTGCTGTCCGATGCACCCTTGTTTGACACAGGCTTCTTCAAAATGTGCCGCATTATTAGATTCTCGTTATTCAGTAATCTTTCTAGGCGGCCAGCAAACATGATTCTGGATCACATAAACCCCAAAGTAAACACATCGTTTAATGAAGCCTCTCTATAAAATCCCAGTCCGTGTTGGCGTCCTTGCAGATGGGTATTGAAAAGTCCACCCTGATATCTGGGAAGATTTATTTTGCAAAACTCAATGAGGCAGGGTGAAAAGGTTCCATTATAAATCTTGGGATTCAATCCTATAATTAAGCAGTGTGTATGGTAGACCAGCAGGGGGCAAAGCAAGGACGGAGTTCTCCTCAAATTACTATTACAAATAGCTACAGAACAGTTTGATCAGCTAACCGCAGGCAGCAATGCTGAAAAACAGAACTGTTGAGTGCAAGCTAAAAGCAAAAATTAGGAATCATAAAGGTTCAAACTGAGACAGATGCAGCTGCGAAGTCAATGTGCCCAATGGAAAACAGAGAGAAGGACATATTTCATAATCTAATATCTGAACTACAAAGAAAGGAAAGGAAAAAAGAAATCTCCTTTTAGACTACCTGGAAACATGAAAGGCATATAACAAAGAAATTGACGAGGCAAAACTTTGCTTGTCCCAGGGGGAGAGGCAGGTGGCGGTGGTAGGGAAAACTGAAGAGACTGTCTCCTTTGCAGTAAATATTTGAGTTGGCACAAGCCTTGACGGTGTGGTGTGGTGGTGTTTATTTTTATTTATTTATTTATTTTATTATTATTATTATTATTATTATTATTATTATTATTATTATTATTTTATACCCCAGCTTTTCCCTTGATTGGACTGTTTGAACAAGGTCTTCACATGTTCACAGAAGGACAAGGAGGGAGCCAGGCTAGCTTCTCCAGGGAGGAGGTTCCAGAGTCTGGGAGCAGCCACCAAGGAGGCCCTTTCCTGCATGCCTGTGAGGGTGGCATGACCAACTTCTGCTGCCAGGTAAGCCAACCAGGGCTCAGATATCAGAGGAAGAGAGGTCCCCACCAGAGACTCTTTTATCAGGGTCCCTAAAACCTGAAGCTGCCCTTGACATGGAGTTTGGGGCAGAGACAGTGGTGTCCCCCTCCCCCCCTCCACAGAGTCATCTGTGCAAAAAATCCTGAACAGAGCTATACTGTTAATGCTGGCAAAGAAAAGCTTGAGGTGCCAGTATTATTATACCTCCTACCAAGGCTGAAGATCAGGCTAGCCGAAATGCATTTTGGGCAAAGAATTTCATCTCCCTTTATCCTTTCTAGTGGAAGGTCAGGAAAGAGGAGATGAAATGGGGTAAAGTTAATTGTACACGCTGCAGTTGAATCACGGCCTCCTTTAAAACTGTAGCTAATTAGTTGAGTAATATCCAAATGTTATTAATTCTGCAGTTCCTTAAGTAGCAATCACCCATTTATTTATAATAGCATTTCCACTGTAATTACAAGCATCATAATGAATTTATGGGGGGATTAATGGGGATGGGATATTTATATCCCTTAGGAATTCCATTTGACAACCACCCTACTTAATGTGAAGATTTTATTGTTTAAATTTGTAATGTCTCGTTCATTAATCTGGCTTTCTACCATTCCATGCGGCATATCTTTTGGCAACTGGAAACCACAAAAATTGTAATTACATTTCCTCTATCGGCAAGTGTCTCAAGAACAAGCATTTAGCAGGAACCACAGAAGTCCCTTCAGGAGATGGCTCATTTGGGGCCAAGCACTTCTCCTCTCTGGAGCAGTTGTTTCAAACCAAATCACTGTTGCATATGAGTTTTATTATAAGTTTCCGTGCGCTCTGATTTCCTTCACAGTGTTCCGTTGCACCAGAAGCGGTTTAGTCATGCAGGTCACATGACCTGGAAAGCAGTCTGTGGACAAACACCGGCTCCCTCAGCCTGAAAGCGAGATGAGTGCCACAACCCCATAATAATAATAATAATTTATTATTTATACCCCGCCCATCTGGCTGGGCCTCCCCAGCAACTCTGGGTGGCTTCCATAGAAACCAAAAATACAGTAAAATATCAGACGTTAAAAACTTCCCTGAACAGGGCTGCCTTAAGATGTCTTCTGAATGTCAGGTAGTTGTTTATCGCTTTGACATCTGCTGGAAGGGCGTTCCACAGGGTGGGCGCCACTACCGAGAAGGCCCTCTGCCTGGTTCCCTGTAGCTTCGCTTCTCGCAATGAGGGAACTGCCAGAAGGCCCTCGGCGCTGCATCCTCAGCGTCCGGGCAGAACGCTGGGGGTGGAGACGCTCCTTCAGGTATACTGGACTGAGGCCGTTTAGGGCTTTAAAGGTCAACACCAGCACTCTGAATTGTGCTCGGAAACGTACTGGGAGCCAATGTAGGTCTTTCAAGACCGGTGTTATAGACCCCATAGTCACCTTTGACTGGGCTTAACCATCCAGGGGTCCTTTACCTTTACCTTTTTATTATAATATTATTCTCATAATATTATTGTACATGATGTCTCACAGCACATCTTCTCTTGATTAAAAGGAATTTTCACTTCAGCTTAAAAACAAAAAAGCTGAGTTTTTGTGACTGTGTGGAACCCAGTTCAGCTACTGATTCATTGATTGGTTGATTGATTGTGTGACTGCAGTACATTGTTTATTGCTTTCATTTTCAATGGTCTTGACAGATAGTAAAATTCACATTAAATTGCTGTTTTAGGGGTTGTTTTTAAAAGTCTGGAACAGGTTAATCCATTTTGCAATACTTTCCATGAGAAAGTGTACCTTGGTTTTGGAACGCTTTGGTTTCAGAACGGACCTCCGGAACAGATTAAGTTTGAGAACTTTACTATACTTTACTCACATCACCTGCAAGGATAATGAAACCTCAACAACTGCTTGTATTAGTGCAAAGCAATGTCAGAAAGAGGTCATTTGAAGTAGAGGCCTGGCAAGAAGAAAGAGATGCTTACCCTCCCAACACCATCATCACTTTCCCTATCACTGGTTTCCAGATGCAACTTAGTGAAGGGGCGAGTTTTTCTCCCATTGCAAAATACAAAGCTTGACGTGCATGGGGCAGGGCACTTCTGATCAGGATCACAGCCGGGGCAAACCCTCTTCCTCCGTGTCATGGGCATGCAGTAGGATCCAACACAAAATTAAATAACTTTGGTTGTAGGCCCAGTGTCATAACAAAGGATTTGTCTCCTCTTTATTCTGTTTCTGGAATGTGGAAAAAAGGTATCACCTCCATAACACTGGAAATTGCCTGGATATCCCAGGGTATAGTTTTGGCAAGGGCATGGAGGCCAGCAGATCTTTGCTGTTTTGAAGTTTCTGGAATGAACCAAGGCTCTTGTAAGAATATGCAAAGCCCTGGACAACTTCAGTCCAGCATACCTTGAATACCACCTGAGCCCTTATATCCTAGCTTGGTCACTGAGATAATCTGAGCATTGTTCATTGTTCCATGTTCCTGACTGGCTTCAACTAGATGTTGGGCATTGAGTGTCACCAGTCCCATCCTGTGGGTTACCCTTCCAGCTGAGATTCAGAAGGCATCCTCCCTGCTAATTTTCAGTTGTCTCTAGAAGAAGAAGCTTGTGATAGACATTTGGCTCCCCTTGGTCAGTACAACAGAACTTTGGATTCTTATTTAATTCTCAGAAGATTTCAATTATTTAGAAGCTAGCAGCTTCTATATGTGAACATTCTGTTTGTAGACATATTTTTTAAAGAATCACACTGATTTTCATGACGATGTACATTTTTATTACAGTACTTGCATTTAACTTTAATTTTACATTTTTAAATGGGGAAAATAGGTATAGTAATATATCTGAAGCAAGATTTTGTGTAGTTTTATGCTGCAGTTCCAATTATTTTATGTCTGTACCATCTATGGATACACAATAAATTAAATTTATCTACTAATACTACATGAACTGAGACCTATTTCTTTATTTGGCTGTACGAGACATGGGCTTTGGTGAATGAGTTTTGGGAAGGATTAATTCCCTTGTACAGATAATTTCCTTCACAATTGATGTTGTGCATTAATGTTTTATTAGGGGCTTCCTTTCTGAAGCCAATTTTATAAAACTGATTTATTGCCAGTTCCAGTGATATTCAAGTCAAGGCTTTATGGAGAGGTCAGCATTATCTGATTTAGTTTATGGAGGTTCATAAAAACAATGAGAATCCTTAATGTGGTCTGTGTTAAAACCAAGATGTACTTTATCAAGAGTACAATAATGCTGTGCGCTTATCCCGGGGGCCTGTGTTAGCCCCTGGCATCCTTGGGCAACTGCCAGGTCCTCATTATCTGGAATGGTTCGCTGCTAACACCTGGCCTGGACCCTTTTATTTTAAAAGATGAACATGCCCTGGTCCTATGAGACCACCTGGTGGCTGGGTCTCACTTCGTTCTAATTTCCCAATATGCATTCAATAAAGTACCACATATTAGGGCATTGTGGATAATTTAAATAGTGGTACTCAACAATGCTTGGCGTTCTGCTGCCACCAGGGCCCATGAAATAGATGCGGGAAGTCAACATGTGGCATTTTGTCCTGGTCCAAGAGCAAGAGAAATGTTAGAGGTCTAAGGAAGCCATTCATTAATTTATTTAGAGGCTAGGTCCACCTCCTTAATGACTCTGCAATTACATTATACAAGAAATGGCCCATTTTCATCAGCTGAAGTATTGTGGATGAGGCATTTACCTAAAAATGTGTAGTTAGAAACAAAACACAGGGTATCTGACTGTAGAGGACACCCAAAGGAGTGTTCTGATCATAGATGATTGAGGGGGTTGCTCTGTTCAGAATACAGAATTTGTCACAGGAAGCTAGACCAAAAATATATATATATATATATATATATATATATATATATATATATATATATATTGCTTCTCTCCAACAAGGATAGTAACAGGAAACGCCTCACTCCATCTAAATACGGCTAAGTCTGGTGCCACCTAATGTGTAGCCATGTATTGACACTATCCACAAATCACAGAAGGCACTGATAACCACACCACTACTTAGCTGATTGCATAAAACCCTCTAAAATAGCCCTTTAAGATTGCAGGCTATCCATTTATTTTTTGTGTGCAGTTTTAAGGATTGGGGGTTTAGGAGATATCTCCAATCAGGCCCAACGTCAACACTTGGCTAATGAACAAATCCAAGAGCATGGAGTCGGTTTGTTGTCGCATATCCCTGACTTCACTCCTACAGTCCATGTTCCATTGGTGCTCTGCTTCCCTCTCCCCCTCTCTGTCTCACAGCACAGTGTTTCTTTACTTCTAATTTGCAAAGCAGGAGTCATAGCTTGGATAATTAAATCTGTCTTAATTAGTATGTGCTGCCACACGCCATTGTATTGCCAGAGACGGTTTTCTACGCTGCCACAGAATGCTTGCCACGTACCTAATGCCTCATTTCCATCACTGCAAGCACAATCTGTTGAAAGAAACATTGTAACCCATCTCAATCGGGCTCCTTTCAGTGAGCCGATTAAGTACAGGGGATTTTTATGCAAACATGCATCAATAAATTATCAAGGTAATGTAGCACAACGCATGGTGGAGCTGAGCATGAAATTAACTGTAGGATCGATTTACACTGTAGCCTTAGAGTTATTGGTGAGTCTGGGAAGTGGTGTGGAAAAGAAAGAGAAAGAGAGAGCAGGGGCCAGTGAAAAAAATAATCCAGAGGGTTAGGCATGAATAAATAAATAAATAAATAAATAAATAAATAAATGCTTTTAAAAAAAAACAACTAACATGCACATACTTTGGGCCACACTTCTTCAGCAATAGTTAGATCAACGAACCTCAAAGGAACGGAATTATTTATATATTTCTTCATATGTAAGCAATATATATAATATTTGTCTCCTTCAGGCTGCAAAAAACACACTTTATCAACCTTGGGTTCCCAAATGCTCTTGAACAACAGCTTCCATCATAACTGACCACTGTCCATGCCAGCTAGGAATGATGGGATTTGGGAGCTGTGGTACAAGAACATCTGCGGACCCAAGGTTGAGAAAGACTGGGCTACACATTTACCTAGAAGGATGTCCTATTGTCAAGAGCTGCTGGTTCTGTATGCAGATTCCCCATGTGGTGAATCACAGAACTGCAGGTGGCATCTTTTCTGTGGATAAACTTCTGGACACGGGCTGCCCATCCAGACTGGACATGGGACCTTTCTGGACAGGAAGGGCTACTAAGTTTTGCTTGGACAATATAGTATTCCTGTGCTCTGATGTGTTCCTGGATTTTTGGATAATCTTTAGTCCTGACATGCTCTTCAGACCTGCCTCCTAGTTTGACTGTTGGCTCCCAGGGCACTTGTCGCTCATTCCAAAGTCCACCACCAGGAACTTTGGGAGAAAAATATTTTTTTCAAAATTCAAATATCTATATGGTCCAAGCAAAATACATCACATTAAAATCATACACAAGGTTGCAAATAACACAACCAACTGCTAGTTAGTATATCAAATACAATTTTTAAAGCAAAGTCCAATGCAAACACAGCTGGCTTAAGCTATTGTGATTTTTATTTTTATTTTTTGTCCTTTGTGTTTTGGATAATACTTTTAACAACTGAATGCTCCACTGCCTCTTTGGTCTCTTCTTTCAGAAAATTAGGGTGCTTCAGTAATCTGCAAAGAAAACCATGCCTTCTCTCATTACACCATTAAAAGGACTACTTAGAAAATAATTTCTGTCATAGTTTTGGGTCAGGGGACACGATTCAACAACATTTTTGTATTTCTGGCAATGCATCAATATACTTTCTTCTCAGTTTTTCAGTAGCCTTATCAAATATACCCATGGTTGAAAATGGCAGTTCCTACTTCAACGATCATCTTCACCAAAACCCCAGATCGTCATGGAATAATGCAATGGTTGGAGCATTCTGTGACATAAAACGACGGCCTCCAGAAATGGTCACAGAAGTTAGCTCTATTGATCAGTGCTTGAATAGACATGAATAGACACGAAGAAGAAAAAGAAGAGTTTGGATTTGATATCCCACTTTATCACTACCCTTGGGAGTCTCAAAGTGGCTGACAATCTCCTTTCCTTTCCTCACCCACAACAAACACTCTGTGAGGTGAGTGGGGCTGAGAGACTTCAGAGAAGTGTGACTAGCCCAAGGTCACCCAGCAGCTGCATGTGGAGGAGCGGGGAAGCGAACCCGGTTCACCAGATTATGAGTCCACCGCTCTTACCAATGCACCACACTGGCTCAGACCATTTGTTTCTCTGGATGTTAATTTTGGGCTACAGGGCAATTAAGCTGAATGGGCTACATTCAATTTAGTGTTTTCATTCATTACAAAACAAATACAAAACTAGGTATGACTACAACAGGGTAAGGAAATATTATTTCTTTTTCTTCTGCTCTCATTATGAAGAGCTGTTGGCACATCCACATGTCTATTCCTTGTGGCATCTTGGAGATATAGTTTATGTTTTAGAAAAGAAAATTTAACATTCAGACTCCAGGTCAGCAGCCAATCCCAAACTTAATATGCTGCTAAGAGGCAAGGAATGGATTTCAGCTGCTCTCTAAATATTTGAGACCTGACAGCCTGGAATCCTAATGACAGGATAAGCCTTCTTGGAGGGAAATAATAATGAGATAAAATCTAAATGAAGCCCATAGTGTTTCATTACAGTAAAAAAAGCCTGCCTGCCTGCCTGCAACACACTGAGCTATGACTTGAGCTATACACAGTGTTAATTCCACATCCATCCATTAGGACCAAAACACACCTGATGCAGAAGATCCATGATCAGATCTGCCTTTTTTTAACCAAGGAGCCACAGACATCTCCAAATTTGATAGGAGCAGTAACATTGGTAGTTAGTGTTCAAACCTTTCATCCAAGGCTGTGTTCCTAATTATATCCCCGCTCTCTGAAGCTGCTCTTATTTACAGAGGGTAAAAAAATGCAAAGAAACAGTTTTGAGCCTGTATTTTACCTCCTGGTCACAGCTCCAATCATGCACTCTTGTAGCAATTTTAAAGGCTTATTGTTGTTGCTGTGTGAGAGGGGGGTCAATGGGCTGAGTCAAACGTAACTCTAAATCATGGCTTAGTGTTATGTGAACAAGCCTCAGGCTTATGCAGCCACCCCGCCCCTGTCTCTCTGTCTCTGTCGCTTTCTCTCGGTCAAAAGGCCACATTCACCTTGACCAGCCTTCAATAGGTTGCGCACCAGAGGTAGAAGCACGGGTGGCAGAGCATCTACTTTGCGTACAGAAGGTCCCAGATCCAATCTCTATCATCTCCAGGAGGGCCAAGGAGAGACTCCTGTCTGAAACAATACTGAACTAGATGGGACCAATGGTCTGACTTGGTAGAAAGAAGCATTGTCAGAATTCCTGGTCTATGACTGCAGTCATAGGATTGTTGTCTTCTTTCACATGACGGTATATGTTTTGACTCCACAGAGTGGGAAGTGATGGAAACAGGATGTTTGTGTTATGTGTTCCATGAACTCCCATTGGGGCTAACTTCTAATTAGACAGGTTTACAGTTGTACTGCTAGTTGGTTTCTGCATTTTTTATTTTTTATTTTGCAGCTGGAAGTTTGATATGATTGATGTGGTTTTGTCCTTACCTTTGTTTTTCTTGTTTTGGTTTCGATACTGTTTTTAAACTGTACACTCTGCTAGCTGCTTTGAGTTATTTTACAAAGAAAAGTGGGAAAGGATCTTGTCAAATATTTATTATTATAAGAATGTTCCGAGAGCCACTCATTATTCTACCTTATGATGAACCAAAGTGGAGCCAACCTCAAATAAACAATTTGGTGTTAGGGAGCTCTAGGCTGTAAGGACCCGTCACACCTTTTTGTAGGACAAGTGTACACAGGAAGGCAATGCCAATTCAGCAGCCACTAAGGCTATTTTACCTGCTATTTACACCTCAGGCTCCCAAAGCCATTAACACATTACCCAGCAGATGCCAGCTTCATTCTTAGTGCATTCAAGTTAATGGAACTGTGCACTGAAGTGCCATTGTGGTTATTTGTTTAACTGACAGGAGATGGGGATATTGCTTGAGACAACCGTATAAGAAGCACTCTAATTAAATTAGTGGCAAGGGAGCAGCAGCACAGGTAGAGAGTCCTCAAAGCAGGGTGGGAGAAGACTGTCCCCTTTCACAGGTTCACATGAAAATGTTGCATCACATGGTCCTTTGAGCTGATCCGGCGGGGCTACTTTCATATTCTTATCTTCCATTTATGTAAGAGCAGCATATACTAATTGTCCTTGCTCTCACCCAAGACTGAACCTCAAAGCAAAGAAGTAAACTCTAATGGTACAAACTCGGTGCCTAGGAAAGTGCAGAACTTAGTCCAGGTACTCTTACAAGGCAGCAATAAATCTGGTCTGAGAACAAGGCCAAGGTGCCTGAGTTCAATATTAGTAGCAAGAATTCCAGGACTGTATGGGAGCTGCAAAGCTGTCCCAACAATTGCCCCACCTACCAGCCAAGCTTTTAAGCAGAGAGTCCCTTTCCCTGCGGGAATTCCTGCTCTGAAGATGGGTACTCTTCCTGATGATGGGAGTCTCTTTGCTTGGCGACACCTTTCCCTGGGAGACACCAGCAGGAGTGCTTCTGTCAGGTGTACGTGCAGGAGCCAGTCCCTGTGACCAATAGGACTTTACAGAACTGGGGCCTTCCTAAGTTTGTTCTGAAGAGGCAAGGCGTGGCTTCACAGGTGAGGCTGATTGGTAACTCACAGCACCTGGTGGCAAGAGCTGGGAAGGGATATAAGGTCAGCATTTCCCGTCGGCTCTTTGCCACAGCAACACGTTCCCTGCCCTGCTTTATTTGGCTCCTTGACTCCTTGCTTCTTGATCCTCGCACCCCTGATGTCGTGACTCCTTGCTTCTTGATCCTCAGACTCCTGACATCATGACTCCTTGCTTCTTGATCCTCGGACCCCTGACTTCATGCCTCCTGGCTCTCTGAACCTCAGACTCTTGGCTTCCTGACTCCTGGCTTCTGGACTCCTGTTCCTGCTCCCACCCCGCCATCTTGCCCCCGGTCCCGACGTCCCCAGCTGGGACTTCAATCACCCGTGAACCGGACCATGACAGCTTCCTCTTCTGAACTCTCCTACTCTTCCCCAGCTAGCTGGGCCCATGAGTGTCCCTCATCCTCCACAGGCTGGGAAGGGGCAGCCCCTGGGGCTCCCATCTCATGTCTGGAGGCAGAAGGGGGCCTTAGCAAGAGGGCTCTGCAGCATAGTCTTCCCTCCCCTTCCTACTACTAATTGCCCTCATCCTTAGGTGCCTCCCACACCTAAGGGAGCCCAGGGGAAAAGGGAAACATGATGCTATTACAGGGTTACAGGACTGGGGAGAAATCTCACCTGTGCAATGTTGCCCCTCTTTAGAGAAGAAGCCCTGTTGTAAAAGAAATGTGATGATCTTACTATCAGCCACAAAAATCTGCAAAATCTGTACTGTGCACAACTTCTTCCCCACTCTAAAAACAATTACGCACAGATCAGTGTATTCATAGTCCTCCCATTTCTCTCTCTCTCTCTCTCTCTCTCTCTCTCTCTCTCTCTCTCTCTCTCTCTCTCTGTGTGTGTGTGTGTGTGTGTGTGTGTATATATATATATATATATATATATATATATATTTCTCCCTCTCAGTTGTGGGAAATATTCTTAGTTGCTCCCCATGTCAGAGCCTTGCAGGCTGTAAAATCCAATGAGGGTGCTTTTTAAAAAGAGTGTGAGAGACAATCATTGTTAATGTCTCAAGGAACAGACTAAGGCACTGCCATTTTATTCACAAGCCAGTTAGAGGCAGAGGCAGTGAAACTGATGGAGCTTGTTCAAGCTTTATGGGTTTGACAGGCACTGCAATCATGGCTTTAGACTCAGTGGGAATCCAGAGTGAGAATACCTGCCAAAACAAACTTTTGTGGCTGTTTAAAGCCATTTCAAATAGCAGTACCAACCAACCTATTAAACCTTCAACTTAAAGCAGACTGTTACTTTCATCTTCAAGGCTGTTTGTTACTCGAAGCAACCCAAAAATATGCTCTTCACTTAAGAAATCATTTTTCTCCCAAGAGAACTCCACACATTCAAAAAACCCCAGATACTACTGTGATACATCTGAAACTGCCCCTAGACCTAGCTACAAGCTGCTTGGGTAGCAAAAATGTCTTCCATAACAGCCACTGATTGTTCACTTTGACCTGAATGAGCACCCCAGCAACTTTCCACTTGATTCCTCTACTCTCTTGCCCAAAAGTGACCAAGTCAGTCATTCCATGCTATGCTATGCATGAGCGTGTGGTTGTGACCTTGTAATGACATCTGGGAATGAACCTGACGGAGTGTCTGAAAAAGACTTTGCCTCACCGACTCACATGTTGTTTCCACAGAAGGCAAAGGGATGAGCACATGTTTTGAATAAAGAATGTTCCAGTTCAGTTCTTAGACTCTCTGTGTAAAGGGTCTCAGGTAGCAAGGCCTTGGTGAGTCGTGTTCAAAGTCAAAGATGGCTCAATCGTCTTATTCACTATAAATACAACTTTCCAGGGGGTTAGAGGTCATTGCAATGTGTGGTTGGGAGAATATCTCTTCTGTGGAGCCTGTTTCAGACAGTTGAGCAGCTACATTTGAACTACTTCCACATCCATACTTCCTCAGAGCAAATCTAAAGCTATACAGAGGATGTTAACACATACCATTTTATTGTGCAGAATATGATTTGATGTGTCACGTTTTTATGGAAGCTTTCCATACAGCATGGCCATCACTTTGAACTGCTTTGTATACCTTAAAACACGTGGTGTGCGTTTTATTATTCTTTTGAGGTTTACCTAAATAATCTAAAAAATGCAGAACTCTCCTGTTCCGCAAAAAGATCTGTTTTTCAAACCAAGCTTTCAAGGCCCTTGAGAAATCATACAATAATGGGCGAACATAAAAAAAATACACCCAGCTTATGATCTTCTCTTTATAAAAGGAAGAACCTTCCAATACATTCTTCCCAGAGTTTTTTCCAGGATAGATAGGTAGCAAAAGTACCGTACTGCCATTATAGTAGAATTGCCACACACAAAAAGATGGCATTACTGGAACGATTGTCCTATTTCCTTCCTTTCCCCATGTTTTTGGTAAGTTGCCTGTGGGCCGATGAGGTGAAAACAATCTGTAGAAATCTAATCAATCAAGGATTTTTTTAAAAAACAACAACAACCACCTAGAGGTACTTTAAAACTATCATACCCAGCAAGCACAATATTCAAAAAAGGAGCTAGCAGAATGATACGCACATCTTCTGCTATTTAACATCTTGGATTCCAGGTTTAGCTGGCCATGTTTTCTTCACCCTTGTCCTTATTTCTGCAGAAAGCTTCACTTGCCTTGATCTTTCTGTTGCTCTGCAGGATCCACAGATAAAGGGGATGACATTCCAATAATCACTGAAAAGGTGCAGTCCATGGATGCACAACTCTCATTTTACCTTGAGTGGCAGGCAGCCCGGTCTTGAGTGAGGGTTCAGCCATCTACTGTTCCATCAGAAAGATGCATATAAGATCTACCAGATCTGACTTTTATGCTCTGAAAATACAGAATGGTCTCCACTACCACCACCACCCCAGAAAAGAGAGCCCTGCATAAGACACCCATCATTTGAGCCCCTTATCACTGGTCACTGTACAAAACCTTAGACCCCGGATGTTTGGAGGTTCCTGTCATTATCTTTATATTAAGCATCTTTTTAATAAAAAAACAACAACACACAAAACACCTTTGTTATTGCGTTTTACTCAAATGTCATTTCTTGGAAATGTCAGACATCTTGTTTATTGGTGACATTTCAGAGGTGTCTGTCACAGCTGCTTCAGTGGGTGTCCTGAGGCAATATTTATTACTCTCATATCTATGTAGTTAGGGAATTTCATCCGTAATGCCAGGATTCTCACACCTGCTGCTCCTTTTCAGAGTACATCCTTGCAAATGCTATGCATTCTCCTGGGCCTCAGCCTCTCTGTTCTGGGTGAAGGAGACATTTGCCCATCAGATTATTGAAGGGGTTCTTCATTCTGTTTTGCTTTGATGTGGCTGTTTCTACTCATAGTTCCTTTGGATTTCTCAGGCTGAATGAAGCTCCAGCTCTGGGCTCTGGGTGGCGCTGTGGTCAAAACCACTGAGCCTCTTGGACTTGCCAAACAGAAGGTCAGCAGTTCAAATCCTCACAACTGGGTGAGCTCCCGTTGCTCTGTCCCAGCTCCTGCCAAGCTAGCAGTTCAAAAGCATGCCAGTGCAAGTAGATAAAGAGGTACTACTGCAGCAGGTACTTAAACGGCATTTACGGGCACTCTGGTTTCTGTCACGGTGTCCCGTTGTGCCAGAAGCGGTTTAGTCATGTTGGCCACATGACCCAGAAAGCTGTCTGTGGACAAACGCCAGCTCCCTTAGCCTAAAAGCAAGATGAGTGCCGCACAGGGCCGGATTTAGGTTTGATGAGGCCCTAAGCTACTGAAGATAATGAGGCCCTTTTTATCTCCAGCTGTCCTTTGTCAACAACAAATTGTCACTGTTTTTGTTGTTGAATATATGCTATATTCCTGCCAACCTAGCAGTTCTAAAGCACGTCAAAGTGCAAGTAGATAAATAGGTACCGCTCCAGTGGGAAGGTAAACGACGTTTCCGTGCACTGCTCTGGTTTGTCAGAAGCGGCTTAGTCATGCTGGCCACATGACCCGGAAGCTGTACGCCGGCTCCCATGGCCAATAAAGCGAGATGAGCGCCGCAACCCCAGAGTTGGCCACGACTGGACCTAATGGTCAGGGGTCCCTTTACCCTTTACCTTTATATGCTATATGGTAATTTATGGACCTAATAGGTATCTATTACTTACATCATAGGAGCCTATGCAACAAAGAACACTGTTACTGTATGTAGGTTTTATTTTTATTTTTTTATCTTATATTTTAGGAATGTAAATCCAGGTTTTTTTCCCTTTAAATATTTTGGGCCCCACCAAGAGAGTGGGCCCCCAAGCTATAGCTTGTTTAGCTTGTACATAAATCTGGCACTGGTGCCATATCCCATAGTCGCCTTTGACAAGGCTTAAACGTCCAGGGGTCATTTACCTTTTTACCTTTACCTCTGAATTTTTTCCATTTCCACCCATAAACTTAAGCTATGAAATATATATATATATATATTGAGGAGGTGTTGATGTTGTGCAGGTCAATCAAGTCCTTCAGAATAGTGCTTGATGGTGGCTCTTTGATATCATTTCTGGAATGACTTCATACCTCTTTTACAGTATTTTTCCAATCCATGTGCATTGCAAACCACCCAGGAGCCGCATGCCCAAAGGGGGTGGGACACAAGTTAAAAGTGGGTGGAGTTGTACACACAATATGTGCGTGCATGCATGCACACACACACACTTATATAGACAAACCACGCATATTGCACAAATGCAGTTACCATAAATATAGTGTGTGCACACATCATAGTTCTCTTTAAAGAATGTGAAAGAAGAACTGACAAGAAATATCTCCTAACTATGAATTTTGTGTCAAATAGAACAATATCACTCTTACTGACATTTGAACAATTCCTGGTCAACAGTATCTGTTTGCATAAGAAGTGAAGTTTTCACAGCTAAGCACAGAGCAGTGGCTTCTCCACTTTTATGGAACTGCCTCCCAATGAAGATTTATCAGGCCTAAACTGTCATTTTTTAGGTGCTCAGTGAAAACACCAAGCCTTTTATGGTCCTTGAACTTGCCGTTTTATCTCTTTGTTACTACTAGCAGCTTTAAATTTTGTAGTTTCCAATTGTGCTTGATTAATTGGCTTGTTTTATTTCTTTATATTTATTGATGCCCTGTTTCTCAAGGAAGGCAGCCTTCCCAAAGCAACTTGCAATATAGCCTAATCTAGTATAAAAGCTAGTATAAATAAATTGTAAAGCAATTTTTAAATCATTTTAGAAACAGTTCCTTGGTACTTCCAGATTTCACAGCTGAGAGAGACTGGCCTTGGCAACCTTGAAATTAGTAAGTGTGTGGATATGTGATTGCTTTCAAATGTTTAAAACATGTTTTGTTTTTATGTTAAACTAGTAGGGAGTGCCCAGTGCTTCCTGGTAATTTGTAGACATGCACAGTTTGCAAAGCTCCCTGAGCAGTCAGTGAGGATTTGTTAAGAAAGTGGGATGAGCTGTCTATCCTTGGGAAATACAACCCTTTCCAGTGATCTAGGACTTGGAAAACTCCAGCAGGAACCATGCACAGCCTAGTCCTCGACTGGTCTATACACTAATCCCAGGTAGTTCAACATGTAGCCCTCAAGGACTTTTGGGTGGCCCTCTGCAACGTTTGACACCACCCCCGCCTTCACACTGCCTTCCCAAGCTGGGTAACCAAAGCGCTGGGCTTTGGGAAGGAGTCGTGAGGGCTCTGATAGGGTCCTAGTGGCATCCCGACTCCTTCCCAAATTCTAGTTAGTGCTTTCCCAGCTTTCAGAAAGAGGTAGGAAGGCTCTAGGACCCTGCCAGAGCCTCACACCAGCCAAGTTTAGCTGGCTTTGGAAAGGCAGTGTGAGGGCTGGTGTGTGTGTGTGTGTGTGTGTGTGTGTGTGTGTGTGTCAGATTTTGGCCTCACTCCCTGCTGCCCCCGTGCAGCCCCCCCCACCGCATGACAAGACAATGTGTGGTCCACAGGTACCATGCCAAAGTACTCTTGCAGCCCACTCCACTAATCCAAGCTCTTTGGCAGGACGAGGTCCATATACCGTTCCTCAGGGAAAGGTAGCCCCATGTTGAACACCATGCTCTTGAGTTCCCCCCTGATCATGGCCACCTATGACATCTTAACTGTATTGGTGCTTTACGGCATTTTTTGTTGTTGTTGTAATCAGCTTTGAGGGCCATTTGAGGTGGAAAGACGGTGTATTGATGTATCTGGCATCACATTTGTGGCATTCCACAAGTTTGGTATGCTGATTTCAACACTGTGCTCAGTCCTTTCTTTCATAAATGGTAGCCAGCAAGCAAATCTAAGTAACAGAAATGGTAGACAAAAATCTTGGCTTTACACATTGACCGCATGCATAACTACACACCAACTGCTTCTAACTCTACAATTCTATGATTCTATGTACTTGAACAATGGAGATTGCCTTCATGTGTAGTTTTCTCAGGTCCATGACCATTACTTGTGCAACTGAGTACTGGGTACGTTTTGCTACAACCTTCCCCATAATCACTTGTCAAGATTAGACCAATGAAGAAACAGCTATACCATATGAAAAAGCAAACAAGTATAGGACTAGCCTAACTGCTTGCCTTCAGACAGGTGCCTACAGCTTCTCATAACAAGAGAGAGAGCACAAAAAACAGGAAGTGACAGGAAGTGAAACAGGAAGTAGATACATTGGAAATCTTCTACTCAGTCCTACAGAGTTGTGGTGTGGAATAGGATGTCAAATTGTAATATGCAATCAACGTTCGTTATGAGCCAACAAACCTCCTATGAGAATAATTAGCTGGTAGACAATTTACTCCCTGCCAAAGTCTTCCTGTGGGCTAACAGCTCTGATTAGCTCCTCATCACACGATGGATTTGCACCTGGCAGATGGCTAATAT
Source organism: Podarcis melisellensis (assembly GCF_964234715.1). NCBI lineage: Eukaryota > Metazoa > Chordata > Lepidosauria > Squamata > Lacertidae > Podarcis > Podarcis melisellensis. The sequence continues at coordinate 28,780,595 of NC_138538.1, forward strand.
CTCATTGGTGCAAGATTATGAAAATTATTGCAAACATTTTTTGTAAATAATTTGCAAATTTTAAATGAAAATCACATCTAGTTAGCATATCAAAGTTCATTTTAATTAAGAAGATTTGAACGGCAGCTAAAACAAATAAGCAAATGAGCAAATCCTTTCTCCCCCTCCCCCGGCAAAGAAAATGGCACCAAGTTAAAATGCTCCTTGAGAAAAAGATGCCCTTATTTGAATTCTCTGTTTGTAAGCAAACACATTGATTAGACAAAATGAACATTGTCCCTTAAGGCATTTTCCTCATGCATGTTAACAATTTAAAAGTTTAAAGGGCAGAAAACTTGGCAAATAGAGGAGGAAAAGGAGGAAAGGGAGAAAAAGAAACACTGATGTTAACTCTGCTGAGGTGTAAACCTATTAATGGATAAAAAAGCAAGTGTTCAGTCACCCTAAGGGCTATCCTTTCAGGTGCTTCCTGGGACTTTCTTATTCTGACACTCTTGCTGTTCAACGTGTCTCTCCCCAGAGAGATAATGAAACACACCAGATTAACATATCATCAGTGTGGTTTCAGCAAGGTAAAGCTGTGCCACAGTCCCACACAGTTCGTTTGGGGCAGTGATGAACATGATGCATACTTGCTCGCACCATTGGCCTTTCTAGCCCCGAACTGAAAGTTAGGAGGGATCTCAAAGGTCTTCTAATCCAACCCCCTGACCCTGCCAGTGCAGGAAATCCATCACAGCATCTCTGAGCAGTGGTGACTCTGTTTCATCTATCTCCCTCTCTGTACCTGCTCTGAAAGGTAGGTGACTAATCTGTTGTCTACTCTTACTGGCAGCAGTTGTCAGATTTTATAGCATTTGATGATTGGAAGTCACTGTTCTTGGCAACTCTTGAGATCTTGGTTGACACATCAGGTCACCCTGCCCTGAGTTGACCTGGGGACTACCATCCCTGCCCTAGATCCCACCCCCTGAATAAATTTGGGGGCAGGAACAATGTTTAATTGGGGTTTTAAAATGTTAATCAAACATATAGCTGGGAACTGAGACTAGAGGTCCATTCCCTATCCCAGCCAAGACCAAGGGTGCTGAGATGCCTCCTCCTTCTCCCTCATATCAATGCCATTGTTCAGCAGAGGGGTCAATCCTGCAGGATGTGGATGATACTCCATGAGCAGAGGGATCTATCCTGTGTGGGTGATGGGGGTTAATCCTGTGTAGGTGATGCTCCTAAAGCAAAATCATCTGTGGACCATCACCAGCATCCCTGTAGGATCAATTCCTCCACTGAACAGCTCTTGAGTGGAGAGGGTCAATGCTGGAGAAGGAGGCTTCAGGCAGGCTGGGAGTTGGCCCTTCCACTTCCTGGAAGATGCATGAAACAATCAGAGATAGGTCTTGGGCTTTTTTGAAGGATTTTCTGCCCTTCCTATCTCTCTCCCTTCTTTATGCCCTTACCCCTGACAGCTACGGATCAATGTGAACCACCCAACTCATAGCAATCCATGGCTATCTGAACCCAACTCACTGAACACCCTAGTCGCTCTGAATAGGCCTGATTTGGGTTGACACTCAGCCAAATCTGGTGCACAGCCCTAATAATGACTGGTGAGTTTGTTACCCTGGGCGCCTTTGGAAGGAAGAGAGGAATATTAATTGGAAAAAAAGAAGCAAAATAGTCAATTCTCCTCTGCCAATACCCACCTTTCCTGTTTTCATCATTCTCCCAATTTGGGGGGGGGGCAGAGCCTCAGATGCAATGGGTTACTTGGCAGGCACAGCAGGACCAAAGCATCCCTTCCTACTGTCAATTCTTTCTTTCCCACACATTTGAGTTGGTTTGTGACCAGGCATTTTCTGAATTAACACACAAAGGAAGAATACTAGAAAGGAAAGGAGACGATGCATTAACTTGACCTGCTGCATGGGATCCGTGTTAGCTCTGAAACCTCAGGTGAGGGATGACATTGTCTTAGCTCAGATAATGAAAATGACAAATAGACTCAGTTCTCTTGACAGAGCTTCCCACTATTTATTTATGAAGCAGATTTTGGGCTTGCGAAGCAAGGCGACATTTTAAGCCTTTGAGCACACATTGCTTGTTCCAGTTCCTCTCTTAATAGCAGCAAATCTTGGCGCTGAGTTTAAAACTAAGTTACACTGTGGTGGGATGTTCTCCAGATCTAAACCAACATGCCAAGGAGATGTGTGTGAGCTTCTGTGTGTCTAGTTTGTTTAAACCAGTTGTGCAAAAACAATGTATCTTGTGCTTTGTTTCTTAACCATTCTCCACCAACTAACAAGAAAAGAAATGACATTCAAAAATTATCAAGGGGGAGAGAAAATTTCAGTGAAATATTCAGGAATGAGATCCAGGGGTTTTGTCATGCTTACTTTACTCTTGTGATGGCCAAGGGGTATTTCTGGGCGCCCTTGCTTTTATTCTAAAAGTAACCTGGAGAAGAGGAGGTTAAGGGGTGATATGATAGCCATGTTCAAATATATAAAAGGATGTCACATAGAGGAGGGAGAAAGGTTGTTTTCTGCTGCTCCAGAGAAGCGGACACGGAGCAATGGATCCAAACTACAAGAAAGAAGATTCCACCTAAACATTAGGAAGAACTTCCTGACAGTAAGAGCTGTTCGACAGTGGAATTTGCTGCCAAGGAGTGTGGTGGAGTCTCCTTCTTTGGAGGTCTTTAAGCAGAGGCTTGACAACCATATGTCAGGAGTGCTCTGATGGTGTTTCCTGCTTGGCAGGGGGTTGGACTCGATGGCCCTTGTGGTCTCTTCCAACTCTATGATTCTATGATTCTTCTATGATTCTATCTTGCAGCCTTCCTGGCTTCCCACACTTCAATTAAATCCCAGGGGAAGACATCATGAAGTCACTCTGCCCATGGCACTCTCCCCTGACAGAGGCCTTCCCAAGTTTCTCCCACCCTCTGGAGAAGCTGAGTTTTTTCTGTCCTCTCCTTGCTTCCTAGCCACCCTGCTTCCGATTAGCCTGGTTCTTCTAAATGTCTACTCTGCACAAATCCTAGGAGACCTTGTGTGGCCTTGCTTCCTATTTTCCAGGGAGTAATCCAGAGCCGCACTTTAATTGCAAATGTATATCACCTCTTCCTAAGAGCAGCACTTTCTCAGCCCCCTGCAGATTTATTTGCGTTGTTCTTCTGTTTAATAGAGACAAAAGAGGGGTTGCAGTCTGCTTGTTAAAAGAAAGAACCGTACAAGGAAATACAAGGACACAGAGAGCAGCCAGTGTCAGTCCATCAGGAGAACTGTTCAGATTAAATAGCTGTATCTTCAAGTACCAACGCTGGCTCTGAGCCGAGTTTTTAGCTGAAAGAAAAGCAAATTGATGCCTGGCTTGCAGTGGCCTAAAAATAAAATACTTTTATACAGGTCTTCCTTCTTTCCTTTTCTTTGAAAGGGGGACACCGGTGCTCCTGTAACACTTTAGCTGTAATGGATGCAGACATCTTCTTTCCAGATCATGCCAACTTTGCTGTGGACCCAGCACTCCGCCATGATTAAATGTTGGTCAGTAATGGCAACAATCCATTCCCCCCACCCATCCAGCCTTACTTGCCATTAAGCTGTTCTATACACCATGCAGCCTGGCTGGCCCTGAGCTTCATGCAGGCTAGGAAGGTGACTTACATGAAGTCAAACTATCTCATTCGGGATGATCAACACCAGAAATGCAGAGTCTTTCCCAGCCACTTCCACATCTCCCGGTTTCTCATTTTTCCAATCTGAAATCTAGTTCTTGTTACAGCAGTTTGCAATTATTATTATTTAATAAAAATCCTCATGAAGCTTCTATAGCATTTTAGTGTGCATTTTTCCTAATAAATACCTTTTCTGTGTGCATATTTATTTATTTTTGCAAGTGATGCCTCCTAATATAATACATGTTTGTATGTTGTTTTCACTCATGCATTCATTTGTATGCACTTTTTAAAAATTACCTAATATATGCATTTTTGTAAACACTGGAGAATAATCACAAAATCCTGACAGCTCTGAATTTCAAAGGATGGCTGCATATTTGTTCTCATATTGTTTCGGAAGGGGCGAATGATCGATTCACCTTTAAATACCAATTGGTTTGAATTTCTCCCCCATCCCTGGTACAAGGCTGTGTTCTGTTCAGGCTAGTTTTCCAGGGCCTAAAAGCCAGAGGTGGAGGGAGGAGGAAAATGTAATAGCTGCTTTCTATACACACTCGCACATTCTTCTCTTTCCTCCAATGAAACAAGCAAGAAGCATCATGCGAGCTCAAGGTCATATCCCAACCAGGCAAAAACCCTTGAGGAGGGTGAGGGGTGTGGCCTGGGAGTCCCACAAGGGCCAAATAAAGAGGACTGGAGGGCCACATTCAGCTACCAGGCCTGGGGTGCCCCATCCCTGGACTACATAGACAGACAGCAGCTCTCCAAGGTTTCAAGCAGCAGCCTTTCCCAGCCTTCCTTGGAGATGCCCAGATTTGATCCTGGGACCTTCTGCATGTTCTGTGACCCAGAGCTATGGCCCTCAGGGATGTTACCAGCTGGTGCAACACTGCTGCTCCCACTGCAGTCAGGAAACAAAAGGGGACTCCTGTAAAATGGGGATGCGACTCTGTGCCATCTCTTACAGGGCTGTTGCGAGGTCTAATGAGATAACGCATTATGATATGGTGGCCTTGGGAAAAGAGCAGTAGAAATCCTAAGTAATAATATAAGTGGAGGCAGGATTAGCATTAGTCAGGAAAAAGCCAAAGGGAAAGTATCAGGGTTGCTCTTTAGAGCTGAATAGACCAGGAGGCACACAATGCGTTTGCATTTGCGAGTCTATGAGCTTCCTAATTGGGTTTGTGCCCCTGTATTGTCGCCAGAGACAACAGCATCATCTTAGCAGGCAGTGATGAATGGGAATGATCTGTGCTGCCAGCCAGCGCTTTCATTTGCTTCAGCAAAGTGCCGAATGGAAGATGGCAAAGAAGTTAATGCTGATGGAGAGGCAGGGTGTGGGAACAAACATATTGTTTGCTGGCGCCATGGGAGGGGAGGCGGTCTCTCCCCTGCTTGCTTATTAAGTAAAAGCTTCACCTGCAATTTGAATAGCATTAAATTCCGAACCACATAAAGGGGCAATCTGTACATTTGAATCAGGAGGACCCCTGTCCACGCTCTAATCAAATGCATTTTTCTTTCTTTTGCAAGCAGGTGTAGAAATCAAGTTATGGCAAGTGGTAAAGAACAATCAGATTAACACACGTAATAAACTTGATACCAAGATGAAGGGCAAAATTAAAGCCCATTAAATGTGACATAGAATATAGAGGTATATTATATATAAAACCAAAGGGAGCATAGATTTATAGGCTGCCTAACACAAGGGCTCACAGTGAGTTACATATACATTCATATATTAAATGCTGTGCTTTAAGTATCCCCAGAAGGAAAACCAGTATTGGTTCATCTAGCTCAGTATTGTCTGCTGTACAGGCAGTGACACTCCAGGGTTTGGGGCAAGTGACATTTGCAGCCCTACTTGGAGACACCAAGAATTGAACCTGGGACCTTCTGAGTGGAAGACAGATGCTCTACCACTGCACTACAGGTCTTTTGCATACCACAATATCTCTGACACTCCTATCCTGCTTTCCTTTATGCTCAGTCCACTCCATCTCCAGTGACAAGCAGAGCCAATTAATTTTACCATTGTCCCCATGCTCCTCTCTGCAGTGTTCAACAATGGCAGTGCTGAGACTGAGGAGGAGGAAGCAGATGGGGGATGCTGCCCTCTGGGCTGTGTGTGAGAATGAAGGCTGGTGGGAGGCTGGCCAAAGGCAAAAGTGTGGTTGGTGGGGCAATGCCCTATGATCCCTAATGGATCAGCCTGTGTGTTTTGTTTTGGAGTTGGAAGGCTTTTTGTATGAAACAGCACTACTCTCTCATTATGTATGGGATGGCAGTGGTGGTGATGAAGCCTGTTCATCACCACCACTGCCATCCCTCCATGCATTCATATAACATATGAAAAGGGCTTTTTAAAGAACTGTTCCTGGGGCCCCATGTCCAAGTGAAACTATATTCTCAGCTTCTCTAGCAGTTGTGATCAGTTTCCAGAAAGAGGTTTGATCTGGCAAAGAGGTCAGATCAGGTTTGATCTGATCTGAACCAGAGGCTCTCTGGTTTGGTGTCCCATGCAAACTGCTGCCATCTCATTATTGCAATGTAATGAGATGGTTCTGGGCTCCTTTCCCCAATAAGGTCATCCCTTTACTGGACTGATTTCCACAGCGTTGGCTGACCTGGCTCAGCTCTTGCTGCCTTTTGATCATCTCGCATGGGTAAATTGCATGCTGCATTTCTACAGCTTCAGGTTTATCAGTGTTGTGGGGAAGGAGGGAATGGGAAGAGAAAATCCCGCCATACCTGATATCATTGCTCTGCTCAGCCAAAAGGATGAAGCAGCTTCTGCAATGGGTTACAGGGAGCCAGTGCTTGGACAGAGGCCTGATAGGCAAGGCATCTTCTGCCTCTGGTCATGATTTTTTTAATCAATTTTTCGATACAAACATCAACCGCAAAAGACACATACAACAAAAACCATAATAATAGTAATAACACAATTTGACACCTTTTTAAACAATATTTTCCCACCTCTCTCTCCCCCTTCTACTTCCCACCACTATCCACCTTATCACTTAAATATTCATTCCAGATTTCTTCATATTTATCCATTCTTATTTTGCATCAACATGCAATTTGCTCGTATGTAGCTAATCTGTCCATATTATCAATCCATGTGCTCAGTGGAATCTATGTCAAAAGTCACTAGAAAGGTAGCAACAGGTTGGGGAAGCTGCCCAGCTGTGAAGTCAACCCACCAAGGTCTAAAACAGAGATCACCTTCTGCAGCTCTGCTACGTACGGTCATTTAACTATATAGAACCCCCTCTTCAAGTGAACCTGGAACCTCCTGCCTGCAGAGCATGTTTCCTACCACGGAGCTAAGTTCTCTCCCTTGTGTATGTGTACAAAGCTGAGGAAAGAAGATGCATTTCAATTTTCTTACAGTGATCTTGCTAATTAGCCCCATGCAATTTAGCACAGGCTTGCTTTTATCTTTTGCAGGCTTTCTTAATTGAGAGTTTGATCCAACACCCGTTTCTTCCATGGCACAGAATTTTACTGCCCAAAAAACTGACGAAAAACAAAACAAAACCTCCAACCCAACACTAGCAGCAAGGGAAGTTGCATTTTTCATCACATCAATTCCATTTCAAAGCATTTTCCAGTACCAGCTAATCCCCATAGTGATGCCTTGGTTGTCAATAACTTCTCAGCAGGAACCTGGCTGTGTAATTCAGGAACAAATTCCTTGGGCTATCTTTCTTCCTGGGGCGTAAGAGAAGCAGTGTGCGCTTGAATTACAGAGTCTCTGGTTCTCCCCTTCACAGAACAGGAGGGGGGAAACTTCTTGTGCTCCAGGAGGAAGCAAATGGCACAGCTGTAAAGTAGGTATAACATACAGGTTCTGGCAATGGTTCCAGGTCAGGACTGTTAAGCACAATCAGAAGGGCAAAGAGTTTCCTTTTCCCTCAGGGATGGGGTGGTAAACACATGGCTGTCCAGTCTCAGTCAGTATGGCCAGTGGTGAGGGATGATGGGAGTTGTAGTCATACAACATCAACAGACCTACAGGTTAAGTCACACTTGCACTAGGGCAGGGATGAGGAACCTCTGCTTCTCCAACCAGTAGATAAATAACAAGGAATTATGGGAGTTGTAGGCCAACAACATCCGGAAGGCCAGAGGTTCCTGCTCTAAGACACCTCTACCCTGAAATTCAGAAGCTCCAGTTCATTACGGCACAATAATTAACAGCCTATAGACATTAAGTCCTGGACTGCTAACAACTGATGCCTTGATTTGGTACAAATGAGAAATACAGAAGCAGCTGTATTTCAACGGAACTCTACAAAAACTCAGTGGAGAACTTTAAATCTGGATGACGACAGATTTAAGATTTTAAATGCGGAGGTAGTTTGAAAGCACCATTCCTGCTCTGAAAACACGTATACATTTTTTCTGTCTGGGGAAAAAAGTGGTTCTGTAAGTTTTCAGTATGCTGGGGGAAGTGTTGGGAAGCTTATGAAAGGTGCCAGGTTCAAACTGCAGCATCTCTGGGTAGCACCTGTCTGAAACACCTCAGAGTCTCTGTCAGTTAATGTAAACAATACTGAAAGAGATGGACATAAGGCAGCATCCTATGTGGAAAATCTTTTCCAGGAATGTGTAGGGGAGTGCATTTTGAACTCTGTCCCTTGGTTTTCTAAGTGCAGAGACTGCTTTAAAAAGGGGGGGGGGAGGGAGCATTCAAACAAACAAAACATATCAATTAGCTGGAGTTGTACACTTTTAGGGGTCAGGTATTTGGAACACATAATAGCTATTCTGTACCAGAGATGTAGCTCAGTGGTAGGTAAAGGTAAAGGACTCCTGGACGATAAAGTCCAGTCAAAGGTGACTATGGGGTTGCGGCACTCATCTTGCTTTCAGGCCAAGGGAGCCAGCGTTTGTCCACAGACAGCTTTCCGGGTCATGTGTCCAACATACTAAACCACTTCTGGCACAATAGAACACCGTGATGGAAACCAGAGTGCACGGAAATGCTGTTTACACAGCAGTACCTACAGTGGTACCTCAGGTTAAGTACTTAATTCGTTCTGGAGGTCCGTACTTAACCTGAAACTGTTCTTAACCTGAAGCACCACTTTAGCTAATGGGGCCTCCCACTGCCGCCGCGCCGCCGGAGCACGATTTCTGTTCTCATCCTGAAGCAAAGTTCTTAACCTGAAGCACTATTTCTGGGTTAGCGGAGTCTGTAACCTGAAGCGTATGTAACCTGAAGCATATGTAACCTGAGGTACCACTGTATTTATCTATTGCATTGGTGTGCTTTCGAACTGCTAGGTTGGCAGGAGCTGGGACAGAGCAACAGGAGCTCACTCCGTCACAGGGATTCAAACCGCCGACCTTCTGTTTGGCAAGCCCAAGAGGCTCAGTGGTTTAGACCTCAGTGCCACCTGCATCTTTAGCTCAGTGGTAGAACAGTTTCATGGCACACAGAAAGTCCCAGATTCTGTCCCTGGGATCTCCAGGTAGAGCTGGGAGGGATTCCCTGCCTGAAACCCTATGGATCCACTGCCAATCAGTGTAGACAAAACTGAGCTATATGGACTGATATTTTGCCTGACCTTTCCTTTATTTTGCCTGACCAAAGGTGGCAACACTGTGTCTTGGTTTTATTTTTAACTGCTATTATCTCATTTGCCCTTTTTGTTCCACTGCTTGCTCCCTTTCATGTACTTCTACAGCAGCTCCAATGAGATGCAGCAGACACAAAAATAACTCTTCATCAGGGCCTGAATTAAATCTGCTGCAGTGTTCTTGTTTGCTTTCATTTATTAAATGTTTTTATATCCTGCCCTTCCTCCATTCTGAAGCACAGGGTAATTTCAGATAACTAATCATTTAAACACCTGTTTATAACGAGGCAGGCAGTTGACAACTTTCCCTCTTATCGTCTGGAGCAGTCCTCCAGCCCTCTCCCTCCATGGTGTTCTTCCTCAGCAGACTTTATAATAATTTAGGAAGCTGACACACAATCCAAACTTTTCTTCTGGATAATTAGTGAATCAAATGGCCGAAAGACGAAGGTAATTTTCATCCTCCTTGGAGACTTCTTTGCAACAGACATTTTATTGCATGCACAGCTCCAGTCATTACCCAGATGAGCTCTAAAATACCTGAGACAATAACAGACTCGTTGACTTGTAACAGTCTGTCAGTTACCTATAATAAGCCCCTCTGAAGTCGAGTTAAATCCCTGTGCATGAAAATGTTTGCTGATTGTGTTTGTGAATTACAGACTTCTTCCCTGAGTCTGGTCGCATGTTCTACAAAGCTAAGCAGGGAAGAAGAGCTCAGCTGGATGAGGCCAATGGACCATCTAGTCCAGCATCCTGTTATCACACTGGCCAAGCAGATGCCATTATTATTATTATTATTATTATTATTATTATTATTATTATTATTATTATTATTAATACAACTAGTACTACTATTCCCATTTATATACTGCCCTTTTTCAAAAGATCTCAGGTAATAAAAAAGCATCATAATATACATTATCATAATAAAATAATCATAGCAACAGTCTCCCCACCCATAGTTTTAACAGGCCAAAGTTTATTTCATGGCCAAAGGCCTAAGTGAAGAGGAATGTTTTAGCCTGTTGCTTAAAGACCTCTAATGATGGTGCCAGGCAAGCCACTCTGGGGAGAGCATTCCACAGATGGGGAGCCATCACAGAAAAGGTTCATTCTCATCTTGTCACTCTCTGAACCTCTCAGGGATGGGGAACATAGAGAAGGGCCTCAGATGAAAAGCTCAGGGTACGCACGCTCTGGCTTCTGTCACTGTTGCACCAGAAGTGGTTTAGTCATGCTGGCCACATGACCCAGAAAGCTGTCTGTGGACAAACACCAGCTCCCTCGGCCTGAAGTGAGATGAGCGCTGCAACCCCATAGTCACCTTTGACTGGACTCAACCATCCAGGGGTCGTTTACCTTTTTTTTACCTAAGGTATTGACGGAAAACCAAAAGCAGATGCACCATGGCGTTTATGGATACACAACCTGTCTGTCTATCTGTCTGCAGTCATCTGCAAGGGATTCCACAATGAGGGCAATTAAATTTATCTCATTGCCCTCAGGGGGCAGGCAAAATTTAAACACACACCTGTCCTTGTGTGACTGCAAACAGCTTTCAGTTCAGCAGGCTTATGGGCAGGGAAAAGGCTTACCAGTGTGTAGAAGGAGGAGCCAGAAAGTAAAACTGATCCTGTTCATTTCTGCCCAGGTTGCCCAAAGCATCCCAGTCTGAGATCCCTCTAGAAATGACACCCATCCTTCCATCTTCCCAGCCAATGTAGCAGCTTACAGAGAATAACAGAAATGCTAGCAGTCTTGCCACAGCCGAGAAAGGAGGAAAGCAGAGGCCTGCATACAGAAGTCAGTGCTTGGAAGGAGGGTTGCTGCTTCCGATCATTCGCTTGCTGCTTCCCTATTCCACGTCCAACATTCTATTGGCAACACTATGCTGTTTCTTCTTATCGATTGACAGAATTTCTCTGCTGCCTTTTGATACAATTGAGCTCAAGGTAATTGAGCTCAATGGCTTGTTTGGGTTGTTGTTGGGTTTTTTTAGAAAATCAAAGCATGCAATATAATATAGCATGGAGAAGAACGTGACAATTACAAAGGTAATATTGGGGAGGGGGGAATTAAAAATCTACAGAAGAAGCATTAAAAACAACAGCAGCAGCAGCAAGGCTCCAGCCATCAAAGAGGTGACCAATCATGTTTTATAACTATGGCTAGGGGGGAGGGAATATATCCTGAACAGAGCATCATTTAACTCAATGAAAAGATGACACATGGAGCAGGACCTCTAAGGATGCTCTTATAGCATAGGAAATCTAATGGGAAAGTAAACAAACACCTGGCGTTTGGATGAATCTCCAACTAGACTTGACAGGCTCATAGGAGCCACAACAATTTTCATCCCTGTAATAAAAAATGTCACTTGGCCTTTTAGAAAATGTGTGATCTCATGGTCCCTAGGAGGACATCCCAGGGGGCATAGGATATAAAGGAGCAAGCGCTCGCTTTCTCTTTCTCTCTCGTTCTCTTTCTCATCAAAGGGGAGATCTGCTCCCGGATGCCTCCCCAGAGCAATGGGGGAAACGTCTCCTTTGCCATCAGTGATCCAGCACAGAGAGGGGAAAGGGGGTCATTCCACAGGCAGGTTGGGGCAGATCAGGCAAGGCTCTGGATCCACTAGCTGCAAACCTCTTCCTTTGCTGGAACACCCCACCACCACCACTCACACAAAAAAGGGAGAGGGAATTTGCCAGGTCTGAGACTGGCATATGTTACCAATAGAAGGGCAAATACATCCCCCCCCAAAAAAACCCCCACCCAAAGATAAGAATGGGCAGATCAATAAGAAACAGTGGTAGAAAAGTTACAAAGTATTCACACATAATAATAATAATTTAATAATAATTTATTATTTATACCCTGCCCATCTGGCTGGGTTTCCCCAGCCACTCTGGGCGGCTTACAAAAAAATATTAAAATGCTGTAATACATCAAACATTAAAAGCTTCCCTAAAGAGGGCTGCCTTCAGATGTCTTCTAAAAGTCTGGTAGTTTTTGTTCTCTTTGACATCTGATGGGAGGGCGTTCCACAGGGAGGGCGCCACTACCGAGAAGGCCTTCTGCCTGGTTCCCTGTTATTCCCACATAACATTTTTGCCCTGCTAAAGGGAGCCCAGAGACACTTTGCATTTAGCAGTTCTTCTGCTATGGATTTTCCCTCCCCATAGGATTGTTCTGTAAATATGAAGAACTTCCAGAACACCTGGTAGACTCTAATCTGCTCCTTGTACTTGCCAGCAATTCCATGTAAAAGAACTTCAGTATCAGTAGGAACAATCAGAGTGACCACTCAGGTTTAAGATTCTCTTACCAGTATCTCCGTAGGCAGACATTTCTTAAAATGGTGAAAATTTAGCTTACAGCTAAGGAGGGGGGAAATGCCCAGTGAAATTAACACTGGAGCTGTCCCAGCTCTGACTTACTCAATGGGTATAATTAAGTGGTCTGATGAAGACTTGAATTAGCTCATCAGTCTGCACATCCGTGATGAAGTTCAGAAATCATCAGGAAAATCTCTCAGTGGAAAGTCTATCTGCCCTGAGATTTGAAAAAGGTAGAGTCAATAAGGCACCTGATCACCCAGTTTTCCAGGCGGTGGCCTAGGCTGATTAAACTGTCACCTCTCTAAAACTCAGTGATGAATTATTCCATCCGCTCTCAGTATCAATAAAAGAAAGCACCGAAACAGGGAATCCCAAAACCCTGCACTGGGAATAGTTGTGTAGTGGCAAATCCAGAACTGCAGGGTCCCTTTATGACAGTCACAGCCACAATCCTCATAGCCATGCCCTCTTCTAAGATTACCCAACAATTGGATAATCATACAATGATAATAATTAGGGATGCATTGCAGCCATCACTGCATATTGACTCTTTAGAGCTACACCAATGACTGGCAATACCCAGACAGCTTTAGCAATGGAGATGTGGGCATACCCTCATCAGTGAAAAGTCTAAAGGCAGGTCAATTTAAAGCAGAAACTAAAGGGTTTGTCTTTGCCATCCAAAGCTCTGTACTTGCTGCCAGTGAACAATGACAATGGATACAGATACCTGCAGAAAATGCAAATATAAATCAAGAACAATAGAACATGGAGGTGTCTTATCCTGTACATTATATCTTATCAGATATACTGAGGTTGCAAAGCTCATTCCCAATCAACTGGATAGGAAGTACCAATGAATCAGTTCCTTACTATAAATAAACTCTTCAGCCTGTTCTTGAGAAAAATGGTTTCATTGTGTATTTGTAGAAACCTAGCATAACAGATAAAACTATATATTACAATGAACTAGGCATAATTCTAGTGCAAACCCTACCCCCAAATACCCTACCATAATAGATATTGCAATATTTGTCATACATAACATGTGGAGCCAGGAGAATACAGAGATTTTTTTAAAAAAATGAAAATATAACACTGAAGAGAAAGCACACAGAGAAAGACAAGGTAATTCATATACACCTGGAATATTGTATCCAGTTCTGGGTGCCACAACTTAATACCTGTGGGTAAAGGGTGGTATACAAATTTAAGAAGGATAATGACATGCAGAGGAGGTCAACCAAGATGATCACGGATCTAGAAACTAAGCTTTATGAGGAACCATTGATGAGATGGAAAAGAGGTAGCTGAGAGGATATATGATAGCCATTTTCAAATATCTAAAGGGCTGTCACATAGAGACAGGATCAAGTGTGCTTCCTTCTGCTCCGGAGGGCAGGACTTGAACCAATGGATTCAAGATACAAGAAAGGAGATTCTGACTAAACATCAGGAAGAACTTTCTGACAGTAAGAGCTGTTCAACAGTGGAATTGAATCCCTTGGGAGGTTGTGGGTTCTCCTTCCTTGGAGGTTTTTAAGCAGAGGTTGGATGGTCATCTACCTTGGATGCTTTAGCTGAGATTCCTGCATTGCAGGGGGTTGGGCTAAAAGACCCTCGGGGTCCCTTCCAACCCTACAATTCTATGATTCTTAGGGTCCACTCTTGTCACAATGTCCTAAACTGCCACCAGGAGTTAGGCACAGAAGGAAAGGATCCAGCTGAATTCTTCTCTTCCACATTCACAGCAGAGAAGCAGCATCTCTAGAATGCAGAACTCTTGAACAAAGACAACCAAAGAGAGTTCCTCCCAAGCCAGACTCCCCTCCAAGGAACCATGTCTCAGTATCCAAGAAGTGCCTAAAAGGCTCCAGACCAAGGATCACAACTCTTGAGTCATGGGGCTGGGAGGGGGATGTCTTGGAAGAATACAAAGTGCCCTTTGAAGCTTGGATTTCATTTCCGTGCATTCCTTGCCCTCAGTGATCTGTCCATGGTCCTGCAAGCTTGATGACTGATCCACCACTTTAAGTTCTCTTACCTCTTTCCTCCTCCCAAACTACAGGGCAGATTCCCCTGCCTGCCAGGCTATCTGTTGGCCTCACCAACTCAACGCAAATCAATTATAAAGCAGTCATGGAAGCAGAGAATAAATACTTTCCCCGACACCGTTGCAGTGCCTTCCTGCAAAGCTATTCTGAGTGCTCCAGGCCTTTTTCAAGAGGGCATGCAGCTGATCTTAAGGAAACTTCAGTGAACCCATTGTGAATTGTTTGCTAAGCACTGTGACAACACAGTTGCTTGAATCTGTCTTGACTTGCATGCCATCATGTGGGCAGAACAGCCACAGCAAAGTCATATTTCTTTGGATGAATTTCGGTTATTGCAGCCTGAGGATGCAGAAAAGGTGCTTGGAAAGGAATGGCTTATTACTTGCCTGCTTGCCTACCTGACTGATAATATTGAGCAGGAAATAGATGAATAGATGGATCCAGAAAGAGATTAATACTGCATTATGAAACTGAGTAGTCCCAGCTATCTGGAAGGAGGTGATAATGATATTTCTCCTGAAGAAACTCTTCTGGGACCCTAAAGATTTTTCTACTCGCTTATATCCTGTGCTTGTATAAGGTGTTCTAAAACTCTAGGCAATCTTGGGTGACCCTGATTGTATACATCCATTTCAGCCTTTCTTCTGTTCTGGGTTTGGCAATGAACCTATCTTGGTTGCCTGTGTTGGATCACATATATGGGGAGAGTATAATCCTATTTGCTCACTCTCCACCTCTCAGGAGCTTTCAGTACCATTGACAAAGTTATTGTTCTGGACCATCTGTCTCAGATGGGAATTGGGAGGCGTTCAAGTAAGCTTTTCTCAGAGCTGACCCACTGAAATGAATGAACCTACATTAAACAACCTAAATCAACAACTGCCTGACTTTTAGAAGGCAGCCCTCTATTGGGAAATTTTCAATGTCTGATGTTTTACAATTTTTTATATGTGCTGTAAGCTGCCTCGAGTGGCTGGGGAAACCCAGCCACATGGGCGGGGTACAAATATCATCATCATCATCATCATCATCATCATAGGTTTGCTTTGAGTAAAAATTGGCTGAATAACTTCCACTGTGTTCCATGTGAGTTTGGGTATACTGTGTAATGTGAAACAACCAACCATCTTGCTATCCTTCTTTGTTGGTGCTTCAAGCTGCAAGGCCATTTATTCCCCATTCGCCATTTTGTGTAAATAAACATTGTAGATTTGTTAAGATTGGTATTGGTTCTTGCCAATTTCCCCCAAATAAGCAAGGCAATGCTGGTGTTTATAAACTAGTGACCATATCCATTGCAATATCACCTGAGGCACAAATCACTTCCAGCAGTTTCCCCAAATTAGTTCCATGAGCACGTAGGGAAAACACAAGCTCATATGCTTATAGACACACATGCAGATACAGTTGATGCTTTGTTTTATGGCATTGTTTTTGCTGCAGTTTCACTCAGTTTTGATTTGTATCTTGAAAGCTTTTTTAAAATAATAATAATAATAATAATAATAATAATAATAATAATAATAATAATAATAAAAATTGTAAGCCACCTAGGAAGGGGAAAGGAGATAGTGTGGAGCCTATGTTTGTAAAATACATATAATTATAAGGGGTTCTGACTCTCGCAAAACAAAATGGCTGTGTTCAATCCTTTGCATTTGTTAATTCAGTTTAATTCATATGCAGATCTGAAAGAAGTCCCATTGAAGTTAAGTGGGAGGTCAAACAAAACAAATCCCAACTTCACCCAATGCAGCAAGATTCTCTCTGCTGCCCTGGTGATTAGTCAAAAGGCAAGATGGATAAACTAGATAAACAAGCTTGGCAAAACCTTGGTCCCAGAAACTGGAAATAATTGCTACTGGCTGAAAATGTTTCCTAGTGGGGCAGGTTAGCACCCCTCTTTGCCTTTCCCATCACTGCTTTAAGCTTTTCTCTCTTTTCTGAATTTGAGAGAAGGGGAAAAATGGTTTTAATTAACAGAGATGACTGGCGAATTTCTCTCCTGTAATGAGACATGTTTAAAACATTAGCCTCCAATTTATGAAAATTTAATGTGCTTTAGAAGAGACATTGAAAATATTTTACAGTTGCAAACATTGCCAGGAGCTCTCCTCAGTGAGTGGGCTCTTGCCAAAAAAGATGCTGCAACGTTCCAAGTCGCTACCACTAATAGGATTCCACCCAGATGAAAGTGTAAGGGTGGCTGAGCTCACACACTGGGTATTTACTCTGGGATTATCACTCTTTGTTTACTCACTTTCTGAGGGCATCTGTATAACATCATCCCCAAATTATTGCTGGCCTGTGTTTTCCCTGTGGTTCTTCCATATCCTTGAGACTTCTGAATGGGTTTGGGGTACAGAAAGGTTTCGCCACAGGCAAAGATTGCCTTCTTGAAGAGGCATGGTTTCAACATGCACAGTGATGTTTCAGGCAGTTCAGCCTAATGCCTCTTCATATCAGCACAATTTTAGAGGTGTGGGGTTCTGGAAACAATTTTTAAATTTGTGCTGAAATGCTTTTCCACCTTTTTTTTTTTTTTAAAAAAATGCCCTACACCACTTAAAAGAAGTATTTTAAATGCAAAATTTAAAATGGCTATGCTGCTAAAATGACATACTTAGGTGCAGTGACACATGTAGAAATGTGCAAAGAAAATAGCAGGGTGGATGCTCACAATTGTACCTGGAGACACCGGGAACTGAACCTGTAGCCTTTTGCATGCAAAGGACCACTAAGCTACAGCCCTTCCCTGCCTTAATGTGAGGTGTACCTGCAGAAATGCCCTCTTCTGCACAACTCCTAAAGGTGCAGCAGCCCTGCTCTCTTTTGCTTCTGCACCGCCGCCACCCCAGATGAGCCGTAATGTGCTATGGGTGGCATACATAGTGGCTTCTGTATGGATGTGGCTTCTGTATGGATGTCACTCGTACTTATAGAATCATAGAAATGAACAGTTGAGAGGGACCTCAACAGTCAGCTAGTCCACAGCTTCTGAATCCATGCTTGATTGTGATCTAACATCTTACTGAACCCTTTCAAAATAAGGGCTCTCTCTTTCCTCCCGCAGACTGTGGAAAGTCAGGTGCGCAGCCTGGGAGTCATTTGGACTCCCAGCTGTCCATGGAGGCGCAGGTCAATTCTGTGTCCAGGACAGCTGCTTAACAGCTCCATCTGGAACACAGGCTGAGACCCTACCTGCCCATGGACTGTCTCGTCAGAGTGGTGCAAGCTCTAGTTATCTCTCACTAGGATTACTGCACTCTCACTAGGATTATGTGCTCTATGTGGGGCTACCTTTGAAGATGACCTAGAAACTACAACTAATCCAGAATGCGGCAGCTAGACTGGTGACTGGGGGCGGCCGCCAAGACCACATAACACCAGTCTTTCAAGCCCTAAATGACCTCAGCCCAGTATACCTGAAGGAACGTCTCCACCCCCACCTTCTACCCAGAC
This sequence comes from Podarcis melisellensis, assembly GCF_964234715.1. Lineage (NCBI taxonomy): Eukaryota > Metazoa > Chordata > Lepidosauria > Squamata > Lacertidae > Podarcis > Podarcis melisellensis. Next base: position 28,798,722 of record NC_138538.1, read on the forward strand.
ACTGAGGTCCAGCACCAAGGGAGTTCTGGCGGTTCCCTCACTGCGAGAAGCCAAGTTACAGGGAACCAGGCAGAGGGCCTTCTTGGTAGTGGCACCCGCCCTGTGGAACACCTTCCCACCAGATGTCAAAGAGAACCACAACTACCAGACTTTTAGAAGACATCTGAAGGCAGCCCTGTTTAGGGAAGCTTTTAATGCATTACTGTATTTTAATATTTTGTTGAAGGCCGCCCAGAGTGGCTAGGGAAGCCCAGCCAGATGGGCAGGGTATAAATAATAAATTATTATTATTACTACTATTATTATTATTACTATTGTTATTATTATTAAACATGCAGCTTACAGCACAAAAGCAAGGACAGGTTAGCACCAAAGGTTGGCCACTGGAAAGCAGCCTGCAAAAGGAGGTGCTATTCAGCATCTCCAGGCATTGCCTGCAAAGTAAGCAACACAACCCCATGCCCAGGACTTATCACCTATAAATAACCTGAAATATACTCAGAGTCGAGAGTGGATAACTCAGTACATAACATAACCATTGGGCAAAAACAAGTTCAGCGAGGGGAGGGAATGCTAATCACCAAATCTGAAATCTGAATGAGCCAAAGGGAAACGGGAATTACTGTCGGAGCTGACATTCATTTGTCTTTATCTGCTTCACTTATGGCTCTCCCTTCTCCATTTCCACTCATTGCCAGATATGGACATTGATTATATCCTCCTTTTGTCCTCCTTTTATCACCCTGTTGTCCAAGAGAGATTATTCTGAATTGTTCATCGTGAGCACATTAATTCAGCCTAACAGACCACTACAACTCTTCCTCATGTAACTTGCACAGCTGCATGAGAAATCCTTATTTGTTCACGCAGTTCATTCAACAAGTGTACGATCTGTGCACACAGATAGTTGAGCTGTACAGTCCTACAGTTATTCACATGTTAATTCAACAAGTGCATAGTCGGTGTACACAGTGATTGAGTTGTACAAATCAACTAGTCTACACTCTTTCCCACAGATACTTGCGCATGCAAAGTTGCCTGTGTGTTCAATGTAATGTGTGAGCAAGCCTTCTGCTTGCCGCCATGTGCTATGCACAATCCAGGCTGGTGGTTTTCTATTTTTTATTTTATTTATTTAAGATTTCACATGGAGAGGTTGCGTGAATGAACCTGAAACCCCTTCTGCACCTGTCTCATCTGTCAAAATGCTTATGGGGACCAAATTCCACTGCAGTCAATGAGAATTTTGTGCCATTAAAGTCTAAGTTAATTGCTTTTCAACAGCGCTCTACTTACTGTTAAAAGAGGAAACATACCCCCCAAAGGCTACAATATTGTAGGGATGAACTTTCTGCTGACAGAAGCCTTGCTTTCACATCACTGTTCCTATAATTACCTGACTCTTGCAATAACACAACGCTACCCTGTACTGCTGGGAATGTACAGCAGTGTACATAAGACAGAAACCCACTGCTGAAGTGAAGGATGCTGCTATACAGCCAGGACACGAGTGGCATCTACAGGTGGTTTATCAATACTGCACGTGTGCTTGTCATTACAGTAAGCCCACAACCTACAAACATTTAACTCGTGCACATTCTGCTTTACGCACCAGGCAACAATAATTAAAGAGGGGGGCAGAAAGGGAAAAAAAGACCTGCCCAACATTGCACCCAATGTGTTTTGACTATACACAATTTTGGCTTTAGGCGTGGGCTTACCGTATTCTCATTTTGGTACTGCAGCAAGAATGCGAGTTACTACATGGCATGCACATTCAGATTCCATTTGTATCATGCCGACCTCTGAAACCTCCCAACATGGACAAGACCCTATTTTAGTAGGCTGTACCAAAATCCATTAAATAAACCAGCTTCAGTGGGAGTTGATGAGCAAGAAATCTAACATGGAGGAGGATAACAGTCTGTTGGATACAGGTGTCTGGGCCAAAAATGGAGGGGTGGCTCACCTATGCATGTTTATGATTTCAGGAGCAGAGCACCAACTTGCATGTATGAATGATGAAGGTCATACGTATAACACTAACGTAGTAGTTTGAAAATATTTCACTATTAAGCCAGATCTTCTCAGATCCTTCTAAACATAATGCTTTTCACTGGAGTCAGTTCACACAAAAAGCTTCAAGTAATCAAGCGAGGTGTATGACTTTGAGGAGTAGCCTCAGTGCTCATTGATAGACCACACGTTTTGCTATCAGACAGTCCTGGGTTCAATCCTCAGCATATCCAGGTATGGCTAAACCAACTGAAACTCTGGAAAGCCATCACCAGGGACAATAGTAAGCTAGCAAAGGGCAGGATTTGTGAAGCTGCTATTTGCAGAGGAAAGCAAGGAGTTTTACTGGGCACAGACAAGGAGTATCACTGAAACTTCAAGAGCATTCCCAAGCTATGACCTCCAAGAGAAGGGTAACTCCATCCAGAACAGACCAGTATGGTCAAACCTTGGTTGTCAAATGTAATCCATTAAAGAAGACTGTTTGATTTCCAAAACGTTCAACATCCAAAAACTGAAAGCAGAAGCCTCAATACATTAGGGAAACTCAAAATGGAAGCCTTGTAGCATTTTGGCTTCTGGAAATCGTTCAAAAACCAGAGCAATTACTTCCGGGTTTTTGGCATTCAGGAGCCGAAGTGTTTCAAAACGGAGGCATTCAGGAACCGAGGTTTGACTGTAACTAAACTCCATGGACCCAGGAAATGCTCCCCAAGAGTACCTTCGTCTTAGAAGTTACTGCCTTTCATCTGGCCCATTATTGCCTCTAGACCAGTGTTTCCCAACCTTGTGCCTCCAGCTGTTTTCGGACTACAATTCCCATCATCCCTTGCCACTGGTCTTGCTAGTCAGGGATGATGGGAGTTGTAGTTCAAAAACAGCTGGAGGCACAAGGTTGGGAAACACTGCTCTAGACACTGGTTGAGCTCCTAAACAGCCTCTCCTGATTCAGATGGAAGAGAGAAGTTTGGTGTTGTGTTAATGACACTGCATTCCAAAACCCCAATTACTCCCAGTGGCTACATATAGATATCAAACAGCATTGACAACAATATGGTATCCTGCAGGACAAGGAGCAGGGGACTGAGGAACTTCCCAATTCTCTCTGGCATTGATGTTGTAAATAAGAGCAGAACCACCATATTACAGTGCCTCCAACACCCAGTCCACAGAGCCTACTGGTACAGAAAGATCAAGAACCAGCAAGGTTGCACTCCAGCCCACCTTCCTGTAAAGATCATTTGATCAGGGCAACCAAGGGAAGGGATGCAGCTCAGTGGTAGATGCAACCGCTTTGCATGCAGAAGGTCCAAGGTTTGACCCCTGGCATCTCTATATAAGGCTGGGAGAGACTCCTTGTCAAACCATGGAGAGCCATTGTCAGTCACTGTAAGACTATACTGCGCCAGATGAACTAACGGTCTGACTTGGCAGTAAGGCAGCTTCCTACACGCCTAACTATTGCAGAACAGATTGAAAATATGCAATCGGGAGAATTTTAAGACTCCACTGTCAACACTATTTCTTGCACAGGACATAAGCACATATCAATAGCACAGATCATGTGAGTTGGTTGCCCACTGGTACTAGCTCACAGTGCAGTGCAGATCATGGCAGGCAGTTGTACCAGTGCTGCAGAGGATTCAACAGATCTATAAATTACACATCCCACTAGTCACACATTATATTCCAGAGTGTTTCCGTGTGCTCTGGTTTCCTTCATGGTTTTCGTTGCGCCAGAAGCGGTTTAGTCATGCTGGCCACATGACCTGGAAAGCTGTCTGTGGACAAACAGTGGTTCCCTTGGCCTGAAAGCAGAGATGAGCACCACACCCCAGTGTCTCCTTTGACTGGACTTAACCGTCCAGGGGTCCTTTACCTTTACCTATGTTCCTTGATAAAAAATACTCCACTTAATATACAACAGCAAATAACCTGACTGGCCATGTATAGCTAGTTCCCCTAAACTACCTGTACTGAGGAACTACAGGAACATAAAAAGAAAATAATAATATATAAGCTTTCAAAATTCATCTGATTTCCTAAGGAACTACACATTTTACATGGAATGGTGTAAGGTTGCCACCCAGTGTTCAAATACAGGAATTTCATTTCTGTGGCTCAGTTAAGTACTGTATTCCATTGATTTGTGAATGGCCAAGGCTGAAATGCAGATACGTACATGGATCATCCCACTGCATATCTCATGTGAAATCTTAAAGCTTAAGCATTACACAAACCATCAACAAATAAACATCAGTGATTACTCTGAAGGCTAAAATTCCTGATTACCAACCAGCTCTGGTAAGTAAGATAAATCAAACTCTGAAAAGTGGAGAGGCAGAGAAATAAAATGCTTGGAAGAACATACAGTGCCACAACTATATGATCTATTCTGAACAGCCATCAAATTTCAGAGTAAGGAAGGACACTCTCAAATATGAGCATCAAACCAAGAATACTACTTTCCTGACAAAGGCATTGTAAACAGTGATCATGTTTGGGAGAATGATTTTATGAGTATCTAATTATTATTATTAATTAAATTTCTATACTGCCTTCATTCAAGGATCAAAGGGCGGTTTACAATATAAAACACAAAAATACATAACAAAGTAACAAACAAAAGCAATAACCACCCCACACATTTTAAAAGGCCATAGATTGTTTAAATAGCCAAAGGCCTGGGAGAAGAGGAATGTTTTTGCCTGGCGCCTAAAGATATGTAACAAAGGCACCTTAAGATTAGACTACATGCACCTAAACTGTATGATTTGTTTCATACAGCTCTAGATGAAGCTGTTAACAGGATGGATCTATTTTTGAGAAGTACAAAGTCACTGATGTTATAGAGATGTACATTCTAGAAATGCGAAGTTGATTTTATTAAACTGTCTTACATTTGTAATCCAGAGGGAAGGACATGGGATAATTTAATACATTGTGCCATTTCTGTTTTTACTGATGTTTCTCAGGAAAATCAATAAAGTTATAAATTCTTTAAAAATTGATCATATCATGTACTAGGATGAGGAATATAATCATAATGGTTGCCCTTTTACAGTCAGACCTCGGTTGTCGAACATAATGTGTTCCAGAAGCCCGTTCGGCTTTCAAAACACTTGACAACCAGGGCACAGCTTCCAATTGGCTGCAAGAGCTTCCTGCACTCAAGCGGAAGCTGCGTTGGACATTCAGCTTCCAAAAAACGTTTGAAAACCAGAACATTTACTTCCGGGTTTTTGGCATTCAGGAGCCGAAACGTTCCAAAACGGAGCTGTTTGGGAACCGAGGTTTGACTGTAATAAGTTGTCTGCAAGATAATATACGAAGGGAGCTTGTAAACAAGACTTAATTTGAGAAGCCCTTCCAGCCTTTGATTGTACTTTTCCCCATAATTTTTATAATGAATTTTGTATTATTTGTAATTAAAGAGAGAATTCCAGGTGAATACAATAGTATAGGCAGGAAAAAGGGGAAAGGAAAAGGTAGAACAACTGTGAAAGCCATATACAGATGTGACTCTGGGACTTAGTCCACGGAAGCAGAAATAAGGGGTTTAACATATTCATTATATTGATTAGACTTATTACAGCTCTCTGGTTCAGAAGAATCTCATTTAGGCACTCTGGCTAATTTTCTAAACCCTTGCAATCATGGTCCTCAATAGGATGATCAGCTTTAATAACAGAGTGGGGATTACTGCAAGTACAAATCTACAAAAGGGACCGGCAATGTAGCGTGTATCACTGTATTCCAGCCATCTTTGAAAGAGACAAAATTAGACAATTTCCACTGGAAGCCACGTGACAGGGGTTCGAGATGACCAGACAAAATTGTAGCTACTTCAGAACTACATGGAAGGAATATATTTCACATTAAATCATACTGAGATAGACTAATTAAAATCAATGGACTTCAAAGCCCATTCATTTTAATGGGGCTACTCTGATCATAACTAGCATTGGAGATCAGCCCTTGACTTTTGGGGGGGGGGGGGGTTGCACATCCCCTATGGTGCATGGGGGCAGAGGAATGCATGAGAACATTAATTACAATTGCATAATTTACCATTCTTGAGAACATGAGCACACAATCCTGAGGAGGAGAACATCCACGGATATAAGAAACACAAGGACACCATTAATAGGAAACAAGGGTATGCTGAAAGCAGCAGCAACCATAATGCATATCAGACTATAATCTTCAGCTATACCCCAGGGAAATTTTCAAATGAGTTTTTTACCATATTATGGAGAAACTGCCAAGACAGCTGCCTCAGCCAGCACTTGGACTAAGCCTTTCCAAAACCAATACTAAGATAGTTACTGTGGGATGTTGTGTATTTTCAGTAGCGGTTGTCTGTTTTCTTTCTTTTATACAAATACTTGGCGGCAGAGTTCCATATAGAATGCTGAAAGACGTATGATGTACTTATGCAGAATGAAGAGCAAAGGCCCTTCTATTATTAACCAAGGCAATGCTTCTGGCTCTGGCACAGAGTTGTTGTTTGTAGCAAATTAATGAACACCATGTGGCAAATGGATTCAACATCAGATGGGCTGACACAGCAGTAAGCTTTCAAAAATAGGCACGGCTTAGCACTATTCAAACTCTGTTCATTTGGAGGGAGGGGAGAATGTATTAGTATTTCTAGCAGATACTATTCTGAATACAGTGGTACCTCGCAAGACGAATGCCTCGCAAGACGAAAAACATGCAAGACGAAAGGGTTTTTAGTTTTTTTAGTTGCTTCGCAAGACGATTTTCCCTATGGGCTTGCTTCGCAAGGCGAAACGTCTTGCGAGTTTGTTTCCGTTTTCTTAAAACCGTTAATACCAGGGTGCATCCGTGCTTCACAAGACAAAAAATCCGCAAGACAAAGAAACTCGCAGAATGAATTAATTTCGTCTTGCGAGGCACCACTGTATTCAACTTAAGAACCAAAGTGGCACATATGGCACTACTTGGATATCTACACTTCTGCCTCGAAGGAAGACCGAAGTACCAGAGAATGTACAAAATGGGGTGGGGGAAATCCCAACAAGGTTCTCCAAGTTTCTGTTACATACATGCATAGTGAAGACAGCAGGCAGGTACGAAAATCAATCAAGGTATTTAATACAGTGCAAACCATAGATCCTTATTTAAAATAAATGTATGTTTGTGTCTGAATGGGAATTGGATATCACAGATAGCAATCAACATTCCAGGTGCTATGTAGAAAAATGTACAGCTAGTGTCAATTTCACCTATTTCCATCATAGAATTACTTCAACATTCCAAATCCACCTCACCAAATCCAACTGGGAACAGCGACCAAGTGAGTGTAATGCGGAGAGAGGAGTGTCAATGCCACCAATGGATATAAATAGAGACTTTAAAGAACTAAAAGCCTAAGTGATGCATTTGTACATCTAAGCATAATAAGCCAATAACGGCTTATGACTTTTCCTTTTGAAATACTTTACAAGACTTCTAAAAGCGTTTCCATCAAATTAAGTTACAGGCTTCGTATCCCGAGTCAGATTTAGCATGGCCAGTACTCTGAAAGATGGTGATCCAGCAGTGGCATTACCATAGTCCAGAAGGTGAATGTTGGAATTTTGCCAATAAGGTTTATTATTTAAAGTAAGTCAACACCCTAAACTGCAGGCAACTTTCTTTGGAAACTTTGTTTCCCTTGCTCAGACCATGCTATGCAGAATGCAATTCCCACAGCTATGGGATTAAAGAAGTAAAGGCGTTGCGCTTAATGATGTCTCCCACCCATACATGCACCTGTAGCAACAGGTGAGCAGAGTCTCAGTTGTTTCTCCAGCTGGGCAGCTGGTGTAGTTATATGTTTTCAGCCCAGGCTTCTAGCTCTTTCATGTCATCATCCTCTTCTTCTTCTTTCTTCTTAGCTAGAAAAAGACACAACACCACAAGATTAAGCACTGTGTTGTGATTGTCTGCAGTTGCTCAATGTATTTATTTTAGTTTAGGTATTTTACGCACTCTTCATCTGGCCAATACAAGAGCAGTTCATGGCATGTAAACATAATACAATAAAATAAAATAAAACAAAAACTATCATCATCAAATATTTAAAATCACAACAAAATTATGTCAGACAAATACACACCCCCCCCCCCGAAATTATTTTAGCAACCAACAAAATACCTGAGTGAACAAGTACTAAGCATGTTCTGAAAATTCAAGAGTTGCTTGCCTTATTTCAGAAAAGAGGAAGCTCTACAAGGCAGGGGCCACCAAAAACCCTCTCCCAGATTGCTGCATAATGTACATCTGTGACAGTGGCACAACCAGTGACAGCCTCTTCCAATGATCTCAAGAAATGGAGAGGCCTAGATGGGAGCCTAAAAGGGATACTTTCAGGTATCCAAGCCCTAGTTCTCTAGGGATTATGTCAATAGAAGCTCCTTAAATATGGCTTAGTAGCCAAATGGCAGGCAGTGTTTTAAAGTGGTGCTTGCTTCCCTGGGGTGGTATGCCAGGTTATATGGAAAAATGGAGGGCATGTTTAAAAAGCTCCTTGCTGTGTTGTCCACACATGGGCAACATCTGCATGCTGCCATCAGAACTGTGCAATGCTACAACACAATGGGAAAGGGATTTTAACCAGAACCACATCCATTTATTCTCATACCCAAGACAGTGATTCTCAAACTAAAGGTATGGGGGAAGAATTTTGTCACCCAAGTTCCTTTTTTTCAAGAGACAATTGTTCTCATCCCTGGGGGAATAAAAGCAAATGAAATATTCCAACCTGGAAACCATTGATTAGTTGGAATAGGCGATCAGAAAACTGCTTGTGGGGTCTAAGGTGTCAGAAATATACCCTGAGGAAGCCCCCCCCCCCCCAGCTTTGAGAACCATGACTTTAGATCTGTAGATAAAGATAACCAGGGAACTTAACTGGCTTTCCTTCTGTGAAACAGATTAGTATGTGTAAATTGTGCACAGTAGTTGAGAAATAAAATCACAAGAATGGCATATTACAATGCTTTTTTGACAAATAGACTTGTTATAAGATGCTCATGTCTTTAGCATTTGCAAGGCACTCACCTGGTTTTGAAGGTATAGATATTGAGGGCACATTGGGAAGTGGAACTGTTTCAGGACCACTGATCTCCAGCAAGTTTTTATCCAATTCTTCCTGTTCAAGTTCCTCTAGTTCAGCCATCAGTTCATCCTATTATTGAAGGAGAGAGACGCTGCAGTTACAGATGCTAGCACCAGAAATCACTGTTGCCAATTTTGTAACATCATATAATTGTAAGAAACCTTCATGTCCAACTCAACACAACTGGGCATTCTAGGTGTCTCAAAACGTTTACATATCCAAATTATTCTGTTGTTCCTAAGAGCAAGTCAGAGTACTAAACTCACATTTCTGTTGTTATTTAAGATGGAAAATTCATGAGTTTGTTCTCATTACATAATATTTTGAGTCACAAGAAGTATGTTTCGATATCCTTAAGTTTGTATGTGTACAAACGTCATACTTGTCTTAAGCTGTTTGGTACTTACCTCATCAAATTCTTCACCGATTCCCACAGGCTTGGAGATAGCTGTTGAAATTTCTTCTGCTAACTCCTGCTGTTCTGCAATGTCTTGCATTAGTTCATCTACTTTGTCAATATCCCTGTAGGAAAAGGATTTAAGTTATTTGAACCATTCACCTGTTTAGTCTTGGAGATCATTACACGTCTCAATAGCTTCAAGGAAATAATCAGCTAACCACCAGGGCAAACTAATTCAAATCATTAAGAAAACAATAATGCTGATTTAAAACACACTTCTTCCATTGAAATCATTATTTCCTGAGCAAGAATTCAGACTAATTTAAATAAAAATTCTAACAGTAATAACTGGTTGCTCTAATAATTATAACGTGTTTGCATCTATTCAGTTGCATAATCTGGAAGTAAAATCCAAAGACTTTAACCATGAAAGCCACATGCTTTTCAAACTATATGCTGCTTACAGATAAAGCATGTCTACATGTAAAGATACTTGGCATGAGCAGTTACTTGAAAGCTTATACCATGTCTGTGCATACTTTTATAGAAACATGTCCCGCTGCACAATGCAGAATTTGAGTTACTGTGTGCAGACTGGTTTATAGTAACTGTCCAGAACTATCCAAAAAAGAGAGAATATGGGCAAAGATTGAATGTGTCCCTTTGTACTGCACTCAATGAAAAATTGGCCCATTCAATGAACCAATGATGAAGAGCATCTTACATGTTGTCGTGAGCAGCTTTCATTGCTTTGGCAGCAAATCCCATATTCTTGAGCACTTCAGTGTTGGTGTTGGCATTTTCCAGGGCTTCCCTCTGGAATTCGATTGTTGATAATGTGCCATCGATTTGTGCAAGCTGCTTCTCATACCTCTTCTTTCGTTTTAGGGCTTGAAGTGCAGCTGGACAAAAACAAGACAAATGATGATTGATATACAATGTGCATCTAAAACTGTTTCTACAAGCCACTTAAAACTGTTTCTACAAGCCACTTCTACAAGCCACTTCTAAAACCACTTAAAATTTATGCTACCAGTTATGCCTCTCACATCTTTTGTGTTCCCAGTTTAATTAACTTTTGTTACCAATAGGTGTCTTTCTCTAAGCAAATCAATTTTGTTGTTGAGTTGTTTGTCTTCTCAGTATCAAATTGCAGGATCTACAGCCAACAGCCAAGTACTAGAAGCTTAGATGCTTAGCACACAAGGCATGACAGGCTTGTTGACAAATAAACCTTCATTCAATCTTTCTAATATGGTAGACTAGCAGGTAATGAGAGAGAAGGCTCAAAGAATTATTCAAACTACACAAGAATGTAAAGTAAAATGGACACAAGAAATGCATAAAATCTGGATGTTTTGTCTTAGTCACTATGCAAGAAATGGAAACATTTTATATGACCACCATCTAAGATACTTTGGGGGCAGGAAAGAGAAGAGAACACCCTGAGTAAGCAAATACATTTGGTACAGGGCAGGCATAAGTAGATGCAGGAGAGCCACCCCTAGGGCACGTTCTCCTCAAGGAAAAAGTGAGGCAATAAGGATCTCCCATTTCTTGGTGTCAACTAAAACTCAGCTTGGCGGGGGCACTTGTCAGCATTGGAAATTTCACACACCCCTCCATTCCTGCACTTCTTCAGAGGCTGCTATGAAAGGAGATAAGCATATTCAAGTACTGTATTTTCTGGTGTATAAGACTACTTTTTAACCCAGGAAAATCTTCTCAAAAGTCGGGGGTTGTCTTATCCGCTGGCTACAGCAGCAGCTCCTGCAGCAACTCCCCACCAAAGAACAAAACGACAGCAAATTAAATCAGAAGACACCCAGCTCTCTAGATGAAGCAGAAATACACTTGGAAATTGGCCCCAGAAGCCTCCCCAATCACCAGCAACAGAACGACCCTAACCACTCCTGGTATTAGACCATGTGGACCAAAATGGCAGCCTTGCGTTGCCCCAGCAACTAGACATGTGGCCGCTGCCTCACCCAAGCAGCCCCCGCAGTAAAAGAAAAGGAAATGCTCACAACAAAGGCAGGGAACCAACAACAGCATTAAGTGCAGCAGTGCGTGGCACAGCCGAAGGAGTAAGCAAAGGTAGAAAACGGCGGGGGGGGGGGAGCCGATTATGATGCTGCGAGGGCAACAACGAAGGGAGCAGTTTGGGCAGGGGAAGCTAAGAGGGGCAGGTGGCTGGGAACAGAGAAACCCGGAAGCTTTTTTGCCACGAGGGCGGCAAAGTTGTAAAGCGAGAGCGGCAATTGAGGCAGCACTCCCCTCAAATGCCCTGCTCCCCACGCACAGCGATGGACTCACCCACTGCCAATTGATCGGGGCGTCTGACAAAGGCTTTTTTCCAGCCACCCTGGGTTGAAACAGCGCCTGTCAGCTGTTCCACGTCCCAAGCAAATTCCATGAGCGCGGCTCAACAAAAGCAGTAAAAAATCCCCCAAAATGCTTCAGCAGGTCCAACAAAAGCAATAACCGAGTGAAGTTCAGTGACGTCCTAGCGACTGAGGAAGCGAGCCAAAGAGGAAGCCCTCCAGCTCGCTCCTCTCTTTAAATGGACCCGGCCACGCCACCCCACCCCCCCGGGAAGTGGAGTGGATTTCCGAGCCAGACTGGGGACTGGTCTTTCTAATTTTTATTTGGTGTGCATTGGAAGAGGGATAGTCTTATACGGCGAGTATATCCCAAACTCTATATTTTAACTGGAAAAGTTGGGGGTCGTCTTATATGCCCAGTCGTCTTATACACCAGAAAATATGGTAATCAAGCAAGGCATATGACTATGTTTTCTCTTTTTTTGTTTTTATTTAGATTAGTTTCTTTTACTGTATTGTATTATGAAAAACCTTTAATAAAATCTTATATATAAAAAAGGAGGCAATCCTCTGCATGGGTGTGGATTTTCTAGTTCACTCTAGCATGTCATCATAGTGGAGAACTGGAAAATGCAAACAGGAATACTGAACAAGATACAAGAAACTAGGCTGCCTGGTACACATGGAAGCGAATCAGTTTGGGGCAGTTAGAACTGATGTAGTCATTGGTACTCAAGCAGAATTATAGCCAGTTACAAAACTAAAATGGCTATACAAAACTATTCACATTAAATAGTATGCAATCAGGTGTCCGTTTTTAATTTTAAGAGCTAAACATCTATAGCAAAGGAAATTTCATTATACCATTAAAATTAAGATGCAACAGTTACCATTATCCACTGCCCACTGAAAGTTCCTAATTAAATGAATTTATCGTTTAAAACCTTAAACAGGAATTATACTGAGCAGGAATACAGCTCCAGCCATCTGCAGTTTGTAAAACCTTTTCAAGAAATAAACAAAGCCAACATTTAGAAGTTTCCCTCATCTGGCTGCCCTCTATGAATGCTGGAATTTGAGCTGCTTTCCACTGTAAAACATTCAAACTGTAGGTCAAGTGTTATGGTAGAGCCACTGCACTGTTTCTGCCAGGATGAGTTACATTATCTTCTAAAAACCATCTTTTCAAAGAATCCTATGATGCTATTCTACGAATAGCAGTCCAGTTTGTTGCCTAACCCTATGCAACTTTACCTATTTTCAGCAACAACACAAGTTAAATTAATGTATGACGCAGGGCAACACTGAAATAGATCTGTTCATATACCACCTGGGCAGACTGTTGTTTCTGGGCATTTAAGTGTCAGGTGGCAGTAAGTCATTTTGATCATCTGAATCAGGCAATTGTGAGAATAACTATAGTGTTCTGTTACAATGAAGTTTTCAGGCACTGAATTTTTTTACAAGTCATTTCCAAAGCATGTACAGCAAAATTGTTCTTGTTATAAATCCCAACTGAACTAAAAATTAATTGTATTTATTACCAGAGCATTATCTATCCAGAGGTAAAAAGATAACTTCTTAAGAGATGATAATAAAATTTAGCATCTTCTTTGCAATATTATGAATCTGAACATTTCAGTAAGCAGGGAAAACAGAAGCCTCAACATCCCAGTCATATGAAGTTATGCTCCATTATTTACACTGTATGTTACACCAGAGATGACCCTAATCTATTATGCCTCTTAAAAGAGACTTGCAAATTAAGGAATAGCAATTCTCCTTTATAGCAAAAAATTCCTTTTAGCACTCAATAAACTTGAATCACTAACTCGCATCATCAGAAGCACTAAACTTCACTCATTAAGAACTGCATGCAGATTCTTGTGGAACTCTTAAGACTGAACTCAACGTAAACAGCAATCTGCAGTGGAAATTGGGATACTGACAACTTTAGTGCAATTTCATTCATTTTGATGGGACGTAGACAGGTTTCAAATGTGCTACGTTGCTGCTCAACAGATTCTTTCTTGCTATTGTCATTTCTGTGCAAAGGACTGAAATGCAGTTTTAAATGCACTTGTACCAAGATTTATAATCAACTGGTGACCATAGCAGAAGATCAGCTTACAGTTTCAACCTATGTTTTTTGTATCATCCTCTCTAAAAATGCATCTTTATAGTATTTTAAGAATCTTTGGAATAGAGTTGTTGCGGCATCCATCTGTCTCAAGAAACAATGGACTGCACCTCTGGGGGTGAAGTCAAACCAAGCACCAAAGTAACCTCCCCAGGGAACAAGCCTGGGCCGTATGTATGGAGGTCCTGGGCTGCCCAGATGACAAAATCCTCCTCTCTGCCTTGCTGATGTGGCCCAAAGAAAAGCAGAGCAATACATTTTGCATCAGCTTGGCTGCAGGAGTAGCTGACCGGAAGGCGGTGTATAAGGTGCCATCCCACCACCTTAGGGACGCCACTCTGGATTTGTGTAGGGTTTGCTCCTTAGCCTTTTCTTCTCCGAAGATGTCCCACAAGGCAGTGGAGGTTTAGGACCAGAGATTTCCGTCTCTTAGATGGGCTACCTTCCCAGGTTGATGAGCCCCATCTGCCCCTCACTTTCCTCTACAGCACGTGCAGTAACTGCCATCTTGACTGTTGGACACACTATTGGTCTCGTCTGCTCAATCTGCTGCAGCTTTCTTCACATGAAGGGAAAGTCCTTACTCATCGAGAGTTTGAGAGTTGTATACATCAGGGAATAGGTTTTTCAAATTTTAACTTCCTTGACCTCACTGCAAATGTCTTTTTGACTATTAGCAGATAGAGAATAGTGGAGCTCTACTGCTCAAATTTCATAATGGTAGGCACTTGCAACACACAATATTGTACATACACACACCATGACTTCTGCCAAAACTGGCAAGTTTGGGGGGACAACCATAGGAATTTTTCTCTAATTCTATGCACGCTAATCAACATGAATGGATGCAGTAACACTTTAATTTTAAGAAGAATGACAAGACATTGCTGAAATGTACATCTGTGCCTGACATTTTCCTCCTGAAGCTTAGGGGATGATTTAGATCAGGGAAATAGCATGAGATTTTTGTTTGTTTGCTTGCTTGCTCATTTTAAACACCTTTCCTAGTGTTCCTTCCCCATAGCTGTTTTGAGGTTTACAAGCATATAGGAGATTCTGATCTCAGACCTTCAACATGCCCAAGCTAGCCCTCAGTCTAGTCTCAAGGTAGTAAGAACTACTGTCACAAGTAAGCAAGAAGCAAGTATCTTCTCCCACACTGACTAGTGTGGTACTTTAATGAAATATTCCTATTCAGAAATTATTTTGTTGTGATCTTTACAACCATCCTGCAAAGCAGACCAGCATCATTCTACGGCTACCTAATGAACAGTAAGAGTCAAACAGGGGACATCTTGATTTGCAGCTCAATCTCCTCACCACAACACCACATCAGCTGTCAATAAATTGCATTACAGCATAAAGTGCAGCATTCTTTTGTAAATGAAGCATTTGCCATATCAGCAAACTAAGCTTTTCCAACTAGCCAGATGATGAATTAAAGAAGCCTATAGCTTTCTCCCTTTATTTTGGCATTTTTTACAAGTCATGGTTATAAAAGCTGACAACAGAAATAAATGGTAAAGAATGTACATAAATTGTATACACAGAAACATATTCTGCTGTGGAGATAAAAAGTTCCAGTATTACTGTAAGGAGACCCTGTTGCTTCTAAATACAATAAGCATGCACAGCACACTAAATCGCAAATCCATGATAAGAATGAGACAGTGTCAATTAAAGGAAAATAGTCCTGAGCAACATAACATGGAACATATACTGCAGCTTCATAAATGAGATAAGATAAACAGCCTCTTGTTTAATATCTTTTCAATGTGCCTCAGGTTCAACTAAGAAATAAGGAATACTGACCCTGACAAGAGATTAGCTTAGAACTTAGCCTCAATGAGGAAATACAATGTTGGTGCTAGTTTAAAGATTACAGATCACCCTGCACAAAGTGCAGGTTCCTACCTAGGTCTAGGCTTCAAATGGATGCAGCCAGGCCCATGCAGAGCTTGTTTGAGGCCTGAGGGAGAAGTCCTGTTCTTGACATGACAGCATAAGTCTGACAGGCCCCTAGCACACCCCAGCCAACTTAGTCCTCTGAGGCCTGGGGCAAGTGTACCCAGCTGCCTCCCTGCCCTGCACAGGTCTGGATGCAGCCCCAAGGAAGCAACCCAAAACTGAGCAGGGACATAGAAAAGATGCTGTATCTAGAGGCTAACCCTAAGGTACTCCCTCGCAGAATCCCACTCAAACTAACCCAAGATCTGAATGCTACAGCAGAACTAGAAGAGCAAAATTCAAAGAGGGATGGGAAAAGAGTAAGAGCAGGAAAGATGTACAGCAAATTGCTGGCATAAAGAATTAAGTCCAAACTATAGAAACAAGGCATCTGCTACCTTACACTTTTATGTGTATATGGGCCCCAAACCAGGAGAGTTCAAGATGCAAATGCTATTAATGGCCTGAGAAAATGAAAGAGACTTTTACTGTAGGGCAGGCACACTGAAGTCCCAAGACACTGATCTATTCACAGTATAAAAAACTGGCAGTGATCTACATTGTCATTGGAGGGTGGACCTAAGTTGTCCCAAGATTGAACAGGATAATAATAATAATAATTTATTATTTGTACCCCGCCCATCTGGCTGGGTTTCCCCAGCCACTCTGGGCGGCTTCCATAGATATCTTACACTGGTTACAATCCCAGAGCTACATATTGCAGAATGACCTCAATTAAATTCCATGTAAAACTTCACGAACAATCTAGAGATAATGCTTTCTGCATTTCAACCAGGGCCACCCCGCAATTGACCAGTAGATCGCAATTGACCAGTAGATCGCAATTGACCAGTAGATTTTGTGTTCTTAGTAGGCTGAACATTACCCTGGAGCAGGGACGCGGACTTATAAAAAATATTGGGGGGGGGGGGGCCGGGAAAGCTCATGAATAATAAATAAGCTCATGAATATGCAAATAAAGTGGCGCCGCCTCCTCGTGAGCGAATAGGGGAGAGCGTGCTGCGCCTATTAATCAGCTCCAAAGGAAATTGGGTGGAGCTTTTGCTCGGGAGGGAGGGCAGGAGGCATGCAGCCCGCCCCTCCCTGTGCATTTTGGGCTGGGGGAGGGGCGGCGATGGCGCTCTGCTGGAGGGGCGCCGGAGATTATTGGGGGGGCGGAGCCCCCCCAAACGAATTTTTGAGGGGGCTCGGGCCCCCTCAAGCCCCATGGAGTCGGCGCCTATGCCCTGGAGGCTTTTAAGGCAAAAATGCCACTAATACCGCAATCTTAGGCACATTTAAGTGAAAGTAAAAATCTACAGATTGCAAGGTGTCTTATCTCTGAGTGTGATACACAACATTGTGAAGCAAGCTCTCTTCCTACCTATTAGGCTGTGTTTTTACTTTGCTCTAACCGACCCCAGCACCATCCTTTCCTTTAGAAAGGTCCAAGCACCTTTCTGTCTCTACATCCCTCTTGCCACAGGTAGACTTTAGGCTGCTGTGGCCCCTTGGAGTATGTTCAGCACTGGTCCCGTTGGTCAGCTTTCTTTATTTAGGTCTGCAAGCTTTGATTTGTGCTTTGCTTGTTAAGTATCAAACGGAGTAACTATAATACTGAAAGTCTTTTATTTACAGATTTATATCTACCTATCTTATTTTGCCTTACTTGGATGCACTTTAGGTGTTCTGTAAAGTTGCTTCCCCTTCCCCGAAGATGTTACGCATTTTGACAGCGACTCCGCTAGCGGTTATTACGAGGCGCTTTGGGCGCAGTTCACTGTGTGGGTGGGAAATCAGCATATAAATAAAGGGAACTTTGAAAAGAAGTCCCACCCGAGGAGAGAAGCCACCTCTTCCTCCTCCCGCCCCGCTCACCGCGCTTGTTCTTGGTGCCGTGTTTGCGGGCCGCCCCCAGCTCCTGCTCGATCTTCTTCTCCAGGAACTCCTGCTTCTTGCTCAGCATCTCCTCCGTGTCGCGAAGGCGCTGGATGGCCTCCTGGGGGGAAGGCCCCTTGCCGCCGCCCTTCCCCCCCGTCCCGAACAGCTTGCCCAGCAGCCCCGACATGGCTGGGCCGCAGGCGGAGAAAGCGGCAGCGGAGAAACGGCGGCACCCCGCGACCTCCCGGTTACGATAGGAGCAACCGTGAGGGAGGGAAGCGGGGCCGGCCGAAGACCGCCGGTGCTGAGGCAAAACGCCAGGAAAGAGACACCGCCTCCGCCTTCCTCCCGACCGGAGAGGCCCCTCCACCAGCACCAGCGGCGGCGGCGGCGGCTGTAGGGCCTCTCACAGGCCCGAGCCCTCACGGTGACCACTCCCTGACTGACACACAGATGCCACACACGCAAAGCCCCCGCCGGCACGTCAGCCTCGGCTGCCCCTTGACTGACTCACGGCCTCCCGGTAGGACCGCCCGAGATCTCTCTCACGTCACTCCGGGCGCCACGGCAACGGCGGCTCCGCCCACAGCCTTCTTCCCCAGCCCTGGCTACTCAACAGGCTGCGAGTATGTAAATAACACGCAAGGGCTGCCGGTTGCCGTAGTTTTTTCACTCAGAGGATTTCCTCGTTCTCTGAGGGGGTGACGTCACTTGGCGACGCGCGAGGAGCGCTCGCACGAGCCTGGGTGTTTTTTTGTTTTTGTTTTTAACTCTCTCCCTCCCCCCCCTCTCTCTCTGTGTGTGTGTGTGATCAGTTGAACGCTGGGAGATGTAGTCCTGTCCTCCCCCAAAGCATTAGATGATGTCCCATACAGGGCGGGCCCTACCATGAGGGAGAGAGAAGCAGGTGCAGGGAAGGGAGAGTCATAGTGAAGGAAGGTGAGGACAGCTGACCTCACCTAGGCCCGAAGTCACCCCCCACCAAAGCAGGCTCAAAGCTTCTCAAAGCTTTTCAAAGCTTTTCAAAATCATTTTCTCAGCAGCTAAAAGGCATTAGCTAATCATCAGAAGCATTCCGCTTGCTGTAACTAGAAAGATTGCAACAAAGGTAGGGAACACAGTCCATTGTTTCTCAGGCCTTTCTGATGCCTTCTGGCCTTGCTAAAGAACCACATTGCAACTTACTTTCTGTCCGGGAACCATGCCAGAACAAGAGATTGAAACATATCTGAACACTCTGAAACCCCTTTCCTGGGAAGGGTGCCAAGAGTCCCAATAGTCCCAAGACAGCTTTCTGTTCATGCTCAGAGGACTCCTGAGGGAGGAGAAACGAGGAGGGAACTAGAAAGGGGTATATATGCTTGTGCACATGATTGTGAACTTGTGCATGCTTTTTGTGACTTATCACACTTGCTCCTTCTACCAGTTCATGGATGGTAGAAATAAAAGCCTTTTCTTTGAAACTATTCCTTGAGTGTCTTTTGACTCCCACTTCCCTTTCCCAGGCGCAATATTTTTCCCACCCGAGGGCAAAGCCTCATAAGGCTACAATAGTTATGAGAGCCATGTGCTGGGGAAGACACCGTCCATTTCACCAGTATTGTAGTAAGATTCAACCACCAGTTTGTGGCCTTGGGGAAAGGTGCCATCTCATCCTTCACCTCAGGCAGCTGATATCTTGAGCCACCCTTGAGCCCACAGGTTGAACCTTTTTTATATATAAAGGAAATGTTTATATTCTGCCTTTCTGTCCAGAAATGTTAACAAGTGTTTCACCTACAAACTTGAGGTAATGATTGGGTAAGAGGAGCCTCTAATAGCGACTTGCTTGAAAGGTGGGTTTGGATGTGGGCTGATATTAAGTGACCTTGAGCAAGTCAGTTTCTCTTGCTTAACCTACTTCATGGGGTTGTTGTGGGACTAAAATGCAACTCTCAGCTCTTTGGAGGATACACCGTATTGAAAAGTAATAAATGATAACAGCAGCAGAAATAAAACATCATTGTTAAAGATTGTACTTGAAATGCCAGGTGACTCGGGCATGAAGCTTTTCCAAATACAGTACATTTGTTTTTTTGAGGTTCGTGGTCTGAATTTAGATAGCCTGGCTATGGCAAAACTTGAAAATGTAACATCAGTTCTATGGGTGGGTGAGGATGTTGTTTTAGAGAAGATGTTGTTAATTGACACGGGTGGTGCTGTGGGTTAAACCACAGAGCCTAGGACTTGCCGATCAGAATCCCCACAACGGGGTGAGCTCCCGTTGCTCGGTCCCTGCTCCTGCCAACCTAGCAGTTTGAAAGCACGTCAAAATGCAAGTAAATAAAAGGTACCGCTCCAGCGGGAAGGTAAATGGCGTTTCCGTGAACTGCTCTGGTTCGCCAGAAGCGGCTTAGTCATGCTGGCCACATGACCCGGAAGCTGTACGCTGGCTCCCTCAGCCAATAAAGCGAAATGAGTGCCACAACCCCAGAGTCAGTCACGACTGGACCTAATGGTCAGGGGTCCCTTTACCTTTACTGTTAATTGATAAAACTGTTTAGTTCAACTTTCCCTGCTCTCGCCTCTGTCTCTTGCATTCCTTCTCCAATTCTTCATTAGGCATTGTCGATTACACAGAATTGAGCAAGAATTGCTCGTTATTTTTCTCTGCCCTTCTTCACAATGCAGTCACTAGCTGCCTGTACACTTGCAGCACACTTGCATTTCTAAATCATGCATTTAGGCATGTTTCCTTTTATATGAGGTTGCTGTCATCATATGCTAATCCTAGTAAGTGCATGAGGGAAAGCTCAAATTTTAACTGAACCATGGTATTTGTGCAGAACTGCGTCCCTTTTCTACATACATCAGAGTCACAGGATGTTTCTGTTGAGAGCATTTATGAATGACATTCCTAATGGAGAACATAATGGACTTACTCCCAGTACGAAGGATTGTTTGCTTACAGCTGGAAAGACAAATTGTCCAGATACAGGGTATTGCAAATTTCAGAAAATAATTACAGATGGGATGCACTATAATTAAAAATAAATAAATCAGGTTTTGTATGTTATTTCAATGTTCTGTATTGTGTTTCTCACTGGATTCAGGAATCATCATAAATTATGTTAACCAATAAGCATCTTTCTAAGAAAAGCATGCAACCATACCTTTCAGTGCTCCGCATGATTAATTCATCTGGATAAGGGAAGCTACTCTCAGTTTTATCAACGAAATTCTTTATGAATGCTGATCACTGCATCATGGCAGCTGAAACATACACGCACACATACAGTACACATACACATTTCATTCATTTCCAATCCCCTGCAGCAGCATATCTCCATCAAACAGCAGAGGAACTATTTCCCCTATTAAGTCACAGTACTATTCAGTTATTCAGTAGCCTGAATGTAAACAGGGACTGCTAGCATGGCGCATGGACTCTCCGAGCCAGGCTGCAACTCGGCCAGAGCAAGGTTGGATGGAATTCCACTGCATTGGGTAGGGTTGCCAAGATCAGAGTCTGTTGCCGACACGGCCGTTGATCTGCCAACCACAATGGACAGGACTGTGTCAGACACTGGAAACTGTTCTTTATTGGGACCACCTTTCTGAGGGATTCCTCCATCTGTACTGTCTTTCAGTTCTGTCAAGGTCAACTGAGCTGAAACAGGAAGCCCCACTTTCCGCCCACGAGTCCCCCACTTCTTCTGGGATTTTCTGATTGGCAGCTCTTTGTCCTTGGCTGCACTCAGTCTACACTTGTGGTCCTTCATGTACTTCTGGCGTGTAAAGCCTTTGCTGCATGTAGGGCAGCGGTATTTATAGTTTCCAGTGTGAGAGCGCTGGTGTTCCACCATGTGAGCTCGCCGGCTGAAGGCCTTGCTGCAGTATTGGCACTTGTGGATCTTCATGCCTAAATCAAGAAGAACACAACTTAGTTGCAAAAGGGCTCATGGACTAGGAACATAGTCCAGGATCCTGTTTCCCACAATGGCTAATCAGATTCCAATAACCAGGACAAGAGTATGATGGCACCCTTCCACTGTAGTTTCCTAGTGACTGCTATATGGAGGAATGGTACCTCTTATCTTGAAAGTTGTACATAGCCATCATGATTAGTAGGCATTGACAGCCTTATCCTCCATGAATTTACCTAATCCCTTTCTAAAGCTATACAAGTTAGTGGCTATCACCAAGTTCTGTGGAAGCCACTATGTGTTCTGTGAAGTAGTTCTTTATGTCTGTCCTGAAGATCCCATCATTCAACTTTATCTATCAACTCTTTATACACCAAGCATAATTTTATACACCCTTTATTTCCGCTGCCTTATTCACCTCTTTTCTAAACTGAAGAGCCTCAGAAATATTCTTGAGAGCTACACTGTCCCCGCCCTTACCTGCAGCTGAGAAACAAAAAAACAAAAATATAACTGTGGTTCAATAATTAGGTGAGTGAAGAAAATTAAATGAACCTGTTTATCTACAGCATAGGGCAGAGCATGAGCCAGAATTTCATTTACCTGAATGGGAGAGAATATGAGCTTTCAATTTGTCCGGTCTGTTGAACTCTTTATTGCAGCCTGTATGATTTCTGTGACAAAAAATTAAAACAAATATTTAATCAGATGTTGAATGATACAGATAGGAGTCTCAGATGTAGTTCTGTTTCAGCAGTGTGCAAGTAATGCTGGGTGTTTCTTATGATTTAAAATAGCAGAACAACCATCAGCTTTCTGATCTCCTTGCCATGGTACAAAAAGAAGAAGAAGAAAGCCTGCATAACATTGCAGATCAAATTGGCCTGGCAACTGAAAAATGCTTTTTGCTGTTTTTGCCTTTTGCATAGCTTTTGGAAAACTGGACTACTGAAAAAGAAACGCAAGTATTGTGCCAATAAAGAGCTGCAAGTTTATCCTTAACTGAAGAGTTGGAAGGAACCAAAATGACCCATCAGATCTAACCCTCCATCATCCTGCCAATTCATACCAAATATAAATCAAATACACTAAAGCTGCATTCTGTGAAGATGCCTGTGCATCCAATGACTCTAGCAAATAAGCCAAACGAGCGACAAAAGGGAGAGGCAAAACCAAGTAAAAGCCTTTTTGCTGTAAGCAGAAGTATGGATTGCATGATAACAAAGTGGGCACTGGGGAGTTTGTGAATTCATTGAATTGAGTATGGGCCGGGGGGGGTGGTAACCAAAAGTCTGTATCTAAGCACCCTATGCAATGTGTGATGATGCCATCCAGAAGCGCCCTTAGAATTGCAAGGCACCACCATTGTCTGCCTAGCTCTTTCATTTCTAAACTGTCTTCCAATGAAAAGAGAGAATGTGGTTAATCAGAAGAGGTAACTACTGCACAGAGACATAAGATCCCAGAGCCAGTAAAATCAGAAGGCTTTTTCCCCCTCCAAAAAAGGTTATTTCCTTACTTCAAAAGGCCCTATGTTAGCCTATAAACAGAAACTAGTCCAAGATGAATTACACTTTCCATCTAATGGCTGCAAAGCCAGTGCCATTATTGGCTGCTGTTGAAAACGTGATACTTACGAGAAGGGGCATTTATATTTCTTGAAAGGCTCATGGATCAGCATATGCCGTTTGAGTTTATCTTTCCTGTTGAAGGCTGAGTCACACACAGAGCATTTAAAAGGCTTTTCACCTGTGTAGGACAGAGACATAAACTCAGCAAGGGAGTTGCAGGCTAAGCTTGGCTTACAGATATTCTAATATCCCTTGCTTTGGCTGAGCTACAGAAAACAGATGCAGCAGAACCAGTTCCCAAAGATCTCTCATCTAGTTCTCCCTGTTGGCCACAATCCTTGAGTCATATGCCTGGATGTTAACTACTGAGAACTGTGTAGGCAGTTGGATGCATTTTAAACAGTTTCAATACTACATCTGGTGTTAACAGAGACGTCACATTTCTGCATAAAACTTGCCTGTTTGTTCATCCAGGTGATCAGTTGCATATACAGTGACTTCCTAACCCATGGGTAGGCAAACTAAGGCCTGGGGGCCAGATCCTGCCCAATCACCTTCTAAATCTGGCCCACGGACGGTCTGGGAAATCAGCATGTTTTTACATGAGTAGAATGTGTCCTTTTATTTAAAATGCACCTCTGGGTTATTTGTGGGGCATAGGAATTCGTTGTTCTTCCCCCCCCCCCCAAATATAGTCTGGCCCCCCCATAAGGTCTGAGGGACAGTGGACCGGCCCCCTGCTGAAAAAGTTTGCTGACCCCAGTCCTAACCAATAGTTGCTGGCTGCAGCTATTCAAACAGCTAAGTGAAATGCAAACAATAAAATAATGACTATAAGGGGAGGGGGGCAAGCCTGATCTGAATGACTTTAAAATAATGGGCTTACATTACGAAGTAGGTTGCTGATCATCACTAGCAATGGTAGCAGCAGACCCCAAAGAATGAATGGGTTCAACATGCAGGAAAGAAGCGCTGTGCTATTGCCTACCCGAGTGAATGTGAGCGTGTAGTTTGAGGTAGTGTTCTCGGCGGAAGAATTTTTTGCAGATCTGACATTTGAATTTCCCTCCACCCCCATGTGTAGGTAGATGACGTCGTAGGTACCTCTCACAAGGGAACACCTGGAAAAAGAAGGCAACACATGACTAAGAGCACAGCCATCTGGAAGGGCAGCAGCCCTTACTCCTGGGCTAAGGGCACACGTTTTTCTAAATGACGCTCACCATAAAAACGTGCAGTGCAACTCTCATCCGGAGAGAACGATGACTTAACAGATCTCGGAGATGCTCTTTTACTTATAATTGCATGGTCAATTCCTGCAGGTCCAAATATGGGAGGAAGAGTCATAGGACAGAACACACCTTGTTAACCAGGGGCAATGTGGCCCATGCTTAGCTCCTGTGACAGTGCAAATATTGCACAGGTCAACTGGACATTAGCATGCATCCAATATGCAACCTCAACCTTTCAGTAGGCAGTCTTGGATAAATCTATTTTCTCAGCCTAGCAGATCTCACAAAGACAGGGTAGAAAAGAAGTCTGCACAAATAAATAAGAGGTCATAGGGAAAATAGCTAATAAAACCACCAATGGCCCAAAAGAGTAAATTGACTTCGTCAAGGCCATCATCTACCTACCTTCTGACAGTGAGGACAGGGAAAGTTGTGTGTTGCTGTCTGTAAGTGATGCTCCAGGGCTTCTGGAGTAGAATATTTATTTACACACTTGACACACCTGAAGCAGGAGGAAGAAGAAAGAATGCATTGAGTTAGAGGACTAGGGTCCAATTTTAGTATGCATTGATATTTATTATGAATATTATTAAAGAAGAAAATGAGACAATTTATAACCTTGAGTCCCCAGTGTGGCGTAGTGACTAAGAGTGCTTGGCTTAGGCACAGGAGATCTGGGTTAAAATCTCTGCTCAGCCAGACATCAGTCAGTAACTAATTCTCTGCCTAACCTAGTTTACAGAACTGGGAGGTTGATTGCAAGGCTAAAGGAATGGGGAAGGACCATGTGCTTTGCTTTGAAAAGTGCTGGGATTAAAACTGTAATAAACAGATAAATCACTTCCTCCTAATTTTCAATTCAAAGCTGTCCCCTGCTCCTGCATTGCTTAACTGAGGTAATTTAATCTTTAAAACAATGGAGGCAGGTGGAGTGGATTGGGGAATGGAGAGCTTAAAGAAAACTTGTTCTTGTACCCCCAAGTTGATCATTGACACCAGAGCTCCCAAAAATATCTGAGTAAAGCCTAGTCACCTTTTATAATTATCTGAGAACTTTCAAGATCTGAGGGCCACATTTTATTCTCAAAATGTTCTCTAATCTGTGACTAGTGACAATGACTTAATTCACTGGCCTAAAAATCCTTTATTTCATGTGGACAGTGTGCAGTTTCTGTTTCTGAAGCGGTTTTGCTTTGAGAATCTTTTCTAAATCACTTTGAGAGCCTCTTAGAGCAACAAAGTGAGGTGTAAGAATTTTAAATAAAGAAAGATGCAACAGTTTGTCAGTACAGAATTAGTTAAAGCTTCAAACAACAGAGATTAATAGCTTCTGCTTCTAGTTTTTAGAAAACCAGTGTTTTGCCATTTCATCTGAATTGCAACAAACTATAGTTTACTTACTCTCAAACCAGAATCCCAAACCACAGTTTCATCTGATATGTTTCATCTACCTACCTAAATCATTCAATCAAAAATAGTCTCTGTCATCACTTGACTGCCACATACATGTTAACTCTTTGCCCTGACAATAACAAAATTAAGCTTGAAATCAAAAGTTACAATTGCTCCCTCCAAACATAGACGGAAAAAGCACTTTCCCAACAACTACCGTACTTGTAAATGGCAATGTCCTTCTTGGGACTGTGTTGAGGGAGCAAGCTGTGGGAATACTGATGGACACCCAGTTCATAGAGGGAGGGGAAGTCCTTGCTGCAAAGGTGGCAACGGTAGCTCAGCTCCTCCTGATGGTTCTTGATGTGCTCCAAGAAGGAATCCAGCTTCTGGAATGTTTGAGCACAACTTTTCACAACACACTTGTAAACCTGCACATTAATGGTGATAGGAGAATGGTTAGACCTGTAACCCTGACCGCTTATCATCATGAAAACAAGCAAACCCTAGTGTACTGTGAGAAATAAAATAATATATGTAATTAAAGATTATTGTACGCTCCTATAAAGGAGGTTGCCTGCTCCATCTCTGAATGATTTATTATTCTAACCTCTCTTTCCAAGCATGCTATACTGATGGTGGTCAGTGGCTCATTCAGTTATAGAGAGCACAGAATGACCTACCCTTAGAGGGAGGCTACAGGTTGTATCTCTGTACGAGTTACTAGTCTCGATTTGCCTCCTTCAAGTCAGGGGACATAGAAAGATGCCTTCTTCCAAGTCAAACCAGACTGATCTAGATTAGCATTGTCTATACTGACTGAGAGTAGTTCTTTGGGGGTTCAGACAGGGGTATTTCCCAGCAATATCTAGAGATGTCAGGGATTGAACCTGAGATCATCTGCATGCAAAGTATGCATGAGGACACATCCAAGACAGTGGCTCAGGCAGACATAAATGAGATGGACTTTTTTGCAGGCAGGTAATTCTTACACTAAAACAAACCTTTTTGGGGAGGGGTATCAAAAGGTACCTAAGCTATAAGAAATTTAATGAGCAATTGTTTAGCTTTACTGTGCTTTTCCTACCCAGAAGCTTGGATAGGAATAGAGCATACTGTCTGCAGGAGGCCTGCAGATCGGTTGTACAAAAACACATTTCTGTGTGCATAATGTCTCAGGTTCCATCTCTAGCATCTTTGGCTGAAGCATTTCTGAGCCTTTGCCATCCAGGCAAGATTTTACTAGACTAGACTGATCATTGGTCTGACTCAATAAAGAAATCAACATTCCGTGCCATATTAGCCTGCATTTTGCACAAAGAAAAACTGGGTCCTATCACCTTTGTCCTTTATGCACATTTTATGCATCCATTTCTTACTTCTGTAAGTCAGAGATCAGTAAAGAGTTTAGCAGCGCGGGAGGAAGTCATCCTTTGACTTTGGCACCCACCTGTTCATGTTTGTGTTGGGTCATGTGCGATTTCAACTGGAAATATGTGCAGAATTTGTTGGGGCAGAACTGGCACTGGTAAGAACTGTCTATCAAGACCACTTGCTTAGCTTCCAGTTTGCAAGCCTCATGCTCTTCTGCAGGAGGCATGACCTGTGGCTGTGGGGGGCTGCTTCTGGGAACCGCGTTCAAACCTGGAGAAAATAGCCAAGACACATATATATTAGAGGTTCAGCTTAGGGTGTTACTAGAGTTGTTGTTGTTGTTATTCTAATTATAAGAACATACAACCAAGGTCAGCCGTGCATTTTCGTACAATACCCTATCACTCATCTCAAATCACAGCCAGCCAGCTCTCCCTTCCAAAATGCAAAGCTGGGGGTGGGGCACGTCAGCTTCTCTTCGTTTTCCCTTCCCAGGTCTTTTCACTTAATATGAATTATCATTAAGGAGTGAGATCTCCGCTCTGGGTATTTTAGAGTTTGAATGACAGAGGAACTTACTGATCAAAGCTCTAGTTCTTGGCAAGGTTAATGTGGGCCTGGACCATACCGCTTCAAACTGCAGGTGAGAGCTCACAACTGAATGACCCTCAATACAACAAAACCTGATGCCAGGAAGGATTATGGCCTAGCCTTAGCTCTGAAATACCCGTTTTCTATGTGACATATAGAAACTGTAGTTTGAAGTGGGTATAGCCTAGATACACATTTATTGCATCAGTGGTAACTAGGTCAAGATCTATCCTTGGTTGGCGAGAGGCCTTAGGCACTGTGGAGAGGAGATAGTACTGTGGGAAGCACCAAATGTCATTCTCTGCCAGCTAGTCAAATTAAGTTCACTGTAATTTGCAGCCAGTATTCATTCTGCACTTTCAGACTTGTTACACCTCTAGCTGATCTCTTCTGTTTTGGTATACCCATCTATAGCTGGGATGGGAATACCCTTCCCACCCAACTAATTAGCTGACAAGGTGGTAACGAATTGGCTAGGACAGGCTGACAAATTGCCATCCGGTGTCTGGCTCAGGGCAAAGTAACTGGACCATCATGTACAAATGATTTGGAGTGCAAGGCTCAACTAATTCCTTAAGATACCATAACACTGGTTTTACTTTGCGTATGTAAAATAAATTTGATGTATTCTCTAATCTTAATCATAGATCTTTATATGATTTATATCCCACCTTTTGAATCAAAGAGCTCTCAGTTTGTCTGAGAAAGAAAGTCCCACTGTCTTTTGCATTCAAGTTCTAAAAAGTAACTTCAAGTTCTATAAGGCAATCATGAAGTCAGTTGCTAAATGTTTTGACTCGGTTCTGGTTCAAGAGTGTCTGAAGTTGCTCTGGATACTTGGCATTTCTCTGGAATTTGTTCAGTTCCATTTCACATGAGAAAACGTAAATATCCATTGCACTACAGAGCTGTAAAGCAGAGTGGAGTATGGTAATTTGATACAACTAAATGTTAAGTCATAATTCATATGACCTTCACTAGATAATTCCACTTGTGCCTTGCTTTTGACTTCTCAGCCCTTTGAGAGGACTGTGAACAGAAGCTAAGACAACTCACTTCTCTTTCTACACTGCATTTAGGAGGATAACCACATGCTTGAAATTAGACTACACTTCATTTATTTTTAATTATTACATTTACATCCCACATTTCCCCCAAGAAACTCAAAGTAGCATACAGTTTTCTTCCCTTTCTCATTTTACCCCATTTTAGCCCTGTGAGGTAGGTCAGTCTGAGAGATGGTGACGGAACCAAGGTCACCTGTGAGTTTCATGGTTGAGTGAGGATTTGAACCCTGGTTTCCCAGATCCTAGTCTAACACCCAACCATACACCATACTGGATCTAGCATGTTGAACAGAATATTAAATGTTTAGAAGTGGAAACTTCTTTTCAGAGTTGTCAATGTTGTTACTACATTTTCAGCATGTTTTCATCAACAATTTCTATTTTAGGTGCCCAATCAATGTGTGGAAACCCCAGTGTACCCCTCCCCTCCAGTATACAGTTCAGGGAAGCAAGGTTTTAAGTCTAAAAGCCCCAACACTGTTGCTCCCTTGAACAACCATGAAGATCAATCATGGCTAGTAGCAGGGATATTTAGGATGTCAGCTATGCAATACATGAAGTCACTGGCTAAACAGGCTCTGTTCCATGGATAGTTCTCACGTGAATCAACTAAATCTTAGGAATAAACCATGTGCTTCACAAGTACAATATACTGACTAGCATCCCTTCGCCTGCCCCATGTCTGGGGATTCATGATCACTATCTAAACACATCCAAACAAGCTCAGAGACAAAGAATTATGGATTTGTCTCCTACTGCCAGATCCCACTACTGTGCAAAGCTTTCAAATTAGGAAGAGGGCTGGGGCAGGGAAGAGATAACAAGGAGAGTATAAAATAATGGATTGTGACCCAGTTGTGGCTTGAAAACCTGGCCCCTACATTCATGATCCAATAAATTTTGAAGTCGGTAGTACACATAAATCTACTCTCCAATCCTTCCTAGTCATAGGGACCAAGACAGGTAGAAGCAAGTGGAAGTACAATTATTCAGAGGTTTGGGGAGCAGGTCACCAGTCAACTGGCCATCCCACCAGTAAGTAATGCACCTGCATTCTCCTCATCCTCCTGCTGGTTGGGGTTGAGTGCCATGACTTGCACAGTGACAGAGCTCCGAGAGATGGTACACCCAATTCCTGGTGGCCACACCTTATGCGTCTGCATATGCTTCTTCACATTGGACTTTTGGGCAAAGGCACGACCACATACGATGCACTGGAATGGCTTCTCCCCTGTGTGACTGAAGGAAAAGAGGAGACTGCATAAGGGAGGGTAAGGCAGAATCTCTCCACAGGGGAATAGCCACACTGCTCCAGCTCCTTTTCGGCAAAAGTAACAGGTTTGATTTCCAAAATACAGTAAAGAGCTTTTTTTAAAAAGTGTCAAAATGAAGTGGAATTCCTGCCACTAAGAAGTCTATCCAGGGAAGCAGGAAGTGGTACTGGGAAGCAGGAACTACTAAATGGCTACTGGCAAGAGGAGCAGAAACTTTGGCTTGGAAGCACAAAGCAAAAACTGGCAAATTCTTATTATTTAATTGCTTTGTTCATAAAAACATCTCAACGCACTTACAGACACAATAGAAAATACTAAAATGAATTACAAGAAACATAATAAAAACCTAACAAAGAAGCAAATTGATACAAATAAAAAGGACAGGTCCAGCAAATCCTGCTCTACCAAATACGTAAAAACCCTTCAAACCAAGAATGAAAAGCCCAGGTAAAATAGAGCATGTGGACAGACTGTTTCTAAGTGTTGGGATGCAAAACGGGAGGTGAATGTGGCAGCCTAGAAGCTACTGTTCCCAGCAGGATCACTTATGACTAGTCAGGAGAGTGACTGGCAGGCCCAGTTTGGCAGGCTGGCAACAGGTTGTGGTGTAGCCCTGCAAGACCTGGTGGCTTTATCAGCTGAGAGCTGTGGCTGAATTTAGGTTTCACATACTACACTCATTTACCCACTCAGGCTATTCTGAGGCCAATGTTGAACTTTTTGGGGACCACACGGACCTAGCAGCAAGATAGTATTGATTTTCAAAGTCTTATCCAGCATGGAAGAATGGCTCAAAGGGAAGTGGCCTGTTGCTCAGAGGTGTCCAGCCAATCCCTCATCCTATCCAATTAGCCATAATCTGTATGCCTCATTTAGAATGCCAACGTTACCTTCTGATATGCTGCTGCAGGTCAAAGTTCTTGGTGAATGCCTTATCGCAGTATGTGCATTTCAGTTTTGGTGACTTGGGTTTCCCTGAAATAAAGCGGTAGGAAATAATCATGAGCTCAAATTGGGGAGGCCACTGTTGTGGATTCTTACTCCCTCGCTCTCCATTGTGCTAGAACTGTATTTGGGGGCAATGTCTAACATTGGGATGAAAGTGAAGCATGGAAACAGTTATGGTGGCCAATAATCTCAGCTAAGAAGTAGGCTCCTTAGTGGGCAAAATAAGCTACTTAGGCCCAGTAATCGCATTGCCCCTTGTGCTTATGGAGCTGCTTCAACACTTCAAACTCTGCATTACTGGGGTGAGAAACCTCAAACCAGGAATTCCTACTCTGGATTTTCCCCATATGTGTTAATAATCTGGGAGCTGGGATAACACTGGCATGGGCTCCTCCTGTGTAGTCAGAGCTTCTCACATCATCTGGTAGCACAGGAAGGAACAGCACCGCAGCAGCTCCTCTACCACCAAAGTAACAAAAATAACAAGCTTTAATGGACTATAACAAACATCATAATTTCCTGAAAATACTGATGAGGAAAACAGACATTCTGATTTTCTGTAGTGGGATGTATCAGCACTTGCTTAGGCAACGGCTCTGAGTTCCCACTGTGTAAATATGCACAAATCCCACCCACCACCTACCCCCGCAGGACAAGTAATAGCGACAGCAGACAATCCACAAGCAGACTGCAAGCTAATTCCAGCGAGGAAGGGCTTTCTGTGTAGGAATTCCACAATGTGTGAAGCACACCTGAAAAAACACTCAGCTGCAAAAACACTCATAGCAGTCCATTAAACCCACACAAGTATTTTAATTCATTTGTCTGCATCATCTAAAATATTGATTTGTATCTTCTATCCCCCTGCACTGTGGAGATATGAACAAGCTCCCAACATGGGAAAATTGCAGATGCATCACCTTAGAGGTAAAAACGTGAAAATTCTATTTCAAATGTTCTATAGAGAAGTGTGGAAAAGGAAGCGTGAGGCATTTAACATCCATTTACAAATAGACAGATTCTCAGATTCTGATGCCCACCTGTGGAAAAGGTTACAGCAAGCACTGGTGGCAAGAAGCCTTACCTTCTAGCAGGCTGCTGTCTGCCTTAAGACGACGGTTCTTGGCAGCTGAAGCCGGATCAAAATTGGTCACATTTCCTCCGCAGGCATTGCTCAAGGGAGCAACAGTGTTGGGGCTTTTAGACTTAAAACCTTGCTTCCCTGGACTGTATACTGGAGGGGAGGGGTACACTGGGGTTTCCACACATTGATTGGGCACCTAAAATAGAAATTGTTGATGAAAACATGCTGAAAATGTAGTAACAACATTGACAACTCTGAAAAGAAGTTTCCACTTCTAAACATTTAATATTCTGCTCAACATGCTAGATCCAGTATGGTGTATGGTTGGGTGTTAGACTAGGATCTGGGAAACCAGGGTTCAAATCCTCACTCAACCACGAAACTCACAGGTGACCTTGGTTCCGTCACCATCTCTCAGACTGACCTACCTCACAGGGCTAAAATGGGGTAAAATGAGAAAGGGAAGAAAACTGTATGCTACTTTGAGCTTCTTGGGGGAAATGTGGGATATAAATGTAATAATTAAAAATAAATGAAGTGTAGTCTAATTTCAAACATGTGGTTATCATCCTAAACGCAGTGTAGAAAGAGAAGTGAGTTGTCTTAGCTTCTGTTCACAGTCCTCTCAAAGGGCTGAGAAGTCAAAAGCAAGGCACAAGTGGAATTATCTAGTGAAGGTCATATGAATTATGACTTAACATTTAGTTGTATCAAATTACCATACTCCACCCTGCTTTACAGCTCTGTAGTGCAATGGATATTTACGTTTTCTCATGTGAAATGGAACTGAACAAATTCCAGAGAAATGCCAAGTATCCAGAGCAACTTCAGACACTCTAGAACCAGAACCGAGTCAAAACATTTAACAACTGACTTCATGATTGCCTTATAGAACTTGAAGTTACTTTTTAGAACTTGAATGCAGAAGACAGTGGGACTTTCTTTCTCAGACAAACTGAGAGCTCTTTGATTCAAAAGGTGGGATATAAATCATATAAAGATCTATGATTAAGATTAGAGAATACATCAAATTTATTTTACATACGCAAAGTAAAACCAGTGTTATGGTATCAGATGCATACGTAATTTAGTGCAACGGGGTGACAGTGCTTTCTAGAGAGCCAGTCCTCTTCACTGTGGCCCCTGCTTTATCTGAGGGTATGAACTCAACAAAAACAAAATTAGGCAAAGGGTCTTACTACATTTCTTTTTTTCTGTGTAACATCTGATTATGCTTTCTCTATCTGCAAGATTTTCATTTTACTCCCAAATTAACAGTTATGTCAAAAAGAAAATGTCTTGAAAAGAGCTTCAGCAGTGTGTGCTCTTCAAAGATGCAATTCAGTCTTGGACTATTGTCTTAATACTCCGGCTAGGTTACTTACTAGGCTTTCCTGGCTTTGTCCTGTTACTTCATGAACTCCATCCCTTAGTAGCTTTCTAAACAAACCCTCTGCCTCCTGGTTTAGCGTTGACATTCTTCTACTTGTTGACAACTATATGATGTTCCCTCTTAATCACATTGGGCCAGCGACACACGTTTCATTCTAGTGACCTCTCCACATCCATCGATTTCTGTTGCCCATAAATCGTTTTCCTTGTTCCCTCAACTCCCTGCAGCTGGCTGACATCTTTCTGATCACTATTTTGCTCACAGAGAAAATAATCACTGATTAGAAGACAAGCTTGTTCATCTTGCTGCACCTCTAATTTCTTTGATAAATAGTATTTTGAGGCTAAGTGAATCACAGTCTTTTTATCACAGTCTTCTTGTAGCCAGAGGCCATGCGCCCTTCGGGGGGAAAGGCAGTAAACAACACTTGGAACCATACTGCACTATGTGGGTCAAAAAATAAATAAATAAAATAAGCTTTACCTCCATAGGTGGGTAGGGTTGCATTCCCAGATTCTGTATCTCTACTGTGCTATTCCCAGCCATGGGGGTTGATGCACTGTACACTTCCACCACTCCATTGCTGCCTGAGTTGGCCTGACCTGGTGCTCCAAGAGACTGAGGTGCGGGAGGAGGAGGCTGAGGTGGAGGTGGTGGGGGTGGAGGAGGAGGCGGTGGTTGAGAAAGGTAGCCAGCTCCAGTATGCATATTCAGGCTGCTCTAAAAAGATAGGATGAGAAATTAGCAAGCTTTGGAAGAGAGCATCAGATTTCCCAGACTCAATGACTCCCATTCATAAACGAAGATCACTTTTGTGGGTAAAACTACCTGTAGCACTCTTTCCACATTGAGTATGGTTGACATGTGATGGGGAAAAATGTTATCTGTGTTGGTATCTGCAATGAGCCTGTTGCAATTGTAACATCAGAGTTAAAATGTTGTAATAAATTTGGATTTCCTTCTTCGTGCCTTAAATGTTGTGCTTGGTGATGTGGGCTCTGACACACAAAAGCTTGTACTGTCTCTATTCTCCAGCTTTATTTTATTTTATTTTATTTCTTAAACGGAATCACTAGAATCACACATACTTGTGCTATTTGCACACCATGGATTTCTACAATCATTATTTCTCATGCTTTTTACAATGCTTCATCATATTCTTCTTGCCTTTTTTACCACTGACATACACGAAGTTTACTATGCAATGGCAATAACGTATCTTACCTGCTTCAACAGTTACCACTAATTTAGTACTCCACGCTATGTAGATTTTGCCGTCAGTGCAGAGATGTTCTGATAAGGATGAGTCTGAAGCCAAAATCTTACTTTTTGTGTGTCATTGTCCCCACAAAATTATCTCTAACCTCTTATATACTTTAATTTGCTAGAGCATGTATGCATCTTAAAGGACATAAAAACATTCTGCTTACCTGCACAGAGGGTTGTACTGTGGACATTGGTTGGTCCAGGGTTGTAAAAGCAGACATAGCTGACATCAAGACCTCATCACTCACTAAGATATTCCCCTGGACTAACGTCTGGATCAATGGAGAGGGTGGGACGGTAATATAGGTAGAGATCTGTTAGGAGGAAGAGATTCTTTAAAATCCTTTATGTTGGATCTCAGCTCAGAAAGAATAGCTTAGTTCTTGTGAACTGCATTAAAACAGGCAAGGAAAAAATCCATTAATCAATGCAATCTTTCTCTCTCTGCTAGAAAGAGTGTAAGAAGAATGGTCTAAAAACCTTGTCAGGGAAAGCAACACTTGACATTTATACTACAATATGAGCATACAAAGCACTTCACAAACATTGTACCATTAAACTCTTGCGACACCTCTGTCTCATAATGTGGATATTTTACTGTATTCAGATTATATGGCTCTACTGTGACATTCATACTCTGACTTGAAATGTCTCCAGGAGAAATTTAACAGAGAACAGACAAATTTAATTAATCCAAGCCCAAAGCCGTGATATTTGTAGTCAAACCAAAGTGATATGTCTGGATCCTCAACAGGCAACAGCTCATCTAGAACCCAAGTTTCCCTTCTCCGGGGTTGTTTTTGTTTGTCTGTTGGCTTTTTTTTTGCTTTTTTCGAGAGAGAAAGAAATGGAATAATCATCTGCTTTCAGTTAAATTAAAAGGCTATATATATATATATATATATATGCAGGTTTTGGTGTCCTCGGGTGTCTTCCCGTGTAAAAGTTGGGGTGTCTAGGCCTGAAGATGACGAGTGAGACCTCGTCGAAACGTCGCCTAGACACCCCAACTTTTACACGGGAAGACACCCGAGGACACCAACCTGCATATATATATATATATATATATATATATATATATATATATATATATATATAATTTTGCAAGAACTTAAACTGTGCATTCTATCAAGTCCACATTTCAAGGAATATACAGAGAAGGTGCTGCCACAAAACACAAACAGGGAAGATATCTGGGGCTTACTCAAGTAGAGACAATTGGATAAAATACTGGAAGAAAGAGAGTTAAAACTAACTACAATGAATTCATAAATTCATTTTAAAACTTTCATGTAGGGATAGAATGCAGGTGTTTGATATTAATGCATTTCTACTGAGATCTGGAAGCTTGTCTCAAATTCACAAGATCACAGAAGCAGATGGAAAATTCTTCAAAGGTAATCTAGTCCAAGTCCACTGCTGATGCAGTTATTATCTGCCACTACTACAACATCCAAGGTGTGTTTCACCGTTTGAGGTGCAATAGGAAGTGCCACCCTGCCCTGCTGCCTCTGCCATAAGTGATTTCAGCTGAGATCTCAAGCCATTTGGGGGACGCTCCATCTGAGGCAGTGGCCTCACCTTGCCTAATGGCTGGGCCAGCCTTGATCCAAGGTAGGATACAAAAGTTTATGCCATTGCTACACAACTGGAAGTCAGAAATCCTTGCAAATCTCCCGGTAGTTCCAAATATACTTTGTACCCTCATCTCTTCTGGACTGCTAGTGCTGGTTTAGGGTTTTATCATGCAGTTCACTGTTAATGGCACAGAGATCTCAGAGAGTTCAACATCTATACCTGACGATTTGTGGTCTGAGCCTGCTGCACTGAGGTAATGGCTGGTGTGTAGACGCTGTTAGTAGCCAGTGAAACTGTAGCCAACGAGGGTGTACTGCCTTGACACTGCTCTCTTTTGTGGGTCATGAATGCAGGCAGAGAGTTGAATTGCTTCTTACATTTCCCACAAAGAAACACATCTTCATCATCTGCAGTCAAAAAGAGAGAGAAGTTATTGATCCAACTCCAGAGTCCTTTTCAATTGCTGCACTCAAATAATAAAATAGAGTTTCAACATGAGGAAGTAAATTTGCCTTTTAGGCCAGAACAGAAGCTCTTAGTCAGAGGCAAGTGAATTGCCAAACAGTGGGATTTCTCTTCAAGGTTAGCTTTCTAAAAGAAGTTTCTACCTCAAGAAAAGTCACCTGTTTATACAGCAAATCACATTTTTCTGCCTATACAAATGAAAGAGCTGCATATCGTCAAATACTAGGAAATATTGAGTGGACAAGCACTTGGAAAGCAGAGGTGGCATGCCCACTGCACATTTGGAAACAACTATTCCCATTTACACTTTGTGCACAGGAAGCAAAACACAAATGCTACATAAAGTGCTACCTGAGGCAGGTGAGCTTCCCAATTGTGCTATTACTCTGATGTAAGAGATGAAACGACGAAAGCACAGGAAAATGCTCAAAATGGCACTGTAAAGTTTATTCATATATAAATTGTTGGTCAAATATTGCTGATTACGTGCTGTGTAGCACATGCTCATGTAAGTTTACTTGTTTTGTTACTGTTTCAATTTTTTAAAAAAGCCTCTAAGCCTTGATGCAATATCATACAAGAGCAGTAGGAAAGCCAGATCTCACGTTTCTAATTCTAATCTAAACTATTTTAATATTATTCTAATTCTAAATTCCACCTTTATAAATTATGATGCAGCTGCAATGCAGATTTACTTGGAAGCAAGAGCCAATGATGTTTAGGACCAAATTGTACATCACCAATCTAGAGTGAGAGGAAGAAAGCAAATCAAATTCTATCACCATTTGTAGGAGAAATTTAAAACAAGCAAACAAACCCTAATATAGTCCAAGGGCATCTAGCACCACAGCCAACCCAATAAGCAGCAATATGCAAATCCAGACTTCATATCACACCCTGCAGGTTAATCTCTGTAGTCCTGGCAATTGCAGGATTCGATCAATGGGATGAAACCACAAAGGGAGAGAAGGGAAACAGGGCTAGTCCATCAGCTCTGCTGATAGACTTTAGTTTATCTTCTCCCTCAACAATCACCTAGCAATGGCTGCATCATGCTGAACTGTTTCCATCCCAGCTGGTCATCTTAACATCAGTAACTTTAAAAATTGGTGCCTAAGTTTGCTTTTCCCCTCCTCCCTTTCCATCTCCCTTTCAGTTGGTGGTATGTCTTTTTCATTAAGGCACTATAAGAGCCCATTCCATTGAAGTGAGGAGTAAAAATGCTTTAAATAAACAAACAAACCAAAAATGCATGCCAGCCTAAACAACAACCCTGCATCCCATATGCAAAAATGACCAGATAAAATTAATATCCTGGAAATGCCTGCTGAAATAAAAATGCCTTCACAGCACCACAAAATCCATACAAATGTTGTCGTTTAGCTATCCAGAACAATTTAAAACCAACAGCTTAAAACCAGCAGCTTTGTGTGGAGACAATACTCATATTTTTGTAAACCAAGAACATGTTTAAGAATTTTTTTAGAAAAACAACAGCTATATAAAACTTGAAAAAGTACAGCATCTTAATTAAATGCAGAACAGAATTAATGGGTGTTTGTCAATGTAAGTTGAGCTGTCTATGTTTTTATGTATTACATGTTTCGTTTTTCTTTTTTTCGTTTTTCCTTTTTTTCTTGGCTGTGTAAGTATGTTTGTGATATGTATGTATGTTAAAAAGCAATAAAAATATTTTAAAAAAAACATTAAAAAGTACAGCATCTTAATTAAATGCAGAACAGAATTAATGGGTTTACAAAATCCATTTAAAAGTCAGCACGGAATGGAACAAGAATATGTACCCTAGGAGGGAGATATGGGGCTCCCACCCAAAAGTGCCAGTCTAGCACATAGGGTGGCCAATCAAAACTGGGAGCATTACAGGCGCTCCCCACCCCCATGCCAGGGTTCATAGTAACAAAATCAAGATCCAAGAGCCTGCAGTTTGCAATTTTCCATGCTGGCTAGGGTGCAAGGGAAGTCAGCAAAGAAGCTGAGGAGGCAGCTGGGGCTGAGGAGGAGTTGCCCTTGTGCATGGACACTGTCCAAGGCCAGAGATTCTTCATCCTTGCAATAAACCTATAGTGGGAGATTGGACCTCTGATTCTTTT
This sequence comes from Podarcis melisellensis, assembly GCF_964234715.1. NCBI lineage: Eukaryota > Metazoa > Chordata > Lepidosauria > Squamata > Lacertidae > Podarcis > Podarcis melisellensis. The sequence continues at coordinate 28,837,810 of NC_138538.1, forward strand.
CTTTCCATCTCATTTGGTATGCAGCGAAGGGCTCACCCATGGACTGGATGGTGGTGGATGTGTTGACGGTTTGTCCTGATGGATCTGTTACTGCTCCCTGGCCATCTAGCAAAGACTGAACAGCCAGAACCGTCTGATTATCCATACCTGGAGAAACAGGAATGGTGGTTAGAGGGACTGTATTCAGAAACACTGGATTTGAATTATTTTAACTATCAAGCATATCATGCATTCTGCTGCAGGACCCCCATGTCCCAACCAGATTATAATATAACCTTTTCCCTTCTCCTCTACTTTTCTTTAACCTTTTGATTTACAGCCACCTATGATATCAATGACACGGGTGGCGCAGTGGTTTAACCACTGAGCCTCTTGGGCTTGCCAACCAGGTGGTCGGCAGTTCGAATCCCCGCAACAGGGTGAGCTCCCGTTGCTCGGTCCCAGCTCCTGCCAACCTAACAGTTCAAAAGCACACCAAAAAGTGCAAGAAGATAAACAGGTACCGCTCCGGAGGGAAGGTAAATGGCATTTCCATGCGCTGCCCTGGTTTCGGTGTTCTGTTGCACCAGAAGTGACTTAGTCATGCTGGCCACATGACCCGGAAAAACTGTCTGCGGACAAATGCCGGCTCCCTCGGCCTGTAAAGCGAGAAGAGCGCCACAACCCCAGAGTCGTCTGTGACTGGACTTAACTGTCAGGGGTCCTTTACCTTTTATGATATCAATACCCCACAATTTTAAAAACCTAACATGTTTTATTACTCTATTAAAGCAACAAGATTGACAATATTGCTAAGGCTTTCTTTCTAAGATTCTACCAGTAAAAGCAGAATGATTATTTCTAGTACACAAGTGTAGGAATAAGTGGGTTAAAAGGCTCGTCACTAAAAAGTACTAAAACGGGTGGGGAACTGAAGCAAGCCTGCTCACTTGACAATCATCTGACAACACCATACACAGTGCTTTGAGACCTCAACAATCCGCTGATCGTCAGTGCATGAAAAAAGCCTGGTGTGGCATTGACATCCCAACAATGTTGACTGTCAGGGCTACAAAATACCACAATCTGCTCTATGTAGCCACCAATCAGCTGCTTGTCAGGGCTTCAACAACCTGTGCATGGCTATATGCAAGACCCAGTGATTGGCTGATTGTTGGGACTTCAAAGCACTGTATATGGGTATTTGCAAGTGCCATTGATCAACTGTGTTTGCATCCCCCTTTTTAGCCCAGCTGCATCTTTATGACATCAGGTGTCAATCTCACACGGGGGGGGGGGGGTGTTACCAAAAAGAAATGTTAGAAATGCATCACCTATACTCTTGCACACATTTAGATTGCAAAGCTAAACACACTCACTAGGTAGTGAGCCCCACTTCTAAAGAAATACGCATATCAATCAAGGCCAGCTAAGTTTTCTGCAGGTTCATGGAAGTATTTTACTGAATCTGAAACACGGATTAAATCTAGCAAATGAACTGTACTGGGGAAACTTCCAAAAAATCACCATAAGATCTATGTTATGGTCAACAACCACACTATTATATTTGAAAGGGAAGGATGGATTTTAGGGCTAACTAAACCAATACAGATTCTGTGTCCAGACAGGATAGGATACTGCACAGAGAAGGAAGGGGATCACTGTTTTTAAATGGTTACCAATTAATCATCCAATTAAATTGATCAGGAAGAGAGTTTGGGCAGAAAAGAACTGATTTGCATAGTGCACAATTAATTTATAGAAATCAATGCCACAAGATGTGATGGCTACTTGTTCAGGAGGCTTAGAATTAGACAAATCCACTGAAAATAATGGCTACAAATCATGATCCTATATGCACTCTTCAGGTTCAGTGGCAATTGGTGGGGGGGGGGGAAGAGTAGTTAGAATTATTCCTTCAGGTCTTGGATAGGCAGCTGTCATGGACAGTTTGCAGAGGTTGGGCTAGATGTCCTCAGGGTCCCTTCCAACTCTACAATTCTATGCAGTGTTTGAAACTCCCATTGTTCTAGGCATATTTTGCGACAGGGAATTGCATTAGTATGAGCAGCTTCTGAGCTCTGAGAGCAGCACTGCACCTAAGATTTCAGATTAAAACTGCAGAGTGGAAGGAAAGGATGAACCTTTTTCTGCTTCCCCACTTCCAGCGACTATCTGAAAACTGAAGAAAAGACCCTCTTAAGAATATTAGCGGGGTGGGCAAGGGAAGGACTAGACCATGTGAAAAATGAACATAATATTTTAGCGGCAGTTCATTCATTTTCAGCTTTGTATTCTTGTTATAAAAAAGTGAAGCTAACCTAGGCTTAAGGTGCCATTTAGCCCCTTGCTTTCATATCTCTGTTTCTAACACTGATTCTATGATTCTCCGTGAGATTTCCTGAAACATCTGGCCATGGTAGAAAACCAAGGTGCTGGGTGAGTCGGATGGTGTATCTGATCCAGCATGTTCTTAAAGAAGACATTTTGGCCAAGATGAAGGTATGTGAATTAAGACAGTGGGAACGTGAAAAACCAATTTTAAGCACCATTTGTGTAGGAACAATCCCTAATTTACAACTGATTAACAGGCAGCCATCCACTCTGGGGGCAACCTTTCCAAAAGCGCAAGAAGCTCAACTAAGTTTTGAAGTCGCAGATGTTGAAGGAATTCAATGTCTCTGGGAATGGTGGCTGACATGTCCCCCAAACCACAATAAGCTCTGCATCCTGGAAGCAAGGGAGAAACCCTTAAAACTGGGTTTCCCAAACTTGACCCTCCAGCTGTTTTTGGACTACAATCCCCATCATCTGTGACCACTAGTCCTGCCAGCTAGGGATGATGGAAGTTGTAGTCCAGCAACAGCTTGGAAAAGCCTGCTTTGGAAGGAAGGGGAAACTGAGGTATCGTTGAGGGGTGTAGGAATGTCTTTTTGCTTAGATTCCCGCAGTACAAAATCCCACCCAGAAGGACATCCGTCGCCTCCCTGCGCCCCCCGAGTCCGGCTGGCGGCGCCTGCTGCAGCTGCTGCTCCTCCGCGGGAAAGAGGCGCAGCGGGGCCGCCAGAGCGGCTGTTCCGTGAACCCTCCCTCGGCCCCCGCGCTGCCCGGAGGCGGCCCCGCGTCGTCCTCCTCTCAGCCCCTGCCCCGTCCGCAGCGGCGGGAGGGGAGGCGCCCGGCGTGGAACAGCCGCGTCTGTCCTTGCGGCGCCTCCCCAACCAGCGCTAGGCCTCAGCCCGACTACACGCACGCACACACACACCCCCACCCCGATATCGAGATGTAGATACCTTCCAGCGCCTCGAATATCGCCTGCGCCATCTTGGAGCCGAGGCAGAGCAGCCTAAACGGGCATTGTGGGAAGGAAGAGGGAGGCTCGCTTTGCCGCCAGGGGGAGCAAGAGGGGGCGGGGAGGGGAGGCCGGCTGAGGGAAGAGCCGCTCCGCGCATGCTGAGGGCGCTGCTTTATGGATGCGGGTGGGGGGCAACGTCCAAGCGCGGGGGTGGGGGGGGGGGGAGGAAGAGCTGCGCCTACATGATGTAAATAAATGGAAATACTTAACTCAGAGTAGCCATAAGGCTTATTTGCTCCTTTTACTACAGTACTAACTAAAAGTAGAAAGATTTGATAGATTTTTCTGAGTCAACAGAAAGTAATTCGAAACAATTCTGTTTTTTAATTGTTTTCTTGGGTTACAGAAGTACACGCATTGCCTCTGTTTTCAGGTCCTTTCAGTCCTTTCTACAGATCGGTTGTATCCGATGGGAAACTTTAATAATGTTGAGATGTGTCATTCCAAATCTGCTAGACAGAGCCAGACACAGGGTGATGGCAGGTGGGTGTCCATACATAAATCCTGGCTACTATGCCCATGGTCAGAAGCGGCACCTGCTGCTTAAGAAAAATTTTGCACGACACACAGCAGGACAGAGTCTCAAACAGAGATGTGCTCTTCCAAGCCCACATTCCTAAGCATGTTCACACTCCTGTCTTATCAATGGCTGGCTTAGTCATTTTCACAGAATGGAAGATGCGGGATCCTTAAGGATGTGCTCTATATGGGAACCTGATTTCAGCCACTAGGCCTGTTGGCAGACCAACTCTGTATTACAAAGATATCTGGAAATGTGTTTAAGTGCAGCAGCATAACCAGACACCTTCATTTGCCTCAGCTGCAACAAAACATGTCTCTCTCCCATATTGGTCTCTACAGCCACCGAAGGCTCTGTAACCTTCCAACAGTTTGATTTCACCCCCAAAGTCGCAGTCCTCCATTGTCTCCTGAGACAGACGGATACCAAACGGGGGAGATTCATGAAGTTGGTCCTCCTGATGGCTGTGCTGGTGCAGGTCGATGCTTTTGTGTGCATGCACACTTCTTCAGATATGCACACGAAAGTTTATACCAAGAACAAACTTAGTTGGTCTCTAAGGTGTTACTGGACAATTATTTCATTTTTATTTTATATATTTTGACTGCGTCAGACCAACACGGCTACCTACCTGAATCTAGATGCATTGTAATGTGATTTGGCTCCACACCCTCTACATCTTTTTTTTATTATTATTGCAGGAGCAAAATCAAGAGTTTATGCTCTTTCAAAAGCAGTAGTCTTACTGTGTGTGTAAGAAGGTAGTTATTGAAGTTTTTGAAAATGTGCTGCAAGTGAAAATATAGTTCAGAGTTATTCTATCACCAGATGTGGGGCAGATTAGGCTGGGAGTCACTTACGACAAGCTTGTACACAGAATCGTTTCCCACTAGCTCTGTGTAAAATAGAACAAAAAAGAAACACAGTGGGGGCTGATGCCCATTTGGGATTGGTAAGGGAGAAGGCAGAGAAGACTCAACAGTAGGTGGAGCCAGAGGCGACGAGAAGCAAAGCCGTCCCCTGACAGGTTGTAAGCAAGAAGACAAACGAAGGTTGTCTGAGGGCAAAGTGAGGCTGGTGTGGCACCGCCCCGTTCGCCCTAATCGGCCCAGTGACTGAACGGAGAGAAGCCCATAAAACTTTTTTTCCCCTAGCTGCTTGCGCCTGCTATCGTTTCTCGTTGCCCTTCCCTTGGTTGGGCGGAACTGTAGTGCGTGGGTTGAGTTTTCCACACCGACGCTCTTTGCTCAAGCTCCATTTCCATGCATTCGGTGCTCTAAGCAAGTCGTCCCCTCGGGTTGCGAAAGTGCCGGGGTCGGTGTGCGAGCGCGAGAGAGAAGGAGAGCGCGAGAGATTCTTCGGCCATGGGGGGCGAGACGATGTTGCGGACCCTGCTCTACACCGTCAACTCCCTGCTGCAGCAGCGCAGATACCAGGCGGCGTTGGCCGTCGTCAAGGGCTTCCGTAACGGAGCAGTGTAAGCTCTGGCTGGAGAGGGACGGTCTCTCCTTTCCCCCACCCACCGCATCCTTAGTCCGGGAATGGAGGCTGAGGGGCTCCCGTGTCGGCCGGGGGCGGAGCCTTTGGGCGGGCGCCGCTCCAGCGAGGAGCTCTGAGGGAAGACTCGAGCCCCGGCCGGGCGGGAAAGCCTCCCGGGTAGTTTGCAAACCACCAGCTGGGGGCAAAGGACTCTCTCCAAAAAGCCCTTTCCACGGGGAATGCCGTCTCCGTCAGTGTTAAACAAACACGATTCGTGTGTGTGTGGTGGTGGGAATGAAGGCTCGCTTTCTTTCTGGCGCAGGGCCGCCTTTGAATCGCCGAGGGTTTGTGCTAAGCAAAATTAACTACAATACCTCATAGTGGACGAGTCTTTCCCTGAGAGGATTGACAGCCACGTCTTTGACGAGGTGGCAATAGACAAGCGTGCCAACTTGAATTAAAATATTGGGAAGAAGGGGCAAGCAAGCCCCGCCCCACATAATCGATTACAAGGGCGAGGCGCCCGCACACCGTTTGAATGGCATTGACCATCAACTTTGGGAGGCGGCCCTCTCAAATATTTCAAGCGGGGGTAAAAGGATCCCTTCGGTCCCTAGGAGATAGCTCCTATGGCAGTAGATATGACTGCCAGGTATTTGTTTATTTTATTACGGTTCCCATTAAATGTATACACCGCTTGATTGTAGGGTGGAACCTTGAAGTGGTTTATAAAAAAGTTAAAACAATAATAGGAAAAGTCCACAACAGTAGTAAATAAATAAGTTTACCACGTCTCTTTAATTTTCTGCGTGCACTTCAGTTGAAGCCAAAACCTGGATTTATGGTTGTTTTTCCAGTGACCTGAAATCAAGGTTGAGTTATTATATATTAAATCCATGATGCCTCCTGTTGTAGAAATCGTATGGATTAGTATGTGTAAACCACACCCTTGCTATGTTCTTTTTCTTAAATGTCAGGGTGTGGCTTAAACATGCTAATCCAAAACTATTTCTACAAGAGGCAAACCCTATCAACATAAGCCATAGCCAATAAACTAATACTGTCGAAATATATTTAATACCTCAAAAGTGATTTGTTGCCGAATCATGTTGCTTTCTACTTTACACACATTTCTAAAATCAGGTTTACATGCAAAGTGGAGTTACGTGTAAAGCGAGGGAGGGGGACTGGGGTCTTTGAGGTATTGTTGAACTCCAACTGCCATCAGCCTCAGCCTGCATGGATAGCCAGGAATTACAAGATGACAAGAGAGTTTTAGGCCAGCAACTTCTGGAAGGCTAAAGGTTACCTATCCCCACTGTAAAGTGAATTGAGCTGCCGTTAGTGTAATCTGCATACCTGCGCATATCATACAGGCGTAAATAAACGGTTCTCTCTGAAAAATTGATTACTTTATGGCTAATGAGACAAATGCAGTGCTTTTTTCGGGGGGGGGGGGGGAGCAGGGGTACGCATACCCCTAAACATTTTGTGAATCTTTGTACTTTTGGCCATTTACTGTATTTATTTTTCCTGATTTGAACTATAAAATGGTGGTTTTCTTGAGTCTAAATGAGAGTACCCCTAAACATTTTTAAAGGAAAAAAGCACTGGACAAATGAATCAATAACTTGATTCAAAACAACATTTGTACATGTGTGCAGAGTATATTATCTTCTTTCCTTTTGCCAGGTATGGAGCAAAAATACGTGCCCCCCATGCTTTAGTGATGACATTTCTCTTCAGGAGTGGAAGGTATATTTATCAGTCCCTTTCTTTTTCATATATATGTGTGTGTGATTATTTCTTTATAAGACTATGTGATTTGATAAGGTTCAGTACTGTACAGCTATTGTCCTCTGTGCATATTGAACCCAGTGAAACAGGATCCTCCTTATTTATTTATAAGATTTATTCACCGTAAGGTCCCAGAATCAATTATAACTGTACAATCTTACAATTATAAAAAAAAACTAAAAACCATTCCAACAAAAAACAGAACATGCTTTCTCTCTCTGCATTTCTTTGGAATAGAGCAACTAGATTAGAATACAAGGAGACTTGTATTGTATGTCTTCTTGGTGTTAATGAATAGTCATTTTCTTTATTTTTAATTAAAGGCTACAAATGACATGTTTAGTGTTGTCCTATGAATATGCACTCAGAAGGCAGGTTTAGAATGGCAGCCCAACAGCACAGCATGTTTACTGGGAAGAAAGTCCTGGTTGTGTCCATTGGGGCTTAGGCTGCCATTATGTCACATTTATGTGACATGTCATGCCTATTTTAATTTAATTATTAATAGATTGGCTAATCTGTCTTTAGATTTTATTGCTTTCTGAAACTGGGATAAATTATCACGGTGACTTTCTGAAGTAGATCATAGGTTGCAACTTAGTAGTTAATTTTTATTCACTTCTCTTTTAGTTGAAGAGTGTACTATCTGTAATAACAGGTTTTCATTTTTTCTCTTAGTTTAAGGGAGAAATTGAAAGCAATTGTTCGTGCCACTTACACTCATTCCAGAAACCTGGCATACTTTGTATTCACATACAAGGGCCTGTTGGCCCTACAGTCGCGAATGCAGGGAAAGAAGATCCCATTTCACTCTTTCCTCGCAGCCTGCATTGGAGGCTGGTTGGTGTTTGGAGAAAATAACAATATTAACAGCCAGGTAAATGATGGTGTTGTGTGCTTCTGGGTTTATACTGCTGCCAATTTGATGCAAAGTGAAAATCAAGTGATGTTAGTGATCCAGGTTGCTTCATATTTAACTGCCCTTCAAGTTAAAACTTGAGGACAATAAAATAACAGTGACCCAATACTTCTGCATCTTTCACTCTCCAAGGTGCTCTATAGAATGGGGGAAAGGGTTGTTTTAGCTCAGAATTCTATTAATTCGGTCCCATCACCAGTTTCTGCTTCTCTCAGCTGCCTGTTTTGATCAGGTTTTTAATTAAATATAAGCATTGCTTTAACTGGTGCACTAGTGACCCATCTAGCTCAACATATTGCTTCTTCCTGGAGAAATGGTTTGCCTTTGAAAGCTGCAGTTAGTGGTATTTTTTAATGTTTCACAGAGTTAGAAGGCTGCAGTGGGAAGAAGTTCTACAGAAAGCTGCAGTGGGAAGAGGACTCTCCCCCCCCCCCAATTTGAAAAGACTAGGGTCTCTAGGTATATTTTTGTTTCTCCCTAGGTTTACTCTGCATCAGCTTTGAAAATAGTAATCTTTCAACTGAGCACACAAATTACTTTTTCAAGCAACTAATTTTGCAATGCTCGATCATACGCTGTTGCTAAAAAGACAAACAGCCCAGCTGAGAGACTACAAAAGCATTATAATGTTTTTAAAAAATGATTTGACATAAAACCAACTTGGTGGTTGCCTAAATTGAGGACTGTTGGAAATAATCACTTTCTAGATATGTTCCTTGCCTAATATTTGTTTACAATTTCCCCCTACAGATAAACATGTACCTATTGTCTCGTATCCTGTTTGGCTTGTCCCGACTGGCAGTGGAGAAAGGTTACATCCCAGAGCCAAAACAAGATCCCTTTCCACTCTTTGCTGCTCTGGTTTGGGGGATTGTTCTCTGGCTCTTTGAGTACCACCGACACACTCTACAGCCATCATTGCAATCATCCATGACTTACCTGTATGATGACAGTAATGTCTGGCATGATGTTTCTGACTTTCTTGTATATAACAAAAGACCTGCTACCAATCAGTCTTGAAAGATCTTTTAGTAATGGCACATTCCAACAGCAGGGCTTTTATGCTTTTATTTGACCACACTTCACTGAAAATCGTTAACATTGGATGTTGATCTCTACATGGGTCTGGCCACGTTGTTCTGTGTAGGCTTCTGGTTTCTCTGGTTAGAGCTTGAAAAGGCCATATTTCAAGCAAACCATTTTGTAATCTTTTGTAAGGTGATCGTCTTGTCTGTAAGAGGCTGTTTCCTTTTCAGCTGTGGGTGGAAAAAATGCACTATAAATGCACTGATCTTAAAATTTGAGAAAATAGGGTGAAAATATTTTCTTTAATACTGAAATACCAGGTGCCATAGGTAACTTTCAGCCTACATATATGCAATACAACCTTCGCTGCTTCCTCAATTAGCCATAGAAGAAATAGGTTCATTCTCATCATAGTAAATACTACATAAAGCTCAAGTTTAGCATCTTTGTGTGCAGATATGGTACTGGGAAACTTTACTTCCTATATGCATGTTTGTTAATTAACCACCTATTACAACATAAAACCAGTAAAAGTGCATTTAAAAAAAGAAGATGACTAAAAGGGGGGGGGAGTTAACCAACTAAGAGAGGCTTTACTGCAAGCACGGTACGTACTCTGCAGTGCAAAGGGCCTGTTTTAAAATTTCATCATCAACGACTTAGATAAATGCCAAGATAAATGCCAAAGAGTTGAGGTTCATTCCTCTAGACTTACAGTCTAGAGAAAGCTATGAAACAAAAGAAAAAATGGAGTAGATGAATTGGTGAAAGGGTAGATACAGTGGCAAATGAGTGATTTGCTTCTATTTTGACGTCTTCACTGTTAGTCGTATAAATACCTGAATAGTTTTCTTTGGCCCTAGCCTCTTCTAGTTGGAACAGAGGATGCAACTATACATTCTTACAACTGTTGTTGCAGTTGGGAAAATATGGTAGCGCTATGTAAATAGACCTTTGAAAAAATGTATCTGATCAAGCATCTGCTGTCATAGAAGCAAAGATGCCAATTGTTGAGGGTGTTGCTTTTATGACACTGCCTTATCAGAAAATGTTAAATATAAGGTAAGCCACTGATTATAGCACAATTATAGGAAAGTGACATAAAGTCTTGCAGCCTAATCCTCTGGGCTTGCAATGGCAGCTCTTTTTGTGCTAATTTTGCACAGGATGGGGGGGGGGGAGCACTTGAGTTACAAATTAAATATACATAGGCAATGGGCAAATGCTGGGTAAAGAACATGGTTTTGTTTTGTTTTTTCACTTCTTGGGGTATTGTCATTGATTTTTTATTTTATCATTGTTTGGTAACTTGTGGTGGTTTATTATTTAGTCCTGTCAGTTGGAGAAGTTTTTTAAAAGAAAAACTTATAGGGCCACAACACTGGTGTATGCTTCTTGTTCTTTTGTCACATCTTTCAGTGGTTTGCTTGTTTGGTACCAATGTATCAGCTTGTATCTGTGAGCATCTGTCTTGATCTGGCGTGTGAGCTGCCGCCTTCTTTCTCCTGAATCTTTACTACCATATGTAAAATATCCTGCAAACACCCCCCTCAAATTCCCTGTCCCATCAAGTCAGATATATGAAAGAAAAAACCTACCAAACACCTTCAGAACATTATTGATATTTTAAGCAGTAACTATGTTTTGAGCTTTTCTGGTCTCTCCCCAACATTTGGTTGCTTCCATGCAAAGGCACTATCTTCTACCCCCCACCCCCACCCCAAACAACAGACAGTACAGTAGCTGTTGCGAACTACAGTGTCAGCATAATCGGAACAGTGCCTGCAATATATTTCCTTAATTTACATATAACTTCTGCTGCCCTCCTGTCCCCAGAACGCTAATACTAAGCTCTTCTAGCAAACTGTCTGAGTCTCTTATCTGTCTGCAGTTCAGAGCACAAAACTGCCATAAAACACATCAAACTCTGGTCCCACCACAGCAGCACCCTTTACATATCTGTCCGTGGCAATTAACTGTGCTTTTTAAAGATTGCTCTCCTGCTGTGTAAGGATAGAATGCTATGCTACAAAGTCAGTCAATTTCCCAGGGAGGTAGCTGGAATAATTTTAAACAGCATTTAACATCCACCACTGTTCCTATAGCTCGATTGGTGAGGTCGAATCCCTTCTGCCACTAATGTGATTGAACAATGCCAGTGTGTGCTGGGGAAGTGAACTAGAAGTAATGGGTCTGTCTGAAGACTCTTGGATACATAGGTTCCATTCCTCACCCTTCCAGATCGTATTGTTCGGCAAGCTAAGTGTTCTGTTTGGTTTTCATGCTAATAAGAAAGAAACACAAACAGGAATAAGGAGACGGTTTGAAAATCCACCTCCCAAGCAGCCCGTCACATCAAAATTAAGCAAGTCCCAACCATCCCCACTCTGAAGATCAAAACAGACATGCATATGTGTTTACAACAGCTCAATTGTGGCTTCTCATTGAAGGCTCAGCTCTTTTGTGTTTTGTTCAAGAGGAGATCTTGGTTCCCAATGCCGGGGAAATGTCTATCCCTATCTGATTTGCCATAACTGTTGCTTGAATAACACTGCTTCCACAGCATAATGAAATAGTGCAAGGAACATCTACAAATGCCATGCAGACTACTTAATTATTTCAAGGAGGAAATTGAAATAAGTAAATAGCTGCACCATTCTAAAAGTTTAGGAAATATAATGTTGAGCTCAAATTACACACACACAAAATTTAAAACCCCATGTATTTATGGTCCTGTATTTATTCTTAATTCAAGTCCTCTAAAAACCTGGATCTTCAATAAGGTATTGTTTCTCCTCCATTAATAACACCATTGGCTTGTTTTATAAAAGTTATTTACAATAGGCTTCCTAACATATATTTGGAGGTCTTGATTTGTAGACATCTGCAACAGATATTTACAATTACAGATAGGTAGCCGTGTTGGTCTGCCATAGTCAAAACAAAAAAAATTCCTTCCAGTAGCACCTTAAAGACCAACTAAGTTAGTTCTTGGTATGAGCTTTTGTGTGCATGCACACTTCTTCAGATACTTTATCTGAAGAAGTGTGCATGCACATGAAAGCTCATACCAAGAACTAACTTAGTTGGTCTTTAAGGTGCTACTGGAAGATATTTACAAGAACAACAAATAGAACCAGTGACCCCTTGACAATGTCAAGAGCCTGTTTTGTTGTTTACTTTGTTTGCTATTTTTAGTGCCTACTGCTCTGATTTCCTTAGGCAGGATTAGTGGGAAATAAGTGCCTTTTTGTGAAATACATATACACACCTTCATGTGGGTGAATGTGCTTCCCCGCACCTTACTGCTGTTTTCCGAATCATTTAGATTTGTTGTTGTTTAGTCATTTAGTCGTGTCCGACTCTTCGTGACCCCATGGACCAGAGCACACCAGGCACTTCTGCCTCGTGCAGTTTGGTCAAACTCATGCGTAAACAGCAGAAAGCCACTTCACACCTGCAACTTTGTCTTTGTCAGAGGGAAATGTGTGCCAACATTTACTGTTGCATTTAGTTTGCCAGCTCGAATGACCCCTCTCTCTTCCCACACACTCCGTTCTGTGGTTTCTCCTGACACCCCCAGTGGGGTGTCAGGGGTGGGGAAACCGCTTTGCACAAGCGAATCATTGTGCAGGTTTCTATTGACAGGGCTCCTTAGGTGAATCCTGACCTATGCTCTCTTCCTCTACACTCATGTAGGTGTTGTGTTTGATAGGAAAGCTTGTGGTGCTGTGGTCTAAACCACCAAGCGTCTTGGGCTTTCCAATCGTAAGGTCAGCAGTTCAAATCTGTGCGACAGAGTGAGCTCCCATTGCTCTGTCCCAGCTCCTGCCAACCTAGCAGTTTGAAAGCATACCAGTCCGAGTAGATAAATCAGTACCATTGTGACGGGAAGGTAAATGGCGTTTCTTTGCACTCTGGCTTTTATCATAGTGTTTTGTTGCTCTAGAAGTGATTTAGTCATGCTGGCCACATGACCCACAAAGCTGTCTGTGAACAAATGCCAGCTCCCTCAGCCTGAAAGCAGAGATAAGCGCCACACCCCATAGTCAAATTTGACTGGACTTAACCGTCCAGGGGTCCTTTTACCTGTGTTTGATATGCTTTGTAAAAACTAGATCTTTTGGCTACATAATTGCAGGCTTTGCTTTTCAAGAATGTGGTGACTAATTGCACATTTCTACTTTTGCCTTGTAAAAATATTAATTGCTGTAACTACCTTTACCTGGCACAGACTATCTTCCTATTCGTGGTGCTACATATTTCAATAATTCTCTTCCTGCCTTCTGGTAAAGCAGCCTGATGCTGTTCTCTGTGTTAAGTTTTTAACAGCAAACGTAAGATCAGAAGACATCCAGAGATGATATATTCCAACTACACTTCATTCTATGAAGCCAAAACTGCTGAAAACCTTAGGAATCATTCCACATATAAGTGATTCTTCCTGGCGAGTTATGCCAGTAGTTCTCATACAAGCAACATATAAAAATGGGCATGGCATTCAGTTTGGCTTGCTGAGTTCATAAATTAACGAAGAAAGCCTTAAATCCTATTATTTGAAAATGTGTGGGTTCATACCAGGGCTTTTTTTACAGCTGGAACTCACCAGAACTCAGTTCAGGCACCTCTCAGGTGGGTGCCACTGCCATTAAAAGAGAACAAAGGAGGTGAGTTCATGGTGAGTTCCAGCACCCCCTTTTCTAGAAAAATAGCACTGACTCTGATTACACAAAGAGATCTGTTGAGTGTTTGGAGACTTAGGTGTGCAATACAGTATTTGGCAGCGACAATGCAGAATTTCCTAAGAGATAACAGAATGTACATTTGTAACAGACTGAAACGTTGACTTGAGTTTTTTCAGGCAATAGTGGATGCATTGAAACATACAGTAAAGTAGCAGATTGGCCAGACTGTTTCAAATAAACTGCTATGTACTTTAACAAAATGTAGTAGAAAATTAACTTGTTAATTAGTAAGGTCTAGCTGCCAACACAGCTTTGCCACACCTTTGGTTTGATCCTGAAGTATATGGAAACATATTAAACGCAAAATATCTGCTTTAAGATGCACTTCTGTATAATGTGTTTTTTCTCATTTTAACCTTTTTTTTAGGGATCCGACACGCAGCTTGTGAGAACACCTTACATTCTGACTAGATGTTTCTGTTCCTTAAGAATGTAAAGCTAAGTTTGCAATTGTGATGGAGATCACTAAGATACAGGGCAGAAAAGGTGATTTTAAAAATAAGCCTACATGCATATATTTCTAGAATCCTTAGTCTGTAATATCAAAATATTACGAAGTTTACTTAAGCTTTTCACGCTAAAAGAAATAATAATTTCAGTATAAGGATCTTGTACAAGTGTAACATGCCTGTCAACTGTAATTTGGCATCTGCCAGCTTCATTAAAATGATATGCAAATTATGGGGAGCAATTAAATATGCATATTAGCTGCAGCTGTCCAAGTCATGGCTACGTTGGCAGTGTGGCCTTCACACTGACCAAGTTGTCTACCTCTGCTCTAAATGATTTATACTGTTAATTAAACTGCAGCTTAATTAAATTCATCTTCCTAACAACATGGAAATGATTAATTATAAACAAGTAATGTTGCTATTATCCAGTATCTCATATTATCAGAGAAAATACAGTCATGGGTTAAACATATAGATGTTGAAAGTATACTGGTGTCTACCCTGGTATTTTTGACTACCTTGGTTCTAGGGGCAAGGGTGGCACTTAAAAGTATTGTGAATAGAAGTATTATTATTATTATTTAATTTTATTTTAAAGACCATTAAATAATTTAGAATTTTGTCGTTCACAAAGCTGGCCAGCTAATCCTAGCCAAACCAGTTGCTGAAACATATTGTCACAGCTATCACAAAAAGGCCACAATGGAATAAGATCTTGAGGGCTAATGACATGTTACACGTTGCCATTTTAAGGAGCTGTGCCACACTATGGAACCATGTTGGGTACTGATTAATACAGCATCTTCTTTCATCTTGTCTATATGTCAGAAACACATTAGGGGAATCCCTGACTTGCCCCAGCTCCCCAGCACATGTTTTTTGCATTGTAGAAAAGATAAGAGAGAAGTCAAATATGTACTTCAAACATTAACCTGTGGAGAGATCTCTTTGATCTCCAAAGAATTCTTTTAAGAGCTGTACTAAGCATTATATACAGATGTATGTAACATTCCCCTGTGTGCGTTTTCTTCCTACTGAAGTAAGAAGCAGCTTCAGGAGGCTGCACTTGAGTGTGCCTCTTTCCCATACTTGCTGTATTTCTCCTCTGCACACACACCGCAACCATGACAGAAAATATTTTGACATCCATGTGGGGAAGGAGCCAGAAAAAGCAGCCAGCACACAGAAGGGTTAAACAGCCTCCCTACTCAACATTACATCATTCCTATACTATCTTTCTCTCTATATATGATGGGAAGTTACCTGTATCTGTGTACATAACATCCAGTTTGTCCTTAATGGTTTCTAACCAGTTTGTTTCACTTCTGCTTGCAGAGAGATAGAGAAATAAAAATGAGATGGTGACAGACATTAGGTCATGCTGCTCTTGAATTGTTGATTTGGTAAAGAAAACAGAGAGGCCTTTCCCAATATCCATTTAGGAGATACAGAGTAATGTCCAGCCTGAACACACAGCACTAAATTGAAATTAGTTAACTGGTTATGACTCTGTAGGTGCAGATAGGAGCCCTCCATGCCTTGTGTAGGCTATTCAGAGTCATGATGACTGGTTCGATTTTGTACAAGAAGTGCCAATAAGCATTGGGAACCCTGGCTTTCTGCAAGTTACTTCTCGAATGAGATGTCTTGGGGAAAGAGGTGTATATGTGAACTGGGGGAGTTGCTGTACTGAAGCTGAGTCTTGTCTTCTTCTTTTTTTCTTTTTTAGAAGTACATTCTTGAACAGCACAAAAGTAAAGGCAGTTAGTTCTGAAGAAGCCCCTCTCCCCAGAAGTACCTAGCAAGGATTGGCTTTGTTCATGTATATGTCACTTCTGTCGTTGTCCCCACCCCCAACCTTTAACAGAAGGTACATCATCTTGTTAGATTGAAATACAGATTAATATTGAAAGTTGCAAATCCAGGCCTGAATGTTCCCTTTTGGGTGTGCAGATATCCTTTCCAGTGTCTGCATCATTTGCACTGGACTCTTAAACTAAGGTTACCAGATTTTTTTCAATGAATCCGGGGACACTTTTCAACTTCCTACTAAATAGATGGATTTTCTCAGGGGGCTGATTTGTAAATCTGGGGACGTCTGGTAACCTTATCTTAAACACCATTTTTAACCACCTTTGAGGCAACAGAGCTGTGTGATGTTAAAGAGGAACAACCTCCGTTCCCCTGAAGTGGACAGGCTGGTGGACGGTCTGGCTACCCTTAGGGATGGAGGTGGGGGGGTTAAGCGGATCTGTTCACCCTGAATAAACTTACTCCACGGATTTGAAATTAAACTTTTTAATTCCATTTGGCATTTCTGAGCTCCCTGCCAATGGGGATCATCGCCTTGCTAAAAAAAAAAAAAATCTTTTGTGACAGTAGGAGGAACAGCTGGTGCAGCAGCTGTGTCCAAAAACTGCACACTAAGAGAGCTGCAGAGTCTCCATGGGGGAAGGGGGGAGCAGATCTACCACAAAACTCTGCCCTACTTTCTCACAGATTGGGGGTGGGGTGGTGTGGCGCGTGAATCAAACCACAGACTGCTTCCATCTGGTCTAACTGTTGCTCAGTTTGCAATGTTACAGTAACGCTAGGATTCGATTTGGCATTTGTTAAAGTACTGTATAGCAACCTTCCACTAAAGGAAGGTAAATATCCATCTCAAACTATAGTTTCCCAGAACCATGAAACCCACCAAGCTTTTATCTCTCTGCAATTTTAACATAGTATATATATATTAGCACCAACAGTACAGGGGTAGAATACAGAAACAAAAGGATCTCTGCCAGGTATTGGTAAGACTGAGCCTTTCACATCAGGACACAGTGGCACAGGAGCTTTTTCTCTGCTGCATACATATCGTGCATATAAAGCACATGGCTTCCCCTGAAAGAATCCTGGGAGCTGTAGTTTACCTCTCACAGAGCCAATTCCCAGCACATTTACAAGCTACAGTTCCCAGGATTCACTGGAGGAAGTCATGCTTTAAGTGTATGGGGTGTACACAGTCTTTGTGATGTGAATCCATAGTGCTGTAGGCTATGTGAGAGTAACAGAACCCTGTAAATTTGGGGGTGGGGGGATTACACAGCCCCATCCATGCGCTGTCTCATTTGTACGCACCTGAAAGCCATGCGGGATCGCACTACAATGATGCATCTCCTATGCTGCTGCAGCTAAGTGTGGATGAGGGTCTGGCACAGCAAATGCAAAGAGGGAGCAGATGATGCAACAGAGGAGTGAAAAGAACATGGTTGGGGGATGTAAATGTTTCCTTTACTAATACGGACAAGCAGTTTTATCTGAAAGTAGTTGCTTCTTGTTAAAAATGGATTGTTTACTCAATAGACCCCACGCAGTCACTACAGGGGAAAGAAATGCACAGTAGTTGCCCCAGAAGCTAACAGAGATGGTGCTTCATCTTCATGGAGATGCCAGCACTTTCTGACTTCATGAAATTGCCCAAAGCTCACTCTGCGAATTGAAAGAGGGTTGTCAACACAGACACAGGGAAGTAGTTTTCGACATCATTTTGAGATAAGCTGCTTTACCCGTATGACAATGCAAAAACATCTGCCATGGTAAAGGTGGGAATCCTAAGTGGTATCCCCAAGACTGCAAAAAGAGGGTGGAATAACCAGGGTTAGCACTCATGACTGCACCATGATTAACCCACTCTACCACCAGCATTACCTTTCAAATACTGTCCTCCTTACTGATCACAAAACTTTAAGTGAGGATGGGGAAGACATTCAATTCAGTTCACACTTAAAGGGAAACCTACCTAATTAAAACTTTCCAAAACAAAACACAAGCATCCTTAGAAATTGGCACTTCTCCCAATTTTGCAGTGCAGTAATTATACTGCTGCGGGGTGCGCTCCCGCTGCTCGGTCCCAGCGCCTGCCAACCTAGCAGTTCGAAAGCACCTCCGGGTGCAAGTAGATAAATAGGGACCGCTTACCAGCGGGG
Source organism: Podarcis melisellensis (assembly GCF_964234715.1). Classification (NCBI taxonomy): domain Eukaryota; kingdom Metazoa; phylum Chordata; class Lepidosauria; order Squamata; family Lacertidae; genus Podarcis; species Podarcis melisellensis. The sequence goes on from NC_138538.1 coordinate 28,856,050, forward strand.
AGGTAAACGGCGTTTCCGTGTGCAGCTCTGGCTTGCCAGAGCAGCGATGTCACACTGGCCATGTGACCCGGAAGTGTCTCCGGACAGCGCTGGCCCCTGGCCTCTTAAGTGAGATGGGCGCACAACCCCAGAGTCTGTCAAGACTGGCCCGTACGGGCAAGGGTACCTTTACCTTTAATTATACAAAAATGCACATACAAGGGTAAAGTGCACAGTAATGCATATATTCGTGAAAATTGTATATAAAAATGCATTGTATTAGGAGAAATCGCTTTATAAAAATGTGTATTCGACAAAATCATGTACTAAAATGTGTATATTGGGAGAAATTTGTACTAAAATGCTAATTAATTTTTTTGAGGATATTGGGGGTTTTTTAAACAAAAACAGGTAGAAATTCCAGCTGAACATTGGAAGAATGAGAAACTGAAACTGACATATTAACTCATCCCTAGCTTTAAAGCATTATATTTATCATAAAGCAAAAGTGCCCCGTGAAGTGCATTTGCAAGCAAAGAGTTACTCAATACTTAGCACATTCTCTAACTATCTTTTCAAATGTATGAAAATATTGATGTTGAAATTTTGCCTAGGGTTCCTCCTTTGGCTAAGGACTGAGAGTAATTATTCTCTTGCTATTCCCAGTCTGCAGGAGTAAAGGAATGGTTCTAACTTAGCTTCTTCTGGCTGGCAGAGTGACCCCAAGCAGTCTAGGCTTCCAACCACAGTTCCAACCTTTATGTGGCAACCATGAGGCTGTACTAGAGAAGCCGAAATACAGGTTTCGTTTTAAACCTAATTAGTGTGTGCAAAACCTGTTTTATGAATGCAACCATTTCACCTATTAGGCTCTCTTATCGAGATCTGACTAACATATACATAGATCCTCATCCATTCTTAATGCAAACAAAATTGCCCCGCATAATATATAAACACACCACACAAACACAGAGAGAGAGACTCAATATATTTGACTGAATCTCATGAAGCCTCTTGTTTAATCTGATTGGCTTTCTGTTTGTAGGCTTGTGCGTTTGAACAATTCTAGTGACTACTCTTCTGTTATAACCTATGGTTAAAACATTAAAGACTGACTGACTCATTTGGCAGCTACTTTTATATTAATGAAGTCATAAATCACATTGGCTTTTTTGCAGTCACAATACACTGCTAATTTATGTTTAGCCTGGGTCATAAAGTTGTAGAGTCTGAAGGGTCTGAGGGTCATCTAATGCAGTCCCCTGCAATGCAGGAATCTCAATTAGAGCATTCTTGACAGGCAGCCATCTAACCTATCTTCTTCTTCTTCTTCTTCTTCTTCCCTCTGCTTGCACCTTCCAGGGGAGTCCAGTCCACCATCAAACAGTTCTTACCATCAGAAAAATCTTCCTTGGATTCTCTTTCCTTGGAACTTGAAGCCATTGGTTTGGTTCCTACCCTCCAGAGAGGAGAAAACAAGCTTGCTCCCTCTTCCATGTGACAGCCCTTTAGATATTTGAAGGTGGCTATCATATTTTCTTTTGGAAGAAAAGAAATGATGGCCTGTAAAATCTCCCCTGCAGTTTCATAAGGAAATTCCTAACAAGTGCTAACAAAGGGGATAGTTAATAAAGCTGCTTCCCGAGCACCTCCAAGCAGGGCTTTTGTGCCTATAACACGCAGAAATCCATCAGTCAAAACAAAAAAAAAATTCCTTCCAGTAGCACCTTAAAGACCAACTAAGTTAGTTCTTGGTATGAGAGTGTATCTGAAGAAGTGTGCATGCACACGAAAGCTCATACCAAGAACTAACTTAGTTGGTCTTTAAGGTGCTACTGGAAGGATTTTTTTTTTTTTTTTACTATGGCAGACCAACACGGCTACCTATCTGTAACAGAAATCCATCAGGTGAAGCTTTTCCTTTCCTGTCTCCATCCTGGGAAAAGCTCTTTGGTTGGCACTTGTGTTCACCATAAAGCTGTAAAAAGCACAAGAGCCCTACCTCTAAAAACCTACCATGTACCACATTTCAGAATAAGCCAAACCATTTCAGGCATGAGTTGTATGGCAAGTTGTATTTGATGTTGAAAGCCTTGGTTTGGTGGGAAGGAAAACTCCCTTGACATTTAGGGCTTACATAACACAAAAGTGATCCAGACTGATTCCCTTCAGCAATGCAGGATGCCACCATGTCTAACACATTTGCATTTTATTTTATCTAGTACACTAGTTTATCACGTGCAAGAAAAAAGACGAAACAAAGTATGCAACACTATGTAACTTTTGCTGCCTGAATTAAAAGCAAGATGGCACCTACGGAAACCAATGAAAGTGGCAGTTGAACTTTAGTTTAGCACTGGCAATGGAACAGCGCCCTCCTCTGCATGTGAAGGTAACAGGCAGGTATAGGGCAGGCAGCACGGCACACCTAGCTCTTTTCTTGGAACAGTTTGCTTCCACCCCCCCTCCTCTCTGTTACCCGAAACAGCTGCCTCACTCTGCCTAATGGCAGGATGGGCCCCAGCACTACAGGGCAATCAGGCCTTATGCACGAAAGCAGAACCAGTTCACCATCAGACATATACTCTACCATTTATTATACCAGAGTCTATATTTCATTTTTTGCGAGAATCTTGTGTGGCATATCATCACAATGCACATGGAAGGGACTCCACAATCTAGACCATATTTTGCGGGTGTTCCACTGTTATCTTCTACTGTTTTATCTTTTAAATGCTGGCTTGCTTCTTTTTCTTTTTGTCCTGTGTAGCAGGAGCCTAGCATGTTTACTCAGGGCCACCCTTTTCAACAAGGTTTAACCCAAAGTGAGTGTGCACAAGGGTTCTAGCTGTGGTGACTATTTCATGGAAATAAAAGCATAGTGCATGCTGTACAGTGGTGATCCCAGAAATAACATTCAAGGGGGACAATAATAGAAACAGAAACAGGTATTAATATAATACATCAATGAGGCCCATTATTTTCACTGTTGCAATAGTAATACTGTACAATGCAATTACAAAGAAAATATTACAGTCTTATATTTAACAACTACTTGTGTTGCATAAGCCACCTTATCTTACAGTCCTACCTAGGTGGCCAACACTTACACCATTGCTTGTGCTACTCATGAATTTGTAGTTGTTTAATTACTCATTCCCATCCACCCAGAATTACGGTTTTATGAATGTGTATCTAAACATGTATTTTAAAAACTTGAATCTGGTGCACTCAAACATGCTTTACTTGATTTTTCTACACAGTGTCTATTGTTTCCCTCCTATTTTTGTATGTTCCATGTTGTTTTCTCTCTACCCCATGCTAAGCAAATAATGGTTTCAATGGCGATTCCACTGGCAGTGGCAGCATATATCTGGATTTGACAAAATATAAATATAGAATCACTCATCCCTGAATGTTTTCAGGTTTCTCATTTAATGTGCTTCACTTGAGCAGGATCATGTCCTAAATAAAAACTGAATGTATGCATGTGGTGAACACACTTATTATGCAGATTCACTTGCCAGGGCTACAAGATTGACTTCAGTTTCTTTCTGCATGTAGATGTAGGGGCAAACATACATCTCACACTGCTTAATAAATGAAGATCCTGAACTTTTATCTGTAAGTTGGCATGAGTTCCATCAGGGAAAAAGGCGGGGTATAAATTTTATTATTATTATTATTATCATTATTATTTCAAAGACTATGGGAAATATCCAGTGGAATTTCTACAAACATGGAGCAAATACCCCAAGTACTCCTCTCAGGGTGCTTTAAACAGTATTTTCACATTTAGTAGAAGGCAACACCTGCAGGGTATACTAACTTTTGGAGGGTCCAGAAAACCAAGCTCTGGTGCAAACCTTAATCCATCCTCTAAGCCACTGTTCCAGTGTTCGTGAAATCATTGGGTTGTGTGGATTGAAGATAACAGAATCACCCATGTCATCATGTTTTGTTGGGGAAAGGACAACTGTCTTAAGTCCAATGCTCTATTGCAAAGGAAGGGAACGTGTGGACCTCCAGTTGTTGTTGGACACCAACCTACTCCATCAGCCTCAGTCAACATGAGCAATAATCAGAGATGGTGGAATTTAAAGTCCAGCAAGATCTGGAGGACAACAGGTTCTTCACTGCTGCCTAACTGCATCCAGACGATGGTTCCAATGCAAGCATGCCACTCATAACAGAAGCGGTTCTTGAGGGCACAAGGAAGTGGTAGGGAAAACGGATTGTGAAAGTTAGCAAGAAATGGCGGGATGAGGGAAAGAGGCATATTTCCTGAAGGCCAACAAACATCACTATTAATCTTATTATTAATGTAACTATTCTTCAGTATCATTAATGCAGACTTCTTTACAAAGTTACAGTACAAAGATAGAAAAGAAATTATCCTGTAGTACCTTACCAACTCGAGGGACGCGGGTGGTGCTGTGGGTGCCTAGTGCCTCAGTGCCTAGGACTTGCCGATCGTATGGTCGGCGGTTCGAATCCCCGCGGCAGGGTGAGCTCCCGTCTTTCGGTCCCAGCTCCTGCCCACCTAGCAGTTCGAAAGCACCCCTAAGTGCAAGTAGATAAATAGGTACCGTTTTATAGCGGGAAGGTAAACAGCGTTTCCGTGTGCTGCGCTGGTGCTGGCTCGCCAGAGCAGCTTCATCACGCTGGCCACGTGACCCGGAAGTTCTCCGGACAGCGCTGGCCCCCGGCCTCTTAAGTGAGATGAGCGCACAACCCTAGAGTCGGACACGACTGGCCCGTACGGGCAGGGTACAGTTACCTTACCAACTAACACATCACAGTATACACTACCAAGCACCAAAGCTTCAGATTTGTTGGATATGGTTACCCTTCTGGAATATGATCCCTTCCCCAAGGAGTTTGCAAACTAATATTTGGAACAGAAGAGACAAAAGTGGAAGAGGAGGGAATGGGGGTTAGAATATGTGTTTGGCCTCAGTGGGGGATGAGTACTAAGATCCTTTCAGTAGAGCTTGAAGCTGCTTTCAGCAGCAGGACTAACTCGGTTCGTGTGAATTAGTCCTAGCAGGAACAAAGTTCCTTTTCATCTTTGCCAAGGCTCAGCAATCACAACCAGCCCCCACAAGCCTGAGATTCCGAGATAAAAGGCTTGTAGGCCAGAGGGCCTGACTCTGCATGCATCCTTGAAGCTCTGCCCCAGCTCCCGCCAACGGAGAAATTAATGGTGCAGACCACAGCTTGGGAATCTCGCTGCACGCAGGAAAGCAGCGTAGCCACGCCATGCATCCTTAGATTAAGTGAGAGTAAAATCCCATTTACCGTGTGTGTGTGCGTGCCTTACTTCCGAGTAAATGTGCCTAGAACCGACCTGAGCGTTCAGAGAAAAGTCGGAGGAGCTACGCTGCGAAATGAGAAGAAAGTCGGAACAACGCAGGGCACTTGGGGTGCAGGAAAGCGGGAGAAACTAGCGAAGGATGCGCCTTCAGAAAACAAGCACTTATGCTGCAGCAGCAGCGAGCGCCACTGATGCGCCTTGCGCGGTTGCCGAGGTTCCCCTCACAACTCGCTGGGCAACACCGCCTCCTCTCCCACGTGCCCCGCCGCAGCGTCTCCCATCCCTTCCCCCGCTCTGATTGGCTGAGCCCCGTTCCCCCTTCCGCAACCCAGGCCCTCGCCATTGGGCGGCTGTCAGAACGTTCGGGCCGTCACGACGGCGCTCCGGCGTCCTCCCTCTTGCAGCCAACGAGGCGGCGGCGTGGCGTATCAATCGCGGCGCGGCGTCCAATGGGGAGACGGCGTCGGCTCTTTCCCCCGCCCCCTCGCCCACCCGGAGCCGAATGTTGATGCGGGCCGGCCGACCAATGGGAGCGACGGCGCCCTGCTCGTGCTGCTTTCGCGGCAAAAAGGATTTGGCGCGCAAACGTGTGCGGGGCCGGGACCAGCTGGGAACAATAACAGTGCCTGGAGCGGAGCGGACGGGTCCGGCCGAGCGCGGGAGAGAAGGGCGAGAGGAGCCCGGCTCCGCGCGGGGCCACCACACAGCCGAGCGGGGCAGGGCAGGGCGGCTGGGAAGTCGGCGCTGACCGGCCGAGCGTAGGCGGAAGGGAGCCCTGCTGTGCGCCGTAGCGCCCTGCCCTTCCCCGCGGAGACCCGCGCCTTCGTGGGGGCCTCGCAGATGACCCGGGAAGCAGCCTCGGCGCCCTCCGCTCTCGGCCTGGCCGCCGCCGCCGCCTCCTCTCCGCTCGCGGCCCTGGCCGGCTGCACCTCCGCGGGACACCATTTCCCGGGCCTCTGCCCTTAAAGGAGGATGGGGCGTGTTCCTGGCTCCCGGCCCCTGCCATCCGGCGTCTCCCTGCACCCCCGCGGCCAGGACGGTGGCCCCGGCCCGCTGACACGGCTCTGATTCCCGGGAAGGGGGAATCAAGACGGCGGGGTGGGGTGGGGGTGGGGGAAGAGGGATCCTCCGGATTTCCTGCGGTGCGTGGGGGAAGGGAGGCGGAGGAGCGGGCAGGATCAGGCCTTTCCCTCACCCCTACCCACCCCACCCAGGCTGCTCCGAGGCATGTGAGTGCCAGCGTTTTGTACCATGTCTCTGGAGGGCCTGGGGGTGACCCAGAATGTGGCGGACCTGGAAGCCCTCTTGAGGGGCGCGGAAGCCATCCATGTGATGGAGCAGCAGATCGTGATCATTTCCACCCCAGACCAGCTCTCCGCGCCCGGAGGAGAGAGCGATGCCGAGCTGCTGCTGTTCGCCACTCCGCAGCCCGCCAGATTGGAAACGGCGACGCAGAGGCCTGCTCTGGAGCGCCCGCCGGTAATGCCACCCGCTTACCCGCTGCTGCTGCTGCTGCTGGCTCCTAGGAGAGCAGCAAGCTTTGCCAGCAATGAAATGTTTTGAAGCGTAACTTGTGTATAACGTTTATATATATATTGCACGGTGATGGGCATATAATATAGATGCCCTTTGTTTACCACTGAATCGTGCTCCATCCTCCACCGGGGGCATGGTACAAAAATGTAAAAATTCTTGTGACCAACAGCAATGTGGCAATCTTTAGACTTTACACTCAGGGTAATGGAACAAGTTGCAATCTCCATAAGACCTTGTAGTTGGTTTTGACCATATGTTGGGGAATAAGTGGTTAACTTCTCAGATTGCCTCTCGGCCACCAAATATATATATTTGGAATATACATATATACTTTCAACTTGTTGCTTCTGTCCAGGATCAGCTACCTAGCAAATTCCAGCACTGCTAAATAATATGGGAGCCATTGTGTTAGAGGCCTTTCCGATCCTTTTCTAGGTTGCTTATTTCAGTAGAAGGACACAGTTATATCTGTGAGTTGATAGTTTTCTTTTAATCCCATGTGGCTTTGTAAAGGATTTCCCTGTGCCTGTAATTACAGGAGAGTTTCAAGACTGTGACTGAAATAGTGCCTCTTAAACGTGGCATATGTAGCAATCTCGTAGGAAGGGCAGAGTGCTCATGAAGGCATGCAGAGAAATCATTAACTAGAAGGTCTAGGCTTCAAAATGTTACATTGTCGAACTTAACGCAGCAAGGTTGTCCTGTCTGACCTAGATAGATAGACACCCGGTTGTTGTTGTTTTCTGAGCCTGGCTGCAGAACTTGCTGGATTGTGTCGAGTCTCTTCTTTCAGTGCAAGCAGCCTGCAAATGTTGTTAGTGAAGCAGCTTAACTTCCTGTTACAGGATGTCAAGGCCCAGAGTTCTGTGCAACTTGTTCTTAACAAAGACAAATGTTTGGCTTCGGCTTTGCAGTTGCTTTCTTTAGAGCTACATACTCTGAGGTATTCAGTGCCCAGCCTGATGTTAAACAAAAGGAAGACCTACCAAAGGGAAATCGATTGGTAATAGATTTGCCACCGCATTGCAAAGGAAGGAAGTGGCAGGAACTGTGCAACTTTGCTTTCTGTTCTATCAGGCTGGTGTCTTTAAATGTGTGTGAGAGAAGGCGACGTATGTTGTGCCCCTAAGGATGGGCAGACCAGTCTATTTCCAGTCCATGTCAATTGGGCATGAATTAACATGTAAGTCTGTCTCTGCATTCATCATTGCATTTCTTTTTCTTAAAAAATATGCACGAGTTTTTAAATGCATATTTTATCACAAAATAAGCTACTTAAGTAATGTTTCTATTTCAATGTAGGCATTTGCAAACCTATGTTATAATAAAATACAGTTCTAATGCATTTCTGTACATTGTTTGAGCCAATAAGTATTGCAGAAGTGTGCAATCTGAGGGATAATTATGCTCTGATCCACACATTAATCCAAGAGGTTTGGATCAAATTAGTTTGCACAGGAATTCATAGAATATCTCAAGCATTTCTATATGTCCCTTTATTTATGTTAGGGAGCATATGCATTTACATATATACATGAACCAATCTTAAATTAGTTTGTGGCTAACAGTTTTAGCACTGACTGACTATGCTATGTTTTCTTACTATTGTGTATACTGGAAAAAGAGGCATGAACGCTGCAATAAAATGACACAGTTTAGGAATACTGGGACATAGTGTGTACAGAGAAATAGGCAGATCTTCAAATTGTACTGGAGAAGCTGTTGTGTGAATCAGTGTATACACTCTATAGTAAGGAGCGTCTTTCCATGTGCTGCATTGTTTATAGTATGACTATTGACTATAGGACTTAGAGGGTTAGTGATGAAGCATGTCTAACTAGTTGGAAGTGACAAGTACAGTAGATTATTTTGTCTCTGTGTTTCTAACATATAGCATAATATATAGTTGTAGCATGCACTAAGATGTTGATAAGAAGCTAGAGGTCCTGTTGGTTAACTGAAGGGAAAAAAACCCTTCAAGAATGCTGAATTTGTCAGTATTTTATATAAACATATTTGGTTTAGAATAAATTGCTGGATCCTTAGATCCAAAACACGGGACAAACACATTCTCTAGTAGAGAGAGTGTCAACAGAAGTTTTTAAAAGGAACAAAACATTCAGCAAAGTGAAGCATGGGAATGTAAGCTGCTAGACCCTTTTAAGATCATGTTTAGTCTGCTTACAGCACTCTTCCCACCCTCTCGCAGTGAACAGACCACACCATTAGTAAGTTTAAATGCTTTACCTACAAACTCCAAAGGTTAGATTATTCCATGTAGCAGCACAAAGAACAGAGGTAGAAAATTATTTGGTTTAAAAAATACTTCTGAGCACACAGCCTGGGCTTGAAGCGAGCAAGCTCAGATGCGCTGCCTGGTCTGCTTCAGATGGTGGAAGAGAGTGAACAAAGACACTTCACTTCACCAGACTCAGGCCTAACTGAGTCTAGGCATACAATTCTGTGGTCTTAACCCCTTCATGTGTTAACTACCCCAAGCTTGCTAGTTACATTTGATTGCAGTTTCCCACAGGATTCACTCTTCCAGTTTGGTTCGCTTACATTCTAGGTGTAGGAGCAGCATTTGGCAAAGAGAGGAACCTTCTTCAGGCCTTCTCCTCTGCACCTATACTTCTGCATCGAAGAGAGGATGGGCAGAGCCTGCTGGCCCTGTCCCAACAGCCACATGTTCAATGTGACATATGAAAAGGATAGCCTACACACCTGTGTTTGTTATCAATTGAATGGAGGTGCAACTGTGTATACGTAGGCTCCCCTTTGCAGACATTGCTTTGAACCCATAGGTGTTTGGGGGTGGGGTACCAAATGTTGTGGGCAAAACCAGCAGTCACTGTCCCACTTCTTCTTGTGCTAGTATACATTTAGAGCATAAGTGCTTAACGTAACCCTAATAAAAGTAGCTTACTAATGTGTATCTGTCCGCCCAAACGCTTTCAGTGCATGTTTGTTACTTATTTTCTCTCTCTCCTTGGAGCTTCTTGTGAACCAGCATAGTAACAATTCAACAAGCTGAGTTTCTCCATCAACGCATCTCCATGGTGCGGGAAAATGCTGATCAAGGAACCACATCTGTAAGGGCAAGGGGAAGGTGACAGTGTAGAAAGTAGGAGAAGCCTGCACAAGGAGTTTGACTAGGGTAATACTGCTTTCCCCCTATGGTAAAGGTAAAGGGACCCCTGACCATTAGGTCCAGTTGTGACCGACGCTGGGGTTGCAGCGCTCATCTCGCTTTATTGGCCGAGGGAGCCGGCATACAGCTTCCGGGTCATGTGGCCAGCATGATTAAGCCGCTTCTGGCGAACCAGAGCAGCACACGGAAATGCCGTTTACCTTCCCGCCGGAGCAGTACTTATTTATCTACTTGCACTTTGACGTGCTTTCGAACTGCTAGGTTGGCAGGAGCAGGGACCGAGCAATGGGAGCTCGCCCCGTTGCGGGGATTCTAACCGCTGACCTTCTGATTGGCAAGTCCTAGGCTCTGTGGTTCAACCCACAGCACCACCCGTGTCCCCCGTGGTAGTTGGGGTCAAAACAACCCCCAGAACAACATACAGGGAGGAGAACAGGGGTGTTGGTTCTTTCTGGCCAGCTGAAATGCTTGTGCAGATGCAACGATTGCCATAGCACTTTGTTGAATTCCTACCATATACTGGTGCTTATACAAATAAACACACAGGGGAGCAGGGACTACCTGCCCCTCCAACCCCAGTTGAAAGACATGAGCTTGCAAACCTGGTCTCTTTCCCTGCCTTCTCAGTTGGGTTGGCTTGTCAGAGATTAAGTGAATGGAGCCAGATGCTTAAGGGACTTACTGTCCTCTGTAATGAGACAGCTGGCAACAAAACATGGAGCCATGGTTGCCCTTGGCTATATTGTGTGGGATCATCCTCCTCCTACAACTGCCTGCTCCTGGAGAACTGAAGCTGTTGCTGGAGTTGGCCAGTGCAAGGGAGTTGATGGTTGCAATTCCCGTTGCTCTTTCCCAGCAGGCAGAGCAAGGGAGGTGATGCTCACAAAAGCTGCCTGCATCCTCCTCCCACAGAGGCCCTTTTCTGTTGAGAGGGGCCTGCAGTGGGCGGCCGCTTTACAGTCGGTTCTTTGTTTTAAATGTTTGGGTCGGGAATCTGTAATGAGCCTTCACTTTGTGTTGTCTCATTGGGGTGCCTGTTGTTCAGGGCAGGACTGAAGATGTCTGGTTTCCCCGCCCTGTTGGTGCTGCTGTATTCAAGCCATGTAGTAGGTTTGAGGGCATGACCTTTGTGGGTGCATGGAGGACGCCAGCACCCCCAGAACCTGGATTTGCTCAATTTGCAGGGATCTGTCATTTTGGAATGGAAGCAAGAAAGGAAAGGCTATTTTTTAAAGGCTATTCCAAGTCAAATCTTGAAAAATATTTCAAATCACAAGGTGTCCAGCTTTTCAGTTTTGGAGAACCAACATTAGGCTTTCTAGGCCCTCAGATTTGTTCAGGGTTTTTAGATGCCACACCTTCTAAGTTTGCAGAAACTCAGATATAATAGGCACCAGAGGCTTTTCAGCTTTGCTAGGCTGGAATCTCATGGACACTTTGACTTTAATGCCTCTCTTTACAGTGGGCAGAGACAAATGGGTTGTATACAACACTAGACCTACTCAGAGTGGACCTGTTGAGGTTAATGAAGCTAAACTAGCTGTGTCCTTTAATGTCAGTTGGTCTACTCTAAGTCAGACTAGAATTGGCTGCAACCCATGGCCTTGTAATTGATTTGTGTCACCTTGAGGTTATTTTTCTGGGTTGCCTACTATATGTCATTGCTGATGTCATTGTTTGATTTGAACCCTAAATTTGTGTCTCTTAAAAAAAAAGCCCAACATCATACAAAATTATTTATTTCTTATTAATAGTCTCTTGCTACAAAAAAGTGTCAAAGTAACATACTCCCCCCCCCCAAAGCACACAATATCAAATTTAAAATAAACTGGAAAATAAAAAGAACATTAGTAACTAAAAGTGCAAATCCTGGAACAAATTCCTTGGCAAAAAAGCCAGCGCTATAAAACATTTTCTAGCAATGCAGTTAATGATCAATACAAAATCTTTAACGTTATATATTGGTAGGCAACCAGGGGATAATAAACCCACATTTTAGCACAAAATGCACACTTATGCCCACCCTCCAGTAACTGATATACAAAGCCATGTGGATGTGACATAAAGGATGGCAAATCCACCACAGAGTCAGCATAAGCCAAGAGAAGAACTAACCATTTCCATTTCATACGGTAATAGCAAAGGATATATTACAAAAAAATGCCACAGTGCACCAAGACCTGCTTATGGCCACACTGTTGATGTTAATGCAGTAGCAAAAAAAGGGGGAGACAGCCTACACTGCTCTCTCATCAAACTGCCAGTGGTTGTGGCTTTGTAATGCATCCTGAAGCACACTCACCTGGCAACAATGACGCAACACACTAAATCCTCTGGGTTGTGCAGCACCACAGTCTCAGCTACTCACTAGGCTTGATGTTTCAGGCATCTTCTCCAAGTGGTTGGAGAAGATGTTCCTCTACTGCCCTTTCTCTCCAGCTGTTCTCCCATCTCTGCCCTGCGCACTGGTGATGAACTAACCTGGGCTGTATGTGTTAGTAGTAGTAATAACAACAACAACAAGTTTAGTAATATGTTTCCTGTTGACATAAAAATACTATGGAAATGGCAATCTAGAAAGGGGAATGCCTGGGTGCAAGATTTCATGATGACATAAATGTGCCTCAGGTTGACAGGAACAGGAAAGCACTTTCCCAAGACCAACCAGGTCATGCACATTAAACAGAGTATTCTTTGGGACAGAATTAAAAATTAAGCTCCCTTGCTGAAAGCACAAGTTCCAACTCTCACCCCATTTAAAAGGTATTCTTGGCATCACATGTGAAGGCATCCACAGGGCATGTCTACTCTGCAGACCTAAACTGGTTTAATTGCTATAGCTTCCCACCCAGGGCCCCTAGAAATTCTGGTTTTGCAACGAGACAAAAGAATTTCTAATTCATGCCGGATTCATGCTTCCATTTAAAGTGCCTGTACCTGAGGGATTCATTCAGGTATGGCCAACGTTTACTCCTTAAAGCATTTTTAGCATGCTGTGAGTACTTCTGCAGTTAACTGTAAATGACTCTATAGAAAGTATTTTCTTGCAGGATGCATGAAAATATACTTCCTTTAGTAAGTAACACCTTCACCCCCACCTTCGTCTCGTCATTTTGTCTTAGCTGCTGGGAAAGAAGCAGTCTCTTTCTTTTATCAGTAGTTGGACAAGTGGAAGCAGTGGAATTTGACCTTCAGAACCTGGAATTGCCAGGTGAGATCTCTCAGCATTGCTGCTCCCCGTAGCCAAGAAGCAAGCTGCTCACAAGTGTTTCAGGCCTTCATCAGAGACAGAATAGTGCTGGGGTGAACCTCGATCCCGTTACTAGCCTCCCATGTTAAAGGGAAGAGAGCATAGACACCATTCCTGGACAGTAAAATGGAACAATTAATAAACTGAAGCCTTCAGCCGGAGTTCAGTTTGGAAAAGAATTATATCTCTCTTCCCATAGGGTGGTTCTCAGCAAACACCAGTACCGGAAAACAAAAGAAAAAACTAGATGGTAGGGTTATGTTTGCGGCTATGCCTAGTGTATTTCAGTCATTGGCAAAAAAATGCAGATGGTATTTTGTATTTAAAACTTCGTCTATCAAGCCTGTCTTGTTAACTGTCCACAGGCATTGCGGATTTCCCAATGCTTACTTTCAGAAGAAGCAAATAGGCTTCCAGAAAGCGGAATGTCCAGGCTTGCATTTGCTTTGCTCTCCAGCTTTTGTAATCTCTGGGAATGGATAGGCCTGAGGATGCAATCTTGTTGTGTGGGGACCTATGAGCTGTGCGGAAATTGTACCCACAGAATAAACTAAAAGATGGGCTGAAAGGAATGGAGAAACCATTCTGTCCTTATGGTTGCAGACTGGCAACCCATTTCAATCTAATGTACCAATTTATCATCTTGATAGTTACTCTTCTTAATCTTTTATCTACGTATACTTGCTGCAGTCAAGCTTTTCTTTGTAGTGGTCATCCTTTGTAGTTTCTCTGCTACCTCCTAACTAATTTCCATCTACCTCCTTACTAATTTCCATCTATGTCAGCAATCATTTAATAAGGTTGAGTTGGAAAAACAGGATAATGTTGTGGGATGTTCTCTTAACTTAATGATAACTTAATTTGTTGAAGCTTTGTGTCTGAATCACCGATTAAAGAGAATATGACTTTTTGCTTCTGCCACTTTTGGGGTTAGCTGTGGAATTGTCTGCTACTTCTACTAAGGGACTGAGGAGCTTTTGGCCCTCCAGATGGACTGTAACTCCCAATAGTCTCATCCAGTATGTACAATGGAGTGTCAAAAGGTTTCCAGCCCTGCTCTACTAGTATGACTTCTGGTCTTCTTCTTCTTCAACACATCAGGTTGGAGCAACTTCTCTCTCCCTCATTGAAACATCCTAACCAAGTTGGTTGCTCTGTAAATAGTAACTAAAGTGGGATTCTCAAACCAACATATTGCAATTGTGCTGTCCTTATTGGGTTTTTGTTTATATAAAAAGTCCTGCATCTTTTGCTCATTGCTAGGCAACCTCATGGAGATTTGTTGTTTGTGGAACTCTAAGTGGATTATGTGAGCGACTTCTATTAGGTCAACACTTCAGGTCTCTGTGGCCCAAGATCTTGCCATCTCTTACTCTTCTGTTTCAGGCAAGAGGTATGGAGTTACGAGAGCGTAAAGGTTTATCAGTTGTTGGTGTTGATGACTGGAATATCATTGATGCTTAGGTTCATTGAAATAATACCTGGGACTTGCAGAATATAAGCTCTCCTTACTCCACACTTTGAAAAGCAGCTGCACAGAAGAAAAACTAAAAATACGCCATGACCAGAAGGCCCTATGTTGCTGAGGTGTTGATCATGATCAGTGAATAGTTTGGACAGCTTCCTAAGCTTTTCGTTATTCTGGGCAATAGTAGCTAGAGTGCTTGTGGATGGTTCTTGGTAAGCAAGCTTCTTGTCTATGAAAAAAATAGCAATTCCAATTGCACAATTTCTTCACACATTACTTTCTGCTATGGTTTTTGACAGTTTTGGTGATATCTTAGGGCTCTGACTACAGTTGCAGAGAAACTATATGATACAGCCTTTGCTGTACCACTTCTGTTTGGAAGTGGGAGACTCTCATAATAAGAGCCCAGCTGGATCAGGCCAAAGGACTAAGTAGCCCAGCATCCTTTTTCCCACAGTGATCAGCCAGATGTCCCTGGGAAGCTCACAGGGAGGACAGGAAGTCAGTCACTCTCCACAAAACAACTGATAATTCAGATTGGTAATTCATCGTGCCTTTGAACATGGAGATAGCACATAGCCATGTAGATTTTAGTCCTGTTTTTCAAAGTACACTTGGGCTCTTTCTGCTTCACAAACTCTTCCTTGTTTCACTGCATGGCTGAAATGAAATTATAGCTATCCACCAACCTATTGCAAATCTCTCTCTCTTCTGTTCCAGGTAAAACGGAAGCTGAACTTGGAGACTGACCACCAGTACATTGCAGAGAGCGTTCATGCAGCCCGAGGAAAAGCGAAAAACCCTGTCAAAGGTGCTAGTGGCCAGAAGGGAACCCTGTTGCTTTTAATCAATCCACAGATTTTTCAAGATTCCTTGTCCCAGTAGCTAAACAGGGCAGGACTTCCTGTTAACAGAGCAGCCTGAGCCTAAAAGGCAGCTGTGGTGCTTTTGGTTGGAAAAACAAGCAGTTACAAGCCTTGTACATCATGGGGGGGGGGGGAGTTGGGGGGGTAGCCATTGGAAACAAAAATCAAGTGATTTCCCCCCCCCCCTTAAAAAATAGTTATTTTTATTTTGGCAACTTACATACCCCTTATTTACAATCTTCTCTAAGCAATGTACAGGTAACCCAGCCATACATTAACGATAGAGACATCAATTACAACTATACAATCAGATTTCGGTTAAAATGGTACAGAAATAAGTGCAAGGAGACAAATGGCTGAAAGACAGAAGTGAAAGAACCACTACAAAAGAGACAAATGGAGTCAGGGGAAAATAGGAAACCAACTACGTCGCTGTAAAAATCTTAAAATACTAATAATAGTAAGTGCTAAAGCTGATGTTTGGCACTAGATTTGGAATCCTAGAAATCTGAGCATTCTTGTTTTTTTTAAAAAAAAAAAGTTTCTCACAGAACTGCAGTTCTGGAAGGGACCCTATTCCAACCCCCTGCAATGCAGAAATCTTAACTAGATCTTATATGGCAGGTGGCCATCCAATCTCTGCTTCAATACCTCCAAGGAAGTAGATTCCACCACCTTCCCAGAGAGTCTGTTCCACTGTTAAACAGTTCTTACTGTGAGAACCTGATGTTTAGTCAGAATCTCCTTCCTTGTAACTTGAAGCCATTGGTTTGGTTCCTAGCCTCCAGAGCAGGAGAAAACAAGCTTGCTCCATCTTCCATGTGGCAGCCCTTGAGATATTTGAAGATGGCTATCATAGCTCCTCTTTTTCAGGCTAAACATATCCAGTTCCCTCAATTGTTCCTCATAAGGCTTGCTTTCCAGACCTTTGACCATCTTGGTCTTCCTCCTCAGCACACACAACAGCTTGTCAACATCCTGATTAGACTGTGGTGCCCAGAACTGGACACAGTATTCCAGGTGTGTTCTGACCAAGGCAGAATAGAGTGGTACTATTACATCCCTTGACCTGGACCCTGTGCTTCTGTTGATGCAGCCTAGAAGATCATTCACTTTTTTTTGCTGCTGCATTACCCTGTTGAATGATGTTAAGCTTGTGGTCCACAAGACCCCTAGATCCTTTTCTTGTACTGTACCTAAAAAGCTGTGAAGATAGACATGAAACTATGTTGGCCTTGGCATCTGACGTCGCTGAAGCTGAAGGGGAACTGGGTAGGATGCTACAGGGGACTGCAAAACTCTTTGCTTGCCTTACCTAAGAAAGTTTTCTGCTCCTGCTAGCAAGAGACAAATACTTGTACAAATCAACCGGAAGACATGGCCAGTTCCTCTTTTGGTTGCAGTGTAATTGGTGGATGGATATCTTTCAGACTGTAGACTGATTTTTATAATGCACCTTAATGGGTCTGCAAATCTTTGCTTTTCACCACGAGCCTCCCGCCTCCTCTGCAAAACCCTTCCTACTTGCTTGGGTAAGTGGGGAGGTCTTGCTGGAGCCCTCTTTGAGAAGCCACGATCTTTATATTTTATCTGGTGCCTCGGATAGCAGAATTCAAGGCATTGGGGGTTTAAATTCTGAGCCAAACAGCACTAACTTGGGGAAATGCTGCTTGATTTGCGGTGCAGCCAAGCATCATGAGCTGGACAAGTTTGCATTCCAAGCCATGCAGTGGCAAACCTTCAACAACGTTGCTAGTTGTAATGAAGTCATCATTGATCCTCAGGGGTGAAGTCTCCTGGAGAGAAATCCCGCTATGAAACCTCCCTGAATCTGACCACAAAACGTTTCCTGGAGCTGCTGAGCCAATCGCCTGATGGTGTTGTGGATCTCAACTGGGCTGCAGAGGTGTTGAAGGTGCAGAAGAGGCGGATCTATGACATCACAAATGTCCTGGAAGGTATCCAGCTGATCACCAAGAAGTCCAAGAACCATATCCAGTGGTTGTAAGTAGAACGTCACCTGTTCTTTTGGGTTGCCCTATTCTGATTGTATTGGTTTTCCGAATTTCTCCTGGCCTTAGGAAGCAACCAACCTCTTGCATTTGCTGTAGGAGACTTGCCTGGTTGTACTTTTGGAATGTGTCTCTTAGGAGAAAAGCCTTTGTCTTCATTTCTTTTGTATGAAATGAAATTTGGCATGGATAAGGCTTTCTGTATTGCACAAAGTTAATAGGGTAACACTTGAAGATGAGAGTGATAACTGTACTGGACTTAATACAGCTCCTTTTGTTAATAGTTCTCATTTACAAGCATTCTTCTGTGAGTGAATGTCATCACAAGGACTATATATGCAGTCAAAGGCTTAAAGAAACAAAAGACTACATCAAGAAAACTTGAACACGGTGCCAGAAAAACTGAATTCAGCTATCTATGTAAACTACAAAATGAAATGTACATACTTTATGGAATGTGCGTAAAATGTGCTGCTTGTCCTAGGGATGGGCAAGCAGCTTTGCAGGGCAGTGAAATCCCATCTCCTGAACCACACGGAGTCCTGCTGTAGAGTGTACTTGCACTTCTGCTCCATCCGTGCTTTTGAAGCTGCACCAGTATTTTTTTTTTTTTATTTGAATAAAATGTGCTTTCCTAGGTATGTTTATTAAGAACCTAGCCTCTCACTACAGAAAGGTCCTAGCTCAATAGTGGAGCATCTGCTTTGCATGCAGAAAACCCCAGGTTCAATCTGTGACATCTCTAGGTAGCACTGGAAGAGGTGTCTGTCTGGAGAACCACTGCCAGACATTGTAGACAAAACCGAGCAAGATGGACTAATGGTCTGACGATATAAGGCAGCTTCCTATGATCTTATGACAAAATGAAATGAGGCTTAACTCCAAAGGAAGTGTGCATAGGATTGCAGCAAACCCCATGGAATAAAATGAGACTACCTTATGAGTAAATGTGCCTAAGATAATGCTGTTAAGCCTGACTTAAGCTAAAAAAACTGCTCTTCTGTCCTTTTGAATATGTTTATTCCCGGAAGAGATATGCACGGAAGAGATGATCTTACAAAAAAGCCTGCGTATATAATGTAATGCATGAAGTGTGGCATGAATGTGTTCATCTGCAATGTATGCTTGATCCATGCCATGCTGTAGAAAAAATGTGCACTACATCCCATCCTGATGTGAGGATTATTTGAATGTGTAGAGATGGTTGTATATAAACATTCACCAACATCAAATGAATAGCAGATGAAAAGTTGTATCGGATAGAGTTGACCAACTTTCAGAGTTGGCCCAATGTGACTTCCATGTTGCTGCACCATAAAACTTCTAATATAAGTATTCACTAACCCTGCGCTGGATCAGTTTTGACCATGTGGGACCTTAGAACATGCTGTCTGTTCCTCTTTTTAATATGCCCCCTGGTGTTGGGAGACAGCAGGTCGCTGATGAGACCGTTCCATCTTGACTTGCCCTGTTTCCTTTAGGGGAAGCCGGACTGCTGTGGGGAGCGCCAGCAAGAGCCAGGGGTTGGTGAAGGAACTCCAGGATCTTCAGGCAGCAGAACAGCAACTGGACAGCCTCATCCAGATGTGTACTACTCAGTTCAAGCACCTCACGGAGGACCCAGAAAACAAGCAATATCCTTGTGTGGAAGGGGGAGGGGGAGGTTGGGTGCTTTTGGCAGACCGGAAGATGCAGAGTTGGGCTCCTAGCAAGCAGGTCCTAAGCATTCGCCAGGTGCAGCAAGAGTGCCTTCTTCCAAAGAGGTAGTTGCACCCCTGACATTCCAGGACTGGGTGTTGGTGTTTTAATTTGTACTTCCCCACCCTGTGAGCTAATGGAAAATCCCTACCTGGCTGCTGGTTAAGACTGTGCATTGTCAGTGGAACGGAGAGCTGTGTGAGAGCGAGAGAAGGGTGGCGTTGAGTCAGTCAGATGTTGCTAGTTGATTTTTGCCTGGCAGCTCTGTAGCCGAGCCTGTTCCTGATAATGCGACTTGGATCCCACCCTCTGTGACGGGTGCAGTGCTGCAAATGTGTCACAACTGTCCCATTTAACTCAGTTTCAACGTATTCCTTTGCAATCCATTCAAGTTTGACCGGGAGGCACACAGCTCATCACCAACACAGCCCACACTTTATATATAAGCAAGTGGCTTTTCTTCAGGCTGTCTGGTGGAAGTAGCTGAATTGATTATCTTCATGGTCCTAAGGATTAGGCTGATGGGCTTGTTGTCCATTTTGAATCATCCAGGTGATATCAGAGAACAATGTGGAGCAGAAAATTGCCCCTCACTGTCTCCCAAAGTGTTAGCATTCTTCTCCAAGAATGTATACAGTTAACAAGGAATTGATTGTAATGGAGGCTGACACCTGTGCGAAGCCATTATAGTGCAGAATCCGCTGGGAAATTGCACAGGCGGACTCCGTGAAGCTGATCCATGGATGTACAATGTCCGTGTTTGGGAGGAAGAGGAAAATGTGCCCAAATGTTAATGATGCTTTTTAAAAATAATAATAATGCAGTTTTACTGGGGGGCGTTCCTATTGCAATAACAAATGATTTCTTGCTGTGTGGAAAAGCTATACGTGCCATCCTACACTAAAGCAATTCTTTCATTTCGTATCTTCCCTACAATGTTTGGTAGCTGAAGAATACAAGCATATTATGCTGCATTCAGAAGAACGGTGGTAGTCTTTGTTTCCCAAAAGCTAGTGATTTGGGCTTGGTAGTCTGTCATCCTTCTCCTGGCAAAACTTAACTGGGCACACCTCAGCTTACGTGACATGCCAAGATCTGCGCAGCATTGCAGACCCTTCTGAGCAACTGGTGATGGTGATCAAAGCACCCCAGGAGACGCAGATGCAAGTCTCTGATCCGGCAGAGGTAACTCTTCCTGGTCACTACAGGGCCATTGTGCACAGAATGCTTTCTGCACCAGCTCCTTCCAGCTGAACCGGTCACTCCCTTTGCAGGAGTCTGTGGTGACTGATCCAGCTGTAGCCAACCCTGAACCAATGGTATGGCTAAGAAATCCAGACTTCAAGAATCATAGGCCAATAAGGATCCTTTCCCGCTTGCCTATCCAAGGCAGGATTCTCCATGCATCATACTGATCCAAATCATGTCATCTCCAGTAGACAGATCTGGAGGCAAGAATTAGAAATACATTAGACAGTTCATGAAGCTACAAACTGTATGGAAGGGTGGAGAGGGGGTAGCCAGTAGCTTCCCTTTAACTGGATTAGCTGATAATGGTGAGTAAGAATCAACATTCATTCACTCACGGAGCCTTGTTAATACAGTGGTACCTTGGGTTACGAACTTAATTCGTTCCAGAGGTCCATTCTTAACCCAAAACCACCTTAACCTGAGGCGCTCTTTCATTTCCGGGGCCTCCCACACCACCAGTGCATGATTTCCCTTCTCATCCTGGGGCAAAGTTCGCAACCCGAGGTACTACTTCCGGGTTTGCGGAGTTTGTAACCCAAAGTGTTTGTTACCCAAAGCGTTTGTAACCCAAGGTACCACTGTAATAAATAGTTGACCTTCAAAAAAAGTCAGGCAATGTTTTCTCTGTCCTTCCAAATACAATTGGTGAGCTAGGGGAAAATTCCCATGGACGTAGTAGACAATGTGAAGCTAATGCTGCACATTTGGGGGGTAGTCCTTCTTGGAAAAAGTTACTGCTCTGTTATTTAGCCCCTGTTAGTTAGAGCCAAGAGTGGCAAGACTGTGCATAGCCCCCCCCCATCCAATCCAGGTTTTGTAAAGCCCTAATTAATCCTAATGTCCACCTGTTAATCCCCACGTCACTGGAATATAGGTTAAGTTCCCACCATGTTTTGACCATAATCTCTTCTCCAGGGGAACAAGCTGGTAGGGAGATTTTCCACTACAGAAAACTATTCAGTTGTGTAAATGTCTCCTCAGATGTCCACCTCTTCTTCTTTTCCAGGCTTTCCAAATTGCTGTGAAGAGCACCCAGGGCCCAATAGATGTGTTCCTGTGCCCAGAAGAGAGCTCTGGAGTCTGCAGCCCCACCAAGAGTCCATTGAAGGTGGCTTCCGAGGAACCTTCCCCAGGGTCTTCGCAAGCAGCAGCAGCAGCTCCTGCACTTCTGCGTCCCTCCCAGGAAATGAACTCGCCATTGCTGAGTGCAGACCAAGGTATGTGGATGGGGGAACAGGGCACCCGAAGGTCCTTTTGGAGCATGTTGTGATTGGAGGCTGTATCAAAGCAGGTCAGGATCTGAGCCTATAACGTCTCCTATAAGAGCGTGAGAATTGCCTTGTTAGGTCTGACCATGGCCCATCTAGTCTGGGTTTCTGTGTACAGCTGGGCCCAACCAGGTACATTGAGAAGCTTGCAAGAAATACATAGTTGTGCTGGCTGTCCCTTTATTTTGTCTGCAGCAGCTGATACGCCAGCCCCATCACACCATAGGTCATAGAACAGGATGCAGAGTGGAGCATGGGAGCCGTTTGGGGGCTTGGAAGGGCAGGCTTGGTTTGTGGACTGGGGACAGGTCGTTGGTACACAAACACAGAGGATATTGTATTTTCTCCCATTGGCTCCCAGTACGTTTCCGAGCACAATTCAAAGTGTTGGTGCTGACCTTTAAAGCCCTAAACGGCCTCGGTCCAGTATATCTGAAGGAGCGTCTCCTCCCCCATCGTTCTGCCCGGACACTGAGGTCCAGCTCCGAGGGCCTTCTGGCGGTTCCCTCGCTGCGAGAGGCCAAGTTACAGGGAACCAGGCAGAGGGCCTTCTCGGTAGTGGCGCCCGCCCTGTGGAACGCCTCCCATCAGATGTCAAAGAAATAAACATCTACCTGACATTCAGAAGACATCTGAAGGCAGCCTTGTTCAGGGAAGTTTTTAATACGTGACATTTTAGTGTATCTTTCATCTTTGTTGGAAGCCACCCAGAGTGGCTGGGGAAACCCAGCCAGATGGGCGGGGTACAAATAATAAATTATTATTATTATTATTATTATTATTATTATTATTATTATTATTATTTATTATTATCATCCATATGAACTGACCTAGACCCTGCGGCCATCATCTTCTTCATGTGCTTCCTCCACAAGAGGTCCAGAGGCTGGCAACTTATGAATGGGACTTTTCTGCAATGGCTCTCTGCTTGTGGAATGCTCTCCCCAGGGAAGCTTGCCTATCACCTTGGTTACATATCTTTAGGTGCCAGTCAAAAACATTCCTCCCCTCTCAGGCCTTTGGCTAATTAAACAAGACCATAAACTGGTGTGGGTGGGTGTGTAATTGTTTTTGTTTGTTACTGTTATGTATTTTTGTGTTTTTATGCTGTGATCCTTGGATGAAGGGTAGTATAGAAGCTTCTTATTATTATAATTATTATTATTAGTCTCCCTCCCCCCATGATTAGATACATCTTCATGTTGAAAGCTGTAATAGGACGTAAGATTTAATTAAAAGGAATATATTTCCAGACCTCCAGTAAAAGCAGCCTAGCTCTCCACCAGGGATAGGAAACCAGTAGCTCTCCAGATGTCGCTGGACTCACAACTCACACCAGCTCCATCTAGCAATGATCAAAGGTCAGGGATGATGGGATTTGTAGTCTAGAAACATCAGGAGGGCCACAGGTTCCCCTTCCCTTATCTAGACTGAAAGCCATCCGCTTGAGAACGATATGCTAGCATCAGAAGCATCATTTTTGTGTGGACTTTCATCTTTCTGTGCTGTGTGTTGTAAGCCAGTGTGGGGGAATTGATTCCTTTGCTCTCCATCTTAGCATTCCCTTCTCATAACTTAATAGATTTCAGCCACTCTGTTTTTCTGATGAAAAAAACCCAGAAGGGTCTGTGTAGTGTAAACTCTTGTAGCAGCAAGAGATCCAAGAATTCCTCTCTGTCCAGTTGTTTAATCTAAAACCTGCTCACCCCAACTTAATGGGTGGAGTTGCGTGGAAAATATGTATTTTGTGCCTACTGAAGTCTCCATATAATCAGATCAGGAATGTTAGGTAGGGCTTCAAGTGGTCAAAGGGGAAACATTCTGTTCTCCCTCTTTCCCTCCTGGCCCTACCCAAGCATTACTGCACACACTCCTAATGCTGGGCTTTCCTTTCCATCACCCAGATATAGGAAGCTGCCTTATACCAAATCTAACTCTGTACTTTCTACACCAACTGGAAGCATATCCCCAGGGTTTCAGGCAGGGGTTTCTTCCTAGCACACCTGGAGAAGCTGGGCATTGAGCTCTGGCCGTTCCCTATGAGAGGCTAATCTCAGCAGGTTCCTTGTGCTTTAGGCCTGATGGTTCGCTGTGGCTCCTAGTGATGGTTGACAGGCACTACTAGGGCAGCTGTGCTTAAAGGAGGAAGTATCCACCCTAACCTTTCTTCTAAACCTGGCTTTTGCCCACACTTTCCCTACTTTTCCTTGCCTGAACTGACCTGTGGCATTTTGGAAGAGATTTCTGCCTGGAAAGAACAGAACACAGTCTTAAACATGCCCTTTTCTGTCACGGTGGCCTCTCTTAAGAAGCTACCATAATCTCATTGGCTTTGTTGCTGGGCTCCAGGTTTCCTTTTTCCTTTTCTTTTTTTGCTGAGCCACCTGCCTTCCCGATGGCGGTGACAAAGCACAATACTTAGCCTTCCTTGGGATGCTGCATGCAGCAGCCTGGGCTGGGGTTCCCTGCTTATGGGCTGAGTAGAAGAAAAGACAGCAGGCTGAATTTCTGGAAAGGCACATGGACAGACAGTGTGGCAAGGAGGTCGGTGTCGTGACTCAGCAGTTGTGCCTGGTGCCTTTGTTTCATGCGTTGCCTCTGCTCGGGAGGGCTAGATAAGGAGTCTATAGGCATGTTAGGCGTATCAGAAAGGTACTGACAAGTTTTGGAGTGAAGGTTGTTCCTCTTTTGCAAGTCTCTGACAGGGGAGACTGCAAGTTAATGTGGCTGCACACACACACACACACACACACGGAAAGGGGTGGAAGATGCACTGCCAAACCTGAGTACCAGATGATCAATGGCCACAATGGTTGTGTTCTGTCTCCACTGAATACCAGTGACTGGGGCGAATGTTATGGCACTCAGGTTTTGCTTACAGGCTTCCCATAGGCATTTCCATGGGAAATGAGCATCATTGGCAAGAGTAAAAGCTTTTAATTTACTCAGGCCTTTGGGATATAGGGAGCATTATCACTGACTCTGCTGCTGCCAGGTGTTCAAACTACTGCTGCTGGTGTTCAATTCAGTTCTTGTTTTATTATTGCATTTATGCTGTTAGCCGCCTTGTGCTCCTTCAGGAGGAAGGGCAGGCTATAAAACTGATGAGCAGGAGTCCAGTAAGTTGCTGCATGCACGGAACGAGTTCTGTTCATGCAGTGACACTCTCCATGCCCCTAAATATTCTCTGGAGGGTTGGAGGAACCCTAGAACAGGTTTAGGGTGAATGCAAGAAGTGCACGGCGAGGGAGGAAAAGAGTGGGGTAGGAAACATCCCACTGCATGAGCAAACTTTGTTCCTCACACACATAACCCACTTAGCGCTATATTGAATTTCGTTCAGTGTAATGAAATGAAATAAACGGTGGGCAGTCGCCATGTGTTGCCTGAACTGACCTGTGGCATTTTAAATGCACGCTTTAAAAGTTCATTGTTCATTACCCAGAGAAGTTGATTGTGGCGTGATTAAAAAATAGAAGTAATGAATGAAACCCATGTGTTTTGTCTTCTGCAGAGCCCCTGTTGTCTAGGGAGAGCGCGCTGCCACTGAAGTGCCCTGCAGATGACGTGAACCTCTCGCCACTGGCGTCCGTGGATGCTTTGCTCCAGCAGGGCAAGGAGGACTTCTCAAGCTTCCTACCTGCCGAATTCATTGCGCTTTCGCCGACCCAGGACTATCACTTTGGGCTCGAGGAGGGCGAGGGCATCAGCGAGCTCTTTGACTGTGATTTTGGAGACTTGACTTCCTTGGATTTCTGAGCATCCTCAGGTGGGGTGGGGTGGGTTGGGGAGCGCCACTCAGCTGGCCCTGCCCCACCACGGGGCATCCTCTCAGAGCTGACGTCTGAATGTAATCGCAAGGCCAGCTGCAGCGTCCTTGGCTGATATGCTGCAGAGAGGACTCCAGGGGAGGAAACAGAAGGCAGCAGTGGCCGGGGTGTGATTCAGTTCTTGGCTTCCTGTCGCCATCCGCCTCGCTGCGGCTGAAGAAGGTGGCTGTGAAGCTAATGGCTGCTGTGAATGTTGCAGGCCCCTTTCTGTGGCCTTTCAGTGGGCCTGCTGCATCCAGGCCCATAGTAGTAGTGTCCAGGGCCATCTTGATTCTCTGGTGCCATGTTTTGACTCTATAGGGGCAGTCCTAGTAGTTAATGCTGTTGCCTAGCAACAGCTAACTTAACTCTCCCTCAACCACTCATTTCCCCATGTCCTCACTTTAAACTGAATTTTTCTGTGGGCAAACCACCCCACCTCGTGTCAGCTGTTTATTGCTCCTTACTGTGAGCAATTTCTTCTCTTCCCTTGGAAACTGTGACAGTCAGAAGAGTTTCTGAGAACACGAGCTCCTCCCTCCCTTCTGTCAGCGAAGCCTCTGGGGTGTAGGGCAGTAATGGTCTGGATATTCATTGCGAGGGGGGCACCTCTCTCTGCCAGCCAGCTGTGCAAGAAAAAAAGGCAAGAACAGTACTTCTAAGTAATAATTGGTGATAACCTGACACCCCATTGTCCTACAGACCAGGTCATTCTGGTTGGCTGGCATTGAAACACCAACAATTTGCAGTTTGAGGATCAGAGGTGATTTGGGGGGGGGGGAGTTCTTTTTGCCGGCAAGGTGTAAACCTGAGATTTGTAATCCTGTAGTGAAATAATGGCCATTTTGAGGAAAGGAAGCCAAGTGTGTAGAATTGTGCAGGATGGCGCTGAGGGAACCTTTCAGTAATTTTTTGGGGGGCGGGGGGGAGCTGCTCAAAGCTAGTGAAACAAAATAGATAATCAGATGTGCCTGAAGAGTTGCTTCTCCCCCATAGTTGTTTATATATATATATATACTGGTTGCGAAAGAGAAGCGAATATAAGGAAGCCAGGAATGATGGGCTGAGTTGTTTCTGGATATTAGCCTGGGGCATGAGGTCCTACTCATGATAAAGCTTTAAGGAGGATTCTATATAGATTATTTATTTATTTTGGGCTCCCCTCACCTCACCTTTTTTTTTTTTTTTTTTTTGGAAGGCCTCTGAGTCTCC
This sequence comes from Podarcis melisellensis, assembly GCF_964234715.1. Taxonomy (NCBI): domain Eukaryota; kingdom Metazoa; phylum Chordata; class Lepidosauria; order Squamata; family Lacertidae; genus Podarcis; species Podarcis melisellensis. Next base: position 28,882,867 of record NC_138538.1, read on the forward strand.
CCACCTTTGTGTGTAGAAGAAGTTCATTTCTGGGGATGGGTTCGGTGCTTCTTTTTTTAAAAAAAGAAGAAGTAGGCTAGATGGCCATTGAATTTAGCTGTCGCTTCTCTTTTGATGAGCAGAAGGCAGGAGGGGACGGTGATTAAGGTGAAGTCAGCCAAGAACGTTTTGCTTCATCAGGAGGGAAGCAAAATGTGGCTCGCTAGTCTCCAGAAAGGCAAGGAATTCTGTTTTCTGGCTGTGGTGCAGATAATAATGTAAAGCCGTATATGACAAATGCCTTTTTTCCCCCCTTGGAGACCTGTTTGACCCTCCCCTGCGAAGCAAAAGGCATGAATACTGACTGCCTTCAGTATGTGCACTGCCCGTACAACCCCCCTCCCCCTGTGCTAAGCACTATGGGGTTTTCTCCAGAAATCATGAATTCATACTATTTATTTATTATTTATGTGGGCTCCATCCAGTGTTTCTGGAAGGTTAAAGGGCAAGTAAAGAGGAGACTGCATGAAGTGGAACTCTGCATGTCCAGGCATGCAGGGAAAGAGGCCATATTGTATCCTGGTAGAATAGCTAGCCTAGCAAAATGAGGAACGGAGGAAGAGAGTTTGAGAAATGAGTAGCCGGCATGTTGTAGATGAGCTGTTGGGGTCTGGTAGGAGACGAGGTTGCTCTTGTGTCCCATCTGTGTGGTGGGAGGTGTGGCTGGTCAATATTGTTGTGCTGAAATGCTATTTATTGGTAGAAAAATGAACGGCAGGTTCATCTTGTACAGGAATACTCCGTGTTGAGGAGGAAGGGAAGGGAGAGAGACACATACAGCGTTAGTTACAGGAGTCTGAGGAAGGGCAAGTATCGTCCTGGGCTTGTCCGTTTTGGTAAGTACCTTCAGTTGTTGGGAAGCAAGGATAAATCGAGTGAAACCTTAAAAAGGGTGTGAATGTTGCCGGCTGGATAGCATATGACAAGGCAGCTCTGGGTGCTGTCCCCTAGGTGCCTTCCTTTTTCATTAGCCTAGCAAATTTCAATTACTAGGACTCACCAAAGTGTTCCCCTGCTTTGGAAGAGCCTCTTGCTTCACAAAAAAGGCAGCTGGGTGGGTGGGTGTGTTTGTGTGCAAAGCTTTATTACTCAGCAACGTGGTACCTGTAGGCAGCCTTTGTGGTGTCAGTACATTTGTGGAACAGCCCTATCCATTTGGGCTAGTTTTATAAGAAAAAGAAACTCTGTATGCCTGTTAGAATGAGAGGGCTACAGACCCCGGAATGCATCGTGGCACTGGGTCGCACATAGCCTAAAACCATGCTGGAAGTTCTTCTTTCTGAGGAGGAAAGTAAGAACAATGCCTTTTTGAATTAGGCTTTTCCTGGTTGTCATAAACAGAAAGGTTCTTTAGCCCTCCTTAGGTGTTTGGATGGGAGTATTTAGGTCACATTCATGCCATGTTTTTAAAGTACCATGATACTACTTTGCATAGTCATGGCTTCCCGCAAAGAATTCTGGGAGCTGTTTAAAGTTACTGAGGAGACCCTCCATATTCCCCTCCCACGACTACAATTCACAGAGTCCCCTGCGAAGAGGGTTTGAGTGTTAAACCCCACTCTGAGAACTGTAGCTGTGTGAGGAGAATAGGGGTCGCCTAGCAACTCTCAGCACCCGTAACAAACTGCAGCTCCCAGAATTCCTTGGGGGAAGCCATGACGGTTTAAAGTGGTATCATACTGCATGAAATGTATGGTGTGAATCTGGCATTAAGCTCTGTAGGGGCTGTGAGAGTTGCCCTCTCCTCTTCCAGCCGTTGTGCATTCAGAGTGAAGGTGTGCAGGGATTCTAACAGTGGGATGCAGTTCAAATACCTTCCATTGGTATCTCTGATTGCCCAGGGTTCCCAGTTGCCTGGAGGGTTGTAGCTGTGTCATACTGAACATGATTAGAATCCCCTCTCAGGCCCTCTGTGCAAAAATGCACAAAGAATAGATGAGGAAAGGGCAGAGGCTACATGTACATACCTCTGCAGAGTATGAGCTCTTGGACGTTCATCCACGTGCCTGAAGATCCCTTTGCTGGAATTGGACAGCCCATAAAGGTGGAGACACATACTGCCAGTCAGGCAAATACTATGCCTGCAACATGTGTTCTTCCCTCCTACTGTGTAGGTCACAGTAAAGCTGAACCAACCAATACTTCAGAGTAACCATCCTGTGCCTAGGCTCTGTAGTCATTGCAAAAGGAGAAGCAGCTAACTCTCCTAGCTGTCTGGTCACCTGCAAGTAGTCTGTCTTGAAGCAAATGTTAGGAGTTATATTTTCCATGGAAAATACACACGCACACAAACACACAGACGTGGGTGCCATGGTGTTTTATTTTAAATATCTACCCTAGGCTGGCCTTATTTTCTAGTTCAGATCAGAACTAGCATTGTAGGACTTGGATCGCTTTCGCTTGAGCTACTTTCCTGTGCTACAGCTGTCCACAACCTTCTAGACACTTTTGGACTACAACTCCCATCATCCATGGCTATGAGGATGGTGGGAGTTGTAGTCCAAAATGTCCCCAAGGCAACAGGTTGTGGGAAGGCTGCTCTATTAGGTTAGGTGCAGAAGACTCAGGTCTGATTATCTCTCTTCATTAAGATGTGGGTACCTTCTAGGGAATTCTGTTCCTCCTCAGCAAAGGCCAGTGCTTAGAGCAACAAGCTGTTGCCATAATGTGCCACTGCTTCCAAATGGCTTGTTGAGATGAGCTGTTCCTCTTGGTGTGCCTGTTCCATGTGCTGCTTTGCTGTTCTTGGTGGGGACAGTCATTTTCCGAGGGTTTGCTCTGTTCCTGACTCAGAGCATGTTCCTTGATTCCTACAAAGTGCCTGATGTCTCCATACCATAGCACGTTTCAGAGGCTTTTTGAGGTTTTGATACACTTAATAAACTTTTCCCTGAACCGGTGATTGCAAAAGCCAGGAACAAATCAGTATCATAAAGCATCCTTCTGTTTTATTTATTAACCTTACATCCACTCTTCCGCCCAACATTTGCCTTGTTGACACTTCTTGGTTTTGCTGATGGAACCCATTTGTTGTCGCCTGGCAAAAAGCTACAATGAGTAGCACAAAGGAACAGCACCTCACAGCCTGTGAGATGTTGGTGTGTGCCGTGCAAGTTGATCTTGCATGGTGGAAGAGTCACACTGTGTGTGTGTGTGTGTGTGTGTGTGTGTGTGTGTAATAGTTGCATAAAGTTCAGCAGAGCCTCTTTGGTTGAAATGGTGGCCTATAGGCCTACAGAACTTTCAAGGAGTTGACAAGGGGGAAACCAGCCACTTAATTGTAGTGCTTAATATGTATTTTGGGGGATTCAGGTAAACTCACGAATGAAAGAACTAATGAATCAGGGCGCTGTTTTGAGAAAAGCCCTATATCTGATATTCCAGGTATCTTGAATTTAAGCATGGATGTCTAGCTACAGAAAGTTCTACTGGTATTGACCCGCGAACCTGTTGTGAGAAGTGGCAGCAGATTGGGGGGGGGGGAGAGGATGGGAGCAGGCTCTCTCCCTCCCTGTTTTTTTTCTAACCCAGATGAGAGCACTTATAGAACACATATACCAATAGCTTTGAAAAGCCTTTATTTACTGGAGCAAAGAAGTAAAAGCCTAGATTGTGTATGATTCTTCTTCTCCTTCCAGTACGTCTCAGTTACTACTTCCAGTGAAAAGTATGGGCAAATTCAAGTAGAGATTGGCTTTTGTCATGTTGTTTTATTAAAATTGGAAGCACAGCAGAAGAGAGAGGGTGTCTTCTGCCTCGGCAAGGAGGTGCGTGTAGTCTGTCTTGGAGGTGGGTGCTTAATGCATGGGGCTACGTAACCCCAAGCAATTTCAGAACGCAATGGCATTCAGTTTGGGCAGCTAAAGGTTGCTGGGATATTGTGGTGGTTCTTAAGGATTGCACCTTTTCCTGTAAGTGCCAAGCCAGGAACCTCTGGGTCCTTCAGCAGCCAAGCACCTAAGTGCATTGCAAAAACTCCAGCAAATCCCAGTGCCTGAACATTGAGGGCAATGCACCTCTGTGTGCCTTGTTCATTATCTGTGCTTTTAGTTTTAATAAATACTTCTACTTCATTTTCTCTTTCTGCAGTGTCTCTTGTGATTTTTAGAACACTTGGTGACCTCTGTGGGGGTATTTTAAATAAAGCCTTTTGTCTCAAGAGAGGGCTCCACTGTTCTGAACACCTCTGGGTTCTCTGCTGCATTCAAAAGTTCATCTGTGGAGTGGGATGTTCAAACACAGATTCAAAAGATGCGCACCTGGAAAGCCCACAAGCAAGTTCTTTTAGGACTGTTTTCAGCAGGAGAAAGGTTTTGCAATTTCACATACGTTCATTTGCCCAATATTGTGATAGTCATGGAGTTGGGTAAAGAGCATTGCAGAATCCTGAAACTATATCACTAGCAATCATATTCTGGGGCCCTTGCTTCTGTCTCCTGAACTTTTCACCAGTCATCCCCCTCATATTTTCAAGTTCTCCTCACAGACTTAACAGCTAGATGCTTGCTCTCCCCCCCCCCCTTTCTTTTTTTAAAGCCTGACATTTCGGGGATATTTCCTGTCTTCTGCTTTGTTCTGTAAAACTCAACATTTTAACTGCTGCCGTCTTCCACTCCGGGTCACCCCCTTTAATTGCTAATGTTCATGCTGACTTAATCAATGTTCCTAACTTAAATATCCCAGCTGGGAATGAGCCACTAACGATGCTGGGGAGCTTCATAGCAGAGTGGATTATTTTCAGAATCTTGTATGTACAGTTTTGTTGGCTTAATTCCTCTTGGAAAGTAAGCATTCGGTTGATCACGTAGGTACTCAGAAACACTCTTGCCGCTGCTTGATAGCTTTCTGCTAAGTCTGTGACAACGCTGATGCTACGAGGAATAATCTACATTTCACCTTTCAGTTCATGAGCATGTGATACTGCCTTATAATAATTCAGAGCTGTGCTTCATCTTTCCCAGAGGTATACACCTCAAACCACTCTGAAGGCCTGTCAGGGATGCCAGTTCCCTCAGCCTCCCATGGGCAACCACAAGTTTAGGTAACACTGCTTTAAATTTTTTGCTCCCACCAATTTACCGGTACTCAGAATGTTTTAAAGGCCTTCTAGCAGCTGATACAGGAGGCTTAGGTGGGAGATGAACACAAGCCGTAGAGACGGGATGAATTTTAAGATGGTAGATTTATTAAAGAGTTGCTGTGCACATAGGGACTTATACTGAGGTCTGAAAGGTTGACGGTTTCTGAAGTTTCAAGTGACATTGTCGCTGGCCCTATCCTCTAAGTGGCTTTTACCTCAGGCCAAATTCCCCAAACTTCCATCCCAACCACAGCTCAGTTCATCTAGTGGGAACAATCTGCCTCTTTACCTCAAAGCTCCTCTAGTTGTACCAGGGGTGAGAAACAGGAGTCTGGTATCTTTGGTCAAATATGAAATAGAGTAAGCAGCTGAATGGAAGAATGCCGTAGCTGTTATATTTACTGTACATAAATGCTTGCATAGTTCCTGTTATGCACGCATCTCAAGGCGATGTGCAAAAGATCATAACATACAGGTCAAATAATCAAATACAGTAAATAAAATGAAGTGGTTAAAAACAAAACACTGAAAGTTCTACAATGGCAGACTATCCATAGCCAGCAAAAGCATTCAAGTACAGTAGACGTGCAACTTGCACCAGGGTTACGTACTGGGGGATTTCACTTAAAGTGTAGAGTCAGAATTGCCTCCCTGTGACCATCCCTACCTTTCCAAAGATAATTTCAGCTGGCCAGCCGTTAAGTTACGATCCCACAAGTTTCAGGTCGGCTGTTCTTACTCGTTCTGTCCTCCTAATGTAATTAATGCACTTTGCAGGGGGGCTTGCATCTTACTCAATATAACTTCATACAAACTAGAAAAACAGTTACACAAATGCAAGAGAGTGAGATGCAGGCACATTTTCAGGCTGACCACGGATGACTAGGCAACACAAGTTTTCCCCAGGGATCAACCAGGTTCTTAAATAACAGTTGCCTACTATACAAACGCAAGATACAATTCTTTCTAATGAAACGAAGGTGCAGTATGTGTGCAGCTCCAGCAGATGTCAGCATTTGGAAGCGAGGGAAATCAGCAAAGGGGAGAAATGGGTTTAAAGTACTGTGGCGAGCCTAAACCACAGCATTCGTTGAATGTCTTCTAATGCTTTGTGGACTCAAAGCTGTGCTTTTTGTGGGCTCTGTGCTTTTAATTTGATTCCCGAGTGCCAGTTTCTGGTGGGAGTTTTCCGAACCACAGGTCAAAATACAGACTTGTAAATCGAAGCTGTAAGATTCCTAAAAGACCTGCCCTAAGCATTTTTGAAATTTAAGAAGTGCCCTTTGTCAGACCGTTTGCCCATCTATTTCAGTATTGTCTATTTTGACTGGCAACAACTGCTGAGGAGGTCTGGGACACTCAGAGGTCTTTCCCATTGGAAGGGCCTTAGCTCAGTGGCTGAGCAGCTGTTTTAAACACAGAAGGTTCCATGTTCAATCCCTGGCGTCTCCTTGTAAGGCTGGAAGAAACCAAGGAGAGCAGCTGCCGGTCAGTGTAGATAATACTGAGCTGTATGTAGGGCTGGGCATTATCTGGTTTTCAACATTGCGATATATCACCAGCTAAACATTGCAATATATTGATATATCACAAAAGGATGGAGCTATGTAGCACACACACACACACACACACACACACACACCATGACTGGCAATATATTGCCAGGTCAAAAATTATGAAACCGATATTACGATATGTACTTCAAACTGGTTTTGGATTATATATTGATACATCGCCTAGCCCTAGCTCTATGCACTACTTGTCTGAGTCAAGCTGTGTACATGCCAGAATGTTAATGTGCACATGGGTCACACTAAACAGATTGTTCCATGTTTTATTTTGTGCACACATGTGTATCTCAATGTTTCCAATCCACACTAGTAATGGTGCTTTATGAGATGCATTTGCACTTTGTGGTGCTGTCCCCTCATCTCAGGTACAGTCATACCTTGGAAGTCGAACAGAGTCCATTCCGGAAGTTCATTCAACTTCCAAAATGTTCAGAAACCAAAGCGTGGCTTCTGATTGGCTGCACCATGGACTGCACCAAAGCCACTTTAAACTGTCATGTGTACACAACCGCTATAAGGCAGTTCCCTCTGTTCAGCACCTGCTAGTTGAGCCTTTTAACTAGAGATGCCAAAGATTAAACCTGGAACCTTCTGCAAGCAAAGTGCATGTTCTACCAGCAACCCCTCCTTTTCTACATTTGCATTCATGAATTTTCAACTATGCACCTTTAGGTAGGAGGAAAAAAGACAGAAATTCACTGGTGCATCTTTTTAGTTTAGGGATACTGGAACGGGGAAAGCTTCATTCTACGTTTTTTGGCAGGGCTAAAACCTAAAGCCTTACCCTATCTGAATACAATTCAACAGGTGTTCTACCATTTTTTTTTTTATTATTACAATTTATTGCCCACCCTTTACCTCAAGGTGTCAGGGTGGGTTACAACAATTAAAACAGCTTAATGCAAGCATTCTCCATTGTATAGCTGACCTGCAGGATCTCCAAACCAGACCGGTGCTTAGATTTGACAGCAAGGTTTGCAGTAACAGTTGAATTTTTGGACTGAATATTTGCGATTCCAGAACTTCTGAATCTTGCCCTGATGCCTGTCAATCAATCTGAAAGACACTGTACTTTTAATTAATCTACTACGCATTCATTGTGAGCCAGGATGTGTTTATTGCTGTCAAGGCTTGCGCTAATGAGCACAATTCATCTGTATTCAAGTGTTTTCATGCCAAATCATCTTCTTTAATCAGTGAAGCTTAAAGCAAAATATACATGTGCAAGATTGAGGCTGAACTTCAAAGCACGCTTCGGAGGAAGCCCTGAGGTGGGCTTGCTGCTTAGTAAACATGGTCAGTTAGGGTCACAGTGTAAACTAGGTTAGGATTGGAACCTTAAAAGTACAAATGCAAAGGTGTATCATGTCTGCAAAAAAAAAAAAAGCATGCATATGCATGAAGATGCTGGGGCATTCAGCTGGTGTGGACAACTGATGTATTGATGGCCTGGCAATGCAAACAGAACCAGCAGAAGTTGATATTAGAAGGTTAATTGCTGTGGTGGAGGAGCCCTCATGTTGCTTCTGTTGAAAATATGGCAACTGCATCAATGTGCAGCAAATGAAGATAATAGAGGGGAAATCCAGTTTTATTTTTTGCCTGGAAAAAGCGTGTCACTCCAATATAGGGGGATGTGGGTAATAAAACCATGGCTTTTGCAGTAAGAAGAGCCCTACTGGATGAGACCAAAGGCCAATCCACTTAAGTATTCTTTTCTCACAGTGGCCAACCAGATGCCCATGGGAAGCCAGCAAACATGACATGAGCACTGCAGCACTCCATGTTTGTGCTCCCCAGCTCCAGAGTATATCAGGCAATTGTCTCACCTGGCAGAATTTGAATATATTTTGAATTGTCCTGGCCTTTGGAAGGGAATAGGTACATTTAGGTGCATTGTCATCATTGGATATGGTTTTGTTGGGTTTTATGTTGTTGGCCTCGCTGCGCACTCTTTGGGGAGAAAGGGCAGGATAGAAATTTAATAAATAAACACTTGTCTCTGGTTTGAATCGCCAGCAAAGCCAGATACTTGTGATGTCTCTATATGGCCACACAGCACCATAGAAAGAAAAGGCTAAGCTGTAAACCCTACAGAAATCTGGAGTGGAGTCCCTAAGACAGTTGGATGGTGCCCTGTATGCCTCCCAGCTGGTGCCAAATGTATTGCTCTGCTTCCCTTTGGACCACATCAGCAAGGCCAAGAGGGGTTGCGCTTGTCATCTGGGCAGCCCAGGATCTCCCTGCGCACTGTTCAGGCTTGCAACGCAGAGAGGTGACTTTGGTGCTGCTAATGCAGCAAAAACTAGGGAGGCAGTGGTTATGAGTGACTGGTCTCTGCAGCCACAGCAGGTGCTGTGATTCTCCAGCAGTTTGACTTCACCCATAGAGACTCACTCCGTTGTCTCTCGAGAAGGATAGATGCCAACAATAAAAAGAACAAGCAGCTGGTATTCAGAGCCTGCAACACTGGAAACACCTAGGAAGCTGCCGTTGGTCCATCTAGCTCAGTATTGTCTACAATGCAGTAGCTCTCCAAAGTTTCAAACAGAACAGCTGGAGATGCCCTGGAGAAGTTGAGGATTGATGCTCTACCATTGAACTACAGCCCCTCCCTAAAGGTAGCACATAGCCATCTTGACTCATAGTCACTGATGGCTTTATCCACCATGAATTTCAGACATGCGAGAATTCAGCACCATCCTTATCTTCAGAGCTATTTATTGTCCATGAAACTCTCTGACATGGCATGGACTTAGATTTCATAAAGAAAAGTAAACAAGCTACAGTGGACGCTCGGGTTGCGAACAGGATCCATGCGGGAGGCACGTTCGCAACCCGCAGTGTTTGCAACCCACAGCACTGCATCTGCGCACACGTGGGTCACGATTCAGCACTTATGCGCAAAGCGCCAAAACCCGGAAGTAACCCGTTCTGGTACTTCTGGGTTTGGCGCAGTGCACAACCTGAAAACGCTCAACCTGAAACATCTGTAACCCGAAGTATGACTTATTTTATTTTCTGAAATTCATCTTGAAGACATTGCAAGACTTTTTGTAGTTTTCTCTAACTCTTCTACTTCAGAGTTACCATTCTGGTCACTGGCAGACCATTGCAATTGGGGAGGTAGTTTTCTGTGTTCTCCGTATCCCGTGACTTTCACAGAAGGATCCTGTGGTATGTTCAAAAGGCACACTATGAAATGTGGTCATCAATAATGAAAGCTAAAAGACAGCTGAGATAATGAATAAACCACGAGTGCTTTGTGATGTACACTCCTTGCTGCAGTGCTCTGTCTGATAGCTTCCCACAATTTTGCCTATGCTCCTGTGGAAAAAAAAGGACACTGCTGAAGTATCTGAGAGCATTTAGCCTTACATGAGAATAAGTGCATCTTTTGTTCTCTGTGTTATGTCAGGAAGGAATTTGTTCTATCCATAAAAGAACTGAAGGGTGAAAAGTGATTTCCTCGGGCATGTATGTAAGGTGTGTGGCAGAATAACATTTAAAGAGCTTCTACAATGGTTGGAAAACTTTTTTTAGGTCAAGGACCACAGTCCCTTCTGGGCAGTTTTCTGAGGGCCACATGCCAGTGAGCGGCAGGGCCGGAGGTAAAAGTGGTTGGAGCGACCTTTGTACAATAGGCTAATTTCTACATACACTTGCATGCGCTGCTCTGTCCTCCAGACAAGCAAAAGTCATTGTCAAGGACACATTCCAGCCAGGCAAAGGCACTCAAGAATGATGAGAGGCAATGCTGGTGAGGAGTGCCCTTTTAGGAGAATTCCATGGGTGCCTAGATCCAAGTTTGGGGCAAGTACTCTTTGGTGAGACAGCCCCAGCAGAGATTTAAAATCACAAAACATGCAGCAAAGTAAAATGTGGAAAAGTAGGCTGCTAGACCTTTAAAATATCCTCTTCTAAGTTTCTTCCAAACATAGAAAGTTTGGTATGTTTAAAAAAATTGATTACTTACAAGCTCTTCACAAGGTCAAATTCATGTGCTTTCCCATACAGCAGCATGCAGAGGCAGGCAGTTCAACTTAGTTTCAAAAATGTTTCTATATTATTTGTATAGGAAACCAAAGATGGCTTGCTAAGGCCACATGATCTGGGCTTGGAGCAACTAGCCCAGGCATCCTTATTGGCTGGTTCACACAGTAAAATGGGGAGTGGGGTGGAAAGAACAAAGAGTTTGGTAATCCTACCTCCCAATGTGAGGGAATGTGGCCTAGTTAAGCCTGGCAGGACTGCTTACTCTATGGTCTTAACCTCTTCATGCCTTAGTTGTTAGTCATGTTGGTTATATGAGGCTGATTTATATCACATAGGCAGCCCCACTTGCTCCCCCAAGCCTGAGGTTCCCCATCCTGGTTCTACATTGTCAAAACTTTCCACATTCTAAGAGACAAAGTTCATTCTCAGCCATGCACATGAAATCACAGAACGACTTTCATCACATGGAAATTCCTGACATGGAGGGATGGGGATGCAATGCAGGGAATGAGCAGGTAGACTTATATGCTCTGGACTTAAACAACTGAATGGGAGTGGCAAAAGTCCAGAGCATATAAGTTGTCCCATGCTTCCTTAATTCATATACGCCAATGCTGGCCCTAGAAAAACTAGTGCTAGGTCAGATTTAGACCAGCTTTACTACCGGGTATGTGTGACAATATTTGTTCCCGAGTAGAATCAACCAGTCACACTAAATCAAATTATTATTCTGTTTTTTCCCTAATAGAAAAAAAGGAAGGGGAGAGAAAACTACCCATAAATGTTTAGTAACTCGGCTGACTGTATCTGCAGATGGTACAATGATGCTCACAGAATTCTAATGAATTTTATATAAATGATGGAGTTTCCTCTCTCTGGTCGTTTTAAAAGCCACAATATTTAAGGTTGTGGAGGAGGAAAAGCTCTCAGCATTTGCACCCTTAGTTATGGGGGAAACTACTGGTGAGAACGCATCACCCCAAACATTCAGTGGCCAGGTAAGTTATTACATTCAGGGTAATCATATATATTTTTTTAATTAATTAATAGGCATTTCACGTTTGGACTCCCATTTCTAGCAAACTGCAGGTTTATAAACACATTGTCACCTGGTCACCTATGGCAAGAGAAAACTGCTTTCAGGAGACCAAATAGAGGCACTTGACAAAGGTTGATCTCTTTTACTCACACAAATGAGTGTCAGGGGTATGAGCAGGCAGACAGGCTACTGCTACACTTTTGTGGTCATATTTTCAGAGCTGAACTGACCCAACAGCAGTTGCACAGAACACACGGCGAGCTCATTGGCAGTCTGGCCATTCCTCTACTCTCATGCTGAACAGTCGAAGGAATACCTGAGAGCTTTTAGAGTTCGTCATCCCTTGCTCAGGAGGTCTTCAGTCTCTGTGGCTGAGTGCTTTCTATGCTTCTGTTAGCGCTGGGGCAGCTATCTGCTTGTTTGCATACGACTTTCCGCTTGTTATTATTTAATCAATCTGATGAATATTTCACTCCTGGCTCACTTATGTAAGATTCCTAGTGGTGCTTCAGGTTTCACATCTAGTTGGGAGTCCTAATTCTTTTATTGCAAGCTGTTATTGGGTGGCCTATAACGGTCGCAAACAAACAATTTTCTGTCTCCGTGGAGAAGAGCTTAAGTGTGTCCAGGGCAGTCTCAGGAAGGAAGCCAGAGGAAACTCAGCAGAGGATTTCTTTCAAGTGTCATTGTGGCAGAAATAGAAGGAAGCGTCTACTACATTAGCTAGAACTAGTCTAGATGGAGTTTTTTTGGGGGGGGAGGTGCTGGCTGCATGCCTGAGACCTAATTCCTGGACCCAGCATGGATCCAACTCTTGGAATAGCCAGACTAGTTTCCTGGTAAGGTAGTGGCCTAAGTAAGGGTCATTAAGGTAACAAGGGAAGTGACTCTGTGCAAGAAAACCAATAGGTGGGGGCCCCTCCCTCAACTGCCTGGTAGTTAGAAAGACAAAGGTGAGAGTTGTGTTGAAGCTGGCAGGCTGGGCAGCTTGGAGCCAGAGCTATGTCTGATTGCTGTTGGAATTTAAGGCTGCGGCTATGGGACAAGCAAGATTAGTTGTCTATTATGGTTGCTAGTTTAACAATTTAAGGCCTTTTAAACGAAGAGGGGTATTGTTTTGTTTGTTATTATGTTATGTATTCTTGAGTTTTTTATATTGCAGGCTGCCTTGCAATCCTTAGATGAAGGGTGGTATAGAAATTTAATAAATAAAATCAATACATTTTTTTCCATCCCACCCACTGATCTGAAATAATCTCTGTGTGCATTTCCCATGCCCTCAGGCGTCCCACTTCTGGAAGCAGATATTCAAACTTATAAATTTTATTATTTAAAACACTGAATTTGTGCAGTTCCACCCATGCATGCCCGCTAGCCTTTCCAATACATTTTATTCCGGTGTACTAAAAAACCAGGGAAACTGATTGCTGGGGATCGAGAAGTAGCCAAGGAAACAAGAAAAATATGCTACTGCCACAAATTTTGTAGGGCAGCGAAGTGTTTGAGAGATTTGATCTCTACCATCAGTTTTCCCATATTGTCCTTGACAGCTTGCGGCCATGTTTTAAAAAAACAGGCTACTTGCACGTGTGAATTTCTGTGAACCAGCCTGAACATTGCCCCTTTTTTTAGGTGTACACCCAATACATGTGTAAATACAGCAACCGGGTGTTTGACAATGCATACATTGTGCAAGTATGCTTGTCAGAGATTTGGGGCTGGATGTGGCTCCACGCTGAGCGTACAGTTGCTGGCAAAGTTGCAATTGCTGCTGTGCATTGCGTGCAGGAGTCGACAAATTTTGGCTGGCCTTGGTAGCCAACCCAAAATGTGTGGTTACCTGAATCCTGCAGAAGATCAAGGACAATTCCCTCTCCCCAGCTCCCAGGGGGTTGGAGGCTGTAAGTCAGGCTTCCTCAACCTTGGCCCTCCAGATGTTTTGAGACTACAATTCCCATCATCCCTGACCACTGGTCCTGCTAGCTAGGGATCATGGGAGTTGTAGGCCAAAAACATCTGGAGGGCCAAGGTTGCCTACTGTAAATGAACATCTGCTCCTGAGGTGCTCAGAGAGCTTCAGTAGCACAGTGCAACTGCAGGGGTGATTCCACCCCCCCCCCCCCAGCTTCACAGTCAGGGAATAAGTCTGAGACTTGTAACAGGGACACGTGGCATGTCGAGTGTGGCAAATGGAGACCCTTGCTGATATGTAAAAGAGGCCTGAGGACCAAGTGTCTTAGATCAGCGCAGTGGTAAATTACCTCTTCCTCCACCCCACCCAGAGTATCCTGCATCCTTAATGTGCTTATCCTCCTCTGTTGCAGAGGTCTGCCTGACATCTGCGATTGACTGCTGATTGTCAGTCTCCAGAGCCTACGGTCTGACATTTTTCATCAGCAGTCAATCCGCTTAATTTCAGTTTCCAAAATGTGTCTCAATTTTCTCCATCGTGTTGGACACAGTTGACAGAGCCTGCTCTGTTTGCTTGAGGCTTGGCAAGTAATTAAAACCGGGAATGTGATAAAAAGGGATTTGAGCATTCGCTCAGAATTATGAGGAAGTACTAGATGGGGCAGCCCTGCCAGCTACAGGAAGCAGAGGAGATAGGCTCTGGGCTTTTGGTATTTGTTATGCAATAGAAGCTGGCCCAGTGCAAAATGCAGACTGAGGGTTTTATTTCCACTTCTACTGAACTGTGTGAGCACAATTACTTTAGCCACATAAACTTTAGTCTTAAAAAGGTGTTTATCCTGCAAATAATGCAGAAACAAGACTTATGAACAAATATAGGCATGGGCTGAAAATAAGTTGATCCATCCAGCCCTGTCTATCACTAATATTATTAACAGTGTTTGCCTTTGCTGTTTGAACGCTATCCTTGTTTCGATTTAACAATATTTATAATGCTTTGTTCCTTAAGAGCCCTTGTAAGTGTAGTGAGCAGAAGATGCTATTCTAAATGAATAAAACAAGTTCTGCAAGTTCAATTCTGCCTTGGAGGCCGATCGGTTGGTGGGTTTTGCTTACCAGCTATCTATTCTGTGCATTGCAGAGCAGTCTCTATACACCCACTTCCTCATTGTACTGAATTTGGGGATCTAGTGCTGGTCAGAGACTGGTATAATAGCAAGGATTTAGCCATGAAGCAGCTGAAATGGGCAAACAAATAACAAGCTTTGAGCAGACTCTGAGCAATAATATTGTTCCCCTCCAGCACTCTCTATAAATCAAATATTTAAACTGTCAAGACAAATTTGGTTCGATGCTGATCTCCTAAGCCGCTAATAGAGGGATTTTCAATTGAATTCCATGCTCCTGTGAGAGATGCTATAGCACAATGGATGTTGGCGATATAAAGAATCAAGGCTTCTCTTTTTGGTGAATATTTCTTTCTATAATAATCTGCTTAAAAAAAAATGTAGCCACATTTGCAGATCTTTTGAACAAGACTAATGCCATTCTGCTTCCATCATGCAGGGACCACAAACTACACATCATACAGGTGCATTTGTTTTATGCATAGTCATATGTTTTCTTTTGTACATGTGAAATCTTTTCCTACTATTCTCCGGCTATGTCAGCAGTGGTGATTACCGCTGTGTCTTTTGTGTAGTACAGTGTTGGTTCACTTTGCTTGTCCAGTGCTTTTGTATCTAATGATCTGCTTTTTCCAGGATTCTCATGTTAGAAGCACATCTTTTTATGCATATACTTTCTTATTCTGGGGTCACTGAGGAGCCCTTAGAGAAATCTATGAAGCAGCCATGTTACCATTCCTCTGTCTGTGGCCTGCTCTACACATACAGCAGACTGAAGAGGTAAAATCCTGAAATGCTAGAATGCTCTCTTTCACCTCAGATCATGGCTGGAGGAATGTCAATGTTTAATGTTCCCTACAAGTAAAAGGGTGGCACATCAGGGAGAGAGTTGGTCTAGACCCTTCCTTCTGGAAATTTCTACTCGCAGAGCTTTCGAAATGGATCCACAAATCAACAGTTAACAATGTCCATTTTACCTGCTCGGGAAGTTACCACTGTTTGATGCGTAAATCAGACATAAGTTCTTCTCACTTATGGTGGACAGAGCTGTACAAATGATTGGGCAAGCTGCAAAATCAACATCAATTGTATTTCCCATTATAGACATGGTCAAACTTCATCTCAAAAAACATTAAATGTTATGCAACTTACACAATGTATCGAACAGAAAAGACTGCCATATTCCTCTCTGTTTAAACCGCAAGAAAATGAACAGCATGATTCAGGAGGTATTTGTCCACAATGTTCAGAAGTCCTGCTAAACCATACTTTAGTGTGGCATTGATAGGCCACAGTGAGTCTTGGACTTGCACACACACCCTCGCCTCCTCTGGAACAGCTGTGAAGTGGTGGACAACGGGGGAAGGGAAGGAGCTCAAGAACCCAAGGTTCACTGCAGCTTGTTCATGACGTGCTAACCCGGGGGCAGAGAATTTCAGACCCAGGGGCCAAATGTGGCTCTCTTTCTGGCTCTCAAAACTTTCCTTATATTAAAGTTACCAGACGTCCCCATTTCCTGGGGGCAGTCCCTGGATTTACAAATCAGTCCCCTGACAAAATCCATCTATTTAGTAGGAAGTTGAAAAGTGTCCCCAGATTCAGTGGAAAAAAATATGGTAACCTTACCTTATCTCGTATCCCCTCCTCAGGCCACACTTCTCACTGGCCCTACTCCATCCCCTCCTCAAATGCTTTTGCCTGGCTGAAACATGTCCTTGAACTGTGGTAATGTGTCTTGCTTGCCTATCTGGAGGTGTGTGTGCACATTTGAACCTCTCATTTTGGGGTGGCTGTAGCCCACTGCAATAAAGGTAAGTATGGTAGCCTTGTTGCTGAGCAACAGCGCGCAAAGCTCAGTGAAGTCGAAGGCTAGCGAACTGGAAGAGTCTCAGGTGTACTTGCCTGGAGGCTGAGTCACCATCCAAAGTCAGGTCCAGTCCTAAGGTTGGGCAAACAGCAATTCCAGGGGTCAGGGAATCCAATGATCATGGGTTCAAAGGTCAAGATGAGCAGGAAGCAGCAAGGTCGGACCAGGAACTACAAGTGTTGTTGCCAGCATCAGACTGCTGCTGGAAGTTTTGCTTAAGAAGGCTGCAGTCAGCTGGTTCTCATCAGTGTCTTCTCCTCTGTATCCTTGAAGGCTGATCAACTGCAGGCATAGTCACTCTGGCTTCTCCCCCTTCAGGCTGCTGTTCAGCAGGTGAACACCCATCACTGGCCACACCCATTGCTGTCATGTGTCCACTGGAAGGTTCCTCATGTGAGGGATTGTGGCCCTTGGGCAGAAAAGGACTCCTCACTCCTGTGCCACCCTATCCAAAAGTGGCCAGTTTCTAAATCAATGGGGTGAGGGTGTCTACCACATGACAGCAATAATTTACTACAGAAGTGAATGTGAAAACTAAACACTTTCTATCCATGCAACAGGCCCTGTTCCTACTGTGCCCAAATGGAAAGTAGAGGCTGCCTATATTCTCCCACAATGAGTAAGTATTGGCATGCAGGAGATGCTGTTTTTGCAACCATTTCTTCTTAGGACAGGGGAAGAATTAGCCCTACCATTAGGCAGAGTGTAGTGGCTGCCTCAGGCAGCTTTTTTTAAAAAAAATATTTTATTTTCAATGCAGAATCATAACAAAAATGCCAGACATTGAATCCAAAATAATACTATACAAACAAGAAAGAAAAACAGAAGATACAAAAAAGGCAGCTTTTGTGACAACCAATTGTGAGTTACGTAATGTATTTATTATTGTTGCATTTTTATTCCCAGGGAGAGATGCTTCTGGGATTTCTGACCTCAGCTTACAAAAAAATTTGGCCAGCCTTTGGCACAATGTAGCTTGACAGAAGATTTGTTTCACTGAATGCGGCAATGATTTCCAAACTGCTTACATTATACCTGTTGCCCACACAGGAGTACTTATAATCTAGTGTTGCAAGGGACTTCACAGATGGAGTGTGCAGTTGAAAAAGTGCAGTGATGAGAGGCTCTATGAGAGCATGCCATGGTGGAAAATACAATTTAAAAATAGCTTTTGCATGGAATTGATTTGCATAGTGTGATAAGAATTTTAAGGTCTCAGATATATATTAAATGTTCATAAATGTACCAACCAAGCACGTACGTAGATCAGCACAGGAAGACCGACCTGAAACCATTTTTGATTCCCAAACTGACCAAATGTTTTCTCTGCAAGGTCAAAGGAAAATGGAAAAGCCTCCCCATTGTCTTTTCCTTCATAAATCCTGTCTTAAAGGGTATGTCTGTGTTTGAATAGGGTGAGCCTGTGACCTGGCTCAGGAACTAAGTACTTATCATTACTAAGTATTTATCATTACAAAAGACTGGCCAGAGTCCCCAGGGTATCCAATCAAGTAACCTGCCAGACAGGAGATAAACAATGACAGGAGATAAACAATGCACTCAGATTTCTGCTGTAGACCGCCCTTTCTGTGATGTATGATGTATCTGGGGGTGTGTGGTCTTGAACCACACCCCTCCTGTGATGTATGTACGATGTTTCTGGGGGTGGTCTTGAGCTCAAGGGCAGGGAATTTAAAATATCTATATAAGGGCTTGTGCGCATGGCTCGGAGTCCCTCCCCCCTCCTGTGTGTGTGAGGGGAGCACCCTGTTGCAACAGATCAATAAAGATCAGGCTTACTAGCTGCTTTGCTTCTCAATATTCTCTGGTTGGCTCTTTTATTTTCTCCTACCAATAGGGAACCTATGTAAGGACTCTATATGGGCTCTTGGATACCCCGTAAGGGAAAAAGGGATGATGTTGTTTACATCAGTAGATGCATATGGCAAGACAGGTGTTCCATCCATGAGTAATTGCATTACAGGTATCACATTTCATGCAGCAGGACATTGTATCCTTGTGAACATGATGTGGTCTGATAAAAGTAGTATCCAAGCAGAAGGTGAATTAGTTTCAGGTTCTGAATTGCATTGTTGTGGATGATGTGCAGACACCCTACATTATGTCTGGGTTTAATCCATCACCTCTTTGCCATGCCACTTAATCCGCCTGCTTCTTAATCTATGAAAACTGAGCGCAGCAAAGAAAACTGATCAATTCCTGTAAAAGACAGTGAATTTAATGTTGTTGAAGCACAAGGGGTGCTTCCAGATGGATGCTTATTATGGCATGCATATTGCTTGTGCATGCAAACTTTCCCACAGTATGCCAGCTCATTCCCTGCTTCAAATCTGTATTTACCCCTTTTGGGGGGGGGGCGGATCTGATTTTTGCCAATGACACATTTGTGATATCAGAATGGCCCATTTACAATATTAAGTCCCTGATCTTAATATTAAGTAGCCTTCATATTAAGGCTTCTGGGTTTTTTCCCATAGCAAGATTGCCCGTTCTTTCTGTACATTTTGCTAATGTGGGCGCCCCCTCAAGCTTCTGGTAGGCACTGCATTTTAAAGGGCATTTTCAGCACACACCCACACCTAAATATGCTTTTTGCTTTAGGTTGGTGCTTAATACAAATGTAAAGCCTGCATTTATTAACATGAACAGTCTCTTTTGTACACTCTCTCCTGCATTCGTACAAGACACACATGCATGAAGCACTCAAGTGTCTTCTGAATGTACTTGACTAGGGATCAATTCCCTTTCAACTCAATTGAACTCAGTCCTGAGTAAATGTGTACACTGAACCTAGATATATCACTGAGCCCTATTTGCTGTCATGGACTGGCTGGATACAGAGGAGGGCTGGGAGGCACCAGTTGGGGAATTCCCAAGGCAAGAAGGCTCAGAGCCAGGGGATTGGTGATGGGATGATGATGAGTGGTCAGAGGGAGAAGACAGAGCAGACTGGGAGGAGGTGGTGTTGGAAACTGAAGAGGTAACAGGCTTTAGTGAGCAGGAAGAGGCTGTGGCAGAGAGCAGTTCAGAATCAGAGGCTGGAGAGGAGGGACGCGAAGAGGCAGCAATGAATCAGGCTGGTGAGGCAGCCAGGCTGTTTCCTCCTGCTGCTGTGACCAGCTCCCCTTCCCACTGTTCTCCCAGAACCCAAAGAAGCATGAAGAGGGTGGAGCAAAGACAAACAAGGTGGTGGAGTCTCAGACTGCTTGGGAAGGAACCAAGGGAGGAGACTTGGGGAGTTGCGGGAAGGCAGGGACCTTCAGACCTCACAACTTCCTCATAGGAGCAGGTACTACTGGGAAGAGTTGCTGTGCTCATTAGGCATGGCCTCCTGGGCTGTCTTGTTTCTTTGAACAGAATTAACTTCACTGAAGCCTGAAGCATGAGTTATTGCTGACCTGCCCCTGTCATTTGGTCTGGCTACACTGCAGTTTGGAGTCTGGAAACGCAGATTAAATTTGAGCTAGTGTGGTGTAGTCAACAAATTCCTTTGGAGAAGCCAAGTTGACATCCACATTCACCCATAAAGTTCACTGGGGTGACTGTGGGCCACTTGTTCTTAGCCAAACTTCCCTCACGTGACTGTTTAGTTTATTCCTAAAAGGGGTTGGGGGGGATTAAACCCCTCTGATTATTAAGGTAACAGTTCAGGAAATGTGTTTGCTGCATCACAGGGGAATATCAGCTAGGGAAAGAAGTTGTAGGATAACAGCAGAAAGTGGGAGAAAAATCAAAGATATGGCACTACTTCTCTGCTACAAACTGCATACCAACCCTGCTGTTTAGCTGGTGTTGAACCAGGTTCTCAGGTCCAATGCTGCTGTCAGTTCAAATGTGTAGTTATGTAGATCCTAGCTGCATGAATGAACCTTCTCTCAAATAACATTTCAATTCCTCCTTAGTAAGGCATGAACTGCTCCATCACACCTTCATCTATGGCAAAGAATTTCAGTTGAGCTCATTAGCTTTCATTCACAAGCTCTCCACTGTGTTGGGTATCACTGTATGTCTTGCCATGCTCTGGAATAGTTTCTGTGCTTTTTACTGCTGAAAACTCATCTCCCACGCTTTTGAAACTGCTGAGAATGTTAATTAATCAGCCAGGCAATGGAACACATCCCTTTCTATTTGTAGATAGAAAGGATTTATCATTCACGTGCAAAGAACCTTGAATGTAAGTCATATATAACAACACTTCTGCTGCTAGAACACAGGTGGATGCTCATCACTTAGCGAGTGATCATCCTTCTTAATCTTTTTTTATTTATAATTTTTTTATTATTAAACATTTCAACATGACAATTTATCATAAACATATCAACCTCATTTCCCCCAATAAATTTCTCTCCCCCTCCTTAAAAAGAACCCACCCTCCCACCTCCCAGACTTCCCTCAGCTCCTCTCTCTGGTTTTTAAACACATTTTACTCTCTGCATGTTCCCAAGTTGTAATGATCCTTAATTTATCTGTCTATATGTTGCCAAAAGTAATTTGTGTCGGTTTATTCAAAACCTGCCAAGGAGATCAGTTCATTTTGTTGTTTCTTTAAGTACTTTGTAAAAGGTTCCCATTCTTCTTTAAAGTCAAAGTTGTCCTTGTCACGTAATTTATGTGTCAGTTTCGCCAGTTCCACATAGTCCATCAGTTTCCCTTGCCACTACCCTTTTGTCGGGATTTCTTCATTCTTCCATCCTTGTGCTATTAAGACTCTTGCCGCCATTGTCGCATACATGAATATGTTCTTCAATTTCCTTGGCAGATCTTTTCCTACAGCCTTATTAATCTAGCACTCTTGCCTAACCTCTTGACTTCGTCCTGTGCTGAATCACTGGATATTACCTGGGGAATTTAGCCTTGATCTGGGATCCAGCCACCTTTTTTAATTGCATGGAAATGCATTAGATGGTGTTAAGATGCATATATATTATTTTTTCTTCTTCACTTCCCTCTGTGGTCCCCTAGCCTTGTGCTATGCCCCCCCCCATTTACACATTTTTCACCTGTGGCCCCCTTGGAATATTCTGGGCCCCCACAAGAGGCCACATGGCCCCTGATTGGGAAACACTGGTCTACACTGACTGGCAGAGGCCTCTCCCAGCCTTGCCTGGGATAGTCCGAGATTAAACCTGAGGCTTCCTGTGTGCAAATCAGGTGGCCCATCCCCAAATGTAATTATTTTCACACTGACAGCCAGGTGGACAGATAGAGAGGCCACATCTACACCATACATTCAAAGCACATTTGTATCACTTTAGCAGTCATGGCTTCTCCCAAAGAATCCCAGGATCCATAGTTCACCCATCATTGAGCTACAGCTTCCAGCATCCTTAACAAACAGCAGCTCCCGGGATTCTTTTGAGGAAGCCATGCACTTCGAGTGTATAGTCATACCCAACAGAAGTTTGACCAGACTTCCATTGAAAGCCTCCATGTGGTTTGGAAGCTTCTTCCAACAGGCAACCTGAATCTGCTTTCTTGCAGAGGAAAGGGCATCCCTGTTTAAGAGCAGAAACAGCTGCATTGGCACCTGTTCTGGAAACAACAGTGGCTATGCTGTGTTAACCTTCCCCAACCTGGTGCCCTCCAGAGTTTTGGGACTACAACTCCCATCATTCCTAGGCAGCACTGCTGTGCCACGTTAGACAAAGCTAAGCATAACGTGATGTCTGAACATTCCATCTTCCCCACTTCCTCCCCACCTTTTTAAAAACTTTCACTCGAAGAGGGAGCACATATAAGAATTGCTCCTGTAGGTACTACACCCTTCCCCCCTGAAACTGTTATATCTTCCTATGGTGTTCACGTTTGATGCTAGCTAGTATGCCATTGGCAAGATGAATGCAGGCTGAATTTCAGAAGTGGTAACCTGAGTCAGGAGCTTCTTTCAGAATGTCTTGTGTCTCTGCTGTTTCACACAAGCAGCTTCCAAGCGGCAGCACTGGAGGCGCCTAGCTTTCTTATCATTTCCACTTATTTGCAGGTATGCATAACAGTCAAGCTGGCAAGCACAGAGATACACACTATTAGTCTTTAAAGCAAACTTAGTTCTTCCTAAAGCAAATGACCTGGATCTGCAACCCACTTTCTGGTAGCTGCAAACCTCAGGGTCCAAAAAAACACACCTATATTTTGGTTTGAAATGTTGACTTAGAACAGGGTAGCTAACAGGTGACTCTCCATCTGTTGCTGGACTCCAGTTCTCACCAGCCGCAGCTAGCAAGGCCAAGAGATGATGAAGGTTGTGGTTCAGGCATGGGGGACCCTTTGCAGCCTAAGGGCCACATTCACTTCTGGGTAATGTCCAAGAAGCTGCATACTAGTGGCAGGTGGGACCAGAGGGAAAGTACACTTCACTTTCATAAAGTATGCTAGTTTCTATACATCTCTCTCAATTCTCCATCCAGTCAAGCAAGAAACATTTATCAGAGTTCCAGGGACCCATTCCAGCCTGGTGGAGCCACTCAAGGAGAGTGCAAAGCTGCAGAGGGTGTGTAGCCTGGAGAGAGTCCCCAGGGCCTGATAGAGAGATCATGAGGGCCATATATGGTCTCCTGTCATGAGGCTCCCCATCCCTCTGGTAGTCTAACAACATCTAGAAGGCCACCACAGGCTACCTACTCCTTAGAAAGTAGTACAGTCCTAATCCAACCCGCTTGTGAATTAATGCTATTCTATTCTATTCTATTCTATTCTATTCTATTCTATTCTATTCTATTCTATTAATTACGGATTGTATGGCTCAAGAACACCCCATACTGAAGCTGCCTGGCCTAGCCAGTGTAAACCAATGTCCTGCTTATAATGAGAACAATTTTGGAACTCTCGGGGGGCTATTCTGAGAGTGTCTCCAGAATGCAACTCTTTGTGAAATAAGGAGAAATGGTCACTCGCTTGCATTTCAAACACATCACACCTGAAGCCCTTGAGATTGATTCTGTTCGGATGAATTTGGGTAACTGTCACAGCAAGTGCTAGCATCCAGAGCAGCTTAAGCCTGTGATTGGATTTCAATGGGGAAAGAGAGCAATGTCACGCAGCACTCTTTGTCCTCTTCTGGCTAAAGAATATATACACACCACCTTTCCTAAAATAGCATCATGGTTCTATTGCTCTCTCTTTCATCACTCTGATTTTCTGGGAAGGTGGCGTGAAGAAGACAGTTGAAAACCCTCTTTCTCCAGTGCTGTGTTCCAATTCCAGCCTTCTTCCCCGAACTTGCTGTCTTTAAATGGTGGGAGTTCCTAAATGCAGATCTCCAGGGTCTTGCATGATGGGCTGCTTAGCCCTGGGACTGGGTTTCAGAGCAGCCACTGGAAGCAAAGACTCCAGAGATAGCTTTCCAACTCCTTCTGCCCTAAAACTTCAATGTGTTAATGAAATGCATTGTAGGAGAAGTGGAAGTTGGATTGGGCATCACTTGACTAGCACAAAGCAATTGGCTTTGAAGCTGGCAGGCTCAAGGTAAATGATTTGGATTCTGAGACTTCTAATCACCCTCCCAAAGGGAATTCTTGTCAGTGATGAGCTTTGCTTCTTCTGACATTCATCACTTAACTGTTGAAAATGAGGACATTTCATTAAAAAATGATGGCACTAAGCATATCCCCTCAGGGCTGCCCTTTCCCCCCAGGTAAGTGGTCCTGTGGGAAAACGGGCCAGCAGAGCCACGGGCAAGCCTTCAACTAAAGGTGAGAAGGATCCTGCCATTCCTTTTATTCTCAACTTTTATAGCATCATAAATATCATGAAGCGTGACTTCTCCAGCTTTGTGTGAGAATTGTTTCCAGGACTGCTGGGGCAAACCAGTTGCCTGAGGGAGGAGATGAGACAGACTAAGACCAGCAGCTGGACCCACAGGGGCTCGGCTAAAGTGTGTTTTGTGACAAACTGCATAGCTGGCAATGTTTCACAGATAGGAAAATGGGAACATTGGGTGTTATTCAACCAACTTTTACCCACAACAGACCCGTTGAAATTAATGCACTAACTTAGTCATGCTCATTAATTTCCACAGGTCTATTCTGAGTAAAACTTAGTTGAGTACCACCCACTCGTCTAACACACAATTTCAGTACCGAAGACTGTTGCTCAAACAAGCCTGCAGTGCTCTGTTATATGAACACTTGATGTCTGCCGTATTCCTATATTCAACTATAGCCACACTTTCCAGGAGTTATTGTCCAGAGCAGGGCTTCTTTTTGCTATACACTGGTACCTCGGGTTACATATGTTTCAGGTTACATACACTTCAGGTTAAAGACTCCGCTAACCCAGAAACTTTGCTTCAGGATAAGAACAGAAATTGTGCTCCGGCGGCGCAGCAGCAGCAGGAGGCCCCATTAGCTAAAGTGGTGCTTCAGGTTAAGAACAGTTTCAGATTAAGTACGGACCTCCGGAATGAATTAAGTACTTAACCCGAGGTACCACTGTACTGTACTGTAAAAACACTATTGTCTTAAAACAGGTAATCCATCAGCCAAAGCAGACCTCTGCAGCTTCAGTGTGTGAAATGGCAGGATGTGCATTGCATTTTCTATGGTGTTGCACAGCATACATTAGTGCCTGCTTACTCTTAAGTCCAACTGAGTTCAATAGAGCCTACTCCCAAGTAAGTGTGAAAAGATGGCAGCCTTTGTATTTTGTGTACATGTGTCTGGCCTGTAAGTTCATTCAAGGTAGGGTGCATCCAACCCCCCCCCCCCATCACCCCAAAAGACACAATGAAAAATTGGGTGGATGTTTTTTCTAATCACAGGTGGAGGCCCACCAGTTAGGACTGGGACCAGTGCCTACTGTTTGCCTTGGAAGAAAAGCTTCCGTTTCCAGAGGGGTCTCTCCAATGCAAATAGCAGGTGCTTAGACCCCTCCTGGGACGCGGGTGGCACTGTGGGTAAAACCTCAGTGCCTAGGACTTGCTGATCGTAAGGTCGGCGCTTCGAATCCCTGCGGTGGGGTGAGCTCCTCTCGTTCAGTCCCAGCTCCTGCCAACCTAGCAGTTCGAAAGCACCCTCAAGTTCAAGTAGATAAATAGGGACCACTTAATAGCGGGAAGGTAAACGGCGTTTCCGTGTGCAGCACTGGTGCTGGCTCGCCAGAGGCAGCTTCGTCATGCTGGTCACGTGACCCAGAAGTGTCTTCGGACAGCGCCGGCTCCCGGCCTCTTGAGCGAGATGAGCGCACAACCCTAGAGTCGGCCATGACTGGCCCTGTCAGGCAGGGGTACCTTTACCTTTTTAGACCCCTCCTAGTCTGGATCCAGACCACAGAAAGGGATAATTGGTTAAAGACCCCTACCCCCACCATGACTGTGATCTAGACTGCCCCTCCTGCACCTAATATGCACTTTTAAAAAGTAATTAGAACCACTGTTCCTTGTGTGAATATCATCTTATCCAGATTGGGCTTGAGATGTAAGTACTAGGGACTGTGGGAAGGGTGATTCTAATGACTCACGCTAAACAAATCAACAAGGCATGTTATGCCTAACGGTTGAAATTTGGAGAGGAACCCAGGGAATGATTTAGCAGTGACAATACCAGAAAACAGGGATTGCCCCCTGTAAATAGAGACAGTTGGTGGTGCAGATGGCAAAAGAACAACTCTGCCTCCTGAAAAAACATCACAACCAGAGCTTTGTCTTTGAACTGAGCAATTAAGGTACCCCTCCCTGCCTCAGAAGCTGCAAAAGGTCACTAAGGCTGGATCCAGACACATCAAAAAGGCATTTCAGGAAAACGTGTTGTAAACTTTACTACAGGAAATCACGTTGGCAAAAGACGGGACTCCACAGCGCCATCTGGTGTCACTGTGTTATAATGCATATAAAACGTTTTTTCCTTACTATTGTAGCTGACTCCTAAGAGCAACATAGGAAAACTCCTGATAGACCAGACCAAAAGGCCCTACCAGTCTAGCATCTTGGACTCACAGTGGCCAGCCAGATGCCTATAGCACTCTCCCCACTTGTGATTTCCAGCAACTGGCATTCAGAGACATGCCAACATCTCCA
This sequence comes from Podarcis melisellensis, assembly GCF_964234715.1. Lineage (NCBI taxonomy): Eukaryota > Metazoa > Chordata > Lepidosauria > Squamata > Lacertidae > Podarcis > Podarcis melisellensis. The sequence continues at coordinate 28,909,527 of NC_138538.1, forward strand.
GTACTGGGTGCAGTACACAGCAATCATGATTAGCAGCTGCTGATAGCCAAGACTTTGTCTAATTCCCTTTAAGGGTGTCCGAATGGGTGGCTATCAGTAGATCTTGTGGCAGCAAATTCCATAGTTTAAGTACACACTAGGTAAAGAAATGCTTGCTTTTGGCCACCCTGAACCTTCCAGTGCCCAGCTTCATTTGAGAAAAAAATTGGGAACCACTGGCATAAAGGAGGCCAAAGAACAAGGCCAGCTTACTATTCTGCATCAGCTGGCTCTTATACAGAAGGGACCAGTGCTTTTTTCCTAGAAAAAGAGGTGCAGGAACTCCCACCTTTTTTGAAAGGACAACCCTACATTGTTCAGATTTTTTGGGGGTGCCAATACAGTGGTACCTCTGGTTATGAACTTAATTCGTTCTAGAGGTCCGTTCTTATCCTGAAACTGTTCTTAACATGAGGCGCCATTAGCAAAAGTGTGTCTTTCGCCCACAATTTCCGCTTGCATCCAGTTTGCATCAAGGAGCAACTACTTCTGAGTTAGTGCAGCTCGTAACCTGAAGTGTACGCAACCAGAAGTGTTCATATCCAGAGGTACCACTGTACTGCACTGATTGCCACCAACCAGCAGCTTTCCTGCCAGAATAATAATAATAATAATAATAATAATAATAATAATAATAATAATTTATTATTTGTACCCCAGCCACTCTGGGTGGCTTCCAAAAAAGACCAAAAATACACTAAAATGTCACACATTAAAAACTTCCCTGAACAGGGCTGCTTTTAGGTGTTTTGTGAACGTCAGGTAGTTGTTTATCTCTTTGACATCTGATGGCAGGGCATTCCACAGGGCGGGCGCCACTACCGAGAAGACCTTCTGCCTTGTTCCCTGTAGCTTTGCTTCTCGCAATGAGGGAACCGCCAGAAGGTTCTTGGTGCTGGACCACAGCGTCTGGGCAGAATGATGGGGGTGGAGACACTCCTTCAGGTATACTGGGCCAAGGCCGTTTAGGGCTTTAAAGGGCAACACCAGCACTTTGAATTGTGCTCAGAAACGTACTGGGAGCCAATGTCGGTCTTTCAAGACGGTGTTATGTGGTCTCGGCGGCCACCCTCAGTCACCTTAGTCTAGCTGCCGCATTCTGGATTAGTTGTAGTTTCTGGGTCACCTTCAAAGGTAGCCCTACGTAGAGTGCATTGCAGTAGTCCAAGCGGGAGATAACTAGAGCATGCACCACTCTGGTGAGACAGTCCGTGGGCAGGTAGGGTCTCAGCCTGAGTACCAGGTGGAGCTGGTAGACAGCTGCCCTGGATACAAAATTGACCTGCGCCTCCATGGACAGCTGTGAGTCCAAAATGACTCCCAGACTGCGCACCTGGTCTTTCAGGGGCACAATTACCCCTTTCAGGATCAGGGAGTCCTCCACACCAATCCGTCCCCTGTCCCCCAAGAACAGTACTTCTGTCTTGTCAGGATTCAACCTCAATCCATTAGCTGCCATCCATCCTCCAACCGCCTCCAGGCACTCACACAGGACCTTCACCGCCTTCACTGGTTCTGATTTGAAAGAGAGGTAGAGCTGGGTATCATCTGCATATTGATGGACACCCAGTCCAAACCCCCTGATGATCTCTCCCAGTGGCTGTATGTAGATGTTGAAAAGCATGGGGGAGAGGCACCCCACAAGTGAGAGCCCACACTCAACCCCCACCACCACCACTTTCTGAACATGGCCCAGGAGGAAGAAGCAGAACCACTGTATAACAGTGCCCCCAGAGAGATTGGTGGAAAGTGGAAGAAAAGGCTCCCTCTGTGCACAGGATAGAAATCCTGAAGCAACAGCCCTCGGGAATCTTGCCTGCTCTCTCGCTCCTCCTTTCCCCAGATGATGCTTTTTCTCTCTTTTCCTGAGCTCCAGCTGCCACTTGACAAAACATTCTGAATTCTGCAAAAAGCCAAAGAAACCCCAACAACCCTTAAATATTGGCCGCAGCTTGCTGGGGGAGAACCGGCTTTCACACCTTCCCCATCACAGGACATCTTCACTTTCCATGCTAGTGATAAAATGATGGTTCACTTTGCATAATGCTGAAAGCATTTGCTAAGGTTATGAAGAGGCCTCTGGCTCCTTGGGGATGGCAGAGATGAAAAGATGAGGCCGTTATTAGAGTTCTGTTGACTTACAGTAGCATGAAATAGAACAGCATCAGGCATCATTGGCAACATGCGCCTGACCTGAACATAAGATAAGACCAAAGGCCTATCCAATCTGGCATTCTATTCTCACAATGGACAATCATCAGAAGCTCCTTAGAAAGCCCATCTCCTGCTGCTCTCTTTCTCTCTCTGTGTGTAATTTACTGACAGTAGCTGAGGATCCGCATAGGCACAAAGTGCCTTATAGTCAACAACTCACCTGGCTGCCATAGGCGACAAGAGATTGCGTGCATGTAAGTGCTGGGAATTGCATGCCCGTGAGTGAGTGGGCTGGCAGACAAGAGGGGTTCCTCAGTGGTGGATGTTATGTACTGAAGTTCTCACCCTGGGCCAGCAGGGGGATACTGTAGATAGTTTTCACTCAGGTCCACATATGCAAATAAGGGATTGAAAGTGACGTTCAGTGATTGGATAGTTACAGAAAGTTGTTACAGTTGTGTGGTAGTGGAGCTCTATATAAGCAGGGTGGCTAAACCCTTCAGTTCAGTTCTGTTCAGGCCTGTGAATAAACAAGAGCTGTTTGAAGAATCGCTGTGTCGTCTGATATGTTCACCCACAACTTAACAGTGGAACATCTGCTTTGCATTCAGAAGGCCCCAGGTTCATTCCCTGGCATCTCCAGGTGGGTCTGTGATAGTGTTATCTGTTGATTGCCTCTTTATCCTGTGCTTCTTACATTTTCATCCTGCCTCACTGTGTACATGAAGTGGCGTGCAACAGAATAAATAAACAGCACCTTTGAATTTAAAATGCAACACTGGAAACAAGCTGATTTGCTGGGGGGCAGCTGTTCGTTTGGATTCAGAGGCAAGTTTTATTAGCAGCACAGCAAGTGTTGGCCTTAAATGCACATACATAGTCACTAAGGGAAATTACTAAGCATTTAAGCACGATCATAATAATAAAAAAATCCAGACTATTTCATTCTTACATTCTATCTGATGTTGTGAGAATCCTTAGACACGACTGCAAATGATAGCCCTAGAGCCAGTTGGTGCATCGCACGTCCTGGTCTGTGCTGGCTTCTCTGCATCTGTGTAACAGTAACAGTGCTCTAGTCTATCATATTTATACTGTTATGGCCAGGAAGATGGCTGACAGCTATGCTCCTGTGGTCATCCAGGGGAAGTACTGATGGTGCCGTCCCATTCCCATGTAGGTCCAAGGGTTGGCAAGCTGTCCTCTTCTACTAGGTTCTCCTAGTCACCACGATGCCCATGACCTTAAAGAGTTAACCATGAAAACATGGCAATCAGCCAAGAGATGATATGTACTTGTAATGCAAAGCTATGTCAATGGCTTATCTCTGTAGGCCTGAAGGTTAAGCCCACATTCACTCTTATGACACAATACATTCTCACATAAAATTAAATGACACAGCCGAAAAGGACCAAAATACTCACCAATAACTGAGTATTAAGCAGATTCAATCCCCCTAACAAACCCCAAATAAGGTATCATTGAGGCAATAGTTGGATGTCACTAATCTCCTCATGATCACAGTATTCTTCTAAATGTTTCCAATACACAAACAAAAGCTGTTTTCTTTAGTTCAGGGGTAGGCCAACTACCTAGGGGCCAGATCTGGCCCAATCACCTTCTAAATCCGGCCCACGGACAGTCCGGGAATCAGCGTGTTTTTACATTAGTAGAATGTGTCCTTTTATTTAAAATGCATCTCTGGGTTATTTGTGGGGCATAGTAATTTGTTCATTCCCCCCCCCCCAAAAAAATATAGTCCGGCCCCCCACAAGGTCTGAGGGACAGTGGACCGGCCCCCTGCTGAAAAAGTTTGCTGACCCCTGTCCTAGAAACACCCCTTCCTGATGTTGCTCAGTGTCGTTCTCCTGCAGCAGCTTCTTACAAGGCTCCCAAGGGCAAAGGGTGGGGTAGCTGAAAACACCTCTCCCATGATGTTGTTTCCCCTCTTCTTTCTCCTTTCCTTCTTTTTCCAGGCCCTTCCAAGTTCTACAGCACTTTGAATCCAGCAGAGCCCAAGTTATCCATGCCCTGCCCTGCCCTGCCCCCAAACACCCTGTTTTGAGGATTTTCCATAAGCTACCACTGATGGTTAAACCACAGAGCCTAGGACTTGCCGATCAGAAGGTTGGCGGTTCGAATCCCCGTGATGGGGTGAGCTCCCGTTGCTTGGTCCCTGCTCCTGCCAACCTAGCAGTTCGAAAGCACGTCAAAAGTGCAAGTAGATAAATAGGTACCGCTCCAGCAGGAAGGTAAATGGCGTTTCCATGCGCTGTTCTGGTTCACCAAAAGCAGTTAGTCATACTGGCCACATGACCTGGAAGCTGTACACCAGCTCCCTTGGCCAATAAAGTGAGATGAGTGCCGCAATGCCAGAGTCGGTCACGACCTTTATCTTTTACCATTGATGGGAGAGACTCCCTAGGTGCAGTGGCAGAGCCCCACCCCCCAAAAAATCCCACAATGTAGGGTCACCTTCACTTTATCCTAATCCCTTCAAGTGGCATAGATCAGGAGGTTGAGGTCCCATGGTTCGTTAATTGATCTACTAGTTTTAAAATGCAATCCCACGGCCACTTAAATGGGGGAAAGACTGACTGAACTCAGGATCAGGCTACTAATGGCTGCCAGTTTGCTGCTGATCTCATTGCTTTATTGCTATTGCGACAGGGTTTGAACTTTGTCAGTGGTCGCTCTGTGTTGATTGTTATGCACTAATAACCACTTGGGGATTCAGTAGTCTGGAGGGAATAGCACTGGGTGCCTGAGTCCCTGTAGTTGCTCCTATTGTCATAACAAAAACAAGTGCTGTATGCCAGGTGTGTGTGGAGGGGGGAACAGCCACACACTTTGGAGAAACAGCCTCTATAGTTTCCTGTAAATAGTCCATATGGCTGTTATTGCAAGGACAGCTGGAAACAGAAGTGTGAAAAATGTTAAGTGTTTGTTAAGGCCCTGTGCTACACAGAAACAATCTGTCAAAGACTCCAGCTTTTGTCTTGCTATTCCTTTTTGTGTTGGATAACAAGAGTTAAAATGTATTTCACCCCACTTCCCTTCCAAGAGGACACAACACATGGTGAAAGGATCCCCTGCTGCTACCAAGTGCATTTGAAGGACCTCGTGGTTATTCTCTTCTCTGCTACTGATTTTGGAAACATTCCAAATTTAATTCATCTAGAGTAAAAAGGAGCCATTTAACATGCCAGGTTGAGGAGTCTCCCAGGAAAAAGGAGAAATGATTCTTGGCTCACTTGTTGTGTGCTGTTGTACATACTTTGGTTATCTCCCGCTTGGACTACTACAATGCACCCTACATGGGGCTATCTTTGAAGGTGACTCGGAAACTACAACTAATCCAGAATGTGGCTGCCAGACTAGTGACTGGGAGTGGTTGCCAGGACCATATAACACCAGTCCTAAAAGATCTACACTGGCTCCTATTACATTTCCAAGCACAATTCAATGTCTTGGTACTGACCTTTAATGCCCTAAATGGTTTTGGAGCATCTCCACCCCCATCATTCAGCCTGGACACTGAGATCCAGCACCTTGGGCCTTATGGCAGTTTCCTCAGCGCAAGAAGTGAAATTGCAGGGAACCAGGCAGAGCGCCTTCTTGGTAGTGGCACCCACACTGTGGAACCCAGTCAGATGGGCAGGGTATAAATAATTTGGTGTTGTAACAAAGGTCCCGTCTGCACTATACATTTAAAGCAGACAGCCGTGTCTTTTACCAAAGAATCCTGGGAACTGTAGTTTGTTAACGGGGCTGAGAGTTGTTAGGAAACCCCTACTCCCTTCACAGAGCAACACTTCCCTGGGAAGAGGAACTGACTGTTTAATCACCCTGGGAACTGCAGTGACTAATTTGGGGGAAGGTTACCCTCAAGAGGGATGCGGGTGGTGCTGTGGGTTAAACCACAGAGCCTAGGACTTGCTGATCAGAAGGTCAGCGGTTCGAATCCCCGCGACGGGGTGAGCTCCCATTGCTCGGTCCTTGCTCCTGCCAACCTAGCAGTTGGAAAGCACATCAAAGTGCAAGTAGATAAATAGGTACCACTCCGGTGGGATGGTAAACGGCATTTCTGTGCGCTGCTCTGGTTCGCCAGAAGTGGCTTAGTCATGCTGGCCACCCGGAAGCTGTACACCGGCTTCCTCGGCCAATAAAGCGAGATGAGCGCCGCAACCCCAGAGTCAGTCACAATTGGACCTAATGGTCAGTGGTCCCTTTACCTTTACCCTCAAGAATAGCTCCAATCTGTTTTGAGAAATAGCTGTCCTGTTGACGCTGCTGTGGCAATAATTTCTGTTAAAAATCTGGCTGTCTTTTTTGAGGAACGGTTCTTCTTCTACTGTGAGACACTAGGAAATGAAGAGCTTGCTCACTCTCTGAGAACATTTTGTACAGAATACCAGAGCAAAATGAATTGCTTATCAAAGTGCATTTATGCTCAAGATCTGAACCTGAGCAAGTTGCAGTTTGCAGTCTTGACTCAGCAGTCTACTTCTACATAAAGTACTATCCTGTCTCCAGCCAACAGCACATGGGAGCTATGGCACATAGGTGAACTAGGTGGCTACCTTGGGTGACAACATTTTAGGGGCCCCAACTGTCAAGGCTGAGAATTGTGGTAGGTGGGAAAATGATTTCTTAATGACTCTCACAGCATTTGTTTGCTCTCCCTCCCAGAGAAAAAGACTAGCACCTTTGAGTCTTGAGGCAGAGTTGTGCCTGTTTACTTAGAAGTTCATGGCAAAGATGCTTTCCCCTTTCCAAAAAAGGGATGCTTTGGGTTGCAGCCTCACAGGCTCCTGATCCAACCGTTTTACAGCGTCTGTGAAGCAGGGACAGCTAACTAGAGTGGTTGCATTGTGAAGCCTGTGGAACTCAGCGAGACCTGCTTATAGGTGCTTAGGTGAATGCAGCCAGTGGTTGCAGCCTGGCTGGCCCAGCAGTTTTTTTGGGGGAGAACTGTCTCTGCAGGAAGGGATATCATTCCTCAAGCAAGCTCTGTCACACTGGACCAGCTCCAGTTCCTCTCCCTTTGCTTCATTGTTCTAGGGAGGGAAAGTTGTGTGCCACTGCCAGTCAGTGTAGACAGTACTGAGTTAGATGAACTAAAGATCTGACCCAGTAGAAGACAGCTTCCTATGTAACTAACTGCTTGGGCACTTGTTATTCTAACAGCCTCCTAGGCCTTCCTTCTGACATTCTTTCCAAATGCTCAGAGCTGTCAACACACTTTATTCTTCTTCCCTACCCAGTTCCTTCAGCAGTTCTTTTCTGACTCCTTTCCTGCACCTCAATCAATCAATCAATCAATCAATCAATCAATCAATCCTCTTCAGACTGACTGGTGTGACCCAGTGCACTGCCAGGAATCAAGGATCTGCACTCACTCCTGCATACAGAAGTGCAGCCTGCAATCCTCGAAGTCAGTCCTCCTCTCTGAAGAGGAATCTCTTGCTGACTTTGCCGCTCTGAGGTGATGACGAGAGTCTAATAACAAATCCTGCCACTCAAAGGCCCTGACCAATCGCTGCAGCCAAGGGGAGGGCATTGAGACAGATACACCTACACTGAATGTTGCCGAGTGGCTGGCAAGAGCATCTCTCAGTGCACAGTAGTTGCTGCTTCCAACAACTGCAGAGCAGGCTTGTTCGCTGACAGTCACTGAAACCAGGGCATTCAGCGTGCCAAGCAATCCGGGAAGGCTAGGGTAACTGAGGGACCAGCCTCCCAGCATCTGTGAAAGAAGAACCCAGCAATCTTCAGCGAGAAGATGATGGCATGTACAGAGATGCTGACAATGTGCTTGCTTTCTGCCAAGCACGCTTACAGCCCTGAAGCCAAAGACAGCCTGCAGAACTATGGCAAGGGACTAGCAATCTTCCACGATGTAAGTAGCTGCGTGGCACATGTTTTCCCGATGTTGTAAATGGAGAGTGGTTTGAAGAGAAGTACTATGAATGTTTGATTTGCCCGTTGCTTCACCTCCCATTTCAAGCTTTCTGGATTTCGTAATTTCCTGCTTCCACCTCCCCTTGGTATGCTCACAGGTCTGGTTTGAAAAACTTGCCAAGTCCCAAGGAGCAAGGCAAATACAAAGCCCTTGAGTTTCTGCGCTGAAAGCCTTCATGCTACACTTTTGCAGAGAAATGTGTGTGTGTGTGTCTTGGAGAGCCAGGGATGAAGTAGAGAGAAAATTGTTTCATGGTGTGATTTCAGAACAAGATTAGAAAGAGTTGGGCTCTTGTCCCACCTCTGCAAAGGTCTCCCATGATCTCTGGCAAATTGTGGTGGATCAGTAAGTTACCCAACTCTAGCATGGGAATAAGTGTGCACTGCATGCAGACCAGTTCTTGCAGTAATATTTCTGCTCCATTCACTTCTCAGCCCTCTTCCCATCCTCAAGCTAATTTGTATGTATTTCTTCCTGCTGGAATTGTGAGCTTAGTTTTCAAGCTTGCCAAAATTGAAATTTCACCTGTGCACCCTTAATCTCGCCAATAAATTATACGGAAGATGTAAAAAGGGAAGGATCTTATTCAGGCCATGAAGTAACCTGGTGCAGTTTATACTTAAGAAATTAGCAGTTGAAAATTAACAAAATGTCCAGGTGAATGAACGTTTTGCACATTGAGCAAAGGGTCCACTGTTGAAAGAGGAAGAGACTGCACAATGGCAAGGAAGAAAAGGAGTGTGAGATTTCTGCCTAGAGAAATTGTGGACTAGTTTCCAGAGCACCATTAGTCTGTTGCAGCAAAATGAAGGGAGAGTCTTACAGCATGTTAATAATAATAATAATAATAATAATAATAATAATAATAATAATAATAATAATAATAATAATTTATTATTTATACCCTGCCCATCTGGCTGAGTTTCCCCAGCCACTCTTGGTGGCTCCCAATTGAGTGTTAAAAATAATACAGCATTAAATATTAAAAACTTCCCTAAACAGGGCTTAAATACAAACTTTCCTATTTTTAAATAAACATTTAAACAGCTTTTTTAAAAAAGTCTTTAATATAAACTATTTCATTGTTTGTGTGTATATATATATATATATATATATATATATATATATATATATATAGTAACTCCATTTTTAAAAAAGGAACTCCTCTTCATTGGTTTTTCCTATATTAATAAAAAGAAGCAAGGGAAGGGTGGCTGTTAAGGCAGTAAAGCCAGATCCTAAGTTTTGCTATGCTGGTGAATAAGTGTGCAAGATGGAACGTACTGACTGCTGCATCCAAACGCCACTAACAATGTTTATTTTGGCATAAGGTTTTGTGGACTAGAGTCCACTTCAACATAATAGTATTTCCTTAATGAAGGACAAATTATTTCATGGAAAATGGAGCCCTGATCTCCCTGTGCTCACACTGTGATCAGTGGCATTTTGGAGGGGGGTATTGTTGGTCTGGGGACACTCTAAATGGAACAAACAATATCTTACCTGATCAATATGCAAAGTATGAAGGAGAGTTAGTGCAATGCAACTTCAAGTCTGTGAAAAGCAAGGTGTATTTTCAAGTTTGCTCATTCCTGGAAGTTGCTGTCGAAAGACAGCTCATGCTGCCTCAGGAGTTCCCATCTCGGCTGCTACACTTTTCCAGCAAATTGATCGCCTGCAGGAGCAGCTGTTGATGGGGTTACCTCCAACTCAGTCCTACTCAGAGTAGACCAAGTGAAATGAATTGACCTAAATTAATCACGCCCATTAATTTCAATGGGTTTGATTCGCGTGGGATACAATCCAAGGAATGCATCAAGGTTTAACTGGGGTTAAGCATCCAAAAAGAAGAAATGTGCAAACTTGGGGGTGGGGAAAAAAGATGCCAGTGCTTTCAATTAAATTAGTATATGCCAATCTACACTATATGTATGGATGCAAATTTAGAAAGGATTGCTATAATTTAAATGGAATTGCAATACATTTCACCATAGTGGTGAAGACTGTGACTGTGTGCCTGCTAAGTTTCCCATCCGGGTGCTAGGCGTTGGTGGGCAACTTCAAGGCCCCTTCTGCTCTTCCCATCTTGTGGTTTTTTAATCTTTAAAGCAGTCTTGGATCAGACAGCCCTCCAAACAGAGGACTCTGTCGGACAGACGACTGTCTTCTGTAAAGTCAGATCCCTGGATGGTATAGCTCTAACAAAGGCCTCTTCCTCTGGGTTGCTGTGATCTATGTTTTTAACTTTTTATGCTTTTTTGTATTGTTTCATCTTGTTTTTACTGTTACACACCACTTTGATAGATTTTTGTGATATGGCGGTACATAAATATTTTTATAAATAAAATGCAATGGGAATTGTATCACGCTTTGAAAATGTTCAATGCACTATGTTTGTTTGATACCATTGATAGGATTAATTTTTTTATAGCATTTGCATACCACCTTTCAGTAGAAAAAAACCACCCACCACCTGAAGTAATTCATAATAAATTTAAAAGAAAATTTAAATTTAAAAGAAACATAAGCCCAGGCAACTGAAAACTACTGATAAGTAATAGCAAGACAGTTCTGAAAGCATGCACTTCAAAACAGTGGCCTATGAGATACTAAAATGCATGAGTTTGGAAGCCTGGATCAGTGGGTCCCAGTTAGCAAAGTACCATGGACCCCCTGTTTTTCAAAAAATAAAGCAATGGTCCCCTTACTTTTGAAAAAAAATTTGATATCTCTATGGTAGTTTTGTTGTGTTAATGGTGGCACCAACAGACCCCCTGGGTGGGTTACGCAGACCCCCTGGGTTCCGCGGACCACCAGTTGGGAACCACTGGCCTAGATGATATTAATATACACACTTAGTGGTGGGTTGGTTTGTTTTTATGTGTGGGGTGAAGTCTCCATCACCTAGACTTGGAAAAACCTTTTCCCAAAGAAAAGGAAGGAATTTTATTTGTTTGAGACACTTTCTCTTTAACAATGTAGCCTGGCCACTGTGTTTTTCCATACTGCAAGGTGGTTCTGAGTGGCTCATCTGAAACTAAGTGTCCTTCTGAAATGCAATCAAAAATAGATTATTTTGTTATCAATCATCAGCAATAACAGATAGGGAGGGCCTTGGGCATGTTGTATCTGCGGGAAATTATGACTGGAAAATGTTCTAGCTACCAGCCTGAGAGTTTTAAGATAACAACAAAATGAGACAGAAATGGTGGGCTTAAAATGAATTATAAAGTGCCTCTGTTTCCCTGCAGTTATATTTAAAACAGCGACTGGCAGATGGGGAATATTTGAAAACATTTGCTTTCCAAATTTATCACCGATTTGCTGGGATTACCCAGCCATAATTGCACACATTGCATGTCTCATAATCTTAAGAACTGGGGACGGTTCTAGATGAGGACTGGAGGGCTGCAGTTTTCTGCACGCTTCTCTTGAGAGGACATCCCATTGAACGCAAAGGGATTTCCTTTCAAGCCAATGTGCACAAGGTTTCATAAGAACTGAATGATCCAGACAGCTCAGAGCATCTATTAACACTTCCTCCACTCGTGGGCACAGAGAAGAAGGCTTCTGATTTAAAGGAGTTTAAGCATTCGAAACGGTCTTTTGTGTTCGATCCTCTATTCCTACAATGCAATACAGACACTAGCTAAAAGCCCTGTAGCTTCCTGTGCAAAAGCAAAGCTCATAAAAATTTAAGGAGTCAAATATTTCAGCCTAGTTGTGTCAGTGCTGTAATGAAGCACAAATCTTATTCTACAATAGATTGCCTTTTGGAAATGCCTAGAGCTCATTATTATTACATGTCTACTCAGAAGTAAGTCCAAGTTCAGTGCGGCTTACTCCCAGGTAAGAGGGTATAGGATTTACAGCCTTAAATATAGTTAAATTAACAAATCAAGTGCCAATTGTTGCAAAGATGCTATCATAAGCATGTTGCCATGTAAACAACTGTTTGCCCCAGGGAAAATTGCTTTTTTCATAGAAGCTGGATTGGTATACTCAGCGTAAGCGAAAAGAGAGGATGAAATCATCCAGTAATTAACCATTTTACTTATGACAATGGCCATAAATCTTAGGAGCGTCTGTTGGAAATGACATAGATATTTGCTCGACTCAAAGAATAATAATTCAAAGTAGGTCCAGAATTAGCCCTGAAATATGGTGCATTAAAATGTGGAGAAATATAGTTCTAAGTGGGTGTTTTTAAAGAGAAGAATGGGTAACAATTTATTATTTTTAATTGTTATTATTTATTAATTTATATGCTACTTGATTCTGTCTTATTGGGGTTTTTCTTTTTAAAGGGAGGTTCCTAAATAGTTTTATTTTCATAGTTCTGCAAACCTTCTGCTTCTCCATAGCCTATGAACTCTTATTTCCCAGTGACTCTGTTTCGGCTGCAATTCCATGGGCAATCAATAGCAGAGTTTCCTAGTAGAGCGAGTGATGTCTTCTCATGACATTAGGTGAAAGTGATGGAAGCTAAACCATTTTGTGATGACTTCACTATGATAAAAAGTAACACGGAGACAAGACTCCAACAATCCTTCATCAGTATGGCCATACAGTTGCAACTTTCCCCCAATCGCCTTAAGATACCAGATACCATTTTTGACAGCTGAGCAGGGGAAGCCTTGCTTTGTTGTGCCACTTTGTTTGTTTTCTCGTAATCTGGTGAACCAGGTTCGCTTCCCCGCTCCTCCACATGCAGCTGCTGGGTGACCTTGGGCCAGTCACACTTCTCTGAAGTCTCTCAGCCTCACTCACCTCACAGAGTGTTTGTTGTGGGGGAGGAAGGGAAAGGAGATTGTTTGCTTTGAGACTCCTGAAGGGGAGTGAAAGGTGGAATATCAAGTCCAAACACTTCTTATTCTTTCTTTATTGGTATAGCATTGTGTGCCAGTGGTATTGTGGGGATAGGTGGTAAATGTCACCATATGTGATTTATTTTTTCTGGCAACAATGCAAATATAGTGCATTAAAATGTGGAGAAATATAGTTCTAAGTGGGTGTTTTTAAAGAAAAGAATGGGTAACAATTTATTATTTTTAATTGTATTATTATTATTAAATTTTATTCCATTATTTCATTACTACTACTACTACTACTACTACTACCTCATTTACTGCGACATCTCCTTCTATGCAACTTTTAAAGGAGCAGCTGTGCCAGCTGGGAGGTCAAGGGGGGATGACCATGCTTTGAGTTTAAAAACACTAGTCCCTGGGACTGGTACCATCCAAAAAGGTAGCCGTGCCTCCTACTTTGCTCCATGCCTCCCAGCTTGAGGTGTTTGGGCATTCAATGGTGTGCTGTCCCCCCTGCTTGTAGCGTGCAACATTATTTTTATCTGCTGAGAAGAATAATCTGCACACAGAGTAAGGTGGCTGTTTGCACTTCAGCAAAAAAAAAGATGAACTGCATCACCAAAAAGAGGAGAAAATGACATTTGCAGGTCCTAATGTATATGTATAGGTGCAAATTACTATAATTTAAATAAAAATTACAATACATCTCACAGTAGTGGTGGGGAAAACTGACAGGGTGACCTGTGCGTCTCCTGAGTCTATTGCCCTGGTGGTAACTGTTGATGGGCAACCTCCAAGCTCCTCCTTAGAGCCCTTCATCTTTTAACTAGACTCAGACCAAACAGCCCTTCAAATAGAAAATGGTCTTGTGTAAATACAGGTTAGCTGCCCACCCCCATATGGTTGCTGAAGGGATATAGGCCACTGGATTATTCTGGGTGAGGTGTGGAGGAGGACCTTGGTAAGCCGGAATGGCCAGTCTGGATTGCAGTGCAAGCTGCAGAGCTTTGACATTCCCAGCGTGGGTGAGATATGGGGTGGGAGAAGGGAAGATTTGACAGGAAGAATAAATACTCAGAGCCATTAGATTGCACCACAGCTCATCAGCTTGGTTCAGACATAGTTAATGAAGCTTGTACAATGAAAGCACTCCACTTTGTAGCAATTAATCAGTCTACAGAATTATCTTGCTAATTAGTGCTGAACATCTTGGATTTTGGCTAACTTCCCTGCCATAATGCAAATTATATTTGCTATTTGAGGAGTTAAGACATTCTAGGAAAGTAAAGCCACCATTTTGGACTAAGGTTGTTTTTTTTTGTGTGTGTGTGTGTGTGTACGTATGTTCTGTATGGGTATATGACACATTTGCACACGTGTGCACATATGTTTGACAAGGCAGAGATGAAGATGTTGATGTGTAAAGAGCTCTGTAAGTGTGACGGAAATGAGAATGTTTATTGTATAGTTCCTTTGCAAGGCTCAACACATATGCCCAACCAGTGGCGTAGCGTGGGTTGTCAGCACCCGGGGCAAGGCAAGTAATTTGCACCCCCTAACCCATGGATTTGCGCACCCTAACCCTAACCCCCAGATGTTGCGCCCGGTGCGGCCGGCCCCCCCTGCACCCCCCATGCTACGCCACTGTGCCCAACAATGCATGCAAATAAGTCAGGTCTCCAAGTTTAGTACTACAGCCAAGGGACTAACACAAAGTCAGGACTGCTGCTTCTTTCATAGTTTAGATGCTAACGTATTTACATATACCCTGGTCTATTTGAATGGTGCAAATTATTGCTGCATTTCAGGGGGATGGACTAGATGGCTTCCAGGGTACCTTTATAGAATTTACGATTCTATATATTTATGAAATCATTGTTAGAACACTGTATAGCCAGGAGACTAAGAGGTGTGTCTATCTGTGTGTGATTTGGGGGGGCGGGGTTGTATTATTATCTGTTGCTTGCAAGCTGCCATGGTAAATCATTTGATTGACAAACAAGGTCTAAAATTCCAAAAGAAACAAACAAAAGAGAGATCACCGCTTATGGTGTGTAAGCACAAAACAGGTAATGTGAGGAATGGATGCACATGAATGAAACTGACACACTGGAAGACTAGGGACAATAAGATTGCAGTAGTCAATCAGGGCATTTGCCAGAGTTTTATCTGAAGGGACAAAGAGGAAGCCTGTATTTTTGTAATAGAGAGCAATATGATTTGATGATGGACAGGGAGGGGGGAGGGTACAAAGGAGGGGAGGAAAGTCAAAGAGAAAGCCATGACTTTCTGTGTGATCAATAGTGTTGATGGTCTTGTTGTCAATGGATAAGAAGACAGGAATGTGATCTTAAGACATCTAGATGGTTGTAGAGCATGGGGAAAATCTTGTCCAAAGCAGCAAATCGGTGAGAAAATTGAGAATTTGCAGTACCTTACTCTTCTTAACAGAACTTGACACTAGATCACACCACTGTTCACTCTTTTAACTAGGACACCATCTAAAATTAATCTACAGCTTTGGTAATATAAAGACTACCAAGTTTCTCATTATTTCCTCCCACTGCCTCACGATGGATCTGTGTGTTCCTCTTAGTCCTGGAGACAGATCTGAGTAACTGCTACATTTTATTTGGGGGGGGGGAGAGACAAAGAAATGTGGGGAACAGCCATTATGGTTTCTTTGCTCCAGAAATCCTAGGTGCAAAGTTAAATACTTTTTGCACCTAGCTGGGTCTTATGTAAATCTGTCTGACACATCAAATGCTCTGTCTTAAGTCGTTTACAAACTCTAGACTTTCAGGTGTCAATGCCATGCCTGTCTCATCCCACCTGTACTCTACTTCTGATTAATAATAATAATAATAATTTTATTGTAGAGTCCAAGGGGTAAACTGAAAGTAGCTGCTAATAAAATGTTAAAACAATAGATTTGGCTCAACAGGGTGGAGATGACAGCTTGGTCCATCATCTCTTAGCTCTGTTTGTCATTTACTGAGCTAAGAAAAGTTGCCAGATCATAATCCTGAGGAGCCTGTTTCTTTAAGAACCACGTAAAAGAGAGACAATCTCATCAGGTATGGATTCTTTTATCATTGCACTTCTCCATGTGGGGCAACACACTGCAAATTTCTCTCTTTTATGCAATAGTTAAAGGTGCAAGAGCTCATTCAAGGTTGCAGCCAAAAATCCTAGGGGCAGGTGATGAAATATACTGAGTGACTCACTTTTAAGATAGTGTACCTTGGACCTTTTCCTTAGTGGTTGCTACCTCCTGATCCTACTTGACTTTGCCACTTCCATGGTAACTTCCTCTGCGCTTTCCCGTAATTGTGGACAAGATGCTCCTTATGCCTAGAAGCATCTGCCTGTCATCCCTTGATGCATCTGTGCTGCTTTGTAGAGAACATTATATATAGCAAACAAAAACAGCCTTATTGCTGGCAGCAGGTGTTACTACTAAGCAGCAGGAAGGTTTAGAAGAGGTAGCAGGGTTGCCAGGGGAGAAAGGCAGAGGTGTCTGTATTATTTAAACCTGATCTACATTGTGCTTGTAGTTCCACCATTATCAGAGTGTAAAATGCATCCTGGTCTTCTTTGTGCCAGTTTTGCAATCTAGGTGGGTCAGAATGGGATGCCAGACTGAATATGGCTCAGAGCCGCTGTTTTGCAGGAGGATTCCCCCCCCCCCGCCCCCAGACAGGTGAAAATTCTACCATCATGGTACAATGTCAGGAAAAACCAGACCTGTCAAAGGTCCTCTCTTCTTCGTAGCTATTAAAGTATCCTGGTAAATAGTCCACAGAAGTTACTAGGCTGCAAAACTTAAAATAAAAATAAAATCACTAGCTTGATGGAAGCTACATACCAGAGAAAGGATGGAGTACATTATTCCTCTTCTAGCAGTCCAATTGGTTTCTACTGTGGTAAGAATTTACCTCTATACCACAGGTCCTTGCCCAGGTGAGGGAATAAACTTTTTAATAATAATAATAATAATAATAATAATAATAATAATAATAATAATAATAATAGGTGGCTTCCAGCAAAATATTTAAAATAATAATTCATCAAATATTAAAAGCTTCCCTAAACAGGGCTCCCTTCAGATGTCAGCTAGTTGTTTATTTCCTTGACATTTGATGGGAGGGCGTTCCACAGGGTGGGTGCCACAACCGAGAAGGCCCTCTGCCTGGTTCTCTGTAACCTCACTTCTCACAGGGAGGGAACCACCAGAAGGCCCTCGGAGTTGGACCTCAGACTCCAGGCTGAACAATAGGGGTGGAAACGCTCCTTCAGGTATACTGGGCCAAGGCCATTTAGGGCTTTAAAGGTCAGCGCCAACACTTCAAATTGTGCTTGGAAATGTACTGGGAGCCAATGTAGGTCTTTAAGGACCGGTGTAATATAAGCACGAAACCAAGAGAATAGCAAGCAAAGTGTCCTGTAGGGACCCTGTTTATACCGCATGCAGAGGAGGGATGGAGTGCTCTGCCCTTTCTCTCCTAGCCCATTTAGTCACATGCAGTATTCAGAGGCAGTTCCTGGGAGTTACATATGGGCAGAGCTCTCAGGGCTCGCTTATGTGCTTCCCACAAACATCTGGTTGACTATATGAGAACAGGATGGTGGACTAGATGGGCCATTGATCTTATCTAGCAGGATCTTATGGTCTTGTGGGAGCAATTCCTCCACATGCACCCTACCCACCCTGCCACGATTGCTGGAGAAGTGAGGAGATCTGATCGCTGCCACTGCTTCTCCTCACTTCTCCAGAGCTGACCCTGGAAAGTGAGGCTTTGGTGGTGGTAGTGTCCTGGGATGACACCTTCTCATTTTGCCCCAGGCTGCGAAATGGAACAGGTCGCCCCCTCCCTAACTGTTACTGTTTTCACAGCCTCACAAAGCTATGCTCTCCCAAGGATTTGCCCAAACTCTCAACTCAGCCATGAACTTATTGCACGGCCTTTGGCCTCAAACCTTCCACCCACTCTTTCTGCAATATAACAACCCTGGCCTATTTTGCAGGGGTGTCGAAAGGGTTACGGAGACAATATATGATGAGCACTTTGAGCACCTAGGGAAAAAAACATTCTGTGAATGCTAAATGCCATTGTAAATGTGTTCTGCTCTTTTTGTTTTGTTTTAACTTATTTTTTTTATTAAACATTTCTTGGTTTGCAAAAGTATGTGCAATGTCTCTTTTTTCAAGTTACATTTTCTACAGGTCAGTTTCGTTTGTTGAGACATTAGTGTTACATTAGGAAGAAAGGGGGGGAAGAGGTGGAAGGGACCATGGTGGGTGGGTAGTCCGGTGGTGATGTTTTTATTTTACTTAATGTACGTGTGGGGTTTTGTGTCAGCCTCGCTTGTGCAGGTTCTCTTTACTATTCGCATGTGTTCCTTTGGTGGTGAGAGAGGTTTGGGTTGGCTTCTGCTCTTTTTGTTAACAAGGAAGCTGAATGTCTTCCTTTTATGCAACAAAATAGTTTCCAAACAGCTAGCATAATGCCATTAAAAACCTGATGCCAAAGAAATAAACAAACCCTGGGTTTCCCATGCATATCTAAGATGCTGTTGTATTTTGAAATTCTGCCACCTCATTAACCTAGCATGGTGTGAATGAGCCCTTGGGAATATCTGTCCCAATGTGCTCAGCATGAATCCTTTTGTTTCTGCCTTACTGTGTTCACTCTGCTCAGGGTGATTTTGTTAGTACTCTGCGCCATAGAGTCAAAGAGAACAAATGTGCAGGTGTAAGGCTCTGTCTTTATCGAATTGCTGTTCTGATCATTGCTACATTTTAAGGTCAGCCTTTTTCGATGGTCCCAGTGTTTGCTTTGTAGTTCTAAGAAACCTGCGCTTTTACAAGAAAAATGTGAAAGGTGCCAACAGATGGAATATTTCTGCTGCTGTCTTTGAATGCTTTCAGGGTTTTCTTTTTTTAAAAAAAGTGTTTGGTACATTTGAGCTAAAAAGCCTCAAAATGATAATGCAAAGCAGGAGCTTGCAGCAACAGAGTATGGAATGAATGTAAAATTATGGAATTTTAGAGTTAGAAGGGATGCCGAGGGCCATCTATTCCAACCCCATGCAATGCAGGAATCTCCACACATGGTCCTCCCCATCCAATTTGAAACCATACCGGACCCTGCTTAGCTTTGCAAATGTGCTGGCAGTTTTATGTGAAGGGTTTCCCTGTAGAAGGTGAGGAAGAAAATGGGGGCAGGAGAAAGGTTTCTGTATAAAGAGCTCTAATGTGCACAATGTGCGATTATGCTATGCAGGCAGAGAAATTGCCCAGAATGCAGCATCCTAAAAAATATCAACTTTCCACCTGCAAAAGGATTAGAACGTTCTGGACAATGCCTAGCTCATCAATAGCTAGTTATTTGATATAAATATATTAATTGATACAGGTCTCATAATTCAGTTTCTCTTAGAGTATTATTTACATTCATTTGCTTCTTTTATCATAGAATGAGCATAGTCTTGCCTCTAAGGTTACAGTGACTCCTTTCAGCCTAGAAATGTGGTTTTGGTTTAATCCAGTGCCAGTCCTACTCAGAGAAAACCTATTGAAAATAATGAACACGACTAACTTGGGTCCATTAATTTTACTGGGGCTACACAGAGTAAAACTTAGTTGGATACCACCCACTGCTTCTCTGGATGTGTTTGACTTTCATTTAGATATCACATTAGCTTGGGAAATAAAAACTTAGCCAGGTGATAGAAAAGCTGGGCAGCTTTGCTTAAAACAAGCCAAATGTCAACCCTATATGATATCTGGCTTTGGAAAATATTCCCACCTCTGCTCAGCCAGAAACTCATTAGGGTAATAGCATATCGTAGGCCAAATTCTTAAAAGGGATTCTCAAATTACTAGATGTTCTGCAGCTTGTGTCCAAGATAATTTATGACACCTGGAAAATATGCACGCAGAAACTGTAGATCCATAAGGTGTTTTGTAGAAAGAAAAATGAGATCCAGGTGCCTTGTGCCTTTCCCTGTGTATTTATGTGAACGTTTATTTATTTTAGCAAGATCTACTTCCAACAATGTCCCTCCTTCAGAGTTCAAAGATGGCAAAGTGAGTGCCAGGGTCATGAGGATAAATCACAGCGGCATTCCAAAAATAATGCTGGGGTGGGATGGAACTGGTGCCCCATTCCACCCCCACCCCCCAATGCACATTCATCGAACTTAAAAAAAAAACACTTTGAAAAGGGCTTGTGATGAGGATTTAATTTTAAAACAATTAAATAAAGATGTGCATCTTTTCCGTTTTTAAAAGTACATGAATGGATGATATCCACATATGCAGTTTTTATCTTTTATATTGCAAGCCTCTGCTGTGCTGTGTCTCACACTCATAGGCCTTTTCTGTATGGTGTTGTCCCAGGGCACAGCTTAAAGATTTTCTCTGGCTGTTAACTTGGCAAACTGAGCCTACGAACAGAGAGTCATGCTGGGTTCTCACTGACTCATCCACCATTATCTGTACCAATAATTCTGCCTTTTGAACAGCTGCACTGAACGATGAAGGGGGCTGAATAGAATCCAGCTCATCATCCCTGAGACACGTTGGCTTCTTGGGGAGGGAAATAGCAGGAGGGAGCTATGAGATGAGAAAGGGAAGCAGCACTTTTCAAATAATTTCCAAGGGCATTTTGGCAGGGCCTGTTTTCTTAACCGGTCGGCAAGTGAATGAACACTGTCAGAATGGAAATTCTAGGTCTTAGGGACAAATCCAAAAGCAGTAGGAGAACAAAGGGTTAATCACCTCTTCCCCCTGTTGCTTCTTAGCTCGAAATAGCCCCCTCCGGCAGCTGCTTTTTTTACCTTGTCAGTATATTGCTACTTGTGTGAGGGGGCTATTTTGACTAGAGAAGCCGAGGGGTGAATAACCCTTTCCCCGCCTCCTGTTTTTGTGCTTGAAATTGTCCCCATTCCAGAAGCACTGCTTGCTTGGAAATCCTGCAAGGGGGATTTGAATCCCGAAAAACAGCTTTTGGGTCAACTTGGAGCAGAAATCACAACCTGAAAAGGAGACAATGCATGTACTTTTGTAAACCAAGAAAATCTTTAATAAAAACTATTTTTTTTAAAAAAATATGGAGCAGATATCTAGCAGGTAGCGGAAAAATTAAGCACCCCTTGCTACTCCTATGTTCAAAACAGCCCCCTTCCATAGCTGTGTTTGAAGGCACTGAACATCATTAAACAGTTTTCTGTGTGAAATGAATTTGCCTCTTCTATTAGTAAAATTAAAGTTGTCAGCATTTTAATATGAATTTCTCCAAAAAATACATTTGTGTGTGTGTGCCTTAATGTACACATTTTTGCAAGCAATTTCTCCTAATATATTGCACTTTTGCATTTTCACTACTATGTCTTTTTATGCACACTTTTAACATACACATTTGGACGCGCATTATTTGACTGACAAGATGCAGCACAAAATATGCAGAAGGAAAAAAATTGAAGGATAGCTGTGTTTCAGTCAGCATATTATTTTGGGAAGTGCAGATTAGGTAGGCTTACTCCAAAATATGAACCAGACTGAATTCCCAGCCCCTCCCCCAACCTGGTGATCGAACAAGAGTAGTCCAATGCTTTGATTGGCTGGCCCAGCAAACGAAAAAGTTATTTTTTAGGAAATACATTTAGCAACTTGTTGCTTTTTTAAAAGAAGCTACTGCAAAATCTTGGCTCTTATCATCACACGGAAAGCTAATACAGTATATTGCAACTATGTGCAAATATTTAATTGTGTAGCCAGGGGGCTAACACAGGCTGCTGTAGAGAGAGGATTGCAGCTGTCATTCAGTTGTCCATTCTTAGGCATCAAGATAGTACTAATTGAGATTGCTATTATTAGCATTCTTCGTTCTAAGGAATCTAGATAAGATAGGATGGCAGGTTATCATTTCACACGTCGAAATTTATGCTTGCATTAACTCAAGCCATGACAGCTTCCTTCTTGTTGAACTTTTCTTTTTCTCCTTGTGTCACCCAGTCTAACACAACTGGAAATTAGTCAGAGGGGAAACGGTAAAAAATGAGAGGCAAATGAGAAGGGGAACTTTTTCCCAATAGTCTGATACATGCAGTACTCCAAACACTTGGCACAGAATCAGAAAATGTGTCTTTTCCAAAATTTGACAATGCTACAGTCCACCACGACTTCTACCACTCACAGCAGTGCACAATGCATCTCTCATAGATTTATGAGGTTGAGCAAGTAACTACATTCATCCACTAGGTCTCTCGGTTTGAATGGCACTGGGGAGCTTTGAGACTAAGGCTAGATCTAGACACAACAAAAAACTGTTTCAGTTAAACACATTGTAAACTTTATTATGGGAAATCACGTTGGCGAAAGACAGGTGCCGTCTGGTGTCACAGTGTTATAACATATATACAGTCAAACCTCGGTTCCCAAACGCCTCTGTTTTGGACCGTTTCGACTCCCGAACGCCAAAAACCCAGAAGTAACTATTGCGGTTTTCAAACAATTTTCAGAAGCCAAACATACTACGTGACTTCCATTTTGAGTTTCCCTATTGTATTGAGGCTTCCGCTTTCAGTTTCTGGTTGTTGAATGTTTCAGAAGTCGAATTGTCTTCCGGAACGGATTACGTTCAACTTCCGAGGTTTGACTGTACAACGCTTTTTCTTTACAAATGTT
The DNA here is from genome assembly GCF_964234715.1 of Podarcis melisellensis. Lineage (NCBI taxonomy): Eukaryota > Metazoa > Chordata > Lepidosauria > Squamata > Lacertidae > Podarcis > Podarcis melisellensis. The sequence continues at coordinate 28,932,190 of NC_138538.1, forward strand.
GTTGTTTAGTCGTTTAATCGTGTCCAACTCTTTGTGACCTCATGGACCAGAGCATGCCAGGCACTCCTGTCTTCCACTGCCTCCTGCAGTTTGGTCAGACTCATGCTGGTAGCTTCAAGAACACTGTCCAACCATCTCGTCCTCTGTTGTCTCCTTCTCCTTGTGCCCTCCATCTTTCCCAACATCAGGGTCTTTTCCAGGGAATCTTCTCTTCTCATGAGGTGGCCAAAGTATTGGAGCCTCAGCTTCACAATCTGTCCTTCCAGTGAGCACTCAGGGCTGCTTTCCTTAAGAATGGATACGTTTGATCTTCTTGCAGTCCATGGGACTCTCAAGAGTCTCCTTCAGCACCATAATTCAAAAGCATCTTCAGCAATCAGCTTTCTTTCTGGTCCAGCTCTCACTTCCATACATGTAGCTGCGTCCTAAATCTGCAATTCATTTAGCCAAGCAGGATGGGAGAGGTGGTAGAGCAGAGTCTTTACTGGGCAACGTTTCCTGCTTCACAGCCCTGGAACCACCAAACAGTCTGTCCTACCTTGACAGATGGTGCTTCCTCAAGAATTTACAGCGCAAGTAGGTCAGAGGGCCTTTTCCTACAAGTTGCTCAGGCTCTTAGCACAGCAACCTTGACTAGTAGCCTTGCTATTTCAAGGATTGTGAATCAAAAGGAAGAGCAGCTGTCAGGCCAATTCATATTTAATAAGAGGATGCGTGCTGTGAATGTAAAGGACAAGCGGGAGTTTGTAAGGAAATGCCATCTCTCTGCCATGTACAGCTGTTAGTGCTTCCTTTTTTGTGTGTATGTGTTGCTCTTGGACACTTCAGCCTAGTCAGGCAGTGTACAATAGACAGGGGTTTTATATTAGCAAATGAGGGATAATACATCCCACCTGCGGTCTGCAACCTCCCTGTACCCACACAGGGGATATGAAATGCCAACACACTGCAAGATACTATTATTGCCCTGCCAACAGCTGCTCTTGCAGAAAAACAACTGATGAGCAGTAATTGTACACAGGAAGAAAACAAATTCAGTGCATGAAACACTCCTTTTTTTGCATTCATTATTACATATTCGGCTACCTGCAAAGGAAGTTGAATCACCATTCGGGCAATGAACTTTTGTGCTAGGAGAGTTATTTGAGAGACTGAAGAGAATTGCACCAAAGTCTGGGTCACTTTTGAGCTTGTGAAAGTTCCAGAGTCAAGGGAAAGCAAATCCTCATCAGATAACGGTCCTCTTAAAAGCATTCACAGAAGCTGCAATCCTATGCACACTTACTAGGAAGGAAGGCTGAGATCCTAACCCGCATTACCTTGCAGTAAGCCCTATTAAATAGGACTTCAGAGCATGCATGATTAAGATTGCACTGTTAAGTTCCATTGAACTCAGTAGGGGCTTATTTCTGGGTTCAGCAGATTGCACTGCAAAGGCACATTATCCATGTTGTGTAACATATTGTTTTCAGCTGGCCAGCAAATAACTCTGGGAATTCTAGTTTGGTAAAAATGCTGAGAATTCGTATTTAGAGATTCCTCTCCCTCCAACCTCTACAACTGAACTAACATTCACAGGCTTTCATTAGATGGAATTTTTTTTTATATAAATATTTATTAAGGTTTTTTAATAAGAAAATACAATAATAATGAACATTATTGCTTTGTTTTAACAAAGTTTCATAATATTCTTGAGCTTCCTCCCGCCTCCCGCTCCCATTTGCATCTTTAATAATTTTTGTCAAGCAAATTATCATCTTATTTCCAAATCTATGACCCCATGCTTAAATATCAATTCTTAGTCTATTTTAATGATGGCCAATTATTTATAACCAAGCATCCTTCTTAACATTCCACTAAATCACAATATTTCTGCAGGTAGGTCTTGAATTTCTTCCAATCTTCTTCAATCCTTTCTTCTCCCAGGTCTCGGATTCTGCCAGTCATCTCCGCCAGTTGCATATAGTCCATCAGTTGCATCTGCCATTCTTCCAGTGTGGGTAGATCTTGAGTTTTCCAGTTCTTAGCAAGTAGTATCCTTGCTGCTGTTGTTGCATACATGAAAAATGTTCTATCTTTCTTTAGCACCTTCTGGTCTACAATGCCCAGAAGAAAGGCCTCTGGTTTCTTGGTAAAGGTATACTTAAACACCTTTTTCAACTCGTTATATATCATTTCCCAGAAGGCCTTCACTTTAGGGCAAGTCCACCAGAGGTGAAAGAATGTTCCTTCATTTTCTTTACATTTCCAACATTTGTTATCAGACGAATGGTATATTTTGGCAAGTTTAACTGGGGTCATGTACCATCTGTATATCATTTTCATTACATTTTCTTTCAAAGCATTACATGCAGTGAAATTCAACCCAGTGGTCCACAACCTTTCCCAGTCCTCAAACATAATGTTATGCCCAATGTCCTGTGCCCATTTTATCATAGCCGACTTAACCATTTCGTCTTGCGTATTCCAATTCAGCAGCAAATTATACATTCTTGAAAGTACCTTAGTCTTAGGTTCTAACAGCTCTGTCTCCAACTTCGATTTCTCCACCTGGAATCCTAGCTTTTTATCACTTTTAAAAATTTCCTTAATCTGAGCGTAATGTAACCAGTCTCGCACTTTATCCTTCATTTTCTCCATACTCTGCAATTTCCAGTTGTCCCCATCTTTTTCTAACAATTCCCAATATTTCGGCCAGTAGGCTTCCATATTGGGTCTTTTCCAAGCCTTAGCTTCCAAGGGTGAAAGCCACCTCGGAGTTTTATTTTCTAATAAGTCTTTGTATTTTGTCCAGACATTAAACACTGCTTTTCCATTAGATGGAATTAACTTCATAGTTAAAGACCAGTTTTTAAGTCTGTAGTGAAGATATGCTTTGCAGAAGATATTCTGTGAATACTTTAAAAAATATAAAAAATTCAACGACTATAGTGAGAAGCAAAATGCAAGACCCCCACCCCTCTGGGGACAGAAGTTTATAACTACCAGAAATAGGGTTGCCATATTCTGAACAGCAAAAAAGAGGACATATTTGTAGGTGGGCTGGAGGGGGGGGGGGCAGAGAAAACTAGTCGTAATAGTGTGTGTGCAGTAAAAGACAAACTGTGTTGAAATATTTAATAATCGTAATTGAAAATGAAAATGACATACCCGCCAACGTTATGTGAGAAAAATTCAGGGCGCACACATACCCCATCCCGCATCTCAGTCATTCGCTGATCTCTTCCTCACCTGCCTGCTCACCCCCTCTTCCCTCCCCTCTCTTACCTTTGCCGTCTTTGGCCTCCTGCTTAAGAGATGATGCTTCTCCAGACAACGTGAGGCTGAGCAGCCATGGGAAGGCCACGCCAGGCCTGGTGGCCGCTGGACACAATCCAAAATCACCTAGCACAGCCCCTGGAAGGCTGCTCCAGGCCTTGCGACTGCCAGAGACAACACAAGGCCTAGCACAGCCCCCCTGCCAGCTGCCCAAAATACAGACGGATGAAGGTGGGGAAGAGGTGACATGGCTGAACTGGCATGGGGTCTGCTGGATCCTGAGCCATTCTTACTGCCATTGTGTGAAGTCATTGGACCTGATTCAAGCCTGATAGCTGTGTCAGTGGTTAAACCCAGATTGGGCCCAGTCACTTTGCCTCCCTCATCTTCTGCCATGGATGCCCTGCAGATGCCACAGTGGTCCCGCCACTCCACAAAGCTCTGGTGGCAGTGGGAGGAGGTTAGGACTGTGTCCTAATAGTGCAATCTCATGCATAGCTACTCAGAAGTAACTTCTGTTGATTTCAGAGGGGTTTACTGTCAAGAAGTAGGCATAGGATTGCAGCCTAAATGAGTGAATGACAATTATAGTGACTCCCAAGGTGGTTTGGTTTAGTTTTGTTTGTTTGTTTGTTTTAAACCCATTTCCTATTAGAACAATGTAAGTCTTAAATCTAGAAACCGACAGGGGAAAAGTTTTAACCAAACAGCATTAACAGCAGGGCAATTGAAGCACAATGTCGGAGAAAGATATACAACAATGAAAGAGCAAAAATAAATTGCTGAATCTAATGATGGCGCTGAGAAAATTGTAGACTTATATCGTCCACAAATTTATTTAAAAGATTTGTAACCTGTCTTTCAGTATTTCTATTCCCAGGCTGGCTCACATTTTAGCACAACTGCAAATAGTTGAAACTAATTTGAAACAAATTAAAACTGCAAAAGCAATAAAAAAGTAGGATAGCAGCAGGATAAAAGCAATTTCAACAGTCCTGGAAAAATTAAAAAAGGTATTTACTTTGTGCCCCAAAGGCAACTGAGCTGGCGGCAAGCAAGCTTCCTTGGGAGGGAGGGGGCAGGTATTTCAGAGGTGGGCTCTGAACAACCTTATTTCTTCTTTGGAGATCACTCATAGCTGAGTAAGCTTGTCTTCCATGAACACGGTAACAGTGAGTCCATAAGTGACTGTGGAGGGCAATTCTGGATCCACACGACCTTCCACATTGGGGACATAGGTTTCTGGGCAGGAGTTGATCATGGTGAGGGTTTGCCAAATGTGCCGTCCTCGTTGCTCATCTCTCCCTTTCGTCCTGAGTTCAAGCATCTTCAAAGTCCATGACACATTTGGTAAAGGCTGTTCTCCAACTGGAGCTCTTGCAGGCCAGTGTTTCCCAATTGTCAGTGTTTATCCTACATTTTTTAAGATTTGCCTTGAGAGAGTCTTTAAACCTCTTTTGCTGACCACCAGCATTATGCTTTCCATGTTTAACTTCAGAATAGAGTAGTTGCTTTGGAATACGATAATCAGGCATCCGAACAACATGACCAGTCCAATGAAGCTGATGTTGAAGAATCCTTGCTTCGACACTGGTGATCTTTGCTTCTTCCAGTACACTGGCATTAGTTCACCTGTCTTCTCAAGTAATATGTAGAATTTTTCAGAGACACCACTGATGGAATATTTCAATGAGTTGGAGATGGTGTTTATAAGTGGTCCATCTTTCACAAGCGTACAGTAAAGTTGGTAGTATAATAGCTTTGTAAACAAGCATTTTGGTTTCCCTTGAATGTCCCGGTCCTCACCTTAAACACTCTACACTTCAATTGGGAGAAAGCTTTACTTGCAGAGCTCAGGTGATGCTGGATTTCAGCATTAATGTTGGCCCTTGTGGAAAGATAATTGCCCAGGTAGGAGAAGTGATTGACACTTTCCAACGTTACAGCATTGAATTGGATTTGTGGTGCTGCAGAGGGGTGGTTTTGTCCTTGTTGTATGTTGAGCAATAGGCCAAGCTTTTCATAAGCTTCTGCAAAGATATTTAGGATGGTTTGGAGGTCATCCTCTGACACTACGTTGTCATCAGCATACTGAAGCTCTATGACAGAAGTTATGGTAACTTCACTCTTTGCTTTCAGTCTACTCAGATGAAAGAGCTTTCCATCTGTTCGATATATGATATCTAATGAAAATAATAAATAGAGTTGGGGCGATAACACAACCCTGTTTAACACCTGATCCCACTGTGAATCGTTCACTTTGGGAACCACTGTTATCTGTGATTGTTGCTGTCATAGTATCATGGAGGAGCTGAATGATATTCACAAATTTATCTGGGCAGCCGGTTTTCAGAAGGACAGTCCACAGGGCATTATGATTTACAGTGTCGAAAGCCTTAATCAGGTCAATAAATGTCATTCATACAGGTTGGTTTTGCTTTCTGCATTTTTCTTGAAGCTGTGAAAATCATGTCCAGTGTCCCCCTAGAAGGTTGAAAACCATTTTGGGATTCAAGAAGGGTAGCCTCGGATATAGTTAGGAGACAGTTTGTTAAGATCCTTGCAAGAATTTTGCTGGCCACAGTTAATAAAGAGATGCATCTATAGTTTCTGCAATCCATTCTATCACCTTTTTAAAAAGAGATTCATAATTTTGGCACCCCTAAAGTCTGCTGGGATCTCCTCTCTCTCCCAGATTTTCCCCCAATGAGCTTGTGAAGTTGTTGTGTAAGTTCAATTCCGCCACATTTGAAGACTTTGGCAGGTATCCCATCAGGTCCGCTGGCTTTGTTGTTTTTCAGTGGGTTAATAGCTGTACACAACTCTCCCAGATTTAGCGATACTGCAAGCTCATCTCTGATTTGTTTTTGCAGAATTTGTGAGAGGACCTCGGCAGCTATGAGGGAGTTGCGGTTAAGGAGATGCTGGCAATTGTTCTTTCTAGCGCAATGCATTAGCTTCTTTATCTTTGGCATCACTCAGTGATATCTACCTTTGTCCACTTGTGGATGTCATGATGGGGCTAACAGGACTCACCTGACCACCTGATTGCAGTCATGCCATAACACCCCTCTTGAAGCATTCTTCTTTGGAGTTAATGCATTGCTGCTACTTACTGGGATTGGGAGGGGAAGGAAGAAGGCGGTGTCAAGGTTAGTGCAAATGCACTAGTGGAGCCAATCCAATGCTCCCACCATTTGCTACACAATGATCTGACCACCACCTTGTCCTCTCCCTCTGCCTCCCATTAAGCAATAACATGGCTGATTGGAGGTCAGGTGAGCACTGCCGCTCACCAATAAAAGTGTTTCCAGCTATGAATCTCTGCTTAAAAAAGAAGAAGTGTATGATCCAGGATGGGCTTTGTTAATTGTTCAATGACTGCACTATCTAATGAATTTAAGAGTTTTAAAAATCACAGGAGCTTTAAGTGAGCAGATATATGCAACAATGATCAGATCACGACTAAAAACATAACAGAGCAGGGAAAGTATTAAACTAAAAGGGGCTGGGGAGAGACTTTCATACACCAAAAAACTGTAACTGAAGAATCCCCAACCAATCCATACCTCATTAAAACCTCAGAAACTGCAGAAACTGCTGTGACCCACTTATTAGCACCCCCTCCTTGCTAAGCACGTCTTAGTAGCTGATGTCCCACGAAGTTCTTTGCGTGGTTCTTCACAAAAGGAGAAAGGGAGCTTTGAAAAGATCAAACATGGGGACAGGGCGGCTGCGTGCTGTGTTCTTGTGCCATTCGCTTACCCCCCGTTTCCTGACCATATTTCTCAACATTAAAGCTACACTTTTGATTCACCTCAGGCTCAGGACGTTCATATCGCTTTCAGTAATGAACAGTTGTTGCCTCTCTGAGCAATTTCCTGAAACGTTGTGTTTCTCAATAAACACCAACACACAAACGGCTGCAAAATGCACTACTAGGTAATGGAATGTGCTGAGTAATAATTACTGGTGAGAAACCAATCTTGCAAATATCCAGAGATCAGCAGATCTGGGGCTTTGTTGAGCAGTGGAGAAGAAATGAACCTGAGAAAGAAAGGGCTTGGTGGAAAGGAGTTTGTTACTGTTGTTTTGATTGCAAGGAAGCAGGGGAAGAGAAGGAGACACCTATCAGTGGGCTGGTACTAGCCTCTGCTTGTAGAGTTGTTATTTGTTCATAATGTAGCTTCTGAGCTTGGCCAGCCCAAGGTATTCTGCTGCCTGAGCCAGAGCAGAAAATGCACCCCCCCCAACAAGATGCATGGTATCGAAGGCCAGATAAACTTATGCCAGAAAATCCCACAAGCGCCTCTCCTTTTCCCTGGCTGAAACATTTAATAATAATAAATAAAACAATTAAAAGTTTGCTGCCATTTCGTGACACTCAAAATCAGCTGCCTGAAGCAGTCACCTCACCTTGCCTAATGGCAAGGCCAGCCCTGACCATGTGCATGAACGCACACACCACCCCGCACTTCACAGTTCCTATAATTGAACTGCAATCTACCACCCACGCTCACTTGTCACTTGGGCACCAAAAGGTACATGCCTCCCTCTTACACTTGTCACATACCCTCTAACACTTCCCAAATGAAAATGCGACCAGCGTGTCACTCTGCTATTCTCGTACCAAGGAATGATGCAGAAGCTCCACACACACTTCACATCGCATATGATGAAAACGGTCCATCTGCTCTTTGCTGTATAAATTTTCTCAGCAGTAACCTAACCTATGTGCTCTCTCTTTTTTAATAGTTTTCCCCCCCTCTTTTGTATAAAGAGATGCTGCTGGGGCTGGGTGGGAGGGATGTCATTGTCATAGGAACGGAGGAAGCTGCCTTATATTGAGTCAGACCATTGGTTTATTTAGCCAGTATTTTTAACCCTGATTGGCAGTGGCTCTTCAGGGGTTCAGAGAGGACACTCTCCCAGCCTTACCTAGCAAAACAGGGGATTGGTTACTGAGGATTGCAAATTAGGGTTTCTACCACTCACTGGGGTGTGCACTACATGGCATGTTAATATTGATTAATGTACATAGCAGTGTATGTGTATTAGTGGCACTGTGGGTTAAACCACAGAGACTAGGACTTGCTGATCAGAAGGTCGGCAGTTCGAATCCCCACGATGGGGTGAGCTCCCGTTGCTCGGTCTCTGCTTCTGCCAAACTAGCAGTTCAAAAGCACATCAAAGTACAAGTAGATAAATAGGTACTGCTGCAGCAGGAAGGTAAACGGTGTTTCCATGCGCTGCTCTGGTTCACCAGAAGCGGCTTAGTCATGCTGGCCACATGACCCGGAAGCTGTACACCGGCTCCCTCAGCCAGTAAAGCGAGATGAGCACGGCAACCCCAGAGTCGGTCACGACTGGACCTAATGGTCAGGGGTCCCTTTACCTTTCCATCTTCCTCAGCCTTTGCCCCCAAATGCAAGAAATTTAACTTGTATAAGTTAGGGAAAGGTGGCTGGGTACCATGTAGAATGGTAGATATAGTAACCCACACTAACCAAACTTGGGCATCCACTCTCAAAAAGGGGGAAAAGGATAGTGACTCTACTAGGTACACCCCAACTTTCATAGATCCCCACAGGGAAATTTCAATCCTGCACACAGAGGGCATGTAGGTCCAGGCAGTTGCACAGCATATCCCTTAGATCTTGAGAGCAAATCATTAAGAAATAAACACTCAAGGAAGCAAACCCACTGAGAAATTCATTTTGCATGGGGAATGTTTTCTTCTAAAACTTAGAAAGATCCCTAGTGGATAAAAAAGTTTCCTTATTTAGATGCAAAACTCTCTTAAATCTGGCTAATGGACTCTTTGAGAATGCAGATTGATATTTTTGTGCTAAGATAGCATTGCTGGTTGTCTCCCCCAGGAAGCCATTACCTAACACTGGCAAGATGAGAACAGATTTATTTTCCTGCAGCAGCTTCAAAGGTTGTGCTGAGTTGTTCCTTGGACTGGAAAAGTCTTTAACTCTGAATTAAATAAACCAATCAGAAGGCATTTGAAATGGAGCACTTCATGAGTGTCAAGATCCCAACAAAAGTTCTAGCATAGGAAGGAAACAAAAGCATTTTGAGGATAAAACCACTTGCATCCACTACAATTTAGATTCTGTAGTTTTGGCAGTCAGTCTGTGAAGGTGTCCTAAAGCACTGCCTGGTCCTGTGAGGATGGATGAACTTCAGCTGATAGGGCCCAAGAATGTGTTTGGAAGGGTTAATTTGACCACTTGTAAACTTGTCCACTATGGATCTTTTTCTTCTAGCAGGGAGGGAATAGCTGGCTAATATGTCAACTATGACTCTATCTGAATGGGGATAGCCTTACTATTCTTGTAAGAGATGGAGGCTAGATTTGATCCAGTTCACACTTAAAGCTGAACTTACCTACTTTGCACTTTCTGATAAACTATATGAATTGGGGGGAAACAGCCATCCTCTGAAATTCACACTTTTCTGAATTTTACAATGCATTTCTCTAGCCAAATAATGTGTATAAAAATGCATATCCTATAGTAAAGTGTGTCTAAGAATGCTTATACTCCTAAAAAATAACATATTAATTCCATACACAAATGTGTATATTAGGAGAAATTTGCAATAGAATGCTGGTGAATTTCCAGGAAGACTTAAAGATACATATATCACAAACTAATGCAGAAATGTAGAGAAGTCAAGATTGGAAAGATTGGAAAGATAAGAAACTAAGAGCAACTGAAATTGACGGATTTGACTGTGGTAACCTCCTATCTGCATTACTAAAGCATGTTGTATGTGGGGCTGCTTTTGCAGAGTGCCCAGAAACATAGTCTAGTGCAGAGTATAGTGGTAAGAGTTCCAGCTGCAACTGAGCATTACAAACATATTACACCAATACTAAAACCTTCACTGCCTCTTGAAAGTTATGGTTCTAACCTAGAAAGCTCATGGCTTGGGACCTTGCTAAAGGGCCGTCTTACCCATAGGCACTAGGGGTGGGGGGCACCCGGGCACCGGGCTCTCAGGGGCGCCATGCCAAGAGTCTGGGGCCCAAGAGTTGAGTCCATGGCAAGCTTTTCTGCCCTCCTGCGAGCCTGGGACTGGGCAACCGGGAGGGGTGCCGGTGGATCTTTGCACCCCGGTGCCGCATATGCTTAAGACAGCCCTGCCTTGCTACACCTGGGATTGCCTCCCACATCCCCATAGTGCAACTCTTTTGTTGCATCAAGGTCTTGACAATAAAGATATCGTAATATCGTAATATCCCCACATGGAAATGGAGTTGTGAAACTGATACTGTTTTTTTAAGAGCAATAAAGAAATAAAAATAATAAATGAAGAGAAGAGAAGACCACTTATGTGGTGATCTGCTACAGAACACCCCCACGGCAGCTCTTGTGAGTCATCCCTGAACAGCCATGACTCTGTAGGCTACAAGCCCGTCAGTGCAGCAAACTGAGTCTCTTGAATGCACACCAGCGAAAAAGCAACTTGGAAGCTTTGTCCATTATAATACTGCAGTGTCTGTCTCAGCTTTTTACAAATGAGCATGATACATTGCTATCTTTTCAGTGCAACTGAAGAAAGCCAAGTGTGTCCTGATTATATCAGTCCATACCAGCAAGTGGAGAGATAAGGGTAGTATGGTCCATCCGCTTTGAAGATGTGAGAGTGAGGGAGGAGAGCCAGCCACCAAATTATTTTTAAATTCCTGCTTCTAATGATTCACATTCTTCTGACAGTCACAAAAGAGATCATTATAGATTGCAGCATGTATCACACACGAAATGTAGAACTGGATTCTTCCATGACCCTCATTTCCCCAGAAAATTGGCTTCCTGTATTGAATGCTTTTATCATTTTAAAAACAATTTCATGAAGATACTTCTGGCAACTGGGACAAATTCAAATATTAGTATGACCTCGCAAGTGGGGAATGAGAGCAGCTAATGAGAGGGAGCGTGTCTCAGCAGGATAGATTTATATGAGGTGCTGTAGAAGAGCGGATTTTAATTTACTGTCTCAGTAGCAGCCTATGCTGGTGGTCTGGGTCTTCCTACCATCTCCCCCAGCAGAAAGTGAAACATTAGATGTGAAATTGTGATGAAGAGGCATGGAAAGAAGAATTTGGGAAGACTCCAGAGATTCTTCCACCTCCCCGTTTTCACGTTTGCAACTTAATGAGTCACCAGATATAAGGTCAGGTAAGGTAAATAACCCCTGGATGGTTAGGTCCAGTCAAAGGCAACTATGGGGTGTGGTGCTCATCTCACTTCAGGCCAAGGGAGCTGGCGTTTGTCCACAGACAGCTTTCTGTGTCATGTGGCCAGCATGACTAAACCGCTTCTGGCGCAATGGAACACCGTGACGGAAACCAGAGCGCACAGAAATGCTGTTTACCTTCCTGCCACAGCGGTACTTATTTACCTACTAGCACTGATAAGCTTTCTAACTGCTTGTTTGGCAAAAGCTAGGACAGAGCAACGGGAGCTCACCCCATCGTGGGGATTCGAACTGCCGACTTTCCGATCAGCAAGCCCAAGAGGCTCAGTAGAGACCACAGCATCACCCACATCCCTTCTCCAGATATAGGACCTGAAAGTGACCATACTTCACACAAAAGCTTCAGAGAAAGATTAATGCAAATGCTAATAGAAATATATAATATCTCCAGTGACTGCTGTTGTGAATTAGTTATTCTGTTCTTATATATAATTGGGCTCTGCTGCATAGCTAAAACAAGTGAGTGTGAATAATAGACCCCTGCAAACCTTCCCCACTGAACACGGATCATTTGGAGACTGCTCAGGGTGGGGGAGTGGCATACATTGGCTCCCAGTACATTTCCAAGCACAATTCAAAGTGTTGGTGCTGACCTTTAAAGCCCTAAACAGCCTGAGCCCAGTATACCTGAAGGAGTGTCTCCACCCCCATCGTTCACCCTGGACACTGAGATCCAGCTCTGAGGGCCTTCTGGTGGTTCCCTCCTGCGAGATGTGAGGTTACAGGGAACCAGGCAGAGGGCCTTCTCGGTTGTGGCACCTGCCCTGTGGAACGCCCTCCCATCAGATGTCAAGGTGTCAAGGAAATAAACAACAAGCTGACTTTGGGAAGACATCTGAAGGCAGCCCTGTTTAGGGAAGTTTTTAATGACTGATGTTTTAATGTATTTTAAATATTATGTTAGAAGCTGCCCAGAGTGGCTGGGGAAACCCAGCCAGATGGGCGGGGTATAAATAAAAAATTATTATTATTATACATGAGGATGTTGGAGGTGGGCACCCTGTGCGTGCCCCCCCATCCACATTTTAAGAATTCATGTGTAACCTTGCATTGCAGGCTGAAGGTCTTTTCACTCAATCCATTCCATTTTTATTTTATTTATTTTTTTGAAATCTCTACCAGATTCAATCCTTCTTCTGCAACTTGATTGACTGCATTTACAGCTTCTCCGCTGCTTAAATTGTATTAAAGTTATGAATAAAGTTGAAGACTGAGGAAAGGATGAATTGGATGTGAGTTTAGAACATTCAGCCTATTCTGTGTTGAGGCCAGAAGGGTCTGAACTAAGCAAGAGTGGTGGCATCGTACAGATGTTCTAGGAGGCAGGTACAGGTGCAAAGGGTGAGAAGGGGCAGTATTACGAGAATGTTATTTTATTCTTTAACCAACCAGATCATGGCAATCAGTCGCGTTTGATGGTACAGGTGTTGCTTTCTGTTCTTCACAACCAGCTACTGGGAAGGAGGGGGAAAAGGCAGTGGGATACTTGGTGTGTTGCAGCTGCGGAGCCAACCCAGTGTTCCTGATGCTGTGCCCGCACCATGCCAAACTACCCACCACCTTGTCCGTTTCCCAGCAGTGATGCACAGTGAAGCCAGGACAGGAACACAGTCCAACCTGTGCTGCCCCGGCAGCCATTACCGATTACAATAATATAACATGAAAAAATCATAACTGAACCAAGTGTGTGTCTATATATCTATTGATGCCTACCTACCAAATGAGGGTATCACTTTTGTTTCTGATGAAGTCAGTTGTAGTCTTTGAAACTGTATGCCCGTTAGCCTCTAAGATGCTATAGGATGATTTTCCTGTTAAAGGCATGTATGGGGGAATCTCGTTTCTTTCCTGCTGTCAGATTCAGGGATGTGTTCCCCTTTGACAGAAAAAGGCAATGCACTTAAAAGTTTTGTTCGGGTGTATTTTAAGCTGAATCCTCTTTTGTTTAAAGCTGCTGAAAATTTAAAGACATGAGCTGTAATGTAGCAGAGATGAAGTCTAGGTTTTTCTTTTTTTGTGAGGCCTGTGCTCTTACCTATAAAGTGTAAAGGAGCAAAAGGATGCTCCTGAATGCCTTATGCTAAAGCACAGGCAAGCCTCCGTGGGGGCCTTGAAAAGTACCCGTATTTTTCGCTCTATAAGATGCATCAGACCACAAGATGCACCTAGTTTTTGGAGGAGGAAAACAAGAAAAAAAAATATTCTGAATCTCAGAAGCCAGAACAGCAAGAGGAATCGCTGCGCAGTGAAAGCAGCAATCCCTCTTGCTGTTCTGGCTTCTGGGGTAGCTGCACAGCCTGCATTCACTCCATAAGACGCACACACATTTCCCCTTACTTTTTAGGAGGGAAAAAGTGAGTCTTATAGAGCAAAAAATACGGTAAAGGCTAGAAACAGCTCTCCGAATTTGCAACTATAAACTCTTTCCCAACCATCCCTCTAGCCACCAGGCCATATTTTTGTGGTCTTGTAAGATGAACTGTCCCATGGCAGAGCTGCCCCCCCCCCCCGTTTAAGTAGAAACAATCAGTGTGACATAGGAATACCCAGCAACAAAACAGTGGATATACTGGTGCTGAAATAACACCAGTGATGATACCCCACAGCTCAGTTATTGATGCAGTAACTTGGATGAACATGTGGAACTCCGGTGCCTATAAATGTTGCCCATTAGTTCTGGCTTTGTTCCCTGTTCCTTTACTCCTGCTAATCTGCTACTTCCAATGAAATTAAATCCTCCACATGCTTCACCACAGTACACACAGTGCACTTGCCCTTCTGAGCCATGTTCCACATTTGTGCTAGTGTAACTGTCTATCATCCCAATATCTGTGGGGGAGTGGGTGGGCTCAGTCTGTACTGACAGCGGAACTCCCATCTATGGTCAAATTAGCCCAGTCCTGAACTGCAATAATACAGAAGGGAAATCATATCATAGAATCACAGAATTGTATAATTGCAGAGCTGGAAGGGACACAAAGGGCCATCTAGTCCAGGTCCCTGCAATGCAGGAATCACAGCTAAATAACAAGTATCAAACCTAAAATTTTTTCAACTAAACCTAATGGGGTGCGGGTGTGTAGTATAAAATCAAAGCATGCAAGTGATTGCAATAACTCTCAATATTTGCAACAATCTGGTATTGCTTTAGAGTGAGAAGCCCATTATCAGTATGAGAGATTGCAATATCCATTTCTCTCATCCTGTCAGCTCAATGATTTTTGCTTGCACACAATGGGATTTTGCCCCTCTTTGCCCCCTGTGTACACTGGTGCGAATGAACCAATGGAAGAGGAATCTGCCTCTTTCTGGGGCACTTCACTCATTTCCTGCTGTATTTTACAGTGACAAACCAAGAAAGAAGCTGATGTCTGGAGATACCTGGTAACTAGAGCTTAATTCATTAGGGCTTGGCATATGGATTGAGCTGGTTGAAGGAGTTACTAATTTTTATAGACACTCATGTGTGCAAAAAGAATTTCCCACCCAAGTTTGTGTTGCTGAATGTGATTTTTGTCTTTTCAGGTTTTTCGACGAGCTGACAAGAACGGTGAGTGACCTGCCCACATGATTTCCTTGCCCTTCTTTTTTTTTAATTTATGTCTCATCATTTAAATATATAACGTTAGTCCATCTCAAAGACTAGGCTTGAGCAACCAAACCCTCTTACCCCACAACCACTAAGCTTACTCAGGAATCTTTGGTGGAATCTTTTTAAAAGCCCTGGTACACAATATCTAGTGGATCATCCCTATCTATATGTTTGTTGACACTCCCAAAGAACTCTAAAAGTTTAGTTGGGAAAGACTTACATCTGTGGAAGCCATTCTGGTTTTTCTCCAGCAAGACTTGATCTTCTAGATGCTTTGTAATTTTATCTTTAACAAAGCTTTCCACCTGTTTTCCCAGAACAGAACTTAAGCTAATCAGCCTGTGATTTCCAAATCCTCCTGGATATATTTTTTTAAAAATTGATGCTGCATTGATCACTTTCCAGTCCTCAGCTATGGTGACTGATCTTAGAGACAAGCTACATTTGTTTTTGTTAGAAGTTCAGCAGCTTTAAATTTGGATTCTTAAAGAACTCTTGGGTGGATGCTATCCAAACCCAGTAACTTGTCAGCTTTTGGTTTGTCAATAAGTCCTAGAACTGTGTTTCTTTGCCTTAGTTCCTCAGACTCTGTTCCCAAGAAAGTTGGTTAAGGAACAGGGATCTGCCCTACGTTTTCTGTGCTGAAGACAGATACAAATAATTCATTCAGCTTCTGTGCAATCTCCTTTTTTAGCAAACCTTTGGTTCCTTGTTGTCCAAAGGCTTAGCCACCTTCCTAGCCAGTTTCCTGCTTCTAATACTTGAAAGCCAACCAGGAAAACAGATGAGTGGAAGTTGGGACCTGGTTCTCCCCATTCCTTGTCCTGCATT
The DNA here is from genome assembly GCF_964234715.1 of Podarcis melisellensis. NCBI lineage: Eukaryota > Metazoa > Chordata > Lepidosauria > Squamata > Lacertidae > Podarcis > Podarcis melisellensis. The sequence goes on from NC_138538.1 coordinate 28,948,142, forward strand.
CCACCACTCTAGCTTTCATAATTTCTGAGCAACCATGAGAGCTATAAACTTTATGATAAATGAAGGCCAATGTTGTCTAGTTTTCAAGTTCTTCAACAGATAAGCAAACTCCAGGCCTCATGGGTGAGTGGATACATCCAGGCTCTTCTATAGCCTTGCTGACCCAGTCTGTGGCCTATGGTTCAATTTAATCCCTGGATGTTTCTGACATTCCTGTGCCCCCTGCTGTCTATCACTTTGGCAATTGCTGTCTATTATTTCCCATACCCATGCATCCTTGCCCTTGTCATACAAACTTGCATGTCAATCATTCTTCCTACTTAGGCCAAATCCATCTATCAATGCTGATCTTTCATTGCTATTCTGCTATCTGGTCTGACCTTTATATCCCCCGTGGCTGCTGTGTTCACACTCCTGTCACTCCCAGGAAACAGATCTGTATTTTATTATTTATTTATATTTTTTAGTTTTATTATGCACACTTGTCCATTTGGCATTTTATTTTTGTTCCACTTTTAGAGTGTTTTCTGCAATTGTTTTCTCACAACACTAGCCATTTTAAGTTTTCCCGTTTACAAGTGGAAAACTGAGTACAAACTGTATTGGCTCACTCAGATTGCACCCATGGCTGGATTTTAACCCTGGTTTCATAAGTCCATTCTTTGGGCAGCTTTCTTTATTCATAAGAAACGGCAAGCTGAAAAGAAGCAGAAGGTCTGTGCATTGGCTAACCACCGCTGCCAAAATATGACTAGGGAGGAGATAATATGGATCTGACAATGATGTTCATGTAGACAGGCCCCTAGTATTCTGCACAGACTGTGGATTGGTTCATACCTCCATGTGCTGCTAGTCTCTGTGCAGGTTCAGAATCGTAAGTCTTACTTCAGTAGAGCACCTGCACTTCCTCCAAGATGCAACTTGGCAGTGGTGGTCAGTAAACATGCAGAACTCTTTGGTTTTCAGTGTCTACATGTCCTCCAGCTGCTCAATGGAGCATAAGCGCTTAAGAAATACCTGCTGGATCAGACCAGTGACCCATCTACTTCAGCAGCCTGTTCACACATTAGCTACCCAGGTTCCTGTGGGAAACCCTCTAGCAAGACCTGAATACAAGAGCACACTCCCTCCTGTGGTTTTCAGCAGCTGGTATTCAGAATCATTACTGCCTCCAACCATGGAGGCAGAGCAGAGCTGTCATTTTATTTATTTTATTTATTTAATTTCTATACCACCTTATACCTGAAAGTCTCAGGGCAGTTCACATATATTATCAAATACATAAAATCAAAACAAAAATAACAACCCAATAAACCCCCCTCCCCAAAGAGCCAGCATTTTAAAAAGGGTATGGGATGTAGATCAAGTGAGGCAAAGGCCTGGTTAAAAAGGAACGTTTTTGCCTGGTGCTTAAAGGTGTATAATGAAGGCGCCAGGCGAACTTCCCTGGGGAGAGCATTCCACAGACGGGGAGCCACTGCAGAAAAGGCCCATTCTCGTGTTGCTATCCTCCTGACCTCTCGAGGAGGAGGCACACGAAGAAGGGCCTCAGGAGATGATCTCAGGGTCCGGGTAGGTTCATATGGGAGGAGGTGGTCCTAACTAATAGCCACTGATCTCCAAGTGAGTGAGAGTGATCTCCAAGCATGAACAGTGTGATATGTCAGCCAGGAACCCATGGATCTCACCTGCATCAGCCTCTGCCATCTCAGTGAAAACCTGTGTCTTCAGCACTGCTGATGTTGCTCAGCAGAGACCTATGAATTCCTAGAGGAGTAGCCCTGTTAGTCTGTCACACAACAGCAAAGAATCTTGTGGCCCCTTCCTAAAGATGGCCGTAGCATATCTGGTAGTCTTCAAGGCGCCACAAGATTCCTTGTTGTTTTTCTATGAATTCCTGGCTCCAGTGTTATACCATAATCTCTTCCTGTTGCACAGCTTGCTGAATTAGACAAAATAACATACAGAGACTCATGTTGCTCTCATCTCTGCAAAGGTATAATTATTCCTTCTCTTTCATTCAAATGTAGATGATGGGAAGTTGTCATTTGAAGAATTTAAGAACTGTTGTGCCGATGGCATCCTCAACTCTGAAGAACTGTGGGAGTTGTTCAGTGGCATTGACAGGCGTCAGTCAGGGTAAGGAGGCACCTGTTATGTTAACAACAAGGAGATTTCAAGCAGAGTCAGTTCCCCCTCCCAACACCCATTGCACTATGTCAGATTAGCATGCACTTAAAGCAAATGGGTGCGTTATATAGATAACAAAGATAATATTCTCTGTTAGAGTTGTCAGATATACAATGCAGACATTTGCTGTAGCTCAGAGGCAGGGTATCTGCTTTGCACACAGAAAATCCCATATTCAGTCCCTGGCATCTCAAGGTAGGGCTGGGCAAGATCCTTGTTTGAGACCCTGGTCTAGTTTGTTTTGTTCTCATGAAAGTACCCTTAAGTAATCTGGACTTAACTGATGTGGAACCTAAAGCTTTCTCTTGGCAATACAGACTATGTAAGCATGCCACGAGAGGATCAAGAATATGACTAGATAGATGGTGTTGCCTATTGTGGCCTGGATTGCATTTAGTGCTGAGACAAACCATGGCTTAGTGTGAATGCACAAATTTCCAGAGAGGAAATTGTGGCTGCTTAGCTCCTTTTCTCACCCTGTTGCTGTGGCACTGTTGTGTGCTACGCTATTGATTGGCCATCCCAAGCTGAGCTCATGGCTTGTTTACAGAGGAGGAGACTAGCCATGAGCCTGGGTTTGGATGACATACTAAACCATGGCTTAGCTTGCAGCAGCAGGAGGACCAGAGGAGGGACAAAGTGGCCACAATCCCCTCTCCAGGCACTGGCATGCTGGCATGTTTTCACTAAAGCAGTTTGGCTCAGGGCTACATATGAGCAGAGCCACGTGAGATTTCATTCTACTTAAATTGGTTTAGTCCTTTTCCGTCTTGCTGTATTTTGAGTTTTGAAGTATACAATGACTGGTATATATAGAAGAACCTGCCTTAAGTTTTGGGATTAGGCTGAATCAATCTTCCTCAGCCTGGTGCCCTCCAGTTGACATCTGAGACTAAGTTGTAGTCCTATATATATGGAAGGCACCAGGTTTGGGAAGGCTTGGCTAGATGACCTTCAGTCATTCTCCAAATCATCAAGGATTTATTTCATCCAGTGAGACGGCAGAATAGTTTGTCTGTGAGCTACATAAGGATGCATTATGTCGATATGGGAGCATCATGGAGCTTGAAGATGGAACTCGGTAAGCCTGGGAATTAAAAGCTGTTTTAAAAATAGTCCAGACTCTGATCATAATTAAGATAGTGTGTTAACTTCACAGCAGCATACTTGAATTGCATGGATCAAAATCTGCTTTGCTATTTTTGTCCAAGTGCAGATTTCAATGGCATGTAAACCCTCTATGAAATATGCAGGCAAGATGTTTGTTTGTTGGCTTGCTTTTAAGCCCTACAGTGCGGTTTTGTCCATCACAGCGAAACTTCAATTACACTGTAAGATAGATGGCCTTTCTGCTGCATTGTCTCAGCTTGGCCCCTTCGCTTATTTTGAATAGACAGCATCCAGACAAGAAACAAACTTCCCAAAGGAAAACAGCTAGAAATGCTTCAGTCCTCCCTTCATGTGAGCCAGTAAATAAACCAGGACATCTACAGTTAACTTTCATTTCCCATTTGGTCCAAACTGGGAAACTGTGGTCAACAGCTTTGGAAGCAACCAGGATATTAAAACAGTTTCAAACTGGATTAATATCCTGTCTTGTTCCAAAGCTGGTAATCACCCCCCTGTATGGACAAAATGGGAAGCTGTGGTTAGTTAGAAATTTCCTGGTCTTTTTGATGGCTTGGACGATTGTCTGAATGTGGTGCAATGCACATGTACATGATTATCATACCTGACCATCTCCTTGCAAATAGGATGTTATATCTAACAGGGAAATTCTCCATGCAGTTTGTGGGGTTAGACTGTATGATATTCCACAGCATGTGCTTGCTGTGGCTGGTATCATTTTACTGATCTTAACACAGATCAGCTTTTGGTGCTTGATCCTTAAAAAAAAAAGCTACAGTTGTGTTTGGATGCCCAAAGCAAATCCATGTGTATTGCTTACTGTGGCTGTACTGCTAAACTGATAACTGGATAACTGAAAAGTGCCACTGCCGCAGATAATAAAAAAAGGCAAGTCATGTGAATTGACCCTGAGTGATCACCAACATGTGGCATCTGAGATGAAGGACTCATGAGTCTGAGGGTTCAACTGTCAGGAGGATTTGGGTCCTGACCACCATTGTCCACTGGTGACATAGAATTGATTTCAGCATCTGCTCTTGTTGTTCATTTAAGTGTGTGAATACCTGGTCTCAGGTTTATCTTTGCCAGGCAAGCTAATTTCATGCCCATATAAATAAAACATGTTTCAATGAGAAAGGAAGACAGATGGAGCAAATCAGGGTCAGATTTTATTTTTCTTTTGTTTCTTTTAATAAAAGTTCCAAGTGACCTTGGAGAACTGGGCCAGAACAGTGTTCAAAATCTCAAAACTATCACAAATCCTGCCAGAAACAATTCAACATGTGGGAAAGAATGGGACTTTGTATTCCTTTTTAAAAAATTGTTACTTTTTTTTTTTGTTCCTTTCCATGGTTTGTATTGTTAGTAGCAACAATTATTGGCTCTACCTTTGAGATTTTTATCTATGCTTTATTAATGACATTAAATGGTTATATTCCCTGATGAAAAAGAATTAAAATGCAATAGACTGAATACACCCAGAGGTACCCTTGGCTCTCATCTCATCCTAAATGTCTCATCCTGATGCAAGTTGTCTTTAGTGAAATGGGTTTTTCATTTATTTATTTTTAAAGCCTACAGTTAACCAGGGGCAAAAATAGAATGAGTATATACACCGGGAGCAGCAATGCTTTTCTTTTTTCTTTTGCACTGTAATTTTTTTTTAAGCATAAATACAACATAGAACAGATATAATCAAAATAGGTGGGCAGCTACCACCAATATATGGAGTGACATACAAGTCAGTTACATCAGTCATACAGCATGAGACATTATTGTACTATAGGAGACCCCAACCCAACAGGCTGAGAGTTAACAGAAGAAATGAAAACAAACCAATTGGTCTCAAACATATGATTAGTAGATTCACCTCTAGCCACTCTACATGTTTCCATGAGCTTATCTGCTATTGCTAGGGGCCATGCCTATCGCACCAGTTTTGTATGTTACAGCCATTCCCATCTTGCAGTGATGCTTTTCTGAAACCAATTTCAGCTCCCCTCCCCACTCTTTGTTGCCTGACAAAACTACAAAGAAATGTGCATGCGGGCTTTAACCTCTGCATTCGTGTGTCCCACACCTCCCATCATCTCATCATCTGCCAAGCAGTTTCTCTCCTGCTAGTATTACCATATTTCAAAAAGGTAAATTCCTGACACCCTAACCCCACTGATTTTTACACCTGAAAACCAGGACATGTCAGGAATTTTCCTGATGTATGGCAAGCCTATCCCATACTGTTGTTTGCAGCAGGCAAAACACCAGAATCTGAGTCATGCAGAGGTTAGCAGCAAAGCAACCCATCTGCAGGACAACCCGTGCTTCTCTTATCCATATACTTCTCAATGTATGCTGTTAGCAAGCTGGTAAGCAGGAAGTCTCTGACCCTTGTGGTCTCGGGGACAAGGAGGTGCTCACATGCAGCATTAAAGCAGCCATCTGTCTTCAGCTTCTTGATCTGAGTCTCACTGGCTGCTGTAATATAACAGCAACCAGTTCTGCCTTTGGGTGTTTATTGCAGCCAGAAGCCTGAGAGGAATGAGCCTCTTGATTCTGGCCTCCACATGTTCAAGACACATTAGGAATTAGCCCATTTGCGTCAACTGGCTTGGGGTTGAGATTGCTGCTGCACAGAGCAGGAGCAGGAGCTTTGCTGGCTCTTTATAGATGACGGTAATGAATGCGTACAAGCTCCAATGCTTGCAGTTTAAACTGGGGAAGGAGAATCTGCTGCTTTCAGCTTCGGAAGGTTTCTGAGTAGCCTCTCTCTTAAATAAGCACTGGGAAATGAAGTGGTCCTTCGTCATGACAGCATAATAGAACCAGGGCTTTGCCTCAAAATCGGTGATTGTAAAAAGTTGCCTTATTTTGAGTCACACCACTGATCCATCTAGATTAATACTGTCTATAGCAGCTGGCAGCAGCTCTCTACAGAGTTTCACAGAAATGTCATTTCCAATCCTAACTGGAGAGCCAATGAGTGAAGCTAAGACTTTCCACTTGCAAAACTGATGCCCTACCACTGAGGTGTCCCCTCTCCCCTCTGCCAAGGGACACCACTGGAATATGTGGAACAACCATAGCATACTGCAGATTATTTTTCAGTGTTCTTTATTATTTAAATTGTGTTTCTGGGTTGAATTCCACTTAACGCTGCTTATTGTGGCAATCTGCCCCATGACCTTCAGACACTGGGTGGGAGATAAATTTTTAAATGAATACATAAATTGCTAATTGAAGGAATATTAAGAAAACAATTAAATGCATGTGTTGTAGATTAAAACAATTAAATGCATGTATTTACATATGAGGAGAGGGGAAAGCTATGGGGGAAGCCTATGTTGTCATTACATGATGCAAGTGTTGCAAACAAGTATCAGGGTAGAAAGTGAATTCCTTATTCTAGTCTGCATAGAGGGAAATGCCCTTTTTAAAAAGATGGCACTTGCCATCTGCAGCTTGTACAAGCTTACAGTTTGTTTCCAAGCCACTGCACAGAATTTTAAGTGGGAAAGTGGCATATGAACATTTGAAAGAAAAGCAATTTTAAAATGTTTTTAAATTTGCTGGCTGAGGGATCCAGGGCCTCTTTTTCTTCTTTCAGAATGGATTAATTCCTTAACCTAGCACTGATTTATCACCTAGATGTGGCATCCCTGAATGGGTGCCTGCAGCCATGTGCTGAGTGCCTATCTCACATCTCAGGAGTAGCACATCTTGTCTTTTGGGATTAATTCATAAAAGGTTTTCAAGCCAGAGGTCATGTAGGTATAAAGCCTGGCCATTCCCCTGTTAGAAATTCAGCACTCAAAATAGCAAGCATTCTTCAAAAGTTCAGTTTAACTAGGCAAAAATGAGCTCTCCAGTGGTTTCCAAAATATAAAGGAAATTATTCCTTCCTAGATACCCCATGTAGATAATGTACTCCGTCTTGACAGGTTTCCTACATATAACATCATTCTTCATGCCCCTTTACAATTTTCAAGGGATGCCTGCAATAAGCTCAAGGGGACCTACATTTTGGGGCCCCTTCGCAACCAGCAACGAGGTCTGGGTAACCACTGTTATCTTCTTCAATAGGGTTATTCCATGACAGATCACCATATCTCTATACCATCTGTGCTACTGAATCTATAACTCTGGGATTGTTGTGATATATAGAATTTAAAAAAAACAACTAATTTGAGTCGTGCCACTCAAATAGGGTCTACCAGACCCTTAAAAAAAAAAGCAATGTGGACTAAAGTTGTTTCTGGGGACTCTCTGGGATTAGGCACCCTGAAGCTGAAGCTTCATCCATTTCATAGCAGATTCACCCTGCATGGGGATGTGCAGATCTCTGAACAACTTAAAGATGTATGGTTCGGTTATTCATTGTCCTTGAACAAACACCCATTGTGAAAAGAAGAGGGGAGGACAGAGGGGCAAGAGGAGAAGCGGTACAACAATATAGTCCTCATACCCTATAAAGTGGTACCTTGGCTGTTGAACTTAATCTGTTCTGGGAGTCTGTTCAACTCCCGGAACGGTTCAAAAACCAAAGTGTGGTTTCCAGTTGGCTGCAGGAGCTTCCTGCACTCAATTAGAAGCCATGGAAGCCAGCAGGATGTTCCAAAAAACATTCACAAACCGGAACACTCACTTCTGGGTTTGCAGCGTTCGGGAGCCAAAACGTCTGAGTACCAAGGCGTTTGACAACCAAAGTACGACTGTATACTAATAGCAAACTCGGTTCTCTGAGTGTGGATCCTTGTATAGCCCAAACAGCACCATCTGCGCACAAGAAGAAGGAATCAGCAGGCTTGGGGGGAAACCCAGTTCTGTGAAAGTACAATTATAAATATTGGGGGATTGGGGGGGAGGGGGAGAGGAGATGACTGAGGGGTGTGGAATAGCCTAATGAGAACAAAGCCTGCTTAGTGGCTAAGGAATGCTGCCTAGGGGCCTAGGGGCACGGGCAGGATGCAAAAGTAGCAGGGAGGCAGAATGGAATGGCATATCCTGGAAGGGGGCATGGATGGGACCCTGTACATTTCATAGACCTCTTCACTGGAGTGTCATGGTCCCAGAGAAAGCAAAAGACACCCTGTAGGCAGAGAAAGAGAGTGACAGAGGAACTGGTGGGAAGTAGAATGTTGCGGTAGGAGAAATACCTGTCACAATACAGATCTAAATTTAGTCAGAATAACAGTACCTAGGACTGCTCTTTTGTAAGTGATTAGGAAGTGGAAGCAGCCGTCTCTTGCAGTACATCCTCTGAGAGCATGGAGATGGGGAGGTACAAACAGCACACAATGTTTTGTGCATATTTGAGAGCTGGGTGTTTTTTTTTACCCCCACTCCCTGCTGTCAATGGCACCAAGAGCCGTGGGAATAATGTGCTTTACCTTCTGAAATATCACACCTTGGGCACTAGGGGGGCTTCGCTTCCCTTAACGATGCCTCAACCCGGGCCTGAAGCAATTTCCCTGAAGTGATTAAATTAACCTAGATTAATCTCAGGCAACAAAAGGTACTCTGAAAGGTAATTGAAGGTGCCTGAAGAATATGGAGGTGGTGTGGTGAGATGGCTGGCTCCGGAGGGAGTCGCCGAAGGAAATCCAAGGAAGAAGAGAGCTTGGAATTGTATTTGTGCAATGAAGATCATTCCTAATGAGTTTCTCAAGCTGGCAGGCTGCTGATTTCCTAGAATGGAACGCTAACATGTCTGAGTGACTTTTCACTGCCCTTGCCTGATGTGAAGAAAGGGCTGCACAAATGAGAATAAAAAGCATCTCTTCTGGATAAGTTATCTGATGCTGACACTGTAAGAGAGGCAATCTTCACAATCAGATTGGGCAAGGAAATTGATTTGGTCAGGTCCAGCATGATTTATCTCCTGTGTATGAACACGGAGGCTAGGTTGCTTGTGAGGACAAGCCAGTATATAATGCCTTGCTTGTAGGATTTACAGTGTCTGCTAATTTGCTACTGGTGCAAGTTAAAGCTGCTGGTGCAAACAACTTCTTCTTCTTCTTCTTCTTCTTCTTCTTCTTCTTCTTCTTCTTCTTCTTCTTCTTCTCCTTCTCCTTCTCCTTCTCCTTCTCCTTCTTCTTCTCCTTCTCCTTCTCCTTCTCCTTCTCCTCCTTCTCCTTCTTCTCCCAGAAGGATGCTCTGGTTGATGGTATCAAAAGCATGTACCGTATTTTATGTACCGGTATTTGTGCTTTTAACTGTTTTTAATTATCTTAAATCACCTTGAAATGGTAGCTTCGAAGGTAATTAGTTAATTGAAATACCCATAATAAAAGGAGAGGGTATCCATTCTGCTGCTGGGAGGTGGAGATGGTTGGATTTTGTCCTATATACTTAGTACTCATTCACACCAGGGTTTTGGTGTGTGTTTGTGGCTTTTAGACTGTGATCACAAAAGCTCATAACACATACCTGCGGTTACACTCGGGGCTGCTTCTTGTGTTTGTTTACTTAAATATTTATATCCCATCTTTCGGCCTTGAAGTTTACAAGGTAGAGAAGAACAAGAGTTTTAAAAACCCCATCAATTAAGGGTTTAGAACATTCCTCAGTGTGGATTGCCTGCAGCCACCATGCTAGCAGTAAGCCAGGCCGGGCACTTCACTGGCTGAGGTGTCCAAGGGGCTCAGAAGGACTCCTTTAGTGGCCTGACTCAGCTGTGCCACTGTTCCCTGCCAGCCCCATGAAGTCTAGATCCAAAGCAGGGGTATTGCGTTTCAGGGAAAGCAAGATGGCAGGTAGCCACAGTGGATGGGAGGTTAGCTTTTAACAGGAGCCCTCCATTAAAATACCTCCCAGCTTCCATGGCAGCAGCAGCAGAGGTGGTGGTGAGTGGGAAAGCTCTGTTGGCACGTTGGCGTGTGTGTGCATTAGCAGGTTGGGGCATCATACTGAAGGCCTCCTGAAGGCTGGTGCTGACCCGCTTCTCAAGGAAAGTACCAACACTGTATTCTTTGAGTGCATTGGTTTCATTCCTCCTTGATTTATTGCGTTGCTGGTTACGCTGCAGATTTTTAAAAAAGTTTTCCATGCTGCCCTGAAATCCATGTTTGAACAAAGGGCAGTTTGCACATTTTAAAATGAACTAAATAAAAATGAGAAACAATTAATACAAAAAGCAATAGAATGGTATTGTGCAGGGAACAGCAAAACCATTGTATGCAGGCAACACATCAATAAAACAAGGGTGGCAGCGGGGGAATAGCAATAAGAACACAGGTACAACAATCTCTCTCCTTCCCCCTTCAGGTTTTGTAGAAATGAAATGCCTCTAGCAAGCCAATCTGGGCCTGGAAGAACGTTTAAATATTTTGTTTTGCTGTATTTGTTTTACTGAATTTCTCAGATTTCACACAAGTACCATATATCAGATGCTTTTCGCAGTGCAGTTGCCTTACACCATGTACAACAAATAGGGCCACAGGAGAAGTGTACCCACCAGTTTATATTCCTTTAATAAAAGATTATTTGAGCAATTGAGGCTGATTGATCCTTCGTGGCTTATAAGCAGATCTCATTAAAACAGGCTGTAATCCAGAGGCGATTTTCGGGTCGCGCGAATGGCTCGGCCACAATGCAGGATGAGCCACAACAATGCTCTAGAACTGAGCATGAGAGATGAAGGAGCAAATTGTAGCATCACAGAGGGTGCCTCCAAAATTTGAAAGCCCAAACTTTGCCACTGCTGCAATCCTATGCATATTTACCTGGGAGTAGGCACAAATGAGCACAACGGGACTTACTCCTGAGTCAACATGCACGGGATTGAACTGTTAGTGTGACTAATTTCATAGCCTCCCACACTCCTGGCTAGTCTCTAGCTATGGCATCGTCTTTCCAGTGCTTATGAAACACCAGGTGAGCTTTCATTAAAAGACTGAATACGATGTCTTGAAACTCTGCTAGTATAAGACATGTAATGTAATTTAAAACTTGGATCCATAGATATTATAATACCCACCATTTTGTTGATTGTTCTTACCACAGTAGACCATGAATAGTCAAATGCTGTGATGTTGAAATCCTGGAACCTTTTTATGTCACAAATGTTCTGGTATCTTTTTGGTTCTGCTTGCGTTGAGCTTCCAGAGGGCATAATACATGTCCTGCTCACCTTTCAACTGGCATCTGGGTGGCCACTGTGAGAAGAGGATGCTAGACTAGATAGGACTTCCCCCCTGAGCTAGTATGACTCTTCTGATGTACTTATGTCCTGTGCTAGGAATGGTATCTTCTAAAAAACAAACTGTAAATCACTTTTTACATTGAACATGTTACAGAATTAGTATTAGTACTGAGAACAAAGTCAAAATGAAGTGAAAACCATATTTCTGTTTAGATTCTGTTCTGTTTTAAAGTCCTGGGCAAAGATCTCTGCCTGGTTTTTCTCAAGGTTTGCCTGTGCATTGAATTATTCAGCATTTTAATTATTAATTGGTTAATGTTTGTTACAAATTCAGAAGATGAAAAGGGCCAGATAAGTGCCGAGTGCAGTTGGCTCCCTTAGGGAAGTGGGTCTTATCAGGAGTGTTCAGTTTTTATATGTGGGGATTGTTCCGGTGTTTTACTATTAACTGGATGACAGCCATCAGACACAATTTTAAGAGGAAGCCAAAAGTCTAAGGTTAAATAATAATGTGCAATGTTTTCAACAGGCATAGGATAGTCTAGGCAAAGAATGGCTCCAGCAGTGCAGATGGTGGGGAAAGTAAATAACTTGCTCCAGTAAATAGTAATAAATTATCCCTTCCTTTCCCTGCACATGCTGTGTCCTCCCCAAATCAGCACCAGAGGGTTTGGGGAACCTCAAAGAACAGATTTAGAGGAGGAAGATGGGGGGGGGGAGTTCTGTTGTGCAGGAAGAAATCCTTGCACTCATTCTGATTTGTTTGCAGGGAGATTGGGTGACATTGGCTATTACATACCTTCCAAGTGTCCCTATTTTCCGGGGACAGTCCTGGAATTACAAAAGTCACCCCAGCTTCTGATTTGATCCTGGAATGTCCCTATTTCCTTCGCCAGTGCTGCCACCACTAAGCTTGGGGAGGAGGAGGAGCCAGCACTTGCCCTCAGTGATGGCAGCTGCAACAGCTGTGAGGGAGCATACCGTTGCCTCTCCACGGTCTCTCCATGACCACCATTGCCAGCCCCCCTCCCTCTCTTGGGCAGCTCAGAGCAGCTGCTGGGGAGCAGGTGAGGTGGGGGAGAGGCTGTTGCAGCCAAGGCCCAGACCCACATGACTCTGAGGGGCAGGTAGAGGACAGGGCTGCCCTGGGTAGGAGGAAAGGGAGAGCAGAGCAGAGTGCAGGGAGTCTTGATTTTTTTTTTTTAAATGCTTCATGCATCCACATCTATTCTTGCCACTTTCTATAATTTATTTATTGGTGTGTGGTTTTTTTTAATCTACCAAATAATAAAATAAAATAATAAAATAAAATAGTCCCTATTTGCATCTGAGGAATTTTGGAGGCTATGCTATTTAATAAGCACTTACAGTTGTACCTTGGGTTAAGTACTTAATTAGTTCTGGAGGTCCGTTCTTAACCTGAAATTGTTCTTAACCTGAAGCACCACTGGGGCCTCTTGTTGCCGCCGCGCCACCGGAGCAAAATTTCTGTTCTCATCCTGAAGCAAAGTTCTTAACCCGAGGTACTATTTCTGGGTTAGCGGAGTCTGTAACCTGAAGCGTATGTAACCTGAAGCATATGTAACCTGAGGTACCACTGTACTCTTATTGGTTTGAAGGGAGGCTACACATCTGGGAGGCTAGATTTCCCTGAGAAGATGGATTGACCATTACACCACTCTGGAAACTGTAGCTCTGTGAGAGGATGGGGCTGTTAACAACTCTGTGCACCCTTAACAAACTACAGTTCCCAGGATTCTTGGGGGGGGGAGCCACAACTGCTTGAAATGTTATGACATTGCTTAAAATGTATGCTGCAGATTATTTCCAGTGGCTTTTCTTCCCAGGTGGAAGTGCTCAGAATTGCATCCTTCATCTGTGCTCAGTGTCTTTTCAGCATATATCACATAAGGGCTGCATGGAGTGGTTTTTATCATTATTGTTATTACTACTATGCCACTGGCTGTGCAATAAAATTCCTCCATAATGTACCTTTTCGCCCTTTTCCTTAAAAAAAAAAAAAGCTGGCTTAAGTGAGGCATCTATTTTCATTAAAAAGAAAAGGTGGCACAATGTCATTACTGAGACAGAAGGTTGAAAGCTGCGCTGTGAAAAATGAAAAATGTATGGGTGCCAGAAGCTCAGATGGGAGAGAAAAGATCGGTCACATTGCATTGGCATATGAGAGCGCTGGAAGTCTTACCCTTTACAAAGCGGTCCTGTTGTGGTGAAGGTGGTGGAGATTCCTTTGAAGGAGTTACACAATGTCCTAAACCTTGCTGGATTGCTGTGTGACCAAAGTGGATGGTGGGTGGCTTTTCCCCACTTCCTCCATTTTTACCTCTGTCCTATTGCAGTCAACGACTTGCTTAGTGCAAATGCCTGAATGTGCGAGCTGCCAGAGAGGAGAGTGTGGCCTCTTTGGTCCTCCTCTGCTGCCCTGTTGTGAGCTGAGACATGGCTTCACTTAGAGTGCTGTCTGAAAATATGGTTCCTCTTTCATCCGATTCCAGCACCTGTTTCTCATCTAAGGTTTAGACCCATCATCTCATCTGAGTTTCTTTTCTTTTTTCCCTCATTCTCTTACAGCAATTTAGAGACGGAGAAGTTCTGCGGTAAGTAGGCTATTTACTTCCTTGCTATGAAAAATGTACTTCTAGGCATGTTATTCAGTAAGTGCCCACAAAGCATGTGGCTTTTGCTCCTCTGTTGAAGTTTATTTCCCCCCCCCCCCAGATGGGGCACTAGACAAAAAGGAGGTTTCCTGGTGATAGAATACTCCGTACTTCAGGGAAGAGAAGAGATACTTTGGGGGAGAGATGTAGCTCAGCAGTGGAGCATCTTCCTTGCATGATGAGGGACCCGGGTTCAATCCGCAGCATCTCCAGATATACCTGAGAGACAGCTTGCCTGAATGTGTGGGAAGCTGCTGCCAGTCCATGTAGACAATACTGAGCTAGATGGAACCATAGTCTGACTCAGTAGAAGGCAGCTTCCTGTGTTCCTATGTACTCTATGATACTACTGGCCACTCCCCCCAGCGATGACAACACAGATGTAAATATTAGTAGAGGCAACATTTCTTTGAAAAGCAGGCGTGGGACAAAACTGGCATGCCATTTTGAAATCTTCACAAGCTGTTTCTCCTACTGTAGAGTATTTCTCGGACTACCTTGGAGAATACAGGCATGTCCTGTCTGCCTTGGAGCAACTCAACACTGCTGTCCTGTCAGCCATGGATAAAACCAAACTGGTAGGTGTGCATTCATTCTGATATGGGCATGAATGGAGCCAGTAATATATGTTTTGACACTGACAGCCTTAATTAGCCTTCAATCACTCTTTGCATCCAATTCTTTATAATGGAACATTCATTCATGTGTGAATATCCCAGGATCAATAAATAGGCAATAATTAGGCATCCAGTCAATGAGGTACATAGTTCAATTGTATTCCTGCGTGTATGGCTCTCATGGTTCTCAAGAGAAAAGCTGAAATTTGTATTTCATAAACAAAAATATAGATATAATGAACTCATTTTATTTTTCTCCAAACTCCAAATACAGTAAGGCTTTTAGAGACAGTCCACTTGGGTCACCGTTCTTTCCAGTGCCTCTGTTGTCCGAGGACTTGTGAATGACTTTGCCTCATACCCAGTAGAAAAGCTTTCTAGGCTTGATAGAGTGATAGTGTGTTTGTGAATAGAGCTGCCAGTTTACAACCTGAATGTTTTCTACACACCTTTAAAAGTTCCGCATCTGTAGCTGCAATCCTAAACACACTTACTAGGGCATAAGTTCCACTGAATAAAGTGGAACTTGCATCTGATGTATATAGGAATGCACTGTAGGAGAACAGGTGCAGTCATACCTTCTCCTGCTCTGTTCCTCCATCATTCCTGTCTCCCACCCACTCCCACTCCCAATTTAGGCTCTTTCATTTCCAGCAGATCTTGGAATGTTCAAAGGTATGAGTGCAACATCTCTAAAGAGCATCATTTGTGGAACCTCCAGGGGTCCAAGTTCCCTTTTTGGGTGTTGACAATTTCATTAGTTTTATATTGATTCCAGTACAGAATAAATGGTGTCCAATTCTATTCAATCTTCTTATTTTCATCATCACCAATATATTTCATGTCTTCTTTAGCCATTGTTGGGTTGTATCAAACTCAGTTTTAGTCACAGTAAACCTACTGAAATTAGTGGACCTAAGTTAGTCATGTTCATTAATTTCATTAGGTCTACTCTGAGACCCAAATGCAACATTGTCAACATCTGTGATACCAAGACATCAGATATTTTCTCATCCTATGTTTCGCGTACCCTAGAAGCATTGTAACTGTATTTATATGATAGTATCACTAATTTTTCCCCAGTGGTTGATATTATTATGAATAACAATTTTGATTGTACTCAGCAATGAATTCAGAAGTTGTTGCCTCCTAGGATATGGCTGTAGTTAGACTCCACAAATCCAAAGTGATTTGCGGGGGGGGGGGGGGGGGGGTGGAGTGTCACTAATTCCATAAGGATAAAAAAAATCTGTTTGAGTTGAGAATCTGTTTTTCAAGGATAATCTGTGAGTGCAAGATGGGCATCTATTTAACAGAATATGCTCCTAGCAGAGAATTAATTGCTAAGCTTATCTGTACAGCATTTGTTTCTTTTTGCAAGCTCCATTTCTGTAGCTAAAAGGCAGAAAGTCTTAGCAAAACCTAACATTGTGAACCCTCTTAAAACCTTCTGCCAGTGTTTTATGTTTGCAGTTGAGTGCCCTCCATGTTAAACCCGATGTGTGTGAGAAAATCTTAGAGAATAATGAACGAGAAAACTTCCTGGGAATAGTTTTTTTTTTTGTCTTAAATGTGCAAAACAATTTCATTTTTGTGCCTAAATGATTTCTCTCATTTAGGATGAGGGGAAATCGTAGAGATTTGGCCTTTCAGGTGAAATGTCAGGTGCACCTGCGCCTATGCATGCATGTGAAAATATTTCTGGGTCTTTCAAGGTCAATATTTAATGGTTGAAGAAGATTCATATGGTACTCCTTACCCTCAAGCATTATGTCAGCTGTAAAAAAGAAAAGAAAAGAAAAAGACTGTGATTGGGTGTGCACACACCTGTTTACTCTGCACCCAGTGTGCTGCCATCATGGGTTTACCAAGAAGTGTAGACAAGACATTAGCCACAATCCATATCTGCCCTGAAATAATGTGCATTGATGCATTTTTTTCCCAAACCAGCTTTGCTCTGAATTGTGATAATGAACAAAATAACTGTGTTTCAAGCCAGTAATGTCAACAGAGCCTGAAACAGCAAATATTTTTTACCATTTCTTTTTTTTTCTGGGTGAAAATGAGGTTTTAAGTAGACCTGAAATATTTCCTAAAACTAGGGTGAATTTAACTGAGGACCGTGTTCTTTGTGAAGGGCAGAGGTGTTGCCAACTGTTCTTTTCCTCACAGGGCTTCTGCACTATTGTTTGCAATGCAGAAGTTCAGTTCATTGGACTTTTCATATCACCTCATCCCTATTCTAGAACAACACTTTACCTGCTAAATTGTTGCCTGTTAAAAGTCTGGGACGGAGGGAGGGATTACAGGAAGAGAACTGGCAGACTTGACCCTCCAGAGAGACCAGAGAGGCTGGAAAATTTCCTTCCACGATCTTCCTTCAGTTAACGTATGAGCCACATCAATATATGTGCTTGGCTATGCACTCTTTAAGGAGCTGCATGTCAAAAATTTAAATCATCTCAGAAAATTAAAAGAAAGTTCCTTAGTTGCTATAAAAAAGCCCAAATGTTTAGACCAGAAGGTTGCCAATTAAATGAAAGATTCAAAACAGGGTTGCTGACTTTTCTTCTAGAAGAGGTTGTTTAACAGCAGGATGACGGGCAAAAATTCAACAGGTGCAGCCCTCCCAGTATGGAGGTGCTTTATCTGGGAAAGTATTAATAGGCTAAGGTAGCATCAGCTTCTGCTTGCCTCAGCAGGAGTCTCAGTAGGCAGAGGAAGAGGAGAAAACGCATCTCATTATGCCAGGCTGTATGGTTGCAAAGGTTGCTCAATGTGAAAAGCTCCCAGTGCTGATGGAGAAGGAAGGAGAGACATTTGGATCCTGGAAGGATTCCATCCTGGAGAGAAAATGGCAGGGGCTCAACAATGCAGCAGCAGATCAATAATGTATGCTGCTAAAGGTCCCAAATGGGGAGGCATTATATTAGGCTGTCACACAGGCGTCTTCCTTCAGGTGGTCCTAGAGTCCTCTAAAGTGATGCATCTCAGATGGATTTTACCTGAGTTCCCTTCTATTTGTCAAAAGGGAGTTAATCCAAACCTTATTCAATATCCTGTGCATTCAAGGAAGGGCTTTAGCGCAGTGGGTGAGCACCTGCCTTGCATCCAGAAAGTCCCAGGTTCAGTCCCTGGTGTCACCAGGTACAGCTGGGAAAGTATCACAGCCTGAAATCCCAGAAAGCCACTGCCAGGTGTGTAAACAATACAGAGATAGATGGACTATTGGTCTGGCTCTGTCTATCCCATTTCCCTTTCAATGTCTCTCTCAGATATTTACATTGTTCAAGTTTCTTCACATATTGATGCGGCCACTTATGGATTATTCACTATAGCGGGGCTGTAGAAAGGTACGTCACATTTAGCCACATTTAGAGGGGAGATGAGCCGTAGGGTAAGTTGCATCTCATGCTGCTCAAGTGATGTCAGAAGAACCCTGAAGATATGCTGCCTTGTTTGGAGAACCATCAAGGCTACTCTGAACTTCCACACCTCTCAGGGAAGGTTGAGCAAAACCATGCTAAGACCTAACTGTTCTTTATTGATTTACATGGGGCTGCTTGTCTTCCCGCAATCCATTATGTAATACAGTGCTGAGACAGCATTGATTGCAAAGCAGGAGGTTATATTTATTACTATGTTCCCAGGATTCAGAGCAACCTGGTGACTTCTAGATGTTTTGGACTACAACTCCCATGAGTCCCTGCTAGCCGTCTGGTTGGCAAATGCTGATTTGGAGCAATACCATCCAGACAAGCTTTGTTAGGGGGAAATGGAAGGTCTAACTTGATGTGAGCCATCACTGGATCTCCCAGTATCTTTTTTTTTTCTTTTTCTTTTTTGGGAAGGTCGATCAAAACACCTAACAGAGTGTCTAAAGTGGGAGACAGCCATTTCTCTGATCAAAATGACATGACGCTAATAACCTTGCTGGAGATGGGAAAGAAAAGATATGAGGATCCTGTTTTTCTTCTCCTGCGGGTGTTTTGATTGGGGGAAATGGTGCAAGGAAAAGGGTTAGACCCCAAAGCATCAGGACTCAAATCTCATCTGCCCACCCCCATGTCCGCTTTTAAACTTTCAAAAAGTTATTGGGAGATCTGAATTTCCATTTGGCCCCAAACTACTTGCCTGTTTATTGAATTTTTGCCCAATCCAGCAAGTAGAGATAAATAATTCTGTGCCAATCACCCTTCCCAAAGACTTGAACAAATGAATGTTGTATTTAGCTGTTGGTGAAAATATGCCAGTATGGGGAATTATTATTATTATTATTATTATTATTATTATTATTATTATTATTTATACCCCGCCCATCTGGCTGGGCCTCCCCAGCCACTCTGGGCAGCTTCCATAAAAACCAAAAATACAGTAAAATCACACGTTAAAAACTTCCCTGAACAGGGCTGCCTTAAGATGTCTTCTGAATGTCAGGTAGTTGTTTATCGCTTTGACATCTGCTGGAAGGGCTTTCCACAGGGTGGGTGCCACTACCAAGAAGGCCCTCTGCCTGGTTCCCTGTAGCTTTGCTTCTCGCAATGAGGGAACCGCCAGAAGGCCCTCGCCGCTGGACCTCAGCGTCCGGGCAGAATGATGGGGGTGGAGATGCTCCTTCAGGTATACTGGACCGAGGCCGTTTAGGGCTTTAAACGTCAGCACCAACACTTTGAATTGTGCTCGGAAACATACTGGGAGCCAATGTAGGTCTTTCAAGACCGGTGTTATATGGTCTCGGCGGCCGCTCCCAGTCACCAGTCTAGCTGCCGCATTCTGGATTAGTTGTAGTTTCCGAGTCACCTTCAAAGGTAGCCCCACGTAGAGTGCATTGCAGTAGTCCAAGCGGGAGATAACTAGAGCATGCACGACTCTGGCAAGACAGTCCGTGGGCAGATAGGGTCTCAGCCTACGTACCAGATGGAGCTGGTAAACAGCTGCCCTGGACACAGATTTGACCTGTGCCTCCATGGACAGCTGTGAGTCCAAAAGAAGAGACACAATCCCATGAGAAGAAACTTCCACAATCGGAGGGGGAGGGGAGCTACCACATAGAAGGCCCTGAAGCCATGTACAACCAAATCTCCATGGGAGGACAAAAAAAAAATCACACATGGAAATGGCTCTTAATGTCTTCTCTTTGGGGTCTTCAACATTGAACAATCCTTTGTCTCTGCTCTCATGATTACAGTTCTTCTCCATGGGAACTGAAAGCATTCAAACTTAATAATACAAGTAGTATCACTGGATTCTATTTTGGACACAAATGTATTGGAGAGATAATTCAAAGTGCTCAGCAGGAGGGGAGCATGATAGATTTCTGCTGTTTCCTGTGATTCAATTCCCCTATAGTAATAGGCATGGCCCACAGGTCACATCTAAGCAGGGAGCCTGGTATTTGAATGGGATACCCACTTCTCTGACTTGATTAAGGCATATGTGCACAAAGTGGGCCTATCTCTAATCTGACTTGATGACGACAGACGTTTTGGATAGACTTGAAAATAGAAGTGGGGCTGAGAGACAGAAATGACTGTAGACTAATAAGGTAGAAAAGCTGAAGTGTAATAGGACCAAACTAGATGGAATGGGCACAGAAGCCAGCTTCTTTTCAGTTGCCCAACCCATTCACATATAAAATAGATGACAGCCAGTCATCCTGGGCTTGGGGCCTGCTGGGGAAATGGTAGCAATTGGGCGAGCAAGGCAAATCAGGACCTTGGTCAGTTCCCAGTGGGCCCTGATGGCTGAGCTTTGGAAGAAGACAGTTGAGGTGACGCTGGGACCCAGATGTAAATGACAGGATACTTTTTGAAATAGCTATCTTCTGCAAACAGAATTTTGTGTGTGAAATATCACATTCATTATATAATTTCTGGAGAATGCTGAAGGAAAAGCCCTTGCTTTTGACACTTGAGGTGTGTATGTGTGTGTGTGTGTGTGTGTGTGTGTGTGTGTGTGTGTGTGTGTGTCCAACTTTATTTCTGTGATTCTAAGTTGGTTTAAAGTGTTTTTTGATATTGTGTTTTAATGTTGCAACCCGCCCTGGGACCTTAAGATGAAGGGCAGGTAATGAATAAATAATCAATAAACAAATAAACAAATAAACAAATGCTAATCACACCAAGTATAATTTATATTTATTTATTTTGTTAGTTACCTAACACAGCAGACTGTCTTTAGGTGCCTTGCAGTTATGTTTGGTCCTCAGCTATCAAGTTAGGACATCTTGTGACAGACAGATACCTTATTTTTAAAGAGCCCTCTTTCTTGCAGCTGATGGGAAAGACCATGATTCTGCAATGCAATCTTCATACAAATATAAATCTAGTAGTTACATATATAAGGAGATATAATGTAATGCAATATAATATAATATAATATAATATAATATAATATAATATAATATAATATAATATAATATAAGTTTGATTTTCTCTGCTATTTCAGAGGAGCAGCACATTTATGTTGCATTTGAGTTAATGGTTCACTGTTTGATTTGTTTTGCTTTCATTTCTTCATTTCTCTTAGAAAATTGGCAACAGGTATGAAGTTTTAATCACCAGATAAGTAGAATGTATAATGTGTAAAGTTGGTCATGTTGTAATGAATGATAATTCCTTTTCTCTCCATTTGAGTGTAGAAATGATGGGTATCCGTGCATTTTTCTCTTCTCGTATTTCCACTTCCATTTGCTAAAGAAAAACCTGTTTCCATAGAGAGTTTAGGTGCACAATCAGACCTCCATTTATTTAACTCCCATTGATTTCAAGGAGAAAGAGCTGAGAGCAGAAATCAATATGACACAAAGCACCCAATTTTGGTTGGATACAAAATACAATCACATTTGGAAAGCCACTGTGCTCTTGCTGTTTTCTCTCTTCCCCATTATGCCTTTGCCTTATCTTAGTCGTAGCATTTTCTTTGCCTACTTGAATTTCTCATGCACATAAGTTGCCCCATGCTCTTGATAGTCTTCTTTGTTCATCCAAAAGCCACTGAAAGAGCTGAGTGAGGCCACCAAAGAGCCCCCAAGCCATGCTGCCTTGCCTCTTGCTGGGGAAGCCAGGATTTTTATAGGGTGCCCCCTGCCATGAAGCAAGGCATGCAGTTCCTTGCACATCCTCTCTGGAAAGCCAGGAAACAATGAGGAGCCTCCTGATAATACAACATTATGCATGAGCTCTCCTTGAAACTCAGCTGGAAACTTCTGCAAACTTTGGAAAGCCAAGATATGAAGTCCCGGGGAGTTCTGGCTCAACAGATGTGGCCTGAAGAGTGGCTCTGGGCAGCAAATACGTTCTTTGTCTAACATTAACAAGTGCCCATCAGGGATCTGAACGCTCACAGGGTCCTGGCAAGCCTTGCCTTGAAGATCCCTTTCATAGTCCATGGACACATAGCAGTACTGTTTTGTAAGCCGGGCCACCATCTTTTTATCCAAGGACCCAAGAAGCTGTGGGTCATTGGAACTCTCCAGCAGCAGGGCATGCATGTGCTTGCAGAGAGCCCTCCCAGCCACGTCTAGTCGGTAGGTGCCTTCCATCCAGGTTTGCCCAGAGTGGATCGGAGTGACATGAGAAACCCCCGCCCCTGCCTCCACGCTCAGTCCAGTGACTCTACCACAGGCGCAGAGAGAGAGGAATCCTGTGTTGGCCACATGTAAAGCTGGGACACCAAAGCTCTCAAAAAACACTTCTGCCATCTTCTCTCTGTTTGTAGTAGGGCAGGAGGGAGAGTCACTCATCAGCATAGGATGGTCCTCAACAGGCACTCTCAATCCACAGTAGAAGAGATGGCTCCACAGATTCTCCATAGCCTCCCAGTCCACTATGATGCCATGCCTAACTGGATGGTCTGGGGATCTTCTGAAGCTGCCTTTGGCATGGACATTACAGGAGATAGATAGATGTTTATCCTGAGTCATCCCTGGATCGGTGGGAGGCAAGTATGTTGTCTTCATGGAAATCCTTGGCCTTTCCTCTCCTGCAAAGCCTGATCGAATGAAGGCACTGCCATTGTCTACCACAATCGCAACTTTCCCCATAGTGTTGCACCTTTCCTCATGCCCTCTTCTGACTTTGCGGAAGTGGAATTATGTTGGCAGAATTGGAGAGAGATAAAAGCTCTTGTCACCCTGCCAAAAAACCAAAGCATAAGTAAAGAAGGAATGAGGCTGTGAATTCCCTTGGTAGTCAACTGCTGAAGTGAAAGTAGGATTCCTGTTGAGCATCAGAGTCAGGATATCTGAACAATCTCACAACACAATTGTTGCTTACAAGAGTAAGCCCCTTTGGGATCCCTTTTGGTTGCAGCACTATAGTCCATAGCAATCAGATAAAACATGGAGCTGCAATACACCAAGGTTTTGTGTTTCTTCATGGACTCAAAATAAATAACAAGTGACGTGACCATCATGACCCCTATGGTGTATTGGTGTTTTTGTTAGTGCCCTGAACCGTTAATACTGCATAGACAAGACTGAACAGATGCTAAGGACTTACATAGTGCTTGTATGTGCACTCAGTAGTAGAAACACAACCTGGTTTGCATGTGACACTAAGCCATGGTTTATAAACCCTGATTTAACTTAAGCACAGTTAAGCCTGATTGTCCATACCTGCACCTCAGCTTAACTTTGGTTTATGTATTAACCAAGGTTTGCAGCTGGTTTATAAACCTTGGTTTATGTTAACCATGGCTTAGCTTAATATGGGATGCATTCCAAAGGACATGGTATTGTGTCGACTTCAGAATTCACAGTTTATTACAGAACCCCAAGTGTGCTTGCATAGGAAAGTGTTGTGGAAATAAAGACATTGTTATAATAAGATACTGAGATAAAGCCTGTTTCCTGTTCATTGAATATTCATCCTGATATGTTTGTGTGGAGGTTAAATGTCACTAGCAACTAGTGGCTATTATCCCATGTTTTCCAGTGCACTTTTCTTTTGTTTTTCCTTTTGGACTTTATGTCTTTTAGAAAGGTGATGGGGGAAATGTGCTAGAATGTATAGGATAAGAAACATTTTTTGTAGATGAACAGCCCTCTGAAAAGGCATAGCAGAGACATGTGTGCAGCTTGTAGCTGCCCAGTGTGCATTTCATGCTTCCCACAGGTCTCACAGCCTGACAGTCCCACTCAGATAGTAGGTACCAGCACTTTTCTTGGTTGCACTTATGGTGCATCTCCACTGGTTTTGCATGGAAAGTGGGTGCCTTCTTGGCAGGGGTGCCAACTTGCCCCACACATTGAGGGGGTGTGGTCATGTGACACTGCCCAGCATGTGCCAGGTAGGGGTGGGACATGCGGAGGACAATCTTTGTGCTTGCTAGTCCCAGCCTATGCCTGGCTCCTGGCCTCTCAGGTGGAGGCTGGGGCGAGCAAAGGCAAAGATTGCCCTCACTTGTCCCAGCCCCCATCTGGCTCCTGGGATCCTGGGCTGCCGGGCAGAGGCTGGGGTGCATGGGGGTGGCAGGGGGTGATGACCCCCTCAATATTGGGGGGTGCAGCCCCCAGCCGCCAAAATATTTGGGTAGCTGGAGCCCCTTGCATCCCATAAACCCAGCTTCCTTGCTTCTTGGGAGTTTTATTTAAAATAGCTGTAACTTGCGCTTTATCCTAAAATCTCATGGCAGGGAACATACATAAAACACCATCCACTTACCAAAATAATGAAGATAAAATAAACTAGAATGTCCTCATGTAGTGCCACAGCGGACAATCAATAATAACCCTTCCTGACATTGACCATTGTTGGTTGGTGGAATCGATTTCATACCTTGTCATATGTCTCCTCCTGTTTACCTCATCTGAGGAGCCTCTGGATATTAGAAAACTTTGGCACGACAATGGGGAGGTCCTGAATGAGATGGCCAAAGAAAGGAAATGCCCAGCTTTGATGGGAATTCTTAGAACCTGCTGTGGTTTCCCTTCCTAACATGGATTTCCTTCTCTTGTGACTTCATTGGGTTCTGTTATGTGCAGTTCCATGGCAATGGAGCAGTGGGTGATCTGTGGCCCTCCAGGCGTTGCTGAGCCCCAGCTCCCATTATGCCCAGGCAACATCGCCCCATTGAAAAGCTTTTGAAGGGAGTGGGCTCTGCACTGGTGTCAAATCCAAGTAGCATTAGCTATGTTCATTCATTTGCATTGTGCCCCTCCTTTTCTTCACAAAGCTCAGAGCAATGATCATGAGGTTTCCAGGTGGTCTCTCATCCAGAGCCAAATCTGCTTAGCTTCATTTCTGAAACATCATCATGACCTCTCAGACCATTAAAATAAACAAAAACTCCAGATGATTAGAAATATGTATAAAGCTAATAAATCCCAGCAGAATGATACCATAAAATGAAAATCAGTTATAAAAAATGGGGAAATAACTGGGCAATTTTACTATTATTGATTTTAAAATCTCCATCAGGAGCTAAAATACACGCTTCCGCAAGGAGGGCATTCCACAGACTGGGCTCGGTAATTGAAACGGGCCCTATTCTATTTACCACCCATCTAACCTCAAAGGGCAAAGGGACCCACAAAAGTGCCTCAAAAGAAGGCAGCATGGAGGATATTTATGTTTTGTGAAGATTACAGGCTTCTTACACATGACATTTTTGCATATGTTGTCATTCAGCAACATACCTGTCACAACAATGTGTTTTGTTTTCTGCACTTATCATTTTGAAATCATTTCCTTTTTAAAAGAGCCACATAGACAATATAAGAACGTAAGAAGAGCCTGCTGGCTCGGACCAATGGCCCATCTAGTTCCGTGTGCTGGTCTCACAGTGGCCAACCAGATGCCTTTGGGATCCCTGCAAGCAGGACATAAATGAAATATCCATCTCTTGCTCCTTTTCCCTGCCAGCTCCAGCAAATGGCATACGGTGGCTTGCCACCTATGGTAGCAAAGGTAATATGTAACCATCATGAACAGCAGCCACTGATAGCCTTATCCACCATGAATTTGTCAAATACCCTTTTAGCTTCTTCATATAGGAAAAACGTGGGATGATTTGCAAGACCATAAGGATTGCCTAGATGGGCAAAGGGTCCACCTAGTCCCCAACAAAGGCCAGCAAGATGCTTTGGGAAGATTTCTGGGTAGCATCCATAAATCGGTGGTACAGCAAGTGATTATCGTGCATAAGGCTCCATCCCTGGCAACTCCAGTTAAAGCCATCAAATAGCAGATGGTGGAAAAGACCTCTTCTGCCTGAAACCCTGGAGAGCCACCATCAGTCAGTAGACGGTACTAGACTAGAATGTCAAATAGTCTGACCTGCTATATGGCAAATTCCATATTTCAAGCTCACAGGCCAGACATAACAGGGGTGCCCTGTTGTTTGTCAACAGCATCCAGAAAATCAAATATATCCTGCCTCTAACCTTGGAAGTTCTGTTTGACCTATCATGGCTCATATCCAGTAGCATAAGAATTCCCAAACTATAAAAGCCCATGGAAATGTGAATTGATGGTATCTGAGCTGAGTATGGATGTGGGTTTGGAGCACCGTGCCCCTGTAGTCCCAAGCTACATACCAATTTTT
Source organism: Podarcis melisellensis (assembly GCF_964234715.1). Taxonomy (NCBI): domain Eukaryota; kingdom Metazoa; phylum Chordata; class Lepidosauria; order Squamata; family Lacertidae; genus Podarcis; species Podarcis melisellensis. The sequence goes on from NC_138538.1 coordinate 28,974,439, forward strand.
TTCCAGAATACATCGTTATTTCTCAACGAATGCTGTAATGAGTTGACTGGCCCTTCAGAGGATGAGAGGGAGGCCTCTTCTTAAAGTGCCTGCTAGGACTGGAGCTTAATCTTTGACATCCTCGCAGGTACTCTGTAAGCAGGTATTCTGTGTATATGATTCTCCCTCCAAAACACCCAATAAAGCCACAGGGTGTGTGGAAATGCCTTTCCACTTGCCACTGAATTCTCCTCAATTGTTCTGCTGTTTTCAGGCTTTGGAACCCACAACAGCCTGATTCCCTCATGAGGCACCAACATGAAGGTACCCAAAGGAAGCAAAATGCTCATAGCTTATAGTTAAGGTGAATCGGGGCCTCTCCCTATTACACATCACATTCCGCAATGTTACAACTGTTAGTTCCCAATCAGCAATTGCTGGTGCAACATCTTACAGCTACTTCTCTTCTGGATTCTTTGGATGGTGTCTGCTGGGTTTTCTAGGAGGACCATACCTGTTTCCTGGCTGACAGCCTCAAGGAACCTGTGTAGCTTGCCTCTTACAATGATGGGCTTGATTGCCTGAATGATTCTAGCATGCTCATGCATTAATATTGTACAATGATAACTATCCAACCCGGGAACAGAACCTGTGTCCTTCCAGTTGTTGCTGGACTATAATTCTCATCACCCCTGACCATTGGCCATGCTGGTGACGCTGGCTGGGGCTGATGGTAGTCAGAATACAACATCTGGCAAACCCGAGGCTCCTCATCTCTGCCTTAACCCATTAAGTCTTACTTTAACCTCACATTGCCCTTGTGATCGGCACGATAGCAGGACGTGAGAACAGACCCTTGTTCTCGCCCCACTTTCAAGCACACACTAAAGGTGACCAGCCTTTTCGAGATGCTCAGCTTGGTTTATTGCCTTCCTGTGTCCTGGAGGTTTTTGTTTCCGTACCCTTGACCTGGCAATGTCTGCTGATCACAGTCCAGGTGGTCCTCTCATGCCTACTGGATGTATGGTGTACCAATTCTTGGTTTTATTTTTGGCAACCGTGGAGTCCCCGTCTGCGTTGAGCCCTGTCTTTTCAGCCTCAACCAAGAAAAACATTGTGAGAATCTTCCGCAGCTGGTGGTCTCCATCTCCTCCTCCTCGTCGGGCTGCTGAAGGAAACGGCAATGAGGGGCTGCTGGGACTGTCTCCACGGTAGCCCCTTGGCTCTTGCCGGCCACAAAAATTTACCCTGCTCCCCAGGGGGAGAGTGAAGAGGGGGAGGACTTTGGAGCCATGAGACAATTTTCCAAGAGGAGGAAGCAGCACTACCTTGACCTGTAAGCAAAACAGAATCTTCCTAATAAACTGAAACTTTCCTCCCTCAAGCACAAGAATTCTCCCTGATCCATTTCTGCAGCCTGAGTCAAGCACTTGATTGGACCTCATAGTCTCAGCTATTGCCTCCGGACAGATATTTAAACACTGTTGGATTTTTCTCATGTGATTCTTGCAGTGGCTGCCTTTGAATAGAAGAGTCTCTGGGTGCTGCAGCTGACCCAGAATGCAACAACTAGGTTGTTAGTGGGCACCAGAGGGACTGTGTTTGATCTGTCCTGCGGCATCCTCACTGAGTGCCCTTTTGTTTCCTGGCACAATTTAAAGTGTTGGTGATCAACCTTAAAGCCCTAAATGACCAGTGTACCTATGGGATTGCCACCTATGAGAAACAGATGGGCGGGACATAAATTATCATCACCATCATCTTTCCAACCTGCCCTTCTCTGGTAGTGGAGGCACAGTTGATGACAGCAAGATATTGGGTCTTCTAAGTGACTGCAGCAATATTGCACCTTGTGATATGAATTGTGATTTGCTAGCTAGCTGGTAAAGACATTTTTATTCTGGCACATTTTTGCCTGCTAAGTACTATGAAGGTCGTTTTTACCTGTTAACACTGCCATTGTTTTTTAAACAGATCTTTAATGTTGCTATATATATATATAGTAGTATTGTAATTTTAAAGTTGCCCTGAGTGGGGCATGGGGCCTAGAAGGGTGGGGCAGATCTAGGGTAAGGGTGGGCAAGAGGTAGACTGGGATCTACTGGTAGATCAGTGGACGATTTGCTGTAATGTTGTGTTCAGTAGTACTGAAATCTAATGCACTAGTGCAGGGGTCCCCAACCTGCGGCCCATGGGCCAGAAGTGGCCCATGGAGGCCATTTAACCGGCCCACAAGCCACCCCCGAACGAGCCACCCACTGCGCTAAACTGGTGTGGCACGGGGACTCTCTTCCGCAGTTATGGAAATTGCTTCTGCCCATGCCCAGATGCCAGAAATCACATCTGCACATGTCTGCGGTACCAGAAACCGCTTCTGTGCATGCCCAGATGCCAAAGGTTGCTTCTGCGCAGGCCCAATTTCCGGTGTCTGGGCATGTGCAGAAGTGATTTCTGGCACTGCGGACATGCGCAGACGCGATTTCCGGCATCACGCTGTGCCGGTCTGGCCCATGGAGGATCTCTGCGGGAGTGATCTGGCCCATGCCTGGTAAGCCTTGCTGACCCCTGCACTAGTGGAACTGAGGAAGCTTAGTCTCAGCTTTTTATAGTGTTCCCTGTTAAGGTTGATTGCGTTCAAAATTTGGGAAAGAAGAGAGACTTGCAGTGAAATAGGGAATGTGGTGCTCCATGAAGAAATAGTTGCCGGAACAGCAAGCACAAAGCAGCAAAAGTGTATAACTGCAAAACTAAACTGCAAAACTAAATAAATAAATGAATAAAACTAAATAAATTGTGTCATTACAGGAAACCCTGTGTGTGTGTGTAGTGCAGAAGAATCTCTAGGTCACACTAGCGGGAAATCCCTGTAATCTCTATAACCCAGAGTTAGCTAACCTTCATTAGGAGCAAAGATATGTTACCGTTCAAATCAGGCCATTGGCCTGATCTAGCAGGCTCTTCTTAATGTTAGCCACCTCCACATCTTGTTTAAATACACCATTTAATGAAATGCTGTGTGAAGCAGGATTTCCTTTTGTCTGTTGCAAATCTCTCATCCTTCAACTTCATTGGTTGACCATTCCTTTGGATGGTCAATAGATGTCTCTTCTCGGGAGCTGACTGAGAAGAATTAGGTCCTTTCCACACTTACCAATTATCATAGCACTGTTGCTATTTGATCTGGCTTTCTTAAAGAGTTAATTTGTAGCTTGATTGCCTGCACTTTTGCTCACACGTCACAGTTATTAGAGAGTGACTTTGAGGGTTTGCTTTCCAAACTAAGGGTGAGTTGCGCCCTCATGGGAAAAGTGCCACTGCTGTAGTTCTATCCCTCAAGTACCCTTGTGTCCCTCAGCAAATGTCAGAGTTATGAGCATGTGCACTGAGATAGCCGTTTCACAGCTTTTATCATTTTTATTTTAATGCCTGTTGTGCTGGAATATTGTGTGAGGATAGGAGATTAGAAGAGGATCTGCATGTCTGCTTGAACTATGGTGAACCTTGTCAATGTGATGGAATTTTGCCTGCAGCTAATAGTTGAAGGTATAGGCAGTGCATTGACTCAGTCCCATTGATTCCTTTTGCTATATACAGGGTGAGTCCTTTAAAAGAGGCCCCGTGGATACAGAGTACACATGTTCTATGGGGCCTCTTTTAAAAGACTCACCCTGCATATATCCCTCCTCTGAACAGAGCTTGCGTGCTGACAGCTCGCAGTGATCAGAGGGAAGGAAAACAGGCGTCTCTCAACCCTTCCACACAAAAACTGAGACAATGCTTACACAATGCCACACAAATGCAAATATTGATGATCCATTCCAGATCTTTCACAAAAGTCAAAAATTTTTGTGGTACACAGGGGTGGGGGTAGTACATCATTTCAAAATACTAGCTGAGTAATAACGAAGTTGCTCAGCAATATGCCAGAAAAGAAACCCTGATGGAAAGAACAGTTATGCCACCATAAATGATAAGTGCAAAAAAGCACTCTCCTGATATCTGGAAATCTCTCCAATATTTTTGAAGATTACCATCACCACTTATAGAATGTGACACCACCAACCTACATGGAGGGGTATGTGTGAAGGATCCACAGTTATACATTTGAGACCAGAAACAAGGCTGCAGTGAAGTCTGAAAAGCCTGAAAAGGTTTTTGAAATGTCTTTCTTTGGTCTGAATGGACAGCAAAGTAGGCCCCGGGTGGCTTTTTCGGGGGGAGAGCCTTCCACAGTTGGGATGGCAGTGCTGAGAATACTCACTCCCGGGTCTCTTTTCAGATGGTGGTGACACTGGGGTCCCTGGGTCTAGTTCACGGGTAGCCAAGATGATGCTCTCCAAGTGTTGGTGAGCAATTACTCCCATCGGTCCCAGGTAACATGGTCAAGGATGATGGGAATTGTAGTCCCGTAATATCTGGAGGGCAACACATTCGCTACCGCTAGTCTTGTCAGCATTATGGCATAATCTCTGCATGTAGAAACAGCTTGGCAGGAGAGAAATCTTGTGTAGGGGGAGGACGTATATTATACACAGTTGTACAAGACTGCAGAAAGAGGGTGTAGGGGGCACCCTCAGCTTCTGGTGTTTTTGGGGGGTGAGGATATGGGGGAGCAACTAATCAACTGGTACTTACAGTGGACTTGTCTTTTTTCAAGCAAATTAAAATTCCCCTTTTGTCCTTGTCCTGGTCTGCAGACTTATCAGACTTATTTTTCTTTATTTTTCTGTGGGAGATGTTATTCCCCATCATGCCACCAGGGTAGCGGCTCTCCTCCTGGGGAAGCAGCTATGATAATGTTGCTACCAGCCCCTCCTGTGGTTGGGACTTTAACATCAGGTGCTATTGTGATGTCATCCAAGTTCATAGGGCAATCTTACAATGGCTGAGAGATACACAGCTAAGCCCTTGCAGTCACCAGTGGCTGAGATCTTTCTTCTTCTTTTGCCCTTTGTTCTCTGTCACTGAGCCACAACAACCAGGAAGCAGGAATATATTTGAATTAAGCAGAACACATGGAGTTCTCCAGATGTTATTGAACTGCAACCCTATCAACCTCCATCAAGCATGGCCAGTGATAAGAGGTGATAGGAATTGTAGTCCAGTGTTTGGAGGGCACGGCATTGACTTCCTCTGGTTTAGAAGGTCTGTGTTAGGCCCTGCATCATTTCACATTGTGCTGGTTTTGACCCTGAAAGCCTTACACAACTTGAGCTCACCATACCTAAACAACTTCCTGTCTCCACCTGAACCTCTCTGGACCCTGAGATAATCATCTGCAGTCCTTTTCTGTGTGTCCCCTTTGAGAGAGAATTGGAGGGTGGCAAGAAGAGAATGGGAATTCTCTGTAGCATTCACCCCATTTATGGAAAGCTCTCTCCTAAGGAGGTCTGCGTGGCACCAACCTTGTCATTGTTTCAGTGACAGGCAATGGCATTTTTGTTTTCTCGGACATTTGGGAGGCACTAATGATAACAGTATTGTGCTGTTGAATCTGTTTTTTGTTCTTTATTTAGGTTTTTGCTGTATTTTTTTTTACTGGTTGTAAATCACTTTAGTGGGAAGTGATTTATAAATTGAATAAACCCAATCTGATGTGACCAGATCTGACCTACAGTTTTCTTGCTTTTCATCTTCTTTGTTGCTTTTTCTCCATTTATGAGGGAAAGGGTCTTCCAGATGTGGTTGGCACCAAAATGCCAGCCTGCATTTCTCACCCATTTAATCTGGATGTACCCTTTCCAGCAAAAATCGATGTTAAAAAAAAATTGTTAACAATCATCCAACATCTAAATGATCTCCTTGCAATATTAAGCACCTGTCTAGAAACATGCAAAGAGACAGATTCTCCACCCCACTGCATGATTGTTTCTCCAAGATAATTTTGCAAAGCAGAGATAGCTGGAAAGTAGATTCATCATGTCTCCATGAAATGGAATTTTGAAAGAAGAAGGAATGCAGAAGAAAGGGGAAATTAGCATATTTATGAAGCAAAAAGGAACAAGAGGGGGAAGCTCCTGTGGCCAGAGGATGTGCACTGGAGTTTGCCTTTTGCTAATCTGCGGTGTGCTGGCTCATAATGAATCAAAAATCCCTCTTCCTCCCTTTCAATGGAAATGGAAGTGCATTGTTCAGAGCAACCAGGCAGATGCTTTCAGCTGATGGGGTATCTCACAGAAATTGCACTGGGGTGATACTTACCTTGGTAAAATGCCCCCCCTTTCCCCCCCTATCAGCTTATTGTGTGCAGTTCTGGCATCTTTCCTGTTCTTTAATTTATGAGCCCCATTTTGGTATCTAATTATTCACTGCCTCCTTACGTTACTCAGTAATTTATCTCCTACACAGAAATGGTTCTGTCTGCGTCGGACTTCATGATGGCTCCTGTAATAAAACTTCCCGCCACCAGCGAACAGCTGAACTGGGGATGGCTGACACAAACAGGACAATGTTTTAGAATTGGTTTCAGACAACAGTCTTGCTTTTGGTCAACCAATCGATTATAGAATTTTGTAGCACCTCAGTTAGGCATATAGTATTTTAGGAAATCTTCGCTACATTGTTTGCTTCAAGAGGTTTGCTGACCTGTGCACACCTCTTAAAGCTGGGCTTTGACACTTGAGATGCATAGTTTAGGACTCAGCCTATTCTAGTGATTGTGAGGTAAAGGGCCCCCTGACCATTAGGTCCAGTCGTGGCCGACTCTGGGGTTGTGGCACTCATCTCACTTTATTAGCCGAGGGAGCCGGTGTACAGCTTCTGACCAGCATGACTAAGCCGCTTCTGGCGAACTAGAGCAGTGCACAGAAATGCCGTTTACATTCCCACCGGAGTGGTACCTATTTATCTACTTGCACTTTGACATGCTTTCGAACTGCTACGTTGGCAGGAGCAGGGACCGAGCAACGGGAGCTCACCCCATCGCAGGGATTTGAACCACCGACGTTCTTATCAGCAAGTCCTAGGCTCTGTGATTTAACCCACAGCGCCACCCACATCCCTCTAGTGATTGTATTTTGTTTTAAATTGTTCTGACCCACCCTAGGACCTAAGGGGAAAGGGTGGGCCATAAATTACTATTTTTATTAGTAGTAGAATCATAGAACTGTACAGTTGGAAGGGACCCCAACCCCCTGCAATGCAGAAATCTTTTTGCCGAATGTGGGGCTTGAACCCAAGACCCTGAGATTAAGAGTCTCATGCTCTACCAACTGAGTAGCGTTACATTTAATTTATTGAGGCCTTTAACCCAGAGATCACAAACCTGTGGCCCTCAAAATGAGGCTGAATTACAACTTCCATCAGACCCAGCCAGCCTGGCCAATGGCCAGGGATGGTGGAATGTCTTTCAGCAACATTTACAGTGGTACCTCGGGTTACATACGCTTCAGGTTACATATGCTTCAGGTTACAGACTCCGCTAACCCAGAAATATTACCTCAGGTTAAGAACTTTGCTTCAGGATGAGAACAGAAATCGTGCTCCTGCAGCAGGAGGCCCCATTAGCTAAAGTGGTGCTTCAGGTTAAGAACAGTTTCAGGTTAAGTACGGACCTCCGGAACGAATTAAGTACTTAACCTGAGGTACCACTGTACAGGCTTCCATTGCATTAGGCCTTCCATCAGCCACAACAACTCTTATTCCCATTTTTACCACTGGAGGGCATTCTGCAACTCATTCCACTCCAGCTGTTCATTAGAACAACATGTAACTAAGAACTTGAACTTGAGTTTGCTTATTTCCTCCTCCCTTCCAATCCATTTTCCTTTGGTGTCATGCATTTTTACATTGTAACCTCAGGGACAGGGGCTGTCTGGGTTTTTTTTTTTTTTAGTGATTTGTAAGCTATCCAAGGAATCCTTTTAGGTTGGAGAGCCGGGTAAAAAAAAAAAATCCCTAACAAAAATAAATAAATAGCTGGCACCACGACTGAGCAACAGACAAAGAAACAGGTTGAACCAAATATGTGTGGTTCAGGAAAAAAACAAAAAACTAATATATGTGTTTCAGAGGTCTAGTTTTGTCTGTGCAAGGAAATGGCATCATCGGGATATGTCAGGAAAGTCCAGTACTGAGAGCTGGTGTAGTATTGTGGGCAAGGAGGCTCATTGAGAAGCCAGGAACTTCCTGCTTCAAATCTTGCCTCTGCCATGAACTCATTGGGTGGGATCCTTGGGCAAGCCTCTCTCATATTCACACACACACACCCAACACACATCCTGCCACAATATGGGAATACTCAATGCTGTTTTTCTAGATAAAGAGGTGTTGGAACCTCCCTCGTTCTCTTAGAATGGCAATGGTGCCTGAGAGGTACCAGAACTGAGTTCTGGTGAGTTCCGGCTGAAAAAAGCTACTTTTACAGGTAGTCATGAAAGCTTTTGACTATTCTGAAAGGCTGCCGCCGCTGTTATCGCTAGTCTTCCTCTCCATCGGCTTTGTTGGACTGGCTGTAAAAAGCATGCAGCCCAGTCATTCTTCAGCTTCCATTTTGGGCTGGCAAATACAGCGCAAACTTCCACAAAGGGCTTGACTGCAATACAAGCAAGGAAGTGAGCTCAAGACTTGGCCAAGACTGCACTATGGCAGGAGTGGAACTTCAGCCCAGCTCTCATGGATTAAAGACTTCTTCTTTAGCCACTGAGTCATTGCACTTGTCATCTGAGTGACCTTTCACAGAGGACAGATCCCCTTAACATCCATCTAAACCGCCATAGGAATTAATCAACTAATTGCACTAATAATGTAATGCATTTGGGTCTTCTGGAGATGGATTGACTCTCTTGTTCAAAATCCACCCTGCGATTTATGGATACTTGCCACCACCAACATCTTACACAATGTACTTCCTTTTAGAGTTTCAGAGTCAGGTGGCAAATTTCAATAAGCTAAGAAATGCAAAATAAATGTGGTGCTATATCTGTTCAGCAAGAATCGAAGGCTCATATTATATCCCCCACCATCCTAATAAAATGAGATATAACCAACTTTAATCTCTCTCTTTTTTTGAGAAGTTAAAAGCCAGCAGCAGTTCCGTTTAGCTGGTTGCAGCCTCTGGGAGCTTGTGACTGGGACTTGAAAAGAGGATAAAATAAGAGAACAAGAAGAACATATGTTTAAAGAAGACTGTAAAATGTATATATGGGGAGAAACTGTGTACACTCGAAAACGTTGGCAGCATTAAGTTAAATTCAACAGTGTAAATAAGTCTTGATGGATGTAATAATGGAATACTGAATGGTTTAGTTTACATAAAATATGCAGAGATTTATGATATGCAAAATGAACCATGGAAGGAGAAGAAAGGAAGTAATTGATATTTTAAGGATGTTTAAATGAATATTCTAAATTGTAGAATTTAGGACCAAGAGACATGGATAGCGAGGGAGCTGCTGCAGTGCAGTTTGTCTCCTTCACTGGAGGTTCTTAAATAAACGTTGGATGGCCATCTGTCATGGATGCTGTAGTTGAGATTCCTGCACTGTAGGGGGTTGGACTAGATGACCCTTGGGGTCCCTTCCAACTCTATGATTCTATGAAACAGCACTATGTTTATTTTGCCATTGCTTCTCTGCTTTAAGCAGGACTTGCACTGTCCAATTTATACCTGTTCGGCACAACCTATGTTCCAATAATCAAAGGATCCTACAGCTGCTGTTACATCTAAGTACACCTACAACTGGATTAAAAGTATAGTCTCTTGACAGAAACTTTTCTGCCGCATGACTGAATCCACAATTATATAATCAGGTCAGGCCTAATAGATTTGTGCTCACAATAGCAATTCATCTGGATGGATGAAGTAGCCATTTTATGTGGATCATCTTTATTGTACAAAAAATGAGGGAAACAGAAGCTTCACAATATTGCATTATTACCTGTGCTCTGGTAGCGTGGCTAATAAGATATATATATATCCCTTTGTTCCATTGTGTGTGAAAACAGAGGCTCTTCATTCGCAGTGTAGCTTGGTGGATAAAGCACTTCTTATTTATTCATTTTCATTATCGTCGAACAAAGCCCACTGGTGTGTGTGTGTGTATGTGTGTGTGTGTGTGTAATCTTAAACTTAGTTGCAGCAGGGAAGGTAACACTTCAAAAGAAAGTAACAAACAAATGCGCCTGCTAATATTTCAAAGACCTATTGATTATATGCTCCTGGTTTAATTTTATGTGAGAGTGCTTTGAGCATTTTTTTATTTGTAATTATAGTCCCTCCCCCCAAAAAAAACCACAATAACAGTGCAGAGCTTCTGTTTGTGTGGCCCCCTTTCCTCATGTATGGAAAGTAATACTTATCTCAATGCATTTCTTTCTCTTTGTTACTGAGGATATTGAAAATTCCCCTTTATATTTATGCATTTGGAATTCCTTGAATAAAAGATGTTAGAGTGCAGCAGTGGCACGATACTGACTGGGTCTTCCCCTCAAGGCTCTGAACTTGCATCAGAGCTCAGGTTCCTTCTGCCGGGTGGTTTCCTTGGTGAACGCAGCTGGATGGTGGAAAGAAGAGTTTCCACGGGGCATTGAACAGAGCAAGGGCAATGGTAGCAATTCTGGGGAAAGATTGTTCAGAAGTATTTTGCTGTGTCCCCCAACCCCCTGCCCTCACTTCTCCAGGTATATGAGAGCTCCTCCAAAATGGAACAGTTTGTGACCCGCTTCTTACTTCGCGAGACGATGAACCAGCTGCAGTCCCTGCAGGTCTCACTGGAATGTGCTGCAGACACCATTGAAGAACAGGCTGGCCGAGAAAGGTACAAGAAAGCGCTGGGGGAGTGAGAAAGAGATGTAAAGTCACCAGTGGTGTAGCGTGGGGGTGCAGGGGGGGCCGGCCGCACCGGGCGCAACATCTGGGGGGGCCGCGCTCGCACTCGCAGCTCTCTGCCCCTACTAAAATCCACGGGTTAGGGGGCGCAAATTACTTGCCTTGCCCCGGGTGCTGATACTCCACACTACGCCACTGAAAGGCGCCACCAAAATCTGAGGAGAAGGTTCTCTGGGCATGCCACTTCATGTGATAATGGTCTCAGAGCACTTCCTTCCTTCCTTCCTTCCTTCCTTCCTTCCTTCCTTCCTTCCTTCCTTCCTTCCTTCCTTCCTTCCTTCCTTCCTTCCTTCCTTTTCTCCTCGTCTCAAACCATGTTCACATGTGGAACTTTATTTTGCTACTGATATTTCATCTGCCCACAAAGTCAATAGGGGCAGTGGCAGGACTGGAGTGGGATGTGCAGTCTACATCCAGCATCCCATTCTGGCCCAGGGTTTCTCCCAGTCCCCACCATTTCTGGGAGCAGTTCCTGCATCTCCTGCCTGGTTGAATGCTGCAGTGCTGTTCTGGAAGTCAGAGGAGCTGTCACATAGACATTCAGTTGCAGAGACAGGAATAATACGTAATTGCCACCAGGGAGAAGCAACCCACAGGAACTGAGAGGAACCAATATTTCATTCTTATGAGATCTGATCTCCCAAAGCAGATACCACTTTTCGTATCCTTGAAGTTTTCAGAATTACTAGTAAATAATAGAAAAAGCCCCCACAGATTTTAGACCAAGAGTGTGCTAAGGGTATGTCTCCTTTGTGCTCCTGCCATGAAGAATGAGGGGCCTTGTTTGCAGAAATTCACACAGAAGTGACTCTTAGCCATGCATTGCTGGCTATGATTCTCTTAAGAACTCATATAACCCCTGTTTTAAAACGGCTGCTTTGGGTGGCAGGTTATTTTCAGGCCCAGTTTAAGGTTTAAACCCCTAAATTATTTAGTCCCCTAATATCTGAAAGACTACCTCTTTCCCTACAGTCCTTCTTGGGTGTTAAGAACAACAAAGGAGGCCCTATTGGTTCCACCTCCTTCAGAGGTTTTTTTTTTGGGGGGGGTGTCCTGGGAGATGACATTCTCTATGGCAGCTTTGTGTGTCTGCCACCTTCATCACACAGTTTTTGGTGAATGCTGAAGATACATCTCTTTACCCTATCTATAATTTAACTGTTTTTAATATTGAATTTTAAATTGTTGCAACCTGAACTGGGACCTGATGGCAAAGGGCAGGTGATACATTGAAAAAAATAATAAGATTGTCATCATCATCATCATCATCATCATATTTTGTGCTTTTCAGGAAGGATGTTACCAAATCAGAAGCTTTTGTTGGTCCACGCACTGCTAAAAGATGTGGCCGTAGAGCTCAGAAGAACATCTGTTTGTCTCCAACAGATCCTTATTCAGGGATGCTCACCACAGGTACTGGCAGGCTCCCCATCCCTCTTGTCAGACTTCACATTGAGGCTGGCTGCTTCACTGCCAGAAGCAGAGGGGTGGCTTCTGGAAAAATAGGGTATAAAAATGTCTGAATGCAGTAACAAAGTCTTGTACAAATTCCCTGGCCACCATCAACAATGGCCTGGTGCACACAGCCGTAGGTTTCTCATCACTTGAGCACTATTGACATTATTATTATTATTATTATTATTATTATTATTATTATTATTACCCACCTATCTAGCCACTCTGGGCTGCTTACAGCACATATAAAAACATAGTAAAACGTGTTTACATGTTTACTCCCACATAGAGTGCTCACATCTAGCAGCAGAGCAGGACCATGCTTCTAGTTGCACCCCTCCCCACCCCACCGTTGCATCATCTTCCTATCACCAGACCTTCAGCATCGTGAGCACAGAGGTCTCACGCATGTAATAGAGGCCCCTGATGCAAATGAAACATGCATTAGGACTCCACGCATCGAGAACAGGACTTGAAGCACAGCCCCATTCCTGTTGCTACATGTTAGTGTCTTCCATGTGAACGAACACATGAACAGGGCCTTGATTACTCAATGATCTGGCGACTTGGTGTGCACTGTGTTTTGAAAAAAGCATGGTCATGAAAGGTTATATGGAAATTCTAGGTACAGAGTTGGATACACGGGGGCTTATTCATGCAAGTCGCCATTTGATGCTGATGTCAGCATGCGAGGGACGCAAATTATTTATTTACCTATTTTAATAATTTATACAGCACTTAATACTGCCGTTTCTAAGTGGTGTACACGAGGGATACAAGAGGTACACCAAAAGGTAGGCACACTTAATGCCTTCATAAGAAGAAACACTGGGCCTTTCTTTCTAATGAATTGCTGCAAATCAGGGCCTAAGTAGACCTTAGACTGTACTACAGCACTAAGATCAGAAATAAGCCTCTGCTGCTGCCTTTAACTATCCTTTTACAGGCAGAGGCGAATCTCCGATCTTAGTGCTAATCTCCACAGCACTAGGACTGGAGACAAGCCCCCTGCTTGCTCTTTGATAATAAAAAGCAGCAAGGATAATGGCTTATCTCTAACCTTAGCACTGTGCAGTCAGGTGACTGACAGGTAGGTGGCCACACCCACTTATCAAAATAGCCCACGAGGCCAGGCTACTTCTAGGTCAGGTCTTCCAGCCTGGTCCTTTTTCCCACCCCACCCTACAAGGAACTGTCTCCAGCCCACATCTCCCAAGTAATGTCAAGTAAAAGAAACACCTGATGTGATATCATCACTTTCTGCATTCTCCACCCTTTCAAGGGTCGGGGAATGCTGGGTGTGACAATGTCACACCATGCAAGTGGCAACCACTCAGTCCATGTAACATCTACTTAGGCCCTGAGGCATCGTTTCAACAACAAGCCTGGAAGTAGCTTGAAAGCCCATTTCTGATCTGTGAGCCAACACAGGCCAGGGCTCTTCCATGTTACATTTTTCACCACAACACCAGCAGTGTAAGAAAGTACATTCACAAATGAAAACCTGTCAGAAGTGGTCGTGGCTATTTTCCAGGCAGAGGTACTGTCTGTGTTGCAGCACAGAGCACATTATTCTTTAAACATTTGCAACCACAAGGAAATCATTATGGGGAGGGCAGAGAGAGAGAGAGAGAGAGAGAGAGAGAGAGAGAGAGAGAGAGAGAGAGAGAGAGAGAGAAAGAAAGAATGGAGTATTGCCTTCCTTTGTGGGCTGGAGTGGGCAATGCTACAGGGTCAAGGAGGAATAACAAGCAAATAGACCAGCCTTATTTGTGCTAAAATGAAGGAGTGAAGGTTTGCCATGCCATCTATCTGCCGACACTACAGAAGTACTCCCTATCCGCTGAACTACAGGCAGAAGGAGATTTTGCATGATTTCAGCTCCTCCTTCTCCCTTTTTCCCATTGCATCCAGGTGTTTGTGTGGAAACTGACAGCCAGTGGACAGCTGAGATCGACCAACTACAGCAGCTTATTGACAAACTGGAATGTAAGGTGGGCCAACAGATGGAACTGGTAGTAATAATACATGATGGAGATTCTGTGTAGAACAGAGATGCATTTTCCCAAGATCCTGGCTGCTTCTCAGGGCATTTGGATCTGGTCCAAAATACAACTTAGTTCGCTTTAATATCATCTCCTGTTGGGGCAGTTCATGTTCTCCCTAGACATATCTGACTGAAGTATCCATCCTTTGACCAGGGAATCTTTGAGCATAAAGCCCTATAATCAGGCATCACTTTCCCAGCCTCTCAAAGTCAACTTGTCTACTGACAAGGGTTTGGAAGATTTGATTTATTTTTATCCATTAGGCCCCACCTTTGTACCTTTTCTTAGTAGATTATGCTTTAAACCCATCTTTAAGCCAGTTTTAAACTGTCAGTTTTAAACTGTCACAATTACCAGTCAAGGGACCCTAAGATATGTAATTATAGTAAGGAGGGTGGGGGAGAGTACAGAAGCCAAGTGTCAATAGAAATATTGCAACCTTTCTTTTAAGGTTTATTGCATTAACCAAAGCAACCGATACTAGCCAACCAAGTCTGAAAGGCTTATATATGGTGGGCCCCATTTTGTGACTCTGATGTGTTTCAAATATATGTACATGCATTGCCTGCCTAATACATTATGAGTTGGAGATCCAGACATTGCTCCTGCTGGTAGAAGAGGGTAAGTGACTCCTGGCCACCCCCCTGTAACCCACAGCACCACCTCCCACACTGTTTCAGAGGCTTGGGTAAACCCTGGAGGACTGAGTGATTTGGCAAATGTTGCCTCCCTCCACCTCCCAGCAAAATCCTTCTGTTGAACCACAAAGGCTGAAAGGAGCCTTTCTGTCTGTGGAAGGTGTATTCTGGATCCAACCCAGAGCCTGTTCAATGTATAGCATCATATGTATTTCAAAACAAAGTGGCAGTAAAATCCTAAATAAAGTTCTGTCCTTAAACAAAATGGTTTTCTTGTGCCCTTTCTGGGATATTCCCAGGGCAAAGACAAAGGAATAAAAGTGTTTATAGAATTGCTTATGGTGTCAGGAGTCCCTTGTCTCCAGTCATGTATAAAGAATGCTTTATACTTCAGAGGGAGGTGACGCATTCTCACAGCTTATATTAAGGTCCATATTCTTTCTGCTGAAATTGAACCTAGCCAAAACCCTAGAATGAAACAGAGAACAAAGGAGCATCTCTAGAGGGTGTTTACTGTGAAATATTCCAGTACAGTAGCTGTGTTAGCCTGTTGCAAAAAGAAAAAGAGGGGGGAAGGGGAAAGAAGGCCTTGTGGTATCTTAAAGACTAACAAATTCATGATGGCATAAGCTCAGTGAAGTCAACTGTTGTCCACAAAAGCTTATGCCACACAATACATAAATGCATATATTAACATGTCAGAAAATTTTGTTCTTTCCACTTTCCAATCTTTCTGGGGAAGGACCATATCTTAGTAGCAGAACATCTGCTTTGCATGCAGAAGGTGCCAGGTGCAATCCCCAGCATCTACAGGTATGGCTGGGAATGTCTCCTGCCTGAAATCCCAGACAGCTGCTGCCAGTCAGTGTATACTCAGTGCATACTGAGTGAGATGGGCCAGTGATCTGATTCAGTATAAGGCAGGCTTCCTAGGCTCCTATGACATAGGTTCCTATATACCATTTGACTCACTTCCTCAGGTTTTTTACTGTTCCGCCTATGAAAGAAGATGGGACTTCTGCTGATGAGATAATGAAATATCCTCCTCATTACCTTGGAGCTGATTCATATATGCACGCTCGTCATTTGCAGCTGAAAGTGTGAACTGCCTCTGTTGAAAATCATTGTGTCCGGAGATAGGAAAGTTCTGCCTATGGTGTGTGGTCTCTTAAGAGTGTTCCATACGTATGAAATACCATCTGATGTTACCCTGATTCCTACACATTACACTCACCCGTAACACATTCTGTGAGACATCAAATAACCAACTGCTAAAACTCCCACTGGTTTATGTCTGGATACCAATAAAAATGGCTGGTTTTGATTCTGGGAAGAGCTCAAAAGCACAAAGGCTAGACCCTAAAGGGAGTGGGGTACCAATTCTTCTCATATATATTGCATCAGGCCAAATTACCAGGTTTTTTGCTCTGACATACTTCTATGCAGTGCTTTTTTCTAAAAAAAATAATAATGTTTAGGGGTACTCTCATTTTGACTCAAGAAAATAACCATTTTATAGTCAAATAGGAAAAAAATGAATACAGTAATTGGACAAAAGTACAAAGATTCACAAAATGTTTAGGAGTATGCGTATCCCTGAGTACCCCCAGAAAGAAAGAAAGAAAGCAGCCAAGCCGTGGTTTGTAGCAACTGTGAATGCTGACAAAAAAGGCAGTCATTAAGTCAATTATACATTTCACACTTCCACATTCATTGTTCTCCTTTTGCAATAATTGTGCATTTCTGTCTACTCAGAGTCCAAGGCTGGAACCTCTGAAAGATGATGTGGTCTGCAAAGGAAGAGATTCTTCTGTAAGTTTAATTGTGACCGCTCCGTTTATTTGATAATAAAAATGAGCAAATCCCTCAGCCAATGTGCTTGGGATACTATTAATATACTGGTGGAAACAAAGAAGATGATTTAATGACCAGATGGAGTAAAGGACAGGGCTCCTATGCCTTTGAGAGCCGTATAGAGGAAGGAATTTTAGAAAGAACAGCTTTTTATATCACAGGGCTACAAGGGTGAGAAAAGTTGCCTCCACCAGATCTTTCTCTTCTGCCCAGGGCTGTCAGTGGTGTTGCAATCTACCGTATTTTTCGCTCTATAAGACGCACCAGACCACAAGACGCACCTAGTTTTTGGAGGAGGAAAACAAGAAAAAAAATATTCTGAATCTCAGAAGCCAGAACAGCAAGAGGGATCGCTGCGCAGTGAAAGCAGCAATCCCTCTTGCTGTTCTGGCTTCTGGGATAGCTGCGCAGCCTGAATTCGCCCCATAAGACGCACACACATTTCCCCTTACTTTTTAGGAGGGAAAAAGTGAGTCTTATAGAGCAAAAAATACAGTAGTTCTCTAGTACTTGTGATCACTCAGCAAGGGAAGCTGCTAGTTCCAGCTTGTGACGACATGTTTATATGGCAGCCTCTGCAGAAGTTTGATCAAAACTGACATTTCTAAAGCTGTCAACGTTTGAGAAAATATGTGCCAATACAAAAGGGGACTCCAGACTGTATTTTGCTGGAAGGACTCACGCACATTCCAGGAAATGTAGGTTGGCACAATTACAGTGGATTAAAGGGGACGCAGGTGGCGCTGTGGGTTAAAGCCTCAGCGCCTAGGACTTGCCGATCGAAAGGTCGGCGGTTCGAATCCCTGCGGCGGGGTGCGCTCCCGCTGCTCGGTCCCAGCGCCTGCCAACCTAGCAGTTCGAAAGCACCTCCGGGTGCAAGTAGATAAATAGGGACCGCTTACCAGCGGGAAGGTAAACGGCGTTTCCGTGTGCGGCTCTGGCTCGCCAGAGCAGCGATGTCACGCTGGCCACGTGACCCGGAAGTGTCTCCGGACAGCGCTGGCCCCTGGCCTCTTAAGTGAGATGGGCGCACAACCCCCGAGTCTGTCAAGACTGGCCCGCACGGGCAGGGGTACCTTTACCTTTACCTTTAAAGCATTCTGTTGCTTCAGTACAACAAATTCACATTAAGAAATAAATAAATGGGCTTTTTGCCTTTAGGATAGTGATGGTGACATGCATTGGAAAGCATGGGAATGAACAAATGAGTAATGGGGAGACATCTAAATGCCCCACAAACACATCAGGATGGATGCAGGGTGAATATTCATTGTAGTATAACCTCTCTGCAACCAAACCAGAACAAATGTGTAATAAATACCAAAAACAATACAGCCTCCATGTAAGTTGCATGCAAGTAAATCAGGACGAATGCTCAATAAATGGGTTGTCTGAAGGAACCCAACAAAAATTGCAGAAGCCACAGTGTGTCTTTAAATGAGCAGGTTTTCACATGAGTTTTGAACTAAAACCATACCTAAAGTGGGTAAGTCATCTCCCAGGAACAATTGTGTCATTCCGAGAACTTTGCTCACTTTGCAAGAGCCAGTGTGGTGTAGTGGTTAAGAGCGGTAGTCTCGTAATCTGGGAACCGGGTTCACGTCTCCGCTCCTCCACATGCAGCTGCTGGGTGACCTTGGGCTAGTCACACTTCTCTGAAGTCTCTCAGCCTCACTCACCTCACAGAGTGTTTGTTGTGGGGGAGGAAGGGAAAGGAGAATGTTAGCTGCTTTGAGACTCCTTAAAGGGAGTGAAAGACGGCAGTGGCGTAGCGTGGGTTGTCAGCACCCGGGGCAAGGCAAGTAATTTGCGCCCCCTAACCCATGGATTTGCGCCCCCTAACTCGTGGATTTGCGCCCCTAACCCTAACTCCCAGATGTTGGCACAGAATACTTTTTAGCATGCATTTGGCTGGCCCATCCATCCATCCATCATTCAGGCCCCCCCTGCACCCCCCACGCTACGCCACTGAAAGGTGGGATATCAAATCCAAACTCTTCTTCTTCTTCTTCTTCTTCATTTGTGGAGCTTAATCAATGTATGATCACAGGAAGGGCTCCAAAACATTTGCCATAGCCTTTGCACAAAATAAAGGAAAGGATGGATGGATGGATAGATGTATAGGCCGGCCAAATGCATGCTAAAAAGTATTCTGTGCCAGTTAGAGATATGCTGCATATAACGGGGAGCTATAGTACACTGTCAGTGCTTCTGAGAGCTCTTGTTATCTGCATGCTCTGGATCAAGACTGCTGGAGGGCACCATGCTAGGGATGGTTGCTTCTTAAGCAATAATACACACATCTTCCTGAACTATCTTTCTCTCTGTTACTCTCTGTTTGCCACTGGCTTCTTCCATAAACTTGTCAAATCAATATAAGTGGGTGTTGCAGAACCTGTTTGGGTGTGTGTGTGTTTCTAAGTGGAATGCAGTCCTTAGATACAAAGGGCTGGCTTTGATCGCAGGGATATTGCATGTAGCATACTGGAACTGGGTCTATCACCCCTCACCATCTCTCTTCCCCCTCCTGCCTCTGCCGCTTTCTGCAGCACATCCTGGTGGCACAGAGACAGATCTCAGTGGCAGACAGTGGATTAGAGGCGTTCCGCCAAGCTCTCCAATCCTACACAGAAATCACAGCCGGACAGAGCAGCTGCCTACAGTAAGTCTTCCAGAGTTTGACTTTCATAGGCTGTTTGGATGAGAAATGTTGTTAAGAACAGCAATTGTGGCTTTTGTCGAACTCTCCATCTTCAGGCTATTAATTTTAACTCACTCTCCCAAACAGCTTAGTGGTATTATTTAGAACAAAGATACAGGGTTGCTTTATAGTTAATCCTGAAAAGAAAAAAAATCTATGAACTAAATTGCCCTCCTAACATCCCCCATAAAGTAGATGAATGCTGCACTACAAAATACAGACTCATTACAGGGAACTATTATTACTCTTTTTCTGTACAGATGGCAAAACAAACAGAAGCACAGAAAGAAAATTGCACACTCAGATGATTGTGAATGCAGAATCTCCCCCCTTTCCTAGTTTTGTAATTATTTTTGCTGTTGGAAAATGCATTAAGTAATTGGAAATGTATTAGTAACTGCCTGTATTTTACTTCCAAATACTGGAAAAAAACAAAAGCATTCATCATTGAAACAGTGAGAAAGGAAGAGTCAGCAGATTAAGTTACTGAATTAATGAACATACAGTAATAATAATAAAAAAAAACTTTGGGAAGGTATTAGCATTAATCAATTATCTTCGTGGGAAAGTTGGCACAATTTCATTGTTTGCTGGAATTGGCTGTGTGATGGCAGTTCTTCAAGGTAGGATATGGTCTGAAGAAGCATGAGACTATGACCTTGCTGGGTCTGAAACTATAGGATAACCAAAACACAGCCATTTTTCAGAAGTTACATTTATACAAAATTTTCTCTGTAGTTCTCCAACCAAATAATGTCTGGAGAAATGCATATATTTGTGGGAAAGCATGCATAGAAATGAATATGTTGGTGAAAATAACAGGTAGTTGCTAGCAAAAATGTGTACATTAGCCAAAACTGCACACAAAAAATGTTTATTAGCAGAAAGGCACACCTAAAATGCTGAAGCATTTTAGTGAGATTATTCAAAAAATGAAATTTGCAAAAAGCTGCAGAAATGCGGAGAACCGAATCTAAGATTGGAAAAATGAGAAACTGGGAGATCTGAAATCAACAAATCCTTTGATCCCCAATCACCAGCATCCTCCAAAACATTAAACCAATTTATGTGTGCCATGACCTCATCACAGTCACCCACCCACATTCCACATCCTTGGTAGCTCCCAATGTTTCGAAGGAAACTTGACACAGGGCTACTATTTTTGACAGCAAGTATAACACCCAGTTCCACTCAGAAGTGGTTCTGTGAACAGGTCCTATTTAGTAGAGTTTGAGGCTAGTATCAATTCTTGTGAGTGAAGAATATCAGCATGTCCAGCAATTTCATTAAAGTCAAGGTGACGTGGAAGGTCACAGCATCAGATAAAAAATTCAATGTCTGCTAGTCTGCCGAATGCAGGCTGTGCAAAAAATGGGGCCGTCACAACACGCCAAATGATCCTTTGAATAGCACTGGCAGTTCTTAAACATCCTTGTGAAGATGGTTCAAGAGCTAGGCTGGCTGTGAATCCTGGGGTCAGAGACTATACACTGTCTGACATGTAGCGATAACATTTTCCCTCATGGCCTGTCTTCTTTTCCTGTAGTGTGTCTGCCCACAAACTGTCGAGCGATGCCTGCTTCATCCTCTATGAGTTTTGGCAAGATGTGGCTTCATGGAGAAGGTTGGTGGCTCCTGACAATTCATGCAGTATTTGCGGGGAGATGGAGTGGCGGGGGGAGGCCTCAGAGCGGATGTCCAGTTAGCATGGGTCAGTACTCAGGGATGATGGGAGTTGTAGTTCAGCAACATCTGAAAGGCACCACATTGGCTACTCCTAATCTCAGAAGTCACCCATAGAAGAAGTTCCATAAGACTTGCCTCTTGTTACCACCTGATGATAGAGATGATAGAGATAGAGATAGAGATAGAGATAGAGGTAGAGATAGAGATAGAGATAGAGAGATAGAGATAGAGAGATATAGATATAGATATAGATATAGATGATATATAGATATATAGATATATAGATATATAGATATATAGATATATAGATATATAGATATATAGATACCGTCCCAACTCTCCCCATTTCTTTGCAGCCACCTGCAATCAAACTACAGTAAGAAGTTTCAGCGTGCCATCATTGACTTATTGGACTCTCCAGAACTTTTGACCACCATGCTCTTTCCAGGTTGAGTACTGATTGATGTAGATTTGCAATTTTGCCTCTAATTTTGCTTTTATTGCTTTTTTAAAAAAAGTGCATCAGACCTAGAGATGAGAAGGCCTGGAAAAAACCGGAAAAATGGGGAGGGGACCAGTTTTTCCCCTTTTTCTCCAAACTTAAATAACGGCTTTGGAAAAGGGAGAAAAACTGGTTATTTCCCCAATTTTTCCGGGTTTTTTTTTCCAGGCCTTCCTATCTCTAATCAGACCTCTTAACATTACATCAGAAACAAGTCACATAGTGTGTCTCGATTCTGATCTAAATTTTATTTGGCATTTCAGAGCTGTGTTCCATACTTTATGTTCCTTGGAATAAGTTGTAGTTATTCTTGCAAAAGAAATACTTAAAAATTATTAGACTAAATTGTAGCCCAGTCTGTCCGTTTGAGCAGGGCTGGTCCAAGCCATTTTGGCACCAAAATAGTGCCTTGCCCTCTGCACCAGGAAAGAAGGGGTGGGGGGTGATCTATATCAGGAACAAATGTGGGTGGGAAAGAAAGATGGACATGGGGTTCTCCTGCCCCAGTGGACCCTGCTGCCTAAGGCGGTCACCTCACCATGCCTCATGGGTGGGCCGGTCCTGCATTTGAGTTTTGTGAACCCCTTGTTTTTGTTTCCTCAGCTTGCTGGTGGATCATGAACAATAACTGATCTCCCCATGGCATTCCCTCAAGGCAGCCAGCATGTGGATGGAGCAAGCATTCTCTTCGAAAGACAGCCTTCCTTCCAGGGTTGTCCTCCCACCCTCTTCAGTGTTGCTTTTCTCATCTATCTTAATGTGGAATGCTTTTACCTTCTTTCCTTCTGCAGCTTTGGGAATGGGGCAGCACTTTGGAATGCACCCTGCAATCCTTCCTGAATGTTGTCTTCCTGCCACCTCCTACCTTTTTGACATTAGGAGTTTCACCCAGAATAATGCCATAGCCTTGCTAGCCTCTTTGACGATAAGAACAGCCTATTATTTTGGATTGTTGGTGCTACAACAGTCGGTTTGACCATCCGGCATAGCATGATGTACCTCCACTGTCGGAGGCAGCACGGCTATGAATTCCAGTTGCTGGGAATGACAGGTAGGAAGAGTGCTGGTGCACTCAGGTCCTACTTGTGGGGCTTGCCATAGGCATCTGATTGTCCACCCACCATATGAACATGGGCCTTTGGCCCAATCTAGCAAGCGCTTCCTGCAGTCTGAGGATGGCGCCACACAGGGAGCACAATTCATACAGATTATTGTGGAGATGTAAGGCCATAACTCTGAGATGCAAGGCCAATACTGGAGCTGTATATTGTCATCCCACAAAGCTTTGGGGATAAATTAATGAGAAGACCAAACAATTTTTAGGTCAGCTGTAACCAGCTCTTTCCTGCCCTGTGCCTGAGGTCATTGCAGAGTGCTTAGGAAACTTTGGTCAAGGAGGGCAAAATTAGAAGATTCTCCAGTAAGGATCAATGTTTTGCATTAGGGGCTGTGTGCATTTTGTGATCCTGCCAAAGTGAAAAAAACAACAACAACACATACATACATACATACATACATACATACATACATACTTAAAGCCCAGTCTGACCTTTGAGAACTAGGTGTCATATCTGCAATGTTCAGTTCAAGTTAAATGGCAGCCCCTGACCTTTTCCAAATCTGCCTTACTTGTTAATAAGATCTTTCTGAGCATCACTTCCTCAATTTATTGATGCATTTCTAGTACCTTTGACAGTGTGTTCCTTACTAATAAGCTTAAAGAAAGGTGGTCCAGCTCCTAGTGCTAAAAACGTTGGTTAGAGCGTGGTGCTGATAATACCAAGGTTGCAGGTTCGATCTCCATATGGGACAGCTGCCTATTCCTGCATTGCAGGGGGTTGGACTAGATGATCCTCAGGGTCCCTTCCAGCTTGATTCCATGAAATGAAATAGGTCATAATTAGCATCAGAGCCAGAACAGACAACGTGTTTTGTCGTCTATGGTATCATAGTACCATGAATAGCTGACAGGAAATTTCGCGCTCTTGTGTTCTTTGTTTCAAGATAGACATTTTCCTCAGAATCTCACCAATATACATGCAGCAAAGGAGTATGACCAGTGCTTTTTTTCTAGAAAAAATGGTGCCGGAACTCACCATGAACTCCTCACTTGTTCTCCTAAAATGGCAATGGCACCCATCTGAGAGGTGCCAGAACTGAGTTCTAGTGGGTTCCAGCTGAAAAAACCCCTGAGTATGACTTAGGCAGCTGTGATCCTTCAAACCCTTATCTGAGAGAAAGTCCCATTGAACTCCAAAGTTGGTGGCACTGTGGGTTAAACCACAGAGCCTAGGACTTGCCAATCAAAAGGTCGGCGGTTCGAATCCCCGCGACGGGGTGAGCTCCTGTTGCTCAGTCCCTGCTTCTGCCAACCTAGCAGTTTGAAAGCACATCAAAGTGCAAGTAGATAAATAAGTACTGCTCCGGCGGGAAGGTAAACGGCATTTCCGTGTGCTGCTCTGGTCCGCCAGAAGTGGCTTAGTCATGCTGGCCACATGACCCGGAAGCTGTACGCCGGCTCCCTCGGCCAATAAAGCGAGATGAGTGCCACAACCCCAGAGTCAGTCACGACTGGACCTATGGTCAGGGGTCTCTTTACCTATACATGAATAGAATTGCACTGTTAGGCTGTAATCTTATGCATACCTTCCTTGGAGAAATCCCCAGTGGGGTTTCAGTAAACATGTTGAACTCTTAATCTTAAAAAGGGATATCCACTGGGGTGCCCTCCAGATGTTGTGAACTACAACTCCCTTCAGCCCCAGCCAGCATGGCCAATGGTCAGGGATGATGGGAGTTGTAGTCCCCAGCATTGAGGTGGGGGGAGACCCACCAGATTGGCTATCCCTGATCTAAAACTAGCCTCAACTACCTTTTTGGCTTTGAGAATATTCTCAAAGAAACATTAGGAATATAGATGAGCATCACCAACAGAATTTTAATTATCCTCCTAAAAATAGAAAACTTGGTGAAAACAGTGTCTTTTGGTGGGTGGGTGGGTTAATTTTATGTATTTACTGAATTTCAAGATTGCTCTTCTTTATCCATAGCAATCACAAGGCCATTTCCCACCAATTTCTCCAACAATCTTAACACACATGGTCAATAATAAAAGCACATTTTCATCTCAAAACACAGCAGTGTAGAGTAATAACCCAGGGTTTTGAACAACTAAATTACCCTCCATCAACAGAGTCCTATATAAAACACTCAATACTGTCCTTTCACATTGATTTTTTGGGTGGCTTGCAAGACTGCAAATAATATAAAACATAACAAAAAAGAGAAGAAAAACAACATCATAAAGCAACAATTAAAAGCACCATAGGACCAGCTCAGTTTTTAAAAAGCTGGCATTTGAAACATGGTCCTGAAATGTCTGTTTTTCACGCATCCTATTATTTAAATCTGCAAAGAAAAACAAAGTGTCAGGGCTGAAGTTAAACACTCCCCTCCATCCTCTCTATTTCTTCTCTGCTTCAAAGTACTTTGCAAAGGTGAAGGGGTTGCTCAAATGGGTGTGACGTGTGGCTGCACCGTGATGTGTGGTTTGTCCCTAAGCAGTGGTGCATTGATGGTGGCTGCTGCCCCTGGGCAGAAGAGATTTGCTCCACCCCTTCAACAATAAATCCTACATGTCTACTCAGAAATAATTCCTGCTAGATGGAATGAGGTTTCCTCTCATGTAAAAGGTAAAGGGACCCCTGACAATTAAGTCCAGTCACAGGTAAGTGGGGCCAAAACTGTGTTGAATCCTGAATAGGATCAATCTGGGCTGGCTTCCTCCTCCACGCAGCTTTGGTGGCAGGAGAGAGAAGCAGACTGCCTGATAAACACAATAATCCTCTTCTCTCTCTCTCTCTCTCTCTCTCTCTCTCTCTCTCTCTCTCTCTCTCACACACACACACACACACACACACACACACACACACACACACAGCTCCCCCCACCAACTCAACAGTGTTGCAGCTTGGATGAAAATAATCTACTGGAGTTTCAAAGCAAATTTTTTAAAAGCATTTGGACTTGGGGAAAGGGAGCATGTGCTTTATTTTATTTTGGGGAAACCTCATTAACAGGAGACAAACTTTCTAGAGGCACAGGTGTGTGTGTGTGTGTGTGTGTGTGTGTGTGTGTGTGTGTGTGTGTGCAGGGAAGTGAAACTATGGGGCATGTTGTAGTCAAAGATAATCAACTTTAAAGCCCTACTGAAATGAATGGCATGTGAAAAATGCTTAATTTTGGCTGGATCATGTCCTGTGATTTATGCCATGGGGCAGAGATAGCTGAAACTGCAGTCTACTCAGCATAGTGGACATCAAAAAGGGAGGGATATAATCAGGGGGAGGCTAGATGCTAGAAATTTATTTTCTTTGATGGGGCTGCTCCTTCATGCTGCTCCATGCTATTCTCTAGGTCAGGGGTCAGCAAACTTTTTCAGCAGGGGGTCGGTCCACTGTCCCTCAGACCATGTGGGGGGCAGACTCTATTTTTTTTGGGGGGGAATGAACGAATTCCTATGCCCCACAAATAACCCAGAGATGCATTTTAAATAAATGGGCACATTCTACTCATGTAAGAAGACACTGATTCCCGGACCGTCTGCGGGCCGGATTGAGAAGGCGATTGGGCTGGATCCGGCCCCCAGACCTTAGTTTGCCTACCCATGCTCTAGGTCTTACTTCTAAGTAGACATGCAAATGATCTGGCTCCTCTTACAATCTGCAGTATGTGGGGAATAATTGTGACCTACTTTACCAGGGTGCTGTAAAAAGGTAAGAGACTGAGATGAAGTGTGTGGAGCATTAGAAATGATAATGTAAACATAGAAAGCATCACCTTCCTAGAGAAGAGAAACAAAGTCTGACCTGTCAGCTCAAAAGCACGGGGGAAAGGAGAAAGGCCAGGCCTGCTGCTGCCGCCACGTACAAGCTTCCTCCAGCATGTTGTACTTGGTGGGACAGCACTATAGGATCTCATCTCTCAAATGAAAGCAAATAAGCTCACATGTGCAGTGGCTGCTCAGCATAAAATATCCCAACATGGAATGAATCTCAGGTAATTTATGTCACCCAGTCAGTGCATGCAAGCTGAATTGCAATCGCTCCTATTCAGGAGTCTGTGGTGCATATCTTCCCATGAATCCCAAACTGACTAGCCTAGGAGCAAGGTGGTCTGCCGGGCAAGGATGCAAACAAACATGGCCTCCTCAAATTTGCCGCCCAGTGCAACTGCCTGGTTTCCCCTTCTGCAAATACCAGTAAAAATGATTTGCAGAAAGCCCTCCTGCTCCTCTCTTGTGGTTCTAGATGGCAGACCACTGCCAACAGGCAGCTCAGCAAAATTTATTCTGCTATGAATAATATGAACCTGAAACAAAAGCAACAACAACAAAGAAGAACAGAAAATTGCACGCTTTTCAAATCAAGACATTGATTTCTCTGAAGTGGCACTTTGCCATCTGTAGCGCGTTCTATGTTCTGTGAATATTTTTTTCCAGTAAAATAAGGAGTTGTTTTCAAAACGAGAGAGGGAGAGAGAGAAGCAGCTTCATTTATTTTACTAATGCCTGGTTATTTAGTATTCCTTTTGTGTATATTCAAGGCTCTGCCTGTATTCAGTAACTGACACATGGCTGTGTTATCCAGTTTTCCTTACCTCTTAATAAACAATTCCACACTCCTGGACTGGATTGGTTGAGTTTTAAGTCTGCCTCCTCTGATTAATTTTCCTAAATGTATTTGGGTGAATAACCAAAGCTAAAGAGAGTGCGGGTTCCCTGATGGAACTCTTCAGAATAAGGCCACTCAAAAACACTTGTTCTCTTATAAATAAAGTGAACCTTAACACGCATACAAAAACCTGAAAAAACCAAGGGAAAGCATAAAATAGTGAGCTGGGGGCGGGGGCGGAACCAAGGCATTGATTTCTCTGAAGTGGCACTTTGATGCTTTGCCATCTGTATTTTCTCTATAAATGTGTTTTTGCATTCAATGGTTTTTTTAAATATATATATATATATATACATATTTTTAGCAGGTTCATTTTGAAATGTCTTGTTTATTTGAACAGTTAGGGGGAAAGAACACAGGGTAGTCTTCTTTAGTAGTGGAATATGAAGGAAGGCTTTGGTAACTACAGAAGCTGGGTATTCAGCACAGGATAAGAAGCTAATCCTTAGATGATATGAAGGGATACTTCAATGGATTGTGAGGGCATAGCTTGTGGGTTGCCTGGGTGCCAGTAATGGATGTGAAAGATTACAAGGGCAGATGTCAGATGTCAGTGGATCTTCAATGACACCCGGGCATATTTCATTATCAGCTCTGGTAAGCAAAACATCTGAGAACTCTAATGGTGGTGCTTTCATGAGGTGTCAACATTACTAATGGCTACTATTGATTCTTGTTCTCTCATAGCAGAGTTAGCACATCGGCGATTGGTTAGATTTACATCTGCCACCACCCACCTTTAAACAAATGTTCCCCACAAAAATACTTAGGCTGGACTAAATCACAGGCAGCTAGCTTTGCAAACAAGTGAATATTTTACTCACAGCGTTACAGCAAACATCTATTGGCAGTAAAATGAAGATGGAAAAGGTTCCAAACAACTTTTTAAAAGAAAATAATTTGGCTTCTTTACAAAAACCAATCTCACAATGTTCAGGTTAGCAAAGATGCAGGCTTTAAAATGTCATTTTAGAGAGATTCATTTCACCTGCAGGGAGCCATGGCCACATGACTCCTTCTTCATTTCTTCCAGGAAGAACGAAGAGGGGAAAACTGACAGGATGGGGAACAGAGGCTGCTGAGAGCCTGTTAAATCTCACCTACTCATGTAGCTAGAGCTTAGGGTTCAAGTTGACCTTTTCACGCATGCAAGTGTGAGTCAATAACTGTATATTACAACATGGCCTCCTCCTAGGATTGTGTGTTCCCCTCTCCCTCTGTGTGGCCAGGAGGAGGAGTTCAAAAGCTTCTGCTTCCACACTGAACTCTGGTCAACGTTAATTATGGTTCGTTTAAGCAAGCTGCTTTCAGAAACCACAGTCTGAAGTTGGTTTATGTGGGAGAGCACCTGTATGTGGAAGGTGCTGGGTTCAGTCTCTCCAGCATCTCTAAGTAGGACTGGGAGGTAAAGTAAAGGTAAAGGGACCCCTGACCATTAGGTTCAGTCGTGGCCGACTCTGGGGTTGCAGCGCTCATCTCGCTTTATTGGCTGAGGGAGCCGGCGTACCGCTTCCGGGTCATGTGGCCAGCATGACTAAGCCGCTTCTGGCGAACCAGAGCAGCGCACGGAAACGCCGTTTACCTTCCCGCCGGAGCGGTACCTATTTATCTACTTGCACTTTGATGTGCTTTCGAACTGCTAGGTTGGCAGGAGCAGGGACAGAGCAAGGGGAGCTCACTCGGTCGCTGGGATTCGAACCGCCGACCTTCTGATCAGCAAGTCCTAGGCTCTGTGGTTTAACCCACAGTGCCACCCTGGTCTGAAACTGGCAGTTAGGGCAGAGTCTACATTCCACTGAAGCTGCTTGCCTACTCCAGCCCCCATTGCTTAGGGTGTATTTGTTTGTGTGCTGTGTATGCTCCATGAGATCATGTGCACACAAGCATGCGCACACACTAGTACGCAGCCATTGGAAGGGTGGCAAACTTTCATTGTTTCCAGAGCACAATATTGAGCTAGATGGGCCAGTGATCTGGCTCAGTATGAAGCAGCTTCGTATGTTCCTGTGTAAACCGGTAGTATGGAGTCTTTGAGCCCAAATATACCAAAAATATTGCATTAAATATATTTTCAAGCATCTTGCTTTCTTATTTGGGGTTTGTAACATAAAGACACCACCCTCCCCTGCATAATTTTGGCATCAGGTGAAGGATGCTTGAAATAGTCTCCATATGGCAGCCTTAATGTTTTGAAGAGTTTCCTGGGTGGAAACACCTGTATTTGGTGGACGTTCCACATGGCACCACTGGGCATTTTTAGTCATGGTGGCCAATGGGGTTACTGAAAGTCAGGGTGATCCACATGGCAAACTGCTCTACATTTTGCAGTGATCATATGGAGCAGCTGCCATGCAGAGACAACTTCAAGCAGTCCCACATGGCAGCTTTAACTGACTGCCTTTGCTCTGTAATGTCCAGAAACAATTTTATCCACTTGCCTATTACTCTTCAACAACCACTGTCCTCTTGAGGCTGAGTTTGCAAATCATAACACTATCCCAAAGAGGTGGCTCTATTGCTTTGTGACTGACTGCACTTTACTTGTCCTGTTGTGCTAAAGATATGTGGGGAGAGGCACCTTTAGAGATGGCAGGATTTATATACAGACTACTGAACTTACAAAACTGTGCCCCCTCGATTGGCACTGGAATAGAATACATGGGTTGCCCTTCCCTCACAATATATCAGTTGTTCTACGAATTATCAATGTAGTTGTTTGCAATGGGCCCTCATCTGAGGGCTATCCCCCCCCCCCACCACGCAAAAGACCTACTATCTGTTTTGTGGTCTAGTCCTAAGATGGGCAGAAAATCAATGGCTGTTACGTTAACATCAATCACCTGTCTTGTTTTACCAGGCTTGTTGCTAACATTCATGCAACCGTTCTTCCTCAGATAAGGTTGATTCTTGAACCTTTAATGTACTGTTCAGGGTCAAGGGAAGGACTGTCCACCAGTCACAGAGTTTTAACACCCGCCACTATTTCTGCAGCACTCCTTTTATCAGTCAGAGAAAGGGATCTGGTGGTGGTGGTGTTTTCTTTTGCAAGGGAAATCAAAACAGGCCACATTTCCAATTGTGAAATTGCTGCAACAAGCCCCATCTGCTTTCACAAACTGACAAGAGACCTAAAGATAGAGAGCATCTGTGATTTCTCATAGGTGATTTTATGCAAACAAGGCATGTAGAAACTCAGATTTGGTCCATAATTTTGTAGATGCAGCAGGAGTCACTAGTTCTGCTTCCAATCACTGTCACTTTACACCAGTAAGCACAATTTCACCCCATCCCCAGGACTCATTTATGCCACTGCTACAGCTGGACTAACCAATGAGAATTAAGCTGCAATCCTAATCTCACTTACATGGGACGAAGCCCTATATAAATCAATGAGACTTGCTTCTGGGTAAGGATGGGGGAGAAATTTGATTCAGTTCACATTTAAAGGCAAACCTACCAAATTTTCAATCTCCAAAACAGTGTTAGAAATGAAACATGGCATCCTTTAAAATTTGAACTTTTACAAATTTTCTGGTATACGTCTCCAACCAATGTTTACACAAATAGATGTATTGGGGAAAGTGCTCCTAAAATATGTACATTAGTCAAAACTGCATACAAAACAGATATTTATTGCAAGGAATTTGCACTAACATGCTGAAAAGTTTTCATGAGGATTTTTTGATTAAAAACACTGCAAATTGTTGCAGAAATAGGGATAAATGAATTTATGATTGGGAAAATGAGAAATTGAGAGAAGAAAAATCAACAGATCCATCTACCCTGACTTGAATAGGCATTGTTAAGACTGCAACCTTGGCTACCTTCACTTGTACTTTACAGATGCTGTTTTGAATCACTTAATACTGAATCATAGCTAGGTGTGTCTCCCTTGCTTCTTTTTTCTACTCAGTCCTGCTCAACATCCATACTTTCAAGTGTCAGTCGTGCATGGTTGTACTGACATTTTATTAAATTTGTTATGGGCTAGGTTTTAACATGATGGGTTGCTGCTCTTAATACATGTTGACCCAACATGTTGCCTCCCCAAACTGGGATGTGCATCTTCCCGGCCGTGTTCCTGCACAAGTCAAGTGCCTCCTAAGAGATCACGGTGCCCAAAATGGCCACCAGCTCTCACAGGGAAAAACAATGTCCCAGTTTTTCTAGGACACTTATGGGGTATGTTAATGATAATCATACTTAGTTTAATTGCAATATTTTTGTAGCCCACCCTGGAACTATACCATGGAAATGACCCTTGAAGTATACACAATAAACATGTGGAGACACAATGGGGTTCGGAAATGTATGGGGAGCCAGTAGGTGACTATGTGTTAAAAAGCAATTTAAAGCAACTCCTGAAAAGGGACACTGGTGCTCCATCTGACACACCATGGGAGAAAATTGGAGGTGGTGTCCAAACTGATTTTTACTAAAGTGTGTCCAAAATTTGTGCTTTCCCACCATTGAGCTATTCCTTAAACAGAAGTACAACACACCAAAGTGGAAAAGATTGTGACCAGGTAACATGTGCCAGCTCAGTTTGCTGTTTCGTGTTGTTGATAAGCTTCAGGGCTGCTGTCCTTCCTTTTCGTGGTTCTTTATCTTTAAAATGGACTTAGACGGGACAACCCTTCAAAGTGAGGATACCTCCAGACAGACAGCACTTCAGTTTAGAGGACTGACCTCTGTAAAGTCAGACACATGGACAACCTACAGCTTTAGCATTTCTGCTTCCATCCCTGAGCAGGCTCTTTCCTTGTGTCTCTTCTGGCACCACACTTGCATAAATCTACACATTCTCCTGGCATCTTTGAAGCCCAGTTTTCCCCACCACAGAGCAGGAGGGCTAAAGCCAGGTCTGCCCAGATGGTCATCACAGCTGGGAGAGTGAGAAATTGAGTCGGAGTCAAGGAAGACACAATAGCGGGGGAAAGGCCACGGGGTTCCTTCCTGCTGTGTGCCTGACGCTCCTCATCTCTCCAGCAGAACTGCCCTGTTATGTTTGTTGCATAATAGATGAACCAGACTTTCTATCTGGGAGTGGTAGCGAGCAGCCACCATCTCCCCCCATCTGTGTAGCAGAAGGGCATCATGTCAACACAGGAACTGTGCGGAAAGGTGCCTGGCATGCTTAATAAGGGAAGAAAGCGACTGTGCTTTGGGCAGCTCAGCATGACTTGCCAGAGGGAGCATTAGCAGGACCTTTCAGGAGCACAGTGGTCAGGTATAACAGCACTCCGGGTTAAGAGCTGTTGACCACAGGAGAAAACCTGCATTTGGTTGGATGCAATCACAGAAGTGAAAGGAGAGGCATGAGGGATGTAGTGGCTGTGGCAACAAGACTTGCAGGAAGAGGCTGGAGGAGCCTTGGTCCTACCACAATCTGTATAGATCAGGGGTAGTCAACCTTTTTATACCTACTGCCCACTAATGCATCTTTCTTGGTGGTAAAATTGCCTTACCGCCCACCAGTGCTCAATGGAAGGAGGATTCAGCTTGTGCTGGAGAACCCCTTACCGCCCACCTAGAATCCACTAGTAGGTGGCAGGCACCAGGTTGACAACCCCTTGTAAAGATGGAAAGGAGGACTATGGACAGAACTTATTTCCAAATTCAAGCTTCCAACCATGGTGAACAATTCCAATAAACACAACCTTTAAATATTATGCAGCTTTACTTGCTAC
Organism: Podarcis melisellensis; assembly: GCF_964234715.1. NCBI lineage: Eukaryota > Metazoa > Chordata > Lepidosauria > Squamata > Lacertidae > Podarcis > Podarcis melisellensis. The sequence continues at coordinate 29,007,552 of NC_138538.1, forward strand.
TGGGAAGTTGTTCCTTTAATGAGCGGAGCCCCAAGTGTATTTCTGAGTACTGCCAATCCCTATTGCATCATTTTGGGTTAATGACCTTTTTTGTACACTGCCCACCTGGCTTTTTTAAAAGGTACCATTAAAAGCCTCTAGTAGAAGATGAGGCAGGGAACTAACTATATCATGTGTCAGGGTAGGACTTCTGTACTGTATGGTGTTGGATTGGATTGAACCCATTGGATTCCTCCCAACTCTACAATTCTATAATTCTTGCATATTGGTGTCCCTCCTACCAAGAGATTAAGATCTCAGCCTTTACACACTTAGAGGGTCATGTGAGCCCTTTATTACAGGATATACAAGAAATGCGGTACCTACAACAAACTGAATTAACAGCCATCACCCAGAAGTTTGGCAGCTGAAATATGATAAATCCCAGAGCATTAGAAGGTATAATCCAATCAGTTTGAAGTGAACATTTGATGAACTCTTTTAACATTCTGCCTCTTCAAGGTGCTGCTGATTTGATTGGTCACATTGAAATCACTAGGCCATCCTAAGAAGAGAGAAGTTATAGGTGTTTAAATTATTCCTTTGAGATACCAGTCTTTATTCCAATAACAGATGGAAGTACCCAGCCCAGCACACAACCTTAAGGAGGAAACAGATGAGGAAACACAGGCAACTCCACTCAGTGGGAGCCGCCCAATGGTACGGTCCCATGGGCATTCCCAACCTAAGGACATAGCTCTTTTGCCTCCCTCCAACTCACAGGTTGAATCCCCAATAACATCCCACCCCATCCCTTCTTTTCTACATTGTAGAAGTGCAGAATTGGTTGAGGACCCTTTGAGTCAGAACAGCTAGCTCCTCAATGCAGACCTTGCCAACCTACCTAAGGCCTCAGGTGGGCCTAGCTCTTTCCTAAGACAGCACCTTTCAGAGCTTAGCCAGCAGGATTAGTGGATGCTGCTCTTTGCCTGACCTTGTTTTCGTGCTCCCACTTCCCTTGGAAATCCAAGCAGGACAAATACAATATACATGGGGAACCAAATAATTGGATCTAAATAAGAAAATAGGTCTCCTTCCTCCACAGTGTCCATCTTGCATGCCAAAGGTGGTGCTAGAAGGATGGCAGCCTTCCATTGCTGGGCATTTGCTATAAGGTTCTGTGTCTTTGCTGTACCTGGAAAAGGGCGGTGTTGACTTTGGTCCACTTGACATTTAGCATGGAAGGCAAGGTAATTCCTCTCCTGAGCATGCCTAGAACAGAGAACAGCCAATGGACCTGCCTTCATGGTCATTAGTTAGCTGAGCAGCCCCTCATGAAATGTTAGCTCCTGTTCCCGCAGCTGAAGCCCTCCATTTTCTGTGAAACAGCTGCCTGGCTTACCATTCATGGCTGGTAGGAAGCTGTTTGTATGAAGGTTGTTGATGTACTCATGGAGCTTCTGGGCCTGGAATATAGGACATTCTTTCAGGAGAATCATAGGCAGGCCTGAGCCCCACATTTAGTACACATATTAAATCCATATATATCCACCACATGTACTATAAGTCTTTTTTAAAGGATTGGGCTGTCTTTTAAGGACTATAATAAAAGTGGATTCAAGTGATCTATTGAAATCCATGCACAGACAGCTTCATCAGGAAGCTTTTCACATAATCCATTAATCACCCATTTGCCTGGTGGCTAGGGTGTATTCAGCCTTCATTCTCTGATGTCAAACCACAAAGCTGTACCTAAGCCAGGTAGATAAGTTTGTGCAGAATGCGCGGAACAAGAAGACATGTAAGCAAAGATACACTTGGAGTAGAGAGAGCTTTACCTCCTCCTTGAGTATCTGGCTATAAAACATGCAGTCAATATCCTCAATTCTCTTGGATCAGGTTGTGGATTGAAGGCTCATGCTATACAGCACACCCTATTGTTTCATGAAAAATAGATTGATTTGCCTGTGGCATATTTCAGGCCTTGAAGAGAAGACTTACATTGGTAGAGCCAACAGATGAGGATGCCTGAACACCATCAAAGCTACAGGGAAAGAAAGCAATCAGATTAGGGGGTGGGATGCAAGCCATGACTCCAGTGGCATAGCGTGGGTTGTCAGCACCCGGGGCAAGGCAAGTAATTTGCGCCCCCTAACCCGTGGATTTGCACCCCCTAACCCGTGGATTTGCGCCCCCTAACCCTAACCCCCAGATGTTGCGCCCGGTGCGGCCAGCCCCCCCTGCACCCCCACGCTACGCCACTGCATGACTCTCTACAGCAGTGGTTTTCAACCAGTGTGCCATGGTTGTATTCCTTATTTCTACTAGCTGCTCACAATCTCTCACTACTACCTGAAAACAAATCCAGTAAGAAAAATACCCATACCTCTTTTGTGACAAAGAGATCAACAGTTTGCCATTAGAAGCTGAGAGCTTTGCATTGAAGATGATGACCTGCAACAACAACAAAAATATGTATCATTGCAAATGGCTGGACTGGCACAGCCTCAATTACAGTCTTTACTGTTTAAAAAAAAATGTGTTGTGGCATCTTAAGGGCTAACATTTATTATGGCACCACAGACTAGCGTCTACTTCATCATATGTAAACCTAATACCATAATATATGTATTAAATTGTGGAACCTAGACTAGCACAGCAAATGCTACATTACGAAGAGTTTCCTGACAGTAAGAGCTGTTCGACAGTGGAATTTGCTGCCAAGGAGTGTGGTGGAGTCTCCTTCTTTGGAGGCCTTTAAGCAGAGGCTTGACAACCATATGTCAGGAGTGCTCTGATGGTGTTTCCTGCTTGGCAGGGGGTTGGACTCGATGGCCCTTGTGGTCTCTTCCAACTCTATGATTCTATTCTATGATTCTACATCTCTAGAAAGTCTTAGCTTTGTTGTTATTGCTGTTCTGTTTGTTGTAGATCACATAACAAGTTTGTGCCGGGGGGGGGGGAGAGAGAAACTGCTGGGAGTTGCATGTATACATGCATGGATTATAGCACACCCCTTTTCTATTTCTTTCTTCTTATTTGTAAAAGACACTGTTAATTTACTCTGGCCGCATAGGGAACATCATTCATTTCTACATATATCAAGTGACATACAACACAAGACCATCCTATTATGAATGAACTGTTTCAAAGAGATAAACAATTATATGACTTTCCGAAGATATCTGAAGGCAGCCCTGTATCATGAAGTTTTAATGCCTGATATTTCATTATGTTTTTTATTTTCTGTTGGAAGCCACCCAGATTGGGTGGGGTATAAGTAATATATTATTATTATTATTATTATTATTATTATTATTATTATTATTATTATTATTTTCTATTCTGTTCAACAGGAATTGGCCATTGCTTTGTCAGTGAAAATCTGGCTAGGATACTCTGACAAGTTTGCATTTACTGTATGGGGGCATGTATATGAATCTTGCGTGTATAAGTGAGGTTTAGTTGAGGTGAACCTGGCCATCAGAAGAATATAATTAGTGTACCGTGGCCAATGTGCTGTGCAATTCATGTTTTTTTCTGCATTTTGTAAAGTTTATTTAAGAACATAAGAAGAGCCTGATGGAATGGATCAATGGCTCATCAAGTCCAACATCCTGTTCTCACAGTGGCCAACCAGATGCCATGTGGTATTTATTGGTTTACACTGCTCCTGGAATCTTTTGGTCAGAGATTGGGAACCTGTGGCTCTCCAGTTGCTGTTTGACTCCCAACTCTCATCAGCATGGCCAATAGACAGAGGTTGTTGGAGTTGTGGCCAGTCAACATCTGAAAGGCCCAGGTTCCTATCTCTGCTTTTGATGAAGGGGAGAAATTTTTTTAGATAAATAAATAAAATGGAGGTCATGCAGGTGTTTTGCTTCAATACTCACAACTTCCCACTGCAGGACCGACTGACCATGTACAAACACATCAGAGAAAAGAGGCTGTTTCACCACAACACTCTGGCTGTCTATGGAAATGAGTGGAAAATTTGAGCCCCTTATCTTTACCACCAAAGGTTGTGGAGCAGGGAAGCGCTCAGAAATCTGCAAGAGAAGGCAAGGTGTCATGAGCTTCTGGTATCTGTGTGTGGCTGCCACTTCTACAGACCTTCGTTCCCATTAGGACAAGACACAATTTCCAGGGCTATTATCCTAAAGGATGGTCTCATGAGACAATGAGATTTAGAATGCAGACACTGTGTTCAGGTTCTGCTACCAAAAGAGCTTTTAATGCAAATATATATTCAGCAGATTCCAAGCTTAATAAGCATATAAGATTCTAATACTTAGGCGAGCATAGCAGTGCATCTAGGCAGCTAATTAGTTAGACTTTGTATGCAACAACAGTGATTGCCTGCTGACTCTATTCATGCAAATTTGTATGAAGCACTTATTTTTTAAGCAAGCAAACTTTGGGTTGAATGGCTTAGTTATGTCCTGTGCTGCGTAAGCGGGCAATCCTATGCATGTCTTCTCAGAAGAAAGCCTCACTGAGTTCAGTGGAGCTTTCTGTCATGGGACTGCAGCCTTAATGACTCACGGTATATCTTTAAAAGATGCACACATATAAGGAGAAGATCAAGTGCTTGGTTTGAATGGCCTATTGCCAGAGGAGCATAAAAAGAAAACACACTAACCTTTGTAATTGCACTTGCCAAGTCAGTTGTCATGAGTTGTTTCTGTTGATAAAGGGAATAGTAAAGTGAATCAGCTTTGGAAATCTCTAATTAATTTCTGAAACACTCATTCAGGGCTAGCAGGCCAATAGGAGAAAACATAAAGGCCACCCACCAACAGCAGCTTGGGCCCACTCTTCCCTACTCCCATGTTAGAACCATTCACTCTGTCTCTCTTCCTCTCTCCTTTCATGTTGCCTTACTCTGCATACAAAAAGGGCTTACGTAGGTAGTTGGAACCAAATAACTCCAATATGAGCTAACACACCACTTTGGAGGCGGGATGGGAAACAGCAGAAGGGACACTGTGTTGCCTTGCTTTACAGCAGGGACAAGGAACCCTGACAAGAGAGTTTGGCTTCTGTGTTGTGCTGTGTGAAAAGGACTTCATTTCTTGCAGGGCAGCACAGAAAAGCTCCCACCTCCCCTTACTCTCTGTTTCTCCTCTCTCCCAGCCCCTTGCATTGGTCTGTCTTCCGCCTCTTGGGCCTTGATCTTTCTGCTTCCTCCTGCTGCTTAACCCCCCCCCCCTCTCTCTCTCCTGTCTCCAAGAGACCCAACCCTTAACCTTTTTCTCCCCCACCTAACCTCTAGCCTCATCTTTTCTTTACCTGTTCCACTGCTTCAATTCTGAGTGTTTTCTCTCTGTGCAAGCATCTCTTCCTATTGGGACCTCTGGCTCCACTTAACACTGGCTCTACCTGCTGTTAGTTGCCTTGCCCTCTGCTCTGTCATTTGCCCCACTGGCTTCAGTGGTCATCAGCTGCTGTCTGTGTCCAAGCACAATTTGTTTTGGGGGTTTGTTTTGTTTTGCCTGATTGTCATGGGTTCTAGGAATCCATTGTCGAGGAGACTTGCTGGAACAATCAGGATTTTCCTACTTCATACATTTTTTGATAAGCCTGGCACTAAACCTCATCCACAAAGCATAGGGAGAAGCAATCTCCCTCTCTCAAACAAGATGAAAGGTGTGTGCAAAGGCAAGGAGAAGGAGAAGCATCTGATTATGAAAGATGAGGGCAGGAATAAGGGACATTGCAAGACATATGTTCAAAGTGACCACAGAAACAATATTACTTCCTTAACAAGACAGTCCGTTTCAGAGGGAGAAGTCAGGAAGCAGAAAGCTAATTAGGGGCAATCAGTGATAGGACAGGGGATGAGGAGCAAACCATTTCCATTCATCATGTTATTTTTAGAGAAAGTGTGCTTGAAAATGTTCTGGTGAAATTACAATAGAAGGAAGGAGATGCACAGCCAATTATGCATCCTCTAAATTGAGGATGACCTTTTATGTTCTATGAGGCTACACTGTTCTAGAAATAGAAGCAATCCTCAAAACCAGGAAATGTCCAGTCATCTTGCCCTAAATCTATCAAGGATAACCTTGGAACAGTCCTCTATAGCAGGGGAGCTGGTGGTCCTCCAGATGTTGTTGCACTCCAGCTCCTATCAGCCCCATCCAGCATGGCCAACCGTCAAGGACGATGGGCAATATAGCCCAGCAACATCTGGAGGATCATAGGTCCCCCACCTCTACTATAATATAGATTTTGTAGCTACTGTTCCATTGTTTGGGTGGTTGCTTGCTGTAGTTTCATATCTCCCTGAAGCTTTTCTTAGTGTTAGCTGTAAGCTTTGCATGAGGCTTTTAAATGATGGAGGAAGAACATCTTCAAGGCAATTGCTGGAAACAAGATTGTAATGAAAGTATTTCTCTGGTGCAAACTGGGTTCATTAGCAGAAATTAGCAGTAAAATGCTGGTGAATTTCCAGAAAGCATATATGTGTATATATATGCTGCAAATAGCTGCAGAAATGTCATAAAGTGAATTTGACTGGAAAAATGAGAAATCAAGAGAAACCAAAAATGACACATTCAACCATTCCTACCTAGCTCTACACAAGTGCAAATAATGGAGATGGGCTTGCACATTTTTCTCTTGGGCAACAGCTTAATCTACAGGAAATTAGCTGTTAAATAGTTATCTCTAGGTTGATAAAAGCTTTGCCTAGTGTTTCTGTACAACGACTAAGCTACTGTTAAAAGCACAGCCACAGAGGCCAGTGAAAAAAATATCAACCCTTGGTAAAGAACAGATTCTAGAATGGAAAGGGGCGCTTTTCATGAGAAAGTCAATGGATCCATCAGAGGATGGGGGAGGGGCATAAGAGAGGTAAAGGGAGAAAGGGGAACAAGAACATAAGAGACTTGCTGGCTGATCAGAGCAAATCCTCTTTTCTACAGCAGCCAAACAGATGCCCACAAGCAAGATATGAATCCATCTCCTGTTGTTGCTCCCCATACTGCTCCTAAAATATGGAATCACCAGTGTGGGGAGTGGAGTTGCAAGGGCTCACAGGTGCACATGTATGGCTAAGAGTAGATCATTTTGGCAACATATCATCTACAGCCACAAAATGTATAGCACTAACACTGTGTCATATAGAAGCACGGAAACCCAAAATTTATGGTCACTTTACCCCTGCTCCTTTGGTAAGGTTGGCACTGCAGCCTCCAGTCAGGGCAGCAATCCCAATGCTGATGAAATCCTTGCTCAGAGTCAAGTGGAAGTTAGTGCCAGACTGTGGAGTCGCTTGGAAAAGTGTGGTGCTGGGTGGACTTCCCGGCAGAGAAACCTGAAATGTAGCCTGGTGGGAGATCCAAGGGGGAAATGCAGGACATCTTTGTTAATCCTTTAAAGAGAGTATGTCAGCCTTAAGGCTGCTATTTCTCCTTCCCAGCTGTTTGCAGGAACTCTCCTTGCTGTTTTGAGAATCTTGTATTTCAAAAACCCAGTTTATCCCCTTATCCACAATCAACCACTGCGCTCTGCAAAAGAGGGTATCCTGCAGATAACTTCAGGATTCTGCAGGAATAAGAACTTCAGCATGCTGGTTTCCCCTCCTGTTACATATTAGACAGACCCCATCTGTTATCATTTGGGGACCTACTGAAGACCTTCCTCTTTTGGAAAGACTTTTAAGTGGAGATCTTGTCCCAATCCCCATCTGTATTGGAACTATTTTTAAACTATTTTTACACGTGGAATTATCTTTAAATGTTTTAAGTTCACAACTGTTTCATTTTTGTTTTGATTGTATATTTTATTGCTTTATCCCACCCTGGGATCTTGTGGAGACGGATGGGTAAGGAAAATACAGAACTACAGAAATAAAACCAACGCTCTAACTCTCAGTCGGGACGCGGGTGGCGCTGTGGGTTAAACCACAGAACCTAGGACTTGCCGATCAGAAGGTCGGCGGTTCGAATCCCCGCGACGGGGTGAGCTCCCGTTGCTCGGTCCCTGCTCCTCCCTAGCAGTTCGAAAGCATGTCAAAGTGCAAGTAGATAAATAGGTACCGCTCTGGTGGGAAGGTCAACGGCGTTTCCATGCGCTGCTCTGGTTCTCCAGAAGCGGCTTAGTCATGCTGGCCACATGACCCGGAAGCTGTATGCCATCTCCCTTGGCCACTAAAGCGAGATGAGCACCGCAACCCCCGAGTCGGTCACGACTGGACCTAATGGTCAGGGATCCCTTTGCCTTTAACCCTCAGTCAAGTTCTGTGCTCTTTAGTCCTACAGATGTCATTAGACTTAAGACCATGGACCCAGGTAGGGAGTTTTGCCTAAGGCTGGGCTGATTATCCTCTCACCTGATACACACACACATTCTCTCCCTCTCCCTCTTGTCTACCTTTCCCCTCAACCTACTAGTTTTCTTTGTGTTAGGAATTTCTGGTGTTGGGTCATGCAATTCCGCTCCTCCCACATATCCTGAAATGGTACCTTCCCAAGAGAGCTGTGTCATGTGCTTCTTCTTATAAAGGCAGATCTTGTGGAATAAAACAGGAACAGCAGCAGAAAGCCATACCACAACTACATCTACGCCTGACTTCCATTGCCACAATCACAAGGCAAGAAAAGAGGTTATAGATATGGGGATTAGTCAGAATTTCATAAGGCAACCTGTTCTCCAAAGCCAAGAATAATACTTGCCTGATAAGGAATCAGGAAATACCTATCGTTTACTTTAGGGGAACCTATTAGATCATAATGGATGGTCCCAAATGTTCCAACAGGAACTGCAGCTGCAAGAGAAATACAAAGAGATTGTTGAATCACGTGCAAAACCCATGAAAGAGCATGTGGCTATTGCGACCTGAGCCACCTCTTTTGTGCTGCTCTTTTACGATATATATGATATCTTTATAATTGTAAGGTTAAAACAGACTTGAAAAGTACATTCAGTTCAACCATTTGCCTCGAGCCTTAGAAATAGGGCAGGCTATCAGACAAGGGCAATTGTTGCTTATGATGCTCAATGAGTCAATTGGCAGTAATTCCTGGGACCAGATAGGTGTCCCTGAATACAGATCACTTCCATTGATGGATTGACTTAATAAAACCATGGAGAATCACTGTGAGATAACCATACCTAATTTAGGGCATAGAACACTTGGATAGTTACCAGCTGATTTCTTATCTTCTGTTTCCGAACAAAGTTATTTGTTAGCCTCTGCTAGGCTGTTCCACAAAGTCTCCCCAGCAGAAGCAAAGGTGGTTGGAAAAAGAGGATGTCATCAGCAACTTACAAGCCAGTGTACTCAGAAGTGACACATTAAGGATGTCAGCCACCAGTCGGATGCAGTGACGGATCTGTAAAACAAAGTGAATGCAGAGCACACAATAAAAAAATTCCTTCTAATAGCACCTTAGAGACCAACTAAGTTTGTTATTGGTATGAGCTTTTGTGTGCATGCACACTTCTTCAGATACCAGAGCACACAGTAAAGAATCAAACACACAAAGTCAGGAAGAGAATAATTTGGAATGGAAAGGACTGTTACCAAGTCCTCCTGAAACAAGGTGCTGAGAGACTTCTTTAAGAATCATGTAAAATGCATATTTTGGTATAGAACTACACAATGAATTAGCTAACCTAGGAATTTCTTCTGGAATTTCTGAATTTCACTCAGATCAGGGCTGAATACCTGCAGACACTTCTAGGCCGTAGCGATTTTTGGGTGGGATTCAATCACATACCAGCAAATCCAGGTTGCACAATCATAGCTGAACAGGAGGTTTTGCACAACAACCCCACTTCCCCCCAAACACTGGACTTTTTGCAAGAAGGAAAGTGATGGGGAAATGCAATGGAAAATGGGAGATAACACTTGCTTTGACACAGCATTGTCTAGCCTCCCCACAAACAAATAGCAACAAACGCTCCTTAAATAGTCAAGGTCATCTAATCTCCCTGCAGACAAATTAGGATACAAATGTCCTATGTGTTTGCGACACAGAAATTTCTGTGTGTATCCTGTAATAGTAAACCCAAATGTCCCCAGATAGAGAAAATGTGGTGCTGGAGAACTTTGTCAACTTTACTCCACTGTGAGTTGCATGCTCTTCATAGGGAAGAAACTCTTGTGGTTCACGTGAACCTGCATAATTCACATTTCTCAAACCAATATGCAAATTTAAGGACAGCTAATTTACACCAAATTTCATGATGCAGTTCTCCAACAAAAAATTGGGTACAAAGATACCTTATTTCAGGGGAAATTGAGCACAAAAACATATATATTCGTGAAACCAATGTACATAGTTGCCCAGCTTACCACATCAATCAAAATTGTCCAGACCACAGATTGCATGTTGTTCTCATCTGGTCCATCCACACTGAGCAAAAGGAATTATTGACATCACTGATTATAAGGATCAATTATAAGCATGTAGAAATTTCAGTATTCCTATTGCTTTGCAATTCTTATCTCACATTCTAAAGCTTAAACCTAGGTTGGTTGCAAAACAGGAATACAGATATAAAGGAAGAACATGAGAAAGTTAGAGAATATATGCTGCTGGCAAATGGCTGGGTGTATTCCACACGTCCAAACAGTGAAAAATAATTTTAACTTCAGTCTTTGGAAGAGGCCTGATGGTCTTCAAGTTACACATGCAGAAACCCACAACTGAAGACAAAATGCGTTTGATAGCAAATTAGCAAGGTTGCAGAATATAATTAGGTTGCAGCCAAAAATGTTGCCAAAAAGTTCAATCAGATTTTATCATTATCAAAATTGCTTCAGTTTTTGCCATTATTCTTCACTTTGGGTTAGACTCATGGGACAATCCAACAGAGACAGGTGCATTTAAAATCTAGATTGAAACATCTGTTTAACCCAGAAACATGGCACTAACAGCAAGAGCTGAGCCAGCTATTTATTTCTACTCTTTAGTTTTATCTCAGATTTGTATTTGAGATGTATCCTTCTCTGCTCATGACCTTCTTCAGTTACCAGAATATGAATTATCTTCCCCACTCACCTCTTTTGCTGTTTGACTTGAATATCGTTGATAAAGATCCTTGAAGCTTCGATGATGAATATCTGATTCTTGGAAGAATCCCAGAGTAGTTTGGATACAACATCAATCTTGACTTTCACTTCAGAACTGAAGACACCACTCTTGGTGCTAAACTCCAAGGAAAAGCAAATAAACAAATTTTCTCCTTCTTTACAAGGGCTCGGGATGTTGGCAGAACAACAATTCTTAATGACTGCATCTGCATTCCTATGAAAGCCATCACCATTCAGTTGTGTTATTAATATTCTTGTTCTTTAGAATTTTATTTCAAAGAAATTCCCAATGTAATCAGATTTGAGTTAGAGCCAAGGCTATAGACATTAAGGATTAACTTATTATAGTTCTGGTCTCTGTCATTTTATGATGTTTTAACCATGATTCTGTTCTGTTCCATCTCTGCACTTATATGAATTTATTATTATTATTAATTTAAATAATTTCAAAGTATATATTGAAATGTGCATTTTCTCTCGAAGTATGTATGCAAAACACTTACTTTATCTAAAAGATTAGCCTTTAAATGTGTATTTTGATGAGAAACTATGTCACATTATTTGGAGAAGTGCAAAATTTGCTGGTCAACTATTTTATTGTCTTCAAAAATAGACCTAATTCTCACAATGTAGCTAACAAATCAAAAATAAAACAATAAAAACCAAAACAACCCACAAATTTAATCCCAACACATAATCAGAATTTAAACATAAAATTTCCAGCAAACGTAACATCTCCAACTTCATTTTAAAAAAACCCAGCAACATAAAACTAAGTCTGTTAAGACTTAGAACCAATGCACATGTTCGTTCAAGAAGTACTGATCACATTCTGCATAGGAATTCACAGAGAATAATCATCCCTATGGGCAATTCATTTGCCCTCTAAAACATATTAAACAGTGGTAACCAGCCATTTTATGGGGGTAGCCCATTTTTATATCATACCCTGCAACCTTAAGCACATTTGCCAGAGAGTAAGTCCCCTTCAGCAAAGTGCAATTTACTTTTCAGTAAAGATACTTTGTCTTGCGCGGCTAATGAGCCAACTTACAAACTATTTGGTTGATGCTTGAAAGGCAGGACTAGAACCAATGGCTGGAAATTCCAAGGGAGCAGATTTTGGTGAAGCGTCATGTGTAACTTTCTAATTGTAAGACCTGTTCAGCTGTCAAACTGAATTCCTTGGGAGGTGGTGGGCCCTTCATCTTCGCTGGTGCTTTTAAATCAGAGGCTGGGTGGTCATCAGGGATGCTCTAGTCGTAGTGTCATGCATTGCATACCCCATATAAAGCAGAGGGTTGGAGTAGATGACCAGTAAGGCCACTTACTTAAGCGGGTGGCGCTGTGGGTAAAACCTCAGCTCCTAGGACTTGCCGATCGCATGGTCGGCAGTTCGAATCCCTGCGGCGGGGTGAGCTCCCATTGTTCGGTCCCAGCTCCTGCCCACCTAGCAGTTCAAAAGCACTCTTAAGTGCAAGTAGATAAATAGGTACTGCTTTATAGCGGGAAGGTAAATGGCGTTTCCGTGTGCTGCTCTGGTGCTGGCTCACCAGAGCAGCTTCGTCACGCTGGCCACGTGACCCAGAAGTGTCTGTGGACAGCGCTGGCTCCCGGCCTCTTAAGTGAGATGAGCGCACAACCCTAGAGTCTGTCAAGACTGGCCTGTACGGGCAGGGGTACCTTTACCTTTAAGGCCACTTGCAACAACTCCATAATTCTATTAAACATTTTTGAACATTTATCTTGGGATGAACATTTCTTCAGAAACTTCGACAGACATCAAGACACAATAGTACACATTGTGGGTGGAAATGAGCTACTGGGCACAGGTGACACTGGGGCTCTTTGACTTCCTATTGCCAAGGTTCAGGCAAGATTCCTCTTGACATCAGCCACAGTGTAACTTCATGAAAGGGGATTTATGGAGATTGGAAGTCTTATCCAACTTCTGACTGTGCTGTTTTGCAGCTCAAGCCAACTGTTAGAAATGGAAAAGTGTGTTTGGTGCTCTTCTGGCTGTCAGCCCGATCTTTTTGGACACTTACCTTCCACCTTTAATGGAAATTTCAACTGGAAGGGAAAGGTGGACCTTGTCACCAGATGAAAACTTCATCAAAGTTGGAAGAATTGTAATTTTTGTAATAGCCAAGCTGAAAAAAGCAGGGAGAGTATTGAGAAGAGACAGTCAAGCAGGTCTTTTACTGCAATCTTTCCTCCCCCAAGCAGACTTCTGGTGAGAACAGAATAGTAATGAAAGAATCATTTGATTCCTTACCAGACTGAAAGACAATCAATGACCCATTGTTGCGTCTAGCAACCACCTTCATCTGTAACTAGCTTTCTTGTAAATATAGGTCTTGGGGGGGGGGAGGTGCCTTGGTACCCCTTGTCTAAAGCAAAGACGATATTGCTTCCAGATAATCTGTTTATTTATCCTAATTTGTTGGTGGGTAGATAACACAATGCTGGCTATTTATTGAGCATCCATTTTGATTGGGTTGCAAGGAAGTTAGATGACATTGCATCAGGCAAATATTCTATCCCATGGTGCATTGCTCTAGAGCAGGTCTGGAAAACCTGCAGCCCTCCAGATGTTGCCAGACTACAGCTCCTATAATCCCTGACCATTGACCACAATGGCTGGGACTGATGGGAACTGGAATCCAAAAACGTCTGGTGGGCGACAGGTTTCCCACCCCTATTGTAGGGGCATCTGAATATTTTAAAAAAGGCTTTGAGGATGGAGCATAGCCTATAAGCCAACATCTGTAAAGATACTGCCCTTGTCTGGGCTATGCATGCCACTCATGATGAGAGCTGTCTGAAGACAGTGATATACTTACTGCGTTATACTTTGTATCACTTTGAGCATCTCTGTTTCGTCAGCCTTGTTTCTCAAGCTTCCAGTCAGTTTTGTATCTTCTCTGCCTTTTAAGAGCTCACTTACATCTTTGATTGTCTTCGGCAGTGAGTTTGTTATGTCCAGTGGCAGCAGTTGCTTGATCACCTCTGACAGTAAGCCTTGTATATCTGAAAGTGGGAGGTGGTACACTGACTTCTTCACAAACCAGCTTTAAGGGAGTTAGAGAACACGGAAGGTCACAAAATTCAAGGGCTGGGGTATCACAATGATCCATCACAGTTAAATAACCTGACAAATTCCCAGAGAAAAGGCTGACCATGATTTAAGGCATCTATTACTTTATGATAAATAGAGAATCTTTGCAAAGCAGGGAGATAAAGTGGGAAGAGGGGAACTTTTGTACACGATGTTATCTCTTCTGCTTGTAAATGCTGGATTCAACCACAAACTTTTAAATTGAAAGAGAAGGTCAGCTGCTGTTGTTTTCTTGACCTGAGCAGGGCTCCTAGCACTGGGGTGGGGGGATGGCTTGTGACTATTGATGCCGTGTTTCAGGGATCCAGAATAACCTGTGAAACCACCTGATGTTTAGGAAAATAGCAACAAAGGAAGTCTTATCACCTTCATCTTCTGCTTATGGACACCCAGAGGCCCATTTGACTGGCCACCATTTGTAGCAGAGTGCTAGATAAAATGAATACCTGGTCCAATCCAGAAAGACAATTTGCATGTTTCGATCATTAAATAAACACTCACCTTCTGCAAGAGGGAGCCTTAAATCAGGAATGGGGAACCTTTCTCAGCCTGAGGGCTGAATTATTGAGGTTATTGATATTGTGCATACGGAAGCAAATTGGATAAAAAAAACTTGCTCTTCTTTGAAATAAAAATTCCCCAGTCCAAAAATATGGTTCAAAGGCCTTACTTACAGAACATTACTCCAGAAAAACTTAAAACAACAAAGTTACATTCAAATAGTTGCATAATATCATTTGCTAATTCTAGTACAGGTAAAATATCTTAGAATTAAAAACCTCTTTCATACAGAGCTAAAAATCAAAGCTCTGCCTCTCCTCTAAACAGCCTCCATTAGCCTGAGGCTGTTTTCCTGGAAAGAGATTAGCAACATTCTCCTCAGCAGTTTCAGAAAAAAGACTTGCTCCACCCAAAATGGAGCTCTACAAATTAGCATACGCATAGATTTATAACAGTATACTTTTCATGTGGTTGAAGTTAAACACTTTGTGACTGACCCAGCAGAGAAACAGCCTCACTTAATGATCAACTGTTAGTCTCTCTACTCAGCTCCAATTTAGCTTCAGTGGAAATTTCCATGTCATGCATGCATACAGACACACCACAAGAGTTATTTTCCATTTTAATGTGCATTAAACAATTATACTTAACATGCATTTCCTTCTGGGCCCGCTTGCAAGGTCCATACACCAGCATTGGGTGAAAAGGTAAAGGTGGGCAGAACAATGAATGAATTTTAAAAAATTTTTGTGCAGCTAGCGTCATTTCTGCACACTAACATACCCCATCTCTATCCTCCAACCTCCATCAGAATTCAAAGAAACATTCCAAGGTGAACAAAATAGGACCAGTGAGGGGGGTGGCCTGGGAGGGTTCTAAGGGCCAGGCAGAGGGCTGCATTTGGTTCACAGGACTGAGGTTCCCAGTCCCTGCTTAAAATGGGAGTTTAGGTGACAGAGGGAAGAAACATCAAAGAGAATAACTGCAAAAGCAATGCCATATCCCTGTTTTCACTCAGTATTTCTGATGGAAGAGTTTATTTCTGACAGTTAGGGCAGTGTATGCAATAGAAATATGCCATGCTGGTTACTTACAGTCATTGAATGCAGTGTCACTGATGCCTGCAGTGATGGAGGCATAGACCGCTCTGTTTGCAAATGAACCAACTTGACTCCTCGCGGTTCTGATTAGTCTCACTGTTTTACTAGCTGGTAAATAGCTTCCATTTCCAAACAGATACTCTCCTCCTCCTTCTCCAACAGTTGGGTCAATTATACTGGCTCTGGTTTTGCAGTAAAAGAAGATCAGAACCACATTCCAAAGGCTTTGCATCATTGCCCCTGACACATGGGGAAAGCACCTTTGCAAAGAAAGAAACGATGATCAAATAATAATATGCTTTCTATATCTTAGATTCCCAAGAAATACGCGTTGCTCAGTCCCTGCTCCTGCCAACCTAGCAGTTCGAAAGCACGTCAAAGTGCAAGTAGATAAATAGGTATCACTCCGGCAGGAAGGTAAACTGCGTTTCCGTGCGCTGCTGTGGTTCACCAGAAGCGGCTTAGTCATGCTGGCCAGCTCCCTCAGCCAATAAAGCGAGATGAGCGCCACAACCCCAGAGTCGGCCACAATTGGACCTAATGGTCAGGGGTCCCTTTACCTTTACCTCTACTTCCCCCAAAGAGTCCTGGGAACTGTAGTTTTCCCATCACAATGCTGCAGTTCCCAGCAACATTAACATGTACTACAGTTATGTGACAATGAGCATCCCAATTTGCTTGTAGGATATCTACATGTCTTCCCTTTGTTTGTCCCATGTCATTTTTCAATGCATTTCCCTGTCACGTTGCCAACTGCAAAAAGCCAGATTATTCTCAAAAGTGGATTTGTTGTGATAGGATGGGGCAATAGAACCATTTATTCCACTTTAAGTGCAAATGCCAAAGGTACAGTATGTTTTTGAATCCCTCCAGCAAAATACTGTCAGTCTGGATGCAACCGTAAGAAAGTAAAAAATAACGTTTTACAAGTTTGTGTTATGTTCCAGTCTAGTTTCCCTTGCTGTGCTTTCTTGTGTCAGTGGTCCGTATCACTCCCTGAATTTTCTAGGAGCCAACACACAACCTAAACACTCCTAAATGGCTTCCTCATCCCTCTCCATTTCTTTTTTTCTTCTTCTTCCTGCTTTCCTAGACTTGACCTTTTATACCTCGTCGTTTCCCTCACCTATTTCTCCTCCACTGTGGAAGTTTATTCCCTGCTCTTTACCCGCCTCCAGAGACACCCTGTGTGTCTCTCAGATCTCAGTGTGAATATTATGGCACACCTACACCCATGTGGATTCTGAGGAGAAATTCAGTCTTGTTAGTCATACCACCTATGCATATTTCCCACCACTGAATTAAATGCAAAGAAGCAAGACTGTACAAAATGAAAGCTCAGTTGTAGCACACAGCAATAACGATAACAATAACAGTAATAATTTTATTATTTATACCCCAGCCACTCTGGGCAGTTTCCAACATATCTAAAATAATAATAAAAACATCAGCCCCTAAAAACTTTCATAAATAGGGCTGCCTGCAGATGTGTTCTAAAAGTCAGATAGTTGTTTCTTTCCTTGACATCTGAAGAGAGGGCGTTCTACAGGGAGAGCACCACTAACCTTAAACATGTTCTATGGCAGTAGTTTTAACATCTGGGACCCACCTTTAGCCCAAACACGCATTTGGAGACCTACTTCATAACTTTTAATTGTCAAATAATTCTGTGTACATTGTGGCAGCCTTTGGCTATGTGCAATAAAACTGACTGAGACTGACTTTTTACCAAATCTTTGTGTGGTGGCCATATTGGTGTTGCAACTCATCTGTGGTTAGGCTGCTGTAACAGAGTTAGTAAGTCCTGACTCACCAGTTCAAGACCAATATTTTAAAGGACAGGTGTCAGCTTCCACATTGTTCTCTGTTTTTTTGGATAGAAAAAACACCAACCAGAGTATTTACATTCTTAATAAATTTTCTTCTAAATGCCCAGTCCCCAAATAGTCTGTTTTGGTTTTGTTCTTACCGAAAGTGGATGACGTAGCAGGTAGCTTTTACCTAGTAAAGAGTTTCCAGCAGCGGCTTCTCAAACTGGCTCCATCCTCTGCTCTCACTGTTATATACTAATTGAATAATATCTTAATGAAGGGGTTGTTCACTAAGATGATTGTTTGTGGGAAGCAGACCTATGTTCCTGCCAACCTTCCAAGGTAAATAATTGGGTAAAATACAATATTCTGACTGTGAGCAGTAGGTGTTATGTTTGGCTACAGACTTTGAGCCAATTTGGTTATTCATTTCTCTTGGACTCTGATGTTGATAAGCAACGCAGTGGGCATTAAAAGAGGCAGGAACAGTGGATGCAGACCACCCAACTTTCTTAATATTTGTTCTTTGCAGATGTCACATATTGAGAATGGAACTTGGTTGCATGAAGAGCACTCTCCATCAAACACTGCCCCCCCCCCGCAGCATCCCCCATGAAAACCTGCTCTTTGCCACTGTTCTGATTCAGCATTAAAGAGTAGGTTTTCCTGGGGAAAGTGGGGTTGGGGTAGGGTTGGAGCTCTCAGACATGGACTGGGAAAGTATGGATACCTGTGCCTAGAACACATGGGGCTAAAGGTAAATGTGGATGAGCCCTAAGTCTCATCACTGCAATTGCTTGAGAGACTTGCTAGATTTTGCTAGTATGAACCCTGTGCATTGACGACTGGATTGATTCTGCAGGAGTCCAAGGTGGCGTACACATGGTTCCTAGGAGATCACCTGTCTAGGCACTGACCAGATCCAGACCTGTTTAGCTTCAGACTGTGAATAGATAGATACTGGAACAATGATAGCATGAATTTCCTGCAGCCAGTGGCTGCCTATGATCCTGATTTAACACTACTGCATAGAACCAGGAGCTCAGAGTGGGTCCAGGTGAAATTCTTGCCGTTACAGTGTGTATAGAAATCTGCTCCTTAGTCCTGTTGAGCTTATTGCTGGATTCACACACAGTTCTCCATCTCCTCATGGACAAGCTGGTAGCAGATCAGCCTATAGTACGCCATTTGTCAGCACTGTTGGGATCAGTAGAACGGAAATAGCCCCTACCTGAGTAGCCTTTTCAGACGCCTGGCCATTTTTCTTCCACCAACCCCTTAAAAGCCAGCAAAAACACAATAGATCCAGTTGTAGGTCTCAAATCACCAGCAGATATTTCAAGAAAGATTCAAATAGACTAAACCTATCCTACAACCCTAACTAGATAGTATAATGAAGATCCATAATTACGTGATTGCTGGTCTCTAAGTTTTAGCAACAAGCAACCACAGCAAGTGGCCAAGAAGATATTGCTGAAGGAGTTCCTTGAGAGCTGCTTTCAGGATGAAAATCCCAAAGCTCCACCACCAAAAAAAGCTTGTTGTACCCATGAAGTGAAATTCACTTTGTATTTCTGTTCTTCTGTTCTTGTGCTTACAGAAGAGCTGCTCTTCACAAAAGCTTTAACCTTGATTTCAAAATGACAAAACTGAGCTTGTTTATCACCTGCTATTCATTGCTAACTAATTATTGGCTCTTATTATGAGGACTGCCATCTCTAAACCCTCTTAGTTAAAGAAGGGATGCTATTCATTTAAAGCATCAGACCATGCAAGAAATGGAAAAACATGGGTTGAGAGGGGGATGCGCTTGCCAGACATTAGGATGGTCCCTCTCAAAGTGAGATTATATATATATAGACACACACATACCACATTTCATATCTGTCTCCATATAAGCATATGCAAACACACAAGGTATGGAAGCAGAGCAGCAGGAAAGAAATTGCTCTAGGGGAAGATTTTCAAAGGCATCAAGAGTAGAGAGGGGATTAGGCAACGCAAAATATGTCACAGAGATTTCGCCTCCCATTTTTGGTCTTTGAAAAAGAAATGTCCCCTGGCTTCACTAAAGGGACGATCAGAAACTCTTTTTATCATAACAGGAAGAACCACAGCAAATACTTGAAAGAGATTGTGGAAGGTGGATTCAGCATGAGGTCCAGCTAACTCATAAATGGCGTCACACATATATCTCCAAGACTGAAGGAGATGCAGGGCAGGAAAAGGAATGGTGTGCCTGCCTGCCTGTATAGAGCTGCTGGGTCAGAGCAAGGTGGGGACATTTTCAAGTGGTATGCTATGGCTTTAAATATATAATGCAGATGGGACCTACGTCTGCAGGTCAGAGGCATCTGCTGCTATTCTGAGGACACAACGGTGGAATTGCTTGTCCATTATTTCTGAGGAGATACAGGTGCCTTTAGACATTCTCCTAGCACCAAGGGAGCTATTTGTGAACAAGCAGTTCCTGAGCATGTTTAAATTTACAGATAGAATATGTCAATGACCCGGCTGTGTGGGCTTTTCTTACTTGAAGCAGTGCCCTGTTCTATTTAGAAGTTTGCCTAGACACACAGGTGCTGAATGCTAGTCAAGGGTGATTGCATTTGGAGACCAACACGTTCTGTTGCTACTGTGTGTTTGTGGTTTTGTGTGTGTGTGCAGTGGGGGGGGGGGAGGAAACCATGTGATTTCAGCTTGGAAGGTCTGCTTGATTACGGTGAAGTTGTTGTAAGTAACAGCAGCTGTTCAAGTAAACAGAGCACCAGGAAGGGGCAGTGGGTTGCATTATGATGAGGTGGTTACCATGGTATTTCAAAGTGGTCAATGAGGTGAAACACAATGAGGACCAGAAAGAAGCTGCTCACACTTTTGAACAGGTGGGTTTTTCAAGCATACCCTATGATATTCCACAGCAGTTGATGAAACGTTATCACGCCACAAGCAAGCGCATTCAACGCCTGTCCTGTGGAATATAAGTATACATCCTCACTACCTGTGTCTACAAAGGGGCACAGATGGGGGAAGATGTGATTCCTCATAGACCTGAGCTTCTGTGCCTTCTTCCATACATGAGAGAATTTCTACAAATCCAACTTCCCCCACAAAAATTCAGTGCTATCGAATGAGAAGCTGCATGTGCAAATGTTTCTTTTCTCTAAGACTATTCTTATAAGTGATGAGTGTCTTGTCAGGAGACCTATTCCTTGGGTTTGACCAAACATACAATTCATCTTTTGAACTTCTTATCAAGGAAACATTAACCCTTCCATCTCACAACCCGCTTGCAAAATATCCGTTGAGAGAAAACAACAAGGAATGGAGCACTTCTTAACTGCTCTGATTTTTAATCACTGCTTTGCTAAAGCACGTAATACTGAGCCACCATTAAGACAGGCTGAATCACGATTCACTCAAAAATTCATTTTCTTTCCTCACTCCCTTTTAAATCTGCATTTGTAATCTCATGTAGAGCCTTGATTTCTTTTGTAGGCTCCAGGCTCTGCAGAAATTCTAGTAATTAACAGTAATAATGAATATTTAGCAACCAGCAAATGAATGAATATTTAGTCATTAGCAAATGCCTACCTAAAAGGTGTTGTTGTGCATTGTGGAAATGTGGCCAACAGTTTGTTGATGCTCTGCATTTATTACCAACAAGCAAATCACAGATTGCAACAAGTGCATTTAAAAATGGTAATGTAGACATCAGTGATGATGCCCTGCTTGGTGCTTTAATTAGGCTGCCTGCCTTACATGGGGAAAAGGACCTGGTTATTTTTCAAAAACAGAACACTTTAGGCTGATGGAATGTTTAATTTTTGGGAAAATACCAACCTATTGTTTATTGTTGTTTAAAGCCCTTCCCGAATGAACTGAAGGAAAAACGAGTCCTGTAGTTGTTGTTGTTGTTTAGTCATGTCCGACTCTTCGTGACCCCATGGACCAGAGCACGCCAGGCACTTCTGTCTTTCACTGCCTCCCGCAGTTTGGTCAAACTCATGCTGGTAGCTTCAAGAACACTATCCAAGCATCTCTTCCTCTGTCGTCCCCTTCTCCTTGTGCCCTCCATCTTTCCCAACATCAGGGTCTTTTCCAGAGAGTCTTCTCTTCTCATGAGGTGGCCAAAGTATTGGAGCCTCAGCTTCACAATCTGTCCTTCCAGTGAGCACTCAGGGCTGATTTCCTTGAGAATGGATAGGTTTGATCTTCTTGCAGTCCATGGGACATTCAAGAGTCTCCTCCAGCACCATAATTCAAAAGCATCAATTATTTGGCGATCAGCCTTCTTTATGGTCCAGCTTTCACTTCCATACATCACTACTGGGAAAACCATAGCTTTTACTATACGGACCTTTGTTGGGCAAGGTGATGTCTCTACTTTTTAAAATGCTGTCTAGGTTTGTCATTGCTTTTCTCCCAAGGTCCTGTAGTTAGGGAGGTTCTTAGTTATCGTGGTTCAAGTTATTGTGGTTCAAGACTGTGCCTTTCCCGTTTTTATTTGGAAATGCGTTTGTAAATGCAAACTGTGCTCAGAGGATGCAGAAAATTCCAAATCTTTCCTTTAGCTAGCTTGTTATAGGGAAGTGGTATGGCAGTTCCTTTCAATTTGCTTATCTATAAGCAAGTTCAGACAAAGGGTTGGGCTAGTCTAGAGCCCAGTTTCTAAACCATGGCTAACCAGACTCTTTCGGGAAGCTTAATCTGAATCATCCAGAGATGTACAGCGGTTAAAAACATGCATGGAAAATATCTGTGTAACCTGGGGGGGGGGGGGAGACGTGAAGCCTGTGATTCACAAAGATAGGCCACAGGCGCCACACTGTGGTAGGAGGGGGGCATAGGCGTTTTTGGGAACAAAACTGTTCTTCAGAATTATTCTATATGTTTGCTTTCTTATACTTATATCTAGTTACAGATAGGTAGCCGTGTTGGTCTGCCATAGTCAAAACAAAAAAAATTCCTTCCAGTAGCATCTTAAAGACCAACTAAGTTAGTTCTTGGTATGAGCTTTCGTGTGCATGCACACTTCTTCAGATAAGTATCATACCACACGAAAGCTCATACCAAGAACTAACTTAGTTGGTCTTTAAGGTGCTACTGGAAGGAATTTTTTTTGTTTTATACTTATATATAAGCTTGAAGTAATCACCCTTTTCCCTTGGTTTTTCTCCCAGCTTTTCATAGACAAGCTAAATTCTATAAATTCTATAAACCTTTAACCTATAAACCCAATTATTTGCAAATAATTGCAAAATTATTTATTTGGGCAATTTATATATCTTTACATGGACAGTGGTTCGAATCCCTGCGACAGGGTGAGCTCCCATTGCTCGGTCCCTGCTCCTGCCAACCTAGCAGATCGAAAGCACGTCAAAGTGCAAGTAGATTAATAGGTACCGCTCCGGCGGGAAGATAAACGGCGTTTCCGTGCGCTGCTCTGGTTCGCCAGAAGCAGCTTTGTTATGCTGGCCACATGACCCGGAAAAACCTTCTGCGGACAAACGCCGGCTCCCTCGGCCTGTAGAGCAAGATGAGTGCCTCAACCCCAGAGTCGTTCGCAACTGGATCTAACAGTCAGGGGTCCTTTACCTTTACCTTTTTACATGGTTTATAACATAGAACAAAGACATGTTGAATTTAAAATCAGGAGAATTTCCACATTCTATAAGAAACAATTAACAACTAAAAAGAACACTCTCTTTAGCAAGAGTGTATATATCTCTTTCTCTTTAGCAAGAACAAATAGCAAGTGAAGACATGCCAGTTGCAAGAAGCCTGCAAACCTGCAGAAATGTTTTAGAGGTGCTCACTTTCCCTGAGAATGCTAACTTCTAAAAAAAAAGGGGGGGAGTGTTTGCCTGCATTCTGCATAATTTTTATTCTTTATTGGATAAATACAGCTTTAAAGCTCTTGACAATGTGTAGAAACTGTATTTCCAAGGAAAATTTTAAATGAAAAAATGTAGTTTTGTTTTAAACACGGCTCAGACTTTATATCATCAACTGTGTGAAGGGGACAATGGTCTTGTACTCCTAGCTGAAGCCAGAGCAATGCATTGGATGGGTTCAGGGCCAGCGCAAGACATTTTGGCATCTGAGAAGGACCCCACAATGACTCCCCCCTCCCCACCAAGAAAGAAGGGGTGAGGGAAGATCTACATCAGGAACAAGGGGGCGGGGAGAGAAAGATTGACATCGGGAACTGGTGCTCCTGTGGATTCTGCTGCCTGAGGTAGTTGTTTCACTTTACCTCATGGGTGGGCCGGACCTGACTGGGGTTCAGCAGGCAATCTGCCAAGAGGCAGTTAATCAGTTGCTGATGCTGAATAAAGTTGCCAGGTTTCAGTAATGGTTTTACTGTAGGAAAGGTATTTGTGTAGCAGCAAAAGCATTAAAATAAATAATAAAATAAATGTAATCATTAAATTTAAGTGTAACATCAGTAAAGCAACAGTAATCCCTATAAGCAAAGTATTGTTACATAACCAAATTGCAATATGTTCTTCTGTATTTAAATTTTAATAAATCACATTTGTTTTGACTTTCAGACCCTAATTCCCCAGTCTGTCAGCCCTGTATCTACCTATGGTAGGTGAGAAAATATGTACGGGAATATTATTATTTTATTTATGTAATGCTGAAGGCAGGAAGTAAAAAGGAATAACAAAAGCAGATACTTTTAATATATAGTGTATGTTGCAGGGATACTACATACTACATATAATAAAATAGTGGTGGCAAGACTAAACAGCAGCAGACCCTCTGTTGCAATATTGGGGGCCAATACTGGGCCAGGAAGCCCTAGATGGACAAGCAATATTCTATATATTGATGTGGGAGGGAGGTGGGGCTCTTGAGTAAACTCTGAAACTATAGAACTCCACAGCAGTGTGCTAAAGCAAAAACTCTCCAAAATCCCACCTCACACTCAAACATGAGACCAGGGTTTCCCAAACTTGGGCCTCCAGCTGTTGTTGGACCACAGCTCCCATCATTGTTGGCTGGGGCTGATGGGAGATCGGAGTCCATCAAATACGGAGAGCTGGAAATTTCCCTGCCTCTGCACAAGACAGGCAGCCCTGATTACTAACCAGTGGCGTAGCGTGGGGGGGTGCAGGGGGGGCCGGCCGCACCGGGCGCAACATCTGGGGGTTAGGGTTAGGGGGCGCAAATCCACGGGTTAGGGGGCACAAATCCACGGGTTAGGGGGCGCAAATCCATGGGTTAGGGGGCGCAAATTACTTGCCTTGCCCCGGTTGCTGACAACCCACGCTGCACCACTGTTACTAACCATTGTCTGGCTGCTAATTTCCATGATTCCTGTCTCCAAACAGAGTGGCTGGGGGACCTTTGGCCTTTCAGATGTTGTTGGATTCCCAGCTCCACAACCAGCATGGCCTGTGCTACTGTTTTTGATTGGTTATGTTCTACTTCCACTGTCAGAATGCTTCTGAATACCACAGGAGTGGAGAGCACTGTTGTAATCAGGTTCTACTTGCAGTACTGTTGAGTACAGGATGCTTGTCTTGATGGGCCTGATCCAGGAAATGAGACTTACAAGATTCCGGCAACATGGAGGCCCTGCCCAAGAGGCTGCTAAATCTCACCTGCAGGTTTGGCCCCTGACCTATATTGATCTTCTCTGGGAAACCCACAAATTTTGGTAACAGTGGCACTGACTCTGGCTTCCATCCCGAGCTACAAATTGAACCCTAACCTACTTCTCGGCTTCAAGGGGTCAGGAAATATGCAGCCACCCTAGACACTGAGAGCAACAAGTTCAATGGAAGTTTACCTTGCATCTTCCCCAGCAAACTGTAGCCGCATTCTCAAAGTAAGTACCATATTTTTTGCTCTATAAGACTCACTTTTTCCCTCCTAAAAAGTAAGGGGAAATGTGTGTGCGTCTTACGGAGCAAATGCAGGCTGCGCAGCTATCCCAGAAGCCAGAACAGCAAGAGGGATTGCTGCTTTCGCTGCACAGCGATCCCTCCTGCTGTTCTGGCTTCTGAGATTCAGAATATTTTTTTTCTTGTTTTCCTCCTCTAAAAACTAGGTGTGTCTTATGGTCTGGTGCGTCTTATAGAGCGAAAAATACGGTAAATCACTTACCAGGTTTGGTGAAGAGCTTTTGGACTTCACTTTCTTTGTGTTTCTTGCTTTGGCCGCTGAGGCAACGGCACCATCTAAGTAGCCATAGGATGTAGCACTCTGTACTAAAATGTATTTTTTAAAAAATAACAATTGTTTAAAAAATAATTATTATTTTGTGCCAGCTCCCAAGAACATGGCAATAACTCAAATTATGAAAACTGTGTTAAATTATGCAGTTTCTTACTTCTTATTCTGCTTGTGCCCAATATTATATTTTAATATATAATTAGTCAGGTCTTGAAAAACAGCCAAGGAAAATCTGCAGTAAAATGTGCATTTTACTGATGTTAAAGTAAAATATGGCACTCGTTAATGTAAATCACTTACAGTATTGGTTTTTTTTAATGCCCTAGGCAGCAATTTTAAACTTTTTAATTAGAAGAAAATTATTCTGCTCTCTGCCTATGAACATAGAATAAATAGTACATGTCACTTAAATATATGCTAATACTCTTTTGCTTAAATCAGGGGGTGGGAACCAGCAGCCCTTGGGAGCCTCCTTAACTGACTTGCAGTGTCCTTTCCTTGTCCTGGCCCCTGCAGAAAATAAGCCTCCTGTTGGAGTCAATATAAGTTATCTGAGCCAAAGTTTGAGGGTTGTCACAGGCAAGGAGGGAAGGCTTAAACATCCCCCAGCTGCTTGACAGTGGAACCATCTCCCTCAATAGGTTGTGGACTCTCCTTTCTTGGGAGGTTTTTTAAGCAGAAGTTGGATCACCATCTGTCATAGATGCTTTCGCAGAGATTCCTGCATTGCAGGGGGTTAGACTAGATGACCCTCAGGGAAAAATAGGGGGAAAATAGGGTGGGGGGAGAGAATAGCTGGCTATGACAGTATGCAGCCTCTCCAGCCACACTGTGCAACAAGTTCAATGTGAGGTTATCCCAAAAGGCTTGAAAACAGAATTTGGTAAGGTATCAATGGAAGGAATGGCAGATGAAAATGATGGACTATATGGAACTTGCTGAACTGATTGGGAGACTCCGAAACCAGAGAGAAGAGATGGTGGAAGAAGATTGGAAGCAGTTTAAAGAATATTTGAAAAAATATGTTAATATTTAAATCTTAGAATAGCTTTGGAAGTGGATATAGGCTGTAGGGTTAGAAGTAGAAGATAATGTTTTACAATAGTATTACTTGTAAGGGATAAAATGTGGAGATTTTTATGGTAAAAGTGTGATAAAAAATGGTTAATAATTATGATATATGTAAACTGCTAAAGATGAGGTAAAATGAAAATTAGATGGGGGGACTTGGGGAAGCTCACCTAACAATGTTTAGAAAAAATAAGGATAAGAAGGATAAGACAATAATTTGTTTGTATGTTTGTTTTTCTGTTTGTGTTGTTTTGTTGTGTTAGAAAATGAATAAAAAATGTTGAGGGGGGGGAAGGTGCCAATGGAAGGCTGTTTTCAAGCCTCATGACTAGAACCTTTGAGGAGAGTGCAGCTGGACAGGGAAGGGTTAAGCATCCTCAGCCGCAGTTTCCCTTGTAGATCACCCACCTTGAGCAGTTAGGCATGCAGTAAAGGCAAAATGCTCGTCTTCCAAGTTGAAATGCACTGTGCAAGAGACTGTTTATGTCTGTGCTATATGCGTGCTGGCTGTGATTCTGCCCACTCTTGGCATAGGCCCCAGGAAGGTCAGCTCTCTGGCTGAAAAGGCTTAAGTGCTCTCATTTTGCCTGCTGCTTTACTCCGGGGTCCGACATTTGATGACTGGTTTTCTCAGGCTTGCATCTCACTCTTCCAACGGGAACGCACAGAGCAGCAAACAATTAAATCACATGCACAACATTACACATGGAAGTAAAATAGCGTTGAGAACAGTTCTATTTTGTTATTTGGGTTACATGGATAAAAATTGTTTTTTTAAAAAAACCCAAAACTTTGTAACATAACCAGGAACGGAGCCGGAAGTGCCCTATCACACCTTGGATGGTACTTTTTATGTTCTTGGCTTTGAATCAGGCAGTTGTGTTTCACTTTGGGCCCTATGAAATTTGCTAGATCAGCAAGTGGTCTTCAGCCTTTTCAGATGCAGGACCCACTTTTAACACAAACAGCTATTTGGGGACCCATTTCTTAATCTTATACCATGCATTGCAATGGTGACTGTGCTCCTCTTGCAACCCACCTTAGGTCAGGCTGTGACCCACCAGCTGAAGACCACACGGAGGGTTCACATGTGTCATGGTGACTCAACTCTTGAAATGGGCATATGGCTCAGCTGCCCTAGAATTCCAATCACTTGCGGACATTTTGTGCATTCTATAGATTAGCTGTCAGTTTAAGCAGAATCGTATTCTACATAACAAAGCAAAGTCTGGCGTGGTAAGGTGAATATAGTCTTTTTATTGACTACTGTGAGTAGAACAAACTAAATACATCTGTAACAGTTTGGGTTCCTTTATACAGTACATTAAATAAGTTATGCACATAAAATAGGTAACAAAAACGCCTAGTATAGAATCGAATGGCAAAAATTAGATAGAAAACAGAATCCAAGGAGTCTTCCCGTAGTAGAATTCCACATACATTTTCAAAAATTGTTTTAAAATCATGAATGGTAGCATTCATTTATGTACATTGGAGTTAGTGTGTTTTCCTCTTAATAGATAGCAAGCCATTGTAGTTGCATGGAAAGTTATGGAAGACTGCCTATTTATACACAATTTCAGAATGCCATCTCGCTTTCTCTCTCTCTCTCACACACACACACACGCAGACACCCCCCTCCACCCCCACCCCTTAACTCTTTGGAGCAAACTTTCTTTTCACTTCTCTGCAGAAAATAACATGGCAATTGGGGGTTTACAATCCAATAAGTAATTCCAATACCACAACTTTAATTATAAATTCCATATTTTTCTGCAAAACCGAATTAGTATTCCTTGCAGTACGAGAAAAGTTTGAGATTAACAGGGCTGCTTCTTTTACTGCTTTTTTCCTTTTTCTTTTTTGCATGTGGCAGAGAAAGGTCTGCATCCAACAGAAGTGGCCATTTTTGATAATTTTAAAACCTTGATCCTCTTCACTCATCAATAAAACTGAAGACTTCCCTCTTTGGCACTGCATCATTAAGTGATGGGTCGCATGTGGAATTTTTGGATTTTTTTTTCTTCAGGCAGTTTAGTATCTGAGAATGTGAATGCATGGAGATGTGTCTCATGAGCAAAACCAAAGCAGCTCCCAAGCAGTGTTCTAGAAGATCAAATATTACCTTAAAAAATTGGCTACTACGGGATAGCCATTAGAAATAATGCTAAATCACATTTGGGCACCAAATGAACAAGCCTTGTTTCTCATGTGCTCCTTCATCTTCTGCACTCACAATTTCATCTCCCACAACAATAATAGTAGCAAAATATAACCTTCAGATGAGGCAAAGTATGCTTCTGCTGCTAAACCACAAGTGAGTTAGGCAATTTAGAGCACAGAGTTGCTTCACATGGTATACATCTGAATTAATCCAATCTCAACCATATCAGAATGATAACCTTTCAAACACAAAAGCCTACATAGCTGCTTTGCTAGCAGAATGCAGCTTTGGGTATATCTACAACCCCAATTTTGGGGGGTGGGTGTGTTTAAGTCTTTCCCCAATCCAAATCCTTACCCCCTTGCACCCCAGGAAAACAAGTAAGGCTTTCCATGTGGCTGCATTTATCTATTAACTTTAATTTACTTTTTAATCTAATTCAACCATCAAGTTAACTTCAGTCTAGTCCAATCATATAATTTAATAGTTAATTTGGCATGCTCAAGATTTAGCATCACAACTTAATGGATTTAAGTTCTTAGTGGATTTGAATTCTTTTCAAGTGTCCTCCCAGTGACATGCTTTCAAATGCCCTGAAGTGAACAGGCAGGCTGCTAAAGATGCAACAGGGAGGCCTCACAGCTTAAGAACGTAGCCAAATGTCTTGGTATAGTCACATTCCTTGGTTTTCAATGCACAGGATCCCTAACTGGAGGCATCAGTTTAAAGATATATACTGTTTAGAGAAGCAAAAAGATCCCATTGGATGTTCGTGAAATCTGTTATTTGAAACTTGAACTTTATTTAACTTAGTTCACAGGCACTGAGAGACCAGGTGATAGAAAACCTGTTGGAATAAACCATGTCTAGTGGGGGTCCTGTTATTTTATTTATTTAATGTATATACCACATCAAAGCAGTTTACAAAATTTATGTATCAATGAATCTCAAACATTAAAAGCCAACAACTTCTCTCTCTCTCTCTCTCTCTCTCTCTCTCTCTGTGTGTGTGTGTGTGTGTGTGTGTGTAAGTAAATAATATATTGGTGTTACGAGATAAAGCAATTAGATCTGAGGGAATGACCACCAATCCCTTTTGTAAAAATCTTTGGATGAAACATTTCAATCTGTTGCGGCCCATAGACAGATTCTTAAGCAGCTTGCCCATAACTGTAAGGAATTAAAATGGATCAACAAGTGGGATGGCTGCTGAGTCATTATATGAAGTAGTTTTAAATCCTCCTTTCAGCAAACAAAAATAGCATCCTTGTACCTCCCCCCTTTTTTTCCATGTGTCCAACTTGAGAGAGAGGTGGGGGAAATGGAAAGGGGGCGGGGGAACCAATAAATATAGTCTTAGATAATGGGAGGAGCAGAAATAGCTAGAACTAAGAATCAAGCTTACTTACATCTCATTTCACCTGATTCTCTTTTGCCTGAGGAAGAAATTTTCAAATAATGGTCAGATTGCATACCAAAGATGAGAGAAGAGGATGCTCAGGCAAGCTCTGCTTTGTAGTAAAAAGAACAACCATCTTGTTAAAACCTCGGGTGAGACTACCATTTTGAGAAAGTTCGGATAAAATGAAACAACAGGCCAAAGTCCTCAGGGTCCCAGGCAGACCGTTCTGAGATCCCACTAAGGAAGGCTAACATGGACTCCTAAAAATGACATTATAATGGTATGGAAAATGCCCCAAAACAACGTAAGCCTGAGCGCCAATGTGCTGGAGTACAAACCTTCATCAACATTTTGAGGCATCTGTTTTTCAATGTAGAAAACTAATAAACTGTGTTGAGCGCAATCTTCTCTTTTTTAGAGTGTGTTACTGTCTATTGCTGTCACGGAGGCTGGGGTGGAGGATCGAGAAGTGGCAGCCGACGTTTTCTCTAGAGCCGGACTTGCTACCGCATCGACTGCTTTGAGGGTGGCGGCGGCAGCTGTGGATCGGCCTGCTGGTATAGGGGCTGGTTTGACTTGGCTGTGTAAGCCCTGCCCACAGATTCGGTGGTGCCTCTCCCAATCTTTGTGCTGGCAGAAGGAGCCACAGTAGCGGGCAATGTTGCAGCCGCTACAGGTCTCGCTGGCTTTGCGCCCACAGTTCCAGCAGCTCTGGAAAACCAAAGAACAAGCATTTCTCTTAAGCACAGCTCCGAAAAAGGCTGGCTATTGCCCATCCCAACTGAAGCCATCACAGGAAGGTAACAAACGGTACCCCCCCCCCAAAAAAAGTGCTATTGGTCAACATTTCTATAATGCAGGGATTCATAGCAATCCATTCAAGTACTACCACTCATACCATTAAGGGAACAGCACCACGTCGTAAGAAGCCTACAAAAAATTAGCCGCACAATAGGTTCAAATGGGTTAATTGTAAGAAGCAAGGTTTTTCTGAAAGCCCATCCAGCATGTGGAAGATCTTCCCAAGGCATGGGGGTTCCAACCTGGAAGTTGAGCAGAGCCAAACAATAACTTTGCCTGCCACAACTAAGCAACATGGCAGAAAAGCAACGGGGGAGAAGGGAATTCTGCCGTGACAAAAGCATCTCCTAAATTTGCTTTCATTCACCTGCATTTCACTGACTGCCAACACCCTGCAAATCCAACAGATGGCCTCTCCAATATAATTGCTGACATTGTCCTCACTGCAACTGTTCCCCAACAATGGGGGCCAGCAAGGTGTGCGGGGGGCGGCGGGGCAGGGAGCAAATCTCAAAGCCTCATGCAGTCACTGAAAATGACAGTGGAGATTCAATGGCAGCACCAATGAATCTGAATTAGTTGCTTGTTGGACAGAAGTTTCTCAAAACTCTAATTGGATTTGGATTTTTTGCTCCAATCAGATTAATCAGAATGAAAAACAAGGATGAATCTGGAAGGATTGCATGTCATCTTTAAAGTTCTTGCCTTGGGACTTTTTCCATGATTGCCAGAGATACTCCCTTGGCTTCTCACCTCTGTAGACTCCTCCTGCTCATTGATGACTAGGAAAGCGTCTTCTGTAGCCTGGCGTTTTGCATCGGCAATGGTCTGCTCCATGCGGGCTCTCTCAGATGCAATCATTTCAAATGCCTTCTGCTCGGCCTCTGCTACAGCTTTCTGGACTTCAGACATGGCCTGGCGCTTCACTTCATTCACAGCTTCTTCTGAAGGGAAACAAAAGCCTCATCAAACGGCTTCACATTGGAAGGCAAAGTATATAGCATGGAAGTACCCAGTGGTCATAGGAGTTAAGAAAGTGAAGCTTTTGCATAGCACTTTAGCCTAACTTATGGCAATACTATTGAAATTATGGTCATACTCTGATTTCTTATGCCCTCTACTGCATCACATAGGAGCAGCAACAAACTTTTTGTATCCAAAGAATTCAGCATGCTTTGGGTTACCTTGAGCCTCTGGAACTGAGTAAACTACAAACCTAACTAAATGCATTGAGATAGTTACCCTTTTAACAAAACTGGCAGTCCATACAGAAAATTAGGGATGCTATTTGAGTAAGCAAGACAGTAGAAACTCTAGCCTTGAAAATTAATGCAGTCTCTTTTCCTGGTGCCATTTCACTCTTTTACTGTCCTTGACCTCGCTTGTTGGCCCATCCAGCAGTTTAATTCTACTGGCTACAGAGACCCTTGTGTTTTGTTTACGAGCACCCATGACACCACATTAAGGGTGGTTTTGCTGCATCAGCATCATCAACAGAGAATTGGATTAAATGGCAGTGTCAGCAAATGAAGCAGAAGCCAATGAAAGAAGGGAGGGGGCACGAAAGGAAAGCACTAAAAAGAACAGTATCAAACAATGCAAATTTGTAGGAGACTCAGAAGGTCACAGATACTTTTCAACATGCACAAAAATTAACACAGAATGAAGCACATTGTTTCATCCAGCCTCTACCTAAAGCAAACCTTCAAACATTGTTCAGAACCCCAAGATGAACCCCATTTTTAGTAGTGTTATCCTTTTAAAATTGATAATGAAAGACATTGGCCAAAGTCCAATGGAGCTAGGTATGCTTATGCCCATGAATTTACAGTGTGACCTATGTGTAGAACCTATATTTCCATAGTGTTTTCCCTATGGAACTATCTTTTTAACTATTAAAAACATACTAACACAGAGACACTTTTCAATATTTTTCCCCAG
This sequence comes from Podarcis melisellensis, assembly GCF_964234715.1. Classification (NCBI taxonomy): domain Eukaryota; kingdom Metazoa; phylum Chordata; class Lepidosauria; order Squamata; family Lacertidae; genus Podarcis; species Podarcis melisellensis. The sequence continues at coordinate 29,040,677 of NC_138538.1, forward strand.
AGAAGAGGAAGTGGAAGGTTGTCTACCTTAGAAGCCAAACTCTACATAAAAAGAGGGACGACATCTCTTTTAGCTTTCTTATTTGATCTTGCCAGTTTTAAAACAGTTTGTAATGCTAAAAAGAATTTGAAAATCACCATCTTTTCATAATTAGCAGACTGCTTTGGAAACTGTTTTTTAAAGTATTCTTGAAACATTTGCTTGCAGTTGTGGTGTGTTGTTAACAGAAACACTCCTATGATTTTTTTTAAAAAGGGATATAGAAAAGTATTCCCTTAACATAAAATGGGATTCCTTTCCCTGTGCCTTCTCCTTTGCCCTATTTTGTCTCAAGGAGCAGGGCAAAATCCCCTTCCTTTCGTTCTACTATGCCCTCTTCCAGCTTCTGCCAGAAAGGCAAACTGAAAAACCAAGTGAACATTGTCATTACCGCCAGATCAAACAGACAACCCCCAGATCAAACATGCAAGGAACAGTGGCCCATGTGGGACTCTCTATCAGCTACCTCCAAGGAAAAGAGGCTCAGGCACCCCCTCTCCCCCCACTCTGTCTGGGGAAGGTGCCAGCGCGGCCTGGCTGGCTGGCTCAAATCCCTAGGTCAAACGGACAAGCAGTGATGGGTCCAGATGGGTCCATCTGCTGGAGGCCCTGGTTGGCTCTGGCCATTATCACTCTCTAGGCAGTGAGACAGCAGCATATTTATGAGGCCTTTCCCCAGCCAACCTGTGGTGCGTAAGGCTTTCCATCTTCTCAAGAATCTCTTGTAACATTCCACAGCTTCTCTGTGTGGCACTTCTCTGAAGGGGGCCTCCTTACTTACCAGCCTTTTTCCATATCTCTTCGGTGACATAACCGGCTGCTCCTGACCTGCCGCTGAACTCCCGCTGAGAATCTGTAGAAGGAAGGGTGGTGTCGACAGTATTAGACACAGAAATATTCTCCCACCCAAACTCTAAGAATTGATAGGCTGCATCTGTTCAGCAAGAAGTAGCATGAAGAGAACAGGGTAGGATTAATTGCTAAAAACCAAGCCAAGAGACTTCTGCAGTTTAACAGTGTTCACCAAAAGGCAAAATGATAAATGGCCACTTTTAATTTAGTGTCCTGCATAATTTATTGGACAGTGAAGCCAATTTCCATCTTTTAATACTCTGTCATCACAGGCTACACACTTATTAATATGTCTTGTCAAGCATCTGCTTTGCCCTACTGTAATGAGCATTAATCCTTGCTAATGGCGTCTCACGTTTTTACAGCGCGCCTCGTATTCCCAAGGATTTCAGGCCACTGGAGCACACACTATATTTTAAGGAGTCCTTTGAGAACAGGAACTCAAAGATACACAGTGCTACACAGAAATCAAGGAAGATTAACAGTGAAATTTTTTCTCACATACATTACATTCTCACTGTCTTCGGTTGCATGGTTAGATGAGATGCTGCATACCTTCAGATTGAAAGCAGTGCATTTCTGACACCCTGATGTAAGGGTAACCTTATGCGCCAGATGGGAAAACCAGAGGATACAGCATTTCTCAACCCAGAAGTAAGTCTCCATTCTCATCTTGCCCCCTCCCCATAAATATAGCTCACTTACAGACGTACAGCAGTATTCATTACAGAGTGCGCCTTTGTTGAATTCAACTTACTTTTTACTCAAAGTAGACGTAAATGAAATTAATGAACCTAAGTGAGTCATGTCAATGTAAAATAAAAAATAGAGGGTAACCAACGTAAATGAACTTAATAATCAGTCTATATAAGCACAAAATCTAATAGATGTGTTGCCTAACATTTTATTACAAAAAAATGGAGTATAACCCTGAACTAAAAAGGCATATACAAATACACAAATTTAGAAAACTGAATTTAGAAATACCAAATATAAAAGCTATGTGCTACAATAACTAAAAAAGAAAAATCTATAAACAAAACCTATATCTCCAAAACATAACCATACAAGAAACTCTTTCTACATTGCATGGGTTATACTTCATCTGAAGGCAGCCCTGTTTAGGGAAGCTTTTAATGTTTGACAGACTATTGTATTTTAATATTTTGTTGGAAGCCACCCAGAGTGGCTGGGGAAACCCAGCCAGATGGGCAGGGTGGGTATGTATGTATGTATGTATGTATGTATGATGATGATGATTTAAAAATGCTATTCTTTATCACAGGATGTTCTTAATGTCCATCAACCAGATTTTCTGGATGACTGCAATATCAATACCATACATGTTCGGCTTACAAGCCTTCTTCAGTGGTTTATTTTGTTATGCTGCATCCTTTGTGCATGAGCTCAGCCAAATTATGTCCAAGTGTCCCTCGTGCTTGAGTCAAGGTTACAAGCCAGTATCTCCAGTTGCAATCATCTATGTAAAAGTCTAAGGCACGACATTAGGTTTTTGGGGCTCCCCCCTTCCTCCAGCATTCACCACTCTCAAGAGTGCTATTCCATACTTGGAATCTTCTATCTATATCTGAACAGCCTACCTCCACTAAGCCAAGTTTTGATGGGTTATGTAAGAGGTTGGTTATTTTGCAAGCACACTTCCTTGTTCCAGTTGTCAACTTCTCCAGCCCCCAATCCATAATTAAAGCATTTGAGGTGGCAGATAAAAATCCCCGGGCCCAACGTTCTGTTTAATGCATGGTTTTGCATGCACCTTCTACTACAAAGTAACATTCATATACTTCGTTATGAGGAAGAGATATAGAAATGCCTCCCCTGTCATATCACCAGGATATGGTGGAATACAAAAATCATTACCAAAATTTTTTTACTGTTCCCTGCCCACAGGTTCACAATCCAAAAAAGACAGGACATGCAAAGAAAAAAAGGACTTAGAACTTGTAGCAAAAAAGTACGGCACTTTCATTTCCATCTGGCGCCATTGTTTTGAAATTAAAGCCAATGGTTGCTGCATCAGTAAGGATTTAGAAGCATTATGTAGCTGGTTTTGTACAAGCTGTAGCATCATGAAAGCAGCTGGTAGGAAAGAGGTAGGCAGAGGTCACAGAGAAAGAACTGCAAATGGAGGGGTTGCCATCTTTGGAACTCCTTGGGAAAATCACCAAAATAAATCTGCTGACAAATGGAACTGGGTGTGTGCAGCCCAACTGATTGACATCTGAATGGGACACAGCTGTGAACAGCCTGAGGAAGCTCTGTCCACCTTGCTTCTGCCCATGAAAGCAAGCCTAGAGGTGAGAGACTAGGGTGGTGCCAGCTGGTACCAGAAACCTTCTTTGTTGTGAGATTCTGGGGAGGTTTGTGAGTTTGTTTGGGCCTTGAGTGAGAGCCAGGAGACTGAGAGATATTGACTGGGGAAGTGTGTCGAGGAGAAAGAATTTACATGGTCTGTATTTATTCGTAACTTGTATCAATTGATTTATTAATCCTGTCTCCCTGAAATAGACTTGTTTTTGACACTATCCTATCCACCCCAGAATTTCAGGAGATAGTTATCAAGACAAATCCTCCACCTAGATCAGGGGTCAGCAAACTTTTTCAGGAGGGGGCTGGTCCACTGTCCCTCAGACCTTGTGAGAGGCCAGACTATTTTTTGGGGGGGGAGGGAGGAGGAATGAACGAATTCCTATGCCCCACAAATAACCCAGAGGTACATTTTAAATAAAAGCACACTTTCTACTCATGTAAAAACACCAGAAAGGCCCCACTAATAACCCAGAGATGCACTTTAAATAAAAGCACACATTCTACTCATGTAAAAACATGCTGATTCCCAGACCGTCCGTGGGCTGGATTTAGAAGGCGATTGGGCCAGATCCGGCCCCCGGGCCTTAGTTTGCCTACTACCCATAACCTAGATGCACGCCACAGGTTAAATATTAATGTGTGGTAAGCATCCTGTCCCATCCTGTCCCCATTTTACATGTGAATTTCTAATAAGGAAAGTCACTAACAGTATAATGGGAGTCTTAATTGATTTCATTGGAATGTAGTGGGGGGGGGAGACAGATTCAATGAGAAAGACTGCATTGCATTTTTACACTTAAAATGCTAGAAGCAGCAGCAAAAGGCAAGGATTTCACAAATAAAAGAAATACTACATGATTTCTATTTATTCCTTTTTTGTTTCTTTTGCATACAACTCTACTTGACATCCATTCAGGTTCAAACTTCTGAATACCGAAGGCAAACAGAGGCAGGGAAGGCACAGCTTGCTCAGTTTCAGATAGTTCTATTTTTGTGCAGAGGTTAACTCAGAAGTAAGGTGCATTGATCTTAATTAATTTGTGTATAAGTAATTTGTGTGTTGAAGATTACAGACTAAGCTGCAAAAGCAAAGGAGCCTGCTGAAAAGTATAGGAACAATCTAATACTTTGGTCTTCTGGCACACTAATAATACACAGCCACTTTCTGAAAATGGTTGTTAAATGTTATTCCACTTCATAGCACATATGGAACATGCAGAGTTCCATAGCTTACCACTGTTAATGGAGTCTGAACTCCCTGGGCTATGTTGCCTCGTGATTAAGTCATTCCCCCCTTTCCGTGGCTCTGTGGTTTCACTGCATCGCCTCTTCCAATAGTTGAGCTCTTCTCTATCAGCCTCCTGACAACGGCGGAGAACAGCCATAGAGCGCCTGGTCTTCTCGACCATTTCCATGATGCAGTTCAATGCCTTCCAGAGAGAGGAAAGAACAGCGTTTGAAGAAGCTGTTAGAAAATCTATTTCCTCCTGCAACTTTAAGAAAAAGAAACTCAGGGGCAAAACTACAGTATCAAAATTAACAGGGTGAAGGTTTTTTGGTTTTGCTGCAGTAAATGGTTTCAAGCTGTGGCGTTGCATGTTGTAGCGACCCTCTTTTTTAAAAAAGAAATCAAACCCAAACTCCTATATATATATATAAATGCAAGCATTATGGGAAAGGGGGCTGGTTTAGTACAGTCATTGATGTGCTAGTTTTTTACATAACTGAGATTTATTTTTTTAAAAAGGAAACATTTAAATATGCAATTCATCACATTATGATGCTGGTCACATAGCCTGACTCTTAATTAGCTGCAGGACACTCTTTTGCATGACTCTCAATCTGTACATTTATTTGTATCAAATTCTACTGGAGACACCAGGAACTGAATCTGGGACTTCCTGTATGTAAAAAGCATGTGCCCGATTACTGCATTATGGCCCATCTAGGCTAAACAATTACATTCTCTCTCTCTCTCTCTCTCTCTCTCTCTCTCTCTCTCTCTCACACACACACACACACACACACACACACACTTGCTGCTTGCACACATGTTGTTACATTTCCACTGCTCCATGACAGAGCACACACTTTACACGCAGAAAGGCCCAGGTACAATCCATAGCATCTCTAGTTCCAAGGAACAGGCAGCAGGAAATGAGAAGAATCTCAGCTGGAGACTCTTGAGACCCTGCTCCAGCCACAATACACAATACTGAGCTAGGTGGATAAACAGCCTGCCCTGGTAATTAGGTTTTATGCAGTCCAGGTTTATTTGGGGTTTCCCCCCCCCCATGCCAAGTCTCTCACATGATCAAGATGCTTCCATTCATCAGCCCATTCTCTCTCTGTTAGGCGATGGTCCACGAGTTCATCCTGATAGCCTCCGTTTAACCCTGTAATGCATGGCAAGGAAAATGCTACGTCAGAAAAAGAGCCTTAAAAGTTTGATGCAATACAGATATGGGGTGGGGGAGAGAAAAGCTATTACAGTGGACCCTCCAGATACGAACTTAATTCGTCCCAGGGGTCCATACTTACCCCAAAAAGTCTGTATCTGGAGGCGCGCAGTGAAATTTCTGGTTTCGCTGCATTTGTAACTCGAAATTATGTTACCCAAAGGTAACGTAACCCAAGGTACCACTGTATTCTATAACAGTGGCCCATGGAAAAAATCCCCTGCCTGGGAGTCAAATTTAGTCTGTAAGACTCTTCCCCCCTCCAACCCCCCCCCCCAGCCATCTACCAATCCAGCTCAATCCTGCTTGGTCACTATCTCCTCTCACCACCACTTGCCTATCAAAGTGGGCCCACAGGGGTGAGGAAGAAATAAAAGATCTGGACCGCCAGGCCAAAAAGGTGCCCCACTCCTGCTCCAAAAAACACAGCCCAGGCTTCTAAAACCCCAGAGGTATACCAGATCAACAAAGGAGCTGTGTGGGTTTGTGCACCTATGATTTTGCTATGCAAGAACTGAATCTACGGAGATTCAAAAAGCGTTGAATTTGCAGCTTTAATGGCTAAGGGAAATGCATTTGAAAACTACATGGGGCTCCTTACCTATACCATGTCTATCTCGCAATTCTCTATGCTCCAATGCCTTGCTTGGGTCTCTGTACAAATGGGACGTTGCAATGTCTTCCAGGGTGTAATGCTGGAGTGGGGGTGGAGTAGGATGGAACTGTCCCGCTGGATTTATGACGGGCAACATCAGAGCCGGGCTGTGGCGAGGGGCTGGACTAATGGTGCACACCCTCTTGGCAGGAGGCTCTGATGGGAGAGGCTCTCTCTCGAAGCTGTTTTCTTCCCTCCTGTGAGCAAGTCAAGAAAGGAAATTTTGCATTAGTACTAAGAAACAAAATGCAGAAAAAGAGAGTAAGTTTGTGTTGTGCTAGCAGTGAAACCAGTAATTAATGGGGAAAGAGATAAAAGAAGTGAACTCTGGAAAAGAGATCAAGTAGAAAACAATTCACACATACAGATGGAACACAAGAATCATGCTTCTGGATCAATCCAATGGCCTATAGTCCAGTATTCTTTTCACACAGGGAGAAACGAGATGTGATACGGAACATGACATTCAAAACCAGGTCAAGGTTTTCAAATAGCAGGTATGGTGATCCAAAAACAAAAGATGAGGGCAATTTCCCTCTCCCATTGTTGGGTCTGTAGTGAAGGGAGAAACATTAAGCTGAAAAGTGTGGCAAACGACAGATGCACCAATTCCAAAACTCTTTTTCTAAATCATGCCGGCTATACTGAAAGCCACAAGTCAAACATTTGCAGAGCCAACCTAAAAAAGCCACATGTAGGCAAGTCTTGAACTACCAGATGCCTGAAGAGGTCACAACAAAAGGGAATTTCAATAGAAAGCAGCTTATAAGGTGCCAGGTTGTTAGTTTTTTTAAATGACAAATTTGTCTGTTTTGAAACCAGTTCATGCTACCTGTCTGGGCTGTGCCTTTTCCCATTTCCATTCACTTCCATCAGCAGCTCTGAAGAGTCAGCTGGGGACGCAGTGTTTGTGTTCAGCAAGATGTGCTCATGCTGGGCCAGGTATTGGGAAGGGGTCTGTTTGGCTGCCCGAGCACAATGCAGCAGCTCCCTCTGCAGAAGGGGAAGGTTGGCCTGCAAAACAAAGTTAGGGTTGCCATTTAGATTTATTCAGCTGCTGGGATACCTCTTGCTGCTGACCATCTAATGAGCCATAGGAGCAAGATACAGAGACACCCCCCCCCCAAGAATCACTATGAGCCTCCTGAAGAGCAAATAAGACAAAAGAAAGTAGAATTTGCTAGCAGTGCCTATATTTGTGATAGGCTGGGCTATAGCTTGCAGTACTTGATGTTTGATCTTTTATCGTGTTTTTAGTATTTTGTTGGAGGCTGTCCAGAGTGGCTGGGAAAACCCAGCCAGATGGGCAGGGTATAAATAATAAATTATTTATTATTATTATTATTATTATTATTATTATTATTATTATTATTATTATTATTTATTATACCCATGTCCCAGACATAAATGTCTTCTGGTGGGATGAGCTGTCATGCAGCTCTACTATGAATAAATAGGAGATTCAGTCCCTTCAAACAGAAGGTGGGGAAAGGGCTGATTCTTTCCTATTCTTGCCAGAATTCAACTCGGCTCCCCCTCCTGCCTCCCTGTGTAGAAGTATCCAAAAAAGAGAAAAGGAGTGCATGGGCCTGGGGCATGCTGTAATGACTGGGGCATGCTGTACAGAACACCCTTCAGAGAAAGCAAGTTTGTAAAAATATATATATTCAGTTGCTTCCATCACATCAGCTGCAATGCCACAGGCCAGGAGCAGGTACATAGCCCACTTAATGGTCAGAGGTTATGCAGTGGTAGAGAAAGGGGGCTCTTGAACATTCCTTGGCAACTACTTTTGGCTACACACGACCAAGACTTTCTCTCAAATAGTCAGAATCCTCCTCCTTTCAAAAATCATTGCTTGGTGAGTCTTTCTCTAGTGTGGCTCACCAGCCAATGCACAGTATTAAGCAATCACCTTCAAGAATGGAATCACAAATGGACGAAGAGGAAAATTGGTAGCCTCCTGGAGTTTGCAGTGAAATTCCTCTATTGTCACAGTAGAATTCTGTAAAGAGAAAGGGGATTGACGTGGTTATTGATTCTAATTAAACAGAAATTCTACAAGGCCTTTTCTCTCTGAGAATCTGGATTTGCATGTACTGTGTGGAAAGAACTAATATTTCTTAGTGTCAAGTCCTATCTGCTCTGCCTCATCTCACATTTGACTAAGAACCATGAGCTACAAATTCTCACACTCAATGCATAATTTATACATTAAGAATTTATTCATTTAATTTATATGCATTTATAGGCCCCTTTCACCATGCAGTCTTAAGGTGGGTTACAAAGAGATACAAGAAGCAGGGGTGGGGGGCTGACATCCACCGACCACACTGCATTGTGATTACTTAAGAAAATAGCTACTCCGGTTTCATAAGCTGCTTCTGCACCATTTCAAAGTGTGACCACAGTCATTAGAAGTTATCTGGAATCGTAGAGTGCTAATGCTAGCTAGACAACCTCCAAAACATAAAGTGAATAAATAAAAATCTGAAACTGGAAAAATGGGTGAAATGTCACATGTCAGTTCCTAGCAATTAATCATTTTTGTTGACCATGTATAATCAGGGTATAGTTTTATGAAAAGCCTTGCAATGTGAAAACAGAATTCTCGAGATTACGCTGAGACAGAATTAGATGAAAGTGTACCCCAGTTGTGTGTATGAGTGTGATATGTATGTTACACACAAACACAAATATTTCTCCTTTTATAAACTGGTTTGAACTCAAATCAACAGCAACAGAAAATTATTAATTCACCATGCTGTAATTAATTATGACAAAATGGACACCCCAATTTCTGAAAAGTTATGCAATGAAGGTTTGGGAGGGAGCACACTAATCCTAGACGGGGGGGGGGGGCAAATATTGTAAGAGGTTTCGCCATTTACAGAAAGCCTACTGGCAAAGTCTGAGCAGGATCAGAAGGATCTGGAAACCAAGCCTCATGAGGAACGGTTGAAGAATTTGGGTATGTTTGGCCTGGAAAAGAGGAGATATGATAGCCTTCTTCATATATATAAAGGGCTGTCACATGGAAGATGGAGCAAGCTTGTTTTCTCCTGCTCCGGAGGCTAGGACCCAACCCAATGGATTTAAGTTACAAGAAAGGAGACTCTGACTCAACATCAGGAAGAACTTTCTGACAGTAAGAGCTGCTTGACAGTGAAATGAATTCCCTCAGAAGGTGGTGGACTCTTCTTCAGTGGAAGTTTCTAAGCAAGGGTTGTATGGCCATCTGTCATGGGCACCTGAGTTGAGATTCCTGCATTGCAGAGTGTGGGACTAGATGCCCCTCATGCTTGCTCCCTTTCCAGGTCTATGACTATGATTCCATAACGAAACGCCAAAGCTTCTGCTTTTCATTTCTTTGCTGTATTTGACTTACTAATACTCACCACTAATGCCAGAACAAGGGTGCGGACTTTCTCCCCTATCTCTGGTGAAATGTCGTTGCCAAACTGCTGGAGGGTGGTCAGGAAGCGTTTGAGTTTGCTGAGCTGACGGGCCCCACAGGTAGCTGGAAGCTGCTGGTTGGTCAGTGAAGATGAAGATGATGAGGCAGGGCCATTACTGAACCTCTGAGGGGGTGACGGTGCTCCATTCAGTGTCGGGGGAGAATGGTTCATTCCATTGGGTACTACGGTGGGGAGGGGGAAGGCAAAAAGCAATGAATATGTTAGCTTTGTATTTTGAGGTTTAGCCCCAAAATGCTTCTTTTTACATAAAATTATATACCTCTTAACTACAAATAGTCTCCAGGTGTTGTACAATAAATAAAATACAGAAAAAGTAAAAACCAGTTAATGCTATAAAGCAGCGGTTCTCAACCTGTGGGTCCCCAGATGTTGTTGGACTACAGCTCCCATCATCCCTAAGTTCTGGCCTTGCTAGCTAGGGGATGATGGGAGTTGTAGTTCAGCAACTTCTGGGGATGCACAGATTGAGAAAGGCTGCTATAAAGTAAGTTAAAAGCTGGGATTTAAAAATTTTCAGTACATGCCAGAAATTCAACAGGGAGGGGGCCTGTCTGATTTCAACCGGAAGGAAGTTAACACAAAATAGGAAATATTGAAATGTAGGCAGAATTGCTGAGAACACAATTCAGGAGTCGATATATTTACTTTTGATACTGGGTGGTGGTGTTAAAAACTATTTAATATTTTAGGAAATAACATCTAGTGGGGTTGAGTAGTGGAGTACTGTATAAGCTTTGCAGGTTGAAGATCCCTTGTTAATATCCTGACCCCTCTGGTTTCTGTTTTTTAAAGGGAGGAGGGTAGGGGAGCTGGTGGTGGGAAAGACTTCCATCCACAGCCCTGGAAAGCCAGCCAGAGGAAGCATTACTGGGCCAGATGAGCATTCAGCCTGACCAGCATAAGGCAGCTTACATTCCCGGGACCAAGGTGCTCTTTTTCTGTTCCTTGAAGTTTGCCTGCATTCTGTACCACCCTGTACAGTACACAATAATATTTAAGAGACCTAAGAAAACCCTAGCACTCCAGAATCTGAGAATAAATAAAAAGTTAACACACCAGATGTGCTGACAAACACACCTCTTATTAATGAGAACAGAAAACACAGATGCAAAGAACTTGATGTTCTCGAGAAATTACCAGTAATCATTTTTAAAAAACCGCTTCCTAAATTAAAACCCAGCTTAATATACCGTATTTTTGGCTCTATAAGACTCACTTTTTCCCTCCTAAAAAGTAAGGGAAAATCTGTGCGTCTTATGGAGCAAATGCAGGCTGCGCGGTTATCCCAGAAGCCAGAACAGCAAGAGGGATTGCTGCTTTCACTGTGCAGCGATCCCTCTTGCTGTTCTGGCTTCTGGGATTCAGAATATTTTTTTCGTTGTTTTCCTCCTCCAAAAACTAGGTGCGTCTTGTGGTCTGGTGCATCTTATAGAGCAAAAAATATGGTATGCATTTTTAAAATCTGCATCTCAGGAAACCTGCCTGCTAATAAAGCCACAAAAGTGTCAAGGTAATTAGGCGCTATCCCAGCAATTCACCTCCCCTGGACTGAAACAACAGTCCCTCACTTCTGTAATGTCTGCATTAGAAAGAAAGAACTTGTGGTGGCTTTTTGTTTTTCCCGGAAAGCTGAACAAGCCACAGCCTTACATGCTGCTGGGGTAAATGAGACAGGCCGAGGTCCACCAGGGTTGACAGGCGGCAATGGTGGCATGCTGGATGGTGAGGATCTTGACTGTATCTTCACTTCCACAGGGGATCCTGGCATTACTGGCACCCTCTTCTCACTCGCAACTGAAAAGGAAAGTAGAAGAAAGAATGTTAACAATCCAATGGAACTTAGGAATTACACGGTGCTTAAGTGTTCAAACCACGTCATAGTCAGTATCTGAGTAATCCATACAAGGAATGTCAGTATTCTCTCCATGGGGGGATGATAGCGAAGTTTGGCCTAAAATCCAATTAGCAATTCAGTGGCAAAGATGAGATCTAAAGGGTAGAGGGATGTCCTGGCTTATGGGTGGCTCTTGAAACATCATTTCAAGCTCATTTGTTTCAAATATTAACTAGAGTTTGTCAGTCTCCGATGACATGACAAGCTCTGGTCAAGAGAAAGTGGCAGCTCCTACTTGCAGCCATGCCAGGGACGGGGGACTGTGCAAACCTAAGGCCTGTCCCACCTTGTTTATGTCACACTAAACTATGGTTTGGCTCTATTCAAGATCATCTGCTAGTTGGCTACATTCAAACATAACACTTAAACATGGTTTTGCATTATGAGAATGAGCTTATCCTTATTCCTCCCTCCACAACCTAGTTTGCATGCTCCCACTCCCCTCTCCTGCCCAGTGAGGGTACGAGGAGGGGACCAGAAGGTTCTTGGCTTGTTCCATCAATTGTAGTATGCCTGGGATTGGATAACATGGCAAGTTGCATATTATTATTATTATTATTATTATTATTATTAATATTCCCTGCCCATCTGGCTGGGTTTCCCCAGCCACTCTGGGCGGCTTATAGCATATCTAAAAACATAAAAATCTCCCGATATAGGACTGCCTTCAGATGTCTTCTAAACGTTCTGTAATTCTTTATCCTTGTGGCCTCAGATGTCATGAGCCCTGTGGGGACATCATGGCTAGGAGACCAAAGGAGCACACGGATGAGTGAGCTGGGGACGGCGGCAGGGGGGGATCCTGCATGGCCACAAAGATCACTTTACAAAAAAGGTTTTAGTTCAGAAATTACCAATATAGTTAAGTAGTGATACGGAGGTCTATTAAGAAGTCTTTTTAAAAAATGGGTGGAACGATTTGCAATGCTTGACAACGTGGTCTGGAGCATCTCCAGATCAAGGTGGTGAGCTGCAGTACAGGATAAATGGGGAAGGGAAAGAAGCTACCTTGCAGGTGGGGTGTAAAAATGCTGAATAATTCCCAACTATGATTCTATGATTCCCTTTGCAACAGTGAAGGACAGAGAAGGAAATACTTCCAATGTAGATAATAAAATGAACAGATTACACAAGAGTCACAAAACTGTGCAGGTGCCCAATGGGATTTTTAACCACCAGTATAATATTTTAATAATATTTAAAATACTAAATAAAATATTTAGTAAATATTTTACTAAAAATAAAAAGGAGCTTTAAATAATTTGCTTTCATCTGTGTATAAAACAACCCTCTGCGGTGCAAAACAACCTGTTGCAAGCATATATATTTTTATAAATGTTGTGGTACAAGATATATGTTCTCCATCTCGTTGAACAACATACGGACCACTTATTAGTTCCTAAATAAAGGGGTGCCTGTCTTATTTGATTATTTCACAAGCAATCTGGGACTACACTGTAGCATGTCTCCATAAACATATTGACAGGTTTCCAACACATCCATCTGTGTCCCATCTCCGCTCGCCTCCCAACCTCTCCTTTTGTTAAGGGGGAGACAACTAGGAAGGGAAGGAACTGACAGTTGTCTTTCACGTTTGTATGTTGTGCACAGAGTGTGAAAGCCCAAAGGGAGCCCTCACTTCAGACCACCTGCTTTTTCAGTGATGGGCGCCAAGAGGCCTGGAAGAGATCTTAGCAGTTAGACACGTTGCAACCTTCAGGACTTGGCATAATGCTGGAATTCAGTACAGCTTACCAGCAGGCATGTTGAAATGCCTACTCAAAAGTTTAAACAGAAAACTCTCAGATTCTCCCTCTTGTTGAGAATTAGCAGTTCCTATGCTTCCATAACCACTGAAATAAGCTTCCGTGCAAGGCTTTAGGAGCTAAGAACAATAAGAGACGTTGAGAAGAACCCAAAATTGGACACAGTAGTAGAATAAACTGCAGGTCCTGTTAGTACAAATAAGCTGTTACTTTCTCAATATTCTCCAACCCAGCACACTGGATGCTGCTTCATGACTGCTAACATTCAATTTGGGATTCCATGAGCATCATTAATGAGTAGACCATGTTTGGATGATCATATATCGGTTTAATAAGCAGAAATATGAGTGTGTCTTTTGGCTATGCGCACAGCCCCTTTGGGCCATTGCTTTGCATGAACAAGCAAACCAAGAAGTATTCCATTAACAAAAGGTTCTTGTTTCATTCAAATTGGGAAACTATGATTCACAGATCCAGAACAAGCAAGAAGTTAGCTTAATCTCCTGGTTTGTTCCAAAGTTATTATCAGAATGGGAATTCACAGTAGAAGACCTCCTTGCCTGCGTGGGTGCTCATGTGAACAGAAGCACAAAGGGGCTGCATGCGCAACATAAGACTCATTCATAGCTTGGCTTATTAAGTCCCAGATGTATTCATTCAAATACTCCCATAATTAATGTTAAGACTTCACTGCTGTAAGATGTGGTAACTATAAACTAGAGTAACATTTTTTCCAAAAGGAGTTAGATAAATTCATGGAGATTAGGTCTATCAGTGGCTAAACAAAAAATCCATGATTATAAAAGACAATGTGTTGGGGATCCAGGGTTAGTCGTGTTTGGCACAGAGTCATAGACCTTCTGAAAATCAATTAGTTAGCAATGACTAATATAAGTCCATTGATTTCAATGGGCATACTCTAAGCATTGCTAAATCTGGCTCCAACCCAGTGTCTCTAGGATTACTAGATGGAAGGAGGCAAATATGGTGATTCCATCGTATTTGATTAGTTTCACTAAGGCCATTCTTATCTATCGGTGGTTAAAGGGAAAAATTAATGTAGCAAGAAAAAGTTCATTCTGTAATATTTATTAATAAAATGAACACAGACACACCTTGCTTATGTAGGGTAATTCTGTGTTCAGTCTCCAGAAGTGCCAAGTGATCTTATAGATACAACTATATATTCTCATAATACTTTCTTATTCTGAGTAATAAAATTTTCAATGTACAGTACCCTGGGATTTTAGGAATGAACAAACTTGTGCCACAATCCTATGCATGTATACTTGCTAATATCTGGCAAGTGTGCATATGAATGCAGTTTCATTCCAGTAATTCAGCTCTCATTGATGGGATTTCATTTCCCTTCTACTCATAATTTTGGGGAGTTTTTCCTTTTTTGTGGACAGATACGTGCCCATTTGTGTTTTAGGATGTAGGTACACACGTGTATATCGTTCACACTACGTGCTGAGAGCAAATGCGCTCTCTGGAAAAGCAGGTGCATGGATAGCTGGCCACTGTCTCAATATGCTTCTTTCTGCAATTCTGTGCATCACTGACAACATATTCAATGGACATGTTTACTTTTATGTTAGAAGGAAACAGACTCTTAGCGTACTTGGGAGCCCTGAGCACAATTTGCAACATAAAACCACAAAATAATAACTAAAATAGCCATGGAAGCAGGGATCCAAAACTAATGATACAACTGTATATCAAATCTCAAACACATCCTGAAAAAGACAACATTATCTAAAGGCTTCCATATAATCCCCCAAATAACAAGGCTCCAATAGAACTAACTCAGTGGACCGCAAGAAATGAAACAAGAAAACAACTCTTCTTTATAAACAAAGCTTCAGAGGGCAAAAATGTCTACAGTAGGACCTGGCCTGAGAATCTATGAGCTAGCAACATGAACAAATGGGCAATGCAGCTAAGAGTGTTGTATCGCTTTGAATAAAGGTCAAGGCTAGCATCTACAGCACTCCTGAGATCGCCACACGTTACAATCTGGGGCGGGGGGCGGGGGCGGGGAGAGAGCTCTGAAGTCTGTTAAGTGAGCAGAACAGAAGGCCCCAAGCCAAATAAAAAGGAACTTCAGGTTTTCGCTGAATTACAATGACATGTCCCCCCCACCCCCCAAAAGCCACTTCTGTTGGCAATCTGTTCACCCAAGGGGGGAGGTGTTAGTGTGTTAAAACATGTGAAAATCTGAACTAGCACAGGAACCCTTCTGCACACAGTGCTGAGCCGAGCTCTGCCGTCCTTCACCTGAAATCCCCCGTGGAAATCTGAAGCACCTGTTTTTTCAGACACACTGTGCCAGAGTTGGCTGACTCCATTTCCATGGATAACAAGGCAAGAAAACTTGTTTTGGGTTCTCTCCAATGACAGTATTTGCGACAACAGTATCTCATTAAGGTTGTGTCATATAACAGATGCCACACACACATATGGGGGAAACCAGTTATTTACAAAAGCACAAACAAAGGAGGGCATCCCATATCAACAGCACACTGGCTGCATTAATACAGCAAGCAGATCACAAGGTAGTTTACAGAAATCAAAAGATGCAAAAAAAAAAACCAACAACAACAACAACAACAACAAACAGTAAACCCTATGCAGTTATTTTTAAAAAATAAAAATCCAGCATTTATTCCTTTAATTAATTGCCTCTGGCCTTCCTGCAACATGGTTCTTTAAGAAAGTGGCTAGCAAACTAATGTACTTGCATGAACGGACACTGGAAAGAAAATGATGAATTTGTAAATCCCTTTGATGCCTTAAGACACAAATACATAGTGATGGCACTCTCAAACTATATAGATAGTTCCCTAACCGAAAGTAGCTGCTTGCTTACAACTGCAGACTACCCAAGAGAAACGCTATTCAAGAAATCAAACCAGTTAGTTTCTCCATCTCTTCAATGCATTCTGAAAACACTATTTCCAGATCTAACAGCATCAGCTGTACCATCAGGGGCTTAGCATGGTATATGGGGTGCCTTTACTATGTTATGAGCTGCATATTTCTGTACACATTGCAGCATGCAGAACATTTATTTACCTGCATAACCACTAATTTAATATATGAAATCTGACAGCAATGCCTCCCGGCAGTGGAAATGGAAACATGAATGATTCATTTCAAAGGAAAGTAAGAACATAAATATGAAGCTGCCTTATATCAAGTCAGACCAAATGGTTCATATAGCTCAGTATTGTCTAGACCAGAGGTAAGGGCCTATTCTAGGCCTCCCATTCTGGCAAAGCCACCTGCACCTGCCCTACCCCTAGTGTCATATATGTTGTCAAGTGCCGGGCAGGTAAAAACCTGATTCACCCAAAGCAGGTAGGGGATTGCAGACACTGCCATCAGCTGTTTGGCAGTGCCTGCAAAGTCCTATGCCAAGTGCTGTGCAAGACAGCTGGAGATTGAACTACCATTGAGCTATGACTCTTCCCATCCCTCCTGTTCTTTGCACTGGTTTGTGATATTTAAAGGGCAAGGTCTCGGTGTCCCTCTGAAGTCAGATGTGCAAGCTGCCAACGCAGGGACACATTGCACATTTGACCATGAGGAGAAAGTACATCCTTTCTTGCAATACTCAAAGGGCTTAGCAAATAATGCACATTAGCATTATTAAAGAGAACACACACTGCCCCGTGTTTCCCCTTCAAGCCTTTCTCAGGAAGCCCTGTGCCACTCAAAGCTTCAGGGGCCTAAAGGGCTCCATTAGCCCCCAGCAGCCCCATCACAGCCCACTCAAGCAGTTCAGGGGACGTGCCATCTAAAACAACCCACAAATGCCCCTCCCCAGTAGCCTCCATTCTCTTTTCTACTCTATTTTTCCGCCTCACTAATCCTTAAGCAAGTTGGAGCTATCCAAGAGCAGTGACACTGTTTATTTTTTCTTAACTTGCTCTGAAACCTAATTTAGACCAGCCTCCACTGTTTCCCACACTTGATAGCTGGCATTAGGACCCTCCTACCTAAGACCTCCTTATAGATTTAACCCCATACTGTAGTGTAAAGAGACAAATCCTTGCCTCTTTCAGACGGACGGAAGGAAGGAAGGAAGGAAGGAAGGAAGGAAGGGAGGGAGGGAGGGAGACGGAGAGGGCAAAGGGAAGTTAGTGTGCCCTTATTCCTCAGCCTTACTCCTTCCTTGGGGCTACCAGGCTGAACCGCTGCAGTGAAGCAACAGTGGGAAGGATTCCCTTCTCAGGATCTCCACTGCTCCCGACTCTAGGCCCTGTACATACTTTGTCCCAGTAGCACTTTCTCCTTTGCACCTCTGTTCTTCTACCTCATATCTTCACCCCCAGCATTGTCTGTTCCTGTTCCTCTTTTCCAGATCACTATCAACTTTCCTCCACTTCCTTTGTCTCCTGACCAGTCTCCCTAGCACTCTTTTCCTCCCCCTCCACCCAAAAACACCAAAGGTTGTAAAGGACTGAAGGGTCTCTTCAGAGCCCTCTGACGATTTTCTTTTCCCTCAGAGACAGGACTGTGAGAGGGTTTAGAAGATGTCTTTTAAACACTGAGCTATCAACATCAACTTATCTGATCGGTGACAGAGGTTTCACTGCTACAAACCACAGTGACACATTCACACCCCTTTTACATAACACTATCAAGGAAAACACTGACCTAGCTAAATGTGTGTTGTTGCTTTTCAAAGCTGTCCTCTATCTTAAGAAATTCTACTCTTTGTGAAAGATACCATTCAACACCCTATCACCTAGTAAGACTACCATCTGCTTTTTTCAGGATTTGTTCTTAGGTTATTGCCACCGGAACTGTATTTTTTCCAGTAGCAAGGGAAGCAGAAACAGTCAGCGATGCTACCTTAAATAACAGACCATTCTGCCATATGTTCTTGCCTCTATAATAGTGTGTGCATTGGTGGTGGATTGATTCTGCTTTAGTTTGTCCTGCAATGCTTCCCCAATCCCACCTCATTGTTGCTCTCCAGAGGGACTATAGTGAAACCAATGGAACAAAAATAAATCAGAACATTTGTGGTATAAAAAGCTACAGGATTTCAGCAGGAAGATGTGGGATATGCACAGAATGGAAATGAAGCAGCGTGACTGCCCCGAAACGTTTGCATGTGCAAACAATATTGAAAGAAGGAACACGTGTGATCGTCTCAAATCGTCTTGTATTCTAGGCATGTTTATGAAGAGGTTCCTTGCTACGTTGCTATACCAGCATCCCAACCTCTAGCAGGAAGAGGCCATGCCTCCATAAAGGAACACATGGATCCTACAGTTTCACTTATGGTGGTGGGTGACTCATTTCCATTAGTATGATCCTGTTTCAAGGTAAAGGAAAACTGCCTCTTTTGTAGATATTGTAATTTGAATTTTTAAAACCAATGTTCCTATTCTAACCCACTTTGCTAATAGTAAAGGTAAAGGTAAAGGTACCCCTGCCCATATGGGCCAGTCTTGCCAGACTCTAGGGTTGTGCACTCATCTTACTCTATAGGCCGGGAGCCGGCGCCGTCTGAAGACACTTCCAGGTCACGTGGCCAGCGTGACGGAGCTGCAACTGGCGAGCCAGCGCAGCACACGGAACGCCGTTTACCTTCCCGCTGGTAAGTGGTCCCTATTTATCTGCTTGCACCCGAAGGTGCTTTCGAACTGCTAGGTTGGCAGGCGCTGGGACCGAACGATGGGAGTGCACCCCGCCGCGGGGATTCGAACCGCCGACCATGCAATCGGCAAGTCCACCCGCGTACCTTGCTAATAGTACCACACCTTTATTAAGAAGGTGCATCAAGAACAGAAATCTCCTTTGAAAAACATCCTAATGCCTCCTATCCGAAGCCACTACAAACCAAATGACAAATTCAAGACACTCTGATCCAACTACCAGGTGCCATGGTACAGTGGTACCTCGGGTTACATGCGCTTCAGGTTACAGACTCCGCTAACCCAGAAATAGTACCTCGGGTTAAGAACTTTGCTTCAGGATGAGAACAGAAATCGGGCGGTGGCGGCGCGGCGGCAGCAGGAGGCCCCATTAGCTAAAGTGGTGATTCAGGTTAAGAACAGTTTCAGGTTAAGAACGGACCTCCAGAATGAATTAACCCAAGGTACCACTGTACTAGATATGCAGGGGAGAAGGGGCACTCTGGCCCCATCCATCAGCCAAAATAATGGATCCACCAATTGCTATTCAAGCAAAAACCGCTAGCAAAGAAGGGTCAGCATAGACTGAGCTAGACATTAATGACAACATAAAGCTCACTAAGAAGAGTTTGGATTTGATATCCCGCCTTTCACTCCCTTTAAGGAGTCTCAAAGCGGCTAACAATCTCCTTTCCCTTCCTCCCCCACAACAAGCACTCTGTGAGGTGAGTGGGGCTGAGAGACTTCACAGAAGTGTGACTGGCCCAAGGTCACCCAGCAGCTGCATGTGGAGGAGCGGAGACTCGAACCTGGTTCTCCAGATTACGAGACTACCGCTCTTTTTTTTTTTTTAATAATATTTTTTATTTGCTTTTTTCCAAGGCCAAATACATCATCAGCTATTCAACAAAAGCGATTTTACAGAAAAGAAAGAAAGAAAGTTATAAGCAAGAAAGAAAACATACTTTGCAAACAATTTTTCATGATCTACTGGACTTCCCCACATCTTCCATCCCCTGCATCTTTTTCAATAAAATAAAGTTTACAGCAAATTAATACCTTGTTTCCTGTGTTTTTATACTTTCCTCAATTGTATATTAGGTTTAGGGGAAATATTGTTAGTTCACGATTCCAACGGTCTTCAGAATAGAGACTTTACCCTAGACTTTAGTCATTTCACAATCAAAACTTAAATTCCAACAAAATCAAAATTTGATATCTGAAGCTTGTTGTCTAAAAACTTAACAAATTCTCAACATTCACATAACTTATAATGTTTTTGTAAATAGCCCTTAAATTTTTTCCAGTCCTCTTCCACTGCCTCTTCTCCCAGGTCTCGGATTCTGCCAGTCATTTCAGCCAGTTCCATATAGTCCATCAGCTGCGTGTGCCACTCTTCCAGCGTGGGTAGCTCCTGTACCTTCCAATATTTAGCTAAAAGGATTCTTGCTGCTGTAGTTGCATATAAAAAGAAAGTTCTATCCTTCTTTGTCACTCTCTGGCCCACAATGCCCAGGAGGAAGGCCTCTGGTTTCTTATAGAAGGTATACTTAAATACCTTTTTCAACTCGTTATAAACCATTTCCCAGAATGCCTTCACCTTCGGGCATGTCCACCAGAGGTGGAAGAATGTTCCTTCAGCTTCCTTACATTTCCAACACCTTTTATCAGACAAATGATAGATCTTTGCAAGTTTGACTGGGGTCATGTACCACCTATATATCATTTTCATAATGTTTTCTTTCAAGGCACTACATGCCGTGAATTTCATACCGGTGTTCCATAACCTTTCCCAGTCTTCAAACATGATGTTGTAACCAATGTCTTGAGCCCATTTAATCATAGCTGATTTAACTAGCTCGTCTTGTGTGTTCCATCTAAGCAGCAAGTTAAACATTCTTGAGAGCACTTTCGTCTTAGGTTCAAGTAATTCTGTCTCTTAACCGCTCTTAACCACTACACCACACTGGCACTACTTTATTCTGGCCTTGAAAAACTGGTGTCCCTTCTCTCCCTTCTTCCACATGCCTTCCCCTTATCTGTCTTACCTATGTAGTTGGTATTCTTGATGGAAGGGCTAGTTTCTTGCTTGTTTTTAATTGACATGAGCTGCTTTGGGAGGTACTTCTCTTAAAATGAAGGATCAAAATAAACATTTGGGGAGCAGCAAACATCAAGATGGGGGGGCATTTAACCCTTTAAAGTCCCTAAAGCAGACGACAGACTAGATCCATTTTGCCCAAAATTGTAAAGAGTCCTTCCCACATACATCAATCAGCTTGTGTTTTCCAGGTATCCTGTGAATTAATTATTTCAATACAGCTAAAAGTAGCATCGCTGTAAATGGATGAGATATTGTAAACATGGCTTTGTCACCTCCCCAGCCTGAGTAAATGCTTATTTTCAACAACATGCTTATCTACTTCAGCTGCTCGCCATCTGTTTCAGTCTCCACAAAGCTAATATTTTTCACATTGGGAACCAGAAAAGGTGGTGGTGGGGAGATTATCTCTCTTGTTTTATAATTAACAGAACTATTTCAATTTGAGGTCATCCTGCCTGAACCCCTTCTCTGCCTGACGAGGTTTTTGTGGTTTTTTTAAAATGTGCAAACCTATTCGTCTTTGCCCATATGCACTAAGATCCTCAACTGACAGTGGAAATAATACATGCAAGCCTTCACAACAGACAAGCCAATGTGGAGAGAGTTCCCCAACAACAGAACTGGCCTAGCCTGGTTAAGAGGAGAATGATATGATAGCCATAGTCGAGGGCTGCCACGTGGAGGCTGGAACAAGCTTGTTTTCTCCTGCTCTAGAGGGTAGGACCTGAACCAATGGATTCAAGTTACAAGAAAGGAGAGTCCGATTAAACATCAGGAAGAACTTTCTGACAGTAAGAGCTGTGTGACAGTAAAACAGACTCCCACAAGAGGTGGTGGACTCTCCTTCCTTGGAGGTTTTTAAGCAGAGGTCAGGAGGCCACCTGTCATATGTGATCTAGCTGAGATTCCGGCATTGCAGGGGGCTGGACTAGATGACCCTTGGGGTCCCTTCCAACACCACAATTCTATGATGCTATACTCTTGACTAGTTCTGCCCTTGGGGAACTCCATTCTTCGGCAACTCTGGTGGGGGAAAGAGCAGCACTGGTATATGCTTTATCAGAAAGTGGAAGCCACTGAGCCACATCTGGGTTATTAACATGGGGGGAAAATGGGACACTTGTGAAGCATTCTGGAAACAGCTCCCTTCTCTGAATCAAGCATTCATGTTGAAACAAAAAGATCATGTCGAAAAGACACACTCCCATTTCCTTGAATGCTTTGCCTGGGCGTACAAAACACTCAAGGATAGATGTAAATGACACCAACATTTAGATAAATGGAAGTTAAGAGTACTGATGAAAACCTGTCCTTTGGAGTTTTGATTCTGCAGAATGCAGTGGGAGTGGAAGGGATTTAACACCTCTTCTGAGCTCTCAGCAGCTTGTAGGATTGAACCCCCGAAACATGGGCCAGATACTAGATAATTCAAAAATAAATACATGCTTCTCCCACACACAGCTGTTTCATTTTATCTTCAATTTAGCAGCAAAAATAAGCACAAATTTGATATAACAGCGTATTTTACCATTCAAAGCCAGTTTGAAAAAGCATTTAATGCAGGGAAAATTGAATACAAAGCTTTTTCTTGCTGCAAATGCATAGCTCTTGTTTGAAGGTGATCCAAGCATAGCACTGCATCCACCATTAAAATACGCTGAAAATTCACAGTCTGAACATTATGATGGGTTGCCTTCTATCAGAATTATGATGCATTGTCAGCTTCTGCCTGTTTTTTCTGCGAAGAGCATGGTGCAATATCTGAGTGGCCATCCCGAGTAGCATTTCAGTCTCACAATGAGCCCAGGCACAGCGAAGCTTGTCATTAAGCAACTTCCCCAGTTCAAACTGTAGTTCACTGTGAATTCAGTTTAGTGAGTCTCTCTGCAAAAGTAGAATGGATCCACATGGCAGGAATGCTTCTTTTTGATGGGCTCTAACACCAAAAGCCCCACCTGAGTTGGGGTGTTGAGAAGTGCAGGCCTTTGATGCCCCCAGTAAGCCAGCTCTTCCTACTTTTAACTTCAGAAAAGGGAGAACCCTTAATCAACAAAGAGGAACAGTGTGGGGAGTGTTGAAGAAAACAGGCCCCAATGTAAAAACAAACGAAAAGCTGCCTCCCAAAGCTTGGATCAAGTCCACACTGTTCTATGACTCTGCAGACTGTATTTTGACTGGGTCGGAATTCAATTAAAAAAAACCTTCCCGGAGCAAATGGAAATCCCCCCCCCGATACAAATTACAAATGTGGGGAGCTCAGTCTGGATCAGGACCACAATGGGGTGCAAAAGATTAAAGTCCTCTGCACCCCACACCTAGCCTTATTTTAAGCTAGCCATAGTTAATGTTAGCTGTAGTTCTAGGACCAAACTACACAGAATTGTGTGATTATCTAAAAGCAGAAGTGGATACTCCAAACTCTTCCAGAAAGAGGAAAGTAGGGGGAGACTGTGCAAGCCTATGGTTCACTGTAGTTCACTCCTGGCTCCTGCACAACGCACTAAACCACCATTTAGTGTGAACACAGGGAGTGTTTATAAAGTGCTTTCCCAGTGTGCATAAATTCCTTGACATATATTATCTCATTAACTCTTATAAACAACCAAGTATTACCCATATTAAGGGTAGTTGCAAGAGATGAGTAGAGGAAACAGTGGCTTGCCTAAAAAGCCACAATGAACTCATAGTCAAGGTGAGGTATAACAGGGATTTCTTGCTCACCGCTAAGTTCCAAAGCAGGCCACCTCTCTAGTATAATTAGACTTGATAGTATGACTTGAATATGCCTCCTGGAAAACACACAAAACAAATCCACGCCTAGTGCAGGAAAGAGTTTTGGAGCCAATCAAACTGTCCAGTTCCCCAGTTCTAATCATGTTTACTAAGAAGAATGAGCAGGCATGCTTAGGACTATATAGCTTTAGCTTGTTAACACTACATACACAAACTTTTCCAGAAGTCTGCTTAGTATTTCAAGAGGTCTATTAATATTCATCCTCTAGGCTACGAAAGTGTTAAGTGAAGTTAAAACTGACAAGATCAAAACATGCAGCAGTGTTAGGTTTCATGCAAAAAAGGAAGCTGGAAGGGTGGGTGGGTGTTCAAGGGTAGCCTTTTGCTTCAGTACTCTAAATGTTCCCGTTACAATTTAAACTATTTCACTGCAACAATGAAGCCTAGAACGAAGTTTCCAGATGTGAACATCTGTTTCTCATTTTCTTCAGCCAAGAAAACATGAGGAAGATTAACGACTCCAAGCCCAGCAGTACCCAGACATAACAAGTAAAACCTAAGAATACTCTGGAGCGATAGTTGCTCACAAACCCTCAAAAGGTGATATTCTGCCAAGTCCCTCAAGCACAGAAGTGGCACACACACACACACACACACACACACACACACACACGGAATCCAGGTACACCTAACATGAAATTCAGTGCAACAGAATGCAAAGATCACAGTTTCTATTATAGAACTATGTTTTTGACCGAAGGACAAGGGTGGTTAGTATTGCTGGGACACTACCCTGCTACACAGAAATCTAAAATTTGGTACACCTGTAGACCAAAATTTCATGATTACAAGAAACAAATGAAAGGCCGATATCTATACATCTTTCCCCCTAAAACACTCTGCGTGGGAGGGGGACATGGGACATGAGCAGAGCTCCAAAATAGTAAAGATGCTTTCATACTAGCTAGAAAGCTAGGATCTGGTCACATACAGTCCCACAATCCTAGGAAATGCTTGTGAATCAATTCTTTTACAACCAACAATTAAAGCTACAGGACATGATGCTTACGTACCTCATAATTTAACTTACTGCTCCTGCACTGAATAAGCCAAGCCATAAACAGGAACATGTAGAGTTCACTGGTCCCTTCACACACTTGAATCAGAATTGGGGGAATTTCCAGTAACAATGATAAATATATTTCCAGAATGCAAGTTCGGTTTGTCCATATGCTTTATTCCTCGTTGTGCAACAGCAAGATTAGGACAAGATTGCTCAGGAGTGCCTGCTCCAACACTGTGAAGCTCCTTGTGGACATTGGTTTTCCTTGGAGCTATGAGCAAAGAAGCAGGCTGCATGGCGAGAGAGGAAGTGGAAATGGCTGAAGGCCCAATATCAAGCTGACCAAACAGCAGTTAAGAGTGTTTAACCGTGTCATGTCATATGGTGATGAAGGTAGTGAAAAAGCCTCCATCGTGCCTTGCCTAGCAGAGCTCTTTCATGCAGTAAAAAAAAGTTGCTAGCACCAACTGTGATAAGTTTGCTGGGCAAACGGGGGACAAAATTGTTCACCTTCAATTAACCCAAAGTGTGCTCACCAATGATTCCTCAGGCCTTGGTCACCCTGATGAATGACCCTTTCCAGGGAACATGGAACCCTGTTGTTCCTGCTGAATCTCTCAGTAGCTTTTGACACGATTGACCATGGTCTCCAAGCTCTTGTGAATTGGGAGCTGTAAGTATTGTTCTATGGTGATTCTATTCCTACATTCACACCAGGTTTCAGAGGGTAGCATTTGGGGACTCTGTGTTTATCCCCCGACAACTTAGGCACAGTGTTGTAGATGCAAAGTCTTGTAAGGCACCATTTTAAACCCAGTGTTGTTTAACTTCTATATGAAGCCTTTGGGAGAAGTCATCAGAAGGTTTGGGCCTTTATTTCACCATTAAATCTGAGTCAAGAGAGGATATGCACAAGCTGAAACAGTACCGGGACACACTGGTGGACTGGATGTGGGTCATCAGGCTGAAGCTTGCTAAGATAAAGACACTGCAAGTGAATGGTATCCAGGTTCAAGAACTGAGGACTTTGCCTGTTCTCAGTGGGGTTGCAGTCCCTCTGAAGGAATAGGTATGCAATTTAGGAGGGATTTGGTAACCATCTTTGAACAGTACATGAGCCTTTGTGTAAAAGAGTGCCTGCCTATCACGAGCTTAAGCTGGTATGACATTTGACTGTGACATTTCCTGGACAAACATAGCCTGCTCACTGTGGTTTATGCACTGGTAATTTCATGTTTAGACTACTACAATGTGCTCTATGTGGGACTTCCCTTGCAGCTAGTATAGAGGCTGCAACTGATGCAGAATGCAATAGCCTGGGTGGTGGTGAGGGGGCCTTAGTGGGTACGTATCACACCAATGCTAAGGAATCTGCACTGGCTCCCTACTACCCACAAATCCAGTTTAAATGCATTGTTACTTAAATACAAAGCTCTAAATAAGTCTGGACCACGTTGTCTGAAAGATTTCCCTTCCATTGCCCAGTAATGGTATTAAGATAAACAAATGGAACATGATTAGTATTAACTTAAACCAATGTGTGGGAGGACTTGTGTGCCTATGATTTTGAAGAAATTGCCAACTATTCGGTTTACGAACTCCGCAAAAGCAGAAGTAGTGTTCCGGTTTGCGAACTTTGCCTCGGTCAACGAACAGAAGCTGAACAGTGGAAGGGCACCGGCGGCGGGAGGCCTCATTAGGGAAAGCGTGCCTCAGTTTAAGAACAGATTTGGTTTAAGAACAGACTTCAGGTACAGATTAAGTTCATAAACCGAGGTACCACTGTAGTGGCAACTGTTCATGTGTTCCCAAATTATTAAGAATGCAGATTCTATCAAATGCTAACTTTAAAAAAAAAAACCTATTACACCTATAAAATTTACCTGAAGATTACAGTAAAATTGAACCCTTTGTATATATTTAATGCTGAACTCTAGACACATGGATGATTTACTTGCATATTTAATGTTGAACACATGTTGGTCTTGATGACAATTCCATGCATGATTAAAAAAAACAACCAAAAAACAAGCCACGTCTTTTTGTACTCTCTATATATTTATAGGCAGCTTTCACATTGACATTTTAAAGTGTTTTCTCCCTCAAATCTCAGAATGTGAGTCTCAAAAAAGGGGGGGTTAGATCAAGGTGACTGTCAAATTTGATTTTGGATGATGTCCAGTTTTTCCTTCTCAATTTCTTAACTACCATGGTTCTATAATCAGGCTCCCGTCCCACGACCAACCAATTTACTTCAGCTTACATTGCAGATTGTAGGATATAACCAAATGCAAAGGGAAACAGAAGTGCACATGAAGTGCCATGTCAAATCTTGGACCAGACACCACTGCTTATCCTAAACCATGTTTTGAGAGGATAAAACTGGGAGGGGAAGACTGAGCTCCCTGGAGGAAGAATGGGACAAACATTTAATAAAATAGTTCCTAATCAGTGACGTTTGTATATTGCCTCACAGTACCATGATGACATCATTATTTACATTTTACAGATGAGGAAGTGGAAAGAGCTGAGAAACAGTGATCTTCCCAAATTTAATGACTTTGAGACTAAGCCAAAAATTTGAAAAACAGGCTTTCCTGCCTCACTAGGCACCAAAACACTGGTTTGCTTGCTTCTCTCATCCCAACTCTCAGTGCCCTTGAGAATTGCCTGCCATCTCCAGGCGGATCTGACCAAGCAGAAGAGAAAGGGCCAGAAAAGAGGAGAGCTAAAGTGTTTAAATTCAGCTACAAATGAATGTAAGTTGTAGTGTCAGGTTGCAAGATCATGGGAGGGGGTCCAGAACTATTTCCCCATCTTTATGCCGAGTTTAATAAAGCTCTTCACTCACATGTATGTTACAAGCATGCCCAAGAGGCTTAATTAAAACACATTTATAAAGCACTTTATAACATTTTCCCAGATATGTAGGTGGTCCTCCCCTAGGCAAGGTCATGTCTCTAGCCACAGACAGACACCCAAATCCAGAAATCTTTTCCATGTGCGGAAGTGGTGATACTCAGAAAGCTCTCACAACAGCCTCTCTATTTCCTACACACACACAACACGCCCCCCCCAAGAGCCTGCTAAAGATTGCACACATAGACTGGCTCCCTCCACTGAAATAAATATGAAGCCCTATGATTACAAGAGATCTATCTGAAACGGCATAGATCTCTGGGATTAGACACAGTATACACTGTCAAAATCTAAAACTCCCAACGACACCACATCGCTTAGGCAGCCAGGATCCATTTAGGTTTTCAGAAGATGGCATTAATATCCTGAATTTCAATCACAGCCAACTGGGAACCAGATGTAAAAGAAGGATAAGTACTTGTTGAGAATCTGGGCAAACAAGGGAAGTGATAATGAACCAAAAGGGTCAAATTTAATTTGCACATTCTAGTAATACTGAAAACGTTGGGTTGTTTCCAATGCTAATCCTACTCAGAGTAGATTCATTGGAGCTAATGGACATTACTAACTTAGATTCATTAATTTAAATGGGTCTACTTTGAGTAGGATTAGCATTGGTTACAGCCCATTTAACAAATTTAGACGATGCCTTATACATGTAGAAGTGGAACCAAGGTGCACATTCTCACTATTCTCAATTTACAAAACACCACCTTGAATATACTGAATCAAAATTGCCTGAGAAATCCCAAAATGAAAAGGAAGGAATTTGTATTTTCCCCCACATAGCTCCTTATTTCTGAATCTTGCTAATTATTCCAATCATATTTTCAAAGATGTATCTCCAAGTATGACTGTTAACAGATGAACACAGATTCTTTGGTATTCTATGAAACCCACAATAATAGTTTTTATTTATTAAATGATTATCAGTCTGCTATTGATCAATACCAATTCCAGGGCAGAGTACAACATAAAATTATAAACAACCCAATCAATAAAAATAATCATAACCTTAAAGACATCAGCGAACAGAGGCAACTAATAGTTATTTAACACAGCTGAGAAAGCTAAAAATAGTCATTCATACAAAGACGTAAAATGCGCTAAGTAAAGCAGATATGCCTTAACCTGGAACTGGAAGAACAATGACGTCACTACCAGACATGCATGTAAAAGGAAGGCATTCCATAAACAGGGTGCCAGCCACCACAAATAAGGCTTTAGCCTCCAAACTTAGCCAAGGCCACTACCTCTCACGCTTGACAAAACCACGTTTTCTATTTAACTCAGTCATCTGTCCCTTTTCACCCTAGATCAATTCCTCTAAAAAAAAGGATGGTCAGAAGTGAAAATGGAATCTACAGGTAGATCTTTGGGTGGTTTGCAGTAGCTTGCCCTAGAGAACCTGTATTCAAAGTTGAGAAACACTATATGGAAAAGTAAACTGAAACTAACAAAAATTGTTTATTTATGTTCTCAGGCCTCCTCAAGACTACAGAAAGCTAGCAAAATTAGCAGTCAATAAAATATTATTTCATAATGGCTAGCTTGCTGGGGACCTAGGGAGGGTGGGAAACAGCAGAACATTGGCAACCCACACAAACGTTTTAAGACAAGACAGACACAGGATATCGGAAACTTCAGTGAAGCCAGGAGAAAAGATGCTACCATTTGGTGCAATTGCAGTAAAAGCGATTATAGATACCAAATTTGGATGTTATCCAATAGAAAATGACCTCTCCAAGTTCAAAAATGTTGGGGACAAGGTCCTCATTTAGTAGCTAGAAGAGGTACTTACCCAATTAACTATAATCTAATAACTAGGAGACTCATGAAAGAAGTCGTTGCAGAGGATCTCTCAATAGAGCACTGATGTCCTCAAGGTCAGAAAGCCTGTGTGACTCATATTCAATATGGCAAGTCTCATCCCAGTCTCCCCCTCGCTTTAGAATTAAAAAAAAAGACTGAGACGGAAAGAGAACACTATAGATACTATTCAGAAAATGAGGGTAATAGCATATAGATCAGGATTTGCCAAACTTCTGAATTATTTGACCCCTCAATGAGCTTATAAACTTGTCATCAATCCCAACCCAGATTCTTAGGGTTGTAAATGAAAAAAATCAATAAATACCAATATATAATCAGCATTTATTGATCTGCAGTCACCATTACTAGGAATGATAAAATGTAAAAAAAAAAAGTAAAACAATAAAACAATATGGTCTGATAATACTGTTGTATTGTGGGATCCCCTTATTAAGTACAGAAATTGTTCACTGGCAAAAGAGGTATGCTCTGAACATGCTCGTGTCCCTTATTCTGAGCCTCATGGTTCCTAATTAAATGCTTTGCCCTGTATCTTGTAAACTTCATTTCTACTACCTTTTTTACCCCCGTTCAGCCTCTAGGCAACAGCTTTCCCAAATTTTCATGTTGATGACACACTTTTTAGACATGCATCCCTTACTAGCAAAATGGGACACTAGCAAAAAGGGACACAGGTGGCGCTGTGGGTAAAACCTCAGCGCCTAGGACTTGCCAATCGTATGTTCGAATCCCCGCGGCAGGATGCGCTCCCGTCGTTCGGTCCCAGCGCCTGCCAACCTAGCAGTTCGAAAGCACCTCTGGGTGCAAGTAGATAAATAGGGACCACTTACCAGCGGGAAGGTAAACGGTGTTCCGTGTGCTGTGCTGGCTCACCAGATGCAGCTTGTCACGCTGGCCACGTGACCCGGAAGTGTCTGCGGACAACGCTGGCTCCCGGCCTATAGAGTGAGATGAGCGCACAACCCTAGAGTCTGGCAAGACTGGCCCATAAGGGCAGGAGTACCTTTACCTTTACCTTTACCTAGCAAAATGGAGGTTAAACTACCACCCTTCCAGCCCCAGGAGGAATACAGGTAGCGTTCGTGCAACACACCTACACACTAACGTGTTGTGACACACAGCTGGGAAAGCTCTGGTCTAGGCCTTTATTCACCCCATGCCCAGTCCCATTGACTCAAGGGGGTCGATAACAACCATTTTGTGAAACGCTGGTCTAGGTGGTATTTATTCTTTGAAGATTCAAGCTGGTATGAAAAGCTGAGAAGTAGCACATGCCCACAGAGAATGTATTATTTTTAAAAAATGGAGAGAGAAAAAGCACAACACAGCTTTTAAATGTACAACTATTTAGAAAGTCAGGTTTAATTAACCAGAGAACACACAGTCAAGAAAATTACAGGCAAAGGTATTGACCTGGGATGAGAAAAAAGTTGCACTACAAGGTCAACTTTCCTTGATGAGAACCAGCAGAGAGTCACTAAACATCAAGGAAAAGTTGTGCTCTTTGAAAATCCCAGATGTGAAGCAAAGTGCTGCAAGCAAGTCTGTCTCCAAAATGCAGGCTGGTCCACCAGGGGAGCTTCTTCACCAAAAGTTATTTTTGGTGGTGGCCTCATGCAGCAAGCAACAAGCAAAATGATGGAAGATATATAAAAAAAGGAATATGCTGCGATGGGGTGAGCTCCTGTTGCTCGGTCCCTGCTCCTGCCAACCTAGCAGTTCAAAAGCACGTCAAAAGTGCAAGTAGATAAATAGGTACCGCTCCGGCGGGAATGTAAACGGCGTTTCCATGCGCTGCTCTGGTTCGCCAGAAGCGGCTTAGTCATGCTGGCCACATGATCTGGAAGCTGTATGCCGGCTCCCTTGGCCAATAAAGTGAGATGAGCGCTGCAACCCCAGAGTCGGCCACGACTGGACCTAATGGTCAGGGGTCCCTTTACCTTTATGCTTATGGAAAACGCTCTAATGAAATGGAGGCAAAATGGAAACACAGAGAAACAAGCGGGATATATCAGCATGCTTGGACAGAGGGGGAAAGAACACATTCCCCCACCAAAAAGAAAAAGCCCAAACAGCCCAATGGAGGAAAGTGGTGGAGGTTCCTAAGTAGAGGGTGGATAGCCATCTGTCGGGGATGCTTTAGCTGCAATTCCTGCATTGCATGGTGTGACTAGATGATCCTTGGGGTCGCTTCCAATTCTACAATTCTGTGGCAGCATTCTCAGTTGCCATGGACGAACAAGTGTCATTTTTTTGGGGGGGGGGAATTGCTAGGGAGATAGAGGTTCAAGAGGAGCATGCTTTGCTGAAAGCCATTGCTGACCCCCAGTAGGGGCATTACCATTAGGGGGTTTTTCTAGTTAGGTTTTTAGTTTGGAGAAAAGGCAAGTAAGAGGTGACATGATAGAAATATGTAAGCTTCTGCATGGCATGGAGAAAGTGGGTGGAACAAGTACAGCTGGTCCCTATCCGGAATGCAGATTTGCATTGTGCTGAAGTGGCTACTTAAGTGTCACCATCAGACACTACATGAATGTGGAAAAAATTGCCTTGGGTCAGGCAGCATTTGGCCAGAGGGTCCTCCTACATTAATTTTATTATCTAATTTTACGGATTGCAGTCTAGGCCCGCCCCCTATTTGGGATTAGCTGTTGCATGTCCCAATCTGATAGTGTTTTCACCACAAGCCAAAATAGTATGGTAGGTACCTACCTGAAACTTGGTTTCCAATGTGGTGCACCCTACTTAATTGACTGCAATACAAGCTTTTCAGCTTTGCCTTCATGACAATACAGTGGTACCTTGGTAAGAACAGTCCTGTTTAAGAACGATTCGGTTTACAAACTCTGTAAAACCAGAAATAGTGTCCTGGTTTGAGAACTTTACCTCGGTCTAAGAACGGAATCCAAACAGTGGAAGGGCACTGGCGGCGGGAGGTCTCATTAGGGAAAGCGCGCCTCTGTTTAAGAACGGTTTCGGTTTAAGAATGGACTTCTGGAATGGATTAAGTTTGTAAACCGAGGTGCCACTGTATTAGCATCACTTCTTCTATAATACTGGGAACCAGGTTTGTGCTGTTCCTGTTGTTGAATAACTACTTGAAGGTTTCAGTGTTGCTGCTGTGCTTTAAGATATTCCCAGCATTACGACTTGAAACCATAAGCTCAAAGTCACATAGTCTACAATGCCCACTGGAGAAATCAGAGACCCCAGGTGGAAGCTATTTTGAGAACACTTTCCCCTGTTACAAGATCACTAGCAATTGCAGAGATTGATGGTAGGCAACTTTGGATGCTACAAATAAAGTGCATAACAGAATGAGCAAATGACTTGCACTTCCTGTGTACAGTGGTACCTCAGATTAAGTACTTAATTCGTTCTGGAGGTCCATTCTTAACCTGAAACTGTTCTTAACCTGAAGCACCACTTTAGCTTAATGGGGCCTCCTGCTGCCACCGCGCTGCCGGAACACGATTTCTGTTCTCATCCTGAAGCAAAGTTCTTAACCTGAAGCACTATTTCTGGGTTAGCGGAGTCTTTAACCTGAAGCGTATGTAACCCGAAGTACCACTGTAATATAAAAGTCAGAAAATTCTCGTGTCTCCTATGCAGTAAGATGCAAGAGTTCCAGCTCACTTACACCTTACATAAGCACCACCAAAACAAAAACACAAAACTAGAGCGTCTTCTTTCTATGCTTGTTTGTAATGTCCTAATCCACTGTGTGCTAACTCCAAAATGAAACAAGTTCTACTCTTCTACAGCCCACATTAGCTAAATGATTATGTCAGCAGCTGGAAGGAAACAACTTTCCTGATCACTACCAGCTGGGAGGTTTGTCCCATTAATTTGTAAACACAGCAGGAAAAATCAATTCTGTCCCTCCCACCCACCCACACATTCAACAACAGAAGCCAGAACATTGAATTTTTTTCTCACCAAGATATCAGTGCAATGAAGCTACTTCTCGATTTGACAGGGAAGTGACCGGGGGTGGGTGGGGGGAGAGAACTTTGAAGTGACTGTAAGTTTAACACCCAGAAGAAACAAAAATTAGAGCTTAAAGGGTCTCAATGTTTTTCTAAAACACGTTACAAAATTGGACAAGCGGAGTCCTGAGGTTTGGGACCTATACACGCTATCCAGAGGAGTTTCTCTCCAAGAAAGAGAAAAATCAAAACATCTGCTAGACATTGGTGGAAAACCAAAGTACAGTATTAATTGTCCACACCCCTGAAAGTTAGAGACAGGAATTAGCAGTATTTCATGGGTTGGCTAAACAGAGGAATTACAGGATTACCGAAAGTTACAAGCCCATCTGCAAGAATAGAATGCCTACAATTTAGCTCACAGCCGGATTAACCACCAGGCAAAACTATTATATTAATATAATGTTGCTATGTGTTCAAAACACAAAGCTACCTAGTTTTTCTAAGTGGCCACTATGCTTTATAATATGCACTTAAGCACAGTACACAGGAAGTAGGTTGCTAAGTGCTACAGTGCGCGATAATATTGAGGATCTGTATGTGTGATTTAAGATGCTCATTTTGAAGAATTAGCCTTGAACATAATGGCTCCCATTTACATGAGCCTAATCAGCTTCCTTCTTCCACCTGCTCTGCGTGCAAAATACTCGTGTGTTTAAACCTCTCAGTAATTGATGTCCATTTTCTCCACAGGATCTCAAGGTACAGTTTGAATGCAAGACAGACAGATGCACCCCTCACACACCCTCTTGTCTGCATCGAAGAACCAAACCCCAAACAAAGCAATAGCTAAAGCCAACCTTTCCAAGAACACTGAGCAAACTATTTCCCTTTGAAACTCCTAAAACATATGTGACACAACAAAATTGTAAGTTCTGTTTTGGCAAAGGGTACATATTTTACTTCCTTCAAGAAAAGAATATCCACCTCTTACTAATCCACAAAACTGTTAGCTAGTCATGTGAGGGATAGTGCACATTATCAGTGATATGGTTGTTTCAGTCTTCTTCCTGCATGAAAACAATGGCTGTCATCAAGATGATCATATCTTAGCTTAATAAGCAGAGATATAAATGAACTTGGTGGCTACACCATCTGCAGCTTTGCTACTCTCGTTGCAGGAGTTTGCAAAGAAACCAGGTATTGTTTCCTGTTTCATCTGAACACAGAAACTACAGATTCCCCCCCCCCTTTTAAATACTTGCCTCCTATATTGTGATTGCACAGTGCTCACACGCACACATAAAATTGAGGGGTGGGAAGAAACTTAAGATGTCAAGCTGCATAATATCTAGTGGACCAGCTATCCAGAAAAACAAGTTGGCTAGGAACCAAACAAAATGATTTCACTATCACTAGCAAATCCTGATACCACATCATTTCCTTGTTCAAATTATAGGCTGCCCTCTAGATCTTTCTAAAGAAAACAGAAATCCTCTTATTTGTTTTTGTTTTTTTGTTTGTTTAACCGTGCATTTTAGCTAGGCTCAACTTTGCAAAACAGAAACATATCTAAGGGTGGGGTGGGTGAGGGGACACACACAACACTTTTGATTAAATGTTAATAACTTATCTTGAGAGGAGCTCAGGCAAACCTACAGGGTTTTCCTTCAAGATCTCAGCTGAAACCCATCAGTCATTTGTTTCAATGGTGCCTGTGCTGGCAAACATCCAAGTAAATTGTGCCTTTAGATGAAGGTGGAATTTGATATGGGGAAGAATACAAATTTTCTTTCAGGCTCCACAGACTTATTTTTAGCAAACTAACAAGCCGTATGTAAACGTTACTACTTTCCTCTTGAGGCAGCACTTCCCTCATGTCATTTATAGGAGTGGTTCAACTGGACAAAAAAGTTCACTGGCTAAATACTTTCCATTGATGATCATCTAACCGCTGGCAGGGTCCTTCCAGCTAGTGAAAAATCCTCACACATTTGGCTATTTCAGAGCACTCCCTCGCTAGCCAACACTTATTGCGCAGTTGGGAAGCATTGAAGGAAGAGGGGAGGAGAGGAGAGGGTGTAATTAGCTTCACTTGTAAAATGTTTGCCATAGTTGTAATGCTGACTGATGGGAAGCCTATGGGGGGAGCCTAATAGATTTCAGGACATTGTTCCTTGCAGATAATAAAGTGTGTGTGTTTCAGGGTGGAGAAATTGGTAAGTGGATACTACTTCCCACCACAAGCCCATATGGATGTAATCAAGCGCAAGGGTGGCAGCTGGGGCCAATAACAGTCACCTGCAGTTGAGGGACATGAGGGGCTTGGGGATCGGTTTTTAATGCTAATTTCCCCTCCAAAACAATGAGCTAGAAAGAGCAAAGTAACAGACGAGATGGGATGAATAGAGACCGGCTGGAACAATAGCTGCACCTGGTGTTAGGAGCAGAGGAACAGAGCTGGCACGCGTCAACAGCACAGGGCACATCTGTTACCCTCACAAAGTAGCCCATCCCCCTCCTTCTCCACCAGCCTGCGAAAGCCATATGAGGCCTTTAAATATTCACAGCTTGCCGTACAAGCAACAAGTTTGAGTTCTTTCAAAGGCTCCAGTGGTCCCTTCTCCGTCTAGCCTACCAGAGTGCGCCGAATGACAGAAGGCGATCACAATTCACTTCACAGAACAGGGCAGAGACCCGTTGAAAAAGCGAGAGGAAGTCAAATGGAAAGCCCAAAAGTCTGTGAATCAAGTCGCTTCCATGGTATGCAGGATGCGTGGGGTTTTTTCAGGATCTCACAGGTTTTGTCTCTCCACCCCACCCCACCCAAATCTGTGCCATTGGCCAACCAACAGAGCGACACAGCAGAAATCTGCCCAATATGTGCCATTTCTAAAAGACTCGCTTCATATTTGGGAAGACAATCGCCTACTGAGCTATCGTTAACTTGCAAAAGGACTTGGCAGTGCAACTGGACTGAATATAAAAGAATATGTTAAGCTTCATACTGCAAATATGCCACTCGGAGCAAGAGCCGAAAATGCACACAGCAAGGGAAAGTCCACAAAAGGTCCCTTCAGAAACCTCTTTCCTGGTAGGTCTATGCTACAGTCAGGAGGCTATGAGATCTTGGGAGCATACTATCGTTAAAAGCAGAAGTGGGAATGTTTCAAGATTCAGCTCAGAAACCCAAACCCATAGCCTATATTTAAATCCACTTCATCTCAGAATAGCAGAAAACTTATTCTGTGGACAGACCATCACAGCTTTATCCAATTCCCTTCATACAGTATGGAGATTTGAGAGGGAGAAGTCACTGCCACATCTCGACTTTGAGAAACATGAAATATGTTAATATTTAACTTGTGGTAAAGTTAAAATATTTGGAGTGACTGAGAAAAACTAGTTCCTAGCAGTTCCTTTTTTCTTGTTGCCTTACATTCAACTTCTAGGGTGCCTGAATCAGTACAGCTGGCTAAGTCATTTTTTCCTAGTCTCAACGGTAGTTTCTGAATGGATCATACCTTCCACTGTTGAACGAGTGAAAAATGTAGCTGCCCAGAATGGCCCAGAAAAGTGATCCAGTCAAAAGAAACCACCTTTCTTATCCAAGGACAGCCTTCCCCACCTTGATGCTCTCTAGAAGTTTTGAACCACAACTCACATCTGGGTTGTTGTAGGCCAAACATCTGGAGAGTACAAAATTAGAGAAGGCTACCATGTACAATATGGTACAATATACAATATATACCATATACAGGGACGCGGGTGGCGCTGTGGGTAAAACCTCGGCGCCTAGGACTTGCCGATCGCATGGTCGGCGGTTCGAATCCCCGCGGCGGGGTGAGCTCCCTTCGTTCGGTCCCAGCTCCTGCCCACCTAGCAGTTCGAAAGCACCCTTAAGTGCAAGTAGATAAAGAGGTACCACTTTATAGCAGGAAGGTAAACGGCGTTTCCGTGTGCTGCGCTGGTGCTGGCTTGCCAGAGCAGCTTCGTCACGCTGGCCACGTGACCCGGAAGTGTCTGCAGACAGCGCTGGCTCCCGGCCTCTAGAGTGAGATGAGCTCACAACCCTAGAGTCTGTCAAGACTGGCCCGTACGGGCAGGGGTACCTTTACTTACCATATACAAATTGAAATTTAGCATGAAGCAATGTATTTCAATCAGCACATCTTAGAAGCTGCCATTGCTCTCCATCAAAATTACACCTGGATTTATTTATTTTAACATTAAAATTTCAATCAAGGGGAGGGCACTCTTTAAGCTTGACTTCAGGTACAGAAGTACCCCAAACTGGCACAGCCCCTTTCTAATGAACACAACCAGAAGCTATACCATCTTATAAAAGAAACAGCGCTAATATTTCTGTAGGATGTGCTTAATATGATTGCACTTGCAAGAAATGAATTAGCATTGGATTCAAATTATTGAGTACCAACATCAACATTTTTAGGCAACTGGGGTAGTCTTCAATACTACTCAGAGAAGACCCACTGAAGTTAATGAGCATGACTAAGTTAGGTTCATTATTTTCAATGGGCCTACTCTGCATAGGATTTAGCTGAATACCACCCTAAGTCATCAGGAAGTTGGAAACGTTACAGTTACTGGGCTGCGTAATTTCAAAAATTTTGTTTGACAGCTTTAACAGTATCCATTCAGAATTCAACCAATTCCTCCATATTTAACCTCTCATCCCCACCCCCACCCCACAAGCAGGTGGCAAAATATCTTTAAACCAACAGACATGGCACTTCTTGCATTTACAGCAGATTCACACCAATGCAAACTTGAATTAGGCTACAAACAACTTGAAAATG
The DNA here is from genome assembly GCF_964234715.1 of Podarcis melisellensis. Lineage (NCBI taxonomy): Eukaryota > Metazoa > Chordata > Lepidosauria > Squamata > Lacertidae > Podarcis > Podarcis melisellensis. The sequence continues at coordinate 29,079,204 of NC_138538.1, forward strand.
AATAGGAACAAAATTCAACTTTTAGTCTTTTGATATTCAACTGTACAGAGCTAATAGCATACAATAATATGGTGTTTATGATCAGTGGACTTTGGGTTATTAAATGATATTTGTCAAACAATTAGATCTGCAGAGGGAAAGGGGGCATTAGAACAACAAAAGCCACATTGGTAAGTTCTTTACAATGGGAAGTATTCATGCTGCAGCTTTTACAGTAAGGAAAATACTCAGATCTCTTTGTTGAACTGCATTCTCTCAATTGAGCAACAGTTCTTGGCTTACTTTAATCCAGGGATGGGGAACGCTTTTCAGCTTGAAGAACACATTTCCTTCTTCACAACCTTCTGGGGGGCGATATGCCAGTGGTTAGCGGGGCCAGAGGCAAAAGTGCAGAGAGAAATGAATGTGAATGTTATGCTAGTTTTGATACACCCTCACGCATCCAAGCAACCACGAAGTGTTATCAGAGTTCATAGACACATTCCCGCCATGCAAAAACACCAAGAAGGGTGAAAGCAGGGCCAATGAGAGATGTGGCCTAGAGAGACCAGAAGGACCACATCTCTCTTCTTATGTTATTCAAAACAGAGTTTGAGGTCTTTCTTCTCCGAAGTCTAGCCTTTCAAGTTACGGAAATTCTTCTCAAAGCTACTGAAAAGCTATCTGTCAATAGCTTGAGTGTCCGGAAATTCTAAAAGTAGCTTTATGATTTTCACGTAAGAATGAGACCCCCAGTCCTATGGGCAAAAACTTACTGAAGGACCTCACCTCGAGTATTCATATCTGAAGATACTGATAAATATCTATGGGTAGACCAACATGCTTCAGTCAAATGGCTTTCTACAAGGACTTTCTAGTAAATTATATTCATCGAACCCCTAACTCTAATTGTATCTCCTCAAGACGACACACTTATCAAACTCCTGGTGCTAGATTAGAAATAGTACACCACACACAGAGACACACGCAACAAACTACTGCTGGTTTCTCCATATAGCCTCACACTTCCAAGGAGCTCATTAGCAACACTGACCACTGCATGAGCCTTTGAGGAAATCAAGCTAGACACACATTGAAGATGATCACCCACAAGACATTTTATGTCATGAAGCAACACCCACTATGTTTTTTGTATGTGCATTACTGATGAGAAAAAAAGCAACACTGCCTACTTCTGTAAACTATTTCTTAGCAGCACACTAACATAAATTGAAAGAAAGGACCAAAAATGAGGTGGGAGCAAAGGGTAAGCTCACAGTTGCAGTCATTTCTTTCAGCTCTGAATAACCACAACTAAGCAGAAGAGAAAGCTTGCTCAAGTCCCTATGTTTTCAGGTTTAGGAAAGCAAATGTTGTTTGGGATGCGAGCATAGGCATTGTTATAATGCAGTATGTCAGACTGGGGGATTTGGCTGTTAGCAGTGAACACATGCATAGTACTATTTATCACTTTGCTAAAAAGGGAAGCCCCACCATTTTGCATGAACCAAACAAAAGCAAGTGGGAATTAGGGAATAAACCTGCCTTGGTCTAGGTGTCCCAAAGGACGAATGCACATCTTTAAACCTTTCCAGTCTGATCTCTTAAGTAACTGGGTGAAGCATTTAATGGAAACACAGAAAAATAAAAAATGATAGTGGGTCAAGAGTTTGAATCCTGTACACAAAAAACAAAACAATAATTTGGGGCAAACAATGATTTGGCACTTCCTGGGTGTGCAAAACAGAATCCAAGGTCCTGTATTGACCCATTACACACAAATATACCTTGACAATGAAGATTTTTATAATGAGTGCACACTGCTGCACCATAAACTGCACCAAAGAGTTAAACACCGGCAGCATTAACTGCTGCTTTTTCCAGGAGAGGGAGCATGTTAAGTGTACGCAAGCCTGACAGGAATGCAAACAGAACAATATGCATTTAAAAAAAACAGCATTAAAAATTATTTGAAATGGAAACTGGAATTCAGTGCTTGAGTTTATCCCATTACTGCATGACTGTCATTTTTATGCAAATATTAAAAAAAAAATATTGTAGTGTAAAGTCTATGGCATCATATATATTTATTTAAAAAAACATCCCATTACACTATGGATTACTGAAAGCTAGCATCCTTCCTAAGAAATAATGTTTCCTCATGATAAAAGAAAGATACGGCATTTGCATTGCTTTTTCTCTCAGCTACGAAAATCCATGTAGCAAATCTGCTCATCTAATGAAGTTTTGACACAGCAGAGGCACTGCAGTCAAACTGAGGGTTGGTTAGGGAGCAGGGAGGGAGCTGTAGCAAAGTACTGCATCTGTTAACATTTTCTCTTGCATGCACACACACAGGCACCAACCTAATGAATAAAATTGTGCTTCTGGTGCAATTTAGGCCACAAAACAGCTTTTAAAAAAAAAATCCCAGTAAAACTGAAATCAGAACAGCCTTCTTTAAGAGGAGCATTATTTAGAGGAGCTCACTTACCGTATGCACCCAAATGCCAAACAACAACAACAACCAGGCTGCTGTCCAAAAGACACCCGATTTCTTTAAAATATAAATAAAAATGGGTCTTCTTTTGCAGCTCCGAATCTTCAAGCGGAGTCTGTGACAAACCTTCCTTCTCTTTTCATTAGCTGGACATGTGTCAGCTTCCTCACATCTGCGATTTCTCACTGACTGGAGCCGCCTGTCTGATTCCAGAGAAACACAGATGGATCCCAGATGGGAAGGTCCTGCCAAACAGACCAGCTCTTTACCTTGCCAGAATACCCAGATATGCGCTCTCTCGCTCTTGCTCTCACACGTCTCTCTCTCTCTCTAGTTCTCCCCCCCCTCCTCCTCCCTGTCACTTGCTCTCTGTTACCAGGACTCTCTGCCAGCTGATGTCACTAAGTCCACACCTACTGGTGGCTTTCACATTAAGTCTGACATTAATATGTTAAAGACTTGTAATTTGTTTATAGCCAAATGGGGGGGGGGGAGGGAGAGAGAGACAGCGCCGTGCTAAAAGTATCCAAGATCAACCCTGGTGAGTAACGGCAACGGCGATGGCACTGCATGTCCAGTGAGACTGACCATGTCAAAAGCCTCCATCTTTATCCTCCTCCAGCTCTTCTTGCCTTTTATGAAACATGCACACTGGAGACTAATATACTATGTCACAAGCTTCCTTGGGACAAATGGACTGGTCATCTCAATGGGTGGCAAGAGAGCACAAGGTGGTTGTTTTTGCTAAGTGGGTTCCAATGAATGCAAGGGGTAGGATTTACGCCACGTTGCTATGCAGAGCACAAACGAATACAAAAAACCAATCAAGTGAACATGGAACCCCATCACTGCGCTTGTATCACCTGCACCCAGCAGAGGCCACTTGTGATTAATGGCCATGAGATAGTGTAATCAAACATCTAGAGAGGGACAATACCTTTTAGCAGTGCAGCAGCCACTCCCAATTTCTACATTGTGCAAATTCCAATTAAAAAAATTAAAAGGCCTTCCCCCTTAATTTTGCCAAATATACCCTTTTCTGAATAAATCAGACCTTGCCTCCTCCTTTCATGCCCTGGTTAACTCTGCACTTGATTATCATAATGTACTCTACATGGGGCTACTCCATAAAGTATTCTGAAATTTCAACTGGCACAGAATGCTGCCCAGCCTTAAGTAATCAGAACCGTATTAATTTTACCCCCCTCGGGTGTTCCTTAAACAATCTGTGGACAGCATAGTGGGAAGGTATGACTTTCTGAGTGGGAATATATAAAGGACAGTTATAAGTGTATTCTGAGAGTCCATACAGTCCTCCCCACACATCAAGAAATCTGCATTAATCACAGTTCCCCATCATTCAACTGAATGTGTTTAGTATAGGTGGAGTACAAAGGAGGCTTCTAACTTGGGCAATTATTTCAGGAATCTGACAAAATAGGCCCTGTCTGTTGAAAGCTTATGCCATCGTCTTATGCTAAATCTCTAAAGCTCCCACAAGACTTGTTGCGGTTGTTGCCATTGTTGTAATATAGACCAGTCTGGTTATCCTCCAAACCTCTCACCGGACTACTGAAGTGTTCATCAAAAGCTTCATCTTAACTTTCAGTTTTGATTTATTTTTAAACTGAATTTGGAGAAATTGTTTGATAAATTCGCACATTAATTTTCTGAAGCTTTCCAACAGCATGTAAAACTTCCCTGTAAACTGTCTCTCATATCTTGGCCACAGGGTCTGCAACAATACAAAATGTGGCATGTGTTAGCAATTAGAAAGCAGCAGCGGGGGGGGGGGGGAGAGAGAGAGAGAGAGAGAGAGAGAGAGAGAGAGAGAGAGAGAGAGAGAGAGAGAAATAGGTTTCTGATGTTACAGGAGTGCTAAACTAGATCTCGAATCCCCAACACAGGAAGTGCATGTTTATAAGGCAAGCATTCTCACAAGATGGAAGAAATGATCAAAGGAGGGGGAAAGCCAGTAAGAAGTCACATGGCTTTTTAAGTTATGCAAGTGTGCTTCAGATGGCAGCCTCAGAAAAGCCTTCAATTAGTTGCCTAGTACATATTGCTGTGGTTCTTGAACTGTTGCGGAAAATGTGTCATGAATGAGAATGATTTGGCCTCCATATTTTTAAAGATGTATGCCAATGCTTAAAAAGTAGGTGTTTAAAATTCCCAGAGTCAAAATCATTCTACTGGGTGCTGAAGAGATTTTCAAAAGCTAAACCAGAGTGCTTAAAAACCCTGTGGACAAGAAGGAAGTGAAAAGCTCCCAACAAGGTAGCAATATCCCCAAGTTCTCCAGATTTCTAGAGATCACAATATACATGGCATGGGGCTGAAATCCTACATTCTTGTTATCTGCATTCACACACCAGTGTAATCAATGAGGCTTCATAGGAGACATGGGCACTAGCACTCTGTATCACAGGCCTTTTTTTTAAAAGATCTTGGATGAGAGAAATAGTATTCCCTGATAAATTACTTTCAGTGCTGTTAAGAATACTGTGCGAGAAAAATGATTAAGAGCATATTCTAAGTCAAAAAGCAGACATTAGTTATTGCTGTCGTGAACTGCATGTGAATATTTAATAAATACATTTTTTCAGGAAAACTGCTCATACCAGAATAAAGATGCACTCTTTTTCTGACACAAGCATTATATTCTTACACATATACGAAAAAATATGAAGCTGCAACACACTAAGAATCTATTAGTTGGATTATTCAAGCCAACTGGGAAGTATATTGCTCCTTATTAAACAGCATCCAACAGTTGCTTCCATCAGAATAGAGGTGAAATAAAGAAACTTGCATCTGTTGAATTTCTGCCTGTCAGGCAGCTGTTGAAGGTTCATGAGCACTGTTCATGTGCCCGTCGAAATGTGATGGGCTCATCTCCTTCATGATAGCTGATTCTTTGGGCTGCTTCACATACTCCTTTTTTCAAACGAACCTATAAATTACTAGACGTTTTAATTTGAGCACACACATGCACACACTGGCAAATACATGTGTCTTGCTGGTACACTCATAGTGCAGCTGGTAGTGGCCACAGCTCCAAGTTGTGAAGGTGGCATACCTGAGTAACATCTGAAACAGCCTTCAAAAACAATTATATGAGTTTACCCTTCCCTTCAAAGATTCACACTTACTTGATTACCACAGGCCCTTTTCGTGAATAAATGTCCTTAGTGTATGGCAAGAATGGGGAGCCTAGGGCTCCTTCAGATGTTGTTGGACTATAATTCCTATCAGCCCTGGGCACTTGCCTTGCTTGTTGGGACTGGTGGGGGTTGGAGTCTAGCAGTTTTCTGGAGCGCTGGTGTATGGCATTGCTTAGCTGCACTAGCGTCAATGTTCCTCATCTATAAAATAGTAATTATTACTTGGTTGCTTACCTGTGATCACATCTTTATGTTCTCCTGGTGCCCTTTTAGGTCTGATGTTAAGAGTTCTGCAGCAACTCAGAAATCAATTTGTACTTGTTACAGCAAGGTTTCCCCAATTTATGGTTTATAAGGTACAGGAATCCATTGTAATCAGTTCTCCCTCCCCTCTTCAGCTGCCATTTTTGGTACCAGTTCCAATTGGCTGATCCTAGAGTTCTAGTTTGAAAAACAAAAGGTAGATCCTACAAGCTTGAGGTTGGTCCAATTCAGTCCTAAACGGTTATCCTCATCAGCAAACCTCCCACAGAGGAAACAGATTTAGGGCATTCTGCATATGAACTTTCTAACACAGCAAGCTTTTGACAGGGAAAAAAACAAGGCAGCAAACCAACTTGGAGGAGGAGCAGCCAATGCCAGGATTTTGCAACCCAGACAGCAACGGCTCAGTGGAAAGAAATAATACTGCCTGCAATGACCGGGAAAATGCTTTGAAGCTGTTTTATTTTCTTCATGTAAGAAATTTCCATGCAACAAACTAGGAAAACCAAAGTTTTGAGCACAGAAGACTATTAATATCTGCATTCTCGATGTGGTTTCCGAGTTTTAAGCCAGAATTTCTGTACCTGTCACAGGCCATTTCCACAATTTCCACAGAAGTTGAACTTGTGCTGGCTTTTGTTAATTGTGATGTTGTCATACAACCCTTCCACTTTTGCTGCTAGCTTTTACCCTGGAAAGAGGTCTGTAACTATTAGCATTTATCAAAATGCTGCCACTGGCATGGAGATTATTTAGGAATGCAATAGCAAACACTCATTGGACCTCTTCCCAGCACTTTGCCTAGCATGGGCTTGTCCTTTGCCCTCCCATACTATAAACAGGCTGTGGGGTCTACAGGACTTTCCATATCATGAGATAAATGGTACCCACTTCCTTTCACCCCTCCCTGTCACTTCTCCCCCTCACTTTTTTTTAAAGCTAAAGCATAAGATGATCCAGTGCAGAGGCAACATTGGTGTACCATTGATGTACTTACAACATTTATTAGGATCCATACCACTAAAGTGATAGAGACCACCTTCCTGGCCGATGAGCTTTAAATACACCTTTATTGCCCTCTTTCTTTGGAATGCAAGAATCATTAGTCCTCTTCGGGCAAACACAATGGGGCAAGCATGCAAACCCCATGTCCAGAGACCCTGGCCATTCTAGTTGCACTTCAGACCTTCCTGTGTTGAGAGAGGGTGTGTGAAGGAGGGTTTTAAGAGCACTGGGTAAACATGTTTAGAAGCCTCCTTGTGATAGTGAAACCCCCCAAACACAGGAAGGTCTGGTGTAAGGTCATGTAAGGGATAGCTTCTCCTCACTTTCTGCCCACAAATAGAAAACATTGCCCACAAATGGTTCGCTGTGAAAGACCAGAAGTATTTTCTGCCTGGGGAAATAACTTCTATTCAGGACGAATGCCTCAGATTAGAAGACCTGTACAGGTATAATTACTCAGTATGCATGAGTCAGCATGCTATTAATATGTTAATACCAGCACAGCAGCAGCTAAGAGGAAAAAAGGCTGCAACCCTATGCAATTACTGGAGAGTACGGTATATCCTAAGTTCAAGTAAGCATGCAATGAAATCCATGCCCCATTGATTTTAACGGACTCAGACAGTGTGCAATGTAACTGAATACTCTCGACACTTTTACAACAAGCTGCTGTCAGACTGTTTCTTAAGAAATCTGATTTAGGGATGCAGGGTCAATTTTGCTGTGGTAAGATAGCTACTCCTCTCCTCATAGCATAAGCTCAAGTAGGTCTCTCCTTTATAACTTTTGTGAGTATTTAAACAACATAAATCAATGCTGAGGGGGCATTTTTACACTTCTGACTTTGATCCAGCACCTAAAGAATAATTTGCTACACAAACTGACCTCTTCAGAAAGACTCCTGCTCTGTGCAATAGCTGGGGCCATCTTGCAGTAAGGGATCTACAAATGTGCTCAGACAGCAATTTCACCGCTTCTGAACAAAACTCCTGAATTGCCACCCCACACTGCATTTCAGTTAAGATTTGGTAGGGCTACTGTTATAAGAATTTTAAGGTCATATATAAAAAAAATGAAATGTTCATAACTGTATATATAAACCACATGTCTGAAATCCCACCGATTAGGTCCTGAACAAATTGACCTCAAATATTTCTCTGCAAGGTCAAAGTGGGAAACCTCCCCATTGCCTCTTTCCTCACAAATCCTGTCTTAAGGGCAAGATATGAACAGGGTGTGAGCCTGTGACCTAGATTCAGGAATTAAGTAGTTATAATAACAAAAGAGTGGCCAAAACCAAGATACAGTGGTACCTCAGGTTACATACGCTTCAGGTTATAGACTCCGCTAACCCAGAAATAGTGCTTCAGGTTAAGAACTTTGCTTCAGGGTGAGAACAGAAATCATGCTCCGGCGGCGTGGTGGCAGCAGGAGGCCCCATTAGCTATGGTGGTGCTTCAAGTTAAGAACAGTTTCAGGTTAAGTACAGACCTCCGGAACGAATTAAGTACTTAACCCAAGGTACCACTGTAATGCAATCAGGTAACCTGCCAGACAGGAGATAAACAACACACTCAGATTTCTGTTGTAGACCGCCTTTTCTGTGATGTAGGTATGATGTATCTGGGGAGTGTTCTTGGGCTACATCCCTTCTGTGATGTATGATGGTTCTGGGGGTGGTCTTGGACTCCAGGGCGGGCAATTTATATAAGGGCTTGCACACATGGCTCTGGGTCCTCCTCCTCTCTCCTGCATGTGGGGGAGCACCCTGCTGCAACAGTTAATAAAGATCAGGCTCACTAGCTGCTTTGCTTCTCAATATTCTCTGGTTGGTCTCCGTTATTTTTTCCTACCGATAGAGAACCTACAAAAGGACTCTATATGGGCTCTTGGGTACCCCATATGGGAAAAGGAGCAGTTTTTTTACTTATATCAGCTACCGAAGGCCAAATAAGGTCTAATGAATAAATGCCAACTGACCCTCTCTCGCTGCAATCAGAACTGTGAAATGGGAATATAATAATAATAATAATAATAATAATAATAATAATAATAATAATAATAATAATAGAAAAGAACAAAGTGCTCCCTTGAAAGAAGCAGTTTGGAACCCTATTCTAGAATCTGACTATCTCCAACATGTCTGTCTCACACCTCCAGGCATTGGTTCAACATTTGAACAGTTTTAATTTGGAAATGGTCTGTCATACTGCTTAGGATATTGGATACCATCAATTAAACTGGGATCAGTTTACACTTGCAGTTTCAGCAAACAAATTAATTACTCTCAAACCTCGATCCTGCCAGGGAATCGTGTCAGCTGCAGGATATGGGGGAAGAAAGCAGCCACCTCCTGAACTATTATTTGAAAAGGAGAAATATTAAAAATTGCAACCTGAATTAGATATTTATGTTCTACTCTTCTGTCCAATAAGGATCCCCAAGGAAAAAATATTGTCACCAATTAAAAAATAAATAAGCCAGCCAACAATACAACAGCAGAAAAAGCAAAAATAAAAAAACTGATGACCTGTAAAACTAACCACATATTAAATAAATACAGTATTGGGTTGTATCCAACTAAGTTTTACTCAGAGTAAACCGACTGAAATTGATAGACCTATCTTGTCACACGCAAACATGGCTGAAACTGAATATAAATCACTGATCCTAAACATCCTCTGAAATAGCAGTAATGTCTAAAACTTAGCACAGAGGGAACCAAACGGCTCCACAAAGGGAGGCTTTGCAGAGCCTAGGTGCCACTATCAAAAAGGCCTCAACTTCCAAGGACATTTAATCTATTTCAGATAATCCAAGAGAGATAAAACAGGGCCTCTTTGGATGAGCTCACAGGAAAAAAGTTCATTTCATCAGACCTGTATGCATATTCATGTAGATATATGAATAACCTATCTTCTACAACCCTTTTCAGTGTAAGCTTAAAACACTCTTTTTTTAAGCAACCTTATATTTTGTTGCCTAACTTTAAATAAACATGCAATATGCAAACATTGACATATTTTGCCCTTTTCTGCTGTTACTTTTAATTATTTATAAATATTTTTAACTACGATGATAGAATCGTAATTTATAAATATCTTGTAAACTGTTGAGAAGTTTTGCTACAATGAAGTGGTGTGTAAATTTTGTTAAACAAACAAAAATAACAGGGAAATGTAATATTAGAGTTTTGTGTAACTAAGTTCCAAACTTCAGTCCCACCTCTGCCTAAATCAAGGGAGTGATCAGATGAACAGATAAGACCTTACTTGGGAGAGGATGTTAGTAGTGAGAAAGATGCTTCTGTGGTTAATTACTCCAGTGCAGCAATTTGTTATGCATGACAACAGGGAGTTCATACCTTTGTGGAACTACAAAACAAGGCAACAAAAAGTCTTTGGCTGAATAGCTGTCTGAACAAGATAGGAGAGGAGTGAAGAATCAGATGTTGGTGGCACTACATCCCCTCTGAACTCTCACCACTGGACTCCTAGAATTGGAGTCCAATGACAACTGGAGGGCTTGAAGTAGGTGTTTCGAATGTACAAATTATAAAATTCGAGTTTCAAGCTGCCTTCACTACTAGCAACACAATAACCTTGTTGCGAATCTCCAGATTTTTAGCTTTAAACCTAAATACATTTTTCACACACATTAAAAATAACACCTAAGGTTCCCTTACATTATTTTTGAGGTGTGCGGATTGTCTTCATGTGAGCTGTAATGCAGAAGAGAATCAGAATGTGCACTGGTACAAATAAGTAAATGTGTTTAGTCTTTACTGTTTTGGCTCCAGGAGACCTACAAATTTATTGCGGCATAAGCTTTTGTGGACTACAGTGGTACCTCGGGTTACAAACACCTCGGGTTACAGACTCTGCTAACCCGGAAGTAGTACCTCGGGTTAAGAACTTTACCTCAGGATGAGAACAGAAATTGTGCGGCAGTGGCATGGCGGCAGCAGGAGGCCCCATTAGCTAAAGTGGTACCTCAGGTTAAGAACGGACCTCTGGAACAAATTAAGTTCATAACCAGAGGTACCACCGTTTAATCAACTTCATTGGAGGCATGAAGTGTTATCTGGTGGCAGGCACACGTATGCATGGTTGTGAGGAGGTGGGAATGATAGATAGAAAAAGTCCAGAGAAAATGAAATAAGGAAAGTAAAGATAAAGGTAGCTCTCTCTTCTCCCCCCACCACTAGGAAAAACAACTCAAATTGTGTATTCAGGGTAAGGCCTCATGCATGCAGTGCTGTTCAAGAAAGCTTACTACACCATAATGAATTTGCTAATTTCTAAGGTGCCAGAAGACTGCTATTGAATTACATCTTGATCAGTGCTTTTGTTACGCAGATCCTGTATTTATATTTAAACAAAAACCAACTTAGGATGCAACCCTATACTGACTTACCCAGGATGAAGCCCCATTGAATTTTAAAGGACTTTAAGTACAGGATTAAACTGTTATGCTATGAGTGTGTTAGTATCGGTTTTAAGGGGCTCTTCCAACCATTTACATAGGGATCCTCCTATGCTTTCCTCTCATCCTTTCACTGACCACAACCTCCCAATTTGTATAGTATCTCCAAATATCAGTGTGCATATATATATATAGAGAGAGAGAGAGAGAGAGAGAATGACTATGGCCAGGGGAGGAAAAAAAGACAGACCTTTTTGTGCCTGGCCTGGCATTCCAAGCTCTCCACTCGTGGCTCCATGAAGTCTGATTCAGCAACAGTGCTGGGAGCTATTAGTTTACGAAGGACCAGCACGCCCACCCAAGCGCAGACGACTGCGAGGGGCTCCTCTTACACCACCACCATGTGCCTTTCATTCTGCCTTAGAGGAGGCCTGAAAGGTTGTGGTTTTCACTTAAGACAGGAAACCAATCAAAAGCCAGAATGGCCAGGGGAGAAGGGAGCAGAGGTCAAAAGGAGAATTACAGGATCTCTTCCAGACTGCGTGGCTGGCACAGGAGATACTAATTAATGTGCAATTTATTGGGAGGTTTTGGCACCATCACCATCCATTAGCTTAGTTCAATGTAAACTAATGTGCATTTCGTCCTTCCTTCTTTGCCCTTATTCCACCTTTCCCTTCTGTTTATAGATCTGGGGAACAGCCACTTTTGTCTCCAGTCTCGCTTTTGCTCTTCAGCCATTCTCTTTCCTTTCCCCATAGGAAGTAGGTGTCAGTAACTGCATGTTGACCTTCCTTACACCATCCTGTTCCAATAACTCTTTCAATCTTTCTCTCATATATATATTTATTTTAAATATATATATATAAATGAATGTTATCCGTTGACAGAACACAACAGTTCTCTTGCAGCAGTGATGCAGATACCTACAAAACAAACTACAGTACTTCTATATTTTTAAAACAAACAGCAGGTCTAAAAACATATCAAGCAAACTAGAAACTAGCATTTCTAGCACAAAACGACTTTCAAATGACAAGCCTCCATGGCATGTAAAATGTATAGGTAGGGCAACCATACAATATAACCACAACTCAGACCCATGGCAACTTGAAGACCATTTGTGACCCAGGCAACTTTGTGGCAGTATTTCCTAAATCAGTGTTTCCCAAACTTTTTTGGGCAACGGCACACCTGTTTACTGAAAAAAAATCTCATGGCACACCACCATTAAAGCCCCGCCCCGTGACGTCAGCGCGCAGCGTCACGCCGGGAGGGACGCACGAAAGTGAAAGTTTTTTCCCTCCCCCTTGCCGGGGAACCTCCAAGCTTTGGGGGTGGGAGGAGGCAGCAGAGCGAGGGACTGAGGGACGGCGGCAACTGAGGCGGCGGCGGCTGTTGTGGTGGTGGCGGCGATAGCGGGCGGAGGAGGGGGCGGCGGCGGGGCTTGAGGAGCCGTCGCCGGGAGTTGCTGCTGCTGTTGTTGCTGCTGCTGCCCGGACATGCCGGCCTCCTCCTCCTCCGCTGTCTCGCGCTCCTCCCTTTTGCACGCGCTGCCCCGCCGCTCGGCACCACCACCGCGGAGCCGCCCCCGGCTCGACGCGGATCCTCGCCGCCGCCGCCTCTCACCGCCCGACTCGCCCGCCTCCCTCCCACGGCACACCAGCCAATGTCTGACGGCACAGTAGTGTGCCGCGGAACACCGGTTGGGAAACACTGTCCTAAATAGCCTTTTTTTAAAAAAAGTGCTCCTGCACCTTCTCTCACCTTCAGTGTTTACAGCAGCATTTCCTCATTCATACCAGCCTTTTAATTATATTGTGTAAGCTGCTTCTGAGAGATAGGTTGACTTAATCAATGCTATTTCTATTTATTTTGACAAACTTTTATCCTTCCTATCCTCCCAATGGGAACACAGGCCACCTAACGATGCAAATTACAAAAACAATCAAATCCATTTCTTTGCAAAGTAATCATAACAAGCAGCAGAATGAGCATGGGGAAATTGTGCAGCCCCAAATCATGGCAGAATAAGAAGTGTTTACAATAAGTGTAAAAACAGCTGAAGTGGGGACAACCAAAGGAAAAAAAATGGGAGAGCTCCATATCTGGTGGCCCGTACCAAAAATGCCCTTTTGCATGCCACCACCCAGGTATCTCATAGCCAACCAGTGCAAAAATTGGAGTATCAGGGTAATAGGATCCCCACCTTGCTGCCCCTGATAACAACCAGGCAATGGCACTCTGCATGAGGTCCTGAGTGTCCTCTCTGGCATTTTGGAGCCTGAGAAGCTCCTTGGCTGGGTCAAGACGGGAGCACAAGAGGCACAAGTCTCACTCTGAACACTGGTAAGAACATACAATCGTCCCTACCATGTGGCAGTGGAGGCTGTGAAAAAAGACTTGTCTTGCAGCTCACATGGCATCCTCTACTAGCCAGCCATCTGATGGTCTGGAGATTACTGGAAGGAGGAACCTCTTGAGCATGCGAAGACCCACTGTGACCAACAGGCTTTTGGAGGATAAAGTTGCTTGACTTCCAAGCGATTTTGCACTCGTGGCATGCAGTTTCACTGCCTATTTCCAGTAAACATTTCCTCAGTCTTTTACAAAAGTGTGCAAGGCCCACACTGCTCTCTGACAGCACAAAACCGAGCACAGCACAGTCTAGCACTGTGACGCCTCAGATGGTACCAGTAATACAGTTGAGGCGTTCTGCCTCAAGGAGCCCAAGGAGTGCCCAGCTTGAGCAGCCTAATCATCCCTGGTATCACTGCAGAGACTGCCAAGTAGGGGGACCAACTGTGGCAGGGACACCTGTCCGATAGGAAATAGACTAAAACCAGCCATTCATTTCACACAGGCCAGTAAACAGCTGTCAGATGGTAATAACTTCATCAATGCCAACCTGGGCTGCAGCTGATCCAGTGACCTCCAAGTGAAAGGCTCCATATGCCATTCCTAATCTCCTATAAGCTATTTAGCGTTTGCAAATAATTAGTCAAGCTTTTTTTCCATTTCTTGTCAAAAATGCAGTTTAAATACAGCTGGGGGGTAGGGGAGGAATTAGTCGATCAATTGCAACAACTTATCAATTGATTCATTAATGCATTACAGAGGCACAGCACTAATTAAAAAGCATTGTACCCTAAAGGGAGCCAGATCTACAACAGTGCTCTGGTAGAAAGGGAAGCAGGGGCATTAATGCTGCTGGCATTGCCATTAACAAGCTTGATGCATGTCTCTTCCTTTCTCCAAAGTTAAGCAACTGGGATGCTTAACATCTGGGCTAGAAAACACAACTGGCAAGAGGAGACAGGTTTCTAGAATCTTTTTTAAAATCCTGTTTTTACTTTATTTATTTCATTTTATTACTTACCAAGGCAGTTGTTTCTGTTCAATGTTGGGGTTTTTTCTGAGTTATACATCACCTTCTTTTCAAGAGCATGGGGGAAAGAATCTGAAGAAATTCCTGTTTTCGAGAATATAACTTGTCACCGTAAAAACTCCAGTTAAGAAACAACTCCCAAAGATTCACAGGTGTAGAAGCATTACACCTGGTTGCTCTCTGACCGCACAAGTTGTTTTTCCCCCTCTTCAGCCATGAACATTAAAACCTTTTAATTAATTGCAATTTACTACATTTAGCTCTGGAGCAGAACCAAAAGAGGAAGCTCAGAAAGGACTGCTACGTGTGAATGCTGCTGATCATCAGTTTGCCCGCCTCACAACACTCTCAGCCTTTCTGGACAAAGAAATGACTTCTGCATGGCGTTGCTGCAAACTTAAAAACTGGCGCATGCTGAGTGTGTCAGCCTGTGTGTCAGAAGAACATGTGGCAGCCCCAGGTGGCCTTCAGCAAAATCTGCCTGCCTACAAAGAAGTTCAACAGCTTGATCTCATCTTCCTCCCTACAGTTCCCCACAAAAGATGGTTAGCATCCAGCCACATTAGCATTTAGCTACATTAATGCTAATGTAACAGCACCTCCAGAGGAAACAGGGGAGGGGAGGAACGTTTTAATGATTTCGTAAGAACATTAGGACTTCCAGATTCAGCAGACTTGAACAAAATACTAATAATCAAGGCTTCATTAGATATAAGTCTTAGGGGCTTATTTTGCCTCAGCGGCTCAACTTAAGATGACTAGAATTCCAACAAAAGAGTTCAAACACGCTGATGTAAAAACACTCTTTCCAGGACCATCCATGGGCTGGATTTAGAAGGCGATTGGGCCGCATCCGGCCCCCGGGCCTTAGTTTGCCTACCCATGCTATACAAGCCTTGCTCTGAGAGTTGCTAAGACAGAGACCATCTGGGAATCGCATAGAAGCTGCTCCAACCAATCTGAAGTGCCACACCACACACAATGGGCAGTCCCCATTTCCATTGAAAGTAGGAAGACCTACATCTGCTAAGCAATCCCACTGAGACTGAGTATCAAACAAATTCATGACACACTCTAGCAGTGCTATGATGTAGATGCAACTATAGATTGTCAAATATGCTGCCACACAGTTCCAAATCCTAGTTCCTATTCGCCACTGCCACAAGTGCCTTTTTCGTGGGCTTTAAAGAACTCATATAATCCTGAGAACTTTCAGATCACTAATCTTTAAAAAGTTGTGCCAAGTTAAGGGTAAATGGCCATTGACACACAAATGCTATAGAGCTCAGAAGCAAAGATACCGTTTCAGTTTTTCTGGAAGCAGCCTTGTAACATAATGTTGTTAGCTGTTCACCAGTGAAAAACCATAAATTACATTTCAGACATGATTTAGCACTTTGGAAATATTTCCACAACGCAATATCCAATCCACAGGCAAACAAGAAATAAATATATTTTCAGATGGCTGTGTTTTAATGCTGAAAACTAAGCTAAAAAAATACATTTTATGTATATAGGGGGGTTGCATGAATTAGAGCAATTGCAAAATTTTGAGCCTTTCTTCCAAAATTCTGTGGCATCAGACACTGAGAATAGATCCAACAGAACACAACTCATACTTGCAACCTAACATTAGCACACACCAACACCACAGCCAGTCATAAGTACAGGATGGCTGGCAAGAACAAAGCAAAGTTATGCAGGAAGCCAGCCAGATAAAAGTGCATTCCAATTCGCCCCTTCCTCATAACTGAGAGAGAGAAAATGCCCAGCAGGAGCTGGGTGGGGGATCTCTCCACCTGGCTCTGCCACGAGGTGACAGCCTGGAGAATCCTGTTGTTTTCAGCAGAGATATACTGTATTATTTCCCCCAATCAAAATCCATGTCAGAATCAGAATTTGCTTCAAATGGTTCAGCAGCATAAATCTTCTCTCTAAGCTAGCTGGATGGAATCGCAGTCTCTTTGACCTGTTTGAAAAGGGTGTATTTCCAAGGAGCCCAGGGCTCAAGAAGACCGTGACTACTTGCCCGCTTTCTCAGACAAGCCTCGCTGAAGATTGAAAGACTGGGTTTTGTCAGATTCTAAGTGTTATGTAAAACAGGCCCAGATATTGTCTTTTACATTTCCCTTGTGGCCTGTGCAACAGTCCACTTGTAAAAAGGGGGTCTGTTGAATGAATACATGTACAGTGTACAAAGATCTTTTTTGCTCAGGACAAATTTGCTGTTCAACACATGGCCAAACTCTCACACAATAAATTAACTGTTTGGCAGCCACTGAGCTATTTGCTGGAGCCAAACCAATTAGGCCTTTAATGTGATCCCAATTTCCTTTTTCTGAGAATAAGAGGAAAGGAGGGGAAGAGGAAAGGAGGGGAGGGTGCATAAGTAAGTAAATCCCCTCTTGCTTTATAAATCCTTGCCAATCATTCCAGATAAACCTGTCACCCACAGCTCTCAGATCTACATTCACACTCCTAAGCTCACAAAGAGGGCATGGGGCTGATCACACATGGCGTTCAGCATGTCCGACTACCAACATGTGTTTTCCATAGTTTCAAAATTCAATCATTTAAAAAATATTTACTGAGCTTTGTCTTTAATCAAAAAAACATGGCCAGAGATAAAACAAGCTTAGCACAAGTTACTATTTCGGTTTTTGGAATGCCAGAAAAGCCTGTGATGTCACCAGATAAAGCTCAGTTCTGCACCCTGGAGAGTATTATGGTCTGCTTTAGGATTAAAAGAGTTGAGGCAAGACCCTTTAGGCCCCAGAGCCCAGACACACATGGAAATGGCTTAAGAGGGGAGAAGAAATGGGTACCGTTACCTTTCCAAGTGTGACAGAATAGAAAGGAGAAAGGGGAGAATAATTATCTCTCACGCTTCCTTTGGCAAACCTTATGCAGCTTTCATGGGGTTTGTGAAAAGTCTGCCAGCCAGGAGCTAGTCCACAGCCTTGATGAGGTTCAATAAAGTGTGGAATTTGCTACCAGAAGATACAGTGATAGCTGCCAACTTGGACAGTTTTCAAAAGGAATTAGCTTTATCCTCCATGAATTTGTCTATCAATAGCCACTTGTCATTTGTGGCTATATATTACCTCCAGTATCATGGTTGTTAAGCATTGCATCTCAGCATACCAGTTGCTGGGGGCTGAAACTGGGAGAAGATGATTAAGCTCATGTTCTGCTTGTTCCAAAAGGCTTAGTCCAGGGCAGCAGGATCACCAGGGAGGAGCAAAGTGCCCATCACCTCCTCTCTGGGAGCCTATTCATTCAGGTTTGCAGCAAGCCATAGTTTAGCTTAGCACGGCATGTGAACCAAGTCAGTGTTTCCTGTGAAGTGTATTGAGCTCCTGTGATCCACAGGGCAATGAAGGAGGAGGCCTCCTCCTCCTAAGAGACCATAAAGAGAAACGAAGTAAGCAAGGAGCAGAAGAACACACTGATCAGTTCGAGTGAACATATATTGTCCAATTGTCCATTAAGACGGCTCTGCTGAGATTGTATCTTGGCATTTAGAGTGCCAGGAGGATTTCTCCACTGTCTTTCAGATGAAACATTTAGGCTTAGTAAAGCATGCTAAACATTTACTCAAGCTAGCTACTTCTTAAAGGATCAGCGGAGAAATGGAAAATACTAACATTTTAATCTGCCAGTTAGATTTCAGATCCAACACCCAGTAAGATAATATTATGATGGCAGTAGGTGGAGGGCCAAGATCCAAAGTCAGAGCAACTGTTCATCATCATGGATGCCTTAGTTGAGATTCCTGCATTGCAGGGGGTTGGACTAGATTCACTTGCTCCTTTCTGTACCTCCCTGAATCAACTTTTAGTAGGAAGCCTAGGCAAATAATCTCCCACCACCACCACCTTGCATCTGCTATGATTTCATACTGCTTGAAATCAATTAAGTATTTTAGAAGTACTGTAAAACCCAAACCTGCCCAATGCAGTTTGCAATTTCCAAGGAGAATACTGGCAACCGACCAGGGTTATTGCAATGAACAAGAAAATGTTACCAGAGAAAGGGCAGTATATAAATCTAAATAAAAAGAAATGCTACATATTTCAAGACAGTTTGCCAGAAGTAGCAGGGGGGAGGTTATTACAAAAGTATTAAATAAAATAGTGGAAATGTTTTTAAATGTTTGCATGAATAATAAAAAGTGGGTACCCAACACCTAAAAGATAGCACATACTTAATTCCATGGAGGACACACCACTACCAAAACAGCCCCTTTTTATGCAAGCCTCATCTCCAGCAGAGATGTTTATCTAGAGAAAGGCCCCATCTATACTATACATTTAAATCAGTATTCATATCACTTAAAACAGTTATGTCTTCCCCTCCCCCAAGAATCCTGGGAACTGTAGTTTATTAAGGGTGTTGACAGCTGGTAGGAAACTCTTATTTCCTTTACAGAGCTACAATTCCCAGAGTGGTTTATCAATCAATCCCTCTTTTCAGGAAACTTTAGGTCTGCGAGGGGAAGAGGGGTCTCTTAACAACTCTCAGCACCCTTAACAAACTGCACAGTTCCCATGATACTTTCGAGGAAGCCAGAACTGTTGAAATTAGTATGTTCCTGCTTTAAATGTATAGTACAGATGGGGCCAAAGTTATTGGTAACGACCTTAGTATGCAGACAGGTTGGTACGGAAGGAATTGCTCCTTCAAGTACAGTGGTACCTCAGGTTACAGATGCTTCAGGTTACAGACTCCGCTAACCCAGAAATATTACCTCGGGTTAAGAACTTAATTCATTCCAGAACAGAGGAAACTGTTCTTAACCTGAGATACGACTTTGGCTAATGGGGCCTCCCACTGCTGCTGCTGCTGCACCGCCGGAGCACAATTTCTGTTCTCATCCTGAAGCAAAGTTCTTAACCCGAGGTACTATTTCTGGGTTACAGAGTCTGTAACCTGAAGCATTTGTAACCTGAGGTACCACTGTACTACGGTCCCAAGCCATTTAGGCCTTTATAGTTAAGCACCAGACTTTGAACTGGGACCAGGAACAAATGGGCAGTCAGTGAAATTCTTTGAAAACAGGCAAGATGTGAGCCAAGCATGTAGTGCCAGTCAAAACTTGGGTGGCTGCATTCTGCACTAACTGAAGCTTCCAACCCATTTTGAGAGGCAGCCTTATATATAACACATTGCAATAACCCAGATGGGCATAGCAGTCAACTTTTCCCTTTTCTTGTGAGGAATCCTATTCGGAATAAGGGAATTTCCCTTAAAAAAAGGGAAACATTGCCAGCTATGCAGATGGGATGTTACAAGAGGATGACTAACTTGTGGCCAGATCTTCTCTGTCCAGGAGTGGTCATAACTGGGGAATCATAGCTAGATCAGGGAATCCTGTTCTTTCAAGAAGAAGAATATTCCTGGATCTAAAGAATATTAATCTAGTACAGATTGTTGCTCCTTTCTACAGAAGACAAGACCTTTGTACAAAATTGATATTTTGGCTCTTTGAACCTGTAAGCAGGTTTAATAGTCTTCTCCACCCCCCCATCAATACCAACAAAATGTTAAAGTCAATAGGTTTATCTTAGTGCAGAACCAATATCAGCAGGTCAAGCAGCTGAACTGCATGAACTCAATGTATTGACTCTATTAGATCTTAAAAGTTGAAGTAACATCCCTACTTATAATGTATACTCACTGCATTTCTGGAGTTAAGAATTATAACTTTGGCTAAACCTTATATATACTTAAAAGGAGATTGCACTGACCAAAATGATCGCAGTTTGGAATAAAGGTCCTTCCAGAAAAAGTTACATTTTTTGGTAAAGCTCTTTGTTACTCATAGGACTTAAACCTTCTGTTATAAAGAGTTGACAGCCTTCACAGTTTTTGGAGTGCAGATTGAAAGAAGACATCCAAAAAGCAGAATAAATCAAATGGCTTTTCTTATAAATAATTCAACAATATGGATTCTATCCAACTAAGGTTTACTCAGAGTAGACCCACTGAAATCCAGGGGCTTTTCGCAATTAGCATCACAGTTTCCCAACCCTGGAGACAGTCATCACCCCCTCCCCACTCCATCCCGCCCAAGAAAGGTATAATCCTGAACTCAGCATGCCACTTAAGGAACTTGCAACACCTTTTTAAAAAGTTATTGTGCTTAAGTAGCCCATCTCCTTCAATAAAGAACACAGTTAGATCCTAATGATGGTCCTGCATCTAAACCACAAATTGTTATTCAAGGGATAGACAGGTTCCTTGAGATTCCTGCATTGTAGGGGGTTGAGTCTGACCTAGATGACCCTCAGAGTCCCTTCCATCTCTTTAAGTCTATGATTCTGTTTCTACAATCAGCACAACCATCACAAAGTGAGACACATTTCAACTTCCTTTATATTCCTCTGAATATTTTACAAAGGACAGGATTCTGAGCCCAGAGGCATTATCTTTTCAAGTGCATAAGGATTCCTTGTAATCAAGAAGTAGATCTCCTAAGAGAATGTCATTTACTTTGTTCTTCCAAACTTACTCCCACATTCTTAAGGGAGGACAATACTTTTCCATATCTCTTCCAAAATACAATGTAATAATTCATCAGAAAAAGGCTCATAAATAAGCCAGACTGATGAAGAGGATAGAATGTTGAGTTTCGATATAGGAAACCGAATTTCCAATTCCCACACTGCTTTGAAGCCCATTAGATAGCTTTGGGTAAGTTTACTGTCTCTTAGCTTAACCTACCTCCCAACTTCTGTTCAGTTCAGGCTTCAGTGTGCCATAATGGTTAGAGTACTGGACTTTGACCTGGGAGACCTTAGGCCAGTCACAGTCTCTTAGCCTAACCTACCTCACAGGGTTATTGTGAGGATGAAATGGGGAGAAGAATCATGTATACCACCTTGAATCCTTGGAAGATAAAGGTGGTATATAAATGTAAATAAATAAATAACACATTGCTTCCTTTTCCTCAGTAGGAAAACACAATACAAAAAAGATGTCCTTTGCTGCATTACAGTCCAGTAAGATTCACTGGTTTTTCTACTTCCCATTCCTCAAAGCAGCACAGCCCATTTGAAGAGGAGGAGGAAGGGGCAGGAAGACACCGCACAGATACAATGTCAGTACCTTACTGATCAAGGGGAGCGGGTGGCGCTGTGGTCTAAACCAGTGTTTCCCAACCTTTTTTGGGCAAAGGCACACTTGTTTCATGAAAAAAATCTCGAGGCACACCACCATGCCAGATGGGGAAAGGTCACTTTTTACTTATGTAAAAAAAAATAAAAATAGTAACAGCATAGAAGGTAATGGTAGATGACTGTTAGGGTCTCCACCCAAATGCAGAATTCTATTAATATCTTCCTTAGCGAGCCGCGTTAACCCCTGTAATGCTTTCTATAGAGTAAGCATAGGGGACACTGGGGGATGTGGAACCAAGGGGGCAGTGGGCCAAAAGAGTTTGGGATCTACTGCTTTAAACAGAAATAAGAGCCAGTGGGTTCTTCCTTTTTTAAAGTATCGTTTCAGCGGGGACAGCAGTCCGGATTTCCAAAAAGCGGCGCTTTTTTGCGTCTGAGCAAAGAAGAGAGAGAGGGGGAAAAAGAGAGAGAGATTGATTTGTGGCTGCGCAAAGGGGGGAGGAGCCCAGGAGTAAAAGTAGGAAGGACGAAGGGAGGGGAAAGGAAAGTTAATAGAAGGAAAGGCGGGTGGGAGAGAAAGAGAAAGAAAGAGGGAAGGAAGGGGGGAAGAGAAGTGGAAAGGAGGGAGACCGAGGCGGGGGAGAAGCGTCTGGAGAGTTGCTCCGAAGTTTGGGGGGCCGCGGGGGTGGGCGCGCGTCCCAGGAGGCGGAGGCCAGCCCGGGCTGGGAGCCGCGCCGCGGCCCGGGGGCGGTAGGCGGACCACGGCTCCTAGGATGTGGAAAGGGGACGGCGGCGCAGGGGGAGGAGACCCGCATGGCTAGGGCAGCGCGCAGGGGGAGGGGAGCGGGCCGGAGGCGGGCGAGGGGGGCCGCGATCCCACGCGCCGCGAACATGGCCTCCTTCCCCACGGGCCCCGCCGAGCCCCCCGGCCGGGGAGGGCGGCGCGCCCCCACCGCCGGAGGAGAGCAGAGGCAGGAGGAGGAGGACGAAGGCGCTGCCGAGGAGGCGCGCCAACTTCTGCCAACTTCGGCGCCCGCCCCGTCGCCGCAGGCTCCTCCCGGCCGAGTCACGTGGCCAGCGTGACGAAGCTGCTCTGGTGAGCCAGCAGCAGCGCAGCACACGGAAACGGTCCCTATTTATGTACTTGCACATAAGGGTGCTTTCGAACTGCTAGGTTGGCAGAAGCTGGGACTGAACGACTGGAGCTTGCCCCGCCGCGGGGATTCGAACCGCCAACCATGCGATCGGCAACCCCTAGGTGCTGAGGTTTTACCCACAGCGCCACCCGCGTCCCTAGTGCTGCATGGTACAGCATAATTTATCATCTCCCCACTTCTGATATAAATGATATACAGAGGATGTAATTGTACTAAAGTTACATGAAGAGAACTTTTAAAATAAGGTTGTCTACAACTGCTTGTCGTCCCCCCCCACTGCACTGGATCAGGGGTAGGGAACCAAGCTTCTTCTGCCTAATTTTATGCTGATAGGGGAAGTCTGGAGAGAAAGTTGAAAAAGAAACGGGGGGGGCAGTCAAGACAGACAGAATGGTGGAAAGCAGGGAATCCTCTCAAGTCCATCACATCTGACCTCTGGCAAGAGCAATCTGTTCCTCTCCAGGCAGAGAAAAGAGATGGCCTGGCATTTATAGCTAAATAAAAAAGATAAAAAAATGTAACTTATTGATTAGTGTCAAAAGGATGTTAAAGGATATGTTGATGGTTCAAAGGGGAGTCAAGAGAAAACTTGCTTCACCAGCAGATCAGTAAGCAATTAGGAAATAAACTTTGGTGCTCTGAGGTATACAAA
Source organism: Podarcis melisellensis (assembly GCF_964234715.1). Taxonomy (NCBI): domain Eukaryota; kingdom Metazoa; phylum Chordata; class Lepidosauria; order Squamata; family Lacertidae; genus Podarcis; species Podarcis melisellensis. Next base: position 29,102,859 of record NC_138538.1, read on the forward strand.
AGTTAACCGTGGAAAAGAATGTATATGCTTGCTGCAAATAGTGAGATGATGCAACATTAGTTATGGGGGCGATCCGTCCAAATGTAACACTTTTAGGTCATTTTCAGTAGGAAAGATTTAAGAATGGGTTGCATCTCCCCGCCCCCCGGAATGGCTTAAAATAGTGATTCACTTGGGTTACACACCCTGTTCTATGCATTTGTTGTTGAGAACTGGCGCATCTGGGACTCCTGGGCCAGGTGAGAGGGACGTTGGCTTTGCCTCTTGGCGGTTTGAGAAGCATCCCTGACCTTTGCGGGTGTCCACACACTTCCACATCACGCTCCTGGGATCGTGTGGGGACTAAGAGACAGCCGGAGGGGGATCTGGATCACCCTCGATTACGGGGAGCAGGGGGCTCTTCTGAGGGGAAAGCGGAGCGCAAGGGGGGGGGAGAGCGCGCTCCCCGCCAGAACCGAAAGGAAGAGCCGGTTCGGGGCGGGGGGGAGCCAGAGCAGCGGCTGCCCCCCTCCCGGCTCCCACGGGGCCTTCCGCCTGAGGGAAACCCTTTTCCCACCCCCGGAGAGCCTCGCGCGCGGGGTCCAGAGGGGGGAGGGGGAGAGAGGCAGAGAGCAGAGGGCGCGCACCCCCCCAGCCACGCATGCGCGCCTCAGCCGCGCCTGCTGGGCGGTCCTTTCCCCTGGGCTCCGCCCCTCGCGACACAGGGCCGCCCGTCGCAGCGTCGTCCTGCGGGGCTGGCGCCGGGCGCGGCCACGGATAGAGCGAGCGAGGAGCGAGAGCGCGCCCGCCCTCGGCTGGCTGACTGGCTGGGCCGGCGCAGCGAGGGGCAGAGGCGAGAGGCTGCGCGCGGATCCGGCGGCGGCGCGCCCCCGCCGCCGGAGGAGAGCAGAGGCAGGAGGAGGAGGACGAAGGCGCTGCCGAGGAGGCGCGCCAACTTCTGCCAACTTCGGCGCCCGCCCCGTCGCCGCAGGCTCCTCCCGGCCGAGAGCCAGAGGACGGCGGCGGAGCAGGAGGAGGAGGATCGGGTTTGGCGACGGCTGCTGCGTCCTCTCCAAGCGTGGGGCTGGCCTCTGCCGCGCCCGATCCTCTCGCCTCTCGCCGCCCGACTCGCCCGCCTCCCTCCCACGGCACACCAGGCAACGTCTCGCGGCACACTAGTGTGCCGCGGAACACCGGTTGGGAAACACTGGTCTAAACCACAGAGCCTACGGCAACACCGATCAGAAGGTCGGTGGTTCGAATCCCCGCAATGGGGTGAGCTCCTGTTGTTCAGTCCCAGCTCCTGCCCACCTAGCAGTTCGAAAGCATGTCAAAGTGCAAGTAGATAAATAGGTACCGCTCCAGCAGGAAGGTAAATGGTGTTTCTGTGCGCTGCTCTGGTTCGCAAGAAGCGGCTCAGTCATGTTGGCCACTTGACCCAGAAGCTGTCTGCGGACAAACACCAGCTCCCTCAGCCTACAGAGCAAGTTGAGCGTCACAACCCCAGAGTCGTCTGCGACTGGACCTAATGGTCAGGGGTACCTTTACTGATCATGGTTAGCAAAACTGTTATCCCAAAAGATATTTCTAGCCACAGAGGTCACTTCAACCTCCAGTAATACTGCTCAATCTAGGAACACTCCCAAACTATGTACCTGCCAATTCAGAGGAAGTGCAACCTCATCTAGAACAGCCTATGTCAGTGGTTTTCAACCAGTGTGCTCTGCCCCTCTTTCCTTCCCTCCCTCCTCTGATGCCCTCTCGCATCTCTGCCTCCCAAAGGCTTGCATAGCTGTTTGTTGCACCCCAGGCGAATGGTGCCTCATGGGCTGGCTACGGGGTGCTTCCCAGGCCCCTGTGGGGCAGTGTCAGGAGGCACCTCTCTTTGGGGCAGGGGAGGCAGCTCAGAGACCAGGGACGACAGCTGTGGCTGCCCAGAGGACTCCCAAGAAGAGGGGAGGCTGAGGGAAGGGTGTTTGAAAAAGGGTGAGAGGTTGCCAGCTCTGCAGGCAAGGGGTGACATAATTGGGCTCCTGAGTCCCACAGGGGTGCCGCAGAAAGAATGTAGTTGGGTCAAGGGAGCCATGGACCCCAAAAAGGTTGAAAACCTTTAGCCAGGTTTAGGAAGCCCTTGACCACAGGACCACTGACTTGTCAGAATTGGTTTATTGGCCTCATCCAGCCTACCAATGTTTCCAAGCACTAATCCGGGATGTGCACAGCCTCACCCAACACAGATGACACAGAGAAATAGAGCTCCACACTGGCAACAACTCAGGGGGTTGCGGCATTTTTAAACATTATTATAATCATCACCACCACCAACATCTTAGAACCATTTGCAGATACACTTTTTAATATGATGGTTAAGAAAGTAAACTAGACTATGGTCCTTGTAGAAGATATTTCTGGGGTTATCGAAGAAGACTTGGAGCCATCTGCTAGTCAACAGGAAGGGCTGGATCAAACCCACAGTTTAAGTTCACTATCTTGCTTCCAACAGAAACAAAACAACAGAGAATAGCCAGACCTCTATGCCACAGAGAAACTGGCGCATAATCAGACCTCTGAGAGCGTCAAGCCACTCACTCATGAAAGGGGAGAGAACCGTTTTTTAACAAGAAATAAAACTGTTAGAATTCATGTGGAAAGCACACAAATACAGAAAACGCAGCCGTGGTGCAAAAAGAGTGACAAGAGAGTTACAGAGTAACATCAAAGTACTGATAATACTGATGATAATAGGAGCACCCACAAACCTGAAAAGAAAATTTGGTGATAAAAAGAGATGGCTGGATCTCTCACACTTCATCTTTTCCTACCATTCTCTGAATTCTCTTTGCACACATTTCTCCTGCATAGCACGGGGGCGGGGGGGGGGGCGGACTATTTTAAACCATATGGATCAGAATACTGGACAAAGAAAAACACTATGGTGAAGCAAGCCACAACAGAAATGGGAATGTTTTTGTGGATGTTGGGACAGAACAGGCAAGGTAGTGAGAAACAGATGTGACTTGACTGAACTGAAAATGCATTGCAGAAAGCAGTGCTTAGGAATGTGTCTAAGAAGTTCCAGAGGGGTAGCTGTGTTAAGTCTACTGTAGCAAAAACAAAAGAGTCTAGCAGTACCCTTAAAGGCAAACAGATTTACTGTGGCATAAACTTGCATGGACTAGAGCTCATTCCTCAGATGTGTGAAGTGTTACCATCAACTGTCAGATAGTGTGTGTGCATGAGGGTTTATGACAATTTTATGCAACTTTAAATGTATACAAGAGGAGTGCGTGGAGAGCTGGGGTCGATGTACTGGCAAATCTCTGGGCAATTTACAGTAGACAGGCAAGGATTTCTGACTCCAATGGTCTAACAAAAACTAACAAACTAAAACTTTTTTTAAAAATTTTAAAAATTGCTGAAAGAGAAAACACTTGAGGAAAACCAGGAGTGAATTCACAGGCTGAGCTTGTGTTCAGAGTTGCCCTATTCCTTCATTCCTATGAGCATGTTTGCCTGCCCAAACCACTATTTTGCAGCTGGTCTACCTGGTGGATCTTACAGTTCTGGTAAAAAAAAATAAGCCAAAGTAGATCCTGAAAGTCTGGCCTGGACTCTAACCCTGGCATACAAGATATGCACAGCTACTATTTCAAAGTCATAACAGGTGATCTTCCTAGATTTGTTATGCTTATTAGCACCTGTAGTGGGAGAAATAAAAGCACTAATTTGACTTGAAACCTAAGCAAATAGCTTCATGTTTACTGATAAATTCTAGTTCAGCAATTTCCTGCAGGGGACAAAGATGAAGGATCAAGAGGAAGGACCAAAACATATTGATGTATATCCTCCAATTCTACACATGGGCCTTAAAACATTGAACAACATGCGTATTCCTTCCAAACCAAGGAGTATTCTTCCTACCTGCCTGTTCTTCACAACTGCACATTCACTGACCTTCTTCAGTTCCTCAGTAGCGCAAACTCACACATACACACTCAATATACACAGACAGCCACTAAAAACTATTTAATGTAACCATATACATCAGCAATGGGGAAGCTGTAGCCCATCACCACCTGAAGGGACACAACTATGGGCGTAGCCAGGATTTTTGTTGGAGGGGGCAAAACAGATGTGAATTGGTCAATTAAGTATTTCTACTGTTTTACTTTATCTAGGGGGGTCAGCTGCACCCCTGACATCCCATAGACACAACTCCCATCATCCCTGACCATTGGTCAAGTTGGCTAGGGCTGATGGGACTGGGAGTCCATCAACTGATGGAGGACCAGAGGTTCCCTATCCCTGACATTCAAACTTTAAAAATCAGAGCCTTGGCCTAACCCATAACATGAGATAGTGAGGTTTACAGTGTAAATTGCAGTGTAAGCAGAACACATTTCTTGTGTGTGTCCCACATCCAACATCTAACACTTTACTTTTTTCTAATGACTTCTGTTGCAAAGCCATTCTACAGTCTATATTAAGACAGGCAGTACAGTCATGGATATACTTTTTCTTTCCCCAAAGCACATACGCAATTTCTGTACACGAAGGATACATTTGCAAAAACATGCAGATTCTACCCAATTATGCTACCATGATAACTTTAGTTAACTACTTAGCATCGGTTGGGTCTGCACACATTGTTCCACTGAATACAGAGTTATATAGAACACCACTACAAGCCAGTTTTCTAATTCTAGGATGCACTCATAGTAAAAAAGAAAAATTCATCTTTTATTATGTCTGCTATTTATCACAACAAAGCAACAATCCTTTAAATTGCAGACAAAGTACTAAGGGGCAGCTTTACTAGTCTTTAAGAGTCAGGGGCGTGGGGAATGGTTAAGATTTCTCAAAAACATAACTTTTATTTTAAGACAAACCTTACCACCACCCCTATTATGGAACGAACGGATACCACACACACACAAAGCTGCACACACAGAGAGAGAGGGAGATGGAAAGAAATTAAAGGTCTCCTCCAGAAGGCGCCACTTCTAAATCCCAATGAAATGATCAGTACCGTACATGAAATTAAGAAGAATAAGCGAAATGCGAATAAGAGAAGCGTAAGAGGCCCCAGGTTAAATACAACGGGAGTGGTGGAGAAAAAAAGCATCCCGAGACCTTGCAGGAGATAAGAAGCCCACAGTGTAAGAAATGGGGAGGAGGAGGAACCACAGATGGGAAGCCAAGAAGCCTCCTGGAAAAGCGTGATAAAGAAGGGGAAGGCGAGGAGGATCTGACTTGGGAACGGGAGAAGGCAGAAGAAGCGCTTGCAAGAAGGCAGTGTGGGAGAAGCAGAAAGGGGAAAGACACAACGGAACTGTAATAGGAAAGCGCCCCATCCCTCGAAGTCCTCCTTCCCTCCCCGCCCGGGGCCCCGGGGGCAGCTCTCCCGGGCGGGACGGCGTTCGCTCGCCCGAGGGGCCCGCCAACCCCCGGAATGGGGAAGAAGAGGCGCGCCTTACACTGGGAGGTTCCCGGGATGCCCACCATCGCGCAGGCGGAGCGGCTCCTTCCCTTTGTTCCGCGATACTCGGGGCGACGAAGGCGGCGCGGCCACGACGGGAGCGCAGCCGGGGAGGCGGCGAGGGCGGCCAGCGCCGCGCTAGGCCCTTCCACTTCGGCCCCGCCCCTGCCGTGACGTCACGCGGCTCCTCCCTCCGTAGGAACCGAAGGGGAGGAGGGCTGCCTTGGAGGAGGGAGGAGCGGGGGGGCGGCCTGAGACGGCGGGCCATGTGCGCGCCAGACGCCGCGTCGGCACCACCCTTCCCTTCTTTAGGGGAGTTTTCACTGGGGCATACACTCAAGTAACAGCCCGAGTTTTACAGCGCGATCCGAGGCATGCTTATTCGCAAGTAAGCCCCACTTGTTGTACCGCTGCGTAGACGAAATCGGCCGGTGCTGCTGCTGTTGGCAATCGCTAAGTAAAAGCATCCCAAATAAAAGAAACCATTTCATCATCTGAGGCCCTTCTTCTTGTGCCCGCTCCATGAGAGGTCCAGAGGGGGGCAACATGAGAACGGGGTCTTTTCTGCGTTGGCTCACCGCTTGTGGAAGGCTCTCCCCAGGAAAGCTCACCTAGCTCCTTCCTTGCATATATTTAGGCGCTAGGCAAAAGCGTTCCTCTTGTCCCAGGCCTTTGGCTAATTCCATGGACTTTGGCTAAATCCATGGCCTATTAAACTGTAGGGAGAATGTTGTTTTGTTTGTTCCTATGGTATGTACGGTGGACACTCAGGTTGTGAATGTGATCCGTGCAGGATGCATGTTCGCAACCCGCAGTGGTGTGTCTGCGCGCACTCAGGTTGCGCTTTGGCGCTTTTGCAAAGAGCAATTTAGTGCTTTGCACATGTGCAACAGCCGAAACCCGGAAGTAACCCATTCCGGTACTTCCAGGTTTCGGCAGTCCGTATCCCCCAAAAACGCAAACTGAAGCGTCTGTAACCTGAGGTATGACTGTATTTTTTTGTTTTTACATTGTAAAACACCCTGTGATCCTCAGATGAAAATAATAATAATTGATAAATAATATTAATGTGTGGTGGGTAGCAGCCCTGTTAGTCCAGGTAAAATTACCAAGAGCCTTGTGTGGCACCTTAAAGACCTAACGTTTTCTTATAGCATAAGCCCACTTCGTCAAGTGTTATCTGTGTATGTACAGAAGAATGTAAGAGCCTCTTGGATCAAGCCAGTGACATGTAGTCTAGCATCAAAAGAGGCCAACCAGATGCTGGTGGGGAACCATCACCTCAGGAAAGACTCGCAGAAGAGCACTCTTACCCTCCTGAGTTTTTCAGCAACCTGGTATTCAGAAGCACCGCAGCCTCCCAACTGTGGAGGCAGAACATATCATGCCTGGTAGCCAAGTTTCAGCAATGTACTTTCTTTTATCTGTCTTGATTCTTCCAGCATTCATGCACACATGCACACAAGGTTGTAAGGAGGGGGATTGTAAGCAACTGGGATCAGAGGAAAATTAAATGCAGGGAGGACAGTGACAATTCAATTGAATTGACAATTCAATTATTTTCAATGTATTGAAAATAAGCACAGAAGCCGTGTTAAGTGATAAAATACAAATGGCAGGGCTGAGTTAGTTAACATCTTTACAGGGGAAGGAAACCATTTGTCTGTTCAGACCGCTATATCTTTATACAAAGAGTTACGTGACACAAAAGGAAAAATGATTGGGAAGGAGGAGGAAGTGAAACTCGAAGTGAAACTTCTTAGTTATGTGGCGCTTTGTTAAACTATGAAACTTCCTACCACAATATGTAGCGATAGCCACCAGCTTTGACAACTTGAAAGGGGAATTAGAAAGATAAGGCTATCCACACCTACTAGTCGTAAAGAATATATATTGTCGCCAGTATCAGAGGCCATATGCTGCTGAACACCAGCTGCTGGGGCAGAGGGTAAATGGCAGGAGAGGGCTAATTCACTCATGTCCTGCTTGGGGCTTCCCCTAAGCAGCCCATTGGCCACTGTAGTGAAGCCGAGGACAGAATGGTGGTTTACATGGGTATATGGTCTGTTCCAGCAGAACACTTCTTAGGTTCAGTGTCATCCACTCTATTTAAATGTGCAGTCTTAACCAGGGGCGGATTTAGGTTTGACGAGGCCCTAAGCTACTGAAGGTAATGGAGCCCTTTATATTTCCAGCTGTCCTTTGTCAACAACAAATTGTTGCTATTTTTTGTGTTGAATATATGCTATATGGTAATTTATGGACCTAATAGGTATCTAAAGCCATTTGGACATAACAAAATATGTATTTTATCAAAGTAATTGTTAAACTGAAATACAATTAAGAAGAAGTATATTTGGGGGGAGGCCAAGAGAGCAGGGCCCTAAGCTATAGCTTGTTTAGCTTATATGTAAATCCGGCACTGGTCATAACCATTAACTCCTTTTTTTGTTATTCCTGTCTCTTTCCCCCTCCAAGCCTGCCACAGGGCTCATTTTCTTTGTAAAAAGTGTGTTCTGGAGAAGTCGCTGTTATGGTCACCAGGTTTGATGTGCGAGTAACATTTAACTCCTTAAGGCAAACAGCTGGCATCCTTGCAGTCCAACCTTATCTTGCTTACCTGAAAGCGATTGCGCATAGGATTACAGTCTTATAGCACAATCGTTTGCCTGTTTGCTCAGAAATGTTTGCTCCAAAAGGAGCTCCCCCAAACTGAGTGAATGGGTGGTAAGATGGCAAATGCAATTCCGTTTAAACAAATGAAAAGTCATGAATGTTGGGGGGGGGGGAATATCACATATATACTTGTGGGATCTGAACCAGCAGTGACTGACCAGGAAGAATGTCACAGCATTGTAGTGGCTAGCTCAGTGAAGATGTCTATCCAAGTAGATTTTGGGCTTGTTCCACTGCCCTCAGAAGCTTTGGGGTGGGGTCTGACCCAGGAGAGGGAATCCTCTGCGGCAACCTCTGAGTTGCCCTCACCAGAGAGTTGTGTCTGGCCTTATACAGCTTTCTAAGAATGCTGAAGTCACCTCATTACCGTGGCTTTTGACACTTGAAATTATATATATATGTGTGTGTGTGTGTATCAATATATATATTGATTGTAGGTTGTTTTAAACTGTTTTTAACATTGAGTTTAAATTGTTTTAACCTGCCCTGAGATCTTAGAGCGCAGGGAGGGGAATTAATAATTATTAGTAACAACAAGCTATATTCCTCAGATTCTCCATGACTATTAAAGGAGTAAATAGTGCTTTAAACAGATGGTGTGGCTGTGACCTTTAACAATCCCTATTTTTTTTCACTATCAGAAAGCTTGGCCACACCTTTCCCCCCTTCCCTTCTAACCAGGTGAATGGGGTCAAGGTGTCGGCCTCCTCTCTTTCAACTGTATTAGCTTCTGTAGAGACATATCAATTGAATATGATGTGCTGTTAACTCTCTTTTGTCAAGTCCTAGATACTGGCCAAGTGTCCTCTCAGGCAAGCCACACCTGATAGCCCTGCTCTCAGAAATATAATAGAACACTAGTTTTCTGCTAGTACAAACACGGAATTTAAATAAATAAATAAAACCACTTTAAAGGATACTATTGGGTGGGGGCAGGGGGCGATTTGGCCAGTTGCTGGAAGTAAAAGTAACATTATATTCACCATCTGTTTTATTGCATTTTGAAGAAAGAAAGTGTCATTTCAGTATGAGATTGTAAGCAAGGTATACATGTTTAAACAAATAATAATAATAGGACAGAGCTAAACATTTTCTGCTGGCTATTAAACTGATATTTTGCTGTATTGAAACAGCCACATTAAATTGTGCTCCTTTGCTTGATAATGAAACTATGTTTGCCTGTTTAAACAAGGAAATGCTGACCCACAGAAAGCTTGAGGGATATTTTTATTTTCATTACCATATTTTATATAAAAATATAGTTTTATAGCATTTTTAAAATAAATAAACACATCCAAGGGATAGCGTCAATGAATTGAATTAGGGCCAGTGAAGACCAGCCTGTAATTTGCATATTTCTTCTGGACACTCTTAATAGCATGAGGGGTGGAGTACCAATCCCAAAGCAAACTCCCATCTAGAAGCACTGACCTTTTTATTTAGCCCGATCCATAATTATATTTAGTTCTGGCCAGCTATTCAAGCATAGTCTCTGATTGGGGTTTAGAATCAGAGAATTGGAAGGGCCCCTGAGGATCACTTAGTCCAACCCACTTCAATGCAGGAATATGCAGCTGTCCCATACGGAAATCAAACCTGCAACCTTGGCGCTATTGGCACCACGCTCTAACCAGCTGAGATATCTCCCTCCACTCAAAGTTTGTTTGAAATTATCATAACACAGTAACCAATCAGCAGTAAATACTGGGCTGTTTTACAGTGCAATTCCTGTATGTGTCTACTCAAAATTAAGCCCTGGCATTACACCTGGGTAAGTGGGTATAGGATCGCAGCCTTGTTTTCTTTAAGAGAGTCATAAGCCTGTTTGTACCTGCAGCTGCTAAAACCATTTATTTCAGTGACTGTAACTCTGCATTAAACTGGACAGAAAGTAATGCTCTCCGCTGGGGATGAAATCCAATAATATATTAATGCAAATCGTTTGTCATGGCAGTTGCATGTTTCAGGTAGAGGCACAGACTGAAGTGCAGTGAGTAAAACAGTTTTCATTAGGCTTGGTTAAAGAGTTGGGCACTGTGGTGTCTAAGAGCTGTGAACCAGGAAATACCTGCTTCAAACATCACATGACGAACTTATAGGATGGCCTTGGGCAAGTCCTTATCTCCTATCTGGAGTATAGAGCTAATAATACTTAGCTATCTCTCGAGATTGTTGTCCTAAAGATTACTGAGATAATCTGTGTGAAAGGCTTCCGAAAATCTCAATTCCAGTAGACAAAAAAAGCACCATCCAGACATCAGCAGGCTTCAGGGCAAACTACAATTTGCAGAATTATGACAAATCTTCAGGGTGGAACCATTGGCAGGAGAGGGGACAGACAGATCCCATGCTCAGTGAGTGAGTCCCAAATTTCAGCAGCCCCCTTAGGACACCAAAATTGAGTGCCCTCTCCGCTTCTCCTGCTCCATTCTAAATCATAATTGCGGCGTCCCCTGCAGCACTCCAAAGGCTTGCTGCTCAGTGTAACCAAATCAATTGTGCTCCCCTAAATCCGCTTTTGCGGTGAGCATGGGATGCTGAATCTTGCTGATTGTGTATCCTGCAAGAGAGTTCCATGAACAGAACCGCTTGACGCTGCAACTTTTTTGTTGCGTGTCTCATTTCAATGCCGTATTTTACTTTCATAGGCAAATTGAGAGCAGAGCGTGTCTAAGGACATCCACTTGAATGAGGGGTAGGCAACCTAAGGCCTGGGGGCCGGATGCGGCCCAGTCGCCTTCTCAATCCAGTCCGGGAATCGGCACGTTTTTACATGAGTAGAATGTGTCCTTTTATTTAAAATGCATCTCTGGGTTATTTGTGGGGCATAGGAATTCGTTCATTATTTTTTTCCAAAATACAGTGGTACCTCGGGTTAAGTACTTAATTCGTTCTGGAGGTCCATTCTTAACCTGAAACTGTTTTTAACCTGAATCACCACTTTAGCTAATGGAGCCTCCCACTGCCGCCATAGCACGATTTCTGTTCTCATCCTGAAGCAAAGTTCTTAACCCGAGGTACTATTTCTGGGTTAGCGGAGTCTGTAACCTGAAGCGTATGTAACCCGAGGTACCACTGTATAGTCCGCCCCACCACATGGTCTGAGGGAGGGTGGACCGGCCCACGGCTGAGAAAGGTTGCTGACCCCTGACTTGGATGCTCTCTCTCTGGCTAGTGAGCAATCGTGCTAGCTATAGGATGAGGGTACTTAAAAAAAAAACACAACCACCAAAATATCAGTAATAGTTCGGGTGACTGCTGTTTGCTAAAACAGTAATGGCACATTCGCAAGCCGCAGTACTTCACAACTACAGCCTTGGCTCTGGAAACTGCACACCTGGTTCATTATAGGGCTTGTGAAAATTCATAACTCATAATCTTAACAGGGAAGGTAAGTAGGCTAATCTTGGCAAAGATTGCTCTCCAGGGAGCGAAATGAGGCCAAGCGACCAAAGAGGAGGAGCCGATCTCTGTTGAGACTAATGTCCCTTAAGTATAGGGGTGAAAAGGTTCTGAAGGTTCCTGCCGAGAGTGGGAGACCCACAGTGGGGCTTCTTTTATTTCTGTAAGCGTGCATCTGTTCAGAATTACCCAGGAGGAGGCAAGGTAGATTGAGGATAAAAATAAAACCGAATAGAAACATTTCCAACTCTCTCTTTAAAATACAAACCAAAAAAAACAAAAACCCCTCTCACATGTGCTCTATATTATTAACTTTTTTTTAACACTGACTGCAGCCAGAATATAACATTCAGCTTTTCACAGCTTGGTTGGATGCATCTTACCCATATTCAGTTGGTCAATAATCTACATAATCAAAATAACAATGTGAAGCAAAGAGAACAGTCACTGTGGAGTAGACTCCAATATTTTCATGGTGATGTGGTATATATATTACTGTAACTTTCTTACTCTCGTGGTTGAATAGAAGCATTTTTGACAATTTATTCTAAGCATCCTAAATATGTGTCTCTTTCTGAGTCATTATCTTACGGAGGAAATATGCAGTCTAGATTCTAGATCCTATACATGATCTCTATTCATGTGTTTTCCTATCTGACCCACCTTCTGGATAACCCACTGAGATGCTTCTCCCTCAAGCTGCGCTGCGCTCTCTAAATGTTCCAGGTTCTGCACAAATGTCACTCAGCCAACATAAAGCATGACTACGAAATGTTACTTATGCACGATATCTTGATTTGCTTGATTTATTTCTGCCAAAGGAGCACTTATAAGAAGGCTTCAATCAATGATCTGAGTGAGTGGAGATTAGAATTCCTCCTGAATTCAAGGAGGTGGCTTCCAAGAGACTAGCTGAACAGAAGAAGCCCATATCTGTGATTAGCTTGTGTATGGGAAATGTACCTGGAAGACAAAAATGTATTGCGAAGTTAGTGATCTGACACAGTCACCCTTCCTGCCTCTGTTCCTTCCCCCTCCCTCACTCTTGTTAAGTTCTTTGATGGTGTGAGAAGAGTCTTTAATGTCCTGAGAACCTTGGGAGAAGGTGAAACCCCACACACAGCTGCCTTAATCAGTTGTGGATAGTGCCGGCTACCTTCTTTGATGTTGGACATTGCTTTGAGAAAGGGAGGCATTGGGAGGGGGTGGCTAATGGATGATCCGCACGTAGCCAGCCTAGCAAGCCACATAGGCTATCTATAAAATCGGCTGGTTTGGGCAGAGTTTCTTTGAAGCTCATGCACGGACTGATTGGTCGCAGGGCCGTGCAAACTGAGGCTACCTGGGGGAGTTGCTTCGCCACTTCTTGAGGTCTTCCAAGTGGCAGATTGAAGTGCTTGCTTGGTATGTACTGTATTGCCCCGAATATAAGCCGCACTTTTTTCCTCTAAATTCGGGCCATGGAAAGTTAAAGTATAGCTTATAATCATGACCTTACTGCTTGACTCCCCCCCCCCCCGGAAGCATTCCAGGAGTGCGGGGCAGCGGCACCCCACCTGCCTGCCGCTCCCAAGCCTCCCCCAGCAGCCTAAGGTAGGGGGGAGGCTGCCAGCAAAGCAATGCAGCTCCCCCTCCCCAGCAGCCTGGGAGCGAGGGACAGTGGCATGCAAGCTGCCATAAGGAAGGGGGAGGCCGCCGAAAAAGTGGCGTGGCTCCCCCCACCCCCGAAGTAGCCCGGGAGTGTGGGGCAATGGCACGCAGTCCGCCCAGCTCTCCCAAGCCCCCCCCCCCGTGTCAGCTTGGGGAGGGAGTGCCGTAGTGCCGGAAGGTGGGCCGCACCCGCAAAGAAGCCTTTCATTTTAAAGGTACGGCTTATTTGCAGGTGCGTCTCATATTCAGGCCAATAGGGCATTAAAATATTTAATCTTCTCACTCACCTGTGTTTTGTATTGGTTCTGAATCTCATTTTAAAAGAACTACCTTGCATTTGGCAAGACAGCTTGGAGCATGAAATTATGTCTTGAGATGATATAACAGGATCTCTGATATAGCTGATGACAAAGGTGCCGATTGGGCCCCAGCCCATGGGTGCCCAGCGGCACGCATGCAATGTGACATCAAGGGGGAGTGGGGCCCCTTTTTTCCTGGGTGCTAGTGGGCAGAGGCAAAGGCCAAGTTTAGGGTTTCAGCACTGAATGATTGAGACTGGGAGGGGGGGGGACATCCTTGGAGTCGGTTAACAGTGAGAAACCGAAGGAGGGGCAGAACTTCGTGGGAGCTGGGGATTACAGGCTAGAACTAAGACACACAGGAGATGTTTTTTTGGTGTCCTTTGAATCCAATGCTGCCCTTAAGGGGGAAGCCAGACCTGCATAGGATCTGAATGCTCTGCAATCCCTCCTTCTAGGTGCAGGTTGTATATACGTGCAAATAAAACCATAGATCATAAAGACACCACAGTCTCTGCTGTGCCTAATTTCTGAAGGAAACATGAACTCTGGATAAGCTCCTGCAATCCCTGGAATCTCACACCACTTGGAGATAGGGCGGCATATATCAATATTCCAAGAGGCAGTATGCTTCTGAATACCAGTTGCTGGAATCCACAGGAGGGAAGAGCAATGTTTTACCCAGGTCCTGCTTGTGGGCTTCCCATTGGTGTCTGGTTGGCCACTGTGAGAACAAGAGGCTGGATTTGATGGGCCACTAGCATGATCCAGCAGGCTCTCATTATGTTCTGATGTTCATGAGCAGACACACAGCCTTCCAGGTCTTCCTTACTACGGTGAGATAATTTATATTTTGAATTACATTAATTATCTCTAAATATGCATCAATATGTATAAATTAAAGGTAAAGGGACCCTTGACCATTAGGTCCAGTTGTGGCCGACTTTGGAGTTGCAGCGATCATCTCGCTTTATTGGCCGAGGGAGCCGGCGTACAGCTTCCAAGTCATGTGGCCAGCATGACTAAGCCGCTTCTGGCGAACCAGAGCAGTGCATGGAAACACCGTTTACCTTCCCGCCAGAGCAGTACCTATTTATCTACTTGCACTTTGACGTGCTTTTAAACTGCTAGATTGGCAGGAGCAGGGACCGAGCAACGGGAGCTCACCCCATCACAGGGATTCGAACTGCCAACCTTCTGATCGGCAAGCCCTAGACTCTGTGGTTTAACCCACAGCTCCACCTGTGTCCCTATGTATAAATGAGTATAGGCCAATTTTATGCATTTTCTGGTGAGGCACTTCCACTTTTTATTTAACACACGTGCCCACCCTAATTGGTGCTAAGGGACTGTTAGAAAGATGACTCCCTTCAGACCAGACATGTGGTTTTGCTTTGGACACTTGCTGAGTCCCTGAACCAGCCTATTAGCACAGCCTGCTGATTTTTAGTAATTGCCTGGACTTGGAGGTCATCCCTGCACCACGAAGATAACTGCCTTTGGCTTCCATTACCACAATCAGCAGCCTTCAGGTACCCATCTTCACATTTGCAAACAGACAGGTTTATCGGTTTTGTTCAAAAGCAGGCTGCATCCCAGTCTCTCATTTTCAGAATGGCAGCAACCTATCTCAGTGCCTAGCCTAGCAGACTGCTTGCCATCTGCCAGCAGCAAAACAACATACAGTTAAATGTTAAATACACAGCAATGCCATGTGACACCCAGAAAAGAAGGCAATGGCTTAAAGCTATATGGGCTTTGTTACATAAACAGCATCCTGAAATTAGTATTTGCTTTTTGAAAAGTAAATAGACATTCTGAGTGTTCTGCCTAGCAGATGGTAGAAACAACAGTTCTTTCCTGGGGGGAAATTTGCTTGATGACCCGAGGGGAACTGAAGTCCCTCTGCTCTCCAGATTGGGGCCCAGAGACAGTTTGTTTCATTAATCAGCTGATCAGTTTATATCCTCGCCCTCTTTGCCTGCCGGCTGAGACTTCCAAAGGGTGATGGGCAGTGAAGCTAAATAACCAGTGAGCAAAGGTTAAAATAGTAAAAGCCAGCAATTCAGTGAGCAAGGTTATAGTCAATAAACCTGATTCACAAGTGTATTCTCTATTTTTGGTGATCACTGGTCATTATATTTTACGTATATTTCTTTATTTCCCAGCAATGTTTTTCCTTGCTTGATGGTGAAAGGGGATAAACTCTAACCCAGCCAAAAATTATGGAAATGCGACTACTTATTTATGCCAACACATTGGTAGATAAATGTATCTTCACCACCCACACTCATTACAAGAGGTGGGTGCTATAATCACTTGCTTGTCACTCAAATCCTAAAGGTCCGCATAGTTGTGACGGTCCTTTAAAAGAAGTCACTACCAGATATTGCATATCGTTGCTAAGTTTGCAGTGTCCCAATCCATTTGGGATGGCCCATAAATGAATGATCCAAGAAAATAGGAATATACTGAGTCAGACAAATGGTTCATCTAGTTCTATACTATTAATTGACTAACAGCAGCTCTCCCTACAGAGGCCTCTCAAAGCCCTACGTGGAGATATCAGAGATTTAAACAGAGACCCGCATGGCAAACCTGTGATCTGTCATTGTTCAACTGTCCTTCTCCTGCCCTGGCTCATCTTTCCCCATTTCTGCGCTACTTTATGTTGTGCCCTACCCTTGAATTCTGGGTACTGAAGGCTATCTTTTGTAACGTGGCCATCCCATCCCGATCTGCTATCACTGGCACCAACATCCTCTGTCAACTTGCAGTGGTGGCACAATGTCACAGGTCATGATGTTGCAGAGGAACAATAATATTCATATATATCTTATCAGCAATGTTGAAATAATATTTAACTGCCAATCCAGCTAGTTTTTTTGGGGGGGGGGAGTTTATTTGTTTTTACTTTGTTACCAATGTTTTTAGGACTGGCCATGGGTGTAATTATCATTTGTACTTGCTTTGTTCTTACAAGTGGAGTATATTCCATATGCAGGTCAAGAATCTGTTCATCAGTGTCAGAATATTAAAAATGAAAGCACCAATATGCCATTGTTGGCTTTATTTTTCCCTTTAAAATCTCTTTATCTTCTAGGAATTGGTGCACGGCCTAAGCCAGTGGTTCCCAATTAGCTAAATTCTGCAGACCCCCTGTTTTGCAAAGTCATGAACCCCCTTATTTGAAAATTTTGATTATGGTAGTTTTTGCTATGTGAATGGTGCCATGGACCCCCTCAGTGGGTTACACAAACCCCCTGGGGTCTGTGGAACACCAGTTGGGAACCACTGGCCTAAACTATTCCAGGTTTTCTAGGCCTGCTCTAATCTGGATTTCACTGTAGTTTATAATCCAAGAAAGTTGGCACCTCTGTCAATGCTTTCATTTTCATTATTGCTCAGCCCAGCAATGGGAAAGGTTAAGGGGAAAAGACTGACAGCCTGAGAGTATAAAGGCTTATTTAGACCTGTTTAAGAGTAAAAAACTGAGCCAGTAACAGAAAACTTCTGTCTGTGCAGTTTTGTCATTTGTTCTGTAGTTATTTGATTCATGACTTCTGTGTGAATCTCATTTCTTCTTCTTCTTTGTCTCTTCTCACCCTTGGCTCATTTTTTTTTTGGCCAGTCGGAGCCTTCTGATGTTGGCTTTCGACTATAAGATTTACGTAGGGGTTCCAGAATGTAATTGTCAAATTCCAATTCTTCAATGAAGTCCCAAACACTTGTTCTTTTAAAAGAGAGAGAGAGAGAGCGCAAAGCAAAACCTGGAGCAAAAAGATTCAATAACAAGTTAAGCATTAAACAACTTACTAGGTGCAAAAATTAGTTACTGGAATTCCTTGGAAAAACATGCCTCTTAAATAGAATAAACAGACTTGGCATGAATCCAAGGTCTGGTGTCACATGATGTTTAATCCGTCAATACAGGACACAGTGAACTCATGAGTAACCTCCTCCTCCTCTCTTAGTCCTGCCTCCCCTCCAGTGCCTTGCCCTTGGCTGCTGGGCTGCCACCTGCTCTCTCTATCCCACCCCACAGCTGCTGGTTTAGAATAACAAATTAACACCCACTTGCAGAGACCATTACCTACTAGGCATGACAAAGTAAACCTATTAACCTGGGACAGTGTGTCAGCTGGGAGTCTGAGAGGAAATACAAGCCTTCGAGAAGTGGGCAATTTTGCTAGCCCAGCTGTAATAAAATAAAATAAACACTGGACCCGGAAGTGGTTTATCTAGGCCTACAAAGTAAAGAGACAAATCCGTAAGAAAATAGGACTAAACTGCATGTCTCCCTGTTTAACTCAAAAGAGGATGGGTAGAGTTTTGTTTGGAATGAGGGGCTGTTCCTGTTGAAGTGAAGGCAGGTCTCTGGGTGGAACTGAGAATACACCCTGCCCAGAACCCTGGAAAACTCCTACCAGTCGGCATAAACAGCATAGACCCTAGAGCAGGGTAGTCCAACCCCACATGTGGCCCTCAAGACCTGTTTTGGTGGCCCTCACCAACGTTTGGCACCCCCACAAGCCCTCAAGCTGCCTGGCTTTGGGAAGGAGGCATGAGGACGCCTTCCCAAAGTCTAGTTAGCACTTTGCCATCTTTGAAAAGAAGGTAGGAGGGCTCTAGGACCCTGACAGAGTCCTAACAGAGCCTCCTTCCCCAAACCCAGCACCTTGCTTAGTTGGCTTTGGGAAAGCAGCATGAGGGCTGGGGGGGGGGGCAGAATATTTTGTCCTCGCTCTCCACCCCTGACGAGACAAGGCAGTGTGCAGCCCATGGGTTCCATGTGGAAGGACTCTTGAACTAGGTAGCTCTACTGGCAGTCTTCCTATGTTCCTGAAAGCTACGCATATGAACAGTGTAGCTATTCATCATAACAGTGGGGCAGGTGAAGTATGATACCAAGAGACTCAGGCTACCATCCTAACCCAGTTACTTGGGAGTAAGCCCAATTGAATTTAATAGGACTTGCAAATGACTAGATTTGGTTAGGGTTAGGATGGCACTGTTAATGCAGTGAGCCTCGCCAGCAGCCTAGGAGATATAAAGCTTCCTGGCTATTTCCCCCACTTCCAGGTCAATTGCCAACAATGCATGGGGCACAAGGCCGGTTTCTCCACCCCCCTTTCAGACCTGGAGGGTGATACATCTAAATGAATAGAGACGGGTGCACACTGAGTTCCAGCCTGCTGGGGCCCATCCCAGCTCCACCCTAATCCTGCTCTGAGCTTTGCCCCCAAATTTATGGGTTCTTGTTGACATTTAAATTGAAGAAACACCCTAATTGCAACCAAATGCAAGCATGGGTGCATTTAGTAACATTGATTTATTTTAATTGTGAAATATAGAGCAGGAAAACTGATAACGAATGCTTAATAGCCACGATAGGTAAAGGTAAAGGGACCCCTGGGCATTAGGTCCAGTCGTGGCCGACTCTGGGGTTGCGGCACTCATCTTGCTTTACTGGCCAAGGGAGCCGGCGTACATGTAGCCAGCATGACTAAGCCGCTTCTGGCGAACCGAGCAGCGCATGGAAATGGCGTTTACCTTCCCGCCGGAGCGGTACCTATTTATCTACTTGCACTTTGACGTGCTTTCAAACTGCTAGCTTGGCAGGAGCAGGGACCGAGCAACGGGAGCTCACCCCATCGCGGGGATTCGAACCGCTGACCTTCTGATCAGCGAGTCCTAGGCTCTGTGGTTTAACCCACAGTGCCACCCACGTCCCCAATAGCCACAATAGCCACTTATTATTCCATGCAGCTATTTCAGGCTTCCCAGCAGGGATGGCAAACAACACAGTGACACCATGCATTATACTTCTGCGCAACTTCTTGCACTTATTTGTGTTCTACACAGTTGCTTTTTAAAGCATACTTACTACTGTTTTTTCATAACTGTGGGTGTGGTGAGGTAGTTAGAGAGTTGAACTAGAATCTGGGAGACCAGGGTTCAAGTCCCCAGTCAGCCATGGAGCTCACTGGATGACCTTGGGTCAGTCACTGTCTCTCGGCTTGACCTACTTCATGGGGGATGATAATGCAAGGATGAAATGAGGAGAGGGAAAACTACGTACACCACTTTGAGCTCCTTGAAGGAAAAGTGTGATATAAATGTAATAATAAACAAACAAACAAACCCCTTTCCCAGTAAGTCACTAAAATAATAAAAAAGCTGGAGGCACAAGCTATTGAAGTTTGTTCAAACTCATTATTCTGCTTTCTCCCCAAGTACTAAGAGGCTGCTATCAGTAAAAAGCTTTCTCTATGTTCAAGCTCTCGAACTATGAGCAGTCCATATGAATTATGAATTGCTGATAACTTCGCATGTGGTACAATAGCTATCCTTTGTGCAGCTCCTTGCCTTAAGCACTTTAATGGCGAAAGCCTCAACAAGGCGCTAGGGAAGGCAGTGGTGCGGAATGCATTCTTGCCCAACAAGCCAAATGATGTAAAAGCTGCCTTGGATTCCAGACAAATGAGGGGACTTGTTTCAACTGGAAATGGAATGGAATTCCCTTGCAATGCACTAAGCTCCTCTGCTCTCTTGTCAGAGGAAGAGGTAGATTGATTGTGCTAAAGATCTGGTCTAAACTTAGCTCTTGGAACTGCAAATTGGTTCTTGTTGCAAAATGGGTAGACTCTAGCTGGCAAATCCTCCTTCCAAAATTTACTAGGTTCCTAGCCTCAAAGGTAGGCAGCTAGCACATCTCCTAAAATAGGTTAAGCTTTGAATAGGATAGGCCTGCCTGAAAAATGAATAATTTATCAGAATCACTACAACATAAGCAATTAGTTAAGAAGCCAGAGGGAGTAATACTTGCACATCATCTGTCATTCTGACTGTTTTACATAAGACACAATCCTGTACGTACTCAGAATGTTGCTGGACTGCATCTCCCATCATCCCTGACTACTGCCCATGGTGACCTGGACTGATGGGAGCTGGAGTCCAGCAACATCTGAAGGGCCACAGATTCCCCATTTCTGGGTGTGGCAGAAGCCCCACTCCACTGGCAGAACTTGAATTATGCCTACACACTGAAAATAAACTGATTCAACTGCATGGATGTGCTGGCACACCACTATGCCAGTATATTGGTAGCACTGATACAACTGCTGCAATATGCAGCAACAACCCAAGCAGGATGGAAATTATGGTGATTGCAAACTCTATCCCGCCTTTCTCTCAAGTTGGGAGATGGGGAAGAGCAGATTAGGCCAAATCTTATAGACTCCAACCATGTTCCTGTCAGTGGTTGCATCCCCTTTAACGTCAACAGTCCGAAAACAAGAATGGCCTGAGATAAATAGTTCAGTACTCTGGACAGATCCAAGAGAAGAGACAATTGGTTCTGATAAGGGTTGGTTGCTGATTGAGCTCCTAAGGAGTGCTGGTTTGGGTCCTTGGCTGAGACTGTCCTGAACCCCTGGCATACCTGATGGCAAGTCAGTATGTCAAAGTACATGCATCTAAAGTCCCATGGAGGTCCAGCAGCATCCAAGCCAAGGTCCACCAACATGGGCAGTTGAGCAGACACAGCACCTCAACTCTGCTTCCCTTTTATACCTTGCTTTCTGATTGCAGCATCTGGTCTTGAGGAGTCATGTGACCCTCACCATCAGATTCACTTGCTGCTGCCATTTTCATGCCTTTTTGCAATTTAAATCATTTTATTTAATTTCCGCCACAGTGCATATACGTGGTCGCACCTTAGTGGGAAGACACCTGTAATGTACTATGCAAATAATGTTCAGGAATCCAAGTGTGAGTTGCTGTATCTCCATTATGGTATATCACTTGCTTTGTATGTAGAATTTTTTCATTTTCAGTCACCGATATCTCCAAATAAAGGATCATTAGCGGCCTGAAGAGACCACTGACCCAAGTCCCAGGAGAGCTGTTTGTCATCTGAATAGATGATACTGGTGCAAATGCACCAACAGTCTGACTCAGAATGGACATCTTATCCTTATAAGCTTATTTACTTTTGCTTTTAGCCAGTAGTCTGCTGAGCAGAAACTGGGTTGGGATCTCATTATTGATAATCATAGTGGCAACCAGATCTATGCTTTCTTCACCATGCTGTTTTTAGACAGCTTGCTTCAATACAATTTGTGTTTCACGGAAGGAACACAGACTATGTTTTCTGCAATGTCTGAAAAAACTTGCATATACATTTGCGGAGGCAGCAGCAAAGCATTTATTCTGCTTCATTGGTGTGACTAGGTTATTCTGGTGCAAACAAAATGTAGCAGTGATCTATCTGATCAGGCTGCCCAGTTACTCAGAGGTAACAAAGGCTGGTAGTGGGAAGGTGCGATGTTAAGCATCCAATTTCCTTTGCTGTTGGGTGCTCAAAAGGTGGCATAAATCACACTGAAACCGCAAAGCAGTACATTAGCTGGTGTCAGAGGCATCAGCACAAATAGATGGTGTAACAAGAAGCAGCCTTGTTAAATCAATACTGTTTTAACAACTTGGGAGCCTCGGAATATTTTCCAGCCCGCTCTTCCTGGGGGCATCATCAGCCCATGTGGAGCTAGTTTCTGATGGTTGGATAATTACATTAGTTCTTCCTTTCATCTCTTCAGTTGCTACTTCATAACTCAGATGCCTGAAAAGCTTTTTCCATATGAGATTGGATAGAATTAGATAATGTGCATATTTTGACAGCTTTCCTCTAAGCCTTCAAATAGTTTTCCCAGGAATATTTCAGTACATTATTGTTAGGCTAATCCATCTTTCCTGATTTAGATTTTAAGGGTGCAATCCTGTACTAAAGACCCACCAGTTTGGGGAGTCCTGGAATGTGGCAGATGCCTGCTGCGCAGGCAAAACTGGAAATAATTACTCCATCCAAACTCCCCTAACATGTCATCCCCTAACAAGCTCCATGGACAGAGCTGTTCCTTACACTAGTGGAATAGCGAAAACTGGGTAGAGACATGGGCAGAATATGGGTAGCATGGAGGAAGAGCACACTCAAGCCAAATATTGTATATTCCAGACTACATTGAGAGCAGGCCTTTGCACCACCCTTGGATATGGTATAATGAATTTCCTTCTTGGTTTCAATGTGAAGGGGAAATAAAAAATAGTCATTGTCGCTGTCTTCCACCTCACCCATATTGCCAGGACATACTATAGGACATGGTGTGATTCAACATCCGATCACAGCACATCGCCAACAGTATATAAACCCCATATATGAAGACCACAAGTCAGATGACAGGGCACATGACACGGGGCAATATCTTGGCATCTTCATTGCATACACACTGTGTGCAAGGGGAAACCATAGAGAATGAGCACTTTACACAACAGGGAGCACTTTGTAGATATAAAAAAAGCCTGGACTCATGACACACATGGAAACCTCAGCACATTGCCCACAATTTTGTGTCTAAAACCCTAACAGTTGCCTCACCTAGGGACTTCAGACAATGTCGTCTTCATAGACTTGCATGGGGGGAAATGAAGGTGACATCCCCCAAAATGGCTGGGGTGGGGGAGCTTCTTGTCAAGGATTCATGGGGCAGTAAGGTCCTTGGTGGGGGTAAAATCCCTCCTTCCAGCCATTTTCAGTCTATATTTCTCTATTTTGGGGAGCTGCTCTGAAGCATGTCTGAAGTTTCTGGACCACTCTACTTCAACTTGGACCATTTATTTGCTTTAAATGATGTCAAAATACCTCCAAATCATCCTGCTTCAGTTCAGTATTCAAGCGTAGTGCAAAGTGGATGCAAATCTCAATTGTTTGGTCGCAGGATGGCATTTGTTTTAGTTGTACATGGGTGGAGTAAGCAGTTTGCTGTTGCTGTTCTGTAATTGTTTCTCTGAATAAAGGGGAGGGAGAGATGTGTGGATACTGTCATTATAAGGTTTAGCCACTAGGTGCCACTGGTCAGTTTCCTGTCCCTGTTCAATTCTTGTTGAACAGAGACAATAAAGTTCTTGTTTCACTTCCTGATGGTGTGTCTTTTAAGCCTTCCACAACAGTGAAGATGTCAGCACACAGCAGCAGCCCTTCTGCTGATTAGCAGAGTCCTGCCCTCTGGCAGTTGATGAGACTGTCCAGGTTCCAATGGGCAGAAGGAGCTGCAGATGGCTGGTAAGGATGCCAGCCCCTCTGTCAATCTGCAGAGTCTTTGGATCTTGACCAGTATGCTTCACACTGTAGCATGGCAGTGTAATGTTATACACACATCTACTCAGATGTGAGTACAGAACTGCAGCCTTAGACCACCAACTCTTTTACATTGCATTTTAAATGGGAAATATTATAAATGCCAAAAAATGTATTGTTTTCTTTCTTCAGATTCAAAAAATGATGCTATTTTGGAAATGGAAAATCAGCTGGGCTGAAAAGAAAGAAAGAAATATAACTATGGAACAACACAGCTGATCAGTGACAGATGCATACATACATTCCAAATACTTACATTCAGGGTTTCTCAGCACTTTTTAATTGCCCAGAAGTTGCACACATTTTCTGATTTCCTGTGGAGGATTGTTGCCCTGAGACACAGGGCTAAGCACATGGCTTTTGGTCAAGGTAATTCCAAGAAATACAAAACCTTCTGGAAAACGTATCATGCAGAGCTGTAAAATAAACCCATTGTTGCTCCTGCACCCGGCTATCTCTTGACATCATTGCTGTGTACACAGCGCTCATTAGGACCCCCTCTGGCCGCTCAGAAAGAAAAGACCAAACAGGGCAAAACAGCTGGTTAGTATATGTGCCGGGGTGTGGTGCCTGTATGCAAACAGTGCTTCAAGGAGTCACAGATGAGAATAGTGTGTTGGAATTAGTCCAAATTCAATTAAGTTAAAGGGGAAGGGGGCTAACCCTATAGACAAATATCCTGTCCTGTTTCAGTGAGGCATGCTACCTATAAAACATATACCTACTCACTCTAGTAG
Source organism: Podarcis melisellensis (assembly GCF_964234715.1). Lineage (NCBI taxonomy): Eukaryota > Metazoa > Chordata > Lepidosauria > Squamata > Lacertidae > Podarcis > Podarcis melisellensis. Next base: position 29,127,276 of record NC_138538.1, read on the forward strand.
CAGGCCCCCTCCTTGAAAATACACATTGAGTTGGAATCATACGGCTGCTGTTATGTGCGTTTGTGTGATGACTGCAAGTTCCAAGTGATAAATTGGCCATTTGAAGCTTCCACTGTATGGCAGCTGTCCCGAACTAAAACTTCTCCATAAATGCTGTTGATCACACTAAATTATGTTTTTACAACTATGTATTGTTAACTGGAGCATCGTTGAGTGATAGTTTATCATTCTGATTGTAAGTCACTTTGGACAGTCACTTGCCCCCCAAAGTGAGCTAATATTATTAATATTTGGGAGCAAAGAGATGATCATATCTAAGTATCCTGCCACGTTGTAATTGTCATATTGGCTGGCCCTATGCTGTTAATCTGGCTGTGGTCTAAACCACTGAGCCTCTTGGGCTTGCTGATCAGAAGGTCAGCGTTTTGAATCCCCGCGATGGGGTGAGCTCCCGTTGCTCGGTCCCAGCTCCTGCCAACCTAGCAGAATAGAAAACATGCCAGTGCAAGTAGATAAATAGGTACCACTGCGTTAGGAAGGTAAACAGTGTTTCCGTGCGCTCTGGTTTCTGTCACAGTGTTTCGTCGAGCCAAAAGTGGTTTAGTCATGCTGGCCACATGACATGGAAAGCTGTCTGTGGACAAACGCCGGCTCCCTCGGTCTGAAAGTGAGATGTGCTGCAACCCCATAGTCGCCTTTGACTGGACTGGACTTAACCATCCAGGGGTCCTTTACCTTTTACCTTTCTTACCTTGGGCTTTAGTTGAATTTTATTCATTTCTTAGAACTTCCATGGGGTGAGGGCAATTTAGGCTGGGGAATCTGGCACCGGGAAAAGAGTTACACAAACCATCCCTCCCATAGCCCAGTGCTGCAGCTTTTGATTTGATTTGGGTCTCCTCATGACTGCTTTTCACTTACAGAAAGTGAGGGCCCATCCACACTGGAGCTTAATGGGGGTTTGAATCTGCTTGTTTCTCTATTTATTTATTTTGCAGAGTCCACACAATAGCCTCTTCTGGTGACAGACAGCCCCTGCACACCACTAAATTCAGATGTCCCCAATCCATTGAGAATCCCAAAGGAAACGAAAGTCCAATATAAAATCACATGTTATCTAACTGTGGATGTGCTGAAGTGCATTGTGTGAGAGAGTTTTCTTTTTACATGTGTGGTGATGTTTCACTGGGTAGTGTCTGTTACCACACACTCCTACTTCTGGTCCATTTTAATCCTTGGCAACTCACTTGAAAACATTCTTGAAATGCAAATCTTTGTTTCTCGTTTAACCCCTAAAATATTATTTCTCATTAGAGATGAGATTTGGAATCATTTATCAGAGATAAGTAAAGCTCAAAAATCTATTCCCTGCTCTTTCACAAGGATTCTGAGGAATACCAACAGGTCAACATAATTTTAGCCACAAAATGATATTTACGGTAATTTTTCCAGCCCTATATGCTCTGCTACTTCTCCAAAGGCCACCTAGTGAACTTTATGGCTGCCTGAAGACATTCCAACCCTGCACTCTAATCACTGAACCTCAAATTATCCTCTTTTATTGGAAAGGGGCAGCTACAACCCCAAGAAAGAAAGAAAGAAAGAAAGAAAGAAAGAAAGAAAGAAAGAAAGAAAGAAAGAAATTTTCCTTCTAGTTTTTTTAATAAGCCCTGAAGAGTGTTGTTTTTCTACACAGTCTTGATTACCTTGGTGATCTAACCATCTTCCAAACTGTGTTTCAGGCTGCAGTCAAGCAAATGAGATAAATGACTACTTCACGTACCATCTGGCTTCTGACAGGCTGACGGCAGAGTTCACCGGCTCTCCTGCTGACAGCACCCTCTGCATGGCAGTCTGAATTAGAGCAGTTTGGAAAATGTAGGAGCCAGGACCAAGAGCAATAGGAGAATGATCCATTTCATGTTTATGGAGGACACTAGGGCAGTCGAGGTGTGACAGCAGAACACTTCAGATCATTCGCTACCAATTAAACACTAGGTTTGTATTTGGAGACTGATGTATCTGATAAAATTGCTGTCCAACACTGCATGCTCCTTTTGATTCACGCCCAAACGAAGAGTGAAAGTCCCAGGTTGAAACCTTCTCTAGCTGGAGAGGACCTCAAGTAGGAAGGTTGAAGAAGGGGGTTACCTGGTACCTTGGAAAGCAGGTGTGAGTCACTCATACTTTCTCTGCAGCTGGTTTCTGGGGGAGGCAATAAACTGCACCATGTCCCTGCAGATCTGTGTGATATGGGCTCTAATCTGAGACCTCATTCAACTGATTCCATAGTAAGAACTTGGATCAGCCCAAGTCATTTTGAAGTCGGAGGAAGAACAGCAAATGGCACTGCTCCTAGTTCAGGATCTGTAGGTACCCAAGGCCAGCCATGTTATTTTCACACTCAAGCCAGACAATCCCACAAGGACTCTTTCCTGGGAGTAAAAGTAAGATCATAGGGTCTGAGACAACTAAGCCAGCACAATGAGTCTGTCTCGCACAAGAGGTGGGACTTTGCCACCTCTTGTTCCCCCATGTGCTCCTCTACCTTCCCCAAATGTGCTTGGGAGGGTCAAGAGAACACCCAGAATAGTACACAAGGAGGGGGAGATCATTCTGTCTGGCAAGCAATTTGCCCTTCCGTGACACTCCAAATCAGTTGCCTATCTCTGTGTGCCAAATAGTAGGGCTGGCCTAAAAGACAACGTTGGTATTAACTTTGCAAATTGGCACATAGGCTGCTCGGAGTCTGTTATTAGTGGGAACCTGAGATGAAGAGTTTCGAAATAAGGAACATCCTTTAGGACCTGTGGGAATATGACCTCAAATAAGGGCTATTTCCTCTAATTATGACCAAGATTATTACCGTGAAGCAGTTTACACAGGGGCGTAGGAAAGGGGGTGCAGGCGGTGCGGTCCGCCACGGGTGTCATCCTTGAGAGGGGGTGTGTGACAAAATGGCACACCACAGGGGGCGGCACTTATCGTGGGCCTGGTCTGCGGTGCGCCCGAACTATACATCTCTCCTGGGAGTGAAGCGGTGGCTCAGGCCCCGCGCTGCCCAAAACTGCAGCATGGGGCTTGCGTCTGCCAGGCGGACTCTGTGGGCAGCTTGAAGAGCCACACTCCTGGGTGGATCGCCACTCCCATGCACGGATTGCTGCGCCACCCCTGTGGGTGGATCGCCTCGCCCCCGCTGCTCTGAGTGCCAGAGCAGCTAGGTATGCCCCTGAGTTTACACACAGAGAGGTACAGTGGTACCTTGGGTTAAGAACTTAATTTGTTCTGGAGGTCTGTTCTTAACCTGAAACTGTTCTTAACCTGAGGTACCACTTTAGCTAATGGGGCCTCCTGCTGCTGCTATGCCACCGCCACACGATTTCTGTTTTCATCCTGAAGCAAAGTTCTTAACCCGAGGTACTATTTCTGGGTTAGCGGAGTCTGTAACCTGAAGCATCTCTAACCTGAAGCGTCTGTAACCCGAGGTACCACTGTATCATGGAAAGGAGAAATAATAATAGCATCAATAAAAGGTTCCCTTAAAATAAGAGGCATTTGGTAGCTTTATGCAGAAGGCACAGAGTAGTACTACTTGAGACCATGGGCTAAATATGGCTTTAGGTGTAAAAGGTGCAGCAGTATCCATTCAGATAGTAGTCTTGTATGATTCACATCTTTATTCGGTCTAAAGCATTTGCCATGTGCCATGCTTGGAGTGCTGTTTTATGATGTTGGTTTTATGGGTTTTACGCAATACTGCTGTGTTGTATTTTCACTAATTGCTTGTTTACTGCCCTGGGATCTTCCGGCTGCACAGTGGATTACAAATACTACCACTACTGCTACTACTACTAAAAATCCCTCACTTTTTAAGAGTTGGCGTTTTGAGAGCCTCCAGATTCTCAGCAGAAGCTTACGGTTTAGAGAAGCATCTGACATTTACTTGCTATTCTGAGAAATGGTTAAACATCCTTCCTTCAACACGAAGCTAGAGAGTCTCTGGGATACAATAACAACTCAGCCTTTCTCCCCTCCTCACCCACAAATTCCCTGCCCCAAATTGGTTTAATTCCTAATCCTATAAAGCTCATGCATATACCAATCTGGTAATTTGGCTCAAGTCTGCTTTGAGTGTCTCTTGATATTCTTTTATACAAAAATGATCCTTAACAGTTGTTCCACTGTTCAATTTTACCAGATTTACTGAAAACATTTAGCTCTTTTAATTGCAACATGCTTCCTACTGTATGAAATACAGCAACAGATTGAGGGTGAATAAAGATGAAGAGAGCAGGGTTTTTTTAAAAAAAATTATTTTTATTCAGCAACAACCAAGTCAAAAATGATTTCCTGACAAACAGTGTGGCTTATTGTCTATTCTCATATACAAACTCCTCCACACCAACCATCTGATATCCATTATTACCATTGCAAACAACCACTAACTCCCCAGCTGGTCAGCTCCATCTCAACACTGCAATAACCATTCAGGGCTGCCATATGGTACGAGAGTTTCCTGAGCTGGGTTGTCACTCAGCTTTATACATTTCTGAATCAATTTCCTTCTGGGGATTTTGTAATATATAATTTGGAAACCCTATTTTCATGCAAGCTGAAAATTTGGTTTGAGTGCTCTCTCTCTCACTCACTCACTCATTCACACACACTCACTCTCTCACACACACACAACCTGATGGTTATTCTACAGCTGTAGATCAACTGTCTAAAAATGGCAGAGGGAAGTTTCTAGCTTATTGTGAGGCTGCAACTACAGCTGAAGAGGCTTCTTGACTTGGAGAATTTATGTATGTCCAGTTCTAAAATGGATGCTAAAAGAAGTTCTTCCTATGCTGCTGAAAGATCTGTTATTAGGGTGCTTCCCAAAGTCAGGGCTAGGAAGAAAGGCCCCCCGCAACCCCCAGAAATTATCTAATGATAAAGGTTCTAGGGTAGAGGAAAGGTGAGCTACTGGTGCCATTTAAGTGCAATAGATGTTCCTTCCCAATTCTGCTGGTTCATATGGACTAGTAAAGGTAAAGGGACCCCTTGACCATTAGGTCCAGTCGTGACCGACTCTGGGGTTGCGGCGCTCATCTCGCTTTATTGGCAGAGGGAGCAGGCGTACAGCTTCCAGGTCATGTGGCCAGCATGACTAAGCCACTTCTGGCGAACCAGAGCAGTGCACAGAAATGCCGTTTACCTTCCTACCGGAGCGGTACCTATTTATCTACTTGCACTTTTGGTGTGCTTTCGAACTGCTAGGATGGCAGGAGCAGGGACCAAGCAACGATAGCTCACCCCATTGCGGGGATTCGAAGCGCCAATCTTCTGATCGGCAAGTCCTAGGCTCTGTGGTTTAACCCACAGCACCACCCGCTTCCCTTCATATGGACTAGCAGTGATAAAAATGGAGAACACCTGCTTCCTCCCCCTTCTTTTAATATTAAATGTATACTCTGCTTTTCTAAAAAAATATATATTATTTTTTTATTCTAGATAAAATAATGAACACTTTATTTATTTCCATTCAGTGTATTAGCACCAAGGAAGCTAAAAGGAACACTAAAACTACAACAACATTAATTTAAAATAAGTTAATAGGTGCATTGGCAGGAGCAGCACTGCAACCTCCTTAACGCTTCGCCCTCTCCCTTCTAGTAAGCACCAGTGACACTCCTTCAGGGAAGTGAGCTTGGTGGCTCTGCCCCACCAGGCAAGACATTTCTGCAGGGGTAGGATTGCTGTAGACAACATTACAATGTTGAAAACATTTCAACTCCAGGTGCTGTGTTTTTTGATGATGCAGATCCACGTTGCTCCAAGAAGCTCTCTTGTGTTCTGGTCTCAGGAAATCTGCAGATGCAGAGGGCGCTTGCTGATGTGCCCACATATGGGGCAATGTCACTTCAGCTCATGTCACTTTCCTGTGGGGGTGGGAGCTCAAAGTTCAACGCATCCTGTTTAGCCCAGTCCTTAGCTTTGCTTCATGTGGGATGCAGCTGCCAGATGTCTGAGCAGCACATCTTTTTTCTCTCTTTTCCTTGAGATGCACAGCTGGTATCCCTGTGGTGGAATGCAGCATATATGAAGCTGGAAGGGCTTTAGGAAAAGTCTGGTCGTCTGTCCTGCCATCTGGACCCCATGCCCATCTTGATGACCGAAGGCAGTTAAATCATCAATCACAGCTCTCACCTAAGTAGCACAACAGCAACAGGTCTCCATCTTCTAAGCTCCCTTCCTGGGAATTGCAGCAGCTACAAAACACAGCCAGTGTGGTGTAGTGCTTAAGAGTGATAGACTTGTAATCTGGGGAACCGGGTTCGCGTCTCTGCTCCTCCACATGCAGCTGCTGGGTGACCTTGGGCTAGTCACACTTCTCTGAAGTGTCTCAGCCCCACTCACCTCACAGAGTGTTTGTTGTGGGGGAGGAAGGGAAAGGAGAATGTTAGCCGCTTTGAGACTCCTTCGGGTAGTGATAAAGCGGGGTATCAAATCCAAACTCTTTTGCTAGGGCTAAGTTAACCACTTACTGATCGCCAAAATAATGAGGAAATGTATCTCTTTAATAAATAAAAAAGAGGATGAATGAGGATACCAATTCACATAAAATGTGAAGATGGTAATTTATATGTAAAGATGCCAATTTAGTAATAATTGCTAGAATTTAAATAGAAAAACAGTGCACCTGACCCTAGTGAGAAAAACTGGGACCAGGCGGACAGCAGCTCATTCTGCTATTGTCTGATGTCACCTAGTTGTAAAACAATGCTGTAAGGTAAGCTATTATTATTATCCCTCATATTGCACATGGGGGACTGAGAGAAAGAGAAAGAGAGAGAACGGACTTCCACAAGGTGGAATTCCCTCATGCAGAAACTTGGGGGGGCAGCCCCCCCCCAAGTTGATGAGCATTGCCATTCAAATGGTGTGCATGTGCCGCATCTTGTGATCAATTATGCAGGGCAGGGCTTATCTTGGGTCCCCCAATACTGTATTTTATTCAACTTGGTACGCCTGATGCCTACATTTGATTCCCTGTGAAGTACTAACTAGGCTTTGGGAGGAATGTAGGAGGACTCTAGGACCCTGTCAGAGCCCCACACCTTCTTCCCAAAAACCCAGCACTTCATTTATCAGGCTCTGAGAAGGCGCCCCCAGTGCATGAGCACTGCTCACACAGCTTTAAATCTGCCCCTGCCAAGGCTACCTGGTGGCATGGGTGAGACTTGAACAGGGGACATCCTGAATCATTGTTTTAGCTAGTACACATTTCATTACTTAAGACAGGCACAGGCAGAGTCGGCCCTCCAGATGTCTTGGGACTACAACTCCCATCATCCCTGACCACTGGTCCTGTTAGCTAGGGATGATGGGAGTTGTAGTCCCAAAACCTCTGGAGGGCCAAGTTTGGGGATGCCTGACTTAAGATGTGAAACATGCATAGGATCATGGGAAGCTGCCTACAAGGTCAACCTATTTGTTCATCTAGTCTAGCATGGTCCACACAGGTGGGCAGCAGCTCCCCAGAGACTTGGGCAACAACCTTTCCCATCATTTGGATCCCTACTTTGTCTGGGAATGCCAGCAGCTTACCTGGGGACCTGCTGAAGCAAAGCAGAACCTCTGTCCCCTGTTTGCCTAATCTTGCTTATGACATTACACCTGAACCAATCTCTTTAAAATGCCCATTTGTCCTGGTTGCAAAACTGCTGTGACAAGCAGAAACAGCACAACCAATGGGCTGGGGCTGAGCTGGATGGATAAAAGTGGGGCTGGGTCAGTGTGCATAGGAGGCAAAATGTTTGAAGCTTGAGGGAGGAAGGCTAAGGAGACAAGGTTCTTGTCCAGAGCCTAAGAAATCCCAGAGTCTAGGCTATCAGCAGCCAGAATTCTGGAACTGTGTTTGGAACTGAGTCTTCATGCCTAACCTTGTGAGAATTATGAGTGTAAGCGGGGAAGCCAGGGGGATAATGAAAGCACTCACAATTGAACAGGTGCTAATGAGCCCAGGCCTGCTAAAGATCAAAAGGTGAGCCAGGTGCACAGGTTTCAGAATGAGATGTTGAAGAAATACCAGCTGCAGGCACAGCAGGCTTTGGAGGATGCCTTCAAGCTGAATTTATTTATTCGCAGAGTGTTCTTCTGGTAAGAAGTTGTTCCTTACCACTCTGGAAAACTATGGCAGCAATGGCCATTTGTACAGGTACAGGCTTTATTATTTTCTCCAGAGATTGTTAAGATTCCTGTGAAGACTTTGGATAAATACTATTTGAAATGACTGAGGTATCTAGAGCTTTGGCCCGTCCTGCTAGCAAATGCTTGTGACTTCCACTAGCACAATAAGGCTCCTCTCCTCTTTTCTCTCCATGGACCCACAAATTGCCTCAGGAAGGTGGGTGGAATAACCCCCCCCCAAAAAAAAAACATGCAGGAGGAGGAGAAGGGAGATTGTTCTATCAGACAAGATGAAAGAGATCCCCACCCCCTGCTACTGCGTGTAGAGTCAGTGGCCATTTTCAGACAATTATATACTGATTTGTCGAGCTATGACAAGAACAAGCCTATTGCCTTTGCTGTGAGTTGCAATTAAACCTGGAAGTCTGTAATTAGTTTCCTGTTGCATCTCAACTGGGAAATCATGGTTACCCGCTTCAGACATGGGTAAACCATAGTGTGAAGTTGGGTAGATATTGTGGCTTGTTCCAGAGCTGGTAACCATGGCTACCAGGCTCAGATAGAATGGGAAACCATGGTTAATTAGAAGGGACCCAATCAGGATCAAAAGGCTTGTGTAAAGCTCAGCTTAATATGTGGATATATGATCATTCACTTGGGATCACTCTATTTGCAAAGTTGGGTTCTATAAAAGATATATGAGCAAATGGTTCACAAAACGGTTTTTCCTAGGGCTGCGTTCTGCTGGGTGACCGACTCTGAGGCTGCAGCGCTCATCTCGCTTTATTGACAGAGGGAGCCAGCGTACGGCTTCTGGGTCATGTTGCCAGCATGACTAAGCCGCTTCTGGCGAACCAGAGCAGCACATGGAAACGCCGTTTACCCTCCCGCCAGAGCAGTAACTATTTATCTACTTGCACTTTTGATGTGCTTTCGAACTGCTAGGTTGGCAGGAGCAGGGACCGAGCAACGGGAGCTCACTCCGTTGCTGTGATTCAAACCACCAACCTTCTGATCGGCAAGTCCTAGGCTCTGTGGTTTAACCCACAGCACCACCCGCGTCCCTGTGTGTACCTTTACAGATGATATTAATATGGCTTTGGAGTGTATGGTTTAAGAAGTCTGGGTATTTGCATGCACAGCTGGCTGTTACCATGTACAAACATTTTTATTTTTTTTTAAAAAAAAGATTGCTTTGTACAATTCATTACCATATCTGGCCATACATGAGAAGAAGAGTAGTGTCTGTGCAGCTATTGATTTTTCTAAACTGGGTTTAAATTATCTCATAGCTTGTGTGTGTTCATTCGTCAGGTTTTACATATGCATGCAGGGGCACATGGGTCATGCTTATTTTGTTAGCCGAAAAGCAAGATTATGATTACTATGAACAAGGCTTTCAAACATTCACTTCTCCTAATTGTGTGGTACATGACAAAGTGCAGCCACAAAGCAAGTTCAAAAAGCACTGTATATCAAACTCAGGTTGTTTCCTTATCGGGCTTGTTCTACATTCTTGGTTTCTGCATTCATCATACACAAGAACATTTGTAACAGCAGCAGTCTCGCCCCTACAACAGCATATCCATTTCTCCAAAACAAACTAAAGAAAATCCCCACAATACTAAACAGGTTCACACAGTCCATGCTTAAAGCATGGAAGGAAAAATAAGGCCCTGGCTTATCACCCACTATTCCAACACGCAGCACAAAACCTCCAAATAAAAACCTGGCAAGCCAAAGGTTTAAATCTAAAAGATTTTTACAAAAACAACAAACCCATACCAACACAAGAAATACAAGACAAACTAGGGGACACCCAAATACCCTGGCTAGCACACCACCAAGTATATGTCGCCTTAAACAAACCAGGAGTAAAATCAGCAGCCCCTAGACCCTTGACCATCTTCAAAAATCTTCTCCTGACAGCAGAGGGACACAGCAAAGGGGTGGTATCCCCAATATACAAAATACTGCTCCAGAATCCCACAAACCATCTTGACACAGTCAAAAAGCAATGGGAAGACGGCATAGGCTATGAAATAAACCCTTCCCAATGGACCAAAATGTGGTCTAAACCTCTGTTTAAATCCATCTCAGCCAAAAGAAGGGAACTCACTTTGAAACTTACCTACAGATGGTACTTAACTCCACAGAAACTGGCGATGATACGCCCAGGAACCTCAGCAAAATGTTGGAGAGGCTGCAGCTCCACAGGCACATACCTCCATGTGTGGTGGGAATGCCCCCAAATCCACCCCTTCTGGACAGGAGTCCTACAAGAAATATGCAAAGTAACTAAAGAGGTATTAGAACTCACCCCAGAACTGGCCCTACTGAACATTTTCCAAGATCATAATGACCACTCACATTATAAAGACTCACCTACTCTCAGCAGCCAGAAGCCTCATAGCCAGACACTGGAGAGACCTGACAGGAGTGAACATGGACAACTGGTACCAAACTAACCAACAGACTGAAAATGACATGGGAACAAATAGAAGAGGATGTCTTCACCCCAGTATGGCTCCCCTTTATCACATATACAGCCCAACAAGAGAACAAGAAGAACCCACCGACAGCACACGAATCAGTCTGGCTAACTTGACCAAACAATTCCTCCCCTCCTCACACACAAAAATCTCACTGCAGCCAACTAAACACAATCAACCACACCCTGGACCCCCAATTCAACCTCTCTCACTACCAAGGAAATATAATAAACAGAAAGAGAACCTACCCAAATGACGCTGACATAAAACCCCCACATACACACTTCTCCCACCTCCTTTTTCTCCTTCTCCAACCTTATTCTGCATACAACACTAATGTCTCTCATCATATCTAACTGGCATATAGAAGAAAAAACTTTACAACCTGAAAAAAGAGACAATGCATGTACTTTTGTAAACCAAGAAAATCTTTATTAAAAATAATTTAAAACAAAACAAAACAGCAGCAGTCTCTTGGTTTCCCAGGCATCTATCACACTTCTTTTTCTGAAATCACAGTCCCTTGCCTGCGACATCAGTTTTCTGCTATAGGCATGATTAAGTTGGCACACACAATGGATTAGCTATCCAACCTGGATGAAAGTGAGATCAGATAAAGCCTTTAGAAACAGGGTGAATGATGTATGTCATACAAAGGACACTGGCAATAATAAAAATTAGAGAAACAAATCAACCCCCTAGAAACTTGCCCACATTCAAAATGTCTCCTCCCAAATGTGGGCAAACCACAGTTTTGAAACGAGCCTAAAATGTTCAGTTTATACATTCCATAGGCCTCTGTACACTTCCCTGTTGACTCTTCTGTCTAAGCAACAGAAGTTCAAGACACACACACACCATAGTCTAGCAAAAATGCCTTTGCTATCAATCTGGCTGCAAATGTGAGTAATTCACAAGTACTGTGTAGATTTCAGATGCATTTGGGCTGTAACGGTCCTCAGAACCTGTGTCAGGAATGTTTTTTTGGAGGCCAGCCATCAAACAGTTAAGACACAACTTTATTCTTGGAAGGATTCACTGGAGGAAGTGTAGAAAAGAGCAACTCAAATTATCTGAGGGAGCACCTTTCTTATGAATAAAAAAACTTTAAAAGTTGCATATATATATATATATATATATATATATATATATATATATATATATATGGAAAATATGGCTAAGGAGGACCATGACAGATTTATAAAATTATAAAGATGTAGCGGGAGGGGTTGTATCCAACTAAGTCCCCTCCCTTTACCCCTCCTCCCAAATCTGCTCTGGGGTTTTCCTGACCCTTCAGAGCAGTTTTCGAGGGGAAGGGGGTTGACACAGGTAGAGGAATTTCTGTTGTAGGATCAGAAGTCATTCCTCTCATTACAGCAACTTAGAGATTCCAAAAAGAGTGAGCCTGACAGATCTCTCCAGGAAGGTCATTCTAGTAACACAGACTCCACTCCTTGCCTACTTTAAAGTGGACAAGCCTTTGCATGAATGGAGAGTTAAATCTATTACTTCCCCAGGCAAGCAATTATGATGTCTTCACGGCAAGGTGGGAGACTCATCTGGCTATAATGCATCTTGTAGAGACTTATTTTGCAAGATGCTAAAGTGGACAGAAGCAAAAGGAGGGCAGGGCTCCTCTTGTATGCACCAGAGATGCACAGAAAATGGCATTGCAGCAAGTGCAGCTGTGCTTGCTCATGTGTGGTCACATGTGTGTGTTGTTACCAGCACACGCCCTGATTGGTGCGCCACAGAATTTTTATGGGCATTGCAGCCCTGGGCATCATTTTTATGCCATTTCTGCATTTTCTGCATTGTGTTTTTCCCTCCTGAGCAGTACACACATTGGCTACGGCATCCACTCTTCCAGCAAAGCCCTCTACAGCGTAACGGGAGTACGTATAGGATTGCTCTGCATTTGGAGAGCGTTTGGAGCCCTGTGACAGATGGAAGATGGAGGTTGGGAACAGATTGGTCCAGCTGACCCTGCTGTCACTTAAATCTGCCACTAGCCTAGATTGTTTTCTCCTTAAAAAGCACGTGTGCAGGGTGAAATCCACAAAGCAAAGAAATTCTTCCAGAGAGATGTGCCTATGTTTGCACAACGTTCTCTTCTGCTGTTATTCCCGAACCAGGGTTGCATGATTAAAATGTCAAAAATGAAGGGTATTTTTGAAAAAATGAAGGCAACTTTTGATCTAGGGAGTCTGCGTCCAAATGAAGTTCGGTGGTGTTCATTAGCCCTGGGGGGTGGGAGAGCAGGTGAAAAAAAAAGAGAACATCTTTCCATTATCAGCTGTGGAACTGAATTGTTATGAAATAATGTCCAAAGTATTCAGAACTCATAGGCAAACAGTGAACTATTAGGGCAGTAGGGATAACAAATCTATGAAAATAAATAATCAGTCGGTGGTGGGTGGTGCCCTTGGGACTGGTAGGGCAGAATTCACTGATGGTAGGTGGAGCTACAGTAAATGAAAGACGGAGTCAGCTAATTCTAGTTTCACCCTCACCCTTCTCCCTGCTTAAGGAGGAGGAAGCTGTCAGGCAGAGCCATCCCTTGGACTCCTTGTGTGAGAGTTGGGGCCTGGTTAAGAGCAGAAGGACATTGGTTGGGCAATGCCCCACTGACCCAAATAAACCAGCTTCCATTTTCATCAGTAACACATCAACCTTTGCATCATTGTAATGTATACAATTCAATTAGGCTACAGGTATTATCTCTTGAAATAGAATTCACAGAGGCATAGACTCCAGTTGTTGTCACCCATCTGTCTCAGGAGACAATGAAGGAATGTGCCTTTTGGGGTGACGTCAAACCGCCAGAGTTACAGCACTTGCTGTGGCTGTAGAGGCTGATAAGGAGACATGTTTTGTTGCAGTTTGGGCAGATGAAGGTGTCTGGTTGTGCTGCTGCAGATGTACCATGGCATTTATTCTCTCTGTGCTCCTTCCAGTGGTCATTCCTCCGCTCGTCACTGCTGAGGATACATGACCTGACTGCCTGTCTCCAGGAAGATTTCTACATCTTCAAGGGATTTCCACATGGTGCAGTTGATTTCCAGGGATGATCCCTATTCCCTGGTCCATGTCTTTGGTAGATGATCAGTGACCCTATTTTGCCCCTATTGCTGCCTTTGTGGGTGCCTTGTTTTGTTAATGTGAATTTACTAGAATTGTCATTATTCAGTGTTCATGTCTAGAAGTTCAATTTCTGCCCCTCCTAATGTTGCTGGATTCAGCCAAAGATGATGGAGGTTGTAGTCAGGTTATCTCTTCTTCTTTTCCTATCACTCATAATCAAGTAAGATTGTCTTTCATGAACATGATCTTAACACTGAGTCCGTAAGTGACTGTGGAGGCCAATTCTGAATCCACACGTCCTTCCACAGTGGGGATATAGGTTTCCTAGAGGGAGTTGATCATGGTGAGGTTTGCCAAGTGTGCCTTCCTCTTGTTTCTCCCTTTAGTCCTGAGTTTGAGCATCTTCAAAGTCCATGACACCTATGATAAAGGCTGTTCTCCAATTGGAGCACTCGCAGGCCAGTGTTTCCCAATTGTCAGTGTTTATACTACATTTTTAAAGATTTGCCTTGAGAGAGTCTCTCAACCACTTTTGTTGACCACCAGTATTACACTTTCCATTTTAAAGTTAGGAACGGAATAGTTGTTTTGGAAGACAATAATCAGGCATCCATACTACATGACCAAATAGTGTTTCCATGCACTCTGGTACTTGTCCTGGTCCTCCAGGCACTGGTAGCAGTTTACTCATGCTGGCCACATGACCCAGAAAGCTGTCTGTGGACAAATGCCTGCTCCTTCAGCCTGAAGCAAGATGAGCGTTGCACCCCATAGTCACCTTTGACTGGACTTAACAGTCCAGGGGCCACTTGCCTTACCTTTAGTCAAGTAATATCTGGTAGGTCGACAGATTGCCCAACTCTGGAGTAGATGGATAGACGTATCTTCCTCTAGTGCACATGTAAGGAAATAGATGCACATGAACACTACAGCACCATGCAGCACACAGACTACCACTTCACATACTTGCAGGAGCTGATCACTTATTGCAGGACAATTATGGGTCTTAGGGTGCCATCAGCAAAAACACTTCTTGACTTTTAAATCAAGTCAAGTTGACACATGGCTACTATAGCATACAGCAGGTAGAGCCTTTGGTAATATGGAATAGTGGAAGGGATGAAGCTTGGCATGTGTGTGTGTGTGTGTGTGTGTGTGTGTGTGTGTTGGGTGGAGCGGAGGGCAGGGAGTTAAAATGCATGTCTCCATTTACGATCATAGTGAGGAAACCATTCTCATTCTTAAGTTTCCGAGTCACAAAGAACAAATACCAGTTTAGGGATCCCATTACCAAGGAAGGATTAGCTGTTGTGAGCAGCTCTCTTCCGTGATGGCTGTTTAAGAATGGTTGTAAAACAAGAGAGATTTAAAGCACATTCAAAGCACATTTCTCCCCTCAAAGAATTCCAGGCACTCTCCTTTGAGAGTACTGGGAATTATAACTCTGTGAGGAGCAAACTGCAGTGCCTGGAATTATTTGAGGGGAAAAATATGTGCTTGAAAGGTGTGTATGCAGCTTAGATGTCAAGATACTCTCCTTGTCTTTCAGACTTGATCAGCTTAAATCAGTTAGGTTCTCCAGCTTTTAGAAACTTTCCTCATGAACTTGGATTACAGTCCTAAACACTCTTATGAGGGAGTTAACCCCAATGAGGTCCATGGGACAGACTTCATTGTGTGAGCCTTAGTTTCCCCTTCCCCTCAGTATTCAGGATGTCGTCTTTACAGGTGCTGCCCCTGCTGGAAATGTTTCCATTCTCTGCAGGCTCCCTTTTAAGTGCCTGGCTAGGAAGAGCAGATCTGCTGGTATGGCAGCTGCTGCCACCTCCATCCATCGCCACTTCACTTCAAGCTCTCACTGTGAGCTCACCCCACTGCAGCTTCCCGTCCTTCTGCTTCCTGAGCCATTGCACCAGGCCCAAACAAAGCAGGCCTCAGTGACAGGCTCCCTTCTGCAGACTGACAATGGGACACTCACACGTCTCCCATGTGACTGCCTTGGCAGCTTGGAGACGGATGATTCCGGAAGACTGTGGGGGATCGCTTTGGCTTTGCTTTCATGAATAACAAATGTCCCAGATCACCACAGTGTACTAGTAGCAGGAGTAGTAGTAGTAGTAATAATAATAATAATAATAATAATAATAATAATAATAATAATAATAAATTTCACAACAATAACAATAACTATAGCATTTTACAAAAAGAGAGAGAGAGAAGCTTACAGTCTACAGTAGACTAAGGTTAGGAAGAGATATGGAGATAGGGTAAACAATGGAAGAATACAACTTTAGTTATTCATACTTATAGGCTAAGAATGCAATCCCAATCTGAGGATCAAGTGGAAGATGGAGAGCACCCTGATGTGGCCATGAAAACCTCCTCAGAAATAGAACTACTGCCAGTGGAGTCTTTGCCAGTATTTCACCATGAAACAGAACATTCCAGGGGTGGTCCAGAGGTGGTCTTGTATCCATGGCATCCAAAGCCCCTTTGTTCCTTCAGGAAATGTCTGGACATTTTGAAGCTATGGGGCTTTTGTGGAGGGTTGGAAATATTGGGTGGGTGGGTGCAATACTCTCTTTTTTTGGTATTTGTGCATATTGACAGTCACTCAGCTATTTTACAAACATAAGATGTATTATGTATAACTTAGTATACCATAGAAATGTCATGTCTGGTATACTAAAAGTACAGTTTATTCCTAGAATAATTACAAATTGAATTTGTAACAATAAAAACTAAAAAAGGGCTGAGAAAAAGAGGCGAGGGGGAACAAAACTCAAGGAACACTACACGAAATTTAATTACCGTATTTTTCGTTCTATAAGATGCACCAGACTACAAGACGCACCTAGTTTTTGGAGGAGGAAAACAAGAAAAAAAATATTCTGAATCTCAGAAGCCAGAACAGCAAGAGGGATCACTGTGCAGTGAAAGCAGCAATCCCTCTTGCTGTTCTGTGTTCTGGGATAGCTGCGCAGCCTGCCTTCACCCCATAAGACGCACACACATTTCCCCTTACTTTTTAGCAGGGAAAAAGTGAGTCCTATAGAGCAAAAAATACGGTAGTCTCCTTTTCTAAATGATCACTATCTGTTTATTTCTTCATATTTGTCATCATATTTTTTCGTGGACTTCTAAAAGCTGAAGGTTTGTCTTAACTGAAACAAGCTACTACCCTTTCACATGCCCGTTTATTTGTTGATTTGGTGTCATATTTCCAAACACCTGAAGATAATATGTATAGGTCAGTGACATCTCTTGTTAATGTCTTTCTCAGCTTTCCCCAACAACTCCCAACAGGGCCAGGTGCAGGGCCAATGGTCAGGCACATTGGGAATTGTCACCAAAAGCATCTAGTGGGCACCAGGTTGGGAACAGCTGGCTTTAGTAGTTCACTAACACAGTATCACAACTATTTAGGAGGAAAGTATCAGTTTTACATGTGTACAGATACTTGTTAAAACAATTTACATTATTACATCAATATCCCGGCTTTCTTCCAAGCAGCAATACCCGCCCTCAATAACAACAACACCCATTTTATTCTCCCAACAATCCTGCGAAGTTGGCCTGAGAGACAGTGGCTGGTCCAAAGCCACCAAGCGAACTTCATGGCTGAGTAGGGATTCAAACCTGGGTCTCCCCTGTCAGGTACTCCAGACACACAGAACAAAACCGATGAAACCAGTTGCAAGGCAATGTGAATAACGCAGAGGGTAACCACGCAGATAGTCAAGCTAAGGGAATGCAAGGCTTTCAAGACGACCTAATGAGACCGTGTCAAGTGGCAATGATAAATCTCTCTCTCTGCCTAGTGCTAGACAGGGTGAAGTTAGCCATGAACTTTGGCAGAGTCGATATCTGAATGGCGGCTGTTTGGGTCTCCTGCTCCCGAAAGCAGTCTTCAATAGCAAGGCAGATTGAAGGAGGGGTGGGAGGTTGCATTATACTGCTGGGGGTTAATATCATTTTCATAGAGGGCACAGGGTCTCAAACAAACAAGGGGCCATTGACCAGATGGGGAGATGTGTCTGTTTAATCATGTGATTCAGGCCCCTATTAATCACAACAAAGGAGGGTGCCTTCCTAGCAGCTGGCCCCGAGAAAGAGGTTAAAGAGACATGTGTTGGGGCAAAGCACCGAGGAAGCAGGGTGGCAGACTGACCAGACCCTTTGTCTCCAGGGTCATTAGCCATCTGACTAGAGGAGCAGGTGGGGAGAAACCTATTCCAAGCATGATCCTCTTTAACTCCAGAAGATACCTAGAAGCTGCTGGAGCTTGGCAGGGATTTGGGAAATGCAGGATTCAATCAAGGGCTCTGGAAGTAAAGGGGTGGGGAGCAGACAGTCTCCGGGGAGGTGGGGACGTCTGGACAATCATGTTCGGTGAATGTGCTGCCTTTGTTGCCCAGGCTGATAATGAATAAATTTGAGTTAAGGAGCCGGATCCTCCCAATTATGCACACTCAGTGTCCTCTTCCTGATCCAGCTCGCAATGCCATGAGCGCTCTTATCAACCCAGGGCCCCTGGCAGAGGGCGGAAAAGCAGCGCACACAATTGCAATCAATAACCACCAGATGAATCTTTTTCTGTGAAGAATGGAGCTCTCACTTAGCTGCCCGTAAGGAGAGAGAGAAGGAGGACACTCTTTATTCCGATGAGGCGCCAGTGCTCTTCTTCAAGCTGATAATAAATAAAAGATGTCAGCCAATGCCAGATAAAGCAGATCTTTGGCTGCAACGGCTGAAATAAAAAGGGTGGTGGTTTTGGGGTTGTTGTTTTTTAAGGAAACAAGACTTTCCTCTAGAGATGTTACAGTGAGAGCTAGTTTATAACTTTGCAAGGAAGCACGTGGAAACATTGCCAGTGTTTAGGATCTCATTAACATGTCAGCATTTTACTATGGATGTTTTAAAGCCACAAAAATAACACGATGCATGATAATAGTACCTATGTATATCTGACTACACTCACTCACCACACTGTAATTCTATTTCCCTTTCATCTTGGAAAATAACTATTAATTATCCGTGTAGCATTAAATTCAGAAAGTCTAAAACATCTGTCTTGGGTGCCCATAGTCTGAGCCGCAGGAGAAATCTCTCTGATTAACTGGGGCTCTACCCTATAGCTATTTTATTCTGCGGTTAACCCAGTGTGAGAAGCTTTATGTTAATAGCAATCACATCACCCAGATGCAAGTGACCAAAGAGGCTATTTGCAGGCTGTAGTGGGGTGGCAGGCCTTGGGTGCTGAGAACTTATAACAAGGGTGTGGAACCTGTGACTTTCACAGCCTGTGAACATTAGTTATGCTGCCTGAGGCTGGTGGGAGCTGCATACCAAAAAGTCTGGAGGTTTAAAAATTCCCTGCCCTTGCCCTACAGGCTTGAGAATGTTTGGGCAACTGAATCTTGCACCTCTCTTCCTCAAATGACAAAAAGATCCTGAATCCAGTAAATGAAGCATGCTCCTTGACACTCTTAACATGCAAGTGTCACTTATACAAGTAAATGCCATGGCTAGGGAAGGAGAGGATTGGGAGAAAGTAGGCACCTTCTTGCTGCCATCCATTGATCTCTGCACTACCGTGGGCACTCAAACCCAGGCAGTTCTTGAACCGAGAAGGCTTCAAGCTGTGTAAAATACAGCTATTGCCCCAAGTCATGGAAGGAGAACCTGTAGGCCTCTAAACGTTGTTGGATTCCATCAGTCCTAGCCAGCATGGCCAAGGGTCAATAATGGAGTTGTCATCTATGGTGTGTTAGGGGAACATATTATGCTCCTTCTGGGGTGGTTGGTCCATCTTATGGTAACTTGAAGCAATGGGCAATCAAGCCCTACACCACCCTGCCCTGCACCTAGTCTGGAGATATCCCAAACTGAGCATCCTTGGGTTCCTTCTGTTTGTGCCTTCTCTAGAAGCATCTCCTAGATTAAGTTGGCTGTGGACTGAGTGAAAAAGAAAAGAGAAATATCAGGGATTCTCCTCCTCTCTCTTTGTCCTTGCCTGGACAATTTCTCATAAGCCTTCATTTATAACAGTGGTTCTCAACCTGTGGGTCCCCAGATGTTGTTAGACTACAACTCCCATCATCCCTGAGCTCTGGCCTTGCTGATGGGAGTTGTAGTTCAGCAACATCTGGGGACCTCATAGGTTGAGAAAGGCTGATGTATACCCTTTGAGTTCTCTTATACTTCTTAAATTCCAGCCTAGAGCAATACTCTGTTGCTTCAGTATTATAGTAACCTTGAAATGGGAAGGTCATTTCAGCTCAAGGAGTGCATTCCCTTCTGTGCAACCTTTCACGGACCACATCCACAATCTAATAGAGGGTGGGGGCAGAGGCAAACTGGGAGCAGCAACGAATGTAAATCTTACCTTTGTAAAGTTGGCTACACAGGTTCACACAACCCTCTCTATTCTCAATTGAAGCAAGCAACAGGCTTAATCAAAGTTCAAGGACACCACACAACCAGGCAAAAACACTCAAGGAGAAAGCAAAGTGATAATTGCTAACTGTGGCCTGGGGAGGGGACCCAGAAAGAGAATCTTGGGCGAGGGTCACATTTGGACTCTAGGGCTAGGCTAGAAGTTCCTCATCTTCATGTAATTGGATTACCTTAAACCTCCCATCCCATTTTGGGTCTGTTTGTGTAAACAGACCTATGCCTAGGATGGGGAAACTTTGGCCCTCTATATGTTGTTGGACTAGAACTCCCACCAGCCTTGACTATTGGCCATGCTGGTTAGGGCTGATGGGAAATATAGTTCAGCAACATCTGGAGGGCCAAAATATGTTTAGATGGTAAATCACTTGATAGAAAATGGGATGGGGTGGGTAACAGCAATGGGGATTAGAGCACTGTTCTGTTTCTGTTCTACTTGTTTAATACACAGACATTAAAGTTTAAAAACTCTCCAATGTTAGCTGATTGTGCATACTGCAGCCTTTATTCTTTTATACCTCCCGCTACTAAACCTAGCCTGGAAAACTGTTATTGTTGAAAACTCAAAAGGCACCCTTAAACAAAAGTAAACATATTTTATTTTCATATATATCATTATTTAAGCCAGCCTCGTTATTTTGAGAATGGTGGCTCGAACTGTGCTAATCCCACATGCCCACCCCTTTGCTTTCCCTGAAGAAGAAAGCATTTTAAAAATAATTCCTCCTCACGAAGCAGGAGACACATCACCTTCCAAGTCCCAGGCATAACCTTTCCAAGTCCTTGCTGTGTGAATAGGAGTCGACTGCAGGCTTGCAGACAGCACCTCATTATCTGGACTAAGCCTTGATTTTCAGCGCCTGCAAATCTCTCCTTAGCAAAGACAGCAGTGGGCTAATTTCAATTAGCTGCTCTGTGCCATATGAATTCTATTAATATCGAAGTAATGAGGTAATTACTGTGATTTGAAGAAATTACTAGGGAATTGCTCTGGATGAAATCTAGCGAGCAGCAAATGAAAACATCTGTTTTCAAAGGAACAAAAGAATATTTTAAGAGGGACTTTTCGCTCCCCCACCCCACCCAAATTCCATTCTTCCTTTTTAAAAGGAATAACACATTCAACCTCTCTGATATTATCTCTGTGGAGAGTGGCACATGCTGAAGAAGGGGGAATGGTGCTGAACCTTTTGTACTTCAGTACCTGACTGGAACTGACTGTCATTACCTCAGAGTTCAGCAGTGACCTGGACACCGAGGCTGAGTGGTGTTAATGCAGAAGTCACCACAGGCCCAAGGGCCACCAGTGAACTAGGCACCCCTAAGCCCCAAAAGACAGACACCACCCTGAACTGAGGTGTCAGAGACACCTTTGAGAGGGAGTTTGGGAGCACAGGTGCAGGATCCAAAGCAGGCAGTGCATGCAGCATAACCTTATAAGGTAACTGTTCCCAACCTTGGTCTCTTCAGGCGTTTCAGCCTACAACTCCCATACCATCAGCTCCTGCCACCATAGCCAATGGTGAGGCATGATGGGAGTTGTAGTCCCAATATATATATATATGAAGGGAGCCAGGGTAGGAGAGACTGACAGAGTAATGACAGACAGAGTGCTAGGCCAGAGGCCTAGACCTTTCATGCCTTCCACTTTTCAAGGCATAGAGAAGCTGAGAGGGGCATTTGGATGTCAAGGCATAAAAGACTCCAGCCAGATCCCAGATGTCTGGGCAGCAAGTTGCTCATTAGGAGATCTCTTTGGAGCTGTGACAACTGCACTGCCTTGTTGCATAGGCTCCTCTACAGAAACAGGACATGTCAAGGACAATGCAGGGATGCATCAGACAGGGCTTGGAGGACACACCAGTTAGGAAGCTAGAGGAGAACCATTTAAAGCACTGTGATGCCTCTCTTACAGTCCTAGATTCCCCCCAAGAATACTCAGAACTATAGTTTGTTAAGGGTTGTTTGGAAACCTCTGTTCCCCTCACAGAAATACACTTTGGGAGTAGTTTAACAACCAACCCTCTTATGTACTAAAATGCTCCCGTGTAAATGAGATCCTCAAGATTATTGGTGTTTCCTTGGTCTATAGAAACTGGAATTGTTGGGCATTATCTTGGAAGTGGACGTTTCGAATAATGTTCTACACAGGCGGTGACCATTTTGCATGAGGGTTCCATCCCCAGCCCCCATGCGCTTCAGCAGGCCAGGTATAAGCAGGCCTCGCCCCATTACGCCCTGTTCTCCCTTCTTCCAGGTCCAAAAGGACCTGCGCATCAGCAATCATGCATCATTTGGATGCGCCAAAATGGTCACTGCATGTATATAGTTGACAGGTGAAGAATTGGAAGTTCTCTTTTTCCCCCTTTTTTAATCCCCTTCTGTCTTTCTTCTTTCTTTTTCTTTCGTTTTTCTTTTCCTCCTTTCAGTTTGTGTTTTTATTTAGATAAGTTGGGTATTTGATATTAACCTTTGTATAATTTCTTTCAAACCTCAATAAAATTTATTTGGGGGGGGGGGAAGGACCAGTGATATTTCCATGCGATTTGTGGGAACTGCCATTCCTAGGATTCTTTGGGGCCCCATGGCTGCTAAAGTGGTATAATGCTTTAAGTGTAAAGTGTGCAAGTGGCCTAATTACTATCTCCTTCTAACGAGAACTGAACGACAGGAGTAAACATTTGACTCCAATATAATTAAGTCTAGTGCAGCCTAATAACTAAGCTATATAATGACAACACCCACCCAATATCTTTTGCTTAAAACAGGTAAATAAATCATCACTGTTGAAACATCTGTAGCTCAGGTAATCAGTCACTCATCTCTAAATCTGAAGGGCTTCCAAATAACTTGATTGGAACCAACGCCAATCTGAGTGGTTTAACTTTGTTGTCAGTCTTAGAAGCTGTGAGACTCAGGCAGAACCTCAGAAGAGTCACTTGGTTTTTCCGCATCTGTGAACCTGATTATGTACTAAGCTGTAATGCAGGCATAAGCAACCTTGTCCCTCCAGATGTTTTGGGACTACAACACCTATCATCCCTAGCTAACAGGACCAGTGGTCAGGGATGATGGGTTCTGTAGTCCCAAAACATCTGGAGGGCCGAGTTTGCCTATGCCTGCTTGATGAACTATTCTCTCTCAGTTATTGTTCTCCATTTATATAACTATATAACAAAAATCAATAAGATAGATAGATATTTTTAAAAACTTGGGTTTTCAGCTACTAGGTGCCTTCACATTTGGTAATAGCACTTTTCAAGAACCCTGAGAAGTTGTAATCAGTTTACGTTCAGTAATTAACATTCAGTCTCAGGTGTTTCAGCATCTGAAGTCTGCTGAGCCTTTTCTCTATAATTTTGATATAAATTCTCTCCCCCAGCAATAAATGTAGTATTTGTCTCTCAGGGCCTGGTCCCATGACAGCAGGCTGGAGTGGATCAAGAGTTGGAACCAAAGAGGGCAAACCAGCAGAACAAGCCAAGCATAAGAACTGAAGAGCAATCAGGATCAGAGCAAGGCTAGAGACACCTAGAGTGCAGGTAGAGCTTGTTGCTCAAGCAAAGCACCTGAGCCAAGAAACCTCTTATATTCCTTCCAGCCCAGGAGGAGCCAATGGCCATTCTGGGTGGAGTCGGGTCTTTCCTGAGAAGCTGCAGGGCTGATCATTGCACAGGTCAGCTATTGTTCTTAAAGTGGTTAAACGAGAGTGGGGGTCTTTGGTCCTCCAGATGTTGAACTGCACCTCCCACCCTCATGGCCAATAGTCAAGGCTGATGCGGGAGGCGGTGTAGTCCAACACAACATCTGGAAGGCTAATGTTCCCCATCCTTGCTAAAAAAAAGCCTCTGGATTATTTGGAGGTCTGTTCTAAATCTGTACTCTCTCTTCAGGAGTTGTGCACTCAGAGAACTCTTCCCACATTGTTCTGTAGTAGAGTGCCCAGCAATGACAAACATCACTATTCCCAGAGGAATAGGCTCCAATCTAACACATAGGCTTTCCCCTCTTGACTCACAGAATAGCTCTTGGCCGACCTCTGCTGGCAGCCTTAAATGGTGCGCTCGATCTCTCTCTTCCTGCCTCCCTCCCTCTCACTGTACCGATGCATTTTGGCAAGCATCTTACATGGGTTGGTTCCATGGTACGATCCCACTCTACTGCACCCAACCATACCTATGCACCACCCATAGGTTTTAGATCATTGTCCCTCTAGTCTCCTTAACCTCCCCATGTATTTCAACCAGGACCCTGTGATCCTGCATTGCAGGGGGTTGGACTAGATGACCCTCAGGATCCCTCCCAGCTCTACAATCCTATGATTCCTTGATCATCATCTGAGGCCCTTTTGTGTGTGTCTTCTCCTGGGGTGTGGCAACAGAGGATGCGCCTTTTCTGCGGTGGCTCCCTGTTTGTGGGATGCCCTCCCCAGGGATGCTCGGCTGGTACCTTCATTCCATGTTTTTAGGTGCCATTCCTAAAAACATTCCTCTTCTCCCAGGCCTTTGGCTAATTGAACGATCTATGGCCTTTTAAACTGGGACACAGGGGACGATATTGTTTTCATTTGTCCTTATGTGGCACGTTTTCCTGCTTTTAATATTGCAAACAGCCCTGTGATCCTCAAATGAAGGGTGGCATAGAAAGAAAAAATCAGGGACGCGGGTGGGTTAAACCACAGAGCCTAGGATTTGCTGATCAGAAGGTCGGCGGTTCGAATCCCCGCAACGGGGTGAGCTCCCGTTGCTCGGTCCCTGCTCCTGCCAACCTAGCAGTTCGAAAGCACATCAAAGTGCAAGTAGATAAATAGGTACCACTCCGGCGGGAAGGTAAACGGTGTTTCCGTGCGCTGCTCTGGTTAGCCAGAAGTGGCTTAGTCATGCTGGCCACATGACCTGGAAGCTGTCTGCGGACAAACACCAGCTCCCTCGGCCTAAGATGAGCGCTGCAACCCCAGAGTCGGTCACGACTGGACCTAATGGTCAGGGGTCCCTTTACCTTTACCTATAGAAAATTAATAAATAAACAAACCAGGGAAGGGAAGATGCAGCAGAATTCAGCTCTCTTACTCTGCCATCACTAGCCAGGCCCACGGGATTTCCTGGCCCTATCTGGGCTCTTTCTCTGGGATCTTAACACAGCAAAGGGGTAGGCTGCAGACAACCTCTTACACCGCTTCATGTTCTCCAAATACCTGGTACTACCACCACCACCACTCCAGGGATCACTTACAGCCCAAGATACCAAGAGTCCTACAATCTCAGTTATTACTGGAGACAAAATTAAATTTCACACAAATTCAAAATCTGGCAACATCCCAGGATTGTAATTCGGTTGTTTGAATTCTAAGAGCGATCCCCTTTTGCTTCAAAGTTCTGCTTTCAAGGCAACACATGCAGGTACACACACACAAAGACATATTACAGTATGTATAAGTCTTGCCAATAAATTCTACAGCATTAATGTAGGGTTGGTGAGAGCACCCTTTAATTCTCTAGCTTGCTGCTGCGAGCCCTGGGATTCTGACTGACTCAGGGCAGGGGTGGCAATTGCTCTCATATGAGAAAGAAGGGAAGGGAAGTGTGAAGTACATAGGTGGGGAGCAGCCCAAGAGAGGGGACAGCACCTCCTCCCCTTACCTTTAGAGAGCCACAGAGTAGACAGATTCCCTAGCAATGGGGTGAGGGCATCAACCAGCTAGGAGGCGAGGATGGGAAGCTGGAGAAGGACCCTGAGGAGCTGACTCCTGTTTCATCACCAATAACTGGGTCTGCCTCTGCTCTTGGCTGTGGACTCCTCAGAAGTCCATGCCACGAAAAGCACCAGTCATAGTGTGCCTATCTTGTCTTTAAAAGCTGGCAGGAGGGGCATGACCAGTTGTTGAGAAATCTTTAGAACTTTCATTCAACCTTAGACCCCTGATGTCCTTTTCGTATACTGTCCCCGCATGCTTTATATCAAGCACCCCCAAACTCAGCCCTCCAGATGTTTTGGGACTACAACTCCCATCATCCCTAGCTAACAGGACCAGTGGTCAGGGATGATGGGAATTGTAGTCCCAAAAACATCCGGATGGCTGAGTTTGAGGATGCCTGCTTTATATCAATAAAATATAAAAACAATACAATCAGTACTATTAGTGCTATTTTCTAGAAAAAGAGGTGCTGGAACTTGTCATGAACACCTCCCTTGTTCTCTTACAATGGCAATAGTGCCCATTTGAGAGGTGCTGAAACTGTGAGCTCCCCCTGAAAAAAGCCCTGATTACAATAGAATAAAAATCAAATGTAATACAACATGCAGGAAAAAAGGCAGAATGAAGTTATCCACCGATTTCATTAAAATTTGAGTGCAAAAAAAATGACAGGTAGTAGCAGCATCAATAGTATATAACTCTACGTATTCACAGA
The DNA here is from genome assembly GCF_964234715.1 of Podarcis melisellensis. NCBI lineage: Eukaryota > Metazoa > Chordata > Lepidosauria > Squamata > Lacertidae > Podarcis > Podarcis melisellensis. The sequence continues at coordinate 29,153,896 of NC_138538.1, forward strand.
CCATAGCCTGAAAGCATATTCTTGAAACTAAGCAGGTCTAGCTTTAGTGAGTATCTGGATAGGATTCGCTCTCCAAACACCAGGTGTGCCATCTTAACTTCCATGATGGAAAAAGTCAGGGCATAAAATCGTAATTTTAAATGTCTCCCTCCCTGCTTTTATTCTCTTACACACACATGGAAAGGACTCCCATTTTTTTCTTACGGTAAACGTGGTTAAAAGATTATTTCCTCAACATAGGAAGCATTAGAGATCCCTGAAGGGATTAGCTGGTACTGATTCTGAACACCAGCAAATGGATCCCACTCAGTATTTATGCCAGTAATGGGATGAAGGCCTTCTAATTTAATAATCTAGATAATGTCAAATTAATCCTATCCCACAAGGGGTTATGACATCCCTCGCATTCTGACTGGTAGCTCGAAAGGGTAATTATGCCCAACAGCCATCTCTAGACAAGAAGAGAGGAAGTGCCAGTTACACACGCATGATTAGCTGTGTAAATAAATCTAAAAAGAAAGTTACCAAGTCACTGGGCCATTAGACTCTGGTGTAAATGTCTGAAACATTTGCAAAGGCCACAATCCAATGCAGAGTTAAGTCAACAACAGGCCCTGCTTCTTTATCCTATGAAATCCAACAACTGTGAAGTTTTTCTTATTCTTTGTGTGTGTTAACTCAAAGTGTGTGTGTGTGTGTGTGTGTGTTGTACAGTATTCCCTAAATGATTCCTAAAGGTTTTCCCCTCCAAGATTAAAATTGGAAACATACTTCACCCTACAGAGAGAGAGAGAGAGAGAGAGAGAGAGAGAGAGATATTTATCTGGACCAAACTAGACACAAGGGGAAAAATGTGATTCTGTTTGCAGTTTTGAGAACTAATCTGTCCTTCCCAGACTGACACAGCTTGCCCTACACAATCATAGTCCTCTCTTCAGAAGTTCACCCAGTGTGTGGATAGCAGTGTTGGGGATGGAAGAAGACAGGGCAACAGTGATAGTACAGCCCCACCCTTCCTCACACATGGCTGTTAATCACAAGGCCAGGCATGGGAATTCTGGTTTGGAGCCACACTAAGGCTGCACCATGGGATTAGTTGGTTTCTTGGGAAGATGTCTCTGCTCATACCTGATATTTTGGCAGGTGATGGAGCAAAAGACTTCCCCATGCCAAAAGTATGGCATTCAGAAGACATCTTAAGGCAGCCCTGTTCAGGGAAGTTTTTAATCTGTGATATTTTAGTGTATTTTTGGTTTCTATGGAAGCCGCCCAGAGTGGCTGGGGAAACCCAGCCAGATGGGTGGGGTACAAATAATATATTATTATTATTATTATTATTATTATTATTATTATTATTATCCCGGACAAACTTATCATATCTCACCCCCTTCTGTGCTCTGGCATGCATTTTGTGACTCAGTGCTTTAATGGTTGTGCATAAGAGGGGATTTCAAATATTTGCAAATATTTAGTTTGGTTCTACTGCTTTCCTACATCCTATTGGATGAGTGGCCATTCCTTCCCCAGCAGCACAGCACAAACAATGCCAATGAGGGGAAACCACGCAAACTTCACATCTGCCACAAAGTTTCTTGGACAATTCAATTTTAGTCTGGGTTCTTTATTTGTAACAAATGCCGCCTGTTTTTTTTATATATCATACCCTTCCTCCAAGACGTTAAGGAGGTTTACATGAAACAATCCCATTTTATTTCCACTACAACCCTGTGAGGTAGGCTAGGCAGGACATACTAACAGAACAATCACCCAATAAGCTTTGTAATGGAGTGACATTTGAACTTAGTTCTCCTTGTTTCAACCCCATCACTCTGTCCACTGAATCACACTGGCTTTTATTTAAAATACTAAATACACACTTGGAATGGGTTTTCATGTCCCTACAAAGAAAACAACATGATGTTCTGCACAAACCCCAATGGATTATTAAACTATTAGGCATGTGATGTATATATTTTATAATTGCCCAGATTTCCACCGGTATCAATTATGATGAACAACATAGGGAAAGAATCATATCCAAATCATACTGGGTAATCAATCATTCTTCTCAAGCCTATCTTTCTCTGTTAAACATTGTGTTTTTGACCAGCAGGGGGAGCCTAAAGGCTACAGCGAAACTTTATGGGTTATTGAATGCTTCCAAACCTGAACATCATCCTGAACATATTTTGTCCAGAACAGAGCATGGAGACATTCCACCTGATACACAGACACTCTTTATAAAGCATCTGGATAACAATGGTCTTTCTATAGATGATGTCAATACCCTTTAAAAATGCTCCCACACTTATTACAGGTGCCATCAGGGTAACCCAGCCAGACAGAACCAGCCAGATAGGCAGGGTATAAATAATAAAATCATCATCAGTGGTTCATCACACAAAATGTCATGAGAACTGCCTAGCTGGGTGCCAGTAGGAAATTCACACAATGTTTTCGTTGCTCAAATTTTGTGTGTCCGTCCCAGTCGTCTGTCCATTGATTAATATCAGTTTGCTTTACTATCATGTTCAGCTCACAGATATCGAAAAAGCATGTTGGCTAACAGCTAATTTGGATATTCCCAATGGTGATACTGTGAATCTGAAACCAGCACAAGTGGCCATGTTTTGGTTCAGATACTGACCCAGTGAATACTTCAACATACAGTACATCTGGAAATACATTGAGATCACTGCTCACTAGTAATGCGAAAACATCCAGACTTTGAGATGAGGTGGCACATGTTTGCCCTCACCTGTCGGAGGTAGCATGCTGCTGCACCCAGATACTGCTTGCAGGCTTCCCATAAGTAACTGGTTGGCCATTGTGAGAACAGGATTCTGGGCTACATTGCCCGACAGCCTGATCCAGCAGGCCCTTTTATGTTCTTATCTTCTTATGCTAATGATCTTGACACACATTGGAGCATTCACAAGAAATAATGGCAACTGATGTTGCTATACACAAATAATCATGTGAATTGACAACCCCTCCAGGCATAAAAATGTTGTTGTTTAGTCGTTTAGTTGTGTCCGACTCTTCGTGACCCCATGGACCAGAGCACGCCAGGCACTCCTGTCTTCCACTGCCTCCCACAGTTTGGTCAAACTCATGTTTGTAGCTTCGATAACACTGTCCAACCATCTCGTCCTCTGTCGTCCCCTTCTCCTTGTGCCCTCCATCTTCCCAACATCAGGGTCTTTTCCAGGGAGTCTTCTCTTCTCATGAGGTGGCCAAAGTATTGGCGCCTCAGTTTCAGGATCTGTCCTTCCAGTGAGCACTCAGGGCTGATTTCCTTCAGAATGGATCGGTTTGATCTTCTTGCAGTCCATGGGACTCTCAAGAGTCTCCTCCAGCACCATAATTCAAAAGCATCAATTCTTCGGCGATCAGCCTTCTTTATGGTCCAGCTCTCACTTCCATACATCACTACTGATGCATAAGAATACAGTAATGCAATCCCCACCCCCTGACCTCTGGAAGAATATTTGGTCTCTGAATGCACAAAACTCCCTTGAAAGTTTTGTGACTTTTGAGAATTTCTTCTCAGTGGGAACATTTTTCCACTCTCTGATCACAAGCTCTTCATTTCATGTCAGTAGCAGTTAATTTAATTAATGTTACTAGGGGGAAATGTCTAGCCCTTTTCCTATAAATACACATGAGGTCTTGAACACAGCTCCTTCTCTATGCCTGGAGTCTTGCAAAGAAGCAAGGTGCTATAACAGATCTGGGAGTAGCAGAGTTTAGGGGTGCAAGGGCATTCATAACTGCTAGCGTTAGTGAATGTTAGAAATTAATGCAGGGTAGAATTTAGATAAGATTTGGAGTTTTGAAGGGAAAATGTCTGGCCAGAGCCTTACCTGTCATTAACAGTGACAAAAGGTGTTGGAAGCAAGTCATTGACACATCAATGAAAACTATGATGAGGGCAAGAAATTCTCTCGCTGTGGACAGAGGGGCGAGTTCCCATGGTTACTGTGGAAGGAGAAAGGTTTAGGATTTCAGCTCCAAAGTCTAGGAAAACAGGGGAGGGGGCAGGCTGAGCCCACAGGGAAAAAAAGGGTTGCATTACACAAGGCTTGGTTTTTTCCTAGCAAGTGTTTCTGGGAAGAAGGGGTAGAGCCAGGACAGAGGCCACATGAGGCAGAACCACGATCCTGGCTGGGTGGGACAGAGGCACAGAGTTGGCGTGCAGGATGCCTTGAACTCCAATGCTGCCCTGCTGTGGGGAACAAAACCCTCCTGAGATGTGATGCTCTGAACTCTCTCCAAAGAAGACCCAGGTGTAAACACGTGTGCAACAATATTTCTTAAAGCCTTGGTCTCCACTGTGCCTTGACTTCCCAACGGAAACACAACCCTGGGTGTTGTCAGGGCTTCAGGAATTCCACTCCTTCCTGTTGGCAGCAAGAAGCAGAGAAACAAGATAAAGGCCCTTTTAATGAGTTTATTCATTCATAACAGCAAGAGACAAAAGAACTCCCATCTACCCTAATCATGGCGTTGCTCCAAACTGAGCTCCTCCTCCCTCCTTCCTAGCAACAACATCTCCCTTTACGGTGGCCCCTCATGGCCAAATGTCTCTGATTCCTTTGTTCCTGCACTCTTAACGAACGTAGAGTTCCGGGAGAAGGGGGATCAGAAATACTCTCCAGTGACAACGTGTCAGCTGGCTGCTCTGCCAGAGTTTCCACCCCTCCTTCTTCTAACACTTCCCAACTCTTCTCCTCGCCTATCTCTGAGCTGTGACTTCCCTCAAACCCCTGCTGTAAATCAATGCTGCATTCCCCTTCTCCAGCGGCATCAGGAAAAGGGGGGGGGGTCATCTCCACCATTCCTCCTCTCTCTCGCCCTCTTGAATCCAATCCCTGACAGGTGTGTGCCTGGAACCCCCCGCAATCTTGCAGCCTTTGTAACAAGTACTACAATTAGCCAGAAGGTGAAGCCTGTCTTTGATATGACCTTATTTCTTATTGGCCTGTGTGGATGCTGTTAAGAGGCACATGCTTGGAGCAGAAATAAACCAGGAAAGACGTGGGTTGTATGCAGCATTAATCATCTTCAGACTAGACCTTCCAACATCAGCGGATATGAGTAACTTAGGTCCATTATTTCCAGTGGGCCTAACTCACTTGGAAATAGCCTAATGCTCTGTAAACCTGTATCACAGCCTTAACGGCTGCAGTTAAAGATTATCATTTTATGCATTGTGCTTGCTCTAGGGAGCTCCAGGCGGTGTTTGTAGGGTTCTAAGGCAGCCCAGTGCCATCCAACCACAGCAACTGACCATAGCCAAACACAGGCTGCATTCAGAAGTGGAATGTATTGTGTTAGTTTTACTGGATGTAATGCTAGTATCCCTGTCTCAATATCTTATGTTCCTTTTACATCACAGTATCTGTTTACTACTGGAACTGTGGCTTTGTGATCAATATACGTACCACCACGTCGGACTAAATGATGAACAACAGGAAAGAACCACATGCTAGATACTGCCTCAAATTGTGTCACGTCACATTACAAGGCAAAGCTGCTGTTTATCTATCTTAATGGGGCTGAAAATGGATTCCCCCGTAAACAATTAACATGGAAATTAGCACTAAACTTCTGCTAAATTCCAGAAGTTGCTTTGATATCATGTGAAAGATCACATAAAACGTGGAAATTAACAGGCAAAGAAACATCAGAAAGGCAGAATAAAGTGCCACATCTGAATACAGCCCCACATAGGATAAGGGAAATTGCTGCATCAGGTGCCTTAGGAATGTTTTGCCTCAAGAAGAAATTCCTGAATTATTACAGTGTTCTGCTGGGAGACACAACAAAAGGAAACTGGACACCAGTTCTTTTCTCCCATCAAAAATGGGGATAGTAGATTATGGCCAGAAACCACTTATGACTGGGGAGAACACCATGCACAAATGATGTAGGCATTATAAATGCAGAGTTGCTAGCAGAGCAGCAACATGTAGCCAGTGGCAGAGGAAGCCGCTTGGGTGCTGGGGGCGGGGTGAGCCGCCCATAGGGTTAGGGTGCACCACGGGGCCTCTGGAATCTGCCTGCCTCCTCCCACTCAGCCACCCTACAGCTGGGGGGAGGCAGTGGGTGGACCATTTGGGCAGCACAGAACCTGTATGTGTCTAAGCCACTGTGTCTCTCTCAGGAGAGATGCATGTCTTGGGTGAACTGCAGGTCCCGTGGTGAGTGCTGCCCGGCATTTTGTCACCCCCCCCCAGTGGTGACACCTGGGGCAGGCAGCACCCACCACACCCTCCCTTCCTCCACCCCTGCATGGGTGGAGTATAATCTGAGAGTATTAGATGGAAGAGGTCTTAGTGCAGTGTTGGGGAGCTTATGAACCTTCAGCTGTTGTTGGACTCCCATCAAGCCAGTGATCAGGAATGATGGGAACTGTAGTCCAGCAACACCTGGAGCCCCCCAGGGCCCCCATTCCTAAGTTAGCAAAAGATTATTGCCATCTTCAAACATATCAAGGGCTATAACATGGAAGATGGGGCAAGCTTGCTTTCTCTTGCTCTGGAGGGTGCAACTCGAACAAATGGCTTCAAGTTACAAGAATGGAGATTCCAACTAAACATCAGGAAACACTTTCTGATAATAAGAGCTGTTCAAGTGGAACAGTCTCCCTCAGGAGGCTGTGGACTCTCCTTCCTTGGAGGTTTTTAAGCAGAAGTTGGATGGCCATCTGTCATGGTTGCTTTAGCTGAGATTCCTGCATTGTAGAGGGTTAGACTAGATGACTCTTGGGGTCCCTTCCAATTCTACAGTTCTATGATTCTAATTAGTCTAGCCCAAAAGTGACTCGCATCTATCTTCCTAGTGGCCTACTTTCCAATAGTTCCACACAGTGCTCCAGACACCAGTTTGGGGCAACTCTGCAGTTGGGTAACATTATAAGGTAAAGATAAAGTTACCCCTGACCGTTAGGTCCAGTCACGGACGACTCTAGGGTTCGCGCTCATCTCGCTCTATAGGCCAAGGGAGATGCCATTTGTCCCTAGACAGCTTCCGGGTCATGTGGCCAGCATGACTAAGCCGCTTCTGGCGAACCAGAGCAGTGGACGGAAACTCTGTTTACCTTCCCGACGGAGAAGTACCTATTTATCTACTTGCACTTTGCCGTGCTTTCAAACTGCTAGGTTGGCAGAAGCTGGGACCAAACAACAGGAGCTCACCACACCACGGGGATTCAAATCGCCGACCTTCTGATCGGCAAGCCCTAGGCTCTGCAGTTTAGACCACAGCGCCACCCGCGTCCCTTGGGTAACATTATACTCTGAGCATAATGGTCTAACAATCTTTTGATTGTAATGCTTTTGCTTCAAAATGTGGGAAGCCAGCCCTGTTGCACTGGGGGACCCCTCCACCTCACCCTGCTGAGCGGGGCCCTGGACCTTTGTCCTAAAGCCCTGTTCTGACGGCACCACTGGTTTATGGGGCTAAACAATCCAACCCTCTCACAGAGCACCAAGGTTTGTGTAATGAAGTTGGCAGTCAGCTAGAAGCAAAGTACACTCAGGCAGGGAGTGCAGATGTTCAGATGTTGAGAGGTTATTAATTTGTGGGGGCTAGGAATGATTGCAGGGGTACATCAAGAAGAGGCAATGTGTAGTGATCCTTTGGCTTCTCAGAATATACAATAAAACCCAAAACCAAAGGTGGTTTGAGGATCAGATCTGGGCTATGAGCTGCTGATTAGTCACCTCTAGTCTAGCCTGAAAGAAGATGTTTTGCTCCAAGCAAAAAAACATTGGCAGGTGGGGAACAGAGCCCATGGAATAATCTTGAACTTGACAGTGGTGGTCTTGTAGATGTCAAATATAGATCTAGCCTCTTTCCTTCTTTAAGTTGTGCTTAACCACAGAAGTAACTTGTTCTATGCATTGCAGATAATCTATCTATCATCTATCTCTATCATCTATCTATCTATCTATCTATCTATCTATCTATCTATCTATCTATCTATCTATCTATCATCTCTATCTATCTATCTATCTATCTATCTATCTATCTATCTATCTATCTATCTATCTATCTATCTATCATCTATCTATCATCTATCTATCATCTATCTATCATCTATCTGCAGCATTTATATTCCACCCTGTGGCCAAAAAGACTCTCAGAGCTGCTTACCATTTCTGAGATGGTCCCTACCCTCAGGCTCACTATCTGAAAAGACATGACTCATGAAGAAAGAGGGAATGGGAGGGAAGAGGGATATGCTGTGGTCTTTAGCCCATGAAGTCTTATGCCTCAGTAGATATTGTTACTCTGTAAGATTCTCAAGACTCTTTGCCATGTTTGCTTTCCGCTAATCTGTCAGCCAGCTTTGGCATTTAAATGCTCTCCCATCCTAAAAAAGATATGCATCCATTTCACTGGATTAGCGTGGCAGAGCAATTTCATGATAGGGGAGTTGGGCGGATAATACGAATAACTTATGACAAACACTTCAGCAGAGTCACCGCAATCGCATCAGAGGGCAAAAGAGCTCTGAGTTAATATGGAGAAATGGAGCTTAATGAAATGTCACTGCTGAAGTGCCTGAACAATATTTTAGCTTGATATATAAGATACACAGCAGAAGCGAGGATGCAGAAGGGAGCCTTTCTGTTAGCAAGATGTGCTTCACGAGCATAGCCAGTTCCCCCTCTTTCTCGCCCAGCTTTTTAACTATCAGAGAAAGAAAAATAAAAGCTGCTTCTATGTGCAGCTGAAAGAGGATTTAGTAATTATGCATCTTTCCCATCCCGCCTATCATTATGGTGACAAACAGTACCTTCTAATAATGTGCTGAGCAACATGACAGCCATCTCTTGCATCTTCTTCCTCAAAGGTGACAGGAGCACAGGTCCTTTCTGTCTGGGCAAAACAAGGGCCAGTCACTCACACCTTATTCAACGATGACTTCGCCACTGAATATAGATTTGGTAGAGGAGCTGCAGCCAATGTAGATGAAACGCAACCCTCCAAATACATGCCACCTGCTTTCATGAGTTCATCTAAAGCCACCTCAGGTGTGCATGATGTCTGAAATGGCCATAAGTGAGGAGAAGGCCTCCAGTGATTATTAGTCACAAAGGCTATCTCCATATTACTACCAGCAGCAGAAGTGTTGTGCTTCTGAGTACCTGTTACTTCAAATCATGAGCAGGAAACCATTGCTGCATTCATGCCCTGCTTTGGGGCTTCCCGCAGGCATCTGGTTGGCCACTGTGAGAACAGCCTGCTGGACTAGATATTTATTTATTTATAAAAACATTTATCCACTGCTGCATCATAAAAAATATATCACAGCGGATTCCAACAATATAAAAACCAGAGAGAGAATGAATAAATAGATTAGGTGTCAGTCCATTAAGTTTTACTCCAAAGGAGACCCACAGAAATCAATGAACATGACTAAGTTGTGTCAATTAATTCCTCTTAGTAAAATTTAGTTGAGTACCACTAATTTTATCCCCATGAAACATCTTTAGGTATGTACGCTCAAATAATCTAAGGTACAAATTTGCCTGACACCCTGAAGGTTGCTCCTCACAATAGAACAAGGCTAAGGAACCTGTGGCCCTCCAGATGTTGTTGGGAGAATAACTACATCTACCCTGACCATTGACCATATGCTTGCTGGCCTGTGGCTGTTGGAGTCCCACAACTTCTATAGGATCACAGATTCCTGCATCCCTGCAGTAGACAATACTATGCTAGACAAACCAGTACTTTCATTCAATATAAGTCAGTTTCTTGTGTCAGGAGGTGGTGGCGCAATTACCCAGTTTCATCTTCATCTTCCTCAATTTATAGCAGCAGCCTTGAAACAAAGCCAATTACTTGGAAGCAGCTCCACTGATGGTGATTTGTAATTGATAAAACAAATGGTCAAAGCACTATAGGAGAGCTCCTTCGCCCTCGTGATTTTGCTTTTTAGTTGAAGTCAACAGTAATTCTTGTGAAAAAGTAGTTTTCAGGGCCGCAGGGCAAATGTCTTCTGTCCTGTCCATGGGACAGCATGAAAATATATTATGTCTTTGATCTAGGGAAATTGGCATCAATCCCTGCAGTAACCATTTCAAAAGTGTTTTAAAGTTCTGATAATTCGTTTGCATCTAACAAGGATGTCATATTACCTGCTACCTCTGGGATGAGGAATCTCTGGCTCTCAGGCCATAGCAAGACTACAATTCCTGTCATACCTGAACATTGGCTAGGGGCTGATGGGAGTTGGAGTCCAACTTCTGAGGAGCCACACATTCCCCTTCTCTATGCTAATGAAAAAGAATGCTGGGAAATATATAGGCCAGGACCCAGCCTAGTCCTTTAGGTTGCAACCCTATCCCCATTTACCTGGGAATAGGTACCACTAAATGTATGGAAGTGATGTATGGAAGTGAGAGCTGGACCATAAAGAAGGCTGATCACCGAAGAATTGATGCTTTTGAATTATGGTGCTGGAGGAGACTCTTGAGAGTCCCATGGATTGCAAGATCAAACCTATCCATTCTGAAGGAAATCAGCCCTGAGTGCTCACTGGAAGGCCAGATCGTGAAGTTGAGGCTCCAATACTTTGGCCACCTCGTGAGAAGAGAAGACTCCCTGGAAAAGACCCTGATGTTGGGAAAGATGGAGGGCACAAGGAGAAGGGGACGACAGGACAAGATGGTTGGACAGTGTTCTCGAAGCCACAAACATGAGTCTGACCAAACTGCGGGAGGCAGTGGAAGACAGAAGTGCCTGGCGTGCTCTGGTCCATGGGGTCATGAAGAGTTGGACATGACTAAACAACAACAAGTACCACTGAAAATTATGGACATTAGTTCTGAGTAGACCTGCACAGGCTTGCACTGTAGATAATAATCCAGAAGAAAAAGCGCCACCAGGACCAACAATTTCCAATGCAATAGGAATCTCCTAGCTGTTACCTTCATGATCAAAATTATTTATTCCATTTCTTGAACATTAAGAAGGCATTATCCTAAATGCTTTGCTATATGTTAGCTGACAGCCCTCTGCTTTCACCATATGAATGACAGTATTCATAGAAACATTCTTCCTTTAATGCATTGACAGTAAGTCTAAAATCCCCATGGTATCAACACTTTGCAGTCATCTAAGTCCCTTTGAAAGGTCTCTTGCTGTCACCTGAGTGAGGAAGAGAGAGGGAGATGGGACTAGATTTTCAAAAGAGATCACAGTTCAGGCTTTCAAGTGATCATCTCAACTGAAGGCAGAATTTCAAAAGAGCTTTGTGTATGTTGCACTGTTTCACACTGAACCAGTTACTTTGGCATCCCTAGTTTTCGAGAAAAGAAAAGAAAAATCACGAATCTTAAAAGCAAGCTGGTGATTTCTCTACCTCTGGATCAAAAGAGGAGGATGAATAAAAAGCAGAACCTTGTTTACTTGCAAAACAAAACTTTTTGGCCATCTATATAGTTTGGAACGTACCGTTTTATAATATAGCTGTGTGTTACAGTGTGGAACAGGGCAGTGTTTCCTAGCATGTGGGTCTCAAATCCTGTTAAAGTGGGTTGTGGGATTTTTATAAATAAACCCAAAATTATTATTTTGGTCTTAATTGCTCTTAACTGGCACAATGAATGCTTCTTAAAACTATTTGCTTTGCTGGCATAATGCTGTGTTGACACTTGCAACCGAATGTCAGAAAGGCTTGAGTCTTACATATTAACACCTGGGAACTGCTCTCTGGTGACATTTTGCCACAAGCTGTGCATACAGGGAGTTGTTTTGAGAAGCCTCTGCATCAGAGGCAAGCTGTAATAATCACCCAAAACAGCTCCCTGCACAAGCACCTTGGGGCACATTGCCACCGGATCTGCTGTCAGGGTTAATAGCTAACCCACAGGAGATTTAAAGCCTGCATGGTCAAAATTTATCCGCTGCATTTCAGCTTAAGGAACAGAGAAGTTTGAGTGATGGCATTCAGAGTCATTGAACTGTAGTTGTAAGCTGCTTTGAGGTGGTTTTTATTTTTATTATTATGCTGTGTATAAATTGTATATATATAAAAAAGTAATAAATGTGTTTGCCTCTCAAAGAGAAATTTTTGGAAGTGAGGTTATCAAATTTTTGGCTTCATTTCCCAAAATACTCAGTTACCGCGGAATAGCCTGAGCTTGCTGATGAAGAAGTACCTGTGTTGCTGACATATATTTGCAAGACAGGTTTTTCAGCAATGACTGCTATGAGGACAAAATGCAATAGCAGGCTATGTATCAATAACAATTTGAGACTTTGTCTGACAACCATCCAATCCCACACTTCACCTACTCGTTGGCAAAATGCAAATTCCACCATCCCACTGATACTTGCCAAAATGGACTTCCTCATGAATAAAACCATTAAAAATATCCATAGTTTGTTATATCTAGCAATGCTTGTGTAACAGTATGTTTTTGGAATAAATATTTATAGCTTATGAAGCAATACCCTGCAATTAGATGGTTGGTATTCTTCCATTCCCATAAACAAAACTGTGAATAACTTTGTAGGTACTATAAATATTTCAACAAATTCCACATTAATAGGGGTGTTAAGTAAATTTGTGCTTAAGTAAACTTGTGCTTGGTTATAAAATAGGGAAACTCGCAGTTAAAATGCATGAAGCCCCAGCAAGACCCAGAATTCACGTGACAATAAATCAATGGGTAAGCATATCAAGTAAATTTGGACTTGTGGGTTGTCATACCAAAAAGGCTGGGAATAATTGGAATAGAGGAATGTCAACTACAAGACAGAGGGGTAAGCTTAGGGGCCAATGTTTCCCTAACCCATCCCACACACCTACAATTCTGTATACCTGCATTCATCTTCTGAACCACTTCCTACAATGATTGGAAGACCACCATTGCTCTTTTTTTAAAAAAAAAAATATTTATTAAAGTTTTCAATATTAATACAATAAAAATAAAAAATAAAAAATAAAAATAATTAAAAACACACAAAGTTTCGATTACTTATTTTCCATTAACTTATTTCCCAGACCTCCTCCTACCTCCCTTTTTTGTATTCCAATTCAAATTGTTAGTTCAGCAAATCCTTATCAATAAATTTTAACCTGCTTCTAGACCTTTCCCCCCCCCCCATATTCTCTTAAGACATTATAGCTGGAAACCACTTAATTTCTATCCAACATCGTTCTAACATTCATTAATTTTGCAATATTTCTGTAGATAGTCTTTAAATTTCTTCCAGTCTTCTTCTGCCGACTCTCCTCCCTGGTCTTGGATTCTGCCAGTCATTTCTGCCAGTCCCATATAGTCCATCACCTTCATCTGCCATTCTTCCAGAGTGGGTAGATCCTGTGGGAAGACCACCATTGCTATAGGACAGGGATGGAAAACCTGTGATTATCCAGAGGTTGTTGAACTCCAAATCCCATCAAACCCAGCAAGCCTGACCAATGGTCAGGGATGAGGTGAGCTACAGTCCAACAACATCTGGAGGGCCACAGGTTCCCCATCCTAGCCTAGGAACCTCCATTAAATTCTGGGGTTGTAGAAACAGAGATGTTTACACCACGTCTCTGAGTAGAGAAGTTCCAGGGTGCAGGGCTTACCAGATTTCGTTTTGTTTTGAAGGAGCTCACTGGAAGCTTATGTGGCATTTTTTATTTATATTTTTATCCTTACGAGAAGTGGGGCAGTCAGGGGAAGAGCTCCAGCTTTGATTTAAAATGCTAGGCCACATCTACACCATATATTTAAAGCACGTTACTTCCCCCAAGGAATCCTGGAATACAGTAATTTGTTAAGGGTGATGGGAGCTGTAACTCTGTGAGGGGTAAACTACACTCACCTGTGAAGGCAAGGCTACCGTATGTTGTGATGGCAATTCCTGTCTAAGGCTGCATTTAAAGGTAGGAAAGGCTGCGTAATTATGGAGGCAGCTGACCAGAGGGCACCTAAGGTAAGAGCCTCTCCCCTGTCTATTTAGTCCCAGAGTCTAAAGTTACCTTACTGCACAATAATAGCAAATCGGTTCATGGCTCATGTTCTGCCATGACAATAAATCTATCACCACTTTGTCATGCAATGTGAAGTGCTGAAAAGACAAAAGCAGCATATTAGTGGGCAGGCAGCAGCCATGAGGAAAATGGCACAGAGCTTGCTCTCAGATATGCAAACTCCACAAGTCTCCAGAAAACAGGCAAGAGCAAAAAAACAACAGCAACCCACAGCATTGGGACGGAGTGACCTGAAAAGTACTGTCAGGAAGAACCCACATGGACTGCAATATTAATGGACCTTACCCCAGGACACAGATGTTCTAACTGGTCCTCTCTGCTGATGAAATTGCAGACACCACAGTTCCTATGATGCACCTGGGCTTATGGTCTCCTGGGACCACAGAAGCTCTTTCCTGAGTGCATCACTTTGCCTCTTGAAGTAGGAATGGCAATGTGAGATTTTTATTTTTTTATCCATTGCATTTCTAAACTGCCCGTATTTTAAATTGTTGTTACTTGCCCTGGGACCTGCTGGTGAACTGTGGGTAGTAAACATATTTATTTATTATTATAGCTTAGCTCTCTCAGTGGCTTACAATCCCATTAAAAATATGAAACGTGGCCCAAGGTTTAGACAAATAATAACAATAAAACCAATTATAAATAACAGCAAAAAATAAGATAAAAAAACTAACAATAACATAGCAGCTGAAACAGCTAGGCATAAAGCCAGAAAAATGACTAAATTGGTGCAAGAATCTAAAAGCACCAGTTAAATATATCCACTGTAATTAAAAGGCCTGGGACATGAATGTCTTCACAGGGCATCTAAAAGTCCATAGAGTGGGCACCAGGTGAGCTTCTCTGGAGAGGACATTTGATAACTGGGATGGCATCACCAAAAAGACCCTCTCCCTAGTACTACTTGTCACCCTTCATTAGGTAGGGTGACTTGGGAGAAAGCCCTCCAGTGAGGCTCTCAAGGGCAGGAGTCAGCAAACCTTTTCAGCAGGGGGCCGGTCTACTGTCCCTCAAACCTTGTGTCGGACCAGACTATATTTTTGGGGGGGAAATGAACAAATTCCTATGCCCCACAAATAACCAAAGATGCATTTTAAATAAAAGGACACATTCTACTCATGTAAAAACACGCTGAATTCCCGGACCGTCCGCGGGCTGGATTGAGAAGGCGATTGGGCCTCATCTGGCCCCCAGGCCTTAGTTTGCCTACCCATGCTCTAGGGCCATGCAGGCGTATATGGGAGAAAGTGATCTTACACTATAAGTTGTCCTGCTAGAATATACCAATGAAAGCAGTGCTTTTCTGCCCCTAAGGCAAGTTTCCATGGAAACAGGTCAGGAATTACTGAACTTCCTCATATATTCTGGCACCTCTGAGTCTTGCCTCTTTTTTTCTGCTGTAGGGAAGCTTTCTCCTGACAGTGCATGCAGCCTCTCACAGAGCCTAAAGAACACCAGTTGTGGATGTATCCTGAATGTGTACCTAACACAGTGCATCACATTTTTCCATATGATGCCATCTTTCTTACTAAACATTACTAGCATGTACCGAGCCTTCAAACTCAATGTGTACAGCATGCTAAAAAATGTTATCAGTTTGTGATAAGTTAGAAACAAAACCAATGTCTTACAAGATTGCATTTTTTTCATCCACCTAGAAGGAGCTCAAAGCAGTGTTTCCCCCTGCCTTTGTTATCACAATATTGTGAACTAGCGACAGGACCGGGGAATCATTATCAGCCTGAGGGCCACAAATCCTTTCTGGGCAACCTTTCAAGGGCCACATGCCAGTGGGGGCTGGGCAAGACTGGGCAGATTCATGAATGTTAACTTCACCTTTGTTTGGTAGGCTGGTTTCTATACATCCCTCTCTCTATTCTCCATCCAGGCAAGCACAAAGCATCCCAAGAGTTGAAGGACATATGTCAGGCAGGCAAAAACACTCAGTGTGAAAACAGGACCAGTGAGAGGTGTGGTTTATGGAGGAGTGTGGCCACGACAATGGCTCTCAGATGTTTCTGATGTACTTTGAACCTTATCACTGTTATGTTTTAGATGGTAAGGTAAAGGTAAAGGGACCCCTGACCATTAGGTCCAGTCATGGCTGACTCTGGGGTTGTGGGACTCATCTCACTTTATTGGCCAAGGGAGCCAGCGTACAGCTTCTGGGTCATGTGGCCAGCATGACCAAGCCGCTTCTGGCGAACCGGAGCAGCGCACGGAAATGCCATTTACCTTCCTGCTGGAGTGGTACCTATTTATCTACTTGCACTTTGATGTGCTTTCGAACTGCTAGGTTGGCAGGAGCAGGGACCGAGCAACGGGAGCTCACCCTGTCGCGGGGATTCGAACTGCCAACCTTCTGATTGGCAAGTCCTAGGCTCTGTGGTTTAACCCACAGTGCCACCCATGTCCCTTTTAGATGGTAGGGGAAAGTATATTCTGAAACTGAAAAATTCTTCAGTAGGGTGCGTCAGCCATGGGACCTGACTGAAATCACTTGCACTTGACACTTGGCTTTGGCACAGTGGAAAGCTGCTCTTGTGGTTAGTAATGTAAAACAAGTGTGCCTATTTTCATCTGACAAATGTTGAAAGAGACAGGCGTCTGCCTGCAGCAGTGTAGCCAAGGAAAGCAACAAAAAAGATCCAACGGTGATCTCCCTCTGCTTGGGAGGTGCTCTGTTCTGCCAGAGTAACAGGGCAACTCTGAAAGGCTAGCATGAGAGGGATTCAAGTTTGCACCGGGAAATGTTGCTTTGCACAATTAAAGTGGATTTAAAGCTGCCACTGTGGTACAATAAATCTGCTTTAGGAAGGAAAAAAAACCAGACCTTGGTCAGGAAAGTGACAAGGAAATGCATGGAAAAGTGTGGCATGAAGGTTTAATGCGAAGTCGTATAAACACCCCACAAACAAATCAGATTGTACGCTTAAAAAAAGATGGATATATGGTAATCTAACCTCTGCATATGCTTTGTGCAAACAAATCAGGATACTTACAGAATAAATTCGTTATCTGTAGGAACCAGCACGCCTTTAAAAATACTGTAAATCAGTAAAAATCAACAGGTAAAGCCTTTCCCCACATGGAAATGCAAAACTGAGAGATGTTACCTGGCACTACAATGCTGGGGCCCTGCACAGTGGTGCGGTCAGGTGATTGTAGATTCCAGTCTTAAAGGGTCTTAAGGTTAGATGCTAGATCTAAAGTTAAATCCCTTAGATTTAGCCACATATTTCAAAGGGCCAGCCCTGCTCCGTTTAGGGCTCTGCACTGATCCGAAAACCCTAATGTGGCGGTTTCCTGGGCAGCAGCGGAGGCTGAATTGCAGCTGATGCCCGTTATATCCGGGCCGCCTGAGAAAGCGGGCGGCGGACGGCCAGGTCTGGAGACGCCCTCTCTCCACGCCGTCTCCTTTGGCCGGGTCGGCTTCCGGGCCTGCGCGAAATGAGTCTGGGGTGTTTCTCCAGACGGGGCGTCGCCAGACAAGCGCCGACGGGCCATGTGCCGGCGGGTCCCTCCCCCCGGGCTTGGAGGGGAGGGTCCGGGGGCGGGGCAGCGGCGGGCGGTGGCTGCTCGCTCGGCTGCCCGTCCGCCCGGCCGGTGGCTTCTCGCTGCGCGTCCCGGCTCCACTCCAGGCAGGCAGGCAGGCAGGCGGCGGAGGCGGCGGCGCAGTAGCGGCGGAGGCGGCTAGCCGAGGAATGCGCTGAAGATGGCGGCCGGCCGGAGAGCTCCCAAGAGCGGCTTGCTGGAGCTGCGGGCGCCGGGCGAGCAGTGGCTGCGGGTGCTCGTCACCCTTTCCGACGACTTCTTGAGCGTCAGCCCCAGCAGCAAGGGCGCCGACGAGCCGCTGCAGCCGCCGCCCAGCCCCGTGCAGCTGAATGGCGGCGAGCCGGGCGCCCCTGTCCCGGACTCCCTCGCCAACATCAAGCGCACCGTGCGGATCGTCAAGCAGGACGTCGGAGGGCTTGGCATCAGTATCAAAGGTCAGGGGCGAGGGACGGGACGGGGGCAAGAGCCAGAGGACCCGGTGGCTCGCCAGTTTGAGCAGTTTCGCTTTTCCCGCCCCACTCTTTTCACTCTCAACCTGCTGTGCGCCTCGGGCGCCCGGACAGACTTGGGAACGAACCTGCATCTCTCTCCAGAGCCGAGTTTGCCTCCGCCGGCTGCGGGAGTGGCTATTTTTGGGCACTCGGCAGTCGCTTCGCTTCTGCCTTGGCCCTGCGGTGGCGGAGATGACACTGGGCAAACTTGAGCCGTGTGTTCGCCACTTCGGGGCTCTTGCAAACATGTCCTTCGAAGTCAGTTTAAAAGGGAAAAAAGCTCCGAGGGGCTGGGGCGCATAAGCTTCTGGGGGAAATCTCCATTTCAGTTCTGATGAAGCGCGAGGTATTAACTGCAACCGCTTCGGGAGCTGCTTAGCTGCCCCGAAGGAATTGGAACGGTGTTAAAATTGGGAACGTGGTGGTTAGGGACCCCGAGGAGTCTTGCATTCTTCCTGTAGGTCCAATCTAGGCATCTTACGAACGTGCTAACTGAACGTTTTCTAAGAATTTTATTGCACAACCAAGTGGAGAAGGCATTCTGTGTTGCTCAGAGTTTGCATGCTTCATTGGGAACGCTGGTTAATTAATAAGTGACAAAAAAAATAAGACTCTGTGAATTTGTAGCCTGCTGGACCAACATAGCTATCTGATCCTGATTCCATCAGTAGCAACATTGTAATCAACACAACATAGTATCAACACAAATGTTTCTTCACAATTTAGATTGTTGCAGAATGCAAACAGATTTGTATTCAGTGTTACTCCTGCTCAGAGCAGATCTGTTGAAATTGATGAACATTTGTGTTAATTTCAATGAGGCTACTCTGTGTAAAACACAGTTGGAGACAACCAATTGATTAGATTTACAAGACATCAGTGCTGCAAAGGCCTTTGACCATGTAAGCAACAAAAATTGACTTGGCTGACAACTGAGCTTTGAATCTCAGCTACTTAATACTGAATTTAATGTGGTATCTGAAGAGCCACTTCATAGGATGATCAGTTCCCATGCAGAGATGATTTACATGTAGGGTAAAAAAAACTTTGGGTGTGAAGTGACCCTGGCAGTGCAGTCTTATACATGTTTACCAAGAAGTAAGTTCTGTTATGCTCACTGGGACTTACTCCCAGGTAAGTGCGTTTAGGATTGAAGAAGAAGAGAAGAGTTTGGATTTGATATCCTGCCTTTCACCCCCCTTCAGGAGTCTCAAAGTGGCTAACATTCTCCTTTCCCTTCCTCCCCCACAACAAACACTCTGTGAGGTGAGTGGGGCTGAGAGACTTCAGAGAAGTGTGACTGGCCCAAGGTCACCCAGCAGCTGCATGTGGGGGAGCAGAGACGTGAACCCGGTTCCCCAGATTACAAGACTACCACTCTTAACCACTACATCACACTGGCAGCCTGAATGACCTGAAAACTGTGTAGATCAGGGGTCTGCAACCCGCGGCTCCGGAGCCGCATGTGGCTCTTTTACACCTTTGCTGAGGCTCCGGGGCGGATACTAGCGAGGGGAGGAGGCGCATTGTGCGCCCCGACACTCCCCACTGTGGCGGGCGCTGTACTGGCTGTGACGTCGCATGGGGGCCGTGCGTGCGTTAGTCACGCACCGTCCCGATATCACCTTCCCGCCCACCCGCTACATTGTAAGGGGCATGTACGCTGGTCACTGCATTGAAAGGGGAGTGAAGAACACACACACACACAAAGGTAACTTGTTCATTTAACGTTTATTTCTATGAGGAGGAGTAATTCTGAGGGGTCAAACAAAGAAATAAAAAAGTGACAAAAAAGTTATTTTGATAATGACGAGTTTTGCGGCTCTCAGTTTTTTCTTCTTTGGAAATGGGTCCAAGTGGCTCTTTTTGTCTTAAAGGTTGCAGACCCCTGGTGTAGATTAACTTTGTGGCTGTATAAAATCCCAACTTTCTAGTAATGGGACTGCTCAGTGCTCAGGTGTGCACTTTGGCTTCAGAAACTTTCAACACCCATGTGTGTGCTTTACACACACATTATGAACAGTCCCATCAAACGGAAGAGGTCAGTTGTCTGATAATACCAAGCAAACTGTCCACTACTTACTCGCAACTACACAAGCTCAGCTTTGTATATGCAATATTCTCTTACTAGTTATTAGTTAGGAATCTAATAACATCTAGGGGAGAGGGTCCCCTACCCCACTGGCTAGATCTAATAACATCTACCCAGAAGGTCCCCTACCCCACCTTAAGAACTGGGTAATGTTCTCTGCAACCCTAGAAATGCCACGCAAGTGGAAATTCTGGGAGGCCTGAAGTTAGTTCTGGCGGCATTTTTAGTGTAACTGACTACACGTGCCGTGTGAGTTGATGCAAAGCTTTGTCCTCCATCACATACAGCTGCCTTGTCAACCCTAGCCTCTAATAAGGATTTGGGCTGCAAATGTGAACACCCTTACTTTGGACTATGTCCCATTGTATCTCAGTGGGACTTAACTCTTAAGTAGATGTGTACAGGATTGCACCGCCAAACACGTAAGGCTAGATCCTGGAAAACCTCTTGTAAGATAAATGATGGTGTGAAAATTGAAACTGCAGAGAGATCTAGAAACTGAGACATTTGCCATATACATTCTTTATTTCTTAGTTGTGTGTTTACTGGTAGAATGCATGCCTGCAGTTGGGCTAGATGGAAGCATACTTTTGCATCAGAAAAGTAGGCCATGTTCTCACATACTTTTTAGTCTAGGGAGTTCATTTCTTGTAGGTCTAGAAAGCAGGACAGGGACACTTTTACAAATCAAATATGCATTCCAGTCACTGGAATTATAAATGTCAAAAATTCAAGTACCACTTGTCAAAAGTGCCAAAGATTTAATGAAGAAAATTAGCATGATAGAAGATTCTGTGAGTAATGGGAGATCCATGGGGGCATAAACTTGAAGATTCGGGACCCTTTGTTTGACCTTCAGAATTGGGGGAGAGAGCACACCTTGTGGAGAAAGTGGGTCTCTGTTTTTTTCCTGCAATAGCAATTGTGTCAGGAGGAGATTTATGACTACATTAGTAACATTTTTATTTGGCCTTTAAGTAGCAATGTAAGGTGGAGGAGCTGACATTATTCAGACTCATGCATCTGATGAAGTAGGTTCCAATCTCAAAGATTTATATGCTGCAGTATATCTGTTTCTCTATAAGGTGCAACAATGCATTTTGTTTTTGTTGCAACCAATGAATGCAACTGCTGCTCTGAAATCCATTTAGCAGCATTGAATGACTTGAAGATCATGCAGGTTGAACTTCATGACTGCATGAGATCTACTAATTTGTATTCATTGCAGTGTGGTTGCTTAATGCACAGGTGTCCTCAATTTTATGTTGATCCTTTCATTTAAGAGCTAAAATAGAGTATTCGTGTAAAAATTAGAAATGCATTTATATCTTTTAGATTAACTTGTGGACCCCATTGTTAAATTACGTTATGCATGTAAAATTAGCATACTATCTTTTTTGGGGAGTTTTTTTGCTTTTCAAAATGAGGGTACATTCAAAACATGTAATACCCTTGACTATTGGAGTTTGACCATTGACTCAAAGCTTGTGTTCCTTTAGATATTATTGGATGCAGCATAGTCAAAGATGCTGGAAGTTGGAATCCAGCAACAGCTGAAGAGCCACAGGTTTTCCACCCTGGTCTTAAAGAGCTACCATTCTGTTTAGCTGGTACAGGGTAGTGACTCTGAGCAATATTCAAGTGCATTATTCTTGAGCTTCATGTCCACAGGACACTCTTCAAACTTTTAAAATGTTTTTTTTAATTGCAAATAAAAATCAGCATTTTTTCCACTGAAGCCAGTGACTGCTAGGGTTGATTCATTGGCCCCTAATGTCTTAGGAGAGGGGATATTTTTGCATATAAATCTTTGGAATAAAAACATAATTCATTTATATGTTGCACACATTTGATTGCTGCAAACTACAGGGCACCTGTATGCAGTTGTTGCTGATCCATTGATCTATAAACAAAGTAATATAATTGTAGAATTGGTCCATGGGGCACAGTCTAGAGTGATAATCTTATAAAATACTGTGCAATATGGCATCTCTTAAAACGAAGCAAAAAACCGCACAGGTAACGTCTCTCTTCTTTCCTTTTACTAGTGTACCAGTTGGGGGTTTGGAAGCCTTGCACACTGAATATTTTGTTAAGCCATGTGTTGCTCCTTTCTACAGCAGGACTGGGAACCTGTGGCATTTGGGATGTTGCTGGGCTCCCATCAGCCCCAGCTGGAATGGCCAGTGGTTAGGGGTGATGGGGAATGCATAGGGTCTCCACTCCTCATCTTCCTATTCCTTGAAATGCAACACCTGACTTGTTTTCCTTTTTCTGCTTTTACTTCAAGGTGGCCGGGAAAACAAAATGCCCATTCTGATTTCCAAGATTTTTAAGGGGCTGGCTGCAGATCAGACGGAGGCCCTGTTTGTAGGAGATGCCATCCTTTCTGTCAACGGTGGTGACCTCTCTGATGCGACACATGATGAAGCAGTGCAAGCATTGAAGAAGACTGGCAAGGAAGTGGTCTTGGAAGGTAAGGAAGTGGTCTTGGAAGGTAATCCCCTCATCAACCCTGCAAGGCAGGTTAGGCTAAGAGGCAGTGACAGGCCCCAAATCACCCTGTGAGCTTCATGGCCCAATGTGGGTTTGAACTCTGGTCTCCCAGGTCCCAACTAGCCACTGCACCACACTGGTTTTTCATGGAGGATAAGGCTACCTGTGGCTACTAACTCTCATGGTGATGTTCTGCCACCAGTGCCAGAGGCAATATGCTTCTGGATACCAGTAGCTGGAAATCACAGGAGAGGAGAGTGTCATTTCCCTCAAGTCCCGCTTGCAGGCTTCCCATAGGCATCTGGTTGGCCACTGTGAGAAGAAGATGCTGGACAAGATGGTCCATTGGTTTGATCCTGTGGGGCTCTTCTTATGGTCTTATCTCTACTGGATGGGTCTGATGTCAGTTGTAGACCAAACAATTAATGGACACTAGATTGGGGAAGGGTGACATAGAATAGTTGGCTCACTCATTGTTGCTGCCCCTGCAGTTGTGGACCTGAGGTTTAGAAATTGTGGCCAGCTTCAAATCATGTTTTTGAAAAGCCAACTTTCCATCGTGTATAGCTTTAGGGTGGTCTTTGGTACTCATCCTACTCAAGGGGAGATCCACTGAAGTCAATGGACATGGCAAACTTAGGTTTGTTTGTTTCAGTAGGTCAACTCTTGAGTTGCAGTTAGTTCATTTCCACCCTAAGGTTTGTAGAGAGAAGGGAAAGCCTTTTACTAACTTAAAGAATCGTGTTGCTTGCCATAACAGCTCTCAATATTTAGACATTTTTTTGGTTTTGATCTAATGCTGAACGGTATACAGTGGTGCCCCGCAAGACGAATGCCTCGCAAGACGGAAAACCCGCAAGACGAAAGGGTTTTCCGTTTGCGAGTTGCTTCACAAGATGAATTTCCCTATGGGCTTGCTTCGCAAGAAGAAAGCCCATAGGGAAATCTCCGGGGACCTCTTTTAAATGCTGGTGGTGGGGAGCAAAGCCTTTCCCCCCCCTCCGGCCTTCAGAAGAGGTCCAGGAAGGCCGGCGGGGGCCGAAAGGCTTTGCTCCCCACCGCCAGCATTTTAAAAGCAGTCCGGGATAGCAGGGAAGCGCTTCCCGCTGTCCCGGACGGCTTTTGAAGGCAGGCGGGGGGGGGGAGCAAAGACTTTGGCCCCCCGCCGGCCTTCAGAAGAGGTCCAGGACCTCTTCTGAAGGCTGGCGGGGGGCAAAAGTTTTGGCCCCCCTTCCTGCCTTCCTGGGGGCTTTTAAATCGCCCCGGGACAGCGGAGAAGTCCTCCGCTGTCCTAGGGCGATCTTAAAATGCTGGCGGGCGGCAGCGAAGCCTTCGCTGCCGCCCGCCAGCATTTTAAAAAACCCCAGGACAGCGGAGGACTTCTCTGCCGCCCGCCAGCATTTTAAGATTGCCCCGGACAGCGGAGAAGTCCTCCGCTGTCCTGGGGTTTTTTTTAATGCTGGGGATGGGAAGAAAAGCCCTTGTCCCCCCCCCCCAGCCTTCAGAAGAGGTCAGGGGACAGACTGTCCCCGGACCTGGTCTGAAGGCAGTTTCCATAGGAACGCATTGATTGATTTTCAATGCATTCCCATGGAAAACCGTGCTTCGCAAGATGAAAAAACTTGCGGAACGAATTCATTTCGTCTTGCGAGGCACCATTGTAATTTAAAAATTCTCAATTCAGAACCCTCTATTCCTTTTATTAGTATTCCTTACATTTAGGTGA
The DNA here is from genome assembly GCF_964234715.1 of Podarcis melisellensis. Taxonomy (NCBI): domain Eukaryota; kingdom Metazoa; phylum Chordata; class Lepidosauria; order Squamata; family Lacertidae; genus Podarcis; species Podarcis melisellensis. The sequence continues at coordinate 29,178,273 of NC_138538.1, forward strand.
CTAGTTTACTGTTGCTATGGTGACCAGAAGTGCTTAGCAATTATTGGTTTTCTTTGTAATGCCGTGTGGTGCTTGTTTGCTTATATCTCTAAATATTAAAAAAAAGGGAGTCATTCAATAGATTTCCTGCTAAGCTGGGATGTGATTATTTGGTGCCCAAGAAAAAAATAAGTTTAATGTAGAAGAGAGAGACTGGGAAGAATTTCAGCTTCCCGGATGGAATGCTCCCCCTCTCCTCTCCCTGCATGCTGTTCTGGGGGGGGGGGTTCCTCTGATCCTTGCCAGAGCCAATTTGGGGTGCATGCAGGGGGGTGAGAGGGGGAGAAAACCCCATTGTGCTAGTGCAAGTCCTTGAATCCAATCCATTGGGCTGTTTCCAATGTTAGTCCTACTCAGAGGGCACCCACTGAAATTAATGGGCGTGACTAATTAAGGTCCACTAGATTCACTGGGTCTATTCTGGGTAGGGTTTTGCTGGCATCACCGCTGGGGCTCCAGTCCTTGTTTGGCCATGTAGCTCATTGAGTGTCTCCCTCGCCCAAGGTTTCTCCCTTGGCCTTGTCCTTACATTTCAAGCTCACCGGGAGAGATAAAACGGTGTGTGAGAACAGGGAACACAGCGTGCCACATCCTGGACTTCTTGAAGGAAGGGTGAACAGGACAAAAATAAGACACATGCAGCTAATCCCATTTCCATCAATAGAACCTTTTAATTTGAGATGTCATGTATACCTAACAGTACTTGGAGGCATTCGACAAAGCAGTCTGTCTGTGCCTGTGAATATCTTGACAAGTATCTAAAACAGGTCCTTCTCCTATCGCAAACCACCAGGCATAGATCCCCTTCTTCCATGGCACTGTCCACTTTATGATGAATAGGCAACTGATGAATGTCCAGGGACTTGAGAGAACAGGGTGCAGGACTTGGTGGAATTTGTTCTGGCAGGGTGACATGATGCTCCCTAGCTGTTGTTCAGCTCCTATCATGTCCAGCTAGCATGGCCAGTGGTCATAAGTTATGGAAGTCAGATTCCAACAACTGGAAGGCACCACGTTGGCTATTTCTGAGTTACACATTTTTTGTGCTCCCTGTTAGTGTGAAGATCTCATAATGTTCCAGGTGGTGGGTGGAGAACTAAGAACTTGCTGTGTTTTGTTTATTTTGCTGTCTTGAAACTGAGAGCGCGAGGACTAGAAGAGGCAATTTGCAGGAAATTGATCTTTCTGTTTCCACTTAACAAGCCAGAGGTTGCTCCGAAAGGGTCTGCTTTTACACGGGCTTTGAGGAAATCACAACACATTCTTCATCGTACATTGCGTTGTGTGGTTGTGGCTCTCCCAAACGTTTTCTTATTTGTTTCATTTAATGTAGATTTATGTCAGGTTTGTTATGGCCTGTGGTTGAGCAAATAAACTTCTAAAAATGTTATATAATAGCAAATACTAAAATAATAATAATTTTTTTATGTCTAGGGCTCTTTTGCTGAAAGGAAACTTAAGTCTGAGAGGCAGCTAGGAAGGTGTGATAGGTTTCATTTAACAGTACCATACTGATAGTGGTCACTTAGCCCTGCTTCAAAAAATTATCTTGAACTACTGGGAAGATATCAGTTAGTTGGCATAATCTTGTTGCATGTAGTTAACATTATTTGCACATCATGTTAGTTAATAAGACCACACCTACACGCAATTGTTTGCCACGTTGCATTTATTTTACTGGTAATTTTGTGAGTGTTCTCCAGGGCAAAATACCTCAAGTAAGTCTCAGAAATCTTACAGCTGAAATATCTTTTTAAAGTGGAATCCATTTCTGACCCCCCCCCCAGCCTCCTTTTCAGTCACACTTCTGCAAAACAGACAGGCTGTTGCGTAATTAATCAGTTGCCCAGTTAAATCTGCATATAAATTAAGCTGACGATGGGGAACCAGATTTCGATGGAATGCTGCTCCCATCATTCCTGACCATTGGCCATGTTGGCTAGGGCTGATGGGAGTTTTGGGAGCCTGATGAACATCTGGAGGGCACCACGTTGACTACCCCTGATATCTCCATCAGTTTGTGTTGGGGCAAGGGGTACTGCTAGTGGGTGGGCGAAATCCTGTGCACCCCAAGGGATCATCATGCCCTAAGGTCCACCTCACATGGTGGTTCCCTGCAGCAACAGCTGTTTTCCCAGAACCAGGCCTTAATTTGTGAGGGACACTTGTGGTTTTTAATCCCCTCGGGCATCCATTTCACATATTTGCAGAAGTGTTTGCAAGCAATCCTGGCTCAAAAACCTCTACCATTTTTAAGCTGGACATGGAGCTGTTTGTGCATCCCTACCAGTTACCTTGGCTGCTCATCACCCTTCCTAAAGAGATCTGTATACATTCTGGGTCTTTCCTAGACTCTCCTGTCTATTTCTCCCATGCTCCAGTTTGTAAGTTATTCCCCTCCCCACTTTCCAGTCTCTGCTGAGTCCAAGCTGATTTTAGCTGTGCTCAGCCATTTCAGCTGATTAGCTGCGTTTCCCCTCCTCCCTTGTTTTTGCTTCTTCTTTCCCCAAAGCCCACAGAACCACACATAGCTTTGTGGAATGTGCTGCTCTGCCCTGCCGATCTCATTGAGTTTTATAACCTAAAGGGAAACACAAAACCCCTTTCTTTCGGACCTTGCAAGCATTGCTTCGTCAAGCTGCTAGCTGGGTACAACACTTTCTTTGTTTCTCTTTTATTTCCTAGGCAAAAAGAAAAACGAACTTTTTTTTTAAAGCCCCAAGTTTCTGATCCAAAAGTAAAGTAGAAGAGATTTGGCCACTTAAATAGAATTGTAGAATTGGAAGGGACCACAAGGGTCATCCAGTCTGACCACCTTGCAAGGCAGAAATCTTTTGCCCAATGTGGGGCTCGAACCCACAAACCTGAGATTAGGTGTCTCATGCTCCACTGACTGAGCTGTCCAGCATCCTGGAGGGCTTGTAGGAGGGCTTGTCCTAAAACGTCGTGAACCTAGAAAGCTGCTTTATACTGAGTAAGACCAGAGCCAATCTAGCTCAGTATTGTCAGCACTGGGAGTGAGGAACCTCTGGCATGCCAGACCTCCCCATTTGGTCCGCCAGGATACCTGCCCTACACATATGATTTCAGGTATGGGGGCAGGAAGAATCCTGGCTCAGCTGAAAGGGCATTTGCAGTCTTAACACCGCAATTTTCTTGCCAACCCAACCAACCACTGCAGCAAATTTCTTGCTATCAGTATGCCCATTAGTCAGAGCCTGTGTGTGTGTGTACATTGCACAGTTATCCCATAAAGGTAAAGGACCCCTGACCGTTAGGTCGAGTCATGGCCGACTCTGGGGTTGCGGCGCTCATCTCGCTTTATTGGCCGAGGGAGCCGGCGTTTGTCCACAGACAGCTTCCAGTTCATGTGGCCAGCATTACTAAGCCGCTTCTGCCGAACCAAAGAAGCGCACGGAAACACCATTTACCTTCCTGCCGGAGCGGTACCTATTTATCTATTTGCACTTTGACGTGCTTTCGAACTGCTGGTTGGCAGGAGCAGGGACCGAGCAACGGGCGCTCACCCCGTCACGGGGAATCAAACCGCCGACCTTCTGATCGGCAAGTCCTAGGCTCTGTGGTTTAACCCACAGTGCCACCTGTGTCCCTCAGTTATCCCATAGGAGATATAATTGGACACATGCCCTCATCCCTAAGTGTTGCATCCCTAGTTATGGCATAAGGAAGGAGAGCCTAAGCTGAATGCAATTGTGGTCTTTGCAGTTCACCTATTCCCTTAGTTGGTGTTGTCTAGAAGCTGTGCCACAAATTATAAGCGATAGGTATGACAGCTCAAGCCCAGCACAGTAAAATGAATGCTGTAAAGTGATCACACATTCAGTAGGCTGTGGGGTTAGGGAGGAAACTCTTCCATTTTGCCTTTAGTTGTCTTTTGGAAACACTCAGTTATGAAACAGTTGTATCAACTTAAAAATGTGAAAAGCCCATCTGATCTCCTGCTATCACAGGCTGTTACATTGTGGGGTGTTGCATAAAGCTGTGTGTGTGCTTGTGTGTATGTGTGTGTGTGTTTACTTGGCACGCCTCTCTGGCTGAAGACTTAATCTCAGCAACAGCCTTCTCCGTCTCAAACACTTCCAGCTGTGCAGTTTTTGCATGACTGACCTGTGTATAGTCCTTGAAAGATCCCACCAGAGAAGAGATTGGTAACAAAAGGAAGGCGATGGAAAGAAAGTTAGAGTGCTTGGATGGGGGAAAGAAATAAACAGCTGTGGGGGTTGCAGATTGGACAATCCAGGATGGCAGTAAATGGCGTCAAGCTTCCCACCTAGCTAAAGACTGAGCTGCCTTTGGGCTGGTTAACAACAGCCTGGAGTAGTTTATCAGAAGACCATTAAGAAGAGATGGAAGGACCATCTCATCTGGGATTCTGTTCCTAGAGGGACCAAGCAGATGCTTCTGGGCAGTGGTGTAGCGTGGGGGGTGCAGGGGGGCCCAGCTGCACCGGGCGCAACATCTGCGGGTTAGGGTTAGGGGGCGCAAATCCACGGGTTAGGGGGCGCAAATCCACGGGTTTGGGGGTGCAAATTACAGTACTTGCCTTGCCCCGGGTGCTGACAACCCACGCTACGCCACTGCTTCTGGGAAGCCCACCAACAGGAAATGGGCACTTTCTTGTTAATGCAACAGCTATGATGAGTCATACCATCTCTGATCCTGGCAGTACTATGTATTGTGACTAGTAGCCATCAGTAGTCTTAGCTTCCACAAATTTGTCACCATGGGCATATTGATTCCTGCAGCATCTGACCACAGCACGCAGCTGTACAGTGATGTGTGCTTTACTCATCATTTCCATTCAGTTGTGTGTGTAATAACATTTGCTTCACCACAGGCTTGGATGCTACAGACAGGTGCCATTGGGGGCACACACACACACACAAAGCAGGGAATTGATTCAAAAAGGTTCTAAAGTCTGGTACTCTTCAGCTATCAGCTGTTTCCAGGTGCTTCACGAGTATTCAGTAATGTTTGCCAACACTCCTAAATATAAAAGAGGAAGATCTAGGCTGAAGCCTTGACAACCCTCGGTCACGCATCAGTTCAGTTCAGGCATTGCATCCAGCCATGGCTGAGGAGGTTGAGCTATACTCTAGTAGCGTTTTGTTTGAATTGATAAACCACAGTGTGAGCTCAGCCAGCAAATCCGAATTGGAAACTATTATTTGTTCTGCCTGTGGCTTGGCATAATGTTTGAACTGATGAAGTACAGCAATCATTCTTTCTCTGGAGGCTGCAGCACCATGAGTATAGGAGTGGGGTTTTTTGGACTTATGAAGCAGAGTGCTGAGAGGAGGGGAAACTAAACCAGATAAGCAGTGCTAACCCTTGATTTCCCTCTTGTACTCTCAGAAACTGGGACTGTCCTTTGCATCCTGAACAATGGCTAGTGCAATCTCAGGTTTGGTATGAGGTCTGAATTGAGTAGCCAGACACCTACACATCACTAGAGCATGTTAAAAAAAGTGAAACTAATAAAGTTAAGGTATGTTAATATCCAGATTTTCCCTGATCTGTTCTTAAATTATGTCAGGAATAAAAAGATAAGGACTTTACTATACAAGGTTAAACACTCTGTTAGAGATAGACCATTTATATCCCACTCTTCCTCCCAAAGGAATCCAGCCACCACATCTTAGCCTAACCCACATCACTGGCTTGTTGTGAAGATGAATTGGGAGGGGAAGAACCACATAAACTACTCTGAGCAACTTGAGGATGGGATATATAGATGCAATAAATCAATAGAAAAAAGGAACAATGATTTGTTGTTAAGCTGCAATTTCATAATAATAAAGCAATGTAGCGGTACCAAAGTAGCTTCAGGTCATGCACAAGTATGCCGTTAACTCTTCTTCTCATTGATTAAAGTTTGCCATCACCCAAAGATCAACTAAAGCTTGAGATAAACAAATCTACCAGTTTAGCTTGCAGACATACTTTTGAGACACAACGGCAGTGCCTCCATTTGCTTTTTGTCCTGATCAGTTTACTATATAGAGTGACATTAAATGCTTAATTTTCATCCTGGGAAGTACTGTATTTTTCACCCCATAGGACGCACCGCCCCATAGGACGCACCTAGTTTTTTTGGGGGGGAGGGAATAAAGAATTTTTATTTATTCCCCCCCCCAGGCATGGGGCTGGCGCAGGGGAAGCCAGAGCTTCCCCCAACCCCAGCCCCCAGAACAGCCTGCTATCCGCAAGCCTAGGAAGCCGCAGCGGTCTCCCCAGGCTTGCGGAGAGCTGTGCGAAGCCTGGGCTGTTGGAAGCCCGGGAGCGCAGGCAGCTCTGCGCAACCCTCGGGAGCCCGGCGCGAAGTCCCGCCGGTCTCCCGAGGGTTGCGCAGAGCTTCCTGAAGCCTGGAGAGCGAGAGGGGTCAGTGCGCACCAACTCCTCTCACTCTCCAGGCTTCAGCGAAAGCCTGTATTCGCCCCATAGGATGCACACACATTTCCCCTTTATTTTTGGAGGGGAAAAAGTGTGTCCTATAAGGCGAAAAATACGGTATCCGAAGCAGTTCAATTGATGTTCTTTGTGAGAGCCTGTTTGCTGTGTTACGGCTTGTATTATCTCCAGAGCCACCCCTATTGATATCTTGGTAATTTATATGTAATCAGTTTAATTATCAGAACCATTCAATATGCCTAGATAAAAAGGCAGTGTGGGATGGAGGAAATCAGTCTTAATATTGAGGATCATTCCCGTCCCCCCAATAGCAGCTGGCTGGTCTGAACCTATGGATGTCTCTTGTAATGCTGAACCCATTGTTATGGCAAAGAAGTATGCCATTTGGAGCAAATCCCCATAAAAATGGATTTATCTAGCGATTGGTTTGATCCATGTAACAATTACCATATGAAGCTTTCTTGTGCCTATGATTACAACAATTGCTAAAAGCAGTTATGAGGAGCCTGCGGCCCTACCACCCCCGTCACCCCTGAATGTTGGCCTTCTGTTCTTGATGGATGTTGGAATCGAATAATGTCTGAAGGGACACAGATTCCCCAGCGACTGTAATTCTGCATCCAGCGGCTTTTAGCACACAGCCACGAGTTGATAGTTCTGACAGTGCGTCTTGTAATTGGGCCATGTAGCTTGAATACAGTGTTGCTGGGCAAAGAAATATAGCGGCATGAGCCTTCCCCTTTAGCGGGAGCTGATTTGGATTTGACAGAAGCAGTGATGTGAGTCGGCCCGCACAAGATGGGTGAGAAAGTAAGCGGTCGTGCCTCATCTGAATCTGAACACGGCTGCCGAGTCTAACTTTAGGCCAAGCAGTTTCTTTCCATTTTCTATCACAGCAAAGCTGCTTCTATAATATTGCTAGAGTTAGCACAGTGGGGTGTCTGCCATCTGCTCTTTATAGCCTCTCATGCTTGTTCTCCTCCAGCCAGCCTCACCCACATGAGGGTTCCTCCCCCCCCCAACCTTAAACAAAACTGCAAGAGAAGAATATTGCATGCACAGAGAGGCACTGGGATTTGCCTCTTGGACAGCTGCTCTGGACAACTCAAAACTGGCAGTCTTCTCTGGTTTGATCTGTATTTGTGCCAAAGCTTAAAGAAAAGTGACAACACTGATATCTGTACAGAGGCCTGCCATTTGCTGATATGCCCAGTCAAAACCTCTCAGATGGAAGCTGTCTGAAGCCTTTGCAGAGTTATACAAGAGAAGAAACGAGGGTTCTGTGTGCTGCTCTTGAGAAGGAAACTCAACCCAAACAGCTCGATGACTTGGCTTTGCCAAGTGGCTCAGGAGAAGAAGAAGAAGAAGAAGAAGAAGAAGAAGAAGAAGAAGAAGAAGAAGAGGAGGAGTAGTAGTAGTAGTAGTTTGGATTTGATATCCTGCTTTATCACTACCCGAAGGAGTTGCAAAGTGGCTAACATTCTCCTTTCCCTTCCTCCCCCACAACAAACACTCTGTGAGGTGAGTGGGGCTGAGAGACTTCAAAGAAGTCTGACTAGCCCAAGGTCACCCAGCAGCTGCATGTGGAGGAGCAGGGAAGTGAACCCGGTTCCCCAGATTACGAGTCTACCACTCTTAACCACTACACCACACTGGCTCTCCAAGGAGAGTTGCCCTTTGGCTGGGGTGAAACTGTCAGGATAGGTTTAAGTTGAGGGTTTTCTGCCTCCTGTTTTCTCACTCAGCCTGTTACTCTCTGTGCCAATTAAAGGGCAACTTGTACATGTGCATATGTTTAAATTAGTTAAACAGTGTGATCCTATCCTTGCCTATTCAAAAGTAAGGTACATTTACTTTGCATGGGTTTTATGCCCAGCTATGCCTTTCGACAGGATTGCAGCCAAATATGGACAAGTGGGCTGCTTTATTTTTTGCATTTACACCCCACCTTTTTCTGCAAAGAGCTGAAGGTGGTGAACATGGTTCTCCCCCTCCTTGTTTAATCCCCACAACAACCCTGTGAAGTAGGTTAGGCTGAGAAGCAGTGGTTGGCCCAACGTCACTCAGCTTCATAGCCGAGTGGGAATTGGACCCCTGGTCTCCCTAGTCCTAGTCTGAGATTCTAACCATGGATGGCTGCCTGGAGAAGGAGTGCCATTCATAGCCTTGAGTCATAAGTATTGAAGAAGCTGGACTGTGTGCACAGTCAGATGTGCTGGCTAGAAGGGAGAATCCCAATCTCTAGTGTATAGAATTATTGGAAGGGCAATGAAGGACATTTCGTCCAATGCCCTGCAATGCAGAAATCCTTTGCCCAACATGGGGCTTGAACCCACAACCCTGAGATGGAGAATCTCATGCTCTACCAACTGAGCTATAGATAAAAGCCAGCGTATAAAACAAAGCCATTCACTAGTATGCTTTGGAGTAAATTGCCTGCTGCTCTTGCTGCAGAATGTCCTGAGGTCTTTTGAGAAATTCAGGTTGTAGTTTTTATGTGGTTTTTAAAGCCTTTTGAAGCATAACTGGAATGGCCAAGGGAAAAAAGCCTCTTTTGTTCAGAGGCTGTGTTACAAAGGAAGCTGTTACCATTGGCCCATATAGTTTGGTGTTGCCCACACTGACCTGCAGCAGTTGTTCCAGGGTTTCGTGCCAGAGTCCCTCCCAGTCCTGCTTGGAGATGCTGAGGATTGAGCAGGGCCTTCTGCTCCTGAGCTACTGTCCTTCCTCTTTAGTTTGCCCAAGAAGATGGTGCCTTTTTTTGCACCACATGTATCTATGAATCCTGGGTGGAACATTGGCCAGATGGTATTTGGTCATGGACATATATAGATTAATAGGGATATTTATGGTGCTCTTCCACCCATTCCCTGCACAGTCATAATCTGCATAATTCTCTGTATAGGTACTGTATGTACAGCACAAAATCAGTATTAAGCTTAAGAAAAGTAAACTCCCCCTTCAGGTGTGCAGATTAACTTTAGGTGTGGGCGGATGGTGATGGTGGGGTTTGGGGATGAGTGTGCCAGCTCTGCTACTCCATGTCTTTGTCCCCATTGCCCTTCATGAGTTGGACAGTGACTGTGTGAACGGTGGAGCCTCTTGTGCTCTTGAAGGCTTCCCATGCATATTAGAGTCCTGGAAAATCAGGGTTCTAAAATGCACTGGAAGCCTAAATGAGTAGAAATGGTTCTTTGCTTCACACAAGCTGGCTTCCAACTCCAGGAAGGTGGTGAGAACCACAGCTGGGAGCAGAGCTTGTCGCCCCCTGTCTGCCCCCACAACTTGTGTGCTAAGTTAAACCAAAATCCTTTGTCTCACTGTTTCCTCTAGTCTGGAGGGGCTTGTGATTTTTATTTTTATCTTTTTATAATACAGAGACTGTTTACCAAAGACAAACACATTGCACACCAGAAGTAGCAACCACTCTTCAAAATTTCCTTGCAATGGTCTCTCAAAAAACTGTTATCATTCTCCAGCCTGAAGCTCCATTGGGGTCTAGTTATTATACCAGCCTTCCTCAAGCAGGTTCTCTCCAGATGTTTTTGGACTACAACCCCCATCAGATGGGAGTTGTAGTCCAAAACATCTGGAAGGCACTTGCTCAAGGAAAGCTGAATTAGACCATGTGAGTTTACTCAAGCATTATTTTAAAAACTGGCCTCTTAATCATATAATACCCTCCTTTCCCCCCTTTCTTTCCATTTCCATACTGCTTGGGAGAAGGAGAGAGATTCTTTCAGCAATCCCAAGCATGCTTTGCCGGTTCCTGTGACCACTGCATGTTTTTTCAATTAGCTCAAAAGTTTTCCAGATGCAGCTGAGACCTCGGCGTATCCAAAATGAAATGCACTAAGCTGAAAAATAAGGCTGAGTCAGCTCTTTCTCTCTCTGCAATGTTAATTATGTCAGCCCACACACCACGGAGCCTGACCTCTAACTAAGAGCGACCTCCTTGCCTGTCACGAACCTTATCCACTATTATCAAAGCAACTCCTAATGTGCGCTCCTAAAATATCCATGTACATGGTTTGATCCTATCCATTTGCTAATTCTTTCAATAATGTGCTGTGGCACATGATCTTATTATCGCCAGGTTAGGAACAAGGGTATTGCCTTTCCTGAGCTGGTCAGGTGGAAAGCCATTGATTCACATGAGCCTTGCAAAAATGTTTTCTAGAGTATTCTGGCTGTGGTGTGTGTTCTGTTGTAGTGAAATCATATTATCTGTCTTGCAGCTGTGTTTGAAATGAGCAGATTAGTCTTCTGGAATCAAGCAGCTTCAGTTCATCGTCCCAGTCATCTATTTTGATTACAGCCCAGAGGAAAGAAAGAAGTTTTAATTGGTTTTGCAGCCATGGGGAAAAGAGATTTTTGTCTAAATCATAGCTGGGGAGGGAAGGGAATAAACCTGCTCCCTGCATGCTGTGATCCTGATAGCTATTTGTTATCTCTAATTAATTAAAGAAAAATAAGATGCATAGTTCACTGCTGTGCATTAAATGCAGTGTATAGTTTCACCCTCGGTTTGTCATTCTAAAATTTTTAGTCCCTCTGGGGCTGAGCCTGAGATGTGTGTTGGCTCAACCTCCTTCCTGTCCAAAAGTGCTTTTTCCACAGATCAGTTGATCTTGCTTGAAGAAGGGAGGGGGGGGAGGAACACCAGCCCTTCTGCTTGCTGAAGACTTTTCTGGCTAGGATTGTTGAAAAGAATTGTGGCATTTGTCCTGGGATTTATTTCGCTTTAATATTTTTGGTTCCTTTGAAATTAATCCATGCCTGCTGGCAAAACTAACAGTCTCTCGGTGCTCTAAAAACTTAAAAGACTTACAAAAAAACCCCACGAAGTTGGAGCACTTTTAATGCCCACATTGCAGTGGGATTGCTACAAATGCATTTAAATCTCATCCACTGAAATCAATGGGACTTAACAGTGGCTTGTACCGCTGTACTTTATATATTTTATATATAAAGAATGCATCTATTCATTGTAAATGCTTCCACTTCTACTTGATGGGTATTTAGATACCAGTTGCTGCTACAAAATATATTCTGTCTCTGAATAGTGTCTAATTTGATGCTATTTTGAACTTATTTGATTGCTGGCTTTAGTGCCCCCTTGAATTGCCCTTTATTGTGGAACTGAGTCAGTTTTGGATGCTCAGAGACTCAGCTTTGTTGCTGGGGTGGTTTCCGTATCACAGAGCACCTTTCAGCAGCTGGGTTTGTGTGCCAGCTGTATCCCCTGCTGTGTAGAGAGACAGCCTGACCACAGTTAACCATGCTCTGGTTATCTCCAGATTTGACTCCTGCAGTTCATGATACAAGGGGGCTGTCCTTGAAGACAGTTCAGAAACTCCTGTTGGTTCAAAATACAACCACTGGGCTGCTAACAGGGCCAAGTGCATATCTCACCGGTTGAATAAACAGGTTTGGTGCCTGCCAGTTAATTTGCAAGTGCAATTCAAAGTGTTGGTGTTTGCTCTTTTTTAAAGCCTTACGTTACTTGGGAGCTGTGTACCTGAAGGATTAACTGTAACTGAGGCAAAACATAAGCCCTCACTTCTCAATATGTGTAGGTTTGGAATGGGGCGATGGGTGATCAGTCAAAGAGCTTAGTCAAATCTTCGCCAATCTGATGCCATCCGGTTGTTTTGAACCACAGCCCTCATTTGCCCCAGTCAGCATGGCCAGTGGTCAGGGATAATGGGAGTTGTAGTCTAACCTGGTGCTCTTCAGGACCCCACAGAGTTTTCTTTCTTTCTTTCTTTCTTTCTTTCTTTCTTTCTTTCTTTCTTTCTTTCTTTCTTTCTTTCTGGTAACATTCCTCTTGATTATTCCATGTGGAGGAGGATTTTTGTTCAATACCACTGGCATGGATAAGGCTGCCAAGAAATAAGGAAATTGTAGAACTCTGTCATTGAGGGAAGCTGTCGTGATTGCAGGATATCATATAACGAAACCAGTAGTTTCAAAAATTAAAAAGCAAAGTGTTTCAGGCCTCCTCGTTTGGCTTTCTTGGATGCATAAATGCAACTGATCTATATGACAGCTATTTGGGGGAACTTTAAAAAGCTACAGCCTTGCCACAGGGAACTCAGCTTAACTGATTCCATGTGCAACTTGCTAATAAAACGCTCACTGCTGTAATCTATACACTATTTATATCAAAGTAGTCCTTGATGTCTCATGAACGTCAGCTGCAGCTCAGTTAAGATTCCTTTAGCTTAAAGTGATTTTTTCCTCTGAGTAGTGAATTTAGCTGTTTGAGGACTTCTTTTTAAAAAACAAAAAACCCTTCCATAAATACGCAAATACTTTTAATATAATTACTGGTGATGAAGCAGCAGCGGCAACTTCTCCCACCTTTCCCTTTCGAGGTTCTTTTATTTCTACATCCACATCTCTTCAGTGGTGATTAGAACCTCAGGTGTGCTGCTGTAGGTGGGGAAGGGGGAGGATGAAAAAAACTGGGGAAGGAATGGGCAGGAAAAGCTTTAAAGGAGGAGTTGAGAACCTCTTTTCCTACTAAGAGCCATTGGCCCAGGGAAAAGTCCATTGACCAAGCCAGCGGTGGATGGAGCCAGACACAATATTCGGTGGAGTTTTCAATATTGCAGGATTATATAACTCTCTCTCTCTTTGTGCTGTTCCATTCCTTCTTCCCTGCCCTTAACACACATGGCAGTTCTCAGAGGAATGGTCCAGAAAGCAAGAATGCAGATTTCTTACCCTGACTGTAAAGCCATATAACATATTGCAACCTGGCGTTGCTGCTTTTGCAACCAACATGGAGCTTTCTGTATTGAATGCAAGCACCCAGACTCTTGGATCAAACAGCTTTGTAAGCAAACTGCTTTTCATTCTGAGAACAACTTTAGCTCAGTGATGATTGTCCCTTCTAAGTGAGGAACCAGGTGTTGTGCGTTATATATTAGAGACATCCTAGGAAGCACTCTCAGCTATGTGTTAAGGATTATTATTCAGTGTTGCATAATCAGCATGACTGTTACCCTTGTCTTTCATTTACTTATGTTGGAGGGGGGGCAGGCAGGTTTCATGGAAAGCAGTAGGGAGTGACAAGACATTTGGGAGTGCAGTTGCAAACACCTATAATTAATTCAATTCACATTGGCAAGCACCATCTAATCTGAAGAAAATGAGGTGCATTTAAAGTCCAACTGAATAAATAGCTACCGTTCAATTCACAGCCCCATTGATTTCAACACAACTCACATTGAAGGTTCAACTAGACATGGGGTTGATTGTGTGAATGACATCAATGTGTACCTCTTTTCTAAGTGTAGGTAGAAGCTGGTGGGGAGCCTGAGCAGCCTCAGGGAAGGAGCTTTTAACTCTTTCTCTCCCTGCCTCTGTCAGACCAGAATTGCTTCTTGGAAGCTGCTCTTGCATTTCAAGGGAAATGCAGATGGCATCTTCCCAGGCTGCTTCGACTTTGCCAAAGCTGCTATTTGCCTAACAAGACAAGTGCACATTAATCACATTCATGCAATTAGCACAGAATCTAGTTTGGCCCTTAGTACACCTGCCTTTCTTTGGATTATCCCAAAAGGGTGTACTGAATAATGCTGTATGTACCATGCTGGATCAGATTAACGCCTGCCTCTTAGTCATCCGACATTCGGTTTCAGCTACCTTTGGAAACTCACTAGCACGGAATGCACATATGTTTGTAGTTCCCTTGGCAAGGTATACAGCAATTTGGAAATGGGATACTCGGCTCTAGCAGCAAGGGAACTCACCCTAAAAATAGAGCAGAAAGTAATTGGCAGAGTGCAGTGCCCTGCTTCAACCCCCTGTCCTGGCTGTTTCACTTTTCCTAGCTGAACATTGCTCTGAAAAAGTGCCATACTGTACTAACCTCCTCTTGGTGTGCCTGCAAACTGCGTCTTACACAATATTAGAACACAGATCTGAATTTGCAGCTCAGAACTGTGAAATCCTTGACAGTGCGATGAAAACCAACCTCGGGCTTTATGATATTAAAGTCACAGTTTTTCATTGCAAACCATAACTCTGGACTGGGTTGTCTTGGGAAATAAAACTTTCCCAAGCATTTTTTTTTGGGGGGGGGGTCTTTTGGAGGAGAGGGGGAAAGTTGTGCATAGTAGGTAGAAAATTGCTTCTGGTTCCAAAGACTAGCAAATGAGATGGTGGAAATGCTGTTTTTACAACCATGAGGTCTAGAAACTTGAAAATTTCCAGTGTTTTTAAGTGGAAAAATATGCTCAAGGCTCCATCAAAAACCTATAGAGTGCCTCTAAATCTTCGAATGTCGTTTTCCTTTTGGGGAGTTTTCCTCAGCGTGCTCTTGCCTCTGTTTCATCAATTCTCTCCCTCTCTCTGCTAACCATTAAATGTAGTTTGAAGCAGGCACAGTTGTTTTTAGGAGCCAAAGGACACTTTCAGTAAGCTGCAAAGAGTCCGTTCATCTGTTTAACAAGGCCATCTCCCTATTGATACTTTATTAATTATTGAAGATATATATGAGCTCTTTGTTGACTGTGTCATCCAAGCGAAAGTTTCATTATTAAACTGTTGGCCTGGCTTTTACTAATGGCTCATTTTGGAATCCATGCATCAGTTTGTTTTATTGACTAGATTTTAACTGCTGAACAAGCCATTAAAGAAGATTTAAGTGAGTCCTGTGGTTGCACGAAGGTTTCCTTCCGTAGTTGTATTGAGTATCCCTGAGAGTTTAGAATCACAGATACAGACAACTCAGCTTTTTCTTCTACCTTTTCAGTAAGTTTTATTCGGGGCTGATGAAGATGTAGTATTTGTCGGTGATGTTTGGAAGTAGTTTGCTAGATTTCTCCTCTAGCCCTTCTCCTTTTTGATGTCAATCTCCTTTCCCTTAACCATGGTCACGCATTATATTGGCACTATTAATGGCCCATAGTTAACAGTTTGAAACCAGGGGTTAAAAAAGATCAGCAAATACAGGATAGGAGGGAACCCACTAAGGGTCTGAGCTGGAAGCACTTGTTATGTTTCATGAGCATTTTTGGCAATGTTGAAAGACATGCCCCACCCTCCTTATACTTTAGCAGCTCAGGAAACAATGGTCTTCGCTTGCCATCAGTAGTGTCTGCATGTTGTCGAATCTGATTGGCTGTGTTGTGACTTCAAGTCATCCTGTTCACTTTGTGATCCAAACTTCATGGTGAGGGAAAATCAACCACGTGACTCACCCAGCAAGCATTTTGTTCACTTAATTGGCTTTGCTTACCCTCAGTGAGAATTTATATCCAAATCTTACTGACCGCAAAACTTCATTGTCTCATCTGGCTTATTATGGGATTCCTAATTGGCTGGGGTCAGCTAAGTAGAAGCAGCAACAATTAGAAAAGAAAACTGGCAGCAAGCAGGGTTTAAAAAACAAACAAACCATTATCACAATTCATTTGTGGGGATGTCAGGAAATATTTCTGCTCTCTCGATGCACTGCTTTTGAGCAGACATTTGACACTGAAGAACACTGGGTGCATCTTTAATTGTCAGTATCGCTATTGGCTTTAATTGTCATTATCACTTTTTGCCTCTGTAGTTTTTAACCATTGTTAGGGGAGAGGAGAATTGGTGCCAACAGCACAGCAAGGGAGTTTGTATGCCTGAGGCCTGCTCTTACCATGGGTAGGAATAAGTATTGTCCGCTTTGAGGTTTCCTAAAAATGTAAAACAAACAGTCCAAGACTTTAGATCACAGCAAGACAAAGCCAGCTTGTGGGCAAGTGAACTCAAAATAAACCACAGGAAGTTTGATTGGCCAGGTTAAAAACAGACCCTTTTTCATGAGCTTCCTTTGCAAGCCAAGTTAAGCCTTGTCAAACCTGAGCTGCCAGGTAGGCAGAACCCCTCAGATCTGAGGTAAGAGTTCACTTGCTGGCAAGTTAAACAGGCATTACATAGGGAATGCAGCAGTTAGATTTTTTTATTTTAATTTCTTTTTAAAAAAGCAATTAGGAAAAACAGATCAGTTTTAGAAACTGCCAGGACATAAAGACATGATCCCACTGTCTTCCCCACCATATTTAGTGTGCCACATATGTGAATGGGAGCCCTGTGATTTCACCCACTGAGCTCCTATCTCCTGACCTGTCTCCTGTAACTGATTGGGCCTTCTGAGGGCTTAGATGTTTGCTTGAGGTAATGCCCATCTAAAGAGGTACTGACTTATTTACTGGACTCTCTGAAGTACCACATGTATTAGATTAAGCAGTGGGGGAAACAGATGAAAGTGATTCAAGCTCCCAATAGCACGAGGGCAGGGAAGTCTGATTATACAACAGATTTTCAACAGAGGAGGTTTGTGTGCTTTCCTATTTGCACACGCTTAGCAACAATATGAATTAAGGTTTTCAGAATTTCCAGTTTCTTGTTTTCCAGGTTGTCAGATACGACCACTGTGATGGGCACTGCAAAATGCACAGCATTGTAAAATGCACAGCATTCCCTGAGTATTCAGACAGGCCCAAGGCTAGGAGATGAGGTGGCCTCCTTTTGAGATACACCAGCCCCCCCCCCCGAATTTCTAGGGTTTTTCTTAAAAGTCTCTGGCACTTCTCCTTGCAGAGATAAAAGGGAAAATGCACAAACAGAAATCCTCCCAGTCAGTGGCATAGCGTGGGGGGTGCAGGGGGGGCCCCGGCCGCACCGGGCGCAACATCTGGGGGTTAGGGGGCGCAAATCCACGGGTTAGGGGGCGCAAATTACTTTCCTTGCTCTGGGTGCTGACAACCCACGCTACGCCACTGCTCCCAGTTGACCAGTAAGGGATGGGGAGGGGGAAGCTGCTTTGGAACTGATTCTGCTCCTGATTCTGTTAAGTCATCTTCTGCCAATGTGTCCCCTTTGCCCCCTTTTCCCTTCTTTCTTGTGCACATTCCCACCTTCTGAACATGAGCAGTGGTAAGCGAGGTCAGTGGGTTGAACGGGATCTAAGTGAGGGATGCTGGGGAACTTTGCTCTTTGCCGATTCTGAATTCATTAGCATCCTTTCAGACTGGAGTGCAGGCTGGAACCTGTCGTCCACTAGCTTCTGGAGTTCTTGCCTCTGAAAACACATCAAAATACATTGAGGAGAAGTGTATATTTTCAGAGAGTATATTTAAAACTATGTATATAAGCACATGGGGCGCGGGTGGCGCTGTGGGTTAAACCACAGAGCCTAGGACTTGCCGATCGGAAGGTCGAATCCCTGTGACGGGTTGAGCTGCCGTTGCTCGGTCCCTGCTCCTGCCAACCTAGCAGTTCAAAAGCACATCAAAGTGCAAGTAGATAAATAGGTGGGAAGGTAAACGGCGTTTCCATGCGCTGCTCTGGTTCACCAGAAGCAGCTTTGTCATGCTGGCCACATGACCCAGAAGCTGTACGCCGGCTCCCTCGGCCAGTAAAGCAAGATGAGCGCCGCAACCCCAGAGTTGGTTACAACTGTACCTAATGGTCAGGGGTCCCTTAGGGGCATGCTAAGCGGTCTTGTGCTGAGTCAGACCATTCCACCACTGGAGCTGGGGCAGTTTATTCTCATTAAACATTTGAGGAGTGTGGAGGGGGAAAAAAACTCTGCTCCTCCACCACCTTGGTCACCGTGAGCCAGCAGGGCTTTGCATTATCAAGTGGGTCCTTATTAAAAGAGGCTTTCAGTAGTGGCAAGGCCAGCCATTAAATGGTTGGCAGTGCCAGACGAGGAGAGAAATCTCTGTTGTGCTCAGTGAAATCTGCCTCTGAATGGCATGCTTAGAATTGGGCTATTAAACAGTGATCCAGGTCTCTTCCCAATCCTGCTGTAGATACCCACAACAACTTCTAAATCTTCTTTGGCTTCCCATTCAATGGGTTTGGTAACCATGCGTATCAGGGTAAATTATAACCAGGGAGTAAAACAGGGATATAGTTGAATTCCTTCTCCCTATGGCTGCCACAGCTCCTTGGTCTGGTGAACTGGCCATCTCAGGAATGTCTCTAGAGCCATCTCTTCCCCTTGAGGGTCTTGCTTACATGCTTGGCAGGAGTGAAGACATGCATAGAACTGGAAAAGCTCAGGTACAGTTTGATATTCTAATGCTCCAAAGGCTTATTTGGGGCTGAAGGACATGCCAGCTTCTTCAGATGCAATAGAGCTTCACATGACATCTGCAAGAACATTACTCCTCGTCTTCTACACCTCAGTTGGAAATAATAATTATAATGTTAAACCAGAACAAAACCTGTTGCAAAATCTTGATAATGATTCATTTTGTTTTATGTACACAGAGCAGAATATAAACATTCACATAAAACGTAGAAAAATCCTTACTGAAAAATTAACTTGCAGTTCAAGCTTCATGAATCTTAATACCGCCTGGTTTCATATTCTGGAATGTGCTGGAAAGTGATACTGCAATGCAATGGAAATATTCATAAAACTCCAATCTTTTATTTTCTATGACAGTCACGCTGCAGCTTCCAGAGGCTTCCAGCTGTTCTCCAGATGTGATTTGTTGGGTTATATCTATATCTATCTACATCGAAGTATATATAGCTGTTCCATAAATGCAGTTTGTGTAGAAAAGTACTTTAAATGTTGGGGTGTCAAGTTGCTCCTTTGAGCAGTAAAAGAGTAAACATGATATTCTGATTTTCTAAAGATATTATAAAGTTTTATTTTGTGGTTTGTGTGTGTGTGTGTGTGCACGCGCATGTGTCACTTTTCTTCCGCAAAGCCTTAGATGACAAGTTATTGGTTTAACTTCTTAAGAAAATGGAACAAGGGGGGGGGGGATACTTTGCAAAAAAAAAAAAAAAAAATTAAAAATTCTCCCTGTTTCTACTAGGGCAAAACCCCAAGTATAGGGTCTCTGCCAGCACACATCATTTTCATTTACTTCTATGGGGTAAATGATTTTGCTTCCAGAGAAAACCATTTACGCTATTAATGTGGTAGAAGTGGGAACATGATAATGGTTGGGCAGCAGTGCATCAGAAGTCTACAGAGCTTTGGCTCAACAGACCTGGCTTTGTGCAAGATGTGACCTAAATAGTGAACACTGGATGTGACATTTCTGATTGTTCTTGACTATTCATAGCCTGGACTATCTGAACTTTCTCTAATGCTAATTAACAGAAAATAAACTCACTTCCAGAATTATGCTCATCAGCGGCAATGAGGCTACAGAGGGTACAGGAGTGTTTTAATATGCATGTAAATAATCAGCATGCGATTTCATTACAGAAATAATAGGCAAGCAAGGCTGAAGTAAGTCTTGTAAGGAAGCTCTGTGCTGCAGAGCAGAGATTTTAATGTCCTATTGTTTGGATAAACCAAAACTGGCATCTCTGGTCAAACTGTGATGGCAGTTCTGCGTTTCAGAATTTGGTGGTTCTCATCCAGCCACAGTCATGTACAACAAGGTTTTTTTGTGCCCATCAGAAGGCCTGAGAGAATGAATGAGTGAGAATGTACATAAGGAGGTTGTATTCCATCAGAAGGGAGAAGCCTTTTTCACCCCAAGGGCCACATTCCCATCTAGTCAACCTTCCAGGGGGCCACATGTCAATGGTGAGCACAGCCAGAGGGAAAAGTGGACAGAGCACCAAATGGGAATTTTACCTTTGTACAGTAGGCTAAAGGGACACAGGTGGCGCTGTGGGCTAAACCACAGAGCCTAGGACTTGCCGATCAGAAGGTTGGCAGTTCAAATCTGCACTTATGGGGTGAGCTCCCGTTGCTCGGTCCCTGCTCCTGCCAACCTAGCAGTTCGAAAGCACGTCAAAGTGCAAGTAGATAAATAGGTACCGCTCCAGCGGGAAGGTAAGCAGCATTTCCGTGCGCTGCTCTGGTTCTCCAGAAGCGGCTTAGTCATGCTGGCCACATGACCCGGAAGCTGTACACCGGCTCCCTCGGCCAATAAAGCGAGATGAGCACCGCAACCCCAGAGTCGGCCACGACTGGACCTAATGGTCAGGGGTCCCTTTACCTTTACCTTTACCTTTACAGTAGGTTAATTTCTACAAACACTGCCACACATGCCTCTCTGTTCAGGTAAGCAAGAGACATTGATCAGAGTTCAAAGACACATTCCAGCCAGGCAAAAACACCCAAGGGGGATAACCATGACACAGCCGGCATTTTGGACATATTCTTTAAGACTTGCTTTATTTTCTTTTTATGCTGGCTTATCTCCTATTATTAGTCTAACTTTACTGATGGTGTAGATCTTATTCTAGTAATTCTTGGTGGGCTGTCTGTTTAATTAAGTGCTGGTTTCCTAATATTTATTTATAAGTGTTTTATTGTATTTCTCTGTGTTACTGTAAGGTGCTACTCATAAAGGAGCCATATATATGTTTAGCAAACTGGGAATGTTAGATCTGAACTGGGGACTTGGCTACACAGCTGCAAATAAAACATTTTAAATGTGTTGTAAAGTGCAATATGTAAATGTGGCACTGGATGGCAGCAGTGAGCTATGCAAAATTCAATATATTTTTCAAAACTTGTTTTTATATGCGTGTAGATTCCACCTGGGTCACTGAGAAAGAAATTGACCCCTCTTAGAAGTAAGTGTGGCCTTGCTCGCCAGCATACAATACTTGCGGATACCCTATCCCAGTTGACCTAGGTTTCCTGTGCAAAAGTCATCTAGAACACTCCTTTTTAAAAGAGTTGCATTTGTATCATCACCACACAGCGTTTTCAGAGATGAGGCAATCCTCTTTGCAAATGGGAGTGCGAGTGCTCAGAATGAGTTTTACTAGTGTGGAAGGAACTGTCTTCCAAAATAGATTGCAACCCATTTTCCATAGTTAAAACAATATACTGTATAAATAAACATTTTTGTCTCTGTTACTCCTGGCTGTGCAGACCAACTAAGCGCTCCAGAAAACCCATTATTCAATTCTTTTTAAGTTGCCCAAAGTGACAGCTTTCACAACTCCCCTAGGTAATTGGTTGCTTAATTTTACCATCATGAAGATGTTTCTTCTTGCTATTTGCCCTCATCTTTATTCTCTTAACGGAATCATGTTATTCTTAGCTGCACTCAGTATAGTAATGCTAAATAATTCCTCTCCCCACCCCCACCTCTCACATTTATCAATGTTTGCCACACCTTTACATTGCCCGGATGACTTACACTTTATATATATGCCAATTTCTCATTGCCTCCCATTCATCATTATAATTTCTGTGTTTCGGTAAATTCTGGTTGACAAACAAAATACGCCCCTCACACTTTTCAACACCAGTGTCAGATGGTGGGGATGGTTTAGTTACTTATTTTTAGTATTTCTAGGCTTCTTTTCAGGGCAAGTTCTCCAAAGGCAGCTTACATATCTGATTAAAAACATGTTCAGATAACTTGGAGAGATCCAAATGGCTATAACTGGCCAAGCTCGGGGGGCCACCAGGTGGCGCATTGGAAGATGGCCGACAATAACATCTCTCTGACCCATACGAGGTAATTAAGAGGCTGCTATGGGAAGTATGCAGTCTTCCTACCCACCCCCCAAGGAGATGCAGTGTCCACAATGCACCCCCGGATCCGAGAGTCGGGGGTGCCGGTCACTTGGCACGAGACCTCAATAAGTCAGCTCTTCCTGACGCCGATTCCAATCAGCGCATGCTGGTTAGCTTCAGCTTGGAATTATAATTGGAAATATATAATTGGAATGAAGCTGAAGCACTTACATCAAGCAAAGTTCGAGAGATAAGCTGCTGATTAATGCATCTCTATGTTTGGAGCGACGGGAGGAGAAAAATAAATCAAGCGATGAACCACCATTATGAGACTGGTATGTGCGGAGCGAAAAAAGAGGGGGGGTGGAGGAAAAAACTTTTATTTTCTTTCCCTCATGTGAGTATTTATAAACCTCTGCTCCAAGAGAGACGAATCGTTGCCTTTTACTAATCGCAAGCAAGAATTTAAGAGCTGTGTGGAGTGAATTATTGATTGAAGAGATGGTAAATATGGAGTGTGGAAAGAAAATTCTATGACACAGTTGTTAATGGCGTCTTGCTAAGACAGGCTTGTCGAAGAAAGACAAGGGGGGGAGGACCAGGGTCATTGGAATGTAAATGATGGATTGTATGTGATAACCTGGCAGAGCCCCTTTGTGATATATGTGGCAAGCTTGGGAAAATTAATAGGACGGACCGAGGACAAATTTTTGAAGAAGGGGAATAACGGCGGCTGTCCTTATGAGATATGACTTTTGGAGTGTGCAAAATCCACACAGATGTTGTTTGTTCCTAACCTGCTTGTGAAGATTGCAAAGAAAGGAATACATGATAACAACAACAAGATGAAGAAGTAATAAAGAGACTATCTGGACAGAGCTGGATAGAATCGTTTGATAAAAGCAGTAACAGAACTGATGTTTGATTCTCCTTCGGAGCTTGATGTAAGGGTACCCCCAACAAAATTTAAAAATCTGGCTGTATAATTTGGAAGTAATATGATTTGGAAATAATGTGATTGGATTGGCCTGTTAATAAAAATTATGTTTTAAAAAAAACACTGGCCAAGCTCAGCAACATTTGCAGAATTCTCTATCATTAATGGGTGTGTGACACCCTGACCAACTGCTTCACCTATCCATGAGGAATGGTGATTCCATTGGATGCCCCTGGTCTCAATGGGGCACAGGTGTATCCTCAAGTGTTTGCTTAAAAACTGGATCCAAATTGAGCCAGGCTGCATTTCGTATCTCATTTTTAGGGGTTGGATATATGATGCTTTCTAGGGCCAATGATTTGGCATTTTTATAGTTAGCACTGTGTCTTTACCCCCACCCCATCTTTTAACTCCCAGGGGATGGGGGAGAATGAAGAACAGAAAATTGACTGCTAAATTCTTACCATGACTTTTTATTCTTTATTAAATAATAATAATAAAAAATAATAATAATAATGATTTTTATTATTTATACCCCGCCCATCTGGCTGGGTTTCCCCAGCCACTCTGGGCGGCTTCCAACAGAATATTAAAATACAATAGTCAGTTAAACATTAAAAGCTTCCCTAAACATACTTAACATATCCTCCTCATCTTCCCTTTTTTGTCTTTGCAACAACCATGAGCAGTAGGTTCAGCTTGAAGAGAATTATTCACCCAAGGTCACACAGTGAGTTTCATTATCAAGCAGGCAGTTGAACCCAGGCTGCCTCTGTCCAAGGCCCCCTTTCTGTCTACTGCACCAAACAGTCCAGCTGAATACATCTAAAATGTCATGTCTGTGCATTGTTCCTGCTTCTGTGCTCTCTGATACGAATAATGTTCTTGCTGATAACAGAACCAGGTGCCTGCCGCCTTCATAACACCTGGCTGGACTTCTCAGGTGGATAAGCTTGATGCCTCAGCCTTTCGGGGCTCCCGTGTTGGCTGCCTTCTCAGCTCACATGACAGTTTCCCTTATCCAAGCCAATCTCAATTAGTTTTTCAATTAAGATTTCGTGAGACGTTGTATCGAATGCTTTGCTGAAATCCAATTACCCTGCAGCCTCCTACCATCTTCTTGTCCATTAATCTTTTAATTCCATCAGAAATGTCTGGCCAGCAGCAGCTCCACTGGGCTGCTGTAGCCTGTGGTTATATTCCATGTGCAGATTCACAGACCCTTCAGAATCCCCACTGTGTGCAAAGCCCTCTTACCCTGCATAAGCCGATGCCTGGAGGAAAAGGTTGAACTAAGACCAGCAGGAGGTTTAGAGGGAACTCAGGTTATCTGTTCCATGAGTGGGGCAGGCCGGGGGTTGGAGAAGCCATTGCACACCTGCTGTATCTACACCCCCACATGAATTCAGCCCCTATCCCCTGCCATTGCTCTGCAGGTTAATAAAGGAAAGGTTTCACCTGCTGAATATATAAATATGGGTTTAGAGGTGATGGTCACTGGGTCAGCCATCTATCCCTTGAATCAGCTAAAGTCTGAATTGTGATTTGTTGTTCTGTTTAAGAGCAGGACCCTTCAGAGCCCAGATATTAGTTACAGGAGCACATTAGAGGCTGGGCCTTCAGGTGTTTTCATGCTGACTGCTCAGAACAGATCTTTGTAGCTTTTGCTCTATGGGGGGTCTTTTTGCAGATGGCAAATCTCTATGAAAAACACGCCACCTCCTAAGCTTAGCACGGACATTTTAGGCACCTTAATGACGTTGGAGGGGAGAGAAAGAAGCCCTGCTGAGTCAGCTCAGCTTGAAATCTGCTTCCTAACGTCGTGTTCCAGGCAGCAGGTTTTTATTTTTGCACGGTATGCATGGTTTTCAGATCATAAAGCGAGAAACCCTGTACTCCAGAATAGGATATATATTTTTTGCTTTGGGTGGAACTATGAAATCAAAATAAAGCAATAATGAACTCTAGTCCATGATTACCACCCTGCACTGTCTGTTCTAGGATGATCATTTTTAAGCAAGCTATTTTCTGTGGATTTGGATTCCCTCCAGTCATTCTCAGTGTTTTGGTCTCATCCACACCATTGCTCCCAAGAGCTCCTCAGCTCTGGGTCCATTCTTATGCCCCAATGCTACACAGTAGCTCAACAAACTTGGAGACGAGGCTCAGCTGTGAAGCTCCCTGGTGGCCTTGGACCAGGCACCATCTCTCAGCCCTAACTTTCCCAACAGGCTTGCTGTGAAGTCAATGTGGAGAGGTGAGGAGAGCTATGTATACCACCTAGATCTCCTTGGAGGGAAGATGGGGTATCATTCTAATAAAGAAGTAATTCATTACCACCGATGGGGCTTATGAAGAAGAAGAAGAGGAGGAGGAGGAGGAGGAGGAGGAGGAGTTTGGACTTGATATCCCGCTTTATCACTACCCAAAGGAGTCTCAAAGCGGCTAACATTCTCCTTTCCCTTCCTCCCCCACAACAAACACTTTGTGAGGTGAGTGGGGCTGAGAGACTTCAAAGAAGTGTGACTAGCCCAAGGTCACCCAGCAGCTGCATGTGGAGGAGCAGAGATGCAAACCCGGTTCCCCAGATTACGAGACCCGTTCCCCATCTCACGTTGGCATGCCCAATTCTCTCTCTTATATGTTCCATGCAGCATAGCTGTTGGAAAGAAATGTATTGGAGCAGGAAGGTGTTTGGAAGTGCACACCAATGTCCTAAATAAGGATGTTATAGTACCATTCTCTAGCCAGGCGGAGGGGCAGCTAAGGCCATGTAACGTACTGCGTTTGCATTATCTCGTTTACATTCTTGCTTCCTGTTGTACAGTTCAGCTTGTCTTACTAGAGAAGCACAATGGATTGTTGGTTTTTAAAACTTCCCCTCCTCCATCACAGTCATCAGGAATGTTAGCCAATTCAGTCTCATTTTGTGGGCCCAAGTAAAACTCAGTCTCTGTGTGATGTCACTGTCTCTCACTCTACAGAAGAAGTGTCAGCAGTGAGTTTATTTCAGTATTCCCAAAGACAACACTTTGATATTTTGGAAATAATAGTCTACTAGACTTGGGGGCTTTATGTTCACAAATGGGTGGTCCAGATCAATTTCCCCCCGTGTGTAATTGGTATGTGGCATCCACACACACTATTTTTTAAATCACAGTTTTTGTGTTTGGCCCTGCTCCCAATCTCTGCTACATGCTTCCAATCTGGACATGCATGCAGGTATTTCTGCAACTGTGTGCATCTTAAAATAAAATAAAATCCACAGGAAGTGCAAAGAGCAAACCATGCCAGCTTCTGGCCGTCATGTTTCACTGGGAGCAAAATGGAGGCTTGAAGGGGCTGAGGGTTAAGATGGGTCAACATTCATTTCTAGTTTGTGCTTTTCCTAACAAAAGAAAAATTCATTCTGAAGTCGTCTTCAGAACTGATATTCAGCTATACCAAAATTCTGATAAAGACATTTTTCAAAAGTCCTCTGTACTAACTTTAAAAAAGTCCTGCAATTACAGTCTCCAAAATAAGCTGAAAGCTTAACGGAACTAATTCTAGCCCAGTTTTCTCATTGGAAAGACACCTTTCCCAGCAGACTTTTGGATGAGAGGAATTTTGACAGCATGAATTTATAAAGTATTTGCTGCTACTGCTTTTATTATGAGCTTTATTGAGATACAGTGGCACCTCAGGTTACATACACTTCAGGTTACAGACTCCACTAACCTAGAAATAGTGCTTTAGGATAAGAACTTTGCTTCAGGATGAGAACAGAAATCGTGCTCTGGCGGCGTGGCAGCAGCAGGAGGCCCCATTAGCTAAAGTGGTGCTTCAGGTTAAGAACAGTTTCAGGTTAAGAACGGATCCCCGGAACAAATTAAGTACTTAACCCGAGGTACCACTGTAATTGTTTTAATTTATACATAAGTAAGTTACATTCCAACATGCCTTGTGGTGTGTGGTAGTCCTATCATTTAGGTCTCCGGAAACAAAATAGCAAGGTTGTGCTCAGGTGAGGAACAAAATGAAGAAGTGATGAGGCGGAAGGGGCCCCCAGCCGAAACATCACAGAACACATGGCAAAATACCAACTTAACAAACATGTGCTAATGAGCTTCTACACCTGCAGAGACCAGATGTAGAATGGATTGTTTTTTACTTAGTGGATTTTCTTTGGGAAGAATAATTGTGGATTTAAAAAATAATAATTAAAGAAAGACTAGCATTTTATTACGATGACACCATGGGGATAATGCAGATAACTTTCATGCTTGAACAGCACCAATTCCACAGCAACCCCACTCCTGGGGTTCAGACTTTGTGTAGGATTTGTGTAGCCTTTTCTTCTCCCAAAGATTCTTTGCAAGGCTGTGGAGGTTTGCAATGAGACTTTTCCATCTCTTAGATGGGCTACTTTCCCAGGTTGATGAGCACTGCGTGCTACTTGTTTCCCTCCAAGGTACATGCAGAAACCACCTTCTTGACTATTGGACCCACTGTTGGTTTCATCCACTCAATCTGCCACCTGAGGAAGAGGTCAAAGTGGACCTGCCACATCTGTACACATGACTTGGAAGCTGGCAGGTTTTTGTGAGAAGGCTGTCTTTCAGATACCCAGATCCCAATGTCTTTTGGGCTTTGAAGGCCAACCTTGAACTGGGCCCAGAAGGAAACTGTTCGCCAGTTATGCTCTTTAGTGGTGTAATGGGGGAAGCCAAGCAATTTCAATAAAAACGTCTTTCATAACTTTCTCTCCCCCACACTATCAATCTTCAAGAGTCAAATGAGAGCCCAACATGAGAAGCGTTCATTAAGCTTGGCAGTGATGGATCTTTCGTTCCAGCCCCCAGGCCACTAACACCTGGAGTTCCGGACATACCTTCAGCAAACAATCACTTTTGTACATTAAGGGAATTGAGTGATGACGTTCCATTTCATTGCTTGTTTACCACTGAGGTGCTCCCTTTCCATATCATCCCACTTCTGGCAGCAGATGAGAAGGATGAATAAAAGTAGTCCTTGAGAGCATCCTAAACCCAGCTTTACCAGAATGGTTTCAGTTTCCCATAATGCTGTGGCTGTCCATGATAGAATATGAAGAAGGAATGTGCCCCCATGACACAGTTTTTCTATGGGTGTTAGGAAGTAAATCAGTAATATTAGCAATGATGCTTCCTTTCAGGAGAGACTGATGATTAAAGTGCAGTGCTTTTTATAGTCTACTCTAAATCACTGATGTTTTCAGGAAGCCCCATGATTTAATAGCACCAGTGGATGCCAGGCTTTTGGGTTTTCATAGACCAGATAGAGAAGGGACCTGTTAAGCAGCTGTCATTTGTGTAGCTTCTAGCCTGCTTTGTAAGAAACTGCTTAAGAGATGCCGTGAGCTTGCTGATAAAATAGTGACAGACACAGAGGTTGAAATTCCCATCTATAGCGCTATTCAGTTTGGTCTATCACAGCTTTTGGCAACGTTGTGTGTTTCAGTGATTTTGCCTTACAGCACGATTTCAAGATGTTGAACGCAGGTTGTCCTAGTCTGTGGTGGCTGGGTGAACGAGAAAGCCTGTAAACTGACTCCCAAGAATGGACCTAATAGCCAATAATAATAGCCAAGAAATACCTGGGGCAAATTTGGGGATACCTTTCAAGCTTCCCAGAAGAAAACGGTTACTGGTCATGGCAACCAAATGAAGCTTCCATATTTGGAGGTATATCACAACATAGAAGATAGTTGTCATCTTCATTCCTTACTGGTGAGCTTCCAGTGGCATCTGGCTGGCTGTTGATGGAAACGGTATCATAGATTATGTTAGAATTCTAGAATCCTCCTAGATATCCAAGGGGTCCTCTAAAGATCCTTTGCATACCATGTTAGCACATGCAGCCGAGAGCTGGGATAAGCCATTGTGCCATTTTGTATTTGCAAAACCTTACCTGCACAGTTTTGCTGGGACTGATGGGCATGTGACAAATACACTACAGTGCAACCTGCGCCTCCTGTTTCTGCCTGAATAACCTTTTGTCTAGAGAGAGCTTGCTCTTGTCACCCCATGTGCCTGTTTTATGCTGATATATTTCTGTAGCTGTCTTTGATTTACAAGCAGAATGGAACCTGAGGTCACTCTGTAGCAGTTGAGCAATCCATTTGGAGGAAGAAGAAAAAACCTGAAAATTTTCACACATGCTCCTGATTCCATTCCATTCTGTTATTATTATTTATTTCTTTTTTAAAAAATCCAATTAGTTTCTAAGCACTGTAATCATCACTGGCAAGTGCTGTCTGCCTGGATTAATGACTTGGGATGAAATCAGAAGAAATATCAAATGTCTGAAAGAGCAGGGCTGCTATTTATAGCAAGAGGCAAAGAACATGAGGATCCCTCCCCCCTGCCATCACTCCCTTCCCTCCCCCCCCCCGTCAGCTCCTGTCCCACCCAGGCTCTGGGATTTGAGGCTTCAGTTGTGAAACTCAATCCTGCAGCAGCAGCTTTTTTCTTTTTTGCAAACGGTGCCCTTACCCTTTTATAGAAGGTTCAATTCTCTGGTTAAGTGTGTGAGGTCAGCCTGTGCTTGTCGTTCCCAAAGGTGGCTTGCGTGACGGTATGCACTCAGAAGAGACTCCTGCAGTCCCAGGGAGAAAGGGTGCCTTGGGGTAAAATAAAAACCAAAACCACCTGCTCCCATGAAAACTAAAATAACAGTGTGAGTTAACCCTTTGTGGCCCACTTTTAATGTCCACATCAAAACACTCCCAAGTTGATGTTATAATTAGGGTTGTTTTCTACTATATAATAAAGTAAATATTTTACTGCTTGGAGCCATAGACTATCGTATGCAATGTAATGGCTTTTTTTGGAGAAGAGAAGAAACTACCAAAAGTGGGTTTGTATAACTTCCAGCCCATGCATGAGCCAGATGCAGCCTTGCTTCTCAGATACCTCTCCTGTGCCTCCATCAAAAAGCAAGTAGGCTTTCGCATAGCCTCAATTGGTGCCAATGAAAACCACGTAAAAGCTGGCTGCTGCACGGGAGCGCCAGGATATTTTATTGCAATGCTCAGGGGCAATTTGAGGAGGATCACAGATAGGGATAGAAGGGTTAAAAGGTAAAGGGACCCCTGGCCATTAGGTCCAGTCGTGACCCACTCTGGGGTTGCGGTGCTCATCTCGCTTTCTTGGCCGAGGGAGCTGGCGTACAGCTAGTCAGCATGTGGCCAGCATGACTAAGCCGCTTCTGGTGAACCAGAGCAGTGCACGGAAACGCCCTTTACCTTCCCGCCGGAGCGGTGCCTATTTATCTACTTGCACTTTGATGTGCTTTCGAACTGCTAGGTTGGCAGGAGCAACAGGAGTTCACCCCGTCGCGGGGATTTGAACCGCTGACCTTCTGATCGGCAAGTCCTAGGCTCTGTGGTTTAACCCACAGCGCCACCCGTGTGCCTCATAGAAAGGTTAATCCCACCCTTTTCCATTTCCCCACACTTAGGCTTCTTACATGCCTCCATTGGTGCCAATGGGAGCTCTTTAAAGTGCTAGTGCTTAAGAGAGGCCTGGTGAAGTGTAAGGAGGAGAAATGAAATGCAGAGAGAAAGAAAGTGAAAGAACTGGATGGATGGAGAGTTTGAATGGGTGTGGGAGGAGTGGGGTGTGTGGCTTTGGTCGACCTGCGAGAAGATTCCCACTGAGGGAATGTGGCTCTCTGGCTCTACAGGGGTGTCCAAACTTTTTTCAGAGAGGGCCAGATTTGATGAAGTGAACATGTGTGAGGGCTGACCAATGTTGCTGAACTTTTTTTAGGATTTTACCCCAGGACATATACTGCCACGGGGGCTGGATTTAATTGACCGGTGGGCCAGATTAGGCCCCCCAAAGGGACTTTGGACATGCCTGCTCTAAGAGGATCCCCACCCCTGCTCTAAACACAAACTTAAAGCAAGAGTAATTAAGCCTCCTAACTCATTTTCACCAAACAAAAAAGCTGCCTCTGTATTGGAACTCCTCTTAGATTTTTAAAAACTGCTTTATCATTTGTGTATTTGCTGCTCTGGGCTTCTTAGGGAGGAATGTGTGAGATATAATGCAAGAATAAATGAACAAATCCTTAATAAAACTTCTGATAGTTTCTCTTTGTGCTTTTAGCAGGACCTTGATCTGCTCAAAGCAGCAGCCACAGGTTTCCTGGGCACAGAGACCGAGTCTTTCCACTTGCAGGGTCAAGCTCTTTGTGAAAGTGGAAGGGGCCTGGAAAAAGGTGCCCGGCTGCTTTCCCTCTTAGGCAGCGGGTTTCATGCCTTATGCCTTAAAAGAAACCACAAGACAATACAGCATGACATTCCCAAGGAGTTTCCTAAGATAGAGGGTAAAGGTGGACAGCAATAACATCCATCAAACTCGGGGGAGGCAGAGGTGAAAGTAGGGCCAGTCCGGGTCAAATTGGGATGAAAGACATTTCAATTTAAGTGTTGCCTCTGGACGTGGCCAGTAATTGCTGCTCAGGTTTAAGGCTGACAAAAGATGAAATACACCGGTAGCAAAGGAATGCGGGCAGGAGCGGGGCAGGTACTCAGCAGAGTTTCACTGTAGAGCAAATGAGCTTGCAGCACATTAAGACAACCCCCCTGGCGAACATCCCGATGTTTGAAGACACATGCCTAGTAATAATAATAATTTATATCCCACCCATCTGGCTGGGTTTCCCCAGCCACTCTGGGCGGCTTCCAACAAAATATTAAAACACAGTGGTCTGTTAAACATTAAAAGCTTCCCTAAACAGGGCTGCCTTCAGATGTCTCCTAAAAGTCTGGTAGTTGTTTTTCTCTTTGACATCTGGTGGGTGCCACTACCAAGAAGGCCCTCTGCCTGGTTTCCTGTAACTTGGCCTCTCGCAGTGAGGGAACCGCCAGAAGGCTCTCGGCACTGGACCTCAGTGTCCGGGCAGAACGATGAGGGTGGAGATGCTCCTTCAAGTATACTGGACCGAGGCCGTTTAGGGCTTTAAAGGTCAGCACCAACACTTTGAATTGTGCTCGGAAATGTACTGGGAGCCAATGTAGATATTTCAAGACCGGTGTTATGTGGTCTTGGCGGCCACCCAGTCACCAGTCTAGCTGCCGCATTATGGATTAGTTGTAGTTTCTGGGTCATCTTCAAAGGTAGCCCTACACAGAGCGCATTGCAGTAATCCGTCCCCTCCTGTGTCCCAAACGCAGCATTACGACTCGAGGCCTGCCTTCCATCTGTAGAAACTCAGACCTGGCAAAGAACATTCAACTATTGGCTTCGTCTTAATCTAAACCCACCTGGTCTACTGCCTCTAGTAATGCAAGACCCTCACAAAAGCAAGTGGTTCAAAACTGTGCATCAAAAACTCCTTATATGCGGTCTGCATTCACAGTCCCTACTATCAATGGGCCTCATCAAAGCAAAGAGTCTAATTGGCCAGCGCCTGAAAGACATTGAACGGCAAAACAACCTGACTATCTTAAAGAAACTGTGCCCATGGTTTTCCCACCTTCCCCCTTCTCATTTTGACTCCCCAGCTTCATATTTGTTCAAATTAACCATCTCAAAATATAGACGTGCCTTTACATTGGCTAGATGGGATGTTCTTCCTTCTGCCGTACTCGAAGGTCGTTACCAAAAGACCCCATTTGAAAAACGACTCTGCCCATGTGGAGATGGTAACACGGAAACAGTGTCCCATGTCCTCCTATCCTGCCCCATTTACAAAGACCTAAGGAACGAGATTATTACTCCACTCATTCTCTCCAACCCCGACCATTCACCAGACATTACACTATATTTTCTCTTATCTGATAAGGATAGTCAGATAACAGAGAAGGTCGCGAGGTACATCGAGAGAGCTGTGAAATTGAGGGCCACCATCTGAGTGACAGACTTGTTCATCTGACGGACCTCCTTTTGGTTGTTCTTTTCTCCTTTTTATTCCTATTTTATTTTTAATCCTTGTATAGCTGTGGCCTGTTGGCTTTGCTAATAAAGTTTTGATTGATTGATTGCAGTAATCCAAGCAAGAGATAACTAGAGCATGCACCACTCTGGTGAGACAGTCCACGGGCAGGTAGGGTCTCAGCCTGTGTACCAGATGGAGCTGGTAAACAGATGCCCTGGACACAGAATTGACCTGTGCTTCCGTGGACAGCTGTGAGTCCAAAATGACTCCCAGGCTGCGCACCTGGTCCTTCAGGAGCACAGTTACCTCATTCAGGACCAGGGAGTCCTCCACACCTGCCTGCTTCCTGTCCTCCAAAAACAGTACTTCTGTCTTGTCAGGATTCAACCTCAATCTGTTAGCCGCCATCCATCCTCCAACCACCTCCACACACTCACACAGTTCTGCTATAACTATTCATGCCTCTTACTAGCAGGGGAACTGGCAGATGCAGCCAAAGCAGCAGGATTTAACCCTGCTCATCAGCTAATGAGCAGAAGTTGAATCCTGCCCAGTTTAGCTGTGGACACCAGTTCCCCTGCTGAGAACAGGAACAGGAGCTCTAGTATAGTGTGCAGCTATTTGAAAGCCCTTTTGCAAACTGCCCCGCTTTGTTTTTTCAGAGGATCAGAGAGCAGTGCAGACCTGTTTGAAAAAGGGCTTACAAACAGTCGGATCTGCCTTTTGAACCTCTGAAAACCAGAGGTTTAAAGAGCCGTGCAGGGCTGTTTGCAAAAGGGCTTTTAAATAGCCCACACTGGGCTTTGACGTTCCAAAAATCGAGGCTTTGAGCAACCTTAGGTGTTTTGATAGGTGGGTAGCCCCATCCACCTGTCAGATTTAACCCAGCAGGGTTAAATAAACAAAACCTCTCCCTTGTTCCTTTTCTTGGGCTGCTACTTTCCTTCCATACTTGGTGATCATCGTTTTACTATGAGACAGTGTTTTGTAAGCTGCCTTGAGCTTGTGGGGTGAAAAAGGCCAGGGATGCGTTTTCAAATATATATATATATATATAATCTATTTAAAAGGGTTTCAAAGAGAAACAGTTGGTATATTGATGCACACAGAGAGAGATGTTGCTGCTTTAAAAAGAGATGGTAAACAATACCTGCCACGGTCTAGAGCGTGATCATCCAGTGTGTGTCATAGATGGTTGACGCAGCTTGAGAGAGGGAGAGGAACAATTGGCAAGGTGCTTCTGAACATGAGAGCGTTTGACTAAAGCGACTGCTTTAGGAACACAGGGACACAGGCCAAGGCTTTGAGTGATTGTTGCTGCTGCTTTTCCCCACGAGAAGTTTGTGCACCTAGAAGCGAAAGAAATTCAGCCTTGCAATTTACAGAGGAGTTGGCACATCCTCTGCTGTTGCCTGAAGCAGCAGTCCTTCAGAGCATTGCCTTAACTCAGGGATGGGGGACTTGTGGCTCTCCAGATGCACTTGCATAATCTCTGACCATGCTGGCTGGGACTAATGGGAGTCATAGTCAGACACCATCTGGAAGGCCACCAGATCCCCATCCCTTCTTTCCCTAGATCAGCTGCCCCTTCTGCCACATGCCCAGCCCAGACGCTTTCCTGGTAAGAGAAGACAGATTTGGATCACAGTGCTGGTTGCCAAAGGGCTGCAGATGAATGTATCCTCAGATACTTCTGACCTAATTGGCACATCTTGACCATCCTTAGTTTTACTTTTCTCAAGGAGAAAGTCCAGTGATTAATATAACCAGTGCTATTTTTCTAGAAAAAGAGGTGCCGGAAATCACATTCTCTTAGAATGGCAATGGCGCCCACCTGAGTGGTGCCAGAACTGAGTTCCGGCAAGTTTTGGCTGAGAAAAAGCCCTGAATACAACTCTTTTGGAAGAGCAGTACTTGATGGCGAACTGTAGAAGCAATTCCATATTAAGCACATCACCTAGTAGAGATTGTATATAAGGAATCACAAATGGCCCAAGATGCATTGGGTTCCAGACTCAGTTTTTGAAGCACAGACACCACCATTTTGTAGCCCTCTTTGCTTCGTTTGCTGTTTCGGTAGAAGCAGAAGGCACACCAGGTCATCAGGCTTCAGCACAGTTGTTAGTGTGAACATAACTGAAAGGGTACGATTTCCTGAGGCAGGAGTGGATAACAGTGGAAGCTGTCTTATAATGATTCAAACCATGGTCCATCTAGACCCAATACTGTCAACACTGACTTGAAGTGGGTTTTCTAGGATTTTAGGTGGGGGTCTCTGGAAAACAGATGCCTTACCCCCACAGCACTCCCCCTAATAAATGTCTTCAGCATGTATGCTGAATAAGGCCATACTAATATTTGCAGGGGAGAAATGTGCAGCCCCCCTTTGTGGCAGACCACAGCGTTGGCTGTTGTACAGTCAGCAGCCTAAACCATAAGCAGATTGAATGGGGCTGGCACAGTCAATACAGAAGTTGCACAACTCCAAAGGAAAGAGCGACACATGGAAACATTTGGGGTTAATCTGCGGAAAGCTTGAGTCATTGGCCAAGGCTGCACCACTTCAAAAAGGGACAATGTTCTTTGGTTAAAGCAGCCCTTTGCTACAGAGAGATGCTCCAGAATTGTTTGTGTGCCACTACAAAATTCCAGGCTCCGGGCAGGCTGACTGAATCTTGGTTGCTGCTTTAGTAACCAATATATACAATTGATTCCATTCTTAAAATTGCACAATTGGGCATAGGACTAAGAGGTTTGGAGGGTTTTTTTAATGCACTTCCCAGTTTGGTTCATTTAAAAAAAGCCAATGGCAAAAATACTCCATTAAGTGCTGAATGCACAGGTTTGGGAAATATAAAACACAGGAACATGCAAAATTGAGCACATCTCGCTTTGGGTGGCCAGCACAATAGCTGCCATCTGTGTAGTCTTATGCATGCAGTATTAAAAGGAACAGAGGTCTCTTGAACCATTAATGTAATGGCCACCACCTTAAGACTCAAAAGTGATTAAAAAGATCAGTGTGTAAATAACAGATTTCACATCTCCATGTTCCTTGATGCATTTGGATCAAGTATTTTTCATTTATCTAAGGTACTGTTTGGGCTTATGACTGCTGGTTGTGCTCATTTAAAAATCCAGGGCTGCAGAGGCAAGCCATAGATCTATTTAACTACTATGAACCTATCATTTATATAGCACCTTTTGAATGTTTCAAAACAGCTTTTCATATAATGGGTGGTTTTTAATGCTAGCCCTACTCAAGGCACACCCATTGCAGTAAATTGACATGACTAACTTGAGCTCATTAATTTTAAAGGGTCTGCTCTAAGTAGAATTTAGTTGAATGCAACCCATTATCTTGATAGCCTAATAATAATAATAATAATAATAATAATAATAA
Source organism: Podarcis melisellensis (assembly GCF_964234715.1). NCBI lineage: Eukaryota > Metazoa > Chordata > Lepidosauria > Squamata > Lacertidae > Podarcis > Podarcis melisellensis. The sequence goes on from NC_138538.1 coordinate 29,214,453, forward strand.
TAATTCACAGGCTAACAAGTTTTATTATTTATTCCACAGGCTACTGTCCACTTCATTAGTTTACACCAGGCTTCCTCAAACTCAGCCCTCCAGATGTTTTTGGGCTACAACTCCCATGATCCCTAGCTAGCAGGACCAGTGGCCAGGGATGATGGGAATTGTAGTCTCAGAACATCTGGAGGGCTGAGTTTGAGGAAGCCTGGTTTACACCATAATAAAATTTTGTTAGCCTTTAAGATGCCACAAAACTATTGACTCTGTTGCAACAGATTCAACAAGCATGGCTGCCTCTCCAGCACTTGTAAGGTGGGACATTGTTAGTGCCCTGGTGGCTGTTGCCCCTTGGAAATGGTGGGGCAGAAGGCAGGGAGCCCAACAGTAGGTCCATGATATGCTGAGCCATAGCCAATGATGGGGGAACCAACATTTGTCCCCCGTCCTCCTGAGTTCTTCAAATGCAGCACTGAGATGGAGGAAGGGGAAGGCGACAGGCAGTGCCACTCCCCGGACTGGTTGCAAAAGGCAGGCAAGTGGGGACAGGTTGAGGGGGGGCTGAGGTTGGGGGGCGGTCAGTGTGGAGAGCCAGTGTGGTATAGTGGTTAAGAGCGGTGGACTCGTAATCTGGTGAACCGGGTTCGCGTCTCCGCTCCTCCACATGCAGCTGCTGGGTGACCTTGGGCTAGTCATACTTCTTTGAAGTCTCTCAGCCCCACTCACCTCACAGAGTGTTTGTTGTGGGGGAGGAAGGGAAAGGAGAATGTTAGCCGCTTTGAGACTCCTTCAGGTAGTGATAAAGCGGGGTATCAAATCCAAACTCCTCCTCTTCTTCTAATGGAGCAGTCTCCACTGCCTGAGGCAGAGAAGGGATTATAGGCTGGGTTAGGCCACGCCGCGAATTATGTCAGAGCAAATCTCACATGATCTGCCACTCTTCCAGCCCCGCTGTGTCACGTCTCTCCCCCCCCCCACAGATCCTACACTTGCAGTTTCCCCTGCAGTACCCAGTTTCTGCTGCACGTTGCCCCACTTCCAGTTAATACAAACAGAAGTGTGTTGCTCTGTGTACATGAGCTATTTCTCTCTCCTTTATATGAGCTGATCCACTGCAGTGACAGAGGCTCCCACTAGACCGCACTTGGAGCAATCTTGGCTGGCATCCCGGTGCCTTTGAACTGCGTGTTGGCTGGCGGTCGGAGAACAGCTTGCACAGGCGGGAACATTTATCCGACATATTGGGAACAAGTGTAAAAAGTAATCTATTTAGCGCACTGTCAGATATCTGCCCCAACTGCCCTTGTTTCTTCGCGGTGCCCCTCATTGTTTTAAATAGCAGTTGCTCTGATTGCAAAGTGATAGGCTGAGAACTGCGGACTCGGCTTTGAGGTCCAAACTTAAGGATCCGCTGCAGCACTTACTCTGTTTTAAATAGTTCCCATTGAAATAGGATCCTGCGTCCGTTCCTCTGGGGTTTTTCCTGTCTCACAACCAGGAAGAGCAGGCTAGACAGCCACTGCACATAGAGCACACAAACGGTGCATTGAAAAGATAGGAATTGTCTGGCATATCACAATACATAGAGGACGTGCGCAGTTACTGCAGTGCGCTCTATGTGAGGCTTCCCTTGCTCTTGACCCCGGAAGCTGCGGGACGATTGCTGACAGGAGTGAGAAACTGTCAGTACATAACACCTCTGCTCAGAGATCAGCGCTGGTTGTCGATTTGCTGCTGGGTCAAGTTCAGGGTGTTAATATTGGTATATAAGGCCCCTTACGGCTTGGGACCAATTTACTTGCGAGATCGCCTTACTCCATATGTGCCCACTCAGCCGCTTCGATCTGCAGGAACTGGCACCATTACAAGCGCCACATAATACTTGTTCTGCATTTGTGATAAATGGATGTTTTGGTGTGGCAAAATTGGTATTCAGTGCCTCTTGGCATTAGGCGGGTGCCTTCACTGTACTCTTTTTAGCCCCTGCTAAAAAAACATTTTTGCTTAGGCAAGCTTATCCAGACACATACAGTGGTACCTCGGGTTGCATACGCTTCCGGTTACAGACTCCGCTAACCCAGAAATAGTACCTCGGTTAAGAACTTTGCTTCAGGATGAGAACAGAAATTGTGCTCTGGCGGCGCAGCGGCAGAGGGAGGCCCCATTAGCTAAAGTGGTGCTTCAGGTTAAGAACAGTTTCAGGTTAAGAACGGACTTCCGGAACGAATTAAGTACTTAACCCGAGGTACCACTGTCGCCTGTTGACCTGTGTTTTAGTGGGGTTTTTTAGCTTAGTGTTTATTTTGATTGTTTTTGAATGTTTTAAAAGTTGTTTTTAACTGCTTTTTCCTGAAAATTTCCTTCTTTTATTATTTTTGTGAACTGCTTTGAGGTATCTTGTTCTTTTTTTTAATGGTGAAGTGGTATATAAATTTTGTGAAATAAATACTGGTGCACAAGTATGCTGCTTATCTGAGGCAGGGAAGATCTTGAAAAATTCAGAGTTTCTTATGCATTTGGTGCGCTGAATAGGAAAGCTGTGTGTTCTTATGGGTATACCACCAACTAGAATAGGGAACACTGGGGTGAAATATATATATATATGTGTGTGTATGTTTGTATGTTTCCAGTAGACTTTAAGGCAGCAACATGGAACATAATCAGGTTCTAGAAGTATTGATTTTTGCATGAAGTGAAAGGGGCTTGGGTTTAGTTGCCATCTGGTGTATTTGCATAATCACTCTGGCATTTTGAGAATATGGGCTGAGTGGATCTGTGCAGAATTTTGGGCTTGTTTGTTTGTTTGGCATGTGATAAAACCACTGCGTGATTGACTCACCATGTCTGTAGCTAGAAACTCAGTCTATATTTACCATGCCATCGCAGAGCTGTAAAAGCTTCGCTGTGTAGGTACAGGTTCACTTGCAAGCTTTTCTGATGCACATCTTGGAACAATGACATCTCTGCTTGCCATGTCTGCTCAAGATGCCACTTCAAACTCTGCCCTGCATTGTGTTAGACATTCGGGCTGCCTTTGAAAAGTGTTTAGAAATTGCAAACAAATGGGTCTCACTAGGGATGGATTAAAAAATAAATAAATGTCAAGCTTATATGCATGGATATTTTTTCTTCTAATTACTGTCTTGTTTTTTCATCTTGACAAGAAATGAAGCTGTGGTTGTTTTAACCCACCCTGAAATTGGTGAGAAATTACTTTTAATTTTGATTTCTCTTCTGTGCTAAGAACCCTTGCAGATGATCTAGCATTACAACGGTACACCACAAACCACAAATAGAAAAGGCACAGAGTTCTTTGTGTTCTTACCTGCATTAAAGACATTCTCACCTTGCACAGCCTATAATTATAGGGTGGTTTAAAAGGAGAGCAAATTCTGTTCTTGTTCAAGAATGACTTTGGATAAGGAAAACATTCAGATTTCCAGCTCCCAAAAGAAAAGTTCATGAAGAATCTTTCACTTAAGAAACCTTGCTGATGGTAGGCGCACAGGGTGTTTTGGGAAGCACCTGTGAAATCTGTCTTAGTTGATGCCCGGACTATAGATCACTGGAGAGTGGCAGGATTGGAAGCAACCTGTTGCAGAAGTACCTGGAATTGTACACCTGAACATTCTCTGTGTTGGTTTTCTCTTTTCCAGTAAAATACATGAAGGAGATCTCTCCCTATTTTAAAAATTCCTCATCTGGTGCAACTGTAAGCTGGGACTCTTCGCCAGCCTTTCAGAAGCAAGCTTCACCTGCTCTCTCCCTACGAGACCTCAAGGAAGGCAAGAACATCCCCTTAAAAATGTGCTACATATCACGGAAATGTCTCCCCAGTGATCCAGAAAACAGGTAATGCCGCAGTTCCCTTGACTTTTTCTCAGTGGTGTTATGCCACCTGTAGAAGCATTTGTACATCAGAGTTGCACTTTGGCATGTAATCTTGACTGATCTGTGTGGTTGCAGGAAAATGGAATAAAATGCACAGAACGCCTTTCTGAAAGCTTGTATCCACAGCCTTTTTTCCCTTTGAATGCTTAACTTTGTACCCCCCCGCATTACTGAGATGTATTTTAAAGTGCCTTGAATGCTCAGAATGAGCTGGATCAATCCTATTAACTGTGTCAGATGAGTGGGATTACATCAATATAATATTGTGAGTTCACCCTGCATTGCAAATGTCTTGGGCTCTGAGACCTAAAGAAGGCCATGGCTTTCAGTAGGACCACATATAGGAACCACTGTCTCCAAAGCAAAGGCATTAGTAGAGCAAAGACTTGGAAGCCATAGCATGGCAAATCTAGGTCAACTCCACCTCACCTACCAAGAGACTGGGCAGGGCACTCAGTCCTGATCGCAGATACACCTGAAACTGCAAGCCCATGTAGACGAGAACAATCCCCTTGAAGGCTTTGGAACTAGGGATAGGGCAGAACGTTGCTTCAGTCCACATTGAAAGGTTTGTAAACCCACTAAATTTGCACCTCTCAAAACAATATCGGCACCAAAATGCATTCATCCTTCGGAATTCGTACTTCTCTGAATTTTGCAATGCACTGAAATAGGGGGCAATGTTTGCAAAAATGTATATTAGGCAAAACTACATGTAACAAGTTTGTGTCTGGGCTGCCAGAAGGGTTTCATTCTCAAGTTAAGGGAGATTCTTCATGCAGATACCTGGAAGTGTGCTCAGCAGATGGACGGATCCCCTTGTTCCTTCGAGCAAAAGATGAGGTTTCTGCCCAGGCGTGGTTCAATGCCATTCACAGCAACATCAGTGCCCTGCTGCCAAGAGTCAAAGAGGAGCTGAGGACCTTACAGTCTGGAGTCAGTGTTGCTGGAAGTAGAGACATCAAGCACATTGGTTGGCTGACCGAACAGGTAATGGTGATCTTCTTGGTTTGAACTGCACTGCTCATGGGGATATATATATATATGTCTGTAGCTACCAAACACAACTTGAGGAAGGCAATGCAATCCCTAGACAGTCCTTGGCCAACAAATCTTATCTCAAATTATGCTGGTGTGTGCATATTCTTAGTCTGCACACTATCCCTAGTTTGAGTTGTATAATGTTTGAAGTAGGGAGACATGTCCAAAGCGGCTCTCTTTCCTATTTTATTCCACTTGTGTAAATGGTTTCCTAATAAAACATCTGTGGAAAAGTAATTTTTATTGACCTACAGGGCAATCCTATACATCTTTATTCAGAAGTAAGCCCCACTGAATTCAGTGGAATTTAACCCAGTTAAGTGACCTTAAAAAAAAAGTCCCTTAAAAAAGGGACGCTGGTGGCGCTGTGGGTTAAACCACAGAGCCTAGGACTTGCCGATCACAAGGTCAGCGGTTCGAATCCCCGTGACGGGGTGAGCTACCATTGCTCGGTCCCTGCTCCTGCCAACCAGCAGTTCGAAAGCACGTCAAAGTGCAAGTAGATAAATAGGTACCGCTCCGGCGGGAAGGTAAACGGCGTTTCCATGCGCTGCTCTGGCTCGCCAGAAGTGGCTTAGTCATGCTGGCCACATGACCCGGAAGCTGTATGCCGGCTCCCTCGGCCAATAAAGCAAGAGGAGCGCCGCAACCCCAGAGTCGGTCATGACTGGACCTAATGGTCAGGGGTCCCTTTACCTTTTAATTGACCATAGGATTAGTTATCAGGGCTGATTTGGGTTCCTGCAGAATTCATTGTATTTGGTCACATGAACATTTGAGCCCTCTTCAGGCCTCTTGCCTGATCAATGAGAACTAGATGCCTATAGGTGGCTGAGTGCCCAGTATCTCCTGCAATGCCTCTAGGTTTTGTTTCTGACACAGTATAAGGCCCCCTAGCTTGCCATCTCCCTGGAAAGAGCCCATATTATACTGAAAATTCACAATGAACAAGAACTGTTCTTAAAATGGGAAAATTAAATAAAGGAAATGAATGAAAAGAAGCTGAGATTCATTATAACATTATCTTTTTGTCATTCCTAAATCCATACAGCAAGAGTTCCCTCCCCACCTCAGAAAAGCCTCTCTTAGTCGTGTCTGAGGATTATGTTCCCCGAACAATAATCTGTCATAAGAATGGGAAGCAAAGCCATGGACTGCTGATTGACACCTGTCCTGTACCAATCAGTAGTGGCCCCCTCTCATGCTTTTGTTTTTGAAGTAGTTCCCGGTGCTAAACAAAAACACCCGTCCTTCTCCAGACCATGCGGCCTACTTTACGGTTTTTGTTTACTCCACATGTGTAAGAGGAGATTAGTGATCAGTAGGTGGCTTTTCCTAATAATAATTTTCCTGATATGATTAGTATTTCTGTCACTTTTCAGTGCACCAAGAAGTGCCTTAAGGGTTCTCATCTCATCAAGCTGGATGAGTGGCTGAATGGATTCAGACAGCCACTTAACAGCCTGGTCACATGGCACCCATTTGTGACTGTGGCTGTTGCATGGCAAATAGATGGTTAGGTAACAAAAGCTTCCTATGGCCAACTTGGCATCTGCATGAGCTGCGTTAGCCACCCAAGTCGAGCCTACTCGGTTCGCAGCAGAGTAGGATCTCATCTTCATCAAAACCCTGAACAGTAATCCACTGCACCCACCACTGGATCCTTAATGCCTCTTTTCTCTAGAGCTCCAACTGAGCATCTGGCCTTTGTAAGTCGCAGCTGATTTATATTTAGGCGGAAACTCCTGTCTCCTTCGATCTTACACATTTTTTATAAACATGCACATTGGTCCAGGAATGCCTTGGTTTGGATAACAGCCAGCTTTTACGTTTCTCAAAAGGGAGAGCAACTCTTGCCTCTCTGCCCTAGTGCGATCTGAGCTTGCTTCCAGATGACCTGTTTCTTGAGCATCCATCTTGATTTGTTTGTACAAGGTTTGCAGAGAAGTTCCACCTTGGTTGTTCATTGAGCTTTAGTTTTAATGTGTTTGTGCAGAGATTACGTGGTTTCACCCAACGTCCCTGTTATCTAGCGCATTTCCCCAACGCTTTTCTTCCGAAATTGAATTTTATCCTCCTTCCCAGGTGTTAAGAGTCTGCCACACATATTACCACAACATCACAGGTGCTGATTCCCCATGACCTCTTCCAATAAGGTCTGTAAGTTGAAACCACCTGAGTTGAGTCAACTATATGGCTCTTTGTCATGCGATCATTTCTTGCTCCACCTTCCAGGAAGGAACTACAGGACTTGCCCTGCGTGTATGGTTGCAGCATACATCTGTTACCTAGGAAAGGAAGAACTCATGGAGAAGTGGTTCATATGCCACTGTGGAAATGTCTGAATCTGACTAGAATGTATACAAACAATATTCATATAACCATCTCCATTTGAGGGTTACATCACTGGAAGACTATAGACAACTGTGTTCTGTCAGTTACAGAGTCTGCTTGATAGCTTCCGTGTGTCTATAGGGATGCTCACAGAATGTAAATGTCATGAATCTTGATGAAAAATGTCCTCTGCCCCTCTTGGACTCATGTGCACATTGGAACTTGGCTACCCACAATATTTCATCCTTCTCTGGATGTTGTGATGCAGTTCTCAGCAGTTTAAATGATTCGAAAGAGGCATTTACATACCGATTTTGCTAGCAATTCACAGATTAATGCTGAAACAGAATGGAATTATGGGTCAAAACATGCAACCGTGGCACAGACCAGAAGCAGATAAGGCCACCCATCTTTCTTATAAAGCACTATATTATGGATGAGGAACCTGTAGCCTTCCAGATGTTTTTACACTACACCAGGCCTGACCACTAGCCATGCTGGCTGAGGCTGATGGGGAGTTGGGACCAAAAACATTAGAGGGCCAGAGGTTCCCCACCCTTGCCCTATAAGCCTAGCATGTCTTGTACGAAACTGTTCCTACACACACCCAATCAAGTTCTTAGGGTGTCATCTTTGCTCTGCACTCCATCTGCCCACCAAGTGTTATAAATCGGCTACTGTACAGAACAGGGCCTTCTCTGCACTGGCTCCATAATTAAGATATTCCCAAGAACAACATATCTACCCTGCTTATAGTGTTTCTTCTTCCCCTGTTAGCTGTGACAGTTAGAGTGTTTCTGTCTGTTCTGTGCTTCTGTGACTGTTACTTTATTCTCAGCTCCCCGGTGATGGGACGAAGAATATCCTGGCCCTCCTCACTGAGAAGGAACTTCTCTTCTATAGCAGCCTTCCGCAAAGCAGAGAGGCCCTGAATAAGCCAACGCACAGTTTCCCTCTCATCGCCACCAGGTAATGCAAGCCACAGTTTTGGAACACGCATGCTGCTGTGCTTTCCTGTTCTGAACTCGATTTGCTGGAGTTTGTAAAAGCTTCTTTCTGAGTAGCTGGGTTACAAAGTCCAGGCTCCAGGGATGTCATCCTCTTTAACACGATACCTTCTTTCTCTTGCGTAGTCTCTGGTCCTCTCTGTGTCACCCCTTGGACTGTGTCGCTACAAATAGAGCTCCCCAGCGAAGAGAGAGCTTGAATGCAGTAAACCATCTTCTCTTCACTCGGTTATGATGGTTAAAAGAGTGGTCCCTTCCCATTTCTTATGGATGGATTCAGGAGCAAGCAGTCATATAAAGGCTGTACTAATTCCAACGTTTTGAAAACTTCTCCATTTAGGGGGTTGTCCTTTCCTTCCCAAGTTGTTGCATACCATCCCTTCCCCAACCTGGTCTTCTCCTCATCCCTGAGCATTGACCATTCTGTCTGGAGCTGATGATAGACCAAAACAGTAGGGGAGCACTTCAAACATTTTAGGGGTGCATTCAGACCAGGGCAAAATTGTGTTAGTTTTCCTGCTGATAATGCTTGTGCTTCTGTCCTGTTTTCTGATGTTCCACCCATGCTGCAGTACCTGTTGGGTTAATGGAACTGTGGCTTTTTGACCAATATTACTGTGCTAAATTTCATCCATTCCTGCACATGTGTGCTTCTGTTCCCCCATAGATTCCCTCATGAAAGCAGCAGGCAAGAACTGTATGCTAATATACCACCCCAAAAATTGTCACTTTACTTATTTATTAGTGCTATTATTAATTTGTATACCACCCTTCATCTGTAGATCTCAGGGCGGTTTGCAACATAAAAATACAATCTAGAAAACACAGGCTACGGAATGGAAACAAAACCACATGAATGCCCCCCCCCCCCGATTACCCCCGTGATATCCCAAGTTAAGGGGGCTTCAATTCCCCCCTGTAATCAAATAACGCAGAAATGAGCAGTAAACATGTGCTACATTCCATTCGTTTTCTTGGTGGCTTTTGCGTCGTACGAAAAACTCAAATATAGTGCGGAAATCAACATTTAGGGAAACGTCAGGGAAATGGAACAAACTGAGTTGTGAATGCAGCCTAGGAATGATACAGCTGAAAAGTGGAGTGTTCCTGGTGCCTGGCGAGTGACTCTTGGTTTATCTCCCCTTGTCGTTTGTGGACTGACTCCCTCTGTCAAGTCCTCTTGTCAGAAAGTTTCCTCACTCTTGCTTAGTAGAACTCTCTAATCTGAGTTTGTGTATATTAGTCAAAGTGAAGAATATATGAGTGATCTTACTCGGGGAGAAGGGTCTGGTTCCATCTGAAGAATCGTTTGTATGCCTTTGTATACCAAAAATAATATGCAGCCATCACTCATGGAATGGTTTGGTTGGATTTTAAAAAATGAAGTTTAATAAACTGGAGATGGGGTGTTCCTTCTGTCTAAAGCATTTCTATGGTTCTGCTGCCCCCTCGTGTTTAGGGTCTGAAAACAGACTAGAAATACAAATTACCAGTCAAGAGAAATATATTAAAGAAAGGATTTTGCTTTTTTTTATAGGCCTGTGTGTGTGTGTAAGAGGGGGTGGAGGGAGAGAGGGAGAGGGAGAGAGAGGGATGGGTTTCAGAAAATATACTTTGCTCCATGGATGGTGTTTCTGGGCAGCTGATGGTACAGTTGAGTTACTGATGTTATTAGGGTGACCTCTAGCGGCCATTATGTCACACAACTGTTCTAGTGACAGAACAAGAAACCAAAATAAAAGTGAGGCTTTGCCACAGAGTGTACTTTTGATAGAGGGCCAATCCCACTTGCCTTCAAGATGCACACACAAAAACCTCTTGCATGCGTATCTTTAAAAAGTGCCATATGAGAAGCAGCTCTGTAATCCAGCACAAGTCCATGGGTTGACTCAATACTGACAATACAGTCTCAGGTAATGCAGGCGTTGACCAAGCAGCCCAGGTTACAATGCAGCAGCTTGAAAGCAGACATGCATGTAAGAATTCCTATGGGGACATCTGGATTTGGGTTTCCAGACTCAGTATGGGATGAAGCTCTGTCCTGTGCCTTTAATGCAATGGTGGGGATGCAGATCCTGGATTCCTCCACCCTTCTGTGGTCCATTTTGAGGGGTCCACCCATCTGACAAATCCCCTGATCTCACTAGAAAGTCAAGTTGCCAGTTTTTCCTTTGAAGTGTCCAGCCAAGCTTGGAGTTACCACCACTCAGCTAATTGGCACTGACTTCAGTTCCCACCAGCGCCAGACATCATAACTAACTTCAGAGATGATGGGAGTTGTAGTCTAACAGCACCTGAAGGCTGATGGGTTTCCCACCTTTGCATTAGCCTTTGGGACAATAAAATGTATTGGACTTCAAGCTACCACACAACCCTTTAGACTTCTGCTCTGTCTCATAAAATGCACACTCGATTGCTTGCCATGCATTTGCCTAGCCCCAGGAGTCTCAGGCTGCAATATTGGCTAACTGGTAATCTGACCATGGAAAGAGTTTGTTGCGCTGAAAGGCCCTTTCTGACCCAATCCCTACAGGCTTGTGCACTCTGGCCCATCCAAGGGTTCTCTGCTCTACGACTCAGAGCTCTCGTTTGCTTTGCGGACCGGAACCAAGAAAGGCATAGAGACGCACCTGTTCAGTGTGGAGACGCACCGGGACCTGGCCACGTGGACAAGGATGCTGGTAGATGGTTGCCACAACGCCGCTGAGTGTGTCCAGGAAGTGTCAACAGGTCAGGAAGCAGGTGGAGCTTCGCACATGGGGACTTGAGGCTTTCCTAGGAACGGGAATGAGTCCATGGGCCCATTTGCTTGGGGGGTTCTCCAACTTGCCACTCCTGCATTGTAGACTGACCTAGAACCAGAGAGAACCTACTCTTTAGTCCAGCACCCCAAGGCATGACTGGGTAAACTGGGTTAGGATAGGAGACTGCTATCCCAGCAAAATAAAAAAAATCCTTCCAGTAGCACCTTAGAGACCAACTAAGTTAGTTATTGGTATGCACTTTTGTGTGCATGCACACTTCTTCAGTTATCCCAGCATTACTGCCACTTCTAAGCTTACCATATGTGAACTATCTGCTGGATAGTTTATTTACCCTTGAATAACGGGAGAGTAGCTTAGATGATAGATCTTTGCCTTGAATATGAAGAGCTTTGGGGGGTCACTTTCTGGTCTCTCAATATGCTACTCCCAAATGATTATAGCCAGCAAGGGATGCGGGTGGTGCTGTCGTCTAAACCACGGAGCGTCTTGGGCTTGCCAGTTCAAATCCCTGCAATGGAGTGAGCTCCCGTTGCTCTGTCCCAGCTCCTGCCAACTTGGCAGTTTGAAAGCATACCAGTGCAGGTAGATAAATAGGCACCACCGTGGTGGGAAGGTAAACGGCATTTTCATGCGCTCTGGTTTCCATCACAGTATTATGTTGCACCAGAAGCGGTTTAGTCATGCTGGCCACATGACCCAGAAAGCTGTCTGTGGACAGCTCTCTTGGCCTGAAAGTGAGATGAGCACCACAATCCCATAGTCTCCTTTGATTGGACTTAACCGTCCAGGGGTCCTTTACCTTTTTTACCTATGGCCAGCAAGAACCTGCAGTAGGTTTCTGTGTCTCAGCACCAGTCCATTCTCTAGAAAGCAAAGTTCAATGTGAAGTTCAATGCAGGCTTTTCTCTTTCTCCACCTCCCGTCCCCAGCATGCACATGGAACGGGAGAGACTGCACCTTGTCCATTCACATCGAGAAGGGTTTCACCATCTCCACCCTGGAGCCAGGCCTCACCAAAGTCATCCTGCTGCAGCAGCCTTTTGAGAGGCTACAGATGTCCTCAGACGACGGGGCCAAGATGCTTTACTTGGACTTTGGCAGCTCAGAAGGAGAGATTGTGAGTTCCCTTTCCTGCCTTTCTGTGCTCTTCCAATGAGTTTTCAGGGAAGCAAGTGAGATGTAATATGTAGGAAGCAGAACCCGCTGTATTGTGTCCTTGGGGTATTTCCTGGAGCTGGATAAGGGTTGCCCAGACAGCGGCTGATGGGAAACTCTTGATACTAATCATTGCCATTATTTGCACATTGCAGAATCTCACGGGGGGAACCAAGGCTTTAGAATGAGCATTTAGAATTCAGGGGAAGAAGTGACAGGGTATTAAGTGGCCGGAACAGCTCACAGAGGTTGTCTCTGTGGCACAAGTCTTAAGTAGAGGCAACATGACAGAAGAGCATGGCTCAGAGGAATAGAGCAGGGTCCTGTTGCTTTAGAGGAGATGGGGAATCTCATCTCTCCAGATGTTGCTGGACCACAACTCTCATTATTCACGACCTTTGCTTATGTTGGCTTGGGCTGATGGGAGTTAGGAGTCCAACATCTGGAAGGTCCCAAGTTCCCCAGCCCTGCTTTCGAGTCAGAAGATGCTGCCTTGTATCGAGTCAGAACATTGGTCCATCTCTCTTAGTATTGTCCACACTGACTGGCAGCGCCTTCTCCAAGGTTTCAGATGGGTCTCTCCCAACCTCTCCTGGAAAGGTCAAGGATTGAACCTTAGACCTTCAACATGCAAGGCTCTACCACTGAGCTACAGTCCAGACTCAGCGCAGTGGTAAACAGGGCTTGCCATCTTAGGAGAGCAAATAGGGCTTTGCTTGAATGTAATTTACAGGCCCTGAAAGGGGTATGTGCTGTCCTGGACTTTGAACCCATCATTTTAAACTCAAATGGGCAAAGCCCATGGCCCTACTAGGCCTTTCAGAAGGTTGCTGAGGGTCAGGGTGGCAAACCAGGGTGGCAGCATGTCCTGTTTGTATCCTTGGTTTTTGGAAGTGATATGTTTGTACTAAGCAGATAATTGTCAGGCATGGGCTTGTTTGGTCCTGCTTTTGGGGCAGGAAAATGCTAGGATGTGGCAGTTTCTGCTATTTCAGTTTTGGTAAAAATAAACAAAAAACAAGGCAGTGGAATAAATTATGCAAAGCAAGGAAGTATATGCAAACAACTTAATTTGCATAATATATCACAAGTACAGAGTTAGAGTTTAGGGTTTTTATCCTCGTCAGGAAATTTTGCACAGTATGCAGAGTCTTGGAGAAGACCAGCATGGGCAAGAATCACACATAATTCAATGTCCTTGGTCTTAAATTATTATTATCTTCCTGGCACCAGTGGCAGGTTGTCCCTATAGCACATTCACTTATCTCCCAGTGCTGCACCCTTTATTATGGGTTATATCCAATGCTATTTCTAGTCAGAGCAATCCCATTGAAATTAATAAGCATGACTAAATTAGGTCCATTAATTTCAGTGGGTCTACTTTGAATAAAACTTAATCGACCACAACCCAGTGTTTGGATGAGGCATCCACTGTGATCTCTGATCTATCCTGAATTTTCTTCTCCTGCGATGGAGAAGAGACCATAACAGCCTATGCTCTGAAATGCTAGGTGCAGCCACTTTTTCTCTAGAGGGTTCTGCAATGGATGATTAATGCAGTGTTTCCCAACCTTGTGCCTCCAGATGTTTTTGGCCTACAACTCCCATCATCCCTGACCACTGGTCTTGCTAGCTAGGGATGATGGGAGTTGTAGGCCAAAAACATCTGGAGGCACAAGGTTGGGAAACACTGGATTAATGTACTTGCCCAGTTCTTCTACTTTCTGAAGCCATTGCTTCTTTGTTGCACAGCCAGCTGTAACAAAGAATCAGATTTTCTAGGGAATGTAAAATGGTGAAATGCTCTGAACCAGCCCCTCATCACTGTCCATGTTCTTCCTTCATTGCAGCAACTAGATCTTCATTCCTGCCCCAAAACCATTGTCTTCATCATCCACTCATTCCTCTCTGCCAAAGTGACCCGGCTGGGGTTGCTGGCATAGGGACACAGGGCAGAATCTGGAGAGAGGCAAGACTCCATGTGATCTATGCACTACGGCTATGCCTTCATGGCCAAAGCACATTTTTAAGAACACCATAACAGACTGCAACAAGGACAAAGGTTGTCATGCAGCCAAAGCCAAAGGAAGCCAGTAGACTTCCCAGACAACTGATGGAAACTCAAGGACAGGCAACTGCCTTGGCACACAAGTCCCAGGATGGACAGCCCATGCAATAAAAATGCTCCTGTAAAGTTGCCCATCAGCACATGATGTTCCTAGAAAAAGAAAGAAAGAAAAACCATCACAAGCTTGGAAAATATGAGACTGCTGAAGATGTCATACCAACCCAGTTCTGCCATCACATTAGTGCCTTGAAGATGATATTTTATATATATATATATATATATATATTAAAAAAAATGTTTGTATCAAGGTTTTATATTTATATAGCTCAGTTTATGAACCATAAAGGGATGCTTACAGTGTTGTTTGCTCTGCGTTTGTCATGACCATTTTACACTCAAGACTGCAATGCTGTGCACATCTGTGTGGGAGTAAGATGTAGTGGGACTTACTCCAGAGTAAACATGCTTAAGGGTTGAGTTGAAAATGTGGTAGATTAAGCCAGATCTCTTCATTACCTGTAACACATATAATCTGGGGGGGGGGAACACTCAAGCCATTAGTCTGACATGCAGCCGGCATAAGCCGAAACATGGCTACATGTATTTGCCGATTTATCCAAACTTTGGGGATAAGCTACAGAAGCCATAATTTTAAAAGAGATGCTTGAGTTGAAAAAGATCAGGAAGATTATTTTTATTCTTTATTGGTTTGCTAACTCTTGACACCTCCATTTTTGTTTGTCAGACATATGTTTTAACCGGAGGTGCTCTTGAGCGGGGGAAGCAATTAGTTTTATGAGCTGCAAAATCATGCATGGAATTATCTTTATTATTTTGTTTTCCTTTTGCGAAAATAAATACAGATTACTAAAGATGACTAAAGCAGAGTTTGTTTCCCTATCTGAATTGAAAACAACATTTGGCGTTGCCCACCAAGCCTGAAATTTACCAATTTTTGACACAACAGTGGCTTTCTCATCTCAGTTTAATTTTAATTGGCATAGCTTTCTGGCTGCTTCCTGTATACATGACTATTATCAACTAATCAGAGTCCTGTTCTTCAGTAATGTTTGGCTCCGGTAAAACTGCCTACATTACTTTTGCTCTTTGCTCATCTTATCTGCTCTTAATTCATTTCTTAAAAACTTTTTGCGGGGGGCGGGGGGGGGGGATATGGGAATTCAGTAATTGGTATACCTCCCCAATACAGCATGACACATACCGGTACCTTACATGTATCATTCCAAAACAAGCTGTGATGCTTGCCACTTACATGACTCTTAACGCAATCTATGCTTCTTGCACGCATGCAGACATTTCAGAGGTGTTTGTTTCTGCTGAAGGGAACAGCGGGAGGGACAAGAAGGTGCTACTGCCAGCGACTGCCTTGCTACGTGGCCTTGCTCATCGTGACACAGTCCACATCGTAATGCAGAACACTCCAAAAGCATTTCAGGGAACGCCAGCCAGCTTCTCACCAGCACTCCTATTAGGTGAACAGGGAGAATTTGCTCACTGCAAGACCTAAGCAAGAGAGAGGACATTTATTGTAGCAGAAGGACATCAAATAAGAATTCTCTACCCTGAAAATAAATGCTGCCTTGAGGAATTCAGAATGCAAGTTCAAACTACTTTTTACCAGGTTCAGAAGAAAGTAGGGCTGACACAAACCCACTCACAATTTGAAAGCTGTAATGGTTCTAGGGGTTGCTCATGCGTAAGTTGTCGCCACTCCTGGCTAGGTTACCTGGGTGAACCCTTTCTGTCTGGACAGATTCTCACCCGTGGCTGTCTCAATTGCTGGCAGAATCTGTCAGTGGGCGTTTCTTGAACTTCTTCCAGCAAAGAAGTTCTTTGTCGCCTAGTCTCCTCCTACTCTCCCTGCGCGGAAGTCTTCTGCACAGGGAGGGTGTGGGCAGCGCTGGTCTCCGGCAAGGAGTCCTGGAGCCCCCTCGCCGATTCCCCCTTCTGCCCCCCTTCTCCACTGGTGCTACGCTGATTTCCTTCCCCAGCAGATGGGCTGCCTCTCTCCCTACTGGGACCCTCTCCGGCATCCCTCTGGAGCCTTCCCTCCACCTCTGGCTCCAATGGCAGTTCCCTGACAAAAGCAGATGGGTTTTTTTTGCCATAGTGCGCTGGCCAGGCCCCTCCAAGCGCTCACACATGAAGCGGCCTATGTACTTCAGCCGCCACCCTCCATTCAAGGGGAAATTTTGATTGGTCCAGAATATCATCTCATGTAGAAGAGCCATACACCCAGGGACAAGCCACTTCACACAGCTCCAAAACAGGCAACTAGCAGGCTGAGTGGATGCAGCAGAAGACCTTAATTAGCCAAAACAAGCACCAGGGCTTTAATCTCATTCCAGTTGCCCCTGAAACTGCACCTTTGTTTTTAAAGGGGATTCTGTGCTGGATTGTTTGTCTTATTTAGTTTGGCCCTCAGATTTCATTCCCCCCCCCCCCAGCTCTTCTGCTTGAGATCCTTTGAACGGGAAATGGCACCAGGGATCGTGTCTGGGGTTTTCTGCATGCAACAATGCGATTTACATGCCTACAGTTCCTACTATTAAACTTCCCGCATAACATTAACATTCACCAGAGCCCAAACAACAGTGCAACAAATGGATTATTGTGGCTAAATAAACAATGATTAGATTATATCATATTGCAGTTATGACAGCAACTTCAGCTGACGGGATAATAGAGATTACTTGTGCAGTCTTGCCGTGTGTGTGCATAAATATTTTGTGGAAGAGATACACGCATCGGTGTGTTCCCTGGAAAGAATATCTTGGTGAAGTGTGTGTGTGTGTGGTGTTAAGAACAAGCAGCCGGAGATCCTTAAATCACAGGCATTGCCTTAATCTGTCTTTTCCCTGGCATCAAGTGGTCCAGCTGTTTCCATGCCTGACCCCAGATTTCTCTCATAAGGAGACTGCAGAAACCTGCCAGGGAGAAGATGACAACTTCAGAGGTTGATGAGCCCTTTCCAGAATGGCAATACTTCCTTTGATGCTCAAGGCAGGCGGCTGCGAGTTGGCTGGTCTCGCCTATTAATTTTGATTTGTACTTTTGCCTGCTGCCTAGCGTGCCATCATTGGTCGTTTACTCACCCAGCTGAACGGAGCAAGACCTTCTTCACAAATGATCCGAGAAGTGGTGAGAGGAAGCACCCCTTGCTACCAGTCTCCTCACAGCAGATGCCTAGGCTGGGTACTTGCCACCATAGTATTAACCTTAAGGTTTGGGGGTCTGCTAGGTTCTTGCTCCTCTCTAGGAGAAACAATGTCAAGCAGGGACCAAATCTGGAAAAAAAAGAAAAAGAGAAAAGTGGACTAATTTGTACAGGTTTGCAGAATTAAACTTTTACTGCATCTGGGTTACTTTAGTGCAGAATTTTGACAACACCCCACACCTTCCTTTCAATGCAGCATACACATGTATAACTGGAGAATGCCTATAAGAGAAAGTGGTTGGTTCTGCATTAAAATTACTCCAGCCTTATGACTTCGCACTGAATTGAAAGACTGCAAACTGTGGTTGTGCTTACAAATATCAGTTATGAATTAAGACTCCCAATACATGGGCTACTGCCCCCCCATATATATATGTATATATTCAAGGCAACATCTCTGCCCTTCGTTCCAAAGAACAGTGTGGAATTAAGACTTGAAAATGCAAAAACTCAAGCCATTCCTATTGTCAGTTTCTCCTTGGGAAGACTTAATGCAAAACTGGATGTGGAACCGGGGAGCCTTTTCTGTTGTGGCTTGTGTATACAGTAGTGTGGAGGCAAATTCAGATGTCCAGGATCCCTTCGTGACAGACATGCCCCCCCCCCCATCACATCCTTTTCTAAGATTATACAAGAACCTCAGGAGCCAATCCTGAGTGGCTTACCTTTCACTCTGATTGGCTCCAATCAGCCCAAAGGGTATGAAGACTTCTCAGTGGCTGAAAAGCTCCCCTTTCATGCTCACTGGGTGGTTCTCGGGCCCTGGAGTTGGGGGTCCTGCTGCAGAAATGATAGCAGGTCTTCAACCCTCTTGTCATCCTGGACCACTGCTCCTCTGTGTTTATATATAAAAGCTAAAAGCTCAATAGAAAAGCAATGCTACGTAGTTGTAAGTAGTCATGCCATACAGGTAGGCCCCTGTGTTTGTATCCATGCTCTCAGTTATCATTGGAGAAGAGAGGGAGAGAGTCATGACTCATTAGGAAGACAAAGGCTCCCATTATCTGGGGAGAAATGTTCGTTTTTTACCTATGCAAACCATTAGCTCAGATACAATCTCATCCCAAGTGCCAGGTATTCTAAATATATAAAGAATGGCACTCTTGAGCAACAGTAATAAATTGATTCTGCAGCAAATGTATTCTCTTTCCCCTTGGCTGACGCAATTGCTGGTTAGCGGTTGTCATGGTAATGCCATTTCTATACTCTGAAAAACTATTAGATTGTGCTGATTGCACAAGCCTCTCACAAAAACAATGTTAAGAGTAGTAACAACAAGAAGAACCGAGAGCATTTGTCGTTTTTCTTCTGCAAAAGTGTGTGTGGCTGTGTTAAAAAAACAACAACTATCAGGCCGGTGTGTAAATCAGAATGTGCGCCACTGCGCAGTCAGTGAGTGCATCTGCAAAGTGTGCGCATGGATGGAAGCATTCTCAGCACGACTTTCAGACAGATGGCCTGATATTGACCTGGAAGAGTTTTCTGTAATGTCTACACCAATCTGCAAGAGAAGATGGCCCAATCCACCACCCCTCCAATCACCCTGACGCTTCCTTCCAGGAAAACCCACAGTTTATCACTGAATTGGAACAAATGGCAATTGGGTTTCCGTTTGTTCCAATTTAGCTCTAAAGAGTGGGTTTTCCAGGGGAAAGCAGCAGGGCAAAGGCAAAACCACTCAGACTGGTGCCTAGACAGCATGGGACAAGTGGAGAACCACTCAGATCCATGCTTTCTAGGCATGGCAGAAGCAGAAGTGTGGCTGAGCCATGGGTGATTTCAACAGTAACCCATAGCTTAGGTTTGGGGAACATGTGGTCCTCCAAATGATGTACTACAGCTCCCATTATTCTAGATTATTAGTCATACTCTTGGGGTGCTATTATTATTAATTACAAAGTATACACTACCCAGGGAGAAAGGGCTATGGTACGAAGGCCCATGATGAAGCAACATTGCTGAAGGTAAGATTTAGGTCTGGTCATTGCCTGGCTGGGAGACTAGGGTGCTATTCAACTAAGCTTTACTCCAGAGTTGACCTATTGAACTTAATGGACCTAACTTAGTCATGTTCATTTATTTCAATGAATCTGTTCTGGGTAAAATTAGTTGAATACCATCCTGGAAACCTTCTACATGCTGGCTTGAATTCCAAGGCAGGATACAAGTGTAGTAAGAAATACCGTCACTGTAGAGAAATATCAGCTTCTAGGATGTTGAGTAAAGCAGAAGCTTTATTATTTGAAAAGTGCTCACCATTTCACTTTAGAACCATCTCCCCCAGTGGTTCCAGTTTTACATTAGCCGTGGCCATCAAAGTGAAGTGGATGTTCATGTTTCTAGAGGAATCAGAGTCATTTCTTGGGGGGGGGGGAGGAGGAGGGCGAAAAGAGGATCCCATTTGAGGAAGAACAACTGGGCCAAAAGATTGGTTCAGCTCACCTTCATTACTAGCCACAGCAGCAATCTTATTTCAAGATTAAGAGCGGCCCTATGTTTTACCACACGCACATGTCACATTCCCAGAAAGCCTGGCAAATATGGATTGGCAAACCCCCCCTCCCACCCAACAACTTCAAACTTACTAACTGTTAAATCAATACAACAAAGTAATTCAGAAACAGATGGCGTGTTTTTCCTCTGATCAAAAGCATGTCTGTTCTAGGAAAAATATTATTATAGTAATTTAGCTTCCCGTTACTGCCCCGCTGCTATTATCATTTAAAGCTGATTTCAATAAAAGAAAGAATCACTCCCAATCCACAGCAAGCTTTCATTTTACTCCACTTCAGAGAATATAGGCTGGCGGGGGTGAGGAGGTTGTTTAGAAGTGGCTGACCTAACATTCATCGGAGTTTTTAAGGACGACCTACACAGGTTCTGTGCACAGGTCCCTGTGGTCACGGAAAGTGTATACAGCTGATGCCATCTAGCTAGACCTCAGTAAACATGACTGAATGTCTGCTGATAGGTATGGAGAGGCACATTCCCATTTGGGGGCCACTGGTCTGACAAACAGCTGGAATGCGGTCGCACTGAAACAATTCAGCCCAAACCAAATGCCATTATTTTCAATGGGAAAGAGTTAAGCTGAGGTAAGACTTCATCCGAATAAATGGACTTAGCTTTGATCATGCCCAGTCACCTTGATCCAGCCAGAGAGTTCTGTGCATATTATTGTTGATGAACTGCCTTGATAATAAGAATAAGAATAAGAATTTATTATTTACATGCCACCCATCTGGCTGGGTTTCCCCAAAAGGTGTCCAGGACAATGCATAACAGAAGATAAAACAACAAATTCATAAATAAATAGAACACATGCAAAAGCCAAAGATACCTATAAAATAACAAAGCTATTCAAAGGGGAGGGGTGGCCATCCCCTTTTCTCTCTGCCACCCTTTATTTCCCCCACCTTGCCCTGAAACTCCCTCCACAGCAGGCTACCAAAGGAGGGACAGATCATTCTTGCCAGAAGTCCAAACTGATCACTAGCAGAGGACATTTTCTCTTGCCTTCACCTACTCTGTCTGGCTCAGCTCTCCCTGCTGCCCTCCAGCCCTTGTTCCCTATAGGCTCTGCCACTTACAGGAAAAGTGGCCGAGGCCTGTGTGGTGCCCCTCCGTGCTATAGGCAATCTATCTCTCTAGACAAGAGATTTGCCACTGTGGGAGCAGCAGACTTACAAGCCTGTCTGTTGATGTGCTTCTGGTGAGCCTCCACCTATGCCCAACCTGCATATTTGTAAATAAATGGAAATACTGCAAAAGTGACAAATGGAAGTCAAGTCTGGATAAAGCATGTGCACCTGAAACTTCTTACTGCTTGGTGAAGCAAGAGGGAGCACGAGAATCTATTGCTAAGCAAGACAAAACCAGAAAAGGCTCAATTCCAAAACTGTCCCTCATGCTCACAAATGTGGTCCATTCCATTCCTAAACATGGGCATTGTTTTGTTTCTATTTATTTGTGCTTTTATCTTGTATTTTTATCTTGTAAACTGATGAAGGGCAGAATACAAAGTTAAAATAATAACAATTAAGAACCTCCTCCCTCCACCAGATAAAAAAAAGAAACATGGGAACTGTTTGTTTAGTCCTCACAGAGCTACAATTCACAGCACCCTTAAAAAGCTATGTTTTCCAAGATTCTTTGTGGGGGTGCTTCAAATGTATGGGGCGTATAGAGCCACTGTTGGCTCTGCTAGTTAAATAGCATGAAAATGCTGCACGTTGGCACGCGGTGAGACCTCCTGGCAGGCATCTGAGAGAAAGAGCTATACTGTAACTTGGGGATACAGGGAAATTGGCCTCCTTTCAACTTCCTCCGCCCACTTGATTTTAGCTCACTGGTTTTTGAGAACAGGATAAAATGCTAAGTAACATGAAAGAAACAAGCTTCTTTTTCACAAAACTCTTCCACTAGTCAGTAATTTTAATCAGAAGAGGTACTTATTCTGTGGTGGTTTTGTGTGGCTCCTGGCACTGAATAATTCTCCCTCAGAACCCCCATCTCTTTTATCTCTTCCTTTATTTTCTTTTTTTGAGAACAACACAGAACCTCCTTTGGAAACACCCGTGATGCCACCACACAGGGAAACTTTCCTTATTTAGTGTCATGGGCCAAGTAAAAGCAAGACTGCAGCTACCGCGAATTCTCTTAACCAGAGAGAAAAGGCTTCTCAAGTTTCTGTCATCTCCTGTTTATCCTCTAAGTTGGTCTTCCTGCTCTCACAGGGCAATATTGGCTGTAACAGACTTCTGTTTCAGTGTAAAGATATTGATATCTTCCACTCCGAAAGTTGCATTTTGGAGGAGAATTTAAGGAACCAACATTCTGCTGATATTTGGGTGTGTGTGACAGGGTTCATAAAAGGTAAAGGCTACTATGGGGTTGCGGCGCTCATCTCGCTTTCAGGCCAAGGGAGCCGGCGTTTGTTTGTTTTTTGTTTTTGTTTAATATGCTTTTTATTAGTTTTCTTACTTACAAAAACACACAAGAAATTAACAAAAATGATAGAACGACATACATACATACATTCTTACAAAAGAACTTATGCCACCATGTTCTTAATTCCCAATTCCTTATCTTCCCCAATAGACTTCCGCCTTCCTCAAAGCAGGTCTGTCTTATCTGTTTAATAAACTGATTCTTTAATCATTTTGCCATTTCTTCTGTTATCTGAATACTATACTTATAATCCATATTGTGGTTTGCGAAAATTAATCAAAGCATGTCCAGGTTTTAACTTGAGGGCACTTTTTTTTTTTAAAAAAAAAAAACATTCTTTATAAATTTTCCACTCCTTTTTGAACTTTTGGTTTGGCTGTCTCCTAAATGTCTCTGTCATTTCTGCCAGTTCAAGATATTCAAATAATTTATCCTCGCACTGCCAGACCTGAAACTTTATTATGAATTGGCTTGCTTATGTTGGTTAAAGGATTGGATGACACTGCAGAACTCAGATTTACTAGATTTGAAAGGTTTTGATAACTGTTTTGGGTGGCATGCATACCTGGTATATGATAAAGTTAAAATTCATAGAGGCGTCCTGAACCATATTATAAGGAAACCGCTATATAAGTTATGCAAAAAATATAAAGATATACAGTGGTACCTTGGGTTACAGACGCTTCAGGTTACAGACTCCGCTAACCCAGAAATAGTACCTTGGGTTAAGAACTTTGCTTCAGGATGAGAACAGAAATTGTGCTCTGGCGGCACGGCTGCAGCGGGAGGCCCCATTAGCTAAAGTGGTACCTCAGGTTAAGAACAATTTCAGGTTAAGAATGGACCTCCAGAACAAATTAAGTTCTTAACCCAAGGTACCACTGTATTGGAACCCAAAACTCACTGGTGGCTATCCCCTTTGGAGGCCATAGCAGTGAAAAGAAAAAAATATGGAATAAATTCTCTATCCATCCACCTGCCCCCAAGAAACCACTGTTTGCCCTGTTGGAGGAAATGAAGGACTGTTCACAGCACTTTGTACACTAAAAAGAGGGCTGCGGAAATTAACAACCATCATGATACATGTTAAGAAAGTAACAGGATGTTCTACTTCTCTGCCGGTAAAATGTTGCTACATTATGTATGTCATTATGTAGTTTCTGACCTTTTAAAACCAGGAGAAATGCCGTGTTGAGGCATAAGGTTAAATGCCAAAGAACAAGAGCCAAAATTAAGTCACTCAGGAAGGACAGTAGATTTGACTCTGTGTCTGCAATGCAAAGAAGTAAATGGGGCACGTTTGACCATGAAGTTCTGGTGCCAGGCAGAGTAGACCACAGCAGGCAAGATGAACCAGTGGTCTGATAATGTCTACAGCAGCTTCCTAGGAAGATCATGGCAGGGGTGATCAACTGGAGGAGTGAAATGAGAATCAGGAGTGAAGAGAGAAAGAGGACCACCAGGTCTTGATCCAGCCTTCCCTAGCCTGGTGCACTGATGACATCTGGGTGTCATCAGACTGGGGAGGACAAAACCTTAATCAGTTTCAGAATTTAGTACCGGAGCCTAATTTTAGTACCAGGATTCATTTTTGGAATGGTTCAACTAAATAAAATAAAAATAATAAAAATCTCTGACAATGTACCAACTATGGTGTGTGTGTGTGTAAGTAAAATTGTCTTCCCTTGAAAAAAATATCCAAGGTGTCTAATAACAGTGCTATACACATAGCACTGATCAAACCGAGCCATTATGAAAGAAATCAGCCCTGAGTGCTCACTGGAAGGACAGATCCTGAAGCTGAGGCTCCAATACTTTGGCCACCTCATGAGAAGAGAAGACTCCCTGGAAAAGACCCTGATGTTGGGAAAGATTGAGGGCACAAGGAGAAGGGGACGACAGAGGACGAGATGGTTGGTCAGTGTTCTCGAAGCTACCAACATGAGTTTGACCAAACTGCGGGAGGCAGTGGAAGACAGAAGTGCCTGGCGTGCTCTGTTCCATGGGGTCACGAAGAGTCAGACATGACTAAACAACAACAACATGCACATATTTAGGATTGTTCAACAGGATATCCTAGTGATGTAGCTCCCAAGCAGACTCCTGTTCTGTTCCCCTCGTTTTAGAAATTAACAGGGGGTACCAGGAGGTCTGGCATGGTGAGAAGAATGTGTGCAGAGCCCTAGACTGGAGATTGTTCTGGACATTGTCAGGTCAGGACTTTGATGCAGAAGTCCAGGGCCCACACAGCAGAAGGAGCAGAAAGACCCCCAAATGCATCAGGGTTATCTTACCCTATGTTGAAGTATGTGAAGTCATGCCCATTGGCATTTAAAGGGGAGAGGGGAAGGCTCTGCAATATCATTAAGCCCAGGGTCTAAAATTTCTTAGCCATGCCACTAACGGGAGACAAATTCTGTCCCTAACAGTATGGGTGCAATGGCTGTGGTGGGCACTGGAGGGCAGCAAAGTGCCTATGGCAGGCCCTCAGAGAAAGAGACAATGAAACCTCTGATAAGGTTGTCCTGCGCTGTTTGCTTACTGCAGCGGTACAGCATTACCCTGGCAATATCACTTGTACTTTTCATTAGTCATTTGTGACCTTTTACTTCTGTAATCAAACAAGACAACCTAACACTTAAATCTGAGCATTTAGGCCTGACATTTACAATTGGTTCTCAAGTTAGGGAGACCAAATGAAAATTTCCTAGCAGGCAGCACACAACGGGGGGAAGGAAGCGCCAAATTCATTTGCAGAGTAACATGTATGTCATCCCTATTCAATCATCTGTATCTGACTGAATAATATCAGTTGATATTTGTACTGGAGTGGCTGTCATTAAACAGTCAATATTCATCTGGAATTACTGGCACACCGAGGTATCCAAGATATCGCATCTCCGCTGCTGAGGACATGGAGATTGCATT
Source organism: Podarcis melisellensis (assembly GCF_964234715.1). Lineage (NCBI taxonomy): Eukaryota > Metazoa > Chordata > Lepidosauria > Squamata > Lacertidae > Podarcis > Podarcis melisellensis. The sequence continues at coordinate 29,239,821 of NC_138538.1, forward strand.
TGATTAGTGTAAAGTGCGGCTGATATTACAGGGGCAATGGCATTATAGCACTAGGCAGACCATTTCCTTCTTTAAATTTACGGGAGCCAGAGAAGCAAAGGTATCATTCTCTGTGTTTCTGTAAAACAAGGTTTCACATTAGATCTGGAAAACAGCTCTTTCCCTGAAAACGAACAGTTCTCTCCTTCCTTTTGAAATGTTTTATTGTGGATGGAAGAAGAGCTCTGCTGGACAAGCCAATGACCCATCAAGGCCGGGATCCTCTTCACAGAGTGGCCGCTCAGCTGCCTTCGGGAAAACCCACAAACAGGAGCCAAGCACAAGAAGTTTCTGAGGTTTCTGGGAACTGGAATTCAGAAGCCTATTGCCTCAGAGCATAGGCACAATGGCTAGTAGCCACCGATAGCCTTTACCCTCCACGATTTTGCATTATGTTTTTAATCACTGATGTTCTGTAATGTGTTTTTGATGTTGTACACCACTGGTCCTTCTGATAAAGGGTAGTAATATAAATTGAATAAATTAATAATAATAATGAATTTGCCCAGTCCTTTTTCAAAGCTTGTGGCCATCATTGCCCCCCCCCCCCCCCGCGGGAGCAAGTTCCACAATTTAGCTATGTAAGGTAATGAAGAAGTACTTTCTTTTATCTGTCCTTCCAACTTTCAGCTTCGGTGAATGTCCACAGGTTTTAGTGTTGTGAGGGAGAATTCCGCCCCCCCACCCACTTTCTCCATGCCATTAGTGAGCTGCAATTCGTCTCTGAAAAAGGTTATCGTTTTGCAGCCCGATTTTGTAGGTTATTGGGGTGGGACGTGGATGCATAGATTAAGCCCTAGATCCCAGTCTGGACTCAGTGACACAGAGGAAACTGCTTTGAGACAGAGTCTAACCATTAAATCATGTAGCTCGGTATCACTAACATAGCAAGGGTGTTGCAGCAAATGGAGAAACGCCAGGTGCAAAATGAGGTGGGATGAGGGACAAGACTGGTTGCTGATGCTGTTGTGTATTTTAAAACCATAATAATAGCATTAATTTCATAGATTTAAAGGTGACTTACATATTTATTTCATTACCAACAAGGCAGAGTTACCCACATGTAATTAATAAAACCATTATAAACAGTCAATAATAGCCTTATTAATCCTATGTGGGTAATTTTGATTTTTTGATAATGGAACAAATATGAAAATAATATTTAAATGTACGAAATGAGTTCAATTTAGATCTGGTTTACCATTAATTAGTAAACTGCATTAATGTGATTTTGCAAAATGCTGGGGTGTTTTTCGGAGCTTCAGTTTAATTAGAATTAACTACCTTGCTTTCACAAAACATTAGCTGGATGTTGTAACCAGTGGGGGCTCGTCCACTTGAGCTACCGGGGCACAGCCCTCCCAATGAGAATGTCAAGCAATCTGAAAGTCACACACTCTTTCCTGTCCCCTACCCCTCTTTTTATACTTGCATGAGTTTGCAGAGGCTTGTGGAGGCGTTTCTTCAATCTCCTCTCCTCTCTATTGGGAAGGTTATCCTGTAGGCACCATCCCATATTAGGGAGGATTGCTGGAAGAACAGCCTTGCACCAAGTGGCAGCCTATTGGAATCACACACCAGTTCTGAGCATGCTCAGAACTGTTTCCTTGAAGGCTAGATTTCCTCATGGTTTGTAGCATGTCCCGGTAACCAGAGAAGCAACAGGGAATGTCTCCTACTTTGCGGAGCATTTTTTGTTGCTGTTCAGTATGTGTTTTGTGACCTTGCTAGAGAGTGAGAACAAGCAAGTGGCAGTGAGTCTCTTTCTGTAATAAAAATCTACTTTTTTTAACCCATTAATAAACCGGCTTGTGAGTGGGTATACTTGAAACTAGAAGGTGGGGCCACGAGAGGATCTTCTCATGGATAAGTACCCCCAGCCTGGCACTTTTAAGCAGGAAGCTGGCACTCATACCTGCTAGCAGAATTGCCTTTCTGGGACAGTTCATTTCATTTGCGGTCTGCAAATATACACATATCAGCACATCCCAGAACTCTGAAGTGCAAGTTATAAAATGATATCAGGCACTGCTTCAAGGCGGATTACCTAAAGTGAATTTCAGTTATGTATGTTGAATATTGGGTTGCCAACTTCTCAGTCAGCCTCTGTAGCTGTGGCAGCTGCTTTTTTTCTACAGCATTCAGCGCATAATGTATTTCTCTCCAGGTATCAAAAAGCTTCAGCTTCTAGTTCCTGCATGCCAAATTGCTGTTAAAGGCATAATTGCAAGAATCGGTGGAAAATATTGGCAACCACTGCTGAATATTAGCCAGCTCACTGGTGGAGTGAGATTGGGAGCAAGGGATGGGATTGCTGCCCTAATTCAGCATAGGAAATATCACACCTGCTGTGGTATATTTGTCAACTCCCCAGTAATAGTTCCAGTTTTTAAAAAACGCAGCATCTGCTTGGCTGTCACTTGCCTCCGTTTCCATTTTCTTCCTTTGTTTACGAAAAATATTTGTTTTCTCTTTCTCCTTCTCCTCATCGCGCCTATCTGCTGTTGTATTAGACTTCCAGCTCCCATCTTACGTGTGTGACATTTCCATGGCAACAGCCTGTGATGTGAAATTGAATGGATAGACCAAGAAATGAGTCATGAATAAGCTTTTTGTCCTCTCCCTCTCCCCCCTCTCTCTCCCACCCAGCCTGATATTAAAGCTAAATCACATTTTGATGAAATGTGCTTTAACTGGGCGACAATGTTAAAAAAGAGATTCTAAAAAAGGTGTCACGTGTGGGGTGAGACCGTTGCATCGCCAGTAGCCCCAAAATTGCTGGGAGCATCAAATGTCAGGGCAAAGGGTGTCCTTTGGAACAGAAATCAAATGAACTTCAGATTGATGGAAGTGTTGTCTACTAATAGGAAACCAAGACTAGTCACTCCTCCACTCGCTTTTCTTGGGGATTGCTAACACCCCATATCCCGGTCACTTAATTTGTCTTTTACTATCAGTTACCTTTGTCTAGTTTCTCCACAGCTATGAATTCACATTTGTTAACCAATTGCAGTGACAAGAGGAAGCAGCTTCAGCAGCCTTCTACAACCTGGAACTGTTCAGATGTTTTGGTCTACAATGCCCTGGTTCTGGGGATGTTGAGAGCAGCAGCAGAGGCTGGTCGATCAGGGAAAATGGGACAGTGTCCTGCCAAGCTCAGTCTCTCCTCAGCCAGCCAGCCTGCACCTGCCTGCATTCTTACTTCCTGCTGGTTCATGTTAAGTATAATTGCTTAATCGTACATTGGAAAATAACTTTGTATATGCCTATATGTGTATTGCTAACTGGACAAATTCCATAAAGCAACTGGATAGCTCAGCTGGTTAAAGCATGGTGCTTGACAAACGCAAAGGTTGCAGGTTCGATTCCCCATATGTGACAGCTGCATATTCCTGCATTGCAGGGGGTTCGGCTAGATGATCCTCAGGGTCCCTTCCAACAATACAATTCTATGAGCACCTCAATGGGTTGATAATTAACATAGGATGTTCTCTGCTGGCTCTCATGTGGTGTAACTTGAGATCAGGCATCCCCAACCTGCGGCCCTCCGGATGTTTTGGCCTACAACTCCCATGATCCGTAGCTAACAGGACCAAGTGGTCAGGGATTATGGGAACTTTAGTCCAAAACATCTAGAGGGCTGAAGGTTGGGGATGCCTGCTTTAGATCATGTGAGAGGTATTCAGTTGCACATGATGCTATACAACTATTTTGATGTATCATTATCTGTTTGGAACAAGCTCAGTTAGTAAAGTTTTGAAACCATATTATGGGTCTGAACAACTTTTGACAGTTTTTATTTATCCGACTGCTTCAAGCTGTTCAATAATAATATCTGCAATAGTTTAGGGCAGGCATAGGCGAACTAGGCCCTCCAGAAGTACAATTCCCATCATCCCTGACCACTGGTCCTATTAACTAGGGATGATGGGATTTGTAGTCCCAAAACATCTGGAGGGCCGAGTTTGCCTGGTTTAGGGGGTGACACTGGCACTGCAGGGAGGAGGATGGGAATAAAAACAGGATTAGTTGGCTCTGCCAATCATTGGCTCCAGTGCAGGCATCTCAACCTGCATCCCTCCAGATGTTTTGGCCTACAACTCCCATGATCCCTAGCTAACAGGACCAGTGGGATGATGGGAACTGTAGTCCAAAACATCTGGAGGGCTGAAGGTTGGGGATGCTTGCTCTAGTGCCACCAGCCATTGGGCTCAGGCTCCACCTACTATTAGCCGCCCTGCCTTAAACCCTATCAGCCTCAATGGGTACTAGCTGCCATTAGAGAGTTGTGGTCTAAAATATTTGGAGGGCACCAGGTTCTGAAAGATATACCATATAATGTTCCATGAAATTTTATGCACTATCAGCAGAAGGAGCTTTGCATAAGGGCTTACCCACACCTCCTCTTGTCTGTATTTATTAATCTTTCAACATTATATAATATGCTAATTCCTATGTAGGTCCCAATTTTATCATACCATTCTTGGTGATAGATGCCCATTTCCATTTACTAGCGTAAAAAATTCCAGCAGCTTCTAAGATGTAAGAAATCATTTCCTCACATTCTCACTTTATTGAGCCTTCCAAATAACTCAATAGACATATGACTGGATGTAGAGAAACTTCATAACCTCATATTCTTACTAATTGGACATTAATTCCCCCCCAGCCCCCAGAATTTTTCAGGGCACCATTTGCCACCCACATCACATGCAAAAGAAACCACCTTTATCCTTCTGGCATTTCCAACATATGGGGGAATATTTTTTGTTTATTTCCTTTCTCTTCTCAGGGGTGCTGCGCCACCTACTCACTATTCTGTAGCAGATTTCTCTCATCCCTGCATGTGGTAATTTAAGCGTATAGATGTAAATTAAGTCACAGCTGCCATAATTTAAATAGAAAAACAGTACTTCAGACCTTAGTGGAAAGACTGATCCGGGGATTTGTGTGTCTGCTCGCTCTGCTGTCCAGGCACTAATGGCTGATGGGTAACCTCAAGGCCTCTAATGGATCTTTATCTTTGATGGGGCAGCCTGTCAAATTACAGGACCACCATCTTAAAAATAGGACGCATGGCCTCTCTACACCAGCTGCCTGAAGCGTGATTTTGCTGGGCATGCACAGAAACTGATCTACAGGCAGTTTCGTTCTCTTGATAGTAATATCTTCTTGTTGTTGTTTAGTCGTTTAGTCATGTCCGACTCTTTGTGACCCCATGGACCAGAGAACGCCAGGCACTCCTGTCTTCCACTGCCTCCCGCAGTTTGGTCAGACTCATGCTGGTAGCTTCGAGAACACTATCCAACCATCTCGTCCTCTGTCGTCCCCTTCTCCTTGTGCCCTCCATCTTTCCCAACATCAGGGTCTTTCCCAGGGAGTCTTCTCTTCTCATGAGGTGGCCAAAGTATTGGAGCCTCAGTTTCAGGATCTGTCCTTCCAGTGAGCACTCAGGGCTGATTTCCTTAAGAATGGATATGTTTGATCTTCTTGCAGCCCATCCATGGGACTCTCAAGAGTCTCCTCCAGCGCCATAATTCAAAAGCATCAATTCTTCAGCGATCAGCCTTCTTTATGGTCCAGCTCTCACTATTTTCTTATTATATTTTCTTATTATATTTTAATTTGAGCTGTTGCTACCTGCCCTGAAATCATTTATGATGAAGGGCAGGGAAACAAACAAAGAAGATATATTCCTTTTCATACTCTCTTTTTCTGGTCAAATGGCAAGTCGTTAGATTTAATGATGAAACAAGAAAGCTGCTTTTGGGGAAGAGAAAACAGGTGGGCTGAACATGGATGGGAAGATTCCTTACATGAAGTGAGACCGCTGGTCCAACGTGCTCAATATCGCCATCTCTGACTAACGGTTGACAGCTTTCTCAGGCACAGGCCTACTGCACAGCATTCCTCCCTGAAATTCATTTAGCCTTGAGGTGTCAGATTGAAGCTGAGGCCTTGAGTCCCAGTCTAGGAATGAGGTGGGATATGTTGTTGTTGGCATCATCTGTCTGTCTCAGGAGAAAATGGAAGAGTGTGCCTTTGGGAGTGAGGTCAAACTGCTGGAAGGTTGCAGCACCTGCTGTTGCAGTAGAGACCGAAGCGGGAGAGACATGTTTTGCTGCAGCTGGGGCTGATGAAGGTATTTGGTTGTGTTGATGCAGATGCACTGTGGCATTTCTTCTGTCTACTCTCCCTCCCAGCAGTCATTCCTCCTCTGGTCCCTGCTGTGGATCCATAACTTAACTGATTGTCTCCAGGTGCTGCCATCATCTGCAAGGGTTAATGCTGCAAACTTTCTTGTCTCATTTGCAGACATCTTTGTAAGGCAGGGTTGGTCTGCCAATGGGTCTGGTGCCTGAAGCCAGCTCCCCATAGAGCACATCCTTGGGGTGGGATGGGATATTGATTGATTGATTGATTGATTGATTGATTGGTTGGTTGGTTGATTGATTGATTCATTGACTAATAATAATAAATGGAGCCTCCCTACTTAGCAGAATTAAGATTAGGACTGCAATTGAATTAGTTTAAAGGAGGTTAGGGTTGCCAACGTTTTTTCCTGACAAACCTCTTTTGTCTTTAACAATGCACAACAAGAAATTCATAAGACTGAATCTGAGACAGGAGGTAAGCATCAAATGCTGATTTTCTGCTCAGCACACTAGGCAAAAAGGTGAAAACCCAATATGAAACTGAATCGGCCACTCCTGCAATAAACAAACTGGCACAATAAATAAATCCCATTGCACCAGTGGCAATCCTTGCTCTCGCACAACCATTCCGTCGACTGCCCCAAATGTGTGCCATTTCTTCAAATGCTCCCCCTCCCCCAATTTTCAAAGGTTTTGAGAAGACTCGGCTCTACTTTAGAAAAATGCCAAATATTGTTGATTTCTTTCTTTTAAAAAAGCATTTGCTTTCCTCTTTAATGCACATAATAAATAAGTAAATTGCAAATAAGCACCTAGCTGCCTGTTGAGATGGCACAGTCTGGAAATTATAAAGTAAATAAATAAAGAGCAAATATATCCACCTCACTTTCTCTGCACTTCTAGATAGATTAAGGTTTAAAAAGGCTATGGAACTGAAAGCAGACGGGCTGACAAGTGGAAGATAGAGGCTGGAAACCACAGAAATTGGAATTCATTTTATAACACCCATTCAAAAGTCTTGAAGTCTGGGGATAGGATTTAATGTATAATATATAGAGAGAAGAGAGACAGATGAGGCCCAGCTGGAGTTTCCCATTTATTACTATTTTTATGTTGTTGCTGTTTTTGTGTGCCTTCTCTCCTTCTCTCTCTCACCCTCCCTCCATCTTTCTCTCTTGGTATTTTTGGGTATGTGTGTCTTATGTGTAAAATGAAAGGGGAGGGGTGTGTGGAAATAGCAGAATTTAAAACATCCAAAAACCTCCTATTCCAGCAGTGATGTAACTATGGCAACCAAGAGCCTCACTGTCATGATTTATATATATATATATATATATATATATATATATATATATATATATATATATATATTCAAGAGCTCTCAAAGGAGAAATATACATTTTGTTGAGGTGTATGAAGAAATATTGGGCAGCAGAAGGGGGAATGATGCTGAGAAGTCAGGAATGTAATCCCGGCAATTCTTCAGCTGGAGTAGGTGCTGAAGAGGAGCTTGTTGGTTCAAAGGCTACTGGGCAGATATAAAATTCATTCAAGTCTCTACACTTTTAGCTGCAATCAGAGTAAGCTGGCACCTGACAGCTGGGACATGGGTGCCAATCTCAGAAGGGCACTTTTCAATGAAATGAAATGAAGTGAAAATCTCGATTTGTTTGGACCATATTGTGTACAACACTAAAGGGAGAGAGAGTTGCCAACTGATCAGAAAAAGAATAGCTTAGGCTTACTTCTGTGTTTTTAACAGCAACTCAGTTCACAGAACTCTAGTAGTTTTGGGGGGTTTATTCATGCTGCGAAGATAATTATCACCTGCTCATGTAATGTCTGCACATCAAACTGATGTTAAAGACAAAGAAGCAAGCTGGTTTAAAAGTTGGCAAACATTTCCTTCCTGGAGAGTCACTGATTCCCTAAGACAAAAGTGAGAACATGCACAAACCTCCCCACCCTCCACTGGACAGATTTAGCTAATACAACTCAAAGAGAGAAGTCTCATTTTAGCCATAGAGAAGCAAAGTGTTAAAAGATCCAGAAATCCCCCAGGGACACTTAAAAATAATAATATCGAAACACCAGTGGGGATTTTCGGCTAGGAAATTGACAGGGAAATGTCATGTAAAGTGTGGGATGGCTGACTGAATAATGGGAAGATGTATAAAGACAGTACAAGCAAATCAGACTGAGGTCAGGATGATGCTCATTGTTGTACAACCTCCCAGCAAACAAATAAGAATGAATGTTCAATATATGCCACATATAGTCTAAACCCACTTTTAACCCAAGCATGCACTTGGAAACCCACTTCTTAACCTTTTCCCATATATTTGCATGGTGGTAGTGCTCCTGCTGTGACTCACCTTGGATCAGGTCATGACCCACTAGTGGTCCCAATCCACCAGTTGTAGACCAGAGATCTAACTTCTTTGAAAGCCTTGTGTAAGCAAATCAGGATGAATGTGCAACAAACATTCATCTGGAAGAGCCATAAGACACCCCATCATACATTTAAAATGCTGTAAGACTGTTGGCTGGTCTTGCAACAACACAACTCCCCTTCAATGTATTCATTTCCACTGCTAAGTGTAAAAGCCCTATGGGGTGGGAAGTGCAGGCGGGTTCCCACAAGTCAAGACATAGTGATAAGAGCAAGAACCTTTATTGAACTACAGAACTGGACAACAGGGGCAAAGCAACTGCTTATATACGTACATTTCTGGAGGCCTGGGCCACTCTCAACACGATTGGCTGTCTAAACTTCCAAGATGTGAAGTTAGAGTTTAAGAGCCAATGCCCGAGGCCCAAATCCTGAAATGTTCTGTGATTGGATATCATGTATCAAATCAGAACACAGAATCCTTAGTTTAGACTCAAGCTCAGGCAACACAGACCACTGAATACATAACGGGAGGGGGCGTGGGGGCAGGAAATGTCAAAGCTCTGAAGTCCTTGCTAGAGTTATGCAAATACATTTCTCTCAGCAACCAAATATTGCTGTTTTGAGTCCTTGAATGATATGACACCCCAGAAACAGAAGTACTTTTACATCACATCTTTGCACACACACTAACACACAGCTTCTGGCAAGGTACTTAAAGTACTTGGCCTGCTTTCGCCTAGAGGCACCTGCTGCAGTGAAAGATTTGCCAGCCTTCTGACGTCTCATGGGCCCAGAGGAGGATTCCCTTGCTTGCAAAGATTGCGTGAATAATAAACACAAGGAGATCATGCAGTTAAACATGCGGTGTCCTGCTGCTCATTCTCATTCACAGCCAGATTAGAACTGCGGGAAGTTAATGACTTTCACCACTTCACACCACTTGGAACAAATCCAGCACTCTGAAACTCTGGCAAGTGGGGGGAAAGCAATTTTAACAGGAGATCTCCTCTCTCTTCCCCATCAAGATCCAGCAGACGCATTAATTCTAGAGTGAACCGATACACACAATGATGGCCCAGGATGTTACCAAGCAACGGACAATTCACATGATATCATGTAATATGGCACAATATTTAACTCCACAGTAAAGCGCATGCATTTTGATATGATAATCACAGTGCGGTCTGCTTGAAACATGCATTATATGTCAGCCGGAAAAAAAGAAAAAGACTTTCATTGTATTAGTCCAAGCAGAGCATATTTTGAGAAACATAAGAACATACAAATTAAAATTAACATGCTGGTCCCTGGCCAATAATCAATCTTGCTTAGATGTCTATCAACAGGTTATAGCCACCCAAAAGCCTCTGTGAAGCTTTGTCTCTTTTTTTACTGAAGGAACAGCACCAGGAAAATGTGCAGTCAATTCAGCCTTCAGCCTATGTAACTTCTTCTGATGTACAAAAAGGAGCTTGCAGTGGATCCATCTCCATCTGCGTCTGACACATTTCTCACATGCAAGTTCTCCTCTGAATAGCAAGATGATGTATCTCCAGCCAGACAAGAAAGTTACTTTTGAGTTTGGCTGGTGGTGTATACGATAACATCCAGAGCTACTGTAAGGGAGGTTTACAACCACAACAAAATGACAATATCCATTGCCTTTAATCCCAGCATCTAGTAGGACTGCCAGCTGTTTCTTTTTCTTTCTTTTTTTTGCCAGGACTCATGTGTCTTTAACAGCTATATAGCAACAGAAGGATTTATTTTGGATTCTGAATTTGGCCTGGGGTTAATCGTGACTCTTCTTATTAAGATATGAAGAGCAGCGTTTGCCTTATCAAATATTTTTGTCCATAAATATAGATAGGGTAAGTCTAGATCTTCTCTTTAAATTCTTCTAAGTATAAACCCTTTCTGTAGTGATTAGATTTCTGGGCGTCTTTGCAATACCTGCACTTCTAACAGTTGCTTTTAAAAGTCCAGATGCAATTGCTGGAGATAATATGTTGCAATTCCTTATGGAAGGACTCCCTAATAATTCTAAACATATTTGAAAAAGAGAAGGATTGTAGTGGACTTTGCTTCCTTGGTGAAGCTACAGTGGACACGAATTGGCCTATGTGTTTCCAGTCCTACAGTACTTCTTTGTTGTTGTTGTTTAGTCGTTTAGTCGTGTCTGACTCTTCGTGACCCCATGGACCAGAGCACGCCAGACACTCCTATCTTCCACTGCCTCCCGCAGTTTGGTCAGGCTCATGTTTGTAACTTTGAGAACACTGTCCAACCATCTCGTCCTCTGTCGTCCCCTTCTCCTTGTTTCCTCCATCTTTCCCAACATCAGGGTCTTTTCCAGGGAGTCTTCTCTTCTCATGAGGTGGCCAAAGTACTGGAGCCTCAACTTCACGATCTGTCCTTCCAATGAGCACTCAGGGCTGGTTTCCTTAAGAATGGATAGATTTGATCTTCTTGCAGTCCATGGGACTCTCAAGAGTCTCCTCCAGCACCATAATTCAAAAGCATCAATTCTTCGGCGATCAGCCTTCTTGATGGTCCAGCTCTCACTTCCATACATCACTACTGGGAAAACCATGGCTTTAACTATACGGACCATTGTTGGCAAGTACAGTACTTCTTAGGGGCAGCAAACTGCTGTTTTCATCTCCATGTGCTTGCCATCTCCAAACTACCATATGGCATAGCTTGACCATAGTTGGCCATGCATTGATAGCCTTGTCGCTGGATTACTGCAATGTTACCTATGTGGGGCTATCCTTGAAGTTAGTCTGGAGGTTCCAGATGGTGCAGAACATTGCATCTAGGCTGCTTATGGGAGCACCTAGCATAAAACATTTTGAATGTGGGGCTTGCACATGTGAACATGATGCCTGGATTTTCTTGTCTTCCTTCTTTTGGTTCCTTTTCATGCTTGGATTCCACCTATTCCACCATTGTTTTAAAATGTGAACTAATGGCAGAAAGGCGGTGAAAGAACAAAAACAAAATAATTCCTGGAAATATTCTGCATCCATTACAGATCTCCCTCCCTGCCCCCCCCCCCACTTTCCCTGCCTTGGCAGAGATTCTCTCCCTGTAACTATTTCCTGGCAAACATAAATTCAACAGGGGCACCATTGTGTCACTGCATCTTCATGCTGGGAAATGGATCTGCAGCCATCAATGTACACCTATCGTGTATGCAACAACTGTTTTATGCTACTTAAAATATTTGTTAACCTCCCTTCATCAGAAGATTCTAGGTCAGGGTACAACAGTGGGGATAAATCTAATACACCCACAGGATAAAAACACAATTTAAATTAAATTATAAACATTGTCCATGGGGGGTATTGCTGTCAATTGAGAGAGACAGACAAAAAAACCCCTTTTACTTCAGCAGTTTTTGAATTCACCGCCTACTCTGTTTTCCGATGATAAAAAGGTTATTCCATTCCAGGTGAAAATGAGAGCTGGGCTGCTATTGCACCTTCAATAGTCAGTGTTTTTCCCCTGGGGGGGGGGACACATACCCCTAAACATTTTGTGAATCTAATGAGAGAAGAAACTTCTTCTTTTTTTAAAGTTTCTTCTCTAGCCCGTTGAATCGTCAGTTTCACTGAATAGCACGGTGAATCGTCAGTTCCATTGCTACCCCCAATGGCGGCCTCATTTCCTGTCATGGTGTTTCCTGAGTCTCAGTATCCCTAAACATTTTTAAAGAAAAAAAAAACACTGTCAATAGTTATGTAGAAGAGGGAATTTCAGCAGGTGTAGTTTACATTACACCCTACACCCAGAGCAGGGCTGGTACCAGTGGCAGACTTTGGGCTCTCAAATTTCAGCAGTGCCCAGTTTGATGCTAAAATTTGGCACCCTCGGCTCTCACACTCCACTCTGCAGCATTATTGTGGCGCCCCTTGCAGCATGCTGCCCAATGGAGCCGAACCACTCGCGCTACCCCAAAATCACCCTTGCTGGCACAAAGTACTTTGTTCTCTGAAGAAAAGCAACAAAATCCTTCCTTCTAGCTCTGATTTTCTGAGATAAAGGCTGTGCACACACTCCCCTTTACTCTGCATCTATTGTGCTGCCACCACTGGTTTTGGAAGTGGAGGGTACACAGGACCTCTCTCCGCTTTTCTGCTTCTTCAGTCTCAACCAACCTGTTCTGAAGCAGAGTTCATCTCTCCTGCCCCAAGTAAAGGATAGTCATGCTACCATTACAAGTGTAGTTTGGCCTTAAGACGGTCTTATTAAAGTAATCAGTGGGCCATGGGTGTTTAATTTATTTAGTGTTAGATGTGACCTATTGATTTCTGTGTTGCTCCATGAATGTTAGGCTGCTTTGATTAACTTGCACCCTTGAGTTTGAGAAGAATTGGTGGGGATCAAATGAAATGGAACAGTCAGCTCTGTTTTCTCTTACCACTACAGTTCTCCAGAAAAGAAGCCCAAAGCTACCACAAAGCACAATTGCTGTGAAGTGCACTCTATTTCAAAAAGAAAGAGGAAAAAAGTACTATTCTGCAATGAAATAGAAACTCCTGGAGCTATGAAGTTGCATGAAATAGACACTTGGACACAGGCACTTAAAATTTCCTCATTCTTCCAAAGACTGCTTTGTTGCACAAAAACACAGCACACACTCATCAGTACAGTATTGCTAAACTCTTAAGTGGCTAGCTTACAATCCTCCAAAAGTTTCTGGATTTCAGTTCCCATCATGCCTGATCATTGGCCATGCTGCATGGGGCTGATGGGACTTGGAGTCCAACAACATCTGGAGACCCACGGGTTCCCCATCCCTACTTTATGGAAATACAGTGGTATTTCGGGTTACAGACACTTCAGGTTACAGACTCCGCTAACCCAGAAATAGTACCTCGGGTTAAGAACTTTGCTTCAGGATGAGAACAGAAATCGTGCAGCGGCAGCGGGAGGCCCCATTAGCTAAAGTGGGGCTTCAGGTTAAGAACAGTTTCAGGTTAAGAATGGACCTCCGGAACAAATTAAGTTCTTAACCCAAGCTACCACTGTATATTCTTCCTTGTTCTTTCTAATCTAATTGACACTGTAAAAAACCTGCAGAAGGAAAGTGGTTCTCCAAAATGCGTCACTCACTCCTTAATGTTGAGCAACAGCTTCATTATCCCCTATGCTGACAAGTCAAAATATTATGCAGTGATATTTGAAATATCATCCAAGAATCAAACCCCAACAGCAAACCTCTTTCTGGCCTTTCTATCTAGGTGACTTTTCCTCAGCTTTGTTTTAATTGCAGTCACCACATTTCAATTTTGTTTCCTCTGTTAAAAGCGACCCCAGCTTTGTATTTTTCCTTTTAAGCTGATTGAAATAAAGTATTTGAACAAATGTCACCAGCACTTAGAAATCTCTGTTTACTCTGCCTCCTGCTTTTATCCTGTCTCGGTACTGCCGTGCCAGCTCTTAAGGCCCTGAGTGCTGTCAATCTAAATTAATGTACCTCGTAGCCAGGATACCATACAAAATCATTAATTGTTGTCTTTTCAAAATATGCCTTTATTAATTTTCTAAGCTTGTTCTTCTGGTTGTTGAACAGCAGAACCTTTTGTAAATCAGCTGCTGAGAGTTCAGAGCTCCTTGAGATCCATTAGGTACATACCTCTGGGATTGTATTATTCATCTGACAAGTATTTACATTCATTAAAGGGGGAAGAGGACTCAGTATCTCCTGGAAAATGGCTTGTTTTTCTTCCAAACTTCTTGGATCTTATTATATGATGATTGTGATCATTATGAAAGATGGAAGACGATATGAGCCGAGACTGATGATTTCTACCAGGGTTGGTCAAATCCAAAGCTAAGGACTTACAAGACAGTAAGTGTTAAGGAAGTGTGATGAATTTGTGCATAATGCCAAGCCATAGTTAAAGCACACCAAGATTTGTAAGCAAACAACAGACCATTGCTTCAGATTATGCTTTGCCTCTTCTTGCAGGAAGGAGGCGGCATTCATCCTCTGCAAAGAGCTTCAGTTGCACATGCCTGTTCTCAGCAGGTAAACGCACGAGTAGTCAAACAGAACAGGGTTGCTCACCAGCTAATGAGTGAAGGGTTTGAGCCTGTTGGCTGCAGGGATGTGCTGCGCAGGCATGTTTCCTTCAGGGAACACATTGGTGAAGCAGCATCCACCAGAATTAAAACCTCTTGATCTCTCCAGGGTGGCTGGGATAGTTGGAAGGAAGAGTTGCAGTGGCTCCTCCTTCCCCTTCTCCTCCAGTGGTGCCAACTTGAATATTATTATTACAGTATTTTAATATTTTTTTGGAAGCCGCCCAGAGTGGCTGGGGAAGCCCAGCCAGATGGACGGGGTATAAATAATAAATTATTATTATTATTGAATAAAATAATTGAGGGGCCAGATAACCCCCCCACACACACACACACATAATCGATCACATGACACAGTGCATGCACACCATTTGAATGGCAATGCCCATCAACTTTGGGAGGGCCCAACCCCCTCAAATATTTTTTTCTGGGAGGGGGACTGAAGACCTAGGAGTTGGCTCCTATGTTCCCCTTTCAAACATATGTTTGATTTGGATTTTTAAAATTCTAATTAAACATCAGCTCCACCCCCCCCAGTTGATTCCAGATCCACAGCAGGCATTTCCTGGGTTGGCCAAGGTTGGGTTTGGGGGTGGGGCAGAGGGTGGACACAGTGTTGAACAGGGCTGTTGAACTGGCATATTGCATTGCAATGCAGTCAGCTTGCAGGTTCTTCCGTGACTGCCTGTTCACAGAGACATCGGATATTAGCAAAGAACATCAATAGTACAAACTGGTCTTGAAAGGGCGGTGGATTGGCGCGGGAGGGGGGTTACCTTGTACGTCTGTGATGTATTCATTTTATAATGTGCTTTTGTTTATTGAGTTTACACTTGCTCTTTCCGGAGGCGAGCTAATTTATTTCTGTCCTTTCATAAAAGTCATTGTATGACAGATGAAATGTCAGCTGTAATTAAACAGAATCACTGGGGTATCCCCTGAAAGAAGCAGCTCAGAGAGGAGACTGAATTGGAGGGAAGGGGGGGGAGCGAAAAATGTGCACATACTCAAAAGGCTTCATGGCTGGCACTGCTTTCTCTTGCTTTGTTTCTCACTGTGCTTTAGGCACAGTGAGTGGACCCACTACCACCCAACGCCGCGGCCATCCATCCTGCCTGCACCAGGTGAGAATCAGCACCACCTTTGGAACTGCAGCCCAACCATAAGCACTTGGCTGGGATGTAAGACTGGGTGTATTAATGCAGGAAAGCGCTGGTGATAAGGCACAGGGGACAGGGATAGTGGTAGCTTCCATTTAATGGGCCATGCTACATGGTCACCTAAGCCTGGTATGGGAGACTTGAGGTTAGGAGCTGAAGGCAGCCATCTAGGTCTCTCTACCTCAGACGTCTTCCCAGGCCACCCCCCTCACTTGCCCTCCATCACACCCTAAGGGTTTGTACCTGGCTGCAGTGCACCCTTGAATTATGATATAACACCTCATGTCGGCTGGATGGAGGATACAGAAGGATGTGCATAGAAACCAAGTACCAACGCCCTACAGTACAGTGGTACCTAGAGTTAAGAACTTAATTCGTTCTGGAGGTCCGTTCTTAACCTGAAACTGTTCTTAACCTGAGGTACCACTTTAGCTAATGGGGCCTCCCGCTGCTGCCACGCAATTTCTGTTCTCATCCTGAAGCAAAGTTCTTAACCCAAGGTACTATTTCTGGGCTAGTGGAGTCTGTAACCTGAAGCGTCTGTAACCTGAAGCATCTGTAACCCAAGGTACCACTATACCACTTTTGTCTCTGGCCCTGTCTGCCACTGGCATGCTGCGCAGAAGGGAATGGAGCCCTGCCTCAGGTCTACTCTCTCAGTCACTGTCTTGGGCCTCAATGGCAGAGGTCTCTTTCACATCAACTGCTTCTACCTCATCCTTTTAAGTGGAGATGCTGCGGATTGAACCTGGGATCTATGGCATGCAAAGCTTGCACTCTACCCATGAGCCATCACAACAAGATATTGGGGTAAAGACGAAGGATATTGGGGCAGCCATTAATACCTTTAGAATTTCACCGCAACTCAAATCTTCCAGTGTGGATTCCCTGACCACTTAAGTGGCTGTAATAAATTAATTGAAAACAGAAAGCCACATTGCACATGCTGCTGGGTGCTCTTATCTTCGTTATTATGTCATAGGCTCTGTGGATGAAACCTTAGTACTGAGAATAGTTCTTTCATGGAGCAGGGGCTGGTCCAGTGAAAGGGAAGCATTTTTGAAGACTCATTGATGTCAATGGGCTATCTTAAAACACTTGCTTAATTTATCCTTGAAATCAGTGGGGCTTCTAAGTATATAGCTTTTGGCTGGGCCATGCCCGAAATGTGCATCTGCAAAAAGCAGTATTTTTATTATTATTATTCTGTCAAACATTTCTTATAGCCAAATCAGCCTTTATGCTTAATACATTGGATTTGTATTGTTAGCATCTGATACACGTGTGATCATTACAGTCTTGATCCCTCAACCCCTATGGAAATCATATTGCCATTTCTTGCAATACAGTGTAGACTTAACCTATTCATTTCTACCTTTTATTCCAGAAAGTGCTCCATAAATACTTATTGTGTTTTAGTGGATTTTTCACAACAGCCATTTAGAAATTCTTATGTGCAAATACAACTTAATCTTAAATCTCTCATCTCCAATCGGTTGTAAATAGATAGAAAAATGGGATCTTTTTTAAGGCATGTGTAAGCTGGCAGCATGGACTTGGTGCACCGACTGTTGTGCAGTAAAACCTGCTTGTGATTTGAGGAAAAAGAAGACTTCTCAAAAGAACATTGAAACTGTAATAGAAGAAAAAGCAATTATTTCCAAATGGAGTTGGAGAGTCTATGAGCTGTATTCATGCTCATTGGAAACTCCGCAGCCTGCTTCTTTTATGAACGTGCAAATCAAAGCACTGAAATTGCTGGTAATATGTAGTCAAAACTTGCCTTGAATCTGCCTTAGTTTGCAGATTTCAATCACATTTATATTTCCAAAATAGAGGAGATAACACAGCTCAAGAGAACAGTTCTTCCTGTCAGAAAAATAGCAATATGCCTTTCAAATCATAGCAGTGGAGAGATGCCAGCTCCCTTCACATCCATAGCAGCTGATTTGCAGCTATCAGCAGGGTTAAGGCTTGCCAAGCCAAGCCAGCTAGCAGAGAAGACAGACACATTTTGTACAGAACTGGAGCTGTTCTGGAAGTGCCATCACTACGTTCAACACAAATGTACTTTTCTCTCTAGCATCGAGTGGTGGGAAAATATTGTTCTGCAAATGGGCACCACCCATGATCAGGGAAGGCTGGTCATTAGAGCAAGGTGGGCCAGAATCCTAATGCGCCCTAAAATCCAACACTGTAGCCCAGCAGCCCTGAGTTCCTCCACAGTCACATTCAGAAATATCCTCTCCTTAGGGACTCCTAGGAGTCTTTTCCATCCCTCTTCTTTGATGGCCAGTCACAGCTATGGACAGTACACTCAGTCACAAACTTCGCAATGGCCAGCAGGTTCCACTCTCCACCCTTTTCTCCAGGGAGATTTAAACTCCTGGAAGAGGAGTCTCTCAGCCTCAGAATGGATGCTAACATGGGTGTAGCGGGGGAGGGGAGGGGGGCAGATGCCCTCCACAAATCAATAAAAATCAATAAAAATATATAGCTAACTGAGGTTCTGCTCCCCCTAACATAAGGCCTGCCTCCCTCTAACAAAAATCCTGG
Organism: Podarcis melisellensis; assembly: GCF_964234715.1. Lineage (NCBI taxonomy): Eukaryota > Metazoa > Chordata > Lepidosauria > Squamata > Lacertidae > Podarcis > Podarcis melisellensis. The sequence goes on from NC_138538.1 coordinate 29,258,219, forward strand.
CTACACCCTCACATTTTATTGTATTTTTAAAATAAGGATGGCTGGTTGGTTGTTTTTTTGAGGAGTACCTTGCTTTTCCCATGTTTATTTGTTGGGGTACTAAATATTTTGGGGACGCAGGTGGTGCTGTGGTCTAAACCACTGAGCCTCTTGGGCTTGCTGATCAGAAGGTTAGAGGTTCAAATCCCCGTGACGGGGTGAGCTCCTGTTGCTCAGTCCCAGCTCCTGCCAACCTAGCAGTTCGAAAGCACGCCAAAAAAAGTGCAAGTAGATAAATAGGTACTGCTCCAGCAGGAAGATAATCAGCATTTCCATGCGCTGCTCTGGTTTCGGTGGCCACATGACCCAGAAAAACTGTCTGTGGACAAACGCCGGCTCCCTCGGCCTGTAAAGCGAGATGTGTGCCGCAACCCCAGAGTCATCTGCAACTGGACTTAACTGTCAGGGGTCTTTTACCTCTTTAAATATTTTTCATGGGCAGGGTTTTGAGCACCAGCATATTTCCTTCCATGGAACGGGTACGATAATTTCCTAGAAATCCAGAGACCCGTCAGCAAACTATTGTCCCGAACCCCTGGCTTACCTGGCAACAAATCAGCATGCCAAGTTCAAAGTCCACACAAGCGAAGTCCAAAAGCCAGGAAGCGAGGTTCAGGGTCAATCCAAGTAGCCAGTTGGGCAGACAGAGCACCTCAGCTCTGCTGCCCTGTTATTCTTTGCATGCTGATTTCAGCATCTGGGCTTGATGAGGCATATGACCCTCACCTGTTCCAAGCCTACTTCAGCTGAGGAATCACACTCCTTCTCTCAGAGTTAGCAAGCTCCACCTGGCCAGTGAGGGAGCTGTGTTGTGGGCCCTTGCCTGCTTCAGTCTCCTAGTGCTCCCTATGCCTCAGAGCATGCCATGTTCATGGAGAAAGGGGCTTCTCTGGCTCTGGTGATGAGTCCTGCTGCTCTGGTTCCTGTGCGTCACCCCGTGAGTACTTCCTACACCAACCTCTCCTTCCCCAGCCCCAGCTTGCCCCCATGTGTCCCAGTCCTGGCTGCACCCTTCACTGGGATCCTCCTCCCCATTGCTCTTCCAGTTCATTACAACTACAGTGGTACCTCAGGTTAAGTACTTAATTCGTTCCGGAGGTCCGTTCTTAACCAGAAACTGTTCTTAAGCTGAAGCACCACTTTAGCAAATGGGGCCTCCTGCTGCTGCTGTGCTGCCGGAGCACAATTTCTGTTCTCATCCTGAAGCAAAGTTCTTAACCTGGAGCACTATTTCTGGGTTAGTGGAGTCTGTAACCTGAAGCGTATGTAACCCGAGGTACCACTGTATATAGAAACTGAATATATACAAAACTGAAACTACTAGTAAGATCATCTTAGCTTCATTTCTCTGCTGGTGTCACCCATAACTGATCCCCCCAATACAACTATTTCTAAATCATGTTAGTTCCTGCTTAAAACCCCTATAAAAGAATAAACCTGTGCATATGACAAAATGGGTAGCCCATCTGAAGTGAAAACAGAGCGGAGGGGCAAGTCTGAGGGCTGTACATCTGTCATGCAAAATGTGAACCCTAGCAGGAAGCAGGGCTCACACTACAAGTAAAGAACTTGCTGGGGCTTCTCTTTCAAAATTGCATTTGTTGTGGTCCTATGGTAACAAAGCCTCCAGTCCTAAACACAATGGGGAGTAAGCCCATCAAATACAGAGGGACTTACTCCTAAGTAACCATGCACAAGAGTGTGCTGCACCAGAAGGAAATGGGCATATGAATTTAGCTGAGCATCCTGCAGTAGATACTTACCGTATTCATTTTGTTAACACTATATTCTAGCATCCCTTAGACTGTTGCTGATGTCTGCAGCCAAATCCTTGCAGATCAAAGGATATTCATTATTAAGTGAGGGCTGTGAGGGGTAGAACTACCATTGCCACACTTGTGAAAGTGACCAAGTTGACTGAATGTGTAGCCTCCAGGGCATTAGACCCCAAATTATGGACAGGGTTCACCTAGCAAACCCTGTCAGCCCTGCACAAGGGCTTTTGCTTTCACAGTGGAGCTTCCCCCCTTCTCCACCCCCCCTAATTGGCTCAGTGTGAGGCTAGCAGAACCCCTAAACAGCACACAGGGTAGAGGGGATTGTTTTGTTTGCCAAGCTGATATGTTTGCACAGACAAGCACAATGATGAATTCCATGCTAAGTCTTCAGAGCTATGATTCAGTGAATGCATCAACTGTAATCTTACACAGAGTAAGGTACATTGCAGAGTACTGGAATCAATAGGTTCAAGCATGCTTGTGCTGGATTATGATCATTGCATTATTGGCTATTTTACTGCATTTGGTGTATATTCCATCTTGTGTTTTACATGAATTGTGTATTATATGTATTGTGCTTTGCATCTTTTTTAAAAAAAAAATGCCAAGGGCTTTGACTTGTGCATTAATAAATTTGACTGACTTGCATCATAAATGCTTTGGGTGAACCACAAGAGGGAGACAAACACCTGTGATCTTGGAATGTGAGAGACATACATAGCAACATTGCTACATTTTTCATGCACATATGCTTTGTGCCATAGAGAGCGAGATATGTCAGTAAGATGAGTGATGAGAATTAATCACAACGAACAACAGGAAATGGTAAATGGGTATTTTCTAGAAAGCTGTAACTAGACTAACTGCAGCTCTGCACTGTACTGCAGTTAAGAAAAAAATTCAAAAATAACAGAACTCACCCTAACCCTCAATCATACCGGCATTAATTCAAAGTTCTAGCTTTGAAGTTGAAATAGAAGTTTGTTTTTCACTTAGATCCCTACCTCTCAAACTGTACACATGCGATTTTTAATTCATTATTGTGTACCTGCAAAATCCACTGATCTAGTGTATTCTTTGAGTGTTTACAATTTACTGTACAAAATGCTGGTGTGTGGGAAACCCTGTGAAATAAACAAGTTTAGGCTGAAAACTAGACACTAGGGCACACAATTATTATTTGCTTCCCAACTAAGCACTAGATTTTGTAGTCTCTAAGCTGTGTAGATCAAGGGCATCTTAAAAAAGATTATTTGAAGGAATCCATGAAATGACCACTTGTCAAGTGAATAGTCATCATTGGATCCCTTCTGAGAATATGCTTTGGGATTAGAAAAGCCAATGCACATTGAAGAGAAATAAGACTAGTTGTCTAAATCAGTACACATTCCACACTGGCTTGAGTGGAATGCATGATTTACCAGAGATCCATAGAGCATTTCACAGATTGAATAGATAAGCTAGTACCGTAATTGTTCAAATAGCTGACCCAAATCCATTTAAGATCATGAGATTTTTGCATTAACTGATGGTGTATTAAGAAGGTAGCCACAAGATGCTTCCTGTCACAATGTATAGATAGCCCCGCAAGCTGCACCATATGTTGGGGACCTCAGCCAACAAACATTTGGCAAGCAGCTTGCCAAGCATGTTGGGTACCTCCCACAGCCCAGTTCCATGGTGATCTCTACCGTGAGAGGACAGCAATTAATCATATGGCATATGGGTTGTGGGGAGAGGAAGCTGTTGTGAGAGCTGGACCTGTATTTCCTCTGAAGCCTTGTGTCAAAGGTGCTAAACAAGCAGTCAAAAACCATTCTCGGGTTTTTCCACTGCTATTGATCTTCTAATAGCCTGTTGCTATGTTGACATCTTTTATGTGGTTCCTCAAGTATAGGTATTGACCAGGGAGGAAAGGAAAGTAGAAACAGAACACCCAAGAACATAAGAAGAGGTTGTTGGATCAGGTCAATGATCCACCTTGTTCAGCATCCTCATTGTGGCCAACCAGGAAACATGCAAGCAGGGCTGGATTTCGCTCCAGAGGTTTCCAGCAGAAACATACTGCTTCTGGCAGTGGCTTCATAAAAAGCCAACGGCTGCTTTTGCACAAGACATTAAACTATAGTTAAGTTTAATTGTGGGTTGACCTGAAGAAGCAGGGTGCTGGTACGCTCTGCTCCAAAGTGCCCACTTCGTTCCTCCCCCATGCCTGGCTGTGTTGCAAGCCACGGAGCACATGCCTTAGCATGCTGTGTTGTCCGAAATCAGTCATGTGCTTTAAAATGTGAACTGACTCAAATTCCTTCCCCATTCAAATTCCTGGTTCCCAACTCCTGACTCCTTTTAGACAGCGGCATACAGGCCAGGCCTAACAGACAAGTGGGGAGACAAGGAGTTTCAGTACATTTTTAGGTTCATGCAAATGTGAAAGAGAAATCTGGATAGAAATCATGGAACGTGCTTCCTGATCACCCTTTTAAGATTTTGCAGGCTCTTTATCTTTGCAAACACCTACACTCTTCCTGTTTCCTTCAAACCCCCAACTGAATAAGTTACGTGAGTAAGTTATGTGACCGGCAAACCTCTGCAGACCTTTTTCAAGTGCAAATGATTCTGCAGCAATGGTTAAGGTGGTCTTTTACACCACCTCCAGCCCAACCCCCTTCCTTGAGAATGTCTTGCCGGAAGCTTGTGGCCTTCCTGTAAGGCAACCACAGTCCCTCCTAACACCTAAGAAATGTGTATTACACAAGCAGAAGTTTCTTAAAGCTCTTGCCATTCATGGTCATTTTCTCCACCTAAGCTTCTGCAATCTCACTCAAGCATGTTTGGAGGCCCCAGCTGCTCAGTACTCTTGGGCTGGCCTGGCCTGGAGTTCCTTACAATTGTCTCACGATGGCCTATTCTGAGAATGAGAGAAACACTCCCTTTCAACTCTTCACTCCTCCTACATCTGCATAATGTACTTGCACATGATCAGCTGAAATCAAGGCTGTTGAAGAGCAGCTGAACTCCATCATCTATGCCAGTCTCTTTCAGACTTTCTCACATTCACAGCAACTAATCTTCTCAAAGCCTCCTGGACATCCTCTCCATGTTGCAAGGGGTCCATGGGTAGCCACCTCCCATCAGTTCCAGCCAACTTGGCCAGTGGCCAGTACAACAAAATATGGAGGGTGCCATAGTCTACAATAATATTATACTAAACTATTATAATATAAGAACATGCTGTTGCCCCATACTGTGAAATGTCCTCTTCTCTGCAATATAGGAAACAGCAACCATCACTTGCTTCAGTGCCTTGTAAAGACATTTTGCCCAGGCTTTTCCTTACCCATAAGAGTGGATGTTGTTTTGTGCATATCAACCCCCTGAATCTCTATTGTCTTTTATGGGTGGCATTCATCTGTTCTGATTGACTGATGAAGCAATCTCCCGTCTCCTCCTCCTGCACACTGTTCTTGGGGTTCTCCTGACACCTTCCCCCACCAAGTGGATTGGGGGGAGACAGGGGTGCTCAGAAAAAATAGAGGGGAGAAGCCCCATTGCACTATTTGCAGTCTTTGTGTTGGCTTCTGCTAGCAGCACGGGGTAGCTGGATCCGGCCCTAAATGTTTCTGTCTTCTATTTATTGGTTTCAGGTTATACTTCTGTTTCAATGGATGTTAAATATGTTAAGTGGTTTAGAAATGTTTTTAAATAAATGCCGGCCTATCACCACTGACCTATGATGCCTCCTGTCAATAGTCATTGTTACTGTTTGTTTTATTAGTATTTATCTCCTCCTTTTCTACAATAGGTACCTAGAACAGTTTTCAAAAATTAAATTTTAAAAAATTATATGTAAATTCATGAGCTGGACCTAGAGTTTGTTTGTTTGTTAGTTTAACTGAGCATAACACTAAAGCAGTCTTGTAATAAGGACATCCTATCCAAATCTCAGTTTGGCATCAAGTTTTAAAGTGAAAAGTGCCTGTCATGGAGTTTGAATATCATTCCCAAATGCCCCACTTTGATTGCCTGACTCCTTTGCCAAGTGTTCATCAGCAGATGTATCATAGTGGACTACAGAAAGCTGCTTCTCCATACTAGATGACTGCAACATCAGCTCACAGCCATCTCTTCTAACAAAAGTCACCTCTCATCTGCAGCCTATGTTGGATGCCTCTGCTGCTCACCCCAAACCAGGATGTTAAGTTCATTTCCTGCTTAGCTAATAAATCCTCACAGGGCTACATCATCCCCCCATGGGAGGCATGAAGTGCCAGCTCATTGACCCACCCTCCTCTCCACAGAGGGTGGTGGTGGAGGAGGAGGAGGAGGAGGAGGAGGAGGAAGGGGCACTCACAGACTCTCCACCTCTCTGTGTTGTTCTGGCTGTAGGAGGTGCCTTAGAATTCAGCTGTACATCACAGGGGGAGGTGTGGGGAGGCTATATCAGCCTTTTACAACACACCTGGTAGTCCCAGGCAGCCAGGCAATCCATACAGGCAAGTGAGAAGGTTGGCAGAGAATGGAGGATATTCCTTCTTGACCAACTTGCTTGGCTTCCATGCTGACTGCAAAAGAAGGAATATCTCTTCCTCCACAGTCAACGTGGAAATGCAGTAGGTTGGCAGAGGAGACACAGAGTGATCCACCCCTTCTTCCCCCCGACTGCTTTAGAATAAGTCATTTTATCAAAAGAATTCCCATGCTGGCCATGCAACTTGCATAGAAATGCAGGCTTCTAGTCTCTGAGCAGATTACTGAGATTTTGCAGGCTCGTAATTTCTGCAGACTGGATTACGATCCTGAATATATGCTGATATATCTATATCTAGATACCTATATCTACTGTATATCCAGGCCTATGCTGATAATATACTATAATATACTCTATGTTTGCTAACGGTCCCCATCAAAACATAGAAGCAGAGAATTATGCACCTGAAAGCATCAGAATTAAATTCAGCCACCAAGTTCCTGGGCATTGGGAGAAATTGGTCCTTTCTTTCTCTCTCTCTCTCTCTCTCTCTTTAATAATATTTATTAAAGTTTTAAAGGTTACAAAAAGAAAAAAAAGAAAACACAAAATTAAACAAAAACAAGACAACATATCACAATAAGGAAAAAGAGAGAAAGAAAAAAAGAAAAAGAGAAAAAAACCAGAAAAATAAAAACAATTAAAAAACACAGCGAACCTTCCCATAACTTATCTTTCATTTGCTTGTTTCCTTGACCTCCTCACACCTCCCTTTTTTGTATTCTAGTTCGGTTAGCTATTTCAGCAAATCCTTTCCATCTTTCTCAGTTTTTGTCCTATAATTTATCTTAATATAATGTAACTTTACTTTCCCTCCTTTCACCAATTAACAGTCTATTTTTTCTTAATCCTTTATAACATTTCTGCTAAAACCACATAACTTCATTCCAACATCCTTCTAACATTCCTTAATTTTACAATGTTTCTGTAAATAAACTTTAAATTTCTTCCAATCTTCTTCCACCGACTCTTCTCCCTGGTCTCGGATTCTGCCAGTCATTTCCGCCAGTTCCATGTAGTCCATCACCTTCATCTGCCGGTCCTTTCTTTTTCTCACCTGCTGAAGTTGTCATAAATATCAGATGCAAAAGTAGCCAAGTTTTAAGCAAATATTTTTCTTTTCTTTTAAAAAAGCAAAACATTACTTCCACCTGTTTTAGGGAGATGTGAAAGGATCACTTGAGTGGGCAATAGGGGGCAAATCCAATTGGGAGCAGGAAGTTGGGGAAGTGAGATTAACCCTTTTGCAAATGTCATTTTCCTGAACAGAATTACTCGCCAAGCTGCTCTTGGCATTGCCAAGAGAAAACGACAGGTGGTTACATAGCTTCCAGCAAACTTTCACCAATGGGGCAAACACCAAGTTTCAGGAGGGGAATTTCAGTCAGAAAAAAATGGGAGGTTCTACAGACCCAATCTGCCTCACCTCCAACTCTCATTGGTGCTGTATATTTTTAAATAAGCACAATTCTATTCACAGACTTCACACATCCTGCTTAGTTGCACCCTAACCATTGTGTACTTCTCATATGCTTTTTCTATAAACTGTGTACTTTATTAGCATTTAAATATGTAAATTTATTCTGTTTAAGGGGTGGGGAAACTCCAGAGTTGATTGCGATCAGGATTTGTTATGGTGAGTAGGATATTTTTCTAGGATAAAATGTCAAATGGTTTGAGATGATGATATATAGTAAGCCTCAACTTAATTGTTTTTGGTCTGCATGGAATGGAAAGTAGGTGCTTCTGTTTATGCTTTATCACAGCTTAGTGTATCATGTAAACCCTTAACTGTGGTTAATCTAAACTATGATTAGTTGGAACAACACAGGTTCATATTCTATGGTTGTTTCTACTAGTTTTTGCAGAAAATAAAAGATCCATGAGAGAGAAAAGAACACACTGCCTATGTTCAGAAGCAGCCGGTGGGGCAGTACAAGCGGAGCTCTGATGCTCTCACAGCTTCTTAACACCACAGGTACCTGTCGCTTACTGAGAGGGAAAGGGTTGAGGTGAGGGATCTGGGTGCATTAAGACACATGGTGGCAGGAATGTTGAACTGGCTCCACCACTACACACCAAGCTGCCCATATTTTGTCCCTCCCCCTTTCAGGAAGCAGCAGTGACCCACAGTGTTGGGAAACTGGGAGAGCAATGGAGCCACACCAGCCACTCCTGCTTGTGGATCTTTCCTGACAAATAATATGTAGCGTTTATATGCATCTACAGGATCATGAGAAAGGTGTTTGTGAATAGATACCACAGTTCTGCGCAGCAATTTATACCAAGGGATCAAGGGGAAGATCACAGACTCTAGCCAGTTGCTGCTGTAGGCAGAAGAATCCAGTGTTTATTGCTACTCAGCACTGTGTGAGTTCCTTAGCCTCATGTCCGTAGATTATAAGGCACTTCAGCTTCAAAGCCCAGAACATATTTCATGACTAAAACATCATAATTAGGCAGAAGGGGGAGAAGCAGCCTGCACAAAAGGCTCCCATGAATCTCCAGTAATTCTGCCAGCTGAACACAGGGAGTTCAGAGAGACAATATATTACTGCCGCTCTGAGGAGGCTCTTAACTTGGGTTTCTTCACACTGCTGGCCTGCTTAGCATCTGCATGGTCAGAATGAGGGGATGCAGAACATGGATGTGTTACAAACAGCCAAATTTATTTAGTTGTATTAAGTCAGGGGTAGCTGGCATCATGCCCTCTAGACGTTGTTAGACTACAACTCCCATCAACTCCAGCAAGCATGGCAATGGCCAGGGTTGCTGGGAGTTGCAATCCAATAAGGTTGGGCTGTACAAACCAGCCTGACTTCAGTGTTCCATTTTTATGTCCTGTTTTCCTTTTTATCTCTCCTAGAAGTAGTTCCCAGCCCCCCCATCTTCTCCTTCCCTTCCTCTGTTCACCTTTCTGTTATCATCTGTCTCTCCTTACCATCTCCTCTATGAAGGCCCTGGGTCTCTCCATCTCTCTCTTTATGGAAACTCAAACACTCCTCCCTTGAGATCCATGCCTCCAGTCAAAGCATTTATTTCCTCTTGCATTATGGCCTCTGGCATGAATCATTTAAATATTTGCCTTTCATTATGACATGGATGTAACTCGTTGCAGTTGTGAGACTCTTCTTACTCACCTACAACAGGCAAGAGAGGAGGAAAGAGAGAGAAGTAATAGAAGAGACTACCAGCAACAGCATCCAACTGCAGTTCTTGCTTTTTGACTGCTTTTAGCAGTGTGGGGTGTGCAACTCTTAATTTTTGTTCTGTGCTGCTGACTCCATCTTGAAATAGTCATCCCATGAATTTTGATGATTATTTGCTACAGAATTGACAGGAACAGAGAAGCAGACTTTCTCAAATCTTATTATCCTGAAGCCATTAAGTAAAATTGCTTAGAGAGGGATGACATTTTAGGAAAATGTGCCAACAACAGGCACTCTCCCTCCCCAAGCTCCTGCGTATTCAATAGGAATGTGGTTATACAAGTCTCTCTCCACCCCACCCCACCCCCGCTTTTCACAGAACGGGTTGCCGTACGTAATGGTGCTAAGTGTTTTGGAGGGGGAAGGGATCCCTCGTGGCAGATGTTTATGATTCATTCTGCCATTTTGCTCTTGCTATTTTAAACCATTAATTTTAAAATAATGTACTTTAACTCAAAATAAAGCCATTCAGTTTTCCCTGAATGCAATTACGTTTGTCATGAGGAAGTGAAATCCTGATACAGTGATAAATAGATATAGTGATTCATATCCACTTCCACCCCCACAGCACACACTTTCCTATATTATCTCTGAATAGATCTCCACGCTTTCGGCATTGCTTCAGGCAGGCCCACTGATTTCGGTGAGAGAGCTCCTCGCCTGAGTCCAGGCTATTCTGCAATGCACCTGCTACCTTACCAGTGGCACATAGATCTAAACAGCATAGGCTGGTGGGTGTGTTCAGGAAAGGCTGTCAGGAACATCGATGGGTGGCCAATCCTGCCTCGACAATGGACAGGGCTCAATGGCCGTTTGGTCCCTTCCAGTTCTGAGTCAAAAAGCCCAGTTTTATTTATTTTAAATGTTTTTAGTCCACACTTACATGAGAAGTATCACAAGTCAGCATACAACATACAAAATTATAGTAGAAGCATCAGGAGAAACATCAATAAAACATCAGTGAATATTGGTTGGTTAAAAAGGAGAGAGAGAGAGAGCGTGTGCGTGCGTGTGCGCAAAGGCCTGTCTGAACAATATAGTTCTCAGAAGATTTCTAAAAGCATGCGGGATCATTCCTGTCGAACCTCTATTTTGTAAGGAGTTCTGCAGGACAGAGCAGGCCCCCATCAGAGAATCTCAGTGATCAAGGCGGAATATAAGGAATCAAACATTCCTTTGTTTATAAAGAACCAGGGCTGTCTTTAGCATATGCACAGCCAGGGTGCAAAGATCCGCCCAGCACCCCCAAATTTAGTTCAGCAGCTCCCAAATTAACTTTTATTGAGCTTTTTGGGGGAGGGGGTGAACTCAAAGTTGTTGAACAACAATGCAGTGGAAAGAACTGCTTTTGTTTCCTGACTTGTTGGGAATATATGACGCTACAGAGTAACAGAGTGATGGAGGAGGGGGGTAGAGACTTTCGCTCTATTGCTTATCACTACCACCGATTGAGAGGGACTGATATACTGTAGGTATACATTTGCTGCCCCCCAGAATTCGGTGCCCCGCACCCCTTGTACCCCCAAGTAAAGACAGCCCTGTAAAGAACCACTGGTAAATACAAGTGATTTCAATGTCAAGCGTTAGATACAATTCTAAGCATATTTACCGGAAGGTAAGTCTCACTGACGCAGTGAGTGAGACTGGCCCGTACGGGCAGGGGTACCTTTACCTTTACTTTTTTAAGTCTCACTGAAATTTGTGGGACTAACTTCTGGGTAAGCATTTACCCTGGTGAGCACACTTAGAAGCCTTCCCACATTCAAGAATCCTGATAATTCAAGGTTTCTGATTGCAGGAAGGCTTCTAAGTGGGTTCAACTCAACACACTTAGCACCTCCCTTCGGACCTTTGCATTAAATGTGTGAAGGTCGGAAGTGGTGCCAGCATAGAGTTGCCATATTTCCAAAACGCCCCCAAACTGTGATTTTCTGATTGACTTGCCTAAGATCCAGGAGGTCAACTCCACCTTTGAAATCCCAGTAATGCCTGGACATATGACAGCCCTACACCTGCATGCATGGGGATGTTGGGGCCGGGTGTTCTTGCATATGCTCTCCCCACTTTAAGCCCACATGTTTTCATCAGAGCAAAGGAACAGGACCAGAATGATAAATTTGGAAGGGACCATAAAAAAATCATCTAGTCCAGCTTTCTTCTCAATTTAGGGATCTGCAAGGAAGGACGCAGATATGGCATCCCTGTTAAATGATGGTTCAGCCACTGCCACCCCAACCAAGGATGATGGTTCAGTTGTTCCCCATACGTCTACTCCAACCAGAACAAGCCCACCATCTCCCCACTCCATTGTTGAACAGGTCTTATTGTGAGGTGGTTTCTTGTTTGTGCCTCAGTGTGAGGAGGTGAAAGATGCTTAAAGGAGGGGGAACAAAGACTCACAGTAGTCTGTGTTGCAGGACAAGGAGGACAAAATGGGATTAACACTCTTGAGCTGATCAAATATTCGCAAAACTTTAAAAATACATCATTTGCTCCAAAAGTGCAGAGTAACAAAAACCTTCCCTCTAATGTGCTTGAAGCATAATAAATGAGCCACAGTAGTAATCCAAGCAATTACTGTGCAAGGCAATATGCTGATTTATCAAATTGTGGTAGGAAGTCACAAAGAGCTGAGGATACAGCAATAAAATGTCTCATCTGAAAGCTGATACTAAATGACCCTCCGTGGCCTGAGCAGTTTTTCTTCCAGAGCAACTTATATGGCCCTGATCTCTTCTTTGCTGCAATTATCGCTAAACAGACAATTTTGCACTTCTCTTAGATTTGAATGAGTATTTTATGTGCACTCGCGGCTCTATAATTAGGTATTAAAGGGGAAACCCTGGGCCTTTTTTTGGAGAACTGCGCCTGCAGGACAAGCAGCTGCCAAGACAGAAAGTGAAAGCAAAACCAGCACGTTTTGGATGTATGACTCCTGTTGGAAATGTCCTTGAACTTACACATAAGGGGGAAATGATTGGAAGAAGCAAAAAAGATTGAAGCCGCCTTCTGTCTTCTCAAACCACTGATCCATCTGGTTCATTCAATGGTGAATGCCACAGCCTTGCCAGGAAACACCAGCGACTGAACCTGGGACCTTTTGTGGGCAAGTATCTGCTCTACTACTGAGTTATAGCCCTTTCTCCCAAATGATGTGATACTGATCAACAGCTCCATCAGCAGTTCAAAGGATGAATCAACAGGATCTCAGTTCTCATTGCATGACCAGGCCGTGACAGCCCCAGTCCCCAGGGATCATAAGCAAGGAATAAAGACTCTGACAAGGTTATATGGAATTAAAATTAGGCCACAACTTTATTAAACTTCTGAATGTAGGAAGACCTTGGCTTAGGCCTTGGGCGTGTTTCCCTCAGCCGGGGGGAACTGGGGCTCATCAGGGTAAAGGGGATATGGGGGTGCTCTGCGAGACGTAAGGGTAGCAGGCAGCCAAGCCCATATGGCCGCACGCAGGGTAGTTCACTGACGACCTTTCAGTGTATGGCCAGCGACAGCCATATATAACCCCTTTAAGAGGGGGACCCTGGAATCGACGCCGCAGGGGGTGAGTCCCTACTTCATGCCCTCACCCCCATATAGGGAAGAAAAGACTAAAGGATTCCACCCAAGGCTATAACCACCAAAGCTGTGACAAATTGCTACGGGCAAGACAAAACCTGCCAATTAAGGAAAATTTCTTCCTGGTCCTTCTACAGCAACCAGTCAAAGACCATAGCAGTGCCCACAAACCGGAAGAAAAAGTTAACCTGCAAACAAGAAACATTAAACGTAGGGACGGTGAATCTCCAGAGCTGACTGCCTGGCTGTTGTCAGCTCCACCCCCTATTTATAAATGGGGCTGGCCCCACCTCCCAGCAAGAAACTTGATTACTGAGGCTGGGTGTGAACCTCCAAAAATTAACACTGAGAGGCAAGCCAGCCCCTGTTTACCAGTAAGCTCCTTGGGAACTGTAGCACCACACGCGATCCTGCAAAGGGCACCCACAATGTAAAGTGTGAGTGCTCCAAAAACTGTCCAGCATGTTATCACCACAGACATCATTTGGAGGAAGAATAACATGACTGAAAGCTCTTTTGGGCAAAACAGTTCTCCTACATACAAAGCTAAAGGTCAAGGATAAGGTTTTTTGTGCAGCCTTCTCCTTAATATGTTAGCTTTTAAGTTTTTTTTATGTGCAGGGGGCAAGCATTTGTGAGGAGGAACATTCCATTTTGCGAATCCCCAACTGGAATCTGGAATGGGGCAGCCCAAACACATGTTTACCACCTCCACCATGAAAACTAAACCATAGTGTCAGAGCCAGCTGGCAAGGTTGAGCATTTGTCAGTTCTCATTTACTGGTAAATCTCTTCAATTTGCAGTTTCCAAAACAATGAGAGTTGAAACTCAGCCATCCTCCAACGTTCACCCTTATATGAATTTAGCGGGGTAGTTTCCCAACCATCCAATATTTACAAAAATGCATATATTAGGGAAATGTGTGCATAAAAATGCATATATTAGGAAAAATAACATACAAAATGCATTATGTTAAGGGAAATAGCTTGTAAAATTGTCTATGTATTCAAAACTGCATGCAAAAATGTATTTATTAGGAGAAATGTGGATGGATTTTCATGAAGATCTTGCTGCCGAAATGTGGACAACTGAGGATTGGAAAAATGAGAAACAGAGAGAATCAAAATGGACAGATTCTTCTATCCCAAGCACTGATCAAGAAACCACATCCCACCTAATCATAGGTCATATTGATAGACTATGAATTGACTAATCTGGGTTATAAACTGGCAATTTGCCTCTCAAATAAATGGTTAATCAACAGCCACAACACACTATTGTATGTGTTAATGATGATGATGTTATGTACACATAACATCCTAGCTTGAGGTTTTTTAAAAAACCAATTAAAATCTCAGAAATGTTTGCCGGTCGGCAGTCCAATCATATAATTCTTGAAATCAGAAAGTCACCCTATGTTGATTTTTCAGGGTATGAGGGTTTTCAGTCTTACCTCACGGAAGTACTTTCACAAGACCACTTCCCTCTGTGATGTTCAAGGGCAACTCCCCACCACCACACAAAGGGTGACTCCCCACCACCACACAAAAACGTACGAATCAAACTTTACTTTGCCCTCAATTCTCTTCTTTGAGCCCTGTGTAATGTCCAGCTTCCAGGTGTTTAGAATTTATAAAATGAAGCTTCTTGTTTTTGGCCCTTTCTGCATAATATTTTCAATATGGCTTGTCAAGACAGTTTTCGCTTCTGTTCCATCACTGTCAAAATAATAGCAGAAGCATAACAAAGACAAAACACTCCTCTATCAGGCAGAGATTACCCAGCTGCAAGTTCCCAGAGAAAGCTCTGTGGTAAATGCAAGACACAACATGGAAGAGAGCTCCCCAGTAGTAGGGCAAGAGCCAGAGAGAAAATCTTTTGGGGGTGATGTCTCTGGAAACTGGTGCCAGAAAGTGAAATATACTCGGAGTCCTGTAGCGATTTCATGCTCTTTATTGCAACTTGTAAAACAGTGATTTAATTCCCTCCCCCCAAACCTCAGGCTTTTATATACATTATTTACAAAATGAGTCCCATCTGATTGGCTGATTCTGCTTCCCTCCTGGAGCCTGATTGGTCTTTTCCTGCAGACCAATCAGTTGTTGCATTCTACGATCCTACCAGCCTAATAGGTTGATTAACTTCCTCCTGGAGCCTGATAGGTCTCTTGCAAGCCAATCAGTTGTTGCATTCTAGGATCCTAATTGCCTATTGTTCTGGGATCCAAGCTTAGTACATAACAGAAAGAAAGGGAGAAAATATGGAAGGACGGATGAGATAGACCAGCCTTCCCCAAGCAGAGGCTTCCCAGGTATTTTGGCCTGTAACACCCTTCAGCCCCAGTTTGCTTCTTCACATCTGGTAGTGTTATGTGTTACAGGAAAATGGCTCTCACGCCATGTGTAGATGTTGTTGTTGTTGTTAGTTTTATATGTTCATATATACGCTGCCTCTGACAGGAGTTCAAGGCAACTTACAGATATGTGAACTGCAGGAGGTGCCATTTCATATTTTGAAATAGAAGGTGGGGAGATTCTCAGAAACTTTGAAAGGCCCACTTCTGTATATATTTAAAATCAAACAGCATTACCAAAACTGTGTTTTGAGAATGCTTCTTTTTCACACCTCATATTCAGTGCTATTTTATAGAAGAAGGGGTACCGGAACTCACCATGAACACCTCCCTTGTTCTATTGTAATGGCAATAGTGCCCACCTGAGATGTGCCAAAACTGAGTTCCGGCCAAAAAAAGCCCTACTTTTTACATGGGAAATGTTTGCCGTGTTTGTTAAAGCAAACCTACCTAGCATATTTTGGCCCACGCCATGGTGTATTATGATATTAATTCAGCATGCAGAACCCAAAAAGCTGGATCAGAAACATGGGTGCTCTTGAAATTGTACCTTCCAGCAGCCATTCCATCTGGCTGCATCAGAGACAGACTTTCCCCCTTCACTGGTCTGGCTGGGACTACTGCTATTTGGTTCCTTCCCTCTCCAATTTGTGACCATGGTTGCTAAATTTTTATATTTTCTTTCCTTTCCTGTCCCTTTTTCTATCACATCTCTTATTTTGTAAGACATTATTTTGAATGTAAATTACCTTGAGTGCATTGGCAGAGTGGCAATATATTAATGCAGTTAGTATGTAAGCAAACAAATACAGCACCGGCCCTACCATTAGGTGACTTGGGGAGTCATGAAATTATTTAATGTAATTATTTAATGTATTATTGTTGTATTGCTATTTCAAGGAGAGGCACTTGAGGAATATTTATTCCTAAAGCAAGGCACTTTTCTCAGGTGCCAAAGTAATGTGGCTAGCTGAGGGCAATCTATGCACCTCCCTGACTGGAACAGTAGGGAAGTGCTATTTGCTGCTCTGCCTCGGGCAGCAAAATGTATTGGACGTGTCATGCATGCATGCGTACATAAAGGTGGATACATTAGGGGTAGTCAGTGTGATGCCTTCCAGATGTTCTGGACTAGAACTCGCACCATCCTTGTCCATTGGCCATGGTGGCTCAGGCTGCTGGGAGCTGTATTCCAAAACACCTGGTGGGCACCACGTTGGCTACCACTGTCATGCATGGTTTGAAGCAGGGAGGTGGGGTGAGTTTAAATGGGGCACCTGATCAATGAACTGCTGTCAGTGTAACGTTGCACACAATATGCCTCTAAGATCTGTGTAGTAGCATAATCAGGGCTGGAAGAACTCAGACACCTGGCAGCCAAAGCTGAATTCCACCCTGCCCTGGTTAATCTCACCTGTGCCCCCTGCGATCCCTGCTCAACAGGTGTGGTGTTCCCCCTTCTTTCTGTACCTGGCAATTAAGAACAGCTTGGAACAGGACAGCTCCACATTCTAATAAGGATGTTTCTGTCTGTTCAGGAGGAGCAGCTTGGTGAATAATGAGGAACCCAGCAATTCAGTGCACCGTGACTTAAACAGTTTACTTATTGCAGCAGAGCCAGCAATGAGAGTTGTTAAATCCTGCATGACATTTACCTTAATTCCACAATATAATTAATTAACTCTCCATAATCCAAATGCAATTAGCAAGATCTCCGACTGCGCCTCTTAATTGTTCTGTGTGCTATTAGCCAAGTGACTGCAAGTGACACTTTTCTTGCGCAGTGTCGTGCCCCGGTGTCCTCTGTGCTGCCGCCTTGCCTGGCTCTAGACTTTGCGCATGGACCTTTCTCCTAAGCCTACCATGTTGAAGGAAGCCTTATTGATTGCAGGGGGATTTATTTTCATGTAATGGTCTTAGGCAGGAGGCATAACAAAGTGGTGGTCTGAAGCTAAGATGGGAGATGCTCTGCATCACATTGCTTAATTCTATACTTTCCTAACTACATTGCTAACATTGCTAACTGCAATTTTATAAATTAAGCAAGCCAGGCTTTGGGAAGTGAGGTGGTGTAATTTGTTTTAGGTCAGTTTTGTATACGGTACCCATTGCTATTTTACAGTTTTGTTGTTTTTGTTTGTGCTGGGTTTACTTTCTGCTGGTGCTCTAGCTGGTTGCAGAAATATGTCTTGGTAGGTTTTAATATATTCTGCACTCCCCCTGTCATGACTATATGGTGAAGGATAGCACAGAAATATCTAGCGAGATAAATAATTTTTAAAATGCAGAATTTCTGTTGGTGTGTTTATACTGAGGCTGGGCCAAAATGCTCGCCTACCCCTTTGCAATTCTACCATTCCATTCCATATGGTCAAAATGCAGAGGAAAATGCTATATGTAGCAACATTTAAGGGGGATTCTATGGGGAGGGATGACCCAGAGAAATGCCACAGCAGCAAAAGTCAAGCAGGGGACAGTTTTGGCCCTCCATTGTTGCTGTCTCAGCTCCTTACCCTTTGAGCCCTAGTAGATGCCATGACCGCTCCCTGTTTTAAAATTCAGTTCAGCAAGCAAACAAAAGCAAAATGTGCCATCATCATAGACAAACACAATGAAGAGAGAATATATTAATTCTGGCTGATAAATCCCTGGAGGTCAATATGACAAAACTAGTTTAAATTTGTATACTCCAGCTTTAGTGAAGCACACACAGCAAGGGCGGTGCACCATTAAGTTAAGTTGAACTTAGTTCCCATTGAAATCAATGGAGTAAGTGATTTATGGCCTTAGTCCATTTGATTTCAGTGGGAACTAAGTACAATAAACTTAATCTGGAGCTATGCCATTCAGATTTTCCAGTTACTTAATCCACTTTGAGCATCATTTTAAAAAGGTAAAGGTACCCCTGACCGTTAGGTCCAGTCACAGTCGACTCTGGGGTTGCGTGCTCATCTTGCTCTATAGGCCAAGAGAGCCGGCATTTGTCCACAAACAGCTTCCGGGTCATGTGGCCAGCATGACTAAGCCACTTCTGGAGAACCAGAGCAGCACACGGAAACGCCGTTTACCTTCCCGCCAGAGCAGTACCTATTTATCTACTTGCACTTTGACGTCCTTTTGAACTGCTAGGTAGGCAGGAGCTGGGACCGAGCAACAGGATTCGAACCACCAACCTTCTGATCGGCAAGCCCTAGGCTCTATGGTTTAGACCACAGTGCCACCCGCGTCCCTTGAGCATCATTTACTTTCCGTTAATTTGTTTTTAAAATCCCATTTTTTTAGACATCCATTTGGTACCTGCTGGTTACCAGGAGTTTCTTGCAAAGATTGCTCAGCTAGGTAGACCTTGACAAGACTGCCTATATTTTTAAGCAGGAGCTCATACAAACCACAGATGGTGGGCTACATAATTATTTTTTAATTGAGAATATTTAAATGCCTTTCAACAGAAAAGCAGCTTGCATAATAAAATTAATTGGGTAACCATTGACTCATCTTAAGTTTTTGCTAGTGCTTATCTACCATTATTTTCCTTGAGCAGGATGCTTCTTGAATCTCATGGACCTCACTGGGCAAATAGTTTCAACAGTTCTCAGCTCTGCAGCCCTCATCACAGAGCTTCAACTAAACTAATTCAGATTAACCAATTCACTGAATTAATTAAAAAAGCAACCCTCTGAATTACACATAAAAATAGTTCCTGTAATTTCCAGGTAAACTGAAAGTGGAGAAAGTCTCTTCCATGATGAAACTCTGGGCAATTTTTAATTCAATTTCAATTCAATAATTTTTATATGTAGGAATTTCATTGCACTGCACTCTGCTTGGTTGTGGCCACTGCATTTACTATTTGTACCTATCAGAAAAGGGATGCTGTCACTTAAGTTAAATATATCATAAATGCTGAAACAAATAAATATAAAACAATTGCTTTATTTGGCATTGCCAAAGTGGGAGCTTTTATGTTTTCTTTTTCTTCTCACATATATTTCATACTTAGATTTTAAAATCCTGAAAGCTGGGGGGAAATGCCACAGGCGACATGAATTAATTGTGAATTGAACTGTGAATGGAATTAGTTCCTTTTTGAAGGAGGTGGAGGTGAACTGGAATTGATTCATTTTTAAATGAACTTTCCACATGCTGCTCATACTTGGGACTTGCTGTGGTGTATTTCCCAATGGCCACCATTGCAAGATTGCCTATTTCACAAGAACCACAAGCCTTCTAAGTCCTCTTCCCAGTACACATCCAAACGCCTGGACATCATCTGTGGCTGTCAGCAAAGGTCAAAGCCATTTTATGGAATTTTCCTCTGTGGCCTGCCTACTTTTCTATTCCCGAACAGCTAAGGATTGTTCTGTGCTATCCAATCTATAGCAGATTGATGAATCAATCTATTGATTCATTCTACACCTGAATTCCTCCAAACTTGCTTGATTTGGCTTGGGTCTTGGCCAAATCCAGTGCAAAACTGCTGGGCATTGGAAATGGGGAAAGTGTTGTTACACTTAGGTCTGGCTTGCATCTGGTTGGCCAATGTTAGAGCAGGATGCTGAGCTAGGTGGGCCTTTGGCCTGATCCTGCAGGGCATTTCTTATGTGATTACCTTAAAAGCCTTAAATGGATTAGGACCTGGGTACCTTCTCTCTTATGTAACCCCATGTGTTGTGTTCAACATCTGAGGCCCTTCTCCATATTTCCTTGATGACTGAAGTATGGTAGGTGTCCATGAGGACTAGGGACTTCTCGGTCATAGCATCAGTGCTCTCCAATGAAGCCTGAGCTTGAAAACTGAGCTCTTCTAGATGCTTGGTGAACATCTGCTGATTTTTGTTTGTTTTGAAAGAGAGTAGGTAGGGTATCATAGAATTACAGAATTGCAGAGTTGGAAGGGACCATGAGGAATATTTTGCCCAACATGGGCCTTGAACCCTCAACCCTGGGATTCAGAGTTTCATGCTCTACCAACTGAGGATCTGTCAATCTCAGTTCTTTCAATTTCTCATTTTTCCAGGCTTAAATTCAGTTCTCAGTATTTCTTCAGCAACATCCTTGTTTTTAAATCCTCGGGATAATCTTCAGCATTTTAGTGCAATCCTCTCCTAATAAACACATTTTTGTATGCAGTTTTGACTTACGTACACATTTTAACAAGCATTTTACCTTAATATAATGCATTTTGGTATGTTATTTTAACCAATGTTTTCATTTTCAATTCCACTTTCCCCTAATATATGCCTTTCCATGAAGAGATGCATGACAAAGTTCAGGTAAGTGTGAACTTCAAAGGGTAGTTGTAGTTTGGTTCTCAAATCATTTAGGAAAGTGAATTTGATAAATTCAGCTTCAAATGCAAACTGAATTTCTCTCCCATCCCTAAAGGAAAGGCCTTTATCACTGACTGCTTTATGTTTGGTTTAGCTTCTCCTACTTCTCTATTATTCCCATTTTCTACCGATCTGTTGCTGCTGCTTTTCTTGTTCACTGCTTGATAGATGCTTACTGTTTTTAATGGATTTTGTCATTAGCTGCTTTGAGTTCTTACAAAAGAGAAGGTGAGGGACATGCATTTTTACAATAATAAAATAAAATCCATCTCCATCAGATCATTTGGGTCACACTTTTTTTTTTAAAGGAAGTAACAACCACTTGAATTACAAACTAGTGGTGCCACTTTAGCCTAATTAATTGTATGTTCACAAGTTATTTTAAGTGCTTGAAACAAGCAAGCAAACAAATAACAATTCCTGTGAAAACAGCTAAAGAATCCACAACCCACTTCTCCTTTTTGGTTTAATTTTTTTAAAATACCACTTTCTATGCTGCCCCATAACATCAAGTTCTCGGGGGGGGGGGGGCTTACAATAAATATTAAAACACAAAGCCCTAAAATCAAAAGCATCATAAAGACCTGGGTCTCATGCCATGACAACCCAAACTATGGGCTCCCAGGAAGGAGCTTTTGTAGGGTGTTTTGAATGATGCATTAAGCTGAGCTAAGCAGTGGTTTGGCTTAGTGCACCATCTGAACTGGAACTCATGGCTGCAGCCTATGGTTTAGGAGGAGGGAGTTAAATCCCGAGTCTCCTTTTGGATGGTGTGCTAAGCCAAATTTTGCTTTAGCTCAGTGCAGTGTGGCAGTAAAAAGGAGCAGGGAGGAGCAAAGCTTGTATGAGCGTCACTCCAGAAGTGTGCATGTTTGCATTGTTTGACTCACTGCACTGTGCAAAACAGGACAAGAAAGCAAAGCTAACTGGAACCCTAAAGTTATAGCACAGATTTACATGTTACATGGGATGTGCAATGAAGCCTAGCATCACAGAAATGGCACAGAATACTGTAGATGAGTGTGCCAAGCACTCAATGCTACTCTTCAATAACATGGACACACTCACGGAAATATAACAGTTTTAAGAGGGTGGTCCATCATGCAGCCCAAGAGCCTCATGTAGCCCTCAGTGCCTTTTTGGTAGCCCTCAGCAACATTTGACATCCCCCTCCCCACCAGCCCTCGCTCTGCCTTCCCAAAACTGAATAAGCAAGGTGCTGGGCTTTGGGAAGGCGGCATGATGGCTCTGACAGGGGGCTGGAGTCCTTCAGCCTCATTCCCAAAGCCTAGTTAGCACTTTCTCAGCTTTGGGAAGAAGATGGGAGGGCTCTGGGACCCTGCCAGAGCCTTGCACCTCCTTAGGAAGGCAGTGTGAGGGCTGTGGGGCGTAAGAGTTTGGCCTCCCTCCCTCAACAAGGTAGCGTGTGGCCCACAGGTTCTGTGCTGAAGTACTCTTGTAACCCACTTGGTATGAAAAGCTCGGCTGCCCTGAAACAGAAGATTTCACACATCTCTAAGGTGAATTGACTTACTTCCATCTTTTTATGAATCCTGCTTTTTTAGGGAGAAATACATCCTTGGTTAAGATTCATGTAGAAAATATACAAAAGAAGTTTCCTTTCTTCTTTCAAAACTTTACCATCCATTTGAGACATTCTAAGATGGTTCTGCTACAAAGAACATGACCACTTGACTCTCTACTTGTAGTTCAATATTCAGCAATCCTCACTTTGCAAATGGTATAGCAGAGTTTGTACTGGGTTATTCTTGAAAAGAAATTTAGATTGCAATAACTCATTTATCAATGCATATGGAATGCTGCTGCAGTAACAATAAGGATGCGCCCTACTGAATGTATCCATTGACCTTTATTGATGTTAATAATACAAGATATCCCATGTTATATAAAGGAAATCTTATGGGGTTAAAAACAACAACAACTAGGAAGCAAGAGCAGACAATGATAATAGATCACAGCTCAGCCTTGCTCTACTATGAAAAATAGCTGGACTCTATAGATATGTACAGTAATGATTTGTCCAAACCCTCTGTATAATATGTCATATGTCAGGAGTGCTCTGATGGTGTTTCCTGCTTGGCAGGGGGTTGGACTCGATGGCCCTTGTGGTCTCTTCCAACTCTATGATTCTATGATTCTAATCTGGATCTGCTTTTCTGGTGCTGAGCTCCATAGCAACAGAGCAGCTTAGGGACACAGACCAAAGCAGTCCATGTTGACAAGCTCCGTGTCAACTTTGTCCGCTGCTTTTTCTAATCCTTTGTTTGCAGCCTTTCTGTCAGCTGGGACAAGGAAGCCAGGGGCCATCCAAACAAACCATCTTCACTAGAAGGTTTGCAGAAGCAAGGGCTTTTCTTCTTTTGCAAATTGCATTGCTACAGAGATAATGCAGACTAGCATAAGAATGACGCGGGTGGTGCTGTGGGTTAAACCACAGAGCCTAGGGCTTGCCGATCAGAAGGTCGGTGCTTTGAATCCCCATGAGGGGGTGAGCTCCCGTTGCTCGGTCCCTGCTCCTGCCTACTTAGCAGTTTGAAAGCACATCAAAGTGCAAGTAGATAAATAGGTACTGTTCCGGTGGGAAGGTAAACGGCATTTCCATGCGCTGCTCTGGTTCTCCAGAAGCGGCTTAGTCATGCTGGCCACATGACCCAGAAGCTGTATGCCGGCTTGCTCGGCCAATAAAGCAAGATGAGCGCTGCAACCCCAGAGTCGTCTGTGACTGGAGCTAAGGGTCAGGGGTCCCTTTACTTTTAGCATAAGAACACAAGAAAGTTTCTATTGGAGATGGTGAAAGGCCCACCTAGTCCAGCATATGGTTCTCATAGTGGCCAGTTGACTCTAGGAAGCCCATAGGAAAGACCTGTCACCTGAATGATTCCCAGCAACTAGTATACCGTATAGACAGTATGCAGCAATGGAGGCAGAACATTGCCTTTGTGGCTACTAGCCATTGATAGGCTTATCCTCCACAAATTGTTCAAATATTCTGTTAAAGCCATCCAAGTTGGTGACCCTCTTGTTTGAGCAAATTCCACACTCTATGAATTGTTTGGAAAAGTGCTTTTCACTGTGTAAATAAGAAGCAAATGATGTCGCTTAGAATATATGTATATACTCAAGGATTTCAGTTTTTTTGCCCTGGCTGCAATTCCATCCATACTTGATGCTTAAGTTCATGGATTGCTTTGGATTAATGATAAGTTCATTACCAGACCACACATCTATCTCTATGTAGATTTTAACTTCATATCCATGTTTTACTGCAGTAAATAGACTCTGCACTTAACACATTTATTTGCTAGATGCATGAAATTCTACTGTGTCTGAATGTAACTGCTCACATGTTTGCGGTAGCTTTTATTACCTTTCCAAGTTCCTGGGGTTTTTTTAATTTAAAAAATGGGATTCGGATCAATAGCGGTAAAGGGAGGGGAGGTGTGATGCACGATTGCAAGCTTCACTGGCTATCATTTAGCATCCAAAGGGATTTATGCCTTTTTTGCTTAACAGCTTTGTCTTCTGCTTGCTAAGAATGGGGCTCCACTACACGGAGGATGCCCTTAAAAAAAGAGGCTCTGCTATGATGGTTCTGCTTGCCTGCTCTCCTGGGGCATGCAAGTGGATTTCAGCCACACAACACTGGCCAGTCTTCTAGGAAACTTGCTTTCTGGGGAAGCTTTGCTAATCTGAGATCTCTGCAGCATTTGAGTGCATGTGTGTGCTGTTGACTGTTAGCTGTACCATTGGCCCCACTTATTTATTATGGAATTTGTATTGCCAGCTCTTAACCTATATATATGCTCTTTGAGTGGCTCACAGAGGCAGGCATTGTTTACCAGGTACTGATTCAATTTCTGTGGTGAATGAGTCATACGCCTCTCTTTTTTTGATGGAGGAAGTAATACCAGTTGCTAGGAATCACTGCTTTGCTCATGTTCAGCTGGCAGGATTCCCATAAGCATCTGATTGACCCTTGTGAGAACAAGATGCTAGATTAGATACCGTATTTTTTGCTCTATAAGACTCCCTTTTTCCCTCCTAAAAAGTAAGGGGAAATGTGTGTGTGTCTTATGGAGCAAATGCAGGCTGCGCAGCTATCACAGAAGCCAGAACAGCAAGAGGGATTGCTGCTTTCACTGCGCAGCGATCCCTCTTGCTTTTCTGGCTTCTGAGATTCATTTTTTTTTCTTGTTTTCCTCCTCCAAAAACTAGGTGCATCTTGTGGTCTGGTGCGTCTTATAGAGCGAAAAATACGGTAAGTTTTTGGGCTGATACAACAGGGCTCTACCTAATGTTGTTTGCAATGGGGAAACTTGAGCCTGAGTTACTTATGAATCTCTCTCTGGACTTTAAAAACGAATTCTTAAAAACATTGAAATAGATTTTTATATTGTTTTAATTCTAATATAGTTGATTACCTGTTAATGATTATACTTTGTATATGTTTGGCTTCCTGTGTTTTATCCATATTGATTTAATTTTTGTCTCAGTTTTTTTTTGGGGGGGGGAAGTGGGATATAAATAAATATAATAGTACAGTGGTTACATACACTTCAGGTTACATACGCTTAGGTTACAGACTCCGCTAACCCAGAAACAGTACCTTGGGTTAAGAACTTTGCTTCAGGATGAGAACAGAAATCGTGCTCTGGCGGCACGGCTGCAGCGGGAGACCCCATTAGCTAAAGTGGTGCTTCAGGTTAAGAACAGTTTCAGGTTAAGAATGAACCTCTGGAACTAATTAAGTACTTAACCCGAGGTACCACTGTAGTAGTAAATAAATAAATTAAAATTTGAGTGAATGAGCACCTGCATATTCAGATATTCATAGGTCATGGCTGTGTCACACAGTGCATTAGCAATGTGGTTAGGTGAGGTGGTGACAAGTGCCTGGAACTGGATTACTCCTATGGAGGTATAACAAGTCATTCAAAACAATGTTGATCTTAACAGTCAGGTGGATTTACTTGGATTTGCCTGTCGTGCATCATGCTTTATTGACAGGCCTCTTATGAGCAAAATGTTTGTTTGCTAATAATTATTTGAAATTAGGCTCAGAGCCTGGGAGCATATATTTTTGTGCTGCATAGGTAAGTCAAAAGAAATGAAAAGCGGAAATAAAAGTTTCGGACAATTGTGAAAATGATACTTACTCGGGTATGACCTCAGTGCTGTTATTCTTTTTCCTTAGAAAGCCCAACTACAAAGGTTTCAAACACTGACAAGCCAAAAAAAAAAAAAAAAAAAAGGCTTGCAAGAAATTGATGTTAAAAAATCAGGATAACATTGATTTTATGTCAAAGTGACAGCATGAACAGAACAGAGCTACTTAAAAAAGGGGGGCTCAGTTTAATTACATGTCTAAGGCTGAAACCCTGTACAGACTAACCTTTGATTTAAGCCCCTTTGAACTCAATGGACTTACTTCTGAGTAAACATGTATAGAATTGCGCTGTAAACCTTTGGTTATACTGAAATGACTAATGAAGTGATTTTGATAGCTCTTGCTTTTGGAGAATGAGACACAACTTGGGCATGCTAAATTAACTGTAGTCAAGTGACTCTTATTCTGACTCCTAGAAGACTCTCATACATAAATTCATCTGCATCCCCAAAGTGCTGGAGGGAGTTCAGAAACTGGATCGTACCTCCACTCATAGTGAGGTTGTACTAGATTGCAAGAACTTTGGGCAATGGTATTCCGAGAAAGAAGTACCACATTATACCAACTTCTCAGTTAGCACTTATCTATATGTATCAAGCATAACAAAAAATTATATAATAAAGACTTGATAGTGCACCTGCTTATAGCAGCTCGAATTACCACCAGTTTTGGAAAAATGTAGACAGGGCCAGTCTTACTACTTGGTACACTAAAGTGTGGGATAATGCCCTACCAGAAAAAACTAACCAATAAGCTGAGAGTCCTTAGGGGCTAAAGGAAAAAGGATGCTTTCATACCTGTTTGGTCTGACTTTATTTTGTTTGCAAGCAGGGAGAAACATGGCCAAGGAGCATCCCGCCCCTCCCCCTCGGCCATCAGCCTATGACTGAATATGGCTCATAAAGTGACATTTGAATACTTTAATTACCTTCCCTCAGTATAATAGGGTTCATGTTTTGTAAGCTTGTCTTGTTTTACCATTATGTCTGTTATGAATAGTTCTAGTCACTAACTTTCTTGCATTCACATATCTGTTTATTTATTTTGGTTTTATTTTACGTCTGTATTTGCTCAACAGTGATCTATAATTGTATGTGGTATAGTTTTGTGTGTGTGTGCGCACACACACATGCACCTCTTGTTCTGTTGAAATCAACAGGGCAGAACCAGCTTATATCCAATTACTTGAATCTAAAATGTTACTGCTAAACTGAGAAAAGTGGGTTGTGTGGTAGCCGAAAAAAGACCAGGTCCAGTGGTACCTTGGGTTACAAACACCTTGGGTTACAGACTCGGCTAACCCAGAAATAGTACCTCAGGTTAAGAACTTTGCCCCAGGATGAGAACAGAAATCGCGTGGCGGCAGCGGGAAGCCCCATTAGCTAAAGTGGTACCTCAGGTGAAGAACGGTTTCAGGTTAAGAATGGACCTCTGGAACCAATTAAGTTCGTAACCAGAGGTACCACTGTATAGGCATTATACTTTCTCCCTGATTTTGGCAGATCAGAACAATGCATTATTCAGCAGATGACCATATCTATCAGTTCATGCTATGCAGAACACAAGTAGACAAGGCAGATACGTTGAATTCTCCAACTTGTGAATAGTGCTTAATTTAGAGGCTTATCAAGTTGATAGTAAGATTGCAACACGAATGCCCTTTTGTTTGAAGTGGGAGAAGTATGCATTGCCACCACAAAATATCAGATAAAAGACTGGTTCTTTGCCAAAAGCATAGTGCCCCTAGATCTTTTTGTGTTTTGGATTCACTTGCAATGGATTTGGATCCCAAACAGACCCAACCATATGCAGAAGTCATTTCTTCTCTCAGTCCACCCTTTTCAGAAAATCCAAGGATGGCAGGTGTCAACAAGATTTTACGGGAGAAGGAACACCATAGCGCCAAGATTTTACAGTTATCAGGACATTGAAATTGCAATTAGAAAATGACCTCAAGTAAAAAAGGTAAAGATAAAGGACTCCTGGATGGTTACATCCAGTCAAAGGTGACTATGGGCTTGCGGTGCTCATCTCACTTTCAGGCCGAGGGAGCCGGCATTTGTCCACAGACAGTTTTCCCGGTCATGTGGCCAGCATGACTAAACCACTACTGGCACACAGAGGACTGTGATGAGTGCCAGAGCGCACGGAAACACCATTTACCTTCCCGCTGCAGTGGTACTAGAAAACTGTCTGTGGACAAACGCCGGTTCCCTTGGCCTGAAAGCGAGATGAGCGGCGCAACCTCATAGTCGCCTTTGACTGGACTTAACCATCCAGGGGTCCTTTACCTTTTTTACCTCAAGTACACTTTCCACACAGTGGTTCCAACCAATAAAAATCTGAGCGGACTCAAGGTTGCTTTGCCAATAGACAATAGTTGTAGTCCAGAATACATGAACTCCTGACTGAGCAAATGCATCATGCACCGGATGAACTGGACTGTAGTCCATGAAAGCTTACTGCATAATACAGTGGACGCTCGGGTTGGGAACGCAATCCGTACAGGAGGCACATTTGCAACCCGCAGTGCCACATCTGCGCACGAACGGGTCGCAATTCGGTGATTCAGCGCTTCTGCGCACACACAAGCACCAAAATCTGGAAGTAACCCGTTCCGGTACTTCTGGGTTCGGCGCAGTGCACAACCCAAAAATTTGCAACCTGAAACATCTGTAACCCAAGGTATGACTGTAAATGTGTTATTTTCAAAAGTCTAACAGGACGCTTCTGTTGGTTTCCCTGTTCACTTTCAGTCTGAAGGGCACTAGCTCCTTGCATGCATTTCCTTGTTTGGCATAGGGCTGCCCCTTCCACTGAGGTGAAAATGAAAATTTTCATTGGTAGAGGAACTCCACACATGCTTGGTCATAAGCCATAAGCCAACGAAACTGGGGCAAGTAACTGCAGTAAGATCTCTTAAGGAGGAAAGCAACTGTTTGTGACCTAAAGGAGGGGATGGGAAACCATCAAAGTAGATGTGTGGAAGGGCACTCATGTGCATCTCTATAATTTCCCAAGTTTTCTCTTTTACTTTAACTATTTCCCTCCATCTGGGAACAAAACTCCATAGTTTTCTCCCTACTTTGCATGTGTGTCTGATTGTGACCTTTGGACCATGCCTTCTACAGTCCATTCCTGGGACACCCCCCCCCTTCCAGTCCTACTAATGTTGGAGTAAGGGCAGATGGAGCACGTCAACTTGGGAAGGTAGCCCCTCTAGGATAAGGCAATGCTGACCCTGAACCTATGTTGCCTTGTGGGATATCTTCAGGAGAAGAAAAGGCTAAGGAGTAAACCCTACACAAATCCGGTGGAGTCCCCAGGACGGTTGGATGGTGTCTTGTATGCCCCCTTCTGGCAACTCCTGCTGCCCAGCTGGTGCCAAACATATTGCTCTACTTTCATTTGGACCACATCAGTGAAGTTGGGGTGTGGAGTGGTCTGGTCGTCTGGGAGAGCCCAGGACCTCCATATACACTGCCCAGGCTTGTGTCCCAGAGAGATCATTTTGGTGCTGCCAACTGGTTTGATTTGACTGGAGTGTCCCGGAGGTGCGCTCCAATGTCTCATGAGACACACAGATGCCAACAAAACAACAATATTGAAATTCCAACATCAGTAGGACAAGGATTGCAGAACCTTCCAGCAAGGAGGGGATATCTGACATCCTTTCCAGTGTTTGACCACTCACCCCACCCACTGCACCTAGCTTCCTATTTTCGCCTGGGATCATAGGATTGCAGGACCACAGGATTGCAGGGCCCCAGCTAATGTAGCAAAGAACACTGGCCATTCTTAAGCCTATGATCTTGCATTGTGCAGGTATATCATTAGCCACTCAGGACTTGGCAGCGCATCAAATGTAACAGTACTTTGTGTCTCCGAACAGTTGGCATTTCCATCACAGAACCAACACAGAACAGCACCTGTGTGTGTTCCACAAAAGAATGAGGCTGCTTTGTTTCTACTTTTCGTATGTTTTATTATAAAGAAAGGTAAGATAAGCATTGTGAGCCAAAATGTGCAGGTACTGCAGAAACAGCACCACAAAGAAAATAAAAAATAATAATTAAAAAAAAAACCATGGAAAACGCACTTTTCATAAACTGTATTCTGCTTTCTAATTTTTTCATAAATAGACAAAAATCCTTGTCAGCAATTTTAAATAGATGGACATATGGCTGAAAAAAATATAATAATGCCATATAACATGGATATAAACTGTCCATTTCTTGCTGTACAAATAATAGAAACGAGTTTGGCAGGGTTTTTTTTGTTTGTTTCTTTTTATACACATCTCCATTCTATGTATAACTAAAAAAATGTGCTACAATTAATATAAAATGCTTTTACTATAAAGTAAACTACTAATTTCTTCCACAAAAAAATCTTAAAGATGTCTTTAGCACAGTTCTAAAACATTTATTAAGCTACTTACAACTATCCAACAAATTATATTTTTCATGGTCTTTTCACATTGTTTCCCTCTCATATTTGCACTTTTGCTTCCCATCTGCTCTGTCCACCTAACCTCCAAACAACAGGTTCTAATTTTTAATTTTTAAATTTAATTATTTTTTGCCAGACATCTGAGGCCTTTCGCATGTACAATATTCACAACAGACTTCACATTTGTCTTGCACAAAGGTTAGTGCCATTTAGCAAGTCATCGAAAGAGTGTCTCCTCCTGCTGAGCCAAGCCTAATGCCTCTGAGCGAGCGCGGCGCCCGGGTCTGTGCTGAATCTAAAAAGCAGTTCACTAGGAAAATGGTCCATAGCTAAGCTGGTGGCAAGCAGAGAAAGGGCAGGCAGGTGGGGTTGGGGGGGTGGT
Source organism: Podarcis melisellensis (assembly GCF_964234715.1). NCBI lineage: Eukaryota > Metazoa > Chordata > Lepidosauria > Squamata > Lacertidae > Podarcis > Podarcis melisellensis. The sequence continues at coordinate 29,289,055 of NC_138538.1, forward strand.
CCTTTGTAAATTTTGTTCTTTGTGATTTATGCAAGGTTGGCTTCCATGTACAATAGGACTTCGGAGAAGGAGGAGAAAGGGAGGGAGGAGGAAGAGGAGAGGAGAAGAGAAGGAAAGGAAAGGAAAGGAATAAGCTGCTCTCAGAGCCAGGATATGAAGCCAAAGGCGAGGTGCTCTCTTGCCCTTGTGACTTGCTTGATGCCCATCTGGGTAGCCTGCATCACAGACCCTCTTAAATGTCCTTCCTTTTCACCTTTGCAGAATGGAGATGTCAGGGTTTAAGTGAGGTAGAGTGACTTGTCCCTTGGCAGCATGCTGTAAGAGAAACAGAAGGAAGAGGATGGGTGAGATTGTGAAAAATAATATTAATCATAATCATAATACAACCACCAGGCTAGCAGGCACATTTAGAATATATTCCATACTGGTATATAGGTTTATATATTCCCTACTTGCTATATATTGTAATTGCCACAAACTGGATTTTTAAAATGTGGGATAAACTATCCAAGCCTATTTGATAGCAGCATTAGGATCGTCTGTGCTTGTAAGTTACAAATAGATGGGAAGGCAGTTTAAAGGGCAATACTTCTTTCATTGGCTTGAAATTCATAATGATTACAGAGATCTTAGGTGCAAAACACAATAATCAAAACCAATGGTATGTATGCTGTTGAATCTAATGCAAACTGAAGTGGCACACTGTGACTTCGAGAAAGGATGTTTAAAAAAGTTGCCCTCTCAAAGAACAGAAACAATTAACCTATTACGTTAATTTAATATCTATCTATATCTTTCTATCTATCACCTCTCTCTCTCTCTCTCTCTCTCTCTCTCTCTCTCTCTCTCTCTCTCTCTCTCTCTCTCTCATCTATCTATCATCTATCTATCATCTATCTATCTTTTTGCCAAACCATGAGAATGAGTTCAGCTGAGACAAAAGTGGGGGTAGGAGAAGAAGAGGCTACAAGGGAGTAAAAGACTGGAGATTTCAGGGCAATTCAAGCACCCCTCACTTGCATGGCTTCTTAGCTCTTTTGTTTTTAAACTGGACCCCTGCTCTCCATTACACAGCTTTAAATAGATTGGCCCTTAACTGTCATCCCAAATTTGGCTCTCTGTGGTAGCTAACATTTGCTGGTTTGTGCCCTGGAGATTAACCCTCCCCTCAAAAACACTGGAGTAGGAATAATGAGAACAGAGTGAAGCACTTCACTGATATATCCGTTTGCAAAAGAAGTCAGCATCCTATCATGTCCATCACATTCTCTCTTGTAATTCACTTATCTGTACTTTTTTATAAGCAGCGTTTAAAATGTTCTGTCTTCCTATCCTCAGCAAAGATTTAATACGTAGACAAAGTAGTGAGGTCTTCTAGTACCAAAACTTCATTAATTTTACAAACTACTCCCCCAAACACATTACGGGCATTGCTATAAATAATTGAATCCAAACTAAGTGCGCTTACTATGTTTTATCTCTCCTTTCTTACGGTGTTTGTTCACTTACTCAAGTGATTTGGAAGACTGAATAATTTGGAATGAATCTTCCAGTCTCCATCATGAATTAGTGTAGTCTGTTTTTGTTTGGACAAACTGACTGTATGCAAGTCAGCAGGTCTGTGTGATTTGCTTCACAGACTAATGCTCTGTTCAAGCTGCTTATCCCAGAGTGCTCCCATGACCACTCTGGACTAAAAGGTTTAAAGAACACAGCCTAAATTACAAAGTTTGATTAAGATGCCCAGAGAGCAGATCATACATGGTGGCATGGAAGGGTAAACAATAATTAACTGTGAGAGATGAGAGCGGCTGACAATTATTCAGTGGTCTAATGTCTGATAAACAGAGAAGAAAAATAAACACAGCAGTAGCCTTTAATGAGAAAAACCCAGCGGTCATGACCATTATTAGGATGGAACAAGCCTGAGTAAAGTAACAGAGCAAATATTGATGGCAAGGCTCTAAGATCTGCTGCTCAGATGCTGCTGCACTTCAGATTTGGCACACAGTCCTGAGAGTGCTGAAGCATTTTCACAAGAAGCTCTGAGGATGCAAAAAAGGAAACTGCATCGTATTGAACTCTCCATGTTCCTGTAACAAGCAACAATCTCAAGTAACAATGCATTCAATGCCCTTCCAAAGCCAATATCTGTGCCTCACCAGCTAGAGATGAGGTGCTACTCTTTAAGCCTTCAAAATGTCTGGAGCTTTATGGGTCTGGTTTGTTCCACTAGATAATCAAAATCTACAATAAGTAGAATAGTCAAAGCAACTTTTGTGCTATTTGTGCTCACAAATTATATGATAAACATGCTTCAAATCAAGGTTGCAAAAATTGCAAGGTGTGTGTGGGCGGCTCAAAATTTCTGCAGACCATCCATACCGCCTCTCTTTATATAAGTCTGCACTATGCTGGAGGTATATTGCAAAACACACACAAAAAAAAAACACCAAACACCTCATCTTTCATCAACGTGGTTTCCGTTTGTGAAGTTTACAACATGTTTTCCTGAAACTTTTTTTTTATGTGTCTAGATCCAGCCTAAGTCCCAGCCCCTACAGAATCTGAACAAACATATACTGTTCTGAAAAAAACACACAAAAAGAACACGAATTAGGAAGGAGGCTGGGTTTGCTAACTTTAGCAAGGTAGTATGGTCTAGGGCTATAGCATCCAAGAGCATATGAGAGGCATGTTGCCATTATAATATTTACTGAATAGCCAAGTGCATTTCCTACAATTATGGAATTAAACAATTGTACTATAGTGCCATTCATTTCCTCCTGAATCCCATTATCAAAGGATTACACTGTGCCTATCATCAGAATGACCCAAGACCACTGATTCTGTCCAAGGTGCACTGCCTATGTTAGACCTTCATAACAGATGTTCGAATTATGCTGACTTTAAAAGAACAACGGTGTGTTCATTGCAAGCATCAAATATTACGAGAAGACTGTGAGCACGATTCGTCCAGGGATGACATTTGATGCAGACTGTCATACATTGTGAGGGAGGCCAGAATCATCAGCAACCCCCACCCACCCCCTGCCAAAAAATATATGTCCCACACTGGAATTTTGCTGCAGAAGTTAGTTCACCTCATAATCTGCTATAGTGATTTTCTGTCATCCTTAGCCTAATCTGCATGGTTTAAATATGATTTTCCAGGAATATGAGATAAAACCATGAAATCTGACATTTTCACTGTGACAATGGCATGAAATGTGAGCGCTTTGATCATGAATGGTACGGGGCACTGTGACACAATACTGCATCTTGCCAGAATGCCAAGAGCTTGTTTTCCTTCCTTAGAGCGGCTACCTGCCTGCTGCATTCATGTTTCATTAAGGTACTCTAGCATTCTTCAGCATGCCAATACGCCTAAATAATGCAACTTTTATATTGGGTTATATATTATTTTGATATTAAGCTATATAATGAAGCTGCACTTAAGAGAGGCTTCTAACCTACATCAGCCCCAAAACAGGTGTCTCATTACATAACCTGCCTTCTGAAGTGCTTATGTGTGTGTGAGAGAGAGAGACACAGAGAAACACACACACACACACACACAGAGAGAGAGAGAGAGAGACAGACAGACAGACAGACTTACATGGAATGTTTAAAAATTAGCCCCTTTTTGCTGCAAACAGCATCACATAGAACCAATAGAAACAGCAATATTTTGGAAAGTCCTGAATGCCAAATATGCTTGAAATTGCTTATTTGCCTCCCACATTATTGTAAAAATAACATACCACACTGTTTCTTCCTACTGCAAGGTACTATTTATTCCACAGCAAGTTCTGTGTGGATACGTGTAGTAGGAAGGACCCAAACAAGTTCAAAAAGCATTAAGCACTGGCATTCCAAAACATTTATGCCTTCTCTTGAACTTTCCAGATTATTTAAGGAGAAGCACTTCCCCGCTCTCTCTTTGTAGGAAGGGGCCTTGAAGTCTGGCCTTGAATTTCCCAAATTCCATTTCCACCTAATGGAGGTGAAGGTGAGGCAGCCTTGTTGCAGAAAGGCAGCCTTGTCTCAGAAAAGCATCTTTTGCCACTTTGCCTCTTTGTCTGGTCCTTTAATAATACAATAGATAAATGTGCACTCTGGTGCTGGGGGTGGGAAGGCATACAAATGGAACTTAAGAAAAGGAAAAGAAAGAAAGAAATTCCAGAGTCTTCTCCCCCACCCCCTTATCCTTTTCAGGAGGAAGCAGTTTGGAAAAGAGAGAGGGGACGTGGGTTAGCTTTCTCACTTGTTTCTAGTCAATCAGAGTTGTGCTCAGCAGCTTTTGCTACAAACAGGAGAAATGAGTTTTTGGAAGAAGGATGCATGTCCGACCCAAACACAGTTGGTATGCTTCCACAGCGGGCTTGTGGGTGAAATGATGGACACCTGGATGGATGGAAGGCATTTTCTGACAAGCAGGGACAAGGTCACACCCACATCATGCATTTAAAGCCATGGTTTCTCCCTCAAAGAATCCTAGGAACTACAATTTCCAGCATCCTTTGGGGGAAGTCATGCATTTTAAATGTGCATTAAATGTACATAGTGTGGCGTGTCTTCAGCAAGAGCCTTTCTCAGTAAGGCAAAATGAGACCTTTTAACTTGGGATCTTACATATGTAAAAAAAACAAATAAAAATAGTTTGCCACTGGGAAAAGGCTGTAGCTGTTTGCCTCTAGCTAAGCACCTGCAATCCCTGGCTATAATTTAAAACGTTGGCCACTTTTTTTAAAAAAAGTGTATTTACCTAAAAAAAAAATTTAAACAGTAAACATTTGAAAACAGGGTGCTCAGTTCCTCCTCTAAATGCCAATATTTAAGCACTATCAAAATTTACACAGCCAAGTCGTAACACTTTAGGCCTTATGTGTACAGAACTGTTTTGCCATGGTACTGGAGACAAGTTGTCGCAAAGGACAACAAGAAAAACTTTTCAGGCTTCCCCTGGTGGCAGGGTGGGGAGGTGGGGTTTACGTTCACAAAGAGGACACTGGGCGGGAAATCCCTGCAGCAAAGCAGCTTCAAAACAGACAGAAGTAATCCTAAGGGACCAGTACAATATTCACTTGTGCTACAGAAAGGATGGGAGATGCTCTCTATGCAGAAACTCCACTGATGACCACAGAGAGTAGAGATGAATGCTGTATTTCTGGATGGAGTGATACCATAGATAAAGCTTGAAGTTTCAATAACATATTCCTGTCTTAAACAAAACAAAGCCCAGTGCTTCATCCACATTGCAACTGAACTATCATGGCACCTCCCAGGGAACCCTGGGAATTGTGGGGCTTCCCCTCACAAAGGTACTGAGAGATTATAAGACCAAACTGCCACAGAGAACTGTGGTTCTTAGGATCCTTTATGAGATTCTTTATTGGAAGCAGATGACATGTGCCAGTCAAACTGGTTTATGTTTGCAATGGACACATGGCTGAAGGGGGGAAAGGCTAAGCTTCCCCTTCTGTGCATTTCTACCCACACAGCAATATATGAAAATAGATGAAAATCTGTGATAAGATCCTTATTCTTACAAATCAAAGATGAGATGATAAACATGGATTTTAGCTACACCGCTTTAGTGGACGGAATTGAATTATTCTTCACACACCAAAAAATGCTCTGTACATAGGAAACAGGTATCAAGAAGAATGGTTCCTAATTGGCTTTCTCCATGCCATGCTAGTATTCATTATGCAAGGAACTTTTTTTTTTCATGTAGAGGAGTATTCACATGATATCATGCTGTAAGCAATGCTTCCTATTCTGACTCAGGTGTCTTGTGGGTGGGAAGCAATGGACCCAACATTTAGCTCAGCTAAAATTCACACTGCATATGCTCAGAACTAGATGAGCACCAGCAGGATGGTGACACTTTGTATGGGGATTCTTGCTTGTATACTGAATGCATTGTTGATGCAATCATGTGCAATTGATTGCTTTAAAAAAAAGCCTAGGGTTGCAATGCATTGGTTCATGTGCATTACTTAAAGAAGGGATGCCGAGCCTGTGGACCCGCCTCCCGCTATTGTAGGACTACAACTCCCACAATCCATTGTCACTGGCCCAGCATGCTAGGGCTGATGGGAGTTGGAGTAGAACAACTTCTAGAGGGCCACAGCTTCCTCACCTGATTTAGATGGAGGAGAAAATAATGGGAAAGAATGGAAGGTTGCAGCAATAGCAAATGACCAGTTCTGATATTAATTCTAGAAACTATGAACATTTGGAAGGCAGGCAAATAGAAGACTAGGCACAGCTGATGCACAGAAGATCTGAGAAATTCATTTGATTCAAAACGCTTGGGAAAGTACCTCCTACTTTCTAGTAAGAGTTTTCTTGTAATTCTAAAGAGTGAACTGAAAGCATTGAAAACCAGCATGCACACGTGCCATTTGGTAAGTGAAAAGATACAGATGTATTACTACTTTCAGCTAGCGGAAGTTATAGAGGGCTATGAGGAAATGCAAAAGCAAAAACCTCTGGGTGCAGACATGCTCAATCATCATGCCTTAATTATTCAATCCAACATAATCGGTTTAAGTATCACATCATATATCCACATTCTGACCATTTTCTTGGTACACGTTCATGAGTACAAACTCATAAAAGAAAGGACAGGTAAAGAAAAAAGTCGAGTTTTTGTCAAGTTAACACTGGGCCACTTTAGTCTGAAAACACAATTGTTCTGAAGACAATATAGCATTATTCCTTGGAAAGGCATTGAATAAAAACACTCATGCGCAAAACAAGTATGAATGTTTTTGAAACATGGTGCTTTGATTACTTCCATCATTTAGACAGCCCTCTAAACATGCTGAAATTTCTTATTTTGTCTACTGGCCTGCAGTGGTTAATTCCGCACTCTCTGCTGGGGTATTCATTGTCCCACTCGGTATTTCCTGGGGGGTTTGATGCAGCAGGTGATCGCGGCCCAACACTGTTCTGAAACTCAGATGAAATATGAGAGAAGTCCTAAACGTGGAAGAACAGCGGAAAAGAAAATGTTATAAAGCAGGATCTGGGCAAAACAGTCTGGCTTTACCTATAATTTCCAAACAGAATCCCAGCTGAGCAAAGTGCTTTAATGTATGGATAGCAATATGTTCAAGAACTTCATTTAAATCAAGACCAAAGTGAAAAGATACAACAGGATGTTTATTCTCTAAAGAAATCAGCTGCTTTCTTTCTCTTCTTTGTTTTACAAGGTCATGTTCTGAGAAAAATTCCTTCCACATTTATTGCCCATATTATGCACAATGACACATAGATGCTTTTGCTTGCATCTATGTTTTTGTTTTGTTTCTTTGCAATCATAAACACTTTCCCCAAAAGAAATGCGTCTCTTGCTGCTCTAAGGCATTAAAGTAGTTGAAGTTAAAGTAATGTGGTGAGGAAAATCTTTACAAGCACTGTTGTTTCATCTGATGACACCTTTTTGACTCCAAAAAAGCTTGAGAGACAGTCTAATGAGAGATGCTGTTGCAGATGCTGGTGTATGGTTTAATCATAATCAAATGAACAGCATCTATTAACTAGGAAAAGATGAGATCTGAACAAGGAATTCAAGCAACAAGGTTTATAAAAATTAAGCTTTTTTTGGACCAGTGATGCAAAATACTCCATTTCCAAGTTCACCTACTTTAGAGCTCTTCAACTGACTTTAATTAGTGTTAGTTCTACTTCACTATAATTATTTTGAAGCTGGTTTGAAGATTTTGATCTAAATTACTACGTTGCAAACTACCACAGTGATAAACCATGGCAAAAATGTTCATATTTACAGATCACTTCTCACTCTCAATTCCCAAAAGAAAGCTAGGAGTATTATGCTATTATAATATTCAGAATATGGATAACCATGATGTGACATTTCAGAGGGAAGACTTTCAAGAAAGCTATTTCTCTCCACCCCCCATTGACACCAACCAGGTGCAAATACAAGGCAGCTCAGAATCCAAGGAAAATACCAACTCTGAGAGTTCAGGAACATGGAAGGTTCTGCTCATATAAGTCCATGTATCCAATTACCTATAGGACAGATGTCCTGAACACATAACCTGTGGGGAAACTGCACTGCAGATTCACCTTTGAACTCTAAATGATAAATTCACAGGATCCGTCTTGATGAACAAATCCACACACTTGAAAATGAGGGGCATAACTTTGAAATGCTTTTCAATATAAGAACTCCTGACTGCTGAAATCTCCATTAGTTAGCACAGCAGCAGCGATGTTGAGCTTTTGCCACCGGTGCTTTGGTGTGCCTGGCTAATATATTGCTCCATTTTGGGGCAGTATATAGAAACCTCCCACAACAAGGTGGTGCATTTTATTATAGGATTCAAATTATTCCAACCCAGAAAGTAATGACAGTTAATGGCCTTTATGCGCCATTTGAAAAAGTAGTCTTGGGTGTGCCAGCTTGATGTGATTCAGGAGGTTCCTGATGGGTAGCCCCTTTGAAGATCAGGGAAATTATGCTCTGGGAGATGTTTAAGCCTTTCCTCCCATGCCTTTCCCCCAGCGTAAATCAGCCCACACTCACCAAAAATTGCTACTAGCTAAACAAGCGGAAAAGACAGCAAAAGATGCTATTCCTGTCTTTTACCCGTTTTGGAGCTAACAGCAGTTGGAGGAAGGGTAGCATTCACATGGGGGGAAAGCCATAGGAGGAAGGAAAGGCTGAAACAGTGGTCTTGTTCACACATTAATGGTTAATGGTTCATCATGAATGTGTGTTATCTCGCTTTGCTCCTCCCATGGGAGAAACAAACCATGCCCTTTGGCTTAGCGTCATGTCCAAATCAGAGATCATGCAACCAAGGTTTATTCTAGGGCTTGCTGACCATAGTTTGCTTGAGCAAAACGAAACCGCAATTCTTGCCAGGGACCGTGGTTTGCTTTTCCAGAGTGTTAACAGGGATGAACAAAGAAGGTAAGATCAGCAGATTTGTGATAAATCGTTAACTGTAAGGGTGAAGTAGGGCACGCTCTTCCGAAGCACCATTTTCCCAGTCTTCAACGCAGCCCAGTGGGGGCTGCTGATTAGCAAAACAAATAACCAAGGGACACCCCGATCATGGATCTTTTGAGGAGTGTGTCTAGTTCAGCCACAAGTTCGCAAAACCCAGATGTGCAGAATTGATGGTTAAGAATGGTAATTTAGGGCTCAAGCCACTCACCTGCTGGCCTGGTGGTGAAGAGTTCATTGGGGGCTGTACCTGTAGTGCCATGGAAGGAGACAAGATGGGTTGCTGTGGGACCTGCTGCATGCTGAGGGACTGGTTGAGGATGGAGCTCTGTGGGTGGTGCAAAGACAGCTGCTGATGGAGAGGGGGGCTGATCTGGAAAGAAGGGGGTGGCGAGGCACTGATGCTGGGCAACATGGGTTTGGAATTGAGGGTCCTGGAGAGGCCGGGGTGAGGGTGTCCACGGTAGCTCTGCAGGTCTGCTGGGGACAAGAAGGAGCCCAAGCCAGGATAGGGTGATGAGGCCTGTGGTGGCATCGTATACAAGGGCTGTTTCGGTGGGATCATTTTTGAAGGTTGGTTGGTTTGGGCACTTTTTGTCTCCCCTTGGTCAGCTGAGCTCTGCAAAACGGTGGGAGGAGGAACCACACAAACACATAGAACAGATTGCAAATGAAGGACAAGTCACTGAAATTAAGTACATGCAACTTCGACATCTGAATAACTCAAAGGCACAGTTCTCCTCCCCTTTTAAACTTTGCCCCTCCTATCAGATGATACAAAGAAAGGAAACCTAAGAACGAGTTGTAAAATGCATGATTTAACACATGTTTCCTGTGCTTGAAGTTCAATGACAGTTGGCCAAAATAAATAAATATCACAATGGAAATCAATATGGCAAGGAGCAGTGGAGAGAAGGCAATATAGCTCAGTGGTAGAGCACATGTTATGCATGCAGAAGATCCCAGGACCAATCCTTAGCCACTCTACTTAAAGGATTCCCGGGACCCCCTAAAGCAACTGCCAGTCAGAGTAGCCAATAGAGCCCAGGATGGACAAATCTAAGGCTGCTTATTAAATTATGCTGCACTTGTCACTTGTTTTACAATTATTGCCTTTTTCAAATTCACAACAATCACCATGGTGCTACTGACTGATTAGTTGCAAAATGGGCAGCAGCATCTCAGTGGCTACCCAGTAAGTTCATGATGCATTGGAGAGATGAAATGAGGTCAAAACTATTTAAAAAACCACCAAAAAATTTTCTACTGAACTACAGTGGCTTCAGAGTTGAAAAATACAGGGCAGGGGGGAGGTATCTGGGCTGTGATGGAGATGGAATAAAATAGAGGGGAATATAGCAATTTCTAATTCTGGTGGCCTCAGCATCTAAGTAACTAATGAAGGTGCCCCAGTCCCAAACTGAAGGATTGTTGGTGTTTGCTATCTTCTATGCCACCTGCTCCACTCTGTACAGGGATTTTCTAACATTAAAAAATTACTTATTTATCTATCTAAAGCAATAGACAAGATTTTAAGGCATTTGCCAGCAAAGATAATTGGGTGATGGTGAGGGGTTTTTTTGCTCTCTCTCTCAAAGTCCTCATTCCAGATTTATTTAAATATGAAAGTCACCTTTTAAAACTCTTTTTTAAAAAAGCCCACAACAGTTATTATTGCTGCTTTGCTAAATGCGGCGAGATACTGCACCAATGAATTATATGCAGCATGAGCAGAATACCAATATCAAAATATCCAACCTTAAATACATTCAGCGCAGTTATGAATCTTTTTAAACACTTAAACCAATGAAAGGGACTCGGATTATTTCCTTTTTGACCTTTTTGCCACAGCTCTTAACCTTCAAGCATGGCTCTGTTAACTCCCCAGGCAACGTTCCTCAGTGCTCACTCCACAGCATGAAGTACATGTTTACCCCTATTTTAATTATACTGAAATTAAAATTATTTAAATTTTTTTTCAAAGGGAAAAAGTAAATGTAATTCCGCACAATTTTAACTCACTTTAAAATGGCAGCCTTGGCTTGGCCGCTTGTATACTACTGATGCTGGGAGCTCTCCGTGGTTCTGAAGCAGTGTGCCTACCGCATAGGGGAAGAGTGGCGGCTCAGCGGTAGGACACATGCTTTGCAGACAGAAGGTCTCAGGTTCAATACCTGGTTGAAAGAGACTCCTGTCTGAAACCCTGGAGAGCTGCTGCCAGTCAGTGCAGGCAGTTCTGAGCTAGATGGGCCAATGGCCTGACTCAGTGCAAGGTGGCTTCCTATGTTCTTGCTGAAGTAGGTTGGCTACCCACCCAGTTCTCTCCCTCACAGCTTCAGTCAGGAGTGCCAACAGGGTTTTCTGGGGCCAGGGGGCTTTCTGACCCACATGCAAGGATTTGCTCTGTGTCATAGGCAAATTTGTGTCCTCTTCTGCAGGTGGAGTGGAGGGTATGGAAGTAAATCAGTGGCCACACATAGAAACCATCTCTGTTTTTAGGCAGAGATTGGATGACCATTTGTCATGGATGCTTTAGTTGAGATTCCTGCATTGGAAGACCAGATGACCCTCGGGATTCTATGAGATGTGTGTAGTGCATGAATGAGGGGTGGAATGAAAAGTTCTGGCTCTGCTCACTTTTGCTGACACCCACTTTCATTCTGGACCCTTCCATTGCTGACATGCAGCTCCTGGAGGCTTGGCCATGAGGCTGAAAAAAGTCCTTTGTCCCAATATATCTGTTATTCATACAACACGGTGACAGTGGCCACTGAAGGAATATCTATGGATTACCAGCAGATTTTTTTTTTAAAAAAAATCATTATTATATCTCAGTGTCTCCTTTGTTCTAGCAGATAATAATTCTTATTTTCCTATTCCCATTGCCACCTGATCAGCCACACCATTACGAGTTATTACTCCATCAGATGCTCTTTCTCATCTTGCTATAATGCATCTATGTGACATCAGGTAGCGATAGTTGTTGGCTCTGGTGCAGAATACTACTTCAGCACAGAAATGCTTCCATTACTATGGACAAGAAAAACAACCGCAAAGCAAATGAGCCACACTGTATACACGGCAACAGCCACCTACTGGATATATTCAGAAATACAAAAATATTTACAGAGTAAACCTGCCAATCTTAACCCTTCAAGGCCTACTCCCCAATTTCACTCAACTCTTTCCTTTGACACTCCATTTAATAGTGTCTTCTTCTTCTAAATAAATTTATATAAAATTCCAGCTACTTTTGCTTTGCTTTGTCATTCATCAAAAGCTAGTGCCTAGTTTCCTTCCCTCTCTACAGTAGCAGACCTAGCCCCACACTTTTCTTCCTCACATCCAGATCCTATTCCTTTGAACAGCAGCAAATGTTCCATGGGCTCTTCAGAGGCAGCATCTTGCTCTCTCTGCCAAGCCCATGTTTTGGGATAGAAGGCATTCCTAACTTCTAATCCTATGAAATTTGAAAAATGAAGTCCTCCACTCAGTATATCAGATACTGAGAATTCACAATCTGCAGGTAGTACAGAATAATATGAAGCATATGTTGGGAAGGAGGGGCCAGTATCGCTTGGAAATTCTTTCTGGGTTTGAGGCAACATGGAGGTCCAGGCTTGCCAGCTTTAAATGACCTTAATGATCACATGAACAATTTTACTATCATGACCGTAAGTGCACAAATGAACTGACAACCATGTACAAATATGTTTGATCAAAGATGTCAATCACAGCTGTACATTGATTGATCCCTTCCTCATCTTTGTTTCCTTAGATGTAGGATCCTGCCCAACCTATTTTAACAAAACAACTATTCAACATATATTTCCCACTGCTATGCCCTGGATCTAATGAAAGTCAACCTAGTGCACCATTCTCTTTTTAACAGTAGGCAAGCAGAGGCATTTGGATGTCATGCAAAGACTAAGCCAGAGCTTTTCGAACTGTGTGTTGCGACACATTAGTGTGTTGGTTGCAGTGTGTAGGTGTGTCGCACAAATGCTCCCACCACTCCTCCTACGACTGGAAAGGGGCTAGTTTATGCTCTGGTTTGCTAGTAAAATTGAATTACTGTGCCGTACTAAAAGATTCATATCTAAAAAATGTGTCACCAACATGAAGAGTTTGGAAAGCTCTGGACTAAGCTATAAAAAGACTTGTAGTGAGCATTGGGCTCACGCACTCCCTCCATCACCCTAGCATGGCCACAAGGAGGAGATAGTATGCTTTTGATTGCAATTAATTACAGTTTAGCATGCTGTCCAAATCAGCTTCCTAAACTTGGTTGGTTGAAGTTTAGGATTAACCACAGTTTGTTGGGTTTGGAAGACAAAGCAAGCTGCAGTTAATGTACCTAAAAATCTTCTAAATTCTTCCTTGTGGAACAGAGAGCAAGTGGGCTGTAGTCGCTTCTTCTATAACCTCTTGGTTTCTTTTGTTTACCTTCTGGTACACCCCAGCTGAAGCTGTCTCTCCCTTTGAATCACCTGCTACTACCACTCCTGAATCTAACAAAAACACCAACATACTACAAGGTAATGCAATATATATAATGATGGTGATGGGATTTTGATATTATTATTATTATTATTATTATTATTATTATTATTATTATTTCATTTAATGCAGAATTCTCTGGGCCCTAATCACCAGGGCAGATCCTCTGCTGCTGCAAATCAGTCTTGAAGGGGTAAATATGTATATCCAGCACATATCAGCTGCATGCAAAGTTCACGAAACCTGGCCTTGGCTCTTCCATGCCATAATGGTGCTTACAAAGAGCTGACAGCTTTGCGAAGAACACGAAACCTCCAGTATGGTTTGACTGTGGACAAAACCATCTAATGAAAGTTATGTTTTGTCTTGCTTTAAGGGGTTTGGGATCGCTCTGCAGATGATCCAATCTGTCTTTGATTATGTGGGTAAACAAGTATTAACCCAGACCTTCAAATCAAAGTTATGACTCTGGTGACAGCAGGGAGCAATCCCAGAAGTCCTGCCTCTAAACATTGCAATATACTATAGTAAACCAGGTGGGGTTTTTTTGTTGTTTTGTAAGAGGGGGAGACTGGCATCCCTGCAATGTATCCTTGAGCCATGCCACAAAGTATTTCGCTTTGCTCTTGCAGAAGGTAGTTAACACTGAAATCAGTTTTGATAGCACGGTTACAGTGCATTTCTTATAAACTTGCTCCTCCCCAGAGACTTCCACGAGTTGCAACTAATTTATCATTGCCACATCCATAGCGATTCACGTATGAAACATAGTCTGGTTACCTTGGAAACCAAGCTGGCCCGGTAGGCTGCCAGAGCTTTTAGATACTCCTTCTTTGCTGCTTCGGTTTTCCTTTTATATGCCTGAAAAGCCCAAGAAAAGAATATTAATTAAACAAACAGAATAGGATGGTACTTTTCTGACTGTGCTGTGACTTACTCCTTGCATTTTCCTGAAGGGGACTGTGACCTGCTTTGGTTTGTTACAATAGGAGACTTCATGTATGACTGATGTGAAAGTGCAATTGGTCTTCAATTTCCAAAGACAGTATGCAGGCCTAAATCAAAACCACCATATCTAAACAATTAAAAAGAACCTGGAATCAATAAATGGTACCTGGTCTATTATAGATTGTGCTGTCTTGTATTTCATCTGTATGCTTCCGCAGTGCATGAGATAGCTTAACTAGTTGTTTGAAGTGGTCAAGATTCTGGGTCTTATTCAAAGTGTAAAAAAAATTACGGTCTGAAATGGTTACTGAAAGAACCATCTCCTATAAGTCTAACTGCATGCTGCAGTCATCACGAGACGTCCTTCCCTGTATCCAATCCGCAACAGGTGGGTGGGTAAGTGGGGCAGGGCCTTCTTGATGGTGGCACCTGGGTTCTGGACGACCCTATCCAACAAAACTCCAGGAAATCCAGTTGACCTACAATCTCCCTGCCTTCTGTAGGAAGGTAAAAATGCTCTTTGCTATAGTTTACATTAGATGAGTTTATTGTTGTTGATGCTAGAATTTCTTTATTCCTTTCTGTATTGTTTTACTGCTTAGTTGGTTTTTACATAGTGTTTTATTTGTGATTTGCTTTATCATGTGAGTCATCCTGGGGCAGTATACAACATTTTAAGGGACAGGATTCTCTGTGTAGCAACCATACATGTAGTACTTGTCCTTCTGGTGTTTTCGAGGTAAGAAAATCTATGGTGATAAGATAGATTCCTTAAAATACATAGCCTTATGTTTCATATGTCATGATGGCACTCGATTGACAGATAGAACGCCCACCCCATCCAAGACTTGGATTTATAGGCTTGGAGGCTGACAAGCTAGAAATCTCTGAGTGTGAACTTTTTGAATGTTTCTTTTTCAAATAGAGGAGTAAAGCCATCACAGAAATGAGCTATACTGTTTCATGTTGGCAGTGATATGAATCCACTTCATTTGCCCTGAAATCAACCAGGGGGCTTCTAGAGGAGTTCCTAGAGAAGTGAAGAAGTAAACTTAACTTTGTAAAGTATGACAAACCATAATGTTATGAATCATTACCATTTCTGTAACTAGAACTGGTATGAATTTCTGTTTACGCTCATAACTAATAAGGACCAGGCGAGTTAAGAGCTTACAATGTGAATGAAACATGAGCTCAACTTACTGCCTACACTTAAGTCAGATCTGCTTAAATAAATAGGACTAAATTATGTCACATTTATTTCAATGGGTCTACTCTAAGTGTGACTAAGCCTGGATCCAAATCGCTTCGTTTTGGACAAATGTAGCTGCCTAATCCTTGTGATAATACTTGTGATGTCAAATGCTGTATACAGCATAACTACCAAGAGAGGAGTCCAACGAAAACTTGACTATTAACATTGGGCAGCAACCCAATGTTAATATTCATTCTGGGAAACCAGACTTTTTATTTTTTTAAAAAACTCCTCCAGCTGTCCTCATCTTATTAGAGCATCTCAGCAATTGGGATGTTTTCATTTGCATAAAAATTACATGAGATAAAAACTAGATTTAGGCCATTTATATGTAGCTGAAATGAAGGTTTCCAAACTTCTTAATAAGGAAAAAAACTGCTTTGTGGTTAACAAGTGAAGCCAATTTGAGCTTCAAAAACCCACCCCAATTTCTTCAGAAGACTCCCAAGAGGATATCAGGTTTGTCAGTGAATAAATTTCCTACTTTTAAAATTTTACTTTAGTTACACTCAGACAGATTTAGCTCCAGGGAGAAGTTGCAGGTTTTTTGTAGATAATGATCCTGTTTCTCAAGGTAAAATGTGAGAAGTAGCAGCTTAACAAACATTTGATCTTCATAATCTTAAATTGAATTGAAGTTCATATGCAGCAAACTCTTAAATCCAGGACAAACAGGTAAATGAAATGATAGTGAGGAATCTATTAATCAGATCAATCATGCATTTCCTTGGGTTCCATGTGCAGTTGCTTCTGGAGAACATTCCCTCTTCTAGTGTAGCTAATCTTATGACTGTTCAAACATAACAGGGAAAGACAGTAAGAGCAGAGGAATGAATCCTGAACGCCACTGTCCTAAATTGAAGCCTTTTGCTCATGCCCCAAATGTTGAAGGAGTAGTGAAACTGACATGATCTGATCTCCCACAGCTTCTGGTTTATTTATTTATTGAATTTATACACCGCTCTATACCCGGAGGTCTCAGGGCTGTTCAGTTTCACACAAAAGGGGATAGCCTTACTCTGGCACATGGGGAACCTAGAGGTAGAGGGACCCCTGACCATTAGGTCCAGTCGTGGCCGACTTTGGGGTTGCGGCGCTCATCTTGCTCTATTGGCCGAGGGAGCTGGCGTACAGCTTCCGGGTCATGTGGCCAGCATGACTAAGCCACTTCTGGTGAATCAGAGCAGCGCATGGAAACGCCGTTTACCTTCCCGCCGGGGCGGTACCTATTTATCTACTTGCACTGGTGTGCTTTCAAACTGCTAGGTTGGCAGGAGCAGGGACCGGGCAACAGGAGCTCACCCCGTCGTGGGGATTCGAACTGCCGACCTTCTGATCGGCAAGTCCTAGGCTCTGTGGGTTAACCCACAGCACCACCCGTGTCCCTATGGGGAACCTGAGGAGACCATTAAAAACAACAAATAGGTTTGGTGTATAATGCTGAACAGGTAGACTTAAGAAGCATAATGCACTGCCAAAAGAATTTTGTTTAAAAAATTAAATTTAGAAAATATTATTGAGCTGGCAAGGAACTGGTGTGGGGAACAGACAACTTCAAATTTTGTCTTTTCTTTTCAAAGGGCTACATGAGCCACTCATATGGATATGTATACTTATTTTCATGTACAAAACTTTCCTCCAAAGCCTTTTAAAGCTCTCAGGGCAAGGAAGGCAAGCATGCTATTAATCTTGATCAATATAAGTGCAGACACTAAACCATGCAAATATCTATATAAGAAGCATTGTTGCACATCTGCAAGTCAGATTTGGATTTTCAAGGGTACAGCTCAAACCACAAAGGGCTGGTTTAGTTTCTTGATATACTTCCAACCTGGAGCAGTCATGTAGATGCAGCTACATAGCGAAAGTAACACCTACATTTCTTGCATAAGGTACAGTACCACCAGCAAATGCTATTTCTTCCACCCAGAAGTGTGTGTATATCTGTTGAAGGTGGAGGCCGAAAGTATATTGAGAGCCGGGGATGAAAGAGACAATACAAAAATCTTCACTGTTAAAGAATGATCATTTAACTTATTGATTTTTGTAGCAGGTTGATAGCATACTACTGCCAAAATCACATTTTCAACTCATAATTATTCTTGTTGGCCCTACAAGAATGTTATGCAATTAACTGTTCATTGCTGTAATGAGCTGCAGAATATCAACTGTTCAGAGACAAAAATTATATTTGGTTACCGAAGGATGAAATATTAACAGCCAGCCAATTCAGCAGTTATCAACCTTCCCTTACCTAAGAGTAAGGTAAAGGGACCCCTGACATTTAAGTCCAGTTGCAAACTACTCTGGGGTTGCGGTGCTCATCTTGCTTTAAAGGCCAAGGAAGCTGGCTTTTGTCCGCTTCCACAGACAGTTTTTCCTGGTCATGTGGCCAGCGTGACTAAGCTGCTTCTGGCGAAACCAGAACAGTGCATGGAAATGCTGTTTACCTTCCCGCCGGAGCGGTACCTATTTATCTACTTGCACTGCATGCTTTCAAACTGCTAGGTTGGCAGGAGCTGGGACTGAACAACGGGAGCTCACTCCATTGCGGGGATTCGGACCGTCGACCATTCAATCGGCAAGCCCAAGTGGAACAGTGGTTTAACCCACAATGCCACCCGTGTCCCAAGTGGCTGTGCAAAGGCTTCCTGAACTGTGGCCCCAGGAACAGGCCACTGTGTCCTGTGACAACCTGGGGGCCGACCACCCTGCCCCAGATCCATCCTCAAAGCAATTTAGGGGTAGGGCTAAGGCTTCTTAAAACCATATTCTCAACATAGGCTGGGGTGGAGTGAGATGCTCCATCCTCGCCTCCCCTTTCCAGACGGAGGAGTGGCTTGGTAAGCAGAAAGATTCAGCCCTGCGGGATTCTACTCCATTGTGAAGGGCTTCATTGCAGCTTGGCAAGGATCAGCAACTGGCAGATCAAATCGTTTTGCTAACCAGCTGGGGTGGAAAGACGGAGAAGTCTGGTGGGAAGGAGAGGCTGGCTGAGAGAAGCATCCATTCCCCTCTCCCACGAAGATGCAGCTGCCTAGTAGGTCCCTCCCTTTTGTGAGTTCTCCCTGCCCCATGCCTGCTTTTTCTTTCTCCATCAAGCCCCCTCCGCTTCAAGCTTTGCATCAATCTCAAAAGCCTAATGAGCCATGTTGACCTTGGGGTCTCTCAACCTGACTCGACCAATGCCCTGATTTCCTGAAACAGCCTTATTTGATTTGGGTCTTGGATGAATCTGATGCACAGCCCTATCTGGGAGTCCTCTTTTCTTCTTCAAGCAAACAGGAAGTGGGAGGGTGACATCTGTGTTCCATATAGTCAAATAAATTGCCAGTGAGATGTTTATGTTGCACTGGCAAATGCCTTCTTTAAAACATATAGAGCAAAATCCCTAGTTCAGGCACAGAATATGGCGCTCAAGTCTATCCAAATGAATGAAGATCCCATGGAAAATGTTTTTAAAGCATATCTTAGCTTTCTCTAAAATTACTCATTTATCTGCTCAGTGCTGAGACCGAAATAATCAAGATTGGCAAAAGGAAAGTATGGAATTACTGGAATTCTCTGTTCCACAAAATTAATATGCCTTTTGCTCTAGTCATGCTTTTCTTGTGTGTAGCGGAACTGTGCAGTCACTGTAAAGTGAGAAGAAGAAGAGTTTGGATTTGATATCCCGCTTTATCACTACCCGAAGGAGTCTCAAAGTGGGTAACATTCTCCTTTCCCTTCCTCCCCCACAACAAACACTCTGTGAGGTGAGTGGGGCTGAGAGACTTCAGAGAAGTGTGACTAGCCCAAGGTCACCCAGCAGCTGCATGTGGAGGAGCGGAGACGCGAACCCGGTTCCCCTGATTACGAGTCTACCACTCTTAACCACTACACCACACTGGTTCTCTGGCCAACCGTTTAGCCTCATTCCCCAAGACACATCCCTGTCTTGTGCATCGTTGTCAGCAAGGTGTCCCAATTGCATGTAATCCCTACCCATGAGCAGGAGCTTGTGCATTTTACTTCCTTTACAGGCAGTTGTGAGCCACTCGCCGTTTTCCCAGGAAGTGGCTGCAAAGTCAGGGGCAAGGCTGCCCTGCAGGCACTAAAGGAATGTGTGACTAGAACTTTTGTCAAAATAGTATCAGCAAAAATATATGTTTTAATACTCAATCAGTAGCACCAAACTGGGCTTGTAAAACTGAAGCCCTGCTCCACAGATTTACTGAAAGACATGCATTTTGTTTCAGATATAAATAAAGTGTTTCTGTAATCTGTGTCCATCTGTAAAGTAAAAATAGAGCTATGAGTCATAAACCTGCCATGGAAGGTGATATGGTTTTAGCTACTAATTTTAGACCTTATAACTACCTCCAGGCTGCTCTTAGCAGCTGGATTATATTTGGGATTTTGACCACATTCTCCTTGGGCCAAGTCTCATGACTGTCCATGGTGAGGTTGGCTCCTTTTGCAAAAATGGAAGTTTACCATTTGTGTGCACAACTCAGTCATGAAAACTCTGCACACACTGATTTTGGGCATGCCACTGGAAGTCTTCCACAAGTCCCACTATCAGCAGCATCGTAAAAGAAAAGGTGTGCACATGCATGGCATCAACCTGCATGTGGTCACTGGCATGTGGTACCATTGGCTTCAAGCACCAGCTCCCATCCAAGAGGGATGCCCTTCCTGTCTCCATTTAAAAATTTCACTCAAGTAATATAAAACTCTTTTGTTTGACAAACGAGGCCTTTGGGCCTTAAGCTTCAATTGACAATTTTTTGATTAAAGTCCTGAACTATTGATCCTTGTACCACAATTACTTACACACACACACACACACACACACCATTCTGGACTGCAAAAAGGGAGAAAGGCAGGGCTAGATTCAGTCCCCACTCTATCCCTTAAAAGGTGGGTGGCACTATTAGAATTAACCGCGCAGACCATCTGTTAAGGGATATTGGTGCGGCCCCAATATATCAAGGATCACTGCTCTGGGATTTCTATTACGGGCAGATTACCTGGACTGCACTGGAACTTAATGCTATAAATATAAGCTAATTGGTGGAGCGAGCAAGAAGCGAAAGCTCAGTTCTCTTGAAGGACTTCATCTCACTCCAGGATACACAAGCACTCCTGTTCCCTCCTTCCTCCCACCAATAGGATGGAACTGAATGAATGTGTGTTGTTGTTGTTTTATTTTAATTGGTATTGAGGGCTACAAGACACTTTGCCTTCACATTTTACTCCTAACAACCATAATCATATGTTTGTGAGCAGGTGAATCTGACAATGCTAACCGTGAACAGCCCCTCAATATGAGTGTCAATATGAATGTCAATATATCTTTTAAACCCACAATTCTGACAGGCCTTGCTTTTTCTTAATACTGTTTCGACTCTTGCTTTGGTATGTAACTATAGTAGAGAATAAAAGGGGGCATGCACAATAACTCACAGTGGGCTGTGCATATATGTGCTCAGTAAAAGACTGCAACTGTACCAGCACACTCCACCTATTGCAAAAAATAAAATAGAAATGTTTGTGTGTATGTGCGTGCATGCACACACACACACGGTATGCTCTCAAATGCATACAAGTGCCATGCACAAAAAGAACACACAGTATGCATTACACACGAACACATGCGCAACTTGTGAAGGGACGGGGAGGAGGCAGTACGTGTACCCTCCTACCCCTTTTGTGCATGTGCGCACGTACCTCCCACTCTTTCCCTCCTACCATTCCTTCTTAATCTATCTGGCAACTAATGGCAAGAATTATAGGTAAGGAGGAGGTTGGCAGGCTTTCTATGACAAGCACAGCTTCCAGCAATCACCTCAAAGGTGGGGAAGGCATCCACTGAGCATCTGCTCAGCCCAATCCAACCTCCCACTGCTAGTCTTTGGCAAGTGCTGCGTGGGCATCAGCTACGAGGCTGGCTTGATCCCTCATTATTTTTCTGCAAGTTAAGGGGGGACTCAACTATAGATAGAAACCTTCTCCAGTTTCTCTTCTTTGTTGTCCAAATGCATACAGATTCTGCATTTCAAACCATTAAAAGATTGCCTTCTGTTCCAATAGAACATGCTTTTTGTTTATAGCATTGCAAAATATCCTCTTCCCAGGATCCTCAAAAGGGCACACTCATTGTGGTTTTGTGGTACACTGATTTAAATGTAATTGATTGAGAGCCAGATGGTTAGTTCAAACTGGAATACCACATGAGTCTCTGCAGTACGAAAATGATTCAACATGCAGCACATAGTTTAGATTTTACCATGCACTCAACTGAAGAAAATGTTGAATGTTGTCCAGAGGACCTATATTTAAGGCTTGGAATGAATCAGTTAAGAGCTAGAGCACAAGATTCTGCAGGGGACCTTTTCCCCTCCCTGCTTTTCCCCTTCCTGCTCAACCTGCTGAGGACATAAAAAGAGGTGGAGGATGTAGCTGGAGATCGAAAAGCCAGTTGGGTGGGATTTCCCCCACAACAGGCCCACCACCTTTCGCAGTTAAATAAAACAATAAAAACTTTGTTGACAATCTAGCAATGAATATTCCTGTTCTAAGAGTTAACATTCCACACTTCTTTTTTGATTACACAATGCATAACACAGTTTTGCCACTTTGGATCATTTCATTTCTCTTCCACCCCTGTCTGGTAGATAAAAGTGAAATTTCCTTTCAAAACAAAAAAAAAATCCTTCCAGTAGCACCTTAAAGACCAACTAAGTTAGTTCTTGGTATGAGCTTTCGTGTGCATGCACACTTCTTCAGATACACACGATACGCATGCACACGAAAGCTCATACCAAGAACTAACTTAGATGGTCTTTAAGGTGCTACTGGAAGGAATTTATTTTGTTTTGACCATGGCAGACCAACACGGCTACCTATCTGTAACTTTCTTTTCAAAGTCAAACTAAACCCCAGTCAACTGCAAGTTCTATTGCCTTCCTCTCTATTAATATTAGAATTGCAGACTCTAACAAATAAGATTGTTATTGCTTATATTTTTATTTCTATCGTTTTAACCCTTTATGCTATTATATCTCGTCCTTGCCTTTAAGACATATCTGGTAATTGGCTTATTTGACTTCTGTATATGAAAGCATAGTATCTACCTGTGTGCCCTTTTAAAACAACTGTGCTGACTGACAAGCTTTCACTTGCAGAAAGACTTACTTGCTTTGTATGTGTTAACATGATTTACCTGTAGCCCTGTTTAGAAACTGTACTTACTGTGGCATCTTATTGACTCTAATAATGGGAAGTGTGTGGCTAAAATCCCACTTGACACCCTGAAAATCCAGGGCAAAATGTGAACAGCACTTCCTACCAGGGCTGCTTAAAAACCATCCATGTTAAAAGAGCTTTGCAAGGAGATTCATTTAAATACTGACTGAACTAGCCTTCTTTCTAATTTAATCATCTATTCCCCCTAGAGATATTAATTCCAAACATTTATCAGATTTAAAGATTTTTTAAATATATATATATATATATATATATTCTGCATTTTTCCCCAGATAATCTGCCATGCCTGTGGGTTTATTTTTCTATTCGTCAGCTGGAGCATTCATTAGTCATTAAGGGACTGGGTGGGTGTTGGGAAGGAGCAGAGGGGAGCAAATATGTTACTGATTATTGGGAGGAGGGAGAAATCAGAGTTGATGGAAGCATATGTCAGAGTCGCAATCCTGACGCCTCTGTATCTTAGCAAAGCAACTAGTAATTGTGCCATAATGAAATGTTCCGTTTTGATAACCAGTTAATTAGACAAGACAATTATTCCAAACCCCTCTGACGCCCACAGAACTGCTCTATGTCAAGCGCACATGCTGAACGACAGGAGTAGCTGTTATTGGTAAACTTTGGATTCCAGCCTGCTTGTTTCAAATAGAGCAATGCTGTATAGTGTAACTAATGAATGCTAAGCAAACTGGGCTTCTCACGTTAAAATTCTCCTCCTGTATCACAGGGATTAGGGCAGAACATAAGGTATGGCAGGACATAAATCCTGCCATCAGCACCTACCAGCTACCGAAAACAAAAAGCTAATTATTGTCATTGACTTTCTAAGAGAACCGAGGACCAAACTAGATGTGATTATTAAATCTTCGCATTTAACATGCAGGTTTTAAAAAGATGCAAAAGAAGCATCAGATGGATAGAGCTAATAGCGATCAGGGTTACGGCAAGTGCAGAGAGTTGGATTTAATCCTTTCCTCCTGGGTTGTGACCTGGAAGTGAGAACGCCCTCCTCTTAAAAGTTCCATCCATGCTTGCTGAAGCCGCAATAATTATAAGCAGCTCTTAGCTGATGCCACATGCATTTTTTAAAACCTGCACATTGAATGGAAAGATGCATTTAATGTCCTGACTAGTTTGGACACAGGTGGCACTGTGGTCTAAACTACTGAGCCTAGGGCTTGCCGATCAGAAGGTTGGCGGTTCAAATCCCCGCAATGGGGTGAGCTCCCATTGCTCGGTCCCTGCTCCTGCCAACCTAGCAGTTCGAAAGCACGTCAAAGTGCAAGTAGATAAATAGGTACTGCTCCCACGGGAAGGTAAACGGCATTTCCGTGCACTGCTCTGGTTTCGCCAGAAGCGGCTCAGTCATGCTGGCCACATGACCCGGGAAAACTGAGGACAAATGTCAGCTCCCTCGGCCAGTGAAGTAAGATGAGCACCGCAACCTCAGAATCGTTTGTGACTGGACTTAACTGTCAGGGGTCCTTTACCTTTACCAAGTTTGGACTGCAGACTCTGCTTACTAGATAAATTAGAGGTCCTCAAGTTCAGGGGCCAAAGGTATTGCTCCAAGCTTCTCTATCTGGCCCTCAGGATTTTATCCACCCTCTTCCCCTCATCAGCCCTGCTTCATGCCCTTCTTCCATGCTTTTCCCTGGCTGTAGCACATCTTTGAACTCTGGTAGTGATTTCTGCTTGTCCGGATGGAGAATAGAGGAGGATGTGCAACTGTTTGCAGAAACAAGCACACTGCACAAAGGTAAAATTTAATTTGTTGTTTCACCCACTTTTGCCTCTGGCCCCCCGCAACAGTGACATATGGCCCTCCAAAGGTTGTCCAGAAAAGACAGTGACCCTTAGGCTAAAGGAGGCTCTCCACCTCTATGATAAATGTAGTGGTAGCTTTTCTTGACCTCAGGCTTGGTTGTTCCTGCCCACAAACAGTTTCAGAAGGCAAGCTGCTCTGTCCCCAAATTACTTGTTATAAACACACACACCACGTAATATATATAAATTACTGCATATGGAATTGTTTTAACTGTTTTTACATATGCAACCTTTTTAGTGGTGCAGTAAAAAAAACTGCTTGCACATTTGCAAAGCTAAACAGGGTCCGGTCCGATTTCAAATTGGATAGGGGATGGAGTTTCCTGCATTGCAGGGGGTGGACTAGATGACCCTTGGGGTCCCTTCCAGCTCTATAATTTTATGATTCTGATATGCTATTGCTATATTTTAAATAGCTCTGGAATGCCTCATGGGAAGTGAGACATTCATGAAATAAATAAACGTGACTCTCCTCTTTAACCTCGTCATGGCAGAGTACCTCACGCAGTGGTGGAGAGATGCTGGATAAGGAAGTAAACTTTCAGACATTTCCCCTTCTAGCATTTTGCACACAAGGGACAATTCAGAACCTTGGTTTGTTCCAAGAGAGAACGGAGGATCAAACTGAAGAGGGAGTAACAGCATTTAATTATCCTTAGAGATATTCAAAGAAGAGTGAACTCAAGAACAGTTCATGCTAATGTTGAACAAAGCAGAAGCTCTTCCACCTCTAAGTAGAAGTCAAAAGAAGTGCGGTGGATCCTTAGAGACTAACCACTCAATTGTGAATTTAGCTTTTGCAGGCAATTGCTAATCGTGATTAACATCTGCATCATCCCATGAATGCAAAGAGCGCACTTGGACAACAGGACTTCCCCCTATTCCTTCCCTCTGCCCCCGTGTGCTCCCTAAACTTGTTCTGGCTTTCCCCCCAAGTCTCAGGAGCAGATCTGGGGAGGGCTGCAGAACACATGCAGGAAAAGCAGGGGGAGTCCAATTGCACAAGTGGAAATCTTTGCATGGATGGGACAGTTACTTAGCCCTACACTGGATACAAGCCCCAGTCTCTTAGCCATGACACTATAGCATGCATGATGTAGGATTCATAGAGGTATGCTCTTTCTGCTAACATGCATATTCCTCTGGAGTTCATCTACACAGAGAACTGAGGTGCACTCTGGGTTCTCGCTGGCGGAAGTGTACATAAGGGAGTCACTCAAGTCGAAACAGTACAGAAGCGAAGTGCTTACTTGGATGTACCCTGTTCAGTTTATATGAACACAGCAACAAACAATCGGACAGGGGGCTCAACCAGCCCAAAATGAGAGATTGAATCTGGGGTCTTCAGCATGTAAAGCACACATTTGACCACTGAGCTGCAGGCCTTGCCCTAAAGGGAAACAGGAAATCACCTTGTACCGCGTCAGATCATTTGTCCAGCTACCTCAGTATTGGATTTTTTTGATTGGCAGGAACTCTCTAGGCTCAGGCAGAAGTATTTTGTATCACTTCCTACCTGACCCTTTTATTAACTAGAGATACCAGGTGTTGAACCTTCTGAGCGTGAGTAATGGGCTCTTGTGTAAGTTTTAAGCAGTGGTTTCAGAGGGGACCATTTCCCAGCTCTACCTGCAGATGCCCAGGACTGAGCCTGGGTTCTTCTACATGCACAGCATGCTGTCTACCATTGGGTTATGGACTTTTTCAGTAGCAATGGCCATATCTTTTGCAGCAATAGGGGAAAACCTATCAAGAAAAGCAGTATCAGCATAATTAAATGGCCTTGCATTGCTCCAGGCTACTTCGAGCTAGAAGTAATAAATTTGAGGCTTGCAAATGTAAAAATGAGTGGTATCTTGTAAATGGGAACCACTCTGAAGTTATCATTTAAATAAAACTAGCTGTCAGTAAGCATACCTAAAGGCACAACTGCAGAATGTGGTGATTGACAAGATACGCAGAATGGTTTAAGGGTAAGCCCAGTAGTACCAGAGCCTTGGGAGAAGTAGTCTGGAAATGAATGGAAGAGTGCTGTCACAACTCACAAACAATACTTTTCAATCAGCTATTATACAGTAATGGAAGAAACACTTTTTTAAAAAGTAATAAATTTGCAAGCATTTCTCTTAGGTATCTTCCCCCAATAATTTCCCATTTGAGGTGCAATGGGAAAAACACCTGCCCGTTTAGTTCCCATTTATAGAACTTTGCATTCTCCAAGGCTGCATTTAACAGGACAAACTATAGGTCTTGAATAACAAGCAGTGAGCAGAGGGGCAGGGTGGAAATACAGTGCCTTTGAATGAAACCTTTGGGACAGAAGCAGAGCTTGTGGTTCTCCAGATGTTGTTGAACTGCAACTTACATCATCCCCAACCATTGTGCTGGCTGGGGCTGATGGCAGTTGAAGTCCAACAACATCTGGAGAGCCACACTCCTCCACTTTGCATACCCTATCACTCCCTTGTGCATCCATCAATTGATGGTGTCGTTTCAACCCCATATGACATATGCACAGACCCCAGTTCCCTCCATTCCTAGTTTAGTATTATAGCACACAGCTGGAAGCAGGGAAAATGTTCAAGAAACATTTTTGATGCTACCCTTGCTTGGTAGTGGTGGGGGCCATGTTGCTGGCAATCATATGCTGAAGTTTTGGATTTCTCCACTGTTTTGTATGGGCAGAGGTGAGAACTGGTGGAGGGGGAAGAAAATAAAAGCTTTGAAAGGAAACAGGAAATTCAATTTCCAGACATTACAAGGGACAATTTGTAACTTAGTGTTCTTCTACTTCTGAGAGTATGCCCAGGATCTCATTGTTCCTCTTTCATGTCAGTCACAGTAGTGGCTTTCTTCATTAGCAAAGAACAATGGGGGGCAAGAGAAGGCTGGTTTCTCACTACACAGTTGGGCAGAATATTGCCTGCGGACTATATTTGTATCTTCAGCTCTCTGAGGGTATACACTGGGCTAAAAAGAAAATCAAATCAAACTGGGAACCAGGTGGCACATCCAAAATCCTGGCAAAATCCATATGGCAATGCTAATTTCAATGCAAATAAGTGGCTCCCAACCCTCTGTTTGCCTTGTAACATTAATACAGGGGCATAGTAACTCCCTGACTTCAAGCACAAAGTCTGGAAATAGGCCTGGCTAGGAGAGGGAAAAGGATAACTATCCCTCCCATTTCCTGTCAATTTTCACCCAGAAATGACTCTCCCAATCTCCACATTTGTATTGCCTCAACAAACTTGGATCTAGGAAAATGGGTTGAGGTGACCTCAAGTTGTAAACTAACTCTGATTTGTTAACTGACGGGAATCTGAAACCACAGTTCAATCTTAGGTCGTTTCAAAATCATGATACTTGCAACAAATCACAGTTTACATAGTTCAGATGTCACAGAGGACTGTGGTTAATTCTAAAGCTACTGGTCTCCCCCTTGCATATGTGGGGAAGAGGAGAGAGCTTGCAAGCACAAGGCATGTGCAAGCTCGTCTTTAAAGTGCTAACATATGGTTGAGCATTATGTCCAAACTGAGCCATGATGTGCTTGCTGCATGGCCAGAACGGAGGCAGAAGCTAAATATTTCCCCTGCCCTCACTATTTACAGTAATGGTGGTTTTCTGTTTTTCACAGCAGTTAAAAGAGTTAACTAGAAAGACAGACCATATATGGGGTGAGGAGCATAAAGTTTAAATGCCCTAGAGTTTTAATAATCTCATGTAAGTGATGCAGCATAAGCAACGATGAACAATTGGAAGTTCAGTGTCAGGGTACACAGTCGGAGTGAGTTGGTTCACATTAAAGGAGAAAAATGAAATAGTCAGAAATGGTCGACTCCATCAATACAGATAAATAGCTCGGAGCCTTTAGGGGAAAAGGTGTCAAAGCAAGATGTGCCTGTCACTTGGTGAAAAGCATTAAGGAGAATCAAATCATCACATCTAGGTGTTGCCAAACATAAGAAATAGGCAGGCAAAGACTTGGGGACAGCTCCAGTTATTAAAGAAAGGCTGGGCTAACAGACATTTGTCCCTATTTTTTTTGCATATATAGGAAGTAATATTAGGAGAGGGTGAGAACTGTAAGCAGAAACCTCAGAATTACCAGAGAATTAAAAAGTTGATAAGTAATTAAATAACCACGAGGAGATCTTAAGGCTTCGGTTAGCGGATATTGGCGTCATCTATCCAATTTCAGTGAAATATACCTGTATATAATGGTGGACAGAGCTGTGGTCATTGCTATAAGCTGAAGCCAAGCTAGTCAAGACACCTTGGAACAGATTTGGACTGTCCCAGTTCCTCTAGATGGTGCTACTGTTAACCAGTTTTAAGCCTCTTGATTTCTGCTTACGACAGTTGGCACTAAAATAAATAAGTAAAATAAACCCCTATTTCTTGTCCAGAGCAGGGCAGAGTCGTCTTTGTCTGATTAGATGACTTTATTTCAATCTAGAATTAAGATCTGCTACAGCTAATGTCAAATCAGTCTACTTGGTATCATTGCGAATTTAGGGAGAGATTTGTTTTAAGGCAGAGAAAATACACATTGTGGCAAGGCATTCTGTGAGCTCTTAAAGAGGAAGCAGGGAGCTGAAAGCAGATTACTAGGGGCAGGTACTTCGCTGGATGATAACAGCTGAATTAGCATTTTATTTTTTAGTCAAATACAAACTATCTCTACAGGAACAGCTGCTAAACTATCTGCAAGGTTCAAAGAGTAATATAATAATAATTATTATTTTTTTCTTCACTGGCACATCCTTTAGATTCCTGTGTAAGCCTCTTAGGAAAGGCTATGCCAGCTGGTAAAGAATGAAGATTATAATGTACTCAAAAGCACAGAGGCAGAGTAGTGAAGGCATTCAAAGTTGGGAGCTCCCCCCTCCCCATTTGTGCAGAGTAAGACTAATGCTTGAAAGGGTTAAGGCGAGGGAGGAAATTGTGCAACTTGCAGAACAGGTGTCCTTGTTGAAAACCCAAGGACGGGGAGATTGCTAATCCTGTATTCCACAGCATGATCAAATCACCAAGCAACAGATATAAATAAAAAAAGGCAGGAAATGAGGAATTTAGATATAAGTGTGTCAGCGAGAAAATGAAGATTCATTGTGAAGAGGCTGGGGAGAGAAGAAGAAAAAGGAACGATATGACAAAAGGCACAATTGACAAACAAAAATATTGGAGAGACAATCTTGGCAAAAAGGCAGACAAAAGGCAGCAGCATCTACATTGAACACAGCCCTGTGTTATTATTGTTATTTTACACACACTCCTTTGCATTAGAAAAAAGATGAGGTTTTCCTCTCTAGGTTTGCTTTGTCATAAATGTGAGCAAGAACTAAACCAAAATAATAAAGCTGCAATGAAAAAGAAGCCAGCTTCACTTTGTTTACTTCGTCACTGGGAGGAAAGTAAATTTGCTTTGTGGGAGCAGCAGCACCTGTTCCAAAGCACATAAACCTCTCTGGCTTTGATACTTCAAGTGTATGCAGCCATTTAGCAGCCCGCAAAAAACTTAACCCTCTGTGTGCTGAACAGTTTGTAGCAGTTTCCTGGTTTAGTGCACATCAAAATAATACGTATCTAACACCCAGCCAGCTGTAGGGAAATATTAAGCGCCCTGGCTTGCCAAGTTGTAGACTAATCATGGCTGCGAGAGGAAAGAGAGAACTCTATGGACTTTCCCTTTGTTAGCCTGTGGACAGTGAACAGTGTGAATAGTGCACTGCAGAGTGAAATTTATAGGGGGCTGCTTAAGAGACTGCCATGCCAAATGAAATTGTGCTGATGAAAAATCAGCTGACATTCAATATGCATGACTCGACAAGACACCAATTCTAGTCTTCTGCGTTCCAAGCCCTGGGTTCCTGACCACTTGTCTTTTTCTATCTTCATGACAATTAAGCAAAACTTCTACAACTGCTAATCCAGCAAACTAGGTACAATAAATTAGCAATTAATCTGCAAAGATTGCTCAGGTGATTAAACCTGTAGTGATTAAACTACAAACAAATAAATCTCAAAATAAATTTATAAAAGCAGAAACCCAGCTGCTGAAATCAGCTGCTTCCAAATGAAGTTGTTAAAACTGTTTTATATCAAGCCTTCCTAAACAAATGGATAATAGTTCAAGGTCTCTTCACTTATAAGGAAGCCCGTTCGCCTGATCAGCTGAGGTTGGGTTTACCCATGTGGCAAGTTCTCTGCTCACATGGCAAGAAAACAATTGACAGCTGCATGAAAAGCTACTTCATACTGAGCCAGACCACTGGCCCATGTATGGCACTATCATCTACTGGCAGTAGCTCTCAAAGGTCTCAGGTCTTCCATCTTTGTTACAGGTGTTCCATCTTTGTTACTTCAGGGTGACATGAATGTCCTGCTTTTATCCTAATAACATTCCTGCAAGGTAGGTTTGATTGAATAAAGGCCCCAGGTTACCCAATAAGCTTCAGAGCAAGAGCAGTTACAGGAACAGAGGTCTATGACCAATGCTCCAAATTCTACAACACACTGCCTCTGGCTCCTTTTAACTGGAAATGTGGGGACTGAGCCTGAGATCTTCTGCATGCAAAGCACAACCTATGCTGTGATCAGCTGAGCTGTGTGGTCATTGCATGTTACCATATGATGGACATGGTTGTGTGAATCAGGCCTTGGACAAAACAAAGCAAGCCAGTGACTGCTCTGATTCCCAGCATGAGATGAAGAAGATCAAACAAACTCCCGGAAGAGTGATCTCAGGGAGACCTCCCATGAAAATAAGGAGATTGCCCACCTCCCTCTAGTCATCAGCATCCCTTGCCACTCCAGAAAGGGTTGTGTGCATTTCCAGTGACTATGGAATTGCAGGCAAACACTATGACTCCCAGCCCTACCAATAATCCCCTCTCCACAAAAATGCAAAGGGGTTGGGAGGTGCCAGGCTGAAGCTTGTATCTTGCCAACTTACAGAGATCCAACTATGAAACATATTCCTAGTCACAAACTCCTTCGTAACCAAGCTCATTGGTTAAGAAAGTCCAGAAAGGACTCTCAGTGTTTTGCCATCCTGCAAAAAGGAAAGCATTCTGAACATGCACGTGCTCTTTTTGTGGTTGGGAATTCTGCACAAGCATACGCATAGAAGATGGAGCAAGCGAACCAACGGATTCAAATTACCATATTTTTTGCTCCATAAGACGCACCTAGTTTTTAGAGGGGGAATGCAAGGAAAAAAGTATTTTTAAAGGCACTGCTCATCACTCCCTTTCACGAGCCGCATGGAGCGTGTGTGCGGTGCTTGCAGGCTTTTCCCGCCTGCCTCCTGCCTGCATTCGCTCCATAAGACGCACACACATTTCCCTTTACCTTTTAGGAGGGAAAAAGTGTGTCTTATAGAGTGAAAAATACGGTACAAGAAAGGAGATTCTAACTAAACATTACTAAGAACATTGTAACAGTAAGAGCTGTTTGGCGGTGGAATGGACTACTGCAGAAGATGGCAGACTCTTGTTCACTGGAGGTTTTAAAGCGTATGTCAGAGATTATGTAGTTCTGATTCCTGCACTGCAGGGGGTTGGACTACATGACCCTTGGGGTCCCTTCCAACTCCATTTTCTAATTATTATTTTTGTATGCCACCTCTCATCCAAAGATCCCAGGGTGGGTCACAACAGAAAAACAATTCTGTGACTTTATGGAGAGAGCACACGCATGCTTAGAAGGGCTTCTTCTGCGGACAAGCACAGAATGGACAGGATGGTGGTGACCTATACCTTGCCTGGGGACAGTGCGTACAGCACCACTCTTTCCATGTGAACTTAATTGTGTGGAGGGAATAATGTTGAATTAGGGATAGGATGAAGGGATCAAATGTCAGATGCTAATCCCAGACAAATCAAAAGCAAAGCCATCCAGGAACTAATCTATTATTCCTTCAACACAATCCAGATCTCAGTGTGCCAAAAGCAGAGATCAACCGCACTGCAGAAATATGGCCACGGAGTATATAGCTCTATATGACTTTAGCAAAAGAAGCAAGACAGACTAAAAGAGGGAATATATACAATACGTTCATAACTTTTACATGTGCTACTGTAAAACATGCACGTAAGATTGTTTTAGGGACTTAGACTGTGCCTCTGAAATGCTTAGTAACTACCATCTGCCATGTCTGAAGCAGCTTTTACAGCTTTTTAAAATTGTTTCGAAGCAGGTAAAAGGCATCTGCTTTCATGTAGCCTTTTATGCTTTCTTACTCTTCAAAAACCACTTTTCCTTGGACTATGCGCAATCCCTCCCGCCAGCAGATGGCATGGGAATCTGTGGTCCTCTATAAGTTGATGGACTACAACTCTGAAAATGGGGGGGGGGTAATGGAAGTCACAGTCCAACAACCTTTGCTAGGTCACATTTCCCCCACCCCATTTCCTTCTAGCACGTTCAAGAATGAAACATCCAATAATTATTTTAGAAATTCACCAGACCTGGTGCAATCTGAGCTTTGCTTTAGTCTCTTTTCCTGCTTTGCTGACTTGCATTTCATATGACCATGGGAAGGGGTTGCAATTAGGAATCTGATAAAGGATTTATCCCCTGAAATGAGGTTCTCTCTGGTGTTTATAAGGTTATCAAGTTTCTAGTACTATATCAAAGGGTCTAGTGCCAAGGCATCAGTAAGCAGGGAGGCTAGCCCTACGCTGCTCTACACAAATAATTATCTGTACACAGGCAAAGAGTAACGGAGTAATCATCAATGCTCCATTCAAGTGAGCTATAAAAGTGCAGAAAGTTAGAAAACTACATCAGAATTAAAAAAGAAAGACATTGGCCTCATTAAAGTTAAACATATTCATGGTACTTGTCACCTACACAAAACAATATAAAACGCAGAACCATTTTCAAACACATTTTAATTTAAATTGGTTTCTCCACCTGCTTCTCCTTTCGTAGATCTAACCACCTGGAACTCTTCCAGTAGGAGGATCTAAACTGTCAGGAAGTATTTGAGTCTCGTATGCCTGCTCTTTTTTTTTTTGGCAGGCTTAAGTTCAGTGCAACCACCAGAGAGCACAAAAGTTGTCATTAAGGACAGTTGGTCTCTGAAACTAAATGGATGAAATTACCAATTAGAGATTTTCAGCCCAGAAATGCTGCTACCCATATCCATGGGGTGAGTGGAAGATTTCTCAAATAATCTGACTTTCAGATATTAAGAGTCTCTAGCCTTGTTCAAAGCCTAAGCACAACTGGTGCATAGAGACAGTAGCTTCAGGGATAGGCAACATGGTGCCCTTTAGATGTTGTTGGACTACCACTTTCATCAGCCCCTGTTAGTATGGCCAATAGTCAGAGATGATGAGAGAAGCTGTAGTTCAGCTGGAAGGTACCATGCTGCTACTCCTGCCATAGCTTATGTCCTCTCAAAATTACAAATAAGCAAAACTAGGAAAAATACATTTAGATGATAATCACAACACGGTAATATGAAATAGATATGAAGTTATTCACTGCAAAGCAGGTGGGTAGAGATGGGCCTATTTCTCTGCACTAGTCATCCCTTCATCTTTGCACTTCCAGTAGCAGTTACTGGGGTGAGCATCGGAGGTCTTTGAAACTTGAAGGAGAAACACTCCCACAGACTGCTGTGATCTACTGGGTGTATAAGGGATATATACTATATTTACTGATGTTTGCAATACCCTGAGTTTTAGTTGTTTTTTAGGCAAGCTTTTGTTGAAGTCCTAGCTTTGAAGAAGAAAAGGTAAATTGGTAATTTATTGTTAAAGAACACCTTGTATTTTTAAGCATTGAACCGCCCTGAGATCTGCGGATGAAGGGCGGTTATACCAATTTAATAAATAAAAAAATAAAATAAACCAAAGCAAAATCGAATGAAATACAGTGCAGATTTTTTTCTTTCAAAAAAGAAAAGAAAAGCATGGCATCATCAAGAAAAACAAACATACTAACTTTCAGCGGTAAGGTGGACAAGGAATTTACCTGTTTTTGTTCTTCTCCTAAACTGTCCCACATCGATGCAACAATTTTTGATACATCCCCAAAGGTAGCGTTGGGGTTTTGTCCTTTGATAGCGGCTTGTGTATCTCTGAAAAACAGGGCATAAGCTGACACTGGCTTCTGGGGTTCATTGGGATCCTTCTTTTTCTTCTTCTTTTGGTTTTTGGGCTTTTTGCCCAAATCTGTTAATGGTCTCTTCTCTCCAGTTACCTGTCAAAAGTCAAGACGGAATTGTTAATTATCACAATTCAGTTCAGTCCTGGTTCAGATTAAAAATTCAAGACAACTTGGAATGATAGGGAAGGTAGCCAACAACTCAAGAAAACTAAGAACCCTTATAAGTAGCCTTCCGTATAGTTGCTTGTGATCTTCCATTCTTAAGGAAGTATGATGCCACTGAGTCAAGATAGGCCCATGATTCCTTTTATAGATGCTCCATTCACAATTCTGAATTTTTGACATACTTGATCTTTATAAAAATTACTGCAAGTAGTTCTGAGTGCCACCACTTTTGCTGTTATGCTAAGGGTAGG
Organism: Podarcis melisellensis; assembly: GCF_964234715.1. NCBI lineage: Eukaryota > Metazoa > Chordata > Lepidosauria > Squamata > Lacertidae > Podarcis > Podarcis melisellensis. The sequence goes on from NC_138538.1 coordinate 29,324,369, forward strand.
TTCACACATGCATGAGTATTCTTTGATTTATTGTGCAGCAGCTGGATTTATGAATTTGCTTCATTGGAAAGTCCTTATGGTTCATGTGGCATGAGATAATAATATCCCTCTTCAGGTACCCTACAGCTGACTTTAGGAAATATGAGAGGGCAGTGGGGACCACCAAACTAGCTCCAACCCCCAGTCACCATTTTAAAGTGGGGAGTCTGCTGTACCCATAGAAACTCCCCATGTGTTTTAGAACCTGGGAAAACTAGGAAAACAATGAGCAGGGGAAGCTCCCTACTACTTCAGGTGTTCATCTTTCAATTCATGGAGGGTAACCAGGACAGGAGTGGGTGTGTAGCTTTTCCCTACTGCCTCTCTCATACATTTACTTGACTTTAGATGCAGAACATCTGAAAAGGGCTAATATAAACATTCTTTCTGAACAGTTTGGTCAGGGATGGCTGATTCATATACATAAGCCATCATTTAATGGCTGGAAGAAGCGGACCATTTGGATCCCTTCCAGTCAGGATTCAGGACTCATCATGGGACTGAAGCAGCCTTGGTCGCACTGGTCAATGATCTCCAGTGGGCTAGGGACAAAGGTGAGAGCTGTTTCCTAGTTCTGCTGGATCTCTCAGCGGCTTTTGATACCATCGACCATAACATCCTTCTGGACCATCTAGAGGGGCTGGGAGCTGGGGGCACTGTCATACAGTGGTTCCGCTCCTTCCTCCTGGATTGTGTTCAGAAAGTGGTGGGGGGGATGAGTGTTCAGACCCCTGGGCTCTCACTTGTGGGGTGCCTCAGGGTTCCGTCCTCTCCCCCATGCTTTTCAATATCTACATGCAGCTGCTGGGAGAGATCATCAGGCGGTTTGGGCTGGGTGTTCATCAATATGCGGATGATACCCAGCTCTACCTCTCTTTCAAATCAGAACCAGTGAAGGTGGTGAAGGTACTGTGTGAGTATCTGGAGGTGGTTGGAGGATGGATGGCGGCTAACAGATTGAGGTTGAATCCTGACAAGGCGGGCAGGTGTGGAGGACTCCCTGGTCCTGAATGGGGTAACCGTGCCCCTGAAGGACCAGGTGCACAGCCTGGGAGTCATTCTGGACTCACAGCTATCCATGGAGGCACAGGTCAATTCTGTGTCTAGGGCAGCTGTTTACCAGCTCCATCTGGTACGCAGGCTGAGACCCTATCTGCCCGCAGACTGTCTCACCAGAGTGGTGCATGCTCTAGTTATCTCTCACTTGGATTACTGCAATGCACAATATGTGGGGCTACCTTTGAAGAAGACCTGGAAACTACAACTAATCCAGAATGTGGCAGCTAGACTGGTGCCTGGGAGTGGCCGCCAAGACCACATAACACCAGTCTTGAAAGATCTACATTGGCTCCCAGTGCGTTTCCAAGAACAATTCAAAGTGTTGGTGCTGACCTTTAAAGCCCTAAACAGCCTCGGTCCAGTGTACCTGAAGGAGCATCTCCACCCCCATTGTTCTGACCGGACACTAAGGACCAGTGCCAAGGGCCTTCTGGTGGTTCCCTCACTGAGAGAAGCCAAGTTACAGTGAACCAGGCAGAGGGCCTTCTCGGTAGTGGCACCTGCCCTGTGGAACACCCTCCCACCAGATGTCAAAGAGAAGAACAACTACCAGACTTTTAGAAGACATCTGAAGGCAGCCCTGTTTAGGGAAGCTTTTAATGTTTAACAGACCACTGTATTTTAATATTTTGTTGGAAGCCGCCCAGAGTGGCTGGGGAAACCCAGCCAGATGGGTGAGGTATAAATAATATTTATTTATTTATTTATTTATTTATTTATTTAATTAATGAGACAGTCATCAAGAAGGGGGAAAGGAAGAGCAACCTGCTGCCACAGCAACCAAGGAAGGGAAAAGGGAAATCATAGGTAAGTGAATGGCTAAAGGGGGTGAGTGAGTGAGTGAGTGAGTGAGTGAGTGAGTGAGTGAGGCATGGGAAGGAGGGAGTCATCTTCAGCTCATATTACAGTCCTAACTGGGGAAGAAACCTGAGTGATGTAAAGTTCAAATTCCAAGCCAGGGAATGGCAGACTTTTGTGGCATTGTAGGCACTGCCATATACCAAGTCAGACCATTGGTCTATCTAGTTCAATATTGTCTACACTGACTGGCAGAAACTCTTCAGAGTTTTCAGGCACGAATCATTCCCAGCCCTTTTTGGAGATGTTGGGCATCCTGTATGCAGAGTGTGCACTCTTATCACCAAGCTGTGGTCTTTCCCATTAGGTAATGGTGTGGACATTTTGGGAGAAAATGCTCAGTAATCTCCCCTCAAATCTAGCCTGCCTCTTTTGCCGGGCCCCTGCACTTTTAAAGGTCTTGCCATTGATTTGCAGGCAGGGGCCTGTCTTTGTTGCCTGCGTTATTCTGCAATGAACATCTTGGACACTGAAACTGCTGTAGGAATAAATAATAATAATTCATATTGTACTGTTAACCTTGCTCACATTTTTTAGAGCTGTATATTGTATCAAAGCCCTCCTCAAAGTCTGATTAATGGGTTTGCCGCACACTTTGCTGCTCATATTGTCACTTCTCCAGAGACAGTAATGATTAGGTTAGCTGAGCATGTCCTCCCCACAGTGAAGCCCAGGCTCTGTTTACATGGCTCCCTGCATCAGCTATGTTAGGATTCTTCGCAGCCTGTGGGCTGAGAACTTGCACCGACACTCTGTGAATAAGGGGTGTGTTTGCGTGTGTGAGCAAAAGAGAGGGAGAGAGGCCCTTTCATTTCTCCTTTCTAAGTGGCAGTCAAAGAGTTCTATTCCAGCTACGCCTTGGCACTGAACTTTAACCTTCCCTGTTCTCCAGCATCACTCTGCAGTTTCTTTCATTTGTCTCTATGTTGCCAAGATTTACAAATGTCAAAACTGCTTTCTGTGTGGGTGTAGCAATGCTTTCCTTCATTCTCTGTTGCGAACGTCAAGGCTAAAGATCAAAAGCAACAACGTTTGCAAGAAATATCAGATTCTTCTCCTCTGCTTTCCCCCACGGACCTGTAATCTCCCTCAGCGATTCTGGCAAAACATCTCCCTGGGGAGTTTCAAGTTTCTCTCACTAACCAACCCCTCTCACTCTTTTTCTGCCTGTGATCTCTGTAGTCATTTCCAAATCACTGCAGGTTCATTCAACAGTTCATACATTTTACCATAACCTACTGACAGAAGTTTAAACATCTTTCCCTTTTCTTTTTCCCAGACACATCAAGTCCAGCTTTGAGATCACTGAAATTTTCACCATCAGAGACCCTTTTTATAAGGTCCAGAAATACAGCAGGAGAAGGTGATAGAATCCTGAAGGGGTAAAACTGCACTGTGCTACGTCAGACTTCAGGGCTGTGTGCACCATTTTTTAATGAGCAACCATATAAATATTCCCTGCCAAACAACAACACTAGCACATGAGGGAAAGGGGCTCTCTTCCGGCCTGTTCTCTGTTGTGTCTAAATGCAGAACCTTACATTTGTCCCTACTGAAATTAATTTTGTTAGTTTGAGCCCAGTTCTCCAATCTATTAAGGTCGTTTTGAATTCTGATTCTGTCTTCTGCAGCGCTATCCCTCCCAGTTTGGTGTCATCTGCAAATTGGATGAGCACCCCCTCAATTCCTTCATCCAAGTCATTTATAAATATTTTGAATGACAATGGGCCTAGGAGAGAAACTTGTGGCACCCCACTTGACACTTTCCCCCAGGATGACAAGGAACCATGAATGAGTACTCTTTGGGCTTGGTCAATCAACCAGCTACAAATCCACCTAACAGTGGCCTCATTCAACTCATATTTTACCAGCTTCCTTGCAAGAATATCATAGTGTATCAAAATATACTACTTCCACAGCATTCCCCTGATCCATCAACTTTGTAACTCCATCCAAAAAAAAAGAAATGGAAAGAGATGCCCACCACTACTGCAAGGTACATGGAGGAAGCGATCTTTTACTTTGTACAATTCCCTAGAAAAGGAAAGTGTACAGTATTATGATTTACAGTGGCTTCCTGGGAGTATTTTTATACACTTAGGAAAAGAAAACTGTGCAGTCACAGAGGAGGTGTTAGCTGCTGCAGGCAGTTGTAAAATCTCAAGAATGAAAGAGATAGCCCTTGGACCACCTTGTAAGCACTTTAGTTTTTGCAAAACTGGGTGGATTATCAAAAGGTCTGCCCACAAACAGACAAGATGGTGTCAGTTCTATGAACATGTGAAACCAGCATGGGATGGAAATTATTTGATCCAATCATCCCATCCGCATATCACTTAGAGGGAGGATTATTATTTCTTACTGATGGTGGACAATTCACAAGCTTGCAGTGATACTTTTTAAAAATAAACCATCCATGAAAATCCAAAAGAGAAAACAAAAGGAGAGGGGAAAGAATCATAGAGGAAATCACTGGTAGGTCCTCAGGCAGTTTGACTGACCTCATTTATATACTACCTTTATGCCAAGTCACTTTACAAGTTTAGCTCGCCTTGATCACATCATTTAAAGTATTCTGCAGCTGGCTGTATAGTTCTGTATAGATTATGCCTCCAGGTATTGGAACTTCCTCCTTGGAGACATACAATTGCCATTGCTGGCCTTTAGAATCTAGTGAGAGACTTGTTTATTCACCCAGGCCTTTGGGAATGAAGTGCCCTGGGACCCAGTAGCTGCACAGGTAGAACTAGAGTACCATAATACCATGCTTTCCATTTTAAATGGAGTTTTGAATTTCATTTAAGATGATGGTCTAATTATGCTGCACATGGCTCTGGGCTCTCAGCTGGGTGAAAGAGTGACTTAAAAATCAAATAGATCAAATAACTTTATTGCCTTGTGCTTATTTTTTTTCAGCTAGCTTGTGGAAGGGATAATGCTGGGGGTGGGTGGGAACAGTCTTTGCACATGTGGAACCACTGATTAGTTCTAGATGACCCCGGGGTTCCTTCCAATTCTACAATTCAATCATGATGATAATAATAATAATAATAATAATAATAATAATAATAATGGAACCAATGAGTTCTAGTGCAGATCGGTATTAATCTGTGCTGTCAGCATAAGAACACGGGAAGAGTGCTGCTGGGTCAAGTCAAAGAGCCATCTAATCTAGCATCCTATTCTTACAGTGGGCAACCAGTTGCCTATGGGAAGCCCAAAAGGAAGACCTGAGCACAACAGCACTCTATTTACTAGAGGGGCAACCTATCTCTGGCCCTTGACGCAAATGTACATCCACAACCAAATCATGTATATAATACAAAAGGTAAAGGGACCCCTGACCGTTAGGTCTAGTCACGGACGACTCTGGGGTTGCAGTGTTCATCTCGCTTTATTGGCCGAGGGAGCTGGCATACAGCTTCCGGGTCATGTGGCCAGCATGACTAAGCCGCTTCTGGCGAACCAGAGCAGCACACAGAAACGCTGTTTACCTTTCCGCCGGAGTGGTACCTATTTATCAACTTGCACTTTGACGTGCTTTCGAACTGCTAGGTCGGCAGGAGCAGGGACCGAGCAATGGGAGCTCACCCCGTCGCGGGGATTCGAACCGCCAACCTTCTGATCAGCAAGCCCTAGGCTCTGTGGTTTAACCCATGTCCCTGTATATAATACTAGTTAGCTGCATTGCCCTTTTAGACGCAGGTTTCCTTGGATAAAGTCTGTTACTTTGTGAGGGGCGTATGTATGTGAAAGAGAGATCTGCCGATAGATATAGGTATAGATAGAGATAGAGATGATAGAGATAGAGATGATAGAGATAGAGATAGAGATAGAGATAGAGATAGAGATGATAGAGATAGAGATATATAGATAGAGATAGATATATGCTTAAATATTGGATAGGTAACTAAACACCAAGACCACACAACAACACAATCCCCACTTCCCTAGAAAAATAACAGAGTAAAGTCAAATGATGCATTTGTAGTCAACTACTAAGCACACAATGCAACCTAAAACCATACATGCAAGAAGACAGGGCCTGTTCTCAAAGGGCAGACAGGCTTCTCTGAATGAAGCTGGATTCATAACTGCTTCTGACACCTCGATGGCAGGTACTTTACGCACTTCAACAACTCTGCTATGTACAGCAGATATAAACTTAAGCAAGAATATGCAATTTGAAAAAAGGAAGGCAAAATAGCACTCTCAAAAGTTATGACGCAATGAAATCTGAATACCAAACCATTAAGGGGGGGGGGGAGTAATCCAGTATGTCAGTCTGTCAGTCACTCAGCCAACAGGAGAAACTTCTGCAAGGGTGGTTTTTGCAAGTACTACTGCCAAAAGTGCTTGAAACCTGCCGAGTGTAAAAGAATTCATATTTATTGGGAACAGTCTGAGAAAAGTGGGAAGGGCAGAAATAATAATGTTCTCCGCTCACCCAGTCCTGACTGGCCATTAAGCTCATTTTAATGTGCTGGCATTCGTCAAATGGACAGCTGCCCACTAGTAACAAGACGCAAGAGTTCTCGCCCTCTTTCCTCCATCCCACCCACAATGCTATTAATCAAAAGAAAGAAACTGGATTGGTTTCTTAAAAGTGAAAGTTTCACCCTATTATTAGGGAGGGCGTGGAGTTAATGTTGACGCTTTACTTTACAAAAATGTAGATGAATATTGCTTTTAATTGTATCTGTAGAAAATGAAAGGGGAGACAAAAGAAAGCAGATTTGGGTCTAAGAGAAAGCTGCATTCCAAGAAAAGAAGAAGCCAGAATTATCAGGGTCAGGAATATTTGGAACAAGTGTGGGCCCTTCTGAAATCATGGGCTGAGTTGTGGGGAGATGAGTTGAAGGAGGAAAAGAAGGGGAGCAAAGAAAAAAAGAGAACAATTTGTTCTCCTCCTTCCACAGTTCCCCCAGCAGGCCTGTCTAGCTCTCCCACTATCCCTCAGAGTAATTTGTCTTGATCAGCATTGGTTAATATTGGTTATATTGGCCAATGCTCCCCTCCGAACCCAGTGTTTTCAGGGGTGAAGGGAGGACTGACGCTCCCTGTTTTCCTGAGGTGGTTGATGAATAGAGGGACTAGCAGATTCTTGTGTAAGGCCCAACAAGGTTTTCCCAACAGCTTACAACAACTCACCACCTTGTTTAGGACAGCAAGGTAAACCAACCCAAACCCACTCTCACCAAAAACTTTGCAATGTTTCTCAAATGTGTTTTTCAGGCAGATTCTTTTCGATCCCAAGCCACACCACTCAATTTATGGGAAAATGCTGGGTTTGGGAATAGGAGCATTGGAGAGGGTATCTCAGAACCCTCCCTATGGGATCCGGTGGAGAGAGTATCTGCCTTCAGTCATCTTCTTTAGGGTCTGGGAGGGGAGATCTCTTGGTTGCCAGTCTTCAAAGAGGGCTCCCCTCAAGATGCAGTTAAACCCTAGTTTCATGCTCTCCTCCCATGGTCTCCCAATTCCTTGAATGCTGCAGGGTTTTTAAAGCCTGCTTCCTCTCTCCACCTGTCACTGGACCTCATGAAAACCAGCTGTGTCTGCCTGCTGGGCTGGCATCTGAGAGAGCCCTGTGCTGCCTGGTGCTTCTGGGCAGAGTCCTTTGTCAGTATCCCAGTTTTGCTACATTGGATCCCAGAAGATCTGGTTGTGGCAGTCATAAAGTCACAGGCAGCATGATGCTATTTGGGAAGGGGCAAGCCCCAGGGGCTCACTGCAGCCACCCTCACTGTTGTCAGCCCTGTTATCAGGGCAACCTGGCCAGCACTTCCCTGCTGCTCTAAATAGTCACTGACCTTGCACTGTGGTTGGATACTTTTGACCTGTGAAAAGCCATCGGAAAAAAGGAGGCTCTTTTTGCAGTTACCAAATGTTTTCAAGAAGCCTCCCTCTTTCAGCTCAGCCCTCGTAATAATTTAATTAAGTAATTAGTAAAATACCAAACCAAGTGCATATTGCATTCGGTAATTAAGTATTAAATTATGTGGATGTTACTTATCGAACGTACCTTTTCAGTTCTGCAACCATTAATTAAAAACTGAATCTAAAGTCTTGAGTAATAAGAGAAAACCGGGACGAGGGAGGGGAAACAGTTTTTCTGTGGAAACAGGATTTCAAGTGGTAAAAGCCACAGGCAGAAAATACAGTGGCATTGGGGGTGGGGGGCTCATGCAGCTTTGTGGATAGATTCCCAGTTCTCCTACTGAAGGAGTAAATGCAACAGGGCTAATAGGACAAATTCAAATAAGAAAATGGGTTTGCGGCAATATTACTTTGGGTGTTCTTGTTAAAAGGTTTGGGCAGATTTGCCCAGAAAGTCATGCTAACTTTGTAACCACAGTGGTCAACACTTATGTCACATGCAGAAATAAGTCATGTGATGGTATTCAGTGGTATCTGACCACCAAAAGATGGAATCTATCATTGGAACAGGAGAGGGAGGCATCACTGACAATTCCCCCACTGGACTTCTCTCACTCTGCTCAGAGCAGACTTAGTGAAATGCAGGGAGTTGCAGTAGGGTGATTGCCGAAAATTCTCTTCTTCCTCTGCTCCACTCATAGGGTTAGGTTCAATCAGTGGATGGACACCATTTGATACCACTAATACAGTCCAAATGGCTGTGACTGTGTATTCTGGCATCCTTACACAAATAATAGGGAGCGTATCTGTTCCCAACATGCACTCAGGAATGAAAAAATGCAAGTCCATGTTTCAAAATACACATGTCTTTGTACATGCATGTGGTTCTGCATGTATAAAAACATAACATGGGGATGAGCCTTAACCATCAGTGTTGGTAGGAAGCTGCACATGTTCCCAAAGACTTGAAATTTTCAGTATCCTATACAGTGAATTAAGTGACTCCAAGTCAGGACCTTTTCTTGCACTGTTCTCCTCCTGTTCTTAGGTTCACATATACAAGACAATCCTGCATCCATTTTTGGGGGTACAACAAGTGTGAGAAAGGCAACAGCACAAGCATATGTCTGCCATGTTTTTAAAGCCTGACGTTAAGAGTATAGCAGCAATTGTCAATTGCATGAAGCCATGCAGAGGGTAGGTCAGGTTCCCATCATTGCTGAAGTTTTACTGGGCTGGCAAGAGTTCACTCATCATTCAGTGTAGCCCAGACCTTAAAAGCCTTTATAGCACAAAGCACTCTCGTCATATTTGCTAATGCACTGAGTCCCTGATAATATGCCATGAACATCAAGCAATAATGGATTAAAGTTCACGCACTAGGCTGGCACACAACAAAAAATAAAAAATGGACTTTTAGCAGCACTGTTAGTTCTGAACATAATCAAAATTGTTTCTATGTTTTAACTAAGAAGAATTGCCCATATTTTGTTTCAGCTAAGAAGACATATCCAAAACACAGAACAGGGTAATCTTATCAGGGTTGGCCTTAGCTACGAAGTCTAGAGAGGCTCTGTTCTGCTCTCCTGAGTGGGTCTGCATCTCCTTCGCCCCATTCCCTGATTGCCCATATATTCTACCAGACAGATATCCCCAGCTCCATTTCCCCATTAGTAACATCACTACAATCCCCTATACTGCAACTGGTTTCTCACAAGCATAGAGACCAGTAACACTGGGTATTCAGCTTCTTACTGCAAGATTACTCTCCCAATATTTTTGCTAAACGTGTTCAAATCAAACATCTACTGCCATTCAATGCCACTTACTGAAAACAAAAATGAAAGCATCAGTTAAACTTAATTAAAATAGAGAATATTACCAATGCAGCAAACAAAGCAACAGTCACAGCTTGTTCTTTTCCTTCTAGACACCAGAGACCTACACAAATAGCACCTTGTTTCAGAAGGAAAACAAGAAGGAACATTGGTGGAACTGTCTGGAAGGCCATTAAAAGCCCCAGGACAAATGTCTCAACTGCCCAATGACTACAATTAATATTTTTCCCAAAGGAAATACCATTCCAATATCAATAACCAAAGCAGTGCATTTTTAGAGGGAAAGGATTTTCACTGACAACATTTTACCACTTTATAGGACTAGTAAAGGTAAAAGTACCCCTGCCCGTACGGGCCAGTCTTGCCAGACTCTAGGGTTGTGCGCTCATCTCACTCTATAGGCCGGGAGCCAGCACTGTCTGCACACTTCCGGGTCACGTGGCCAGCGTGACAAGCTGCATCTGGCGAGCCAGCGCAGCACACGGAACGCCGTTTACCTTCCCACTGGTAAGCGGTCCCTATTTATCTACTTGCACCTGGGGGTGCTTTCGAACTGCTAGGTGGGCAGGAGCTGGGACCGAATGACGGGAGCTCACCCCGCCGCGGGGATTCGAACCTATGACCATGCGATCGGCAAGTCCTAGGCACTGAGGTTTTACCCACAGCGCCACCCGTGTCCGTATACTTTATAGGACTAAGTAAGGGTAAACAGTTTTCACTGTTGACTATGGCAGCAATTCTAATTCCCACCTGGGAGTGGCAAGGCTGAGTGGAATGGCAGAGCCCTCACTGCACCCGATTGGCTGAATTTAAAAGAGCGCCTTGTGAAAGAGGTATCAAAATTCAAATCTTCTGCATTACAGTGGTTTGGGGGGAAATTATGATATGACAGATTTAAGCTCAGTGATGCTGCTGAGAAGATAGCACAAAAATGAATACAACATGATGTTTAAACTAGAGGTGGAAAACTTGGGACTCCTCAGATGTTGCTAGGCTGCAACTGCCACAATTCCTAACCATTCCTCATGGTGTTTGCGAGTTGGCAGTCCAACCACATATAGAGAACCACAGGTTCTCCAACCCTGGTTTGGACTATCTGAACAACAAACTTTCACATAAGACACAAACAGCACAAAATACAAATATAGAAATAACAATGTCCAAAGGCTTAACTTGCAATTTGTACTCAATTCAGAAATGAAAGTAAAAAATGAACCACAAAGGAACAATAATACATTTAACATGGTGTCTGAAGTATATTTCTGGAAACATCTGAGTACTGGGGCCATGTTGCTTTAGAATAAAAAGGGCTCTTGGGTCAGTTTATTGATCTTGCAAAGAAGAATTTAAAGGGTAAGGCACAGCGTCATCAGTACGTTGATGACACGCAGCTCCTGTGACATATGAAACAGGAGGTGCCTGACTCAGCAATGGACTGGGTGAAAGCCAATAAACTGAAATCAAGTTCTAGCAAGACAGAGGCCCAGTGTCAGAGTGGTTCATTAAAAGAGGTAAAATGCAAGGAGAGGAGGAAGCCATTGGGGTAGAGGGCATATTGGAGCAGGGGAATGGTTGATGTGAAAGGGGTTCAGGGCCCTCTTCTGCTGCTTCTGTACTCCAATGGTCCCCAATGGAAACAGCCTTTTCTTCAGCCACATGAACCACTGGACTATAATGACATAGATTCATCTATTATGTGTCTTCTGGATCTGAAGTTATAGGAAGGGAGCAAACTGCTTCGTTCTCCTAGCTCTCAACTAAATTTCCAGCAGGCTTCTTCCAATATGCTGTAGATGGTGCTAGAAGATCACTAGTTTCCATTTTTGTCGGAAGGGACACTTATTTCTCAGAAATATATGCCAAACTATCCTTTATTGTTACAAATTCAACTTTACTGTAGAAATTTACTTTAATACATACAGAAAATTTTCATTCTGCAGCCACTTAAGTTCCCTACCCGGACTTTAAGGCAGGGTTAGACAAGCCTGTGTTCTGGACTATAACTCCTATCAGTCATAGTAAGCATGGGCAATGATCAGGGTTTATGGGAGTTGTAGTACAGAACATCTGCATGGCACCAAGTTGCCTATCCCTGCTTTAAAATCATGGAAGAGGAGACCTCAAAATACCTTCTAAACATTCAACTCGCCACCTCCTACTGACAAGCTTACTTTTGTCCAGGGATACACTTTTTGATCATGTACAAGAGCCTCCTACAAACACTCTGACTAGTCGCAAACTTCCTTTAAGACTTCTTTCTACTCCTTGGTCTGTCCTCTATTTCCCTCCACCCCACTCTTTCACTGTTGCTTATAAAACAAAGAACGACCTCTCTTTTTCTGTGAACGTGGGAATGATTCTAAACAATGCTGGGGAGGCAAAAAGTCTCAGTGTGTCCTCTAGCATCATCACAGATAGTTTTCCATGATATCAAAGGTGCTACTTACAATGTAGGGTATCTGCCCAGGGCTTGTTTTGATACCCTAGATTGTGAGTAGCACTTGAACCGCAGTTTAAGAAACCATATCTTCCTCAAAGCTGGGGTGGAAAGGGATAGGTAAGGAGGGAGTAGCACAAGGCTAACTCTTGGTGTGATCAACTATAGTTTATACTATAAACTATGCACTGTAGTAATTATATATGAACCAGGTTACATTGCATGAAGAATCCAAATGGAAATCTATCACTCAATTATATTGCACACATTTTATGGACAACAATCGCTCTGCTTATAACAGGATACACAACTAAACATCCAAATCATCAAAGCAACGGGCACAAACTAGTCTAAGTTAATCACTTCCATGTACCACAGAGGGACGCGGGTGGTGCTGTGGTCTAAACCACTGAGCCTCTTGGGCTTGCCAAACAGAAGGTCGGCGGTTCAAATCTCAGCGACGGGGGGAGCTCCCATTGCTCGGTTCCTGCTCCTGCCAACCTAGCAGTTCAAAAGCACGCCAAAAACTGCAAGTAGATAAATAGGTACCGCTCCCGTGGGAAGGTAAATGACATTTCCGTGCGCAGCTCTGGTTTTGGTGTTCTGTTGCACCAGAGGCGGCTTAGTCATGCTGGCCACATGACCCAGAAGCTGTCTGCGGACAAATGCCAGCTCCCTCGGCCTGTAAAGCAAGATGAGCACCGCAACCCCAGAGTCATCTGCAACTGGACTTAACTGTCAGGGGTCCTCTACCTTTACCTTTATGTACCATAGATTACAACTGAAATTAAGGGGACTTAACTTGTGACAGATCATGAGCAATGTGTAAAGGTAAAGGTAAAGGCAAGGTAAAGGACCCCTGGATAGTTAAGTCCAGTCGAAGGCAACTATGGGGTGCAGTGCTTATCTAGTTTTTCAGGCCAAGAGAGCAGGCATTTATCCAAAGATAGCTTTATGGGTCATGTGGCCAGCATAACTAAACCACAACTGGTGCAGGGAGGATTGTGATGACTGCCAAAGAGCACAGTGATGCCATTTACCTTCCTGCTGCAGTGGTACCTGCTTATCTACTTGCACTGGTATGCTTTCAAACTGCTAGGTTGGCAGAAGCTGGGACAGAGCAATGGGAGCTCACCCCGTTGCACAGATTTGAACTGCTGACCTTCTGATTGGCAAGCCCAAGAGGCTGACCATATATATTATGGAGATAAAAGCTACTCTTACAAAGGTTTGTTTCTCTAGGAAATGTGGAATAAAAAAACAAGGCTGAGGATATGTATATATATATTAGTATGACCTGACAGTCTAAAATACGAAGGGGATTTTTATTTCACAGAAACTTTCTGTATTATGTATACTCATTCCATTTGTCTGCTCACTAACATCAACACATCCAGAATCTATTGACTGCTAGCCAAAGCAGAATGGCAAGAATTTCCCCTGAAGCCTAACAGACCTTCTGCTTTACCGACTAACTTAACAATTATTACATAAAAAAAAAAATCCCAAATCTATCTGAGTTAAAATATAGTGAAAGCTTTCTCTGTTATTTCATTCTGGTGATGAGGTGGCAAACTGCTCAACTGAAACCCCAGCTGGATATCTGTGTTTTCCCATTTTCTTTCTCCAAACAAATATGAGAATTTTGCTTCTACAGAAAAAAATATGTTTGCAACTGGCAAAAATTGTGTGTGAGGGGATACTAAGCCATGCATTTATTGTCATAGTCCTAACCTGGAAGGACAGTACAAAATGATACAGTTGGCATCTTCGGTCAGTCAGAAAAAGATTTAGGGGGAAAAGACTCTTTCTGAATTAGCTACCTTAATTGCTCTATTTATTATATGCATCAATATAGCACTACTGTGCTTGATATAATTTGCAAATCTGACATGTCTTCCAATTTCTTAGCTTAGAAATATTCTTTGCAGACAGCCTTAGTTATCAAGAAAGTGTCTCTCTCTCCTTCTCTCTCTCTGAAGGAAAAACAAAATATCTTTGGTTTGACTGCTGCACATTATTTCCGCCATTGCAGGCTGGCTGCCACTGTCAAACACTATGTCTGTCAAAACAGGCATGGCTGCACGTACCTTATAATGTGATTCTGTCTCCTCTTCCTGAGTAGAACTGGAGGGAGATGGTGTAGCAGATTTGCTTCCGGGGGGTGATGGGGAACCATGGGTAACACCGCTCCTCAAACCCATCTGAGAAATCAGCTGTGACTGGCTGAGGGCACTCATGTGACCGGTATACATCCCTGCTCGATTGATCAGGGGAACTTGATGGTTGGACTCATAGGAAGTGGCTTCTGAGTGGACCATCTCCTGGATCTGAGTTAGGAGAATATTACTTTTTAATTAAAATTGTATTATATTTATTGTCTTATAAAAATTATATTATGATGCAGGCTGGGCATGGTTGTTACTGGGAAGTTAATCAACTGGCAAAAACTAATCTGTTCCATGCTGGGTAAAAGTTACTCCTAATTTAAAGCACTGAGATCTTTCTTCAATTATTTGCTGTTCTCAGAACGGTTTCATTACACAGAACAATGCAATGGATTACACATCTTTGTTTTCATTTTATTTTCAATTTGGAGAATATTTGGCAACATTTAGTTGCCAAATAAAAAGGTATACTATATGGTCAATATTAATATAAACTTATGGTATCTTAACAGGCTGGCAGTCCATGAGATTCAAATGCCATGCAACCCACAGGAAGGACTACAATGAGAGGTTGCTTGCAGCAGCGCTCCTCTGACAGTTGTCAGCAATGCTCAGTTGTTGAATTGGGACATGTCAGGTTTTGGGGGCAACATAAAGTCAAATTGTGTCAGCACAGTGCAGCAGGTTTGCCAATTGTGTCCTTACTGTTTCCTTTTCAAAATGGCCATACCATTTTTTTTGGAAATCAAACGTGATATTGTTTTTACTTTAAAAAGCCAAAGTCAAAACATGTGCTTGTATGATCATAAACAGCAACAACACAGGACTCTCTTCTTGAATACTTAAGGAAACATAAAGAGATGGAGACTCCAAATTTTGATCCAAAGGACCACAAAATATTTTGTAGTAACAGAATGTTAAACTTGATGTAGTAGAACAGTGAAGTCTGTTTTCTCAGTTGTGTGTGGATATTTTTTAAAAAAGAAGTTAAATAGTAATTTTAAACTTGATGAACTGGGGGCATGCTTTGAAAACAGAAAGTGAGAGGAGTCTGGAAAGAAGTTCCAAATCATGGGTTAGAAAAGGGAAACATCAAATTCAATTTAAAGAATGACAATGAATGCCCTATACAATTTTTTTTAGTATATATGTATTCTTAAAAAAAAATTATTGAAGACCAAATTCAGTGATAATAATGTCAATACTAATATTAATTTAAAAAAATCATTTACTTAATTCATCTGAACACATGGTTTTATTCCGTAAAATGAACAATCCTTGAAAATTGCATTGAAGAATTATAAACAACAACATCCCTACTCAAATTTGGAATTTCTGACCCATCCAGAGAATACTGTCTGCCTATGCAACCTATGCAAATACAACCTGCAACATTTAATATTTAAAAATGGGACCATTTTTGTAAAATGGAAACCTGCAACCAAAGACCACAAAGGGCACTAGCACTTAAATAGCTTGAGGCTAAGCTGTATGAAGTGAACCGGGTGGTGTGTGTGTTTTTTTAATATTCTCACTGGTAACCGTGTTTTGTATGTATCAGATAGGAGAAAAAAAAATAAGTTGGAAGTTATACACCATACTACCGTAGGGTTGTCTCTAGCTGGCTTGCTTGGGAATGAGACTGTTCTATATCCAAAATACTCAATATCTGCTCATTCTGGCTTTTCTTGTAATTCTTTTGAAACACCTGGTACTGTCTGCTGTTATAGACTATGTACCAGATTGACTATAAAGTTCCCACCTTTGCTTTTCACAGCAAACTCTCTTGCCCCATTTACAGCCCTTAGTCATATCCACTCTAGTTACCATCTAGTTTCCCAGGGGTGCCAACTTGAATAAAATATGGGGGGGCAGATAAGCCCTTCCCTGCATAATCCATCACATGACATGGTACACGCACACTATTTGAATGACAATGCACATCAACTTTGGGGCTGCCCAAACCCCTCAAATATTGAATGGGGGGGGGGGCGAAGACTCATTGACCCCATAGAGTTGGCTCCTTGTAGTTGCCATCTTCCCCTCAATCCATCATTATCTCTCCTTTCCACCACATGAGCAGCCTACTATTTTCGCCAGCACCTCCCTATTGCATTCAATCCCCATTCTAAGAAAAAAAAAAACCCAACCTTCAATCCATCCTGTCTCTCCAGCAACTATCCCTTTCTTTTTGTGTGTCCTCAGGTTGCAGGGGGTGGGGTGGTGAGGGAGAAGAGAAGTTCTAGTATGTGATCAGAAGTCATTCTGCTCACCCTATGGCTGTGTTGGATACAAGCTATGCTGCTTAAGACATCATACTTCTAATTCCACACCATGGTCCTCAAATGTGTGTGAGTGGGTAAGAAGGATCAGGTACAGGACAATTCTAACAACGGCTAAAATGGAACCTCTATATTCAAAGCCAATTCACCTCTGATGGCCAACGAATACAATAAAATGGGGAATATTATCACCACATTTCTCTTTTCCTTGGGTCTATCTGGCCAACCACTCTCAGGGACAGAATGCTAGGCAATTAGGACTTTTGGTCTGGCTTAGATGACAATTTTTTTAATTACAAAGAATTGAAAATGTGTTGTGGAGACTCTCTGCCCCTTGAATAACAAATGACGATCATATTCTGAGCTGCGACAGATTTTGAAGGAGCCAGTGAAAGGAGCCTACCCAAATGTCTTCTCAAACACTAACAATGGGGATCACTATTTAGTCTGGTCCCTACTCTATAATAATGTTAGTATAAATGACAATTCAGCTGTTTTCGGCTTAGCTTCCTCCTTTTATTCATGGGGCAATTTTAAAGGAATTAACAGATGGAAATGAGCAACAGACATCTTCTTCCCAAGGATGAATGGGAAACCCTACAACAGACTTAAGACAGGCAGAGAAGAAGAGTGGCGTCAGATACCCCAGGAATGAAGTATGGTCCCCCCAAATCCCAGAAAACCCAGTTGTCATAATTTTGGCTTTCTTTGCTGGATACAAAACCCCAGAACAACAGAGATCTGCCATTCCCATACTACCTATAAAAGTAATATCAAAGAATTCATTAGTTTGGTATGCCAGTAGAGCGGCAATGGCATTGGGACAGCACAGTTTCTCTACTCATTTCAGAGATGGAATTAAGCCAGATACTTAGGTACAATCAGATTCTCACACAGTAGAAAACAGCAGGAGGGAAATCAAACACTGTCTTAAACATTTCCCAGACTTTTTTGTGCTTTTTATATTAATCTGATTAATGTTAACATGAGTTTAAAGACCCAGGGCTTTATTTATTAACAATTTTCGTTTCCGATAAGCCCACTGAGGTGCAATCTCTCATTAGCAGGGGACTCCTGCCAACTCCATTAGCAGCTCGTAAAGTAAGAGATGTAGGGAAGAGCTGAGAGGGCTCAGTAGGCTTCAACAGAAATAAATCCAAATGCAGAAGCAGATTTACTGCTACAGGTCGGGAATCAAGAGCTTTTCTACAACACTAGACAGCATGTTGGGCTTAGATATTTAAAAGGCACTGAAGGGGGGAGCTTAAGGAGAATGGGGAACAGGCATGATTTTTACAAGAGCGGTTCACATCTGTTCTGTTTAATAAACATGAGGATTCAGTTTACATTTTTTAAAATTGTTGCATTTATATTCCATTTCTACCTGGCTCCAAAGGAGCTGACGCAGCATTTCAGCCTCCTCCAGATTGAAATGACATTCACACTTGCTTCGCAGGGCTGGTTCACACATATCTGCTCATCACTTGGGGATTATTTCAATGAGAGGATGGGAAACCCACCACCGAGAGAACTTTTCTTACCAACTCACATCACACAATGCATTTCAACTGAGATAAGCTGCCAGCTGATAATCATCTGGAGAGAACTCAAGTGTGTACATACATGAGTCCAGAGTATATTATTATATCAACTTATTAGCAATGACTCTATCCTAATGTCTAGAGAAAATGGCAAATTGCTCAAGAGTTACTTTGGATTTTTACTGTTTAATAAAAGCTCTTAATGCTGAAGATGATGGGCCAGCTGCTAAGGAAAATAATGTATTTTCATTATTTTACATTTAAATCAAGGAAAGTTCATAAAATATGTATTTTATAATTGTAGAAAGATATAATGTAGATTGTTGGGTTTTAAACAAATCTAAAATATCATTCCCATCTGCAGCTACATTAGTCTCTTGGGCAAATACTATATTAAGATATTTTTTAAAATTCTTATTATGGAGCCAGTAGACCACAACGGCTCCATTTATCCATTAAATATGTAATCATACATTTTCCCCCTTTAAAGTGCATATTATTTATGCAGCAGAGCAGAACCAGTCCATGAGTGTAATTATGGATATGAGACCTGTGCAGAAAATTTCTTATGAAAATTTGCAGAAATGAGTATGTGTTCCATCTAGCAACCATTAATAGCAATGGGGAGATTCCAGCTGAACACACTCAGTTTGGGATTGGGGCCTCACTGTGCTTTATGCCTCATGGTGGGTAGACATTGTTACTGACCCTCTCCCCAAATCACCTCTGGAGGGGTTGGGGAAATCCCAGAACAGATTTAGGAGAGGTGCCAAAGAAGAGAAGGAGGAAATTGTTCCATTGTGCAAGCATAAATCCTTGCAGTAATGGAGTATGAGGCTTAGTGCTGCTTTGAATACAAGCCATAGCTGCACTAAATCATTTCCAGTTGGTCAAACCTACCAATGTGGAAAAAAATGTTGTGAGGGAGGTGGGGAAGCAGTTGCACCTGGAGATGACTGCAGATTAGAAAGAGTGAGAGAAGAGAAAGACAATGAATATTAACATGGGACCATGAGTACCAGGGTACTTTCTAGCATAGCATAAACAAAACAGCCAGATTTGGGCCCAAAGGGTTTACAAGTTAAATTTTAACCACATTAAATAATGTCTCTTGGGGAGATAATTAGGGGAAAGTCAATGGTGGGGATGGAAGGTATAATGAACAGTAGCAATGGAAAAGGTTATTAATGAACCAAGTATGAGTGGTTTGTGTTAAATATGTTTAGGCTTCATTTGGCTTCAGCTAAAGAAGTGGACATTTTGAAACCAGACAGATTTCCTGGTGCACCTACCTCACAAACATGGAGGGGGGAAAGTGTTCTCAGATGTCACGTTGCAATGAATACTTGTGCAGTACAAGCACCATTAAACCCATATGTTAAGAGAGGAGAGATGCATAGTCAAGTATACCAGGAAGTCATATTCTAGAAAATACATGAAGGTGTTAAGGGATTTCCCATGGGAGGTGTGCAATCATGCTTCCGGACTGTGGTGAATATGTGAAAAATCTGCTGAGCATTTTACCATGGATTAACAGGAATTCTGACTCACTGTGATATCACCAAAGTAGTCCAGGATTATTTATTTCCTTTCCCTTGCAAGAAGGTAACTAACCAACAGAAAAAGTGGTGCCGTTCTGCCAAGGCAGCCATTAATGTCTCTCCTCAGTATAGCACATGCTCTGCCCCTCCATTATTATTAGCTACTACTGCATTTCTCTGAAGAAAACATTCTGGCCTGTCAAACCTGATCAAGCATTTTATATTTCTGCTTCTTTGGTGGACCAAAAGCTAAAGGTACCCCTGCCCGTACGGGCCAGTCTTGACAGACTCTGGGGTTGTGCGCCCATCTCACTTAAGAGGCCAGGGGCCAGCGCTGTCCGAAGACACTTCCGGGTCACATGGCCAGCGTGACATCGCTGCTCTGGCGAGCCAGAGCTGCACACGGAAACGCCGTTTACCTTCCCGCTGGTAAGCGGTCCCTATTTATCTACTTGCACCCGGAGGTGCTTTCGAACTGCTAGGTTGGCAGGCGCTGGGACCGAGCAGCGGGAGCGCACCCCGCAGCAGGGATTCGAACCGCCGACCTTTTGATCGGCAAGTCCTAGGCGCTGAGGCTTTAACCCACAGCGCCACCTGTGTCCCTTGGACCAAAAGCTACTCTCACCTCAAATCAGCAGTTCACAGGAACAACTTCCTCAATGGTAACAAATCAGAAAAGATATTCTGAGATACCTAATCTATATCTGTCACTCCTCCTAAGATTCTCCTCAGACTTTGCTAGAAATTCACTACACACACACACACACACACACACACACACACACACCTAATTACCACCCACTCCTCCTCCCAATTTGTAACTGTTCCTAATAAACTTTCATAGTGTATGGAAAATGCTTTGGAGAGGCGACAAATTTCTGGTGGAATTTGAGATGTCTTGTTCAGAGTAATAGCTATCTCACACAGGTGCCCAGCTGCTATTGTGAAATCAGTAAGCATTTAATTGAAACAAATGACTATAATAATAGTACATTATCCCTGCAGGCTCATAGCCATAACCGTTTTAATTATTGAGTTAAGAGTCAAACTAATTTATCCTTTAAAGTAACAGCCACCTTTTTGGTTCAACCGATCATCCTGTTATGAACACGAGGGGAACAGTAGGGAAGGATTTAGAGAGGGAGTAATTTATTTCTGTGGGGGTGTGTTTATCACACAGTAGAGGCTTCCTACAGCTATAGCTTTCAATCACTGGTTCATATACAGGCGCAGCTAGTTCACATTACTGTATTGTAATATGGTACTCTCGGTGGAAAGCCTGCATTCTGCACGGTGCTGAGAACCTTGCCAAGCAGAATGCAAGGTGAAGTTATTGCAGCATGGCTTCCCCCCCTTCATCTTTGCATGATGAACATCTCTTCTGAATGTGCCTAATTTTGAGATATTCCATCTTCTAGAACATGTGGTAACTTATGACATTAAAACATTCACCCTTAAGCCTGATTCTCACTGCTAAAGAAAGCAAGGCTACTTTAAATTAGGAAATTGCCTAATCTTAAAAACATTCATTATTAGGGCACTGCACACTTTGGAAGTCGAAGAACACCCCCATGCCCACGTTCCCCACAAGTCGGGTTACTTTTATTGCTTTCCCTCTCGGCTGCCACCCCATATTTGACACAAATCTGTTACTATTTTTTGGAGGATATTAGTGCAGCAATCTGAATCCCGTGTTTTGACGGGCTATGATCTAGTGTTACGGCACACTACTATTACTGGGGAAAGAGTCATCCAAACACAATTAACACTTCATTATGAAGATGAATCTCCACAGCCACTGTGTTAAGAAAAGCTGCTGGAAACAACGGAAAATGGTGTTTAACAAATGGGGAACGCCTCGTTAACGTACCAGGCTTCATCCATGTTTTAGAGCCGTAAATGAAACAAATGGCTTGGAGTTTGTTTTCACTGCAGATACCTGTAAATGTACATAAGGGGTGAGGTGATCTTTGATGTATCCCGGTTCAAAGCTGTATGGGGCTTTATATACTCAGATTATCTGTATTCACACGCTAACATCAATACACCAAATTTTTGACACGCAGCTGTAACATGCATTTCCCCCCCCCCCACTACTGGTTAGTCACCCTATCTCACTAGAGGAGAGTGTGCATTGTTACCTATCAGTACCATTGAGGCCAGGGTGTGTGTTCTTTGCTTAATTGAATTATTAAGTACAGTAATTGTGATATTTTTATATTGATGTTTTATTCTTGTTACTTGTCTTATATGGGCAAGATGAATAGTCATGTGGTGTTGGTGTTGTTTTGTCATGCTTCGGTGTGAATAGCTTTGAGTGTAATGATGATGGGAAAGTGGGGCACTAATGAAGTGATGGTGACTTTGCTTCAGTTTTTGCCTCTTGTGGGATAACCTCCTTTTGTTCCTTTATGTTCTGTGCAGCCTATGGCACAGTGGAGGAGTGATGCTCACCTGACCTCACAAAAGGGTATAGCTGCTGTTTACCAGGAAGCAGAGGGGCAAGGCAACAGGGTCAGTGCAGTGCAGATGTGCCAGTGGAGCCAATCTGGTGTTCCTGCTGGTGCATTTAAACTACATTGGCTTCCCTGCTGCCTTACCCCTCCCAGTAAGTGACAGTGGCTCATCTGTCCGGAGGTCAGGTGAGTGGCAATGCTCCACAACACTGGCGTACTCGTCAACATTTCTCTGATGAAAACAGGGATGTCTTATTCCGTGATGGTGATGTTGTTGTTGATGATGATGATAATACCCGACCCAACTGACTGAGTTGCCTCAGCCACTCTGTGCAGCTTCCAGCATATATAAAAACACAATAAAACATGAAACATTAAAAAAAATTCCCTATACAAGGCTGCCTTCAGATGGCTCAGGGGTCGGATAACTCTAGATCCTCCAACATTTCTCCAGTGAAAATAGGGACGTCCTAAGGAAAAGTGGGACATTCTGGGATCAAATCAGAAACCGGAACGGCTTCTGTCAATCTGGGACTGTCCCTGGAAAACAGAGATACTTGGAAGGTCTACACTGGCTGCTACTGTGTGCAGCAGAACATAAATGCAACAAAACTCATACGGCACAATCTTAATGTTGAAACAGTTACACAATAGATTATTGCTGCCAGAAGAGATCTTGCTGGGAAGTGTCTGTGGCAAGGTAGTTTGCCCGTGGCCTGCCAATGTTTGTATCCACTCTGCAAAAAGATTTTTTCTGCTGTTCCTTCCTTCTCTGTGCCACAAAGCAATAGTGACAAAGTTCATGATGTGTATCCAGAGCTCAGATACATTTTCCCACGTGAGCTTTTGTGTTTTATTGAGCTTTTTTGCAGAGTCCCATCCACCTTGTTTTATGCCTCTTCTGGCCTTTGCTAGACATTTTAGATATCGTGTTGCTATAAAGTGAAAGGCCCCCATGTAATGACAGGCCTCTACAGTTTATTGCAGGGAGCATAAAATATAGTGATTTTAGAACAGGATAGGAAAAACAAGAAGACAATCTAGAAAAATCACTCTCTAGGGAGGAGCGCGGTGAATTAATTTTGAAAGCATTGTCCCTCACTGCAAAATTTGATCCAGCATTTAAAATTATTATTTTTAAAATCCACACCGAGCAGCCACACCGAGCCTAAATATGAAAACACCATTTTACAAATGCAATAAATTAAATAAGTGTAATATTTATTTCTGACACCCCTCCTCCAAATATATCTTTTAAAAGGTGTGTTAAGGTCTATACATATCACCCAGCACATATACTGAGGTAAAATCCTAGGTAACACCCTCAGATTTTAAGATAGCAGACAAATGTACAATTGACAATTAATTTGTCCAAGTCTGAGTGTTTTTCGGCATTGCATCTTCCTAGCATCCTTAACTGCTTTAGTGCTAAAACAGATGTGGCTATTATGTGCCTGGGATGAGAGAATGCAAGTTCTTCCACTCATCTGAATTGAAGATGGGAGCATCTGGGGGGCCATGTGGTGTTCAAATTACATTTCATGGATTCCATTCTGCCTTCTTATTTTAGGTTTAAAATGACACGCCAGAATTGTGTAAAAACCACCATATATGTAGAAACCTTTATTAATGAAGAGACAGAGAAAGCTCTCTGATATGACAAAATCCATAGAAGGGTCTTGATCAGATACTACTCTGCCATTTGGATTCTTTATAAAAGAATAAACGTAAACTTGTGCTGCTTGTGCTGTTTAGGGAAGTTTTTAATGTTTAATGTTTTATTGTGTTTTTAATATTCTGTTGGGAGCCACGCAGAGTGGTTGGGGAAACCCAGCCAGATGGACGGGGTATAAATAATAAATTATTATAATATTATTATTACTGCTACACAAGTGTGGCTCCATTCCAGGTTAAAACCAAGATCCTTCTGAACTAGTCCCAGCTTGAAACAGGGTTTGCATCTTAACACTGCTACATGCATATATACCAGCTACTGCTATTGTGGCAGAAAGTTGGGCCAGTCTCATTGTGGTTGTGTTATACAGTCCACCATGCTAATACATACACACATGTGGGTTGTGTGCCATTACATTTTAACATTCACACTGCAATATATCAAGGGAGTTTTGTTCAGAAATGTTAAAAGCGATAACGGGTTCCCTGGCCCTTGCAATTACATGTCACACAGTAACATTGGTCATTTAGAGTCTGGTCTTCCAAGTGCATTGCGCTATGGACACAAGTCTTCCTTATTTATGCCCTCCCATTGCTGATTCTGAAAAGTTACCTCCAGGCAGTTGGATCAATGCTACCTATATTGCTGTGTTCTGCTGGCAATTTCAATACCCTTATAGCAGCATGTGGTGAGATGTACACTGTAGTCCTGTCTGGTTGTGGGACAGAATGGTTATGTGGAGGAACATTTGGATGGAAAGTAATACAGCATTGATCTACAACATGATGTAGATTTCAGCCATCGGAATCGCATTACTTCCAATGGATTCTACTTCAACTATTAATATGTATGACTGGTTCAAGGCAAGGGGATGTGGGTGGCAACACAGGCACATTCATTCTCTCGTTCTTCTTCCCACACCTTGTGGTTCCTTTTGAAAAGGGGTGGGGTGGGGGAAATCACTGGATATGAAGGGAATATTAGCAACCCTTCACCCCCGTTCTGCCTTAGCACAAAGTAAGGGAAGGATTGATTCATGCCATGTCTACTTTGGTTACCAGCAGGTCTCCAAACACATCATGAATATGCTGGTCCTACATGAAAAGGAGCCAGTCATCAATCATGTAGATGCAGCACCTATGATTTTGCATTTAAATTATTCATTGCATAATCACTGACAACTTTGGTCTGCCAACAAGTAAATACTAGGCAGTATGATATTTGACCACATTGTCTTGATTTCCTTTAAAAATGTTGATTAGCTAGAACACATCTTCATCTTCACTTTCCATTACTTCTCTGGCCTGAATGATAACATGGCAGGGCCAAAAAAGTTGTACCTCTGAAATGCACTGGGATTGTTCGGGATATTCTCATGAAAAATTAACAAAATAATCCCTGATTAATCGAGGTGAAGATTGCTCCACCTGGGTCTCCGTCTCTTGTGTGCCAAATATGCAATTCCATCAAGAAAACCACTTAAGCATTTAAGATACAACTATCTACAATTTGCACTCCCTTGAAAGTCAAATATTTCAGCAAAACAAGGGAAAATAAAATACTTTTAATGCTCTACACCATATCAATAAGTATTAACCAGACATTCTAGCTGATTAGGATTCACTAAGAACATGGCCAAGCAAAATAAAATTTATTCCTCTGGGGCACCAGGGAAAAGAAAGTAACTTTTTATCTCGTCTCTCTCTGCACTTTACATTTTACAGCCAGCTGCCTATTTTCATATACCAGATGAATCTCAAAGAAAACAGCGCATATTTCAATTAAGCTTTTTCAAAAGCTGCCTCTCTTTGTCTCTATGTCTGTGTCACCAAAATATTCCAGAAGGAACACTATGTTCAATGCAGCATTTGCATTTTTATCCAATCAGATCTTAAGGACATGTGCCAAGTCAATGTTTATATTACAGAACAAATCAAACATCAGCAAGATCTGATTAACCTAACGACCTGGAATTAAACAATACCACCTGGAAGGGGTGCTCCTTTATTCGCTGGAAACCAAGAGGCTCTTTCAGAATCTGAATGCCAAGGACAGATGTTCTCATGCACATCCGAAGATGTATACACTCTGAAATATTCCTCAATTTTCCCACTGTCTAATGAGCTGCACTGTATATTCTAATTAAGACTGAAGTTCTGAAAGGGACATTTTGTTTATTTGGGGTACAAAAGGGGTTCTTTTGAGTGAAGGGAGGTTTCAAAAAGGCTGCTCCCTTTCACACCACTTTCACACCATTTTGGAACACTTGCCTGTAGACAGCTGAGTATATGGAAAGCTGAAGTGATAATCCAGAGATGACTAGGACTGCAATTGGCCAGAGTGCTGGAGCAGATCCAGGGAGCCCATTACAGGCCAGAGTCTCAGCTGAGAAATCCGTCCAAATTACTGCGGGAGCTAAGATGCAGGCAGGTGGAGGAAGCAGAGTAGGCAAGCAGGGAATAAAAGGTGGGAGGGATAGGCGCAGAAAGAGATTGCAGCCAAACAGCCTTGCAGGACAGAAAAAGGAGAGCTGTTCAGGAAAGGCCAACCTACACTATTCAAGCAAAGACCCAGGAGTAAAGCATTTATATGCTGTTCATGAAGAACCAATGGGATACCTGGGGTGTAGTGAAGCAATATTGGGATCTGGGCAAAACATTCTTCCATTCAAACCATATTTCTATCCTTCCTCCACCCTGAGCGCTAAAACAACTCACAAGGAAAGGGACCATTGCATATTCCATAGAGCAATATGTTCCAAATTGAATCCAAGTCTGACCCTGATAACAACATAACAGTCACCTGCTGGATCAGGCCATACATATCTTGAGAACCACCCTGAGACCTGCAGGTACAGGGTGGTATGTAAATTTAATTTAAAAATAAAAAATGCCACCTCCAAATGTGGAGGCAGAGCATAACAATCCATGTGTTTAGGCACCATGAATTTGTCTAATCTTCGTTTAAAGCCATCCAAGATGGTGCCCATCCCTGTCTCTCATGAGAGCTATTTCCATAGTTTAACTATGTGCTGTGTGAAGAAGAACTGTCTTTGCTTTGTCCTGAATCCTCTAACATTCAGCCTGACAGCTTGTAGTACGATTACAGAGGGAGAAAAAAAACTTTTCTCTAGCTGCTTTCTCCATGCCATTTATCATTTTATACACTTCCACCAGGTCCTTTCACTCACATTTTTTTCAAAACATAAAGTCTCAAATGCTGCAGCCTTACCCCAGAGGGGAGTTGCTCCACCCCCTTGATCATTCTGACTGCCCCCTTTCGTAACCTTTCCCAGCTTTACAATATCCTTGCTGAGGTTTGACCAGAGAACCGTACACAACATTCCAAATGTGGCTGCACCATATAACAGATTTTGTTTTCAGTTCCTTTCTTAATGACCCCCTTTGCATGGAATTTGCCTTTTACATAGCTGTTGCACACTGGGTCATTATTTTCATCAAGCCATTCTCTATGACCCCAAGGTCTCATTCCTGGTCAGTCACCGCAACTGCAAATGATCAAAAGTCTGGAGACCAGGACTTATGAGGTATGGTTGAGGCAGCTGAGTATGTTTAGCCTGGATAAGAGGAGACTGAGAGGAGATTTGATAGCCATTTTCAAATATCTAAACTAGGGTTGCCACATGGAAGAAGCAGCAAGCTTGTTTTCTCCTGCTCCAGGGGATAGGACCCAAACCCATGGATTCTAATAATAATAATAATAATAATAATAATAATAATAATAATAATAATAATAATAATAATAAAACAATCAGACTTAGAAAGTGAAAACCTAGAAAATGCCATGCAATTACAAAATTAAAGGGGGGGGGGAATCATCACCTGGGAGGAAAGGGTTACTTTTTAGTTGAAAATTAATGCACTCTATTCCAAATTAACATGTGGGATAATTAAAACCATCTTTCCAATGAATTTATTATAGGATATACAAAGCTAATTATAAATTCTCTGTTGCTAATCCGTTGCAGTTTGCTAATGCAGCGTTGAAATCTCTTTGGCCACACTTGTTTAAATTATTCATTAGACACAGCAACAGTTGTGAACTGTAATTTAAATTGGCATCTCATGAATATTCAATTAATACAATAAACATTGGAATGTTTTACTGCACACTGCTCAATATTTTGCACTCTATCCGGTGTTTACATATTTTTATTAACTCTTTATAAAGGTGTTACCTATTTATGTCACTGATTACAACGAGAATAAAATGTCCCACTCATAAATATTTGTGTCATCTTAAGAGAGGGAATGTAATTAGGCAAAGCTTCAGAAGTCATAATTAATATAGAGCAGATATTACTCTTGTACTCTTTTGCTCGGAGAATGTGGCCTGGCACCATTTCAAATGGAATAAGCTTTCCATGCAAGGCAACTACTGCACTACAGTTTTTCAAAGTAACCAGGATCAAACCTGCCTGTCTTCTCCCACATTGCAGAAGGCGCTAATTGATGATGAACTGCTATTTCCCCCCTCCCTTTCCTTCAAAAACAGGCTCCAAAGGGACCTCACAGAAAAGTATCACATATGCTACCTTCTAGGGTTTGGGCAAACCATAGTCTACCCATTTCAGAAGTCTGGTCAAATTATGGTTAATGCAAGCCAGGAACTGAAGGAAGGAAGAGAGAATGGGAGCACATGAGAGTGAGAGTGAGGTGTGGCCCCCAGGCCCATAATATTTATGAGACGCCTCATAAAATAAATTCTCTTGGAGCCATACAAATAAAATGAGAATAAAAGCATAAGGACATAAACCCACAATAAATTTAAAAGACAACTAGTATAAAACCTCAAATACAGAAACAGCACAATAAAAGACCATTAACAGCACAGAACTAAAACAGCCATCAAGTACCTACATTAAAACCACCAGCTGTACCACAGTGGCTTAAAAGCAGATCTTAAAAGGCTAGAGGATAAAGGAAAACTCTTAATTTGGTGCTGAAAAGACAGCAATGTGGGCAGCAGGTGAGCTTCCCTAGGGACAGCATTGTATACGGCGGGGGAGGGGGCAGGGACGGACACCAATGCAAAGGCCCCCTCTCTTTCTTGCATTCATTCTCCTAACTTTAGATTGAGGGAGCACATGGAAAAGGGCCTCTGTAGTTGACCTTATTGGTATGGGTAGGTACATACTGGAGGAGGCATAATAGAGCATGAAGCTGAACTGGATCTTACATGTTTCCTTTTTGTTCTTTTTGCTGTTTTATGAAACAACAATTTATTTTTAGAAGGAGGGGAGTGTAATTATGGAAACTACATAAAACTGGTATCACCGATAGCCAAAGATTCCCCATTCTTGTTCTAAGCACTGCTGGTTACAAATTTCTCAACGGGAATGTCAAAAAACATAGATGGAGGCGCCTGATTTTGGAACCCACAATTCCAAAGTGCCATAGAAAACAGTCACCACAGATCCAAATTTTCCCTTATTTCAGCTTTCACCAGCCTGGTGTCCTTCAGTTATTTTGGACTACAATTCCCGTCAGACCCTGCTAACATGATTGTATTAGCTGGAGCTGTTGGGAGTTGTAGTCCAAAACATCTGGACGGTACTGGATTGACCAAAGCTGCCTTATTTGGGCAACTTTTCCTGCAGAGTGCCTGTTGCACTGAAGATAACATTCCCAACTGGCTTTAGCTTAAGAAACTCTGAATATCTTGGAAAAACGGATTCACAAAATTCAATTTAACTTGAAAACTGTAGTTGCTAGATACAACTGCAGTTGCCAGTTGAAGCTGGCTCAATCTGCAGATAATTAGTTCAAAAACAAGTAGTAGATCTTCTGTTTTAAGATGTAATTATTCACTTCTCTTCTGAGGACCCAGCGGAACCAAAATTACTAAATAAAAATGCAGCAGAAAATAGAACTGCTGGAAAATGAAGAGCCTGCGGTATCAGGCATATGGCCCACGTAGTCCAACATCCTTTTCTCACAGTGACCAACCAGATGCCTATGGAAAGTCCAAAAGCAGGACATGAGAGGATTAGCACTCTCTCTACTTGTGATTTCCAGCAAATGGCATTCAAAGGCATAGTGCCTCCAACAGTGGAGGTAGAATATAGCCATAGTTAGTTGTCATTGATAGCCCTTTAATCTGTTTCATTCTCTTTTAAAGCCATCCAAGTTGATGACCTTCACCAATGGAGAATTTCATAGTTTAACTATGTGCTGCATGAACAAAATGATACTGAAACAATTTTTTATTGCCACAATTAAAAAACGAACATTAAAAAAATCAAATGATTCTTTTGCCTCATGGCACAAATGTCTGCTTTGTTTTTTCCAACTATATGTTTTATATCCTTTGACACCAGAGTCCAACAAATATCCCTGCTTTATATTACTGATCCATACAGCTCTGATCCATATTTCAGACAATTTTTAAAACCCCAATTCCATAATGTCCAACGTGGCTGAAATCCAATTTGGTTTAACCACGGTGTAGATTGGATTGCCATTTTTCACTTCTAGAAGTACAGGGGTTTAATTTGGGCACATTTCAGCATAAAACCTGGGCCTCAGGCCATGTGCAGCAACACTGAGATTAAACTGTGAGGCAAAATCATGTCAGCCATTAACAGTGCTTCTGATGATGATAAATGAATCCAACTCTTTACGAATTTCCTACTCTCTTTCTCTTCTGCATATGGCAAACAGAAATAAAACACTGTTTAAAATTTATTTGTGCAAATTTGCAAACTTGATTCGCAGGCCTTCTGTGTCAGTATAAAATTGCTTAGGATGGGTGCCTCAGCTGTTATGCCAGCAAGTCACCTAGTCAATGTCACAGGTCGTATTGATATTGCTTACATGGACATCTGAGTGGTATCACAGGCTCACATGGCAGTGGAAATGTTTAGGACTGTAGAACTAATCCCAGGAGAACTCTATGTACTTTCCCACTGTCTTTACAAAACAAAGAACCACTTGACTACCATTTGAGTTTAGGCAATATTGACTACTTTCAGTAAAAATCTGAAGAATGTGATCACACCCATTTTTAATACAACTCAAGCAAGCTTAATATACCATCTCTTTCTAGAGTACTTTGATAGGAATGAAGCTAACAAGGGGTGGAGATTCTGTTGCTATATTGACAGTTGGCTGCCAGTCTTATTCAAATATATTTTATATTTCAATTAGGCATCAGGTAACTAACCCACAGTGTTAATTCTCTGAATGAGTATACAGTGGTACCTCGGATTACAAACGCTTCGGGTTACAAACACTTCGGGTTACAAACTCTGCTAATCTGGAAGTAGTACCTCGGGTTGAGAACTTTGCCCCAGGAAGAGAATGGCTATCGGCGTGGCGGCAGCAGGGGGAACCAATAGCGAAAGTGCGCCTCAGGTTAAGAACGGTTTCAGGTTAAGAACAGACCTCTGGAACGAATTAAGTTCATAACCCAAGGTACCATTGTACCACATCAAAACAGAGATGTCCATAAAATCACAGGTAAACTAAACCTGGCATCCATCTCTCTTGCTCTCCAGTAAGACAAAATGTTGCATGATTCCACAGTAATTTCCAGATAACAGTTTCTTTTAAAATTGTAATCAGCTGATCTAACACGACATATTGTACCTATTATACCTCTATATAGTACCTAAATGAGTCTGTTTCTTTACATTATAATACTGCATACATCAAACAGAAATATTTGATCTGAGAGGCCGTACTCTCAATAATGACAACAAAGAGATTCATACATTGCTGAAGTAGGAATCCTTTTATCACAACCTCACTGAACATTTATTTTGGTTTTTTTAAATAAGTACTGCTCATGCTAGCATTCTTGGATCCAAAATGGTGTCAACAGACATGAGTGCATATAACCAGATTTGCACAAGTGCAAAATAATATTTTTTTGGGGGGGGGGAGGTAGCCTTAAGGGGTGGGAAGTCCATCCCACTAAAGCCGAATGAGGACTGAGGATGTTCAGTGTTCAGACATACTGACTAGCTGTCTGAGGGTGGGAGTACGGTAAGGGGAATAGAAAGCTGCATAAGGAATGGAATTGAGCAACCTGCAAAAGGGCCCATCTGTCTGTCTGTCAACCTGAACAGGAATGCTTCACACTGCAACACTTCATTACAGGCCTCAGTTGTCATATCTTCATATGTGTTTCCATATTTCATGTGCAAAATAGTGAGAAAACCACAACTGTTTGCCTGCCTGCTTGAAAAATTAAAGAGATCCGCTAATAAATGCCTGGATGACAGTGATGGCAATGAAAGGATTATGTATCTGGTAGCATCCCTCTCTTTTTAAATATGTTTGCTCAATTACTTGACTGAACAAATTCAAACAAATGCAAGCACCTTCTTGCCAAGTGTGCATGTATTGCCTCTGGTTATGCCTTGTATCTGGTATTCAAGCATGCATGCATCTGCTTGACTGAAATTCTCAATTTTCAACATTGCCATGGCATTGCTCTGTAGGTGGAAATGGCTCCTTTCCCCTCACTGTAAGTCTTCACATTTTGTTTTACCATGCTTGTTTCAATAAAGCATTACTAGACAACTGGTGCTGTCTCATTAACATTGCCATAAGGAGTAATCTAGGGAAACGAGACAGTTCCATTGAGACTGTTTTCCTGTATCCCACCTTGATAT
Source organism: Podarcis melisellensis (assembly GCF_964234715.1). NCBI lineage: Eukaryota > Metazoa > Chordata > Lepidosauria > Squamata > Lacertidae > Podarcis > Podarcis melisellensis. The sequence goes on from NC_138538.1 coordinate 29,356,784, forward strand.
CAGTAATTATGAAGAACAGGCTAGAAATATATTAAATAGTAAAATAAAAATAAAAATTAAACCGAAAGTCCTTCACTCTCATTGATTTCATGGCCTCGCCTCAGGCACTTATTTCTGCACAGTTATAGACAGCTCTTCATTTTTAAAAATCACAGTGCAGTTTACAGTAGCAATTATCGATAAAATTGTATGTTTTTATTGGTACATTAAAAACTATTACTATAATAATACATAATCGTAACATAGTAGCAAACAAGATTCAAATGGCCCAGCATTAGAAAGTGCCCAAAGACAAGATGAATAAATATACTGATGGCAAGACAACCAGAGACTCTGTGGGTAAGCAGATCCCTGGTCTGGGAGTTGGGGGAGTTCTGGAGGGGACTGCACTTCCTCTGAAGGAACAGCCAGGTACCTTGAGGTGCTCCTAGATCAATCTTTGTCATTGGAGGCTTAACCTCTATGGTTAGAAGCACCTATTATCAGTTTAGGCTGGTGTTATGTAATCGCATAATATTTACCAGTCTGTGTCTATATATCTAAACATTAAATAGCAGCTTGAGAAGTGTATTTGGCAAACTACTTCCTATGGCTGAGTGGTTAAATATTAGGTAAGGTAAAGGTAAATGGACCCCTGGATGGTTAAGTCCAGTCAAAGGAGACTATGGGGTGTAGTGCTCATCTCACTTTTCAGGCTGAGGGAGCCAGCGTTTGCCAACAGATAGCTTTCCAGGCCATGTGGTCAGCATGACTAAACCACTACCAGTGCCCGGAGGACCAGGACAAGTGCCAGAGCACACAGAAACACAATTTACTTTTCTGCTGCAGTGGTATTTATTTATCTACTTGCACTGGTATGCTTCTGATGTGGGTAGCATGGTGGTCTAAACTAGTGAACCTCTTGGGCTTGCAGATCAGAAGTTCAGCAGTTTGAATCCACGCAATGGAGTGAGTTGCCGCTACTCTGTCCCAGCTTCTGCCAACCTAGCAGTTCAGTTAAATATAAAGCTGTTTTAGAAGACAATCAAGACTCCTTATTCTAAAACGGTGTCCTAAAAAAATGAAAATACATCTCACCAGTACATGAGTTTGGTTGTCTGGTATCAACTGAAGACTATACAACAATACCCATTGCCAGGACTGTACCATTGCCAAATGGAGTGTTTTAGTTACTGACCTGAGAGGCAGAACCCAGACAAATTCCATCTGGGACCCCAAATAACAAACAGGCGCTATAATATAGAAAATCAAAATTAGCTACACAGAACATCACAAACTAGTTAGGCCTTCAAGAAGGGATCTCATATGAGTTGTTAATCTGTGCAGATACCACCCTAGTCTCTTATGTGGCTTTTATAAACAGGTTATTTTGAAGTGTTTTGCTTTCCAATGGCTATTTCTCACTATCTGTAGCATGGTTATATGAAAAATGTGCACTTGTTCACTATTATTAGGTGGAAGTCAGGAAGTTCCTAATACTGCAACCCTATGCAAAAGCAAGTCCCACTGGGTGAAGTAAGGCATAGTCTCACATAAGTGGGTACAAGCTTGTGCCATTGAAAACCAATAGTCCACAGCAGCAGCAGTATTTATTTGGGCAATGGGCTGCATTGGCACAGAGAGCTCTGAGACCAATCCTGCAAAAGACAGTAACAGCCTCTTTATCGCAGTGGAAACAAGAGGAGGTATTATTATAATCGTGTGTGTGTGTGTGTGTGTGTGCAAATATTCCTCACATAACTTGATTTTGGGGTTTACAGATTTTCTGTGAATCTGATCCTAAGGGACAGATTACAGGATTACCCTACATTACAAAGATGTCTAAGAATTCTGGTAGCTTTGCAGTATTTCAAGCCCCCAACAAATTCACATCTACTCAAATAATGGCTCACAAACTTCACCCAGCTTGTTGCATTTTTTAAAGACACCACATCAACTTCTTCCACTGCCACTAAAATATTATGATATGCAAGAGTTTTAAAGGTATGATAGTCACTCAAACAAGATGCTACATTAGTGCATTATGATTTTGTGGCAAGTGCTTTTTCTAACCAGGACAGCTGAATTCTTTTTTATTTCAGTGGAATGGCATCTTTGGTCCCATTGTGGTGTGCACTTTATTCTTTCTTTCTATCCATCTATCTATTTCAGACACATTCCATTTATAGCACTCCATCAATGTCTCTATCTTATCTATTTTCAGGCATTCGGTGTGATTTCTGTATTTCCCTTTTTACCATCTCAAGAGACCATCATTATACCTCAGAACTCCTAAAATCAATTGAGATTTATTTGCACAATGGGAATATGAAAGTAGGAAACTAGGGAATATAGAGGCTGCAAACTAGGAATAATCAGACTGAATTCTTTATTCCTTTTTTACATCGTGATTACTGACTGAAGCATTCGCCCTTTATTTTCTCCTCTTTATGGCTCACCCATAGTGTGCCATGGTACATCATCACTCAATGCATCCATCCATCCACAAACTGACACTTTGTTCCTGGCACATCAACTGTATGCTTGAGTCAAGAACTGTAAGACATGTTCTTTTCAGCATTGCTGGAGTTCTAACATGACATCTTGTTTGAGTCTTCAGTGCTTACAGGAACAGTACCCATATTCTTGGTGGTAACTTTCCCTCATTGTGACTAGTGCTTTGGCCTCATTTTTTTAAAAAAACTTATAACCAGAATGAACTTTCAGTAATTTATTCTGCCATAAATATATATATATTCTCTGCATACTGTCTCCTCTTACAATAAGTAACATGCATTACACTGGGGTAGCCAATTTGGTGCTCTCCACTGGCCATGCTGGCTAGGGCTGTTGGGAGTTGCAGTCCAACAATATCTCAAGAGCACCATGTTGCCTATCTATGCATTATACAAATTATGGGCAGTCCTGAAAATGGCCCTAAAAACCAGTTAAGCACTACGACAATGGTCGTCAGTGTTGCCTCAAGTTGCTTACATTTCTTTCATGGTCTGAAATCTTGGCTGATTGAGATGGAGCCCTCAACAGCAAACTGTTCAAGACACATAATGAGTTGTAAGCACATCAACAATTAAACATAACTCATACAATGTGAAAGTGAACTGAATGTGACAATGTTTATCCATCTTCTGGAATCAAGAAAAGGTAATGTAGACACTATGATATGTTAAAGTCCCAAGTGATTAATAAGTTATTTGACGCATTGCTCCAAATAAGAGTACTTAACAAAGGTGCTGATTGAGAGAGACTACAACAATGTATGCCTCTTAGATATGCTAGCTGTTCCAGCACCAAGGACAGTGTGCTGTGAATTTTTTTCTGGAGCTAAACACATGCCAGCAGCAATTTTCAAACTCACTATCTGCCAAACACTGCAGTGAAAATACAAATCTTGGCATCTTCTGAGCTTAGTAGAATCTGCCAAAATACTGCCAATGAATCTAAAATGATGAAGAATTTTCTCCTGTCACTTCAGTATTTAGGCAAGTACTAATGTTTCCTCTTTAATGCTTTTGTCAGTCTCTTGAGGTTAATGCAAATTCAGAGACCTTTGTCCTTCTCCACCTCAAGTTAATAAGCAACAAACTCAATCCATAGGGTGCTGATTTAATGATACCTCCTGGCATGTTTTATGGCTTCTCTTCTTGGCTCTCAGTCAAGGTTTATGGTTTCTAGTAGGCATCACAACAATATAAGCTGACAACCCCCAAAATACAGTATTTCAGTAAACAGTAGATCACAGTATAAAACAGTCTTTGCACCCGTTCATTATCAAATTCAGCTATCAACTACATTCAGAGGGGTAGTCATATTAGTCTATTGCAGCAAGAATCTTTGTTGTTATCAACAGTAGTTTATTTTGAAATATTTTTCTGCACTCACACAACTCACTCATGCCCAGTTGTTGTCATGGAAAGATTGTGAACAACTCCATTGGACTTGTAGGATGGTAGCCAACTTTTTAGTAATTCTTGGCTATACCAGGATAATCACCCAGACATTCTGGCATAGAAGACAGAGGAATACTGGTTTTTGGTGTTGTTTCTGTACAAGGAATATCTGAACAAAGAATTGCAGCCTTAAATCAAAACAAAAAATCAGAGTCTAGACACAGTACTCTCAAGACACACTTCCTATTCAGACATACATAGATAGCAAAGAAATAATGAGCTCATTCTTAAACATGAGCAATATATAAACAATAATATATATTGTGGGGTTGTGTATATATACACAACATTATATACACAATCCTGACTTCGTGCACATATTGGTTTGTTAGAAGACCACTTTCTCACATTACACTTCAAATCAGTGTAAGATGCATGCATCTTCCATTTTATAGAGCTGTGGACTACTAGAGTAACTCCTTTTGTTGAATGGGGGTTTGTTGCTTTCCAGGAGTCGCTATCAAGGCAACCTTAAAAACACACCATGGGCCCACAGATGGTTCTGTTCCCTTTTCCAGTGAATCCCCAAGATCTGGGCCCATCCACCAATTAACATCTATTGTGTCTTGCTTACACAAAGGCCCAGACCTTATATTTCCAGATTTGGGGAAGCTCAATGTTGTAATAAAGTTTGAGAACCTTGCCTCTGCAGGTTGCCATCTCACTTCAACATCCACTTGAGAACGCCATCTTATTAGAAAAGTGTACCACACTACAGTCAGCTTTGAGGGCTACTTTATTCTTCTGTGGTATTGCCTACTATGGAAGATCTGCACAAAGGGCCTCTACCTCTAGTGTGAGAACTTCATAAACTGCCCTGAGACCTCCAGGTATAGGGCAGTATATAAATTCAATCCATCAGTCAATCAATCAATCAATCAATCAATAATAAATCTAATGTGTAGCAAGCTTTAGGCTATAATGAAAATGCTCACAGTTTCAGCAGAAATTAGAAGCTCCCCTCCTGCTCCACACTTTCAATTATTTGCCTTAAAGAAATTTCCTCATTCAGGAAGCATTGTTCTTGATTGGACTTACTTTGCTTTTCCTGGTATTAGCAAAAAGCCATATCTGCTTGGCTACATCCCATCATGCTCTTATTGTATTCCCTACTTCATTTTGAACTGTTTTAATATTGTGTTGTAAAACTCCCACCCTGGAAACTTAGGGTGAAGGGAGAGTAATTATTATTAACAATATTAATCTTTTTTCTTGCTAAGACAACCCATGTGGCTAATGCAAGAAGAACTACTTTCACTGACTTTATTTTCCTTCAGTAATGACAGGACATAACCAATTCTGATTTGCTACGTAGAACTGTGATGCCATCATGGCCATTACATATTCTGTGATCACCTTGTATTGATTTATTTATTGAATTTATATACCACCCTATACCCGCAGGTCTCAGGGCAGTTCACACCCATGTTAGCAACCTGGAAGGAGAAAGAAGTTCTAGCTAGGAAAAAAGTGTCACAGAAGCAGCAAAGCTGTGATGCTAAACAGGATTGAAAATGCTGAATATTCTCAAAAAAGCATTTTGGGAAAACACCTGCTCCTAACTCATTTCTGTTCAAAAACTGAAGCAGAAGAATATTTAGTGCTGCCTTATAAGGTTTCAAGTTTTTTTGTCTTATTCATTCATTCATTCATTCATTTTCTATAACATCCTTCATCCAAAGATGACAGGGTGGTTTACAATATAAAAACATAAAATACATACCATAATAACAAACAAAAACAATACCCCTCCCCCAGTTTAAAAGGCCATAGATGGTTTAATCAACTAAAAGCCTTGGAGAAGATGAATGTTTTTGCCTGGCACCTAAAGATATATTAGGGGGAGCATCCTACAAGTGGGGGGCCACCCCAAAAAGGCCCCCTCTTCTGTTTCTGCCCTCTAGACCTCTTGTGGAGGAAGCACACAAAGATTTTAAATTATTTCCTCCACACAGAATTCCCTGGAAAAGACTAGACTACATACACAGCATACATATGTGGCTATCTAATAACCAATGTATATACAGTTAAAGTTTCCTGGGTTCTTAACAAAGTGTATTGCATTACATAATTAATATAAATTGTGAAAGGAACACTCCTATACCATCTAGATTAGTTCTTTTTTATTAGATGCCCATTCAGAACATTATTTACAGAGTCATGAAGTTGAATAAGTATTAAAAGACACTGCCCTCCCACAACGGCTCTGACCATCTCTCTCTAGTAAGCACTTGACCCATGAACAATATGAAGATCCCACATCCTAATTAAAATGTAGGTCACAAAATGATCTGCCTCCTGGATTTTGGAATTAGCCTTCTGCTGTCTTGATATGCACACCCCCTGCGGAGAGCAAAATCATCCCCCAGATGCCTTCTGAGCATGACAAGAGCTGAAGCCTAGCTGCAATAACTAGGAAAAAATTCAATCATTCATAGATGACAAGCAAAATCAACATGAAAATTTAGCGGTTACTGAGCAGCAGCAAACCTAGATTTGAATGGTTCGGGATAAAGCAGCAGAGCTGAGCTCTTGCTAACTGAGTGAACTAAATTCATTGTACTCTGTGTGACTTTTCTACTTCACTGGAAAAGCAAAACAAAAATGAATGAGGAAAACTGTCACTCAAGAAGATTCCAGCTCCTATCAACCATTATAGACAATGAAGTCTAAACCTTTAACGGGATCTGAACTTATCTTCTGATTTGTAAAGGCACAATCACATCTGTTTTCTATCACAGAGGAAGAAAACTTGCATGTAAAATGTGGATGGCTTTTTGGGGCCATGTGAGTTTTCTCATAGTGTTTTTTCATAGATGCTACAGAACTTGCCCATGCATAACTAAGTGAATTTAAATCAAGCTTCAATTGATGGAGTAGAAACTATTGTGGGCCTACAGATTAGAGGCCTGCTCAGTCAAATCCAAAGGCCTATCTGGTCCACCATTCTATTCTCATTTTGGCCAGCTAGATATCTGCCTATGGAAAACAAACAAGCATGTATTTGTCTAAACCCCTTCTAAAGCCATCCTACATCTTATAGGAGCAAATACCATGGTTTAAATTTAAACCAATTTAAATTTAAATTCTCTGTCCTGAATCTTCCAAAATTCAGCTGCATTGGATGACTCTGGGTTCCAGTATTACATACGAGGGATAAAAATGTATTCCTATCCATTTTCTCCATATCTTGCACAATTCTATACATCTCTATCATGTTCCCCCTTGTCTCACCTGTTTTATAACAAAAAAAGCCTCAACCTTTCCTCACAGGGGAGTTTTCTGAGATTTCTCCAGCCCTACAATATGCTTTTTGAGGTGGCAACCAGAACTGGAAACAATATTTCTAGATTTCCCCTCATGGAGGAGGCACACGAAGTGTCTCAGATTATGACTGCAGGGTCTGGGGAAGAGTGTCCTTGAGGTATTGCGGTCCTGAGCCTTTTAATGCTGTATAGGTCAAAACCAGCACTTTGAAATGAACCCAGAAAGTAATTGGCAGCCAGTGCAGTCAGGCCAGGATTGGTGTTACATACTCAAACAGCCTTGGCCCAGTGACCAACCTAGATGCTGAATTCTGAACCAGCTGCAGTATATGAACTGTCTTCAGAGGCAGCCCCATGTATAACACATTGCAGTAATCTAACCTAGTGGTTACCAGAGGATAGACTACAGTGGTACCTCTGGATGCGAACGGGATCCGTTCCGGAGCCCTGTTTGCATCCAGAAGCGAACACAACTCACGCCTGCGGGTTGCGATTTGCGGCTTCCGCGCATGCGTGTGACATCATTTTGAGTGTCTGCACATGCGCGAGTGGCGAAACCCAGAAGTAACGCATTTCGTTACTTCCGGGTCGCTGTGGAGCATAACCTGAAAACGCTCAACCTGAAGCATATTTAACCCGAGGTATGACTGTACATAGATCTCACTTGCCGTTTTGGTTTCCCTTCTGACTTTTGAATTCATAGTTCTTTATTTCTTACACTGAAATCTTTAATTCATCAAATCAGTCATCTCAGCCAATATATGATATGAAGCTGATAGCAGTGTGTGTGGGGGGGGGGGGGATCTTTCGCAGTTAGCATAGAAATTCATCAGTAAAAGAAAAGAGAAAAAGAAGCAGGCTTTATCTCAGAGTTAAATCCAAGAGTGCAAGGCACAGCACACAAATGTGGGGGCAAAAGGACTCAACCGTACGCTAGCCCCTCGACAGTCTCCACAAAGGTCTGGCTCACGTGCAGCACCTGCGAACACAAGGAAGGGATGTTGGTGAGCGCTGTTTATCTCTAATGACACCAAAGGTGTATAACAGCTGGCTGGAGCAGGTTGCAGGCCAGTCTCCATCTATAATGAGAAATGCCCACTGCACTGAGAGATAAGTGAGAAGTATGACACTGGCAATTTTTATGGATGTTGAAGAATTGCAGCAATACAATTCCTCCCTTCTCAGTGACAAGCCAAACAATGTCCAAGGTGTAAAAGGAAGGTTAGTAATGGGATTCTGTAGAGCTGAGCCACAAAATATGGCACTGCATTAACCTTTATAAGCAGCAGGGCCAGGGAACAACATTTGGATGCATTTCATTACTGATTGGCTGCCTGTACGTGTTGCATGTGGAACATTTTCTCTCCCCGCTGCCACCTCTTCTCTATCTCACTTTCCATTTTTCTCTAAGAATCAATCATCCCAAAAAAAATCAAAAAAAAAATCGGGGGGTGCCATCTCTTACTAGTCAAGACAGGGGGAGATTTTAAAAATAAATTAGAAAGTTTTCTTGTGTACATGTAAAATATAAACTATTATTCTTTTCAATACAAAATGATACCAGTTTTTTTAAATACAACTGCAATCACAACATGAGCTAAAGTAGAGTCTAACCATCCCAGGGTGCATGCAAGTTGTATAGCCAGGAAGCCAATCAGGAAACCAATGATTATTTTTTTTGCTGTGAAATTTATGAAGATTTGAAGATGTATTTCCCCTGAAAAGAAACTGGAATCCTGATGCTATTCTGTTTTCCATTGGTGCAATGCTTATTTTCCCCTACCAATGTCCTCACTATGATAAATACAAAACAAATAATAGGGGGCAGGAGACTCGCTTCCCCCCCTGTTCCTTTGCTTCCCATTAGAACCATCTCTTCGGAACACCTAGAGCACATTCACAGGTGCTCACAGAGTCCTTTGAAGTACTCATTACATAAAGAAGCGTTTTGCAGCCTATTATTTTTTATTGTAAGCACTATCTGTTATTTGCCTCTAAAATGGATCCCATTTAAATAAAAAAGGCTTCTTCAGTGCACCTACACCTACATCTCTGTGTAGTCATCATAACCTCTATATCTGAAACAAAGACAAGGAAATTTCCATTCCTTTGAGCTCTTTTGCCCAAAGTGCATCTTAGCAGCCATTCAAAGGCATAGCACTCTGTCTGTTTTTCCATCAGGCACTGTACGTAAACGAATGGAATTTTTCACTTTTTAATAGTTGCCTTATTTATGCAAAATGTTTTCAAAATGCAATGTTATTTCTGCATAAATTTCCTTTAAAACAAGTCTAGGAGCTGTTGAAGCACAGCTTTTGAGCTGAAAAACTACAATTACATATTATTTATTGCTAGATCCAAGTTGAAGAGGTGCTAAGAGTTGGCAATGTCAAGTAAAGGCATAAATAATCTTCAGTTGAAACAATTAAATACCAACTGCAGCATGCTTGCAGGGGGGGGGGGAATCTAAAATATAGTCCTTCTCTTTATTCAAAGATCACATACTCTTTATGAAGTGTATTCCAATATTTGAAATATTCTTTCTGGTCTGGATCCAGAAAACATGGAACAAAACTCTGCTTGTGTTATAGGACTTCCCTGGAGTTCTCTCCCCCCCCCCCCAACCCTACTACTGCCCTTGCAAACCCCAAAGGTCACCCTCTGAATGGTGGGCAAACATTATTCAGTACATAATATTAACTGGGTTTCTTTCATTCAAGACTCACAGATACAAGAATTGGAAAACTGCCAACAACATAGCCAATGCCGTTGAGGTTGCTCAGATAAGCACCCACATTTGCTGTCTCTTCAAACTGGGAGTACCCTAAAGCATGTTGAAAATATGCAGGAGCCACTCCTACATTTGCTCCCAGTGATCTTTCATCTACTCAAAAATTGGGTCCTCACATGGTCATTAGTTTCAGCCCTGGTTCTTGACAGCCTAACAACTTTTGCTGAAGGGGCAGAGAGTGGGAGTACAGAAGCCAATTGGAGAGATCAACTGCAGGCAATTGTTTAGATAAGTTGGTTCCAAGCAATTTAGGTATACCAGCACCCTGAAGTAGGTCTCGAAAAAAATGGACAGCCAATGTAGCTTGCACAGAATAGGTACAATAGGATCAGAAGACCTAGCTCCTACAAGTATCCTTGCTGCTGTATTCTGTCCCAATTGAAGTTTCCAGACTGTCTTTAGAGGTTGCCATAGGTGGAACACATTGCAGTCATTGAGCCTGGAGGCAACCAGTAAACAACCCAGATAAAGCTGACTAAAAGCATGGTTACTGCTGACACTTGTGTTTCCATGGAAAGCACAGGCTTCAGAAGCACTCCTAAGCTATAAACCTGTCCCTTGTCGGAAGTGCAACTCAGTCCAAACGTGCAATAAACAACATCATCCAAAGCAGCATACTTTGGAACCTTAAAAAGAGCTTCTAGGGAAACTCTTGGGTCACTGGGTAGTCACAGTCTCTGCTGGCTCTCCAAATTTATTCAGAACTTTCCATCTCTAATTATTTGTACCCCAAGGCATGTTGTGACACTGAACAACAGTACAAGCTGTCTCTATACAAGTGAAAGGGTGTACACGTGTTAATTTGTACAGCTCAGCTGTTGCATACACAAAGTGCGCCTTCATTGAACACTGCATCTGAATAACTGTTATGAATGTACCACTCAATTATCAGTGTACACAGACTATACACTCATTGAATAAACACACACACCCCATTCTTCCAAGGGGCATTTCAGCTACATGACACAAAACAGTGAGATAACTGATGAATGAGTGATTTGCAAAAGGTTGGCAATTCCTGATATACATAGGTGCACAAGTATTTTAACATTTTTAAAAAAACAAAACCCAGATGGCTTCTATATGCCACAAACATACTGCACTGGACAGATTCACCATCCCCTTTTTGCTGTTCTTCTAAAGCTCCACCATGTTGACTTTCCCCTGCTTTAGTAGTTATATTTGCTACAGCACTTGTAATTTATTTCCACTTTTATTTATATTACATCCTTTTTAAACCCGTTTTAAACCCAAATTTAAAACATGACATAAACACTGCACACATCAACTAGGATTGTTATTACCAGCCTGATGTAGAAGACAAAAAAAAAGGATGACGCAAATAAATCTTCAGGCTCCTTTTGCCAAGATTAAGTGGCATTTTTCAGCAGTACAAAGCGTACATTAAAAAATAATTTTCAGAACACGATATCCAAGGAGCACTTGGGAGAGCAGAGCCATTACAGAGAGTTATACTGGAAATGTGCCTTAACAAATGCTATTATTATCTTGTACCAGTTCAGCTTCCCAGGATTGCATCGTGACTTCTGAGCAGATTTAGGAGTGATTAAGTTTACTGTGCACAAAAGCCAGCTATTTGGCAAACTGTCAACACAGCGTAATTGATATTTTAATTACGCTACTAATACATACATGCCGCTGTTCCCAACGAACCTCCTCATTGGTGTTAGACAAACAGCTTATTTACGGCTCTGATTATTGCTCCAAAGACGTTTTGCATTTATAATCAGTAATATTTTAAACTGCTGGGGGGGGGGGAGAGAAACCCAACAACACCAAATTGTTTTGCAAATGTCTAATGGCAGGAAACACCGAGCACAATGCAAAGGAGAATTATTGTTCCACTTGACATGTGTTTGGTAGATGAGGCACCAGGCAACAATATCTACATTCACAGCACTCTGCAGTTGATTTGTTTACTCTGATCAAACCATATGTGGAAGCCCAGCTTTTAGTTCAGAAGACCAGAAGAAAAGTGACAGGCAAGGAAAAATGAGGAAGAAGAGCAACAGGAATTATTAGTGCCTTAGTCTGATTCATGTATGATGGGAGATTGAAAGGGAGTTGGCATCCATCAACACTGCTGAACTGAAGACGTTAATTTGCCAGACATATGGCACCTCTTTGCATTACAAATGTGCAAGTCCATGAAAGAGAGACAGAGGGCAGCTTATGAAGAATGCTCATCTTGATCTTCACCATCCTCATTGTGCTAGAACAGATGAAGCAGCATATACCGGTAGCTTTCCACGAACACTTTCACAAACACCCTGCAAATATAAAAAATAAGAAAACCCCCCTGCCAGTCATTTTAACACATAAATGCAGGGCTGGTCCTACATTAGGCATAAGGTGAAGCAGATCCGGGGGGGCGGGGTGTGTGTCAGAAAACAGCAATGTAGAAGACAGAGCAATATGGGCCATTTTGCCTGACCTGCCAAGTCTTCTTCAGACATTGAGTCGGGGCACGAGGACATTTTGCCATTTGTCTCAGGTAAAAATATTGGGTCAGATTGATGTTCCCAGAGGGGTGGGTGCTGCAAGTAGTCTCACAGGTATGTGATGGGAAATATTGATGCATAGCACTTAAAAGCAATTAAACTGCCAAACAGAGAACACCCTGCCTGGTTGTGTTATCATGCATATGCCATCCCTCTCCATCCAGAGTGAGGGCAATCTGATAGCATTGTTTGCCCTCAGGAATATCATCAGGTAGCCTAATTTTGGTGCTATGTGGCACATGATAGTCTGATATTCATTATGTGATCTCTGATTCGCCTGGCACTTTCATTATACTCCTTTAGGCACCAGGCAAAAATGTTCCTCTTTAACCAGGCCTTTGGTTGATTAACATTCAATGCCCTTTTAAAATGTGTGTCTGTGTGTTTTGGGTTGTTCCTGTTTTTATTTTGATTATGTATTCTGTGTTCTTATATCGTGATTTTATCCTGTGAACTGCCCTGAGACCTGTAGGTATAGGGCAACATACAAATTTAATAAGTAATGATGATGATGATGATGATGATGATTGGCTGGGCTCATGCAGTGTAGATGAAAGCAGCTTTAACTGCAGCATCCTGGGGAATGCATGAGACTGCTAAGATAGGTTCTTTCCAATGGATTTTCCACACCTCTTGGGGGCCTGCTTTTTCTCATCAATTAACATTCAAGTGGTGAAATTCAGCAAAGCACTAGGCATATATCCCACAGTTGTCTCTTGATTAAGTGTGGTTACAGAACCAAACAGTTCAGAACAATTACAGAGAAATGTTTATCTTGTACCAAAAGTTTTATCAAGCCGAGTCAGATTCTCAGTGGATGCAAATACAAGAGTGTAGATACAGGCTCTATTTCTCTATCTCAATTGTTCTCAAATGGGGGCTGCAAGACACCTAAATAGAAGGGTAGAATTGTTATGTAGGCAGAGCACCCAGATCCCCCATCCTCCAGCCAAGGTAAGACCTGGGAGGGTTAATTGCATTGTTAGGCTTGTTTTCACTGCCAATCTATTCTCTGCTCCCATTTCAGGACTGGTGCTCTCTCCAAGGACATAATAATGAATAGTCAAAGCTGTTTTAGCTGCCAGTATTAATGAGATCTTCCCTTTGTTTTTTGGCTGTCTTTTGTCCTACAAGGGAAGCGTGATCTGGTCACTATGCTACCTGCTGTTACTTTAAATCAATTCAGAGAGTTCACAGTGCAGCCCATTGCTGAATGATTCAAAGTGTATGGCGTAGACATGTACTAAGGAGTACGTCTCCTGAACTCAGTGAGTAAGCTGTCCAGCTACCTCACTGCTCACCTCTAACTCCAGGTTACTTATGAACAAGTTTAAATTGGACTCTTCCAATACAGAGGATAGTATTCAACTAACACATCCCATAGGTGCAATGATTTCTCCTTCTCACCCTGAGCATGCCCCACACCTTCTCCAAATCTGCTCCAGATGGCTGGGGGGGACGGACCCTAGAACATGGGGGAACAATTAACATTGGATACAACCATGTGGCAAGGTGAGGTGATCACCTCAGGCGGCAGGATCCACAAGAGCAGCAGATCCCCTTCACGGTGTAGATTTTCACTCTCCTTCCTTGGAGGGGAGAGGGGTTATCTAATCCAAACCCCTGCAATGTAGGAATCTCAACTAAAGCATCAAAGACAGGTGACCACCCAACCTCTGTTTACAAACCTCCAATGAATAAGAATCCACCACCGCCTGAGGAAGTCCATTCCACTGTTCAACATCTCTTACTGTCAGAAAGTTCTTTCTGATATTTCATCAGAATCTCCTTTCTTGTAACTTGAGGTCATTGGTTCAAGTCCTAACCCCCAGAGCAGGACAATCCCAACGGCAATGAATCTCAACAGCAAAGCATTCTGGTCTTAAGAGTGAGGCCTACAGAGCCTCTTCTGTCACCAATTGGCATTCCCTAACACCAGGCAGAGCTCGCTGAGAAAGCTTTGAAGAACCAAGTAATTACAGAAGTGAGCTAAAGATTCTAGTATCATGTCCCAGAGCCGCAATCAGAAACTGAAGTTTTTAAGAATAATGTTAAGATACCCATCGGTTCCTGGTAATATATTAAATGTGAACATTTATGTGTGCTGGCTTTAATACTTCAAAAATGAGGTTGTGAATCAGGCCACAGGCTCTTTTTTTGTGCTAGGAAGCTGCCCACATTATGCATTTAAAACCTAAAGCCAAAATTGCTTGTGTTAGTCAAGGTTACAGGATATCGCAGAGAGGTTCTAATATAGAGAGAATAGTTGAATACTGTTATTTTCTTAATGCCAGGGGAGTCTATTGCATATCTTCCAATAACTATACAGGCAACAGTGAACATTTTTGTCAGAGAACCTTCTACCTTGCCGAGAAATGTAGTAATTTTATTTTTATTATACCAGTTTTTAAAACTGCTCTCCATCACATGAGATTCCTAAGGGAAATTTTAAGGATTCCAGGGCAAGTCTCATCATAAGGGGAGTGTCCAAGCCGAGCTTGTTTGGTTCTGATGCAATCAAAACAGATGCAACAAGTTATTCTCTTTTCTCCTTCTTGAAATGCAAAATAATTTCTTCCTCTTGTGCCCTTGCGACAAGACAAGCTGCTAGGTCTCATCTCAACACACATGCCGGACAGTCATCATTAATGAAGGAAAAGGGTAAAATTCTATGATGTTTGGCATGGTTTGGGGTAGCACAATTTTGTTGTTCCTTGCCAACTTCCAGTGGTGAATGTAAATTCAAACCAGTTGGTGTGTTGCTGGTTTTTTGTGGGGGGTTTTTGTGAGTGCAGATTTACTTATGGAAGAATTCCGTGAGGCTCAAAAGTCTGCACCGATATTGATCCCATAAGTAATAACACTATACAGTACCTGTATTTTTCAAACAGCCCTGGCTCATACTCCTTACATTAAGGTAAAGGGACCTCTGACCATTTGGTCCAGTCGTGGCCGACTCTGGGGTTGCGGCGCTCATCTCGCTTTATTGGCCGAGGGAGCCGGCGTACAGCCTCCAGGTCATGTGGCCAGCATGACTAAGCTGCGTCTGGCGAACCAGAGCAGCACATGGAAACGCCATTCACCTTCCCGCTGGAGCAGTACCTATTTATCTACTTGCACTTTGATGTGCTTTCGAACTGCTAGGTTGGCAGGAGCAGGGACTGAGCAACGGGAGCTCACCCCATCGCAGGGATTCGAACCGCCGACCTTCTGATCAGCAAGTCCTAGGCTCTGTGGTTTAACCCACAGCGCCACCCACATCCCCCACTCATTACATAGGGACACTCTAAAAACAGGCCCCAAATAATGTTGACAAAAGCCTACCTCGTGGTTTACGAAGTTAGAACTCTCTGAAAGGACACAAACACACACAGCCTGAATGCACAGCAAAGAATTTAGAAGTAGCTTCTTTCAGCCATGTATAGTTGTGGTTGAGACTAAGGATATATATTTTTAAAGGCCTTAAAAGCAATTGAATGTCATCTTGCAAATATCAGCCTGGAGAAAAATGTTATGAACAAGTCATTGTACACCCCTAGGATTTTTATTTTTAAAAAGAGGCTCCAAATGAATATGCCACATTCATTACAATGAGAACATGAGTGCGGGCTGTTCAATTAAATCTCATAAAGGAGGGGAGGAAGAAACTTAAGAGAGTTAGCAAAGGTAAAATAATGTTCATTAAAAACAGAAAAACAACCTGGAAAATCCTTTGTATTCAACTTCGCACTCGTACATCATAATGTTCCAGTAAAAGCCCATTTTCCCTTGAGATAATAAAAGAATTGAATTTTTCCTTATCGGTCATCTATTTTTCTAGCTATAGCTATTACTCCCTCTCTGCAGTTGCTAGGCAACAAGAAATATTAATAGCAGCTTTTATTAGCTTAGCTTTAGCAGCAGAGTACCAGAATGAGAAAATGGAAAACATAAATGTGTTACATAAATCTTTCAACCTTTCAGGGTTTGTGTTAGTCTCTGTTTTCATAATGATTTATTGAAGTGATGGTTCATTTATGAGAAAAAGGAGTGTGAAATAAGAAAACGGAACATTACCCTGAAGGACTGTTTGAAAATAAATAATTATAGGAGGTGAAGAAAAGCTGTTTAAAACCATTTCTCTGAGTTTTATAAAATTTAAAAAGACATATTTCTTTCATTTATTGCCTTTGAGAAAAACACTAGCAAAGGATTGAAAACAGGCCTCCGATTAATACGAAAAAAGGCATCACATGTGATTGTATTTTGATTATTCCTCACCATGGACTTATATCAGGGAATTTAGTTTTTAAATAGAGACCCATTAATGAGCAGAATTTCAAGCAAGTCATAACCAAACGCATAAAGATTCTATTCAAATGGAAGGGAGCTGACTACTGCCTTCATGGGAATTTGAGATGCTTCAAACTCCTGAACACTTTTCAAATTGCTTGCTTGTCCCCATGTCAACAATGTCTGCCGTTACGTCTGAAATGCTCCAATATTTACCTCTGTTTATTTTTGTAAGGCTGCTAATTTGGAATTCAATTTGTTTTGCAGCTTGATTTGAGTGGCTTTATGCTTTGCTTTATTGCGGCAGTCGCCAGCAATAGAGGCCTGGGAAGTGTACTGCTATATTTAAATGCTAATTTATTTCTCATTGCACTTCACAGGTGTTTTTAAACATTATAACTCAGGGAAGCAGCAACGTTTTGGTTTCTGCAGAAAGATGAGAATTGTTGTCAATGCTGCCTGGATGTTGTTCTTGGGATGTTCCGGTTTATTTTTTAATTTCGAAACACCAGGAAAATGTAAAAAAAAAACATAGTAAGTAATGTGCCAAATTTTAAAAATGAGCATCGTAATAAATTGCTATTTACAACAAAAATATCCTAGGCACTGTACAATGATAGGGGTGGACACAATTCCTTGCCAACCAGCTCATAATTTTAAGGAAAATGAAACAAGAGAAGAGGGGACAGGGGATTTGTTTACATGTGGCAGCTGTCACAGACACTGCTTAAAAATCGCCACAGTCTGATTCTTAACAAGCAGTAAGGTAGCCCTATGCAGCTGCACATGGACTGAACACCACCACAAATGTCTGAAAGGTCAGGTCTGTGACAGCAATCTAATGCACGTGAATGGCTTAAAACATGATAGCAACTCAGTGGCTTCTCTGTTGTCCAATAACATGCAAACTAGCCCTCTTCCCTGGGGAAGATATAATGCCAATGACAATTTTCTGATCAGAAATTACCCCTGAGGTTCCTTCCCACTATACCTCTCTCACCCTGGGTTGGGAGATAAGTGTGACCTTCGTGAACCATGGCTTTGTTTCTGGAGTTCAGAAGGCCCTTCAACCAGGGTTCACAGTGATCCAATGTAGGCCAGCATTGAGGGTGAAATCACAAGAGAGTGGCAGGAGACCTTCATCATGTGACTATCTTCAGATAGTTCTACCTTTGAGCGCTGCTAGTTCACATAGAGGCATAAAATACTTAGATGTGAATTGGTCTATATTTCACCCACACTGTTCAGCTGCCATTTTCCAATGATAGTGACACCATGATACTTTGGGGAACATGGCTGCTTGCTCCTACTAGGTGGAATCTAGGTACATGCAACCCGAGTGACATCATCTGTATGCTTCTCTCTACATTGGCTGAGGCTATGCTAGTGATGGACAGGTGTTTGAATAGGGTAGTGAAATGAAGGCTAATAAACTGAAGTTAAATCCTGACAAGATAAAGGCACTGTGGATGCCATGCCCGGGAACTAGCTGCATAGCCTGTTCCAGATGTGGTTCATAATATGAGGGTACTCTCCAATCCAATGGTCACTATGGGCTCAGGTGGCCTCAGAGGCATGGAGTGCCTTTTTCAACTTTGGCTTTTTCACCAGTAATTATTGTTCCTGGGCAAGGATAGTATGACCACAGTGACCCATGGTCTGGTTACCTCCCAAATGGACTACTATAAAGAGCAGTGTGTGGAGCTTTCCTTGAAGACAACACAGAGCTATTGTGGCAGAATACAGAATTTTAACCCAGTACAGTCTGATGGAATCATATCACACTGTTTCTTTTGCTGTTGTTAACATTACACTGACTCTAAAGGAATCACACTGTTTGTCTATTTGCTTCTAAGGTGAATTTAAGATGTTGGTGCTTACGTTTAAAGTCCTAAACAGCCCAAAATACTTAAAAGGAGCAACCTGTCCCTATTCTAGACTATTCTAGAATGAGGAGGTTCTTCTCCATGATCCACCAGGCTAGAGTCTTCTCTGTGGCGGCACCCTGACTGTAGAATGCCCTCCCAAATATGACTGGTGCTTACATTGTTACAGCACCAGGTTAAAAATTATTTATTTACCCACATATTGTAAATTGATGGTTATATAGCAATCTGTTGTTTTCACCTCCCTTGACTTATTCCGAGTGGTGTATTTTATTATTTTAGCATTGTTCATTTTATTATTTGATTTATGGGGAGATTGTGTGTGTGTGTGTGTGTGTATAGTGCAAAGCAATAGATGAAATATAGAATAATCTCCTGAATTATTAAAGCCCATTAGTAGCAACATTGTAATCCTGAGTTCTACTCCCCACTCTTAATGGATGATTCACGTTACCTTTTACAAAAGTAGGATGACTCTAATGATTTATTCCTCTGCTTGGATTCATGAGTGAAAGCATAGTGTAGCATGGACGGTACAATCCCTAACAAATCCATTAGCACTAGGAATCTTTGCTGTCTAAATGGTTTTGCTTGGGTTTGGGCAACATGGCTCAAAAAATTGCTGTTACAGACATGTTATTCTCTCCCAGTCTGAATTCTCGATCTAATATTACTGTTCTGCCTTATAGAGATGTGAGGGTGAGCCATATAGTTTTTATGTATCAGTTGTGCTATGGATATGATCAACAACAAAAAAGTGATGTAAAAATTTAACATGCTAACTCCTGTGTCTTAGAGGGACAGCTGAACACGTCTTTTACTTGGAAGTAAGTATGCCAAGTTAGTTCTAATGAGAAATCTCCAAGGGAGACATTATCTTTATAATCATATTATTGTGACAAGGCCTGAAATGTAACCAAGGTAATACTGATTTGTGAACCCAGCACTTTCGTATGTTAAGCAAAATGCAAATAATGGACAGAGAAAATCTGCAGTGAGGTCAAAATGGAAAGCGTGTCCCCAGTGTACATGGGTGTCCCTGTCAAAGTTTCAATGAATGTAGCATTTTGATCCACATTCAAATCCAACAGTAGAAATCCAAGAAACTCCATGAGTCTCACTGACAATAGTCAAAAGAAAGGTGACTGGCAAGAGCTACAAGTTTTTCCATCAGATGTCAGTCTGCATATCAATATTATGATTTGCACCAAGATCAAACCCTTAAAAGGATCTCAGGTAGTGTAACTGGCAGAAAGGACTCTGCTACAGGCCTTGGAGAGGTACTGTGTCAAAACATGCAGGACTGGTCTGATTATTATATGGTAAGTCCATATGGTTGGAAAGGCTAAGTGATGCCATTGCTCTGAATCTTGCCACACAGTCTGCCAGCTGCTTCCCACTTCCCTTTCTTCAAAGAGCTGTCCCCACCAATGCAGACCCATTATTTGAAAAGCAACGAAAATTTCAGAGGCTTTCATTGACATATGTGGATTTCTCAGCAGTTGCAGGTGTTTGAAATTGATTGCTTCAGAATCTTGTATGGGGGAAGTGAGAAAGACTCCCACAGCCACTAGTTTTCTATTGAATCCATCAATGGACAAATAGGATGAGCATAGGTGTGGGCTGTGCTGAGGTGCAGGGTTCACTGTTCAGAGAAGGTGCCCCCACCTGATTCCCTGCACCTCTCCTTTCAAGCCACAGCCCATCCCATTCAGCTGAGTCCTCGTTCCTTGGGGGAGCCTTTTCAGGGAGCACAGGGTCTGCCGGGCAGAAGAGGCAGGAAATTCAGCTTCTACCTACCCTTTTCTGCAGGCATATCTCTGATCAAAAATTAAAATCAGATTAAATCATGTGTTTACCAAAAACACAATACCAGAAGGTCTTGCAAAATCTTGCAACATTAAAGAAGAATACCAGGTTTCAGTTTTATGTGCCTCTGGGGATTTATACCTGTAGGGTAGCCACCAGGAATGTTTCTCTATGAGCTCTTTTAGTCTGCCTTTCACTGTTACAGCATGAACACAGGAGTATGTGCATAGAATTCTGTTGTGCTCATGGGTTCTCTAAATAGGGCCACTGCCTCAAGACCAGCTTGGCCCACTATTGAGCATGACAGGAAAGCTGTTTGCACCACACTGAACGTTCTCTCATTCCGGCTGCAATCTGTCTTTTGTTTCTGACAAATGAATGTATTTCCAAATTCCCTTCTGAAAACCCATTTCTTGTTGACAGCTCTTTAACCCAGTCTGCTCAATAGATGCTCCCCACCACCTCGCCTTTCGCACAGTCTGTCTCTCAGTGCTGCTTCAAGTTCCTCGCCAAGATGCTAAAAGATCTCCCTGCTGTATCAGTGCTAAAGATAACGCTCTGATGATATTATTCCTGTGAAATGAACAGCTAGAAAGTGCTCAGCAACCTTCTGGAGGCTTATATCTCTCTGTGTACTATGAAGGGGCTAGGGAAGGGGCGGGGGCGGGGGGGGGCTGCCTGCTCAACTGAAAAATAAAAGCAATCCATCACATTGGTATGAAGTTTGCTTTTTTTCTTGCCCCGTTTTGTTAGTTACCCCTTCTTTTACCCACCCTCATATTTCTTATCCTCCATTCCTTACTTATTTCCAACTCATTCTTCAATGCCTAGAAGATCTAACAAGGCTTCACCCTTTCCCCAACCAACTCCCAGTTTTAAGTCTTCTACCAGGGCAACTGAGGCTATTTCCATCTCAAAACCAGGCCAGAAATCAGAATGGAACAGATTCAATTCATCAGTCTCATCGAAAAACTGCCTGGAGTTGAAATGCTACCACCCACTCTGAAACCAACTCAATAATGGTTAACTGGCCACTAGGTGAAGGTCATCCAAAACAGTGAGTCCAAGCCAGATTTCTTCAATAAAGGGTTAACTAATGCCTCTTTCAAAATGGACAGATTTTTCAGGCAACTCTTCCACCCAGTCTGAGATATTCTCAGCATCTACAACCTCTCCCCACCCTCACACCAAACAATGAGAAGATGGAGTCCAGGGCAGGACATATTGCTAACCAGTGGCGTAGGAAGGGGGGTGCGGTGGGTGGGTGTGGGCCGCCCTGGGTGTCATCACTGAGGGGGGTTACAAAATGGCAAAAATATGTGTTTTTAAAATAATAATAAAAATTGGGCTCATGACACTAGGTGAGGTTGGGGGCACAGGGCGCCACACCGTGGAGCCTGCAGATTGCCTGAGCCACGCATCTCTCCTGAGGGGAAGGCAGCGGGCAGACTGCTTACAAGCTCCATGCCGCTTTTTCAAGCAGCCCACGCCTTAGCTACCCTACAGCTGGGGGAGAGACTGTGGAGAGGCTCCACACAGTGCACCCTGCCTTGGCTCACCCCGCTCCCATGGGCAGTTTGCCCCACCTCCGGCGGCAAGACACACGTGTCGCACCGGGCACCTGAGCGGCTAACTATGCCGTTGTTGCTAACCATATAAAGTATTAGTAAAAGTCAAGCAATGCCTGATCAAAGGAAGCATTTAAATCGGTGGGACATATTTCCATGTATCATGTTTATGATGGACTTCTGTCAGCCTTGAACTGTGGCTGAATATTCTGCCTTCTTAATTCTGCACAAGCTAATAGCTTCTTAACACTGACTCAACTGCATGCTTCCTGTGCCTACTTATTTATTTATTTACATTAGTTTATTTATTTTCTTCCATTTACGTCTTCATGGGACCCAAGGAAGCTTACAAGGAGTTTCTAGGCAGGCACCCATCCAAGCTGTGACCAGACCCAAACCTTCAGCAAGGTGATTGCTTGGTGTGCCTTCAGACCATACCCTGTTTCTTTGACAAAGCAAACCGGTTCCTAACACTCATCAGATCCAGTAGTACACTGGCTTCCTCAGCCTCGGCCCTCCAGATGTTTTTGGCCTACAACTCCCATGATCCCTAGCTAGCAGGACCAATGGTCAAGGATGATGGGAATTGTAGTCTCAAAACATCTGGAGGGCCAAGGTTGAGGAAGCCTGCAGTAGTAGCATCACTACTACTACTCACAGCTGCTTCCCACAGAGACCATTTGTCTACATGGCTGTAAAACATTTAGCATGGCATAGTTTCTAGTGTAGCATGTGAGGCTGTTCATAAAAAAATAAAACATGTGTGGGCTCAAAATAGCCTCCTTGTCTCTGCAACAGAATCCTACATCAGCTAGACCCTAAGAAGAGAAAGGAACACATCAACATCTGTGGTTATACCTCAACTGGTAAATTTCCTCCTCACTTTGTTCTTTCATAATGAGAACGTGGTGTATGCAGGTTATTTATAGAACCAAAGTTTATTTTATAACCAATGCAGCAGGATGTGGTCTAACTATTGGCCACACTCCCTTTGCTTTAGCGAAGAGAACATTAACTTTTTTCATATCTCACAATCAGTGGGGATGAAAGGAGAAAACACTTGACAGGTGCAGAGAGGGCAGAAAAAAGGGAGTATGTAGAACCTTTAGTCTTCTAATGGAGTTTGAAAGTTTCAAACTCAAAAAAGCATTTCATCAAGTCATTCAGCAAAATATGCATTGGGCGCAATCCATCAAGTACTGTGGCTACATATTGTCCAGTAACTTAGCTTAGGGTTTATATGGGACCAGACACAACGTCAACCGAAGTGAGTTGGGGGGATGGAGTCACAACAATAGTGCTTTGTGAATCCAATGAATCCACTGGATACTTAAAAATACAATCCTATGTTTGTTTACTCAGAAATAATTCCAACTTTATTCACTGTAGCTTTCTTGCAGATATATGTTTGTAGGGTTGCAACTTTGATTTAGCCATGAAATCACAGTCCTACAGAGGCTTATTTGAATCGTTAATTTCTTATACTTGGACAAGCTTTGGTCAGTCACTGGAACTCAGTGGCTCCAACAAACAAAGATCACAACTGAATATCTAAAAGCAGTACAATTTTCAGTTCTGAGGAAGTACCCATGACCCTGATACTGAGCTACTAAAAGTTTGTCAGTTTCTTCCAAGCCATAGTTAAGCTTCCTTGATCATGTCATAACATGGTGTTTGGATTGAGCCACTGCCTTACTCTGCATTTCAGATGTTTTCCTTATGTGCTGCTAACTCTAAAGCAGAAAGCAGTAGTTCTGTTACAGGATACCGATATTTCATTGAGATTTTTTTCCTCTATTATTATAAGGAGAAGAAGTTGTGACTTTCTATATATTTTAACAACAACAAGTTTTGTTCTGCTTTGTGCACTTCTAACTGCTTTCGCTTTCTGTCACTAGACAAAAAAAAACCTAAGAATAATACTGATTATCTAGTAATCGGAAGCGGTAACTCTTAACATCATGAAAAACAGACATCATGAAACGAAAATGGAGGTTAAGATTAATTCTCTGCATATGGGTATGTTAAATTAAACATCACTGCACATATGCATGGAATTAAAAGCTCCATTTCTGAAAACACTTACCACATGCTGCAAATAGTTACTCCTGTGCAGTCCCATGGACCTCAGTGGAAGGCAATCTAATGACTAAAGCAACAGGGTTGGGAGTTAGGGGAAACAAAGAATCCATTCCATGCTTTGCCAGTGAATCATTTATTCATTTATGTATTTGTTCCCCAGCCCTTCCTACGTTTAGGGCCACTAGAGTCACATGGGCTCTCGCTGTCCTGAGAATTAGTTATTCATCTGTATACAGTGTTCTGAAGATTCCTTGGATAAGAGGCAGTAATGAGCAGCTGCACTTGATCTCCTTATTTAAAAACATGACCGTACAAGATAATACCCTCTTGTTGATCCTAACTGATAACATATATTTGTGGGTGTAGTTTTTGTGTCAAATCACATTGGGACTGGGGGAGAATTCCGAGTACAGGAATAAATTTCGATCACCTTGTCTTTGTCTCCTAAACTTCTAGCAATTAAGAAATTTCTCTTGCACTAAAAATATAAACCAGCATAATATTAGTATAACAAATGCTAGCAAAGTCTGGACAGAGACAGAGAGTACAGCACAAATTACCCTAAACAAAAAGGGATTGCCAGTTAACAGTCTAGGAATACCGTCTGTCACAAAAGGAGAGAGCAGCTACTGTTTCTCTTGCTATTCTCATCACCCTGCTTCTTTGCCCACCCACAATGTGACAGAACAAAACTCTTTCTTGTTTCTTGTTTCACTAGGCAAAAGGGGAAGGTGGCTACAAGATGTGGGTGGGTTGGGGGAGCATGGTAGAAGAAACCTTGGCTGCATCCTCCTTCTCAACTATGGGGCTGTCAAAAGAGTCATGAAGTTCCCCTGGGTTGCAACCTGGCAACTCTACAAACAGAAACACACCAAGAGTTCTTCTACCTTTGGTTTGGATTGGTTATATGTGAGGTTTGGCCAGTGGCGTAGCATGGGTTGTCAGCACCCGGGGCAAGGCAAGTAATTTGCACCCCCTAACCCGTGGATTTGCGCCCCCTAACCCTAACCCCCAGATGTTGCGCCCGGTGCGGCTGGCCCCCCCTGCACCCCCCACGCTACGCCACTGGGTTTGGCACAACAACATGTGCTTTTCTATGCTTTGGTTCACACCATCCAGCTTTTATATATTATATTTTAAAAACATATACACATGCCTTTTGGGGTATGTTCTGTGTATTTAATACTGACGTTTCTTATACCTGACTTGGGAAAATAGATTTTGACATATTGAACACTTTAGGATCTTTTGAGCAAGGGATTGGGCAACAATAAAATGGAGACAGTTCACTTCATTGTGGCATTGCACAAAGAATTAGGGTCTGGCAGGTATAAGCTGTTAACAGAGACAAACTTTGGAACCTGTTTCTTCTGCCCATAGGATTTCATTCTCCCTCCTGTGCATGCAGACCTTTCATTAATGCCAGTTGAAAACTGCAATGTATTTAACTGGGATAGATGCTATCAAGGCATGAACATACGGCAGAGGTACCGGGAGTACATGTCAATGGAAAATAATGCCTGACTCGCTGGGACAGGAGAGGGCCTGAAGATCATTTTAATGGCAAATGGAAACTCGAATGTCTGACAAAAAGGTAGAAATGTTTATAATTTTGGCTTAAAACAGAAAGACAATTCACTTCCTCAGTGGCCTTTTTGCTGCTCAGAGCCTTGGGGATATATCATGCTTCCAGAGGCCTTCATTTAAAGTGAAACACCCTCCGTTGAGAAATGGATGAGAAACTCGTGACTTCTCCAGATTTTTCCTTTCTTTTCGTTTTTCATTTTCATTACAAGGGGGAAACAAATCTTAATATCCCTATTCTACGCTTACAGCACACTAAGCCCTCTTCTTATCTTCCTGCAGCTCAGTCCTGATTTATTGTCATGATGCTGCATTTGTAAAACAGAACCATAAAGTAAAGAAGAGAACATTTCCCAAGGACTACTCTAAAATAAATTATTTCAGATGTGTAGAAGCTGCTTAATAAATCCCGC
Source organism: Podarcis melisellensis (assembly GCF_964234715.1). NCBI lineage: Eukaryota > Metazoa > Chordata > Lepidosauria > Squamata > Lacertidae > Podarcis > Podarcis melisellensis. The sequence goes on from NC_138538.1 coordinate 29,382,924, forward strand.
TATTCTTGTTTCTTTGGGTATTTTAGAAACTGATTTATAAGTGCAATATCTCCTCTCAAAAATGAGACAATCAACGCAGGATAAAATTATCATGTTATGAAAATAGGGGTCAGGCATTGGGGCTGCACTTTAAATTAAACTGAGGGGGGAAATATCTTTCATATGAAATTGACTCTTTTGTCTCAGAAATGAATGTTTTAATCAACTCGGCTGAAGAGGAGCCCTAAAAGTAACGTTTGATTTCATACAAGGTGCCTGTTGGTTTTGAGACAGCCACGACAAGGAGAGGGATAAGGTGAATCCCCTCATATTAAACACACACAATAAAACATCCACCACAAATTTAGGGGATGGTGGTGAGAGGGTGGGGCTGAGCTTCCTCCACTTCCTGCACTATTGTCTCCTATAACGTCTACTTGCTTTCCAGAGTCTGAGCCCACACCAGAAAAATCAATTGGTTTTTAGATAAGAGGCTTGTATAATTGCCATTATATTAACTGAGCAAAAACTGTTACATCTGTATCCCACCTTTCCTCTAAAAAACAATGTTATCCTCACAAAGGGCTGGTTCAGGTTTACCACCAAACCATCATCTGCATTACCCAAAACTTCAGCTCTAAGCCATGATTTGTGTTACAGATATACAGGCAAACCATGGTTTATGTAGTTTCCCTCTTCCCCTCCCACTTTCCTTGACAATCACAGGATGCCAACCGAATGACAACCTCCAAAGGCAAAGCAACAGCCCAAACGATGGTTTACTGATTTACATGTAACAACCCAACCACCATTTGCCCGAATTATGGGTTGACAAAGAGTTTCAAACCATGGTTTCAAGTTTGGGATTGGCAACAACCCACAAACAATGGTTTGTCAAACGGTAATGATTCAAGCATCACAAACCACTGTTTGGCTTTGCGGAGCACGGTTTATAACATTATGTTTGAACCATCTCATAAAGTAATTATATAGGAAATTCGGCTGAGAGATAAGTGATTTATCCAAAGCCAAACAGTAAACTTCATAGTCTGGTAGGACTTTGAACTTTCCACATTGAAGCCCAATACTGAAGCCACTACACTAAAAAATATTGTTGGAAAGATGGGATATAAATGTTTAAACAAATAAAATGATGCATCCAAGGAAGCTAATGATGAAGGAAATAATGCATAGTTATCTAATAAAACTGCACAGTAATATCCATACTGCACATGAAACTGTAACTGAAATTAAGGCAACGTGGATTTTTTTTATTTTCAATTTTTTGCTTCCCATTACAAATTCACCTTTGCTCTGTGCAAACACTTTAGACATTCTCTCCCAGATCTAGCTTTTACACACTTAAGGATTCCACCCCCTTCTACTATTTTATGCAAAAGAGTATTATAGACCTTTTAAAGTAACACAATAAAAGGTAATAATTTAAACAATTCTGCATATGCAACAGGCTAGCAGACTGGAGGCCAGACTCTGTTCCTCAAGCAGGGTTTCCATCAGTTTAAATGTATTATTTGTTTACTTACTTATTTGTCTATCCTGCCTTTCCCTTATAAAATTGACTCAGTGGAAGCTGGTGGTTTGAAAGGGGGACTAATGGGCAGCTAATTTGACTTTTCTCATTGATGACTTTCTTGTCTTTCTTTCTACTTTTCTACCTTTCCTCCTTCTACCTTTTTCTGCCTCCTAGGCTGACCGTACATCAGGGATGGAGGAGAACCATGCAATAGACAATCATTTACAGGAAAAGCAAGTTACTCTTTGCTTGGGCCCATGGAGGCTCATCCATGTAGCACCAAACCATGGTTTGGGCATTACATGTGAACACTGCCTCTGTCACTGAGATTAGGTACAAAAAGTGGACATGGTCAGGAGAAACCCCAATTTTGCTTCAGCCAGTTAGGTGTTACCAAATGAGAGATGACAGAATGAGTGCATGAGTTTTCCTGCCTAGACTGCTTCCCTCTTCCATATCCTTGTGTAAACAAAAGGTGAGCTAGAGGAAAAGATCAAGGACAGACTCTCTCAAAAGGGGTTTTTTATATAAAAAAATTAAGCTATATGGATGATCACAGACATAAAGCTTGGTGGGTCTAACACTGGGCATTTACTTTAACGTACAGAGATGTTCACTTCCCCAAGCATAAAGTAATGTGGATGGATGTGGTGGTATTTATATTTCCACTAAACATATCAACAAAGCAATGAATGGGAGACTGTGGAAGATCTCTCCCTGTTTCTACAGATCAAGCCACAGCACACAAGAAGAATAAAGCACGTACATGCAAGTCCCTAAAGGCCCAAATCAATATGTATGGCATTATATACACAAAGAGTGAAACATAAAACCACCACATGAATACATCTTAGTCATTAGCAGGGCTTAATAAAAAAAAAGCAAGAGAATTTCAAGCCAAAAAAGTGAATAGAAAAGAATTATGAGCGTGACCAAATTGCTATAAAGGAGTCAACTGTAGAACTTTCAGTTCTGGTATCTAGTTCCCTAAGGTTGAAAAATGATTGGTGGTAACTCACTTTATTCGATTCCCCTGTAAGTCATGCTTACCCATGAATGTGCTTCTAAATTCAGTCTTTTCATAATGAAAAATAAGTGATACAAAACAGGGAAAGAAAGTGTATTTTTAGTAGGCCAGCAGAATCGAAAGGCTCAATTATATAATGCAGGTTATTAACATATACCACAAGACTCTGCCTACAAATAAGCATTTTTATTCTGCATAGTCAAGAGTATTATGAATTCTAAAGCTATCAATTCAGAAGGAGAAGCTGACCTAGTAAAAGCTATTCCACGTATTTCATGACCTGGAACCAGCCTAACAGGACTTCAGGTACCAACAGGATGCTAATAGCACACACCCAAGGTGTAAAATGAAACACAAGTAGAAAAGGAAAGGTTACTTACAGTAGGTAGCTGACTAGAAAGAAGGTGTCCATCTTGGCTCAACATGTTAGATACCATAATGGCTGGGAGGTCCATATTCTGGTAGGAGTATGCTGGTATCAGGCTATTTGGAGGGAGACTGTGGCACAGTGAATGATATCCAGTTTCATGATCCACCAAGTGAAGGAGGGAAGGGTCCGGGAGGTTAGGAGGAGTAATAGGAGGGATTTCATAATCTTCATTATTCTCATTCTGACCATTGTATGTCTAAAACAAAATTGAAAAAAGACATTCTTATAAAGCAGATCTCGCATTACATTTATCCAAAGCCTTAACTGATAGCCGCAGTTATACAGTCTGCCTACCTTCTGCAAAAGCTATTTTAAGAGCACAAATAATTTGAATGAACTCTTTACATGAATACATTTATTTTTTTAAAAAACCACAACATACAAGAATAGAGAATTTGTGTGGTACAGGGCAAACTCACACATTGCCTATTTACAGGATAGTAAGTCTCACGGAATTATTGTCAAGTAAGCATGAAGAGAACTACAGCCTAAAAAGAAGAAATGTGTGTAGAGGGAGAAAACTTCTTATAAAAGAATGCAAAACACTACAGGCACATTCATTCACAACCAGTCAGATGACAGTAAGGCCGGTTTGGTGATATATCTATGCTTTACATTTTGAAAATTGAGCTGGTATTGCACCACTGGAATCCTCATGGTAATACAAATGCACTTTAGGGAACGAATACTGAAGGAAGTTGTGGCAAGGGAACAAATTATGACAATATTAAAAACAATTAAAAACAACATGTATAACTGCATGCAAGATGGCATCTCATTGCCCCCATCAATAGCACTATAGCTTCTCCAATATGGATACAAAATATAAGCACATAAAGATTGCCCTGTCCCTTTCAAATGAGGTAGCAGATGCACATGACATGAGGATCTACTACATTCATTTTAAAATAAACACAGCACCATCTTCAGGCGGAATAACTCGCACATCAAAGCTCTTGTGGCCATAAAATATTGCTGGATGAGTATACTTGTGTTCAGCAGGGAACCATAATGATCATGATGCAAAGCAACTTCTTTTTGGTGTGTTTGTTTCCCACACAGTCTGGATCAAACTCCTGTACACAAATTAATGATTCCATCCAAAATTAAAGCAATCCCACTTTGACTCCACCACACAGGTTTAGGTTGCATCTTAATTTTTGCCTAAGTTGCATTCCTCTTCGTAATATAGTAGATTATACATTACAAATACTGTAAAGCTACATTTTAATTTACTCACACTCCAGTGAAAACCTCTGTCTTCATTCCCACACATACACCAAGTTTCTACATAGGCGAGCTTCTCTACTGACTACAATGTTGGCGACCTGAGGTGGCAGCAGCTAAAAAGCAACTGAGGTGCTGGAGAAATCCCCCCCCCCCCATGCTTCAGAAGCACCAGAGATATGCAAGCATTGAGCAAGAACATGATTGTTTACCAGACAGTCTCCTTAGCACTGATGTAAGCAGGGGTAGCCATCCAAAGAGCAAATATGCGCAAGCACAGCACTGGCAGCAATGCCCACTTCCCCCATTGGTATGGAGGAATTCCCAGTCTCCTTTGAGAGACTGCTCCTTTGGCAACCAGCAGTTGCCAGCACTTTCACTTAGCAAACTATATCACCAGCCATTGCTGCTTGGACATATTCAAATGCAATGTGAATGGAAGGGAAAGGAAACTGTTTCATACTTGGAAGCTCATTGTATGGATTCTGTATACCTAAGGCAGCCCTAGATCTCTTACCCTTACCCTTTTCTGTATCCTTGTTGCTTATTTCATCATAGAGGAAGAGACTGTATGAAAAATATTTACAGAGAGAACAGAGAACACTTGTACATAATGATTGGATACATAAAGTTGTGTTGATGCCCCCAGTCAAAAGCAAACTTTTGTATTTCTGTAAGGGCAATGGGGAAACCAACAGCATGATTTTAACCTACATAAGTCAAATGAAATAATGGATTTACCATCTATTTCTCCCCCAAAGCTATTTGCTCTGGCATCTTAAAGCATATTACAATCCCTCATAAGCCTGATCCTGCCTTTCCTTTTGATCTGCTGCCCTTACATTGATGATGAGAATGAAGAACGCAAGTTGAATCCTCAGTTTATCTTGACATTCGGAAAGGGTTGAACTGCTATTTTATGACAGATTTTGAAAACCCTTGCTACAGAACACCACAGCCCACTGATTCAGTTAGTGTTTTTATAAAGCACAAGAACAAAGATGCAAGAAATGGCCATTTTGTTGCTGTTGTCGTTGTTTAATTAATGTAGGGGGTCATTCTAAATCTGCTTCCTTGCTATTCAATGACTTGGACTGGGGCTGTGATACACTAGGGAAAATACCTGGCTTTCTTAACCTCCAGGAAAAAACAAAACCATAATATAATAGAATAAAAAACTGTAGGTGAGATACAAGGGGTCTTATCTGCTTAGTATCTTTTACTTGTACAATGTCCAAACACTGTCCAATGCAACTATAACAGAATGCTACTCTTGTTCTGCAGCAATTACTGAATCACAAGTGTATTACAAGCCAGAGGGTCATGCCAATTTTGTACATTTCTTTGCATGTACATCAACTTAACTAGATACATGGTAATAATGTGCCAATTCTATGTCAAACTATAGAATCCAACCGAATGAGATGCATAAGGTTGTATCCAATACTACTCTAGTAATTTCCGACCTTATGTTGGTCTATGATTCTTTACTCTTTATATGTTTTCATATAAGATGGAGAAAAGAAGGGGAAAGAGAGGGTAAGAAATACAGATTATTTTTTGAAAAGTTCCAGCATCTTAATTACCAAGAGTTAAACGCCTTTACTGTAAATTTAGCTTCAATCTTTGTGTCCAAAATTCAGGGCAGCATTCAGATGGCACATGGATACCAAAGTATCTGACAGACAGACCACAACTGAATATTTAAGATACCCAGTGTAACCAAAGTTAGCTTCTGAAAATAGCTATAATCTCAAATATACAGGCTAGTTTCTTTCCCGTAAAAATCTGGAAGCCAGCAATGAGCAAGTTGCAAGCAGCACTGAGCATTTTCCATGTAAATGTCCACCACTGCTTAAGTCTATATTTGACAAAGGAACAGAGCTGTGTTTGCCACATCCAGTAGGCTGGAGTGAAACAATTGCCTCTCTGTTCTGGTCTTATCAGAGGGCTGCACAATGCCACTCAGTTCAGGGAGTCAGACACACAGGAGATGCATTGGAATCACCTCCCTTTTCCTTCTGCAGAATGAACTTGCAAAAAAATAAATAAAAAGGAGGGATGCATAAAGTGAGGGTCAGAAAATTTTTGAAAATGGATTTTCCTCCCAAAGCTTTATTTTCCCTTGGAAATTTTTTCATTTCATTAGTAGTAACAAAGAGGTATCACACAGATGAATGGTCATCAGCATATGGTGCACAGTTCTTTGAGTTGATTGTCAAGAATTACTTTTTTTATTTCTTAAATGTAAACATACCCAAGCACATGCTGTTGTCTTAATTTTTTTTTCAGTTATTCCAATAACAATTTCTACGTAATTTAACATTTCAGTCGCATTAAGTGTGCTTTCATTCTTTACCTCAAATATTTCTGGTCAAATACCCACAACAGATGAATGTGGGTTGCTTTCTTTAGCTTTTTCTGCTCAATGCAAATAAAATAAACAGGGTAAATTAGAACATGCTCTCTAGGGTATCAGAATTTTCCCCAACATAAATTACCATATGAAAATCACCCTAAAAACATTTTCCCTAGGAAAAAAACCCCTAAGGAAAATTTCAAATTCAGAGTTTTCCAGAAAACCCACAACACTGGTAAACAATGGAAAAACCATTGGAGGGGGAAGGAATTACGTTACTAATCAAGGCTCCCTTTTTGCCCCCCCCCCCAAGACAAAAAGCAATGGGACAGAAAGACGAACAGTTCCCACAGTGTTTTTCTGGTGGATCTTCAGTGCGGGTCTTGTATGCTTGGTGCCTCCACTTTTTTCATTCAGACACAAGTGTAAGGTTATTAGTCCCAATCACTAGGGCTGGGTGATGTCAGCTTTTCAACATCATGATGAAAAGCAGAGGGAGGAACAAGTTGCATTGGCCCTGCAAGGCACCAGGGTGAAGCCACCTCAGCTCCCTTGGCAGGAATAGTGGTCATTTCACCCTGGCACCTCACAGGGCCAGGGCCAACACAGCCTGTTCCTCCCTCTGCACATTGGGCACTGGCGGCAAAGGGGATCAGTTGCAAGCAAGCTCCACCCACGATATACCACCAAGTGAGGGCACCATCACACTCTGGCCCTCAAACTGTTCCTGGGTCATGTATTGATACATTGCCCATGTCTACCAATGACATCAGAGGGATACCATGTCAGTTTCTTTTCAGTGGGGTGGTTCCATGTTTATCTATTCACGGAATAGCAAGACACACAAGTAATGGCAGCCACACGCATATACACCTGTATGTATCTTGGGAGGGGTGTGCTATGCACACACAAAATTCCAGAGACTCTCACTTATTTGTTAAAAATGCCTCTATGTCGCCTCTCTGAGGCTCAAGGCACCTTTCAACAATAATTAAAACCATAAACCATAAAAATGCAATAAAATAAATAAATACCAAACAATAAAACAACCATTTCTGGTAGCAGCAGCAGTGCAAAGCCTTAGCAACAAATCTTAGCAGTAGCAGTACAAAACCTCATTAAAACTCAGCCACCAAAAGCCTTCCAGAAAAGATGGATTTTACATCCTCTCCAAATGGCTATCAGGCACCCTTGACCTCAGTCTTATTTGGTACAAATCCCTTTTTACACCAGCTTCGGAAGCCTTTTCTGCATACGATTACAGACCTTAACAGTTTCCTCCAGAAGGAAGAAGAGTAGTTAGAACCTGCTCAGAGTAGCTCATTGCTCACAGAGCTTGTTGCTCAGACTCTAGGCTTCTTGCTATAACAGCAGATGACAGATCTGATCCTGGAAATTGGGAAAGAAGTCTGCTCTGCTGCATAACTGCAGCAGAGAAAGCCTGGCCAACCAGGGTTTGCCAGGAACTCTCAGTGAAATTTCCCTCAGTTCCTCTCAGTTGAGGTGGGGATAGGTAACTCTTTGCAACACCTGTTAAGACATTTGAGAAATAGAACCAAGCCAGTCATTAGGGTGGTCAGCTGCAAAGGTGCATGAAGCTCTTATGCCTATTGTATTGTGCACAAAAGGGAAACTGATGCAGACTGTCCTCAACAGAGGAAAGAACAGCTGCTCTTGCTGAAATGTCCCATTCTAAGTAACTGCTAATGGTAGGAGGACGCCTGTCCTGCTTTGCATCTGAACACTCCAGATGCCATGCAGACAGAATCTTGCCCAGATCTTGCCGTTACTCAACATCTTTGAAAACAAACCCTTTTCTTGTGCCTCAGTTCTCCACACATGTAAAATGAGTTGTAAATGAAAAGTGTTTTCAATTCTATAGAGAAGCAGCTCAGTCAAGACATTGTGTGCAATTGTTAATCACAAAGAACATTACTTGGCAGAGCAAGAATCCAGGGAAAATGCTTTCCTTAGAAACCTGACAAATATTAAGTGACCCCAATTCTCTGTCAAGTCATGTTCTCTGTGATTATCTGCTGGGATCCTGGAAGCTTCAGACAAACATTGATTCAAAGAATGTTATTCACAGTTAGCAGGATGGAGATTTTCATCATTATTGGAGGTAAATATTGGTCCGGTCAAATAACATTTAGAGGCAAACATAAGTTTAAGAGAGAAAGCAGGAGAGAAATTGTTTCTGGTGAACAGCAAGGAAAACAGGCAGAGCAATATAAATTTATCTGTCAATGCAAAATGGGACAGGATGGGCTTTTGCATCCTATCTTAGTACGTCTTCTGATAGAGCAGCTGCTCACACAAAATGCTACACATCCACTACTGTCAAGGTTTCAAATACAGCAGTCCCCCACTATTTTACTAATCCATGGCCCCACAGCCAAGCCCTCTTCAGCACATATTGCTGCATCGTCCACAACTAAGAACTCACCGTTGCTCGTCTGCCAACCTTCCACGCAGTAGGAGAATCCCATTTGTGAAACTCTATCATTTGTGATTCTAATACACAATTCCACTACTGTGTGATGCCTTCTTAAACTTGCTAGGCCCTCTACTTCCCCATGAGGAATAGGGGTCAATACACTTTGGTGGGTTTAAGTAACACACCAAGAGGGAGCGAGAAAAGCTGTACACACAAGAGACGACACCTTCTCGGCAGTATTTCTGATCCAGGTTTCCCCCTATGGAATCTGTGGCAAGCACAGGTGTAAGAGGATCATATGACAGTGAGCCAGGACAAGGAGCAGCAGCAAAATATTATTCTTCCAGTAGCAGTATATGGTTGGGATTGAGCGTTCTCACTCGGGTGACCATCTGCAAAGGACAAGTGGACTCCTATGGCTTCAGTAGTAGGGCAGAAATGAGAATATTGGTCAGGGTAGCTTTTCTCACCACTGCATGATGCAGCCTTGTGCTCCTGCCACCCTCAAAGTAAACAGAGGGTCCTGGGAGAAGCACAGCAATCACCATCAGACCCCTTCAAAGTTACTTTCAGTACAACTTCAACAGGAAACCTGGAGTGCATATTTGTCACATGACATCTGTAGCAAAATTAAGTAAATTGTAGGCTTTTAAACAGCTTCGCAATCCCCTCTCCCCAGTCTCCCTTTTCTTCTCCTTTTCCAGAGCTGAAATCCTGTCAAATATAGTGGATAGCACAGGGCTATAACTTCTTATTATGTGTACAGCGATTTTATGAATTCAGTGGGGAATGAAATGCAATTTTGTCAGACTTGTCTGTGTTCATAATGACCGAGTCAAATTAATCATTGCGGATAATACTCCCGTGTCAGCCATTCAAGAGATTTTTTAATAGAATTTTTCTGATTCATGTCTTGCAGTACATCAGATCTGTAGTATTGCACCACTTCTTAAAATCAGGGCAATTATAGCTTCTTGTTGGCTTGTCATTTTCCTAGAATAAAAATGTCTCTGCAAAAGTCACACACTGTACATAAACCAAAATGAAAAACCAAACTATCATTACAATTAGGCTGGATCTAAGATTTAATGTCTTTTAGAGACTATTATTTACAGGCAATACATAAAGTATAAGGTGCAGCGGTGAAGATAGGCTGGTTTATCACACCACATGCCGATTGTGCATAAGGGTTGTCAGGTCTATCCTTTCATTGTTCTGGGTTGGTTCTGGATCCAGAAATGGCTAGCCAGCAAAGCAAACACAAGGCAGGCAATAGGTTTGCAATCAAATGGTCCCTTAAATGCATTCATAAAAAGGGCATCCAGAAAATCCCACAAAAGTCCCAAAGGACTCTTGCTCAGGAAATCTACAGTTCAATGAACTACTGTATAACCATCATGGCAAATCTTCATGCCTGGAAGTAACATCTTGTGCCATACAATCTATACACTGGTAGCCAAACTTGGCCCTCCAGCTGTTTTTGGACTACAACTCCCATCATCCCTAGCTATCAGGACCATTGGCCAGGGATGATGGGAATTGTAGTCCCAACACATGCATTCTTTGCATGCAAAAGCTCCCAGGTTCAGCCCCCAGCAACTAAAGGTATGCCTGGGAAAGTCCAGTTTCTAAAACCATGGGAAACCACTGTTAGTGAGTGTAAATACTGGGGAAGATGGACTGGCTGCTCTAACTTTATATAAGGCAGCTCCCTATGCTCCTGGTCCTAACCATAATTACTTATTATGACCCAAACTGAAAACTCTGGCTTAATGACAGTTTATTCATAAGGAACTTAACTCAGGATCAAACCATGGTTTAAGCGCCTTGTTAGCTGACATGAAGTCAAGTTTCTCTTTTCAGTTATAACCAGGAACTCTGATTTAAAACACACACACACAATCACAGTGCTAAAGCTGAATTGGGATGGGATGAAAAGAAAGAGATGATGATGATGATGATGATGATGATGATGATGATGATGATGATGATATTTATATCCCACCCTCGCCAGCCAGGGCAGCTAACATCAAAATATAAAATATATTAAGATATAAAATTCAGCAATTGACTGAAATACAGCTTAAAATTAAATAAGATTAAAATCAAAATAAGATCAGATGGCTACCCACAAATTATAACTATAACTATAGGTGTTATCCTTAACTCGCTAAACAATTATTTAGCAATCAAAGGTTGGTGTGAACTGGCCCATTCTTTAATTAAGGATAGAAAGTAAGGCCAAACAAGTTTAGAAGAGTTCCAGTAGTAGTGGTGTCCAAAGTGGTGTCCAAAGAGGGCCTGATCTGATGAAGTGAAGGACCGTAGGAGCCAACCAAAAGGCCAACCAAGTTGTTGAACTTTTTTTAGGATTGAAGTTGTTGAGATTTTTTTAGGATTTTACCCCAGGAAATAAACTGCCACAGGCGCCGGATTAAAACAACTGGCGGGCTGGATTAGGCCCCCGAAACAGACTTTGGACATGCCTTCTGTAGGGAGTATAAATTAGCCCTCTCAAAGTTCCAATCTTTCTCTCAGAACACTATATAACAAACTTCCACGATTAGCTGTATTTGAGAAAACCAAGCTTGAAACACTCTTGGGATTCTTGAAATGGTTCCCTACATCTTTGAATTATTTATAAAATGTACAAAAATGCTATTTCTAAGTATCGTTTATATATCACTTTTAATTTGGAAAAAAAATACTTTACAAGATTGCTTTCACAATTGTCACAATAAATATATAAGATAGGTGGGCTCACAGTTACTGCTGTTTTTTGCCTAAATGGAATTGGGACAGAAAACCTAACACAATGGAACCATGGCAAGGATGGGAGTTGAGCCTGTATCTAATTCCAGCTCTCCAGACAGTGGGAAACACATTAAAGCTAATTTTGTTTTTACAGAAAATTCAGACAAAATAATAATAAATAATAATATTTTATATATATATATATATATATATATCCCACCCTCCCTGGCCAAAGCAGGGCTCAGAGCGGCTAACAACAATAGTAAAATACAACAACCATGCACCAAAACTTCCTCTTTTGCCCAAAACAAAGACAATAAGAGAGGGGAGATTTTTGGGCCACCACTGCCCTCAAGTCTGTGACAGTGCTGCTGCAATTAACTCAGGGAAGATCCACACAATATGTTTAAAGCATATCCAACAGACATTTAAAGAACATGACTTCCCTCAAAGAATCCTGGGAACTACAATTTTTCCTTCACAAAATTCCCACCGCCCTTAACAAGCTACAGTTCCCGGGATTTGGAGGCAGACATGTGCTTTAAATACATGTTGCGTATGGTTTGAGTTTGCCCACACTGTCTCTTTCCCTTGCTATATAGGCTGTTGGGAACTCTTCGCAAGCCAAATAAATACATTTCAAGGCACATGTAGCATGCAAAGATCAGAAACAATGACAGAGTGCATTTGACCCTCAAGGGAAGTCCCATGCAAACATGTGCTTGCACAAGGCCTTATTATTCTGCTCCAAAGGAAACCCACACCATCTGCTTTTAAGACAAACTTCCATTTTCCCAGATAGTGAGCAATCAGAGCTCCTATAGACAGTGTCTCTGTCAGCCCAAATGCAAACATGAGCAGCCTTTAACCAAGTGTGTGGTTTGGAAACATTTGTAAGCCGCGAGTTATCTTAATGTGGCTCCTGTAGCGTGATGTTTTCCAACCACAGTGCAGAATTATTCCTGCGGTAGCATATATGTGAAAACTCTTAATCCATCTTCTATGCCACTTCACTCCAAAGATGAATCTCGTTAGATTTAGTTCTCAGAAATGTATTTGAACAAACTGTATGTGATGCATTCCGCGAGAATCATTCCAAAAAGACCCCCTGAATGCATGCAGAAAAGTACACTGAAATTGGCTCTGAGTTATCGAACATCTACTATGGAACTGTTAATGAGTGGCAACTTTATTGTAGAGGTGCACTGTATTTACTTTAGTTTTGTTTGTTACTTTTCCTACAAGGAAGAAGGGTAACACAGAACTAAATAAAGTGACCCAGGAGGCTTTAATCTATATGCTATTTAAAAACAGTCTTAAGGGCCAGTGGTTTGTGACATGTCTCCAAAGAATGTTCACATGATTCTGCCACTTTTGACACATGCCTTGGTTTTATGCCCACATCTCTTTGCTGAAATCTTGTCCCCTTTTTTCTGTATTATGACTGCTTGTGGTTGAGAGGGTCTGTCAAAGTTCGTTCTTAACTGCCGGCTATATCTCCATAATCATGTAGCATCCATGACCAAGAATAGTCTTCATCCTCATGCTTAATGAAAACAAGGATTAACCCTTTCTTAAACCTAAATTACTTTACTTTTCCTTCCTTAGCTCCCTGGCCCATCCCCACCCTTACAGGAAACAAGGGCACCATGGCAATGTACAAAAATCTCGGACCAGTGCCTATTCTGCTCTTCTTCTCTGCTTCTGGACATTATTTCCCTTAATACTTCCCCATTCATCTCAGGCCTCTGTCCCTGCTTCCTGATGAGCTGCCACTTCTGATCATTCCTCGTGCACATAGGATTTTGCTGGTGTCTAATTCCAATAGGTTCATTCCATTTTCAGTGGCATTTATTTTATGTATTATGTTTTTACTGCTGAATTAGATTTTTATTGTTTTACAACTGCCTCAAGACTGATGCAGTAGGCTGTATAAAAAATGCTTCAACTAATTAATTAATTTCTCTCCTCCAGCACTGTTTCAACTCCAGAAATGAGCCAGAGGGAGTTGGAAGAGTCGTGGTGGGCAAAAGAGGATCTTACCTGCCTGGTGCTTTTCAGCTAGAAACTACACACTCTACAGTTTCACTGCAAAGTGCATTTGACGACATCCCTCTGCCGTCATTAATTGCAGTTCCAACCTGAAATCCACCGATCAAATGTGCATGGGAGTGAAAGGAAACAATAAAGTTCCTGTATGGAAGAACAACAAAGGCTGCCGTTCTTCATGCATTATTGAAATGGAGACCAGACCAGAATGCAGCATAGCTTCAGATTCAGGAACTTTCAATAAATGCTTCAGGAACATGGCCATATTCCAAGATGCCTCTTTTCAAGCACACACAAAAGTGTGTGAGGTCCCAGTGAGACCTCAAGTGCCTGCTCTCGCTCTCTCATGCGCGCGCACACACACCAGCAGCTGCTTCTGAAATGCATTGCAAACAGCTTTTGAAGCTCTCCTAGTTTTATGAAGTAGTTTCAAATGCGATCCAAAAGGGCCAGTGTAAGTGGGGGGAGAGAGAAAGGAAAAAAATGTCTCTAGGCCACAATAGTAGCCAAATGCTTCCTTGGATTGCGGCCCATAAGTGGTCAGACTCTTCATTCCATATTCCATCCTCCTAACACATGTAACATGGTTCACGATAACCAATATAAAGGTAAAAGACAAAGAATTCCCCCACCTTCAAAAAAAAAGAAAAGCTTCTTAATTCCCATGGGTATCTTTTAGGAGTGAAGCAAAACATGTCCATCCTCTTGGAAACTTTCGTAATGTGTTGTTTTTTGCAAAGGGCATGTGAACATATTTTTGCATTATTTTATGATCAATCAAAAAAAGAGACAATTAAGGGTGAGATTTTCAGGGAGCCTCAAGGGCTTAGCTGCACAGGAACTCCCACAAGCTGCTACACTTAACGCATTAGCACAAAACAAGAAAGTGCAGGAAGTTGGAAAAGCAAGTACCTCCCTCCATGCTGTCACTCCTGTTGTGAAGAGGGAATATAGTACTGAGTACAGGCACCCATCTACAAATGGAACAGGTGGGGAAACTGACAGACCATGCAGGCTGAAATTGCCATTGCTAGTGGATTGTGCTGCTCAGGTGTGCTTGCAAATCACTTCTCTTCAAGCCCATCATAAAGAAGTGCCTTATGAACCAGATATCCTAATCCCTTTTCCAGAGAGGAAATGTCCAAAGATCTAACTGCCCCGAAGTCCTTTGTCGTGTCCCACAGTTAGGCATTATAGCTGAACTCGTCCTTCCTTTCAAAAGTTGGCAACATTTTCAAAGCAAGCAACTTCTGCGTTTCTCTAGAAGACAATTGCAGCTTTCCTCCCACCTCCACACTGAATCCCTTTCCCCTAAAAGCTGATGGTGTCTGTTTAGCACTGTGTAGCAGATCTCAGAGGAAGCTTGCATAATGTGGCAGAATCTAGCACCTCCCCCAGGGTGCCCAGCTGCTGCAGAAGCAATTTCACAGCTCATCATCCATTATGAGATTAAAATAATTTTTTCCTCCCGTGAAGTATTAATAAATTGTGCAGGCAGCCCAGAGTTAGTGCCATTTACACAAATGGTAGTGAATCACCCACCTAGTTATTTCTTAATGGATTGTGTCTCTGCAGCTCTCCTTA
This sequence comes from Podarcis melisellensis, assembly GCF_964234715.1. Taxonomy (NCBI): domain Eukaryota; kingdom Metazoa; phylum Chordata; class Lepidosauria; order Squamata; family Lacertidae; genus Podarcis; species Podarcis melisellensis. Next base: position 29,398,304 of record NC_138538.1, read on the forward strand.
TCCTGTAATTTAAGAAACCAAATTTACAAACCATTGCAGATTGGTGTTTGTTTACATACATTTCTCTACATTACCACAAGGTGGCTCTGATTGTAGGGGGACTGGGCTGGACAGGAGTACACAAATAGGTCTATTCATATAGAGAGAAAATATGACTTAGCAGAGCCCCACAGTCAGTAAATAAATCCATGGCATTTACTATAGAACGACACCAAAATTCATGTCAATCGATACAAGAGGGGAAGTGCACTTATAAAATGAAGTCCAAGTCTATGTTCAAATCCCTTCAAGAATTCACTTACATTCCCTTCTGGGGGCAAAACTCACTGAAGCAGCACTGATGCAATACAGGCTCTTTTGAACATACAGGGGAGATAGGAAGCTCAGCTCAGAGCTCTGCTAATGACTCCTGGAACATCTCTGCTTTGTTAAAATGTTACATAAAGCCCCTATCTTTAATGTTCAAACTTGCACCAGCTAATGTCTCCAGCCAAAAGAAAAGAAAAGAAAAACATGCTTTACATGCTTTTCACCACACCTGCTGCCTTTGTAGGTATAAGGTAGGTACGACTATTTTTTTTAAAAAAAGAAGGATGTGTTTAAAAAGTACAACTATGAGCAATTTGGTGTAACCTTAACAAAAGGCTCTCAACAGCTGTTGAACTGTTGAACTCAACTTCAGAACACTAGAGAGGAGCTGGGGAGTTCAAAAGTAACCAACTTTTGAATGGCGCTACAGCAAATCTTAAAAATAAAAAAAAAGAGAAAAAACAGGAAGTTAATTTCAAGCTGCAACTGTAAATGCAAAGAAGAGTAGATGCCAAAGATCTCTGAACCTTCGCAGACACTCAACTTTTCCTGGCCAGACTGTACACACTCACACCCACCATTTACACATAATGTCACTCCAGCTAGGGGCAGATTCACACCTTTTAATGTTCATTCAACACACATTTCAATCACATGGCTTCCCCCAAAGAATCCTGGGAACTGAAAATGGTTAAGGGCAAAGAGAACTGTAGCTCTAGGAAGTTCCCAGGATTCTTTGGGAGAAGTCATGTGCACTGAATGTGCTTTGAATGTATGGTTTGGACCTCTTATTTTCTTTACCACTTCCCAACAACCCTACATACCCTATACATGTTTAGTGAATCCCACTGAATACAGCTGGATTAATCCACCGCAAGTGTGTACAGAACTGCAGCCCTTATAGCATTTGTGCTCTCAGCCTCCCCAGAGAGACTGTATGTATATGGCAAGGTTATGAACATCTATTAGTCTATGCTGGCATCACCTGCCCAAGGCACACGACAACCACCCCCTCCTCACCTACCCATGAAATTTTCAAACAGCTTGCCAACTTTTTGGCTACTTCTCATTTTATTCCTCATTCTCAGCTACTCTCTGTGCTATGTTTATAACCATTCAACAACCAGGGGAAGAGATGGGATTTCTCTTCTCTGGTGTGCTCTATGTCTTTCTGGTACATAGGGATAGGGGATATCACATCAAATATACAGTGATAGCACAACACAAATAGGAGGGCACAATACCCATTCAGAAGAAAATGAGTGTCTTGAAAGGCCAGTGACAATACAGGAGAGCATTTTTGAATGGGCATGAAACTGGATTAATTTTACACTGGCAGCACTGCATTGTGCAATCTGTCAACAGCTGCAAGGTATCAAGAATAGTGTTAATGTCAGGTTGTTCCTTGTCACACTTTCTCATGTTTCAGAAGTACAAAACATCTAGCAGGCCTTCCTGCCATTTTCAGGAGGGAAGCTGTTGGCCGTTATAGGAGCATAGGACACATGAACAGCCTTAGAGAGCATCACTGGCAGCAAGTCTAAGCAATATGCTGAATCATTTATATTTAGCCATTAGTGCAGCAGAATCTTTCGGCAAAGCATTGCCAGTGTTCCTCTAAAGATTACTTGTGAGGCTGTAGGATAGAAAAATCAACAAAAATGTTATTGATGGGTGCCACAAATTGCCGGGGGGGGGGGGAGAGCATTTTTTACTGACCTAAAAATGAAACCAAAACTGACTGACTGGTTCACTTCAGCCTTTGTGAAGACTGCTTAAACTGTGTTAGCGGGAAATCAATTCATCTAAATGAATTGTGCAGTCATTAACAGAAATATAGTAATTAGGAAAACACTGAGTGAATTGTATAGTTATATCCAGAGTGACTACCAACTTAAGTTTCATGATCATATTTAGCACATTAGTTCTGAGCATAGTTTGCTTGAACAAACTTTCCTGATAATATGCATCTTTAGTACATACTAGAACACTTTAAGCCTGTTCATTTCCTTCTCCAGTGCCAGTCTCTGACACACTTGTTTCCACCCTTATATGAGCAGCCCAAAAGCCTTTCGGTAAGGAAACTTTAGCATGAACTAACTAGGCAGTTCAAGAACAACATAAGGGGCAATTTCCATAACTGCAACAGTTACTCTTTCCAGCTCCTACAGTTGCAAGAAATATTGCAACTGTATCTGCATATACTCTAGTTGGACTTTATTCTGCATGAGTGTGAAGAAGAAGAAAAAGAAGAAGAGTTTGGATTTGATATCCCGCTTTATCACTACCGTAAGGAGTCTCAAAGCGGCTAACATTCTCCTTTCCCTTCCTCCCCCACAACAAACACTCTGTGAGGTGAGTGAGGCTGAGAGACTTCAGAGAAGTGTGACTAGCCCAAGGTCACCCAGCAGCTGCATGTGAAGGAGCGGGGAAGCGAACCCTGTTCACCAGATTACGAGTCCGCCGCTCTTAACCATTACACCACACTGGCCTATGTGTGTGCCTAAGAAAAGCTGTTAAAGTATAGGAGAAAGTACTTGAGTGAACATGTCTGCAAATATGTGTTGTAAGCAAGTGTCAGAAAATGAAATATGTACTGACTATCTTATCAATTTTAAACTTATTTTACTGCTTTAATAACATAAAATGTATAATTTATAACTAACCTAAAATTATACGGTTTGGCATATTTATGAAGAGTAAAACTATAAATGATCCTAGTTTTGTACAAGCAAAATTGTGGATGTAACCAATTATAGACCACTTCCTTTTATATACCTTGGTTAGAGCTCAGTTTTCACCCAAACTTAAGATATATATTTTTATTTTCGGCACCCACAATAGGTTTTTCACAGCTTCGGATTTGATTTGAGTGTTGTATATTTCATAATTATCATCCTCTAATGCTAGATTGTCTTCCTTTAAAAAAAAGATTAAAGCATTTTCCATGTTCTAAAAGAGACAATATTTTATACACCCCTGGCCCACTCCTGGATTTTTTAAAAGCAGTCTTCAAGAAAGCAACAGGGAAAGCAGTTTAAAGTCTCCCCTTCGACATTCCCCTGTTCCCACCCCCAAACCCTCTCATCTCTTTGACCTTGGCCAGTATCCAAAGAGACCACTGTAAACATGCAAAGTGCAAAAAGTTGCCAATTTCCCCTTCCAGCAACAGCAGCAGCAGCCCCTCACGGATCCAGCTCTGGAGGATCTCCCAACATTACATTATTTTGTCTCTGAAGCCCAAGTTTCCTTCTTCTCACAAGTGTTTGTGTGTGTGTGTAAAAGAGAAAGATTTAAAACAGTAAAACAGAGGGAGAGAGAATCTTAGCTTACGTTAACCCAAGTCTTTCATGTGTGAATTATTAAATTGACTACTGGGGATGGATGACAGAATTAGAACAGAAATGAATTTATTTGGTCATTATTAGTTTTAACTGTTTCTCTCTCTCTCAAACAAAAAAAGGGGGGAGGGAAGGGAAGCATAAACACACGCTTCCTTCTGAGCACCCCTTGTCAGATGTGTATCACTCTCCTTTGTATAATAAGGGGTGGGATTTATCATTGCTATAGGAGCAAAAGTAAACACAGCACAGCTGTGCCTCCCAAATGGCTAGCCAAAAGCTTTACATTATTCACAAAGAAACACCTCGTGCTAAATTTAATTACCATTTACAAAATCAAGATCAACCTGCATTGCTCTTACACAAATAATACACGGAAAATGCTCTTTGGAATCTTGTCAGCTGTGTCCCCCAACGCAGAGCATCCCAGCTCCATGCTTCATAGGCAGAGCTGCAGGGGAAATGTTCAATCTTTAATCACTACATGAGGATATGCTTTGTTTATAAGCCATCTAAAGTTCTTTAAATAAATGTACTAAACTGTCTTTCAAAGACTAATAGCGCTCCCCAAACGCTATCCGCCGCCGCCTCCTCTACCCACTCCATAAACTTTTCAGGGGTATCTTTATTGTTATTTCTAATTTTGGAGAAAAGTAACATTTCCTGAGATTCAATTTCACTCATAATTGTTGGAAGGAAACTAAATTGTCCACTGTAAACAGTCTCTGTATTGTGTGAAAAGAATCTTTATTATAGCCCACTGGGAATTCTAATAAAATTTCCAGTTTAAGTCTTCCCTCCTCCTCCTTCTCCCCCTCCCCCAGTTTGTTCCTTTTTCCCCCTCACAGGCCTATTAAAATCAGTTCAAACAGGCTGCAGACCAGATATGAGAACTCTCCACAGATATACCAGTAGTTATATTTTAACAATCAATTACAGCCTTCTCCCCCTCACCCACAGCCCCATTCCTTTCCTTTGCAGCTTTCTGTTCTGAAAATGAGAGCAGCTATTCCATTTGCTTGAGTGCATGCTTAAAGTCAATGACAAAAAAAAAAAAACCTCATTAGTTTAGTCTGGCAAATGCAATACAGCCCAAGTACATTCATCCCCTCCCATTTTATTCTGCAGCTACAAAATGGATGCTAAATTTCATCAGACTGGAATGGAACTATGGTCTTGGAACATTTTATTTTATTTTTAATTTCAGGGGTCTTCTATTTAATTCAAAATTCATGAATCATTTCCTGGTAATACTACTATAATTATTCTTAGACTGTTAGGTTTGAAGGTTTAATACGAAATACTTGCAAAAGTCCTTTTTCGCTTTGATAGTCGGTAATCTTCATGGTAATCAGATCACTTGGCTCCCTAACAACAGCAGCCAGAAAAATATAATTTAATATTAACTTTGTACTCTTCGCTCTGATTTGAATTCTAGTAATGAAAACCAAGTCATATTTTTCCCATTACAATGTATACAAACCAGAGTTATATATAAACAACCTATTTTAAAAATGACTGGTGAAGGGCTCATAGCAAAGAAGTAAACCCAACTTGGAATTTTTTAAAAAGCTTTTTGGCATGAAGAGAGGGATTAGTAACAACTCCAGCACCACTGCAAGGATGGCTAACGCAACCCTCTCAACTCAAAGTTGCAATGGCTCGGCTTGGACCTTTAAGCTGTTATATCCAAACCTTCCCACATCACCCACTTTCCTCTTCCCTTCTTGACACACTGGATTAATGGCCTATTGTTTCACATTAGAACAGGGAAACTCTGGCTCCAGGGCACTCCCACCGCTGGTTTTGAAGCCCTGTACTTGTGGTATTAGCCCCAATCCATATGTCTCCTGTTGCTTCTTGATAAATATTGCTGCGTGGTGTATTTCCCCCAAAAAACCAGCGCCAATCCACTTTAAAAATGGAAGCTGCCAATAAGCTGAAGTCTGTACATTTAAGACCTCCATTGTGCATGCACAGATGACAGCTTCACTGAATAGGCATATGTTGGGGGTTGCATGCATGGGGAACAAATCAGGTAACATGGAGCAGGTGAAGACATTTCCTCCCCCCATCCCTTCTCTGCTATGTACAGAAACTTAAAAATGTGAGCTGAAACAATCACCATCTGAAAGACAACCCAATCTTCCCAAAAACCTCAATGAGTAAGAGATGACTACTGACAGCAAATGATCCATGTTCTTGTAGGGAAACAAATATGCCTATTAAATGCTTTTTATGTGCTTCCTCTCAGGAGAAGTTATAAATAATACAAAGGTAAAATCAACAAGTGGTCAATACGGATGCACATGTTTATTGTAATGTTCAGAGTATTCAGATCCTGGGGAAAACAAAGGGAATGTGGTGAATTAATGTGATATGGAACCCAGAGTGTTCTATCAATTTAAATGGCTTCTGGCGATGCTTTTCTGGAAACAGACAGCGGACCCCAATCCATTTGTGAATTGAAAAATCATCAAGAAATTAAAACTAAACTGCAGTTTACATATACTTCTAGCTTCCCCCACCCCTAATTCATTAGTTCATGTTTTATGATTAGAGCAGGTGAGATGGAGGATAGTCTAGGTTTTTTAATTGTATATGTTTGTAAAAGTTAAATACAATTAAAAAGTGCATCTCTCTCTCTCTTCAAGCCATTTGTCTGCTCAAAATCAGCCCCCAATATGGGTCCCAAATATTTTCCTCCAAATGCAGTCTTGATCAGAAAATGGTTAAACAGCCCCTCCTGTATCCACCCCGCCAGCCCTCCACTTAGAATTAAAGTCTCCCAATGATATTTTTCCACAAAGCAGGGGGAAGCAGTGGGGGGGGGGGATAATCTTTGAGCTACATATAATTGTGCATTCCCTTGGTCAATTTTGCTCTGCTACATCTTCTTCCTGTTTGCACAGGCCTTCATCCAAACACTGAAGTGGAAAATAATGCTTTCCTGCTTAAAGTAAATGGCTCCCAAGTAACCTTTTCTGAGAGCTAAGCTTCCTGTTGTGAAGATGGCGTAAACACACATTCAGTTATGGCTCCGTCATCCAGGACTCAGGAAGGTATGAGCAGACTATAGCAAGATCTGGGAGGAAGGGCAGAGAATCCAAATAAATACTCTTCTAAAACTTACTGAAATGACAACATTTGAACTGTACGATCCAACTCTGAGCAACAGAAGTGAATAAAATTCTGCTGTCCAGTGTCATCACAGAACTCACAGCCAATTCTTGGACAACCTATGGCCATATGCAGCCCCCACAAACATTTCAACATGGACGCTCAAGATTTCCATAAAAATGGCTTAAAAAAATAAAACAAACATATTTTCTACTTGCTCCTTACAAGTCACACCCCTGCTCCACAAAACACAGACACATGTGTGATGATGGCGATTGAAACACAAGCAACCACTTCAAGAAGTACAGGAAGGTGAGGGAGTAATGTTGAGAGCAGGGAGAATGGAAGAGACAAAGGTTCACAGGCTTGCATGTCAAAGCTTTGGTTCTTAAACACCCCGAAAAACGGTCTGTTCCTAATGCTAATTCATCCAGTGGGATGTTCTTGAAACTCATCTTCATTACAGCAATATCCTCTTGTTCCTGGAAGATTGTGTTTCTATTGAACACTATCTGATTAGATTCACTTCAAATTCCCAACTAAGATCTGGCACAATTTCCTCCCTACATTTTACCCAGAATTCACTGACAGGTTCATTCAGCTCTGCTTTGTTTTTGCTGCAAAGAATTAACAAGTGAAAAACTTATTTTTTATTTTAGTTCCGGCTAATAATAAGCTTGAAGATTCTGTAAGTTTCTGCAAGAAATGCAAGTGGGTTCCTCTTGGCTTACCACACCAGCACGTCACCAGCACTGTCTAAATTTAAAATTCTGTCTCCATCTGAGCCACTCCTGATATATTGGGGGGGGGTGGCCTCAAGATTTCTACTACACCATACAAGTGTTTCACTTCTACTGCTATTGCTCCTGTTATTGAAGCAAAATATATACAGCCTATGTATAAAGAAGAAACCTCCGAAAAATTGTCACCACTCAGTGGCCCCATTTAAATGTATTTATCTCAGCTTAATAAAACAATGAACAGGCCTTCTGGTTGCATGCATTGTCCCTTCCTTCTTCTCTTCTTGGTGAACTTTACCTAATTCCAGCTTAACCATAACTTATGGCAGAAAGGCTCCCTTCAGCATTGGATATTCAGCTCCCAGCCAGGCATTGCACACAGCAAACACAAGAAAGGGCAGCATAGTTCCTGCCTGCCTGCCTGCTGGCCTCCCAGTTGTCTGTCCATTCCCAACGCCAAGGACTGGTGGACTGGCTGGCTGGGCTCCCTCGCCTGCTTGCTTGCTTACTCCAAGGCTGCCTCCGCACCTGGCACCCAGCAGCCTCTGGCCAGCCCCAGAGGCACCATTTCTCTGGGGCAGAAAAATGAGAGGGCATCAGAGAAGGGAGGGAAGAAAAGAGGGGCAGACCAGTGTTGCCCGCAGCATCCCAGACCACCATTCAAGGCACCCCAGGGTGCCACGACACACTGATTGAAAACCACTGATCTAAATTGCTATAACCCTCTCTCTGAGACACTGTGGTGAAGAAATAAAAATATAATCAATAGCCCATTTCAAATGGATGAGGGGAATTTGCCTATCACTAAGGTGCTCAGAGTTATAGTAGGAATCATAAGTTACTTCGTGAGAGAACTGCTTCTCATCAGAGTTAACGCAATACAAGACAAAATGAGCCAGCTCACCAGTAGCATTTTTACCTAGTAGCCAGCTCACCAGTGGTAAATGTATCTTTTATTCTAGTGAAAATATTTATGGCCATTGTCCAACCCCAAAGCAAAAGGAGGCCTAGCCTCTGATTCCATGCTAGGTTTCAGAGGCACTCCAGAGAGGCAATCTCACTCGGCTTGGCATGAGTCCTCACCCACTTGGCTGAGCAGGCAAGACTTTTTCATGGCTTCCAAGTGCCTCTCAAGCTCAACTTCTGATTACAGACTTTGTGAATTTGTGGGTCCATATTTTAGTTTAAACAAGACCTTTCATATTAAAGCTGCCTGAATAATTTTGCAGCAAGATCATCAATGGTAATAAAGATTGCTATGTTTTGGTGCCAGCTGAAATTTTTGCTTCATTCCATTCTCACCAAAATGTAGGCCCCCTCTCCACACACACCCACAGCAAGCCTCACTTCTTACTCACATCTGATTTCGCATGAAGCTTTTTCAACTGTAGCTTATGACATTCATATACAGAATTCAGTTCTTTGGAACAATCTGCATCCACAAAGGAATTCAAAGTACCATCGAATGCTGCTTCTTAAGTCATACCCAACTGTGCAAGATGCTATTTTGCTACACCACAACAAACACAGAAGAGAATCTGTACATTTAGGCTCTAGGAGCCATTCAGTTATATAATCTACATTTCTAAGTTTTTCCGTAATACTGTTTGAAAGAACCACCAGCAGTCATCATGGGAAAACAGCATTCATTCTCCTTTCATACTAAAAGTATCTTTTTGCCCTATTTAAACAATATAGCAGCCTTGCACTCAAGCCATGCATGCTTCTACTAACAAGACCTTCGTTACTCTCAAACTAAATTACAATAATGCCTCCTTGGCTGTGTGCTTTAAAAATTCCATTGTCAGATAAGAGCTCATGCAAAATTCAGGTGCTTGGATCTTCACTGGTACTCACATTCAGCTCAGTATTACTCTTGTTTTGGTGGGGAGGGGATGATGTATGCTGGCTCTTTATTCCATTAAAATGAATATAACATTATACTGCTCATTTTTTAAATGGTACATGATAGCATCAATGTGCATCATGCTGAGAAAGGTTTTTAATATTAATCAGCATGTCCCCTGTAGTCCACTGATACTGGTCCCCTCTGTATTTGCTCTTTTAACATTGCATATACATTATATATATTAAAGTGTCATTTGAGAAAAGCCTACAATGAGGGGAAAGGATATCTTAATGCATGAGTACAAGAGAAAGCGGCAAGGCTGCTCCTTCATCCTTATCTTTTGCATTTCCCAGTTTAGGCTTGGCTTTACTTTGTGTAAATATGAGTATTAGTGAGCTTTTAAAAAAAAAATCTGGTTTCCCATCTTTTCTATTATCTATACAACAAAATAACAATTAAACTTTGCACAAATATTAGATTGTTGGTTATCTTAGACTAGGAATGGGAATCCCGTGGCTCTCTAGATGTTGATGAGCTATAATTCCAATTATCCCTAATTGTTGGGCACACTGCCTACAGTTGACTGGTGTCCAGCAATGTCTAGAGCAGCCTTTCTCAACCTGTGGGTCCCCAGATGTTGCTGAACTACAACTCCCATTACCCCTAGCTAGCAAGGCCAGAGCTCAGGGATGATGGGAGTTGTAGTCCAACAACATCTGGGGCCCCACAGGTTGAGAACCGCTGGTCTAGAGGGTCACAGGTTACCCAACATTATCTTAGAAAATCACCAAATGTGCATGCATGTGTGGGGCTGGAACATATCAGATTGCTATTTACAGCGGTGCCAGTGAGGTGGTGTGCGTGGGGGCACCATTGCTCTCCCAGTTTCCCAACGAAGTGGGGAGGAGACCCCAACTCAGGTGCATGGTGGTGGAGCCAATCTAATACTCCTGTATACAATGCACCACAGTGGGCCAAATTCCCCACCCCTTGCCCTTACCTCTCAGTAAGTGTCTGCAACCTACTGTGTTGAGAAAGTGGGAGGACAATGGCCCCCCGCATCTGCCCCCTCCCTGGAAACTAAAGGCTCTTTTTCTGAAGTTAAATCGTTGTTGATTATGCACTTCACTTAAGTGGATACTTGTTGCAAAAAACCTAAAAATGGTCTTGATTAAGCAAAGGTTGGTTGTTTACTTGCAATCAGGAATCTTTGACTTTGTTAACTGTACAGTCACACAAATGGATTCTGCACCTTTTCAGAGACAGCTTTCGGAACAGTCTAATGCTGTGAAAGTGAGCAGCTGGCCCTCCTGCCCCTCCCATAAGAGGTCTTTATCTCCTTCAAAAGCTGTGAGAGACAAGGCATGGGAACCACCTTCCAGCTTTGTTCCTTCACAAGCAACGTTTGTGCTCTCAACACCAACAGCGCTCAAATAATGTACACTGTGTACCAGCTCAGATGCTTCAGTTAGGCAAAGCAGCCTGTGTTCCTACTCTGCAGAATAACCTAAGGGTGATGGGCTAAATGGCATAACTAGTGGAAGCAGCAGGTGCCCCAAGACGAAAAGATAGTGAAGAACTGCTCCGCCTATAGCTACATCACCTCTTGCACACTCAGGCAAGCCATCATGTGCTTCTAAACATGGATGGTCTAAACTGCCTTTCCCCATGTGAAGTGACCTGGACCCTGCAATCAACATTTGAGCCCTTCTTCGTGTGCCTCCTCCATGAGAGGTCCAGAGGGCAGGATCATGAGAAAGGGCCTCTTCTATGGTGGCTCCCCATTTGTGAAATGCTCTCTCCAGACCTGGTACCTCCATTACACATTTTTAGGCACTAGGTGAAAACATTTCTCTTTAACCAGGCCTCTGGCTGATTAACATTCAATGTCCTTTTACATGTTTTGTTTGGGAACGGCGGCGTTATGGGTTTATTGGTTTGGGGGTTTTTTTTGTTTTATTATGTGTCTTGTGTCCTCATTTTGCATTTTTCTGTTGTGAACTGCCCTGTGATCTTTGGATGAAGGGCAGTATACTAAATAAATAAATAAAGCCAGGTAGCTGCTTTGCAGTTTGGCAACAGATATCAGCATTGCTCTGACAGAAGGCCTTTGAGCCCAAAAGGAACAGATCACTTGGACGGTCTCCCTGCTCCAAAACAAAAACAAAAGGAGTGACAGCTGAAAATAGTCACCAGGCTAATCTTTGAAAATATGTTACAAGGCTGGGATAGGCAATGAAAATATTTTTGTCTTTCTGGAATATTCAGTTCTGTTAAGGCAGAAGGCTACTGCCTTGCATGCATATAGACTGTGTAAGTCTCATGGTCCGTCTACCCCCATACTGTGGCACAAGGAAGAAGACAGGAATGTTAGTATCTTAGTAGATGAAAATCAACATCTGCAGTTGTGTTGGCTCCCATTGTCTCAGAATCAGTAACAAACTCAGTTTCTTCTAATGCGCTGTTTTGGCCTCTGGGTGCCTCTCCTCCATCTGTCTCAGTTTGAGCATCCCTCTTCGGAAACTGCACACTCTGGGTGGAGGACAACAGGCCCACAGGTGACAGCTGCAACATCTAATGTGTAGGATTGTCACCCAAACATTTTTATTTTTATTTTTGGAGCATACCTAAGCTGGCATGAGGAAATCTGTCCTACCTCAGTGTAATGATTCCATAACGAGATGCATTGTGATCCCAACCAATTCATGTGGAGAAAGTAGCAGCTATAACTAAGGAAAGAATGCCGCAGTGAATTATGCAGTAGCTGCCCTACATTTTACTCTGCTCAGACTAACCCTGCCGTTATGTCAAGCCGCACTCAGGGGAAAGGAACGTGCATCTTTGTTAGGCATCCTATGAAATGCCTAAGCACTTTTATTCTTGACTTGTTCCAAGTCTTAACAGCCAAATTCCCATTCTGAACAAACTACTGCACAGTCACACAACAGATGCTGCATTTATTCAATTACATAATCACGCACCAACATCCTGTACTACCCAATTTGCTCCTTCTCAGCAGGAGTCCTAAACTGTATAGGGGGGGTTGCATTTCCTCATAAATGGCATCCTGGTGACATCTGGAGAGGTGGCAACAAGCTCAGAGCACTGTGCCATCTCCCTGCAGGGAATATACATGGGTCAGTTCACTTCCACTCACTGAAACTTTATTAAGCCAAATTTCTGACATAGACAGATCTTATTAGACACAGACACTAACAGAGTCAATGTGGCAAATCCTCTTTAGTCCTGGCAATGCCTAATGCTTGGCTTTTCCTCTTTTCTTCCTCAGTTTGACTACCTGCTTCTTTCAGAAGTCTAAAGTATTTTCTTATTTCTCCAATATTTGAAGAATCTCAGACTGTCAGATTTTTACAGCGACTCTTTCCTCAGTTCCCCCCTTCACAAAGAATGGGGCTTCAAAACTAGTCATCAGAGGCTGCTTTGACCTTTATCCATCTGACATGGTTATGTTACTTAAAATGTATGAGAGTTGAACTTTTGAGGATTTCTCAGAACATGTCCCTAATTCATGTTATGCGTTTTTATTTTAATATTATGTCGCCATCAGTATTCTTCACTGGTTGTTTGCTGTTTGTATACAATGAGATAACCAAAAGAATAGTTTCCAGCACAGAACACCACACTAAAACAATTCCCAGATGTTGTTAGTGCACATGGCGGATGGAGGAGAATTTTGTTTGGTCTGCATTTTAAAGAGAACTGACCAAAGTTGTACCTCCCGGACCAATATACAAAGCAGACCAAAATTATGCTTCAGATTTCACACTTCTCCAAATTTTGCAATACAGTTCTGTGCTTTAAACAAACAAAAACCCACCAGCATATCAAAATGCATAAAAACTGCACGTTTTAGCATAAAATGTGTTTAGAAACACATTTGCATTCATTAGAAATAATGCATACATTGAATTAAAATAGTATTTAAATCCATATTTAAATATGAACTCCCAACAGATTTTTTTAAAAAATCACAGATTAATGTGGAGACAGGACAGAATGTATGAATAAGCACTTGCAAAATTGATATGATCTGGAAATAGGCTGATCTGTTCATTCCTAGTGTAGACTATGCATATCAGACACTTGGGGTTGCAGAAAAAGCAGATGAGATTCAAGTCAGAGATGTCATAAATCGCCACGGATTCAGATAAATTACTATAGACAAGCCCTTACAGCAGACAAACGAACTTACCATTGTTTGTTTGTCAAACTTTAAGACTGCCCTTCATCAATCTAGACCCCACAGCTATCAACAAAACAGTCACATAAAAAGCAGTAACAATAACATTCTTAAATACTAAACCTAAAACATATGTTGCAAAATACTTCAATTATTTAAATAATGACACTGATATTCATACACAGACTTGAATTCTCCATTAACTTCCAAATGCCTGAATGAATAAATAAATAAATAAATATGCCTTAAAGTGATGCTGAAAGGCAGCCACTGTGGGAAACGACTGTACTTGCAGAGGGAGGGCATTCCACCGCCAGAGTGCCACTGCAAAGAAGGCCCTGTTCTCGCATCACCGCCAAACAGGTAGCACCACCTATTGGCAGGCTCACTAGCAGGGTCTCCCAGGCTAACCTCAGGGCATGCATTGGGGGGGGGGGCTGTCCTTCAGATATTTGTGTAGGGCTTTATATGCTAAAGTCAGCACCTTAATTTGGGGCCCCAGATGATCAGTATTACATTATGGGGCACCATAAAGCAACCTTGTTGCCCCATTATGCATCGGCTGTAGCTTCTCGATTGTGTTTATGGGTGGCCTCATGTAAAGCATATTGCAGTAACCCAACTTGGGAGGTTACGAGGACATAGTTAGCTGTGATGAAGATGTTCCAGTCTCAGAACATTTGGAGCTGGAGCTTAGAACAGGTGCTCCTCACCACTGAAGTCATCTGCACTTCAAGTGACAACTTTGAATCTAGGAATGCCCCCAACTACATAATTCCTCTTCAGGGCGAGTGTAATCTACTGTCCAATTGTGAGACACCTATCATCAGCACCTCCATTTTGTCAGGATTCAGTTTATACCGTATGTAAATACAGTGGTATCTCGGGTTAAGTACTTAATTTGTTCCGGAGGTCCGTTCTTAACCTGAAACTGTTTTTAACCTGAAGCACCACTTTAGCTAATGGGGCCTACTGCTGCCACGCGCCACCCTGTTCTCATCCTGAAGCAAAGTTCTTAACTCGAGGTACTATTTCTGAGTTAGCGGAGTCTGAAGCGTCTGTAACCTGAAGTGTATGTAACCCGAGGCACCACTGTAATAACGAAAGAAAAGCTACAGCACCACATAAGATTTTTGTCATAAGAAGAGTGTATTTAACAGATAACATACAATGAGAATGTTTGGAAGTCTTCTTTAAAACGTCAACTATTTCTTCTTCTTCTTTATTTTATTTTAATTTATTTATTTTAGTTTTTCATAAATTGTAGTGTCATGTATATTGTGAGGTATACAAAGATCTTCGCTTCAGTTGGCGTCATTTTCTTTTTTGTTACAAAGAAAAACAGAGAGTGTTGTATAAATGTATATTTTAAAAAATAATAAAGATTGAATACAAAATGGGGGGGGGGGAGGAAGAGGAAATTCCTCCCGCTTCTGGTTGGCCTGATTCAGCTGCCTGAAATGGTTGTTTTAGAATTAAAATGGGCAGGACAAAGCAAGGAAGCAATTACTCTCCCTTTCAATTCATCTGTCTTTGCCACAATGCGACTTCTCACATACTCCACCCTGCTGAACTAAATACTACAGCCCATATTTGTCTCCTTTCTGTACACACTAACTTGCTAAATCTCTTTCTTGCTCTTTCTCAGAAATGACTCAAACTATGAATCAGCACAATACATTCACAGGGACCGCTGTCCAGCTATCGGGCAATCCCTGAAGACATGTAGGTTGATATGGACGCATGCTGCTCATAGTACTCTCCTCTATTTAATGCCACCTCAAACCTTGACTATACAAAAATTGTCTATGACGTTGCCCTCTTCTGAACAAAAATACTGCCAAAGAAGGGATGCTATAACAATTTTCTTGCGAGTAAACTCCACTGAATTCAACGCAGCCTTCCTTTGCAGTATACCTGTAAAGGAATACACAGCAAAGTAGATCCAGTGCACTTACATTTGGAGTATATACTGGAGGATACTTTTGAGTAAAATATAAATAGGCCAACAAAAAGTGATACGCATCTGATCACCATGATAAATATGGACTTTCCCTCCAGAACTCTTAAAAGCAGGTGGTGATAGGGTATAATGAATGAATGACTGAATCTTTATTTGCGTCAGCCATCGGCCATAGCAATAAAACCACAATATGATATACAAAGAATTTTTTTAAAGTCAATTACAGTATATAAAATACATTTTAGGGTTTTGATTCAATAATCAAATAGTGGATCTTACTCTAATTGCCCCAGCTAAAAACTTTGCAAGGTATAATTGAATGTTAAGGGTATAAAGGTAAAGGGACCCCTGACCAATAAGTCCAGTTGCGGATAACTCTGGGGTTGGGGTGCTCATCTCGCTTTACTGGCCGAGGGAGCCGCCGTTTGTCATGTGGCCGGCATGACTAAGCCGCTTCTGGAGAACCAGAGCTGTGCACGGAAACGCTGTTTACCTTCCCAATTTATCTACTTGCACCTGACGTGCTGTTGAACTGCTAGGTGGGCAAGAGCTGGGACCGAACAACGGGAGCTCACCCCGTCGCGGGGATTCAAACCGCCAACCTTCTGATTGGCAAACCCTAAGGCTCTGTGGTTTAGACCACAGTGCCACCCATACCCCTCAAGGGTATAAACTGTGGCTGTTATAAAACTTAGAGATAAATGATAGTTAAAGTCCTCCTGCATAGATACTATTTAAAAAAAAACTGATGTCAATTGATTTTTGAATATCAGTATGTGCCAATTTTGGGGTGAGAGGGAGGTTTTTTGTGGGTGTTGTAGCTAGAAAATAAAGGATTGAGCTTCTACTCCCCACATGCCGCAGTGGAGACTGGGTTTCCAAGCTTACCTTTTCTCAGGCATGTACTTGAAAAAAATACATGCACAGACCCTGAAAATTGAGATATGTGGAAAACCTGCTCTTGGTGCCCCTGACTTTAGAGGAAAGCCAAATGCTGACAGGAGACGGGGCCTTCTCTGCACTGGCACCCTAGTTGTGGAACTTCTTCTCCAGAGAGGTCAATTGAATGCCTTGTCTATGAAGTGGTAAGTAATAGATTTAAACATTTTTGTTTGCTTATTTCCCCAGGCATTCCTAGCTTAGTAACTAAAGATTAGAATCATACTGACCAGTTAACCGAGCATATTCCGCATGCCTTCTCAAAAATAAGTCCTGTTGAATTCAACAGCATGTACTCCCAGTTAAGAGTGTACATGAACACTTTCAACTGAGGAAGTCCTGCTGATCACAATAACTCATGCTACTGCATAGACTTGCACAGGACTGCACAGTTAATTGCTGTTTTTACTAGGATAATTTTGTTTAATGCTACTTCTTACGCTTTTACGTTTTTTATCAGTTGTTGTTTGGGTTTTATTTTACTGATCATGGTAATTAAATGATTTTATCATTATCCAATTTGGAAATTGT
Source organism: Podarcis melisellensis (assembly GCF_964234715.1). NCBI lineage: Eukaryota > Metazoa > Chordata > Lepidosauria > Squamata > Lacertidae > Podarcis > Podarcis melisellensis. The sequence goes on from NC_138538.1 coordinate 29,415,297, forward strand.
GCATCTAGCAGAAAATTGGGTTGTAATATTTTGAAATAACATAATAATGAAAAAGATCCCTGCTCCAGAGGTTAGGACCTGATTCAAGTTACAAGAAAAGAGATTCTGACTAAACATCAGGAATAACTTTCTGACACTGAGAACTGTTCAACAGTGGAACAGACTCCCACAAGAGGCGATGGATTCTCCTTCCTTGGAGGTTTTTAAGCAGAAGTTAGATGGCTATCTGTCATGTATGCTCTTCTTTACAATTATATGATTCTGTGAAATTGCTTCTAGATCCCACTTGTCATCAAAATCTCTCTGGACTTAATTCCCCACAGCTCATCTATGGATCTGATCCATGGCAAAAAGTGGCAGATTTCCTATGGATTCAAAAATCTTGTCTAAGAGAGACTGCATTCTAAACAGAGCATGGAGACCCACTGATGTGCCTCTCTTCTCTCTCCTCCTTACTATAGCCCTGATCTCTTAAGCAAAACCCCATCTGTTGATCAAAACCTGGTGTGCATAGATATGCATGCGAGCCACACATAAATACTTTTTGATGGTCTTATCCCTGAGCCCCAAGCATGACGTAATGGCTTGGTGTGGTTATTCATCTTTTCCCCAATATGTATACAGTCATACCTCAGATTACAGATGTTTCAGGTTGTGCAATTTTGGGTTGTGCACCGCGCTGAACCAGTACCGGAACGGGTTACTTCCGGGTTTCAGGACTTGCACAAGCGCAGAAGCGCTAGATCGTGCTTTGCACATGCGCAGAAGCACTAAACAGCGACCCGTGCATGCACAGGTGTGGCGCTGTGGGTTGCGAACGCTGCAGGTTGCGAACGTGCTTGCCACATGGATCACATTCGCAACCCAAGCTTCCACTGTACCATGGAACCACTTCGGGAAGGTGGGGCTAATCACACCTCCACACAGAGTGATCATCCCATGGCATACATGCACTATAAACCACACACACACACACAGGTTTGCAGGGACCTTTCAGGTCATCTAGTTCAGCCCTCCCGATCAATGCAGAAAATGCTCTGCAAGATGCAACTACAGCATCTCTGACAGATGGCATAAATACCTCCAGCAAAGGTGGAGAAACAAATAACAAATGCTCTCTGTCTTTCGTCACTGTCCTCTGGACATGCTTCAGTTCATCAATGCCCTTCTTAAAACATGGAGCCCAAAACTTTGCAGAGTGCTCTAGATGAAGCCTGGCCAAGAGCAGAATAAAATGGTCACTAGGCTTCTGTTAACACTGCCTAAGATTCCATTTGTAGCAGTCACATCACAGTACTGCCTCGTGCTAAAAAAAAAAATCAGTACTTTTTAAACGTGTCTGAACCAGTACATTCTGTGTTGCTGCTTCCTTGTTTCACAGGCAAAGAATGAGAGGTAACTGAATTTCACCACCTCTTTGAGACCTGTAGCCCATGAAGTCAATGACACTATCCACCACAAACTTTGGTCTAGGTTCTCCAAACAGCAAAGTGAAAAATACTTTTGTTTGTTTTCAAAGCATCACTCCCTAGCTCTTTATGCAGGCTCCATTGTTCCAAAACTATCACAGTAGGCTTGATGTAGGCTTTGTCTTAGTCCTTGATGTGGTGGGTGGACCACTTTAATAGTGCTATATTTATCTGCCTGCAGTCCTGTTCTATTTTATATCCAAATCTTTACTGACATCTTATTGCAAAACATTATCAAATGAAAAATTAGGGAGACGGAGCATACAGTATCTCCCAACTTATTTAAAATGTTTATAGCACTTCTTATAATCTGGAGTGCTAAGAAAAAAAGCTTTGTCTGGTTTGCAACAAACACACAGTCATTTCCAGCATCCTCATTAGGTCTTAATTATGCCATTATTTATTTTTACGTTATTGGTTGTTTACCAAACATAGTTCTATTGTAATGGCCCATGCTTCATAACTAGCAAAACTATTGTGATTACAAAATGAGTGCCCTAAATGCTATTTATTAACAGATAAACCTTGTGTAACCCTGGAATGAGGACATTTAATAGCACGAACACTACTTCAAAATCCCATTTTAAATAAGTCACCCAGACAGCTGTGCCTTTATAAAACACATTACAGCAGCACTCAGAGCCCATATGGCTCAGGGATATATACAAATTATACAATTTCTGCCATCTGATCAAATGAGGAGGACATTTTGACCCTAGAAATGAGTCAAATGCAAGTCGTAATTCAGCACCAACAGAGGAGATGGTAGTAATGCATCTTGACATCTGATCAAGAAACCTGGCCATTTGACCTCATCCACAGCCCCCAAGAGCTGCAAAGCACTGTATGTACCCTAGCTTCCTGAAAACCAAAATGCAAAGGAGGTGAAGATAAGAGATGCTGTGATACACATGCTGATGTGTCTGTAAGCATGCAGCATACAAATATATACATGAATACACAAAAATGCATGGCTGTTCAATTCTCCTTCAAAACTGACCTAAGCCTACTTTGCCTGTGCTAGGGAAGCTGTCCACACAATTCCCCTGATGTCTTGAATTTATTTTGTGTTTAAGGCTGCTTCGACACAGTGAAGACAAGAATCACCTCTGCCTAGAGCAGAAAGCTCTGAACTGACAGTTTTGACTGGACTTATAGCCTGCTCCTTCTCAAAATTCAAAACCATTGACATAGGGGCTTTGAAGTACTGCAGAAGATCCCACGTTCAATGCTCAACATCTCCAGGTAGGGGTATGAGAGACCTCAAAGTGAAACCCTGGGAACTTGATGCCAGCCAGTATATACAATGTTTAGCCTAAAAGGATGCAGTCCGGCACCACGGATGCTGCATTTATCTGAGCAGACCAGGCTGAGTGGTGTGCAAGCAGTGGCAAGGTCCCAGGAGGACAGACTTCAGCTATGTGTGCTCTGAGGTGCTTTCTAGCCCAGTTCGCTTCTGAACATGGAAGTGGGATCCAATCTTCTCCTTTGTCTCATTCAACAAAATGTCTCAGGGCTGGGAGTGAGGGCTGGAGTGACACGGTCATATATTCCAAATATTTCTACCATGGAGGGGGGCAGGGAATGGGTTAAACTTACAATTGCAACTGTACATTTTAAACAGCAAGGGTGGTGGAGGAGTAGCAAAACCAGCAGCTAAGTTCCTAGTACTTTGCCATCTGTTTAGAGGATGGCTTAAAAACCACTAAGAATGCAGAATTTTAAACACTGGCACAAACAGTGCTTAACTCTTGCTGTTGGGAAATAACTATTTTTGCCTGACAGCAAAAAATATTTTTTCTCTCAAAAAAGATTAAAGCGCCATTAAGGTTGAAGCTGATCTATTGGGAGGAGCATTGAATTGCCATTGTATAGTCAGTTCCTTTTCGTGCCAGAAGAAGCTTCACAAAACAGAGACTGAAATCTCGTTGGAGTTCTGTAGGGATTGCACCAGCACACGTATACACATAGAGGGTTGTTCTCATGGACTTATTTCAGGAATATTTGGATGGTTTAGCTTTGAGATACCGAGGTGCGCATGTCATTATTATTTTGGCATTGTTTATAATATTTAAGACTTCATGTATTCGGTGTTGAAATGTTGTAGAATATTGTTAATGAATTTTTGTAAACCACATTCATAGTTGTTTGGTTTGTGATTTATCAACAAAGACAGCAAACAAAAAGTGAGCGCCGTGTCCAACTTGCAGGGTAGAACCAAATTCAGTGTATGAACAGTAAAAGAAACCCTCACCAGTTTTGCCTAATCTCCCTTGCCATGTTTTGTTTCTTCTTCTTCATGTTCTCTCTTCCCACCCTTTTTCTTTTCTCTCTGGTGGGGTGATCTTAGTCATGGTGGTTGGTGGGGAGATTACTGCTGTTGTATTGCAGTAAACTGGCTCACCACAGTAATACTGTACACTGTCTCGGTTTCTACCTTACTATCATGTTTAACAACTGCACAAAATGCATGAATACTGGTATCCAATCTACATTATTTGAATTCTCCTCTGACCGTGTGTGTGTGTGTGAGAGAGAGAGAGAGAGAGAGAGAGAGAGAGAGAGAGAGAGAAAAGAAAGAAAGAAAGAAAGAAAGAAAGAAAGAAAGAAAGAAAGAAAGAAAGAAAGAAAGAAAGAAAGAAAGAAAGAAAGAAAGTGATTAGGGTGACGAATGACACCCTGCCAACTTTATTAGACACAATAGATCTCTCACTCATCTCCGGGGTCAAATGGCCATGGCCGTTTGATCACATGTCAAGTTTCATTAATACTGATGCTCCTGTTGGGGATTGCATTACATTTTGTATTTGACTCATTGTGAGGGTCAAATGCCCTTCTGATTCAATTGAACAACAGGAATTATTTTCATGCAGCAGTTGTGTGCCGCTGTGACTAAGAGTCTGTCAGCATTTCTATTATGCTATATGCCTTTGGTGTTCACAGGATTATTTCTCAGTTCAGACAGACTGTTGTTGGCGACTGAGCTAGACATTTATAGTCCAGAATCACACATTTTAAAAATAATTCCAATGGAAATGGAAGATTTGTTGTCTTGCAGCCTGGTCTTTAAAAGCTTATCAGAGTGTAAATTCTCCTTCTTTCACTGTAACTTACTTGCAAGGAAATGCCCTTATCAGTTCACAGCCTTCAAATGCATATTTTTCAAATAAAGGTTTCTGTATCATCAGCTAATGTATCATACTGTCCACAAAGAGGAATTGAGTTGGCCAGAAAAGGGGTACAGGATATTTCAGAAAGCTAAGGCTACTTTCAGTGAAGACATAAAAAGACCTGTTCCTATCTGCATCACAATGTGGATGAGAAAACTTCTATACCAGGAGTAGACGTCCAAATATTTGTTGGACTAAAATTCCCATCACCCCAACCATTGGCTATGCTGGATGAGGCTGATGGGAGTTGTAGTCTAACAACATCTGGAGGGCATCACATTAGCTCGTTGTTGTTCTATACCATGCAATGGTAATGAGGTTTGTGTTGGCTTCATCACATTTGATCATGGATGTGCAGCTGACCTCAATGCCCATTGGACATTGTACCATTCTTTATCCAACACCAGTAGCCACATGTGCAGCTGTAATTACTATATGAAGGCACCCCTCCACCCTCCCCACCATGCCACAGTATGTAGACTTTTGATACAGAAAATAGACCTATATGCAGAACTATACATGAGTTGATCTCCCCTATTGGATCAGTAATAGAGAACATTGTATGAAAATCTCAGGTGCAATTTCTGGCATCTTCAGGTAGGGCTAAGAAGACCCCTGTCACAAATCCTGCAAACCCACTGTCAGTCCAGGTAGACAATGCTGAATGACATGATCTTTTTTAATTCCAGGCTGCTTCCTGTGCTCCTATGCATCCTATCTGTATTTATATGTTCGGTATTTTATCTGCTTACCCCAAGAAAATGGTTTCAAGAATCAAATAATTTCAATCTTGCAGAATTAGCATGAAGAAATGTAACATATATAAGACACAAATTGTGATAAGAGGAATAATCAGGGAGTGAGGTGATTTGCCCACTGAACTGTATTAGAAAAACTTAGCTCATCACCGCTACACATCCAAGCTTGTCAATTTATTTAATTCTCCACCACATCTTTAGCTACATTAGCAGTGGGGAGTGTGCAACATTTTCTGACTAAAAGGAAAGAAAACACACCACATTGATGAACTGCTGGATAAAGAGTTAGCAATATGTTAAAACCCTCTGGGAAAACTGAGTGATATTCTTGTGTGTGCTATAGAGTCATAGCTGTCATGATTATTTACTCCCCTCTCAAATGAGATTCTGAAGATGTGTTCCTGATGTTTTAATGCACTTACGTAGGGTTAGACAAGGTTCAACAAACAACAAATGATATATAGAGTGCTTGTTTTAATACAATGTGTATGTGATTAGCAATGATGTTATGACCAATGCAATAAAAGGTGCTTTGGTAAATAAACAGCAATGTCAAAGTAAATATTGGCAAGATTGCAAACTAATGAGGGTGAGAACAGGAAGCCAAAGCAAATTTTATCATACATTGCTGCTATTAAAATAAAAGGAAACACACTTTTATGTGGGCGGATGGGGGGGGCAAGTGCTAAGAGATCTAAACAATATACCTTTTTAAAATGATATATTTTCTATTAGAATCAAAAGTAATATTTTTAAGGCAGTTTAAAGAAGATGAGTCATTCTAATACTTGATTCATATTATCACAGTAGTCACCTGCAATTTTATCCTGCTATTAAGCCCAAAAAAGAAAAAAATAAAGGCATCCCACAGAGGAGTAAAAAGTTCCTGGTGTTTCAACAGAGCTTGCAGTTCTATCACTCTCCCTCTCACACATCCTGATGGAACAGCTGCTATAGATCACAGCTGAGGTTGCAACCTAATGCATCTACTGGTTTGCAACCCAACTATCCTAGCAACCTTGCTGCTGATCTCACATATGAATTAGCTCTTAGAACAGTTATTGATGCACCAAAACCAGAGATTCCACTGTGCCTCTACATTCCACAGTCCAGTGGATGCATCATACTTGTGCTCTACCTGCAGCTAGGGAAGAGGTGGCAAAAACCCATACACACTAGGTTGTGGGCAGGCCTATCAAACCTTTCTCCCCTTACATTTGTGATGGTATGGTTAACATTGCTTCACTGCAAGGTAAAGAAAGTCTATTCACACAAACAACTAGTCAGTTGTGTTTCAAGCAGCAACCAGGCTATTGATCAGATATATTAACAGTCTAAAGTTAGGGAATATAAGACTGCATTGTTTTAGTGTGGGACAGTGAAAAAGAGTTTGGATTTGATATCCCACTTGATCACTACCCTAAGGAGTCTCAAAGCGGCTCACATTCTCCTTTTCCCTTCCTCCCCCACAACAAACACTCTGTGAGGTGAGTGAGGCTGAGAGACTTCAGAGAAGTGTGACTAGCCCAAGGTCAACCAGCAGCTGCATGTGGAGGAGTGGGGAAGCGAACCCAGTTCACCAGATTACGAGTCCACCGCTCTTAACCACTACACCATACTGGCTCTTCTTTTTATACATTCTGATGTCTTTTTAGCTGATTACTTTGTGTTTACTCCACTTGTTTTCAAACTTGAGGTGGGGGGGGAGTGGGATATAATATAAACATAAACAATAAACTAATTAAGTTCAGCCACACACACTCTTATGACCACATAGCTTGTCCGCTGAATGCTGGTGCATGGGTTCATATAACTGTGTGTTGGCATCTGTCTGTCTTGTCTCCCAAGACAGAAAGATACCAATGCACAGTTATATGACCCCATGTACCAGCATTCAGTGGACATCACAAATGATCAGATTGTAAACTTAGAATAAACACATTGGGAACTTATCTGTGGAAGTCTTATTTCTATCTGATTTCTACCACAGCCTCTCTTCATAAGCATTAATCTTGATCCACAAATTCAAAGCAGTTCTGTTAATGGTTATTAGCCATGTCAAGTGGGACTTGCAACAAAATGTTGTGGCCTGGAGTGCTCCTGCTCCAGGTTTCAGCCAGTCAGCATTTCTTCTAGGAAATGCCCCCATGCCCCCCATTGATTCCAGCCCCTCCACACTTCAACAGTCAGAGAGCATTCTGTCTACTGAGCATCCAAAGTCCTCACTGGATTGTTTTAGCCAACCATCCACTTTGGGTTTCCCAGACCTTCCCTCTTATATATGGAGGGTGCTGCTTGTTGTTGTTGTTGTTAAGTAAAAAAAAGGTGTTAAAAGGAGGAAGTTCAAATCTTAGTTATTAATTGATTTTTTTAAAAAAAATAAACATCTTGGGTTGCACAAGAGTGTACAGCTTCTTCAGATTTTGCCCCCCCCCATTTGAAATAAATCTTCATACAGTAATACTACAAGCTTTCCAAACACAGGAGAATAGATTTTCACTTCCCCAAGGCATCTAGAGACTGAGCAGAAGAGATTAATGAAAAACAGAATCACAACGTTTTATCACGGAAAAAAGCAAGCATATTGTGACTATATAGTATGTTAGCTACATCAAGCATTCTTGCATGGTGGACATGTCGTATAGACTTGTTGTTAACCAACTTTCTCCCTTGTTGTCATTTTCTGCTTGCATATATTAAAAATAAATTTATGTAACCCCCCCATATATTATCATTTTACTACCCTTGTTAATTTTTTAGACAGTTAACATTTCCCCATTTCAATTCTTTGTTGTTGTTGTAGTTACTTACTACAAAGCACTCATAAGCACAGTAATTCCTGCCTATAGCACAGAAAGGAAGAGATAGAGGGCAATTGTGGAGGAGATCGAAACAATGCACAACCTCACTAACAGCAATGGTTAGCAAACAGATGATAGTGTACCATATGTGGCAGCCTCAAAGCCAATTGTCGAGTACTGCACAATGATGTGGACAACAGCTGGCAGACAACAAACCTGAATCCATAGCTAATGCCTGTAGCCACACCTAAAGTGGCTAACCTTGTGGTAAGACCAGTGGCGTAGCGTGGGTTGTCAGCACCCGGGGCAAGGCAAGTAATTTGCGCCCCCTAACCCGTGGATTTGCACCCCCTAACCCCCAGATGTTGCGCCCGGTGCGGCTAGCCCCCCCTGCACCCCCACACTACGCCACTGGGTAAGACCATCTACAGCACATAAAGCCCTCCTCAAGGAGTGGAGGGGGGGAATCTGGGGAAGCCTGCAAGACTTTTTAAGGAGCATTTTTCCCATCCGATATTTGTCCTATCCATGTCAAAGCCCTTATGAGATGCAGAAGAGCAGGATGCAACAGTGTAGTACAGAAGGCAAAGACCCTCAGAGCAGGGCTTTTATGGTGGCTGCCCCACAGAGATATGTCGAGATATGACTGGCGCCCACTATCAGCACCTCCTAGAAACAACTGAAGACATTTTTGTTCTGACAGGATTTCCCAGCTGGATAAATGTGTCTTTTCCACAAGTGTTTATTTTGTTTAGTTTTAGTTTTGTTTCAAATGTATCTTCTGGATTACTTATTTTTAACTGGGTTTCCTACCCCCACCCCATTTTATTGAGATAATTTCCCGTGTTTAATGAGATAATTATGTAGAAGATGGTTTTTAGTGTGTTGTTATTATTACGCCCAGTAAGAGAACTCAGAAAAAATAATTTCTAATGCATAATGCTCATACCCATTACAATTTTGGTCCACAAGAAATCCTGGGCACAACTGTTATTAACTGAAAGGTGAGGCAAGGGAGTTGAGAAGATGCTTCTCTCCTTTCTTAATGTGGTAATGTGCTGTAAGCAAAAAGCTGAAATGGAGGGATATTCACACAAAGTTCCTTGATGTATGTCTCCATTGCTTCCCCATGCACAACAAAGCCTTCCGCTTAAGACAAGCTCCTACATATAAAAATAATGGAAGCATAGATGACAAAAGTAAAAATATCTAGTTCGTTCAAAGAACAGGCTAGGCGCCATCTGTAATTATCCATGGAAAAATTATCAGATTAGATTTATTTGAATTAATAATACAAATGATGCAGGTGACCTTCATAAAAATCATACCTTCTAAGAAAAATGCTAGGAGAAACAATTTTTTGTAGCTTCTGAACCAGTAACAAACGTTAGAAAATGAATATATTGAAGATAAATTTTATGTTTCAACATTTTCCAATTATAATACCCAACAGTGCACTATGATATGGCAAAGGCTATTAAAGAGTTGTATTTCAGATCAAAAAAATAAACCCAACCAGAATAAAACTTAGCTTATCACAAGTTCATAAGGATTCTTGGCTGTGCTGAACATCAAGTGGTACCATAACTGACAGATCAGTTGACTGACATAAAAATTCAAACTTACCCATGTATGAAAAAAGTAGCAATAACATAATGTATCATTTTATGCCCTGTTTTAATAAGTTGATGAACATTAATGACAACTCTGGGTGCAATCCTGCTTGCTCCATACAGAAGGTGCAAGGGTCTATCAATGCCCTCCATTCCCACATGACAGCCCATGTTTTCCATGTCTGAGCATTTCCTTAAAGCAGGAGATGCCCTGGAATTTTACTCAAACTTTCAACACAAAGTCACTCTTGTCAGATATGGGAGCAGGGCCTTGTGTCTGGACCTGGACAGGAGGTGGTGGTTGCACAGTGCTTTCGTGTGAGGCTTATGCTTGACGTGAACACTTCATCCATGACAAAACTCACAGCAGTGATGACTGGGCACCCAACCAGAAATCATGATAGAGAAGGGGGAGCGATATTGGACTCTTAACTGAGCTCCTTTGTGCCCTGAGCTCCATGCTCAAGGCAAGTGAGATTGTGCTTTCTTATCATTAATGCCACACTTTATATTTCAAGAAAGTGTAAGAATTCTGGCTTTGAACTTAATGTTAACTTTAAAAAAAAATGGCACAGGGATTTTCACATACCTAGGAAGAGCTCTCCATAGACATGTCAATTTAACCAGTAATGATCCTGTTACCTCATAGGAAGAAATTGCTTTTAAAATAAATGATGAAAATGTTGGGCATGTGGAGCCCAGAAGGGTGAATTTTTCCACACGTGGCAAATACATTCAAAAGGGCTACAATTTTATTTTTTTTAATGACTGCAGAAAGCATAAAGGAGATGGCAGGGTATACTTTACTCCTAGACCCTTTAATTTACCTTTCCAATTACATTAAGAAAAATATTGCTAAAGAGGATAAAGAATTAATTATCAGTAGGGCCATCACAGCACGAATAATTTTGGTCCAATATTGGAAGTCTCAGAAGTGCCTGTCTGAGGCAGAATGGCTATCCAAATTATGATATACTGCTGTGCTGGCTAAATTAGGATCTTAATCAAGGGGTAGAGAACAAGGCAGATTACAAGACACTTGGGCTGTTTTTCTTTACTTATGGAGAGAAAAGAATAGGTGTCCAGAAAGGATAAAAAAAAAATAGTTTCATTAATTTAGAATATTAGAATTATTCCTAAATGCATATATTTTCTGGAGCTTTTAGAAATGATTAATTATTATATCCATCATTGGGTGTTTCTTTAGATGCTGCATATTTCCTTCTGTCTTTGGACATGTACTGTAAGAGGGTTATCATTTTGCTTGTTGCTATGTTTTGCTTCCCAAGTTTTTTGCTGCTGTTCTATTGGGTCTGTTCAATGAAGGTCTACCAGGCTTGCGTGTTGAGCATGCTGCTTTATGGTAGTGAGTCTTGGACAATTTACACCCATCAGAAGCGATGCCTCAATGTCTTCCACATGTGCTGCATCAGGAAGATTTTGGGCATCACATGGCAGGATAGAGTCTCAAGCAAAGGTGTGCTCCCCCAAGCCCACATTCCCAACAGGTTCACACTCCTGTCTCAGCAACATCTACGCTGGTTTCGTCATGTCTACTGAATGGAAGATGGCAGGATCCCCAAGGATGTACTCTATGGGGAACTAGCTTCAGGCCCCAGGCCCATTGACAGACCAACTCTGTGTTACAAAGATGTTTGCAAATGAGACATGGAGGCTGGCAACATTAACCCCGCCATGTGGGAATCCCTTGCAGATGACCACAGCACCGGAAGACAATCAGTCAAGTTGTGTAGCCCAGCAGTGACCAAAGAAGGAATGGCTGCTGGGAGGAGCACAGAAAGCAGATACACCACAGTATACCAGCATCAGCACAACCAGACACCTTCATCTGCCCCAGACGCAACAAAACATGTCTCTTCTGTATCGGTCTCTACAGCCCCAGCAGGAGCTTTAACTCTCCAGTGGTTTGACTTCATGCCTGAAGGAGAATTCTTCCCTTGTCTCCCAAAAAAGATGGATGCCAGCAACTATAGAATTTTGGATGGTTCTTCTTCTAATATAAATCATCGAGACAGCAATTAAGGCTTGTATTTTATTCTACCTTTTTAAAAAAGAAGAAGACTGACGTTCGGTCAGTAAAAATAATTTCAGAATTAGTCTAGCCTAGCCTAGCCTTCTCCTGCTTTGCATGCACAGGGAATGTTTTATACTGAATATTATTTGGTCCTGCTTTTTCTGATTGTTTGAATAAGCCCAAACAATCATAAGCATAACGTCATTATACGGTTTAGTCAGTAGGTGGCACTGGTTTTGCCTAGTTTCCTGACCCATAGTTTAAACAAACCACAGTTCCCAGGTTTTTACACCATGGGGATTGGAGAACTGTGGTTCATTCAGAATCAGAATCGAAAGCTTCTGATCTCTTTCTCACCGGCAAAATGAAAAGAGTGACAGGGGACCACATGAGCCTTAAATTCGCTGCAGCTCATTTGCACAGTGGGAAATTAGCTTTTCTGCTGACAGAATGTAAGGCAGATGGCCTTAATTTTTTATGGAGTCTGTAGAATTAAACACAAGCCTTAATTTCTCCAAAAGGAAGAAATTACTCTGAGATTTAGAAGGAAAAGCCAGCAGGTTGCTCCTACTGCTCATGAGCATCTTCCACCTGTGGGGGTTGCCTCACTTTGCCAAATGGTAGAGCCAGCCCTGGCCTAGAGTCCAATGAGACCTTAGTTTGAGCCCTCTGTATTATTGCCACCAGGTAAGTTTAGAGAGAGAGAGAAAGAGAAGAGGGTAAGAGTAGAATGGCAGTCCTGCAAGTGTGTGTTTCTTTAAGCGTGGGGAAAGATAGTTTAAGCAGTTATGAGCCAGGCTTAGGCACCAAAGGCGTCAAGGCCCAATTCATAATAGGCCCAGTTTAACAAATTTACTGTTCAAATCCCATGGAAAACCAAGCTCACGCTTATCACTAGTTGTTCTTTCTGGGTTAGTTTAGTTGAACGCTGTAAGCCCAGTCTTTCTGCCTCAACAATGGTACCGAATGGTAGCAAAATCAGCAGCAGCAGCAGCAATATAAAGCTGGTTGAACAAGCTAACAAAGTAAACACCATAAAAAAATACAGCAGCAACGAAACAACCAAGTGGAGACCAAATTAAAACCAACATCTTAAAAGCAAAACCTCAATGGAAAGCAGCCTTTTCACTTTCCATTGGAAGGTAGAGGGAAAGGGGTCCACGTCCCTTCAGTCCACCATGTTACTGAGAAGATAACTGCCCTTTAGGCCCTCACGTATGCACGCATGCTTTGTGTACATTTATACATGCTCTGTTTTTACAGAAAAATTAAGTGTGATGAATACTTAACAATAATCACAAAACCATAAAAAGCAGCAGACAATTTCAGCATCAGAGAATAAAACAGCACAGAAAAAATCACTGAAAATAGACAAAAGATCAAAGATTCAGTGGATTCAAATGCATTGTAAAATAAAACAGTCCTAACATGGTGCCAGCAGCCCCACTCGGGAGGCATTCGATAACCAGGGTGCAAACGTGGAAAAGTCCCTGTAACATTAAAAAAAGTGTGAGAGAGCACCCGCCACGGGGAAAAGAGCATACTGTTTCCTGTTTCAGAAGACCATTCAACAAAAAGATGTGTGGGTGCAGCCATGAGAACAAGAAGTGCAAAACACCGTTTCAACATTTACAACAATATATAAACCCATCATTTGTCTTGTGTTATTTTCCCGGCCTTATACTGACTTGGGATCTTTAGTGCTATACAGATATGAAAAGAAAGAGGCAATGGCTTCTGTGATGGGCTGGTGTGAAATCATTTTATAATCATAGAACTCATGAGCCCAAACTGCCCAAAAAAGCCATTGGTAACAGCCCTAATAGGACTGCAACCTTTAAGCAAAAGGGCCCTTTCCCCAGCAATTTTTAGCAATACTCAGGTGCAAGATAAACATATATTTCATCAAATTTGAAGAGCAGATATGGATATAAATTGCATTTCCATCTTTAAAATTACATTAGTGGTAAATGGGAAAGAATCATGTCCTCGTTTATATACATTTTAAAAGTGGTCATTTACATGTTTGAGTGTGTACGTGTTCTTTGTATCCAAGGTGCAACCCCTGAATTTTGTGCAAAAATTATTGCATTCTAAGTAGTGATCCCAAACTACCACATGGAATATCACCACACTAGTTATTTGAATCCCTTCATAGTTTTCTTTTGTCTATCTTGCTTCTCCATATTATATTCTGCATGGCTAGATGAGTCATCCTGGCCCTTGGACTGGGATTCTTTGACCTTTCTCCATGCATTAGTATGTAAAATTATTGCTTACGTTTCCCCAACAAAGAATACTCTGAGCATCTAGCTGCTTTCATTATTCATGCTCTATTAATAATACACTTTGAGTTTCATTCAGAGGTGTACTAGGAAACTTCTGTTCCCAGTGACCTAAGCAGTTTCAGTTCAGATGCTAATGAACTTCTTTTATTTGGCCTGACCTTGATAAGCAACAAAACAAAGAGTTGACTAGCTGTACCAAGCCCGGTGTTTAGACATTGGAGTTTTTCAGTATTTCTCTAGATCAGATCTTTTGTGTGGTGACAAAATAGAATTCCTACAAAAGAAACATGGAAATGTGCACCAGTTTTTAGGAATAATTATCAGCATATTGTTTCACCCTCATACCCAACACCAACCCCACTTGGACAACCATGTGCTTAAAAATAAGATTTAAAAGGCTAGCCGGTCTGCTGAGGGCAAATTATATTTGGCAATCACTCATAGCCAAGTAAGATTGTCTTCCATGAACAGTCTTAACAGTGAGTCCGTAAGTGACTGTGGAGGACAATTCTGGATCCACACATCCTTCCACAGTGGGGACATAGGTTTCCAGGTGGAGTTAATCATGGTGAGGGTTTGCCAAATGTGCCTTCCTCTTAGCACGTTTCTCCCTTTCCTGAGTTTGAGCATCTTCAAAGTCCATGACACCTTTGGTAAAGGCTGTTCTCCAGTTGGAGCACTCGCAGGCCAGTGTTTCCCAATTGTTGGTGTTTTTACTATTTTTTTTTTAGATTTGCCTTGAGAGAGTCCTTAAACCCTTTTTGTTGACCACCAGCAGTCCACTTTCCATTTTTAAGTTCAGAATAGAGTAGTTGCTTTGGAAGACGATAATCAGGCATCCGAACAACATGACCAGTCCAATGAAGTTGATGTTGAAGAATCATTGCTTCATATACCCAAATTGAAGTAAATGGGATTGTGTCCATGTTTAAAGCACAGTATGTAGCTGGAGGAATTGACCTAGTGGTAGATATCCTTGTATCCTTTGGAATCCCCTCCCATGAAAAACCTATGTAGCTACCACTTTTTTTTTCCACTTGTGCTTTCAGAAGTTGAATCTGTAAACATGCTCTGCTGTTTGTTTATTTTGCCTTCATTGAGTTTTTCATGTTTCATTACGTTAGGATCTTTTATGATCTGAATGTTTCTCATGTTTATTGTGAACCAGTTTGGAAATTTACATGGAAAAGTGGTATTAAAAAAATACCACAAATAGGTAAATGAAACCATGAGGACAAACAACATTAGCAAACCTCTTTTTCATAGTGTGGGGAAGGGTACTAAACTGAGCCCTTCTGTAGCCTTGCCTGAGTTAGCAGACTGTAAGTCAGAAGAGATGCTACCTCTTTATCTGGGAGTAGGCACCACTGAATTCAGCAAAACTTACTTCCAAGTAGACATGGTTAGGATTGTGTGGTAAGGAAGGAGATCTGCACATACACAGGCAAAGGGGTGACAGGGGCAAACGCTGCTAATAATTTGCCTTATAGGTGTTAGAGGTTTCTAGCTTCACCTGAAAATACTAAATTTTCCTTCAAGTCCTTTCCCTGTTGTTTTTATTTAGACTGTGTGTGAGTACTATGCTGTTTTATTTACATACAGTGCCCATGTCATTTAGGCATTTTGACGAATATTAAACCATTATGATGATAACTCCACAAGAAGCTTGGAAAGAGCAGTCAATGATAAAAAGATTTGAAAAGTATTGGATGTGACACGCCCTGAACAGATGGAAAGGGCTTGTGTCCCTTAACCTGCTCAACTGCTTTGCCTAGGGCTCCCTTACGCACACATAACTGACGTTAGGTAGAAAAAAATGTTTTGTATAACCAAGGTAATGGGTATTTTATTGAATGTGCTAATCATTAACTTAGGGAATGTAGAATGCAGGTTTTTGTTTTGAACACTTTATTATGGTGTTATGACTTTACAATTAATAGTTAACTTTGTCACTTTGTTTCTTGCCCTTTGAAAAATTAAAAGCTTTTCTTCTGGCAGCAACTGGAGTTTTTCCAATCTCTAGAAACTTCTGACTGGATATATGTCTCACTTCACCATATCTGACAAGCTCACATATTGTACGTCTGAAGGTGAGCACTCGTTTTTCTTCTTGTCTTTGGTTTAACGTTACTTTTACATCATGGTCAATCTCTGATCTACATGTGAAGCAAACACTTCACTTAAGAATTCAGATATATGGCCAAGACAAGATGCCTGCCAGAGTAGTCAAGAACATATTGCAACCTTGCCCCAGAAAGCAGATATCAGCATCCAAGAAAGAAAGATTACAGCAGTCTTTGCCTAGATATAAATCCTTTGTGCAGGATTATACTCTGCAATGTTTATTGCTGTGCATTTCTGTGACACAGACTGATAACTTACAATATGCACTGAGTACTACATTATGCGGAATGCAGTTTGTAGTCTTTTCTCAAACCTCCGGTGGAGCGATCAAATTTACTGAAGACAGTGAAGCACGCTTGCAAAGATTTGCTGCCTATTTACTCAGCTAAGCCAGATGCATAGGAACACAGGATGGTGCTGCGTAAAAGAAAACCAATCATAGGATTGGAAAGCACTTCAAAGGTCATCTAGGGATGGAGGAAGCTGCCTTACACAAGCTGAGTATTGCCTACACTGGCAGTGACTCTCCAGGGTTTCAGAAAGGGGACAATCCCATCCCTATCTGAATTGTACCTGAGACTTTCTGAATGGAAAGTAGATGCTCTACTACTGAGCTATGGCCCTCCCCCATCACAAATGTCTCTGGGCCTGATTCCAGTACCTTGAATAACTTTTGCAGGAGGGGAGTCTGAGGAACTGAGACATATAGCGGTGACAAGAAATGAAGTTTCTGGCCTAATGGACAAAATAAAAACTGAAAAATCACTGGGACTATGAGAGTTCTCAGAGAATTCAAATGTGGAATTGCTCATCTTCTCAAGATGACTCGCCCCTCAAAGAAGCCTCCGCATCTGATGACTGGAAAGTTACCTATAATTTTAAAAGGGGTCTAGGGCAGGTCCTGGCAATTAACAGGCCAGTTAGATTAACATCCGTCCTGGGAAAACTGGAGTAAAGTTTTGTTAAAGATAAAATAGCCAAGCATGTAGAGAAGAACAAGCTGGGGGTCATCCGGCAAAGCTGAATGTTGAGAGATTCAGGACAGAGAAAAGGAAGGAATTCTTCACACAAAACAAACTGTGGAAGCCTCTACTACTAGATGTCGTGGTGCCTGCCAACCTGTATAGCTTTAAAATGGGATGGCGAATGAGGCTACTGCTGGCTTCTGGTCATTATGGCTATATGTTGCCAAGGAATACTAGCCATTGTTGGGGGGAGGCTGGGACAGCAGGAGCGGTTAATTCACTGGTGTCATGCTTTGGGCATCACAGAGGCATCTCATTGGCCACTGAGGGGAAGAATGTTGGACTATACGGGCATCTGGTCTGATCCAGCAGAGATGCTCTTATGTTCTTAGTAAGGTGCCACAAGGCAAAAAGAGCATCACAAGTAAGTGCAATGAAAATGATGTCAAGCAAGCCGACCGGTCTCAAATCGTGAATCCTCATTTGAAATGAATTTCAAAGCTAACCCTGTGTGAGAGATCAAATGTATAACATGAGAAGTATGAGTGTGCCTTTCCTCCAGTATGCGCCGGCTTTTCATAGGGTAGTAAAGGTTAAAAATGAAACGAGTCTTCCTCTATAAACGCTGTTCTGAAATGGTAGAAAACCTTGCATAGCCTTTGCAGACATTTACGGGGAAGGGGACATTTGAGGTGCTATTTGACACCTCTGCACTATGCCGTGTCCTTAGTAATGCACAAGCAATTTAATTACAACTAATACAGGACAGCACACAAGCAAATAATGAGCATTGTTTGATACCCTGCATATACACACAGCCCACAAAGATTGTTACGTTTTACCTGATTTGCTGAGAGGAACTCCTGGTTATTGTCATTCATTCCCATATACATGTTCTCTCCGTCAAACTGGAAAGACAGAAGAAACCAGTGGTTATCACTGTAGCCAGGAGAGCTAGGTTCTGCTGCTACTTTAGGCGTTTTCCAAGCACTTTCATTCCAAAAAGTTCCATTTTGCCTGAAAAGGGTGAGCTCATACTGACTCTCCTGCCCAAAGCAAATTGGGTTGTGTACACCAACTTTCCCATGGGTGCTCTTCATTAACATGGACAAGCACATGACCCCACACATTATGCACCTATAGAGAGGCATCCTGAGATTGCATGTCCCATGTAATCAAGGCTCAGTTTGCACCTACTGAATGAGACTCCTAAGAAATAAAAAAAATAAGACACACAAGAAGAAGTTCTGTAGATCCCACTGTCAGAAAAACAGAGTGCTCCACCACCTTTTATCACCCATCAGGATTTGGGGTGATGGTCAAGGAAGCTTTACTCAGAGTAGACCCATTGAAATTAATTAACAAAACTGAGGTCCACAAATTTCAGTAAGTCTACTCTGCATGATTTTACACCCAAGGATGCACACTGTCCCCTCCCCCACATGTTGCACCTGACATTGTGGGGTAGTTATTTTTGCTCTTCTCCCTTTGCTCCCCCCTCCACTGGGTCCCTGGAAACCTGATCCTTTAAGAAAGGATTCTACTTAAACAAGGGTATTCCCACCCCCTTCATTTTGCCTGCTCTATTCTTGTATTGGATTTCAAAAGGGGTTCATTCAACTCAGCGAGTGTTAGAGGCACAGTCTCTCCCATCTAACTTGATTATAGGTTTTCCTGTCATGGCTCCCCTGAGCCAGTTTGGAGCTGCTTGTAGGTGAACCAAATCATCCGCAGTGAGTTGTCCTAGCAGCTTATGATAGCCTATGGTGGGAAAGTACACTGCAACTTCCCACCTAGGAAAAAAATATACCTGTATCTTAGAGTGTGTTCATATTATTGCTTTTGAGTATAGTGAACTTGTTGTCTTCTGCTGCATTTCACAGCTCCCCCCTCCCAGCTGCTCACATCAGCAAAACTTCAATTCTTTTATGTCTGAGCACACACCAAGGGATGTTGAGCGGTGGGGGTGTTTCACACCATCGCTAGAGTTGGATTAGGAACAGCTTTAGGGCTCCAATCAATGTGAAGCTGGTTTGCGAAACAACGCAAAGCACAGTGGTACCTTGGTTTGCATACATTTTGGATTACAAACACATCAAACCCGGAAGTGTGTGTCCCAGTTTGCAACCTTTTTTTGAATTATAGTGCTTTTTTTTTTTTTTTACAAACAAAAATTTTTGGGAGGTCCCATTGGTGAAAGCGTGTCTTGGGTTACAACCAACAGACCTCCGGAACGGATTATGGTTGTAAACCAAGGTACCACTGTACAGGATACAGATGCATTTTGGAAATTATAATGTGAACATGGATGAAAAACCAATACTGTACTGGAAATGAGAGAACAGTAAATGGGAATGTGAACACTTCCTTCGTCTCCTCTATACAACTGATTTTCTGACTTCTAAAGATGTTACCCATGCCACTTGGAGAATGGCACTATTTACATCTCGGATTGTGTGTATGTCTGTGTTTCTGCTTGCCAATCCTTCCCTGCTACATGATACTTTGGGTTATCCTCCAACCAATATCTCTTGCAAAGTCATTTGGAAACAGAAGCAGCAGGCTTCCAACAGAAAACTGATCTTACAATTAACAAGAGTCCCTGCCCAAGACACAAAGTCTCAGGTGACCCTTGTCTCCCGAATGAAGGAAAGGCCCTTTGGCATACAAGGCTTTCTCAATCTAGCAGCTGATACTCAAATAGCTCTACTACGGGCACAAGATGCTGGGTGCAAACCCTTGTAATTATACAAGCCATATTGGATTATTTCTTACAAATTATACTTTCTGCATTAATTACAGTATTAAAAAACATGTAAACCTAAAAGGAACTGTGACAAAGATTAACCTGCGCTCCAGTTTTCTCTCCTGCTCACCTTTACTTATTTCTTTTGTCTCCCTCCTTTATTCAGCATCTTATCAGCATGAATCTGTCAAAACTGCTCGAGTGAAATCTTACTCATCTGTATTGCTATGGGGCAACGTTGCAAAAATTATGCACAGGTGGTGAAATATCACGTAAGAGTGCTTTGAACCGCAGAGACTGAGAATCTGAAGGAAATCACCAAACTTGTTCTGATTTCTTTCTCCAGTGCACGTTCTTATAGGGAAGGCTCCAATCTTACCTTCAGAACTGTGCAATGTAATAAAGCTTCTACAGTAAGCTCAAGCCAGACTTAAAGAACCCCTTTCTTGGTTACTTTATCTGAGCACCAGAAAAGGACTGGATGCCACAACACAGCTAGAGGTAGCTGATCTTTTGAATTATTATTCAAATCTGGGATTTTGAACAAACAAAAATATAAAACAGGTCAATGAAACTTTTTTAGTACATCAACATCACTGGTTGAAATCTGTAAGCTTCAGGCTTTAAACAGAATTCTTCTTTAGGCAATGATTTTGAACAAAGGCTGAAAGTCTGGAGCTATATGAAATGCTGGCAAACATGGGATCCTGCAACATGACTGCAGGTGCTGGGTGGTCTTTGCAGGGGGAAATTCTTGGGAGAAGTAGGAATGCTTATCTCATCCACCACATAACACTTCTCCCCATCCCCCAGGTACCATTCGCTGGAAATGTTGGGACGCAACCTAGCTTGTAGTAAGTACACCATACTTACTGCCTCTAGCTGTGTTTTGCATGGGGAGAATGCAGATAAAGGCAGGAAACTCCAAGCTTCCTAGACTGCTTTTCTGAACTACCATGCGCTAAACTGATACCTTTAGGGTTGCTGACCTCACTTCCTCCATCCCTTCCTTCTCCACTCATCCCACTATGAGAGAGAAGACATCTTGCGTGTCTCTACCGAGATGAAAGAATAAGTATGGCTCTTTGTACCTCCAACTTTGATAGAATTAAATTAGGAACTACCTAAATACGAATTTCCTTTAATAAATTTAGCTTTCCTGTCTTCCACACTAAAAATCAGAGTGAGACTGCATCTAAGGGCAAACATGTTCCTCCAAGATATTTCAGTGCAAAAGTTCAAACTTCTTCTGATGCATATAAACTCAATATGGCATCAGCTTTCCCATCAGCTGGACTCAGAGCCTGGAAACAAGTCTGTTTGGAGCGAGGGGTGGTAGCAGAAGCAAAAGAAGAAGGGTTTGTAGGAGGGCATTGGCAGGCAAGGAAAGGATAATAATTCCCTTCCTCCCCATCCCCCTTGATAAACATCCCCAACCCTGTTATTTAATAAAATACAGAACTGGAGACCCCTGTTTTACAGCTTCATATGTAGTCCCTACCTAGCAAGGCATTAACTGAAAATAACTGAAGAATTTTAACCACACTGGAGAAAACCAGAAACAATAGCTTTGATAAGTAGGTACATCAATTACACCTTAATTTATATGTTATAAAATAAAGTGCAAGACTCAAAGACCTGCTCAGTTCCTTTGGTGACACAACTACTGTGTCATCATGCACTGAATTGCATTTATGCAAGGACGGCCACCACACTGCACACAAAGAAAGGTAAAGTAATAGTGACCTGGGTGTGACTTAGGGTGTGAAGAGGCTGGCCACAAACTGTATTGCATCTGTTACACAACATGAAATCAACCCATGCTATGTACACCATATGACCTACACAGGGTCAAAATTTGTGTTGTACAAAAACGTACAAGCAATAATGCATATCACTCAGTCACTTTTTAATTATTTTAAAGTAAGGAAGAAAAAGAGACAAACTCCCACTCTTCCCCCTCAAAAATATGAAACCTATGGATTTTAGAGTTTTGGCCTACTAGATGAATTGCCCTAACATGAGTTATGGAGGAAGCTGTAGCCTTTTAATTACCCTACAAAAGGCCTCTGAAGTGATTTGTCTGCAATTTGGCAGGCTTGCTTCACCCTGGAGAAGCTCCTGTGCTTGTAAATTTCATCCACTTTGGCCAAATTTGGGGGGGGGGGAGTTACAGCTATTTTAGATTCCCAATTATAGTGAATCAGAAACACACAGCTTCATTTTATACAGAACCACTTAGAACTCGAATTTACAGACTGATGCAAATCTTAGGGCTGATGTGGAGTCACACATTTGACTTCAATATTACAAGCATGTTCCTATTTTCTTCTGTGAAACGTTAGAACGTACGCTGTTTCAGATATTGTTGCATCATATCTAGTCTGCCATAATCTCAATAATTTGCAACTACATTAAGTGGTCCAGATTCCAAATCAGTAGAGCTGACTCCCACAATGATGCAACTAGAAAACAAAGGTTGCAGCTTTGAAACCATGATTACAAAACACAATTCAACAGGAGGTGAATTTAGCATTGCACCAAATATTGCATATCTTCTATTCCAGATGTACACTACTGCAAGCAGTATTAATCTACATCTCTCATAAAATGCATGCTCATTTCTATATCCATTCAAAACCCATTATTTTCCATCTCCAGGATGAAGCCCTAATTGTATCAGCTCCATTCTAGAACTAGGGAAGAAATTGAGTTCATCTTCATATCTATGCCTTTTTAAAAGGTGCTATTTCCTTGGAAGCAAATGCAGACTCTCCCGTTATGTAATTCCAATTTGGTAAAACATACTTGTTTTATTGCTTTATATACTATACTTGTCGCCAACTCAGTAACTGTAATGAAGCCTGTCTTGAAAATTACTCTGCTTCTGATTGCCAACCAGTGAGGCTGAAAATCAACCCTCAAAATTCAGGGGAAACTTCAGAACTTCCTTACTGCAGATTAGATTTTTTTTTTTACCCCTCCAGGCAGTAAGGGGCACAAACAAATTTATTATAAGAATTCTCCTGCCAGGGTATTTTTTCAATTAAATGTTTGCCACTTATGCTATAGCCAGGTATAGGAAATAAATAATGTGTGCTGCATTCTCATTCTCATTGCACTGCGCAACGAAATTGAAGACAATCGGCTTCATCATTCCACACTGATTTACGGTTGAAACAAAATATTTTAATATTTTCCTTTTGTTAGGATGGTTTTCTCCCAGTTTCGATTAGAAGTATCTCCTCATGCATGTCGAGATACTAATCAATTTCCAGATATAAGGACATACATTCATCATACTCTATTTCCGATAAAAAAAATTGATCTGATTTATCCTTAATTACCTAAACATCCTGCACAATGGAAACAGTTTTCTTCCTTGTTCTGTTTATTTGAGAGAGAAAATAGCCCGGAACTACTGTCTTAATTATTCTTCTGTCCCCATGCAATTGATTTAAAATACATATTTTAC
Organism: Podarcis melisellensis; assembly: GCF_964234715.1. Taxonomy (NCBI): domain Eukaryota; kingdom Metazoa; phylum Chordata; class Lepidosauria; order Squamata; family Lacertidae; genus Podarcis; species Podarcis melisellensis. Next base: position 29,438,741 of record NC_138538.1, read on the forward strand.
TTTGTATGCCCAATAAACAAAGAAGAATTTTAGAGCAGAAAAAGAAAAACAGGCATGGGTGATGTCTAATTCTTGAAAAGCTCTGAAAGATTTTAACCTTTCTATTTAATTTGGATATTAACACTGCCATCATTTTACTTGTATGCTGACTTTCCATAGTTAAAACCATGCTCAAGGTGTCTTCCAACATGAAATTTTTCTACATAATTACAAATATAACAAAAGTAGTCACAAACCATTAATAAAACACATTAGAAAGTACTCAGCCAAACTGAACAATTTCCACACAAATCGTAAGATTGAAAAATAAAGATTTTATTATTATTATTTTTAACCCTAAATCATACCCCCAAAATAAGAGTCTGTTCAGCAGCCTTGGCTTTTGTAGGTGGAATCAATCTGGTCCCTGCCCTCCCAGGCCAGATGTAAAAAGGCATGCAAGGCAGGTCTCACAGCCAAAATGGTCTATCTATATTAATACTCAGTTGGTTAGAGTGTGGTGCTGATAACACCAAGGTTGCAGGTTCAACCCCCATTTGGGACAGCTGCATATTCCTGCATTGCAAGGGGTTGGACTAGATGATCCTCAAGGTCCCTTCTAACTCCAGAATTCTATGATTCTATATATAATACATATAGTGTATATAGTGCATCTATACACACCACCACTAACAGGAGGAGGAGGAGGTCGTCAACAAGTGGCCATTATTACCACCAGGGGCCAAATTACGTTTTCTAAATGGATAAGAGGATTTTTTAAAGACATTAATTTGGTTCTTCAACAGGTAATTCCCCCCTTCAGATTACAGGCAAGTTTGTTGAAGAACAGAGTTAGGAATTTTATTTTAAATTCATTCATGAGCAGCGTACCAGCTTAAAAAACATCAGGATTTGGTAGTTTGCATTAAACTATTTTTGATACCCGCTTACTGGATTTCAACTGTTGCTTCTGATACTTGGGTCTCTCCTTTTGGCTTATCTACTATCAGATTTTAATTGAATTGTTTCTCTTCATATTATATAACACACACACACACGTATTATATTCCTCTGTTTGTTCGCTAGCACACTGTTCTTCTGTGTTGTTGTTACTGTTTGCTGGTTACATAATTTGAAGTAGGGTGGGACTGTGTGAGAAATAACACCACGCCTAGGATTAACTGACAACCAGCCATGGAGGTGTCAAGCTGAATTCAATGGCTTAATCGAAACAGAAAACAAAAAAAATCCTTCCAGTAGCACCTTAGAGACCAACTAAGTTTGTTATTGGTATGAGCTTTCGTGTGCATGCACACTTCTTCAGATTGTTTCTTCTTCTGTTTCAGTGTATCTGAAGAAGTGTGCATGCACACGAAAGCTCATACCAATAACAAACTTAGTTGGTCTCTAAGGTTCTACTGGAAGGATTTTATTATTGTTATTTTGTTTCGACTACGGCAGACCAACATGGCTACCTACCTGTAACTAGATCAATGGCTTGATGTTTCTTGAGTGTGGTATCTGCAATGAGCTCTGGTGAAAAAAGCAACTAAGTGTCTTTAACCTTTTTCTTCAAACTTCAAATTTAGCAAAATACCACCCTCCTTGTTGCTTAGGTAGTAACTACAAAACAGATTCCCATAAAAAATTTTCTTCTTCAGTTTGCAATTTTAGGTCATTTGTTCTAGATAAAAAGCAATGGAACGAAGCTTTTTAACGTTTTTAAAGGTAACATTGACATGCACTACAAATACTATAAGCACTATAAAAATAGAGCACTATAAAAAAAGAAAGCTGTAAGAATTGGGATTTTTTTGTTTGTAAATGATCTTTAAAAAATACAAACATCTTGTCCAGAATTGGACCAGGAAAGCACTGTCAACAAAGCACTATAAAAAAAGAAAGCTGTAAGAATTGGGATTTTTTTGTTTGTAAATGATCTTTAAAAAATACAAACATCTTGTCCAGAATTGGACCAGGAAAGCACTGTCAACAAAGCAGCAAATTTCACAGACATTGCTGGGACAGCCTGAGAGCAGTCTGAGCGTGTTCCTGGAGTTGGTTTTGCTCCTAAACTGTCTGGTAGCACCTGAGCTCAAAGATGTCTTTGCACAGTTTTGCCAGATGCTGTAGCTATACCAGCCAGTGGAGAAAGAATATCTGGCCACTTTAACACATCTTGTTCCCAATCAGTATAGACAACTGCAAAGCACTCTGTGTGGGGCTGCCCTTAAAAAGTGTTTAGCCCCACACAGTTGTAGCAGCCAGAGTGTTAAATGGGGCCCATTTTTTTGAGTACTGTATGCTTCTCTGGTTCTAATTTGCATTGGCTTCCAGTTCATTTCTAGGAACAACTTCACAATCCAAACTCTGGTTAGAATCATAGAACTGTAGAGTTGGAAGGACCCTTAGGGTCATCTAGTCCAAGCTCCCTGTAATGCAGGAATCTCAGCTAAAGCATCCATGACAGATGGCCATCCAGCCTCTGCTTACAAACCTCCAAGGAAGGAGTATCCACCACCTTCCGAAGGAGTCTGTTCCGCTGTCAAACAGCACTTAGAATCAGAAAGTTCTTCCTGATGTTTAGTCAGAATCTCCATTCTTGAATCCATTGGTTGGTGTGTCCTAGCCACTATAGCAGGAAAAAACAAGCTAGCTCCATTCTCCACGTGACAACCCTTTAGATATTTGAAGATGGCTATCATATCTCCTCTCAGTCTCCTCTTTTCCAAGCTAAACATACCCAACTCCCTCAACTGTTCACTTGTACCGTTTCTCCTCTGTGTGTTTGTAGATGTACGGTCAGTTTCGAACCTTCGCTGATGCACTTTCCGCACTCCATACATTCACATGAATAAAAGTAAATGTATGTTTTACTTATAAAGCTGTAAACCAGGGATCGCTAATCCAGCAGCTTTAGACATCCTGGTTGGTGGTCCTGTTTTGTGGGTGGTTTGTTGGGTGTGTGTGGAATTGGGGTTTGTTTGTGAAAGGGCCTTTCTGATGGGAGGTGGATGGGAGGCTCAAGTATGTTCCGTATGTGTTTTATTGAGAGACTTTCTCTAATTCTGTGTTATACCGCCACCCTCAAAGCAGTCGTTTTGTAAGTGGCACCCACAGCACTTTCTCAGAATTCAGAATATGCCCACTGGCCCAAAATGGTTGTTTACCCTTGCCTTAAACGGTTTGGGATGTTGCAAACTGCTTGATGATGAAGTTGTTGTTTGTTTATTAAATGTGTATAGTGCCCTCCATCTGAAGAGCCCAGGGCGGTTCACAACAGAAAGAAGTTGTGTATCATTAACAGCGATATCAAAATCCCAATTTGCAAATGCTACTATTTTGATTGAACTATATCGAGCTTTTAAATACTGAAGTGTTATGGGATTTTTAAAAGATATGGCTATGTCGTGTCACATACTTTTGCACAGAACGGATGAATGAGCCCATAGGCTCCAATGCTACCAAAATAAACACGCTTAAAATGAAGGGGGCAGGATCAAGAGAGCTTCTGGGTAGTTAATATTTGATATCCAATGAAAACAAGGCGAGCTTTTGCATGGGTTTGTCTGACAATCTTAAAGTCTTAAGTCTTAACCAATCTTAAAGATTATATCTACCAGGGATGTACAGGAAATACCCTTTTATTTGTTAATTAAAGCATACATATATGCATTAAAGCATATATGTATGCTTTAATTACGTGAATAGCAACGCTCTTGTGTCAATACGTATTAAATTTATACTGTCATGCAGGTTGAGATATAATAACACACACACCTGCTTTTATTATTTATTTATTTGTAAATAAAACTTCTAACTTCATTATTAAAAATTACATTTCCTACATCAGTGGTGTCCAAACTTTTTCCAAAGAGGGCCAGATTTTATGAACTGAAGGGCAGTGAGGGCCAACCAAAGTTGCTGAGCTTTTTAGGATTGAAGTTGCTGAGGTTTTTTTTAGGATTTTACCCCAGGAAATAAACTGCCACAGGGGCCAGATTAAACCGACCAGCGGGCCAGATTAGGCCCCCTAAACAGACTTTGTACATGCCTGACCTACAGGCTTTAAGAATCGAAATACTGTAGTTTTTCCTTCATCCTTTTTCTCCTTCCATCTTAGCTGTAATATTAATCCCTGAGCTAGTTCCTTCCTTGTAAAGTTCCAAGTCCTTGTGGCAGATCAGAAGCCATATGTACAATCTGCAGGGTTAATACTAAAACAAACACCTCAGAATGCTGCCATGCCTGCTTTGTCAATGCTCATTTCTGTCAAGTCCCAGGGATGTAAAATGTCTTCCTCTGGCCTGCTGCCATTGAAATCTCCTACCCACAGGGCCACCAGTGTGTTTTCCTAAAAGAATTATTAAGCATCGGCTCCCTTCTGGGAATATATACCACTAAGGTTAGCCTAATCTCTTTTAACTGCAGTTTTCCCATTAAGACCTTTATACAAACTCTTGCCCACAGTGATCCACTTAGCATTATTCATTTGACCACTGAAATGCATGGATTTCCCCTGAGTTGGTAATGTCAAAGAGGGTCAATAGTTCAGCAACAGATTTATTTAAACCCTCAGAAAACTATAGGGAACTAAGTAGCAACAGTTCTATTTCTCACTGCTGCACACACTATGTGACAGGGCTGACCACCGACTTTGTTTTCATCACTACAGCATGCATTGTTATTTCTCACGCTATTTAGGTGGTTACAGAAGCAAAGCTACTGCAAAAGTGATTTGGCATTTACTAAGGAATGGTTTTCAAGCTGCTGTGAGATTCTGTTTTGGATTTAATGCCACATTTGGATTTAAAGCCAGTGAGGTAGTTTTTCTTTCAAAGGATTCTTTCTTTCTACTTTTATTTTATTATTTCAAGAGAGAGAAAGAGGGACAAATTCAAGATGAAAGTGGCAATTCTGACTTTTTGGAAGCAAATGCTTTTGAAACAAACAGGACCTCCTGCTCAGTAAACAACTTCAAGGAGTGTCAAAGAAAGATGTGTGCTCCTCATCCCAGTCCTTTCAAGCCTAATAACACGTAGTTCATGTACATTTGCTTAAAAATAATTCCCATTGGACTACAGTCTAAGGGTGCTTTATGGGTTGTACTGTTAATCATCAACAATAGTAAGGAATTTGGAGGTACTGCTGCACATTAAATAATACAGCTACTCCTTAGTGGGCATAATTCATATAATAATTCACACAGTTTATTCAAGAACTTGCTAAACAGTTCAGATCCTTCCCATATAACCCTCAGCTTCAGTAAGAGAAAGATAGTCTTTAGACTGAAATGGAAGCACATTAATATTTTTCTCTATTTCAAAGTCTAATTACAATTCTTCTCCCTCTCTCCCCACTTTGCCCCTGCCATTTTCTCTTCCCATTATAGCCCTCAAATTGGCCTGCAAATTTTGTTCCTTATTCTGTCCCTCCTACAATCTTTGTCATGGAAATTAGAAACAGAATGTGAAAACACTGCAGAGATCAAACTCCTGAGCTAACCCTTTCAGGGCTGAATGTATAAGAAAAAGGAAAGTGTTATAAAGAACAGAGATTACTTTGCAGCCATTTTTTTTCGTTCGGCTATTCTTTCTATGTCCTTTTTCCTAAAAGACCCCAATAAGGAAAGGCTATAAAGATTTCTATATTTCTACAAAACCGTGGGATGGGTCCAATAGAATGAATTTCTTCTCTGTTTAACAAAGGTCAATACTTTTTTCTTAAATCGTGGAGATGTACTGCTGCTGTTGCTTTCCTTTTTCCAACTTTCCCCAGTAGTCTATAGATGCCTAAAACCCAGGGATTACTATACTAGAGCCAATTAAATTACTCTCTACAGGGCAAAAGAGAAAAATCTCAACCACACATTTTACTTCCCCGAGCATCACACTGCAGCCACCTTACTGAAGCTAAGCAGATTTGGGTCTTCTTGGTTCAAAGATTGAAGATTCCTGGAAACCCTAAATACACTGCCTTGAATTCATTGATAGAAAGATGGAATCCATGTAAATTCCAGGGCAGCTTTAAATCTCTCCTTTTGAGAATGAACTGACAATATTTTCTTAATAAATGTCCATTATTAAATATGCAAATAGAGCTGGTGGGAAGAAAGCAGCTTTTGGCACTGAACAGTATCCAAAAGATGTTCCTGGGACCTCGAAAACATTTCAACAGCAAGCAGAATATACTGCTCCAAAACATGTTGGCAAAAATTTACCCAGTAAGATATGCACAGGATGGCAGAAGATCTGTCAAATTTGGCTTTCATTTGACCCTCAGAAAATACCTTTCTCAGCAGTATTGCCACAATTCTGTTGGAATAAATAAGTCCTACTGCAAGTAATCAAAGCCTACTCTTAATATACGGCCCTTCTCTTTAAATTACCCCTAGCATTGTCCCAGGAAATGAATACAGGCTCTAAATGCAAGATTGAGAGAAAAAAAATAGTTATGAAATATGTACAGGAACATTTAAACTTAACCCAGTGTGAGTTTTCAAAAGCCAGCAGGCAAAAAACCCCACCATCACTACCCAGAAACATAGATCCCACTGATCTATCTGAACATATCCCAGTAACTGACTTGAAGTGGCTTTACTTGCTAGTGACTTAATTTGCACCACTGTTATGCAAAATGGGCTTTGGAGCATTTTTATAGGATCCACAAACACCCCTTTACTGCATTAAAACATCTGGTGATTTTTTTTAAATCAAATGTAGGTCTCTTTTCAACATTGCAGCTTCCTTTCACAGGGCATTTCCTGCAACTGATTCTGTGACACCTTTGAAAAGCATGCAGAATGAAATAAATTTTAATACAGCTTTCCCATTTGGTCATTTTCATAGTAGGAGTGACAAGCTCTGGTGAAGCGCAATCATGATATAGAAACTGACTAATAACTTTGGGGCTAAAGTTTTCCCTAGGAATAGGAAACCCATAGTTAAGTTCAACTGCTAATATTCAACTGCTTGTCACATCTGCAGTTTTACATAAACATAACATTCCTCTTATCCAGGCATGTTTTGTGAACTTACTTCATCAGATACGCACTGCAACAATGGAGTTAAAATGGTAGATAAATGCAAAAACCACAGCCTGTGTCGATTCAATTTAAAATAAGCATAATGACCAATCCCAACAAAAGTAACTGTATCCTTGTAATGTTAAGTAAATCAGCACTCGTACTGGGACAGGAAACCATTATCTATTCAAGTCTCAAGGAATATCAAATAAAACTTTGCTATTAACTTTGTTTTTCCAATTAGAGCTTCCCTTTGAAACTGCTCTGTTGGAAAACAGCCACTTTCAGCACAGCAGCAAAATGCCCAGGTGCTCTAAGATGCTTTGCTGTTAACCCGGCTTTATTTTAACCCTTGACTAGATTAGACCGATAGTCCCTGCAGAAGAGTCACATGACATGAAATGAACTGTACCAAATGCACCGCTTTCAGGGTTTCATTTGTTAAGTCACAGATTGTGCAGGCCTGGCTGGTATTTTTTTAACAAAGGAGCAAACAAGTTTTGCATGTCCCCACACATTGAGTTGAGACGTATACACAACTCGAAACAAACAAGGTTAACCGATAATGGTACTGATTTCATACCCTACTCACACAAAGACACCTTGTATGATTAACTCACAGGAAATGGAGAGTACATTTGCACAGAGAGAGATGTTACATACAAAGAATCCACAGAGATTGCCAGCAGTTAAAATAACAGTAAAAGATAACCAGAAACACTGCCTTGTTTTTATTTTCTTTCAAGGTAAATCAGGGTTTCAGACAAAAATAGAGAATAAGTGCCTGGTTCACAACGTGCTAAATGATTCTTATAATTGAATGTCAGTTAAAAGAATGCCGGGCTCTCAGTTGGTAAGAGCATGAGACTCTTAATACCAGGGTCGTGGGTTCAAGCCCCATGCTGGGCAAAAGATTCCTGTATTGCAGGGGGTTTGACTAGATGACCCTCGGGTTCCCTACCAACTCTACAACTTTATTATTCTATGAAGAAAGGGGAAATGGTGCTTTCTTTTGATTTCCCCTTGGCTGTACTCAAAGCAACAGACAAAGCAGCACCAAGCACAATGGTCAACATCTTCCTGTTGCTGCTCTTTCTTCTGTGCTTAGGGCATCACCACCTCTGCTGGTCCCTTTGCCCACCTTGCTGGTTGTTGGAAAGTCCTCCCCACCTACTCATCTGCCAATAGTGGACTTTAATAGGCAGTGGCGTAGCGTGGGTTGTTAGCACCCGGGGCAAGGCAAGTAATTTGTGCCCCCTAACCCATGGATTTGCGCCCCCTAACCCATGGATTTGTGCCCCTAACCCCCAGATGTTGTGCCCGGTGTGGGCGGCCCCCCCTGCACCCCCACGCTACGCCACTGTTAATAGGGCAGGAGGAGGAGAGAGGATCCAGGGCCACCCGTCAGCCATGGCATAGCGGGCCAGCCCTAAGGGCTCATAGGAACCTGGATCTAGACCTGCAAAGCAGTTTGTGGTGGACTTTAAATTCTGCCTGTACACAGCTGCACACTCAGGCCCAGTTGGTACACAAGCTACATTAAACCATGGTTTTCCTGGCTTAATTATGGATTGTTTTTAACATCAAAACCCAACCTGACTCCCTAAACATGGGTTGTTTGGGGCCCAGAAACCAGCACCAGAAATCTTGGTTTGAGGCTGGTTTGTGAAACTCAGTTTGCACTATCATTTATCATCTCATCCAAACTCAAGCGCCCAGCGGAACCCACCCACTTTCTATCAAAGCAAACGCAGCACACACTGTATTACAGCCAAATAGTATAAATTATTCTTGTGTGAGAGAAATATTCCTGAAGTATGATGCCTTTTTCATGGGCCTATACAAGTCTCATATCCATCACTAAAGTTGCACTTAAAATTCTAGAATACCGCAGAATACAGTTTGCAGTAACATAAATCATTCCAGAATAAAGTTTGCCGAAACCTAAATGCAGGCAAGGCTGAAGGATGTTTCTTACCATTAAAAGTTCAGGTTTATTTTTAATGTGGAAGTTTTTCTCTACCCCTAACCTTTCCGTATTCCCCCTCCCCAAATAAGTTCTCTCACTGATCAGCCCTAATATGAATAATTTCTTCTGAAAGCCTACATCTGTGCCAATTTTCTTCATGTTTCTGTTCAGACAGACTTTATGCTTATGAGAAAAATATGGAGTATGCTCATTAGTCTGATCAACAAACCTCAAAAGAAACTTAAAGCAGGATGATTTATTTAAATAAACATATTTGTCTATCTAAAAGGGATCTAAATTGAGGAGAGCATAGCCAAGTTAACAGAACTTAAAATGAAATAATTGGAAATACATTTGAATGCCGGATGCTTCTAAGAATAATGTTCCTCCGAAATATGAAATGGGTTGAACCTTCCCAGAAGCAGCTGTGCAAATCTGTAAACAAACATACTTGCACCAACACCAGCTTAATTTATAGGAGTGAGGAACAGTCAGACTTCCAGCTCCCATCAGCCCTAGCCCAAATGGTTGAAATTAAGACAGGTGAACTAAGCTTGCCATTGTTGTGCTCATATCCCGTTTGCAGGCTTCCTACAGGCCTCTGGTTGGCCACTGTGAGAACAGGATGCTGTACATTGGCTTGATCCAGCAGGCTCATTTTATGTTTTTAAGCCCATGAGTGGAGAGTGGGAAGTAACCAGGAATAGGCCTACGCATGGAAGCACTGTCTTTAATGGCATTAGTGATTATTTCAATTGCATTTTTGCTGCATTTTTTAAATGAGCTGGTTCTGTTGTTTCATGGCATCATCTACTTACGTTTATGCACTTTAGTGTCCTATTCTAAGCAGCCTAAAGGTGACTTTGATGAAAGGCAGGATATGCATGCTAGAAAGAAAGGAATAACTATTACAATAGCCTCCATGCAGCTTTACAAGTAGGAGGTTGTGTAAAAGTTTGAAGTTCTTATCTGGCCTTTTCATGAATGATTCATGAAGGGGCAGAATGAGGAAGTGTTAAAAAAAAAAAACACATTCGGCCCCATACAAAGACAATGTGAGTTTAAAACAGTTGAACATTTACAACTTATTCCATCTTCTAATCGTTACTCTACAAACCTTGCGTGGAACAATGAGAGCTTCAGATGGTGCATTTTCATCATTATGGCCAACAATAAGTTTAAAACACGTTGATGAGACAGTGTAAAAAGCAGCTTTGTCCAACTAATTAATAGCTTAGAGGAAAACCCAAATTGAATCTGTGCTTGTTTCAGAGAAATTGTGCGGCTCTAATAAACAGTTAAAAGTGGGACTGACAGCTTGAAAGATAGGCAAACAGGCAGCTAAGATAAACCTGCACAATGCATACCTGCCCAATACTTTCCCCATCATTTTCCTCAACACTTCCAAGCTCAATTCAATTACAGTATTACTAGATTTGCGACAAAATTACCTTTCATCTCAGCTTCTTTTAAAGCTATTTGGCATTTGCTAGTATTTTCTATTATAAATCTAATTGCAGATTCCAAACAGACAAGGGCTCATTAAGCCTTAATTATGCACATGTTGTTTTCAACAAACATTTTCATTTGGACGGCTGTGAGCTGTAATTGTTCAGAAGGCACCACAGCCTCAGAATTTAATGCTCTGCTGGGATGGCAGAAGCTATGATGACTGGGTTCTTACCTCAGCGGCATGGAAGCTACAGCAACACCACTCTTGCCAAAGCAGCCAGGGAAACCTAAAAAGCCCCAAACAGTGCAGGAGGAGACTGTGCCTTGCCTCCTCCCCATTCCAGCATTATGGGTTTGTGTTGGCCTGGGAAGAAACAGGAATGTGCGCATGCTTGGAGATGCATTATTTCAGGGTTGCATCTAAGGCTGACCTTCCACTCACACAGCACACCGGAGCTTCTAATTCCTGCTCCCTGCAGCTCTCCCCACCACGCACCCTCAACATCTACTCCATCAGGGGATCCTCCGGAGCAGATTTGGGGGATGTGCGGGAAAAGGAGAGAAGTCATGTTGTTCAAGCAGAAGTCTGCTCATGTAGCACTGGAGGCAACCCAAAATATCTTCCATTCAACTGCTCTGTCCAAAAGTGCAACCCAACACTGCAAAAAAGATGTTTGCGGAAGGATGATCTTAAATATGTCGTATCCTTTTATTTATTCAAAACCAAAATCACGCTTAGGTCAATGGGGTTACTCTCCAGTAAGTGTGCACAGGATAGCAGCTCAAGAGTCTTGTGGAGGATCTACAAGACATACGTCAGATAATGGTATGGGAAGGAAGGAAGGAACAATTATGCTAAGAAATGAAAATCAGGTTTATTTTCCTCCAAGGGCATGATATAAGCTCTCAGACATTTTTTTCAGGCTCTGTGCTGCATTGTTGAAACAAAAACAGAAAAAATGTTGGGGTAAGCATAAAATTGCATGGCCTTGCCCTTGGAGGCGGTGGGGCGGGGGAGGCAGGGGGGCTGATGGAAGAAGGAAGCCCAACTACTTGCTTTTCCATAGTTTGACCTAGAAAGGTTTTCTAGGTCACTTCTACTTGGCATCCCAGCATCTGACCCACTAAATCTAATGCAATAAAACTGTAGAGTTCATTTTAGCCTGTCAGTGTCAGATCATTCTTAAAGTTTCAGATGCAACATTTACAAAACCACTATTCATATATTCATAAATAAGATCTTATTAGGCTTCTCTTCAGAAGGGAACATATATTTGCTTGCTTCACACTGACTCATGCTGACAAAGGGAAATGTAAAAGCTGTTCTCTCAAACTAAGCTCATATATTCATACACACACACACACGTTATACCCAAGTCACACGGGAGTTGTTTATACTAAGTTCACCACAAACCTCCCTGTTCTCAGATCTGGCTGTAGAAGCGCAGAGGAAAAGAGGGGACTATGCCACCAAGCTTCACTAATACTGACATGAACCTGCTGCTTTCAAGGGGGTTGTAAATAGTGACATACCAAGGCATCTGGATAAGAAAGTGGGTTGCAGAATCCAAAGTAGACTCAATTGCAGAGTCTATAAAAGCTATTTAAAATACTAACTTCCATCTGTTTTTTGAGTAATCCTTGACATGTGCAGAACTTGCTTTCAGTTGAGCTTGTATCTCTTGACAGTTTCACCTCTAAAGAAAAGGGGTGCTTCCCCCAACCTTGCCACTCTCATCACTGACCTTTGCAATGCAAATAATTGATTTAAATCACCAAGAAAAAAATGCTGTTCTAACTCGTTGATTTAAATCAACTTTCCAGCTTTCTAACTAACATAGTTCCTGAATAAACATGAAGAGTGGCTGGTTCTACAACAAATAAAACATACTGTTTAAAACGAAATCACTCAGGAACATAATCCCAAACTTGTTCTAGCAGCCCCAGTAACTTTTGCACTATATATGATACAACTGCTTAGCAGAGCAATTATGGAATAAATTGTCTCATAAGAACACTAAGAGATAACTTCCTTGAGGTTAGGTTTGAAAACCTTTCAGACCCAGTGACTACCACTTATTTGGGAACTATTTCACCATGACAGGGAAAGTAAATAGTTATGAAGTTCATTGGCAGAGTCTAAATATTTATTGTTTGAAAATTATATGTAGCAATACACAATCTATTCCTGTCATGTTTATGCTTCTTAAGCTCAACTGTAACATATTTTTCATCCCTGGTTAATTCTTCTAAAAAGAAATGTAGGCTTTGATTCTTAAGGCCTAGTTTTCATGTCACATTAAACCATAGTTGAAAACAATGAGAAGAGCTCTGTTGTTTCGACAACCCACCAATCCAATTTGGGAGGGCATGGGGGTACAAGGGGGGAAGGGGGACCATCGCTGAACTAGCAGAAGTCCTAGCCCTATTGTTTGAATGTGAGTATGCAGTTTGGCTTTCATTTATTTTGAACTATCATTTAGTGTAGCATGTGAACCAGGCCTACTGTGTGACAAAGGGATTTGAATTAAGCTTTAAGACATTATGAACAATAGAATCTTAGAGTTGGAAGGGACTCAAGGGTCATCTAGTCCAATGCAGGAATTTCAGCTAAAGCATCCATGACAGAAGAGTGCAGTATGCATCCCATTCAAACATAATTCATTATTTTACAGACATTTAGCAGAGTGGACTTTTTTAAAATTAAGAAATCCCATTTATTTTTACCTTTAAATTATTGATATTATCCATCTTAGCAGAAATGTATTTTGGCATGTCAGCATTTTGTGTTCCTCACAAATTTCTTGGTAAACTTTTTTGAGTCCCAGAAAATCCTCTAAAAATCACTGGGCTTTGTAGCATGATATGGATCCACCTTCTTATAAAGATTCACATACCTTACAGAGGTATGACTACCTAAGATTTTGCTGTCTGGCTGTTCTTTTGTTCCAAACAGAGTATTGCACCTGTTTCCCTAGATACCCTAAACAAACATAACCTGAGGTCCTTTAAAGCTATGCACACTGCACCTTTCTTCACCCAAGATTACAACTTCCATTGTGGCACATAATTTGGTACAAGAGAAGCTTTAGTAGGATTCTGCCAGACCTTTCTTTTTTCTGAGAATGCTCACAATAAGGAAAAACTAATCACCATCTATGTAACAGTTCATGGAGGTGCTCTCCTTCAGTGCTGTATGAACAGTGATTTAGCTGAGCTCTCCAAAGCAAAGTACAATGCAGAACATAAAGGGGGGAAATTCACATCACCTTCATCTTTAAAAATACAATTCTCGCAACCCAGGCAGCCAGCTTTATACAACATCCTCATTTGCTTCTGAAGGACTCACTCTAATAGTAGGGTATACATGCTCTCAGAAACAGAATACCAAATATTCAAACTGTTTCTTTTTACATAACACTGTTCTACTGTTTCCATTGTTGTTCATGTTTGCTTTTTTAAAAGCACAGTGTCAAACCACACCCTACTACTTTGGAGAACTGGCCTTTTGATCAGGCAACTGCAAACAGTCCCCCTGTTCTAGGGTGGGTTATCCTATAGATCATACCACACCCTATTCTCTCCCCCAGTATTCCTCTGTGGTGCCTCACCTCCTCTACCCACAAGGAATACACCAGGGAAGGACAGACCTATGGGATCTACTCTGTGTTGTATCAGGACACTGAGAAGGGTTCCGACTGAAGTCAGGTGTAAAAGACACTGACTTATAATTAAAGAATACAGTGCCTCTGAGCTGCTGTAGGGTGCTTTCTGAGTACCAGTACTGACATCAGTTCACTGTTCTTCACATAAAAATCCATAACGTATTATTCATATTTATTTATTAAACCTTTTATTCATTCTAGTAGTCTAATTGTGAGGGGGCTCATTTCATTTATTGTTGTTGTCATGTGGAAGGCAGAAAACGTAGCTGATCAGCTGCAAATCACCCAGAGATTGACCAGTAGAACCAGATCTCAATTCTGTCCATCCCTTCTCAACTCTATCAGCAGTATCGTCCTGACATGGGAAGAACGTGAATGTACATTCCATAATACTATGAAATACAGTATTTCATATTATTGCCATAAGTCACAAACCCTCAAATTAAATCATCAAGGCTGCAATACTACCCACACTTAGAAATAAAACCAATTGAACACAGTGGAACTTACTTCTAAGTAAGCATGCATAGGATTTAGTGTCTCAAGACTGCTACCTTGGAGAAGGGTTAGGAGAATGAAAATTCATGGGCCCCAGGAAATAATGGACTTAAGTATCTGAACAAATGGCAAGGAATGCTCTGCCTACAACATTTATTAACATTCATGGCCAAATTGTTAAGACCTCTAATTCTGCCTCTGCTTGGCTCTGCTGCTGAATTCACAGCCTGCTTTGTGCTAAGTCTTTAATAGAAGCATTTGGAATAGACTGTTCTGCTTGAATTTGAATTAAAATAAATTCAGAATGAAGAAATGCCAAGTTAACAGATCACCCAACCTTGCAAGAGATTAAAGAACAGTACTGCCAAATGTACATTTCCAAAAATACTGCTCATCCAAATGTTATTTAAAAGTGAATGAATATATCAACCAATAATCTCCATTGCGGGATTCAAACAACGAATATTCTGAGCTTCAGTTCTGTGACCAAGAATGCATTTGCAAGGCAACAATGCTGCAGCAGCCCTGAAAGAAGCCTTTGCAAGAGTAAATGAGGTTATTTTGGCAGGAAAGCGGATGTAACAAACAAGCGAATTTAACTGAATATGGTAAACAGAGATGGAGCGATTATAGCAGGAGTAAATGTAATAGGGTTCTGAGTTGCATTGTATTGCTTCGACTGACCACAATATCTGATAAAAGCAGTGGAAAAAAAGTTCTGGTTTCCTCTCCCACATAATTGATTATCTTAATGCAATCTGCAGTTTTTCTTTCTTTCTCTTACACACACACACACAAAAGGTAAATCCCCTTAAGTTCAGTATGTCAGTCACACTAACAGCAAAGGTGGCTGGATAGTCTTGATATTTCGATTGATACACTTCATGACTGAGAAAGAAGCAAAGCCGCCTTCCTATGTAAACACCTGGCATGGTTATATTACAATCCACACACAACCAACAGAGATCGCAGCAGGCTTTCCTTTTCAGGTTATGGGCAGATATTTCTCAGAGGGGTGTGCTGCATGTTATACCCTATTAAGCAGAGCTACTCCAGGGCACTGTTCCTCGACAAATGAAACACTGTTTTCCGTTTGCTAAAAACAATGCTAATGTGACAGTAGGATCTCATCAGCCTGCTGCAAGTGGAAAACCAGGCTATGTCTCTCAGATTGCAATGCAGGAAAGGGTAAACAGTGCAGATCACCCATTGCTAGAAAACAAAGTGCAAAAATTACAGCAAGCTACAGGAGGGAGTAAACAAGTTAATTCATAATTCCCTCCATGATCACCACCAAATTACTCCCCTTATTCTCAAGAGAACACACAACTGTGCAAGCAACTACTGCAAAACCCCCTGAACAGTCAGCACTGTTTCGTGCAGGTAGTTGAGCTCAGTCCGCTTCAAAGAGTGGCAATGTTGGGGATTTACCAGCATCCCAAGACTAACAGGGGCAGAGAGTCCTTCACTGTAAGTGATACCATTTCTACTTTGCACAGCGTAAGCGCGAATATCAAATGCAACCCAAGGGAATTCTCAGTTCGTATGCCCCAACTCTTCCAGCTTAGGGGGCCCTGTTGAGGATGGCATGCGCAAAGGACCCCAGAATCCATGACGAGGGGTAGAATCATAGAATTGTTGAGTTGGAAGGGACCACAAGGAGCATCTCGTCCAACCCCCTGCAATACAAGAATCTTTCATCCAACATGAAGATTGAACCCACAACCCTGAGATTAAGACTCTCATGCTTTACTGGCTGTTTACTTACAGTTTACTTATATTAACTTAAGAGTCACAGGAAAGGACTCAGAAAATTTAAGTGTGCAAAATTATAACCCCATCATACTGCTGCTTAGAAAGTAGCTTACTTGTTAGCATGCAGCAAGCTTTAATTAATATAATACAGTTACCAAAGGAAAATAACAGCTCACTCTATGCCCTAGTTTGTATATCATAAAAGAATTGATATAAGTTTGAACAGTTTTTAGCAGACCATATCTGCTGTCTATATCCTGAGAAGTAAGAATAATATATTTCTGTTTTTTATTTTGTCCCAGAATGTCTCACTTGTGTAATTCTTTTGTTCAAAGTGTGTGCATTTGTGTCTGTTCACACACACACCCTCTACCCTTTAAACTGGGGCTGAACAATTGAACAGAGGCAAGTCACAGCCAGCACATTCTCTCACACAGAGAGACACAAAGTGATAAACACAAATTAAATTGTCTCAGTGAGGGAATGACTGTTTTGTAGAAACATTCCATGCATGTCCTGTCCTTGCTGAAAACAAGGCAGCCTATTCTTCAATAATTCAGCAGGGTGCATGGTCTAGATCCAAAATACTAATTTTGAACTCACTACCCAATACTACCAACATATTTTTTTACACTAAAAAAATAAAAAGTCATGAAAAGTAAGCACCTGTCTGAGCTTCCTAACTGTAAGGAAATTTGCAAAGGGAGGCTGGAAAAAAAATGTTTTTGCTAGAATTATTTATTACAGCTCTATCCTGCCTTTACTGCAAAGAGCTCAGAGTAGTGCAAAAGGTTCTCACACTCTCCATTTTATCCTCACAGCAACCTTGTGAGGTAGGTTACGCTGGGAGAGCATGGCGGGTCCGAGGTCACCCAGTGAGCTTCATGGCTCCTAACCCAGTCTTTGCCAACCTTGTGTGCTCCAGATGTTTTAGACAACAATTTCATATTAAATTAATTACCAGCAATTTACATAATGACACGTCATATCCTCAAGGTAGGAGCTTTGGAAACTAACTTCCCATCAGAGAAGTCTGGAGCACATTTTAAAATAATGTGGCTTTGGTTGTGGACTACTTCATCATAGTAATAAATCTGTGCTCCTGAAGAGCATTTTCATTTTTCATTCTGATTAGGCAGTTTGGGGGCTATTGATGCAATCTTTACCTATACATGGATTCTCCACCCTCCTTTGTATTTAACTGTCACTTTGATTTGGCCATTTTATTCAAATACTTTTCCCATTTAAGAATGGCAATTTAATGCATTTGGTGCTCTGACAGTGTTGGGTGATTTCAACTTTGAATTGCTTTTATTCCTATTTGTTTTGCTAGCAAAAAACACTTTGACAAGCGATCCTTTCCCAGTTTTGGCTCAAACATGTTTTGAAGGCACAAGTCACTATTTATACACATGCATGCATGACACAATTCATGTTTATTTCATACATGGGGACCGATTCAAGAGCCCCAAATGAATCGTACGGAGGCCTTC
The DNA here is from genome assembly GCF_964234715.1 of Podarcis melisellensis. Classification (NCBI taxonomy): domain Eukaryota; kingdom Metazoa; phylum Chordata; class Lepidosauria; order Squamata; family Lacertidae; genus Podarcis; species Podarcis melisellensis. Next base: position 29,456,576 of record NC_138538.1, read on the forward strand.
AATTAAGAAGGGAAAATAAATGGGAAAACCCCGAACATGCACAGGGTCTCTGCTTAGAATCAATCAGTTTACTCAGACACTGTACTTAGCGGCACCTGTGATTAAGATTTTTCCTTCCTGTACCAGTAATGTGACAAAACAATAATTAATGAAACATGAAACCAAAACTGAATCCCTGCATGTGTGAAAATATTGTTGTTTCTTTCAGTCCTTGTTCCCATCATTACTCCTGAAGGTGGGAGACAGGTAATAATGTGGGTGAGACAGATGAATTTGCCATAACTAGCTTCCTCCAGTGCTCACTGTAATTGCTTTAATTAAAAATGTCACGAGCATGCATCTGTTTTACAGCTCACGCTTCTAGATACCATGGCATGTATTTCTAAAACAGTAACATGGGGAAAGGAGGAAGGAGTCAAAACGACACTGAAATGCCAACAATACTCCCACACCCATTTTAGTGACCTTTGTTCTCAAGCCTGCACTGGTGTGCACACATTTGTGGCCAAGATTTACAATAAAGTGGAAGAGGCTGGCAAGCTCTGGTTTAGAAACACTGCACCCATATGAGAAGGTGTGCATCCTATCAGGGAACAATTCTTGCTGAGTCACTGGCACAAGCGGCTTGCTATCTCATCCCAATTGTCCTCTAATAACATGGAAATAAACAACTACCTGACTTTTAGAAGACATCTGAAGGCTGTATAGGGAATTTTTTTAATGTTTGATGTTTTACTGTTGTTTTATTATTTGCTGGAAGCCGCTCAGAGTGTCTGGGGCAACCCAGTCAGATGGGCGGCATGTAAATAAATTATTATTATTATTATTATTATTAAGCAAAGGAGAGAATGGCTGAACTGAATTTTAATTCCTTATGCACTAAACTCCTCAAATGGCAGGCCTAGCTCATAAAAGGAGTTACATGTTCCTTATGTGGCGATAACAATGTTTAAATTTATTAACCACTTGATAAATAAGGTTTCCAGGTGAGTAACATTTAACAAAAGGGGGGGGAGAGTAATCTAAAACAGTAACACTAGCTAATTGATTAGTTAACAATTAACTAATTAACTAATTGATTAGTTAACCAAGGTCAGCTGGAATGCACTGTGCACATAGGGAGAAGTAACAGCCAGATCCTAAATGTTGTTCGTTAAACCTCAATCCTGCTAAGGCCAAACCAACTCACTGTTGGTAAGCATGTTGAGGATAGTATATTTGTTCTTTGCCTTCAGAGGGAGCCAGAGAAAACTATGCACCGACAGAAGCCAAATCGTAAAGCAGGAGAAATCACCCACTTTCCCCATGAAGACTCTCCTCCCTGCAAGAGAGGGGAGTGGTTGTGGGCGGGAGCCCGAGCTCCGCCCCTAGCAGGGGGCGTTTGCCCCCTGCCTTCACCTCACCTGGCTGGCGCCCACGCCCCTCAGCGGGCATCCAACCAGGTGCCTGAGGGGCAGCCTTCGCCCGGCCTCATTCTTCGTCCTCTCACCACGAGTCACCCACCCTCCACTCCCCTTTTAGTTAGGGCTTAGGTCACTGGCCTTGCTATGGACCTTAGGTTGGTCGCCCTGGTTGTCTAGGGGGCCTGGTAGGAGTTTTTCCATTTGGCATTAGGCCTTTTTGGTTTTTTCGCCTACCTCGTAGCAATCGTCACAACTTTTTGTGGTATTGGTGGGTAGGTTAGGCATTGGAATAATGTGTTTTGCTGTGTCGAAGAGCTAGGTGTGGCCATCGCCTATGCCTTCAATTTTTAGGGGTATTCCGTTAAAGGAATCTGGCGGTCGTGTATTCTGTCCGATGCCTGCTTGGCGGGAGGCCATGGCACGACCCTCGGTGACATTAGGGGTGAGCCTATAGTTGGATCGGCATCAACTGGCTCCACCTGCTGGTGAATAAACCCACTTGTTCAAATCCAATGCCTAAGCCAATACCTTTTCACTGCTGTAATCAATAAAGTTGTGGCCTTTCCTTGCCCATTAACCTTATATCACGTGTCCGTGTGTATTCTTTCCACATTGCGGGGGTCGGGTCCTCGAACCACAATATACAGTATATAAACAAAGCATTTTTTTTAACTTCTACCCATTATGTAGGAAACAGAAGCATGGAGAGTCAAGGGGTGAATGAATAAAATAAAATATTGTTGACATGGTTGATGGACTCTTCTAAAGAATGTTTAAGAATTCCTACCACTCTTAGCACCAGAAAGGATCATATCTGCAGCTTGACCAGATCTAGGCCTACTCAGAGAAGTGTCCTGTTGATTCCAATGTCACTTACTTTCAGGTGAGTAAGCATAGGAATGCTGGTGTAGTCACAAAATGCAGTTAGAAATGTGAGTCTACTGCTTAAGCAAAGGAACATATTCCAGTTGTAGGGGGAGGGTGTTGATGAGATGAAGTAGAAATAAAGCTCATTACGGAATATTTTTCCTATCTTGCTGCATTGGTAGGAAAAGCCTCAAGGAAAGCCTCCAAACCATTTTATATTTTACTCCTTACCCTGAAAGAACAACTGTCACACAGCATAGATCTGCACTGAGAACAAACATGCTTATTCAATGTGTGAAAAGCTTACTCCCCACAGGAAACCAATAGGATGTGTTGCATAATGAAGCTGTTTATTTGCGGGCGGAGACATTAAGGTAACTCTCACTGGAAAGATGAAAAGCAAATGCAGTCTCACCACTGGGCAGCACTCTACAGTGATTGGGGGGGGTGCAGCCAGACAAGCTTTATTTGAACTAGAACGAGACTGTCTAATGAAATGGTCTTTGGCAAAATAATAGTTTGTGAGCCAGGCCTATGATTAGAGTGGCTAGATGCAAAAGAGGAAGGCCTCCTGTATCCCTAAGAGATATGCAGAAGAGGGTTAATGGTGTGAAACGCCACAATGGCAAGGCATATGGCTAGATGAATTTATTGATATCTGTGAAATAATATAGAACGGTCACATGTGCCAATGCACCCCAACACATTGACAAATACATAATCACCAAACGAGAAAAGACATGAACTAGGGACCTCCTGGATTCTGGCTCAAACTCAGATTACCCACTAAAATACACCAGCTCTACGCTGTTTTCAGACCTATTAGGACTCTTCCGAAGCTCATCCATATTTTTGTATAAAATATAGGGAGGCAGATCTAACACATAGCAGCAAACTACCTAGAGTCTTCCAGAGAGCATCAGTTCATGGCTATGTCAAGAAGTCATTGTGTGTCCCCCTCCCCACATGTAATACTAATAGTTACAAGACAAGTTCACATACCTTCAGGAACAGAAGTAGCTTGCGGGAATTATTCCCATGTCTGCACAAGTAAAATGAAAAATCAGGCATAAAATAAATGAGTCCTTTGGGAACTCTGCTCATGACCTTGTAGGTGCTAGCTGAAAGTTTCCTCTCCTCTTCTCAGCTAACATTCCTGAATGCTAACTATTTGAGCTTCGGCCTCGTCTATACAGTATTTTCTACAAAGATCCTGGCTGCTAACAAAATTGGAGGACCACTGGTTGAAAGTCCAAAGATGTTGTAAAAACTTGTTCTGTGTTGTTGTAGAAGAGGCCCTTCATCACACACGGTGCTATTCTCTGAAATGCAGATAATGCTCTGCAAGACTACATCTTGCAACTCTTTGGCAAAGATGAATTACCAGAGCTGCAGGTAACTCGAGTCATCCCAAGACCAAAATAAAGGTTTGAAGCCTTGTACCCAGATGTGTGGGAATAGGAAATGGTAACTAACTTGTGAAGCAGGGAAACCCTTGTGATCTGTATTGTATTGTTTTATATAGTAAAGGTAAAGGGACCCCGGACCAGTCGTGACTGACTCTGGGGTTGCGGCGCTCATCTCGCTTTATTGGCCAAGGGAGCTGGCGTACAGCTTCCGGGTAATGTGGCCAGGATGACTAAGCCGCTTCTGGCGAACCAGAGCAGCGCACGGAAATGCCGTTTACCTTCCCGCTGGAGCGGTACCTATTTATCTACTTGCACTTTGATGTGCTTTCGAACTGCTAGGTTGGCAGGAGCAGGGACCGAGCAACGGGAGCTCACCCCGTCACGGATATACCCAGGGCTAAATCCTGGCATTGCTAACAGGTTGTGGGGATGGGCTTGAGTGAGCACTAGTCCAAGTTTAACCCACTCCTAATTCACTGGTGGATGTTCCTGTTGCTGAAGCATGAGGGGTATGTGGAATCTGACCTTCCTCTGGGTTTTAACTGGTCTCTAGTTTAGTTCTTTTATTTGCCAAGCAGACCAGCCCTAGGCATCCTATATATTTCTCCATCAGAACTCACTTGGCTCCCGCTCCCTCTACCTAACCTTGCTTGGCTCTGCAGTAAATGCCTGCCTTCTGTGGTCCTTATTGCTGCCCTGAAATATGGATGACCTCCCCAGCCAAGGATTCCTTTTCCCAAGGCCACATCCCTCACCATCCTTGTTTTGCACCCTCCTTAAGTGTTTTTGGCTGACTGGAATGCATCTCTGAACTTACTGCTTAGAAGTCATCTATCAGCAACAACTTTGATAACACGTCTTGCTTGCCTGAAGGAAGGACAGAGAGGAGTGTGTGTAGAAAGTAGCTTACTGTACAATGATAAAAATTACATTCATTGCTCTGTTCATTTTTGCTTCTGGCCCTGCCAACCACTTTAGCCAACCCTCATCTAAAGCAGTGTTTCCCAACCGGTGTTCCGCGTGCCGTGGGAGGGAGGCGGGCGAGTCGGGCGGCGAGAGGCCTTAGGCGCCCTGCAGAAAGGCGTCCTCTTTGTGGGTGGGTTCCCCCCCCTCCCTTAGCGCATCATATTTAGTTGGGGATTCTGGAGAGGGGGGCGGGGGCGCGCTGGCCCCGAGCGGAACAGACGCGCCGTCGTCCCCACCTCCCTCTCCTCAGTAGCTCCGAGCCGACTGACTGAGGGTGGGACGCGGCCAGCGGCGTCCTCTCTCTCTCTCTCTCTCTCCGCCTCCCAGCACCGCTTTTCCCGAGGCGGGCGCGTGCCTAAGGCTGAATGGGAGCAGCCTGGAGGCTTGGCGGCCTCTCAGCGGCTCATGACGGGCGTCCCCGAGGCGGGAGGTGCTGAGCAGGGGCTCTGCGAGAGGGCGCGAGGGATGCGTGGTGGTGCCTGCGCGCGCGTGACTTAAGAGGGCGACCTGCTGCCTCTCCTCTCTCTCCCCTCCTTCCCCTCATGGGCACGGAGTCCCCGGCACAGCTTGGTGCTACTACAGCTACAGCTGCTGCTGCTCCTGCTTGGATGAAGGCAGCTGCTTCTTCCTAACGCCCAGCCTCTGAGGGACCGCAGTCTCCCGCCCCTTTTTTTTTTTTTTTGGCGGGATGCTGAGGTAAAGGATCCCCTCGCGCGCGGGCAGGCATCTCTTTGGGCAGGGCGCGTGTGGAGGCTTAAGGTGGGGAGTGTGGAGGGGTTGCCGCTTGCGAGGGGAGGGTTCATATTGTATTGGGCTGCGGTGTGGGCAACACGGCTCTCCAATGGCCAGCCCGCGGAGGAACATTGAGTTGGAGCATTTCGAGGAGAGGGACAAAAGGCGCACTGAATAAAGTATTTTATAATTTTTCATATTTCTGTTTACTTACTATTTCATAATAAAGTAATTATAAAATACTTTCTTTGTGTTTATTTGATTCCTATTAAAGAGAGTTACTTTATATATAGTGAATATAGGCACAGAGTTAATTTTTTAAACATTTTCTAATGGTGGTGTGCCTCGAGATTTTTTTCATGAAACAAGTGTGCCTTTGCCCAAAAAAGGTTGGGAAACACTGATCTAAAGTAAATGGTACAGAGCACCCCAATTTAAAACATAACCTTACTCTCCATGCCATGCAAAAACACTGGACTGACTGACAAGTACCGTACTTTCTGCTTTGGAAAGATCCTAGAAAATATTGTTAATAGATACTAACTAAATTCAGTGGTTAAAAATCTGGAGGTGCTAACATATAATTTATCAAGCAAGCAAGCAAACAAAGTAACCCAAATGCACTTTGCTTTGAAAGTACCGTATTTTTCCACTAGGTTTTTTTCCCTAAAAAATAATGTCCAAAATTTGAGGGAGTCTTATACACGCGTAGACCCCCCCCCCATTTTCTTAAATCAGAGTCCACCAAAATAGGGGGCGTCTTATACATGGGGGCATCTTATAGACGGAAAAATACAGTAATTCAACTACAAAATAGTAAGTTTTCTAGGAGACTGCAGACTAAATACATTCAGTTAAACATGGAGGCAGAGCAATCATATGCATGCCTATTTGGAAGCAAGTCCCGCTGAATTCAATGATACTTAATCCTGAGTAAGTGTGCTTAGGACTCTTGTCTTTAGAGTAGAATCTTATTCCAAACACATGCTGGATGGAGAGCTTTAAAGATACAGGTAAAAGTACTGGTGTACACTTCTGGTGCAGAGGAGTCTATAAAGGTGTATTGCCATGGTTGGAACTCAGGTGATATCCTAAGGTTCCCTCACACCTCCATCACACTCTCAGCTTGATGTTAGGTCAATAAAAGAGATGGCTTAGGTTAAAAGACTCTCAGTGAACTAAGTAGACTCTCCGCTTTCCTCCCAGTTTACCTACAGAGCCACAAAAGAACACATGATTTCAAATAACAACCAGTAACAGCTCATCTACGTCTAGGCCCTTAGAATTCTCCCAGGCACCAAGCACAGGACTGCCAGAATGCTTTGCACAGCACTTTCCAATGATAGCAGCAAAGCCCCTTTCAGCAAGCCCTGACTTTACCTGCCCCATAGGCCAAATGGGGGTTTCCCGCCCCTGACTTGGATGATAAGGCTATGATCATCCTTACCTCATGCCGTGCACAATGGGGAACTTTGTTAATGAGAGCTATGCCAAAATGGCACTTTGCATGAAGGAATACTACATACACAGAACAGATGCAGAGCAGCATCTTGCTAACAACATTGGCCTTTTATTTGGAGGGCTCCAAACATACACACAACCATTGCAAAGGGTCTGAAACTACTGTGCAAATCAGAAGGTGCACACCAAGTTTATAAAAATAAACTTGCATGTTTCACCTTAAAGTTAATGATTTCATTAACTGGATGTCATGCGAAACACACCATTAACAACCATGTCTAGGCGAGTAGAAATGATAGTTTTCACTGAGCCTGCAGTTCACCCAGGGGCAGGGGGCTGGTTTTATCAGGACTGGCACAGCAAGATTAAATCACTCTGCCTTAGCACTATGATCCCAGTGAAAATTGTGCTTTACCATGGTTGCTTTTTATTCTAAATAAAACATAGACATGGTTGCTAATGGCACGCTTAGCATCACAACTTTTTTTGGCCCTGAGCCATTACTCACACCTTACTTTTCCCTGTTTAGAGTCTTAAAGAACACATGGAGGTATGTGACTGTTAAACATGCCATTTTCTAAATGTCTCAGGTGAAAGTACAGCTTTGCACTTAGCATATAAAAGCTGCTTGTTTTCACCAGGAATGCTAGTATACGTCTTACATGTCACAAAATACCCAAAGATAACACATGGTGCTTGGTGTCTTCCAGCTGATGCCAGTTAGTTATGCAAACAAAGCTATTCTGGGACTGAATGTTGGTCTCTATAGGTTTCGTCATCCCCATAGCAAGTAACTTATGGCTGGAAAGCTTTTCACCCTGCCCAAAAAATGGTTCGCCATCTGGCTCCTCTAGAAGGTTTCTAGGTACATCAGGTACATGACTGCAGGAGCCATGAATAGTCACATCAGGTGTTACCAGTGGGCAAGAAGAGTCCTGATACAGAAAGGGTTTGTCACAGGAATAAAGCAATGCATAGTGTGGTCCTCAAGACATGCCAGAGTTTTTCTTGAAGAGCTCTGCTCCATAAAAAAAGAGTATCTCACAGGTGCTGGAAGAGACTCTTGAGAGTCCCATGGACTGCAAGAAGATCAAATGTATCCATTCTTAAGGAAATCAGCCCTGAGTGCTCACTGGAAGGACAGGTCGTGAAGCTGAGGCTCCAATACTTTGGCCACCTCATGAGAAGAGAAGACTCCCTGGAAAAGACCCTGATGCTGGGAAAGATGGAGGGCACAAGGAGAAGGGGACGACAGAGGACGAGATGGTTGGACAGTGTTCTCGAAGTTACAAACATGAGTCTGACCAAACTGGGAGGCAGTGGAAGACAGGAGTGCCTGGCGTGCTCTGGTCCATGGGGTCACGAAGAGTCGGACACGACTAAACGACTAAACAACAACAATATCTCACAGGTGCCTTTGGCTACCTGTATTTCTACCTCTTTCTGGACACTCAGTTGCACAGATTTTAAGGTTAAAGTATGCATAGAGCATCTCACATTCCCTTTAAAGGGGGTTGAGGGAGCAAGCACACATATTTTTTAAAAAAATAAAAAAGCTCTGTATTTGCTTCAGGAATGCACACATTCCCACTGGTGTAATGTTAAAACAAGAAGCAGCACAACCCGTAATATGCTGCAACCCCTGGGCAAGATCGCTTAATGAACACAGTTCATGTCAGGTGATAAATCAGATGCCCTTTATCTTGTGTGTCACAGCTGCATACACTGCAATACTGACAGCAACAGCAACTATAACCAACATTTTTACTGACAGGTGATAAATCAGGTGCCCTTTAACTCATGTGTATCAGTTGCAAATTTAGTTAATTAGAAATTCATGCTCACTTCTTTTTATGTATTATTTCCCAGAAGGTTTACCATGAGCTGTCATATTTGACTACTCCTCAGGATTAAGGTCCTCAGATGTTTAGTACACCCATAAGAAAGTACAGCACTTCACTAGAGAGCACTAAGTCCTTGGATGTTTTGCAAACTAGAGAAGCTATTCTGAGAAGAGAGAGGATCAGCTGCCATTCTGCAGTAGATGAGGGTTACTGAAATGTTTCACAGATATCTGGCAGGGGATTTGCAGCTCTGCTGCAAATAGCAATGCACACATGGATATTACATCCGCAAGAGTCTATGGTATCTAATTGGTACAGGGATGGAAAAGCTCCACCTAAACTAGTCATTGCTTTAAAGCAGGGATGGGGAGCCTGATGCCCCCCAGATGTTGTTGGACTACAACTCCCATCATCCAGTACAAGTGGCCATGCTGCCTGAGGCTCATGGGAGTTAGGAGTGCAACAGCCTCTGTAGGGCTATAGGTTCCCCAGCCCTACTTTAAAATAAACCGAGCTTAGATATGGCCCAACAAAATTGGGACTTGGGATCTAACTTAGGACCTACCCATTTAAATGTATAGGATTGTGCTGTTAGCCTTATAATTAGACATGCCTAGTTGCCTTTGGTGAGCAATAACTACCTTTAAGGTTACTAGGTACAGGTCCAGACCCACTGCATTCAATTCCCCCTTTTCTGTGAATACAGACTCTGATTAAAGGTCATGCATTCAGTAGCATTTTAAAAAATAAACTTGCACATTTCTTCTTTCATCACCAAATATCCTCAGTAATTGCTGATTCTACCTCTTCACTGTGTTAAGTCAAATCAAATTAAATTCTAGTTCACAAACTACCATCGTGAACCGTTGTGGCAGCTTTAAAATCAGGTTTTTTCCCAAGAAAGAAAAATCTAGGCAGCAAGATGCCAATGATGCTGTATCGCAACTATTTTTCAGAAGGCAAATGTATATATGCCATCATCATAAAAATAATTTTGGTGAGCCAAGATTAGGGAAGGCTGTGGGCTATTTTGGAGGGTCTTTCTGAAATGAAATGAATGTCAGTGCTTTGACAGATGAAATGCAGAATATCTGTAAAAATAGGCTTGTTGAAGGTGTCTAAATTAACTGTATGCACTCAGGAAATGATTGAGCACTTGAAAGAAAAGGGGGGACTTTATTTGTGAAAAGGCATATTAAAATTTAGCAGGTGTAATAAATATCACGAAACAAGAAAAACAATTAATGTAACGTGAGAGACAAGGAGACAGGTGGCAAAACAGAGAAGGTTAAAATTATTTAATTAAACATTTTGGCTTGTGTCAAAACACTGCTAGATTTCCATCGGGGGAATAGGAATTAAACAATAGTTCTAAGAATGCTGTGGGTGGAAAGAGCATGACACGCTATAAAAGGGCAAAAGAGGTTTTAAAATACAGGTAAAATAGTAATCACTTTTGTCCAGTCAATTTATCAAAAAATACTCTTATTGCTTCTAGTGACCCAGGTATTTATACTGGAAATATTACTGTGTCTGAAAGATTGTGACTATTTAAATTAAAATGTCTTTCCACAAGTTGTTCAGGGCTTTTTGTATGTAACATACAGTCATCCACAAGAGCAATGCATGCAAAGGTTGTGTACACCCCAGTGTTACAGTGCACACGTGCACACAATTGTGTAACATGTGATTTAACATTGGATTTTTTTTCTTAATGCATTACCCTTGGATTGGGACAATCTGAATTAAATGAGTAGGGAGCACAGGCTACCGCTTGCATGTGGAGGATGCAAAAAACATGCATACATGAGGTGCATCAAATCCACTTTAAACCGCTGTGTGTACACATCAATACTAGGAATTTTCTCAACAAAGGCTGCAACCATTCTTAAGTCACTCAAATTGTAAAACTTACAGGTTTTACATAGTTATTTATAATCAAATCTTCCTGTTTTGGTTAAAAATAACAATCTTCCACACAGAACTAATTGCAGAAAGATGCCAGAGTTATCTCCAATGCCAAGTACGTCCTTACTTTTCTCCCTTGATACATTTCAATAATTAATTATGGATACATTTTCCACCATCGGTTGTTTTGTTTCCATGATGGTAGAAATCAATTGCCAGTAACCTCAACTGATTAAAATGTAATATGTCCAAGCTTAGTATCCACTGTTGCTCATGACAACATGCAGTGATCTAGGGGTCCCCCCCTTTTCTCCGAAAGCTGTTCTCTTACTTAAACTGATGTCAAGCCACGATGTGTCCCCACAGCAGGTCAATGTTGTAGATCTCAATGCTATAAATGTCACCAAAATTAACTGGAACTTCTAATAGGTCACTCAATGAGCTTTGCAATGCACAGAGGGCAAAATCAGACTGTCTAGGCACTTGTGATTAATGACACCAAAAATTACCAAGTACATAGAGTTTGTGAGTTAGGCTGGATAAAAAAAGAGCTTTCATGAATCATGCATACAGATATCTTGTCTTGCCCTGGGGAAAGCACAGTTGGATACAGGAGATTTTAAAACATTCCTATTATTAAATATTATAAAAGTTGAAATTTGAAAGAGAGAACGGAGAAGAGAGAGAGAGAATGGAGGAGAAAGAAAGAAAGAAAGAAAGAAAGAAAGAAAGAAAGAAAGAAAGAAAGAAAGAAAGAAAGACTTCTACCAGCAGGATGCAGTGAATTTCTGGCCCCAAACCCCAAGCTATCAGAAAAGACCTTTGACAATATTATGACATTTTCCCAATACTGGAATCATTCTTTCTAATAGCAAACTCAGGTGATGAACACCAATAGAAATGGGGCCAAAACAAGGTCCACTGAGAAAAATGAGCATTCTTTCCCTCATTTCACTTCAAACTCCAATCCGTTGTTGGACTCTAACCCCAGCTGTATCTAACCACTGGTCATACTGGCTGGAGCTAATGGAGGTTCAAGTCCAACAGCAACAGAAGGGCCACAGGTTCCCCAGTCCTGATATATAGTAAGTAAAATTCATAACAACAGGCTGGGAATAGCAGTAGGTTGTTTTGGGCTAGCTAAGAGTGATGTGCACTTGTCGTGAGAACTTATGCTGCCCATCCACTTACCATCAAGATCCACAAACTCCCTTAAGTTACTTGGAGATTAATTTAAAGAGCAATATTGGCTATGACTCCCTTCATGGATCACTGCCTTGTCATGGCAAAGGGGCTTGAATAACTCCAAGAAGCTATGAGTTATGCCGTGCAGGGCCACCCAAGATGGACAGGTCATAGCCGAGAGTTTAGACTAAATGTGATCCACCTGGAGAAGGAACTGACAACCCCTCCAGTATTTTGCCAAGAAATCTCCATGGACATGGACATAAAAAAGGAGAAGCTTTGAGAAGCAAGTGAGAGTTTCTAAGGCATGCTCTGGTTCATGGGGTCACGGAGAGTCAAACATGACCAAGACAACTAAACAACAACAATTGGCTATGAGCATTTTAACAGGAGCATATGCACACATGCACCTCCCATGACTTATTAAAATCTGATTACAGATTTCTCAAACTTCATTTTAAAAATATAGATTTTTGCCCCACCCTGCTAAAGACTTTGATAATTGGCAAGAGTTTGGCCAAGAGAAATACACTGACTTATCAAGTGGAGTACCAGAGCAAAATAAACAACAGAAAATACTATGGCTTGTCCTGTATATGCCATAAAAGACACAGCTTTCCTCTGCTGATTAAGAAACAAGAAATGCATGTTGCCCTTACATGTAGTGAACTACATAGACATTGATGTGCAGTGCTGTGCACATATAATTGTAAAATCATTGCCCAGTTTCTTCCTTAGCCTACAATTGCTTCAAGTCTGTTCTGAACATATTTTAACACACATTATATCTGTCCCTGGTGGCTTCATGATACATCTGCTTTCAGCTACTATAAAGCTAACCACCATGGATGGAACTCTAATGTAGTCAGTGCCAAAGGAATACTTAAGGCAAGGCAAATCTCCAAGTATGTATTATTATCTCCCTCCGTTTTCAGAGGGAATCCGCCATTACCGATGGTGCCGCCTCCGGAAGTCTATTGTATTTAAAAAGATACATGTACATTCATGACACATAAAAGTATGTGCATGGTGTATTCACAATTTTGTACCCATACTCTCACATGATACATAATCAGAAGCAGTTGTTCTGTTGTGAGTGGCAGCTACAAAGAAACAGCATGTCTACTACCCCCCAGTTATTCACTGATCAAAATAATATTCAATAAGCAAAATAATAGTAACACCCAAGGAAACAGGAATAGTCCCCGTAGGGAAAACTGCGGCACCAAATCCAACTCATTAGGAATGGTAGAACTTCATTTCATCTCAGTTTATCAACCTGACTGCCTTCAAAACACACTGAGAAAGTAAGTACCCATGAATGTTCATGGCACACACCAACAGCACAGTTGAATTACTTCCCACTTTGGTAATGTTCAAAAAGACAACAGCACCTTTTGATGCATGGCAGAAGTTCAAACTCTGATATGATCTAAACTACAACCATTCTGAACCTCTGCTACAGAAGCCGACACTAAACCACTGGGGAGTGCATTAGAAACTGTTTAACATCTCTCCTCATTATTCAGGCTAAACAGTGAAAAACGTAGGATTTTTCTCAGGTATCTTAATGGCAAACCTACATAGTGTCTTGCAGCGCACTGCAAAAGAAATCCCAGTGTGAATTCCAGTAGTCAGTCTGGTTGTACCAGTGTTAAACTAGAAATTGGTGACCAACACAACGGCGGCAATAGGAACACAGATGTGAATCTCACAGACAAGTATTCCAGTACAACACAATTTCAGTTCAATCAAAACACAAGCTGGCTCCTCATCTAAAAGGGAAAGAAGAACATTCCACTTCAGCTCTGAACAACAGCCTTCCTTTAAGAGCAGATTAGACTGTAATCTCTTCCATGCCGTGTTCCAGCTGTGCAACATCCTCTGCCTCAAGGCTCAATATTCACATCTACCTAAGATGCAATCAAGACAATCTTCATTTTTCCATAAGGCAAAGCAGTGGCATCAGCATACATGGCAACTGCAACACTTGACCCAGATAACAGAACTAAGTTGTAATAACAGAAATCTGAAGTGGAAAACACTTGAGTATATGAGTAAATTCTTTCAGAGACTTTTGGGGTTTTTTTACCTAAAGTGAAACAATGAAATGAACTGATCAGGCATAGTTTCAAAATTGCAAAATGGCAGTAACAAATGAAGATATGTGATAATGTATCATGTCAGAAAGAGAAAGCTGGCTTTCCATTCCTCCTCTATGCTTTAGCCCACCACCTTCAAGGAAGAGGAAGCAGTTGTTGCCCTGAACTTGTTCAGACCAGGGTCTTCCTAGGTTGGCAGGCTTGTAGCAATGGTAGCAGAACCCTCTGCGAGGCTTTTTCATGAAGGTAAAATAAACAAAAATACAGCAGGTGCCACTGCCTCAAGTGCACATAGCATTTTCCCCTTTAACCTTTTTTTAATAATAATAAAAAACCCAGACAAACAAAAAGCTAAGTGTACTGTGCTAAGTACAGCTATCTGCATAGCCACCTCAGGGTCTTCCCCCTAATAATATACAATTACAAAAGTTGACTCAGCCTTGACAGACAGCACATCTGAACTCAGCTAGGATTAGCCAAGTGCAACAAAACCCTGAATCTACTGCAAGCAATACAGAACAAGTACTATGTGGGATGCGTGGTCTCTATAACATCCAATCAGTTCAAAATGCAAATTTTCAGGCGTTCCATTTGGGGCTGAAACAAAGAAAGATCCCATTAAAAGCAGGAGAAGGGGCACTCAGGCTCCCCCAGAAAATCATTCTGGTGGCTGTTTACTCTCTTTCAACCACTTCAAACCCCAGTGCACAGTAGCATCACTAAACACTCTCCTGAGGGTTACATAATTGCAGTAATTATGCCAAGTATGATATTAAATAACACGATATTACCATCCCACTGGGAAACAATTCACACTTAACACAGCACTGCAGGTATATTAGTCCTTGACCACTCTTTGCTGTGAGAAACATGGTAGGTTGTACCCACACTAAGTTAGCTGCACTTATGTCTCCACTGAAATCAAATGGAACTTAAGTCATGACCAACTTGCCCCATTAATTGCAATGGTGCCCAAGTTCAGTTAACTTAGCCTGGCTCCAACTTGTTGAAGCATGCTTTTCCATAGCGTGGAGAAGCCCATCACAGCTCCCTAGTACATGTTTAGTCTGTGTCGAAATGAATCACATATCTCCCATTTATGTGACCAGTGAAATACTGATGTAATGTATGCATTGCATACTTCATTCAAAACAAACTCTTACAGTACAACTGCTTATGTGAAGGAAGTCCCTATTGCTTTCAACAAGACTCACTTTCACATATCAACACCTAGAATTGCAGTCCTAGGTAGCACAATTTCACATATTTTATTTATTGATTCCCTATAAAATGTTTATACTGCTTAATATAATAAAAATCTAAGCATATAAGTGCATAAGATAATTTTAAAATGCAACAACGAACAATAGTGGAAGTGATAGGAGACTGCAAGGCTTGGCAATCCTATTCTCTGTAGGTTTATTCAGAAGTACCAGTAGTTTCTAATGAGTTCAACAGGACTTACTCCAAAGTAAGAATGCACAGGGTTGCAGCCAACCTCTTGCTGCGATCAATATATTATCCCTCTTTTTTATCACCATTGCATCTGCAATGCACATTTTAGGGAAAGAGTTAGTCTCTTTCATATACTATTAGTCCAGATTTTCATTGTAAGTCGTACTGAGAAAATAAAATGTTTTCCAAACCCCCATGCAATTGCAAAAAGAGAAGAGCAGTGAGAAACAAATCTGCAAACACGGGCATCTACTTTTAATTTGCTTCATTGGGCAATAAATATGAAGTCCAGCCATCACTCAAAAGTTTAATTTATCTAGGCAGTTGGCACAATGACAACATTTCAAGCTCCCTCCTGGGAAAGCCTCACTGGAAACTAGAGCTAAAACCTCAAGCCCCAGGCAAGCTAGGACACTACAGAGATGATGCGTTGTGGGAATGATGCCAGATGTCTCACTTTCTCAGCATTGCCACTGGCAGGTTGACAGAGCAGTGCTGGTGTCACCTCTAGGAAATGGGAAACATCACAAAATCTAGTCCACAGGGAGATGTCTCAGTAACAGAACACAGGCACATCCCATCTAGAGGCAAACTGACATCACCGAGCAACATTCCAATACCTGTAAAGCAAAACAGAAAAAAGGGGAAGGGGGAAGCTGACCTTCAGCGAATAGCAAACTGCATTATTAGAGCAGAAGGAGGAAAGGGTTAACAGCCTTATCTTAGGCCACCAGAAAACAAAAATACACAATACCCAGGTTTCCTGCTTTCTAATCCAGTGCCCTATTTATACCACTCTTTTCACAATGCCAATGACAGCTTTTTCCTGGCTAAAGGCATACTTCCTGCTTCTTGAATAGTGATTTCTCACGTTCCGCTCATTTATGATACCTTCTACATTTTTTCCTTCAAACTATTGGATAGTCTTTTAGCCATATTATATGTTATTTAAGCTGCAAAGAAAGGGGAGGAAACTAAATAGCTGAAAACAATGGAAAATCAGAAAGCTTCAGTCCTTTGTCAGAATACCCACATATTTATCTACGCCTAATAAAAGCAATCAGCTCTGAGTGCTCACTGGAAGGACAGATCCTGAAGCTGAGGCTCCAATACTTTGGCCACCTCATGAGAAGAGAAGACTCCCTGGAAAAGACCCTGATGTTGGGAAAGATGGAGGGCACAAGGAGAAGGGGACGGCAGAGGATGAGATGGTTGGACAGTGTTCTCGAAGCTACGAACATGAGTTTGACCAAACTGTGGGAGGCAGTGGAAGACAGAAATGCCTGGCGTGCTCTGGTCCATGGGGTCACAAAGAGTCGGACACAAGTAAATGACTAAACAACAACAATAAAAGCAATGACATTTTACTCACTGGCAAATTATAGATCCGTCTTTTCAGAATGAGACCTTCAGAAGTCACAATACAGTCAGTTACATAGTCTACTACAAGTCTCACCAGTAATAGCATCTTTGCTATTTTGGATCCTGATCTGCAATGTTAATCCTTCCACCTAGGGTTTCCCAAAGTGGTCACTATTAACCTGGGGGTTGGTGGGACTATGCAGTGGGTGGATAAATACCTGGGGGTTAAAAAAGGCCCAGGGGGCAGAAAAGAAATTTATGAGGAATGATAATTCTCAGAAATAAACGGCATGGGCGTGTGCCTCCCTTACCATTTGGGATGGAAATGAAAAATCTAAATAGTGTATTTAACAAACCACATCTTGCTTAAGCTGGATATTACACCCTCTTCCTTAAGCACATTTATATAATTTATATAATTGGACTTGCTTCTGGAAACACATGGTTAGGGTTGTGCCATGAATACACTTAGGATTGCTCCATTAATTTATTTTCCTATATTTTTATTCAGGGCTTTTTGGGGGAATTCCTGCACCTATTTTTCTAGAAAAAAACATTGTTTTTATTCATTATAAAAAGAAAGGATCCAGTAGAAAATAAAGGAATAAATAAGCTATTCTTCCTACATCCTGCACAGTCCTGAGAAAGCTATAGCTGCATGGCATTTGAGGCTGGGAAAGAATTCCACCTTTGCTTACATCAAAATTTGCAGTACTAGGATGTTTCCCATACCTTTACCTTGAATACAGACACATGAATGAATTCTTTTGCAAAGACCTCCTTCCATCATATGCCAAATCTTGAAGCTCATTTCATTCTATGCTGAGAATCTTAAGAATGGGAAGAAATGTCCATAAAGGATATTAAGCATTCAGAATATTAGATATGAAGTGCTGCCTCCTACTGTGGCCAGGCCATTTGTCTACCTAGCCAATAATTTATATTGAAACTCAGCCAACATTTTCCAAGGAGTGGAGGGGGATTCTGAGATTTCTTTTTTCTCCCCACCCCCCTTTAGACAAAGCAGCAGTTTTCCAAATATTTGCCACTGGGTTTTTTTTGTTTTTTGTTTTTGCAGGTACAAAACACACACACAATGCTCTGGAATGATGTTAGGCCCGGGGCATGGTTGAGGATGCAAAATGATTGCTGTTGTTGCTAATTGCTGTGGCAGCAAAATAAAGAAGCTGTACCACTGCTATTGGTGATGGTGAGCACACACACACACCCTCCAAAAAAACTGTTGGGATAATTTCTCCCCTCTGCAAACTACTGTAATTCAGTGAAATGGTCGTTTCAATTTCTCTGCTCACAAATCGGGTGGAGTTTTTTGCCTTTCCCATGCCTTTTGCATCCAGCCTTACTTTCCACTCTGCCTTGGAACAGCTTTCTGGGGTCCGGACAGAAGTTCCTCTCTGTTCCACTACCCAAAACCCTTTAAGCATAGATGCCAGGGTTTGAACATTAAGTCTTAAACATGCAAATCATGTGGCCTATTGCTAAGCTATTGTTAGACTTCACTGCACAATAAGGTCTGCTACAGAAACCTTTGTTGGCACCCTCAAAACTCTCCTCCTGCATGAACTTAAGACCTCCTGCCGGGGTGTGCTTAAGCGATTTACGTTAAACCTGTATTTCAAACACTCTATGCCGTTCACTTTTATAACGCTTCAGCATATGCCAACGCTAGCAGAGTTAATAGTAACAGACTAATTTTAAACCCTGTGATTACTGGGGCTGATTTATATAGTAGCTTCACTTCACAATACTGTGAATCATGCCATGTGGTAATTGCCAAGTCCAATTTTAGTTCTGTCATACTGAAGCCTTGGTTTTTATGCCTCAGCTGCTGCCTCCTCTATTCTACAGAGCTAAGTTGATAATGCAATGGGTTTCTGCAGCTTAATATCAAAATATTATGATACCCAGTGTCAGAGCCTTGCAAGTTATGAGTCATCTGTGAACTAAACACTTTATAAAATAAGACACATGATTGAAAAGCTATTTAATGTTTCAGTTTGCTTTCCCTGTAGATGGCACACTTTAAAAATTTTAATTTAGCACTTAAGTAATGTACAGTCACACAGATTCATCAAGGCACTGTCGCAAAAGGTATAGAATCAACAAGGTTGTTAAAACAAAATATTTCAGGTCTCTTGTAAGAGGCAGGTACAAGCTAATTGTCAAAAAGCAAATTCACAGATTTATAAGATTTTAAGGTAGCTTAGCACGATGCATGGAAAATAATTAAAAGTATTTCCCCTCCATGTATGCTTTTGCATAAATAGGTCCACAGCCATGAAAAAGTAATGGAGGCCTCCCTAAAAAAAGAAATAGGTTGTTGAGATGCACTGCAAGACCTATTCCACCCAGTGTACCATGGGTTCAGCAGAAGCTGTGGGCCCTTTGGTTGCCCATAATTTCTTTCTTTCGAGGAGAGGGTCTCCCTCCTGAGTTGCTGTGTTGTCCCCATTCAGGAACCTTCTGAGCTCCTTCTCCTTTCACAAACAAAAGGGAGGGCCAGCTTCACACGTGAGATTAAGTTTCCTTCTGCCCATCAACTTTTGAGTGGGAAGGAGAAGTAAAGACAGCAGATGAAATGATAGACGACAGAGGAGAAATGTAATACAAGCCTGTGTCTTCTTCTGCAGATTTTCCATTAGTTAAAATGGCTGGCTTGATTCTAATATTAGCATTCTTTCTAATATTTTAATTTGCTTGTAATGTTGCATTTTAAATGGCTGTAACCCATCCTGGAACCTTAGAGTGAAGGGTGGGTAGTTAATAAGTACAATACTAATAAATTTTGCCCCATAGTGTGCCACAGTTGAAACCCTCGCCTAGGACTAAAACCATGAATTATAGTTCTTCTGCACCATATTCATGTTTGGGGCAGCTAGATGGATACAAAACAATCCCCAGAAAGCAACACAAGAGAGGCTTATTAGATTATGCATTACAGTTGTTTACATTCCTATGGTGGCTCACACTACATACATTTCAGTAACAAAGCCAAATGCATGCCTGCGTGGGTTCTTGTTTCATTTTTTAACATATCAACATCAGTTTCCTACTTCACTGTTACAAATGATGTATGGGGAAAGAAATCCAAGCTATTTGTTTATTTTACTTGATAAGCAACTTTAAAGATATACTTTTAGAGGCAGCAGGTGATGGCCATGAGTTAAAAATCAGGCAAAGGAAACAAAGGTTCAAGCAACCATGCGGTTTGCTTTGGCTTTGAGGAAGGAATTACTGCTTGTATATGAGTCATGCTTTCAGCACTGAGTTGGTGCCTGCATCAAAGTTTGACCAGATTTTAGGAGTCTGGAGTTTGGAGGATGCAGCAGTCCTGTGACCTTTGTACTTGCAGCCAATTTACATCTCCTGGCTGCAGGTGCAGTAGAGACACAGCTGCTACTACAATTGTTTTAACTCTTTTTAATTTGTGTGGGGTCTGTTGTTGTTTGGTTTTATTGAGGGGAGAGGAGATGTGTCTGGGGAAGAGCAGGGGTGCTCAGTCGCAGTGGTTCAGGATATTGGGAGGTCAGGTAGTTAGTGACCATGCCATGTGCAATTCCTCTAACCTGGGGAATTGTGGTTGTCCTATCAGCCAGCCCTTTGAGTCTGCAGTTGCTGAATGCCAGGTGGACTCTGAGTAAAACCTCCCTCATCCATTATCCGATTATGGAGGAGGAAGGCAATCTGATCTATATCACTGAGAGCTGGGTGGGTGAGCAGGTGGAGTTGGTCTCATCGAGCTGTGTCAACCTGGGTACTCAGTGCAGCATCAGGGAAAACCTGAAGGTAGGAGAAAGGGAGTTGCTGTGGTCTATAGAATTTTTCTTTCTCTCTCTTTCTGGAATGCTCTCCCTAGGAAGGCTCACCTGGAGCCTTCATTGCATATATTTAGGCACCAAGCAAAAACATTCCTTTTGGACCTTTGGCTAATTAAACAATCTATGGCCTTTTAAACTGTATTTGCGGGGTATTTTTGTTTGTTTGTTATTATGGTATGGATTTTGTGTTTTTATATTGTAAACCACCCTGTGATCTTTGGATGAAGGGTGATACAGAAATTTAGTAAATAATAACAATGCTAATGATTTTAACACACACACCCCAAAAAAGCAGAGTGCCTGAACCATTCATTTATCAGAATAAAAATGCTATAAAGGGATGAAGTTTAAAAATCAGGTAAAATAGCAGCTTCAGGGGTGATTTTAAGAAGGAACACAGCACAGGAAGAAAGAAAGCAGAGGCTCCATGGCTGCTTTTGTTAAGACAGAAAGATGTCCAGTCCCAAGCATGGAATTCGAAAACATAAATTAAAATTGTATCTGGCTTGGACTATAAATTAATAGCTACCACAAGGCGATTTAAGAAATGTTTATTAGACCATATGATTGCATGCTTAACGGTTAACGCAGCCAAATGGGCTTTTTACTCATACTCAGTTCATCTTCTCATGCTGCTGGTTCCCCATTAATTTAGCATCAGAAACAAGTCTGAAAATCTTTTGTGCTCAACTTTGTGAGCGACTCATATTTGGAGTTACTCACAGAAGTGTCTCCCCAAAAGCTATTTGGCCAATTGCACAAATGTACAGCATATGCAGCTGTCAGATAGTAAATATTTGAGGCACACAAAATTGCAAGACAAAAATTGCCCATTGCACCATTTCGCGGAAATCTTTGTTTCTCCAAACCTAAAGTGACAAAGAGTCCATGGCAAAATGTAATGATGTGAAGTCCAAACTTGGAAGTTTCTTCCCAGGAGACCACTGCATCCATATACAAAGGGGGTAACAGGAGAAGCAGGAAAGGCTGCAGGCTTCCCTGCAGACATACCTGGTTAATTCTGGGTATGCATGAAAATGCACCTATACCAAGGAGCATATAATATACCACCTTCCATTGCTGAGTGAGTGGGGAATATGATGAGGAACAGAGTGTGGAAACCAGAAAGGACAAAAAAAAATTCCACTTGGCCTCTAGAGATCTGCTTTTAATGTTAATCCTAACCAAACTGTCAGTTCCTAGCATTATGTTTGATGGGGTTTTGTATTTGCTCCAGAGAACAAATGAGCTCTGCACTCAAATAATAATAATAATAACAACCCAAAGTGCATTAAAGCAAGATTCACTAGTAGAGAGAATTACAATGCCATTATTTTTCTTGCCTCAGATTATTAATATTAACAAGCAGATATAATGGCTATACTCATTATAAAGGAAACAGCACCAGTGACAAAAGTGAATAATAAATATACTCCCAAAGACCATTTCCAGCTCCCCTTCTGCAAGAGAGTATATCTATTTGCAAAGGATTTTAAAAACAGCAATACCAATCCCAAAGACTACCTGTAAAAGATCTCCACAATAACAGTACTGTACAACAGAAAATTCCTCCCAGCAAACTATGCTTAATTCCAAACTGCCTTTTCCATGTTCTAGGAAAGACAAATTATAATGACCGTCTAAAAATAGCATTATTTATAAATTATACAGCAAGAAGTGCTTTAAAAGAACATTCATATTCTGCCTTGAAAAATCACGAAGCTTCTCATTCTTTTTCCAAATTGAAATCATTTTGGCCAGATTCTGATCACAATCACAAACTAAGTAGCTGTTTTATTTCCATATATTATAAAAAGATACTTTGTAATGGGCATGTATTTTTATATAACTTTGAATAAGTGTGTGTGTGTGTGTAAAATATATATTAAAAAATCACAAACATCCACCTAGTGCAACTTGAATAGAACCTGTAACTCCATTGTGACATAACCTTCCCATTTAAATCCAGTGTTCAGAAACCCTAGAAGTTGAAGCAATCAAGTTTAATCCTAGTTTTCAACACTTGTAAATTCGCCTTGCTTTCAGGATAACTGCACCTGATTCTAGCACTAATTAGCAGTTCTTTCTGTCATGGAAAATGTAATACATCAAAGGATAGAAAGCATGGAACACAACAGTAGTAGCCAACTTTTGCTGGAATCCTTTTAGCAAGTGTGTTGTAACTGACTTCAAAGTGGATCATATCACATGTAAACATATTGTACTGAGTCAGACAACATCTAGTCCAAAATCCTTCTGACCGGCAGAGGTTCTCCAATAGGCCTTTTCCAGCACCGCTACCCACAATAATTTCAACTGGGAGGTGCCAGAGTTTGGAACCTTTTGCAGGCAAAGAACAACCATTTTCCTGATGCTTAAGACTGAAGGAATTTCAATAAACGAAAAAGCATGAGAATCAATATTGCGCAATCCATCTTTAAGAACAATTTCGGCTCACCTCCAGGAAATTTCGCTTTAAATTATCTTTTGGTGGCATTGGACCCCCACATGCCTTGCAAAGATAAATCCTTTAAGCTCACCATTATGTTGGAAAATAAGTGGAGAACTAGGTTTCTATATTCATGTTTGGTGGGAGTGTACCATGGTCCCCACCTTTTGAGGAAAAGTTTTTAATCTGACCTCCAAAATCACTAAACAATCTATCCCTCCTAATTTCGCACTTGCCTTATTATCATTAGATTAGACCCCAAATTCTACCCTTAAATCTAAGAATTTACTTCCTTCCTTTTCACAGCAGCTTGACTAGTTATTGCCCAATGATGGAAGGAAACTTCTAACATACCAATAGAGGCTTGGGTTAATAACAACTGGAGCATTGCTCTATCAGAACGCCTCATATACCATCGGCGACTAATCAAAGGCATCTCCAAAAAAGATATCTTTGACACGATCTGGTCTCCCTTTTTCTCTTTTATTGAAAAAGAACAGGATATTTTAATGCCAACATCATCATAGAGGTGTCTGTGGAGAGGATATATTGATTGAAAATCTATCGTATAAACACTCAGCATCCAAAAAATAGACCCAAAAGGGAATCAATCAACAATAAAGAAAAAGAAATTCTTGTATTATCAGAGAGCTCTGCAGTTTGTTTCAATTTTGCATTCTGACCCCTAAGAAGGACTAAAATATAGATGCCTGAAATACATTAGGCTTGTTTCTAAAAAAAATAATAAAAAATTAAAAGACACTGCACTCTGAGAGCCAGTGTGGTGTAGTGGTTAAGAGCAGTGGACTCATAATCTGGGGAACCGGGTTCGCATCTCCGCTCCTCCACATGCAGCTGCTGGGTGACCTTGGGCTAGTCACACTTCTTTGAAGTTCACCTCACAGAGTGTTTCTTGATGGGGGGGAGGGAAAGGAGAATGTTAGCTGCTTTGAGACTTCTTAGGGTAGTGATAAAGCAGGATATCAAATCCAAACTCTTCTTCTTCCTCCTCTGAAAACTCTGAAACTTTTATTCCTTGGTATATAATGTTTACACTTTCGTCATGCAACCCAACTTCTCTGACTGTCATCCTTAAGTTTATCACTTATGGGGAACACAACCAAAGGCCAGCACTTCCTCCATAGGTATAGTCTAGCTTAATCTTTGCGAAGAAAATTTCCTTGTGTACAATGTGATGTGAATAATAGGATTTGGTCTTCTATTTACATAGGCAAAGGCACTGGGAATCCAAATCTGACACAAAAACTAAGGAACAGATTTTCCTTCAAATGGGTATAAATGAGATTGGGGACAGACCTGTCAAATTTATAGCTGCCAGGCCTTGCACAGCATGGTACACATACATTGTAGCCCACCAGGTGCTTGATTAAGTCCCTGTTTCTTTTTTGCCCCAGAAAGGCTGCAGACACGTGGTTGATCAAGCATCTGGCAGGCCAATTACACAGCTGGCAAACTGCACACAGCCCAGGGGGGCCAAGCTTGGCAAACACAGGGTACAGGATGGTCCCCTTCGATTACACCACAGCAGCTCTCAAAGCTCTATTGGCCAGCCTATTTAGCCAAATCATAACTGCTAAATAAGACACAAATGGGACTAATTATACTTGCAAGGGTGGCTCTCCAAACATCTTTGTTTTTAAAAAATCAGATACAGATTTTTTTTGGTGTCAGGAAAGCTCGCTAATAAAATAACCCCCATCATTAAAGCTTCAAGCGAAATCAGCTTGTAGAGAGCTAGATGGTACAGCTTTGAGCTGATGGAACTACTGTATTTGCTAACCTCTGCCAGTAGCTATCCCATTGTTTTTAAGGGGCAGAGCAATTCTAACCTCAGCTAGGCAGCAGTGAGGCTTGACGGAGCAGCATAGCCGCCACATCTGTAGCGCCATCAATCATGCCAGCCAGGGCAGAAAATGAGGGACATGCAAAACCCTGCTCTGTGCTACCCCAGCCTGAAGGTGAAATATCAACCTGGCCCAATGCTGTCATGTGTTGGCAGAGTGGCTAGCTTAGCCCCTCCATGGAGCCTCCTGTTTTGGGACTTTCTACCAGTGAGAATCCCATAGGTGGGTGGCATGGTGAGTTTGGCACCAGGTTGGTGCTAGTGGAGCATTCTAGGGCTGGGTAGAGGGACACTACCTCCTCCAGCACAACAGATTGGGGGTTTGGATTGCAGCCTGAATGAACTGTCTCCCTTCTGTATTGACACACTGTTTTAGTATCAGTGATGCAAAACTTGATGAGCAAAGGCAGGGTGCTGTCAAGCCGTTACTCCAAAATATACTCTACAGAGTCAGCAACCAATCAAGTTCAAAGATAAGAGTATGAATATCCATGGATCGTCATACTGTCCAAATCTAAGAAAACTCACTGACGACAATACTCAGAGGCCCAGCTGTCTTAAATAGAACTATTCAGAAATCAAACAGCTTATGCAGTGAAGGGGCTTGCTGAAGCTCTGATGGAGTTGAGGGTAGTGCAGTCTGAAGTAATGGGACCATCAGGTGCAAAGGCACATCTGAGGCAAGCTGGTATATGAGGAAGGAGATCTGACTGCCCCATTCCATTAGAAAAAGGTCACACAACTGTAGCTCACAAGCTCTAACTTTCAAAAGTTGATTTTTGACTGAGCAGTTGAGAATCGTTCTAAAGATTATTTTGAAATACAAGCTGAATCATAATGAAGGCAATTTTTGTTGCTCTAGTTTACTTATGGCTATCATTTCTCTTGATTTAAACTTTATTCTTCAGATCTGTGTCTAAAGGAAAAGAAGAACCTGAGAGGGCTCATTCATAAGTAAGCTTCCAGAGTAAACATCATTCTCATGAATTATATAGTTGTCATTATCTCAGAGAGAGAGGGTTGTTGGCTTTTTAATGGCCCCACTCCCACATTTCAGGCACTCTCGCTCCAAATTTAGCAGTTATTCCCAGCTAGTCCGGACAAACAAGCCTAATGGGACAACATCAAAAACAAGGGAAATGTATGCAGGACGCAGCAGCCATGATCTTTTGTAGAAATGCATAAGTACACAAAGCTGTATGTCCAATAGAGAAGTCTCATGGAAATAGAAGAAAATGGGGATAACACAGAGAGAAGCGGAGCTCAATAATCAGAAGCCCAAGTTTTGTGTTACAACTTTAGTTAGAAGAATGAGTGCAAAAATAAAAACTCTATTCAGTGAACAAGTCACTGACCAGTACAGAGCTCTGATTAAGATGCAACACCCACAAGTAATCAGATTAAGTACCGTATCTGAATCTCTGATTTCCAATAAAGATAAACATTAAAGAAGAAAAATTTCACTAGTGTTATTCATAAACTTTCTGGCTGTCTTTCTCAGAGTGAGGAAAAGGAGGCCAAATTGCAGGCATTATAATGGCAACGAATTTTTATTTTTTTAAAAAAAGTTGTAGGCTTGAAGCAGCTGCAAAGATTATACTTCTCTTCCTCCTCAGAGCCCATTACCAAAATGAAATATTGATTGATAATAATTCTCAAAAGGCCAACATTTCCATCTGATTTAAATTGGATATTGGAAAGCCACTACACGCAGTACTGCCAGGCAGTGGTATACATACCCAATTTTCAAACAGATGGTCTCCCACAATTAATTTGCCACCTTGAAGTCGGAACACAGGATGTCAATTAAATTAATAGAAAATGCAGTGTTAGACTATGCAGTCTTAAAGTAAACTGAAGACTCTTTTTTTCTCCCCTCTGGGCATAAAAACTTGTACCATCTAGTGAAAGCACAGCTTTAG
Organism: Podarcis melisellensis; assembly: GCF_964234715.1. Classification (NCBI taxonomy): domain Eukaryota; kingdom Metazoa; phylum Chordata; class Lepidosauria; order Squamata; family Lacertidae; genus Podarcis; species Podarcis melisellensis. The sequence continues at coordinate 29,483,344 of NC_138538.1, forward strand.
TTTTCTTGGCACCCAGTCAATCTTGCCCTTGGTTTTAAATAATTTGTCAGGTTCAAAAGCAACATGTCACTGCTATGCAGCTGCTAGAGGGAACTGAAGGCTGAATAATCTCACTGGGTAGTTTCAGAGTTCATAAAATGACGAATTTTGGACACACACACACACACACATATTATTGTGCTGTTTGATCTTCAAACCAACACCTTTTATTATCAGTTCTGAGTTTTGCCAGGCACTGCTGCTTCTCAAAGTTTAATATCTTCATTTTACATTCTAACACTTGCTTTTGTAGGCAACAGACTATATTATCATTAAGGCAATACCATCCAAAAGTGACAACAACCTAGTGGGAGAAATCCGTTTTTAAGAGGTAAAGGAGAGTATTTTATTCTTCCTTTTTAAATGGCAATTGAAGTTTTATTATTATTATTATTACTACTACTACTACTACTACTAATTTATAAATGAGGAAAAAGAGGGGGCAAAGAAAGTAAAACAGTTTTCAGCTGACAATGAACATTCAATAAACATCACTAAAACTATCTTAATTTACACATATAAGCTGACATATGCCATCCAAATAGGTCCAGACAGTAATACAATTGAAATTTAGGTTTACAAAAAGTATGTTCAACCAAACTTGGAGTAGTTATAACTGGAGGTTTTATTGCATATTTCTGTTTTGCCACCCACCTAACCCCCTCCCACAATGAAACACTTTGATTCATCTCAAAGTATAGGAAGGCAAAGATAAATTCAACTGAGCTCCATTCTTATATTTGACAACGATCTTTCCCAAATTGTTTTCATTAAATTATAATCATTTCCATATTGTCCGCATTTCTTTTTCTGAGATTATGAGATCTTAAGTACCTCACCCTGTAGACAATAGGGCTACATATCAAAATCCCATGGGACACCCAAGGAAACATATACTATATGAGATCATTACATGCCAGAGCAGCTCTGTTAAAATTGGTACATCAGTGCTAAGTCAAAATCTTCACATTCCTCTGTTTATTTACTATTTCACAGAAAGAAAGGCCTTCTAAACAGGAAAAAAAAAGATTTTTTTTCAAGCAGGGTAGTAACCATGCTAATTTGTTTAAGTAAAAGCAACAATTCTATAGTATTAAAACCTAACAGCTTTATAGTGGCATAGGCTTTGAGGGGCTAGAGCATGGGTAGCCAAACTAAGGACCAGGGGCCAAATCCGGCCCAATCACCTTCTAAATCTGGCCCGCAGACGGTTCGGGAATCAGTGTGTTTTTACATGAGTAGAATGTGTCCTTTTATTTAAAATGCATCTCTGGGTTATTTGTGGGGCCTGCCAGGTGTTTTTACATGAGTAGAATGTGTGCTTTTATTTAGAATGAATCTCTGGGTTATTTGTGGAGCATAGAAATTCATTCATTTTTTTCAGTAAAATATAGTCCAGCCCCCTAAAAGGTCTGAGGGACAGTGGACCGGCCCCCTGCTGAAAAAGTTTGCTGACCCCTGGGCTAGAGACAGTCCTCTTCTGCAAATGCATACATATCACACTTTAAATATGTGAACCTTTAAGGTGTCACAAGTCTCTGTGTTGTTTTCCATATATACAAATAATTTCGGGGAGGGAGGAATGTCTTCTGAAATTCTGTATCCATAACCTTTTGGTGTGGGACCTTGATTTGCAGCTGCTTGCATCATAATGCTCATCCAAAAACCCTACCACCACCAGACTGGACTTCTGTCTTTTGATAAGCATCCCCCATACCGGTTACAAATAGTTCCACAAGTAGAGCTGAGGCTGAATTGCATGGGTGGAACTGTTCAAATGCAACATAGTGACTCTTGCTTGTCTAATAGGAAGATGTTCGCCTTCTGCTTAGTTTTGCCTACTGCTTATTTTTTAATGCAGAGTCAAATACTTTGCTCCACCCTCTTCCACCTCTGACCCCCACCAACATGTGTCCCCAGAAGGTTGCCTAAGCAGCAATGTGTCCCTGATGAAAAAGGTTCCCAACTCCTAGACTGCAAACTCCAGAAGGAACTGTGGAACACTGAGCATCTAGCTCAAACACAGGCACTTCTTTCCTATATGCTTCATCCATTTTTACCTGCATTTACTAATAAAGTACATAAACATAAAAACAAGTTTCCGCAGCACTACCAGAACTAAAACCAATATTTCTTCACCCTGACAACCCAATGACCTAGAGGCAGAAAGAACCATGAAAGCTTTCAGAAAGATAATGAATTCTTCTGGAGGGTAGAAAAACAGGTTTGGACTAAGGATGCACGCATCACTTCAATAATAGACCTTCCTACTTCACTTTAGTATTTGTCTGGTTCACAAAAATAAGGTTAATGCAAAGGGGGGGGGGTTGTAAACCTTCATATACTCATGCAAAGATAGCTGCAAAGGAGAGGGGTGGTTTTTTTTAGCATTTTAACGTAGCAGTAGCTGGACTATGCAACCAGACAACAGCAAACAACCCTGGGGCATGCCTGATTTTGACCAGATGGAGCGGTGTGAGATTGGAGCATGGAACTTGTTGAATTAATAATTCAATCTTAAAAGGACCCTTAAGCCAGATATCTTTCCCGACACCAGTTTTCTTCCCAAGAGGGGAAATATTTTTATATTGTATTGGGGAGAGGGTGGAGACACCCAACGACTTCCCATTAAAAAGAAATACGGCCCTGCAAATGCATACCTGCTCAATTTATACCAGCACCTTGGGTTACATAAATCCAGCTCTGGGAAACAGCACAATAAAAGCAAGCCAGGATTCTCCATGGTCAAGAAGGAGAAACATACAGGAATAGAGGAAGGTGCCTTATACTAAGTCACTAGTCCAACTAGCTCAGCACTGTCTACACCACTGGTCTTCAACTGGTGGGTCACAGTAGTGGGTCACAGCCTGATCCAAGGTGGGTTGCAACATGGGCACTACCACCATGCAAATATGTGGTAAGAGATTAAGAAAAGGGTCCCCGGTGTGTTTTGGTTAAAAGTGGGGCCTAAGTCTCAAAAGGTTGAAGATACTTGGTCTACACTGACTGGCAGTGGCTCCTCAAGGTTACAGACAAGGAGTCTTTCCCAGCTCTATCTGAAGGGGATGGGTATTGAGCCTGGGACCTTCAGCATGCTACTGAGCTACAGTCATTCCCTGGAGGAGGTTGGAACTCCTATTTCAAGCAACTATTAAATGAGAAGGGCAGCTTTCTGCATCTAGTCAGACTAGTAGCATAAGCATGAAGTGTAGGTCTGCATGCAGTCAAAATAAAACCATTCATGCACAAAAGGGAGGTATCAACAAGCATGGGGGAGCACAAAGGTGTACAGAAGTAAAAAAAAAATATTTAGGAGAGGGGGGAATAAACCCTAAAACAGGAAAGGGAAAAACAGAAAACCCAGTGGGGAAATGGAGTATTTAGGGAGGAAAGCTTTCCTTTGGGGGATGCTTCTAAAGAAGGGTCAAAAATGACAACAAAGCCAAAATAATCCATTGAAGGTGATACACGTCCCGTAGTACAGGGGAAAAGCACAAGGGCAGGAGAGAGAAGGACAATGTAATGGAGTATCCTGGGAAGGAGCATGGATGGCTGACAGCAACACACTGCAGCATTTGGTTGCAGGTCTCCACTTGTACTACTACTACTACTATTATTATTATTATTATTATTATTATTATTATTATTATTACTATACCTAAGAAAGACTGTATTTTTAAGCAGCAGAGAAAAAAGAGCTTTGTTTTTTATAGAGCACTCAGACAATCCAGCCTTCTTGTGATCTAGCTATAATTAGAGGTCAAGAAACCACCTCAGACTAAAAGTCACCTGATTTCCTCTGATGAGGCTACTCAGAAATAGCTTGCAGTACTGGGCTATGCAAACCAATTTTCAAGTAATCTCTTCACAACAATAATTACTGGTACTGGACTGGACCCTAATTTAGCATTTACCTAATAGATACATAATGTATAAAGCTGACATGAAATCATACAGCAGCTCTTTTAAAAGTTTAATTATATATGCAGAAGTAATCCAATCTATGAAAAATGTTATAGCTGTGAGTGGTTTTCGATGCAATATGAAGATTTAGACTGCAAGCTAGGCAGACTCCATTCCTATTTTGAAGGAAAATAAAATACATCTTTACAAACACTGCAAAACCAATAATAAATGGAGGGAGTGCACATGAATGATTTTTAACACTGGACATGTAAGAGTTAAGCGAAAAGGTGGTTTTAATATTTCTTCAATCAATCTCCCCACTGCTAATGTCAGATTTTAAGGCTTAAAATTTAAGGGCTTGTCCACTCTATCAGTTCACCACTCACCAACATCAAGCTGAATGCAAATTTTACATGCAGCTGACAAGCAGTATCTAAATTTTAAAAAATCTAAGCAAATGTTTTTAAGTCACAATAGAAGCCTGGACTGGAACCAGTCTTCTCCTTGAAGGTGAACAATTGTTCCAAAAAGTGATTAATGGAAGCTGTATATACAGAAATCCTGTAGTACCTACCAATTAAGCAATCATACCCTTATAAACCCCTTTTTCTTTTGCTAGCCCAATCCCTCCATTCTCCAGAATATGGGCATCTTTCTGTACCTAGTCCATTTTTAAGTCTACTTTACACTGGGGCATGGCAAGGAGACATAACTCAATTGCATTTTTCTATGGTAGGAATGCACATGCACAATTGTAATTTTCTATCAGCAAATGGATTGGGAGAGACGAATGAAATAGAGGAGTGTTACTCAAATTATGGAGAGAGCCAGCTCATCCCCTGTCTGCTGCCTCAGGTGCAGTTATTCTGTTGGCTGTTGGCTACCATGTTGCTTGCAGTCCTTGTGAAAGTGCAGATAAATATGCATGGTAGCCAACCTTGAATACTTATGGCTATCTGGGAATGACTCAATGAACAATACAATTCCAAGCAAAATGCTCCAATTGCATGGGAAGCCTCTCTCTTCCAGTTCTCTGTTACTTTGTTTTATCGTTCATCTCCTTCCCTTCATTCCCATTGCGGGTCTCTTTTCCGTTACTATTTGGGTTGTGGTGGGTTAGGAAGTGGAGAGGACAGAAAATCTGAATTTGTTATGGGCCAACCAATGGACAAAAAAATGTAAGGCTACCTTTTAAAATTCTGCAGATTAAATGTGGCAATCAGAATAACTGGCCAGCGGCCACAAGGAACAGCAGAAAAAGATGCCCGCACATAAGGAGATAGTAATAACAGAGACTGTGACACTAGATGGGCCAGATATGGTCCACAGGTGACCTTCTAGACTCAAGAGGGTAGGAAAGAAGGAATCTGCTACCTACAAATCCAGATACTCCAGTTCTCTAAGAACAGAAGAACACAGAATGATTGAAAGTAACTAAAGATATGTCAGCATAGCTGTTCCCAAAACAATCCTTGTTAGATGCCATGTATGCTCCTCAAAAGTAAGTGATGCATCCCAAAACACAGAACTATTGCTATACTAAAAGTTGCATTCTGAAAACAAAGAAAATGAAAGCCTAAATACCAAATCTCCAGATATCATTTGATGGAGTATGAAACCTGGAATCACAACAACATTTCAGTCCTGCTTATCACATAAGGAATATAACATAAAGAACACCTCAAAAATATACACAATAGAAACAAATGCATGATCAACAAGATATTAAAATTTCTAGAAAAACACCATTACCAGCAAAATAACTTATTTTTAATGCAGAGCTGTTAGGAAAACACAATTATAAGCTTCATTTATGCTAGAAGATATAATCCAAACCCTGGTTTAAAAAAAAACAACCCAATAAACATTTGGACCTTTTTTTGTAAGATGATGAATACAAAAGGTAAATGGAGAGAAAAACTCATTCCATGCACATTAGCCCTCCCAGTGAGTTCACAATAAAATGCTACTGTTAGAATAATCTAAATATAGTTTCAGAATGGTCTGTGCACACATTTTATGTAGATTAATACAGACACATAATAAAAGCATTGGTTGAATAGGCATGGGCTCTAGATCTCACTATAGAAAAGTCTTTAAAAGTACATGGAGTTTAATAAAAATAAACAGTGCAAAAAGAAAGCAGCATGGATCAAAAGCATCATATTCATCAATAACAGCCCCCTGAACAGAAACCATGTTCATGTGGCTACAACTAAGGCAATGGAATGGCCTTTACACATAGGAAGCAAAAAGGCTTTCCCACCAGCAATGCTTTTCAGAATGCAAAAGAAATGCTGATCTATGCTGTACCAGTATAAACAAGAATTAGCACTACCAACAGTAATTCAGATAATTCAGGTTTACATTACAGCAGAAGTCGGCTGCATATGACTTATTTATTCATTTCTTTTTTACCTTTTTGTCGGGTTGTTTTTTTTAAAAAAGAAAATACAGATAATATTAGTAATACAAATAAGCAGACCATAGCAGGCTCGTACCATTCATATATGACAAGGTGAAGCATGTTAGGTTTATTGTAACATCCTAGCCATCTGGTTCATTACCTTTAGCCAGTGTGCGCATCTTAATTCACAAACAAAATTAAAAGAGAACAGCAAAATCAACAGTTAACATTCAACTTTGTACAGCCAGATATCCTTGATTTAGTCCAAACATAGCATCTCAACTATATCAGGCAAGTATCGATTGTATTGAAGCTAATTTAGTGATCATTTTCCTATTATGCTGCAGGTAAAGCAAAGTGGAGTATCTATGAATGGAATTGTGTGGGGTGGGCATCTGCTTAAATCAACCAAATCAAACTAAAGGCTGGTGGGGGAGATTGTTCATTCGGTGGAATGCTAGCATATATTATAAAATCAAACGACACTGGAGTAAAGCCATCCTTCTTGATCTGTCTGTGTGACCATCATGGACTTATTTGTTAATCGCTCTAAAAGGGCTATTTCGCAGACCATTTTGTACTATCAATCAATTTTTTATTGTATAAAGCCAAAGGCCTTTACAATGGACGACAGGGAATAAAAGGAAACTTTCATCTAAAATCGTAGCCATAACCTGTAGCAGTTTACAACTTTAAAAGAAATTTACATCATTAAGACTTAGAACTGGAGTGCATTCACATAGCTAGAACGGAGCTTCTTGGCTGCCAGTGCAAATGTGGCTAACTGGTGTGTAATATATAGATGTTTATCAGCTAGGAGTTCAACTGTCACTTCCTGTACAGATTGACTAGGAAGCCAATTAAGAGTTGGCGATATAAATTTTCAATAAGGCATATCTATTCCCTGCGCATCAGTCAGAGGTTGGCGAGTGGAAGATTTTATTTATGCCTTTTGACATTATGTCCCTTCGTATCTTGGAAGGTTCATTGAATTTAGCATAAGAATATTCAGGTCTAGGCTTTGGTGCTTAGTGATACCCTATAGGGATATTGTTAGGGGGTGATATATAAAAGGGGCAGTGACAGATTTGTCCAAGTGATGGGCTGTAAATATAATGATGCATGGACATATTTGGTCCTATATGTCCATGCAAATACCCTGTCCAGACCATTTGGTACCAATCGTCTACGGTTACACTAGAGAGGGCCTTCCAGTGTCTGATTATGTTACATCTGGCTGCCTGTAAAAGATGGCTTATCAATTAGTTATTATGTAAATCATAAGTTGTTATCCTGAAATATATTTTAAAAGCTAGTTCTAGTTTGACTTCTACTTGTTGCCCTCCTATTTTGTTAACTTCCGGGAGTACTGAAAACCTGGATTTTTGCACATCCCCACCACATATGGAGGTAGCAACGGGAGCTCACCCCATCACGAGGATTCGAACCGCCGACCTTCTGATCGGCAAGTCCTAGGATCTGTGGTTTAACCCACGGCGCCACCCGCGTCGTACTTGGTTTTAAATATCATATAAAAATAAACAGGCAACTTTTAAAATTTACCATCTGTTCTTCTACAATCTTCTTTTCTTATTCATCAAACGTCCAAGCAACTTTAGTGCATTTAAGGGAATTAATTAGAAATGGCCATGGAAGCCATATTGTCTAGCAGTGTTCAAAATACCTCTATTATTCCAAAAGTAACTACGCTGAAGAACCCCTCTCTCTGCGCATGGAGCTAGAACAACATTTTCTATGAATGAATGGGTATTCATTATTTAGTTCTGAATCCCTGATTTAATAAAGCCTTCGGCAAAAGAGAGCTTCAAACACTTCCCATTATGCAGATGGAATGCGCACAGCATCAAAGCTTATGCCGCAGGAAACAGAGATGGTGCATCAAGTGACTCACACAATTCCAGAATGTAAATATTTTTAATGGTAAGTTTTTACCCTATTTAGCAATATTCGAAATCAGAAACCAAATGAGCGGCCCCCAAAATAAAATAAATAAATATAGGGAATTGTTTTCCCTTTTCAAACCAAAATTAGCAGAAGAATAGAATTACATTTCTTCAAAACCGAGTTGGCTCAGGAGAGTGAAAAAGGGAAATATTTTATCTCCCAGCATGCCAAAGCTGTAAAAGAAGAGTAGGGGGAAAGGCAAGTGTTTACTGCTGCAATTTACTGTGCACATAAAAGTCAAAAGAAAACAGAATGTTCCATAAAAAATTATTCATTACATTGACCCTCCCTTATACCGATAGGTCAAAACCAATTTCTGATGACTTCTGTTTTAAAAAACAAACACACAACAACAAATATTGCTAAGATTTAGCATCTCTCTGAACTCTAGTCACTTGCAGCACAATCTATCCTATTCATGTCTACTTAGAAATAAGTACCAGCGAATTCAATGGGATTTACTCCCAGGTAAGTGTGTATAAGATTGCAGCCTAAATCCTTTTATGCCTATGGAAAAAATGTACAATTTTTTAAAAACAGAGAATAGAAAAAACAGGTTTATAAATTATTATTAGTTTTAAAGTAACAGCTGTTTAAAAGATTGTTTGGCATATCATATGCCCTTTGCTTGTGTACATACAAATGTATCAGCAACTTAATCTGATTAAGACCATATGCTCTAAAGACTTCCTGGGATTCTTCCTTTAGGATATGGATATATTGTCATGTATGGGTGGTGCCAAAATTTCCTCCTTCTGAATTTACCCCTAGATTTATCAGTCCCGTTTACCTTGTGCTGGTTGTGGAAGAACAGCAATGCATTTGTTTTCCAGCATTCTTTTTAGCTTAGTTTTCTTGAATTTGTAAAAGTCACCGGGAATGCACAATTTGCTCCCACCATACTATTCTATTTCTTCCATTTATTGCAGATTTTCCCTTTACCCTAAGCCACACGCACAATCACTCATGTGCATTAAAATATCATGCAGTTATACATGCAATCCCATTAAGGTTTTCTTTCACCCAGTCTTTCAACTGACCACCTTGCTAGCTATCATCAGTTCCCCATCACCATTGCCTTACGCACACAATCACAATTCAGGAACAAAACAAGGTGTGTAATATTTTAATATCTGCAAGTACATAGCAGTGGTAATGGGAACCGTAAGTGCTAGCAAATTAGGGAGGGCTTTAAACAGGGAACTGAAGTAAATCAGCAAGTTGATCAACTAAAAGACTGGACCAAATAGAAGCTGCTGAGGAAAGCTGACATGATCGTGCACAAAATCCAAGAAAGAAAGAGAGAGAGAGAGAGAGAGAGAGAGAGAGAGAGAGAGAGAGAGAGAGAGAGAGTGTTAGTTTTAATTCACCCTGTCACTCATGCACATGATTTTGCTGAAGGGACATAAAACAATGACTAGGAGAAATAGAAAGCAGCAGCAAGTACGAAGTATGCACGTGCCAATTCCGTGCATAGTTAATTAGAGAAAATCTCTTTCAACAACTGGAAGACAGGCAAGAGTGAAACTCTGGGCACAGCTAACCCGCAGAAAACTTGCAAGTCAGAGCAGGGAAAATCCATCCACCCCTAACTGGTAGTCAAATACTACATACTGAATGAATTAAATCTCCACAATTTGTACCAACCCATTAGAATTCTTTGAAGAGTACAGAAACGTAGGATGAACTCTGTTGGATCAGAACAAAGGAGAACTGCCTGGCCCAGCATCTTGTTTCCTACAGCAACCAAGCAAATGTCTAAGGGAAGCCCAAAAGCAGGACATGAAGGCAATAGGCCTCTTTTGTTGCTGCTCCGAAGGAGTTGCCTCTGATCCTAAGGCCCGTGGGCCACAAACAGCCCATGGGGGTCGTTTAACTGGCCCACGAGCCGCCCCCAACCGAGCCGCCCGCTTAGCAAGTCCCTGTGTGCTGCGCTAAACCAGCGCAGTGCAGCGTGGGGATTCGCTTCCGTGGTGCTCAAAATCACGTCTTCGCAGATGCCAGAAATTGTGGGTGCACGCGCAATTTGGCCCACAGAGGGATCTCTGCTGGAGTGAACCGGCCCAGGCAAGGCAAACCTTGCTGACCCCTGCTATAGAGACAGTAGCCACCATAAAGTAAAGGTAAAGGGACCCCTGACCATTAGGTCCAGTTGTGGCCAACTCTGGGGTTGTGGCACTCATCTCGCTTTATTGGCCAAGGGAGCCGGTGTACAGCTTCTGGGTCATGTGGCCAGCATGACTAAGCTGCTTCTGGCGAACTAGAGCAGTGCACGGAAACACCGTTTACCTTCCCGCTAGAGCAGTACCTATTTATCTACTTGCACATTGATGTGCTTTCGAACTGCTAGGTTGGCAGGAGCAGGGACCGAGCAACGGGAGCTCACCCCGTCGCGGGGATTCAAACCACCGACCTTCTGATCGGTAAGTCCTAGGTTCTGTGGTTTAACCCACAGTGCCACCTGCGTCCCAGTAGCCACCATAGTCATGTTTAATTTTCAACATAATAAAAAAATATTTCTTACAATAAATGGATAGTTTTTAATCACACAGGAGCACACTGCCAGTGCCCCCACCCCACCTTGTGACCTCAATATACCTAAGTGTTGCCCATGCACCATGTCCACCAAGCTGATGATGCAATGAAACAAAAGTAACACAGAGAGGTTGGATTTATTCTAGCCATACTCATTTTCAAAGCAAGCCCTATGATACAGTTCATTCCTGTTTAGACAGCAGTGCAACATACCTGCAGAGAAAGCTTCACATGCTACATATAACTCAATGTGGGCAGATTCTTCAAATAATCAGCAGGACTGAACAAAAACGCCTTCCCCAGATTCTCCATCGTGTCTGACTGAATATTCTTAGAGCAAGGGGAGGTGTAATCCCTCCAACAATTTTGTTGGGGTCAAACAATAAAATTCTCCCCAAGAAAATGGGGGGGGTCGCAGTTGGATGAAACACTATTAGTGCATATAATAGAACCACAGAATCACAGAGTTGGAAGGGACAAGAGTCATCTAGTGAAATCCCCTGCAATGAAGGAATCTTTTTGTCCAACATCAGGCTCAAACCCATGACCCTCATGCTGTACCCACTGAGCTATATAAGTGGATGGCAGGAAGCAATGGACTAAGAGAGAAGAATGGAAAGGAGTAGGGGCCAAGCCCATTGCTTCCTTAAATATATTTTTAGGTTGGATCCACAGTTGTGCTCAGAATTCCCCGCCATACTGCCAGGCCCATTGAATCTAATATTTGGGGAGTGTGGGCTAGAATTCTCCAATAGTTGCGGAAGGGAACCAGAAAAGGGAAACTTCTCAAAACGTTATTCTCAGGCAAATTTTAGCTCGGTGTATTTATCAGGGACTTTGAAAATGTAATTAAAGCTACTTACTTCTACAACTGTAATGAAGAACAAAAAGTCTCTGTTTACATCTACACAGTTGAAAAACCAGAGACTTTACGTCTACTTTTACAAGTTTTCTGTAGAGAAAAAAAAACAGAGCACAAGCAATAATACATTTATCACCATTCCCTGACCCTGCATTCCTCAATCACACAGGAATCCTTCTATATTGCCTTTCTTCAATGGCACCTTTGGCCGAGTAAGGAATTTAGAACTGGGCCTTTCTGTTGTATAAACATTCAAACTCACCATAAGTATCTGATGCAGAATTTGCTTGCCACAGTCATAAGATTTGTGGGGTTGTTTTTAAAAGGCTTTTTGAAGCTGCTGTTTTTCTTTTAACTTTCTGAACATATTCATTTGAGAATCTTTTCTTTTCTTGACAGGGGATAGAAATTTAAAGTAAATTCATATATATCGTAATTTTTATCTGACATATTGGGAGGCGGACTTCTTTCAATATGGAATATGCACAATTAAGAGTTAGAGAATCTAAAAAGAGTCCCAGTTATAGTCCTAAGCTTTCACACAAAAGCAGCAGTTTTGGCTTTAGGGAACTTAAAAGTTTTCATAAAACTGCAGATCATCCTGGGAAGAATAAAGGCCGCTTTACAGATGATATTGTTAATACACTGAGATCATCTGCGCAGAGGAAACAAAACATGCAAATTATAAGTAGCAAGAGTATCTATTTGTTTTAAATGAAAAAAACTTGTATGTGTGCTATTATCTAACAACAAAGTCGAAAGATAATGATCTCCAATTAAATTGTGATAATAAAAAAGAGTCAGCCTTAACATACACACAAAAAGTAAATAACTCAAATGCCTGGGGGTAAAGCAAAGTTTTAACTCCAACATCTAAATGCCCAAAGTGTTGGCACATAGCTGTATTTTTCCATTTATAAGACTAGTGTTTCTTTCTTAATAAATTATGTCAAAAATTAGGGGGCGTCTAACACATGGATAGTGCTGAGGCCATTTTCTTAAATCTGAGTCCCCAAAAATAAGGGGTGTCTTATACATGAGGGCGTCTTGTGAACTGAATTATATTGGAGTTGGAACTCCACAGTCAAGGTGCTACCACAGAGATGGCTGCGTCCCCAGAAGCCTCTAACTTCACTTCTAAATGGGGGAAAGCAGCAGATCTTAATAAATTGGCAGGTTCATATGGAAACAGGTGGTCCTGCAGATACTCTGGTCCCAGACCATTACAGCTTTATGGATCAGAACCAGCGCTTTCAATTGGCTCAGAAATCAGCTGGAAGCCAACACAAATCTTTAAGCAATGGTGAAATATTGTCAGGCCTACTATTTTGGGGAAGTTTTTAATGTCTGATGCTGTACTGTTTTTAATATTCAGTTGGAAGCCGCCCAGAGTGGCTGGGGAAACCCAGCCAGATGGGCGGGCTATAAATAATAAATAATAATAATAATAATAATAATTATTTATTAATTATTATTATTTTGCTACAAGATAAGCTGGCATGGAAGCACCGAGTGCCAATGTAAGAACCAATATTCAGGCCATAAGCAGCGACTTGCTTGGTTTCCTGTGGTGAGTCACTACTGCCTCCAGTTAAAAATATGAGGGGAAGCTTTGTTATATCAGAAGTGAGTTCTTTTACTTATTTTGGCTACTACTGTAATGTATGGACAAGTGGACTAGTAGACATTTTGCAGGCTAATCACATTTTTGCTTATTTGCAAGGTCACTCTCAATATATAGAGACCTAATAACAAGAACATAGCATTTATATGTCAACTTTTCAGTGTTCAAAGTACTTCACATAGCCCAGTAATCCTCACAAGAATCCTGTAAGGTAGGCTAGAATTATTGGCAGTGTTTGCAGTATTTTGCATACTGAGTGCTAAGATTGAGAGAATAGTTGCTTGTCTAAGGCAACCTAGTGACTTTGTGGGTAAGGTGCCATTTGAACAAGAACTTAATATTGATTTTTGCAAGTCATTCCAATAGCCTTTTTATGAATGCCATAAATAAACAAACTTCTTGGACCATGGCTTACATTACTGGCCACCACACTATGCCAGCTCTCAACAGATAATTCCAAACAAACAACTGGACGATACCCCAGAGCACAGCAAATGGCGTTTAACTGGGTATTCATGTAGACATTAGACAAGCCCTACTACAAACATCCCTATCCTATTAAAACGGTAATGCTGGTGTATAACAGGGGTTTCAGTGACTGCAAAGAGAAACTGTTGCTGCAGTGCACAAATGTAATAGGAAATCTCATGATGACAGTGTTGTGTTCAATAAATGCACAAAACATTAGTACTTCAAGATGCTTTGAGCTAAACAGTGTTTCTACAGAAAGCTCAAGGGCCATATCAGAAGCACCTATTGGCTCAGGGGTATGAAAGCACAGAGCTATTGAAATACTATGTCCTTCACTTCTATTTCTACACCCAGTACACAATACACACTACACAACCCTTCCTCCTGCAGAGTTTCCCTGCCCACCCACTCCTCTGGAAGGAAAAACATTTCAATCATGGAGCTTGAAAGCTTGTTTGGCAAAAACCCACCCTTTTTTGTGTTTGAGCTCCTGAGGAAACCTCAGAAAATCAGTACCACACACTGTCAAATTCCCCGTTTTTGGGGGAGGGGGGTAGAGAAGAGAAGCAATAACTAGGCCTCACAATATCAGTCTCCTCCAAGCTAGCATTCTCCTTTAATTACAGAAAGCAGAAGCTGGCCCTCCTTCATTCTAAAACCTCAACTAAGGAAGGGCAGAGTTAGCAATCCCGAACACATCTTTGTCTATTCCCCTTTCTCCCATTCAAACCCCATTGAAACTTTTGCTTCATTCATAACATTCACCTGGAGGAGCTGCTGAATTCCCTGATTGTCCCACCTATGCAAACAATCCCCTTGCAATGTGTATTCTTTGAGGCTCTCAAATTGTGCAACCTTTGAGGAAAGAACCACCTGTTAACCTTCTCTACAGCATTGAGCAAAATGACAATGTTTATCACTGTAAGAGAAAAATCCGCATACATTGTTCTGTATATGTACTTTGGGGGAAGAGACATTTTAGAGCCCATGGTAACATCTTTTAAGGGAACAGGCTGAACATGAGCCTCTGGGATACTGCAAAACTGCAATCCTACTTTCTTTGCACGAAGATGATTTACTGCACAAGTCCATTTGGCCCATTCTGACTATGTAAATAGCAATTGACAGCAGTGGGATATTTATATTGGTTGCTAGTTACATATTTAACATTTTCTCTTCTTTCCTCTATCTCTTTTTAAGATCCTGGTAACAGTGACAACAGCAGCACCTGGTGGCAGTGGTCAGTATTTTGTATGTGCTCCTTTTCATCACCTCTTCTGGACTCTTTATCAATCAAACTTGAAGTTATTTGCTTTATCAGAGAAACTGACGAAGAACTATTACAGCACTCTGTCACTCTCTGTGTGTTGCTTTTCCCCAGGATTGTTAGAAACAGCACTTTTGTAAAAAGATGCATTAACAGCAAGTGATGCATTAACAGCAAGTCAACTAACTGCAGCCAAAAACACCTGCCCAACATGTGCAATAATTCCTCCGAGGAGTGTTTTCCCCTTGGCCTACCTATGATCAAAGTTTATGGCAAAGTAGTCATGCTGTAACTTTCCATTGTACTCTAAAGTTGCTACAGATCTCTTGCATTCACCCCTTTTAATGGCTAAGTACAAGTTGTAACGCTTTATATTTCAACTTTCCGGATGAAGAAAAAACACAATGGATTTACTTCTGACATTTTTCAATATTTGTAAAAAAAAAACAGACAAAATTCCAAAACTCATTTATTTTTCTTTAAAGACTGGTATTCGATATATATTCCAAGTCATCCAACATGTCTTGTATGTTAGCAGTTGGTTCTTTGATAATAATGAAAATTTAAAATTTCTTCCTGTAAGAATAAACAACACTTTGTGTTTTGGAAGCCATGGTTGTTACATGAATAAAATGATATGAATTGGAAAATACAGTACTTGCATTTCGGAAAGAAATTTTCAAATTAGATTTGACAGCCCAGACAGCTGTGGATAGACATACTATAGATTTTAAAATGTTTATATAAAACCATATGCAAATATATCACAATTGCAATAGTCTGAAACTGTGGTGAATGTTTAAAGGCACATATCAGTGCAGGAAGGGGAAAGCTTCAGAATTTAAAACAAATCTGTATTAGAAAACTCAATATACCACAAAAACAAAACCAACAGAGCATGTAGCTTTTGCTCTGCAACTTCCATTACTTTATAAAATTGCAAGCATCTGATAATATGAAACAAATGCATATTCGTGCATGATTAAATAATCCAAAGTTTCAAATTCTTTCATTAAAATGTTGAAGTTTTGCTGTCCTCAAGCCTGAAATGGATAGTACTCACAGATAAAGACCGACAATATCTGTGCTTTACTCTCTTACTCCCTCTCAGTTAAAGTCATTGGCCAAAACACCACGCACTCTTAAATATCTTCTAACAAATTTCTCTCTCTCTTACACACACACACACACACACAGTGCACTTTCTTGCAGTAGTAAATAGACAAATCTAGGTTAGAAATATTTTCATGTTGTGCTGTAGATCTTATGAATTATACATAATCCATGGCTCTCAGTTGCATTTAACAGAAGTAACTGTATTGTGGGGAGGAGAGGGAAGCGGTTGACAACTAAGGGACAAGAACCTGCAGCCTGAGTTAGAGAAATGCTAAAACAAAAACATAAGGGCTGTTAAGTTCTAACCACTGCATATAAGGCTAAATCCAGGTGTGCACAGTCTATATCATATATGGATTCCTCTGAGAAAGACATTAAAGAATTGGAGGGGGAGTTATCATATACTCACCCTAAAGCATTTCTCCCCTAGCCTGTACATTGTCCAACAGAAACCATAGCCAGGCATGCAAGAAATACATTTCCAACCAAGCAGCCTCTTGAGCCCATACAATTCCACTCCTCCCCCAAACAAAACACATACACACACACTTTTCTGCGTTCAGATTTTGTTTTTCTTCCCGTCTATAATAATGTTCACCAAAACTGAGAGGTCTAATCCGGGGTCTGAAGTGACGACGCAACTGATAACCAACTGCCTCTCTCCCACTCCTCTCCCCCCCCCCACCCTTCCCCGCATATCCCCCATCCACACTAAACAACCCTCCCCTCCTGCTCTGCTTTTGCTTCGAAGATGGGAAAGAGAACTGCGTCGCAGCTTTCAGGCAAGCAGCCTGGGTGCTGGGAAACCAAATAGTTTTGAAATTCCCTCCTGCAGGATGCAGCCGCTCTCTTGCTACCTTCCACACTCTTGCTCCCCAGAGGAGGAGGAGGAGAAGTTTCAGCCTCTTTCGTTTGTTTGTTTTTCCCCGTCCCGGTTTTTAAAGCGCTTGCTTCTTTTTCCCTTTGCTGCTAGCAAGCAAGAAGCAGGCGATCTGGACATGGGACTTTGGGGCGATTTGCGAGAGAGGCAGAAAGCTTTCCCTCCCCAGTTTTTGCGGAGCCTTCGCAACTGGACCAAAGTGCGTGGGGGGGGAGGTGAGAGAGAGAGAGAGAGAGAGAGAGAGAGAGAGAGAGAGAGAGAGAGAGAGAGAGAGAGAGAGAGAGAGAGAGAGAGAGAGAGAGAGAGAGAGAGAGAGAGCGCGCTTTGCTCAGGGGTGCCATTGAATCAACTCCTTGCGCTGCCCCGTGCGGGGAGCGCTGACAAGTCCCGCGCAGCACCGTGCGCGCGCCATCGCTGTTAGTGTGGGGCAAAGGGGGCAGCATCCCAGAGGGGAGAAGAGGAGGAGGCGCGACGTGGGGAATTAGGGGAGGTGGGGTGGGGTAGGGGGCTGAGACTTGAGCGCACGTCCTCCTCGGTCGCTTGCATCCTCTCCACCCTTGCCCGGTCACTTGCGCCCGTCCCTCCTCGCCTCACCCCCCCCCCCGCCGCCGTCCGCCCCTCTCTCATCCCTCCCCCTTGTTACCTTGTTGCAATGGTAATAGTCCAGGGGGCCCAAGCAAGTGGGGTCGGCCCCAGGCAAGGAACCAACGGCGGTGGGGGCGGAAGGGTAAAACCTAACGTCCATGCCGGGGCTGCGCGCTGAGGGGGAGAACGAGGCGGCGGCGGCAGCAGCGGCGAGAGGAGGCTCCAGCGGGCATGGAACCGGCTCCTCCGGCGGCGGCTGCTCTGCCTCTGGCTCAGGGCGGGCGGGCGGGAGGGGAGGGGAGGAGAGGCGGGGAGAGGGAGAAGGGGAGGGAGCGCAGCCCAGAGCCGGCTCCACTCGCACTCTATTGTTCCAGGCACCGAGGCGAGGGGGGGAGAGAGAGAGAGCGGAGGAGGAGGAGGAGGATGGGGGGAGGGGAGAGCGCCTGGGACCTGCCTGGGCTGGGCTCCCACAACAACCTCTCTCAGGCGGGCGCTGGGACCGCCACAGGGCGGGAGGGTGTCGCCAGCACACCCCGCGCCTGAGAGCGGGCCTGCCCCGAATGCCGACCCACCGAGGGACGGCGAGGGCCTGGCATGTGCCGAGCGAGCAGCGAGCGGAGCCGCCGCCGCTTTCCTGGCCGCGCTGTCTCGCGGAAGGGGCTTGGGGCAGGTTCTTCGCCGACGCCCCTCCGGGCTGCTTCTTCTCTTCTCGCTTCCACCCTCCTTCCCAGCCCTCAGGTTAATTCGCGGGAAGGTACCGCCTGGGGCTCTATAGTCACCCTTGGCCACGGGGGAATGGGTCCCACAGAAAGAAGAGGCGGGGAACTCTGTAAGGGGGTCGCAGCAGAGGGGCTCGTCCGGGCAGACTTTTCACTTTGTGGACCTGCTTGCTCTCCGCAAAACCCTGCAGCAGGAGGGGGGGGCGCCTGGAAGAGCTCCCCTACCGACCCGCCCCCCCCCCAGTCTCCAGGTATGCCTCTTGGGCGTGTTTTCGCTCGCACACAAGTGAAGCGCTTGAGCTAAACTCTCAACTTAGGGCTGAGATCCGCTCCCAAAGTAACCAGCACTTTGCCCTACCTGAGAAAGACTGGGCTGGGACCTGCCCCCACCCCAAAAAGAAACAGAGAAGAGGCAGCTCAAGAGCCGATTTGATAGCCATATTCACATATTTGAAGGGCTGTCGCAGAGGTGGATTTGTTTTCTGTGCCTACAAGGGGTAAAAGCCCTTCCATGGGTTCGAATGGCAAGAAGTTTAGACTAAACACAAGGAGGAACTTCCTGACTACAAACTGTTCTGCCAGAGGGACAAACTGCCCCAAATGTGGTTCGAGGCTTTTATGAAGAGGCTGGATGGCTACCTCTCAGAGATGTTGTAATAGTGGTTTCTAGGAAGCATAGAGTGATAAACAATCTGTGTTTGTCCCAATTAACTGTCTTGAGCAAATCTTCTAAGATCTATCAGAAGGCACTCTTGGCTAGAACACATAAGTCATTTCAATTTTTGAAGGAAACTTTCTTCCAGGTAATGTTCTGCCTTGGAGGAATAGGCTCCAAACCACCAATAAATAGTTGACAGCTTTGTGAAGAGAGGCTTCTGTGATACCTTGATGCTGCTGGGTTAACTCCTTTGTTTTTTCACATGTGAAAACAGACAATGTGTTAAGCACTGAAGTACAAGCTGAAGAGCTACACAAAGCTAGCAGAGAAGCGGAATGGGGGTGGGGGGAATAATGATGTTGTATGGAACCCACTCATTATTTCCATTTTCTTATGTTTCTAGGAATGGAATATACGGTAACACGACAACCAAAGTTCAGAAGAAAAAGTGCATGCAGGGTAGACTATTAATGTCCCAAACCAAAAGAAAGAACAGTTTAAAAATGGAGTGGACCTGAAATGGTTCCCAACTGATTTCAAATAAAGACTAAATTCAAATAAGATAGGGAAAATACAGGGGGGAAGAATTGCTTGTAGAATATGGAATTAAGAATCTCAGAACATTCACTGTTCAGTTTAGGCTCATCAGAAAATTGCAGAGTCATACTGGGAGGCCTGCACCTAGTAATGGATTTCTACAGGAAGTGAAAGAGGAAGAAAGTAGAATTGATGAAGTAAGAGCCACATTCTGCAGTTGGATAACCAGCTTTACAATTGGCACGTCCGGGACATTGTTCAGGTTTGTGTTGTGGTCTTCGCTTCCTCTCCAAGTGTTTCAAAACATTTCTTTTGAGGAACACCACACACAAAAATATACTTTGGGAGAAGATTGTCATTTGAGGAAAAGCAACGGAATGAATAACCATTTATGGTTGGGTTTATGGCATGAATCATCTAGTGCCTGCATTTTAATTATGAATGGCAGTATTTTATATACCTTGCTACAAAAGGACCAGATCATGGTGCTTAGTTATACAGTCCATACAGGGCATTATGCAGTGTTTGGCTCCGAGGCAGCTATGAAAAAGTGAGGTGGGAATGGCTGAAGGACTTTGGGGCAGTTAATGGGCAAAGATATCGTGGGAAGAGTGTAGAATACTGTTAAACACCATCCCAATCTCCAAGTGATGCGAGATTCCAGGGCTCCAAGCATCTATCCAGGGTTAATGTTTCCTTTGGAAATGAGGCTGTGGTGTTTTTATGATATATTGTTTATTTACACACATGTACATCCTGAGCGTACACTGCAGGGGTTCAAAGCATTACACTCCTGTCTCTCCCATTGCTGCAGCTTCTGATACAGGGAGCCCACATTGTGTTCTAAATGCACACTCCAGCTTGCAACATTTTACAGAATGACCCCCTTTACCCTTGACTGAAATCCTAAAACTTCCTCCTAAGGAAAACTCTGGCATTGTCTTTAGATTCATTAGCTCAGAGCTCAGGGTGGGGCTTCACCCATCTGCTGGCTGGGGGAGAGTCATTGCTTTATCAATCCCTTTCTTGATGGCTCCCTATCTTCTCTTTGTCCTCTTTTAATGATCCATCTCCCCGGGAGATTTACCTGACACAAGAAGCTGTTTTGACCTGTATTTCAATATGCTAAATCCAGCATCTGGCAGCCCATTTTAATACTCCAAGCATTGATTAAATCCTAAAATTTACTAAATCCAGGAATTATGAGTGCCTTGCACCCACAAACTCTAGCACCCAAACTTGTAACAGTATCATGGTGAAGAAATAAAGCTGAAAGCCTTCTAAGAGGAAAATAAATCCAGAATCATAGATAAGGAAATCAAAATATATACTACTGGGCAGCAACAGAGGAAGGCATGGGTGAAATGGGTGTTTGTTTAGGAAAAGGAAGCCAAAATATATACCATGGGAAGGAGGAGAAGAAGGAACTGGCCGTATCAATGACAGAAAATATGCACACAAGGAAACCATAGGATTGGTTAAAGGAAGTCCAAATGGCCTTTATTATTCTATGAGATGCTCTGTTTCCCCCCAAAAGGGCTGAATTTTAGGTCTCTCTTTCACAAACACACTCCAGGTTAGAGGGTGAAGGGAACTTATCTCAATAACTTGCATCATATTTACTAATTTGTTTCAAGCCTGAACTATCTCATAACTGGGTTAAGGACAAGCTGTCATACTTGAAAGTATGTTTCTCACTGTTATTGTAACTTCCAAGACATTTCTCACAGGTGAAAGTGTAACGTTCCTCTCTGAAACTGTTAGATTAATATCTCAATATTAATTTGAAGTAAATTTAAGTCGCTTTGAAGTACAGTAAATCTCCTAGAAGTCTTTTCACAATAAGAATGCTTAGGATTATTATTATTTGATTTTTTTGGTTTGGTTGATTTTATACTGCATAAAGAAAATGTGAGAGGAATTGCTAGTGTAACCACCTTTGTAAAACAGAATTCTAAAAGGATTCTCCCCAACAATTAAGGTGAATGGATTCAGTCTAGGGTAGACAGCATGATCCCACTTGTCGTTTCCCTGGATCTATGGTAGTACAGTGGTACCTCGGGTTAAGTACTTAATTCATTCTGGAGGTCCGTTTTTAACCTGAAACTGTTCTTAACCTGAAGCACCACTTTAGCTAATGGGGCCTCCTGCTGCCGCCACGCCGCTAGAGCATGATTTCTGTTCTCCTCCTGAAGCAAAGTTATTAACCTGAGATAAAAACTGGGCATTCAGTGGGTTAGCGGAGTCTGTAACCTGAAGCGTCTGTAACCTGAGGTACCACTGTACACGATAATAAGCAAGCTCAGAATGGCATATTTTCCGATTTAAAATGGTTGTTTTCACTTACAAAATGAACTTTCCATACTCTGTGCAACACATTCTTTACATCATAGGTCTTTTTTAGTTTAACCCATCCACTATTGTGTTGCCCCTGTGATGTTTAGTGTCAGCTGCTGTCTCTTCTTACAACTGGAATCTCCTTCAATAATCAGGTTGAAACATCTCCCTCATACTTGAAACACAATAGCCCTTTTAATATGTTATTCTATGCATACAGTTAATTGCATGAGGGGGGATGGCACTGTGGCAGCAGCTCTGCTCCAATGTACACATGATCATTGTTCTGTAAAAAGAGGAAAGGAAGAAAAAAAGGACTCCACACATACAACTGTAGATGTGGAGGGCTTTTCCCTGCCTGTTTGGGGACCCTGTTTTCCCAGTTGTATGAATGGGGTCCTCTTCAGGCAATACAATGAATGTGTGTATGTTAGGGGCACAGCCTGCTGCCCACCCAGCCCCTCACATATTTATTGTATATGTGAATAATGTATGATAAGGGCTTGCATTACAAGCAAATAAACTAGGCCTCAGGTCATGTTGCTCCTGTTGTTCTCCTGAGGTAAAGCTTTCTGTCAGCCTGGAATCTTCAGCTCTGACGCTTTTAACCATTGAATGCCCAGTTTTATATCATAATTTTGGAAACTATGACGCTATTTAGACTATAATTACAGTAATGAAGACTTAGCAATGAAATGGGATAGTTGAAGCATAATCAGTTCTTCAGCATCCTTATCTATTAAAAATAAGGTTATTAAGAACACCCAAACTCAGCAGTACTTCAAATGTGAAGCGAACCCAACACCTGGCTTTGTCTTAATACATTTACTTCAGAAAGAACCATTAACGCCTTTAGATTTTCAACATTTTGAAGTGGGGATGACATCTTCCCCTGTGAAACTACTGCCCCCTTCAACAGTCCACTGGGTCACAGGCTTTCCTAAACAAAACACAGCAACAGCAATAAAGTCTTCAACTCATTGGGTGGTTAATCTTTTTCTTCAATAGATAAGGATGTTGAGGTTGATTGCACTTCAACCATACCCTCTCATAGCCAGTTACTGTCTTCATTACAAATACTGTAGTACAGTATCTGTCTCTGTAGAAGATACTTGATGTTGGTTCTTCTGTTTTCTGCACCCTGACATCTCTCCTACTGATGCTGGAGAGTCATAAATTGGTGAATCTGAGGTGAATATTCTATAGCCTCTGCATTGAGTTTTGAATCTAGTGTATTTCCTGGCCCCTTGTTCAATAAAATGACCACTAGAGTTCATTTATAAGCAACTTCCTTTGCTTAGAAATAAGTTCACACATATAGCATGACTCTGTAAAAAATACTCCTTGGATCATTCCCAAATTCTGGCTTTTTTACGTTTAGAAGTTACTGAGCCTTAATACAGGAACTTGTGGCTCAGATTGTGACACAAGGGGCTGTTATTTGTGATTATTGTAATCTTTGAGCTATAGAGATAGTCACAAAATGTTACTTCTCTGGTCCATTTGAGAAGTAAAAAGTTGAACTTTATGGAAATACGATCTTCTTTCACTGGGTCTTAAACCTCTGCTCATTAAACCTTTTCCCTCATGCCTTCTAGAAAGTTGTTCCAAGCTTTATGCAAGTGGCATAAGTAGGTGAAACATACAGAAACCTTCAGTGTGCAATTTCCAGTACTAGAATTCTTGTGAGAATTTCAAAGGTGCTCTGACACTCCTCTGTCTACTGGTCTTCTAACAGTGGTGAGCATTTTCTCCATTTCAGCTCCTTCCCTGTAAGAAGGACATTTAGAAGTCTAGCCAATAATGTGTGTTGCTTAACAAACATTCTGTGGAATGTTGTGAAGCACAGAACAAATTTAAAGTCCTACAATACTCTGTAGCCTAAGCCAGCCCTTGGGAGCTGAACTCTTCTCTACATCACAACGTACAGGATGGAAATGATACAGCACAAGTACCTTAGGAAAAATTACATCTACATACAAGCCAATAACTGGACACCATTGTCAACAAACCTTTGTAGAACAGCTAGAATACTAGGCATTCTTCAGCTGATTCTTTATCTCTACATCACTGGTGGCACCACCTGTCAATCACCTGACAGTGAGCTTTGGCTGCAGGTTCTGCTCCTTGCTGAACTGAGCAGGATTTAACCCCTGCTTATCAGTTGATGAGCAGGAGTTAAATCCTGTTGCTCCAGCTATGTACACCTGTTCCCAGTAGGGGAACTGGCATGCGCAGCCAATGCAAAATCAAACCCACTTATCAGCTGATTTTTAAATATAGATTTTTATTTCATAACATTTATATACCGCTTGATTGTTGTAGGCTTAAAAAACACACCCAAAACCTTCAAAGTGGTTTACAAAAAGAAGGTATAAACAAGAATAAATAAATGAAGAATATAAGGCCCAATGTCAGGCTTGATCCATGGCATCTAGAGCTGAAATGACTTCAGATAGCAGGGCAAGGGAAAAGTCCCTTCCTGGGCTGCAGAGAGCCACTGCCAGGCACCTTTCGAGCAACAATTCTCAATTGCAAAGGACAGCATAATGGAGTCACCTTAGTGTCTCATGTATCTGAGAACTGTTGCTGGAAACATGCCCCTGGGGGAAGGGTCGGGCTTGGAACAAATCATGTTTCTAGCACCTGGATATTTCCCCACCCCCTCTATTTTTGCCTGTCAGTCAGAAGCACTACTCCTGCTTTTGTGGTTGGTTTACTGCTCGGGCCCTTGAGTGTTCCTAAAGTAGCTCTTTGGACCCTTGCCAATATTTCCTGATAAACAGCCCAGCCTTTCTACACATGCATTTTCTATACAAGCCAGACATTCTCTATCAGTATTTCATACAGGAAAATGCACAACAGAATACATATTTTTGCTCTGCTTTTAAGTTATTCACCAAATGGTATTGGCCAATATTTCTGGGCGACGTTATATGGAGATGCCATAATACTTCTGTTTTTATTTATAGAGCCAATCCAAATGCCTTGGCTAATACATTATGGGGAAAAATAGTAATTAAAACTAAGCTAGAGTATTCAAAATAATTGAGCAAAATGCATTTTCTGATTCACTAGGCAAGTTTGTTTTTCTATATAATGTTAATTAGCGATGAATCAGTATTTAGCAACATTCTGCAATACTGTTATCTTAATTAATTATGGTGATGATTATATTACATATATTGTTGTAGGTGCCACTAAAAACTACATATGTAAAGATATGCATTTCCCCCTGTTTTCAACAGGATTCAGTCCTTTTATAAACCATGAAAATTAACTCATTTTATCACCAGGAATAGAGCATCTCCCCCACAGCCAATACAAAATGACTCTTCTAAACATTTGCTAGATTGAATTGGTCTCTTTCTGAACATTTAATTATTGCTTCCTTTAAATATGTACAAAAAGTTTGCCTTCTCTCCACCCCACTTTGAGAGCATAAACAACATCAGCCATCACTCGTATATTTCTATAGATAAGCATATCATTATCATTAGGTCTCCTATACAAAATGATGTGAAGAAGTTAGGTAATGTAAAATAAAAACATAGGGTACAAATCATCCAAAGATAAGCAATTTGAGTCCCACTGAGTTTAATGGGAGAATTGGATGTGTGTTTAATTCTCTCTAAATGAAATTAATGGAACATTAAAATGCTTACTGGTGTCTAGATTATATTCTTATTCTTTTATTATCACTAATATCCCAAAGGCCGAAGTAGATGTGATGTTGCCAGTGTATTTTACTTTTGAATGGCAGATTATTGTTATTGTTAATAGGCAGAAAAAAGGGGAGGGGAGACCAATCAGGACTGTGGCATGGGGGCAGGGGCACCAATGGAACCAATGGGAGTTTTCCTCCCATTGGAAATAGGAGGCAAGGGGGCAGTTCCAATTTGGACTCTGAGAGCAAAGCATTAAAGCCCTCTCCTCACATGCTAGTCCCAAGATGAGTCTCTGTTAGGAAGCAATTTAAGCCCATGTGAGGGCTAAAGACATGAATAGTATGATGTCTAGTTCAACCCTGCAATACTAAGGGATAGAAAGCTGATCTGCTTCGGCCTTTGACTCTTCCAAAGACCACAAAGGAATATACTATTATTTAGTACAGTGGTACCTCTGGTTAAGAACTTAATTCGTTCTGGAGGTCCATTCTTAACCTGAAACCGTTCTTAACCTGAGGTACCACTTTAGCTAATGGGGCCTTCCACTGCGATTTCTGTTCTTATCCTGAGGCAAAGTACTACTTCTGGGTTAGCAGAGTCTGTAACCTGAAGTGTTTGTAACCCAAGGTGTTTGTAACCCAAGTAATTACCACTGTAATATTCATATTTATGATGGTATTCAGTTACCACACCCCACCAGCGCAAGGACTTCCACTTGCACAAAGGGACTTCTCTCCCTCCCCCCATGTGTGTCTCACATCCTCCCCAAATATCACCAGGTTTAAGCAGGCATGGTAGGAGGAGAGGGAGGTGAATATTCCATGGTGTAACCAGAAATAATTGAGCTGATTGAACAAAAGGCTTGCAGCCAGTGCTTTTTTCCTGGGGGTACGCATATGCCTAAACGTTTTGTGGATCTAAGTTAGGGCTCATTGAGAGGCAGTATTTCAATATGAGTAGGAAATGAGAATACCCCTAAACATTTTTTTTAGGGAAAAAAAGCACTGCTTGCAGCTATGTTGGATTCCACTCCCAGTATATTTAATTTATTTACAGCACAATCCTAACTGCCTGTTCAGCACTACTTGGGGCAGGTAGGATGGCAATGGTGATGGTGAAACAAATTTATAGAATGATTAGGTGGTGGCGTCCCTCCACCAGATCCTGCCAAATGCACAGGTGGTGGAACACCTACTGCCAGCAGTGTAAGGTAAAGGTAAAGTTAAAGGAACCCCTGACCATTAGGTCCAGTCACGGATGACTCTGGGGTTGTGGCGCTCATCTCGCTTTATTGGCCAAGGGAGCCTGCATACAGCTTCCGGGTCATGTGGCCAGCATGACTAAGCCACTTCTGGCGAACCAGAGCGGCGCACGGAAATGCCGTTTACCTTCCCACCGGAGTGGTACCTATTTATCTACTTGCACTTTGACGTGCTTTCAAACTGCTAGGTTGGCAGGAGCAGGGACCGAGCAACAGGAGCTCACCCCGTTGAAGGATTCGAACGGCCGACCTTCTGATCGGCAAGCCCTAGGCTCAGTGGTTTAACCCACAGCGTCGTACGCCAGCAGTGTACTCACCAACAATAGCCTCCTTACCTGAGCCCCAAAACAAGGCGCTGGGAGGGAGGTGTGATTGGAGCAGCGCCAACCACAGATCTGCAGAATCCAGAACTGTTCTACTCCTTGAAAAATGTATGTTCTGGGCCGCCCTGCTGAAGCTGCCTGGAGTTGGCGCAACAACAACAAAAAATCCCAGCCACCACCCTGCCTCTCCTGCCCCCTTTGCACTGATTGGTGGGAGCTAGCAGGGTTTTGAATGCAGTGGTAAACCTTCTATGTCTCCTCGTTCTGATTGCTCTGCCCATATTATTATTTAGTCAGTATATGATATTTCACTCCACCTTGGAAGCTTGGGGCACCAGGCAACAGGAAGAACCCCCCCATCAAAATAGCCCATTAAAATAGACAAAAACAGCATATGATTCAGACTAAAATACATTAAAAACCCTCTCATCTTTTACAATGCCTCCAACAAATGCTTAGAAAGACTTTGGAAAGGGTCCAAAGAGAGTTACATGCAGGATAGCAATTTAGGTCACTTTTCTCAAAGCACCTAGTCTTTTTTGTTTGGCCATTTCTTCCGTGTGATTTACAGCACAAAAATATTACGCATGCTTCATCAGAAATAAGTTGCAGAGAGCTCAACGGGACATTTTTTGACAAGTATGTTTAGGATTGCAACCTTAAACTCTGTGACACGCATACCCTAATCCAAACCATGCACTAATATATTGATAGAGTTCTCGTACATGTTGGCTATTTTTCTGTTCATTTTAATGGAAGAAGCAAGTCCTTTTCCCATTGAAATGAATCACAAGCTGAGTTCAGATGCAATGCTAAAGCATAATGTTTTGAGAATGAGCTGGACTACAATTAATAGCATAATATACTTTATTTATTTATTAACCAACGGTCACTCAAGCATCTTAATTATAGTTATCAAAGTTCAAAGTGCTTAAGCTGATGGTGCAACTTGATAACATAATTTTTTAGGTTTTTTGTTTTGCTTTGTTTTTTAAAAAACAACTAACTGCCACACATGAGATGTTTTACATATTAGAAGCAAAGCTGAGGTTAATTTGAGAAAGGCTGTTAAGAGAACGTCTAAGACTGAGCTGCTTGTTTTGTTTGGGTGCTTTGACTGCCTAAACCTACTAGTAACATTAATTACAAGCAATTGTCTTTCCTTCCCTTGGTTTTGTGAGAGAAATTTCCTTTCTTTGTTTAAACAGATTTCCACACAATAGGTAAGTGCCGTTGTGTGGGGGTTATACTGCTTGTGTTGTGAGATAATATGTAGACAAAATAATGTTTTTCCTGTCAAATATTGAGTAGGCATCAATGGCAAAGTGACAGGTGGTTAAATAGCTGGCACTTATAATGATTTCATGAAGATGTTTTCCCTTTTTGGACAGGATTTTAAAAAAACAAAACAAAAAAACACCCTGATTTGAAAAGAGGAGACTGACGCAATCTGTTTTGGAGACATTGTGCAATTTTAGATTCAATTTTAGCTTGTAGAAGGACATGAAAATGCAAGAATAGCTTTACTGTTTCAAATCAATGGTCCCTCTTGAGTATTATATTATGTGTGGTTTAAGATTGCCATTCTTCTTTTAGTACCTATGCTCCTGTGCATTTTTTTTAAAAGTGGCATGCAGGGCAATTAACCTTAGTGGAACTGCTTCTTTTTGTTGTTGTTGTCATCTATCAGTCTCAGGAGACAATGGAGGAGTGTGCCTTTGGGAGTGTTAGAAGGTTGCAGTGCCTGCCATGGCTGTATAAGACCAATATAGGAGAGACATGTTTTGTTGCAGCTGGGGCAAATAAGGTGTCTGGTTATGCTGCTGAAGATGTGCCACAGTGTTTCTTTCTAACGTGGAAATAAAGTGACAGAAAAACTTCACCAGCTGTGAGGTAACATATGGCAATCCTATTCTTGCTGGAACCACTTCAAAATATCACAGACGCTAGAATCTCAGGTCCAGAGTAGAAATCCACCCCATATTCTGTAGCATTTTAAACCCTCAGTTGGGTAGCTAAGATTTTCTTATAAACAAACAAAAGGCTTTGCAATCACTTTGCTCAAAATTCATATGAAATATACTGTATTTGGCGGCATCCAGCAGTGTCAAAGCTGCTTCTACAACTGACTTCCACTCACATAAAAGGACCTCCTCTTCCTCTCCCTCCCCTGCAGCTCCCTTGCAACCCAAAATCTGCTATGTAGAGTTGGGTGGCCCTCCAAAGGCTAATGGGGGGGCACACAAATGGCTGCAGAGGGAGAAGGGAAAGTCTCATCTGGTCCACATGCAGAGCCATGGCTCTTGCCCATAGTGTGCTAATTCAGAATCAGTAAACAACAGAAGAAATTTGTATTTTTAAAAGTTAAAAAACAAATTATATTCCCCACCCCCACCGTGATAGAAAATAGAATATTTCATCAGAAAAATATATCCATTTTTTAAAGTAAAGCATAGTTACAGATGGGCAGTTTAATTGAAACTACTACTTCAGGCCTGTATGTTTGTTTGGTTTTTCGTTCTTGAAATATCCAGCAGCAATAGGCAAATCAAAAGTCTCTCATCCTTATTTGTTATTCAAATGCAATCAAAACTCTCAATATATATATAGATATATAAGTTGTTGTTTGATCACAAACTGCTTTTTTTCCTGAAAACATGATTTGATAATCAAAATTTAGGATGCACAATTGAAAGTGGCCAGACCAGTCACATGATGGTTTCTCTGTTGCTGGACCAAATTCTCACACAAGTGCCAGTGCAAATATTTGAATGAGTTTTAAATTCAACTTTTGTGAAAATTCATGCTTGGATCTTTGAAGTTCACTTTCTGGTCTGTGAGTATGGGGAATCCATAGATAATTTAAGAACAGCTGTTTTGCATTTCATTAGGTGTCAACTACCCTTGTATGTCTTGTACAGAATTTATCTGGGCAACCAGACTTTATCCACTAAGGATGCTAAAATTTGACAACCCCATTGCTGTTTCAGGTGACTGACAGCCTCCTTTAACTGCTTTTCAGGCTCTGGGTTCAGATTTCAAAGGCAATCCACTTCATTGGGATTGTTAAATTGTGGGTGAACATATCAGATGACACAGCGATTCTTCAAACAGCTCTTGTTTATTCCGAGGCCGGAACAGAACTGAACTGAAGAGCTCAGTCAGCCTGCTTATATAGAGCTCCAGAACAACGTAACTGTTGCAACGTTCTAAAACTATCCAATCACTGAACGTCACTTTCGATCCTTCATTTGCATAACTATCTACAGTATCCCCCTGCTGGCCCAGGGTGAGAACTTCAGTGCATAACAGGGATGAAACCAAATAAAGCATAAATGTCCACAACTTTGTAGGGTGGTTTCCTGATTGTATATAATATACCAAAAATAGTATGCTATTATTTTTCAGAACTCTCATTCTTGCTCAGAACTCACACATATCAACAATAAGAACTTGCAGACAAATCATTTCTTATCCAAATCGCCACCCCTCCATCTAATACTGAGCTCAGGTGGTGAATGCCAAAAGAATGGGAGCCAAGAGGGGATATTGCAAGGAGCATGGCAGAGCTGTGTCATACTGCCATTTCAGACCCACTCACAGTGACCCTTGCTGCAGGGAGTGAAGTCCTAGACAAAAATAGGTGTAACAAACTAAACAAGACAATGTTCTGGAATTTAAAATCAGCCACAAGTTTTATGGATTACAGTTATAGGCAGCCTTTGGTTCAGGCATTGGGTATATATCCATTCTCAGCCTCCAGATGGAGGGCAGACTGTGGAACAGGGTTATGCTGGGATTGTGAGACCTTCTCAAGATGCAGGTCTACCAAGGTGGCCCTCCTAGGCTGCTGCTGGAAGGCCTATAGCCCATCTGCCCCACACTTGGCTTCTTGACAGACATTTCCATCTAGAACCCTCTCACAGGGTACCCTGAGATGACACCTGTTTGGGGCTCAGCTGGCCTATATATTCAGAGGTGGACTACTCCACTCTGGTCCACCATCCAAGCCATGCTCCCTGCCTGCCAGAATTGGTCGGCTTGAAATCTACAGATGGTGGGCTATCTCACCCTCCCTGGCAGCCCATGATGGAGTGGCATTACGCCATGGTGCCGAGCGCCTGCTGCAACAGGCCACTGCTGCTACCCACCCGGGAACTGGGCAAGCGGCCATTTTCCCAACAGCTGTGTTGATGTGGCTTATTGGGGCAGGGCAGAATTAAGGTCAGTGCTGTGCAGTCACATCCCTGGGAGAGCCAGATTGACTCCACCACTGCACCTATATGTCCCCAACCTTGCCACTGCCCTGTCCAACTCCTTTCAGGAAACCGATAGCATGGCACTGCCCCCATCATGCTGGCTCCTCCTGGGTACCACATGCACACAGGAATACCAAGTTGTAGAAGTAGCAATTTTTTAAAAAACACACATTAAAAATAGCTCAGGGATGACTGAGCATGCTCAGTAGCCACAGATGGCTGAGTGTTAGTTGAACAAGATAAACAGAAATGCTGATGTCTGGGCTGCATGTTTGCCCTGGTGGGTACAGCAAATGGACCAGTGACAGTACTACTATTGCTGCACTGTGGTCCCAACCTCAGTGTATCACCCCCCCCCACACACACACATTGTCATCCAGGTAAGCTGCAATGATTCGCGTGTTGGAGAGTGGACTTATCCCACCACCTGTGCTGCTAGTGCTTTAAGCTCAGTTGAAAGCATCAGGACTTAAATTAGCAGCAAATATCTTGCTATCTGTTTCAGATGTGGGGAGCCTTTGGCCCTCCAGGTGTTGCTGTATTAGAACTCCAATTCTCTTTAGTCATTGGCTGTGATTGCTGGGGCTGACGAAAGTCGCAGTTCAGCAATATCTATAGGGTCAAAGGTTTCACCCCACCAACTCTGTTGTTGGTTTCAATGGCTTGTGAGTCAACTGGATTGGGGTCCATATCTGCATACCTTTGCTATACCAACCGGTCAGATATTTTTGTATTCAATCCATAATATGTTGCTCAAAAAGAAAACATAATTCAGTAACTCTCAAGACAGAAGGCAAGAGATACAATAATTTGAAGCTCAACTATTAATTTTGTGTATGTTCAAGAGCAAATCATTTTAATAGATGCTTCACTTTCTTAATTTGTAAAATGGAAATCATTACCTTTTTTTTTTTGGTTGTTATCACAGTGTTTGTATACAGCTTTGGGAAAGAGTCAAAAGAACTGATATTAATAGGGGCAAGGCACAGATACTTTAAGGGGGAAATGCAATATTTGATGGATTCATGGTGCACCCAGATTTCCAGCACATTTGAGCATCAACCAAGTTTGTCAAACGGCTGCTAGTTTTGGAATAATGATGGAGGCATCTTAAAGGAACTTGATGACCACCTACAGATCAGCTTTGCTGAAGGCAAATGGGCTTGAATATTACATCTGTAACTGTCTTCTTCATGGGGTTATCATAGAAAGCAGGTGAAATTGCAAGTTTTCCTTAGTATGATCTTCCTGCAAACCTGCCTCTTTTTCCAGCCTCTCCACATCAGACATGATATAGATGTGGCTCACAGTTTTTTCTTTTCTGCTATCAAAAGCACAGAAGTGAAATTAATAATATATATTTACATATATTCTGGGAGATATGGGCTGCTTACATGTAACATAGATGAAACAGTATCTAGCGCAAGTGCCTTTGTGCTGCTGGTGTAAATGAATCTAGTTTGTGTTCATGTAGCAGAGATCAGAATTTGATATGCTGTAATTATGGAGTCTGTTTTACAGGCCAAGTGACATGTGCAATGACTCTTTAACTGAGTCTAGTCCTTTTCCTTCAAGTAGCTGGAATTATAGTTTAGTACATGAGACATACTTTTGTATCAACAGCTTCAGTTGGTTACTGTGAAAGCTTTTGATCTTTAACGCTGCCTTCACACTTACATCTCAATCCTGATTCCCAGACTTGACTCAGGCTTTGAAATGTTTTCTTTCATATTTAACTCTCTAATTCTCATGGAATGTTAGAAAATAACTATGTTGGGATATTGATGAAAATGAGGCAAGAATTCCTAATAGTGCCATGTGTGTGTGTGTTAATTTTAAATGTGTACGGTTATTGGAGAGCCTTGGCAAAAAGTCATTTCATGGCAAGTATGAAGAATTCCTGCATGACCAAATCATTCTCAAAGGTTATCAATTAATAATATACTCATTTTCCCATTTCAAAGTAATCAGGAGTCCAATTCATCCTTGACACATAATTCCAACACTGGAATCAATTTTGTGGAACACAGGAAGTTATTAGATTATTTGTCAAACTGCTTGTCCCTCTAGACCAGTATTGCCTGTCCTGAGAGACAGTAGCTCTCCAGATTCTCTAGCAGAGGTCTTCCTCATCAGCCTGACCCTTTCAAAAGCTTAATATACCTGTGGCTAAGAACAAAAGAAGAGCTCTGCTGATCTGACCAAATGCCCAACAGCATCCTGTTCTCACAGTGGCCTACTTGGGACCGCCTACATTTAAAGCCTGTGTACCATTCCTGAGTCATAGTCCTTCCCCCAGGATATTCTTAGTTTTTCATTGCTGAAGAATGATTAAATTCTTTTGATTGCATTGCTGAATATAAGTAGGTTGAGCAATTTTCTTATACTGTAATGACCCTTCTGCTTGGATTTATTACATGGCTATGCTGAGTCATGGACGAGACTGAATGAGAGGAGAGCAGCATAGCTCTCTCTCACACACCATTCTCAATTTCAAATCACAGCCTCCCCTAATTTCTTGAGCTCCTAGGCCCAGTCTTCATCAAATACAGTTCTACCCTCTAAGCAGCTGATAAAAGTGAATCATCTTGCCATAGCTGCCAAGTGTGCATCTTTCCTAAGAGGCCATGGCGCTTAGTTGCAGGAAGCAGAGGTGACCACCAATGAATCTGTTTAATGAGTTCTCTGTCACAGGCAGATCTTGCATGGGATTGATTGGATTCTCGGGCACACTGGTATGGTAAAGAGGTGCTGCACCACTGCCCTCCTGAGAGTTGCACCACTGCCATTTAGAGGGGTGGTTGCAGAGGCAGGGCACTGGTGAGGTTGGGACTGTGCAGGCACCCCAGTGGAGCCAACCCAGTGCTTTCTCCTGTGTTTCTGTGCAAACCCAACATCCCAGTAACTGGCAGAGATTCTGCAAGCCCCACAGAACTCAACAGGGCTTATTTCCAAGTAGAAAGGCATAGGATTGCTCCATTCATGTAGAATACAAATTTGTATGAGTGCTGTCAACATTCTCCTCCAGTCAAAGAAACATATCCAGCACAGCAGACTTTAAGTGCATAAATATGAGAGCTAGGAAGCATTACACTCTTTGCAAAAGTTATTCTTTGTCCAAAATCACTTGCATTTAATTTAAGTTTATTGAAAACGCTGTTAACTGAACTGAACTTTGGAAATTAATGGTGGGATTTTTTTAAAAAAAATTGGAAGCATATTTGCTTATCGTCATTTGCTACAGTGACAAGAAAAGCCATCTGTTGTGAGATTCACCAATTGATCTAGGATTAAATGTCAAAATTAATTTATGTGGTAATGCAATAGCTGTGGATATTTTGGATGTTCTTCCTGTTGTTGGATTTTTGAGAGGGAGAAGGGTCAAGTCAGTTTCCAGGTGTTACTGCTATTTCTTTTTCAGCCATTTTGTGACATTGTCAGCATTAATGTTCCTAGGGTACATTCATGTTAGTTTAAAAGTGTGCCTGAACAGTCATTCACACACACACACACACACACACACACACACACACACTATATTCCTGAATAACAATGACAAAACCTGCTCAAAATACAAAATCTTAGTGACCGTATAAACTGTATAAGCTTAAGATTGATAGATCTATTTGAATGTTTCTTTTTTATTATTATTCATTTGATTTATACCACCCTTTATCAAAAGATCCCAGGATGGTGTACAATATTAAGAACACATTTTTCGAAGCTTAAAAAGGAAAACATAACAAAAGCATAGTAATAGGTAGCATAATAATAAAATAATCATAACAGCAGCAACCCCCCCTCCTCCAGCTTTAACAGGCCATAGATTAACTAACAGCTAAAGGCCTGGGTAAAGAGGAATGTTTTTGCCAGGGGCCTAAATGTAATGCTGGCATCAGGCAAGCCTCTCTGGGGAGAGCAAATTTGGTATGATATATCTGAAGGCAAAATTGATATGATATATTCTCAAATATGCTCGCACCATGGGATCAGATCTAGGTTAAAATTGGCACATTTGAGTCATTTGGACTACAGCAAGAGTAAAGAACATGGTGCCTTCCTGATGTTGTTGGACTACAACTCCCATCATCCCTGACCACTGGCTAGCCTGATGGGAGCTGTAGTGCAACAGTACCTGGAGGACACCACATTGGCTACTCCTGGACTAATGCATACGTAGGCTACATTCAGACGATGACTAGCCCAAAGCCACCCAGTGAACTTCATGACGGATTGCAGATGTGGATACAGGTCTCCATAGCTAAAATAATTCCTGCACCACCCTTTTGCCTTTTCATGCATTTTAAAGCTCTGCATGGAAGAGGGGGCTTCCAAGGAGAGCTTAAAAATGGTCTCTCTTTTGGGTGTGGCTCTGGAGACTGTCACAGTGAGTTCCTGCACTTCAAAATTTACCAATCGTTTGTGGCTCCAGGGAACATAATGGGCTACAACACTCAGTGAAGAAATAAAAAATACTATGGCTTGTGTTTTGGGTTATTAGCAGTCACTTCTATAAATTGCATATAAGCACTTGTGCGACCTTATTTTCTTCAGCTTGGGGAATGTGATAGCAACTTGTTAGTTATTAGCAGATGAGCTATTTCTACACTAACATTGTAATTTCAAAACTGGCAGTCAAATAAGAGTAGGGCGTTTTTTGTTATTTATCAACTGACACTTTAAATATTTGTATTTGAATTTTTTCATGCAGGCATGGCACATATCTGTTCCTGGCTGGTTGACATTTACCATTCTTTGTAATTCTGATCTGCTTTTCTGAATTATTTGTAAGTATATTGACAGATAAATATACACAGAGACTCTCTATTTGGGCATGACAGAATCTTGGAGAAGGCAAAAGCAGAATTGCAAATAAACCAGCAAAAGGGAGGGGGAGGGGAGAAACACTATAAAAAAAAGAATGCTCAATAACGACAATTACCACTTGAACAATCTGTGAAATTAATACATTATATTGATTGAATTCTTTGGATTTGTGGGAAAAGAATAAACCCCATGTAAAGCAGCATCTACGCGGAGGTTTGCTAGTTTTGTATTCACAGGAGGACGGGGGGAAACTGAGAGCACACTTGAATCAAGAATGTGAAGGGATGCAGAAATCTTTAGATTTGCATATACAATATTGAGATCATGAGAATGTCAAATTTAAATGCAAAATTCACATGTCTCATGAATAAGTCATGAATGGTGGCAAGGCTGATTTATTCTTTTCTTTCCAATTGTCATCATTCTCTCCATCTTCCCTTCCCCACACACATACCCCTTGAATAGCTCCTAATCTGCAAAACAGGCAATTTCTTCTTTCCTTCCACAGGAAATGCATTGATAAATATGACTCTGTGGGAAACCATGGTTTGGTCCAGTGCTTAAAGATGTGTGTGTCTGCAATGTATGTGTATAGTTTAGCCTTGCTTAGGAAGTTTTTTTAAAAAAGCATTTCCCCCCCCCCCTCTCTCTCTCTCTCTCTCTCTCTCTCCCTCAATGCCATGGCAACAGCCTTCAACCTTCTTCACGTGGGACACAACTAGGTTTAGGAAAGGTTAGCTGTGTGTTGTCACCAGGTGGGGCAACCATGTAAAGTGATGACTTTCCATACACTATGGTATCATGAATTAACAGACTGAAGGCTTCTTATATTTTTGGGGGGTGGGTTGATGAGAATGAGTAAACTAAAATTAAAAGTGATACTAGAAAGAGAGGGTAAAAATGGATATCACTTAAAATAATTATAATAATTATAAATATCCAAAGTTAGATAAAAAGAAGGGGGAAGTAAGAGTCCATGAGATGTTTTCTAATGCCCATGCCAGTTTGGTCCTCAAATCAAAATACTTTGCTTGGTGCTATGTGTGATGTACCTGAAGAATACATGTAACTTAAGAAGCCTGCTGGATCAAGCCAGTGGCCAGATCAAACCAGTGGCCCATCCAGTCCAGCAACCCGTTCACATAGTGACAAACAAGATATATGTGAGTTCTGATTTTTTTCATCTAGGGACATAACAAATATTCATTTGTGAGAAGGGGCTATTGCTAATAATAATAATAATAAAGTAATAAATCTAATGCCACTGAATCAGCACCTACAATCAAAACCAAGCAAGAGAAATGTGAATTGCTTAGTCCTCCTCCCACAGTTTAAAGGTGTGAAACATAAAACCCACTGCACGTATTTGCCTGAAAATCGATAGGTGTCTTACTCAGAGGAGCCTTTGCCATGTCTGCTATTTTCAGAACAATTGCCCACAAAACAATAGGAGAGATTAGGTGATTTCTTTTTTACTTACTCTGAAACTGTACAGGCTACACTTAAAAACCATTACAGCTATCCTTCTGAAATTTGGTAGGGTCTACCATGCCTTGAAATTTCACCCAAGCGTGCCAAAAAACCCCTCCAAAAAAGTTATAGACATTCACTTAAAAAGTCAAACTTCAAATGTGCCCAGCACAAAAAACAACCACAGCCTAGACTTATTCCCCTATAATTTCACAGGCTTCACTCACTTTGGAAGGAATACTATGTCTGCAAATTTCATTCATTTCTGTCAAAATGAAAAATAGTCATTGTTTTTTGGTTTTCCTGTAGTGAAGGGGAAAGGGCAATACTTCTTTTTTTCTGGAGTGGACCAGGATCCTGAGCTGAACTGGACAGCTTCCAAAACAGTTAAAGTGGGCTGTTCTCAGAAGTGCTGAATCAGGGTCCAATCTGAATTTTCATGTGCTAAATTTCTACTTCCTCAGTGTAATCAACATTTTAAAAAAATCACTACAGCAAGCCTAAAACATTCATGACTTTCCAGATTGTCTCACAAAAAGATCAGCTTTAACAAAGGTGTTCCTTAGTACCAGCCATAACAAGAATAATTTGCAATATAAGCAATTCATTAAAAAAAGAATAATCTTCAACAGCCAATTATTAAAACCTACATATAGTAGAAGGAATGTCATTTCTCATGATTGAATTCATTTTAAAAGTGCATTTGATTAGTTTGTTACAGTGCAAGGATCATTATCCTCTGGTAAAAAAGCTGTGGACTCTTAATCTACCTTTCACATTTCTAAATGTGTAGGCAATATGGTTAGTTATGCAATTAAGACCTGTGAGCAAATGACCTTTCGAAATTCTCCACCCTATTTGTCAGCTTAGGGTAGTATTCAGCTAAATAATTATGCAGGTGGATGACGTCTGCTTGGTCAATGGGACTTTCCCCCCTCTCCTCCCCCCGTGCCACCCCCAAATTTGCTCCAGAGGGTTAGGGAATCCCTCAAACACAGGGACAGGAGACGGGGAGAACATTATGCTATTCATAGACAAATCCTTGCAGTGATTACACATTTGACCTAGAGCTTCACTGAATTCCACCCAGAGAAATTGGGGGGACAATTTCACCCAATTTCTCCAGTGGGAGGAGACATTTCCCAAAAGTTTATTGGAGATTACTATTAGCAGTAGCAGTAACACAGCTTCTTTCTTCCTCCTCCTGTAAGAATCCTTCCCCTACCACAGCAATTATTCTTCCCACCCCGGCCGCCATTTTGCA
Organism: Podarcis melisellensis; assembly: GCF_964234715.1. NCBI lineage: Eukaryota > Metazoa > Chordata > Lepidosauria > Squamata > Lacertidae > Podarcis > Podarcis melisellensis. The sequence continues at coordinate 29,522,324 of NC_138538.1, forward strand.
GTCTTCACAATGTCTCATATCAGAGGCACCTGACAATTGTATATCTAGCATTGTTCTTAGATGCTGGTGGTGGGAACAAGGAAATACATCTATTTTCAAAGCTATTATCAAAGCAATGGTGGGGGAAACTGGTGGGAAATTCTGAATAAAAGTGGGCTTTTATTCTAGAGCAGGGAGTGGGAAAGGGGAAAGGGGAAAGGTCTGAAATTTTCTCAGCAAAATGCCTTTTGAACAATTTTAGATCAGCTCTAATAGTATAATTATTTATTTACAGTCAGTGTGGTGTAATGGATGGAGTGTTGGGTAAGGCTTCCCAATTTAGGCACAGGGAGATGAGAGTCCAAATCTCCACTCAGTCACGAAGCTCATAAGGTGTCCTTTTGTCAGTTGACATCACTCTGTTTAATCTACTTCACAGGGTGGTTGTGCAGATTAAAAGAATAGAGAGAACAACACTGTATGCTGTGCTGAAACAGTGTGGGATAAAATTGTAAGGGCACGATCCAAACTCTCACCCTACTGGGTTGAATTTATTCCATGGTAAACTTGGAGTAGCATTCCAGCCTTCAGAGTTTGGGATAATACAGTGGTACCACTGGTTACGAACTTAATTCGTTCTGGAGGTCTGTTCTTAACCTGAAACCGTTCTTAACCTGAGGTACCACTTTAGCTAATGGGGCCTCCTGCTGCCTCTCTTCCCCCACCGTGCAATTTCTGTTCTCATCCTGAGGTACTACTTCTCATCTTAACCCAAGGTATTACTTCCGGGTTAGTGGGGTCTGTAAAGTGTTCGCAACTCGAGGTACCACTGTTATTATTATTATTATTATTATTATTATTATTATTATTATTATTATTATTATTACCCTGCCCATTTGGCTGGGTTTGCCCAGCCACTCTGGATGGATTCCAACAAAATATTAAAAATACAACAAAACATAAAACATTAAAAACTTCACTTCCCTAAACAGGCTAGAGATCTGATATATATTTGATTATTATATATTATATTTATATTTGATAATATAATATATATATTATAATATATATTAATATAATATATATATTATATTTGATTATTCAAATATAATATTCCTTATATTTGAATAATCTGGGCGTCAGAAAGAAAATCTACCGTGTTGCATATATACGGTGACATGGGTATTTTGTTTTTTCAAAAAAAAATTTGGGACTCATGTTAGAAAGCACTAGCTTTTTGGTGCCTGTAACTAAACCAAAAAGGGGGGAAGGAGGAGAATTGTACAGCCATTACTCTTCATGTTATCAGGGTAGAAAATAATATGTGAAGCAAGTAATCATGTTTAAAAGATCACAGCTCTAGAAGAAAGGCATTAGAAGAATGCAAACATAAATGTGGCCTTTAAAACATTTTAATGCAATGGAATAATGTTACACTTTCTGAATCGGGGCTACTCATCAAGGCTTTCTTTTTGTAGCCACTTGGCGGATGGATTGTGCAAGATTAATTTATTATACAAAAATAAAACAATCCCACCACTTATACGAAACATTTTGGTAACACCTCTTGTCATTTGCCATGTTGTTTAAAAAATCTTATCTGGTTTCAAGCTCTGCATTTGAGGGGGGAACATGTTACCAATCCCATTCTTTCTGAAAGGATAAAAGGATAAATTCCCCGGGATATAAGGAGATCTAGGAAGATAACAGATTCTCAAGGGTGAGACAGAGTTCTTAAAAAAATTAACTCTGACATGAAAAACTAAGGAAATGTTGGAACGACATTTTGAGTAACAGCATAGTAATAAAGGCATTTAAAATAAACGCGGTGTGTTTTTATATCATGGGAAAACACAGAAACACAATGCAGATCATTAAGCATGCCCTCCTCCACCCATTCGGAGGCAACTAAAGGTTGTCTGAAACAATGCATAGTGTTTTGAATACGTGTGAACACTCACTAAGCAATCTCAATTCTATTTCTTCCCCCCCAATACACATGATACATAATCTGGTATTCACTATAAACCTTTTCAAATATTCAGTGAATGTGGGGGCCAGGGGGAGAATCAGGAACATGCCCACTGTGAGCCATGACCGTTCAGCAAGTAAGGCAGCAACATGGGTCTGAGAAGCAAGAAAACAGTCATCAGGGCAAGCCAAAAGTCTCCCCACAGGCCTAAAAATGGTTGCCTTGGCCAGGCAACTAACAGTCAATAAAGGAGGAGTGTGAAAAATGAGGGTGCAGTTGACACAGCTTCTCATTGCTTAAGTCAGGGGTGATAGACAGACCTGACTAAATTTTCCAGATACATGAAAAGGTAATCGGCAAGAATGTAATCTTGTCATGTGCAAATTAGATAGATACAGTTCATTAAAGCAAATGGCATAACTCTAAATTTAAATATTTCAGATGATGATCTCTCCCTTTTGCACACAGATACATTCACAGTCATGAAACCAAACAGTTTACTTCCCTGTGAGTCCTTGAGTTAGATTCCAAAGCCTTAGGCCAGGGATCAAAAACATGTGGCCCTCCAGATTTTATTGCACTCTAACCCCTCTCAGCCCCAACCAGCAAAGACAATGGTGAAGCGTGGGGGGGACTGTAGTCCAGCAACATCTAGGCCAGGGGGTCAGCAAACCTTTTCAGCAGGGGGCTGGTCCACTGTCCTTCAGACCTTGCGGGGGCTGGACTATATTTTTTGGGGGCGGATGAACAAATTCCTACGCCCCACAAATAACCCAGAGATGCATTTTAAATAAAAGGACACATTCTACTCATGTAAAAACACACTGATTCCTGAAACATCCATGGGCCGGATTGAGAAGGCGATTGGGCTGGATCCGGCCCCCGGGCCATAGTTTGCCTACCCATGATCTAGGGGGTAATAGGTTTCCCATCCCTGCATTAGGTTTGTATCAATGGATCCATGTATACTACAGAATTATTCCCTTTTGTTTCTTTTGCTGAGCACAGATCATAGGAACAATGCAGATGAATGTCTACCCTGATTGGCAGCTGCTCTTCAGGATTTTTGATAGGGTTTTCTCCCAGTCCAGCTCGGGGATGCTGGGGACTGAATCTGGGACCTTCTCCATTCAGAGTAGAAGCTCTGCCACTGCTTTCTGCTTTCCCTCTCTTAAAAGATAGCCATCACAGATCTCAAGTGCAACCAGCTGTATGCTAAAGTTGCAATCCATCAGTTGAAGACCAACAATAAGCGAAATAGAAGTCACTGCATCTTACTTGTAGTGTAGCACTGCCCCAGAATAAAATTAATGATTCCAAGATCAGGGGATCAGTAGTGTAACCTTCTGCCCTGCCAGTCCCAAAGGGGACCTGCCACCACTGTGTATACTGAGCTGGATTGAGCAATTGTCTGAATCAACATATGGCAACTTCATGTGCTCCTTAATGACCTTTGAGGTCCTTTCCAGCTCTGTGATTGGTTTTCTTTCTCATAGCACTGATCTACCATGACTGCAAATTGTCCTGTGCTTGCAAAGTTGTTTCCCCAGAGTGGCTGGGGAAACCCAGCCACATGGGTGGGGTATTATTATTATTATTATTATTATTATTATTATTATTATTATTATTATTATTAATTAGCAGCAGCAGCAGCAAGGAGGTGCTCAAGATAAACCCACAGGATGTGTGAACATTAGGGGCAAAATTGGATCATGGCCCTAAAACAGGCTACCTTTATAGTTGTGACAGGCTAGCATAATTTTCCTTCTGAAAAGTCCACAGAGCTCTATCAGACATTTCACTTGTCCTTTCTTGACAGGATAAAAGACACTGGGCCACATTATTTCCTCTGGTTTGAGAGGTTGTCTGGCATTTGCTCATAGCTCACATAAATCTGGCAGGAGTGATTTCTCTTATTTGAATGTACTTGATGTTGAGGATTTAAAGATTACCTTCAAGTATTGGCCAGCTACTGCTAGCCTTGATACTTGGCATTCATCATTTATGAAAGGCTATTTTCGCTTCCTAGGCCCAGTATTAACCCACAAACAACCTTTCTTGGATTTTGAGATGTTGTCAGTCATATTAAAAACTGCTGTGGCAACATTTTAGGTTTGCTAGAATTTTACAGTAAAATCTATATCTCGCATTTTCCATCCTATACAACACCCTCAGGTGTCACAAAAACAAAAAACAAGAGCATAAAACCATAAAACAATCAGCAGAATAATAAAGAGCAGCAAAAGTTAACCAAAGCTCAAAACAAATAGATCAAATTCAAAGGGCGTTATCATAAAAAAGCTTACCTAAACAGAACGGGAAGAGTTAAGCGTTCCACTACTGTCAGCCGCCTCTCCAGGGCTAAGACATTTTGCTGCCCGAGGCGAAGGGCAAAATGGCATCCCATGCACTCCCATTCCACTTACAGTCAGTTGAGTTGAATCTTACTTCAGTACTGGCAGTGAGGCAACATTCTTCACAGGCTAGCACAGTGGGCACAGGGCAGGCCACAAAACACACAGTATTGTCCTCCAACATCTTGACTCCCAGCATCTGTTGCCTGAGGTGGCCACAGCACTCTGCCAAATGGTAGGGCTGGCCCTACAAGTCCTCTCTTCAAACACCTATCCCCAGCAGTGTAGGGAGATGTGACCATGCACGCTGACTCTGCGCACAACATCCTCTCTGTACTCGGTGTGCCACTCTACCGCTGACCTTTGCACGTTTAGTCAGACCATTTGCCCATGCAGCCTTCTGTGACTGCCTGTAGGTCTCTGGAGTTTCAGTTACGGGTTTGTTGCAGCCATACTACCTGAGATTATTTTGATTGAAGATGCCAGGGGTCAAATCAGGGACCATGTGCTTTACTATTGTGCTAGGAAGGTCGGTGCAGTGCAGTCATTCCAGTGGAACCAGTCTAGCACTCCTGCCACTGTGTCCACACTGCCACAGCCTCCCCACCATGCCACTCACCCTCTCCTTTCTGACAGGCAGCAGCAGCACCCTCCCTTTGCTGGGAAGTTAGGAGGGTGGTTCCACCCCACCAGGCAAACCACTTTGGGATGGTAGGGAACCCTCAAAAATAGTCCCATATGTGGCCATTTGTCATGGCTGCTTTAGCTGAGATTCCTGCATTGCAGGGGGTTGGACTAGATGACCCTTGGGATCCCACCCAACTCTACAATTATATGATTCTATGAGTACGCTTTAGTTACTCTGTAATTTTAGCATTGTTGGAAATGACTCTGTGTTGAATTAGACGTGTTCCACAACATATTGGAGCAGAATTTTCTATGTACTTGCACCGAAGTGGTATTTTTTTTGGCTGGCGCACTCATGTATTTCTAACTCAGATGTGAATAATTCCTAAGCTGCACATCACCCTCTTCCTTAGATTACTTCACGGCCTCTTGCATTAAACAAATCTGAAGTTTCTAGGCCAATCTATGTTTTAGATATGATGTGAGAAAAAAGCATTAGGCAACTCTTCTAAACTGAAATAACACTTACTTTCCCTAAAACTCATTCCTTAGAAATGGCTTTTCCGGTTTGCAGCAGAACCTAACCTCAACTATTCATCCGGCCACCACAGATCTCACCTGTGCAATCTGAACTACATCTGCCCTTTTCATGAGCAAGTAGTTCTAAAAGTTCACTGTAGCACCTTTACAGCAGTGCTATGTTAAATGGCCATTTAAAGCCATAGTTTAGATGCAGTGTGTCACCTGCATGCAGAACGTCCCAGGTTCAATCCCTGACATCATCAGGTTGGGCTGGGAATGTCCACTGCAAGACTGGATAGATAACACTGAACTACATGGACCAATGATCTGATTCAGTATAAGGCAGTGTTCCTAAAAATCTGCTATACCACAGAACTCAGAACACTCAGAACAGACTTCAAGGCTGACCAAGACCCTTGATTTTATCCCTATCTACTCGGTCCCTGCTCCTGCTAACCTAGCAGTTCGAAAGCACGTCAAAGTGCAAGTAGATAAATAGGTACCACTCTGGTGGGAAGATAAACGGCGTTTCCGTGCGCTGCTCTGGTTCGTCAGAAGCGCTCAGTCATGCTGGCCACATGACCCGGAAGCTGTACGCCGGCTCCCTCAGCCAATAAAGCAAGATGAGCGCTGCAACTCCAGAGTCGATCACGACTGGACCTAATGGTCAGGGGTCCCTTTACCTTTACTCCCTGAAGTAGAGCTTTCGCATATTTTACCCTGATGCCATCTTTAAGCACAAAGGATCAGGAAGGAAAGGAAGATCACGTGTCAGAAATGAAGCAAATACAGGATCTGGGTTGGGGCAACAAGACCAGGTCCTTCAAAACAACTCAGGGAGCAGCGCTGCACAGAAAGAGCTTTAAATAAATCAGACCAGAGGTCATACTTATGCCAGTCAGGATTTCTCATGAAACAGGTGAATTGCTAAGCCAGCTGATTTGAGGCTCAGTTATTGCAAATTGTAACTGAGCCACAATGCTTAGATACTGCTATATCACAAGAGTTACACAGAGGGAGTCCACTTCATCCACAAACATCACAACTGAACAGAAATCACATATCCATAGTGTGGGATTGAAAATAGCAAGCCTTGCTGAAAATTAAGCAGAAAATTATTTCTCTCAACTCGAGGTGAATTGCAAGGCAGCCTTTGTACTATAAGTGACTGGATTGGGTAAGGATCAGATTTATTTATTTCATAACAATGATGCACTTCCCTAGAAATACCACCAATGTTTAATTTTAAACATAACATTTTGATATATTTTTTTATATTTCCTCTAGACTTTTGTTTAGCTTAATAGCTAAAGATGCATCTATAATATTTATTTATTTACTTCATTTATTAATCACTTTCCAGTAAACAACCATATAACACACAGAAATACAATTTATAGGCCAATATGCGTTGATGGTTAGAAAAATGCTTGCTTCAATTAACATTGAGAGCTTCTTAGGGCTGGTGGCTACTAGCTAATCTGGAGCTACACACATCACCTGCTTGCTTGGGCAGTGGAAAAATACTCTGAAATGTGAAGCTGAAATGTAGCCAACAAAGGAGGCATAAGTTTATTTGTTTGTTTTAAGATGGAGATTTTCCAACTAGATCGAAAGAAGGAACTGAAAAGGGATTTGAAGGATACATTGTATGATGAAAAGTCTACCTCATTGTCTAGTTTGTTTCATGTGCTTCTTCAGTCATAATGATAATTATATAATTACTGTTATTTTTATCTGTTTTTGCAGGGACAAAGTAATCCAAGTATCAAAACTTTCCATACTTCCAGCCTAGCACCAAAGAACTGGAGTAAAAGCTGAGTACCGCATCCTGCAAATGCAGTCCAAATTGCCATAGCTACATGCCTGCAGTCATTAGTTCAGCTGTTTTATCCAGAAACAGAAAGCTATCATACCAGCATTGTACACTAGGAGAGGGTTAACTTCCTTCTGAATGCAAAATGCCCTCATGGGAATGGAATGTGTAGTGTTTGTAAGTGGCTGTGCCCCAGAATCCTTTGAGAGACTTCTGACTACCGAATGTTAACAATCAGTATTATTAAAGAACAATTGATGGCCTGTAACCAAACAACAGAAACTAATTACTGGAAAACTTTTATTGTACTTTAATTACTGGGCCTCTTTGTCAATTAGCAGGAGAGAGAGGCAGAGGGAAAGTGAGAGACTCATTTTATAGTAACAATAAATTTTCTAGAACCACAATCATCAGCTGCTGAAAAAGTGAGTTCATTAATGCATAATATTAAGGCATCAGCCTAACTAACAAACAAACGTGGAATTGCTTTAACAAATAAACACTCCATGGAATATAATGATTTCTTCTCATGGTGCCAGTGCCATCAGACACACTTGCCTTATGTTTTAATCTGACTTTAACACTGTATTGCTTCTATGAACATTTCTGTTTTGAATTTTGCAAAGGACACCGAACTTAAGGCTGGAAAAATGAGAAACCCAAAAAAAAGGAAAGTGACATACCATTCCATCCCTTGTTAAACAAATTTCAAAATTCAAAGAAGTGCAAATTTGAAAATATGGCTATATTTTGGTTTGCATATTGTATCAGCAACAGCAGTGTAGGCAGATTTGTCTTTAAATGCAAATGAATTGAATTTCTTCCCCATTTTTAGGTGAGTGTAAAGAAGGGGGCTGGAAAAGAGTGCACTCCCTGGTATGGGAGATCAGGATTGGAATAGGCTTGGACAATGCTGCTGACCAGTCATTGGGCCTTGTGTAAATAGAACACTTCCCCCCTTCTCACATCCTGCCTGGACCAGTTTTGGCTTCCTGAGTACCCCTATATCTGAGTCAGTACTGTAACCAGTCTTTTCATGTTTGAGGCCATACTCTCCACCCTTGGGCCTCAGTATCACAGAAATTCCAAAGAAACATCTTTTCTGTGGGAATATGCTGTTTTAAATGTGCACTTTATGTTTCACTTCCGTTGGTAATGTTTTCTTTTGAAATGTTTAAGATAATTTCTTGTGTTGAATGAACATTTTGTAGTTGACCTCCTTTGCAATGTTTTATTTAAAAATCTTTAAGGTAATATTTTAGTTTCCTGTTAATTCTGTTGCTTTGAATGTATACTTTGTATTTGACTTTCTCCAGCAATGTTTTATTCTGGCTTGTTTTATTTGATGTTTTAATGTGTTGTAGACCATTTTGAGATTTTTCCTTAAAAATGTAAAAGCAGTATAGAAATAAAATGAATCATAATAATATACTTATATAAGACGGGACATGGGTGGTGCTGTGGTCTAAACCACTGAGCCTCTTGGGCTTGCCGATTGCAAGGTTGGCGGTTTGAATCCCCGGGATGGGGTGAGTTCCCATTGCTCTGCCCCAGTTCCTGCCAACCTAGCAGTTTGAAAGCACACCAGTTCAAGTAGATAAATAGGTACAGCTCTGGTGGGAAGGTAAATGGCGTTTCTGTGCGCTGCTCTGGTTTTGGTGTTCCGTTGCACCAGAAGTGGCTTAGTCATGCTGGTCACAGGACCCGGAAAAACTGTCTGCAGACAAGCGCCGGCTCCCTCAGCCTGTAAAGCGAGATGAGCACCGCAACCCCAGAGTGGTCTGCGACTGGACATAACTGTCAGGAGTCCTTTACCTTTACCTTTTTATGTAATATAAAGCAAAAGTTAACCCTGTACTGATGAATATCAGGACACTTCATTTATGAATGTGTATAGCTACTGAGTATAGTCATTGCTCTGTTTTACCCACCACTTAGAAAACATGTCCTATTTTTTAAAAAAATAATTGCATAATTTTACCTGTTAATAACTTTAAATATATCACAGTTATTATGTGGGGGGAAATGCACTAACCCCTGTCCCAGCTGCCCCTGGTGCAGGTAACCTTATTGCCCGCCTCTCATTAGGCTCATTACCATTGTTCCTTGGAGGGTGTGTTTATCTCATTCCCCACCCCTGGCTAAAATCTGCTATGAGTACATGGAAAATACTGACCTCCTCAAAACGGCACATAAAAAGGAAAGTAGTCCATTGGCACTGCATACAGACACATGATCTTGCCCCAGAGTGATCAAAGAGAATAGGAGGGGAAGCAACATATTTTCAGCATGTTCAACATACACTAATGACCTGAATTTGTGGTTGCACTGGGATAAGGAAGTGGCAAGTAGCTTATAAATTTGTCACAGCCTGTCTTATTTTATATTGCTTGAATAGATTGGGTTTTGAGCAATCGGGAGAATCCAGACTAGTGCCTGTAGGTGAATTTAATAAGAACTGTAATCTATACTCTCTTGACACTTTCATACATACATGATGATGCACAGTAATAGTGAATCCTATAAAGATCAAACCAAACCAAATAGGATATAAAGAATTTCTCACGGGGCATTTAACAGACAAATGAGGTGCAAATACTTCAAACCCAAACTTCTTTGAGGATTTGGTTAAGACCAAGTTGCTTTCTTGTATGGTGTGTGTACACACACCTATGTGTGTGTATCATACCTATAGTTAGGTAAGGTACAAATTCTGCAGAGTAATTTACACCCCCTGATATAGTCATGGTTAAACCAGGAAAAAAATCATAATGCAAACCAAATGGATAACAGAGAGCAGTCATATAGGAATGACTGAATTAAGTCACTGCCTGCCTGTAGCATTGGCTGCCTAAAGAGTAATGGGATGCTTATTCAGGAAAGATGAGAATGATACAGATCTGTATGGTAGCAAGGCAGGAGACATCTGTGTGCACCTAGTCCAAGCCAAACTACCTGCAAGTGATTCTTCTCCCCCTTATTCTTTCATGTAACCACTTTCCCCTTTATCCTCATCCAAATTGTCTACCAGCTGCAGTAGTTTGTTGTCAATTGAAAAGGTGACCAGTTCTCCAAAATGTAGTCGTGGTAATAAAAAGCAGTCTTAGGGAAAGACACAGGCTTGTGTTGCTTGCCTGTAGTGAACCATGGAGTGATGCTAACACATTTTTAAAAATTGTGATTTATTTATTTTTAGCAACTCACAAATACGGAAGAATGAGCAAAAGAACCAGTACCAGTAAAAGAACATTTACGAAAAAGGGAGGAAATATATAAAGAAGGGAGAGAGAAGGAGGTGTGTCATTGTATTTTAGGCACATGGAATATATATATATATATATATATATATACACACACACACACACACACACACACACACATTAAAGTTATGACTACCGAGCAGAAGTCTTAAGAAAAGCTGGCCCAAGGTCTTCATGTTTGCCTTTGTTATGATCACAACTGAGATAGATAGGTTCAAGGATTGGAAATCATTAAGCATAACTATGGTTGAAAGGCAAGCATGCAGTGTGGTGGTGCACAGGTACACACAGCAGTTTTGCTTCACCTCCAGTGAAGAAAGCAAGCCAGGAGCATTAAGCCAAGAACATGCTCACAGCCTGTTTGGAGAGAGGCAAACCATGAGCCCTGGCTTGGATGTAATGCTAAACCAAACAATGGCTTAGCTCCCAGTGGCGCAGCAACAGAAGGAGTGGGGAAGTGACCTAGCCACAATTTTTGCCCCTCACATTGGCATGCTGGACATTCACCTTTAAACCATTGTTAACCTTAAACATGGTTCAAAGTGATATCTGATCCAGGCCACGGTCTTCTCCTTCCAGTGCTGGTTAAAACGAGCACAAATGCTGAGCTGCTGAGCCACGGACTGAATTCTGCATGGATCTATTCTCAACCTGACACTGTTTGTGAAACAGCATTTGCCGAAATACAAAGTGTTTGGAGTAAGGGGTTTTCCGCCATTGTTGCCATCTTTTTTTATGTTAGCAACAGGGATGGGCAAATCTGTCAATTTTAGTTTCTCTGCATCTCATTTTTCCAATCTTAAGTTCAGTTCTCCACATTTCCACATCAGTTTAATTTTTTAAAACCCTCATGAAAATTCATCATCCTTTTAATGTGAATTTCTCCTAATATACACATTTTTATTTCCAATTTTGTCCAATATGCACATTTTTTGGTAAGTCAATTTTCCTAGGTAAAATGCATTTTTGAGTGTTATTTTCATTAACACATACCTTTTTAAAGCACAGTTTACCCTAGTGTAAATATTTTTGTACGAATTATTTGGCTGAATGATTGCATTGCAAGATTTAGAGAAAGTGCAGTACACATTATTTAGGAAAGTGCAAATTAGGTAGGGTCTCTTTTAAATGCAAACTGGATCAAATTTCTTCCCCAACCCCTGGTTAGCAATTGTCTCACAAAGTTGAGCAAATGTACATTGGCAGCGGCCACACACCAGATAGACTCTTCCTTGCTCAGATAGACTCTTCCTTCCTCATCACTCTCCTCACTAACAGAACCTTCCCTTTTCACCAAAAGATGTTACCACGGTAAAGTCTACCTCAAATGCGGGAAACGTGTTTCCTGCCCCCCACCAAACCTTCAGTACACTATAGACCAGTGTTTCCCAACCAGTGTTCCACGGCACACTAGTGTGCCGCGAGACGTTGCCTGGTGTGCCGTGGGAGGAAGGCGGTCGGGGGGGAGTGGGCGCCGCACGCACCCGCGTCAGGAGCCAGCACTTACCTCCCACGGTGCAGGGAAAGACTGGAAGAGCGTCGCAGCAACGCGCACGCGCAGAGCAGCCGTACAGGGAGGCGTGTGGGTGGAGAAAAGGAGGGAGGGAGAGAGAGAGAGCGGGAAGGGGAGGGGGGAATCCCCCTAGGCGTGAAGGGAGCGCGCGCCAAAGGAGGGAGGGAGAGAGAGAGAGCGGGAAGGGGAGGGGGGAATCCCCCTAGGCGTGAAGGGAGCGCGTGCCGTACGTTCCAAATTTAAAGGAGGGAGGAAGAAAATCCCCATGTGACGGCTTTTGCCTCCAGGACGGCATCTGCCTGCACCAACTCGCGGCTGAGCCAGGACTTTTCGTACACGTGTGGGCGCTTCGTAGCATGTGCTCGGCTTTGCCCGGAAGCGCTAAGGAAAGCGGCTTGGATCAGAAAGCCTGGGCTCTTGCCGCGCGCGGCATTGTGTTGAAGCGTGCTGGTAGTTAGTGGGTTGGGAGAGCCGCAGCACCCCATTTTTTTTTCATACAAACATGGTTAAGAAGCTTTGTGGAGTGTCAGTAGGTTGGCACAAACCATGACGTTTGGGGACATTAATCTAGCTCAAGGTTCTTAATACCCTGAGACGTTGCCTGATGTCCTCTTTGAATAAGCGGGGCCTGAGCGTTCCACCAATTTAGGCCTCCTGCCCGGATGTGATATGGCTCCACCTTCCTCAAGGTGGTTCTGCTTTTAAATATTTTCCACCCTGTCACCATGAGGACTAGCGACTTCTTTTTGTAAAATATAAAATCGCTGCTCCTTGCTCTCGTGAGACTGTGTGTTTTAATTCGAAAAGGGTGTTCCGTGTACATTTGTGCGAGCTGTGCTGTAAAAAAAAGGGGTCTGTATCCGTTTGTCAGTGGCAATTGGATGGCCGGATACTGCAGTGATGGAAAAGTTTTTGAAAAGAAAAGAACTGGACTCTGAACAAAATTTGGAGCCAGATGAGAGCCCAAGTATGAGTGGGCATGAAAAGAAAGCAAAGATGGTTAGCTCAAGCAAATTCTCCGGCACAAGGCAATATAGCGAAAGCTATATTTCATTTGGATTTACTTTCACCGGAGATGCAAACCAACCAACTCCACTGTGCGTGGTGTGTGGTGAAAAGCTAGCTAACAGTGCTATGGTCCCAAGCAAACTTAAACGCCATCTCCAAACGAAACACCCTTCGCTTCAAAACAAGAATGCGGACTATTTTGTTCGCCTGCGTGAAAACACGGAGAAACAGGCAACTTTCATGAGACAAACCTCAAAGGTAAATGAATAAAGTATTTTATAATTTTTCATATTTCTGTTTACTTACTATTTCATAATAAAGTAATTATAAAATACTTTCTTTTTGTTTATTTGATTCCTATTAAAGAGAGTTACTTTATATATAGTCAATATAGGCACAGAGTTAATTTTTTAAACATTTTCTAATGGTGGTGTGCCTCGAGATTTTTTTCATGAAACAAGTGTGCCTTTGCCCAAAAAAGGTTGGGAAACACTGCTATAGACTTCCCTTTGTAAAGATCTTTAATGGCGACAAGTACTCAGGGCAGTACTTTTGTGTCTGATACAAAAGAATAAAAACTATTGAACTATTTTGTGGCAGTAGGATTCATCTGGCCTTTTGGTCCTTTTTGCCTGATTGTGGCGTCTCCCCACTCCCACCCCTTTCCTCCCTCTTATTCCAAGATGAATGGATTCATTCCCTTGTGAAGTTCCAGACCGCACATAACAAAACCACCGAAAATCACTGCGACAGCTACATGCTGCTATATCGCATCCATATCTATAAACAGATGCTGGGTGCAGCATTTACCTGTTGGATTATGGAAACCCATCTCACCCTTCACTTTGTTTTTCCACAGCCCAAAGTATTTTTTGTAAAGAGGAAAAGCTGGTAAGTTAATCTCTCTCACATAAAAATGATAAAACCCACTGTCAACAGTAATGGCATGTAACAGCTACCTGTGGTACCACCTCGTTTCAAAAATGACATGACCGTGGGAGTGAGCTAGTTTCAAGACCAAATACATAGGGAGAATGTGCTCAGGGGAATGCACTGCCAGTGGGCTGGTTCATCAATCAACAAACATCATTTGATTTTCTGTACATTTGTTTGGGATGCATTTAATGACTGGTGGGTGAATGTGTGACCCACTGGAAAACATTGCACCTGCAACGATGTGTTCATTTGCACTTGATGCGCATGTGAATGCTGGAGGACTATTGGAACATTTAAGTCAACATGAGCATCTGCAAAGAATCCTATGCACCACATACTACAGGTTGAGGCCAATGCAGGGTTATGCTAGCTCCCAGTCTGAGCTTCAAATGGTATCAAAGGCAGTTTGAGTGCCTTTCAGATCCTAAGTGCTGTGGTGAGCAGAGTGGACTGGAACTGTCATCCATGTGCTGCTGGCCTCCAGGCTGGGTTACTGCAGCGCACTCAATGTGGGGCTTCCCATGATGTTGGTCCATGCAAGATGTGGTGACTCGACTGCTTCCTGGCACAGGATATTATTAGCCTACCAGGCTAAGTTTGCTGTGCTGGTTTGAGTGTTTAAAACCTTATACAGTTTGGTGCCAGGATTCCTGAAATATCTTCTCACCACTTATATACCCAAATTGACCACTGTGCTCTGCAGATAACATCTTATCAGAAGGTTGCTTCTGTACATTATAGAAATTGGGCCTTTAGCATTGTGGCGCCCTGTGTTTTAAAATTGTCTTCCCTTGAATATTAGACAAGCAGCATCTCTGCTGTCTTTTTGGTGCCCACAGAAAACTTTCCCCTTTCAAAAAACCTTTTAAGTTGAGATCTTTCCCAGTCTGCATCTGCATTAGAATTATTTTTAAGATTTTAAAAGATTATTTTATTTTTTTAATCACTTGTTTACTGCCCTGGGCTCCTTGCAATGCTATTCTCTGGCCAAATAACGTGTCACAAAAATGCATACTGTAAATATTGTTTTTTTTAAAAAATGCATATATTGATGAAAATATACACACACAAAAAGAATATATTAGGGCAAAACCAGATCCTAAAATGTGTTTATTAGAAGAAATTTGCACTATGCTGTTGAATTTCCATGAGGACTTTAAAAAGAAATTGCAAATTGATGCAGAAAGGCGTGGAACTGAACTGAACTGAAGAGTGGAAAAATGAGAGATGGAGAGAAACCAAAAATGGCAGATTTGCCCATTTCCCTCCCTTCATTGTTATATATGAATATTATTATTAATATTATTATTACTACAAATTTATAATTTATTAAATTCGTATACTGTCCTATACCCATAGATCTCAGGGCAGTTCACAACATAATAAGTCTTATCTCTTTGAATAACTAACCTTAAATGATTGAGGTACAGTTAGCACCAGATAGCATACATGGAGGAACGTATAAGATTAATACACAATAGGCATATTCAAAGTTTCATAGCACAAGAAACAAAGAAGGCTTTGGTAGCCCCACTTTTTCACTGCTACACCTTTTTTCTAGCCACATGATGTCAGCAACTTCTGGAAAACCCTGCACTGCACACAACCAGTGCAGATGGCGGTCGTGATTTGTGTTCTGGCATCATTTGGAGCCTTGGTTTGCATCCTGATCTAGGGATAAGAGTTATGAGGTGCAAGAGCTAGTCTCATCTGTCCTAAATCCCCGGGGATATGTAGCAAAGGGCCTCATCCTGTTACACTAAGCCCCAAAAGAGCCTCCATTCCACTGGTTTCCTCCCATTGCTTATCTTATCTGATTAGGCCAAGAATCTCTATTATCCTCAGACCCCCTTCCCCAAGTACAATAGAACCACAGTGTTTATGTGTTATACTCTATCTTGTTTCACAACCTGGATATTTTTAGGTGAACTCTATAAACTCTAGGATTAAGTACATAGTGCTTAATGGAACTCCCCCTCCCCTTTGCTCTCTAATGTCAAGTCTCATACCCCTTGAGCCAAAGCAATACTGTTGAATCAGACATTTTTTTAAAAAAAATATGCTTCTCCCCTCCCCTTTGCTCCCTTCTTTTTTATGGTGCAGGAAAGGATCTGGTTAGTGTAGTCTGGGAATATAGGAAAGGCAAACACCTGCCTTTGTACAGTACAGGGCAGCTGCTATTGTTAGGTCAGAATACTGTCTGTGGCTGTATGGACCAATAGTTTTATCTCCTCCTGGAAGGAAGGTTTCTGAGTCTTATAGCTAAGAAGTCACAAGCTTTCCTTTTTGCTTTGCAGAATTTAATTTTCTTTATATTTCTGAAGTTCAGCGGGTGAGTGCCATCGCTTATGTAGCCAAAACAGCTTTGTCCCTACTCAAGAGGGTGGAATCGGTAGACGCTGAGAGACCCCAAGGTTTGTCAAAGTACTAAAATCTTTAGAGCAAATCCCAAGGGACCCCAAAAAACAATGCAACGAAAACTGTGTGTATTCAGTGGCCATGGCCATTGTGGGTTGGGGTGGAAAAGTGAGGGGGGATGTTTTGTAGGAGAGGGGAGCATGGTCAATGGCTGATTGGCTGAAGCCATGAACAGAAGCTCCCTGTAGCAGCCAGCCTACATTGCCAAGTTGGCTTCCTAACGCTGCTCCTGCACCACACCCAGCTTCCCCTCCCAGTCTCCGTAACCAAAAGGCAACACAGTCCTATCCATGCTACACTGCCAGCCATTTGTTCTTCGGAATACATAAACTATTCTGTGCCTTTGATCCTTTGATCCCAGCTATAACATGGAAACAACTCACAACCCCTGCAGGCAACATTTATCCAGGAAGCCTAAGGCAGCAACACAGGGTTCCAATATGGTCTTCCATTGACCCAGATCTACTTAGCTTCAGCAAGTTCACATATGTCTTCATACCCTCAACATGGGTAAAGGCTACATTTCACATTATTTTGGAGAAGTCTGTATGTGTAATTTTAAAACACTACTTCTACTACTACTACTACTACTACTAATTATTATTATTTTAACATTTTATCCCACCTTGGTATCAAATAGATGAAAGAATAACAGTATTAAATGAGGATGGAAAAAGGTGAAACACAAGTAAACTTTATTCACATATGTATCGTTGCTGTTAAAGCTATTAAAATTTGATCTCCCAGAGAAAGCCAATTTAAATTTCAAGATCAATGATGTTTCACATTCAAAATATGTGAGCTGAGAAACTACACTTTGTTTTTCACATCCCACTTACCTGCGAGTAAGTCTAATTGAACTCAGTGGGATGTGCCTCTTAGTAGAGATGTACAGGATTGCATTGTCAACCAATTATCAAAATGAAAGTTAAAGGGCAGCTTGAAACATTTCAAACTGCAACTGTCACCGTTGCTTTGGATGACACATTTTGCATGCAGTCCACATCTTGTTAAAGTCAATGGCAAGTCTAATGGATCTGGATTGCACAGAGTGGTACCAGAAATGTGGAATTATTCTTACCTGAACATACTGAGGAAATCAGATGATCTCATCTTGACAGGGTCATAGCAATTAGAAGATTAACTTACGGAGGTCCAAAATGCAGGGGAGAGGCTTTTTTCATTTTCTTTTTAGATCTAAATGCTATAAGCAATTCATAAAGCAACAGGCATTACATTACTACACAATAGAGCAGCTCAAGATATTCTGCAAAAGCAGACTGTTCCATTGGCACCCAAAAATTACAGATTCAGACTCTTCCTACTAATAACAATGTTACCTCATTAAACACTAACCTCCCCTTATCTCAAAAATACTGGAAAAACACAAGACCCAAAATATTCAAAAATCCACTTTTTATTATAATGCCCTCAGAATAACAACTCACAATACAATTCTTCAGTTTTAAAGGATGGGAAATCTCTCACATCTCTAATACAAAAGAATGCATTAGCTCCTGTCCGTTCTGCATGTTATGATCTTTGATTCATAGACAATTCTCTCTCTCTCTCTCTCTCTCTCTCGATTATGTATAACATGCTTGTCTGTCTTTACCCATTATGGAAGTTCTCCCACTTGCTCGGGCCAAAGGATGGTGGTGGAATGTTTGGCAAGGGCTTGTGAAGTTTGCTGCAGTGCAGTGGTACAGTTTTATATTTAACCTGAGCTCCACTGGTTCATCCAACTTTCCTCCTTCCAACTCCATCCCATTGTTGAAGAACTGCCATATTATGAGGGTTATATTTTCTTGGCAATATAAGATGGGGGTTTGGGGGTTTGGGGTGCTTCTGATATATTCCTCTCCCTTCTCCCTTTTTATTAGTTCTTCCTCACCCCGGGGTGAAGGGGAGGGGTTTTTCTTTAGGAGGCCTTCAGAAAGCGAGGGCCCCCACCTTTTGGGGTGCTTCCTCTGCATTTATTACATTTCCCTGGCATAACACTCCTCAGGGCTGTCCGCATTTCGATGAAACCAATGCTGGGGCGATTCTTCTCCCTCCTCAGGCGCTCAGCTTCAATGGAGACCCATTTGTAGAGGTTCTTTACAAAAGAAATCATTATCCCTTTGGCCTTGGTGGTCATGTACATGTTGTCCTTTCGAAGCTGTTGCAGGGTCTTGGAATCATTCAGGGCGGGGGAGTTCGGCTTCCTTTTTCCAACCTTCTTGACCGGCTTTGGCTTTGCCTGCGCTCCACGTCTGAAATGGCACGTCTTCTTTACAGGCCGAGGATTCCTACCCTTGAGCTGCTTTCTTTTCGGAAGTGGAATTCTTTTCTTCCCTCTGTATGCAGAAGGCATGACTCCAATCTGTTGCCACTCTAGGTGCCTCCTCTACTGTAAATGCCTGGGGCTCCGCCCAACCTATTGGCTTATATACTGCCAGGTATGCAAATAGCAGAACATTTCTGAGCTCTGTGATTGGTTAGCAAGGACAAAGCCATTGGTAGTAACATTATGATGGTGCCCATGTGCCCCACAGTGAGGGCCAATGAAATATTCCCTCCCAACCAAAAAATGAAGGCAATTGCAACCCACACTTTCATTGGCTGTTAGAAGCATGATTATGACATATAGGCAGCTCTGACATTTTTTATGCAGTTTAACAGTGTCGGTCTCTATGCTTCACCTTGTTTTTAATGGTCATCTATAACTTATTTATCTGTTATTTTAGTTCATTAAATTATCAACTAGTTTACAACTCATGATTAGATAAATGTATTTGTTCCACTTGTCAAAATGCATTACCCTCCATACCACTCTGTAAACTTCATGGCTGAAAGAGTCACAGAAACCTGGATGGATGTGAGCATCCACATTCCACAGCAGCCAGAAGTTCCATACTCATCAGATTCAGCACATGGTGTCTCCCACCGATGCCTTGATTGGTTGTTATTCATTTTAGCCCTTAAAGGCCAATAAGACCTTCAGACAGAATGCTAACTTCATAGGAGATTGGTTCCTGCCTTGAGTAGGAGATCAAAGACTTTGACTTGGATCCAAAGATCCAGGAAGGGAATGAGAAAATGCAGCAGGGCTATTCCATGAAACCTTGCTAGCAGAGGACTTGTTGCAGTTGAGTGCCACAGTTTATCCATCACAGTAAATTAAACCATAAACAAAGAAAACATTTGCCTCCTGTGTATAAACTCTAGTGGGCCATTAAAGGTCTTGAGTCTGAGTCTGGGAAAAGTCATTCACAAATGGAGGAACACCTCTAGCTTTGGAATCACTTTTCACCTGCAACATTCTTCTACAAAGTCAGAAGAAGCCCTTCTGTGAGCAGGTTATGCTTTGTTTGGATGCAAACCAATATCTTCAAAAACAAACAAGCCTGTCCCCACTACTGGTCTTGAACTTCTACTAAGTGTATTCCTTCACGTTTATAAAATTTCTATTACATCCTTCTTTCAAAGAAGGTCACTGTGGAGCTCTGTACAGGAGGTTCCTATCACTGTCTTCCCAGCTTTTCCCATCAATATAATGTCTTCTGAGACCCAAGTTAATTTAGAAACAGAGCCTCTTCATGAACCTTCAGACCACCCCCACTCCATCCCACAAGACACAGATAGTCTGTCCCCTGAACTGGAAGGCTCCATCCTGGAAAATAATCTCTACTCCCAACAGAAGGGTTTCTTACCCATATTTGCCTGCATAAGCAATTAAGGTATTTGAAAAATGAAATCCACAAACCAATAACCATCTATTAGAAAAATTCATATTCTTTTAACACTTTTATCCTCAGGGCCACATTGACCTTTATGAAGTGTTTTTATCTCTTCTATATTACTGTGCATGTCTAACAAGATATGCTGAGGTGGGTAAGATATACAAGCAGTAGACAGAATTTGCAGTCGTCTTAGTTTGGACTAAGGCTGAGCTGACACTACAATACTCAGAGTTTGTTACAAACATCTTTTGTCAATGTCAAAAATGCAACTGCTCAGTGTTCCTTTGTGAAGATATTCACATATTCATTTGCATTACTCTAGTTTGCTCTCAGTCATCTATATTTTATTGGCAAAGTGCTGTGATGTCAACCCCTTCACTGTAGGATCCCTGACTGGATGTTTGCTGATAGAATCATGTAATGTGCCACCATAAAAACATCACAGTTCCTACAGCTGGCATTATTGGTTTTGTAAGCAGAAAGGAGGAGCCGTGGCTGTGGTTCAGGACAGTGTGAAATGGGGGAGCTAAGCATCTGGGAACGTCTACTGATATTATGCCCTGTTTCTGAACTCCCCAGTGACACCTGGTTGGCCGGCATGGCAGGGGCATAGCATGGGGAGGGCCAGGGGGGGCATAGCCCCAGGCGCATGGCTTTGAGAGGGCATTAGCTAGGCACCCTCGTGCAGGCATCCTTGCTCTGTCCACCACTGGGGATCTCTGGGGCCCAGCCTTGCCACCGTCCCCCTGGCTGCCTCGCCAAGTGCTGCATCAGCTGGCCAGGCTCCCTGCTGCATGGGCGGGCGGGCAGGTGTGCAGTGCAGCCCTGTGAACCCTCTGCACGCCACGCCCACCTGGTGGTGGCAAAGGTTTGGCTGGTGTGGAAGGTTTGGCCTGGTGATGTGTGCATGCACTCGCCCCAGGTGCCAATAAAGGATGCAACACCACTGCAGCATGGGAAGCAGAATATTGTGCTAGATCAGGGATGGGGAACCTGTGCCTCCCCCCCCCCCCCGCTGAGGTTGTTCGGTTGGAGTGCTTTAATCAGCCCCAGCCAGAAAGGTCAATAGTAAGGGATGATGGAAGCCACAGTTCAACATGAACTGGATGGCTACAAATTCCCCATCACTGGACTAGATGGATCTTCATCTGATCCAGCAAGCCAATTCTTTTCTTCCATGTTGCTTCTTTAAACATGATTAATGTGACACTAGGGACGCGGGTGGCGCTGTGGGTTAAACCACAGAGCCTAGGACTTGCCGATCAGAAGGTCAGCGGTTTGAATCCCCACGACGGGATGAGCTCCCATTGCTCGGTCCCTGCTCCTGCCAACCTAGCAGTTCGAAAGCACGTCAAAGTGTGAGTAGATAAATAGGTACAGCTCCGGCGGGAAAGTAAACAGCGTTTCCATGCGCTGCTCTGGTCTGCCAGAAGTGGCTTAGTCGTGGTGGCCACATGACCCAGGAGCTGTACACCGGCTCCCTCGGCCAATAAAGCAAGATGAGGGCCGCAACCCCAGAGTCGGCCATGACTGGACCTAATGGTCAGGGGTCCCTTTACCTTTACCTTAACGTGAAACTAACCATGTTCACAGGCAAAACTCCTTTCTCCTGTTCATTATTTGCATTTATTAGCAGCATCCCCAAGAGCTCCCCACCCACCCAATAAAGATGCAGGACCACAGACAGTGGGGAATTAAGGCTGAGCCCCAAGCAGAGCCTGTGGCCGTCTATTGGTGCTTTGTGCCATTCTCAAGTAAATGCAGGAGACAAATTCAAGTGATGTGCCCACCAGATGTACCATGTTACTCAGCATGCCAAGTGCATTCTTTCAGGGAGATAACCATTCCAGCAAGTCTATTTTTAATTTAGTTCCTTGATAGAACATTTAGCTGTTTCTGTTAGAGAAGAATTTTGTAATGGGATCCTATCATGTCTATTGGAAAGAGTTCCAGCCTCCCACTACTGAGAAGTGTAAAACTATTGGCAACATATGGCATCCCCGTGGAGCTATTTAATTGCAGAAAGTGCTGCCAAGAGGTTTAAAAAAAAATTAAAAAGAACTCAGAAAAAAAGTTTTCTACTTTCCTCATTTTCCCATTTCAGCATCAAACATTCATACAGGCGTATTCACATTTCTACCTTCTTTCTAGAAGTAGGAAGAAATCAGTTGTCATAAATTATGCATCCTTCTGTGACTGAAGCTGAGCTCTTGAACTCCGATATACTGAAAGAGAAGGTACCTAATGGCAGATTCAGATGTGCAGTTGCCACAACAGTAGAAAATAGTTTGATACTATTATGCATTTTAGAGACCTTCTGTGAATATTCTATTTGGCTATGAAGTACTGTGTAAACAATGGGAACGCATACGTATGGATAAAAAAAAAGTTACGTTTATTTATTTATTTATTTATTGACTTGGGGCAGTATCCATCTCACACGTCCCATCAGTGCGAGGATTGCTGCTTGCGCAATGAGACTTCCTCCCCTCTTCTCCCCCTGTGCGTACCCTGCTCCACCTCCAGATCTTCTCCAGATCTAACAATTAAGCAAAATAAGAATGTGCTTATGGTATCAAGGGAAGGGGGGGGGCACCACAGAAATTTTCCATTGCTGTATTTTTAACATTAATGGTCACAAATTGTTCATTCCTTTTCTCAGCTGAAATATATTTAAAATCCCAACAAACAACTATGCAACAAGACAGGCAGGATGCCTTATCTCTACTATGTATAGAAGCAGATGTGTTACAGAAGATTAGTTTTGAAGATCTCATCAAAGACTTTGCAATTAGAAAAAGTAGAAGAAAAAAAATCAAATATAAATATAATGTTATATATTGCTGGAAGCTGCCCAGAGCAGCTGGGGCAACCCAGTCAGATGGGTTGTATACAAATAAATTTTTATTATAATAATAATTAATAATACAAAAATAAACATTATTATCCATCTTACTGTAGGTTTTGTTTCATTTTGAAAAATAAAATGATATTTTATGGTTTATTATTCTTTATATTTAGAATTAGGTATTCTAAGTGCTTTGGGTCTCTAAAGATCTTGATCTGGCCCTGGGGTTGGGGAAACCTTGGACAGATGTAGGGGGTGCACCAGGGAGGATGCCTAAGAATGACAAGAATGCAAAATAGAGGGTCAGGCTGCCAACACAGATTCTGCTGTTGTTACGTGCAAGAGTGGTGGTGGGGAAATCTTCAGGCGGGAAAGAAAGAATCCATGCTACTGCCATTGTTAAAGGTGAGCCCCAGCCCTGGGTAAGCATTGGAGAGTTTCTTCTCCCACTGAAGAAATTCAATCAAGTGGGTCCCCCCCCCCAATTTCTCAGCCAAAATTAGTGTGTGGATAATTTTAAAACGGCATTTGCACACAGCTGTTTTGTATATGTAGAGCTAGGCACTGGCTCCCTGGTGGTGGGATATATTTGCATACTAGTAAAATTTACCAGACATAAACATTTCACCGGGGCATTTGCATCCATGACACAATGCTTGATGTATCCATGGCTTCTAATGTGGGAAATGTACATCCAAAATCACCCAAAGGAACTGCAAGTGAAACAAATGATTTGATGAGTGGTACCAAAGCACAAGTAAATGGATTTGCAAATGGAAATGCAAACCATCCATGGTGAAACTTTAAATACATTTTCTTAAGAGGTTCAGAGCATGACTTCAGGTTTTGTCATGAAATTAAAACTATGCAGCAAAATCTTCCAGGGTTTTCAGGAGGACTAACCAGCTTCAAATCCAGTCCTGAACACAGCAGAACCCTGATTGGTTGGAGGTTTTACGTAATCAAGTTTCATGCTGGATTGTGGCGTTTGCAAATGCAAGAAATATGTCAAAATATTTCTGCAATAATTAATTTCAATACTAAGTGGTACTTTCTCAATCCAGGATTGGGAGAAACAAGTTCAGTTCACGATGGACCCTGAAAATGAACTTTCAGTTTAATGCCATCCAGATAGAATCTCCAGCATCAATCTGAGCTGACATATGTAGATTCCATTTATGTGATTGGCCTTCTTCTCTTTTTATGTTGGATGGATCATAAGATTGAAGATAAGATTTTCCATAGGCATTACCAGATCCTCCAAGTATCCCTATTTTCCAGGGACATCCCTGATTTAGAGAAGCTGTTCCAGTTTCTGATCCGATCCCAGAATGTCCCGCTTTTCCTTAGGATGCCCCTATTTTCACTGGAGAAGTGTTGGAGGGTATGGCTGCAGCATAATTAATTATGGTGTGACTGTAGTCTATCTAACAGCAGAAGTTCCAAGTACTACAGAAAAAGATGCAGTCATTTTGATAATCAGCCATGGGAAGCTGGAAGTTGTGAACTGACAGAGAATCAATCAATCAATCAATCAATCAGTTGACAAAACACAGTAGTAGATACTTTAGGATAAAACTGTCCAGACATCGTGAGGTACGAAAATGGCTCTTAGCACCTATGGTGATGTAATTTCATGTCGTCACTCAAATCTTGCCACATTCTCCACAACGTCATTACTACAATTGTTCAGCAGATAAGACACCCTGGAAGAGTCAGTGCAATAAACCCCCTCCTTCAATAAGGGGGCCAAATACTTATCAAATATTATGGCATAAAATGGTCAATAAAATAAAATGTGTGTGATGGATTCGACTTGTTTTGTGCCACAAAGGGAGTATCTTTCAGAGTATGGGATTTTCAAAAATCTACCTTGCAAAATTGCAGACGGTAAGATGTTAAAATAGCTCTGCATACGTGGGGATTGTAAAGCTGGTGTAAATATGAAGTGTCCTGGCCAAACAAGAGTGGAATTCCCAACTCCAATGGGAAACAGGATTTATTTGCTGTGCTGCTAAGGGTTTGGAATTCAATCTCTAGGATTCTGCACTTGATTGTCTGGAATGCTTCCAATTGTGGGAGCATAAGCAGCGACTCGAGTGATAGGGCCACAGGTTCTGATTTTGCTCTCAGTGCAAGCTAACCATTTGGAGTAGTAGGATTCTGCCATCATGTGAAAAGTAAAAGATGACGGATCAGACATGAAATGTAGGTGGAGCCAGAATTTTATTGTGACGAGCCACGCTTTGGTTTCCAGAAGACTTTGTCCAGTTTCTAGACACAGAGCTGCATACGGCACACAATTTGGAAGCCCCAGGACTTTGCACAGAAATTTGGATTGGATGTGTTCCAATGATTGGTTAACTGCACCAATCCATGACGGAATGCCATACAGGAGTTTTGGGGCTACCTTTGGCATTAAAGACCTTTACTGCAGCTGGGATGAACTGATTCCCTCTGTCGTTCCAATATCCAACAAGGGAGAGTGCACATAAGAATCCAACTAAAGACCAGTAAGCCTACTCTCCATAGTGGGGAAGCTACATGCTAAACATTTTCTGGGAAAGCTTACCCAGTGGATTTCCCAATTGGTATTACCAGGTCCTGAGCAGGTGGGCCTTTGCCATGGCAAAACAACCGTGGATCATTGTGTCATATTTTCCCACCTAGTGAATAAATACTCTAGTGCTCCTAATCGAAAACTTTATACAGCGTTTCTGGACCTAAAAGGAGCCTTTGATTCAATCCTGAAGGAGCTGCTCTGGAACAAACTGTCCAAATTGAACACTGATGAAAGGTTACTGTTTCACATTAGAAAACTACACACCTCCACATGCTGCCAGGTGAGATGCTCCCAATCAGGCAGGCTAACCTCCAAAATCATTGCCAACAAAGGGGTAAAACAGGGTTGCATCTTAGTCCTGTATTTATTCAACCTTTTCCTAAATGACCTTGTACCCTGTTTACACGGGGTGGATGGTCATTGCTCGAAGCTCAGCTCTATCCATGTTCCCATCTTGTCTCGAATATTGTATAGCCAACAGACTGGAACTGAACTTCGCAAAATCTAAAGTGCTTGTTTTCTCAAGATCTTGGAAGCCGCAAAAGTGGGAGACCAGTGGAAACCCATTGGAACAGGTTAAAAACTTT
This sequence comes from Podarcis melisellensis, assembly GCF_964234715.1. NCBI lineage: Eukaryota > Metazoa > Chordata > Lepidosauria > Squamata > Lacertidae > Podarcis > Podarcis melisellensis. Next base: position 29,548,452 of record NC_138538.1, read on the forward strand.
AAATACCTAGGCACCCACTTCCAGTGCAACAGACAGAGCAAATAAGCAGGTAGTCAGTGCGGTGTCTTCCAGACGTTGCTGGACTACAAATCCCATCATCCTTGACCATCCCTGGCCATGCTAACTGGGGCTGATGGAATTTGTTTTCCACAATATCTGGAAGCACCGTGTTGGCTAGTCCTGGTATAAGCCGCTGTACTGGGAAGGCAGACAGGGCGGTACATCACATGCATCTGGACTTGACAAAAACAATGCATCGTATTCAACAAAGTTTTATTCAAAGCAGACCCAGGCAACTCAATGAACATGAATAAGTAAATGTCATTAATTTCAGCAAGGCATTTGACAAGGTGCCCCATAATATTCTTGTAAAGAAGCTGGTAAAATGCGGTCTTGACTATGCTACCACTCAGTGGATTTGTAACTGGCTGACTGACCGTACCCAAAGGGTGCTCATCAATGGTTCCTCTTCATCCTGGAGAAGAGTGACTAGTGGGGTGCCACAGGGTTCTGTCTTGGGCCCGGTCTTATTCAACATCTTTAACAACGACTTGGATGATGGACTCAAGGGCATCCTGACCAAATTTGCAGATGACACCAAACTGGGAGGGGTGGCTAACACCCCAGAGGACAGGATCACACTTCAAAACGACCTTGACAGATTAGAGAACTGGGCCAAAACAAACAAGATGAATTTTAACAGGGAGAAATGTAAAGTATTGCACTTGGGCAAAAAAAATGAGAGGCACAAATACAAGATGGGTGACACCTGGCTTGAGAGCAGTACATGTGAAAAGGATCTAGGAGTCTTGGTTGACCACAAACTTGACATGAGCCAACAGTGTGACGCGGTAGCTAAAAAAGCCAATGCAATTCTGGGCTGCATCAATAGGAGTATAGCATCTTGATCAAGGGAAGTAATAGTGCCACTGTATTCTGCTCTGGTCAGACCTCACCTGGAGTACTGTGTCCAGTTCTGGGCACCACAGTTCAAGAAGGACACTGACAAACTGGAACGTGTCCAGAGGAGGGCAACCAAAATGGTCAAAGGCCTGGAAACGATGCCTTATGAGGAACGGCTAAGGGAGCTGGGCATGTTTAGCCTGGAGAAGAGGAGGTTAAGGGCTGATATGATAGCCATGTTCAAATATATAAAAGGATGTCACATAGAGGAGGGAGAAAGGTTGTTTTCTGCTGCTCCAGAGAAGTGGACACGGAGCAATGGATCCAAACTACAAGAAAGAAGATTCCACCTAAACATTAGGAAGAACTTCCTGACAGTAAGAGCTGTTCGACAGTGGAATTTGCTGCCAAGGAGTATGGTGGAGTCTCCTTCTTTGGAGGTCTTTAAGCAGAGGCTTGACAACCATATGTCAGGAGTGCTCTGATGGTGTTTCCTGCTTGGCAGGGGGTTGGACTCGATGGCCCTTGTGGTCTCTTCCAACTCTATGATTCTATGATTCTATGAATTACAGTGGGTCTAGTCCTCTGGAATGGGAGCCTACCTTACATATTGATACTATTGAAATTATTATATTTAAGGCAACAATCTGAGTACATTCTAAATGTTTGATTGTCCTGCAGTCATGTAGCATCCAAATTGGGCTGGGCTTCTGATTTCTTAGGCACAGTTTCTGGATTCACTGGATTCTTTGACATGTCTGGAAACATGGTGGCAGCTTCAGATACATAAATTGAAAGGTTTATTGAATTAATTATGAAGATGAATAATGCAATCAGTACACCAGCCCTTGTATTTGTTTTGGCACTAAATTTAATTTATTTTATGCAATCCCTACATTTTCAATTTTCAGCTTGCTGTAGTGTTTTGCATGGACAATGAATACCCTTGGCATACTGTATTATTGTATATTTCATAAACGCTTCAGCTTAACAAATGTAGTTTAACACTCTTTTAACTCCTACAATGTTCACACAGAGAGGAGTTAAAGTAAGGAAGGAACAAAAGTGTGGGTTCCTCGCAGAGAAATAGAACTTTAATTTAAAGGAGGAATAATACTGCTGTTTGTTCTTGGAAAAGTTACAAAAATAAAATAATTCCGCTCTTCGTTTTTCCAAGTACCTGTGTTCACCAGAGAGAGAGAGAGAGTATGGCTTCTTGTACCGTAGGAAACAGAGGAATATTTTCATACTACTCCACTGAACAGAAATCATCATCCTGGAAGTAGAACCAGTGTTCCAGCACAAACTTAACCATGTCTACTCAGAAGTATTACTGAATTAAATGGAGCTTACTCTCAGATAAGTAGGGTTAGGATTGCAGCCTTAGTTACTCTCAATGCAGTACAAGAACAAGGCAGACCTCTTGATTAAGATTTAACCAGGAGAGAGGAAGCTTTTTGTCCGGTGGACCATATCTTAATCTCCCCACCACTTTGGCAGGTGAGTGGGATGACTCACCTGTCAATAACCTGATATCAGGTGACTAGCAGGTGAATACCCTGCCCACCTGTCCAAGTTGGTACCCCGGGGTATAGGAAGATACTGCACAGTTAATGTGCAAGGAGTTCACTCCTACTCTGTGCTGGGTTCGGCCACACCAGCTGGTTCCCGGCAGGACAAGAGGAAGGAGGAAGAGCAGCCTTCCCTCTCCCTCTCCCCTGGGCAGTAGTGGGGCCTACTGTCCAGAGGACAACCAAGGAAGTAACAACAATGAGAAGCTTGGGCCTGTTCAAGGAGAGGGGCCCATCCCCCTTCTCCCCCCCCAAAAAAGTCTGATAATGGATGCTGATAATGGAAACCATCTGACAGAAAGTCTGTTTTATAGAAGAACTGTTACTATAGAACCTCTGGTATCCTATTTCTTAACTATATAAATTATTGACAAAGAAGCTAGTTAGATGTCACAATAGGGCAGAACTTGGAGAAGCAAGACCCTGACAGCCTCATGGAATTGCTCTTGGAGCGAGGGGGGAAGCACTCTTAAACTGATTCACAATTAAGCTATTCCTGCATATTTTCAGCACTATTAATATGAAGGATCTTTTTTGGCTAGCTTAGCAAGATACCATCATTAGATACACCACATGTTGGCTTATGAAAACAGTAATAGGGTGATAATAATGTGTGTGCCTCCCTAGTTATTCTGAGGAACAGCTCTAGCTGCTCTGTGTTCGGGGGTTATGAACTGAACAGTGATGTTTGAGTTGATAGACGATTCCCTGAGTGAGAACAAAGGGGAAACATGTGGGGAGAACTGAGAGATTGGGAAGAAGATTCATATTATTTTCTCTCTTCTCTGTTTCTCCCACTCACTCATCTCCCTGTATCTTATACCCAGCTTAGATAAACTATGTTGTTCCCCTCCTTATCCACTTTTATAATGCTGTGACTCAGCCTAGCCCTCTCAGATAGCTTTATCTCAGAAATCAAAATGAATACATTATTATTCAAATGTAAGTTAACTGATAATTACAAAGGAAATTGCAGGGGGGAAATGATTCTCAGTTGTTGGAGAGGAATTCAGCAGTTCAACAATCCAATGTGAAACAGGGAAATCCATGATTCAATTACCCCAAGAATTTTGTTTGTAAATCAGCAGCCCCATGGGGAAGATTGGGCTAGCTGGGTTCTGGATGATGCTTCAGCCCTTTCTTCCCTGCCCTTTCCCTAATGTAAATTGCAAACATATTCTCAAGCTGCTGCTGGCTGCTCGGCATCTCCCACATCACATATGGATAATTCAACCTTGACACTTTTAAAAAGAATCCCCAGGGCAGGATGGGTCATTGGGCTGTTTGAATGGCATTTAAGAACAATGTGTGTGAGGTAATCCCTCCCAACACTTGAGTAGCAGCTGTTGTCAGGATGGGCCTGGTAGAGGTAATGGTTAGAGTGTGGGACTATGAGCTGGGAGACCAGGGTTCAAATCCCCACTTAGCCATGAAGTAGGCCTAGCCACTGTCTCTCAGCCTAACCTACCTCACAGGGTTGTTGTGAGGATAAAATGGGTAGCCCAACCTAGTAGCTTCCTGATGTTTTGGACTACAACTCTGCACATTGGCTGGGGCTGATGGGACATCAGGAATGCACCAGATTGGAGAAGGCTGAGTTCCTTGGAGGAAAGGGAGACATAAAGATGTAATAAATAAATAAAACAATATGGCCCCAACTCAGTCATGTTCAGGTAATTAGAAGTATTACTGTACCAGTGTTGGAAGGCTAGGTTTGCCCCACCACACGCACTGCTACTGTTATTTCACAAACAATAAGACATCAGAACCATGTCTACAGTAGAAACCTGGACAAACTGAATCACAATTCCTTCCTGCTAGGGACCCTTGGGGATTATAGCTCATGTGGCAATCATGGGCATCTCTAACACATAATACAATATTCATATTCCTAATCACACTATAGTACCCAGAATTCCCTGAAGGAAGCCATGACAGTTAAAGCAGGATAAAATCAAGTCAAGTTGGTAGTTTAGGTAAAACTATGTAGTGCAATTCTGTATATAGGTTTTTGGGTACCTGGAAAATATACTAAGAGGTTCTGTGGCTGCCATCTTCAAATATCTGAAGGACTGTCACACAGAGGATGCAGCAGCAAACTTGTTTCTAGTTGCTCCACAGGGCAAGACCCAAACCAACAGGCTCAAATTACAAGAAATGGGTTTTCAACTAAACATTAGGAAGAAACTCCTGACAGTTTGCGACGTTTAACAATGGAATCGACTGCCTTGGAATGTGGAGGACTCTCCTTTATTTAGAGGTTTTAAAAGACACTCTGGGTGGCCACTTATTGTGGATGCTATAAATCCATCCATTGACAAAAGGATGGACCAGCTCACCTCTGAGATCCTTTCCAGCTCTGTTTTTCTGTGTCTAAACCTTTAGGAGTAGCAGCATGACACAGCAGATAAACAGGGAATGTTGCAACTGAATGTGTTGAACTGCCAAAAAGAAAAAAAAAAGTGTGTGGAGTAAAGCTGGCATTTAAAAAAATGTCTTCTGAACATTTGTCCTGGATGGTTAATCTAATCTAACCTAATTGATCCTTCCTAAGGGCATAGGGCATAAATCAATGTGGAGCCCTCTCCATGTTGCTTGACTACAACTCCCAGCAGCCCCAGCCAGCATGGCGAAGGTTCTGGGATGATGGAGATTACAGTGCAGTGACATCTGAAAGACACCATCTGTTAGCCACACCTGACATAAATCACATAGAATTTTGCCACAGCGCCACTCCCTAAATGAAGAAAATTTGCTATTTGAGCCTCTTGCAGAGTGCATATGTTTGCTTTTGCTCTGGGGGCCCAGGCTGCCCACCCTGCCACCATGTCCGTTCCATCTTCCTCAGCTGTTTTGTCCATAATAGATTTCTTTGAAAAAATAAAAATGAATGGGATCTGAATTCCTGAACACTGGAAATATAAGTCAGTGAGGTTTCCTCACAGCATAAGACAGTGATATATATATATATATATATATATATATATATATATTCACACCAACGTAAGTTTTTCTTGTTGTCTGAGTTATTTGAGAGATGCAGCAGGGTCGGGTCCCTGGAGGAGAAGGAGGCAAGCTAAATGCATTATCCCATTTAGGTGCACCATAGTCCTCCAATGTTATGTATTATTTATACCAGCATTTCAATAGCTGCAAATTAGCATCTTGGTGAATTAAGAAATAATAATAATAGAAACTGCACAGGAAAGGGAAATCTCACTACACAGTCTGCTGACACCACAGGACTTTGAACTTTACCAAAGATTTCTAAAGGCTTATAAAAAGAAGGGGTTTTTTTGTTTTTACTCAAGAATGAATGGAGCCAATGAACATTATTCGGTTATTCCTTATTTAAGTCTGGCTTTTGGTTTGCCAAAATAAGGATTTTACTTGCAGGGGCAGGGAGTATGTGGGCTTAAATGATAAAGCTGGTGAAACCAGGCTAAGAAAACCTGGAAACAAGAATTATTAAAAAATAAACAATTACTTGTTTGCTTCTGTTTCTTGAAACAGTGACAAAGAGACTTCTGTTGCTGCTTTGTTTTTTAAAAAGTTGGACTGGGATTGATTAATAAAGGAGAGAGTTTATTCCAAAGAGCCTGGGAAATCAGAACAGAAAATAGAACATAGTGTAGCCTGGCCAATTTAATTTAAAAAATAATCGAGTGCACTTTGCTTCAGCATTAAAGCTGAATAGTTCTTTTTGAAAGAGAGAGATTTATACCATTCCTCTAAAAGCATCTTCACTGGGCTAGATTCTGAGAATAATTTTTACAAACGCTTTATATGTGCCAAGATATGTACACACATGCACACATCTGCCAAAAGTTCACAAAGTTCACAAAGACACACAAAATATATAACCCACCATTCTTTTGAGTCTGTGAATCTGATGGAGTCAGTTCTTTCCTAATACAGTACCTTCAGCATTTACAATCCAACCAAGGTTTAGCACACAAAAGTTTCTGCAATACACAATGAGGATTCATGAATGCTATATAATGCTAACTTAAGTATTAGATGCAAGGTTGTTGTTTTTCCTTTTTTTGATGAGTGTTTTGTTTTTGTTTTTTGTATTGAACCCTACTGGAATCTTGTATACACACCAATAAAGGTTTGAGACTCTAACCTAGTTATTTTACTTTAAGTGCTTCATTTTCCCATTGGAATCAAGGGGACTTAAATGTGCTTAAATAGGAACAATAGGAGGAAATATATCATGTACTCTTTAAAACTGTGCTTCATGTGCCTTTTCACGTGCTTTCTAAGTTTAGATTTTTCTCTTGCTTTTGAAATTGTTTTTACATACAAAACTGCTCTGATTTTTTTAAAAAAAATCTTATAACTGTTTTTAGATATGAAATTATGCAGTGGTTTTCATTGCCGATGTTTTTATTGTGAAATCGGGTCTGACACATTTAGGTACCTGACTCATTTAAGTATAAATCAGTCTTCAGGCCCTGAGGCTATATATTTGCACAATTGTTTTCGTCAAGGTATTTAAAAATTTGCCGCAGCCTTGAACTTGGCATATTAACTAGACACCTGCAGGATTGTCTCCTCTCATATCTGAGTACCTTTATCCCTCCACAGACCCTTCTGTTCAATAAAGAAAAACTTGTGGGTGTCAGGGCTGAGTTATGAGCAGCAGTGTAAAGTGAAGTGAGTCAAGAGCTGTGAGACAAGTGAGTAGGCAGGAGCAGGGGATCATGAACACATCAGAACCCAGAAAGATCTTGTTCAGGTGGAGAAGGAAGCCCTTGACATTCTCTCCTGCCTAGAAAGATCCAATTGCCAGCGAGAGAGGGCAGAGTCAGCCTAGAAGGTTCTTCAGTACACTGTCAGCTATAGTCCAGTGACTCATCCAGTAGTGGACAGCATGGCAGGGCTGCAGTGATTACCTGCTGCACACTGGGATGGAGAGGTGGTGGTGAGGTCAGTGCAGTGCAATGCACTTGGAAGGAAGGAAGACGAGCAACACATTTTCAACATGCTATCTGCTACTGAATTCACCATGCAGCACAGTTGCATAAAGAGCAAGCAGCTCCTGAGGTCCAGAGCAAGGTGTTCTCCATGGTGGCCCACAGCTCTGGAATCACAGTTCTCATCAGGGAGGTGGCATCCTACCATCTCAACATTAGTGTTTGGGCACAATGTGCATATATAATTCTTGTGCCTTTTAGTGGTTTTCAATTCTGTTGTTACCTTCTGTTTTTGTTGCTGCCAGTGTTTTATTGCCTGAATTATTTCCTTTTAATCAACCATACATCAGCTGGAGAGCTTTTAACTTGAAGGTGATTATAAAACAAAGGAGATAAATAAATTATAATTATGGGGAGGATATAATATGCATGCCTTTATTTTAACTTAATGAGGAACAAAAAAACACACGAGTGTAGTGTTTGGCGAGGAAGATATACCTCAAATCTGTCTTCTCAGGGCTAGATTCAACTAATTTGTTTCACTAGCAGAAGGAGGTGCAAGGACTTCCACTAGCGCAATGGGGCTTTCCCCCTCTCCTCCCTGTCATGTGCTCCCCACCACCCCCAAATCTGATCTGGAGGACTGTGAAGTACCCCAAACTAGCATGGAAAGGGAGGAGATGGGAGGTTGTTCTGGTGGGCAAGCAGAAATGCTTGTGCTGCTAGGACAACCTCCTGAGCTCTATGCTGAATTCCACCCTCAGACTAGAAGTAATTCTGTAGGGCCTCAAGCAAAAGTTTACCCCATCATCGACTCTCAGGTACTTTCTTATATGCAAAAGGGTGAACTTGGTGTCAAGGGGTGGAAGCAGCCAAGCAGATCTTCTCTGGTAAAGTGTTCAAGAGTTTGGGACCAGTCACATGAAAGGCCATGCAGTTCATGGGCATATGGTTAGCAGCAAGTCAAGGAGACTCTGGGAGGTGGTGTGGGATTGGGACTCCCAACACGGTAGGGCTGCCAGATAGTGAGAGACTGGTAGGAGCTAAAAGCAATGGAATGAAAGAGACTGAGCAGAACCATTGGATTACTCAATTCAATAAGATCTGATGAGATAGCTCAATCGATAGAGCATGAGACTCTTAATCTTAGAAACATGGGCTTGAGCCCCACGTTGGGCAAAAGACTCCTGCATTGCAGAGGATTGAACTAGATTACCATTGTGGTCCCTTTCCAATTCTACAATTCTTCAATTCCATGATTCTATGAATTCTCTCCCCGATCTCCACCAAGATGGCGAGCTCCCTGGGAACCACGCAACAAAAATCCTTTTATGGGAGCAAATACTTCATGGACAAAAATAATTATAGTATTTTCTTAATTGTAGGATTTTATCAGAATTTTAGCTGTACAGATACACACACACACACACACACACACACACACCTGCTATGAGCCTGGCAAATAGGGTAAGAAAACTAAATCAGGAATAAAACTAAATGTTGGACAAAATTTCTCCTGTCCCCCGCACATCACTATCTCTTTTTAAAATACATACTCTGGGAATGGTCCAATGTAAGCACCAGCCAGAAGAAATGAAGGTGCAAATGACGGATATCTGAGTGTAGGATGTGTAATCCCAGCCTTTCTTAGAATAGCACAAAATCAAAACAGCTTTAGCACCTGTTAGGATATTGGTATATCTGAGGCTAAATGCTCCAGGGAAGATGCTACTTCTGAACATGGCAATATATACTGCACAGGTAGAAGTTATGCACAGAAACCATGTACATAAGGCAAAGGGGCTGATGGAGAGCTCCCAGTTCAAGGCATGGTACTGGCCCATTCTTATACATGGGAAGCTGGAAAGGGAGGGAAGCCTGTTGAACAGGGAAGGGGAACCTCGGGCCCAAGGGCCAAATGTGGCCCTCCAGGGCTCTCTACCAGACCTTCAGAACTATCCCTAAGCCACAGCCCCTCTTCAGGCCCCTCATTGGCCCTGCTCTGAACCCTCTTTAAGTGCTTTTTCTGGTTGGAATGTGTGTCCTCGATCATTCATCTTGCTTGACTGGATGGAGATAGGTATGTGCATGTTGATTTACTGTGTCATAATTTAAACCAACAAAAAGCGCTTGCAGTGGGCCAGTAATATGGAACAAGTGGAGATGAAAAGTATCCCTAAAGTGGTCCTATGAATGCCATGAGAAGAGAGCTTTGCCATATTTTCTGAGTCAGAATTTAACTGTCACTTTCTCAGCATGTAAAAGCATTTCCCCACAGAAGTGTCTCTGTCAAGAGAGAGACGAAAGGGTTCAAGATAAGCTCCCTTGTTCACCACACAGAGGGAGGGAGATGGAAGGGGAGAAGGGTCTCCTGGGGGTGGGGGAGAAATTTGTTTCAGTTTTCACATACCTAATTCAAACTTTCCAAAACAATATGTGAACTGAAATAACAGTCATCATTTGGAATACATTCTTCTCTGAATTTTGCAATGAAGTTCTCCAGCCAAGTGAAATGTATAAAAGAGTGTGGGCGTGGGTGGGTGTGAAATAGCATATACAAATGCATTATATTAAGGAAAACTGCCTTGCAAAAATGTGTCTATTGGGCAAGATTTTATATCAAAATATGTGCATTAGGAGAAATCCACACAAAATGCTGACAAATTTCCATGAGAACTTTCTTTTAAAATTGCAAACTTATTTGGTAATGTACAAAACTGGGCAGAAAAAAATGAGAAACTGAGAGAAACAAAAATGGACATATTCACCCATTCTAGGGTCTTTCTCTTCCAAGGCCAGAACAACTCTGCTGGCTTCTACCCACCCAGTAACAGTAGCTTCACTCCACCAGTGTGGAGCTCCCCATTCCATCTGCCAGTGGCTTTTCCACCAGTGGTAACCCACAAAAAGCCACAAAAGGGGCCATTCCAAGAGTAGGAATGTGGAGAGGCTAAACTTGCTCAGGATTCCTGGATCTTGAGTGAACCCCACGGGTGTCACTTGATAGCTGGCATAGGCCAGAACAGGCTTTCATCCATGAACCCCAGTCAGTGTGAGTGCCAGGGCTGTGGACACAGTGTTGGCTACACCTCCGTCATGAACTGTCATTGCCCAGCTGGGCTTTGGATTGCTCTGCAGTGGTGCAATGTAAGTCTGCTCAGAACAACTCCTCATTGAAATCAGTGGGATTACTACCAAGTAAGCGCATATAGTTTTGCATTTTAAGAAAGATTGGTAGGCAGGCGGGAAGCAGGTCTATGGAGTCAGATAATCATTGAAGCCACTTTTGAATTCAGTTGGAACACAAAATAATTTTTTCATAGCGTTAAAAGATTCCTTTTGTAAGTGCTCCTCCATGTCTCTTGATTTGATTTCCCTGTACCTTTTTTCATGTGGATTTAATAGGCTCCCTGATTCTTAATGGGCTTTAGAAATTTCCTTTCTCCTTATTGCCTGTGTTGTTGATTGTGAGATTGGCTTTTGGATGGCTCCTTTCTTTGATGCCACAGTTGCCTGGGTCGTCTCTGCACTTATCCTTAAAACACATTCGGAGCTGATTTGGTTTACTTCACTGAGCACTTCTGAGAGCTCTTTCTTTGCATTTGCTCTCAACTCTGTTATCTGAATAACATCTTAGGTAATTAATCAGTCTACCATTGATCTGAACACAAATTCCCAGCCTTTCACAGGCACTCATTATGGGTTCTGAATAGATGTTAAAAATGACAGGTTGATAGAATGGGTCAAGATTGGATGGGTTGTTCATCAGGTATGAATTCTAGCTACTAACATTCTGCTCCTCACTTGAAAGGTGAAGGCAGCTGTGCAAGAGAAGGAAGAATTCAAAGAATATACTCAATCCAAGAAGGGTTCTTTGTCAGGCTGAAGTTCACCTGTATACAGACACTCTTGAATGAAATCCGAATCACTATAAATGGATGGCTATTCAGCCATTGCTGCTGTTTCAGTTTTAAGTTCGTTCCTCTTTAATGGTACTATATAAAAGTGCTTTCAAGTTATGTATACATCAGTGCATTCTCCCTCCCCCTCCCTCCCTCCCTTCATGTTTTCTTTTTGTTGTTGTCCATGTGCTCGTCTTTATGCATTTTTGCCCATCTGCACTTCTCCTTCTGAACTGTGGATTATTCTCTGATCAGATGCCTCTTTATGGAAAAAGAAAAGAAGGAAATGTATACATAGCCTTATGTACTCCACATTTCCAAATGGCGAGAAGTTCCAGGAATAGTAGTAGGTTACTTTTCCCTTGGATGAGAGGGCACTGAAAACATATGGTGTCTTGATAATATTTGCTTACAAGTGGAGTACAGTGACGGCACTCACTATAGCAAACACCAGACTCTCAGTGTAAACTTGTGTGGCCTTCTCCCATAAGGCCACAGGCTCAGTTTCACCTAACACCTGGAACTGTCCTCTCTCTCCTCTCTGTTTCCTAGGCACATCAGGGGGTGGGGAGAGATGGGTAGCTTACATGTTGCCTTTCAGATGTTGGATTACAACTCCCATCATGCATTCATCAGTTGTCCAGGCTGTCTGGGGTTGATGAGCTTTGGAGATCAACATCCGAAAGGTGCCAAGCTGGATACTCCTGGAGTCAGGTTTCATGGAGTAGAGTCCACTTGAACAGATGCAAAATTAAACCATGGATAAAATGTAGCCTGATGCATCTCTGCGCACATCAGAGCCACGCCTCTCTTTTTTACAAAAAAGACTGGAAAGTAGCACCAAGGCCACCAACAACTGTAGAGATTATGTTACTCTTTCATTCTTTCAAAAAATAAAATCAAGTTTTAAGGTTTGAAAGGGGACAGAATAAAGTGTGGGTGTAGGTGTAGGGGGGTGGGGGTGTAGGGGGTGTAAGTGAGGAGAGAGGAGATAAAGGAGAAAAGTCATTTGATGATGACATCATGTAGGCACTTTGCAAAAAGTGAGTGAAGGAAACATAACATTTCCAGCATAAGCACAGAGTGTGGAAGTACTCTGTGAAAGTAAATAAATGTCTATACGCTTTGGATACTCATAATTTGAACAAAAATAAATATAGCACATGGCCTATTGTGTGCAACTTAGCATGCCTGGTCTAAAAAATAAAATAAAATAAATCACACATTTTTGCCCCATTTCATTCTTTTAAATAGAAAAGCAGGCTTTAACTCTAATCTGTTTGACAGGGGTCATGGATTCAGTTTTTAAGAGATTATCAGTGTAGACTTTAATATGTTTGTTTCTGTTACATTGAGCTATCATTTTAACCCAGGCTATTTTTAAGGGACAATTTATATAACTGAAATGTTTTTAAAAGTAAATCTGATTTGTTTTTGTTTGGGTTTTTTTAAAAAAAACACACCACAAAATACAATAGAGTTTTATCCACACTGAGCACATCCTATCTCTAGGCAGGGAGCTGAGATTACAGTCCCATTTGGATTGTGTAATTTCTGTGTTTCTATGCCATCTTAATGCTGGGGAGATCAGAATCAGATATTGGGATGGGGGATGTAGCTCAATGACACAGCATTTGCACGCAGAAGGTCCCATGTTCAAACCTCAACATATCCTGGTAGAGCTGGGAGACACTCCTTTGTGAAACCATGGAAAGCTACTGTCTGTCAGTGCGGACAATATGGAGCTGATATATAGATTCAGTGTATAAGAACTTCCCATGTTCCAATGATGGAAATGCAGCATTTGTTCTCATATAGTCCTTGACTTCAGGAGCAATATTCTACAGGTAATAAAAGAGGCCCAACCCACACGGAGATAAAGACAGCAAAAAGTTTGCACATCATGTATACAAACATTTCCCACAGTTGCCTATCATGCGAAAACTTAACGATCTTGCACCTTGTTCACTCCTACAATTTTCCATTGCAGATCCCCTCCAAAATATTCACTGTGATGCTTTATGCAGTACAGAGCACTCTCCCCATTAAAAGTCCTGCTAGCCACACAAAGGGAAGATACTGAACAGCGGTGGGCGACAAAGCAGCAACAAGGAAGAAGAACAGAAGAGATCTGAATGGTGCAGAGCATCACACATGCACTTCACTCTTCAGAATTGGGTATGCTGTTTTTATGTCAGTGTTGGATAACCTCATGCATGCTGAGTAGCATATTTCTTGACAATACTAGGCCAGGAATGGGGGTACATAAGAAGAGCCTTGCTTGTTCAGGCCAGTGGCTTATCTGGCCCAGATTCCTGTTCTCACAGTGGCCATCCAAACACCTATGGGAAGCCCACTAGCAGGACCTGAGTGTAGCAGCACTCTCTTCTCCTGTGGTTTCCACTAAGTGGAAATCAGAAGCATACTGCTTTCAACAGAACACAGCCATCAGGGTTAGTAGTCACCGACAGCCTCATTGATAGCCTGGGTAGTAAATCGACACAGCTTAGTTTTGATGTATAGGTATAGTTTCAATGGAGCAACTGGCAAACCTTGAAGTCTGCCCATGCACTGTGGCTTGGAGAAACCAGGGGTATTGTACCAGCTATTGTCTGGCATCTCTGCATAGGAGCAGTATTTGCCATTTAGTCTTATATGAATGTTACAGAGACATGGCTCAGGGTGTGTCTATCTCCAGTCCTAGCTCAGTTTGTTTCCAACTCTAGTCAAGGGGTTGGTATGAAGTTACCATTACAACAGAAGTGAGGAACCTTTGGCCCTCCAACGGTTGTTGGACTCCAACTCCCATCATCCTTGACAATTAGGTGACTGGGGCTGGAAGGCTACAGGCTTCCCGTCACTGTTTTAACGCCCTAAATAGCCTGGGTCTAGTATGTCTTATGGATTGTACACTCCCATGGTTGGCTTCCCTCCGTCCCCCTAAAATCAGAGGGAAAGGGTCTGTATCATGCTCTATCATTTGCCCAAATCAAATCAGTGAGGACTAGGTGGCACCCACGTTATGGAATTCCTTACTGAAATAAACCCACCTGTTTCCCTCTTAGCAGTGATCTGTTGGGAGATGTCTACATACTTGTTTCTCTTGTTGTACAAGTGGGAATACTTGCACTCACAGGCCTCTGACACTAGAGTCATGACAGGTCCTGCTCTTAGGCAGAGGAGTACCTGGGGATATGGGTCATTGGCAATCCAGGCAGGTGTAAATAAAATATGAGAACTGAAATATATTTCCAATATACTTCTTGTAAGCAGAACCATCAGGGAGGAATCACTGCTTGTGTGCATGGAGAAATCTTGACATGTGATAGAATTGGTGAAATGGAGAAGCTACTGGATTTTTAAACAGTCTGCAGCCCTTCTCCATACCTCATTAAAGGAACATTCGCCTTCAAATCTATCCATCAGCTGCTTACTATAACATTATTTTAATGTTGGTTTAAAATGTTTGTAGCTGTAAAATAGTTATTAATTGAGCTACTGGAACAACAAAAGAAGTAGAAGGACTAGGCATGAAATAAAATGTCCCCCCAGTTCTCATTGTTTACAATTCCAAATATTACATTTTGATGTCAGAATTTTGACATGAAAAATTGAGGCTCTGGTAAGATTAAATGAGATCCAAATGAACCATTAGGTTTTGGATTAGATGGGTGGTGCCACCAATTTCAGGGACAGGTATTACAAATTGGACATCAGTTTTCACTGACAAAAATGGATTTTGATGCTAGCATCAGGATTTCAATTGGGAAATTTGGCTTCATATATCAGTTAGAAAATCAGTGCTTTGAATGCTGGCTCTGTAGTTGAATGATTGCTTAGCTGAATACAAAATTTATTTCAATGCTGATCTGCTGTAGGTCCAAGCTGCTCAGACAGAAATCTAAGCAGAAGGAAAGATGGCTATTCAGCAGCCAATCAGGAGTTATCCTTACCCTTATGTTTGCTTTTGAACAATTCTAAGTGGATGCTTTAAATTATTTTTGTTAGCAGCTACAAGAGCCTTGCTGGCTAGGGAGTGGAATAAAAGTCCTAGAAATAAATTAATGAAATTCAATCCTGCCTTAAGCTGCACTTCATTTCCTTTGCAGACATTCCAGAATATAGGACTACTCAGCAGAAGGGACTTGAGCTTGGTGTTTGATCCCATAAACCCTTGGACAAGTTCAGCCGAGTACTTTCTTGTGCATGCTCAGACTATAAGATTAAAGTTGCAGTCTTAAACATCTTAACCTGTGAGTAAGACCTACTAAACACAGTGAAACCTGCTACCGAGTTACATCTGAGTAAATATGTGTAGGATTGCACTGCCAGATGCACATCTTCACTAGCTGAGGCCCATTTCTGTGCAGATGGCCCATCTCGAATCCATGCTAGCACAGCAACAAAACTGATGCAGGAAAAAAGGATTTAGTAGCATAGTTTCACTTCTATTCACAGAACAGCCACAGATTTGCAAAGGAAGAAAAACAAGCTATATCTAATTTCTTATTTCAGCTGTACAGATGAGGTTTAAGAGAGTTGCTAAGTAAATACATTTAGGGGGGTGATTAATAACAGATTCTGTTGTTTCCCAGTCCTGTTCCTGCTTGATACTCAGAATACATCTGTAACATTCTTACTCTTGTGTTATTCAAGGGCTAACATGCATACCAAGAAAAACTCATCATGTACCTAAAAGGAAGCACTGTTACAATAAAATGGATACCTGGAGAATGAATGTAAAGAAACTTTTGCATGTATTTTGCTTAGCACGATGCCTCAAAGGTCCAGGGAAATCTTTTGTGTGACTTAAGACACCTAAATGGGAAGATGGCTTAAGCAAATAACAAAATACTGTATGCAGAAAGATGGAAGTGCACAATTCCAAGTTCCTGCGCATAGAACACAGGGAATTAAGAAAAGGATGTTAGGCTACAGGCTTGTTTATAAAAGTGCCATAGATTGCCCATTTAATTGGCATTGGCTGCAAAAGGGAAATTCATGATGAGCATTAAGTGCTGAGCTTTACGGGATATGATTGCAAAATGCTAGCAGTAAAAAGAAAGGGACATAGCCAATTTTTTGTGACCAGAGTATTGGCTCCAAAAAGTTCATTATTTGGGAAGAGAAATTCTGCTAGAATGTACCCTTCTGTTGGGAGGTATTCACAGATAGATAAATAAATAAATATTATATCTGTCCACTATGCAAGGTTCCACAATCAGGTTCCGTTTCAATGGTTTCCCGATTCTTTCTGGGAATAATTTCAGGCTGGGAAAACAGCTGCTGAGTGGCTTTCTTCCCTACAACAAATTTAAACGATATGTCATTTTCTCTGCAGTAGGGATAAGGGAGGATTTTGGTTCAGTTCACATTTTAATGCAAACCTTGATTCGCACTTCCCAAAGCAACACATAACTTTGTGGTCCAGTTAGTCAACAAAATTGTTTGTACAAAAATGTGTATATTAGTGAAAACATCACACAAAAAGACACTTTATTCGGGAAACTGCTTTGAACTGCTTTGTGTTTTAAGAGAAATGCATACTCTGTGGTAAGTTGTTTATGCATCATGGAATCCAGTTGCATAGGTTCTGGGTTGTTCAAATAATAATAATAAATAATAACAATAACAACAACAACAACAACAACAATAATAATAATAAATATTTGTACCCCGCCTTCCCCTGCTGGAGCCGGGCTCAGAGTGGCTAACATCATATATATAATACAATATGCATAAGAACAAGCAATCAATTGATTAAAATGCATCCCAAAATTAATTCAAAAAGTTCCTGTTGCTTCTTTTGGGATTGATGACTCTTTGATTATGTTGCTCATTCTGAAAGACTGAGAAAATAACCTCCCTAAGATGAGTTTTCAGAGACGAGGACGACAGGGGGATGAAATGTTACAATGCTTTGTGATGGTGTTTGAGCACATAATTAGGCAATTAGATGTATTAGAAGATGACAAACCGCCAGAACTTAGGGAATTACGTCTTTGAATGCTAAAACAGAAAACAGGGAAATTGGAGGAGCCAATAATATTTGTAAGGATTTTGAACATTTGCTGAATCAAGAAAGATGCAAGTTGCAGAATGGAACACTAAGCAGGTGGCTGACATAGCTCTGGCTTTTTTAAACAGACAAGTGAGTAGAAGATTATGATCACAACTCTAGCAGCAGTTGCTTGGGGATGGGTGAAAGTAATAATAATAATAATAATAATAATAATAATAATAATAATAATAATAATTTATTATTTGTACCCCGCCCATCTGGCTGGGTTTCCCCAGCCACTCTGGGCGGCTTCCAACAAAGATAAAAGATACACTGAAATGTCACAGATTAAAAACTTCCCTGAACAGGGCTGCCTTCAGATGTCTTCTAAATGTCAGGTAGTTGTTTATCTCTTTGACATCTGATGGGAGGGCGCTCCACAGGGCGGGCGCCACTACCGAGAAGGCCCTCTGCCTGGTTCCCTGTAGCTTTGCTTCTCACAATGAGGGAACCGCCAGAAGGCCCTCGGCGCTGGATCTCAGCGTCCGGGCAGAACGATGGGGGTGGAGACGCTCCTTCAGGTATACTGGGCCGAGGCCATTTAGGGCTTTAAAGGTCAACACCAGCACTTTGAATTGTGCTCGGAAACGTACTGGGAGCCATTGTAGGTCTTTCAAGACCGGTGTTATGTGGTCTCGGCGGCCGCCCCCAGTCACCAGTCTAGCTGCCGCATTCTGGATTAGTTGTAGTTTCCGAGTCACCTTCAAAGGATTAATGTGATAATCCTTTGTTTTCACAATCAGATTGACAGAGCTATCAAGTTGGAGCCAACAGCTAGAAGGCCATGCCAAGGAGCCAGAGGACAAACTAAGAACCAGTAAAGGCTGCCTTTTCCTGGACAAAATTCCAAGACACTCGAGACCAGGGGTGATGCTGAAATGAGAAGAGGAGGAGGAGATGACTAATCTCAGCCTTATCTGGCCATATTTAAAGATCCTATGAGAATACTGATACAGATTACCCATCACTAGCTATAAACCAAATGGCTACTTAGCCATTTTAATATTACATTTCATTTTAGATATTCATCAGGAAGGGGTTCCTCAGCACATAGAAATGGTGTTTGGGAAGATAGTCAGCCAGAGAGGCATCACCTGAGTTTTGAAGCATGTGAGAAGATGGAGCTTTGCAGGGCTCCAGGAGCATGCTGCTTGCTTTTGGGAAACAGATGCTGCTTTACAGACTAGGACTATCTTGCCTGGGTGCCTGTCTGTTCCTCCATGCTCAACATGTCTACATGTAATAAACACACACAAAGCCTAAGTCTCCAATGGCTTTTTGCTGTTCTTTGAATCCAATGCTGACCTTATGGAGGTGGCCAGACCCTCTTAGGATGTGAATGTTCTACAGACAATCCATCTAGACCAAGTTGGTCTATATGTGTAAATAAAACCATGTATCATAAAGACACTACAGTCTTCTCTGTGCCTCATATCCAAAGGAAACGCAAACTCTGGTGAAGCGCCTGGAACCCCTGAAATGCTGTGGCATGGAACATTAATGTTGGATTTTAATGAGAATGGAGCTGAGGCTCCAATACTTTGGCCACCTCATGAGAAGAGAAGACTCCCTGGAAAAGACCCTGATGTTTGGAAAGGTGGAGGGCACAAGGAGAAGGGGATGACAGAGGATGAGATGGTTGGACAGTGTTCTCGAAGCTACCAACATGAGTTTGACCAAACTGCGGGAGGCAGTGGAAGACAGGAGTGCCTGGTGTGCTCTGGTCCATGGGGTCATGAAGAGTCAGACACGACTAAACAACAACAACAAATGAGAACTTTGAAACAACAACAACGCCTAAGCTGATGTGGAAATGTGGAGAACTGAAATTAAAAGTGGGGTGTGTGGTGGGGGGGTGGAGGGATGAGAAACAAAGAAACCAACATTGACAAATTCGCCCTTCGCTTCCCCTCGCTCAGGCCTGTTGCGACTCAGAGCACATAGCAATATAACATCTGCCATCTTTTTCATTGTAGCCTAGGTTCATATGGGACAATTATTCTGGTTAAGGAAAAGCAAGCTGCTGGGCAAGAAAAGGAAGGCAGCTGCCATATCCCTGAAATCCTGAGATTGGTGAAATTACTGGAAGAGGGAAAAGACCACAGTTCAGTGGCAGAGCCCATCCCTGGAATACAGGAGGATTCAGGTTCTATTCCTGGCAGTTAAAAGGAGTAGGTAGCAGGAGATGAGAATAACCACTGCCAGTCAAAGCAGATGATACTGGAAAAGTTGTGTAAAGAAGAACAGAGGTCAGGTGGGTCTCTGAAAAATAGATCTCTTCCCCTCTGCCATCCTGTTCTCTTTTTTTGCATACCCCTCTCAGAGCTTTCTCAGTGCACTTTCTGGATGTGAAGAGTTGGTCTGAATACAGCATTTGAGGGTGATTTAATATTTCTGGTTTTATTCTGACTACCTCAGTGCTCAGTGTAGCCTAGTGTCTTTTTAGACTTTTAATGGCTGCTGCACGCTGAGCAGATCTTTATATCGCTGCTTTCCACAATGACACCTGGCTTTTTCCTGAACAGTTACAGTCAATTTAGAACCCAGTAATGTACATGAGTAGTCCAAATTGTCCCTTGCAATGTGCATTACCTTGCACTTATCAGCAGTGAATTTCTTCACTATTATGTTGCCCTTTTGTTCTTTGGGAGGACTAACTGAAGTTCCTAACAATCATCACCACTTGACTGTCCTAAATAATTACGTGTTGTCCACACATTTCCCACCTCCCTACTCAGCCCTCCTTCCAGATCATTAATGAATATATTACAGGATGGAGATCACCTTGGTCACAAACTATTAATAGCATTTCCTGGTGGAAACTGACTATTTATTCTCACATACATCCTTTCTTCCAACTACCACTAGTTGAATATTATACAGACAAGAACATGGACAACAAAGGGGGTGGGGAGGAAGAAAAAATACAGTCATACCTCGGGATAAATGTGCTTCAAGTTAAGTATTTTCGGGTTGCGCTCCGCGGTGACCCAGAAGTAATGGAGCGTGTTACTTCAAGGTTTCGCCGCGCACACATGCACAGACGGTCAAAATGATGTCACGTGCATGCGCGGAAGCAGCAAAATGCGACCCACACACGCACAGATGTGGATTGCATTCACTTCAGGATGCGAATGGGGCTCCGAAGAGATTTGGTTTTTTTTAAAAAAAAATTATTTTAACAAACTTTTTTCTGCCACTTTTGTATGTATTTGGAGATCTAAAGCTTTACCAGGGGTGCTGGGAATTAAGAATACATCTTTCCATAATGATTAGTTAATAATTTCTGATTTTAAATCTGTATGTGTTTTTATTATATATAGGTATTATTGTAAACTGCTTTGATATTTGTTATGGTATATAAATATTCTGATAGATAAGTAGATGATCATAGAATCATAGAATCATAGAATTGGAAGAGACCACAAGGGCCATCGAGTCCAACCCCCTGCCAAGCAGGAAACACCATCAGAGCACTCCTGACATATGGTTGTCAAGCCTCTGCTTAAAGACCTCCAAAGAAGGAGACTCCACCACACTCCTTGGCAGCAAATTCCACTGTCGAACAGCTCTTACTGTCAGGAAGTTCTTCCTAATGTTTAGGTGGAATCTTCTTTCTTGTAGTTTGGATCCATTGCTCTGTGTCTGCTTCTCTGGAGCAGCAGAAAACAACCTTTCTCCCTCCTCTATGTGACATCCTTTAATATATTTGAACATGGCTATCATATCACCCCTTAACCTCCTCTTCTCCGGGCTAAACATGCCCAGCTTCCTTAGCCGTTCTTCATAAGGCATCATTTCCAGGCCTTTGACCATTTTGGTTGCCCTCCTCTGGACACGTTCCAGTTTGTCAGTGTCCTTCTTGAACTGTGGTGCCCAGAACTGGACACAGTACTCCAGGTGAGGTCTGACCAGAGCATGATAGATGATAGATAGATGATAGATAGATGATAGATAGATAGATAGATGATAGATAGATAGATAGATAGATGATAGATGATGATAGATGATAGATAGATAGATAGATGATAGATGATAGATAGATAGATGATAGATAGATGATAGATAGATAGATGATAGATGATAGATGATAGATGATAGATGATGATGATAGATAGATAGATAGATGATAGATAGATAGATAGATGATAGATAGATAGATAGATAGATAGATGATAGATAGATAGATAGATGATAGATAGATAGATAGATGATAGATAGATAGATAGATAGATAGATAGATAGATAGATAGATAGATAGATAGATAGATAGATAGATATAGATAGATGATAGATAGATAGATAGATAGATAGATAGATAGATAGATAGATAGATTAGATAGATAGATAGATAGATAGATAGATAGATAGATAGATAGATAGATAGATAGATAGATATAGATAGATGATAGATAGATAGATAGATAGATAGATAGATAGATAGATAGATAGATAGATAGATAGAGATAGATGATAGATGATAGATAGATAGATAGATAGATAGATAGATAGATAGATGATAGATAGATAGATAGATAGATAGATAGATAGATAGATAGATATAGATAGATAGATAGATAGATGATAGATAGATAGATAGATAGATAGATATAGATAGATAGATAGATAGATGATAGATAGATGATAGATGATAGATAGATAGATAGATAGATAGATAGATAGATAGATAGATATAGATAGATACATGATAGATAGATAGATCCTTGTGCCTGCCATATTGGCATGGGGTATGTATGTATGTATGTATGTATGTATGTATGTATGTATGTATGTATGTATCATCTATCTATCTATCTATCTATCTATCTATCTATCTATCTATCTATCATCTAACTATCACCAACACCCTGGGAGGAAGACAATACTAACAATATATGTATTAACAGAGAAGGAATCCAGAAATTCACAGTAAGGTTGTCTCAGGAAGTATTGCTGTATAATTCAATGTGCTTGTCTCCATCTTTAAGGATGCGGGTAGCGCTGTGGGTTAAACCACAGAGCCTAAGACTTGCCGATCAGAAGGTCGGCAGTTCGAATCCCCGCGACGGGGCGAGCTCCCGTTGCTCGGTCCCTGCTCCTGCCAACCTAGCAGTTCAAAAGCACATCAAAGTGCAAGTAGATAAATAGGTACTGCTCCGGCGAGAAGGTGAATGGCGTTTCCATGTGCTGCTCTGGTTCGCCAGAAGCAGCTTAGTCATGCTGGCCACATGACCCGGAGGCTGTACGCCGGCTCCCTCGGCCAATAAAGCGAGATGAACGCCGCAAACCCAGAGCCGGCCACGACTGGACCAAATGGTCAGAGGTCCCTTTACCTTTAACCTGGGATCCAGAGGTCCCTTTACCTTTAACTTGGGATCCAGGAGTTGTGTCCATTTCTAGTCCTACTCAGGTCAAACCCACTGAAGTTAATGGACATAACCAACTAAAGTAGGATGAACACTAGCTAAAACCCCAGGTATTGAAAGGACCCTGTGCTCCTCCCCCCCCCCTTAGTTTAGCACTG
Organism: Podarcis melisellensis; assembly: GCF_964234715.1. Lineage (NCBI taxonomy): Eukaryota > Metazoa > Chordata > Lepidosauria > Squamata > Lacertidae > Podarcis > Podarcis melisellensis. The sequence continues at coordinate 29,571,335 of NC_138538.1, forward strand.
AGCACCTAAACTAATGGTTTAGGACCCATTTAGGCCAATTTGTTTTTTTTAAAAAGCCATCCAGGTTCTCCATTATCAGCTCCCCATAACATATTATGTTGCTGCTTTTGAGGTTTTTGCCTGTCTTCTGCTGAAAAAAAAAGTTCTCTTGATTTTTATAAGCATTTTTAATACTTATATATTTTGATTGCTATTCATTTGCTAAACTATTCTACCACCTTGAACATTTTTCATGGCAGGTGCATGAACCTCAGATGTGGCCCTAAGAGTCTAAGAAACATGACCTCGATTTCCCTTGGATTTTAAGAGGTCTATAATACGTCTTGCATGCTATAATGTTCAAGATAAACCTGCCTTTGCTTGTGCTGCATGACCTTCGCTTTCATGCACACCCAACGCAACACAGATCATCATAGAATGAAAAGCAAAGAGGGGGAGGGAAACTGAGGGGAGAGAATGGAGCTGTGGTGTTTGTTTAAACGATTTCATTTCCAACCTTGAGGTAGATGGAAGTGTGGCTGTGCTGTTACATAACAAACAAATCACATTTAAAGGCGATTGCTGAAAGAGAGGAGCAGTAGTACCCCACACTATTGAGCTGGGAATAGCTGAGATAATACAGCCTTACTCCAGGGCTGCTCCAGTCTGAAAGGGAGAGCACAGCAGCGAGGCTTGATGTGGATATGAATTTGTTATGACAGACTAATTTTACAAATCCATAGCTGCCTTCTGGCGGAATTATCAAGATCTATATTTAAAGGAGAAACCAGAAGGGTGGGTAGCAGGGGGGGGGAGAGAGACGCATCATGTTGGTGGTGAGAGATGCTCTTCCAGGTCGGTTTATGTTTTTTCTTAAGGTGCTACACAGATAGCTGTACTAGCCCACTTTCTATTTCCTTCAATGAGAAATTGACAAAGGTTTAGGAAGGACTGGCATTTCACCACAATTAAATTTAGCTGATTGTTTTGTAACTCCATCACAACATCCCTGCAGCCCCTTCAAATGTGGCAACATGTCACTTGCACAAGGAGACTGCCTTGCCATAAGCAGCGTCTTCCTAGTACTATAGTAAGTCATAGGACTGGCTCATTATTAGATATATCTTCAGCCCCTGAACTAATAGCCGCAGCACTTGTAACCAGCTTTTTCACACCAAACATTACGAACAACAAACTGTTGCACCAACTGCTATAAGAGATTCCCCCCCCCCAGTTTTCTGTATCTTTCGAAATGAATTATCTAGACAAATAGCTTGTATTCCCTTCCACATTAATGCAGATTAATATAATTTGTCAGAAACAACCAATGTTCCATTTCCAGTGACAAGTCAGAACTACTACCATAATGCAAAAAGAGACCTGTTAACATTCATCAACAACATAGACATGCAACAGCGTCATCTTACTGTCATGAGGACTGTTCTAGTTATTATGCACCTGTGACGGCCTTAAAAAGCTAGAGGGTCCCTCATTCATCCTTTTTATTGTGAATTCATGATGATTTGCACTCATTATATTATTGGAACTGACACACATGACTCTGCTTTCAATATTGTCACACTGCTTCATTTGCTCACAACTTCCTGATGATATCCTGTAACTTTTTATACCACAAATGTTCCGGTTTATTTTTGTCCCACTTTGGTTGCTCTATAGCCCATTTAGAAAGCAATAATGTGGTAGCACTGGGGAAGCATCGCAGAACAAACTAAAGCAAATAATTCCACGGCCGGTGCACTATTATTGTATCAAGAACATGTTGCAGAATACACCTGCAATAAAACACCAGTCTGGTGGGGGCCACAAAGAAACATTGTAAGTGAAAAAGAGCTAAATTTCTGTAGGTGGGGGGAGTAAAGAAGGGTAGACACATTGAAATGAAAAAATGGATAGATCCATCAGTTCAGACCTCTGGCAAGAGAGTTCTACCTTCCCCTGGCAGTCCACTGATGGGGACCTAGAGGAGGAAAGAGAAAGATAGAGGAGGGAGTAGCTCCACCCACCATCAATTCCATCCCCACCACTGCTGGCATGTGGTCCACAACAAATCACCCTGGAGTAGGGAAGAAAGGACCTGTCAATTTCAGTTCTCTGTTTCTCATTTTTCCATTCCTAAATTCAGTTCTCCACATTTTGCAGCACTCATGAATGCTTAAAAAAATAATCCTCATGAAAATTCAACAGCATTTTAGCGTGAATAAACACATTTTATATAAACACATTTTATATTCAGTTTTGACTAATATACACATTTTTGCAACCTATTTTCCCCAATATAATGTATTTTGGTATGTTATTTTCATGAATATCTTCATTTTTATGCACACTCTCCCCTAATATACCGTATACATTTTTGCAAACACTGTTTAGTTGGAGAAGTTGCAAAATTCAGATAAGCATGAATTTTGAAGGATAACAACAGTTCAGTTTTGCATATTCTTTCAAAGAGCATGAAGTAGATACATTCAGCTTTAAATGTGCAACGGGTCAAATTTCTCTGCCATCACTTCTCCTGAGAACTGTGACCCACAATGGGGGGGGGAATGTTCTCCACCCCTAGAGCAGGAGCAAGTTTTATTTGGCTAGACTAAACAATAGCTGACTAGTTAAATTCACATGCTGCCTTATAAGTGACAGCAGTGGCCATTAACATGGCTAGTTTATTACTTGGATATTTCATTGGATACCTGTCTTTGAGACAAGACACCCTTGCAATAGTATACACGGGGGAAACAAAGTGGGGTAGCCTCCTCAATAATTTAGGAAGACCTGTTATGCTGTCATGATCCCATCGGAGCTGAAGCTGGAAGGCTGGAATAAGGAATGATGCCTGTTTAAAGAGGAATGGTGTGGCATGTGACAACCCTGTGCTGACACATACGGGTTCTTTCTTCTCCCTGATGGTTTGAGGCATGGGTAGGCAAACGAAGGACCAGGGCCCAGATCCAGCCCAATCGCCTTCTCAATCTGGCCTGTGGACGATCCAGAAATCAGCGAGTTTCTACATGAGTAGAATGTGTCCTTTTATTTAAAATGCATCTCTGGGTTATTTGTGAGGCCTGCCTGGTGTTTTTACATGAGTAGAATGTGTGCTTTTATTTAAAATGCATCACTGGGTTATTTGTGGGGCATAGGAATTCGTTCATTTCCCCTGCTTCAAAATGCATTCTGGCCTCCCACAAGGTCTGAGGGACAGTGGACCAGCCCCTTGCTGAAAAAGTTTGCTGACCCCTGGTTTGAGGTATATACCTAAAGCTATGCAGTCCCTGCAGGGGATGGATCATTGAAGGTCACACTGGACAAAAATCTGACATCCAAAGTTTAGAATTCAGGCAAACACAAGCAGCTCAATCCTTTGATTCTGTCAATAAATTGCAGCTCAAGAGGGAAGTATCAGTCTATGTCTAGTCCAGGCTTCCTCAGCCTCAGCCCTCCAGATGTTTTGAGACTACAATTCCAATCATCCCTAGGGATCATGGGAGTTGTAGGCCAAAAACATCTGGAGGGCTGAGGTTGAGGAAGACTAGTCTAGTCCATGCCACTTTCACATGTTTTCACTCAAAAGCCTATTCTGTTCCAAAATCTGAATTTTTAAAATGTTTGTGGAAAAATCCCATTTAAATACATATTTTAAAAGCACTTTCACTTAAAATTTTCATTTCTAAACATAATTTATCTCAGAATATGTGTTTATAAACATATCTGGATACATTTTTAAAGCCAAAAACTGCTTTGCAACATTCCTAAATCTGTTCTGGGGAGTTCCCCCTATCCTCTGGAGCAGATTTGGGGAGAGTGTACAGCATACACAGGAGGGAAGGTGCCAGTAAAAGCATAATAAGAGCCTGCTGGATTAGGCCAATGGCCCATCTAGTCAGTGGAAGACCTTGGGGTCTCAAATTTCAAGGGTGCCCTGTGCGACACCAAAGTTCGGTAATCAGTGTGACTGAACCATTTGCACTCCCCTAAATCTGCCTCTGATCTGGTCCAGCATTCTGTTCCCCCAGTGGTCATCCAGATGCCTGTGGGAAATGCAGAAGCAGGATTCAAGCACAAAAGCACCCTCCCCTCCAGTGGTTTCCAGGAACTGGTATTCGGAAGTATTGCTGCCTCCACAGCCATCAGATCTAGTAGCCTTTGATAGCCATCTCCTCCATGTATTTGTCTAAAGCTCTTTTAATACCATGTAAGTTGGTGGCCACAACTGCTTCCTGTGGGAGCGAGTTCTACAGTTTTACTGTTCTGCATGAAGAAGGAAGCATAAATCCTAATGGGATAAGATACTGCTAAATGTCTTCAGGTCAAGGGGGTGGCTGCTGCTGTGGTCCCTCCCCCATGCGCATTCAGTGTATCAACACTGAACCCGTGAAAAAGTCTAATGATGTTGAGAAAACCAGTAGACGTCATGTTACCAGTAGACAAAGGCGTGTTTCTTTTTCACACTCGCCACTTGCAGTGAATAGTGCAAAGAATCCAAAAGAAAGACGAGAGAAAAATCTATAAGAGTAGCACAGCTGAAGGAGAAAAAAGAGTCCGTGTCTGAGAGACAGCCAGGGAAAATGTATTTTGCAAATTCCCTCTTATTAAGTTCAATTAAATATGCTCTTAGCTTGTTAGGCGTATCTGACAAGAATATGTTCTTAGAAAATGTTGGATCTAATTTTCTGTCCCACACACAAACAAACAAAAGTTATATATCTCAGCATGAAGCTGTGTTCAACCACACAACCCTTCCAGCAGTCTGAAGTGGTACGGCCCAGAAACAGAACTCCCAAACTTAAGAGTTCTAAGGTTCAGGATCAACGCAATGCCTCTTTACTGGAGGCACAACCAGTCACTTCCATTTCTCTCCATTTATCCTGTTTTGCCATTGTGACTCATGGAACTAATTACCAGGGAATGTGTGTGTATTTACTGTAACTATGTGAACCAAAAGTCAAAGAGCTAGGAGGGTCTGCCCAGTATCTTGCAGAGGCATCATTTCTGCAAGGAATTATTTGAATGGCTATTCATTATAGCTGCAGGACCTACATATCTAAATGCAGTGTGTTTACCAGCACAGCAATAAACTATTTTCTTGTCTAGATAATGATGAAGTGGTTATATTTGGTCTACAGAAGGACAGACTCTTCCGTGGAAACCTGTACACAGCAGTGAACTGGAAAAACAGAACATAATATTGATGTGAGAAACCAGTGTATACTCAGTTACAGGAATAACCTACTTGAACTGTTCTAGGCTGAATCTGAAATGTGGCTCTCACCTCTGATCTGAGGTACAGTACTCTGAATCTGCCTCTCCCAATAAAGGTGAAACTAAAATCCCCAACAAAGCATCATGACGTCAGAGGCACTTCAGATTCAACTTTCTCTTTTAAAAAATTGAAGTTTCTATCCCTCGTTAAAGTGTGGATGCCATAAATGGCCCTTGGCGGAACTTCATTCACAAACAGGGTAAGAATCTTCTGCTCAGCCTATCGGCTACAATTCCCCATTCCACAAATTCTGCTTCCCCTTGGATCTGCTCTTCATGTGCCATTTGGGAGGGGGAATAGAATGAGGGTTCTCTTGATGTAGAATGGCATTTGTCGTCAGTCCAGAACTTTGATTCATCTCACATTTGGAACCTCTTCACACATGATCACTTTCACACACTAAGTGTATTTTAAAAAGAGAAAGTACATGTACAGACAAGTTGAAAAGTAGAAAGCCCCTCTTGGAGCAGCATGTTAAAAGCCAAGGTGTGCAGAAATGTGGGCACAATTCATGTGTACAAGACGGTTCCATGCACATTAATAGCAGTTGCAAGTCAATGCCAGAAGCAGCTGTCACAGGAAGCAGAGATAGTAATCATTTCATTTGTCCCTTGTATTTAAATGTGCATTGATATTATCTATGGTGTGTGTGTGTGCGCGCGCACGCAGGCACGCTTACTGAGGCTTCCATGTGCCAAGAGGTTCTACTTTCAGGTTTTCACTCAGCAGCAACAGATATATTGATAAATATTGTCTACAAGTCTCTTGGAGACACAAGAATCTTGTGGACACAAGAATCTTGCAGCAAGACAGAGCATCTCATGCAGCCTTTCACTCACTCTAATGGGCACATGTAGATAGAGAGAAGAAACGAGAGCCACACCCAGTGGGATCGAATCACACCAGCCTAGTATCAGAATTTGACTGTTCCAATACAGGTCCCTTGGGAAACATTTAATGTAGCACAGTTTGAAGACAAGGTTGTCCTTATTTCCCTAATGTAATGGAGGGGAGAACCCACAGTATTGTTTATATACCAGTAAGCACATTTGAACAACTGAAGGTGACAGCTTCAATTCTTGCACTTCTAGACAGCCATCAAAACAAAATGGAAGGAAAAAACAATATTACCTATTTTGTACTGTGCCATTATTGCCCCTTCAATTTGGAATTTCCAATCACAGCTGCATTCTCAAGGGTTTCCTGTAATAACAGATTGGAAAAGCATACTACAAAGTATGACCAGCTAAATTGTTTGCTGGATGGAATTTGATTTCAAAAAGTAAGATAAAGCCACTAAAAGAATTGGCTTCTTCTGTTAGAAACTAGAGTTAAAATGGGCTGATGAGGAATACTGGCCCAGTTTCTGCCCCAAGATGTCACTCTGATAGTTGAATGAACTTTACTCAAAAACAAGGAAGAACATTCCAGAATCTACTCACCCCATTAGAGAACTTTTATCCTAGGCCCCATCTGCATTGTTCATTTCAAGCAGCTTCATACCACTTTCAACAGTCATCGATTCCCCCAAGGAATTCTGGGAAGTGGCATTTGCTAAGACTGATGAGGGTTCTTAGGAGGCTGCTATTCCCCTCACAGAGCTACAATTCTCAGGGTGTTTAACAACAATCCCTCTTCCCAGGGAACTCTGGGAATTGTAGCTCCATGATCTCTTAACATAGGGATCTCTTAGCAGCTCTCAGCACTGTTAACAAACTACAGTTCCCAGGATTTTTTGAGGCAAGTCATGGTTGTTTAAAAGGGTATGAGGGGACTTCCGGTCGGCGCCAGCGTTAATGGCGGTCCTTGCTTCGAGCTCCGAAGCAGGACTGCTCCGTGAGTTCGGGTCTGACCCGCTACGGCGAGCGGGGGACCCCTAAAATCACAGGCGCTGAAGCCTGTGAACAAGGAGATTCGGTGGGCACCTTTGCGCCCCCCGGTATCGCGAAAGAGCCTTTTTAAAGGCTCCGGAGCGGCATCGGGTGTGAGCGCGGTGCTGAGGATCGCAACCCAGCTCACGGAGCGAAGCCGCGTCGCCATTGACGGAGAGCGCCGATTCCTTCCTGAAACTACCGATTGGAAACAACACCCGTGAGTAAGAACAGCAAACAAAGGGAACGGGACTTTAAAATTTAAGAAGATTTGGCTGAAAACGGGAGAGGCAAAAATTAAGGAAGTCTGCCCCCCGGAACTGCATGATTGACTGAGCAACGAAAAGAGTAAGCTGTGCTTAAAAGGGACGTTTTTATGCTTTTTAACCTTGTTAAACCTGACATCGGAAGAGGACCTCCCCCCCCAATGAGCAGGAGAGGGGGGGAAGAAATTTGACTTAATTTTATCTGCTTAAGAAAGGAGTTTTGAACGGGAAACCTTCCACTGCCGATACCTCTGGCCAGGCTGCCGGAGCAGTGAGCGCCTGAAGTGAGCTGTCAAATTTGACTGAGGATACAAAGTAAGATTTATCTGATATAAAATAACAGGGCTTTAGTCGACAAAATTTGCAACATTTTAAATTGCTACAAAGTTTACTTGGACTTTTGCTTTTGGAACTTTGCATGGCTATTTCTTTCCCTGTTTCTTTGTCTTCGTACTGGATACAATGTACTCCCTCTAGAGGCTTAAAAGAGAGACTGCTGCATTGAGGTAGAAACAGTGGGATTTTCCAACTGCAACTGTTCCTGTGGGAACGACCTTGAGATATGAGCGGCCCACTGGATGAAATATCAACAAGATCCAAAGCAAAACAGGCTCAGGCTCAAAAGAAAAGAGGCTCCTTGACAGGTGCAACAGCAACACAGGAAAGAACAACAACGGTATCAATGGATTCAATGACACAGGCTCTGCTCAGGATAAATGAATCTTTAGAATCACTTACTAGGCAATCAACAGAGAACTCCAAGAAACTGACTGAATTGACAACAAGATTGGATTTGAACACGACAATAATATCGACTAATACAGATTCTATAAACCGTTTAATTCAGGAAAGTACAGAGACGAGGAAAATAGCTGAAAGCACGAGGACCACGGCCGAGGAAACCAAAGGGAAATTTGTTCCTATTGCAAAGAAGGTACACGAGCATGATGAAGCCCTGGCCCTCATGGAATTGGAGAGGAAAGGCAAGAATTTGAAATTGAGATTGGTACCTGAGGAGGAGGAGGACAAGCTCGGGGAATTCCTTACAGACAAGTTCCAAGAATTTTGGAGTGAAGAGTTGGGGGAAGAGGAAGAGGATTTTACAATAACTACAGCCTTCCGGATTGGCAGAAAGCAAGGTAAGAAGCCAAGGGATTGCTTAATAACTCTCAGATCCAAGGAAGAAAGAGATAAAATACTGAACCTACATTTCCAGAGGGCATTGATTATTAAAAATTCCCAAATACAGATCTTCAAGGATATTCCTAGATACTTTTTGGAGGTCAGAACACAATTTAAAGACCTAGTCGACTTACTAAAACAAAACAACATTCAATTCAGGTGGGAATTCCCACAAGGGTTGTCCTTCAACTTCAAAGGGAAAAAAAATCAAAATAAAAACAATTCAAGACAAAGAACACTTTTTGGAGAGAAACCTTGAGGACTTTCAGAAAGGAACTGTAGAGAGGGAAACACTGGATATTACAAACCTATCGTTTGGATTGAACCCAGCACCGACCGACGAGGAACAAGAACTTGGAGCAGTGGGTGGGAAAAATACCCAATAACAAAAATGTCTCTGCAACTTCTGAGTTGGAACTGCAATGGTCTAAACCATCCCCGAAAAAGAGACCAAGTTTTTCACATACTAAAGAAAGAACAGTTAGATATAATTTGCTTGCAAGAAACCCATATTGCCAGGATACACAGGAAACTTTTGATAAATAAGAGATTAGGACTGGAATTTGTTTCCTCAGACAAAGTCAAGAAAAGAGGGGTTATGCCAAGGAAAAGTGGGAACCAAAAATGATCTTTAAAGATTATGAAGGAAGATACCTGGCAGTAGAAATTCAAATTCAAGGAGAAAAGATCTTAATTGTTGGAGTTTATGCACCCAATGAGGGGAAGGCAGAGTTTTTCAAGAAGTTGCATGAGATTTTAATGGACTTTATGGACTTTAAAATTATAATGATGGGAGATTTCAACGGAGTTGTCTCCACAAACATGGACAAGGCACAAAGACAAGTAATATCCAAGGATGGGAGACTACCAAAGACCTTTTTCGAACTCACTGACACCATGGACTTGATTGACATTTGGAGAACTAGGAACCCTCTGGAAAGAGAGGGAACCTTCTTCTCGGAAGCAAAAATGACCTGGACTAGAATTGATCAAATTTGGATTTCTAGCAGTCTGGCACCAAGAGTGAAAAAAACAGAAATCTGCACAAAAACCTGCTCCGACCATAATGCAGTCAAGATGGAAATGAAATTAACAACGACTGGAACCTTCAGATGGAGAATGAATGACACCCTATTTAGAGATGAAGAAATTTATCATAAGGCCCAAAAAATATTGAAGGATTACTTTGAGATAAATTTGAGAACTGAGGTGGGAAAAAGAGTAGTATGGGACGCAAGTAAGGCCGTGATGCGTGGATTCCTAATTCAGCAAAATTCTATAAAAAGGAAGAAACAAAATGAGAAGAAGGAAAAGATTTTGAACCAGATAAAGGAAGGAGAAAAGAAACTGAGATCTAAGCCGAAGTCTCACGAGATTTTAAGAGAAATAAAGTACCATCAGACGCAATATATGGAATTGATGAATCAAGAAATAGAATGGAAGATAAAGCAAATGAGACAAAGGACATTTGAATCGGCAGACAAATGTGGGAAACTGCTGTCATGGCAACTGAAAAAGAGGCAAAAGTTGAATACGGTGACATCCCTGGAAATAGATGGGAAAATTATCAATAAACCAAATGAAATAAGCAACTGTTTTCAAAGTTTCTTCAAAAAACTTTACGCACAAGGGCCTACAAATGAACAAGAAATAGAAGAATTCGTTAAAAAATATGGACTATCAAAGATTTCAGAACAAAATAAAAGGATTTTGAATGAAAAAATTACAGAACAAGAAATAGAGGGTGCCATCCAGAATATGAAATTGGGGAAATCACCAGGACCAGATGGTTTGACTGCAAAATACTACAAAGATCTTAAAGAATGGCTAATACAGCCATTGAAGGAAGTATGCAACCAGATACTAGAGGGGAAAAAGGCTCCTGAATCGTGGAAAGACGCATTTATCTCACTTATACCGAAGACAGAAACTGAGAAACATTAAGTTAAAAACTACCGCCCTATATCACTCTTGAATGTGGATTATAAAATTTTTGCAGATGTTTTAGCAAAAAGATTTAAGAGAGTTTTGATGGAGGAGATTCATAAGAACCAAACAGGCTTTCTCCCAGGGAGACATATGTCAGAAAATGTGAGGAACATTATAGATATTTTGGAGATGCTAGAGGTGGACATTAATAGGAAGGCAGTTCTGATCTTTGTGGACGCGGAGAAGGCCTTTGACAACATTTCTTGGAAATTTATGAAGAAGAATCTCCATGGGATGGGGGTAGGTCAAGGGTTTGAAAACGGTATAGGTGCAATATATTCTGAACAAAGAGCGAAATTAATTGTGAACAATGTGGTAATGGATGAGATACCAATAGAGAAAGGTACACGACAGGGATGCCCTATATCCCCTTTACTGTTTATATCGGTCCTGGAGGTTTTATTAAACATGATTAGGAAGGACCAGCTGGTAAAAGGAATACAGGTCGGATCCAAACAATATAAGTTAAGGGCATTTGCAGATGATTTAGTGCTAACTTTGCAACAGCCAGAAGCTAGTACCAAAAAAGTTTTAGAATTAATGGAGATATTCGGCCAGGTCGCAGGATTTAAACTGAACAAACAGAAAACAAAGGTGCTGGAAAAAAATCTAACAAAAGAGGAGAAAGATAGGTTTCAAAGTGAAACTGGGTTGGAAATAGAAAAAAAGGTTAAGTACCTGGGGGTAAATCTGACATCAAAAAATGTGAACTTATTTAAAGACAACTATGAAAAATGTTGGACAGAAGTTAAGAAAGATTTAGACATATGGTCTAGGCTGAAACTTTCCTTGTTAGGCCGAATTGCTGTTATTAAGATGAATGTATTGCCAAGAATGTTGTTTTTATTTCAGACGCTACAGATTCTAGACAAAATGGACTGTTTCAAGAGGTGGCAGAAAGATATCTCTAAATTTGTCTGGCAGGGCAAAAAGCCCAGAATAAAATTTAAGATCTTAACCGATGCAAAAGATAGAGGGGGCTTTGCCCTGCCAGACTTAAGACTTTATTATGAATCAGCAGCCTTTTGCTGGTTGAAGCAATGGCTACTTCTTGAAGACACAGACATTCTTGATCTGGAAGGATATGACAATAGTTTTGGTTGGCATGCATATTTGTGGTATGACAAGGTAAAGGTGTATAAAAGTTTTAAGAACCATATTGTCAGGAAAGCATTGTATAATGTTTGGAATAGATACAAGGATTTATTGGAAAGTAAAACCCCTAGGTGGTTGTCACCAATGGAAGCGAAAGCAGTGAAAAAAATTAACATGGACTCTAATTGGCCTAAGTACTGTGAAATTTTAGAATATGATGGCAAAAGACTGAAGCTACAAAGTTTTGAGAAGCTAAAGCATAAAGTTCGAGACTGGTTACATTACCGTCAGATAAATGAGATGTTTAAGCAGGACAGGAAACTTGGTTTTCAGAAGGAGAGGTCAAAGTTAGAAACAGAATTGTTAGAATCCAATACTAAAAACTTATCTAAAATGTATAATTTGCTGCTGAAATGGAATACACAGGATGAAACAGTGAAATCAGCTATGATTAAATGGGCACAGGATATTGGTCATGACATTATGTTTGACGACTGGGAACAGTTATGGACCACCGGTGTTAAATTTACGGCATGTAATGCCCTGAAAGAGAATATAATGAAAATGATCTATAGGTGGTACATGACCCCAGTCAAACTTGCAAAGATTTACCATCTGCCCAATAACAAATGTTGGAAATGTAATGAGGCTGAAGGTACCTTTTACCATCTTTGGTGGACCTGCCCAAAGATTAAGGCCTACTGGGAAATGATCTATAATGAAATTAAGAAAGTCCTTAAGTGGACATTTGTAAAGAAACCGGAGGCTTTTCTCTTGGGCATGGTCGGCCAATTGGTATCAAAGAAGGATAAGACATTCTTTATGTATGCAACCACGGCAGCAAGAATCCTGTTGGCAAAGTATTGGAAGATGCAAGAATTACCTACTCTGGAAGAATGGCAATCGAAGGTGATGGAATATATGGGACTGGCAGAGATGACCGGCAGAATCCGTGACCAGAGGAAAGAGACAGTGGAAGAGGACTGGGGGAAATTTAAAACATATCTAAAAAATTATTGTAAAATTGTGGACTGATAAGATGTTAAGGGGTAGGAAACAAAGAACTACAGCTGTAAATCTTAAACCTTAAGGAAATTCAAAAGGGACTTAACTAAAGATTGATTGATGAGTTGCTCGAAAAATGGTAAAACAAGGATGTGGCGAAGGGAAGGCATGGGGAAGTCAATTTTTGTTGTTTGTTTTTGATGTTTGTGTTTGTTTTGTATTGTCATTAATATGTGTAAAAAAACCAATAAAAATATTAAAAAAAAATAAATAAAAGGGTATGAGGGAGGGGATAAGGCAGGGTCTGTAGGCGGTGTTGCTGAGGAGAACCCAGAGGTCTGCTTTTAGCCACCTCCACCTGAGGTTCCCTATCCCTAAAGTATGAGGATAAAACTTTTAACTCTTGCTTCTGGTTGATAGTTTTTGTTTTGTCTGGTTTTGATTGTACATTGAAGGTATGTCAGTCATGCAACCCTGACCCAAGCCTTCCTGGATCATTATAAGAGCTTGCTGATCAACTAAGAGAAAATAATTACAGCTCAAAGGTTTTGTATTTGATTAACTCTTTTCTTAAAGCTTTCCAAGCTATGTTTAGCTTGTGTCCATTGTGTTAGACTGGAAAATTCTATATTAAAAATTCTATTTAGAAAATCAAACATGAGAAATAATCAAGGGGAAGATCCCTTTTCACTGCTCAAATCCTTTCCTGTGCATCTCTTCCACTTTTTTTGCCATCACCTTTATGCTGCCAAAATACATTTTATAGCGTAATCACATTGCATTTAGCAAACAGAAGGTTACCACCTTTTAACTGGCCCGCTTCCTAGACCTTTTAGCAACAGCCTGACATGAAGAATTAAAAAGGTGAAACTTTCCCACCGCTTATCTCTCTGCCACAGGCAGCACCCCTCCCACAAACCACAAACTTTTAAAAGGCAAGTCACCATGAAGCAACCAGAAAACAAGTCAGCGGTGCTTCTGTTGAATAAAAATTAAAGGAGACTTACTCACTTTACACCAACATGCCCTCTACCACACTTTTAAAACTGATGGAAGACTGATGGAAGACCTGGGTTAATTCCCAAACCAGAAACAGATCCTCCCCTACACCCTACTTGCCTCTTCCATCTCACCAAAAAGAAGAACACCCCCTTCAAAATTTCAAAGGTGAAAGCTGGGATATACATGTAACATACTTATTATCATGCAGACATTTATTGGCCAAGGCCTCTTTCATCATTATTCCACACTGTTGAAGACTCTCCTATTATTTAATTATTTGTGTCCTGCTGTTGTGATTCTTGTGAGCTGCTTTGGGCTCAAGATTTGTTGTTGGAAAAGCAGAATACAAATATTAAATGAAATTTATAAAAATCAAAAACAACCCAGGACTCAAATACCTGAAAAAACTCTTTCCCCATGGACCCTCTTAGGTGCTAAGCTCAGCAGAGGGGACCCTCTTGGAGGTTCTACCACCCTCAGAAGCTCAGGTGTGGCCCAGGAGAAGGCCTTCTCAGTGGCCACTGTGGAACACCCTCCCCACAGCGATGCATCTGGCATCTTCATTATACAGTTCTACTTTTGTCAAATGCTAGATATGCACCCTATTACCCTGGCCTATAACATCTGAGAGAGCCAGTGTGGTGTAGTGGTTAAGAGCGGTAGTCTTGTAATCTGGGGAACCGGGTTCGAGTCTCCGCTCCTCCACCTGCAGCTGCCGGGTGACCTTGGGCTAGTCACACTTCTCTGAAGTCTCTCAGCCCCACTCACCTCACAGAGTGTTTGTTGTGGGGGAGGAAGGGAAAGGAGAATGTTAGCCGCTTTGAGACTCCTGAAGGGGAGTGAAAGGCGGGATATCACATCCAAACTCTTCTTCTTCTGAGATACATGTTTTTGGAACCCACCCTATTGTTTGGGATTGTATTCTTTTTAATGGTTTTTAATATTGTATTTTAAATTATGGTAACCTTCGGGTTAAGGGCAGGCTAACAACAGCAACCACCACTAACATTACTCTACACTGGCTTCACAGTTAAAGGCAGCAGGCTGCCCAAGAAGATTCTCTTTCATCTTGACATTTCCTAACCGAACGTCCTGTTGTTAAATGTGTTTATGCCTCAACCCACAAGCTGACAAGTGAATCTGCAAGCAGGGCCACAGCAAGCACTGGCTGGAAATTCCCAAGCACTGCCCCACTCCACAAAAACCCTCAGAGCTGTATGAATGAGAAACAAGCAAGAAAGCTACATGGTAGTAATTGCAAAGCAATGTTCTCTGTTTTTTATCATCTCTTGTCAGGCCTAAAGTAGATAACACACATTCTTAAATAGTAACAAAATATTGCAACCAGAACCACAATGTTAGGTGCTCATTAGTTCATAGGCAACTGTTTCCCCCCCCCCCCCGAAAAGTTCTGAATCTGAATGCCCACATTCACTGCACATAAAAAATTATAGCAACAATGTCAGCTGCATGCTCTGCAATAGCCTTTCTGCCACTGGCTTAGTCCAAGAATTGGGGTATGGAGGTTGGTTAAAGATACCATAGAAATATGCAGGTGGCTGCCACACTAGTCATTTTCTTCAGAACTGACATCCTTTGTACATTCACTTTTTAGGGAAAATCCAGATAGTGTCATTGCCAGACCATTGCAGCCCAGTGTTTTCAGTGTTGTCCTCCCATTTCTTAAAGACTGATTTGTGGTGTGGTCTGGCAAAGTACTTGGGCTATTGTCCTTTTAATTAGTTGCTTGCTGTTCGCCCCCAGCCTTGGCAGTACCGAATCAGTTCTTGTCAGCAAACTTTGATTACTTATTTCCTCTTTGTAGTCAGGGCATTTTCTTACTCATTTTTATTAAAATGAGTGTGGAATGTTACTGCAATGGCAATATTATCAAGCCTGATGGATGTGGGTGTTAATGGACACTTTCTGCCCAGAAAACAAAATGCACTGGAATGCATTGAATAGACATCCAACCTGCACCTGCCATGTCTTGAAACTGTCTCTCCTAGACTTTTTCCTTTTTTACTGATATCAGCTCATGGTAAAGTAGAGAAACACCTAGCAATTCTGGGTACATTACAAAGATGTAAGTCGCGCTAAACTCACTAGCATTTTCTATTTAGGAAGTATACATAGGATGATGTACAAATGAAATGAGGAAGCAAAGAAGGAGTAAAAGAAAATGGGGGTTAGATATTGTGTGGAATGTTAGGGGAGGATTAGTACTTCTGGCGGGGGACATTTTGTGCTCCTTCTGGGGTAGTTTGTCCACCTTTGGTCCCCACCCTACACTCAGCTCTCACCTGTGGCTCCTATAAGCTATCAACATACGACAGCAGCCACACCCTGGGACATGATGTAACATGGCATCCTTGTAATGTTGAGGAGGACTCTGGAGCAGAGGCCTAAGGACAGGATACAGCTGGTGGCAGCAAAATATCTTAGGCTGTCCACTTCCATCCCCAGTAGCTTGGATGGAAGAGGAGAAGGGACTCGGCATATGAAATGTTTTTACATCAGTGGTACAGCCAAGCAGAATCCAACCATGTGTGAAGCTCCCTGCTGTTGCACCACATATTGCCTTTACAATGATAACAAAACCAAAGGGAAAAACCTTGGAAGTAAACGACAAAAATATTTTGTCTTTAGGCACTGATAGTCTTTATGTTATGGAATCGCTGATAAAATTGAGCATTGTGAGGGTACAGTTACTTTTCAAACGGGCTTTCAACAAGGTTTGAAGCCAATGTTTCCCCCTATGTGATTTCCCACACTCCTTATGCGACGTAGCCATAGATGTGGTGGTCCTTAAGCTCATGCTAGTCCTTCAGATAACCACACCTGCATTATTTCTGCCCAAAATGGTGTTCTCTGAGAACCTGCCTCATTTGTGTTTATGTCATTGGTTTTTTTTTAAAAAAAAACTGGTAGTAATTACAGGAACTGGTACATGTGTGGTTTTTATTAAGACTGAAGTACAGAGTGTGGTGAAGTTTAACCCTTTCCCCCTCCACTTTGATCTTAATAAAAATAGACCCCATCCCATATGTGCTGTAATTAGAAAGGGGCAATATTAAATGTGGGGGCACAAAGCATTAAAGACACACACATCAAGACTCCTTGCACTCTGCTCCTCTCCCTCTTTATTCCTGCCCAGGGCAGCCCTACCCTCAGCCTGCCCTCAGAGCCAATGTGTCATGCTGGGCTGGGCCTCAGTAGCTGCACTTTCTCCCCTCTGTCACCCCCCAGCAGCTGCTACAAGCGGCTCAAGGAAGGAAGCTGGCAGGGGAAGCCATGGAGAGGCAAGAGAATGCTTCCTCACAGCAGCCACCACCACTATAGTCGTCACTGTCTCGTCCTCCTCCCCAAGCTTGGTGGCACTGATGGGGGGAATTAGGGACATTCTGGGTTTCAAATCCGAAGCAAGGACAGCTTTCATAATTCTGGGACTGTCCCTGGAAAATTAGGACACTTGGAGAATATGTTAGTGCTGTGTGTAGCTGGGTCCTGGCAACTTGGAGTAAGGGGAGCTCAATATCATCCAGCAGGATTTGTGGCTTAGTGGAAGTTTGAACTGGGGCCTCCTTTGTTCTGGTCCAAAGCACTAACCACTACACCACTTTGAACGCATATGCAACCATTTTAAGGCAGGGTCTTCTGAAGTCTTTGGATGATCCCTTTGTCATCAGTTTCTTAAAGCACATAGGCCTTTCCCTTGACTAGTATCAGGTTCTCCCAGCTTGCTTCCATAAACCATAAAATACCATAAATCACCAGCAAGCCTCAGATTAGACCTGACAGCCAAGCTTTTTTCAGATGAGTCTGTTCCACTGTATGTAATTAACATGTCTTGTTTTCATCATTTATATTTTATTTATATGCTTTTATGTAGTGTGAGCAAGTCCAAGAGGTTTTTATTTCTATGAATTATGCTTTGTAAAACCACAGCGCCGACATTGATGGAGCAATTATTACCGGCTAAGGACCCCATCTTCGTTGCTCTGTCTTTCTTTCCCTCTGCAGCTGGCCGTCTGTCATTCTTAAATAAGAGCTATCAATGTGTGACAGACAGAAGGACATCTCATAGGGAAAAAGCAGGAGGAAGGGGATGAGGTAAACATTGAAAAGGATTCTGTTGCCATAACTCGAAGGCACACTATCACAGATGGAATTTTGCAGGTTTTAAGAAAGAAGGGGGGGGGGAATCACACTCCTAAAAAGCTATTGCCTTAGGGGAGCTTTTACCGATTTCAAGCTTTTGTTGTTCAGATCAGTTCACTCCAGAGAGTGGTTGTACCAAGTTGATAGACAAGCCGGGATAATGGAAAATGTTCTTTCCTTTCTTTTTCTTTTTCTTTTTTTAATGCAGTTGCTTAGAAAACCTTTATTACTTTTGATTTCAAAACTGGGGGACAAAACTGTATGGGAAACTTGAAGGATGATTTAAAAAATGAATTCTCTCCTCATCCCTACACCCCAGACCCCATCTTGCTGTCTTAGGGCTACAATTCTAAGCATGCTTAGAATACCGTATTTTTTGCTCTATAAGACTCACTTTTTCCCTCCTAAAAAGTAAGGGGAAATGTGTGTGCGTCTTATGGAGCGAATGCAGGCTGCGCAGCTATCCCAGAAGCCAAAACAGCAAGAGGGATTGCTGCTTTTACTGCACAGCGATTCCTCTTGTTGTTCTGGCTTCTGAGATTCAGAATATTTTTTTTCTTGTTTTCCTCCTCCAAAAACTAGGTGCGTCTTGTGGTCTGGTGCGTCTTATAGAGCGAAAAATACAGTAATTCCCACCTTCAATCATTAGAGTCCCCTTTCATATACAGTCCAGAATGGTATTGAGATGGGAGCCTTCATGTTGACTAGCTTTCCCGAGGATAACCTCCACCTGAAGAGTCTTCAACACAAGTTCACCCACAACTGACACAAATTCATCCAAAGAATACAACCCAGTTTCTGCCAAGTCAAACACGCTTCCACCATTTCCAAAATATAACAGTACTATTGATTCATCAAATGGTCAGGAAGAGACATCATCTCTTGAACCTCCTGCTGATTCAAGTTGTGCACCACAGAAGCACAAGGTTACAATAATGGATCACAATAAGCAGGCAGCATGTCCACTTCCCCATTCATCAGCTGAGAAAAAGAGTTGTTTTGCTTTGAATGTTTTTGAAGCACATTTTAGAGCTTTTGTGATGTTAGCATAGTCTCTTACTAGACAGATTTGCCAAGCCCTTTGTGAAATCCCCTGTTGTGCAAAAGGTCATCAAGTATGAGCACTGGAAGAACCAGAGAAACCGATGTTGGGAGAATGAGAATCAGAGCATAAAGGAAATGTGATATCTGCCCTCATTTGCATTTCCAGACCTCACTTTTCAATACTGAGTTGGGCAAGATGTAGAATTGGATCTCTGATTCAAACTGGTATTTTTACCTGAATCAAAGCAGAACTTGAAATCAATCATTTTAATGTTGCTTTTGTGCATAGAAAGCTGCTATCTCATATTCTGTCATCTCAGAAGTCCATCTAACCATGTCTGTCTGACTTGCAGTTCTCCAAGGTCCCAGCCCTACAATATGACTTTTTTCTCCTAAAGCAGAGACAACCAGATTCATGAGCATGTGACTATGCACATGGACAGCATGCACTTTGCGGCTGAACTATGCTTCCTCCATTTTGAGTATCTGCACTGTCCATCTTCAGAACTGGTTTATTGTCCAGTTTTGCATTAATATTAACACATTTGCTCTAGCTTTTTGATGTGTCGTTAGCTACTGTTATAATGTTCAGGAATCTCTCTGCAGGTTTTCTCTGGAAGAGTGTGGCATCATCAACATAATATTGTTATGCAGCTCCTCTTGGATATCTAAGGGAGAGTTCTAAGCAAATATATGCATTCCTGATAAAAAGCTGTATACGTTGAAAACAAACCAGCCCATAAACATATTGTCTGGTTCTTGCAAATAAATGGATTCCTACCCATGTCTGGTAACACTGTGCTCTTTTGTAAATTGTGCAGTTCTGTAATTCCTTGTGCCATTTCAAAAAAAACCAACATTCACTCTCTGTAGTTATAAATCTCACAATAAATGCCTTGCAAGATATGTGTCCATGTCAAAATACAATGTTTTGCTCTATGATTCCCATGACTGCTAATCCAAACACTTGGATATTGAGAGAGAGAGAGAGAGAGAGAGAGAGAGAGAGAGAGAGAGACTCACAGAGGCCCTGAGATTAGCAGTCCACAAAATTAAGCTAATCAAATACTGTTTTCAGGCTTTTCAGTGCAATCAAGATGAGTGAGCTGACTGAAGCACTGTCCAGATGGAGCTTAAGAAACAATCGCCATGAGCAATATCTCATAGTGGAAGATGGGCGTGACAATGTCTGGTGGGTTTACTGCATTACTACCCCAGGCTTGTGATGGCCTTGGCAGCAAAAAGGTGCAGAAGGGAGACAAAAGGGTAGTGGTTGTGGTTCCCTGCTGGTCAATAGCTACCAGTCACTATCCCTCCCCCGCTCCCCCACAGACACGTGTACAGTGGTACCTTGGGTTAAGAACTTAATTCGTTCTGGAGGTCTGTTCTTAACCTGAAGCACCACTTTAGCTAATGGGGCCTCCTGCTGCTGCCGCACTGCCAGAGCATGATTTCTGTTCTCATCCTGAAGCAAAGTTCTTAACCTGAGACGGCCTTCAGACTGGGAAGATCGGTTAAGAAAGATAAGTCCAGAGACTGTTTGGTTTGTTTGAGAACAAGAGAGGAAAGAGACAAGATATTAGGCCAACACTTTAAAAAATCCCTGGAAGTCGAAGGCAAAAGGGCAGAAATTTATAGAGACATTCCTAAATATTTGTTGGACCTTAGAGCCACATACACAGACTTGGCCAAATTGTTAAGATACAACGCAATCCCTTATAGGTGGGAATTTCCTCAAGGTCTGTCATTCACCTATAAAGGAAAGAAGGTAAGAATTAAAACACCAGAAGACCACCAGAAGTTCCTACACGACAACGAGGAGGACCTCCAAAAGAGAGCCGTAGATTCTTGGCCTCCACCACCGGGATTACCACCAGGATCCATACCATCTGGAGGCGGCCCGGCACCACAGCTTCCGGAAAAGGACGACAAATTAGATACCCAACTGTGATACCCAAGAAGTAAACCGGGATGTCTCTACAGCTTCTTAGTTGGAATATAAATGGCGGGAATTCTCCAGAAAAACGCAGAAAAGTATTTCATATTTTGAAAAAAGAACAATTGGACATTATTTGCCTGCAAGAAACACATGTGACAAGACTCCACAGAAAAGTGCTAATCAACAAAAGGTTAGGCCAAGAATTTATTTCATCGGATAAAGTTAAGAAAAGAGGAGTGGTGATTTATGCAAAGGAGAACTTGTCCCCAAAATTTGTATTTAAAGACGAACAGGGCAGAATTTTGGCAATTGAAATCCAGACACAAGGTGAAAAGTTTTTAATTCTAGGAATCTACGCCCCAAATGATGGAAAATCGGAATTTTTTAAGAAGCTGCACGAGATTATGCTGGACTATTTGGACTATAACAACATTATCATGTTGGGAGATATGAACGGTGTCGCCTCAGTGAATATGGATAAGTCACAAAGTGCTAATATAACGAAAGATGGCAGACTTCCAAAAACCTTTTTTGAAATGACTGACAATTTGGATTTGATCGACATATGGAGGATCAAGAACCCTCTAGGGAAAGAAGGAACTTTCTTTTCTGAGGCCCATATGACATGGACGCGAATCGACCAAATATGGATAACTAGAGGGCTGGCACCTAAGACCAGAAAAGTGGAAATCTGCCCAAAAACCTGCTCCGACCACAACGCCTTGAGAATGGAATTGAGACTAAATACAACCGGATCGTTCAGATGGAGAATGAATGACGCCTTGTTAAGAGATCAGGAGATTGTTAAGAAGGCCCAAAAAGTTTTAAAGGACTATTTCGAAATAAACTTAAAGACAAATGTGGAAAAAAGAATAATCTGGGACGCAAGCAAAGCAGTGATAAGAGGGTTTCTAATACAACAGAACACGATTAAAAAAAGACTCTGGAATGAAAAGAAGGAGAAGATCTTGGAGAAAATAAGAGAAGGAGAGAGAAAACTGAGATCCAGGCCTAAATCAAAGGAAGTATTGAGAGAAGTGAAGTTTTTCCAGGCACAATATTCGAAACTGATAAATCAAGAGGTGGAATGGAAAATTAAACAAATGAAACAAAGATCCTTCGAATCTGCAAACAAATGTGGAAAATTGTTAGCCTGGCAGCTGAAAAAGAGACAAAAACTTAACACAGTTACAAATCTAGAGATTGAAGGGAGAATGGTTCAGAAACCCGATGAAATTAGAAGGTCCTTTCAGAGATATTTCAAAGAACTCTACTCTCAAAGGCCACAAAAAAGCTTAGAGGTGGACCAATTTGTTATAACTAATGGATTACAAAAAATACCCCAGGAAATGAGAGCAACCCTGAACTGTAATATTACAACCCAAGAAATTGAATGCGCCATTCAGAACCTCCAACTGGGCAAATCTCCGGGACCTGATGGGCTTACTTCCAAATATTATAAGGTACTGAAGGACTCATTGACACAACCATTGCTGGAAGTTTGTAACCAGATTATGGAGGGGAGGAAGGCACCGGAAACGTGGAAAGAAGCTTTCATCACGTTGATTCCAAAACTAGAATCTGAAAAAACTCAACTTAAAATCTACCGTCCTATCTCACTCCTAAATGTGGATTACAAAATTTTTGCAGACATTTTGGCAAGTAGGTTTAAGAAAGTCTTAAATGAAGTGATTCATAAGGACCAAGCAGGCTTTCTCCCTGGTAGGCATTTATTTGACAACACAAGAAACATCATTGACATTTTGGAGTTTTTACAGATTAATTCAAACACAAGAGCGGTGTTGATTTTTATTGATGCGGAGAAGGCCTTTGACAACATTTCTTGGCTGTTTATGAAGAAAAATTTGGAAAGGATGGGAGTAGGGCGGGGGTTTGAAAATGGAATAGAAGCAATTTATTCAGAACAAAAAGCCAAATTGATAGTAAACAACGTGGTGACAGAGGAGTTTAAAATTGAAAAAGGGACACGACAGGGGTGCCCTCTATCTCCTCTGTTGTTTATTTCAGTCCTGGAGGTGCTACTGAACATGATTAGAAATGACCGGTTGACACAGGGAATTGTGGTCGGAGAGAAACAATATAAACTGAAAGCTTTTGCAGATGACTTGGTATTAACATTACAGGAGCCAGCCTCTAGTACTAAAAGAGCGTTAGAATTAATTTCTGATTTTGGTCGGGTGGCGGGATTCAAGCTGAATAAACAAAAAACTAAAGTTCTAGCAAAAAACTTGACAACTACTGAAATAGAGGAGTTCAGAAAAGAAACAGAACTAAATGTGGTTAAAAAAGTAAAGTACCTAGGGGTGCACTTGACCTCCAAAAATTTGAATTTATTTAAGGACAACTATGAGAAATGTTGGTCAGAGATAAAAAGGGATCTGGAAACATGGTCAAGATTAAAACTTTCCTTGCTGGGCAGAATAGCTGCTATAAAGATGAATGTATTGCCGAAAATGCTATTTTTGTTTCAGTCCCTCCAGATCGTGGATAAGGTGGAATGTTTTGGAAAATGGCAGAGGGATTTATCTAAATTTGTCTGGCAGGGCAAAAAGCCCCGAATAAAGTTTAAAATACTAACAGATGCGAAAGAAAGAGGGGGGTTTGCCCTGCCGGACTTGAGGTTATATTATGAAGCTGCAGCCCTCTGCTGGTTGAAGGATTGGATTCTATTGGAGAACACCGACGTCCTTGACCTGGAGGGATTTGATAATGCTTTTGGGTGGCATGCATATTTGTGGTATGACAAGGTTAAAGTTCATAAATTGTTCAAAAACCATATTGTCAGAAGGGCAATTTTCATGGTCTGGTCAAAATATAAAGACTTATTGGAGAGTAAAACTCCGAGGTGGCTCTCACCGATGGAGGCCAAAGCACGTAAAAGACTCAATATGGAGGCCCACTGGCCTAAATATTGGGAAATAATTGAAAAAATTGGAGATAAATGGAGGTTACAGAGTATGGAAAAGTTAAAAAACAAGGTGCGAGATTGGTTGCATTATGCTCAAATCCAGGAAGTTTTTAAAGCAGACAAAAAAGTGGGTTTCCAGGAGGAAAAATCGAAACTAGAAACAGAGTTGCTTGAGCCAAAATCTAAGCTAATTTCGAGAATGTATAACTTGCTGCTTAAATGGAACACACAGGATGAGATTGTCAAATCCTCTATGATAAAGTGGGCACAGGATTTGGGGCATAACATTATGTTTGAAGACTGGGAAAGGTTATGGAACACCGGAATGAAATTCACGGCATGTACTGCCTTGAAGGAAAACATTATGAAAATGATATACCGGTGGTACATGACCCCAGTCAAGCTTGCAAAGATATATCACCTGTCCGATAATAAATGTTGGAAATGTAAGGAAGAGGAAGGGACATTTTTACACCTCTGGTGGACCTGCCCGAAAGTGAAGGCCTTCTGGGAAATGATACATAATGAACTAAAAAAGGTGCTGAGATTCACCTTACCTAAGAAACCGGAGGCCTTCCTTCTGGGCATGGTAGACCAGAGGATGGTCAAGAAAGATAGAACTTTCTTTATGTACGCTACTACAGCAGCGAGGATTCTGTTGGCAAAGCACTGGAAGACACAAAATCTACCCACATTGGAAGAATGGCAGACGCAGCTGATGGACTATATGGAACTGGCTGAAATGACTGGCAGAATTCGAGACTCGGGAGAAGAAGAAACGGAGGAAGTTTGGGAAAAATTTAAGGACTATTTGAAAAAGCATTATAAGTTGTATGAATGTTAAAAAATGCTCCTCTCTAGGAAGGTATAGCTTCAGTATCGGCAAATTTCTGAATTGATAAATAAGACACTATAAGACAGAAGTGAGGTAACGAAATATTTTTATTGTGTGGGAATTAAAAATTAATGCAATTGTATTGAAATGTTCACATCAGATAACACGATAAAATGGAAGATATATTGTTATGTATAAAACAAGTTAACAAATTGCTGAGGTTTTGGTTACACAGGGAATGCAGCGCCCGGGAGATGGGGGGAGTCCATTGGATTCATGGAAGTATGTATTTGAAAGTGGAAATTTGTTTATTAAAAACCTAATAAAATATTTATAAAAAAAAAAAACAAAGTTCTTAACCTGAGGTGCTATTTCTGGGTTAGCGGAGTCTGTAACCTGAAGCGTCTGTAACCTGAAGCGTATGTAACCCGAGGTACCACTGTACACATAACAGCCCTGTGAAATGGGGGGCTGGGGCTGATGGGAATTGTAAGCTAAAACATCCAGAGGGTGCCAGTTTGCTACATCATCACCTGACATGATTCCCAGGTGTGGCTAAAGGGGGGAAAAGATGGCTGCCATCTCCTCCCCTTTCCTCACGATTCCCATTGAAATTAAGATATATTAAGGTGTCGTATTGGTCACAGAGACATTATGGGGAATGGGATGGCATCTGCCAGCTAGCTGCCACTGGAAGGTAGACATAAATCACCCTCCCTGCTCCCAAGTCAATTAAAGGTTATTTTTTTAAAAAACTGAACTGTTAGCTTAGTCATAGATGTGATTACAGTGATGCCACTAACTACGTTGAGTGTCTCTGTTGATAAATGAAAGGTGCTGCTCTTCGTGACAAGGCCTCCTTAGGTCTTAAATACAGGTTATATTAATGATGTGATTAATAACCACATTATGCCTTTTTTAAAACACCAAAAAGACCCCTAAGTAGTAGCCAGGGGCAGGGGGTGATTGTCAGCAACATCACATTGTGTGGGGAGTTGAGGTATATACCCCAGCTGTGACCTTAGTAAAAAATAAAAATAAACCTCACAACAATTAGCATTATGAATAAAAACCCTCCCACTGACACCAACAGAAGTCCCTCCCCAATGTTAATTGCTGCGTGGAAGGGGGGGAATTTTACTGAGATCATTACTGGGGAGGAAAGGCTTAAATCATCCCACCGTGTATGACATGGTGTCGATGACAAACACCTCTGACCCCCACTATGCATTGTATTTAATTTCAATGCTAATCGCATTACTTAGTCCGTAGATTTCAGAGTAAACCACAAAATGTATGTATTCCTATGTGCCTCAGTTTTGCAAAATGTGCTAACAGAAGAGTTGGTAGTGTTGCACATTAAACACTCAATGAATGCGTTTCTCACATTGATATAGTATTTCTCCATCTTCTTTTTCACCTAGAAAGAAGCTTAACATAAAACTGAAAGGTGTGGGGGGTGCACATGCTCAAGAAACCAGAGTAGCACCTCCAGCAATTGTATTTGTCAATATCTTGGAGAGCAGCTGAAAATGATGTATTTGCAACATATATGGTCCATTGCCTGATTAACTCCTAATGAAAACCACCCAAGCCTTGCACTGAAATCAGTTAGCAATACAATATCTCCCAAAGATTGTGCAATTACTTTTATTTTTTTTCTGAATGGTTGCCAATAACTGCAACTTTCACACAAGATAAAGATCTTTTCTGCTTCATTACTTTTGAGATGGTGCATTAGGATCAAATGTACCGTCCTATTAAATAAAACTCCAGGAACTCTATATATAGCACCATATCAAATGCAGCCTGGAGAGCGGCATTGATCAGATCAGCCCAGATGGTTGTTTACATGTTGAACAGCTAAAATATTCTTGCCGTTAAAAACGATGCACAACATTTCATTTTGCATACTGCACACACTCAAATGCACGAAGATTCACACCAGTTCACTGCAGGTTAGCACCTTGGCCAAATGCAAAGAGAAGAAATTACATCGTGTCTAGCCTAGAAGTAGGATCATTTGTTAGAAACATAACCATAAAATGAACCCAAAGGCCATTGGTTATTGGCACATTTTAGTGTACATAAAGCCAAAGCCATACAATATGCATGCAGGGAAGTCCACAGCTGGTGGATATCTTACACATTTTCCATGCACTATTTGCTTACTTCCTGTTCTGCCATGCACTCCCTCTTGCCATCAGAACTTTCTACGCAACCAGGATGCCCAAGGCAGTTGACCCCCAACTTGGTTGTAACATATAAAACTACCGGTACTTATCGAGTTCTAAATTTCCAAGACAAAGCTGCTGGGAATACAGAGGGGGAAAATAATGGAGCTGATCCCTATAATAATTCTTAAGGATGAACCAGTCCACTTATTCCCATTTCACATCAGTTTCACATGCACTCAATCATAGGTTGATTCCAGTTGCAATTTAATAGGTGGAAAAGTTGGGGTTAATGTCCAGAATTTGTTGTTCCATAAATCTCTGACAAGTATACCACCACTGGCTAGAGGGGCAGGGTCTACCAGAAAGCTCTACATGACTACCACAGTTATTCTGGGGTAACAGCATCTTGGGGGTTCCATTGCTTTTCCTGCATTGAGCAACGAATTGAACTAGATGATCTTCAAGGACTCCACCAGAACTAAAATTTTATGGTTCTTCCCATCTGTATTGGTCTACCAGTCAGCCAGCAAAGTTCATTGTTGACCAGGTAATTTATTGATCAACAACAGAGAGAACCATGCCATGAGTGGTTTCAAGAGGTTCATGCCCTCAGGGCATTAAAACTGCCTTTGGAGAAAGTGGAAGATGCGTTCATATCTTCTCCTGACAACTTCAAAAGAATTCAGTGCTGCTGCTGTTCCTTCTGAGCGAATGCACAATCACTTCTGAAGAAACTTCGGGGCAACCCCTTGCAAAACTGTTTGTAGGACACAGTGAGGCACCATCTGAATTTCTCAGACGCAGCCCCAGGTTAACAGTATTGTTGAGTGTCACCCAATATGGAACAGCTCAGAAGAAATTGCAAAAACCATGGGAGATACATGCAACCCGACCACAAAAGTCAATAAAAGTGCAGACAAGTTGGGAAATGAAACATAGATACAGATACAGATCAGAACTATTCAAATAGCGTACAACTAAATATATCAAATTTAATAAAGGTCAGTGAGTAATGGCAGCAAGTGCTCTCACGTGTAAGCCCCTGAGCTCGGGGGGGGGGGGAGAGAAACATTCTAAAACAAATACATTACAGCAGGAACAATGGACAGAGAAATGTGTATAAATGACAAACATAAATATATAACAAATAGCGATAGCCACTGCCACTGCCACTCGGTTTACTCTACCTCATAGGGTTGTTGGGGGGTTAAATGAGGAGGGGAGAACCATGTAAACCACCTTGAGCTCCTTGGAGAAAAAGGTGGGATATAAATGCAAACAACAACAATGCAATAAATGAAGCTTCTTCCCCATATGTGCCAAACAATATAACCATACAGCAGTGGAATTACCTGCAGAGAAAATTAAATAGTGTGGTTTGAGGGCTAAAAATGGTATTATTAAGTCACACAGTATTTGAGTAGTTCTTTTTTAATACATTTTCCAACTAGTCTTCAGTTTTCTCTGAATCTGTGAAAAACAGTCCATCCGTCTGTCCCCCCCACCCCACAAACTGCAGCTACGAATAGGATGCAGACAGCAAAGACAGCTTCCCAATGTCCTTACAGCCCTTACCACCCTGAAGGCTAATGCAAGTGAACAGCCCAGGCTAATAGCAATCTGGTTCTTGTAAAGTTTTGATATTACTTTCCCCAAGACTTTTTTTTTAAGGAAGAAAGTAGAAAGACAACTGGTGGGGGGAGGATATTATGAAGGTTTATGTGGTGCAGCAAGAATAGAGAGTTAGCAGCAGAGGACAAAAGAAAGTGCTTCTTCTGGAACAGATGGCCAAGCATGCAAAAGGAAGGGAGATAGTAGTAATGGGGGACTTCAATTACCCGGATATTTGTTGGATGTCAAACTCAGCCAAAAGCATAAAGTCAAACAGATTCCTCACTGGCCTTGCAGAAACCTTCATTGTCCAGAAAGTGGGAGAAGCAACAAGAGGAACAGCCATTTTAGATCTGGTCCTAACCAATGTTGATGACCTGGTTAGTGGGGTAGAAGTGCAAGGATCATTAGGCGCGAGTGATCATGCTCTTCTGAAGTTTACTATACAGCGGGAAGGAGCACCCAAGCAAAATAGGACTCAATTTCTTGACTTTAAGAAAGCCGACTTCATAAAACTTAGGGAAGTGCTGGGTGAAATCTCATGGACAGTAATACTAAAAGGAAAGGGAGTTCATGATGGCTGGGAGTTTGTTAAGAGGGAGATAGTAGAAGCACAACTTCAGGCAATACCAATGAGACGGAAACATGGAAGGTACCTAAAGAAGCCAGGGTGGCTATCTAAAGAACTTTTAACTGAGTTAAGATTAAAAAAGATGTGTACAAAAAATGGAAAAGGGGGGAAACCACCAAAGAGGAATTCAAACAAATAGTCAGCACGTGTAGACACAAAGTCAGAAAAGCTAAAGCACAGAATGAATGCAGGCTTGCTAGAGAGGTTAAAAGCAACAAAAAAGGCTTTTATGGGTATGTTCGTAGCAAAAGGAAGAACAAAGAAACAGTGGGGTCACTCAGAGGAGAAGATGGTGAAATGCAAACAGGGGACACAGAAAGGGCTGAACTCCTCAATGCCTTCTTTGCCTCAGTCTTCTCCGATAAACAAAACAATGCCCGACCTGAAGAATTTGGAGCAAATGATTCAGCAGAGGAAACACAGCCCAGAATAACTAAGGAGATAGTACAATAATACTTGGCTAGTTTAGATGTATTCAAGTCTCCAGGGCCAGATGAACTGCATCCAAGAGTACTAAAAGAACTGGCAGATGTGATCTCAGAACCACTGGCAGTCATCTTTGAGAATTCCTGGAGAACAGGCGAAGTCCCAGCAGACTGGAGGAGGGCAAATGTTGTCCCTATGCTACCACTCAGTGGATTTGTAACTGGCTGACTGACCAAACCCAAAGGGTGCTCATCAATGGTTCCTCTTTATCCTGGAGAAGAGTGACTAGTGGGGTGCCACAGGGTTCTGTCTTAGGCCCGGTCTTATTCAACATCTTTATCAACGACTTGGATGATGGACTCAAGGGCATCCTGATCAAATTTGCAGATGACACCAAACTGGGAGGGGTGGCTAACACCCCAGAGGACAGGATCACACTTCAAAACGACCCCCCACACCACAGTTCAAGAAGGACACTGACAAACTGGAACGTGTCCAGAGGAGGGCAACCAAAATGGTCAAAGGCCTGGAAACGATGCCTTATGAGGAATGGCTAAGGGAGCTGGGCATGTTTAGCCTGGAGAAGAGGAGGTTAAGGGGTGGTATGATAGCCATGTTCAAATATATAAAAGGATGTCACATAAAGGAGGGAGAAAGGTTGTTTTCTGCTGCTCCAGAGAAGCGGACACGGAGCAATGGATCCAAACTACAAGAAAGAAGATTCCACCTAAACATTAGGAAGAACTTCCTGACAGTAAGAGCTGTTCGACAGTGGAATTTGCTGCCAAGGAGTGTGGTGGAGTCTCCTTCTTTGGAGGTCTTTAAGCAGAGGCTTGACAACCATATGTCAGGAGTGTTCTGATGGTGTTTCCTGCTTGGCAGGGGGTTGGACTCGATGGCCCTTGTGGTCTCTTCCAACTCTATGATTCTATGATATAATGTACCATTCTTGTATGGAACTCACTGCCATTAATCATGGCCACTTGTTTAAAGGGCTTCACAGTGGGATGAGATCCACAGTGAGTTGTAGTGATAAAAAGGCATTAGCCATGGAACTGCCAGTTTTCCTTCAGAGGCCAGTGTTATGGGGAAGGGCTGTTGCCTTCATGCTCTGTTGTGGACTTCCAAGAAACATGTAGCATGCCATTGTTGGAAAACGGATATTGGGCTAGAGATACCAATGGTTCCATCTAGTAGGGCTTCTATTATATTCATGTTATATTATTATTCTCATGGTTGGATAGGGTCAGAGATTTAGGTTTGAATTCCAGTCCCCAGACCTCATGGACTTAAATGTGGAAGGCGCATTACTCACTGACTTTGACTCTAACTCCATGCACTGGCTAGTGCCTACACCTGATTTTGTAACTTCTCCAGCCTCCTCTGGGCAGGACTTTGGGGGCAAAGGTCCAGGGCTCAACTCAGCAGAATGAACAGGAGGACACCCAATCACAGCAGAGCTAGTTTACCAGTAATATACATTACCTTCTAAACAAGCCCACCCCCAAAATTAAACCATTATACCCAGAGTCTAAAAATACCCAACTGCACCATTAGCTACCTCTTCCTTCTCAGGGCTGCTATTTCACAAAGTGCTATGACTGCACAGGAGCATTTTCTACTTAACTGTCCATTCCCCCAGGTCTGGAAGGCTATAACTAGAATGAAAGCTGTTGTTTCAGCAATGCAGCACCTCAGACTAAGAGCTGATACGGAGGCTCCAACCCCTTTCTGGCTTTCGGCCAGGTTCCAATCCAAACAAGAGTGTCCCTGCACTACTCCCTGCCTCTGAGTAGTCCAACAGGCAGCTAGCAAGGCATTTCTACAGCACCTCTTAAGTTCTTACTTGCCTCACCACCTCCTCTGCTCCTGTGGCCCTGAGGAAGATGGTGTGTGGCATCTGAGGGCCAGCTAGGAACCCAGCAGCTGGTGAGGGGACCTTAACTCACGATCTGATGGCTGCTCAGAATTACTGGCAATGTGGAGATCTGCTGGAGGGTCCTGCTCCCCTGCCTCTCATCTGAGGAGGCTTGAGGAACATAGAGAGCTGCCTTATACTGAGTCAGACCATTGCTCCATTAAGCTCAGTATTGTCTCTACACTGACTGGCAATGGTTCCCCATAGTTTCAGACCAAGGAGCCTTCCAAGCCCTACCTGGAGATGCCAGGGATTGAACACAGAACCTTCTCCATGCAAAACAGATGCTCTGCCACTGAGCTATGGCCTTCCCCCAGTTTTAAGCCTGGCCAAGGCTAAACCCTTGTTAGATCCTAAAACATCATTTCTTTTTAACAGCATTCGTTGAAGTGTAGTACAGTCGTACCTCATGTTGCGGCCGGGATCCATTCCGGAGCCTCAGTCACTAGCCAAAAAGGGCACAGGGCAAAGCATCGCATCTGTGCGTGCGAGTGGAGTGGTTTGTGCTTCTGTGCATGTGCAAGCAGAAAACCTGGAAGTAACCCGTTCTGGTACTTCCAGGGTTGCCGCAGACGTTCGCCAGAATGGACACTAGACAAGGCAGGTGTTCATGGACGTATTACTGTAACTGGGAGAGAAGTGTCTCAGAAACTAATTTCTGTCCATTTCATATATAATTTCAGGGTCATTCCTCTCACATCCATGCATAATTCAAGTCTGCCCTCTACATAAACCTATAATCTGAATATCTTCCTTTTAGAACTCAGCCGGAGCTACTCACAGTGTTTCAGAAACATATTTGGCAATTTTAACATATATATTCCTGGAGACGGATGAATCTGCCAATTTTGGTTTCTCTCGCTTTCTCATTTTTCCAGTCCTAAGTTCAGTTCTCCACATCTCTGCATCAGTTTGCAATTTTAAAAAAAATAAAGGAAGTCCTCGTGAAAATTCATCAACATTTTAATGTGCCGTTTGCATAATAGACTCATTTTTGTGTGCAGTTTTGCCTAATGTATACATTATTGCAAGCAATTTCCCCTTTTATAATGTATTTTTGTACATCATTTTTATGAATATATGCATTTATATGCACACTTTCCCCTAATAAACACAATTTTGAACTCACTGTTTGGCTGAACTGCATCAAAAAAATTGTAGAAGTACAACTTTCTAAGAATGGCTGTGTTCTGGTTGGTGTTTTGTTTCAAGAACTGTGATATTAAAATGGGAACTAAACTCAATTTCATCTCCTTGTGGAAAAAAATCACCTATTCATCTCTCTCAGTCCCAATGGCCTTAATTTGATCTCATCTGATTGGCTATATAGCATCATGACATTGTCCTCTTGACTATGTGTTCCCTTATCATCTGGGATTACCCACAGGAATAATTCTGGCAAGAAAGGCAGTTAAGGAAAACATGGCACTGCATTAGCAGCTGCAACTACTGGAACCAGTGGCACCAAACTGGGATTGATAATATTCATGGAACCATTGTGCTTTTTAGGGGGGAATTTTACCTCTCCAAAATGGCTTTCATCCCAAGTGAAGACTGGAGACTAGTGCTAATTGCATTTTGTTGTGGTAAACAGTGGATCTCCCAGCCTCTGGGAAGCTTTCTGCAGTGTAGGCTCAAACTAAAAGCCAAAAAGTTCTGGACAGAATTTAATACTAGAACCTGCTCAAACCGTAAAAATGAATCCTGGATGACGAAAAAAAATGTTTAAAGGACAGCAAGTAGGAGTTAATGTACCTCAATAACATTTTTGTAGACTCATTACCTCTTTATTTACCCTTCAAGATATTTGCTTCTGCTTTATAGCACAGTATGTATTGAGGAAAGACATAAACTGGGCAGGGAGATGCCAATGAAATGAGAAAATAGAAAGTTAATGGTGAAACCAGAGTAGGCTAAATGAATTTACTGATTATATGACCATATCCCATCAGTAAGACATGAATTACTATGTTTACAATCTTCAGGTTGTTGCCTGGATCTGCTACCCTTCACTGTTTTCAATTTAAATGGCAGTGATTGTAAAAAGGAGAGAAAATAAACCAAATGTTCCCATTCCACTTATAAATTTTATGTTTATAATCTTGTAGCCATCCATGGAAACTACGCCTGTTATTCAAGGGCCTTCAACTCCCCAAGCAGAGCATAATTATTACTGATACATCTGGATGTTTCCCTTACCTTACTGTAGTCCCTTGAATTCTTTCCAGAATTGAAATATCCATTAATGGAAGGGGAGAGTCACTTGCAAGGATAGAAGGGGGAAATGGAAAGGAGGGGGTTCTGTCTATTATCGCTTTGGGAAAGGCAGGTGTGTGTGCACAGCAGCATTTATAGCTTGCTTAGGACCATAGTAGGCCCCAACTGGGTTATCTTAAAGCACTGGTCATTCTGCTAGAGGAATGCAAAAGGTTGCCTTGTTGTTTAAAGGGGCATTGCTTTAAAAATTGGACATCCAGGAGCTTCATTAGTAGAAACAATTTGTTCTTTCAACTGCCACATATCTTACAGGCAGCAGATATGTGCAGTTGGAGGGCAACTATAGATGCACAATGAGAGGAATTCAATATCACACTATTATGATTGTCTCGTTAGTGCAAGCATTTCTGCTTGCTCCTCTCCTCCTCCTGTGTGCTGTTCTGGGCAGTTCTCTTGACCCCACAGAGCTGATTGGGGCCCACAGGGGGAGGAGAAGAGGGAAGCCTTGTTGCACTAGCAGAATCCATTGCCACTGGCTCCCGCTGGCAAAACTGCTTAGTTGAATGTGGCCCCATAAGTCTGATGTGAACCTTGGCTTGAAAGTGGCATTTTACTTGGAGATATAATGTTCAAAGCATGTCGTTTAGTCATGTCCGACTCTTCGTGACCCCATGGACCAGAGCACACCAGGGACTACTGTCTTCCACTGCCTCCCGCAGTTTGGTCAGACTCATGCTGGTAGCTTCGAGAACACTGTCCAACCATCTCGTCCTCTGTCGTCCCCTTCTCCTTGTGCCCTCCATCTTTCCCAACATCAGGGTCTTTTCCAGGGAGTCTTCTCTTCTCATGAGGTGGCCAAAGTACTGGAGCCTCAGCTTCACGATCTGTCCTTCCAGTGAGCACTCAGGGCTGGTTTCCTTAAGAATGGATAGGTTTGATCTTCTTGCAGTCCATGGGACTCTCAAGAGTCTCCTCCAGCAATTCAAAGCATACTTAAGTATTTTATGTGAAGTGTTGCTGGAACCTTTTGCCAGGGCCTCAATAGCAGCTGAGTGGAACAGTTTCTCTAAGACTGTGCATTTCTTTATTATTTATTGTTAAATTTGAAAATTTTATAAATAATTTTTTTTTAAAAAAAAAGACTATGCATGGTATATCTGTACAGCACTAGGAAGGTTTTTTTTCAGGAGAGGGGGTAGGCAGTGCTGTTGGTGGGCCAATGCATAATGCCCAATTCTTCCCAGAGCAATGTTCTGATAGAACCTTCTTGGAATAAAGAGGGCAGATGTTCAGATGGTTCTGCCCACCACAACAGAATTCCATTATACTACATGGCATAATATTCTGCTTAATCTCTTGCAATGTGCTGCATATAGAGCTTCCCAACAGTGCTTAGAAATTTTGACAGCCCAGAACCTCCTGATTTCAAGGTCAGAGAACCTGGGAGAAAAGTAGAGTCTTCCCCACTTCAGTCTAGCAACCTGTGAATCCTGCCTGAGTTTGGGGCTGCCTATACTATCAGCTGCTATTATTATTATTATTATTATTATTATTATTATTATTATTATTATTATTATTAGCTTTATTTAAAAAGTCTCAAAGTGACTTGAGAAGGTAAAGCGCAACACACAAAAGTACGGTAATTCAGAGCCATATTTTTTTAAAATAGAAAATCACGACACAATGAAAAGTATAGAATATATATATTGCTCGACCAGTATCAGATTAATAAGAACAAGTCCCACCCCACTAAAATGTGAGTGCCACCATAGAAGGCAACTTAATTACCCAAGTCCTGAGTAAACAAGGTCTTTGCCTGGCACCTAAAGACTAAGAAGAATAATGCCCTGCGAAGAGCATTCAACAAATTGGGAGAGTTCACCACAGAAAAGATCTGCTCTTGTGTGGCCATCCATTGCACCTCCCTTGGGTGGGACACATGGAAAGGGCCTCTGATGAAGACCACAGGGTCAGGGCTGGTTCATAAAGGAAGGTCCATAGTCTGGCTGCTGCTGATCTCAATTGCAACACTTACCTGTCAGTGATCCACACTACTGTTTCAGCTCCCAGATATTTCACATGTTGTTTTTGTCTGTGTTGACCATTCGGATGTGCCAGGAACCTCAAGCCCAAAGCCCTTATGTAGCCTTGTGTACATCAACCATTGGGGTGGAACAGGACATTGCTCCTATGCACAATCCATAGGTTTTTGCACCACAGCAGCAAAACGTGCTTTGTAAATTGGATTTTCAAAGATTTATGATCATGTGCAGCACTGTAGCTAGGAAACCACTATTCATTACCACAGACAGGGATGCAGGTTACAGAAGAAAATCTTTGAGTAGGTCTTGCTGTCCTAAATACTACTAAAACTCTGAAAATGATGCCTTGGGTTTTTATAAGCCTGGAGCTGAGGGGAAAGCAACTCCAGTCTCAGATTTATTTATTTTTAAAAACCCCATATTAAGGTACTAAAGACACTTAACTCTCTTAAACCGTTTAAGTCCTAGAGTTTATTTATTTTCTGCTCCTCATGATCATGTTGCTAAAACAAATCTTGGGCAGAATGTTCTGGTTTGGGGCCTTATATATTTGGGTTCTAATTCCTATTAAAATGGATTGATGTGATGTCCTTGTTCATATCAATGGATCAATGTGGTGTGGATTTCATGGGAGCCAACTCTGTTTATACATTTAATACACCGGGGAAGAGTCAAAGAGTTTGGTATAGAGTAGCACTGCTGCCTTGGGTTCCACAGAACGAGACTTAAAAGTAGTTCAAGCACTGTAATACATTTATATTTGATAAATGTGCAAACATTTGACCTTCACAGAATATTTCCCTTGTTTGAACTGTGTAAAACTTGAAGGCCTACCCACATCCATCAACAGAGGTTAGGTATCACATTACCAACTATGTGGACCTTTTCAGGTGACCAAACAGCATGCTACTTGTGCAGAACCTAAACATCTTCAGTTAAGATTGTACCTATATTTAAGGGTTATTATGTTTTTTCCAGGATCCAAACTGCAATATTTTATTGTTGGTAAATATGATTCTTCTTCCAGACAGTGTATATGTATGCTATGAAGTATAATAATACAATATAATATATATGTACTATGGCGGCACAAGTATCACAAAACAACAACTTCTGGCTTGTTCCCTCCCCCATCCAATGCCCTGTGAGGAGAAAGTAGAGGGCAAGGCAGGCAGGCACAGAGAACATCAGGCCTGCTCCAACTCCCAACAGGGCCAACGGAAACCATCTGCCCTGTGAAGAGGAGGAGGATTGTGAAGGAGGGAGGCCTAGACAACCACAGGGCCCAGCTCCAGTCAGCTTGTCCCCTTCCCTCCCTCCAGCGAACTTTAAATGTTACTTCATTGGTCCTTTAACACTGTAAACTGCCCTTGGCAGAAAGTTGGTACAGTGGTACCTTGGTTCTCAAAAGTCTCCGTTGACGAACCTTTCGGAACCCAAACGCCGAAAACACGGAAGTAAATGCTTCCCTTTTCGAACGTGCCTCAGAAGTCGAACGGCTTCTGCTGTGTGTATTTTGATTTTCTCAACTGAATTTGCAGGCAGCTCTTTGTGCCTCAGTTTTTGAACGTTTCAGAACTCAAACAGTCTACCAGAATGGATTACATTCGAGAACTGAGGTACCACTGTATATAAACACAATGGATAAACAAGCAAACAAACAAACAAACTGCAACGCTCAGGGGCCCTAGCTCAGTGGGACAGCATCTGTTTTGCTTGCAGGATGTCCCAGTTGTACCAGGAGAGAACCCTGTCTGAAATCCCGAAGAGCCACTGAGCTTGATGGACCAATGGCCTGTGATTCAGTATAAGGCAGTTTCCTATGTTCCTAGTCATTGGATCCTGCATGATACAGCTAGCAGCAAAATATATGACTTCCCCCATCTTGTTTACACCAAGTGGTTCTTGGTTTAAGGGGGAAATAGGTATATATAGAAACATATATGTGCCATGCAAGTACTCTTTGGTTAGAGAACCCCAGCGGAGACTTAAAATCACAAAACATGCAGCAAAGTGTGGAAATATAGTCTGTAAAACCTTAAAAGGTGCCCTTTAAAGTGAGTTCCAAAATGTTCCTCTTCCCTCAGGAAAAAGACTGTATGTTTGGTAAATAAAAAATGGGTTACTTACAAACTCTCCATAGGTTTCTTGTGCTTTTCCATACAGCATCCAGAAAAAGTAGCACAGGCAGTAAAACTTGGCTTAGTTGGAATCTACACACATATTAAAAAAACCATTGTGAAAATGTTTTTTAAGAAAACGTTTTGAAAAAATGTTGAATTTGCCATAGCTCACAATTGTTATCTAGTGTCACATTGATATAATGAACTTTACAACACACTTAAAATGTTTTATTTCCAGCTTTATAGCTTCGTCTCAAGTTACAATGGTGAAAATTCCTAATTATTGGTATAGGAACTCAGAGTGACCGCAGGAGCCATGTAGTCTAAGCTACAGAAACCATCTCAGACCTCCTCACACTGAGTTCATCAGGTATATTGAAGGAGGACAGGCTTGATTGCCTAGTTCCTGTCAAGCTAAGGGAAGTGACTTAGTCTAAGCCTGGCAGGACAGCTTACTCTATGGTATTAACCTTTTCATGCAGTAACTGACTCAGGTGGTAGATGCTGGGAGCTGCTCCTTCTAAACCTTTT
Organism: Podarcis melisellensis; assembly: GCF_964234715.1. NCBI lineage: Eukaryota > Metazoa > Chordata > Lepidosauria > Squamata > Lacertidae > Podarcis > Podarcis melisellensis. The sequence goes on from NC_138538.1 coordinate 29,609,583, forward strand.
TAGGAGGACTGTATATGCTGCACAGCCTGAATTGCCACTGCCAAAAGGAAAATTGGCCTGATGGCTCAGGACGGCGTCCCATTTCAAACACTGAAGGTGGCTTCTGTAATACATGGAATGAGGAAGGCTTACTATATTTTCCTTCGGGTCAGTTCTTGTCTGGTCTAGCTGGACTCCTCGTCTTCTTATGAAGCTCACATTCCTCAGCACTGGAAAGGGGGAATTACACTGGATGCTACATGGGTGTCCACCAGCATCTAATCTGCACTCACAGTTCCAATCCAGCCAAGGGAATCCACTCATGGATTTGCTGGATTTGGAGAGATACTAGCCAACGGTTTCTTGTTAAATTCACACCTGTTCACAACTAACTAAAATGGAAGGAGTTATTTCATCAATAGCCCATTGGCTTCTGTAAAATAGAACCTAGCACAACCTTTTGTTACCATTTCATTACCTGCAATCCATCTGTACTCTTTCAAAGAGTAAAGCTAGTCCTGCATTTCACAGATATAAGTCATCTAAGGGCTTACTATCCCCCACCCACACAGCTGCAGCTTAGAACATACTTCAGGAGTGTTCTGTTTGCAAGACCAACACTTAAGTATTAAGTGCCTGATATATTTCTGTGGAACCATTATTTGCTTCCAAATAGAAGGGGAAATGGTATTGCTATGATCATAGTAGTTACTTTAAAAGTGACAGAGTGGAGGGATAAGTGAGACAAATTAAATGGTGAGAGATAGCTTTCTGAGAAGCAGTTCACTACATTTGGTCATGCAGTTAAGTATAAGGCTTTTAGCCCCTAATCACGGAGCAGCAGCTGAACCAAAAGAATCAGATTTAATACATCAGGTCAGATATAAACCACAGTTCCAAAGTCACCCAGCAAATACAAGCCTTCTCCCGATGTGGATTAACTTTCTCCCCTATCTATACGCCTAGAGCGAATGGAGAACCATCACAAGAGCTTGCCTTTCAAATACTGTTCAAATTCTCATCATATTCCATGTAACAAAACCATCAGGTATTATAAGTGTTAAATCAACTTCTACTTGTCATCTTCTTTTAGGGTTGCCAATCATATTTCTGGCAGGGCACGGATGCCTTTTAACAGCTTCTTGGAAGACCCATATCTGGCTTTTCCTCTCTTGTGGTGGCAAACTGAGAGGGAAAGCATTACCTACAATATTTTGGCCTTTCAAACAACCATTGAAGCCTCAGGAGCTCTGCAATGAAAGGGTTTTTTAAGGCCAAGACTATCTACTTCTCTACTGATCTCAAGTATTTGGGGTCCATATTTCTTGGAGACCATGTCCCACTCTGTGCTCTTGCACAATCACTATGGTCTCCTGCATCCTTCCCCAACTTTGTGCCAGGCAGATGTTTTGGACTCCAGTTCCCAGCTTCCTTGACCATTAGCTATGCTGGTTGGGGTGATGGGCATTGGCCTCCACATATCAGGAGAACATAAGGTTGAAGAAGATAATCTAAATAGAAATAGAAACATCAAGTGCAGCGCAGAGGTATTCCTGATGGCTTAGGCCCAGTGTAAGCACATGACACATTCAGGCAAACCCATGGGCCTAAAAAGCCCTATTGTAGCTTTCACTGGCATCCTTCATTTAAAGAAATAAGGAACTATTTCAGGCCCACCCCTGAGAAGAGTTTGGGTAAGTGATGTCACTGCCTCTGCTGACATCTTTATTATCCCAATGTTTCAGTGCCCCACCCCTCAAAGTATACTACATCAGGACACTGTCCAAAACATCTAGAGGGCACCAGGTTGAGGAATGCTGGCGTACAGGAGTGCAGCCTTAGCAATGTTTCTGTGGAGAAGTCATCACTTACGTATCTCCACAGGTATATACTTTGCAACAGTGTCCAGGTGTCTTCCATAATCACAATCCATGTCAGGAAAGGAAACTACTCTTTGCAGGTCTCCTTGCATGCTATACATTCCTTAGGGCCATTATTATTCCACAAAAAGTAACATGCCCTAAATAGTGTATTGAACTTTAACCCTTAATAATTTTAAACAATAGCAAAGCAGTTGAGGCCCATCAGTGAGAAGAGAAGTAGCAGGTGACATCTCGATGTGCCTCAGTGCATTCTGGGGAGGAAGATGGCGGAGGCAGCTCCAAAGTACCCAAAGATCTTCTGTTCACAGCACCACGATGAGGAAGCCCATCACTACTGTTCTATCACTACCACCCTTCCCCATCTGCCCCTACAACTGCTGCTCACCCTTCTGCCCCTGGCCTGCTTGCTATGCCCACTAAGGTAGCACGGGGTGTGTGTGTGTGTGTGTGTGTGTGTGTGTGTGTGGCAGAGAGTACCTTGCCTCAAGCTTGATGCTGAGCATGTGATGCCTGCTCTAGCATACTCCCTCTGCCCAGTACACAATACAAGTTAAAACCAGGGAGTTTGGGGGAGCAGCTATCGCAAAGCATTTACAGAACGCATGCCCCAGACTCACACTCTCTCTCTCTCTCTCTCTCTCTCTCTCTCTCTCTCTCTCTCTCTCTGTGTGTGTGTGTGTGTGTGTGTTTGTGAATCTCTGTTTTCTAGGGGCTGAATTCTCTGGGGAAAACTGTAATCTTGTTTTTTTTTAAACAACTCCACAATTGTATTTTTCTTTAAGACATCCACTTCAAACCAATGCTAAGAGTTCCAATTAAAAGAGTGGTTTGTGAGTGAGTTGTGCTTCTGGGCTCGTGTTACCACATAGTGAAACTTATTAGCAGTTTCATATAAAGTGAGAAATGATATGCAGGAAGGTGTCAGAAGCCTTTGGTGTTGAATAAACTGCACTTAGTTTACAATGGCTCCCGTCAACTCACATGTGAAGATCTCCTGTGCTTGAACAAGTGGCTGTGCTGCTGGCTAATGGAATTGAGAGTGGCAGTGGGTGGGCTCCAGAGTCATTCCCCTCCCCGTGTAATGGTTGTTCAGCACTATCAGAGGTGATAGCACCACCTGACGATTTTTGACCCTTAGAAGACGCATTCAAGCATGTGGGAAATAACACAAAAAGAGTTTTAGTGCACCGTGCAATATAAAACACAGGAATGTGACTTATATTGTAAGTTGCTTTGGGTTTACTTTTTGTTTTTAAAAAGTGACTAATAAATAGGAAATAATAATAATAATAATAATAATAATAATAATAATAATAATAATAATAATAAATAATAGGAGTGGAGAACCTGTGGTTTTTCAGAGGTTGATAGTCTATAGCTCTCCTCACCCCTAACTGCAGCAACCCTTCCCAGAATATAAAAAAATTAAACTCTGTCAGTTCTTTAAATCAGAGGCTATATGATTTAAAGTTGAGTCATGGTTCAGCCTGAATATTTTTCTTTCTAATTTTTAGGCTGCTGTAACTTTAAAATGTTGAACATGTTTTGATACCTGTCAGCCATTGATGCTCTAATTGAATTCTAGGAATAATAACATTTCAGAAAAGTGATTCCGATTTATCATAATTTATATGCTGTCCAGGGACCACACCAAGAGAGTCAATGCTGTTATTAACTTGTGGCAAGGAGACTCGGGGCTTCGACTGATATTTTAAATGAAATCCAAAGACAAATAAGGGGTGTATATGAATCCATGGCTTGCTACAAGGATCTTCCATATTACACAGAAACCTTGTTGGATGCGAGGACTGGAAATATGTAAAAGGCCCTCAAGAACTTCCCCTCATTGTCTTGGCACTGTTTTTGCTTTTGTAGACATTCATCAGTCATTTTCCTTGAAAAGAAACCACCCAAGACTGTTTTGTCACTTCAATGAAATCTCAGCAGGGATTCACACTGTATGCAGAGCTATAGCTACAACTGCTGTGTGGTGTAGGGAGGGAGACGATCAGCCTCTCCCACCATGGTGCCCTCCAGATGTTTTCAGCTGCAACTCCCACCACCCCCAGTAGCATCACTATACTCAAAAACATCTAGAGCAGGGGTCGGCAACCTGGGGTCCACAGGGGTTGTTTAAATGGCCCACAAGCTGCCGCCACCCCCTGAACTGAGCCACCCACTTGGCGAGTCCCCACACGCTGCGCTTAAACGGCACAGCGCGGAGCGAGGACTCACTTCTGCGGCACCAGAATTTGCACCTGTGCAGACACAATCTGGCCCGTGGAGCGATCTCCACAGGAGTGAACTGGCCCAGGTGAGGTAAACCTTGCCGACCCCTGACCTAGCGGGCACCAGGTTGGGGAAGGCTGGTACACATCATCCCGTAGCTCTACTTGGAAGCATATCATGTTGGCTACTTCTAGAACTGGCTGGGCAGCAAGCCTGGTCAAGATATCTGGCAACTTGTTAGTTGATTAAAGGCTCAAATTCTCTCTGGATCTTGCTACATTCTTAGTTTCAATTTGTAGGCACCTGTTCCAAATGAGAATGGTGTCTCAAATGGCCGCTATTTTCTAGGAGCTGGACAAGGTGGAAGCAGCGTTGGTGGGGAAAACTATTGATCATTACCTACTGACAGCCTTCTCAAGGGCTGATTCAAACCTATCTGGGAAAGAGATTGCATGCTTTGGTGAGAAAAGAAAAAGGGGCCATATGAGTGGGTTGCTGCTGTTTGGAAATATAATTTCTCAATTTCATTTCCTGGTCAGACAGAGTGCCCTACTCAGAAATGAAACTCAAGATACCCAATACTTTCCATAGCACATTGCTTAAATGTTTATTGTGAACTTATGCTTCAAGGAAACAAGAACAATTAAAATTTATCTACTTGGGGTGGAACTCTGCTGAAAGCAATATTAAAGTTTGGGCTATCCAAGTCTGACCTTCAAAAGTTTTGGGCAGGGTCCACAACCTAGCAGAAAATTAAGTACACTTAAGCCAGTTGTTGTTGATGTCCTTAAGGACATTAATATATTTTCTCCAGTTGCTTGATATACATGTTGGCTCAACAGAAAGAACAAACCTGTTTTTATTATAGACATTTTTACATTTGATTTCTTATTAGTAGTTTTCCACACACAAAATGTATCTGGATAAAAGGCAAGTGAATTTCATCTTGAAAAACAAATTAAATCCTATCCCAGTTGTTCATGTACCTTTTCATAAATGATCAAAGGTGCCACTATTTTTCTGATTTAATTACCAAAACAAATCTTTCCCCATAGTAATGTAATTGCTCTTTTTTTGTAGGACAATTACAGGGATGGTCTTTCCATTCAATTCACATTTATCAACAACTGTAGGTATTGCTTTAAAGTCAAACGAAAATGTTGAAGGCTGCAATCCTATGGAAACGTACCTAGTTGTAAGCTCCATAGAACTCAATGGGTTTTACAGCTGAGCTGACATGCATAGGATTGCTCTGAAAAATACCAAAAGGGTATTTTTAGATAAGTTAATCCTGTGCATTTATTTGAATGTAAATCCTTTTGAACAAAGGCTGTGTACACACACCCATTTATCCTACATCCAGTGCTCTCCCACTGCTTGCATCGGACATTGTGTGCACAAAACAATAGTCAAATTCCACATCTATTCGTATCCAGGGCTCTCTTTTTTTGTGACAGTACTCACTAGTACAGAATACCAGCACTTCTTTTTTTGCTGCCCCTGGCAGCCATTTCTTCTGACACTCACAGCACTTTTATCAATATATGAGTACTGGCACATAATTTTGTTTTTTACCAAAATAAGAAAATCACTGCCTGTATATATTCTACCATTCCCACAGTGTTCTCATGCATTCCCCCTCCCCCAATAGCTTTCATCTGAATCGAGAAAAAGAACGTCCTGGCTACATATTAAGCTAGTCATGTATACATAACCCATGTACAGCGTTCCAAGTTTGTATGCAATATTTTTATCAGGATTTTTATAAAGGTAATACAAAAGCATATTAAGAACAAGGCAAAAATTAAACAGTAAAGAACGGTCAAACCAGATAGCAACAGGATAGATAACGAAAGTAACCAGTGGGGGAAAATATATCAGGTATACCGTATATTACATAAATTAATCACTTTTTTTTTAACCGGCATGGAAAAACAAACGCATTGGCTTCCAAATTAACATACATAAGATCAGGCTGTTAGAGGTGAAATAAAATTCCCTATGCAAATAATAGCAACCACAGAGGTCTATGTTGTAGAAGAGATTTTTTGTTTCCAGAGATTATACAAGTCTAGCTAATTTCCACTGTTGGGCTAAAAATCAAAACCTGAAAATCAAGAGTGTTGCCAGACCAATTTCAGAAGGATTAAACATTATGTTGTATTATTAGTATGTCCTATAAACTATATCTAGCAGATTATTTATTAGGAAAGTATTAGCAATAGAAGCCAAAGCCATGTTTCTGATAAGATGTGTCCCAGTGGAAAATTTGAATTCCCCACCACCGCTGTGGCTGCCCACCAAATCCACCACCTCAGAATTTTTCACCAAATTGGATCGTTTTGGGCTCTTGAATTTAGTCAATTTCTTGTATCACGTAACACTTTTAGACGGCGAAGAGGGAACCATGTCAACAGCGGTAGAACAGAAGCAAAGGGCAAGTATATTTTCCCCTTGCCTCAACGGAACAGTTTATCCGTGAGACGTATATGTGTCGTCATTTTTCAGACAACCACAGGCAAAGGTGGTCTCAAGTTCAACAATTTCCAGTTCCGTTCCAAGTCCCTGTCCAACAGTTTGTGGGCGAGGTGCGGTGGGGACTCAGGCGTGCAGGGTCACTTTGGCTTAAGGACTTGTGGCTGGCCACTTTGAGAACAGAATGCCAGACTATATGGGGCATTGGCCTAATCTGGCAGGGCTCTGCACACACTTTTCTCTCTTAAAATCACACCTACAAGGCAAACCAGTGAATCAAGACCAGCCAGAGCTTATTTGGATTTGGATCAGCTGATGAAATAGGTTGTGAACTTGCCTGAGTTCTGAATTTTCCCACCTCAACATTTACTTTTTATTTATTTTTTACTGATTATAAGTTCAGACCTGGGTGGTGCATACTATGAAAGGAACATGCTGTTAGCTCTCCTTCTCTCATATAACATTTGGGCAGGTGGCTTTGCAATTAATTTGGATAATATACCTGAATGGAAGGGAGAGAGGACTTTCCCTCTTTGCTATTGGTTTCTGTTGGGAGAAGGTCAGATCCCGTCAGACGACTAGATTAAGGAACAGATAACACTTAAGCGTCTGCTTTCTTCTCCTTACTTAGCACAGCATGTTTTTCTAGGGAGTCTTGTCTCTCAGTCTCTTTACAACACTGTCTCTGATCTCTTTTCCTCAGTATCCTGCTGTGTCAAGGGAGTGCGAGAGAACTCTCCCTGAACTCCCCACCTGTTTTATGGGATTGAGCTTTGAGGAACAGAGACAGCCATCACGTGATCTGTGTTCCAAGCACTTGAAAGATGCATTCCACTGTCATTTTCTCCACCAATGCTCCTAACTTATGTATGAGGGTATATATATTACAAATGGCCACATTTAAGAGCACCCATGCTGTCAGCAATCACATTTTAAAAATGCAGTAGCCACTTTTATAATTTTCTATTTGAGCAGATGCCTTTTTACTCAAAGCCATTTTTGATGTTTGTATTCTGTTTTTGCTAATATGAAGGTTGGAGCCAGATGGTTTGTTTGCAGAAAAGAAGAGGGACTTAAATTAAACCAGGACTAACCTGTCCTATTCATTTTAGCAGGACTTAAGTCCAACTTAGTATGGATTCAACCCATAGTTTTTAAATGATGTGTGCTATTGTTTCTTTTGTTTTATGTTGTTAGGATTTGCTTAAATTTGTGGTTGCATGGAGGGAGGGAAAGAGAGATGGACAGGAACATGTCACTGTGAATTCGATTTTATTACAAAAAGTTGGAGTGTACATGCCTAAAAAAATAAAATAAAGTGAAATTACATGTGTCCTGAATTTTATTTGACTCAGTACCCTAAAACAGTGCTGGGGAAACTGTGGCCCTCTAGATCAGTGGTTCTCAACCTGTGGGTCCCCAGATGTTGTTGGACTACAACTCCCATCATCCCTGAGCTCTGGCCTTGCTAGCTAAGGGCGATGGGAGTTGTAGTTCAACAACATCTGCGGACCCACAGGTTGAGAAAGGCTGCTCTAGATGCTGTTGGACTACAGCTCCCATCATCCTTGATCACTGGCCAAGCTGGCTGAGCTTGATGGGAGTTGGAGTCCTCCAATATCTGGAGGGCCACCCCATCCCTGCTTTAAGACCTAGGCAGCAGCATCCTTCCTGGCATGACTATAGCCACACACATGAAGAGAGATCACAAGAATGCCCAATATCCTCATCCACCCTTATTCTTCCTTCTCATGAGTGCATGAGCAGTACATGGACTGGGAGGCCAGTGCACTTTTCTGTCCAAGACTTTAGTTGATCTTAAAACCAAGAGGGAGGAGGCCCATAACGGTTCAAAATATAATCCGTCCACAATTTTCTACTGAATAGAATACTAATATTTTCTTTGCCTTAACACTGAAAACTAACAGAACTTCCCTCCAAACTAAATGAATCGCCAATGAATCTGATAAGAATCCAAAGGCACACAAGCGTGCACTCAGATGTGGGTGGGTGGTGGAACAACCTTTTCCTGCACTTGAATAACTGAAAATATGAACCAAGACAGAATTTCATGTGCTCCTTCAGTTTATCAGCTTATCAGGTGCTGAGAGGGAGCCACAGTGGAAACTTCAAAAAAAAAACCACATATAGGGCAATTCCTTTATCAGGTCAATCAAAGTGTCACAAAATAGTGTGCAAGCTATCAAATTCTCCACTGTAAACAAAGCTGAAGTGAAAAGAGAGAAAAAATCTTGACTAATTATTGCACCTTGATGCACCTTTGCTAACATAAATACTGTCGGGTATCACTTTATTCCTGGTTTCCACCCATCAAGGAACCTGTGTCTTTCATCGAAGGATGGAGACAGGCTAGGGAATCCACCCCCACACCTGGTTCAACCAACATTATGCTTCTTGTTCTCCGCAACACTAGTTACAACTTGATGCCTCCAAAGCATCTAAAAGGCCTCATTTGAATGTGTGCTACCTTCTCCCAAATTCTGTCTTGGGAATCTCACCAGATGCAGATCCAACCAGGAACCAAGGGGTGAGGACTTCCAATCATGGGCAGGGAAGTCTAGATGGAATCACTCCTCAGCATCATTGGCAGTATGAAGATCTGCCGGAGGGTCCTGCTTCCCTTGCTCCTCATCTGAGGAGACCTCAAGTTTGAGGTCCAGGAGGACTCAATCCTGGCAGATGGTGAGGGGCTGGGGGCACTCTTCCAAACTATTTGCCAGCATTGCATTCAGTGGTCCAGCTTTAATTTACAGTCTATTAAGCATAGGTTAAATCCTTGCTCCCCTACTAATACTCTTTGTTATCACATTACTCACCTAAATTAGTCGCGCGCGCCCCAGTTCAAAATGTTTAGCTTTAATGTTTTCAAAGGACCTGGTTCAAATTCAATATTTGAGATGCACTACGCGCAGTGCTTTTTTTCCAGATAAAGAAGTGCCTGAACTCACCATGAACACCTCCTTTGTTCTCTTATCATGGCAATGGTGCCCATCTGAGAGGTGCGGGAACTAAGTTCCGTTGAGTTCCAACTAAAGAAAAAGCCCTGGATATGTGGAACTGACATACAAAAGTGACATAAATGTTGTACCAAAGAGCATAACTCATAAATGCTCATCCACATTTATCTTCTTCCCCGCAGAAACCTGTGCTTTCCAGGTTCGTGTTTGAGTGCTCCCACCCCCCCAATTTCCCCAGGAAAACACAATATTTAATGCAGAATCAGAACCAACAGCAATTTGGGTTTTCTATGGATTGCTGTTTGCTCCAATTCAAGGATAAAGAGTGGGTTTTCATGGGGAAAGTATCAGGGGCAAGGGTTGGGAGCAGGCCCATGCCTAGAAATGCAGAACAAAGAAAAGTGTAGATGAGCCTATAGTTATACATATTGTTTTTGTATGTTTTATTTTTATTTTTAACTTATCAAACACATAATCCCAGAGCAGGGTACTTAAAATATAAAATCAAGCTAAAAACACAACAATTCCACTAAAAGCATTTAAATGATAAAATCAACCAATCTAATCTCTACTCAAAATCCAGTAGCAGAATGTGTCAAAAACTCCATATGATTTATAAGCCTTGCTAAAGAGGCCCATTTTTAGCTGGCACTGAAAACCTACCAACGTTGGCACCGGCTGGATTTCAAGAGGGAGGCATTAAACGTCATTTTAAAAAGAACACATGGGGTGGATCCAGACTTTGCTCCTGCTGGGGAAGGAGAAGCAGCTTTCATGGACTCCCCCTCCTGCCCCATGTAGGCCCCGAGCACCACCTCCCACACCATTACTGAAGGCTGGGGGACTTTCCACAACAGTGTGGGAGGTAGCGCATAAGGGAACATGGGGAGGGGGAACTGGGAAAATTCACCTCCGTCAGCAAGATCCCTCTAGTGTATCAAAAGCCTTCTGCGGACAGTAGGAGACCCTCTGCCCACAGAGGGTAAAATATGGATTCGGTGCAATATCTTTTAAGCAGGCATATCATACATTCAAGAGGGAGGGAAATCTTAAATAATGTGCTGTTTCCCCACTTATTTTTATAACTACACCAAGGCTAAGCCTTGTCTCTCTTAAAACAACAGTCACATCTCAGTATTACAGGACAAGTAACTTCACTGTTTATGTGTGCTTCAGAAGGAAAACACGTTACTGAAACTTACTTTGCAGATGCCAGATTTAGCACATCGGTTATTTTTCTGTAAATCTTTGTACTCTGGGCTTTCAAACAATACAGGAACTGCGTGAGTCAGAGCTTAGTAAGTGCCTTAACATGGTGTCCACATAAGGTGTGTGGGAGGAGGGCTGGGTATTATGACATATATTAATAAACCTCAGCACGTAACAGACAACGACCGTGGCATTCACCGCTTAAATGTATATGTTGCTGAGGTGAGGAATCAGAACTATAGAACAGCATGGTGATGCAGAGGTGAGGAATCACAACTGCATAACAGCACGAGGGCGCAGAAGGGTCAATGTGCAAGCTTTTGCTGAGTTGAAGCCGAGGGGAAATATTTCTACTGAATGTTAGAAATTCCTATGGGCACTGGAATCCCCAGATGAGCTGTCAACTGCAGATTATTCAAGAGGTAGATATTAATCAAGACTACAAACCTATTTCCCAGTGGAGGGTGGCCAATTAGGGCAAATGGGACACTTAACACACATTTGCAAGCCCTGGGAGATTTGGCATTAACTGTGTCAGGTGGGTATCTGGATGTAGCTTGGGGCACAGAAATACCCTTCTCTGTAGGCACACTTTTGGAACTCTCTTCAGAGGGAGGTCCATCTTCCCCACTTCTTAATAGTCTTATCACCACCATGTTAAAGACCCTCCTTTTCTGGGAGGTCCTTGGCTTGCTATGATGGGGAAGGGGCAGATAAAGGGGCCAGGTCTTCTCCCCCTTTAATACCTTGTCATGTCATTTATTATGCACACTACAGCTGCTGAAAGCCAATCTTCTACATAACTATTAAAGATACAGGAACCTTGTCCTCTTTTACATCTGCCCACTCAAAATGATGGTAGTTTTCTGGGCTCTTGTACTGCAGTTCGTCAGATTCATTTAGCTGCTGCTTTTAAGCGTGTAAATGATTTTGAAGACTTGATAGATACACCCACAGGAAACTATTGAGTTGGCAATAATTGGTATGGGGCGAGTTTTACTGAACCAAGACAGGATAAACGGTAGCAAATTTTAAAAAAATCATCTGGCCAGAGAACTCATTTGCCCTTTGCACAACCAGGCTGTGTCTATGTGAAAACACAAGCACATCTAATTTCAGTTTGGCTTTGAACATCTGTGCTTCACAACAGACCTTCAGAGAGTCAAACATTTGCTGAACATCCTTGAATTACTAGAGGTTATATAAAACATCTCACTTTTAAAACCCAGGCCAACTTTGTATGGTTGACAGTTAGGAAATCTGCCTCCATTTGGAGTCAGAAACCCAAAATTGAGAGGCCTGGTTACAGCATTGCCAGGTTCAAGTTGCCTGAAATGACAAGAGAGTCTGTTTTTTGGGGTGTGTTTTTTTTAAAAAAAAAGAAAAGCAAGAAAAAGAAAAATTCTGAGTGAGACAATGCATTTAGTCAAATAAATAACTTCATTCCCAGGGTAGAATGGATTTTGTCAAAAGCTTTTCTTCATTCTGTCAAAAATGAAAAAAGAGTGAGCAGCCCTTTCATTCTGTCAGCACAATGGTATTTGTTCAGGTTTCTTGCTTCATTCTGTGTAAAAAATGCAGTTGTCAAGCCCCATGCAGTGAATTGCACCTCTCTCAGCCAGCACAGCAGCAGCCAGACCCCTGCTTCCTTCTGGGGGAAAGAAAAGGGTTTTCCTTCTTGATCTGAGCACAGTTACCTCAGGTTGGCCATTTGCTGATGTGCAGCGCAAAAGCATTCAAAGGACATACAGGAAAACAGCAAGGATATGTATACTGGGTTCCCTAAACAACAACAACAACTGTTAAAAAAATGATATGGTGATCATATTGACAACAACAACAATACTGTAATTTTGAGCTGACCTCTCAAGCTTCTGGAAAGTGCTTTGTCTTTCTCCAAGAAACACTGGAGTATGTGATTGCAAAGGCAACCTTCCATAAACATCTAGCTATAAGCTTTTGGATTAAACAACGAAAGACTTCCAGTGAACAGGATTTGTGTGAGATAAATAACAATTCAGCAGCATCCTTTAAATGGGATGATGGGCCATCACACCCTCTTGAGCTGAATTAGGCCTAAGTTAGAAGTGATGATGGGTGTGTAAAATAAAGTTACCAATGTGAGATCACACTGACACCTAGTTGCTTGTTTCTGCACACTTGTATGAACAAGGTTGGGACTAGATAGAGAGGCCATAGCCCAGTGGTACAACATTAAACTGTTCCCCAGTTCAATCCCCAACATCTTTTGACAGAGTTGGGAAAGCTGGAGACACTAGAGAGTCACTGGCAATCACTCTGGACAAGACGAAGCTAGATGGACCAATGGTCTGAAATAATAATAATAATAATAATAATAATAATAATAATAATAATAATAATAATAAATTATTATTTATACCCCGCCCATATGGCTGGGTTTCCCCAGCCACTCTGGGCAGCTCCCAATTGAATATTAAGTACAAAATACAGCATTAAACATTAAAAACTTCCCTAAACAGGGCTGCCTTCAGATGTCTTTTAAAAGTAAGATAGTTGCTTATTTCCTTGACATCTGATAGGAGGGCATTCCACAGAGCAGAGGCCACTATTGAGAAGGCCCTCTGAAAAAGTAGCTTTCTATGTAAGCTCCCCTTCAGTGGATTATTTATTTTGCATGTCCAGCATCCTATATAAACCAGATCTCACTGTTGGGTGGTAGGAGTTTGAATTTAGGAACATTTCTAGAGGACATCGCAATGGCTACTCTTGATCTAAGAAGCGAGAGTAAAAATTCAGTGGTAGCACCGTGAAAGATATCCAGCACTCTTGAGTTACCCTTGATTTAGTCTTCTTGGAGGAGTCAGCATAGGGACAATTCCTATATTTTAATTTAACTTTCATCACTTCCTTGACATATATAAAATAACTGAGAATGTTGTCTTGTATCCTAAATTGCCCCCCTGCAAGAGGAAGGGCTCTTTCCATTCATGGCAGGATCTATGATTCACTGGAGGCTCCTGCTGGCAGAAGGGAGTGAGGTGATTTTCATCAATTCCTACTTCTATTTACAGCCCACCTCCCCACATTCCAGCTCCCATTGTGCTCCAGAGGCAAAAATCACACTCCCACTTCTTCTGTCAGCAGACACATTCTGTGGGTGGAGCTCCAGATGCTGCTGAACCCCAACTCCCATCAGTCCTAGTCTCCATGGCCTATGGTCACGGCTGATGTAGTCTAGTAGCTCTGGAGTGTCATAGGTTTTCCACCCCTGGGATACAGAGAAAGGATTGCTTAAAAATAAAACTCTTTTTGGTTCTATTCATTTGTTCTTTTGATGTATACAATCGGGTATCAAGTCTTCCTTCATATTCCTTTCTCTGCTCTCTCTTCTCAGTAGGTCTGCTCATTTCCTGAAAAATAATTTGTTAACACTTAGCTTTGGGTTTCCTTCCTTATATCACATTCTCTTGTTATTGACAATGCAGTTACTGCTTGATCTTCTCCTCAAGCTTAACATCATGGTATACTTTGATTCTTCCATTTCCACTGCCCCACATGCTCATTTCCTCTCTCAACCTTGCTATTTTCAGCTTGTCAATATGAATAGTTTCTATTCCTACCCCCTGCCACCACAACTAAATTCATTTCCCACACTGATAAGCTTTCTTTTCTTTTCTTTTTTTGTAACTACCTGTGTCTACAGATGAGTCTTTCCATTTATGCCATATATGATGCTGCACCACCATTTAGAATTTTTAAAATTCATTGTTGAAACTTGTTATTTCATGCACACTACCACTGAATTCAACCACTGACTTGGTCTAAAAATGCAACACAGGGATACAAGGCTGGGCAGTGTGTATGGAGGTCCTGGACTACCCAGATAACAAAACTGATGTGGTCCAAAGGAAAGCAGAGCAATACATTTGGCACCAGCGTGGCTGCAGGAGTTGCCGTAAGGAGGCACACAATACACTATCCAACTGCCTTATGGACCCCACCCCAGATTTGTGTAGGGTTTACTCCTTAGCTTTTTCTTCTTTTGAAGATGTCCCGCAAGGCAGCAGGTACAGATTTTTCCTCAGGGTTTACCTCTGAAGCCTTTCTCATAAATGAGTGTAGGCACAACACAGTGGAAGTTTAAGAGTTTTCCTTCTCCTAGATGAGCTACCTTCCCAAGTTGAGGAGCCCCATAAAGCAGTATCATACCACTCATGGGGAGCATAGTTGTTAAGGGTGCTGAGAGTTGTTAGAAGACCCCAGTCCCCTCACAGATTACTCCAGAGTGTTTTAACAGTCAATCCCTCTTCCTGGAGAATTCTGAGAATTATAGTTCTATGAGGGCATTAGAATCCTGAGAAAGATTGTGACCCATCAAGCAGCAAATAAAATCTAGCTCTTAAAGGAGCAAGGTTCTAGCCTAGGCCTCTAGCTGCAATGCGCTTCATTGTTTTTTAATGAATTTTTGTTGCTTTCTTTTATTGAAGGAAACATTTTTTGAAAATAGTACAGGATGAAGTGGGCTGGCTGCGGGTTCATGACCCTTTAGACAAGTTGTTCTCAATGTTGCGTGCAGGGGTACAGAAAGGGACACTGTCCCTGCCCACCTGAAACTGCCAGCCTATGAAAACTAGGTTGAAGTTCTTGCACAGGTTCAGCTTCTTGCATTTACTTTCAAATGCCTTCTGGCTCATGGTATTCTCCTTTTTCTGTATGATGTCTCCTTGCCCTTCCCTGAAACCTAGCACCAGTAGAGGAAAAATGAAAATGAAATGAAAACTATCATCTCTGTTCTCATCCATGCCTCTTTCTCTCTCACTACTCCTTATCTCTGAGTTGCTTTCCCACCTGGTATCTGGCTCTCATCTACTACTATATTCAAGCAATAATTGAATCAGGAGGCAGAGAAAACTACAATCCCTTATTTCCAGGTATGAACTCTCAGAAGCTTCATTTCCAATTAAGGAGAACCCTCCCTTGACTCTAGCAAGACCTCTGCATCATGATACTCCCGTAAGCCTCCTAACACCCCACTCTCTCTTTTATATTGATGGTGCCATTTTGGCTACAGAAACAATGGCCTGAATGTCAGAAATAGATGGAATGATGCCAAAAACAAGTTAGGTTACAAGTCACACATACATTTAAGGAATGACACCATAAGTGGATTTAGGGGAGCACAACTGATTTACCTGCACTGGGCCCCGAGCTGAGAGGGCACTGTAGGGGGTGCTGAAACAATGACTTAGAATGGAAGGCGAGAAGTGGGGTGGCATTGAATATTGGTGTTGCAAAAGGCACTGTTGACATTTGAAAGCCCAAAGTCCACCACTGATGACACCGTCATTTCACCACATGTCAAACAGTACAGATTGGTCACTGATTGGGCACTCTCCATCTCAATGGCAGTTTTTTAAAAAATGGAACCAAGGGAAGGAGGGACCACCAGGGAAGGCTGATTAAAACAGGACAATCCCCATTTTGAGTCAGACTTTGCTGTAATGAGCCATTATGAAATGCATGAAAATTTTGGGAAAATTGTGTAGACAAAATGTTTTTATGTATGGTTATGTATTGTTTCTAATTCTTTTTTCCTATTCATTTTTTTGTAACATTTAATAATAATAAAAAGAAATGCATAAAAACAACCGCTAGGGGGTTTCTGTAATTCACAGCCCTGGTTTACACATAATCAGGATTGTGGAAACACACGATTTAAGCAGTTGGTAACAAGAACACTCTTTATTATCCACTTACAGGTGGAGCTTTCTTGTGGTTGTTTGCTGGCTCACACAGCAAGCCACTACAAAAAACCCCTTGGGACTAACTAGGGCTGACCATTACAGAACCCCTTGAGTGGTTGTTTTCCTACATTGCACCATGACACATTACAACAACCTTGGATTCCAAGGGATGTAGGTCTGCCTTGAGATAGGGCAAATGTGAGGCAGTCTACATTTCAAACAGCTCATTTGGTGTCTCCTACATCCATCTGTAGTGATATCTAATGGGCCCACTTTTTTCTGTTCTTGTTTGACCTCCTCTGTCCAGGTCTGACAGCTGCACCTCAAGGAGGATATAGCCACATTAGTTCAGAGGAGGATAACAAAGATGGTTAGAGATGTCGACCATCTCTCCCAAAGCTGATATGCATAGGATTGTGCTCTAAGTCTCTTACAATCAGGACAGTGCTTCCACCACCCCTTACATTACAGATATCTAGGTTCCTGCTATGAAAAGGAAAGACAGAATAGCACATAGTAACCCTCACACTTGTTGGGGTTAGGGAAGTGGCAGGGCCATAGCCCTGCAGCTTATGACAGTTGCAGCTAAAGGTGTGGGGGAAGATGATTTGGTGTGATGTTATTGCCGTTATGTGACAGCAGTGAGACCAGCTCAGGATTCAGCAGATCCTGTGCTGGCTCAGCTGCACCACTTCTTGTCCTTGGAATGCCCCATTTCAGGGGTTTCCACAGGCTCCCACCCACACATTTGACAATTGGCTGAGTCAAGAGAGCTGAGTGGAGGGACACATCTGCATAATCCACCCACCCAGCCCAGTGTTAAGATTTGCCTCATATAAACCTATACAAAGCAATGAGTTCCATCATGTAATAGGCAGCGTTCCCTCCAGATTTATAAATTCAAAGGGAAATAAACAACACTATCTTAGATGTTAAGTGCATAGGAAACAGGAAGGGAATTACACAAAAATCCTGAAAGTCTACTACGTTGTCTATAATAAATTGTTCCTAAACTACTTATGCCCAACTACTGTGACACCACGCTGGGTTTCTCTCAAGCATAATTTGTTCACTCACAAAAACAGATGAAATATCTCACTATCCATGAAATACTTTCTCCGACAATGTATTTACAAAATATAAAAGAGAGAGATCCTAATGACACAATCTTTCACTGTACTCCACAGTCTTCTGTAGATACTTCTAAGTTTGTTAAATGAATATTATTTTAAAATAAAATTCTAGTTTTACACCTCTCGGGGGTTTGCCATGGTAAAGGGAAATCAGATGGGTCTGACATCTACATTTGTACAACCACGTTCCTGTGTGAGGCCCTTAATTTGCCCCAGTGGGCAAGAGAATGGTGACCAGAGGCTGAAATCAATTTGGAAAATTTTGTTTAGAAGACAACAGCAGAAGACCAGGGGGATGCATTTTAGTTTATGAAGGATGTAAGCGTGATCTGCAAATAATAGCAAAGGAGAATCAAAAGCACTTTTCTACACAAATTAATCCCAGGAAATGAAAACATAATGAACAATATATGCCGGCAAAAGAGAGGGGGAAAAAACCCATATTGTGTCATTGCTGTCTGTTTCTAGGTGCCAGGCAAAAACATTTTTATTTACCCAAGCTTATGGCTTTTAATTGGGAGATAGTTAGATATGCTGATGGCCTTTGTCATGCTCATCCTTTAAGTGGGGTGCATAGGACTTGTTCCTTTCAAATATACTGTCAGATGAGCCTTCTAGTTTTGGCTTATTGCTGTTTTTATCTGATTTTAATGTCTTCATTGTTTTATTTTTACCGCATAGGTCACTTTGAAGCACTTCAGTGCAAAAATGTGCCTAATTATTATTAATTAATTAATCTGCAGTCTGCACATCAGCCGGCATCACATGCCACTGAATGTGCCCTTACAGGGAGCTGTAATCCTTGTTCCCTGAAAGAGGTACCTGTGTGAAACATGGTTGATGTTTCCAATCATGCATTTCTCTTACACACACCCTTTCTGTTTAGATATGCATTATCTGTACACTGAAAAAGCATTATTCACAAAGTGATGTCCAAGCTGTAGTCCTAGGCACTCTTATGCAGGGGGGAAGGGAATCAACTTAACTCAGGGTCAGTTCACATGGGATTCTTTGAACCAACACATGTGCTGCCAGTTGGCTGCAGCAGTTAGTTGTTGTAATATCTGCTAGAGAAAGTCCGAGAATCCCACACTGGGTCTCTTGGCACTGCCACCACTGCTGCTGCTACTGTAGCTTGTTGGGCTTTTCCGGGCAGCAGAAAAAGAAGACAAGGAAATCTCATTGAAGGTGTAACAAGGATTAAGACCACCTGAGCACTTAAACAGCAAAGCAAGCTACTGAAGACCAGTCTAGGTGTGACATTAAATGCACCTTTGCTGCTAAAATGAATTTTTAAAAGATGTAAATAGCAGGCCCTTGGGATGAGAGCTGATAATTATGGAGGTAAGGTAAACATTGTCTCCCTTGCTATGGGTTTTGGCAAAAAATAATGCGGCCATTTGCATTGTGATGAAGCTGCTTGGAATGAACTGTTTCTGTTGAACAAATCTCTGAACACCTGAAAGTAATTCCCACAATTGCTGGGTGCAGTGCTTTTCTTCTAGAAAAAAAGGTGTTGGTACTTCATACTCTTGAGGACCCACAGAAAAAAAGTATGGGCTGGGTGAGCTAAAGAATAATTAAGTTCAATTTGGGGTAGAACTAAAGTTAAAATTCATGTTCATTCCATTCCAGACTCCCACCAGCAAGAGTTCCAGATGCTTCACTTTTAAGTCAATCAGACATCAATACAGCAAGTTAGAAAGCAAAATATGAAGGCAATGTTCAAAGGGACCAGCAGCCTTGAAAATAAGGGACCAGCAGCCAAAATAAGGGACCTGCTGCCTCACCTGTTCCAGGCACTCCAGTCTTCCTGTCCTCCTGCAGTCTGGTCAAACTCATGCTGGTAACTTCAAGAACACTGTCCAACCAACTTTGTAACCAGAGGTTCAACTGAATAGAATCTGAATCACATGCACCACAAGGCCTATGCAGCCTCAACTTAAGATGGCTCCTTGGACTGGCTTTGCACTGCAAAGTTTGCAGCAGCACGTACAACAAAATGGCATCCAGCATTCAAAAAACCCCTCAGCTTACATTAACTAGCCACACACAAGGCATGCAAGCTCCACCCCCCAGTCGTTCTTAGACTTCTTATTGGGTGAGCAACACAGCCAAGCAACACAGTTGGAGCCTCCCTCCTCCCTGGCCAGCAGGGAGGGAGGGAGAGGAGCTGCTTCCTTTGAAATTTAAGGGACATCATTTAAGGGACATTTAAGGGACATCCATCAATAAGGGACAGCAGCGGGACATGGCGCTGGAATAAGGGACTGCCCCTTTAAATAAGGGACACTTGACAGCTATGTTGGTAGGAATTCACTCCATGTAGAATTCTCAGAGTCAGCCCAAGACATTTTGCTGCCTGAAGCAAATGGTTCCTTCACCCCATTCCTTGTACAAAAGCCAACTAGATTAGTAGCTGAATCTTACTTCAGTACAGGACAGTCTCCTTCTCTTCTCCTTAAGGCAGCAGGCTTAGGGGCACACAGCAGGCTGCATGGACACCCAGTTTGTCTGCTCCCTGCAGCTGCTTCACTCCAATGGTAGGGCTGGCCCTGAATGATCTTCAAGGGAGCAGCACTGCACTTTGAAGACATATAGGTTAGGCTATTCCTGAAGCTGAGGCTCCAATACTTTGGCCACCTCATGAGAAGAGAAGAGAAGACTCCTTGGAAAAGACCCTGATGTTGGGAAAGATTGAGGGCACAAGGAGAAGGGGATGACAGAGGACGAGGTGGTTGGGCAGTGTTCTCGAAGCTACGAACATGAGTTTGACCAAGCTGTGGGAGACACTGGAAGACAGGAGTGCCTGGCGTGCTCTGGTCCATGGGGTCACGAAGAGTCGGACATGACTAAATGACTAAACAACAACAACAACAGGTCAGGCTCTGGGAGGAAAAAACCCAGTCTGTATACTATTGCTTGACTCAGTGAAGTTAAACAAGCAAACGCCATCTATCCATGCATGTCTTTTGACAGGGAGATAATAAAAGCAGCACTGAAGCAACAATGTCAGGAAAAATGTTCAAGAAATGAAAAGAAACTCCAGACTGTGAATATGAACAATGTCAACTCTACAATACTATTGTAATAGGAAGCTAAAGGAAAAATAGCAAAGAGACGGTTCAATCATGGGCAGAAAATGAATAATGGGTTCATTAGATGCCAATTGATTGATAAAGCTCCATTTATTGAAAGGTCTAATACATGTAGCCAAAATTAGTTTGTGATGTAATTAAGTAAAAAATTACTTAAGCGAATGCATACTTAATTATCTTCGTACAGCCAACTTGTTAGAAATTTCAAGCATTTAATTGCCATTTGATAGAATAGCTATAGCAAGCTAATTAGGTTTCAAATTACGGAATGTGTTAATTGATATTAAATAAGTATGTGAATTGGTATCTAGCTAGCCAGTAAGCTATGGTTATTCCAGAAAGTGCCAATTAAGAACCTAAAGGTCTTTTTCCAAATAGATATTAAATGTAATGCATTAAGGATGTAATTTTCAGCATCTAATTGTTGATCATAACTTATTTGCTGTCTGTATATGCAACTGCAATTTGCAAGCTGGTGTGTACAATGGAAAGGTCTTCTTAATGTACAGAAGACAGATGCTATTCTGCTGAGCTAGGTTGAGCTCTTGGCTGCATGCACAATTTGTTGTTTTTCAGGGTAGAGTGTGGGGGTTTGGATTTCTGAAGAATCCTTATACATCAGTTAAAGTGTCAGTTCACAAAGGCAAATGGCTGTGTTAAGAATTATAGAATTGTAGAGTTGGAATGTGGGTTAAAGTTAATCCATGCAGAAATCATCACATGGCGTCAGGTAAATTTTCACTATGGGTTGAGCCTGAAAGTTGCTGAAAACAAGTTAAGCAGTGGCACATGCAGGACCTGAGGGGGGGGGGGCACTTCTTACAATGTGGAGTTCTGTTCCCTGTTCCAGTCAGCCAGCCATGTCCACCTCCACTTGTTTTTCCAGCCCTAGCCCCCAGAATAATCAGCAAACATTCCATGGCTTCTGAGCATGTCTTATTCCTGATTGGGGTCCCCACCCCTTAGGGATTTTTTGTACTTTTACAACCTTAGGGTTTCCACACACACACACAAACCATCAGTAAGACCTCTTTTCTGTGTGTACATGGTAACATTTTGGCAAATAAGCAAATGTGTTCACAACCTAAACATCCGAAATAGAAGGAATTATGTCAAAAGCAAGCTGGCTCGCAAGCCGTGCGCATAGTTAAATAGTGATTCCTTCCACATGCCAAATTGGGTGCATTCATTCAACAATATTAGATTAAACACAATTGTGTGCTGCATTTCCATACAATAAATTGTGTTCAAGGTGGCTCCCAAAATATACAAAGTTGTCAACAGCAATGCATAACCATTTTAGATTGGGGACCTGTGGACTGGGTGGATGAAGACGGACTTCTCTGTACAAAGGTATGAAACTTTATCAGCACGTGCCAAAAATATCCTGCTTTTAAGTAATATTTTATTCACGTTCCCATACACAGATAAAATGGTAAAGGTAAAGGTACCCCTGCCTGTACGGGCCAGTCGTGTCCGACTCTAGGGTTGTGCACTCATCTCACTTAAGAGGCCGGGAGCCAGCGCTGTCCGGAGACACTTCCGGGTCATGTGGCCAGCGTGATGAAGCTGCTCTGGCGAGCCAGCACCAGCGCAGCGCACAGAAACGCTGTTTACCTTCCCGCTATAAAGCAGTACCTATTTATCTACTTGCACTTAGGGGTGCTTTTGAACTGCTAGGTGGGCAGGAGCTGGGACCAAAAGACGGGAGCTCACCCCGCCGCGGGGATTCGAACTGCCGATCATACGATCGGCAAGTCCTAGGCACTGAGGTTTTACCCACAGCACCACCTGCGTCCCTGATAAAAAGGTACAAAGTCACATTTACCTGGGATTTAGTTAACAATGCAGTTAGTGTTTCAGAACACATCACAGTTAAACCAGCCATCAATTAAAATTAGAAAGTTTCTGCCAACATTTCAATTCTTTGACTGAATTAAAATGACAAGTATTACCTTCCCCAGTTATGCAACATAACAGACTGTTTCCAACTATTCTTTTTATGAGGGCATTGCTTTAATTTTCAAAAACTGCCAGTATTAATTGATGAATAAATATTAATAAGTTCATAACAAAATCAATTTCCAGAGGAACTTTTTTTGAATTGAAATCAACAAAGAGCCTTGTAACACCTAAAAGTTTATGGCATAAACTTTTTGTGATCCATTAACTGTTGACCCAAGCAACAGCATAGTTGAAATGTTCCCCCACTGGTTTTTGAATATTGTCATTTCTAATTTCTTATTTGTGTCCCATTATTCTTTTGTATAACAAAATCATTTACTTTTGCACTTACAGTATCTTTTAAGCAGCACAACAGAACCAACACCTAATCTTTTTTCCAGTCCACAGCTCAGAATATGATTTCTAACACTTCATCCCAAAATTTCTTAACTCCCATCTATGCAGCATTTAATAGATTTATTCTCCAACAAGAAAAAGCTTTTTGTTCTAAGTATTAGCCCAGTTTCCACATCAATTAATGTTTAACTGCGAACACTCCAATCTGGACTGTTTTGACCATACCAACTAGCATGTGGAGGAAATGAAATACAATCCTTGGTGTAGCATTTTGCATCAACCAGGGACCATGGTTTGTTTCATTCAAACAAACCATGATGTGTGAATGCAGCCCCAGTGTTTTGCTGTCCAAGTGTTGTAAACTATGTCTAAATTGCCCTGTATTTGTTGGGTGTCTGCTGTGTGTGCCATGGAAGCTTTGCCAAGTGGTGAAGCTCACCACAGAAATCATCTGCTTATAAGAGTTGTTTTTATTAGACCAATACAACACAAACATACACCACTATATACACACACTAATTACAGAAGTTACAAGTAGTCATCACTCTCTGAGCCCAGAGAAGGTTATTTGCTTCAAATTCCTTGCTGTGGCATGTAACAAAGTACACACACATATACACACCTGTATAGATGTTTAA
Organism: Podarcis melisellensis; assembly: GCF_964234715.1. Classification (NCBI taxonomy): domain Eukaryota; kingdom Metazoa; phylum Chordata; class Lepidosauria; order Squamata; family Lacertidae; genus Podarcis; species Podarcis melisellensis. Next base: position 29,633,232 of record NC_138538.1, read on the forward strand.
AATTACAGGAGATTGTGATGTTGAATGGAAGTGTATGATTCTAAAGTAGTGGTAATTATTCAGTGCCCTACTAGCTATATTCTTCACCTCACAGTGTTTCAGATATTTACAAGATTACACATAAATCTTGAACCTCCCGTAGGGAAATGGGAAGAGAAACATGGTGAAATTTTGACTGAAAACCGGGTTTGTGATGGTAAATAGGGTGGCCACTTTTGCTTCACAAAGGAGTACAAAAGAGGGAACATCTGTGCACAAAATTAGCATATGCTAATTTATATGTATAGATGCAAATTTAGGGGGCATACTGTAATTTAAAGAGAACTACATCTCATCAATGTGGGAAGTAGGAATGGGGGAGATATTTGGTTCAGTTAACATTGCAAGGTGAATCTAACTTAATACACATATTCTGAAACTACATACTGGTAAATTTTGAAGTGCAGGAGCTTGTTACATTTGTCCCCAGAGTCATATCCAACCACCTGAGCTACATTTCCAAGAATAATTGAGAATGATCCAATAAAGGGTGGGATAGTGGTTAGCATGTTGAACTTTGTTGCTTGGGTTCAGTTCCATAATCAGCCATGAAGTTCACTGAGCAACCTTGGACCAGTCACTGTCTGAGCCAACCTACTTTTATTAATATTATTATTATTTGTAAATTTAACAAAGGGATTTTGTCCCAGGCCAGACCTGTCCTCCAAACTCCAAAGCTTGCAACACTTGCAAATAAAGTTCCAGCAGAATACACAATCACTCCTGCTGTGAAAAAAGTACATGAGCTGAGCTTCCCCTCTGCTTCTGCTTCACTACACTACTCTTGAAGTGGGTTTGTGGTGTCTGAGAATGGATCTAGGCAATGGAGATGCTGTGGTGATTCATTTTCAAGAGCTGACTTCAGGCTCCAGAGAAGTTATAGAACAAAACTCAGAAGCCAACCTCTTCATACCAAACACTGACATTTTATAGGCTTTCATTTGACTATCATAACCTTTAAAAATCTCTCTGTGACCTAAATCAACCTGGTGGATATTTTACAGCCTCATTCTTTCAAGTCAGGTCCACAATGTGTTTTTAAGGAAGATGTGCAGGCAGTAGCTTAAAATCTCATATCTGCCTCTGTGGGTCAGATCAAGTACATGATCTTTCTCATTATTTATTACACTGCAGTCTATATGCCAAGATAAGAAATAATATATTCTGCTTGATTTAGGTCAGGATTTCTCCCCACCCGCTTAAGAATTAGAATAAGTGCTAGAAAGCAGTTGTGTGAGAAATGCATTCATCTTTTTGCCCAGGTAGCTTGCAATGCTAAAGTGCTGTATAGAACCTGAGTTTTGGATCAGAGAGTTTTGCCTTATTGCCTTTGGATAGATTTCTCAGTTACCAGGCCCAGTTGCTCAAGCCTGGTTAGACCCTGATCTTACTTTTGCCCTTCACCTTCAAAACAGTCCTCTTTCATTACTGATCGTCAACCTTGGTCTCAACCATAAGGCCACTTATGTTTTACTTACCTCCTAGAGGGCTGTAGACCCAGTCTCTCCAGTACTACAACAAACATCTCCCATGCATTATGCCCTCACCTGTCTAGTCATGGAAATTTTGGTGAGTGAGGTAGTGTGGATGATAAATGTCCATGTCTAGACAGGTGTAGGCATAATGCAGGAAGCTGCAATTAACTATAGTTTCTCATTACATGTGAACTAAAAGCTATATTAATGACTTTCAATCAAGCCAAGATCTGGAAGACAACTTGAAACTATGGCTTCATAGCCTAGCTTGTTGGGAAGCCATTAGCCATAGTTTCCCACTTTATATGTAACAAGAAACTATGGTTAGCTGTGGTTTTCTGGGGAGAAATTCATGTCACATTTTTCTTATTCTTCTGTGAGTGCAAGTGTTTCAGATTGCCAGACGGAACATTCACACTTGTCCTCCTCCCACACATTTTTCCAGAGGTTCTTCCTACCTTCCCAGAGTCAATTTTTGTGGGGCCACGGGGAAAGGAGATTGGGAAGATCCCACTACATCAGCCAAAGTCCTTGCAAAAGGCTTCTGCTGATAGAACTCATCAGGTTAATCATCCCATCCTTGGTTTGTTTAATCACTCGAGTAAAGGGGTTACATGTGGGTGTAGAGAGCAGATGCACAGCAGGAGCATTTTTAGGGGTTTGAGACCTGGGCTGTTGTTTCTTTGCTGAGCCCTAGATCTCCTGCTCGCTCCCCCCTTTATTTCACTTACAGGATGATTGAACACACTACAAAGTGCAGCTAGTAAGACTCCAGCCACTCAGCATCTTAATTTGCCCCAGCAGCACTTATTTTTAGCCTTATATGGCGGAAATGACTGGCAGAATCCAAGACCAGGGAGAAGAGTCGGTGGAGGAAGATTGGAAGAAATTTAAAGATTATTTACAGAAACATTGTAAAATTAATGAATGTTAGAAGGATGTTGGCTTTAGCAGAAATGTTATAAAGGATTAAGTAAAAAATAGACTGTTAATTGTCTAAAGGAGGAAAAGTAAAGTTAGATTATGTCAAGACAAACTATAGGGCAAAAACTGAGAAAGATGGAAAGGATTTGCTGAAATAGCTAACTGAACTAGAATACAAAAAAGGGAGGAGGTCAATGAAACAAGCAAATGAAAGATAAGTTATGGGAATATTCATTGTGTCTTTAATTGTTTCTGTTTCTGTTTTTGTTTTGTTAAGATAAGTAATGTTTTCTGTTGTTTTTTTCATTATTGTGATGTGTTGTTTTGTTTTGTATAATTTTGTGTTTTCTTTTTTTTTCTTTCTGTAACCCTTAAATCTTTAATAAATATTAATTTTTAAAAAATATATTTTTAGCCTTACAATGTAAATCAGCAGTTGTACTTGCCATTGAGTGAGATGGAGGGCCCAATCCACATACAGCGAACTAGGCCCAGAAAATCTTGTTGCCAACCCAAAGCTCAGGGTCACTCCTGACAGCCTTTCCCCCCACCCTTTGAAAGTCAGTTTAGATTTACATTGTTGTTGTTGTTGTTGTTGTTGTTGTTGTTTATACCTGGCCCACCTGGCTGTGTTTCCCCAGCCACTCTGGGCAGCTCCCAACAGAATATAAAAAACACGATAAAACATCAAACATTAAAAACTTCCCTAAACAGGGAATATGCATATTTATACATATACATTCTTATATGAAAATTGCATGCACGTGTGTGCCATGGGCTTGTTTCTGGAGTCTTCTGAGTATCCAGAAATGCCACTGGTGCATATTCTGGCTTATTTAGCTAAGGGCATCTAGTTGGCTACTGTGAGAACAGAATGTTGGACTTGGTGGTCTGATCCAATAAGACTTATCTTATGCTCTTAAGCTAAGATTTGATTGTGCAAAAGAGAGAGGTGAAGAGGATAAAAGGATAACTGGGAGCAGCTAACAGAGGAGAGGAGGAGGAGGAGGAAAGAAGGAATATTGCAGGACATGGTGAAAGAGATGAAGGCCTGAGCAGCGGTGATGCCAAGAGAATGTCAGGTGTGAGAGAGAACTGGTGGATTGCAAGTAACTTATTTTGCGCAGGGGGGGAAAGAGAGAGAGAGACTAGATTTTACTATCAGCAAGAAATTACAGCTAGTAAAGGAACCTTTGCTGTGGGGGTGAATTAATTAAAAAAAAACGTTGGTTTTCTTCATGCATTTGGTTTTCCTCATGGTTTCTAGACACTGCATTTTTATTTTTATTTTACGGTGTGAGCCCCTATTATATAAGCATCTCCTACATTCACCTGCCCCTCCTCACATACATAGCCCCGCATGTTCTGTGCCAATTCCCTCCCTTCCCCCAGCCTGTTACTTTGGATTGGATATCATGATATTAGAACAGAGACTTCTGGGATTCTCTCTTAAAATATAAAACTACACCAGGGTATACATATTCACTGATTTTCTGGATAAGCCCTAAAGTTTGCACTGTGATAAAAGAAGGTGCGCTGAATTCGTGTAGCTGTGATCTGAGTACCTGATTTTCATAAGTAAAGCTTGAATTCAACTGAACTGAGAGGGTGGGGGGGTGGAATATGCTGCCACTCTTAACAGCAATACATTTTCAGTTACTAATAACAATGGTTGTCATGGGAACAGCCGGTCCAGCGTGAATGTAAGGATTTGCTTTCAGGTCAGTGCTGTATTAGTCAGCAGCCTTTCACAACCTCCTTTCTTTCAAATAGTGGAGGCTTCTGTCCAATTTACTTGCTATAGCACTTTCCATACATCAAGCATTACTGGAAATTAATTACGATGATGACAGTTGCATGTAAAAACCCTTTAAACCTTGCCCTTCATATAATTATTTGGAAAGGCATTTAAGAATTCAAAAGAAATATTCTCTTTATAAACATTGCACTGCAAAACACACCCAAATATAATCCTAAATAGGAAGAGTATAGCCAATTCTATGTAAATTGCTGATAAACGTCCAAGATGTTAGAATTATCATAGATCTGAAAAAGATTACAATATTTGCTAATCGGTCGTTCTAAATTGCTTGGACGCCTCTACATTTCTGAAACACAAATTCTTCCCATGACCCATAGCAGCCCAAGACCGGGTTTAAATTCTCAGTGGTCTCCACGTAAATGCCTGCAAGAATATGTGGAACTGCTACCAGGTTAATGACTTGATGGGGATTGGGTGCCAAACCCCATTTGTATGAACTGGCTTCTCCATGGGACACCTATATTTGTGACTGGTATTTGCACAATTGCAGTGACTGCTGGTCCAAGCTCATGCGGAAAACTTCATGGCTAAGTGGGGACTTGAACTCTAGTCTGCCAAGTTCTAGTGCAACCCTCTAACCACTAGACCACACTGGTCCTCATTACAGTATTTAGTTTATATATTGCTGTGATCAAAGCTGTTTACAATTCATAATAACTGCATGCAATCAAATAGATTGGGCATAGGCAAACTCGGCCCTCCAGATGTTTTAGGAACACAACTCCCATGAGCTAATAAGACCAGTGGTCAGGGATTATGGGAATTGTAGTCCCAAAACATCTAGAGGGCCAAGTTTGCCTATGCCTGAATAGATGTCTGCCTTGTTCTGGTGTAATGTGTCACATGATTACAATTGCATGATGAGGAAAGTGGGGAAATGTTTGCTGGTCCTGTCCCTACCATCCCATCACCCATCTGCCCCCTGCCAACACTGTATCGGAAGGAAAGATCTGAAAAGTGGCACCTGCTCTATTTGCACAGATTCCCTTCCATGACTCCGAAGTAGGACTAAGAGAAGGCACGGTTTTCTGTTCAGTCCTGTAATGTCGCATGTAGCACTATTTCTCTTCTGCTGCAGTTCATTTCCCTGCCCCAAAGGGGCATTATTTGTTGCACTGTCTGCTGTGGCAAAATTGTGAGGCTTGCATGAGTTACATAATCAAGTGGATAGACTATGTTCTCATTGTGTTATTCCACCCTGCATTTGTTTCTCTGCAGATGAAACACAATGCAAATAGGGAAGAGAAAACGTAATCAATTATGCATTATTTGCGGACTGAAAGCAACAACCAAAGTGGTCCATCTAAAAGAGAGCATCCTATCAGAAACCAGAGGCCTTTCTCCTGGGCATGGTCGGCCAATCGGTGCCAAAGAAGGATAGAACATTCTTTATGTATGCTACAACAGCAGCAAGAATACTCATCGCAAGGTATTGGAAGACACAAGATCTACCCACCTTGGAAGAATGGCAGATGAAGGTGATAGACTATATGGGACTGGCAGAAATGACTAGCAGAATCCGAGACCAGGGAAGAGAGACGGCAGAAGAAGATTGGAAGAAATTTAAGGACTATCTTGGGAAATATTGCAAAATTAATGAATGTTAGAATGATGTTGGTTTAGAAAATTAAGGGGTTTTTCAGCTGTAATGATTAAGTAAAAAGAAAAGAAAGGTTGAAAATTAAATGAAAATTAAGGGAGAGGATTTGCTGAATTAATAATTAGAAATTGGGGAGGTATGAGGAGGTCGGGGAAGTAAGTTATAAGAAAATAAGGGAATGAAACTTTACTTGTTTTTAAATAGTTTTTAGTTTTGTACTTTGTTTTTTATATTTGTTATTTTTTGTGTTTGTGTTTTGTTTTTATTACTGTTTTTTTTGTACAATCTTTGAAATCTCAATAAATATCTTAAAAAATAAATAAAAGAGAGCATCCTATCTTCCTTCAAGCATGATACAAAAGGAGTGGTGGTGGAGTTGGGGAAGGAAGATTTACTACCAATTCAGTACCAATTCTCACATTAGAGGGACGGGGAGCCTTTTTCAGCCCAAGGGTCACATTCCCTCATGGGTAATCTTTCTGGGGCCAGATGTGAAAAATGGCATCTGTCTTTATACAGTCATGCGAAAGTCAGATGTTTCTATGCTCACATGTTTCCCATGCCACACACCTCTCCCATTTTTGCTCCATACAAGTAAGGGACATTATTGACAGTTCAAGAACACATTCCAACCAGGCACTTCAGGAGGACATGTTCAGGTGAGAGACCAGATGGCCCCATTTGGCCACCTAGCCTGAGGTTCACCACTTGTGAGCTAGAATGGCTGAGGGAAACAGGAGAAGCAAATGGCAGTTGGTTCCGGCCTAGCCAAGGAGCAGGCATTGTTGTGTCTCCTCTTCCTCAGATACAGCCAGGTGGAACAGGATTATTTGGGACTGTTACACACACAACGATTTTTATTTGTAAGCAGTTGCTGACATGGCATAAAGGCCCAACTAAAGGACAAAAATAGAATAGGAAGCAAGGAACCTGGAAGAGGGTGGGGTTGCAGACGGTTGTATAAGACATAAAATATTTTAGGGAAGACCTTGTGGCCTTGCAGCTGCAGGCAATGAAGATTTTTGCTACATTGCTACTATTTTGTTATATGAGGATACCAATTAGAAGGGAAAGAAATTCATAATATCAGGATTAAAGTTCATAGGAATATCAGTCACATTTTAGATACAAGCTATGGATCTAGAAGTAAGGCAGAAATAGCAGACCTCAACAGCTACCTGATTCCAGCAAGAATTAGCACCCAGGTAACTACTCTGAAATATTCGTTGTATGCATTGCTTATGCAACACTGTGGCAAAGCAGATAGCAAGGGTATATATACAGTTTAATTGTAATTCTGAAAGGGATTTAGCAACTCCATCACTAAACTGTAGTGTAGTGTATTGTACATATGCCAAGAAATTACATTTGCTCCTGAGTTTATTAATCAGGACTACACTTTTTTGGAATCAGATTTCTCTTCCTTCCCCAGGGTAGACCCTACCTCTCAAATTCAAAAGCAACACCTGTCTGCCTGGACCTTTCCTGTTCTTTCTTGAAATGTACATAACTTGCAAGAAAAAGTAAACAATGAGAGAACTTTTTAACAGAGCTGATCCAAAATTCCCTGGAAACTCATTTTCTGACAAACTTTTGAATGTTATTTTTCTTTTAGTTTCTTTTGAATTTCAGTTCTCCTCTGGAGAACTTCCAGCAAAATCACTATTGCCATGTGTGAATCTGTGGATCAAGTTTCAATATTGTTTACTATTATTTTAATATATTTGAATGAGACAGTGGGCTTGGCTCTCCACTCTTACCAGCTCTCCTCTCTTAAGCCATCTTTCTTCATCTTCCAATTCAGTTTAATTCAACATTTAGGTGAGCTGAAATTTCCTCAGAGAAGAACAACCAATGGAGAAGTTCACCTTCTCCCCACCAATAATATTCAGCAAAACCGTTTTCACTCCACCCTACTTTTTAATTTCTGAAATGCCACCACTTCAGCTTAAGACAAGGAAGGGTTAATGCTGACAGGAGCTCACTGCTAAACAGGGTGAAATTATTCTATAGTCATTAGCACCGGCATCACTTTGTAACATCTACCTCATTATCCACTCCATTCACACAGTTTCCACTATGGTAACCCTGGAGGTATGATTTATTTAATCTCCTTTCATTTTATGCACTACTAAAAATATAAAAAAATTAAAATTACAAACTAGGATACAGTGTGAGAAAGGCATAGGCAAATATTGGTTAAAATGTTTTCAGGTTGTACCCGCTCAGATGGAATAAAGGGTTGTCAAAGCTTAGATAACAATAATTGTCTATTGATTTCATATATTCATTGCTTAGCAGCCCTGTCACTGATCCATTTTGAACAGATCACTTTTGAGACACCTTAATCATCACACATTTCAGGACTCGCGGTATACAGCATGCCAATACTGTAATTAGAATACATATAATTACAATGTACCATCATTAGCTCTAATTATACCACTGCATAATAGCGCTATTATAATACATTACTCTTATTAATACTTACATACTTAAAATAAGAATGAACATTATTTGTTCTGGTTGCACTCTTATTAAAGATCAGCCAGCAATACTGACTTCCCAAGAATATTTTCCTGAGCTAACTACTACAGAGACGAATGGGAGGAAACAAGAGTCATATCTCGGGACAGGGAAGGTTCATAGGATACAGGTGGAACAGCTGTATAACAGGGGAAAGCGATGAGACCGTAAGATCACAGGAATGAAAATGCAACATTAGTGCTATTTATTAGATGTACCATGATATTTGAATTTGCTAAGCATTTGTACCCATAAGTGCATAAATTTAAAGAATCAGTGAATATCCAAGGACTGAGCAGAAATGTAAGAAGTGGGAGGCACATTTATTCTACTTAATTTATATCTTATCCTTCATCACATAGTCATCCTAGAGCAGGTTACATAAAATTTAAACATGACAAAGTGAGCACTAAAACATTAGAACAATATAAACATTACTGCTGTTCTTTCTTTGTTCACATACCTATGAGATAACTGCATGTTCCTACACCGTTAAAAGCCTGGTGGAAGAGGTAGTTTTTGGCTAGGGCTGAAATCCAAATAGTGTCAGCCACATCTCTAGGGGGAGGGCATTCCACAGCTTGGGAGCATCCACTGAGCAGGCCCTGTAAGAAACCACAGTGCTATCAGCCTCTACTTTGATAGAATCACAACTACTATAGCCTCTCCAGCAGATATTAACATTTAGGCAGGGCTGTATCAGGTCTTCGTGTGAGTACAGAGCAGTGGAGGACATGGACCTTTGCCCAGATCCAGCAGGGCTGTTACTCTGTTCATGTAACTAGGTTCCAAACTATTCAGTATAGCATTCACTTTTCCAACAACCCTTTTTCCAAGGAGAGTACAGTGCGAGCATGTTAATGATTGTGCTTTGTAACCATCTTGCCACCCTTTAACATCAGATCATTGCCTTGCATCCTGCAAATGCAGAAATATTTCCCTTCCTTGCCTGTGGTCCACTGCCTGTGGACCACCGTTTTTCATTCTAGCCTCAGCACTACTGCCTATTCCAGTTTCAATCTGACTATTCATAAATAATTGCTCTGCTTCCAACCTCTCTTTTCTTCCCCTCTCCCCACTTTCACCCTACAATGGAATTTAGAAAGAATTTAACTCACTCAGTGGCTAAGAAACAAAACCCAGCACAGGGCTGTATGCAAAAGTGGCTTGCTGGGTGGGATGAAGCCTCTATGCTGGTTTCCATGCAGGTGAATCACTGTTCTTACCAGGAGAAGGAGAGGCAAGTCAACAGGGAGATCAGTGTGGTACAAACACACCATGCTTACCTTCCTGCCATCTTACTTTGCCCTCCCACTAAGCAACAGTAGCCCACCTGCCATAGCTACCATAGCAGCTCTTCCACACCCTATGGTGAGCCAGTAGAAATGAGTAATGATAAAGTTGAACATTGCCTCCAGCTATTATGGGTTGGAGCTAAGACACCACCCTTCCACTTGTTCTTGTGGCTACTTTCATTTTCCTATCTAGCTGTGTGTTGACCTGTTCATCACTAAACAGCTGCTTCTTTTGGGCCTGTAAAATGAGTGACCCCATCTTATATTAAATAAGAACTTAACAGGCTGTATGTAGGAAAGGCTTGGCCTCTCTGTGGATAAGAACCCTCCGAGGCAGATGTCACCAGCCTGGTGCCCTCCAGATGCTTTGCACTACAATTCCAAACAACCTTAGCCAGCATGGCTGCTTGGGAACACAAAGAAGGCATGGTACAATATCCCTTCTTAGAGTGTTTTGTAATATAAGACCGTACCTCCATTTACCACGCCTGTCACAGTGACGGGTCTTTTGCTAATAGCTCCCAGATATTGAAGACAATTATATTATTTAAGGGGCAGGTGGGGCTGATATCACTGATGTGCAATATTATTCTTCATCCCAGCTGCAGAAGTAGCATTTCTATTCTCCAGCCCCCAGAGAGCTAAGCCTAGCCTAATTACCAAAATCTGAAATGCTTGGGCATCATTTCTTATTGTAGATTCTAAAAGTGTTGTTCTTACTGCTTGTAAACTATTCTGCCAATGTAGACTCTTGCCTTAGCACTATGGATGTGGAAAACATTTGGTTTGGTTCACATTTTATTGAGAATCCATCAGATTTGCACTACCCAAAAGATCAGGCAAACAATAGGCCACTATCCTATGAAATTCAATGAACTTTTGCAATGCAGTTCTTCAACCGAAAAGTGCATACAAAAAATACATATATTCAGAAGAAGTGTGCATAAAAATGCAAACATTAGTGAAAATGATATAGAAATATGCATGTTAGAGGAAAATGCTTGCAAAAATGTGTATATTAGGTGCAATGCGCGCCAGAATGATGGTGAATTCTCATGAGGACTTTAAAAAACAGCAACCTTAGACTGATGTGAAAATGCTGTGAATTCAACTTTTAAATTGGAAAAATGAGAAACTGAGAGACATTCATGCATCCCTATTAGGAACATTGGAAACTGCCTTAAACTGAGTCAGACCATTGGTCCACCCAGCTTAGCATTGTCTACACAGACTGGCAGTGGCTGTCCTGGATTTCAGACAGAATTCTCTCTCAGCCCTCCATAACTGGTGATGTTGGGGACTGATCCTGGGACCTTCTGCTATACCACTGAGTGATGGCCCTTTCCCAGTATCATGTTGTATGTCACCAATTCAGTGAGAGGCTACTGTGGAAGGTCTAATTTCAAGTGGGACCTGCAGCAAAATGTTACAGGACATCCTCACTTCCTAACAGGAATGCTCCTCTCCAGAGTTCCAGCCAGGCAACTAGCCAGCCATGTCTTCTTTCAAGCTGAACTCAAGCAAGCCAATTATCTCACCTTCTTCCCGCGCCATAATATTTTTATTTTTCTCTTCCAACTGACTCTCAACATTCTGTGGCTCCTGGTGGTCAGTAAAAGATTCCTGCAGACTTTGCAAGCTCTAATGTGAATCCACACCTCTCAGTCTAATGGGAGGGTTGAAACTGACTACCCACCAAATATTGCACTTCTCCAGCTGTTGCAACGAAGCCCTCTACTCAAAAACTATATCAAAATTTTGAAAGGAATTCCGTTTAAAAGTATGCATTTAAACCTGCATTTAAATGTAAACATCTCATGTGGATGCTTTTTTTAAAAAGAAAAGGTTAATGCTCTGGTAAGAAGCCAAAATGAATAAAAAGGTAAAGGTACCCCTGCCCGTACGGGCCAGTCGTGTCTGACTCTAGGGTTGTGCGCTCATCTCACTTAAGAGGCCGGGAGCCAGCGCTGTCCACAGACACTTCTGGGTCATGTGGCCAGCGTGACGAAGCTGCTCTGGTGAGCCAGCACCAGCGCAGCACACGGAAACGCCGTTTACCTTCCCGCTATAAAGTGGTACCTATTTATCTACTTGCACTTAGGGGTGCTTTCAAACTGCTAGGTGGGCAGGAGCTGGGACCGAAAGACGGGAGCTCACCCCGCCGCGGGGATTTGAACCACCGACCATATGATCGGCCAGTCCTAGGCACTGAGGTTTTACCCACAGCGCCACCCGCATCCCTGGGCTCATGAATAAATGCTTGCAAAAATGACAGCAACTGGCAATTGACTTATTTATTCATCCTTGTAGCCACTGGGCATGCTTGGTCCACACTGAGATGTTTGGAGCGGGTTCTTCTCCACCTCATAATTTACTTTAGCAAGCTTCAGAGTTCTCTTGAGCATGCCAGTCCCATCTTCTTGTTTCTCAGTGGCTCCATTTTGTCTCCAATTCTGACAGCATGAGGGAAATTATGTTGGAGGATGAGAGCGCAAACTTCAGCTGCAAGGCACTGGACAGGTGGCAAGAGCAATAGGGGAAGGTTGCATATTGAACTGCTTAAGAGTCTTTAAACTGATATGGGTTGTTAACCATCATGCGCAGGTCCAGGGTTGTTAACCATAATGTCTGGGCCAATTCCTAACACTAACGGTTGCATTCCGCCTTCTGCTGACACCATTTCCAGTTCTGCAAGGAAAAGCCTTCTTCACTTTCTGCCTCGCACAGCTGCTGAGTGTTGATGTGCATCAGTGAATATGTTTCATTACTGATCTGTGTACAGTTTGCTACAGCAGTTAATTAAGTCTGTGAAATGGCCTGGAATACCTTTGGAAGGCTTGGCATAACAAAAGCATAAAATTATCATGGTTTCTAATGCAGAGTTAAATGACTTTTAACTACAGACCTCACCTTTTACATTTCCCCTACTCTTCTAACTTTCTTCCTGCCCTGAACAACATACTGTAGAATAATGATCCTTATTCCAGGACACTTTGTTATGGGGTAACTGCAACTTAATCAGCTGAGTAGGATGCAACCATCATGAGTTTCTCTTTTTGCTATGATGGGCAGTCCAACAATATAGGTCCAAATGGTCACTCACCATGGGCGATAGTCAATTTAGCTTGACTCAGGGTAGATCGATTGAAATTAATGAACCCAACATCGTCATGTTCATTCATTTCAGTGGGTCTACTCTGAATAAAACTTTGTTGCATACTACCCCAGTATCTTGTAAACATTTGTATTGCGGCATGGGAAGCCAGGAATTTTAAAAAAGAATCACACTAGACAAATGTAGAAAGGCAGGAATATCAATGATTATCCTCTTGGATTAATAGGAGTTCACCAAAAATGCATGGCAGGAAATTAAGGGGCTCCAAGTGTGTACTCATTGGGTAATGCCCACCCACCCCCCACTCACACCACCCTGGGTCTGTAAAGCACCATGCGCTCTGATGGTGCTGTATACAATAAGGAATAAGGAATAATGGCTGTATACTCTTGAATGCTTCCTGTTCCAACACTTATACTTCCAATGCAGTTTTAACAAGGCCCTGGGTGTACAAAGAGCACTTATTTGGTCAAATTTCCATGTGGCCCAGAATCACAGTTAAAGAGTCCTTAAACTTTGCAGCAGCCCCTAAACGTGCAAAAATCACATACCAAAGCGGCCTCCATCTGGTCCACAGATTGCTGTTGTATAAATGGCTGCGCACAAAGGGATGGTTACAAGCTTAAAACTCTGTAAATGTGACTCCAGGCCATGCAGAACTTTGCATTTCTTATGCACCCACCATCTTATTTAAACTGACTGTTAGTTACTCTTAGGCTGCAATCCTACCCACTCTTATGTGGGATGTAAGTCCTGTTGAACTCAGTGGGGTTGAATTCTGAGTTAGGTATGCATAGGGTTGCATTGTTACTCAGGCTAGATGTCCATTTGACTAAGCAATTAAGAACTGCCATGTGTTTGGGGTAAACATTTCATCCAAGACTGTGATTAAGACCATAATTTCCCAACCTGCATGTACATAAGTAGATTGTGACACAGAGTTTGCAAGTCTCCAATACTCCCTCTGACAAAGTGTGTATGTAATATTTTCAATTTTTTTAAAAAAAATCCCTGCTTTTTTCCTGGATTGGTGTAGCTATCTAATTTCTGGTCTGCATAGCCATATACATTTGTAGTGTCCCGTTTAAGTAAGCAAGCATCCTCTTAACTATGTCACTGAGAATTTCCAGCAGAGAAATATGCCGGATAAGCAAAATTGCAGGTGATCTTGGAGAGGGTCAGTATGGCAGGATTTGAATGAAAGCATGAATACCACATGAATTAACCCTGTTCCTCATTCTCAGGCACTCTCCACATAGTATATGCCTTGATATAAACCTTTCTGGCAGCGTGCAGGCAAGCAGATGTTTGGAGGCTAAATCCAGTCAGCAACATCTGATACACAGTATATTGAGCTTGCATTTGGGCTCTTGTGTCTTGCAAGGGCCATCTGTGTGTTATGAATGCTCACATGTTCTGTCATGGTGATTCACTCTTTTTAAAAAAGCATATATCTTATATCCCCCAGTACATTTTGTATAACCCTGATTGCAGTTGTAGTCACCGGAGCCTGAAGACCATCATGCAGCTATAATGTGAACATGATTCTAACAAAACAAATTAGCGAGGCTGAGAAATAAAGGGAGTTCTCTACCCTGCACTCTGGTCTCCCTCCTTGATTACATGATGATATATAGAAAAGTCTAGGACTCTTTCCCGGAACAGAAAATCATCTCTTGACCTCCTAATCTAAACAGAAGTCAGTTTTGAAGAGACTAGTGCAGTGCTTCTGAATATTCCTTTCAACAGAATATTATCAAAGAGGAAGCAGGATGTAGAAGTACTATAACTCAGTACATGAAAAAAGAAAATCCTAGCTGAATTCCCTGGTGTGCTTGTAAAGAGTTGGGAAAGACTCTCTTGTCTGAAACCCCCTAAGAGTCTTTGCCAGTCATGGTAGACTACTGTTCTTCAACCTGGGTTCCCTGATATTTTTGGACTCCAACCCCTATCATTCTAAGCCAGTTTAACACAGATCTGGGAGCCGTAGTTCAGATCCAAGGTTGAAGAACACTGATATTGAGCTAGCTTAACAGGGGAGGCCACATAGCACACACAATTCTGTCCTCTGAAAGCTTGCCACCACACCTGGCAATTGGTACAGCTACTGCACTCTGCCTAAAGTCAGGTCAGCCCTCGTTGGCTTGCATAAGCCCCTAGCAGCTTATTGAATTCTGGAGCAATGCATGGTTGGCTGCCTGGAACCCTGAAGAGGAACAGTCCTGTTAATGAGTGAAGATATCCCAAACTCCTCCCCCTCCAGTTACAGATAGATAGCCGTGTTGGTCTGCCATAGTCAAAACAAAAAAATTTCCTTCCAGTAGCACCTTAAAGACCAACTAAGTTAGTTCTTGGTATGAGCTTTCGTGTGCATGCACACTTCTTCAGATACCAAGAAGAAGTGTGCATGCACATGAAAGGTGCTACTGGAAGGAAATTTTTTTGTTTTGTTCCTACCCCTCCAGAACTTCTGTTAGAGAACCCTGGCTACCGTCCCCTCAAAGAACAGAGTGTTGGAGTGACTACCCTAGGATTAAAGGCTGCAGCACTGGGGGAGGGTGGAGTAGTTTAGGGGGGGAAAGCAGAGTAAGAGGAGATATGAGAGAGGTGTATACAATTAGGTATGGAGTGGAGGCAGTGGATAGAGATAACCACCACCACCCCATCATAATACTAGAACTTGGGCCCATCCAATGAAGCTGAATAGGTGATGCCACTGCACCTGTTGGCAACTTTATTATCTCAATGACTCAGTGTCCCACCCCAAGGTACACTATATCAAGGCACTGTCATAGTCCAAAACATCTAAAGGGAGCGCTGGCATGCAGGAATGCAGCCTTAGCAGTATTTCTATAAAGAGAAGTTATTGCATAAGAATCTCAGTGGATGTATACTTTGCATCAGTGTCCAGTAATCTTTCATAATCATAATCCATGCCAGGCAAGGAAACTTTATCCTTCTCTGGCCTCTTTGCATGTTATACATTCATTACAGTCATTATTATGCCAGAGAAAGTAAAACACCCTAAATAAGTCTATTGAACTTTATTCAAGTTTGGAAACCACTTTGCCAGATCATCAAATAATGGACAGAGCCTCCTTCCAGAAGCTGTTTACTTAATAAATTAAATTCTGAGATTTGGAAATGCCTGCTATCTCCTATATTACTCATTGTTTATTCAGTAGTGCTCAACGTTAGCAAGCACAGTAATCAGGAAGTAATATAATACAGAAGGCTAAGTGAGCGTCGAAAAAGGTTTTGCTTTGGATGAAGTGCATGAGATGCTGATCTCATCTATGCTCCTAAAACTGCTCACTTCAGTGGGTCCTGTGGATTTGGACTGCCTTAGGTGCTATGAATTACCTACAGAGAAATTACTTCCATGTGAAATGCGTGTGGAAACAGAATGCCATCTGTGCACACACACAAAACCCAGATTACTAGATGCATTTATGGCATGATGTGGTGGTGGATGGGTGTATGCCCATGTGTGCATTGCACTTGGATGCAGAAAAAACATACATAGTTGCTCCGCTCTGACTCTTGAGCTGCCCACATGCATATAGAGCCAGCACAGCTTGCAAGGGGTTAGCTCGTGGCTTTGTGATGATCCAGAAAGAAGAGAAGAACCCCTGATCTGATGCAGTAATAGGAGTTGTTGACATACAGGTGTGTGAATTGACTCAACAAGGTGTCAGCTGATCTACATGAGTGGCAGGGAGTTATAACCCTGGCTGCTGGGTTGATGTTTCCAGTCAAGGAAGGAGAAAGATCCCACTTTTCTGGCAGACTTACCTTTCTGATGCCCTTTCTACATAACTACTTAGGCAGAAGGGTTCTGTGTTCCTAGACTACCTTCACACCTGGGTATGTTCCTGGAACAATGGACAATACCAAAGGGAATACTTGCCAAAGAACTGAGGTTGGAAGATAGATGCCCAACCAGGAGTATGAGAAGATGGATAGGAGGCAGGAGATACAGGAGAGCAGCCTAGGATATATAGCCCTCTTCAGGTGATCTTATGTACAGTAGTGGAATCATGTGGGTGGGACTGCAAGGACAAGCACACTTGCACCACCCCACCCTCTGTCATTCTTGGTGCTCTCAGTGAGATGGAGGGTGACCGTGTGAAGCAGGAATCCGACTGGTTGTAGACTTCTTGGCACACCATTGTTTGTTCACAGTACACTGTATCAGAATGCCTGAAGAGGGCTTCCTAGACATGGGAAACAATGCCTGGTGCAATATGAATGTGCTGACTTGTTTCCAGAGGCTCAGAACAGAGTGAGCCTGGTGGCTTGGTCTTGGGAGTTGAAGCACAGAGAAGGCCACCACAGAAAAGGCCTCAAAACTTCCCATCAATATGTGCTCATTCTTCTTCCATTATGTCTATAGAATCATGTGGATTCATGGATTCTGTTATCAAGAGCAGTGAAGAAGATTTGGGCTTTATTCACAACTTTCTGCCTCATTATTATTCTGTTATATCGGCTGAGAAATTTGACAAATATTATCTTGGACTGTGTATACAAATATATGCTATTTTGTTCTTTCCAATATATGTTGCACTGAAGAACAAAATACCAACAAATTGTGTGTGGGTTTTTTATATAAAAAGCAGTCTACATAGAAAATAAATGAGTCTTGAAAATGATAATTTTTATTTCCCTCTGGACAGTAGCTGCCTGAAGACAGACATTCTGTAGCAGTAGCTAAATTTACTCCTAGTTATATATGCCAGGGGTCTGCCCCCTCCATGAATTTGTTTGCAGATGAGTCTTTTTTCCCTTTCCTCCTCCCTACAATCTTCCTTCTCCTTTTCTCTCTCTCTCTCTCTCTCTCTCTCTCTCTCTCTCTCTCTCTCTCTCACCCTCCCTTTTTCCTAGAGAGAAATGAAGGTTTTTGTTTTTTTTTACATTGAATATTTAAAGACAGAGAATTTGCAGGACGCAGCAGAGACTGCCTCCTGTGATAAGAGGAGTTATTGTTGTGAAGAATTCCTTTAAGATTCAATCTTAATCATTCCACTATTGAAATGGAAGAATAAAGTAATATGAGGTTTGAATAGACTTGATTAAAAAGAATAATTATTTTGCTTGGGTGAGTTAAATATATAAATTCATGGTGAGTTTGCATTCTCTTAGCATTTGCCTATTAGAACAGTTCCACTTTTCAATAATTATGAGTCTAGCTTTTAACAAAGAAGAGGACCCTTTTGTCTCCCAAAGCCCTCTTTTTCAGGATGATTGATGGTAAATCCACACTAATGTTGGGCATTGAACACAAGGGACTCTGGAGCTTGTAATCTGAGGTTGCAACGCAGCCAGTTGCGCTAACATAGGCAATGCCTTCTCATGCCCCAGAGCCCACTTAGGTGTGGAAGTGCCAAGCCTTCTGCCCTTGAATCAGAGCTAAGCCAGGAGGTAGGACAAAGAACAAAGAACAAAGCCAGGAACATATCCACAGCCTAGAAGGTCTTGTTGCTCAGGTAAGGTCTCAAGAAGGGCTTCATAGCCCTTCAGGTCTAGAGTAGTCCAATGGCTAGGCTGAGTAGGTGGGTCCAGTCCAGGACGTGAGTGACTGCATTGCTAGGATAGTGTTCCAAGCTTCAGTTGTGATAGCTGAGGCATGGCGAAACTGTTGACCTCTAAATGTCATTCAGCTTCCATCAGCCTCAGCGAGCATAGCCAATGGTCAAGGATGATGTAGGCTAGCAACATCTGGAGGGTCACAGTCTCCCCATTCCCATGACAGCTCAACCATATGCAAAGGTTCTAGCCTCAACAGCATCAGATGCCTTGCTGGATCAACAAGAGAGGCAGTGTTTTTAGTGGTTAGAGTGTTGGATCAAAACAGGGAGACTTGAACTCAAATTCCCACTCAGCCATAATTATCACTGGATTACCTTAGGCTTGTTGCCATTTCACAGACTAACCTACTTCACAGGGTTGTTGTGAAGGCAAAAGAGGGGAAGCTATGCACTTTTCTCTGAGCTCCTTGATGTAATTGTATGATCAAAAATGTCCTTAATAAATCAATTGAAAGGGCAGAATTTTTTGTCTGTTACTTTTCAGACTCTAGCTCTAACTCCAGACTCCAGAAAGATCAGGAGTAGGTATTGGCAAGAGAGAGATAGAAAAGCTTCTTTTGCATTTCTATTTTTTCCTTCCTCCAAGAACCTCTTAGTGGCACATGCGGTTTACCTTTTTACACCCTCACAACAACCCTGGGACATAGATTTAGGCTGAGCATGTGTGACTGGCTTAAGGTCAACTAGAAAGCTTCATGGCTGAGTGCAACATTTGAACCCAGGTTTCCCTGTTTTCATCAAGCACATTAAACATTGAACCGGCTCTCAAATTCCTCTTTCTTCACACTATCATTTTAAAACAAATTAGCCCCATGACACACAACAGGTTTCCTACAACCATACAGCTAATGTTCTGGCTTTAAAACAAGTTATTGATAATGATGCAATACTAGGCATATAAACATACTAGACAAATACTAGACAAAAGCTGAAGTTATAAATCCTCTTTTCCTGGGAGTAGGCCCCCTTAAGCTCAACGGGACTTACATCTGAGTAGTCACATATGAGATTGTGCTGTGATAGTGCAACTCTATACATGACATCTCACAAGGATGCGCCATTAATGCAAGTAGTCTCAATTCCTGGGGCTGCAATCATACGTACACTCGCCTAAGAATAAGCCTCACTGCATAGACCGGGACTAAATTCTGAGCAGATGTGCATATGCTTGCATGGCTGCAATCCTAAACCTAGGATTAAGCGCCACTGAATTCACTGTTACTTACTCCCTAATAACCATACATAGTGTTGGGCTCTCAATGCATTATCCTGTTTTAAAACTCTTGCTTCATCTCTTCTAACTGAGTTGGAAAACAAAGAGCCTGGCCAGTAGGTTTTCAGGTCTGCTGCTAGAAAAGCATCGCCAAGAGCATCGTTTTTTTAAAGCTGTACACCCAAGGTGAACTTTTAGACTGGACTCTGTCCCTGAAGGTGACATCTGTTTAAAGAGCTGCCAAGTCCAAGTCCAGTTTAAAGATTGAAACCGTAAGAGAGCAATGGGGACCTTGAAGCTGCCCATCAACATTTGGCATCTGGACTACAGATTAAGCCAGGCATAGGGATACTCGGCCCTCCAGATGTTTTGAGACTACAATTCCCATCATCCCTGACCACTGGTCCTGTTAGCTAGGGATGATGGGAGTTGTAGTCCCAAAACATCTGGAGGGCCGAGTTTGCCTGTGCCTGGATTAAGCTGACACACAGGCCATCTGGTCACATGATGAGAAGTATTGTATTTCTATTTATATTATAGTCATTTTCCCCCTAAGCGTGCACCTATGCATACAAATTAACTTATGCAAATCTGTATTCTTTTTCATCCTCTGTTTCGGTAGAATGTAGGTGGCCTAGGTGCGCCATTAATTAACTGCATCTGTTCCATCTCTGAAAGAGGCTGTTGGGCCTTTCTCCCAAGCTTCAGAAGGTCCCAGATATGATTCCCAACTTCTCCAAGTAGAGACCCCTGTGAGAGACCCCTGCCTGAACCCATGGGCAGCCACAGCTAGTCAGCATAGACTGTATTGTGCTAGATCGGTCTGACTCAGTAAGATTCTTACATTTCTGTTACTCAACTACCCTTAAAAAAAAATTAAAGTATTGTTGACCTTTTCCTTCCATGCTCTAATTTGCAGTGTGCATGATTGTAGCAGTAGCAAGTTATACAAGGACCGGGTTTTTATTAGCTTTGCAGCAGCAACTACTATGAGAATGGGGAACAAAAGGAGTAGCTCTGCTTGCCATCTTCTTTTACCAACCTGTGAAATTCTTTGCCAACTTTAATTTGTGTTAGCTCTCTCTCTCTCTTTTTCTGCCACTTTTCTGCTGCCTTTCCCCCCTTTCTTTTTAAGAATACTTTTGACAGGAAATCATATTCTTTTTGGTTGCACCCCCACACAGACACATAAAAACACGTACCAGTAAATGAATCCTCCTGTCCCTCTGAGTTTTCTTCTAATTTCAACTTTTTGTAAGTTGCCTTGGGAGCCTGTTGAAGGGTTTAGCATAAATAACCTAAAAACAATAAAATAAAATTTTAGGCTTACATGGAACATAGTGGAAGTGGTTGTTGCTCTCTCAGAATTGTCAGGGGGATGCGATTCTGGAGGAAAGGACATTGAAAACAAGCTGTGTGTGTTTACATGTCATCCCAAAAAAGGAAATGCAGCACCCAAAAATAGGACAAAAGAGGATACAGATTTGCATAATACTACCATAGGTTGATTTACCTGTATAGATGCAAGTTTAGAAATAATTGCTATAATTTAAATAGAAATACGATATGTCTCACTCCCTATAATGAAGAAGACTGCGACACCTGAGTGCCTGTTGGTGCTATCTGTTTATATTTAAACCAGTCTTAGACCAGACTGCCTTTCAAATACAGTGGTACCTCAGGTTACATACGCTTCAGGTTACATACGCTTCAGGTTAAAGACTCCGCTAACCCAGAAATAGTGCTTCAGGTTAAGAACTTTGCTTCAGGATGACAACAGAAATCGGGCTCTGGCGGCGTGGCAGCAGCAGGAGGCCCCAATAGCTTAAGTGGTGCTTCAGGTTAAGAACAGTTTCAGGTTAAGTACAGACCTCCAGAACAAATTAAGTACTTAACCTGAGGTACCACTGTAGAGGATGCTTTCAAACAGAGGGCTAGGACAGGACCACAGGACATAGGACCACACTAGATATGAAACACTGATTCTCATGATGCTTTGCAAAGAAAATGTTGCTTTGTTGATAAAGCCATGGTAGTGCATTAGTTGGCTCTCACAGAATTCTTTGGCTACCTAGTAAATTCCAGGATTATAAAGTTTAGGATCAGTGGTGCATAATCAAATATGGTACAAGTGGGGAAAGAGTTCCTAGAAGGATACTTTAAATGATAGGATATGCATCACAATCCTATGCCTGTTTTCTAATAAATGTCCCTTAGTGAGGTGTATGCAGAATTCCCAGTGAGTGTTCAGGCGTAATATGCAAAATCTTTGTTATCACTACCTTAATCAGATAAAAGTTTCTGTGAGATGAAATGATGAGAGGTTTCATGTGGTTGTTCTCACTAAAGATTCTATTTCTTTATGACTTGCATGTTGTGCATTCCCCACCCCACCCCACCCCAGTTGTTCCAGATGCCTATATCTGAGGAACAAGCAAAGAGTGTGAGAAATAATGGTTACATGAGAAGTCATCTCAAGACTGAAGCTGAATATGAGTAGGAAGGGAAGGATTTGTCAATTTCAGTTCTTACAGTTTCTCATTTCTCCAACCTTAAATTGCGTTTTCCATATTGCTGTAGCAATTTGCAAATTTTCTTTAAAAAAACAAAACCCTAAAGAAATTCCTTAGCATTTTAGTGTGAGTTTCTCCCTAAAAACACACATAAACACATTTTTGTATGCAATTTTGACTAATGCACATATTTTGCTTCAAATGCCTGATTCGGCTAATGTCCCCTACCCACTCCCAACTGCGTGATCATCATCATCACTATGTGAGGAAGAACAGAAATATTATCCCTTGGCCCACCCCTTCCCTTATATTCTGGTCATATCTCCCTCAGCCCTCCAGATGTTAAAGGCTGAATATCTGCAGTTGGCAGCCTGCACTACTCATCTAGGGGCTCCCTGCACAGTTTAGGACCCTGCAAGATCACAATTCAAATCACACAGGAAGCCTAAACTAGTCGCACAGCCACAGAAGTTCAATCCCCACATATGGAGGAATGTGAGAGTAACAATGGTGGTGTGATGGAGGGGGCAGAGCAGGGAGCATACGTCTGCTCTCCATCTCTCCATGTGCTGGTCAGTGCTTGACCATTCTATACTATATCACAACAATACAAACACAACACGTAGGCTAATAGTTAGTAGAGAAGTTTCGAAAGTAAAATCTCTCAATAGTCTTTCAAAAATTTCAACAGAAGATGTCTCAAAAGCCTCAAAAGGACAGTGTCTCCGGAATGATACTACTGTTTCGTAATAGTCTTCATCAGCTGGAAATAAGATACAAGGCATACAACCAATGAATGATAACAAAACTGAGCTACCTGCATACACATTGTAAAATAAGCAGAATATACAAAACAGAATATATAAAAAAGGTACATACCCGATATTTTTCAACAGAATACAGTGGTACCTCGGGTTACAAACACTTCTGGTTACAGAGTCCACTAACCAGGAAGTAGTACCTCAGGTTAAGAACTTTACCTCAGGATAAGAACAGAAATAATGTGGCGGGGGTGGGGCAGCAACGGGAGGCCCCATTAGCTAAAGTGGTACCTCAGGTTAAGATTGGTTTCAGGTTAAGAACGGACCCCCCAGAACGTATTCAGTTCGTAACCAGAGGTACCACTGTATGTAAGTAAGATTCATGCTAAGGATCAGTGCTCACTAGATAGTGTAGCTGCTGATACTTGTAACACAATGCATAGGACAGGCTTCCTCAACCTTGGCCCTCCAGATGTTTTGAGACTACAATTCCCATCATTCCTGACCACTGGTCCTGCTAGCTAGGGATCATGGGAGTTGTAAGCCAAAAACATCTGGAGGGCCGAGGTTGAAGAAGCCTGGCATAGGACATATGAAATAAGCCACAGGTGTTTCCAATAACGGTATACTTAAAGAATGGCATATACAGCATACAAAAACAAAGTAGACCCATGAAAAACAAATATACAGATACTATTCCTCTGTATATTTCTTTTTCATGAGATGTCTTCTGTTTAAACCTTTGAGAAACTATTGTGAGACTGTCCTTAGACACCTGTTTTGAACACACGGCTTGACGGTCCTCTCTACCACTCTGTTATATTGTACATATGAACTTTGATTGTCTTATTCCTATAATTTGAATGATATCATTTTTCTATTATCTATCTCTACTAACTATTAGCCTACGTGTCGTGTTTGTATTGTTGTGATTGGTTCTTATTGCAACACAAGGGTTTGTTTTTGGTTCATTCTATAATATACACTGCGTCCTTTCAGAATAGCTTGATTTTTAATTTAGTATTGGACTGCCTTGAGCACATCTCTCCCCTCCACCCCACCCCACATGCACATACCTTAAAAAAGCTTTTTGGATACTAGGATGTGGGCCTACATTGAAGAGGTGGGAAAGGGAGTACAGCTGGAGCCTGTAACTTGATGCACATTTATGGAATACAGTCATACCTCGGGTTAAAGACGCTTCAGTTTGCGCGTTTTCGGGTTATGAACACATCAAACCCGGAAGTACCAGAATGGGTTACTTCCGGGTTTTGGCACTCGCACATGCACAGAAGCGCTAAATCACACTTTACACATGTGCAGAAGCACCAAATCACAGCCCGTGCTTGCGCAGATATGTCGCTGCCAGTTGTGAATGCTGCGGGTTGCAAATGTGCCTCCCACACGGATCACGTTCGCAACCCGAACATCCACTGTACAACGCTTTTAACCCACTAGGGCATTTCCAAGTAAGCAATCATAGGATTGGGCTGCATATCTGTATTTCACCCTGAGAACTGGAAGCTTGTTCATAAATTTTCCTGGAGAACATTTTCATTGCCCAAATCCTACATATAATCCTAAATCAATTAAGTGTTTGCTGTCTCAGTGGTAATTGAGGACTCCGCTCCTTAGGATAAAATTATCCACAGAACAAGATGGATACACCAATCCTAAATACATTAAGTGAATTAATTCTAAGGCTATCAAAGTGACTAAAGGAATTTTAAGTTGATTAATCGTCTTCCTTTTAGCCAATTAATCAGTCAAATAACAGATCAAATTTTTTTTTAGATATTGAAGAAAGTATAAGTCAAATTGTTTTTTTAGATATTGAAGAAAGTATAAGTCAACTTACAATTTAATAAACAGAAACTGCTAGTCTCTATAAGGCGATGCCATCTTTCTTTCTCTTTCTTTCTTTTTATTTCTTTCACTATTACAGAAATGCATCAGAATTAACACTGATTAACATTTCTCCTGAGTGATTAAATCTGGTCCTCACCACTTAACCAACTGGAGATCTGATTCAGCTACTGAACAACGCTTGCAACCCTCATACATTTCATTTGAATGTGGTGGAATTTACTTCCATATAAGAAAGTGTTTGTAGCAATTACAGCCAGAGTCCCACAGTCATTGTACCTAGCAACCTGTACAGAGTAATCCTCAAGTCACATATGGTGTGTTTCCTTTTTAGCTGTGTTGATTCCATTGAAATTAGTGCAATTAAACTAGTTTAAGGAACCTGAATGCCAATTTTAACCACTTGGGGTGGGATGAACAGTCCCCAAATCAGAATTTCAGCAAATTTGGGAACCATTTCACTAATTTAGGAAGCCACTACACACAGAAAAACTACTAGCAGTGGCGTAGCGTGGGGGTGCAGGGGGGCCGGCCGCACCGGGCACAACATCTGGAGGTTAGGGTTAGGGGCGCAAATCCATGGGTTAGGGGGCGCAAATCCACGGGTTAGGGGGCGCAAATTACTTGCCTTGCCCCGGGTGCTGACAACCCACGCTACGCCGCTGACTACTAGTCACATGCAACCACTTTTTTAAAAAAAAAATAATACCTGTTACATAGACAATAGGTGTTGGTTCACCTGACCTAGCAGCAGCTCTCCATGGTCTCATGCAGGAGCCTGTTAAAATAAACTATGGCTTAATGTGAATGTGCAGTGTGCTAGTGCCTACTGCTGAAATGGCAGTGGCTTTGTTCCTCTCCTATTCCTATTGCTGCTTCTGCACTGCAAGAAATAAGCCAAAGTTTGGCTTGTCATGTCCAAACCCAGGCGCATGGTTAGCATTGGGCAGGGCTCTGTGCACACACTAATGTACAGACATAGAACTCCTCTATGTATTGGGGTGGGGGGGTCCTCTCATGTTGGTCTCTCATGAATAGCTTATTGCAAATTCATTAGTATATGCATACAGTCCTTTTCCATGTCAGCCAAATGTGTGTGCTGTGGGGAAAGCATTTCTTCCATGGGCACTGTAAGTTGGTTAATTCAGTCCCAGGATATGCATCTGCCCCGCTCCAGGTAGCAGTGACAGTCTCTTATTTATCCAGCATGGTGTAGCATTTCTTCGCGGAAGCATTAAGCCCTGTGAATTTTCACTGGTTTCAATCAGCACTTTGGGCACTCAGCGTCCAACGGTATCAATCCATTAAGTAGAGTCAGATTTTTAAATTTTTTTTAAGGTTCTTTATTGCAAAGGCCGCAATTTCTAACCTAAATGAAGTCACTTGAAACTGATTTTCAAGAGCAGTTAAACACTCATCTGCTGTCACTTATTTCCCTTCTGAATGTTAGGGTCCTTTTCTGATGTGATGGAACAAAGCCTGTCTTCTCCTTGTTTACATGTGGCGAGGTGTTTCTCTGATTTCCACCAACTCCCCATTTTATAGGCTCCTTCTTTTAGGCTTTCTCCCCTCTGTTAACCTTTAATAAAAAAAATTGTCCTCTTCATTAAAAAGAAGCGTTGTGCAGAGGTTTCTATAAATGCTGAACCTGACAAAGCAGGAGGTTAATGTTTGCCAGGCAAGTGTAAATCTGATTTAAAAGGAAAAGAAATAAAAGGTTATTATTGTGAAGGCCAAATAGAGAGACTTCTCAGCTGAAATGGAAGGCAAAGGGAGGCCTACATTTAATGGAAGTGGTGTCATTTGCTGTGCTACTCCTTGAGGGGGGGAAAGGCCGGATTCTGCTTAGTCTCAAATTCAAAAGTTTCATGCATTATTCCCCAGGAAGAAGATTGTGGAGGTACGCTTGATGCTGAAAGAAACTTAAAGCCTACATGCACATTATGGTGCTGAGCAGTGCTTTTTTTCCAGAAAAAAGTTGGCAGTATTCACCTTAACACGTGAAGACATGCGTACTTCGCTCCCGAAACATACTTTCCCAGCAGCCAGCCTCAGTGTCTCCATTGGCAACAAGGCCATGTGAGGAGATCGGTGGTGAGGCGGGAAGAGAGGAGAGAGAATGCCCCAGCGCAGTTGACGGAATAAACCGAGAAGGCGCCCTGATGCCAAGGGTGACAGCAGCTGCGAGGATGTGGGAAGCGGGAAAGGGGGATCCTGGAAAAACATCCAGGGCACAGGTGATTTTGCAGCTGTCAGTCATTGCTCTCCTTCTTTAAGATGTTGAAAAACAGTTCTGGTTCTGCGTACCAGCATGTACCGTCAGAAGAAAAAGCACTGGCGCTGAGGTAAAGGTTCCCTCAGCACAAGAATTTCCCTTGTATGAGGGAATCTTCTCCCCTTCTCTTCCCCCTGCTCCCCTCTCCGTATTTAGAGGATGTTTTCTCCAATCCTTCAAAGCCAATTTGAGGGTGGCACAGGGCAAGGGCAGTAGGAGGCAAGAGTACGAGTGACAAGGGTTGGAAACAGACTGTTTTGTCCATCTATAGTTGTATCCAGGGGTAAATTTGCGCTAGCAGAAAATCCCTGACACTGGTGCAGGCAGGGAACCCGTTCATTCATATGACTGTTTTGATTCCACATCAAACAAATTTCTTTTAAAAAAAATCTCACACAAAAATTCATGTTCAACTCTGGAAGAATGGCAGACAAAGGTGACGGACTTCATGGGACTAGCAGAGATGACCGGCAGAATCCGAGACCAGGGGAAAGAGACAGTGGAAGAAGACTGGAAGAAGTTTAAATTATATCTTAAAAACTGTTGTAAAATCGAGGAGTGTTGAGATGCCAAGGGGTAAGAAGTAGAGAAATACAGCGGTAACTATTAGGTTTAAGGAAATCTAATGAAAGGAAATTAACAGATAATTTGATCAAAGGGTTGCTAAAGAACTTTGGAATAAGGATGCAGCGAAAGGGAGGTATGGGGAAGTCGGTATATGTTTAATGTTGTGTATGTGGTTGTTTTGTAATGTGTCTGTCTTTTATTATGTGTTTGAAAAATCAATAAAAATCCTTATAAAAAAAAACAAAAATTCATGTTCAAAATATGTATTTGAAGTCAAATTTTGAATGTATTTTCTCACAGAGCACATATTTCTAAACATATCTTATCTCAAAATACATGTTTTAAATGCATTTTGATTCCCCACCCCCTGCCAGAACTGCCTCACAAAATTCAAAAAAGTGAAAAAATGTGAAGGATAGCTACGCGTTCATTCACACATTTGTCCAAGAGGTCAGGTCAGGTCCTACTAGAATTTGCCAAAAAAAAAACCCAACCAAACAAAACCTACCTGAATTCCTACAACACCCCTTGAATAAGGATAAGAATATTTCAATGGGCCTTTGTTGGGGGACATTCCCCAGAGGATGGCTTTGCTCTGGGTAATGACTGTCTACAACAGTCACCATCTTATATTTCCAAGTGATCTCTGTTATGGGAATGATGACTTACTAGCATCTTTGCCTCCCTGAGCGGCATGAAAAACTCCACTTACATATATACACAGACACACACACACACACACACACACACACACACGCTCCTTCCATGTAAACTCATTTCTAGGACAAAATGCCAGGAAGTGTACATCTCTTCAATTACTATTGTTCTGGTTTCCTCTTAGCTACTGGATAATAAGTAGCTTTCAGAGAAGCATTAAGCAGATTTGCCCTCCAGGGTTTGCATTCTAGTAGAGTGACAGTTATTTTCATAAACAGGAGGGGGGGAAGCAACCCACAATCCAAAAAAATATAGGCAGACACTGGCTAGCCAAACTGCTTATTACTATAGAATCTTGATCCAGACAGGAAAATAAACAGATTTTTTTTAAATGTCTTCAAATGTCACTGCATTATGATTTATATCAGTGTGCAACATATTGGGCTTTATTATAGAGCACGCACACACACAAATTACTGGAACTAATGCTTCTTCATTTTATAGAATGCTTCCATTCTAGTCTGAGGGCAGAACATACATCGTTAGTTATTTAAAGCTCACCTCTAATGATGTAAAAATAATAATAATAATGGGGCATGAAACCCAGACTTAACAAAACAAAAATACAAAACACAGCATTTTACAGACTTTACGTAAACATAATGTGACAATGCAGTTTCTTTCATTCTCTGCTATGACAGTTAATTCCAGACCAGGAAAACTGTCAAAAATGTTTAGTTCTGCTTGGGTTGAGTTAATTACAGGCCCCGAGGCTGTGCTGACTTTTTCCCCGCTAATGGCACTGTGCTACAGGTAAAAATCCATTTGCAAGAATGTTTTCATAGCTACAGATCTAATTTACTGAATATCAAATATTTATGCCATTGCAATTAAAGTGACAGCGTTCCAGCCCCCCTCGCCTCCTCCCCACCATGCAAGCTTGGGTTTTTAATAGAATTTATTATACAGTAAACATTTGGTGAAAAGTTTTGCTACAGCTTATAATGTGAAAGCTTTGAATATTTTATTGATTTTATTCTTTTGCTCTCAGCTCCCATAAACACTGGAACATTATGAACTTCCACACAGTGCATGTTGTGGTAGGGGCCATTTTGGTCCTGCTGTTGCCTCGTGGATGGGAGGGCATTTCATCATCACAGCAACTGTTGTGGTGATTAGAGATGCAGAAGGACATCGAGAAAGGGCTGGAATGCCCAACGGTGTTTAAGGAATCAGGAAAGGGGGAGGAAGAAAAGGAGGAAAAATAAATAGAAACAATAACAAGCGTCCTTTGGCTCACACAGAAGAAGGCAGGGGTCAGGGGCTGGGCAATTGCTGACCTAGCAAGGTGATGCACGTATAGACTTGGGCATGTACAGACACATGCATCTCTCAATGCAATGATGTGTACAAGTGAGAATGTGTAAGAATAGTTCCCAAGACTGAATCACTACATGCAGCAAAGAAGAGGAGGAAGCCTATATGGGTGTCCATTGCTTATCCAAGAAATAGCTTATCCGAATGCTTGGATAAGAACTGTAGTTCAGAGGTAGAATCCATGTGTTGCATGCAGAAAATCTCCAGGTCAATCCCTGACATATCCAGTATTAAAAGGGTCAGCTACCAGGACTGGGGGAAATCGCTGCCTAAGATCCTATAGAGTTGTTACCAGTCAGAGTAGACAGAACTGGGTTAATTACCTGGAATGAGACAGCTGCCTAAGTAAGTGGCTGCAGATACAAACACTGCAGTACTGTGGCTCTGTGAGTCTCTTCTCACAGCTCAGTTTCACACCAGTAGTGAGCACAGTTTTCTTCAGCAATGCATTATTGAAGCTGCTAAGACTAGGGTGTTCTCTTCAGAGAACAGTGCTCTATTTGGGGGTGTCCTGTATCTGGAGGCTGTCCAGTCCAAGGCTGTGTACAAATATTCCTTCTCCTGGAAATAAATCAATGGGCAGAGAATCACCAGCACTAAGGTTTTAGGGCTCAATCACTGCACAGAGTGAGGCCCTCATTTCAGGCAGCTGATGCTGGAAGGCAAGCCACCCATTTCTTCTGAACCATACCATGGCAGAAGCAATGCTTGCTTGTTACTGGCTTGGACTGGACTGTCACTCTGTCTTGCCTAGTTGCCTTCCGTGAGTATCTCATAGGCAGCCCCACTGGAGAAAGCCCTGTGCTGAGCCTGTGCATGCCCTGTTCTGCTCACATTCTGGTGACTGCCACTGCTGCATTGCAGTATTTGTGTGAACAAGCACCAGGTGCAGCAGTGAGTAAGGAATAATGATGTCTTGGAGGACATAGTTGTGTATATATGCCATGTGGCCTTGCTTGTATCTCCCTAGCTAGACTGCTGCCCTCAGACACACTGGGAGATGCTATTCTGTCGCCTGTATTGAAGAAAAGATTCCACTGAAGGTCCAATCAGCTTCTATACATGAAATGGGATACCATCTTGTTGGGTACCACCGGCAAAATGTATTGTCCATTCCTGATATTAGTCTGCTCTTAAAGCACAAGAACAGGGCAGGGGCAGTAAAAGGTCAGATTTATTTTTAATGCCATGTTTTAGCCAAAAAGATGATTTTAAAAATGAGCAACTCTGCTATTATTGTAGTTGTGATGCAACTGTTTTCCCTCCACCCACACATGGATGTATCTTTCTCTGTCTGTATCACTCTTCTATTGGAGAAGACTCCTGCATACAAAAGTTCATGTCACAATAAATTAATCGTTTAAGTGCCACAGGTCTTTGTCCTTTTAGCTGCTGCTGACTAACAGAGCTGCTTTTCTGGAGACTGTCTGGCCTTGCTCTTCTTGCCTGCTGATTAACACCTGCACACTTACCATTTTGTGATGTAACAAGAGCATCCAATGGAAGCAGTGCAGTTCTGATACAATAGCCAGACTGAGTGTCTGGCCAATGGGATAAAGCAGCAATTCAATGGACACAGGCAGTGTTGTCAAGACTCAGGATCTAAGAGTTCCACCAATGCTGCAGTCATACGAATGGAGGCCATAAATTAGAGAGATGCAGCAGGCAGAAGCACAGTCAGAAACAGGACCAGAATTCAAGAGCAAGTTGGGAGTAGAAGTGGAACCAAGCACAGCTGGCCCTACCATTAGGCAGAGTGAGACTCCTAAGTTCTTATTTAATATAAGGCAAGGTTAGTTACTTCTGTAGACCAGAACAAGAGGCTGTTTGTTGATGAACAGGTTAGCACACAACTGCATAGAAAAACGAAAGTAACCACAAGAACAAGCTAAAGAGTAGATTCTTAGCTCCAATCCATGATAAATGGAGATAATGTTTAGTGCTACCATTTCCCGTTACTCTAAAGGTGGTCACCTCAGGCAACAGATGATGGGGACAGTAGGAAGAAGCAGTGGGGCATTGGCAAACCGAGTTTGTGTGTGCCCACTAAGATAACTTGCTGTCCTCAGGTGGATGCTGTGATGTCATTGGTTTTGAAGTAAGATTCCACTGCCAGCCCAAGGGGCTTCTGCACATAGAATAGGAGGAGAAGCCATCTTATCCTTTGATTCAAGCAGCAATATTTCTCAGGCCAGACCTGGAGCCAGAAGCTTGACACACAAAAAGGCTGTAGTAACCAACTAAGTTTTATTCAGAGTAGACCCATGGAAATTAATATCAACGGGCCTACTTTGAGTAGGACTAGCATGATGGAACATACCTGAAAACCTATAATCTATCATTATAATTACCCCATCCCTATTCTATGCTCTTTGTTGTCAAAAAGTGGCAGGCGACGGACACACTCCCACCACCAAACACAGCAGCCCAATGCCACTGCACACCATTTAGGAAACTCCCCCCTCCTGAGTCGGACCATTGGCCCACCTACAAGAGCACACAGTTAAACATGGAACTTGTTCCCATAGGAAGCAGTGGTGACTGCTGGCTTGGATGGCTTTGAAAGATGATTGGACAGATTCATGGAGGATAAGGCCATCAATGGCTACTAGCTGTGATGGTTATGTTCTGCCTCTACAGTTGGAAGCAGAAATGCTTCTGAATAGCAGTTGCTGCAAACCACAGGAGGGGAGAGTGCTCTTGTGCTTGGATTTCTGCTTGCAGGTTTCCCACTGGCATCCAGGTGGCCACTGTGAGAACAGGATGCTGGACCTAGAGATGCTGAGGATTGACCTTTTGCACTCAAAACATGTGCTGAACCACTATACGATGGCCCTTTTACTACACACAAGTTCTAGGGTGTCCAGAGATACTGGGGTGTGATCAATTATCTACAGATTCCTTCCTGGTGGGAGTCTTTTGAAAATGTCTTGAGTTTATGGGAATATTGGCATCTTCCTCCCAGACTGATACATGCATTTCCAGCCTAGTTCCAGAGGAGCAGCAGAGTCACCCTGTGGCAATGGATAAAAATAGAGGATCACTGTGTGCAAAGCTCCAGGGCCGGCAGAAAACTTTTAAAGCTTGGGTTTGCTCTTTAGAACCAGGCAGGGGACAGTGGCATTTCAAGAACACTGAATTCTCCTTCTTTGCAAGAGACAAACAATGACAGTCCTATAGCAGCAAGAACTTAGTACAGTGAGAGAAGAAATGAAGAGATGCCCCGTGGATTTGTTTTCACCAATGAGTGAAAAACCCATCATGGGATTCCCCAGCAACCAGAATAGCTCATGAAACATCGGCTCTGGATCCATTCCAGTCCGGCTTCCGCGCTGGCCATGGGACCGAGACGGCTCTGGTTGCCCTAACAGATGATCTTCGTAGACAGCTGGATCGAGGCGGGTCGGGGCTGCTGATTCTTCTAGATTTGTCAGCAGCTTTTGACATGGTCGATCATGAACTTCTGGACCACCGCCTTGCCGACGTGGGGATCCAGGGCACAGTCCTTCAATGGCTGCGCTCGTTTCTCTCTGGTCGGGGACAGAGGGTGGCGCTTGGGGGGGAATTGTCATCGCGCCACTCCTTGGTGTGTGGAGTGCCTCAGGGTGCGATTCTCTCCCCGATGCTTTTTAACATCTTTATGCGCCCCCTCGCCCAGCTTGTCAGGAGTTTCGGGCTGGGCTGCCATCAGTATGCTGATGACACCCAACTCTATCTGTTGATGGATGGCCATCCTGACTCGGCCCCAGACACACTGATCAGATGCTTGGAAGCTGTGGCTGGATGGTTGCGTGGGAGCCGGTTGAAGTTAAATCCTTCGAAGACAGAGGTCCTCTGGCTGGGACGGGATGATATGGGACTGAGGGGGCAGCTCCCATCTCTTGCGGGGGTGCAATTAGTGCCAGCACCGTCCATTAAGAGTTTGGGTGTAATCTTCGATACCTCCCTCTCCATGGAGGCGCAGATTGCAGCTATTACAAAGGCGGCATTTTTTCATCTCCGCCAAGCTAAGCAGTTGGCTCCTTACCTCTCTCGCCCTGACCTAGCTACTGTGATCCACGCGACGGTCACCTCCAGACTGGATTATTGTAACTCGCTCTACGTGGGGCTGCCCTTGAGACTGACCCAAAAACTCCAGCGGGTGCAGAATGCCGCAGCGAGACTCCTTACGGGGTCTTCGCTGCGAGATCACATTCATCCGGTGCTATACCAGCTGCACTGGCTCCCGGTGGAGTACAGGATCAGGTTTAAGGTGCTGGTTTTAACCTTCAAAGCCCTATACGGCCTAGGACCCTCGTACCTACGGGACCGCCTCTCCTGGTATGCCCCACAGAGGAACCTACGGTCTTCAAACAAAAACACCTTGAAGGTCCCAGGCCACAGAGAGGTTAGGCTGGCCTCAACTAGAGCCAGGGCCTTTTCGGCTGCGGCTCCAACCTGGTGGAATGCTCTGTCACAAGAGACAAGGGCCCTGCAGGACTTGACATCTTTCCGTAGGGCCTGCAAGACAGAGCTGTTCCGCCAGGCCTTTGGTTAGGGCGCAGCCTGACTCCCTCCTCTGGCAACCTTTACAAAACTTTATGGCTGCCATCAATCTTGATTTTAATTAATTTTTATAATGTTTTTATAATGTCGCACTATTTTGGTGTTGTTAGCCGCCCTGAGCCCGGCTTCGGCTGGGGAGGGCGGGATATAAATAAAATTTATTATTATTATTATTATTATAGTTTAGCTATTTTATTTGAGTCTTTCCATGTTCCATGAGACTTACTTATCCTTCTAATACTCTACTCAGTTCATTCTTGTTGGCAGGATTAGAGCCTGAAAATTTAGAGAGCACACTTGGGGGAACCTTTATGTCTGCAGATGCCCAAACATTTAAAGAACAAACTTAAGGAGACCAAAAAATAAAAATAAACCACCCCCACAAACCAGTGACAGGCAGGGCAGCACCAGTGGCGTAACACTGCTGGGAGTGGCCACCAAGACCATATTACACAGGTCCTGAAAGACCTACATTGGCTCCCAGTATGTTTCTGAGCACAATTCAAAGTGTTGGTGCTGACCTTTAGAGCCCTAAACAGCCTTGGCCAAGTATACCTGAAGGAGCGTCTCCACCCCCATCGTTCAGCCTGGACACTGAGGTCCAGCTCCAAGGGCCTTCTGGCGGTTCCCTCACTGTGAGAAGTGAAACTACAGGGAAACCCATTATTATTATTAAAGGTAAAGGGACCCCTGACCATTAGGTCCAGTCATGACCGACTCTGGGGTTGCGGCGCTCATCTCGCTTTATTCACCGAGGGAGCCAGCATACAGCTTCCGGGTCATGTGGCCAGCATGACTAAGCCGCTTCTGGCGAACCAGAGCAGCGTACAGAAATACCGTTTACCTTCCTGCTGAAGCAGTACCTATTTATCTACTTGCACTTGACATGCTTTCGAACTGCTAGGTGGGCAGGAGCAGGGACCGAGCAATGGGAGCTCACCCCGTCACAGGGATTCGAACCGCCGACCTTCTGATCGGCAAGTCCTAGACTCTGTGGTTTAACCCACAGCGCCACCCACGTCCCTTATTATTATTACGAATTATTATGAATTCTTATTATTACGAATGATCAATTAGTTAAATCAGTTCTGAGGATGTTTACAGTAGTGGGCAGTGATATAAAGCAGTGCGGCATGAAGGATATAAGACCAGTGTGCCATTAAAGCCTGCATTGGACTCTTGCAATGGGTAAAAGGCTGAATGTTAAGTGACTCCACCGTGGTTATCTACATCCCTCCAGATGTTGCTGGACTCCCAACTGCCATAATTCTTGACTAGTCTAGCTGCCGCATTCTGGATTAGTTGTAGTTTCCAGGTCACCTTCAAAGGTAGCCCCACATAGAGTGTGTTGCATTAGTCCAAGCAGGAGATAACTAGAGCATGCAGCACTCTGGCAAGACAGTCTACGGGCAGGTAGGGTCTCAGCCTGCGTACCAGATGGAGCTGATAGACAGCTGCCCTGGACACAGAACTGACCTGTGCCTCCATGAACAGCTTTGAGTCCAAAATGACTCCCAGGCTGCACACCTGGTCCTTCAGGGGCACAGTTACCCCATTCAGTTTTGCAAACTAGCAAAAATAGCACCTGACACCAACCCTTTGTAAGGACTAGGTCCCAGTCACTTCTACTAGGTGGGAATATCTGCAGTATGGGTTCTTAAGCCTGCACTCTCACATTTTCAGACTTATGCTTCTGTAGAGTTCCACTATACCACTTATCTTACCATCACGTGACACCCCCCCCATTCCTCTGCCTTTCTATGAAAGGGCCAATTAACATGGCCACCCTGGTGTGTTTTGATGTGGGTTACTGTACTTGTGGCAGTTACAGACTCTGTGCTACAGTGCTCATCATCTGCTAGCTTCAACTTGAACATGGGTGACCCATGACCTGAATTCACAGTGCAGCACACTGGTAACCACTGTGATGCACATATACTTTGATGCCTGCCTCTGTATAGAGAAGAAGGATCACTTAGAGCATCTGGGAAAACTTTACTCACAGCACTGCACCGTACAAAAGATCAGAAGCAATGACCAAAAAATGGGCTTTTCCTTCCATTGCCCCTCTGCTCTGGAATTCCCTTCCCTCTGTCATGTGTGAAGCAATTTACATCCGTTCCTTCAGACGTCTTGTAAAGACACATCTTTCCCTGATGCTTAAGACTGGACTGTTTTACGGCTGAATTTGTTTTTCATCTGCTTTTATAATAAGTGTTTTTATGTTCGCCTCTCCATTTTTATGACACTGTTTTATATTGTTTTATATTGCTTAGAGATTTTAAAAAATTAAGCGGTTTCTAAAAGCTTTTAATTAAATAAATTAATAAACACAGCAATCACACTGAGTGCATGAACTCCCATTACGTCATACCAGAACGATGGTGCGAATTGGCTCCGACAGCACAGACTGATGTGAGCCTGGGGCAGAAAACATCACAAAGAAGGGAGAGGAAATTAAGGCAAGTGCACTTCCTTGCATTACCTTAAACCAGAGAACAGCCGCCTGGTAGCAGGTGGACTCCTATGAAGCAATTTTGTCTGACCCCAATTACTAATCAAAATGCGATCCAAGAAAATTGTATCCCCAGTTTCATTAAATTTTGTCCACAGGAAACAGGCAGAGCAATCCAAACTCCCTTTGTGCTGGGCTTGCAGTGTGTGTGTGTGTGTGGATTGGGCCCTGCTGGTTTCCATCAGCATCCAGATGGCCATCACCTGCCAAGTGATGCCAGCATCATTCCACAGGCCCAGAGCTCCATCTCTGTAGCCTAACATCGTGGAAGAGACTTGTATCATGAGGAGATAGTGTGATGCCATCAGTATTTTCTTGTCGTGCCTCAGGATAAGGGCTGAACAAACCTGGACCTAGAATTGCTTGCTATTTGTAACCCATGCTTGTAGAGTTAACATGAATCTGTATATTCAGCAGTTATTCGGTATAAAATAGTAGGATGTCATATGGATGGTTAAGCATGAGAAACAATACACTAACCAGGAGAATCAAAGGCTGAAACTAGTTATCTTTCCTAGATAAGCCAAGGATCTGACATACACTTTGGTTTTTAGTCACAGCTATGAGAATGTCTACACTTAGACCACACCTTTCATTGGGAATTCATAAGGAAGAAGAGGAGGAGGAGGAGGAGGAGGAGGAGGAGGAGGAGGATGATGATTTTGGACTTGATATCCCGCCTTTCACTTCCCTTAAGGAGTCTCAAAGTGGCTAACAATCTCCTTTCTTTTCCTCCCCCGCAACAAACACTCTGTGAGATGAGTGAGGCTGAGAGACTTCAGAGAAGTGTGACTAGCCCAAGGTCACCCAGCAGCTGCATGTGGAGGAGCGGGGAAGCGAATCCAGTTCACCAGATTACGAGTCCACTGTGTTTTGCGTGTCGAGGTCCCCAGGTCCACCCCAATAACTCACACATCACACAAAATTTTTGTTTAAGGTTTTTGGCATAATTTTGGCCACAACTTTATTAAAATACAAATTTGTGAGTAGTTGCTTAGGCATTGGTTGCAACTATCTGCCCCCACCATGGGGGACAGACTGACATTCCGCACGATGCGAAAGTCAGAATGGGGGAATACACTTGGGGGTTACGCGAAGCAGGGAACCTGCCCTCACCCCAAATGCAACCAGGAGCTCATTGCTATGGCCCGAGCCCCCTTGACAGAGTGGACAAGCAATAGTTAGCCCCCAATTCCTTTAACGGAATCCCTTGCAGCAGCAGCATTAGAGGGGCAGGCACAGCCAATCCATGCCCCTCAACCAACCAAACCATAAACCAATGCCTAACCGCAACCTTACAAGTTGTGACGATTTGCTATGCAGTAGGCAAAAACCAAAAGGCCCCAGCCAATCAGCCAGATGGACAAAATTCCTACTAGGCCCCCACTCCAAAGCAGACGACCCCATGACAGGCATAGCAAGGTCAAAGCGAACAACCCTATTCTAGGGAGGGAGGGACGGGCAATCCGCTGCACGGGCGAAAAGAGGAAGCCCTAGCCTCGTGCAAGGAGTTTTAGCATTTCTGGCTGTCAATCAATAAATGGCAACATTAATTTCTTCCCAACAACAAGGGAAGCCCCAATCGCATCAGTGGCCAACAATCAGTTAGCCCGCCCCCAACTTTGGAGTGTCCTGGCACCCCCCACCGCAACACGTGCTCTCCATGAAGGAGAACACGCTTAACCACTACACCACGCTGGCGTGGGATGTGATGTATTATAGCCCTGGTGAATGTAGGTAATACACCAACCTTGTCCACATAGTGCAACACTATATAAAAGGGAATCAGGGAGCTAGAGAAGCAGCACACTTCCACCCAGCTCACACACCAAAGCAAAGAACTGAGAAGCAAAATCTAGAGCTGATAGAGATACATGCAACATGGGTGCAAGTGACTGTGTCCATTGCTGTCCGAGAGTTTGAACAATTGAAGGGGTAGTGTCTTCCTTTATAGCCTTATGCTTGGTTATTAAGCTAAGTTAGGCACAGTGTGCTATTTCATGACATATGCTTTAAAGAAGCTAGGTCTAGGAACTGGACTTGCTACAGGCTAGCTTTTCCAGGCAACCCATGAGTTGGGACTGGGCACACTGGGGCAGTCCCCCTAGAGTGCTTATATCTACCCTATTATTCTCCTTGTTTCTTGCTGTACTAATATGTGTGCCTATCTGAAAATGGTAACCAGGCTAAGCTACTTAGACTTTATGTAGTCTTATTGAGCAAATTATGCTTTAACATGCTTTATGCCAGCTAGCCCTGTGCATGATGCTCAGAAGCAGGCTAGCTATGTGTGCTGCATGCTGATCCTTGCAGTACATGAAAAGAGTGAGAAGCCTTCCTCCCAAGTGTGCCCATGACCTCCAAATCACAAAGATAAGCTGCCCATTGAGTTGAACACTCTTCTACCTGCCAAATATGCAAGGAGGCACAAGCGCCACCAGCAGGATCTCCACCTGCAGCAGCCAGTAGAAAACTCTGAAACTAATGACAGAAGAGGGAGCCTGGGTTCCATTGTATCATCTGCAGGTCCTACTGCTGACATGTGATGGCAATGGGCCAAATCGGGACCTGGTTGCTGCACCAGCTCCAACCAGGTGCAACAATTTGCCAGAGGTGGATTGGGGTGGGGGAGTGCAATTGGTTCAACTTCACTGGGTGCTGAGCCAAGAAAGCGCCACAACAATGATGAACAATGAGAGGTGAGAGCAGGCAGCACCGAATTTTGTCACCATACACCGCTGAAATTTCAAAGCCCAAAGTCTGCCACTGAATCACCCTCCTTACCACACACACACACTACCCTGGCCACCATGTGTGGCTGGGCTGTAGATGTGACAGTGGCCCCACCATTCTGCCATGAGGCAGCAGAGTGGGAGGGGGGCAGCTAGAGCCAGGATTGCTCCCTACAATTGTTTTCTAAAGTTGTGACAGATAAGACACATCATTCACTTTCATGTTACCTTATTTCTTTGGTTTCTCTTTGTAATCTACCAGCTTCGCATGAGTACATGTGCTCCACAATTGTAAAGATTTTACTACCTGACTATACCAACTTTATGATACAGCCTGACAACATGGGATGGAGACAAGCTGCATAGTAAAATACACTTCTGATCCCAGATCCCCACAACTGGAGATTGAAATAGCCTCTGAGAATAGAGAAACTGGCCATCCTTGCTTTAAACATTGCTTGCACATATTATATTAGCACTCCAGAACTGCATCGTTGAAAAAAAAATCTCTCATCCCATGCCATTTGCTAACACAAAGAGCCTCATATGTTCTGAAACAGGCACCCAAGTCAGTGTTGCCTCTGGTGAGTCAAGGCTGATGCAGTCAGTATTTATCTCAATTAAGTTAACC
Source organism: Podarcis melisellensis (assembly GCF_964234715.1). NCBI lineage: Eukaryota > Metazoa > Chordata > Lepidosauria > Squamata > Lacertidae > Podarcis > Podarcis melisellensis. The sequence continues at coordinate 29,673,271 of NC_138538.1, forward strand.
CTGAGGCCGATGTAAGTGGTAAATTGACACTTATCGCTGCATGCATGTTCTGCCGGCTCGTAACATGAGAAAATATCCAAAACAATCCCTGCAATTTGCCCTGGGGATTTCTAATGTGTATAAGTGTGCTCCATGAGTCCTGCTTCCATGTTTTGTGGCAATCGTGCTGCCTGATCCAATGCCCGCTTAGTCAGCAGTAAAACCCACTCAGCACAATGGAGTTTGCTCCTAAATAAGTGTGCATAGAATTGCAGCCTTAATGTGCCAACATCTGGAGCAATTTCAGACCAGGTTTACTAATTCCTCAGACTGGATCTGACCAGACAGCAATGCAAGATTGTGATACCCTTCATTCTATATTTCCAGTTTCACTGGATTTATCTTACATGTATAACACAGTCAAAGCAGTGTACATTAAAGCTTAGCCGAATTTTCTCATAAAAATAGTTTTCTGAGAAAATTTGAGGGTCCCCCCCCCAATTTTTCTCTGCTCTATCAAAAGAAGATGACCTCTCCACCACTTTTTAAAACTTGTGGCAGCCATTCCACACACACAAACCCCCCACACTGCCCAATTACAGTGCTAGAACTGGGGCATTGTGGAGGATATAAACACAGTTGCTGCCTCTGCCACTTGCAACAGCAGTGCAGAATAAACTTGGAGGAGAAATAAACTGTGTTACTGCCACTGCTAATAGTGAGCCTCACCCCCAGGAAACTGTTGAGAGAATTTCTCCTTCCCCTCAAGAAATGGGGTGAAATAGTCAACACCAAATTTAGGGCACTGTGTGCCCACACAGGGCATTGAGCCAATAGGGCACAAAATTGAGACGGTCCACAATTGAGAATATCCATTTGGGGATGCCAAATTTTGGCCTCACACGGGGTATAATATTATGAAAAATTACCATAGTCCACCCCTGAAATAGTCTTCCCAAATTACGGTGTGGAATTTTGAGAGACTTTTTGTGCAAAGGGCAGAGACATGTATTTGCAGAGTGAGGTGAGGTGTACAAACTGGATTTTGCATAGGTTGACTCTACAAAGGAAAGAGTCACTTTCATTTCTCTTCCTATCTTTTGCCTTTGGCCCTGCCCTCCACTGGCATGTGGCCCCCAAAAAATTACCCTGAAGGTAATGTGGCCCTGGGGCTGAAAAGGATTCTTACTGCACGATAAAGGAGAAATCCACTACCCATGAACCAGGGAACTGGAATAGGGTTCTGTAAGAAGATAAAATAATGACATGTTTCTTTAAGAGTCAGCTTCCGAACTGTGGAGCCCTTATAAATGAATGAGTTAGGAGGTTAACAGCTGGAGAAAGTCCCTGTTAGCTGCCACTGAGCCTTTAGATGATGTGCTTCCTTTATCACTGGCTTGTTTTCATTAAACTTTAATGTTTTCTTCTCCTCTCCCTTGAAGTAAGTTTGTTCACTTGTCCCTGTGGTGGATAAAGACCGTGCTGTAACAGCTCCTAAGTACATGTCCAATTTTGCCTTCTGCAGCGGCCCCTCCCCCTTCCCGCCCCAAATGGCAGCGAAGACACCAGGACTGAGCTACTGAGATAAGAGGAGAGATCATTGGTTAAATCCTCCCCTCAGGTGAACAGGGCGCCTAACAGAAAGAGACGCAGCAGTGCTACTTTAACGGCACAAAGGCTCAGGGGAGTTTTGTCTGTGGTCTGACTGTGCTTCAGGAGGCAGGCAGAGTTAATGAAATCTTTCATTTGTCAGTAAATGTCGCTGTATGAAGTGTAATTAATGGATTTACTAGAGCTGGAAGTAGCCCAAGCTGAAATCTAAGCATTTAAGCAAGCTGGTTCTGAGCAGTGTCCTCCACTCTGTTTAATTATAAGGTCATTACCTCAGTGAGCAAGAGAGGTCTTCTTTCCTTTTCTTTTTTTTACTCAGGCAAAGAGGTTGCCAGCTCAGAATTCTTGCCTAGTGAAGCAATTGCTTACAACAGCCGTGTCAGAGTTCTGCAGAAGCACCTTCCATAAAACCGCGTCAGAAAGGCAGTCTGGTTGCCAGTTTGTTTCTAGGCTCCATTCAGGGTGCTCACATTAGTTTTTGAAGCTCTAAATGGACCCAAAGCTCGTCACCCAAGGCCCTTCTCTATGTCCCCATTCCCTGAGATGTTCGGAGGGTGAGAACACAAGAACACACCTTTTCTGTGGTGGCTCCCCATTTGTGGAATGCTCTCCCCAGAGAGCAGTGCTATTTTTCTAGAAAAAGAAATGCTCGAACTCATCATGAGTGCTCTTAAAATGGCAATGACGCCCACCTGAGAGGTGCTGGAACGGAGTTCCGGCTGAAAAAAAGGCCCTCACACTGTGTATTATGATTTTATCATTATGCTGCATAAATTATGTTCCTAATGTTGTACACCACTCTGAGATCTTTAGATAAATGGCAATATATAAATGGAATAAATAAGTAAATTAATAACAAAAAAACCCTCAAGTCCCAAATACCTTAAAGACCACCACCTTCCCCACAGGTCCTCTCAGGTGCTAAGATCGGCCGGGGGCCCTACTGGGTGCTCCACTGCCTTCAGAAGCTTGGGCAGGGTGCTGGTCCAGGAAAGAGCATTATCTGTGGCAGCCCCTAAGTTATGGAATTCTCTCCCCACAGATGTGCATCTGGCATCTTTATTATACAGCTTTTGGCAAATGTTGAAGACACACCTCATTATCCTGGCTTTTGATCCTTGATATGTATATTTTTATGAGCCCACCTTATTTTTTTCAATGGTAAGTGGCTCTGAGTTGTTTTTTAACATTGTTTTAATTGTAGTAACCTGCTCTAAGTCCTTAGGGTTAAGGGTGGGTAAATTACAACAATAGCAGCAAGTCATCCTTCCCCAATCCAGTGCGCTCCAGCTGAACTGTTGGGGCTGATATGAGCTGCAGTCCAGAAGGCACAATGATGGAGAAAGCTGCTATAGGTGGAATCCCACCTGAAATCCCACTTGAGTGGCAATGACTGAATTTATATGCACCTATAAAGTGCCTTTAATAACTATTCTAAACAGATGTGTGCTGAGAGGAGAATCTAGTGATGGTCTACACTGACAAGAACACATGCAAATTGTGCATAGAACAAAAACAGCCTAAACAGAGAAATTTCATACATTTCCCAATCAATGCACATTGGGAACAATTCAGCCTAAGTGGAGTACTTTAAAGTCCCACTAATTTGCCGCCCAATCTTGGGCACTCAAATATAAGCCCTACTCAGTTCAATGGGCTGACTCATAAATGTGCATAGGATTACAGTCTTAATGGGCTTAATTTTGATTGGGCTGTTTATTTTATTTTATTAATTTTAAATATTTAAAATTTTAATATTAAAGCAGCTTTTCTGGGCCATGTCCATCCAAGACAATAAAAAGCAGTATAACCATAAAGACACAATTATAACATTGTAAAATATAACATCACATCACAATAGGAGTAAGAACTAAAAGTACATTAAAATGTCATTCATTTGATATAAAGCCATTTCTTAAACTACAGTACCAAAAACAATAATACAGCTGCATTTCCAAAAATATATAAATTAAAAGGCTTGGCAAATAGGTGGGCTTTTAAAGTCCAGCAGAAGGCAGGTTTCAAAAGGTAGGGGCCACTACTGGGAAGGTCTTGTTCCTAGTCTCATCATGCCTGTAGTCTCTGACTCCACCTAATTTTGGAGAATGTGAACTCATCTCAATTATTGTGAGAAATTGTGAGCCACCCACTAGGAAAGGAGCTATGAAACTTTGTTTTCTTAATCAGTCTCCTTAAGTCAAAGAAGCAAATCTCCCCCTCCACCTCATCACATTTCTATGAGAATCTTCTCCAGAATATGTTAAAGGACCCAGAGCCCCATTGTGAGGAACAATCACAGCAAATTTTAATAGCTGCAGTTACACTTAGCTGTCACCATCTGTGTCTCCCATTAGAAATGCAGAATGAACATATTTTTACAATTGCATCTGGAAAGAGGGAGACAGAAACAACTTAAAAGTGATGATGAAAGGACTAGCGGGCTGCAAAGTTTATCTGCATATTTCAGAAAAACAAACAAAACAAAAATCAATTAGCAGATATAGTTATACACTTATGCAATCCTGTGCAAAGTTACTTCAAGGTCCCACTTAGTTCAATGGCACTTACTCACAAGTAAGCTTACAGAAGATTGTGCCCAAGGTCTTCATGCAGAAAGAAACCTTACCAGGAAGTATTTCAGTTCACATCACCAATGAATCCAAACAAAGGCAAAGAGGCAGATGGATGGATGGACAGATGGACAGATGGATCTTACTTGCTCATTATTTCAAAGAACTATGTATAGTACAGAGAATGCCTATACATTATCTACTTTCACTTTCCCCCTTCCGCCTTTGCTGCAGGGAGAAGCCTTAGCACCATGGTAGAGCATCCATGAAGATCCCATGTTCATTCCCCAGCTTCTCCAGGGAGGGCCCTGTCTGAAGCAGTCAGCGTAGACAATGCTAAGCTAGATGCACCAATAAGGAAGCTTCCTATGTTGCATGTAGTCTTTCTTTTCCCTGCTTCAGAGCCCCTGCTAGTCACACTATTTAAGTACTTGGTCTCTACTCTTAAGGACCAATGGGCATGACTAAATTTCTCCGTGTGATCGAGGCTAGGAAAGGAGTAGCTCAGTAGAAAGAAGAGGATGTCAAGAAGAAAATAAGCTGTGCCCTTCTTTCTTTCCCATGTGATCCACAGGAGCTGAGAATGTGCTAGAAGCATGGAGATTCTGGCATATAAAGTGGGACAGCCTTCTCCAACCTGGTGTTGGCTGGGGCTGATGGGAGTTATAGTCCAACAGTGTAGGGCACCAAGTTGGTGCAGGCTGAAGTTGACTGACAAGACAGCAAAATAATTACTTTCTTAAGTCCTTTAAAGACATCTAATTTTATGACTTTATTCTTCCATTTCAATAGCAGAACAATTAAGATGGAATCTCTAAGGAATTCTTCATAACAATAAGATGCTTCTTATCGTGAGCAACCGTCTGCCTGCACTGTCCTACAAATACTCTTTGTTTTGAATATTCACTATATCAAACAACCACTCATTTCTCCCACAAAAACTAAAAAAGGGGGGGTGGAATTCACTGCATATGATTGTCTTTCCTCTCTGCATCCCTGACTTGCCCCTCCATCTGCTTCCCAGCTCTCCATACTTTCTTATTAAATTGCAGTCTTGGCTATTCTGCATTATGTTTTGTGAATTTTGCATAAGCACAGGGCCAGCTCCACCATTAGGCAAAGTGAGGCAACAGCCGCAGGTGGCAGATGCTCTTTATCCTAAGCCACACACCACTGCCCAGTCACCCCCATCAGCTGGAGGACAGAGCTGTGTGTGCTACATGTCCTGACCCTCATAAAATAGCCTGTTGTGTCAGGTGCAGTGGAGACCACTATCCCATGCCAGCATTGTAGAAAGGGTCAACTGCCACTCCAGTAATGGAATAGGGATGGAGATGCATTTTGTCCTTTGCCTCAGGCAATAATATGTCTTGGACAAGCCCCATAGAATGAGCCCTTCCATGATGTTCGTTATAGACATTCCAGTTCTTCATCTTGGCTTCTTTTGAATTTGACATGTTTACTCAGAAGTACATCTCAGAGTTCAGTGGTGCTTGCTACCTCATAACTGTGTTTAGGATTTCAGTCTTACACACATATGGTAGATAGCACATTACACACCCAACTTTGTCACCTTGAGACAGGCTGTTGAAAAATCTGGAGCTGTGCTCACATGGCACCACCATGGTGTAGTGGTTAGAGCACTGGACTAAGACCTGGGAGACCAGAGTTCTAATTCCCACTCAGCCATGAAGCTTCCTGGATCACCTTGGGCCAGTTGCTGTCTCTCAGCCTAACCTACCTCACAGGGTTGTTGTGAGGATAAAATGGGGAGAGGGAGAACCATGTATGCAACCCTTGAGCTCCTTGGAGAAAGAGTTGGAATATAAATTCCATAAATAAATAAGTAAAATCAAAAAAGGTAGCAGAGCAGCCTTTAAATAAATTGCTGTGCACACTGATTGAATAGTAATAATGATGGTAATGATAATGTTTTAGAAAACTGAAAGGAAGAGCAATTCCATTATAAAGTTTCATTCAGATCGGGCACATACATTTGGAGACATGAATGATTGATTTCTCATTGTATTGCTACTGCAAACCTAAGTATCAAGGCACTACCACACTTAGAATTGTGATTACATGCAAAGAAAACCCTGTAGTCACTTGCTTAGAAATGAAGCTGGTTAATGATACTGAATTCTCACTTGGCAACTGTATAGCCTAGCAAGAAGCAATTAGAAGATGCTGAACATCAGGGCAGCGAAGCATAAATGACAACTTGCCATTGAGGCACACAGCTATCACCAGCTTTGAGTACCTGATCTTACTTGTTTCATTGCCTCTCCATGAATTATCCAAGGCCCCAGGAAACTGAAGAAGCAAAGTGGCCTTTCCATGGCAGTCAAGTTTCCTGGTCTAAATAAAGAAAATGTGGCTACCTAAATAGGGGTTCAATAATCATTGCACAAGTTTTCAATTTCCAGATTTTTTGTGTGGATACTATTATTAGGGGAGAGATGAAAAACAGAGCTATATTAAGAAGCAAACAGTTAAGCCACATGAATGATGTCAATAGTTCTTCTAATGAAACCATAATATTTACTGGAGCAAAATATATTTTGAAAAGGCAACAGCTACAATACATAAGACTGGAAACCAAGCGTCTGGTAGTGGGAGAAGGCAGTACTTTGCCCTTCTGCTATGGTACTAGGAGTTGTCCTGACTTCCTTCACTGCTAAAACAAGAATATTTCCTTATACAGTCCATTTATTGGCTACTAATCAGCTGAAGCACTAAGTTGCTAGGAGCCATTGATGTCATCTTCTCGGGTGAGGAGATGTGCCTGCTCCCTTTGTACATCAAAATCTTGTGTTATCTGCATGGATGGATGAAGAATTTGATTCAGTTCACATTTAAAAGTGAACCTAGCTAATTCACAGTCTATGAAACAATATCTTCTCAAGCCAAGTAATATGTGCAAAAATGTGTATGCATAAAAATGCATATATTCATGAAAATAACATACAACAATGTTATATTAGAGTGAGCTGCTTTGCAAAAACATGTATATTAGGCAAAATTGCATATAAATGTGCATTTTAGGAGAAATTCGCACTAAACTGTTGAATTTTCATGAAAGCTTATTTTAAATAATAATTGCAAACTAATGTAGAGAACTGAACTAAAAGTTGGAAACATGAGAAAATGAGAGAAACAAATGGACATATTTGCCCATTTCTAGTTACCCTTGCTTGGTGCTTAGTCACACATGTCCTATGGTTACTGTGAGTATAATGAGGTGGTGGCGGCAGCAAGAAGAGCACTTTTGCATTCCTGTTCCCATCTGCACCTCCAACAGCACCACCTCTGAGAGTTCCAAGAGCCAAAAGTAGATAACACCATCTGCCCAATTAGACCTATAAGAGTTAAGGAATTTCTTTTGCATGGAAAAGAGCAAAAGAAGCTAAAATGATATCTTGACCTCAAAGTGTCAATATTGAAACACACTTAAAGGCTGAGGGCCTTGAGCTGAAAAAGATTCCCAACCCTGACATAAAACTATTACAGAAAAAAAAAACTGGAGTAGCCAGACCCATATTTTAGAAGGTGGGACCTGCATGGATCAGTCACTTAATGACAGGTATGTAAGAAGGTATCATTTTCATTGCATGACGTTCTGTTTCTGTTCCGCTGCAGTTCAATTGCCAATATTATTCATCCCACTGTCTGTTGCAGCAAATTATACAACTTGCATAGTTTATGTAAATTACATTGCCATTATGTTCTTCCACCCCATTCATTTCAATGCGAAGGAAATGCAATGCAAATGGGGGGGGGGATTTTACGTATTGCTCGTGGACTGAAAGCAGCAACAACAACAGTGAATACTGATCATATACGCTGGATTGATTTCCATTCTGGACATGGGACAAATAAATGAACATCAGCAATTTCCACTCCCATCTCTGTTTTTGTCGAAATTCTTCGACATCCCTACTTAATGATAAAGTTTGTATTCTGCCATTGTATCACTGCTGCATCGATATTCATAAGCTGAATAATGTTAAATTGCTGTCTATCTTCAATAGACTTTATGCAGGTACCTCTTGCATTCCAAGCTTTGTGTCTGCTGGAGATTAAACTCTGCTAAAGGCTGCCTAGCTGTAATTCTTCACTGACAGTTGTTTCATTAGTTGATGAGGACTAGCTTAAAATAAACTTTAATTAAACTGAGAACTGAAATAATATGTTTTAGACTACAGATTGTTCCCATATGGAGCACTTTTGTTCCCTGAGCTGTGCTTTCAGTCCAGTTACTATTTAATCTATATAGATGCATAACTGGATGATGCTTGCTAACTAGAACAAAAAATTCATGAAGGATTTTGCAAGGTTCACATGAGACAGAGAAGACCATATTGCAGTAAACTGGCTACTGAAGAGGCTCACTTGGTAGCTGTTTTAATGGGACTCCAAATGACAAAAAAGAAAACATTGAAGCAAAATGCCAAAAAAGAGAGAAGGCATCAAATGATATAATAAAGGCAAGAGCAGACTTGTAAAAACCAGACAATCAAGACAAAGGGTGTAACATTATTATTATTTTCCAGGTCTTTCGTGTCCTACAAAAGACTGGTGGTGCAATCCTGTGTAATCCTACTCAGAAGGAAGCCCTGATGAGTTAAGCCCCATGAAGCAAGATGAGGCGACCACCTCAGGTGGCAGTATCCACTGGGGCAGCAGAACCCAATGTCAATCTCTCTTTCCCACTTTGTTCCTGATGTAGATATTCCTTTACCCCTTCTTCCCTGGTGGGGATGGGGTCCAACCCATGTGCCAAAATGTCTTGGGCAGCCTTTCCCTCTTCTAAGCATGTATAGCAGGGATGGGGAACCTGGTGCCCTCCAGATGATGTTGGACTCCAACTGCCATCATCCCTGACCTTGCTGGAGCTGATGGGAGTTAGAGTCCAGCAACATCTGATGGGATGTATGTATAGGACTGCAGCCTGAAATAAGAATATGTGAATGAATTAAGGGCTTCCAGCAGAGTTTAATAAACCTTTCAAACCTTAGTTGCTCCCACATTCTACAGATCTGTTCAACCATGTTATAAAAAAGGCGAAACTAGTTATACCACTGTGGCTTAATCCAAGTTTGACTTTAAGAGCCCAAACCTTTCTGCAGTGTATTCAAGACCCTAAATGGACTTCGATACTTTTCTGAATGGATTTAGCAAGGAGAGAGTGTACCACTTATACAAACCAGCACATCTGACTCCATTCCCATTCACATATACTTAATGGGTTTGGGGGATAAAATTCTATTTAGAGCACTGGAGTATATTGTAGCCACTTCTTATTTACCAGACTGAAAACATACATTAAGAAGTTATCACTTATCTTGCAGGAGAAAAATTGAGAGTGAAGGGCCCATTCCATGCTTTGCATGCAGCCGTACTTCCTCAGTTACTAAAATGCCTATTGATGTACCAGTCCAGGAAGAAATAAGATTTTCATTATGATATGCAGGCTGCAGAGATTGTAGTCTAATGGTCCCCTATTCCCAAGGAGGAACAAAATGGCTTGGGACCAGTATAAGTGAAGAAAGGCTTATATAGCATTGTGCTCTGCACACAACTGAATGGGGGAGAGGATTGGAAGTGGGCTGCTAGCCTTGCCCCCAATCTCCATTCATTCAGTTCAATGTTCTTTCTGCACAGGGGCCTTCAGGGGTAGGAAACCTCTTTCTGCCAGAGGGATGCGTTGTCTTGTGGTCAATCTTTTGGGGGATGTATGCCAGTACTAGCTGGGTGGTGTTACGTAGCTTTCAGTGCTTCCTTCCATTTTGTGTTCGGGATAGGTTTGGCTGAAGACAGGATTGGCTGTGGTGGATGACCATATGAAAGGATGACCTTCCTTCTTTGACCTTATATACAATCCTGTGGTTGCTTTCTGCATGCTTGACCATCTTGTCAGTGAGGTCATCATGAGGATCCAGAAAGTTCATTTCTCCTCAGGAAATAAGGTTGCAATAATGGTAGCATAACTGAGTACTGAATAAAAAGCACCAGTTGTGGGTTTTGACATCCTGAAACCTCTGCTTTAGACTCAGGATGCAGGCTTCTTCAAACAACTGGGAATCCCATAGAATTGCAAATACAAACTAGACAGAACAATGGCACTTCCAGGATGAGTCAGACAATCTCAAGCCGTAAACATTGTTCTCAAAAGGGAAATCCATTTAGGAAGATCACACACACACCACAGCCAGCATTCCAGATGAGTCACTATTTATTGACTACCTGTTCAAATATACAACATATTAGAATTTGCAGTCCCCTTTCACTCCCTCACTTTCACAAAATTCCTTTTCGTTCCCCCATTTTATCCAACCTCCTTTCATTTTCTTCATTTTTACCCCTTATCATTGGTCATTTTTTCAATTCCCCAAGATGCACTTTGGATCCTCCACAAAGCTACCAATAGAAAGTTGCTTTCATTGCCATGGAGGGGTTCTGAGCATTAGCACCCCAAGAGGGTCTTGCTTCTCCCATAGCCATGGTCTGGGATCCCAGCAGAAATCAGGCATGGCTTTGTGTCTCAGCTGTCCAGCCTGCTTCATTGCTTCTAGCTTCTAACTGACACACCTCAACTTAGGCTTTTTGTTCTTTTAACTACAGTGGATGCTCGGGTTGCGAACGTGATCCGTGCAGGATGCACGTTTGCAACCCGCAGCGTTCGCAACCTGCAGCATTCACAGCCTGCAGTGGTGCATCTGCACATGCGTGGGTTGTGATTCGGTGCTTCTGCGCATGTGCAAAGCGTGATTTAGCACGCATGCACGACCCCCAAAACCCGGAAGTAACCCGTTCTGGTACTTCCAGGTTTTGGTGGGTCCATAACTTAAAAAAACGCAACCTGAAGTGTCTGTAACCCAAGGTATGACTGTACCAGACAGTTGAGGGAGGGGACAACACCATTTGTCTTCTACCAGACAGCCACTTCCTTTGTTACCTTAACAACCCATACTTACAGTGCCATTACCAAGAAACTTGTCTGGCTATTTCAGCAGTTGGATCCTTATTGGATGCAGGAATTAGAAAGGACTCAGGCATATAGCCTACTCCAATATAAATTCCCTTTGGGCTTTGGTATCAGAGAGGGAATGCAGATGTGTTTGCAAACCAGCAGGGGAAGGATGCTATTGCTTCGTGAGATCTGCATAGCAGAAAGTCAAAATACGATGTAGAGGCTAACTCTCTCCATAGAAACATGAGTTGTTATGGGAGGGATGGAAGAAGAGCTTTAATCTACAAGTAATATCACACCTACATAACTGACATTCCCCTCCATCAGTTAGCAGGAAAACCTTCCTAGTTTTTAAGCTTTCAGACAAGCTTTCCAAAAAGCTGGCTGAGTTGAGCGGCTTCTATTAAACTTGCATTAGTTAAAGACAAACAATTTAGAGCCATTTATCTATAGCCACAAAGCCTCCAATTTAAACCCCGGAAGTGAGGGGGAGGGGGATAGGGAAGTATGAATCTACAGCCTTAGATTTTCTGTGCACTGCTTAGATCAAAAGACATCAGGATGAGTGTTTTGTGCAATGATCAAAAGACTTAGCAGAAGCTGCACCTGTCAGCAGAACAAGTTCAGTTTTGTATAGACAAAACCCAGAGTGGAGCTGGCATAGCATGAGAGACAGGAGGCCTCTGAAGCAGCAAAGTGTAAGTGCAGAGAGTGTATTTAGAGCAAGGATGTGTAAATATAGGATTAAATGCTAATGCCAGATGATAAAGTTCTAATGTTCTTTCATTAGACCATTCCTAGCTAATAGTTCCTTGATCAGCACATCTCCTGGAAGATAAATAGGATGGTAAGGGACAAATACATAAATAGTGCACCACGTCGATTGTTAAAATGAAATTGATGGATGGCTCTTCTTCCGTGAGACTCCTTTGAATTACTGGATATAGATAAAAAGACCCATCATGTTATACTCATATGCTGGCTCTAATGACTATTCATAGGTACCGGTTACCCACACACACAAGAGGTTCAGTCTTATGGCTCTAGCATTCGTTTCCTGTTCAGTGCAGATAACAGAGCACTGTACTGTATTAAGAACCATTTTAACTCTGCTCCAAGATGATGGCAGAAAGATGTTGCTTCCGCAGGGTTGACATGCTTTCCTCCCAGAAGCAGAGGGCTACCATTTGAGCCACCCAAATTGCTTTAACTGTGGAAACTGAAGAGAGCAAAAACAGAGCTTCTGGACACTGTAGCTAGGCAGCCTCCTTCTCTAATCAGCATGCTTTAAAGTAAATCTGATATGCCCAGTTCTAGCCCTCTTCTAATGGACATAGCAACGAGTTACATACATGCAGCTGCATGCTAAAACACTGGGCATTCAAGAAATGACTGCTGGTAGGTTGAGAGCTCAGAGGTAAAGTTTAGAAGCTATCCCAGGTTCAAAAAGTCAAAGGAACTCTAGGCTATTTCACTCAAAATGGCAGCCACATTGAGGTCAGTTCAGGTCCCCTCATTTAGCATCATGGTAGTCTCTGTCACCAGGAAGAAGAAGGGGTCAGCCACTCAACCCTGGAATTGGGGTGGAATTCTCCAGGCCATCACCATAGCACCCCCCCTCTCTCAGAGAAAATGCACTGCACTTTGTGAAAGCTCAACCTACACAGGGGAACATCTTACTCATACTGCTTGCAATGCATTGCAGACAAAACGTTCGCAGAAAAGAATATATAGTTTCTAACTGCTTTGTAAGCTGCTTCCCACTGCCTTCTCTGAATTCTTAGAAAATGGGTTTTGGTCACTGAATCATAATATTAATTTCAGAGAACATTATGGTTGCACGCCACCCCGATTCCAGGGGTTCCAGGTGCTCACCCATGTTTCCTTTGGGGAATGAGGCACAGTGAGGACTGTGGTGTCTTTATGCACACTGCGCAGCTGTCCCGTTTTAAGTGGAACATCCTGGATTTACAGAAGCCACCCCGGCTTCTGATTCCATTCCCAAATGTCTTGTTTTGGCTCCTGAACTCTGGCTGTTCCAGAGTAAAAGGCACACTTTTTTGGTCCCACACTCTGGTGCGAGACAGTTGCCTCCCACCAGATTGTGGGACCAAAAGACAGGACCAAAAGATGTCCTCTCACCTTGTGCCCGTGTGCCACCCACTCCCCCTTCTCCTTCCAGAAGCTGTGCTGGCTTCCGGAAGTACGTCAGCTGAAAAGCTGAGTCTCTGCAGCCCTTGAAGCAGCAGTGGCCATGGCAGCAGCAGTGGATGAAAGTGTGTAAGGGCCTGGTCAGCAGTGTGGTGCAGGGGGAGGGGTAAGCCACAAGGGAGGGAGGGAGGGAGCCGAGAGTCGAGGGAGGGGTGGGGCCTGAGGGAACCGGGGTGGGGCCTCTGTTGAGTTCGTGTCCCAATTTGCCTCACTGGGATGTTGGTCTGCTTTATGATATATTGTTTATTTACACATATATACAGCCTGAGCCTATGATCAGTGGTGAGGCTGCATGTTTTGGCACCGGGGGCGGAGAGCTGGCAGGAGCATGGCTGGCACGCGTCCCACAGGTGTGGCACGCCACCTGTGGGGGCGTGCACATCGCGTGTCTTGGGGGCAGCCGCGCTGGTACCCCCCTCCCCAATGGTGCCGGGGGCAGTGCACTCCCCTTGCCCCCCCCGTTCCTCCACCAGTGCCTATGATGGAGGGGTTCAGAACATTAGCACCTCAAGATGGCTTTGTTTCTCCCATAGGCATAGCCCTGGATCTAAATAGACATCAAACACCACGTTCTGCCTGCTGCTTTGAGTCTCTGTCACATAGCTTCTTCCTAACCTAAGTTTCTAACTCACATTGCTCCCAATTCTCTACTGTAAACCCTGGCTTTATCTGTTCAGGGAGGAGTCCCATCTCTGTTTCTTTGATCTATTGTTTTGTTAATGGTTTATCCCCCATTTTTTCACCTCATACAGAAATTTTAGACTAGCTTAACAAGCTTTTGACACTTGCTGATTCCACATGGGTCTGGTCCCAGGTTTAACATTCTGAGCTTGATTAAATTCTAACAGTTACTGGTTCCAGGAATTTAGAAATGTCTAGCACCCACAGAACTCATCACATTACATTTGCCAATGCAATTTCTGCGCACGTACACACTGATGAGTTGTTTTGGAGGCAAAAAGATAAGGTTGTTTGTAGGGTTGTACTTGGCATTCAGATGGTGTGTTGTAAGGAATATGTATGTATTGTATGCTTCATTTCTGTGAGAGCATTCAAATTGGTTTGAGGGGGGACACTGAATAAAGTGTTAGCAATAAATCTGACATTAGAGCAGCGCTTGCCCAAGGATAAATAGCATCCTGTTTGTGGTTACTCCTGGATACATCCCCTTGCATGAACAAGTCTGGGGTATTCTTAGGTCCAATATTGGCTCAGAGGGAAAGGGGTCTTTCCCCCTCTTTTTTATGGCAGGAAGATATATTTCCATCAGATTTTAAATGGAAATATGGAACATGCATCAACCAGGTTGCTCATTCATGTTGCAAATGCAGCTCCTCTGCTTTCTCTTATGTTTTGTCAATGATCAGATTTAAAATTAAGAAACAGTGTGAGACAGCAGTGTAAGACAGTGATGTAAACCTTACGTATGAAACTAGCAGTGTCTACTTACTGGCTGGAATACATGTATCTCGGTGACTTGTAAAGCTCACTTCAAGCATGAGATGAGCATGACATTTAAAGTGAATCAGAGAAGAAATCAAGTCCTCCCTCCATGCTTCCCTCTAATATGCAGGCTGTCTCCAAAACTTCTCACTCCCAGCAGTAGCAATGTTGGAGTAAAGGAAGAGAGGGAGCTCTCCCATTCCTCCCTTTAACTTGGCTCCCAGCTACTGTTATGAACCAAGCATCACAAGCACTGGGAAATGAAATTTTCCCAGCACAATTGACCTCTGCCGGTTGCAATGGGGAAATTGTGTTTCCCAGTGCTCCTAACACCTGGCTTGCAGCCATAGCAGCAGGAGCAGCTTGCTTGGGGGGGGGGGGTAGAACCACGGGAATAACTTCCCAGCAGTGGTCTTGCTATCACTTACCAGGAGAGGGAGAGGGAGGGGGAAAGCAGTAGTGCAGTCAGGGTTGCACAGTGTACCAGTGGAGCCAATCCAACATTCCTAGAGCACCAGTGTTGTCCCAACCTCAATGCTGTTCCCTTCACTGGCCCAGGAAACACTAATGATGCTCCCGCCAGGGGGCTATGGCTGTGACTCTGCCCCACCACATGAGCTGCTCCTGCATAGAAGCATGACAGGTCCCACAGGTGTCTCAGAGTAGCCCCCTTCCTTTCTCCTAGGAGCCATCTGTGTAAGCAGTTTGGAGTTAGAGAGCGGGTTTGGAGGCAGGCAGGCAGGGATAGAGTGGTAAATGGGCAAGAGAGAAGGAGGGTTGGTAGCTCAGAGGGTTGGTGGAAGAGAATCAGGTCCCATCTTGTTCCTGGTGGCATTGTTGTCAGAGATCTGAGGGTATCTGATTGAGCTTCAAATTGGACTTGAAGTAAACCAAGCTATTTTCTGAATGTTGTAGGAAATAGAATTCAGTTTTCCAGGTCCAGGTCTGGCCTGCCAAGGGAGTTCATACCATCACCTACTAAAACACTCCAACTATGAATACTCCATAAAGTAGATTTCCAAGAGTGGGTTGTTACTAGCGTCACATTTTCAGTAGTTTTGTTAATGTTGTAAACATTGCCACTGACAGGAGAAGCTTTGGTTTGTAATTTCAGACTAATAAATCCTGTATCTGAACATGGATGCTTTTTGTGGAGAGAGAAATCTCATTTAATTTCCTAACTTGTTTCATGCTTTAAAAAACACGGTGTGTTAACTTCTGAAATAACACACAAGACTAGTACTTCTGAACTGTTCCCATAACACTGAGCTAGTTGCATGTTATCTCAATCAAGTTATACACTCATCAAGCTGTTTTGAAAATGGCTACAGAATACTAAACAATACAGGCGAGCAGATCTTTGATAAGACTTTTTAAAAGAGCTTTTCCAGTGCTTAACAGAGCATACAAAATGGGCCAGCTATATAGCCCTAAGTATTAGACTGTCATGGGGGGGGGGGAGTCATGGGTTATGGTTCATTGTGTAATGATTTCTGGACACCAGCAAATAAATTATCCATTTTAAATTAAAGAGAGTGCCTGACAGTTTTTTGAATATCATAAATGTATCTAAAAATCATAAGCAAACAAGGTTCTCTCCCATATCTTACTAATATGAAGAACTTTCTCGATGAATAAATATCTTAATTAAACACAAGTAATTAAACTAAAAGCCCTATCAAATGTAGCTTGTCACTCAGCATACAACATTTAATTCAATCTTTCTTTTCCATTCCCTGGTACCTTTTCCCCCAATAAACAAATTCATTCACAGAAGATCAAGTTTCACTAACCCAGAAAGCAGATGACAGTCAATCAGCTAATTGACACAGGAAAGGCTTTCATATAAATGTTGTCTAATTAAAGCTCATATAAAATTTAATGTTACACGGGCTTCTTGTGTTATACATTACTCTGTTACTAAACATTGCCCTGCGCCATTAAAGATTGTGGAAGCCATGTCAGAAAACCCAGAAAGACTGGCCATATATTTAGGCTTCATGGAAAGCAGCTGCTCTTGAACTATGAGCAGAATCATCAGCTATACTAATAACAAACTCAAGTGCTGAGTTACAATGACCATGTAACCAAAACAGAGCTACTGAGGAACAAGAGGGATGTTTGTAGTAGTAGAGGAAAAAACCTTAGGAATAAAATAAGGGTGGAGAATGAAGTATCCTGGCAGAAGGCATGGCAAGTTGGCTGGAACCCTGATCAGGAGTTCTCCACGATGCAATGCAGTATTTAGTTCCTGGTCCCACTTGTAGATTCCATGTACTGTATTTTTCCATCTATAAGACACCCCCATGTATAAGACGCCCCCTATTTTTGCGGCAACAACCAATCGCCAGTCCACCCTCAGCACTATCCATGCATAAGACGCCCCTAATTTTTGATATTATTTTTTAGGGGGGGGACCTAGTCTTATACACGGGAAAATACAGTAATTGAACATTGTTCTCCTCTACCCTTGGTTCATATTCATAAAACTGATCCAGATTAGGACTGTGCCATGTAGAAAGGGAAGATTTAAATGAAGTGTAGGGAACCTTTGGCCCTCCGAACGTTGCTGAACCATAACCTCCATCATCCCTGATCATTGGCTAGGCTTCCCACTAAGTGAATCTTATAGAATCCTTTAAGAAGTACACAAACAGAGAACACATAGCAAAATAGCTGCTCAGGAAGTAAAAACAGAACATTAATTCAGAAGGAATTAATCTAACTCCATCACTTGGTGGTCAAAGGGTTTGGTGATGCACCTTCTCAGAAAAAATGTCCCATGCAGAGCTTTTTCAGAAAGTTGTTTACAAAGGAAATATACATATTTTTCCCTTCAAGCATTTGCTAAGTCTGCTCTTAAAATATTCTAATTTCTTGGTGGCTATTTTATGTTGAAAGTTGAAAGACCAGGTCTTTTAGAACATTGTAACAGAATCCTACTCATCTCTGAGATATTAGCCTTTCCCCAGCTAAAATCTAAAATAGCTGCTCTGCTCAGCCTTCTTAGTTTTACAATTTAGAGAAAGTTTAAGAAACAGTTGACATGTAAGGGTTAAGCTCTCTTCAGTGTCTTTGGGGTTATTTTTAAAGCTATTACTCCTGAGTTTATTAATAAAAATCAGGATTTAATACACCTGAGTTACATACATTATCTCTTCATTCCAGTGTATAAGACGCTGTCAGTAAACCTTCAAGAGCCAAGTGTTGTGTGCTTTTAGTCTTAGTTGGGTTTAGCTACCTGGTTTCTAAAACACTGAATTGTTTCACAAGTCAAGAGATGGATTTTTAAATCCTCCAAATCTTGCAGCAAATATACAGATCTTCGTCTAGAGTTACAAATCCGATCAGAAGGTTTGTAAAGCCCCACAAAAGATTTATCGGGGCAAGTTTTCATTTAACAACTCTGTTCTTTGCCTTGTTGGACATATACATAAGTGACTTAGGAGGATTCCAGAGTGCTGTCTCCTATTTGGGTTAGATTGATAAATCCTTCTCTTTACCTGTCACACCCACAAGTCAAAATCCTGATCTAGTTATCGGTTGTCTGTGTCTGCTAAGAAACTCAAAGCTAGGAAGGTGCTGTACACAAAGAGGAAGGAGAATGTTCACATCTGCAGCAGCATTCTGGCGGGGAGTGCAGTTTATTCCCATCCCACTCATCTCTGCCAGTGAAAGGAATATTCTGCAAGGGCTTTTTCTGCCTCTCAAAGATGATGTCGTGCATCTACAGCTGCTACACAGCTACATATTTAAGCACCGTGGTGGAATGGTAGGGCTGGCCCCAACCAGACAAAAAGCCTGCATTGTGCTTTCTCTACCTTCTTGCCCAGCTATGAGAACTGCCCTTCTCCAAAAAGTATCCGCTGCTTGCTCACTTCTGCAGTCAATGGTGATGATGATGAATCCCACACTTTAGCTGAAAAGACTTCCCAAGCAGCTTACAGATATTAATAAGGCATTCCCTGTGCTCAGGTTCTCAATAGAAAAGTCACAATGAACCAAAAGGAACTGGTAGGGTATATATAGGGAAGAAGCAAGCTCTGGCTGTATTGCTTAGTTACAGAGAATGGAACAATTTGGAGAGCAGGGTAAAGTTCCTGGTATTTCAGCATAGGGAATGGAGAGACCGTGCAGTTAAATCTCTCTCCCACCTCTCCCCATATGGACCAACCTGGACCCTGCAATCATCATCTGACGCCCTTCTTTGCATGCCTCCTCCACAAGAGTTCCAGAGGGTGGCAACATGAGAATGCGCCTTTTCTGCGGTGGCTCCCTGTTTGTGGAATGCTCTCCCTAGTGAGGCTCGCCTGGTGCCTCCATTACATATCTTCAGACGCCAGGCAAAAACATTTCACTTAAACCAGGTGATTAACATTCTATGGCTTTTGAAATGTGTTTGTGGGAGTGAGGAGTTAATAATAATAATAATAATAATAATAATAATAATAATAATAATAATAATAATAATTTATTATTTATACCCCACCCATCTGGCTGGGTTTCCCCAGCCACTCTGGGCGGCTTCCAACTGAATATTAAAAACAATACAGCATCAGACATTAAAAACTTCCCTAAATTCCCTAAGTTATTGATTTGTTTTTGTTTTATTATGTATTCTCATTTTGTATTTTTCTTTTGTGAGCCACCCTCCTGAGGTGGAAGCCTCGTGTAGCTAGTCTTTAGTGTATTTTTTGTTTTAGTGTATTTTTTGTCTTTGTTGGAAGCCACCCAGCATGGCTCAGCCAGATGGGCGGGGTACAAATAATAAATTATTATTATTATTATTTCAGCAAAGATGATGGAGATGCTCCGCAACCTCCTCTCTCTCTCCTATAGCCTGGTAGAATGACTGCTATAGATGTCTCTTGAGGAAGGAACCTGTACAGGTGGTCATTTAGCAGAACCAATAGAGAGGCCCTGCAAGCATATCTTAATCCACATTTCCTGGGTTGGAGATTGCGCTGGCTTCAAACACCCACTGGGTCTTGATCAACTGCCCAACATTGCCCAATGTTCCACTGGAACAGTCATGGGAATCTAGGGCATGTTGCCTCACCTCCTAGACTAATGTGAAGAATGGAACTTAAGTTAGTCACCAGGTTTTGAATTTCCTGGATTTGGGGCATAGTTCTGAGCTTTAAAAATATATCAAGAATTTAAAATGTGCATTTTGAAAGAAAATGTGTTTTAAAAATATGTAGTTGTGTGTGTGCTTAAATGTGGAGGGGGAGGAGAAATCGGAGATAAATGCAGATCATACAGTTATACCGTTATACAAAACAATCCCTAGTTGGGGATGGGATAGCCATTCAGTTTGGTTCACATTTTAATGCAAACCTGCCCAATTTGCACTTTTCTGTGATGATATGCAAACCAAATCACAGTTTTCTTTAAAGTTCACCGTTCTCTGAATTTTGCAATGCAATTCTCCAGTAAATATAAGGCTACCATACGTCCGGATTTTCCCAGACAATATTGGGATTTCAAAGGCAGAATTGATGTCCAGGCTTGATTTCTGAAAGGTAGCACTTTGTCCTGGATCTTAGACAAGTCAAAAAGCTCAACAACTTTCAGGGTGTCCTGGTTTTACTTTTTGAAATATGGCAAGCCTAGATTGTGTACAAAACTGTGTATATTGTAGGGGGTTGTTATGAAAATTAATATGTTGGTGAAAATGCATTCTATTTGGGGAAAGTGCTTGCAAAAATGTGTGTTAAATGAAATTGCATGCAAAAATGGGTATATTCAGGGAAATGTGTACTAAAATAATGACAGATTTTTATTTGAGCTTTTTTAAAAAAAATCCCAAACTGAAGAAAAAATATGGTGAAGTGAATATTGGAAAAATAAGAAACTGAATAGCATATTCACTTATCATTAGAGCATCAGAAAAGCTCTGCTAGATCAAGTCCAGCATTTTTTTCCTCATGTTCGCTAACTAAATGCTCACAGGAAGCCCCAAAGCAGGACTTGAGTGCAGCAGCAGCTGTCCCTGTGTCTACCAGTTAAGTGTGTTTATGATTTAGAACAAACATATCAAGAGTGAAAAGAGGGGTGGGGAGTTTTTGAAAAAGAGTAGCAAAACAGGTTATTCAGCAGCTAGCAAGATGGAAAAGTTGATGGCCTGACAGCCCAAGAGAGGGCACAGTATTAGCAGATTTTAAGGAGAGATTTAAATGAGAGTTTCAGAATAACGTGTCTGTTTTTAGGCTTCCGAATAAAACTAGGGCAGCGATGAGGAAATGTGAAGAAGAGTGCATTTGGTAGAGTGCATTTTCATTGCATCAGTCTCTAGCCACTAACCTGGAAAATATAATCACTGCACCAACCTTACAGCAGGGCTTCTCAAATTTTCTCACTGCAGGCTTATACAAGTCAAAATTAAAAACTGTTTGTGCTTTTACTCACGTAACCAAGGCAGAATAAATATATAAGGTTTCCACCAAAGGTTTTGTTCCTGCTTTCAGAAATAAATGCACTGCGGGAGATGAGAGGAGAAAGACCCTGCAAAGCCTTACCGCATTTTAAGAAAGCTCATACCAAGAACTAACTTAGTTGGTCTTTAAGGTGCTACTGGAAAGAGAGAAAAAAAATTGTTTTCGCATTTTAAGAAAGTGTTTGGACATTGTGCCCTATAGACAAAGAACAGGCAGGTTAAATGTGGTCTTAAGCCAATATTGAAACTCCCTCCTTCCAAACAAGAATGTGCTCTACCTAAGGCAGGTATGCAGTAGGATCTATTGAATCAACAGAACCAACAGAGAGAGTGCCCCCCACAAGACTATTTGCAGCAAAGGAAGAGCAAATTGGGGTGGGGGTGTTCAGCGGAGGGTCACAGCTAGGGAGCGGAGAGTTAACTCTTTCATGCCTACCCATGATCCCTTCAAAATTGGCCCTCCCCAAATGCAATTAAGCCTTGAAATAAGACTAATTGCAACACAGGGAGTGCATTTGGGGCAGATGCCATAGGTGGGGAAGGAAGAGTTAACTCTCCCCTCACCAGCTGTGATTGAGAGCTAGCACAGGAGAGGCATTTCCCACCTTGCCCCTCGCCCCCTTCTGCCCTGTCTGGCTGTAGATGCAGCCATTGCTATGACACTTTCAAAAACCCCACTGCTACCAGCCAAGGCTGAGGTTTTTGGAATGCAGAGACTCTGGCTACATCCATTGCCATTGCTGCATGAAAATGGTGCAGTGTCCAAACGGATCAAAGTTGTTATCACAGGGTCATTTATTTATCTTTAATGTTGAGCAATAAAGTTAGCTTAATATGATATGGGGTTTGGGGGGTATTTTTAATTACCAAAGGAAAAACATTAATTTAAAAAAAACTTATTAAAGTACCCCAAAACAGATGCAGCTTTAAACTTTGGCTTCAAAAAGAAGGAAAATAAATAGCTTTCTTCTGCATTTCTATGTGCCTGTAAATCAGCAATGCTCTCACCATCTCATACTGCTTCTGTTTGGCCATTCTCCCTGTCTCTGTTTTCATGTTTTCATTTTTCTATGGCTGTATAGAACATATTTCTCATTTAAGTAGTTGCTTTTGAGAGTTGTTGCCATAACAACCATTTCATTTCACGATATGCACACTATCTCTGAAATACAGAATTTCTCCTTAAAGGAGCATGTGCCATACACATCAAAAGGGAATATGCACTCATTATTCTTACATTATTTTGCAGGAAAATAGATATATATTTTTTTAGTAAATACATTTTCTAACTTGATTTTTTTTGTTCACTGGAACCATGGCTGGTTGTTAGGGGGGAGGGACGTTTAGCTTGCCTATCATGCGGTATCTTATTGTTTCCAAAAATATTAAGAATCCTTATTGCATTCCCTCCTCTTCTTAAAAAAGATATTTGAGTTAACTGTGCCACAGTTAATGCATTTTAAATCTATCCCAGTAGATAGTAGATTTTGTTTGCATGTTTTTGCTCACTGTTTAAGTAGCCTTTTATTCCAGTCCTGAATATATTTATGTTGAAATCTCACCAGTTCTGATGGAACACAGCTTCCAAATAAGTTAGAGTTTCAAGATTCAAACCCTGAGGTAACCCATTTACCTTTTAAGGCTGCAATCCTATGGGCACATTTGCTTGTGGGAGGATAACTCCCTTTTAAGACAGTTTGGTGAAACTTACTTACAAGTAAACACACATATTAGATAGGGAAGAATATTCTGGCAGTTGGAAGGTTGCCATATGTCCTCTTTTTCATGGGTATGTAAAATGAAAGTCGTCATAGCGATCCATAGTTAAAAGTAGAAGTCGGCAAATGTGTCCTCTTTTTTGCTCTTCAAAATATGGCAACCCTAGCAGTTGTGTAGTTTTCCTATCATGGCATTTAGCAACGGAAGAAGCTACACTTGCTGGAATATTCCTTCTATGTATTCTTCTATTTTTCTCAGTGTTTTGCACCTGGGATAAGCAAACACACACACAACAAAATTATTTCATGGGGAAGGGCTATAACTCAGGGGTTGAGCATCAGGCTTTGCGTGCAGAATTTGCCAGGTTTAATCCCTGGCCTCTCCAGGAAAGGCCGAGAGAGTTCCCTGCCTGAAACCCAGGAGAGCCTCTTCCAGTCAGTGTGGACAATACTGAGCTAAGACAGCTTCCTGCATTCCTAGGTTCACGCCCAGAGTAATTTTTAATGCTTTTCTTTGAGAATTGTGGTGTTACTATAGGAATGGATATGTAGTACATTTCCAACTAAACCTGTGTTCACATGTTGAACCATGTAGATTTCCAAACTTGGGTTTCTAGCTGTTTTTGGACTACAGTTCCCATCATTCCTGACCACTGGTTCTGCTAGCTAGGGATGATGGAAATTGTAGTCCCAAAATAGCTGGAGGGCCAAGTTTGGCCATCACTGCTCTATAACAACCTTACCCAATCCAGTCCCCATGAATAAGGTGTGTTCTGCCTCTCCAGAATAAATATATTTTTAAAAAAGTTTATCTTAGAAGTGAAATTGAGTAGGCCAGAAATAATTTGTTTCTCTTTAGTCAATGCCACCACTGAGAATGGCAATGTTTGTGAACTTCTGGAGGAGGAACATGGTGGCCTGAACATCTTTTGTCAGCAGGCTGCTGATGGAGATAATTATGTGTTGATTTATGATAGCCAGCCATAAATCTTGGCTAACAAATTCATTCTGGAAAAAAGAATGATCAGGGGATTCAACTATGATGCTCTGAAAAAGCCGCTTTCTGCATCAAGGGACCGAGAAGCTGTCAGCACCTGGGAACTCTGATGGGGTTAAGTGACTTGTGAGTGGAGGAATCAACATCTTGCCCCAAAGCCATTATGTTTTAGGCAGTTGAACTCTCTTCATGTTCCCAGATTCCACTAATGATGAAGGAGGTGTGATAGGTGGCACCATGCAAGCCTTCTGGGAGGCAATTCCATGTGCATGGAGTAGTGAGGCAGAAAGGGTGGAATATTTTGAGGGAGCAACAGGCCTTATGATGGCTGAAGGTAGTGGAGTGAGAGAAGTAAAGGTCACGGGCAGGGACGTATCTGGATATAAGTGTATCTAGATAAGGGAGGCAAAACAGTGTAGGGCTTTGAAAATATATTTAACTGCTTTCCTTCTCTTGCCCTCTAGCCAACGTGGAAGTTACACAGAATGTGACAGGTCTCCTTCAGCATCCTGTGTGACAATACAGGGGATCCTGAGGCACCCTTCTGGGACAGCTTGCTGTAGTCGGTCCTGGCAGCAGTGTGCAGATTGAAGCAGGGGCTCTGTGTGACATTACATGGAACACAACTCTGGGATTGCTTCCATCATCATCTGCTGCATACAATGTGCAATTTGAGTGATGCACCTCAGCACACTCTAACGCACTGCAGGAGGTACGCAGATGTATCTCTGGAGCTACATGCTGCAACAGCCATCATTTCTCCTCTGGGGAAAAAAATGCAAATTGAAAAAACCCAGCAAGGATTGTGATGCTGGCAGTGTGTGACCTCTTTCAGATTTTGGGTTGCAAATCACCAGCTGAAGAATCATCTGCATATTTGGTTATCTATACACAGCCTGAGAAAGCACTGGAGTTATCTCAGGATCTGGACTGGATTACCTAAAATAAATTTGCTCAGGCTTTCAGACTCTTAATTAATTTAGAAGTGAATCCCTATTTTGCAAGTTGAAGTAACAGAAGAGTTTTCCGGAGTAACTTTTATGTTTTTCATTTTGTAGCTTCACATAGTGTTGTGTTGTTTTGTTTTTTAAAAAAATCATGTATGCTCTATAGAGCATCACACTTATTTTTGAAAATATCTTATTTATGAACTTACCCCAGTTACTTTGTTTTTTTGTGTTGTTGTTTTTTTTACCTTTTCTTTGCAACTCAAGATCTGTGAGAAACAAGCAAAAGATTCTGCAGTACTTATACTGAAAGAGGTCATACATTATTCAAGTGTATTTACATGTATTTGGACTTCCACCCCATACCAATCCACTTTCTATGAGCCAGGAACAAATAGATAACACAATTCAGTATTGGTCAAATTGATGGGGGTAGTGGGAGGGAGGAGAGATAGATGAGAAAACACAGCATGCCACAGAAATATTAACTGGTACATTGCATTGTATTATATTATATTTATTGGTGCAGTTTAATAGCTTGGGTTTATCATCTTAAAAAAGAAGTTAAATTACCTATACCAGGCCTACAATAGTCTGCACACTTACTTGGCATTAGGGATCAGAAAATCTGCCCACCATTTCTGCTTCTTTCCATTTCTTATTTTTCTGGTTTTAACTTTGGTTGTCCAAATTTCTACATCAGCTTTAGATTTTTTAAAGTCCTCATAAAAGTCATTTAAGTCATCATTAAAACATGAAGACTTTTGTCCAATATGCACATTTTTGCAACGCATTTCCCCCTAAATTAATGCAATTTTTTCTGAGTTGTTTTCACCACTATATGTGTTTACATGCATGCTTGACCCTAGTAAAGTAATTCTTGTGCACTTTACTTGGTTGGATAAGTATGAATTTTGAAGGATGGTGGTGTTTTGGTTTGTGTGTTGTTTTGGGGGAGTGTGAACTAGGTAGATTCAACTTTGCAAGTGAATTGAATCCCATTTCTTCCCACCCCTACTTGGGAGTAAGCACCACTGAACACAGTGGCACTAACTTCTGAATAGAGAAGCACAGGGATGGGTGGCACATGGATTTAAATTGCTAAGCTGTCATCACACCAATGCTAGTGAATACCTGTCCTCAGTGGCAGAGCTTCATGCTCCAGCACCAGGGGGAAAGGAGCAGGCGGGGGTGGGGTTGGCGCACATCTTGGGGGCCGGGCGCCCAGCATAGGGGGCAGCCATGATAGCACCTGCCCGGATCACGCTGCTGGGGGCGGGGTGCTCCCCCTGCACTCCTCTTCCTCCGCCAGTGCCTGTCCTCACCCTAATTGCTCATGCAGATGGAAGATATGAGATCCTAGGGGCAGGCTATGAAAGTGGATTTGGAACACAAACTATGCAGTCCAGCACTAGGATATTTGATCAGTAACCTAACAAAGCACAGTAATACACTAAACGGGTAGACTGTAGCTTAATGGCAGAACACTTGTGTTGCATGCAGAAGATCCAAGGTTCAATCCTTGCCATCTCCAGCTGGTGTAAAGCAGCTTCCCAGATTCCTAAATCTAACACTTGTTAAGTCTGTGCATACCCTATTGCAGATATTAATATTATGCAGTTTGAAGCAACTGGACGCATAAAACCGACTCCTTTTGAAATGAAGCATTGTCCAGGCCCATTAGATTGTTCAAAACTTTACTTGCAGAACTTTCTTCAAAGCAGAACAGAAACATCAAATGATACATCCAAATAGCTCCATAAGACATATGCCAGTCCAAGGTAGCGCATCAGCATCCTACAAAATATGAAATAATTCCAACAGACCTAGAAGCAGAGGTCTGTCTCTCCCTAAAACCTGCATCCTGCTGGAGAGTCATTTACATCTTTACTCTCACAGAGTCTGAGAACAAAGAACTCCAGCCACCACCCTTCCAAAATTCAATACCTCTCATGTGATCTAAGGTTAAAACACCACATCAGAGCAATAACAGTTAATTATCAACCCATCAAGGCAGCTCAGAGAGCCCTTTTTGCTCTTAATTTAGCTTGGTATATACTTCAATGGAATCTTCCATGTTAGATCTTTTCAGCAATACACAGGCATTCCCATTTCAGTGTCAATTAAACAATTATACTTAACAAACCCAACAGCAATAAGCCATAGATAAACTGCTGGACTGTTGGGGGCACTGCCAGATCAGAGCAAATGTTCATCTAGACCAGCATCCTTTTCCCACAGTGTGTGAGGTAAAAGGTAAAGGTAAAGGACTCTTGGATGGTTAAATCCAGTCAAAGGCGACTTTGGGATGCAGCGCTCATCTCGCTTCAGGCCGAGGGAGCCAGCGTTTCTCCACAGACAGCTTTCTGGGTCATGTGACCAGCATGACTAAACCACTTCTGGCACAATGGGACACCGTGACGAGTGCCAGAGCGCACAGAAACTCTGTCTCCCATGGTGCCTAACCACAAGTCAGCTAGGAAACCTGCAAACAAGACTTGAAGGCATTGGGCCCTTTTGATTTCCCCGCACTGCCAGGAACTGGTGTTTCCCCCCGAATATGGGGGCTCCATTTAATTGGAATGGCTAACAGCCATTGAAAGGCCCTCTATTACCTTGACTAATCCCTAAGCAAACAACTCCTGCCACATCTTGTAGTGGTGAATTACAGAAATTTATTCTGTGTTGTGCAAATAGGTTTTATCTTTCTCTGCCCTGAACCTACTACCACCCTCGCTGCATGACACTCACATCTTATCTTACAAGAGAGGAGTGTGGGATGATTTCTCCTATTTCTGCCTACTCTAAGCAGAGGTAAAGAAGCCAGAGAACTGAAGAGAAAACTGCAGTTGATCATAAAGTCTATGGAGGGGGGCAGGGAGCTCAGGGACAGAGGTATATAACCTCAGTATTCCATTTGCAAAAAGGCCCGGCTGGTGACAGCCTTTAAGAGTTCTCAGTATGTCAAGGAAGCTGTGGCCCTCCTGATGCTATCAGACTCCACTTCCCATTAGCTCCAGTCAGCATGGCCAATGGTTAGGGGCGCTGGGATCTATGATCCACACCATCAGGGTGGGACCACAGGTTCCCGTCCCTAATCTACAATGACTATTTGGAGGAAGAAGAGGCAAGCTTGGGAAATAGTGTACCAGTGTTAGAGGACATAGTTGGTATGTAGGTTCAATCACGGACATCTTCAGTTAAAAGGATCGGGTTTCAGGTGATGCGAAAGGCTTCTGGAAAGCTAAATACTAGCCATGTGGCATGGTGTCAAAAAACTTGGACTTGGGCATGAGAGATTCAAGTTCAAATTCCTAGGTCAGCCATAAAGAGTCACTGTGTGACCACAGACAGAATCGTTCAGTTTAACCTACCTTTCAGGAATGTTGTGAAGCTGCACCAACACACCTGAGCAAATCTGGAAACCATCAAGCTGTTTCTTTCTTCACCTTCAGTGGAGATTAAATTCTAAGGCCATTCTTAGAAGTAAGCTGAGCTTTTCTAAACTGCTTTCAAAGAAACCATCAAATTATGAACAGCGTAAACTGATGTTCAATCCAAGTAAGATGGAGATAGTGTTGGTAGGTGGTTCATCTGACTGTGGGTGGGTGTTCAACCTGTTATGGATGGGGTTTCATACGTTCCCTCTGAAGGATCAGGCTGAAACTCTTCAGGTGTTGACAGATGCAGCACACTGTTAGTAACCTAACGAAGAATGCAGCACCTTCCAACAAACACTTAAGGCTGGTGCACCAGTTGCAGCCAGTCCTGAGCGGAGAAAGTTTAGCCACAGTTATTCATGCCCTGGTGACCTCTAGCTTGGACTATTCTCAGAAATTTCCATTTGTAACCTAGCAGCTGTGTTTTATACTAAACTGGACCGTCTACAACTCTCTCCAATAACAAATATTTATTTTTTATTTAAACAATCTGGCAAATACAAAAAAGAATGAACAACAACTAGCAGTGTTCTTCTGTTTCCTCAAACTTACGGACTGTTCAGCCATCTATTCCAGGACAAGAAACAGATGCTCAATTCCATCCAGAATATATGCCCTTAAATGATCTGGGTGCAGGTGTGATCGACTTTATGCCATTACAGGTGGTGAATGGCAAGAAGGCATTCTCAGTTATGGTGCCTCACCTTTAGGTTGCCAGTAGAAAAGGACTTTGGGACAGAGTTCTAGGGATCCTACAGCAAAGTAGGCTTACTACATTTTGAAGTAAGTGAAGTACAGTAAATGAACTGTACCCATTACCATGTGAAGAAGCACTGCCTATTAGCCAAACCTACCTCACAGGGCTGTTGTGGGGATTAAATGAGATGGGGGAGAACCATGTGTGTAATCTTGAGCTCCTTGGATGAAAAGGTGGGGCAGAAATGAAATCTACCTATCAATCAGATACTTCAGGTGCCCCTGCTTCAACGCATGCCACCTCATAGAGAGTCTGCTTTACTGTGGACAAGCTCGGAATCTCTCCCAGGCACTCCACTTCAGTTTCAGATTCATCCCAATCCAATGTGCACCTAACAGCTGTTTTCTGCGTTGTTTTTCCCCACCGCTGCTGAGAACGGACAGCAACACGAGCCCTGCTCAGAGTGAATTCCAAACATAATGAACTAGGAGAGCTAATAAAAACAACAAGAAGGGACAAACAGATAGTGAAATGGCAACCGGCAGATATAAATGAGATGAGATTTTAATATAGATAGGCTTGACAAAGACAGACCTGGGGAGCCTGCGTCCTGATCAGAGAAGA
The DNA here is from genome assembly GCF_964234715.1 of Podarcis melisellensis. Lineage (NCBI taxonomy): Eukaryota > Metazoa > Chordata > Lepidosauria > Squamata > Lacertidae > Podarcis > Podarcis melisellensis. The sequence continues at coordinate 29,702,920 of NC_138538.1, forward strand.
TCACCAAGGGTGCTTCCAGACAAGAGCTTAATATTGCAAACAGGTCATTGGCAACAATTTTTTTTAATGTCAGGTTTTCCGTGGGAAGAGTAAATCCAGATTAAATGGGGAGGGGGATTCAGGCTGGCATCTTGATGCCAAGGTTTTCATGTGGATACCATGAAAAACCTGCATGGCTCCGAAGCACTTTTCCCATAATAAACACCCACCTGGAAGCGTTACTAGTCACATGGGAGAAGAAAATTCTATCAAGGAATTCACTGTTTGTTACAGAAGGGGAAAAGGAGAGTAGCAGTTTCTAGAACAACGGTTTGTTTGTTTTTGCAGAAGCAACCATCTTCCCCCATGATGTCTTTGGGTGTATCTTGAAACCATGTGGCTGTTGAGCAGAAAGCATAAACGAGCCACTATGCAGGTCATTTTCCTCCTTCAAATACGCAATTGATTTTCTGATCTATGCATTGTGCAATTGTTCATTCATTTACTTCAGAAAGGAAAAGCAGGTAAGTGGCCCAATCCATTTGTTTCAGGCCCAAGCTGTAACACCACTTCCTGTAGCTGGTATTGCCACCATGCCTTCCATTGGAATCTTAATAGGACTGAGGATGTGGGTGGGAGACATAAATGTGGAGGCAGAGCAGGGCCAGCGAGGCCTCTGAGTCTGAAGTTCCCTACCCCTGCTATAGGCAGGCAGTGGAAACCACAGCCAGGATTCCCACTGCCCAATTCAGGCCCAAAGCCATCTGATATGCGGTATCCTGGGCCACCAAGACACAGTTGCCCCACAATAAAGATATAAGGAACTGTATGATTAGTAGTAAGTAGGCAATCACAATGGGTTATCTTAGAGCATCTTATTTATACACTTAATTTTAAAAAAAAAAATCATTCACACATATGACTGGCAATTGCTCCACAATTAGCAGCTTCCCTAGGTCACAAATTGGGCAGGAGAAAAGTATTTCTGTGGAGCTGATTTTGTGAGGTATCGAAGTATCCATAATGTATGTGTGGCCTGCAGCTAAGTTTCCATCCACGGTGAAGGATTTACTTTGGCATCAATTTCTTGTTGAAAATAAAACTGTACTAAGGGCAGGATGTTGCTTTTAACTAGCCTGAGATGACTAATTATTAAACTCATTTTCTAAAGGTTAGCATATACAGAAAAGCAATTATATGGAGATTAAAACAAGTTCAGAAACTTGATTCATTCTGAAAGTATGGTAAACCTAAGTCTTGTACTATTTCTGAGTTTTAATGACCTCAGGAACATTTTATTTAACTTAGATGTCAAATGCAATTTCGAAATGAGAGATGAAATATATTTCATGGGTTTTCTTTCTTTTTCTTTTTTTACATAGTACAGAGCACAAATTTCACAGGCTGGGGTTTTTTTCTGAATTTCTGCAGCTTGGCATGGATGCCATACATGAAGTTTAACCCTTTAGATTTGGCACTCTCAGAAGTATGAAACTGGAACTTGGAAGCTAGATAACACAGGATTTTTCTTGCTTTAACCTCAATTAAAATAAATCAAAGCTTAAGCCCCATCAGGTTAACGTAGTAAAGAGGTATGTTCACATTTATAATCTTAGCTGGGTTGGTAAGTTAACACCCCACAGATTGAGTCTTCCCCCGCACCCAACAATAGATTTCCAATCACTTTACAATATATTGATCAATATGTAATAAACACATTCACTCACAGTTTCAGTCGCAAGACAAAGGAAGACAAACCATGATTTAATGTTGTATCTCTTTGCAGGGTTGGGGGAGGTTGTATGTCTGATTGTGTGTTCGGTTACTATGGAAGCCTTTATTGCTAGGTAGCTCCAACTTCATGACAGAACCAGATCACGTGACTGTAAGAAATTCCATTTGTATGACAGCTAGACTACAATTCCACCGTATCCCCAAATCGTTGACTGGAGAATACAGTGTCCACAGAAAAAGCGGGACACAAAGGAGTGTGCTATTAATAGTGTGCTATTAAGCCACAATATAGACTCCATTTAAGTTCATCTCTTGGTCTGTCACACTGATGAATACCTGTAGCCCTCCAGATGTTGTTAGAATGCAGCTCCCATCATTCCTGACCATGCTGGCTGGGGTTGATTGAAGTTCAAGAACATCTGAAAGGCCACAGGCTCCCCATTCTTGATCTATTCAGTGCCCACTTACATCTCAGCATACTCAAAAGAGACATCCAGTACAGTTAGTTAAGTGTCTAAGCCTCACAGTGGCTGAACATGTCCACCGAAAACACTGAGAAGCCACAGGATTTTGTGTGTGTGAGAGAGATGAAAATCTGCTATTCCTGTTCTCATTTAACACAGTGCAAATTTCACTGAAACACCCATTTCAAAGGGGCTTACCTGTCTCCGCCCCTGGTAAGTGTGCGTGGATTGCAACCCAAGTCTTCAAGATTGCTTTCAGTATCAACATATGTATTGCTCCTCAAACAGTTGTTGCTTACGCAAGGTGGAGCTGTATGTGTATCTAAGATACTTAAGATTCCACTAAAATAATGCCAAAACGCCCATACCTTAAAGAGAAAGAATCCATTACTGGGAAGTCTTCACAGATGATGTTCACCTGCCAGGGTGGTGTTGGAGCACAAGTGTGTTGTTGTTAAGTACTGTACAGGGGACTCTAAGCCCTCCCCACAGTGAAGCAATGGATGTAGGATTTATTAGATCTGGCCAATAAGGAAAGAATTATTTATAGTAGAAGAGGCACTCCAGGGAAGCTTGATTCCATTTGGCAGCTGATCCTAGAGATGCTTAGCAATTAGAATAACTCACTACTCTTTTTTTAGAGTCCATCACCCCCCAGTGTTTTTAATATTATGGGATGGAGGACTGAGGAACTGAGATGGACGTGCTTGAAGAGGGCATTGTTGACATTATTATATGCCTTGCATACTTGCAGCTTCTGAAACTTCCATATAGCTTTAAACACAAACACAAGGAAAACATTTAATATTATTAAATTACAGATTTACAAGTTATGTATTTCCCTTGTGGAAAGTAACAAAGGGTGAGCTGTGGGGGAGGCAAAATTACAAGAACTGAATTTAAATTCTTTCAGCTGAATTAATTATTCCAATTAAGATCATTAATATAAATGTCTACATTTTGAGGAACCAAATTTTAAAATGCTTTTAGAATCTCGTGGCACTTAAAATACCATTAAATCTTTGTGGCAGAGGTTTTCTCCCACTAGAATCTCTTAATCGAAAACATGAAGCCCAAGGCACAATAACAACGTAAAAGACTTAACCACAAATGTAGTTTCCGTTGCCTTTTGTTGAGGGCCACCAGGTCACCCCAGAGACTGTGCCTAAACCCATTGTGCCTCCAGTCTCATTTCTCCAATCAGGCCCAGCGCCAAGGAAGGGTCAGGTGCTGGGTTTGGACCCTCTGAGAAGCCCGCCAACCTTCCCCTTCACAACCCCAAATGTACGAGACATTTTTAGTAGACTGCTGTTGCTTTTATTCCATGGCTTTTTATACTCTCAAATAACATATCTTATAAGCAGTCTATTCTATAAACATGTGAAGCTGCCTTATACCTCACCAGCCCACACAGAATCCCTTTTAAAAAGACCTGGAGATGCAAGGGATTGATGCTCAGACCCAATACCTGCAAAACATGTGCCCTGCAGCTACTTTACAGCCTCTTTCAAGGGCTTCGGAATCATTCTGGAAAGTGAGTTTTCTTTTGCTCTGGATGCCTTTGTCTGTAGAATATATGTTCTAATTTGCTCTATATGAGCCAAGGAGACAGAAGAAGAGACAGAAGAAATGTACCAACTCCTTCCCTTTGGGCTGCCAAGTTGCAGCTAAGGTTGTCCATTCCACAGCAGTGAAAGAGGAGGCAGGTGCATCTTCTCCAACGACGCTCTTCCCGTGGTCCCTTTCCACATCCTCAGCTCTCACCTCCGCTTGGATTAGGCTTGTTTTTACACCCAACACTACCCTGGAAACCAAGTTGTATCAACATTACTTTGGCTGTACTGGGGAGAAAGACCCACTGAGGATAGTAGGACTTCCTTCTGCAGAAACATGCATAAGATTTTGCTGTTAGTAGCTGTTTGGCGAAGGTTTAATTTACCTTTACCTTATTTATTCATCACTGATATAAAAGATTTAAATAAAGGGGAAAGGCCATTATAGAGGACAAATTAGTGAAATAAAGGACAGTGATTCACCCTACCCGAGACAAAGTACATACTATTGATGTTTGAGTGTACATCATTAATTAGTGTATTTATTAAGATCTCTTTATTTAGGGTATGCTATGACCTCTAGTGGTTAGATAAAAGTCATTGTTGGCTTTAGTACAGGAAACTCTGTTTTGTGTGCAATTTACAAATAAACCTCCTGTAAGGATACACACCCTTTCCGTTTCTGTTTGGCCCCACAAATTCATCCTGTTCCCACTGCTCTGAGATACCTTCATGCATTCAGTGATGCTGCACCATTCCAACACACATTTCAACTGGGGCACCAGTTCTGTGCCTTTTTTAATACTGTGTGGCAGATTTTTTAAAACAACAACAACAACAAACCCAGCAGGCACATCATCTCATCAACACATTTCCATACCAGGAAAATTGCCCTGGTGGTTTTTGTTTCTGCATATCATGCACCTCTTAAATGCACGAGAGCCCTACTAAAAAAGAAGTTGGCCATGCTTTGGTTCAAAATGAACAAAAGATGTATCTTTGCAGGCAATCCTATGCATATCTAAGGAGTTCACCTAAGGAGCCTCATCAGCAGAAGTCCTACACAGAGACTTCCACCTTCACAACAGGGCCTCTCCTCTCCCTGTATAACACCTCCCCCCCCCCATTGGAAGTGGGGTAGTCAGGAAAACCCCAGAACAGCACAAGGGGTGAGGAGAAGAATTGTTCCATCTGGTGAGCTGCAAAGTTTGCAGACAGAACGTTTGTCATAGTGTGATGTTGAATTCCACCTGCTATCTTGAATGGGGCTCGCTCCTTTGTGAGACACGGAGCCCCCAAAGAACAAAATAAAATATCTATAATTTAAATAGTTCTTGACTACGTTGGGAAATTTCTACAGGAGGGAACCTAAAGGGCCAGTCCAGCCCCTGGAGGCAGCCTCCCCCAACCTAGTATCCTCCAGATGCAACTCTCATCATGCCACACCACTAATGATGCAGGCTGATGAAAGTTGGGGTGCAGAAAATAGCTGGAGGATACCTGGCTTGGTCAGCTGCTCTGAGGCAATAAGATACAAAGGAGGGGGAAATGTGTCTCCTTGTCTTTGTTCAGCAGGTGGGGACCACAATGGGGAGAAATGCTGAGGAAGGAACACAGCTGTCTCTGCCATCTTCCTGATCCCTGCATACAAAAAGATGTTGAGGGCAGCAAAAGAATGTCAGACAACCTTGATCCAGCCCCAGGCACTAGACCACATTGGACTACCAATGTGGCTCATCTAAACATGAGATTAACAAGGTTCCTAGGGGATCAAGCAAATGTGGGTCTGCAATGGGGAGAACTGTGGTCTGAGCTTAAAATGGTGGTATGTTATAAGCACTGAAGTGTGCTCTTAGCTCATTGGATTCTGGGAACTGACAATGATTCTGCTTAGGGAATAGTGTGTTGTACACAGGCTGATTGCTGCTTCCCTGTAATTCTTTCAGAACACATCAATGTGCAATAAGAAACAGATTCTCAGATAAACTAAAGCACATTGCTCTCTCCTCTGAAGAAAATCCTGGAATGGCTGCCCTGTACTTGCCACCTTGCAGGAAAGGGCGAGCTAAGCAAAACATTCATCTTTTTATTGTTCACTGGTTCATGAACAAAACTAGGTTATTCTGCTGTTAGCTTCTGTGTATGACAGTTCACTGGAAACACTTGAATCAGATAATTGGAATCCAACTCTCCTGTTGACAACAGTAGTATGAAAAAACGGAATTGAATATGTAGAAGGAAATGATCTGATGGCTTTCATCTGCTCTTCGTCGCTAGGGAGAGAGCTTTTCCATTTGTCTCCGTCGGAGGCAGCCCCATTCCTCATCATGGAGAGGCTCTTGCCTTCATGGAGAAACCACAGAAAAATAATGACCATGCAGAAAAGGAAATAATATTACAAGCCATCCTGTTGTCAGAGTCAATCATGGGACTGCACCAAGACAGGTCAGGATCACATCTCACTATATCTTTGAAATCTATTACAAGCAGTTTGTGGACTTGTTTTATGGCCATAGGCAGTGATGTGTTATTTCTGCGCCAAAATAGTTGGAAACATTATACACCAAGTATACTATGTCAGCTGAGTATATTTGCTGGGCTTTGTAAGTCATTCAACATCTAGGATTTAGGGGAGGGAAAAGTGAACGTTTCTTCAGGGAACTTACAGATAGGTAGCCATGTTGGTCTGCCATAGTCAAAACAAAACAAAAATTCCTTCCAGTAGCACCTTAAAGACCAACTAAGTTAGTTCTTGGTATGAGCTTTCGTGTGCATGCACACTTCTTCAGAAGAAGAAGTGTGCATGCACATGAAAGCTCATACCAAGAACTAACTTAGTTGGTCTTTAAGGTGCTACTGGAAGGAATTTTTTTTTGTTTCAGGGAACTTAGGCACTGTCTCATTCTTGGAGTCCTAACCAGGTGTGTTGGGGGTGCCCTAGAGAGCAACAGGGCCACAGGTGTTGTGCCCTGAGTCTCATAATAATTTAAGAAAAGCCCTCCTGGATTAGGCCAGACACCCATCTAGTCCAGCTTCCTGTTTTCACAGTGGCCCACTGGATGCCTATGGGAAGCCTGCAAGCATCTATCAATTTTGTGGAAACTGGTCAGACTGGAGTGGCACAACTGTTTTTCAGATTTTTTTAGATTAATCTCAAGAGCATCTTGGCTCTTCAGCAGTGGTGAAGAACCCAGAGGTGAAGCTGCCCAGATGTTGTTGGACCACAAGTCCCATCATCCCTGACCATTGACCATGTAAGCTGGGGCTATTGGAAGTTAGACTCCAACAACTTGTTGATAAAGTTGCTATATTTATAGATTTATAAAGTTCAAGGTATGCCCATAACAGCTTATTCTTGAGCAAACTGTCGTGAAAATAGCATAAAAGTATAAGTGAAGACAGGTGTAGTATTTTAAGAGCAAGGTTTGCATTCAAAAAAAAATGTACCTTTTTATCTTCCCAGGGTAAGATCTGACACTTGGTTTAACAAGTTTTTAACAGTTATTTATGAGCCAGAAAAAATGAGCTGTGGAAGGAACCTATTGGTTTGTGTCTATGCCATCTACAACATACCTCTCACCCAACTATTGGCAACTATTTCTAAATATTTGGAATTAAAAATAAATAAGGTGAAGGACAAAGTAGATACATATAAACATGTAGGTCACTTTAAGTTTGTTTGTTTTTTTAAAGATTTATGCAGGCTTGGGGGGAAGTCTGACATCCAAATCAAAATTTAACTTGCTGAAATGTGTTTGTGTAAGGCATGTTGCAAAGTTGGGATCAAACCATGGATGAAGAATCTTCTGTGTCCTCTGTTAAAATGTTGTATCTCTCTGTGTGTCCCCCAAGACAAGCAGCAAAGCTGCAGATACCCTCTTGATTCTGTAAGGTCCTAAGCACCGTAATTCAGTCAGTTTAAGCTCATGGTTGTCCCAGAAATTGCTGAAATACTACTCATTTTTCTAAACTAAGCTCACTAAATTGTTACCATTTCCTTTCGCAGCCCAAGAGGATAAATGAATGCACACTGATAATCATTTAATTGCCTTATAAACAACAAGCAATTAGCACTACTTAAATGCTCCAGTGGCACAAATGGCCTTCTAGGAAGACACAATAACAGGTCATTAGATTGTGGGGTTATATACTAGGGAGCCATACAATTGAGTCTGAATACACTTCTTTTCCTTGCTGTGCTACCGTGCGCCATGCAAATCGAAGCCACTAGTGTCATAGACCCTAGAACCAAATTATGCTGGACTTAACATCACTAGTGCTGTTATAGCTCACATATTTCCAGATGGAATGGTAGGAAAGAATAGGAGCCTGTAGTGGAAGATCCATCTCTGTGTCCCCCAAATTTGTATATTAAGGGGAAAGTGCATACAAAGACATGTATATCAGAAGAAATCTGCACTAAATTGCTTATGAATTTTCAACAGGATTTTCCCCCCAAAAAAATGGCAAACTGATGTGGAAATGTGAGGACTGAGCTTATGACTGGAAAAATAAGTGACTGATATTGACAGATATACCCATGTGACCTCATTGCCTCAGTTTTCTTTCTGTGGTGGCCATTGCAGACAGAGGGAGAAATTGTGCCTAAATGGCTGCGCTGATTCAACCATTAGCCTTGTTTTGTGAGGCTATTATTGAATTCAGGCTACCAGTACAACCCTCAATAATCAAAACTAAGTGTACTTCTAACTGTCTTTGCATTGTAAGGAGCTCTTGTTTCTTCTGAATCTACAGACAGCTGAAAGCACAGTGCTTTTAGCTAAAATAAGCATGCAATTCAAATTCCCCTCATCAAATATAGATGAGGCACTTCAAAACCGAAAAAGCCACCCTTGCCATTGATCCACAAGAAAGACAGAGGTCCATTTTCTTCCAAAGAGTGGCTCTGCTTTTATTTTGCTGTTATCACACAAGTGTGTTTCTGAAAGCATTGAGCTGATCTCAAATAGTATGGTTACAAGGCATTTTTGAAAAATGAATTGGGTAGCCCAACCTTACTGGGCAGCTATATAGCCAATAAATAGGTCCATACAGCAGAGTTGCTATACACTTAATTACAATCCCTATAATTTTCAATCTCTGTGGTAACTTTTCTGGTGTCTCTTTTTGATCCTTTCACGTTCAGTTGTCCTGTCACTGTGAAACGGAAGCTATAAAGCACTATTTTTGGATGCTACGCAAGAATGCCTTTTGAACTTTTGACGTCTTCCCTTTCTATCACGGTAAAGCAGAAGCAGGCTAATCCAAGACAATTTGCTGCCTGAGGCAAACAACATGATGACACTTCCCCTAACCCAGATACAAAAGCTGACCAGTCTGGCAGGTAAAGTTAACTTCAGCACTGGCGAAAGGGCAGCAAGCTAGCTTAGTGGCTGCATGGCACACACAACTCCCTGCCCCTTAGCATCCATCGCCTGAGGCAGCTACCTCATTCTCCCTATTGGTAGGGACAGCCCTAAGCAGAAGTATACAATCCAACCGTGAGCATAATTCAGACAGCATTAAACACCTTGAAATCCCATTGATTTCAGTGGGAGTGGGATACATTGATGTTTAGCTTCCCCACTGAAATATTTACAACTTATTGCACAATCCTGTATATGTCTGCTCAGAAGCAAGCTCCATTGAATTCAATGGGCCTTATTTTCAAGTACATTAGAATTTGAGAAGAGTTTGCTGGATCAGGTCAATTGCCCATCTAGCCCAGCATACTCTTCTCATAGTGATCACCTGGATGTCTGTGGGAAACTAGCAAGCAGCACCCAGGCACAAGAGCTCTGACACACTGTGGTTTCCAACAACTGGAATTCTGAAGCATAACTGCCTCTGAGTGTGAAGGCAAAGCATAGCCATCATGGCTAGTAATCACTGATAGTGTTATCTTCCATGAATTTGTCTAATCCTTTTTAAAGTCTTCCAAGGTGGTGGCCATCACTGCCTCCTGTAGGAGCAAGTTCCGTAGGTCAACTATGCACAGTCTGAAAAAGCATTTATTTCAGTTAATTAATTCAGAGATTTTACTTTCTTGGGCTCCATGATCACTGCAGATGGTGACAGCAGCCATGAAATTAAAAGACGCCTGCTTCTTGGGAGAAAAGCAATGACAAACCTAGACAGCATCTTAAAAAGTAGAGACATCACCTTGCCAACAAAGGTCCGTATAGTAAAAGCTATGATTTTCCCAGTAGTGATGTATGGAAGTGAGAGCTGGACCATAAAGAAGGCTGATTGCCGAAGAATTGATGCTTTTGAATTATGTTGCTGGAGAAGATTCTTGAGAGTCCCATGGACTGCAAGAAGATCAAACCTATCCATTCTTAAGGAAATCAGCCCTGAGTGCTCACTGGAAGGACAGATACTGAAGCTGAGACTCCAATACTTTGGCCATCTCATGAGAAGAGAAGACTCCCTGGAAAAGACCCTGATGTTGGGAAAGATGGAGGGCACAAGGAGAAGGGGACGACAGAGGACGAGATGGTTGGTCAGTGTTCTCGAAGCTACCAACATGAGTTTGACCAAACTGCGGGAGGCAGTGGAAGACAGAAGTGCCTGGCGTGCTGTGGTCCATGGGGTCACGAAGAGTCGGACACGACTAAACGACTAAACAACAAACAACAATATGATAAGTTAATGTAACTTTGAAACCTTAAATGCTATTAACATTGGTTGGATCACACCCTTCGTATTTATGCATGCTTATAAAGCTTAAACAAACCTTGTAGTCTTCAAACATGGGTGACTTTTGATATTATCACCAAACATATTGCCACCTCTGTATTGCTTTTCCCACATGTATCTACTCACATGTGCTACTACTTGAAGAAATGATTTAGCTGTAGATGTTTGGATCCAGGAACCCAGGATTTAAACCCAAGCCCTAGATCTTGTCAGGGTGAAGAGGCAGGAACATAGTCCTCAACCCAAGAGATAAAGCATGGCATGAAAATTTCCAGTGGTTTATGTGCAGCCCATAGCCAAACTCGTGTGTGTTTGTGTGTGTTCAAATGTGTATGTTTCTCTTGAAACAGAACTTTGTGAATTCTAATAAGAAATTATATTAGCACTGAAACAAAATTTGTTCCTCATCTTTGAAGAAAGATCTAAATATAAAGCTTTCATTTCCTTTACTACTGCAAATCCAACCAAACTTTTCTGTAAAAAATGAAATCACCATTAGACTATGAATGCAGGTCAACTATTAGGGTCAGCAGCTCTGATTTCCTTGCTCTAAACAGCTGCCATGTGCACAAAGTGACTTTGCCATCTCTACTGCTTTCTGAATAGGTGCACCCAAGGTTTCCACTACAATTACCACCGTCCCAGAAGCAGCTGAGTAAAGAGCAATTGGCAACTCCCCAAAATTGCTAAAAGTTTTCTCCCTCTCTCATAATACTGATTTTAACCTTTAAAGTCCTATACGGCCTAGGACCCTCGTACCTACGGGACCGCCTCTCCTGGTATGTCCCACGGAGGACCTTACGGTCTTCAGACAAAAACATCTTGGAGGTCCCAGGCCACAGAGAGGTTAGGCTGGCCTCAACCAGAGCCAGGGCTTTTTTGGCTGTGGCTCCAAACTGGTGGAACGCTCTGTTACAAGAGACTAGGGCCCTGCGGGACTTGACATCTTTCTGCAGGGCCTGCAAGGCAGAGCTGTTCCACTAGGCCTTTGGCCAAGGCACAGCCTAACCCCCTCCTTTGGTAATTCTTCACAGAACTCTAGCCCAATGGTTGCCATCAATTTGATTTGAACTGATTTTATAATGAATTGATTTTAGAATGCTGTATTATTTTACTGTTGTTAGCTGCTCTGAGCCCAGCTTCGGCTGGGGAGGGCAGGATATAAATAAAATTTTATTGTTATTACTAGAACTCAGTACAGCTGCATGTTGGAAGATTCAGGAAAGACAGAATGAAGTATACAAGTACATAGTTAAATTATGGAGTTCACTCTCACAGGATGTATTGATGGCCACCAGTTTCGATGGCTTTAAAGGAGGTGAAGATTACTTCAAGAAGGATGAGGGTATCAGTGACTACTAGTAAGATGGCTATGCTCTACCTTCACTGACAGAGGCAGGATGATTCTGAATACCAGTTGCTGGAAAGCACAAGGAGAGAGTGCTATTGTGCTCAGGCCCTGCTTATGATCATCTGCTTGGCCACTGTGAGAGCAGGGTGATGAACTAGATGGGCCACTGGCCTGATCCTGAAGGCCCCTTCTTCTGTTCTTAGCCCTGCCTCTGATCCCTACTCCAATTCCAGTGGAGTGCTTCAGATAGCACAGAGCCCCTCGCTGTGAAAGAGTTAGGGAAAATACAAAAGGGACAGGTTCAGAAAATTCCCTTTAAACTGTGCACTGATTAAGAATGAACAGTTATTATTGTAGTTCATCATTAGTATCTTAGTGCTTAATTACAATGCAGTGTTCTATTCCAGATGATGCGATTTAATTAAGCTCTAAGCTGAGCAAACTAAATAAAATTTAATTAATGTGACTCCTAAAGGTCCCTTGTTATGTCTCCTAAATGTACAACATATTGCAGGTGCAAGTGCCATTTCCCTCGGGAGACCTCATTGAGCTATTTTGCTTCTTCAGTATCTCGCCGGCTAAAACACAAATGCACACACACACCCCTGTTACTGGAGAGAAGGGTGTTTTCAGTATGCACATCATGGAAAAACAACAGCACTGGCTCGGTATGTACAAACTGTGTCAAAGCAGTCAAACTGACAGCTTTGTTTAGTAGCAATCCATTAATTGACAACTGGATTTACGTGGCTTCCGAAACCACTGAGGGCTCATTTGCCTTATCACTAACAAAGCAAATGTCTCCAGTCTGAACAAAATGCTCAGATGAGCCACTTTAAGCTAAACAACCTCAAATGAGCTGTGACATATTTAGGAAGAACTCATTGAACACAATTTTATAATAAGGGGGATGGCTTTCATGCGCTGCTAGATTTGTTATGCAAGCAGCCGAAAAATCAAACAGGGAGAAGGCTGCATTTGCCAGAACGCTCCTTGTGTTGTTCTTCCTATGCTACATTTGTGAGAATCTGTGGCAATATTCACTGATGTTGTTTTGAAAACAACAACACCTTCTTCTTACTCTCAGCCTATTCCTATGGTTATAACCATTCAGTGGTTAAAAACAAAAACATCAGCCCTTTGCAGTATGAGCAATTTGGTGCATGGTTAAAGTCAGGAAAGGTCTGTAGCTCAGTGGCAGAGCATCTGCCTTGCTACAGAAGGTCATAGAATTGTAGAGTTGGAGGGACACCAAAGGCCTTCTAGTCCAACCCCCTGCAATGCAAGAATCACAGCTCAAGAATCCCTGGCAGATAGCCATGCAACCTTCCAATGAAGGAGCATCCACCACCTTCCATAGTCCCAGGTTCATTTCCCAGCATCTCCAGGTAGGGCTAGGAAGGGCTCCTGTTTGAAACCCTGGCCAATTGCTACCAGTCATTTTAGACACTACTGACCTAGATGGATCAATGGTCTGACTCTGGGTGTCAGGGACTGGACCTCAGAGGAGGAATGGTGGAGACCTTCCAGAGAAGAGGAAGACAGTATAGATTTGTAACAGTGGTTTGTGGGAGGTCATAGCCCAGAGGCTGAAGTGGGGGAAAGCTGGGAAATAATGGGAGAGGATCAGGAAGAAAAAGAAGCACCAGGGGAGAGACAGCTGACAGACTCAGTGTCTTTAGAAAGCATGCAAGACCCCCCCTTCCATAACCCTGTGGGCATTGAAAGTAGGAGAGCAGAGAGCTCAGAGGCAGAAGGCACAGCCACCATAGGGATGACGTATAACAGGAGAGATGGAGGGTGCGGGGTTTCACTTGGAGCAAAGCCATTGCTCCAAGAGGCAGCTTCTCTAAGCCTCTCTTTGTGAATATTGAATAAAAGACTTCAGTAAGAACTCTCCATGTTTATCTATTCCTGGCAGCCTACCATGGGGGGGGGGATTGGATTTCCTGGCACCTGGCACTACACACTTACCTTTTGCCCCACACTTTCCAGGTACAAGTTAATGGGGGGGGGGAGGAACCAAAAGCTTCTGATCTCATTCTTGCAGCCATGGCAGAAATGGAAAGGAGAGCAGGGAGTATGTGAGCCTCAGGCTGTCCTAGGCTCATTCCCATGATGATAAGCCATTTTATTTATAGTATTGCAGTTTTACTGTTTTAGCATTTTAACACGTAGGCTGCCTTGAGACAGATCATAATAGGCAGTATATAAATAAGTAAATAACTTATATTCCACAATCAGGGTGCAGCCCCAGAAAAAGTCCCATCCAAATCCCATCAGCCCCAGCCAACCTCCAGATTGTAACCCACAACATCTGGAGGAAATCACATTGGGGAAGCCTAGAGGCTTGTTTGTTTTTGTTGACGACCAGCTGCTTTTTCCTACTCCCTCCCTCTCTCCTATATGAAAGGAGTGGCATGTATTCTGCTGGATGAGCATTGCGTGGGGCCAGATACAGCAACGCCATGGCATTTAACTTGTTTTTTAAGAAAATAACAAACTATTGACCTAATACAAATCTCATCTTAGAAACTGTGGGTTGGACACACATCCCTGTATTGCAACGAGCTACTGATGTATCAGCTCAGACAGGCATTTAAGAAAACCCACTTGTACTGTTTTCACAGCAATCTTCATGTCAGAAAATCAACAATTATTTAGTAGCCCAGTGATTTTCCTAGAAGATAACATTTATTTGCTTTGGGCAGATTATTAGTCTGAGCAAAACCTGTGAAACAACAGCATCCCAGGAAAACGTACTATTTACAACTGTCAAAAATAAGTATAAAGGACATACCGAAACAAACAAGGTGCGTTCTGATTGCCTTTAATATGACAGTCTTCCTATATAGTCAATCAAGTAATACTAGGTATTAGTAGAGTTACTGAGAGAAAAATGGAGGGTATGCTGACCTAGTGAATAAAAATTCAGAGCATATTTTATCCCTACCAATTTTAAGATTTGCTTACTAGTCTAGTGTGAGCTGGACAAGCGGATCAGCAAGGCAGCTATGGCAGTGGCTCTCCTCTCCAAAAGGGTGTGGGAGAATGTGATGTTAATGTTAGAATTCCTGCTCCATGGTTGCAGTCATGGAATTTTTGTCTATCACATGACGGTGTATGTTTTGGCTTCACAGAGTGGGAAGTGGCGGAGACAGGATGTTTGTGTTACTGTGTTCCATGAAGTGGGACTGTTGTCCTTTGTTCTTTCTCTTTGCTGTCTGATGCTAGAGAGAGAGGGAGCCATGTTGCTCCGTGAGTGTTTATATGTAAATAAAGTAGATTAGCCAAAATGCTGAGTTGCTGAGGTCTGTTACGCAAGCTGCGCAAATTCTGTGGATCCCTAAGTGTGCCGATGTCTGTTGGCATCATTCGCTGTGATGTTTAGGCTGAAGAAAGCTTTTGAAGCTCCCGAACAAATGACCAGGAGGGAGAGAACATGGCAGTTGAGCATGTGTCTCTGCCAGGGTCCTACTCGAGTGTAGGATGAGCTCCTAACAATTAATAACCAATACCAAGATGAAGGTCTACCAGGCTTGTGTGTTGAGCTTGTTATAGAAATGAGTTGTGGGCAACTTACAACCACCAGGAGTGACGCATCAACACCTTCCACATGTGCTGCATCAGGAAGATTTTGGGCAGGACAGAGTCTCAAAGAAAGATGCGTTCTCCCAAGCCCACATTCCCAGGATGTTCACCACTCCTGTCTCAGCAACGTCTCTGTGGCTTGGTCATGTCCACAGAATGGAAGATGGTAGGATCCCCAAGGACCAGCTGACTTCAGGCACCAGGCCTGTGGGCAGACCAACTTTGCATTACAAAGATGTCTGCAAACATGACATGAAGGTTGGCAACATCAAACCTGCCATGTGGGAATCCTTGAATACAACCTCAGCACTTGGAGAAAGGAATGACCACTGAGAGGAGCGCAGAGAGAAGAAACACCAGAGTGCATCTGCAGCAGCAGCAGCAGCAGCCGGCCCCTTCACATCTGGGCTTCTAGAGCAGGCTTCCTCATCCTTGGCCCTCCAGATGTTTTGAGACTACAATTCCCATCATCCCTGACTACTGGTCCCGCTAGCTAGGGATCATGGGAGTTGTAGGCCAAAAACATCAGGAGGGCCGAGGTTGAGGAAGCCTGTTCTAGAGGATGTACAGATCTTGCCTTTGGGTATTGTGTCAAATTGTGGTGAGTTCAGTTTAATTCACAATCTCTCTTACTCAAAAGGGGGGACTGTTAATAGTGCCATCATACAGGAGCTTTGCTCAGTGCACTATGCATCCTTTGACCATACAGTAAGGCTGGTCAGAGACTGTGGTCATGGCACTTTCTTGGCAAAGTGCAACAATGAACCAGCTTCTTACCCAGTGCACCCAGATGATCTCAACCTTCTGGGCTTCAAATTTAATAACTGCTAGTATAGGTTATGGGTAGGCAAACTAAGATCCGGGGTTAGCGAAGTCTGTAACCTGAAGCGTATGTAACCTTCGCTAAATTCTGGGTTAGCGAAGTCTGTAACCTGAAGCGTATGTAACCTGAAGCATATGTAACCCAAGGTACCACTGTATATGGTATGAATGTGGCCTATGCTTAGCTAGTGTGCACCTGCAGCAGTAAAGTTGTTACAAACACAGGCATTTCATTATTACATTATTACATTATTACTTATTTTAAACAGTTTTCAGACAAGCCCAAAAGTTTTGTACACTTTACATATAGCTTTTTGTATCTGTCTGAATTAGGAGCGGGGAACTTCTGGCCCTTCAGATGTTGCAGGACTACACCTCCCATCATTCCTGAATATTGGCCATGCAGGATAGAGATGATGGGAGCTGGAGCCCAACAATATCTGGAGGGCCACAGGTTCCCCATCCCTAATCTAAATTATGTGGAATCTCTACACAAAGAAAATGAAGCGTGTCGTCCCTTCTTTTCATCTTGGTATTTAACAAGGTCTCATCTTCACAGGCTCTGAAGGCCTTAAGCCCTGCTTGGTTACAGAAGATTACAGCTGCAACACCTATAAGAAGAAAGACTGAACATAAAGGCTAAAGAGAATGAAATCTCATTTCCATAAGTTCCACAGCTCAGGGAATTACAGCCAACATTCATGCCATGAAACAATCATAAATGCCTACACTAAAAAATAATTTTAAAAATCATGCCCTGGTTTCTTACTCTTTTTTTTGCCTAAAACCTACTACTAAACATAAGCCACAAAAATTCATTTTTTTGAGATACGAAAAATCTTGCCAGTAAAAAGCTCTTTGCATTCTTAAGTTCTGCAGTTTTCTTGAAATACTTGCAAGAGCATTTTTCAAATGTTGCCGACAGAACAGTTACTGAAAACAACGATTCCTTACAATAAAAGGTGGGGATCTGAAAGAAAATATTAATTTGCCCGTAGTGTTATAGCTGCATATTTCAAAGAGAATCCTAGCCTTTCAGTTGTTGTTGTTGTTATTAGTTACTTTTATAGCTGACCCAGAATGTGCTAAGGTGGCATAGGGGGTTACCCCTCCTTTTATCCCCACAACAATCCTATGAGATAGGCGAGGTTGAGGCTGTGTAACCCATGACCAGCCTAAAACACAACTAGGTTCTTTTTTTTCCCCATTTGGATCACATAGCTGGTAGGGACAGGGGTGCATCAGAAATGTCTCACAGCTGCAATATCTCAAAGACCACCTCTTTCCATATGATCCTACCCAGACCCTGAGATAATCTCCTGAGGCCCTTCTTCATGTGCCTCCCCCTCGAGCTGTCAGGAGGGTGGCAACACGAGAATGGGCCTTCTCTGCAGTGGCTCCCCGTCTATGGAATGCTCTCCCCAGGGAAGTTCGCCTGGTGCCTTCATTATACACCTTTAGGCACTAGGCAAAAACGTTCCTTTTTAACCAGGCCTTTGGTTGATCTGATAGACATCCTATACCCTTTTAAAATGTGTTTGGAGGGCGCTATTGGTTTTTTTTTTAAGTATTATGTTTTTTGTGGTTTTATATCTTGATTTAATTCTGTGAACCGCCCTGGGACCCCTAGGTATGGGATGGTATACAAATTCTAATAGTAATAATAATAATGACAATGACAATGCAGTATTTCATAGGCAACAACAGGCTAGGTATGAATTATGGCTCATGTGTCTGTACACCACTTCTCTAGTACACTGGGAGTGTACTAGATGCGGAGTAAACACAAGTGTGTGCAAGTCCAAAAGTGATTGACCAGTGAGCATCACGGCTGAGCAAGGTCTTCCCACTTAGTCTGATCCTCTAACTGTTATACCTCTCTTCATTTTAAACCAGGGGTCAGCAAACTTTTTCAGCAGGGGGCTGGTCCACTGTCCCTCAGGCCTTGTGGGGGGCTGGACTATATTTGGGGGGGGGTATGAACGAATTCCTATGCCCCACAAATAATCCAGAGATGCATTTTAAATAAAAGCACACATTCTACTCATGTAAAAACACCAGGCAGGCTCCACAAAAAACCCAGAGATGCATTTTAAATAAAACGACACATTCTACACATGTAAAAACATGCTGATTCCCAGACCGTCCACGGGCCAGATTTAGAAGGTGATTGGGCCGTATCCAGCCCCTGGGTCTTAGTTTGCCTACCCATGTTTTAAATACTCTAATTTGTTTTCAGTATGTCTGCTTTTTCTCTGTGTTGAGACTAACACTGCCTGGTTTTACAGTGCAACTGTAGGGTGCTCTGTCATTTGTTCACAAATAGCTGTGTAATGTTCTGTGCCCCCCCCCCTTAATCTACATTGACATAATTTCCCAAACTGCATTTTTTTATTTAAAAAAAACATGTCTACCTTGGCATTTGGCTGTATTTGTTTCTCTTTCGTTACGTTAGTCAGGTGCTAAGCAAATAAAATCAATTCTGAAGTTATAAAAAGCAATTGAAAATGTCTAGTCTTTTATAGCAAAGACTCTGTTGTGGCAGCCCACAATGCTTCGGAAAAAATCAATCATCATTTCATCCTGCTACGTGTGCTACTAAAATTAAGGATTTATGTTAGGCTACTAGGGGAAATTATTTTTAGAGAACTACCTTTGCAAAAAAATTTTTTCTCTGCTCATAAAACTCCTGTTTATGGTTTCCTCCCATAACAAGCGATTGCCTCCGTTCCAGCATGAATTATAGATATTAATGGATGATCCCGATTTACATAAAGTTTCCATCTTAATGGGCACCAAAATTGCAACCAGGGCAACAAAACCACTTACGATAAATGGCACATAGTAAACAAGTCATCACTGCCTTAAAAATATCATGAGGCGAAAGGCTGATAATATAATAATTACATATTATCCTCACCACAGTTCTCACTGCTCAGAGAAATTTGCACTACTTTATCAGCGGTGCATTCGTAACAGAAGAAAGCCTGAGCTGGATAGCAAGATGGCTGGAAAAGCACTTAAATTCAATATAGCCTAAATATTTTAGTGAAGTATCATGCCCGCTGGAAAGCAGCAGATTCAGCATCCATGTTTGCATATGCTACTGCGTTAAGGCCTTTGTCATGTATCATATATTTCCAGCAGGAAGCCATAGGTCATATGGCTTCTCGCTCGTAATATAGGATTGCACAATAACAGGCATGATTCAGCAGAAATTATGCATTTTTAAAGCTGCACACTGACTGGGAAGTAAGACCTCAGTGAAGTCAACTGCGCTTCTATATATATATATATATATGCAGGTTTTGGTGTCCTCGGGTGTCTTCCCGTGTAAAAGTTGGGGTGTCTAGGCGACGTTTCGACGAGGTCTCACTCGTCATCTTCAGGCTGGTGCTTTCGGCTTCTTGTTACTGGAACAAGAAGCCGAAAGCACCAGCCTGAAGATGACGAGTGAGACCTCGTCGAAACGTCGCCTAGACACCCCAACTTTTACACGGGAAGACACCCGAGGACACCAAAACCTGCATTCCTGTACCCGTGAAAATCTACGAAAGCAAATATATATATATATATATATATATATATATATATATATATATATATATGCAGGTTTTGGTGTCCTCGGGTGTCTTCCCGTGTAAAAGTTGGGGTGTCTAGGCGACGTTTCGACGAGGTCTCACTCGTCATCTTCAGGCTGGTGCTTTCGGCTTCTTGTTACTGGAACAGAGCAGGATCTCAGTGTTTGAGTTCCTATAAATACTGTTGAGGGGGTGTGGTGTATAGCCTCCAATGTTCTGGGCAGAGAGGAAGTTCCCAGGCTAGTGTGCCTTTTCTTCTTTTGTTCCTTAATTACTTGAGGGATATCTTGAGTGATTTCTTGAGTGATATCCTGAGTACCACTTAGGTGGGTCATTAGGTGTGGATTAGTTGCTAAAGTCTTTGTGTCTTGACCTCTTGAACTTTGTGAAGAGTTTTTCTGAGAAGATGGCTGTACTCAGGATATCACTCAAGAAATCACTCAAGATATCCCTCAAGTAATTAAGGAACAAAAGAAGAAAAGGCACACTAGCCTGGGAACTTCCTCTCTGCCCAGAACATTGGAGGCTATACACCACACCCCCTCAACAGTATTTATAGGAACTCAAACACTGAGATCCTGCTCTGTCCCAGTAACAAGAAGCCGAAAGCACCAGCCTGAAGATGACGAGTGAGACCTCGTCGAAACGTCGCCTAGACACCCCAACTTTTACACGGGAAGACACCCGAGGACACCAAAACCTGCATTCCTGTACCCGTGAAAATCTACGAAAGCAAATATATATATATATATATATATATATATATATATATATGCACAGACTCTGGCTGCACAACCCATTGATTTTGATGGCAGGGTTAAGCAAGTATAATAAATTGCTTCCAATAGAATCAGTGGGACTTCTAAAAGTTTGCAACTTTGGCCGCTTCCAGACAATCTGTTTATTAAGCATTCATCTCGTTTTGTTTGTACAAAGTTTGCAGTGAGGTTAAATAATGCCAGCTATTCCTTGAGCACTGTTCTGGATTGTTTGTGGGGAGGTTAGATCATATGGCATCAAGCAAGCGTTATCCCACACTTTCCAGCACTTTTCGCCATCACTTTCTTTATCTCAAAATGTCTGGTTTTGCGCCCACCCACTCCACTCACACATGAAAACAAAGACCACCACAGCCAACCACAAATGAACAACCATACCCTAGGCCAACCCCAACCTCTCTCACCACCAAAAAAACACAAGCGAACTACAAAGAACCTGCACAAGCAACGCTGACACCAAACCCTACATATAGTAAGTAAAATGGATACATTGCCACCCGACCCCACCCATCTTTTCCCCCACCACCACCTCTTTCCCCTTTTTCTTCCCAATGTCTCAACAAATGAAACTGATTTGTAAAAATGTTACATGGGGGGGGGGGGGAATACAAGAGAGACATTGCAAACACTTTTGTAAAACAAGAAAATCTTTAATTTAATTTTTTTTTAAAAAAAAAGTCTGGTTTTGGGTGGGGTTGGAGGAACAAGGGGGTGGGCCAGTTGTGCAAGAGCACCAAATGCATTTTATTTGTGCAACCTAAATGTTCTGGCATGTGATTTAAATCCACCCAAAGATAGGAACAGTCTGGAAGCTTCATCTGACTTTCAGTGACTCATGGCTGGTGATCCTGTTCTATAAAGGATGCTGTTGTGTCACGCCATCAGAAGTGGTCCCTTATTCAAGCAGATGATGACTCTGCATTCAATGTCAGTGTTGAGGTGCCGGCTGTTCAGCTACCTGAACTGTCCTGTTACTTCAAAAGAGAATCATTATGTAAAGACCGGAAATTTCATTTGCTATAACTTTCAGTTAATGCTTTCCTGTCTCATCTGGATTACATCTAGCTCTGAGAGTAAGTGCCACGCTATGCCACGTCGATCCCCCAACAACAAGCCCACCAGCCCATTCCAGACAATATATGATTACGACACAAGTG
The DNA here is from genome assembly GCF_964234715.1 of Podarcis melisellensis. NCBI lineage: Eukaryota > Metazoa > Chordata > Lepidosauria > Squamata > Lacertidae > Podarcis > Podarcis melisellensis. The sequence continues at coordinate 29,724,630 of NC_138538.1, forward strand.
CAGTGTTGCCAACTGACCAGAAAAAACACCCTAGCCTAGGCTGCTCCTGGGTCCTTTCACAGAGGTTTAGATAAAGCTTTGAAGACATAATAAACAGGAATGTATGGATATTTGGAAGTAAACTAACCCTTCGCTGCTTACTTTTCTGTTTTTTGAAAGTTTTAGTACAATAGTATTTTCTAATTTTGTGTTTGTATACTTATTCTCCACTATCCAGTAAGGCAGCCTATAAATATTTAAAATAATTGGATATAAATTTATTTATTTTTGCAGATGGGACTGCTGTTAAAGGGCCCAGCCAACAGCTCAAACGTGGGCCATTCTCCCCTTGTGGCCAATATAGATGTAACTTAGCACAGTCTAAACCACGGAGCCTAGGGCTTGCCGATCAGAAGGCTGGCAGTTCGAATCCCCACGATGGGGTGAGCTCCCGTTGCTCGGTCCCTGCTCCTGCCAACCTAGCAATTCAAAAGCACATCAAAGTGCAAGTAGATAAATAGGTATCGCTCTGGCGGGAAGGTAAACAGCGTTTCCGTGCACTGCTCTGGTTCGCCAGAAGCGGCTTAGTCATGACCTGGAAGCTGTACACCGGTCCCTCAGCCAATAAAGCAAGATGAGTGCCGCAACCCCAGGGTCATCCGCGACTGGACCTAACGGTCAGGGGTCCCTTTACCTTTACCTTTAGCACAGTATCTAAGGATCCAACATGAATGAAACACAAAGGAGTTCAAATGCAAAGGAGTCCTAAACTGCCTTCAGGAAATGCATAAAGGTTGAGTGTCAGGAATAAGTTACTTCAGCTCACTCAAAGCATATTTGAACATAACGTAATAAGAGGCCTGCTGAGTCTGATGGAAGGCCCTTCTAGTCTAGCAAGTACTCCTCAGAGTGGCCAACCAGGAGCCCACGGGAAGTCTGCTTAATTTCTTTAAGCCTCCATCATGATCCCTCACATATTCACCATTAAACAAAACCCTCAAACACTATAAATTTTTATCCTTCCTCTTTCAGAAATGCATCACCATTTTGTGAATCTTAAAAAAAAAAATCTAGTTCTTTGGAAGCTGTGTGTTTTTCTTCCCCAGTGCTGGAGTACATAGCTTTGATCCCAGTTTGCGAGAAGCAGTACCTTAGTAAAATGTGAGTGTGTCACTGATCCCAGCCCAAATTTGTGTCCCTCATGCTCCTACAAACAGGTCCCAGAGGATCATTGTGCCTTTCAGAGTGGCTTTCTGAGGATGCAAGTACTTGCAGGTGTGAGGGAAGAAGTGATACATACACATGCATGCATCTATATCACACAAACAGCAGGATATGCAGATCCAATGATGTTTTCTTCTGATTACATGAAAGAGCAAATGTAAATATGACTCTCTTCAAAAGCCCAACTATTCCAGTGATTGGGATGAACTAGTTTGGTTTAATGAAGTTCCCTAAATTAGTTTTTGAAAATCTATTTAGTTCCCATAAATCCTGAGTGAACAGAACACGAATTAAGTTTGTTTTGGGCAATTTCTAGTTTGTTCTCTTACGTGTGTGTGTGTGTGTGTGTGTTTTATAACTCTTTAGATTCTTCGAGCCTTTAAGTTTAAAGGTAATAGTTGTTGGGAATAAGCTGTTCACATTCTCCCATGTCTGCATTTTGATGTTTAAGTATTTTATATACTTCAGCACAGCAGCTTATAGCATTGTGAATACTTGTTTTTTGTTTTTTGTTTTGCTCAGAATCATTTGGGTAATTCCCATCTCCCTAAACCCATTTAAAGAGAGCATACTGCTGCCTTAGTAAGAGAGAAGTCCATTTTTGATCACCAGGGCAAGCCCTAAGTCTCCTAGTAAAATAAAATGAGCATGCTCTATGTTATGTATTGAAGTTCTCACCCTGGCCACCAGGGGGTATTGTGTACTGTATATAGTTTTCACTCAGGTCCACGTAAGTTAATTTAGGCGGGAAACCCTGGGCTGTTGATGTTACAATGTTGACAGCTGGTTGCCTATAAAAGCAGGCCGGCTGAGCTGTTTGCTGTTCAGTTCAGTTCAGTCAGTTCCAGCTTACTTATAAAGAACTACTTGGATAACTCTCTGTGGCATCTGCTATGTCCACCCACTTAATACTCTATCAGTGTGTAATCTATGGGTTGTAGCTACTATCACCATAGGCATGATTTTGTGCTCTCACATGTGCTTGGTCATCTTTGCTATGAGACTTATGCTTTTGAGCCATTGTCCTGCTTGTTTCATCATCCAGAGCTCCCCAGTAAACCAGAATGCCTTTTGGACTCAACAGTGCTAGAAAGGGTCATATTGATAGCCATCTCACCATTCCATATTGAGGCCAGGGCATCAGCAAGAGTGCCAACCTTACCAGCCATAAAGTCCCTCAAAGCATTCAGGTACTGGGGGGAGGTCATCTTAAGAAGTCCTCACCCCTGCAGGGGAGAACTGCCACCAGCAGCTTACACCTAACAAGGAAGTGGTTTGTTTATGAAAGCAAGGTTATATAGAAATTCAACCCAGTACCAGCCTAATCACAGCCAGCATGGCTAGTGGTCAGGAATGATGGGAGTTGTGGTCCATTAAGATTTGGAGGGCTACAAGTTATCTATTCCTGACAAAAAAATACTAGGGTCTTGGCCTCCTGAACCTTCCTTAGTCAACAGAGCAGTACTTTCTATAGAGCCAGTGTGGTGTAGTGGTTAAGAGTGGTAGACTCATAATCTGGTGAACCGGGTTTGTGTCTCCGCTCCTCCACATGCAGCTGCTGGGTGACCTTGGGCCAGTCACACTTCTCTGAAGTCTCTCAGCCCCACTCACCTCACAGAGTGTTTGTTGTGGGGGAGGAAGGGAAAGGAGAATGTTAGCCACTTTGAGACTCCTTCGGGTAGTGATAAAGCGGGATATCAAATCCAAACTCTTCTTCTTCTTTCTGCTTGCCTGTTGACATTAGGCAGGCTCCATCATTGTATTCTTTTAGACATCTGCTAAAAAAGCTTTTCGCTTGGGCAAGCCTATTCAGACACATGTGGCTATATGTTTTGTTGTGTTTCATTGCATTTAGATGTTTTTCACAGTTTTGTAATGTTTAAAATATGTTTTTATTTTATTTTTAATTGTTTTTTTATTGCAGAGATGTTTGCAACCTGGACTCTGTTGAGAGAAGGAGAGAATATACATATGATAAATCAATATAAACTTCAAGGCCCAGCCCAAACCTCGGTTCTAGTACATACGCTCCAGACTGAATTAGAATATGGCCACTGACAATCCCAGATTGGTGCTGAGAGATTCTTGATACCAAACTTACTTTCCATATTACCAGAGACATTTCTCTCTCTCATGCAGTTCTGTGCATGACTATTCAGAAATAACCCTGTTGGAGTTCAGTGGTATTTACTCCCAGGTAAGTATAAGATTGCAGCTTAAAATATGTAATATGCCATATCTAATCCATTCATGGCTTGATAAAATGTTTGTGTATATTTCCTCTTTTAAGTATCTGCTTCTATTCTGCATCTCCTGCTCAATATATTCCCGGCTTGAAAGAAAATACCCTTTGCTTTCAAAGGTATCTGGTCTTGCTATTTGGCTTTCTAGTCACATACCTCATGTGTTTCAAAAATACTTTAGTCAACTTTTAGAATTCAATAACTGACTTTGATAGAGAAATTACTGTTCCAGTGTATGGCAAATGACAATGGTCTAGAACACTGTTAAATTTAAGTCTGGAAAATGAACTTTAATAAAATGTGCTCCAATAATGTACTGTGACAGCTTTTAGAGAAATCAGCTTCAATACTCTGATTCTCCCAGGAATGCAGTGAGATATACTCAAGCAGCCTTGAGCCATGGAATAAGCAAGCAGACAGCTTTATGATAAATGGTCCTAGAAACCTAAATTACAACTGCACCAAATGAACAATATGTCCAAATTATTTGGTGGCTTTTTTTGTTGCAGAGACAGCTGGCATGAATACAGTGCGCTACCGGCGTTGTCTACAAACCTACAGTGTCACCTAGTGGGCAAACATCCCGTCAGGAAACCAGATCCTGGCTTGAAGGCTGCTGCAGGCTAAATGTCTCCCGTCTAAACAACACAGTGGGTACATGAAAGAACGGCAAAATGTCAGGTTGCCTACCAGAAAGGGAACACTAGACTGAGCCAGTATTTGGAAAGTATATTGCATGACGCACAGCTAATGGGGCTGCAGAAGATGGCAGCGCTATCACCTTCCTTTCTCCAACATGAATTTTTTCCAGTGCTAGAAAGATGTTATTCTTACTGTTATGATTTAGTTGTATAGCACCATCAATACATTTGGTGCTTTACACAGCAACAGGGGGTAAAATAATAACCCTCTGTTCCTAGGAGCCTACAATCCATTGGACAGATGGAGAGACAACAGAAGGAGGGGGTGATGACAGAGACAGCAAGGACTGAGGAACAATTTGTAAATATATATTGGTCCTGGTTATACATATTTGAAGGGTGGCAATACATTTTGATAAGAAATTAATCTTATCTGTGGCCCAATTCCAATATAATGCTAGGAATAAACATCATGGCAGGGGTCCAGGCAATGAGTGGCAGGTTTAATCCTGGACTAATTTACACTCATAGGTGCAGTGACATGGTTTAATTCTGATGCCAGTTGCAAGAAGCTCCACAGGGGTAAATTGCTGGGGGTTTTTTAACCTGGCTTGCATCACATTAACATTAAGCATTTCTGACTATCTAGCCAGCCATCGGTTTCTGGCCTTTCTATCATTTACGATATTTGCAAATAATAATCTATGTTAAATTGACTCTAAAACGTTATTTCTCCCTCTCCTTGAAATCCATAAAAAATATTATAAAAATTTTAAATTATAATCAGTGCAGTAAATTGAGTAGCTCAGCATCATTAAAATGTAGAATTCATAGTTTGTAGTGCTGAAGGTACCATGAAGCAAAACATTAACAGTCTGCTGTTACTAGATCTGCCTATGTGCCCATCTATACTCACACAAGCCTGTACTGTATATTACATGCTTCATGGAAGCGTCACTTTGGGAATCTTCTCTGGAGGCCAGTGCATGCCAGAGATTATAGTGTTTGACAGAATTACATTAGAAATACCCAGTAATTTTTTTCAGGGGGTACGCAAGGGTACGCTAAACATTTTAAGTGTGGCCTCATTGGGGGGCAGTATTTCAATATGAGTAGAAAAATAAGAGTTCCCCTAAACATTTTTTTTTAGAAAAAAGCACTGAAAATACTAATGCAGCCCTGCTTATTTGGGGGACTAGAACAGGAGGCCAATGTGCCAAAACGAAACATAATGAATTTCTGTACACAAAATGGCAGATGATATTTAAATAATATTGTGGATTGAAGCACCAGAATATAAAAAACAAAATGGCAAGTTGATTAGTTGTTATAAATTACACAGGCTACCCAAATGTATACAGGAAATCCCCTTTAAAAACTGTATGCATAGTATTTATGAGGTGATTCCTTACCTGCCCTTTACCATAAGGTCCCAATGCAGGTTACAACAATTCAATATACAATTATAAAACAAATAATTCAGCTGCAAATATAAAGCAAACCATAAAAAACCACTTTAAAACATTACTCCGTATAAAAACAGTTAAAAGTGATTCGGGTACAGACACAGGCTGGGGAAAAGATGTCCACTTATAAGACTTGTTGAAAGAGAAATATATTCATTAGGTGCTGAAAAGAGAACAGAGATTATGCCTAAATGTAAGGGGAGGGAATTCCAAAGCGTAGGTGCCACAACGCTAAAGGCCCATGTTCTGTATTGTGCAGAATGGGAGTCTTGATAAGATAGTATCTGCAGGAGGCCTCTTCTGCAGAGCACAGTGATCAATTAGGTATTTAAGGTGTGAAACAATCTTTTAGATATCCTGGCCCCTGCTGTATAAGCCTTTGTACAGCAGTACAGGTAAGCCTAAGAGCTGCAGTTAAAAACTGGGGGCAAGCAAGTTTTTTCTGCACAATTCCCCCATACAAATCCTATTAAATCAATGGGACATTAACAAGTCACCACGCACTTTGAATCCTGCAGCAAGGAGCTGTAGCCGCAGCTGGCTGAATTATGGTTTTTTTTAAAAAAAAAAAAAAAGGCAAGAAATATGTTTTATAGGAATAGTGTTGGCATCCTTTGGGGGTCGAGATGCCAGCTGGCTAGCTCCCAGCTGGATCATGCCCTTCCAGCCATGACGATCCCTCAATCTCTGGTGCGATGTAAATCAGCGACTCAGACTTCAAAAGCCTGAGCACGCTATATTAGCAAAACATACAGTGCAAACAGAACAGGTGTGAGGCTTGTGGAAACATACTAATAGCTAAAGATTTATTAAGCATAAATCAGGACAAAGAAAAGATGTTGTCTCCCTTTCTTCTCCTCAGAGAGACAGAGAAAAGCAAAAGCTATACACACAACGGAAGTTCCCAGCAAACTGTGCTGGAATGTAAACAGACATGTGACACGTAACAATCCTATGTCTGCTCCTTAAGGTGGAATGGAAAGCAGTGCTGCACCCCCAGACCACCTGATAAAGGGATCCACCTCACAAAGGCAAGGTATTGGGGTTTTTTGCACTGTCCAGGAAAACTGACCACCTCGGGTGGGACGCCTTTAGGAAGCCTTCCTGTTCAGCTTTCAGGCAAAGATGTTCAGCCAGACCAAACTGGGAGACAAAAGAGTACACTGAGCCAGCCTGTCTAGATGCACTGGAAGATGCCTCAATGGAATCATTGCCAAGCTGTCTTTGTCCAACAACCATGGCCAGCTTGGCCGAAATAAGGCGACAGCACCACTACAGCATGTTCTTCCCATATCTTCTTCACGATCTATGATAGTAGTGGCATTGATGGAAAGGTAAACAGGAAAGCTGAAACCTAGGATGAGTGCAGAGCAGTGGTGCCTGTTTAGAGAATTTATGGAAATGTTTATGTTTTTCTTTATAAATTTTTGGATTTTGTGTGATGCTCACATGTTTATAGTTCCCATTTACACTTTTCCTTAAGTGTTTTATTTTTTATGAAAACTGTACTTTGTAATCCTGCACTTTGAAGGAAATTTTACTGAGCTTTCCTTTTCTTTCTTTGAAACCAATTAAAAATGCTTTAAAAAGCAAATGCCGACATTCATACACACAGACAAAATCTATTCAAAACACAAATCACAAGCCTGAGAAGCAGGCAGTTGGGGAGTGTGCACACATACACACATATACACATATGTGTAGTCCGCTTGGGACCAAGACACAAAGTCAAGAAGCGGAGGGGAGAAAATAATGAGCAGAGACTTGTGCTTCCTATTTTGAGGCACAAGAGGGCAGAATGACCTACTCTCTCTGCTGCTCTGACTTGATTAAAAAAAATGTAAGCCTTTCGGGGAAAGAGACCTGTCCCGTTATACTTTGTAAAACACCACGAACGAACAAACACACATAAGGAAAATAGCTAATAAAACACAATTGAAATACATAGTGAAAATAATTAATGTCAATCATGATTGAAATATATTCGGAGTCGAGAGTGGATTTCATGCCCTTTATTCAGCTCATAGTGGTGAGGAGGAATGGAGGTTCCCTCACAATAACTGCTCTATATACATTATTTACACAATGGGCTGCACGTGATTGGCTAATTCCAGGATTCTCCTTAGGCCAATTGGGTTGTGGATTCACTTTCACCTGGAGCTGGATTGGGTGGCTCCTGTGGACCAATCAGACTGCTGCATTGTTCTAGGACCAATCAGACTGCTGCATTGTTCTAGGACCAATCAGACTGCTGCATTCTGAATCCTATTGTTCTAGGACTAATCAGACTGCTGCATTTTGGATCCTATTCAACTCAGTGCATAACAATAATACTTAGAGAGGGCATGTTTAGCCTGGAGACGAAGTGGCAGAGGGTATCTGATAGCCATCTTCAATTATCTAGACGGCTGTCACATGGACGATGGAGCACGCTTCTGCTCAGGAGGCTGGCACCAAACCAATGGCTTCAAGCTGCAAGAAAGGAGATTCACACTAAACATCAGGAAGAACTTTAGGACAGTCAGAGCTGTTCGGCAGTGGATGGGGACTCCCACGAGAGGAGGTTTTGAAGCAGAGGTTGGATGGCCAGCTGTCATTGGATGCTTTAGCTGGGATTCCTGCATTGCAGGGGGCTGGACTAGATGACTCTTTGCGGGGGGGGGTTCTTCTAACTATAACTCTATGCTCCAATGATTCAACACAGGGCTATTCGGAAAGCCAGCCTTATTTCCCCCTCTCCCCTTTCTCCCTCCCTTCCTTCTGCGAAGCATCAACCAATAGGCAGAACCGGCGCACAGCAGCGGCCTCTACCGGCCACGCCGTTTAGAACACGTCCCTCTGCGCAGGCGCCCTCCGAGCTCACCAACCCTTTCACCTCGCGTCATCCCTACCGCAGGGGCGGGAGGGGCAGGCGGTTCTGATTGGCGCTCGGAGGAGTGGGCGGGGCTACAGGAGTGGGCGTGTCCCGGAAGGGAGGCTGCTTGATGGCCGCGGAAGCGGGGAGAGGGAGGCAAGGGCGCCCGGGTTGCGCTCGCTGCGCGCGGCTGCTAGATGCTGCTGTCGGCGCAGCGCCCCCTGCACCGGCTGGGCTGGCTCTGGCTGTGGGTGCTGCACTCGCTGGGGCAGCCCCCTCCGGCCGCCGGGAAGGAGGTCGACGTCGCCCGCTACAGGTGAGCCCGGACCAGGATGACTGATGGAGGGAGAGCAGCTCGCTGCTCCCTCGTCACCACCTGGGCTCCTTTGCCTTCCCTTTTCTAAAGGCTCTGTGGTGCCAGGCGGATTTTCAACAGGTGAAGCCTCCCCTTTTTCCATGGCGCGCCTCTCTGGCTGGCCACGTTGAATTTCACCTGCCATCAAGTCTCCCGCAGGGACAACGGGAGAAAAAAGGATGGTGGTAGCTCTGCTCTCAGGTGGAAAACCGAGGGTGGGAGAGGGCGGAAATCCTCTAATAGTAACATGCAGCTGTGTTTATAAGTGTGCTTTAAAAAAAAAAAGCTTCTAGTCTAATAGTGAGGATGGAACAGAAATAAAAAGTCAGGGGATGAGGATTAGACTTCTACCCTTGTAGAAGACGGTAAGAAACGACAGTCATTTTATTCATGTGTTTGTTTAAATATCTTAGGGATGTGGCTTCATGGAAAAGTAAACAAGATATCATAGCCATATATATGTGGGGAAATCTTAAAAATAACTGAGGGCATGCTGCTCTTGACATATGCAGGTCTTTGTGGTCATGGTTAAAAGCAGCTGTGAAGAATCTTGAGGCAACCCCCACCCCCAGAAGTAGATCCTGCAAACCTAAATTGCTTCCTTTGAGAAACTAGGAAAAGTGCAGTGGATTCTTGGAAATTATAAGGGAATCTTGAAGACATTGGTTTGGTGCAAAGACAATAAACAGGGGCCTTTTTCTCTTCCCTTCTTCTCCTGCCTTCCACTGCATTCTGTGTATATCAAACAGGCAGCAAGAAAGTTGGAAGGAAGAGAATTGCTGAGGTGACCTACTGAGGGCCCGTCACAGCCCTGGCATGGGAGCTGCCAGAGATCCATATTTATTCTGCATGGCGGTATTCCATGTGGAGGCTGTAATATTTGAAAGCATCTCCTTGTGTAAATCCTAGAGGAAAAAAATTATTTTGCTTTTCAGACCAAAATTGTTTGCCAGAGTGGCTCATCAAAAAGTCAATTCAGTCCTTGTGGCAGGAATAGTATGTAAATGAAATTGACACAGAGGCCTTGTCCTCAGGTTTACAGACTAAAATGACCAAAAGGAATGGGAGCAGAGAGAGAACCTTGCGAATGGAGATCAGTTTGACAGTGTCAGAATTACGTGATTAATTCTGAGTTGGCATTTATCCAGTTGTGGTCATACTGACCTTCCCTTGCTGTTGGTCTTGCTGGCCTAGAAGGGATACAACTATCCATTAGTCCAATTAGTGCTTTCCCCCTCACTTCTGAAGTTCCAGGGCAACTGGAGCAGAGCTCTTTCTAGCTGGAAGGTGGGAAGCAAACATATTGCGGCTGCTCCATTTCTGGAAGAAGGCTGCTCTCATCCTTGCTGTGATCTTCTTCATGCGGGTGGGGTTTCAGCCTCCTGGCCGCCCTCAAAACTTCATCTAAAAACATACTTTGTTTTTAGATGATATTGCACATGTATTGCGTCATACCCCATTTTAGAAGAAGCATTCTCTGCTCTGTGAGAGAAAGAATGCTGCTTCTATGATGGCAAGTGTGATCCACTCCTTTCAAAATTTTGGCAGTGCTATGCTCACCTTTGTAGAGGTCACCTTTTTTGCTGTTGTTGTTCTGTGGCGTTGTCCACTTTTCTGTAACACTGTAAGTCTGAAATGCCTTTTCCCCCCCTCCTTTTAGAGAGCGAGTCAAGTCCATGTTTTATCATGCTTACGATAATTACCTGGAAAACGCCTTCCCATATGATGAACTGCGCCCTCTGACATGTGATGGGCAGGACACTTGGGGAAGGTACTGGGAAGACTGAATGTTCTTTTTCTGGTTGCTTGTGAAATTTTGAAATAACACCACCTTAGGGGATATCCCTGTTTACTAGAGCAGGTATCGTTGTCCCCCACCTGCCATGCTGAGTGAAGCTGGTGGGAATTGCAGTCTAACTTCTGGAGGGCCCCATGTTGAGGAAGGCCATGTGAGAGGACATGTCAGGCTAAATTTGGCTGATTCTTAATCAGATATCCCAGGTAATCTAGACCCAAGAAACAGGTTAAACAATTTAAAAAAAACAGATGTCCATTTTATAACTTCAGTTGTTGAATGCAAAAGCAGCATGGGAAGCTTACAGCATATGCTAGTTGTCCTGGAACAGCATAGATTTACTTAACCTTTTCACCACCTTTGGAATGGGTTTGTTTAGCCTAGTGAGGAAAAACTGAGGTGCACATGATGAAACTGTTCCAATACCTGAAGTGCTGTCACATAGAAGAGGCCAAGTTCTCTGCAGAACTTGATGTAATGGGCTCAAGTTACAGGAGGATGGATTTCAGTAGAACAGTGGGAGAAACCTCTTAATGGTAGGAGCAGTTTAGCCATGGAACTAACTATTAGAGTGGAGGTGGGCTCTCCCTCACTCGATCTTTTCCGACAGAGACTGGACAGCCATCTCTTGGTTTTTCAGAGAAGAAGCCCATTGGTTAAATGCCAGCATGTGCATCTTTCTATGTCTTTTGTGATTGATGCCACATTTGCCTCACCAGCATTGCCTTCCTTTCTTTTTCAGTTTTTCTCTCACACTGATTGATGCGCTGGACACTCTGCTAGTAAGTACCGTTTGTCAGTAACATAATCTTTCTTAGTTTTCTCAAGTCCTGCTTATTCTCAGGCATATTGATAGAAAAAAAAATCCGTTCCTCATACTTTCAGTTTCTCCCTACTTTCAACTTCTTTACAAACAAGTAAAATGACAGCATTACTAAAACCAAGCACAAAATGGATTCCAAGCACAAAATGGATTCACAAATTTGAAAACAAAGGGTTATATCCAACACTATTGTTTCACTTACACAACGTATGTTTCCATAAGGAATGGACCATGCTCCTCTTTCTTGCCTGCAGCTTCCCCAAATCTTCTCCAGAGGGTTGAGGAACCTTTCAGAACAGATTTGGTGGTGCACAGGGAGAGAAGAGGACAGTGTGAGACTGGAACTCCATGTGTGCAGTGCAGGATACAGCCCAAATGTAGAAGTAAAATTGTCCATTGTATCCCAAGACAGATAGATGCCAGCTAATTCCAGACTCAATCCATAGGAAGATAGAATGCTGCTTTATACCGAGTCAGACTCACTGGTCCATCTACCTCAGTATTGTCTACACTGACTGGCAGCAGCTCTCCAGGGTTTCAGGCAGGGAGTGTCTCTCAGACCTATCTGGAGATGCTAAGGATGGGACCTTCTGTACACAAGGCCAACTTCTGTTGCTGATGCAATGCCAACATTCCAAGTTCTTGCACATTTTCTTCATTAGAACTTAAAGAAGCTTCAAGGACAAAGCTATTTTGCTCCAGTGTAATATATCTTTCCTACTGATTTCTACCCTGCCTGCCCCCAAATTTAGATGTTTGCAGTCTCATGAATTGTGTGCTTTCAGTTACATTTATTTCTTCCCAGATTTTGGGGAACGTCTCTGAATTCCAGAGAGTTGTCAGCGTGTTGCAGGAGGGTGTGAATTTTGATATCGATGTAAATGCTTCTGTCTTTGAAACCAACATCAGAGGTGAGCAGAACTCAAAAAGGTCACTGTCTTGGAAGTATTTTGCATAACAAATTAGTCTAGGGTTGCAGCACAGAGGAAAGATGAGTTTGTAATATAGTAACAGGATTCGGAAGGGTAGCCATGTGTAGCCAGTTGTAGCAAAAACAACAAAGAGTCAGTTGTAGCAGCCTTTTAAGGATTGACAATTTATTATAGCATAATCTTTCATGGAGCATAAGAGGTATAAAGTGTAATCCTAAATTATATTAAAAGCACTGGGGTTGGAAGAATGGAAAATGGAGAGGGAAATAAAAGTTCTAGAAATACCCTGTTCAGAGGCAATACAATGACAGATTAGAACAAGGGTGGATTAACCAGATATTGCTGAACACCAGTTCTCATTATTCCTGACCTTTGGCCTTGCTCTCTGGGGCTGAGAGTTGCAGCTTCTAGAGGGTCCCCATTTCCCCACCCCTGTATTAAAGAGAGAAATCAGACAGAGAACTATGGCCTTCTACCCCCTGCCTGTAGGAGTCCTGGAAGCAGTCAGCTGGCAACTGTTAGCTGAGCTACATGGGCTTTTTATCATATCCAGCCGAGCTGTTGTTAACATTCTTGTGATGATTCTAATGCAAGTCTTTGCTCTGATGCTTTTCTGTATTCATTGATAAGGTGCTAAGTTGAACATTTCACGACTTACACAACGATCAAGGGAAAAGATGTTGCTGGGATAAGAACAATTCATGTGTGTCTCCTGAGAAGCTTAACCAAATGGCTAGCTCCTCTGTAGCCACTGAAAAGGAAATCAGTTCTGCACACTTCACATTGGCCAATTTGCACAATCAAATCCTGGGTTAAGAAGCCAGGATGTGAAAGTGTCATGCATGCTCGCATGCAACTCCTTCATGTGAGCAGCATAACAGGCCAAGATTCAGCTTTTGGCCCTAGTTTTTCATTATGTGTGAACCTGGAAACTGTGGTTAATGGGCTTTCAGACGAGACTTGGATGTGAGGCCATGGTTTAAATCTGATTTCCAGTTCCTGGCTGGTTTGGAACCCACATAGCATAGCTTATGAATGAATCTCTGGTTAAAAGCTGAATCATGGCTTGTTCAAAGGAACTCAGTGCCACCCATAAGTAGCTCTTGCATATACTGACTTCTTAAGCCAGGAATTGATTATCCAATTAGTCTGTTTGCTCCTCCTTTTAAATATACTGTGATTGCAAATAAAGGGGCTGGGCATGGTTATCAAGAGGATGCTAGCTAGTCGGCTGTAGATATGCCTGGAGGAAGTGGATTTTCTAGATCCGTTCCAGTCTGGTTTCCAGCTTGGTTTTCCTTGATCTCTCAATGGCTTTTGACACCATTGACCATGGTGCTCTTTTGGAGTGACTCAGGGAGGTTGGAGTTAGAAGTACTGTATTACAGTGGTTCCCCTCCTACCTCCAGGATCACTACCATAAAATATTACTAGGAGATTACTGCTTAGCTTTGGGGCTGTTGGGTCCCACAAGGGTTCGTTCTGTCTCCTAAGCTATTTAAAATATATGTGAAACTGTTGGGAGCTGTTATCTGGGGATTTGGAGCATGGCACTTGGCTCTCTCCTTCCATTCCATAGAAATCGGAGTCCATGAAGGTGTTGGACAGGTGTTTGGAGGCAGCAGTGGACTAGATGGGGGCCAATAAATTGAGACTGTTTCCAGATAAGACAGAAGTACTGTGGATGGGTAGTTCCCATGCCCAGGAATTTGGTGTACAACAAGCTCTAGAAGGAGTTGCACTCCCCTCTTAAGGAAAAGGCTTGTAGTCTGGGAGTATTCCCGGATCCCAACTGGATTGTCACTGGAGTCTCATATTGCTTCTGTGGCTAGGAGTGCTTATACCTAGCATAGGCTGATTCACCAGCTGCATCTGTTCCAAGGTCAGAATAGCCTGGCCTCAGTTGTCTGTTCTTGGTGGCCTTCAAAAACATTCCTGTTTACTGAGGCATTTGATGGCTGAAAGAGACTGTGAGATCACTAGCTATGTTCTTAACTGTTTTTAGATTTTTGTTTTGTTTTATCATTGCTATGTCTGCTGCTGTGGGCTCCTTTGAGAGGAAGAGCAAGATACAAATCAAATGAATAATAACATATTCACCCTTTGCCATTGAGACAGCTTTTTTAATAAGCTGTGCATTCCCATTTTCAGTGGTCGGCGGACTCCTGTCTGCTCACTTGTTGTCAAAGAAGGCCGGTGTTGAAGTGGAAGTGGGATGGCCCTGCTCTGGGCCCCTCTTGAGGATGGCAGAGGATGCAGCTCGAAAACTTTTGCCAGGTGAGCACTGTTGCAGAATCTGAGAATTCATTTCCTCCCTTTCTGTGTTGCTGCCTTATACTGTAAAAGCTAAACTAGATTATAAGTAATAGGTACCAGGAACTGCAGGGGGACAAATTCTTGCAAATTGCTAGAAGCAGAAGAGATGTAGTTGGATATCTCAAGTGCATTGAAAATAAATATTTATGCTCCTAATGCAGACTTCCCCAACCTTGGGTCCCCAGATGTTGTTGGACCCCAGTTCCCATCATCCTTGACCACTGGACTCACTAGCTAGGAATGATGGGAGTTGTAGTCCAACATCTGGGGACCCACGGTTGGGAAAGGCTGCCCTAATGTATACTGGGCCAAATGTTGCTAAAATCTGAAGTGATGAAAATGGACTCAAGTGTCTGCTTTTTTATCAATGAGTATACCACAGCAGCAAAATTAGTATTATGGCTAAGTGGATAATGTGGGACGCGGTTGGTGCTGTGGTCTAAACCACAGAGCCTAAGGCTTGCCGATCAGAAGGTTGGCGGTTCAAATCCCTGCGACGGGGTGAGCTCCTGTTGCTTGGTCCCTGCTCCTGCCAACCTAGCAGTTCAAAAGCATGTCAAAGTGCAAGTAGATAAATAGGTATGGCTCCGGCAGGAAGGTAAACGGCATTTCCGTGCACTGCTCTGGTTCACCAGAAGTGGCTTAGTCATGCTAACCACATGACCCAGAAGCTGTACGCTGGCTCCCTCGGCCAGTAAAGCGAGATGAGTGCCGCAACCTGAGTCATCCGCGACTGGACAGGGGTCCCTTTACCTTTATCTAGTGGATAATGTAATGGCTCTGATAAATATCTAAGGTGAGAAATAATGCAGCTAATGCAATGTTTACTTTGAGGAAGTAGAAAGGCACTTACAGTGCTGTATATGACATGTATTTGTCACTAAGCATTCATTGCACACTTGAGCTAAAATAGAACATACAGTCTTTGCTGTCTATTTGAATAGTGATGATCATTTTAACTTGTGGTTACTAGGATTTGCATTTGTTCACCTGTGAATGGGTTACCATTAAAGTGGAATATAAATCCCAATCTATACAACAGAAACCTCTTTGGGCAAAGTAGTTCTTCAGTATACAGCTGTGTTCTTGTGTTTGTATGTTTTGGAAAATCTTTAAATTATTGTCATAAACGTAGCAAATCTATTAGTTGCCAAGCCCGTTGAGCTTGATTGGACAGTGTATTACGGTTGCTCACCAGGAGCAGGTAACAATTCCTTACGGGTAAATACCTTGCTTACCAGACCTGCTGTTCAAATTGAGCTGTGCACTATAGGTGACGAGGCAGACAAACCTACATGCATTGAATTCAATGCATTGAATTAGGCAATCTTCCCAGTAGTTGTCCTGACTTGTTTGCCCACTGTTTAGATTGTGCTGGGCTGTCACATGACTTGCTGTTAAAACTTGAAACACACCTGATAGGAGACTTGCAGGAGTATTTGTGGAACCAACCTTGGGAGGAGAATCCACAGTTTGAACTGTATTACCTACCCTGGGCCCCCAGTTATGCTAGTTTTGTTTTGAAGCCTTTCAGACTCCAACTGGAATGCCATATGGGACAGTGAACTTACTACATGGAGTAAACCCTGGAGAGACACCAATTACTTGTACTGCTGGAATTGGTACATTTATAGTGGAATTTGCTACGTTAAGTCATCTTACAGGTGACCCAATATTTGAGGATGTTGCCAGAAAGGCTCTTAAGACCCTCTGGAAAAATCGTTCTGATATTGGCTTGGTGAGTGGAAAAACCTCATGTCACGCTTTCCATCTAGTTTGATTTTTGTTGAAAGTATGGTCGAATTCTTTTAAAATGCTGCCACTGAAACACATTGATTGCAAGAATATAACAGTACCAGGTCCACCATGTACCATAAATGTACACAGGCTGGTACGAGCTGAATCCTACTCCCAAACCTCTGTTGTTTGTCTACATCAAGGACGAGCATGCTGATCATCACCATTTTTCAGTAGCTTGCGGTCCAGATACCTTGAGCTTTTTTGCAAGAATACAATGGATGATCATATTAGAAGACATCTTGTGAAGTTCCAATACTTGTAGAAACCTACATTGCTTGCTACCAGTCACTTCCTACCTCCACATTCTTACAAATCTTTTTTTTTAAAAAGATTTGCTCTTACATTTTCGCAGGTATACAAATCCTCATTTCCTCATTGGTCATTTCTCATCATCATCACTATCTTAAATGAATCTCTTCTGTCATGGAACTCAAGAGAGTATACATGACCCATCCAAACAATGACCAGACTCAGACCTGCTTAAGTTCAGCAAAGTGGTGGCTTCATATGCCTTCAGACCCTCCCACTCCCATCTACCACCCATTAGCCATTGGTCCTTGTTTTCACTGAAAACTGGTATGATCCACAAAGTGTCTGTCACAGGATTTAATGTGGAAATGAAATTCACTCTGGGGAAAATCCAATGTATTCAGTTGCGTTCTAGGCTTATAGTATGTTCTTGGGCAAATCCAAGAACTTGGAACCGAAAAGCAGCTGGGATTTTAAATAAAGATCAAAACAGTTGATGCCATGATAAGCATTCTGGTTTAAAAGGCTGTGTTAATGAATCATTAATGTCACGTGTTAAAGATGCCTGGTCCTGTATTAGTTCTCCTAATCAGAGTAGACTCATTGAAGTTAACGAACATGGCTAACTTATGTCCATTAATTTCAATGGGCCTATTCTGAGTAAAAATTAATTGACTACCACCCATAGGTTTTTATAACAAAGAATTTGTACAGTAGCACACATTGTTGGTACTAAATACATGTTAGAAGGGCTGCAGAAATTAAGATTTTTTTGTTACATCCTTGTGCTTTTTGGAAACTTTTACAGATAACAAACCAAGGATCTATTGTTTGCTGAAATGTATAGAAATGTAAACCTATGCCAATCCCAATCTATAGCTTTTAATAAATGAGCCTTTTTTTCTTTCTTCAGGTGGGTAATCATGTTGATGTGGTAACTGCCAAATGGGTAGCCCAGGATGCTGGCATTGGAGCCGGAGTAGATTCCTATTTTGAGTATCTTGTTAAAGGAGCCATCCTTCTGCAGGACGAGGAGCTGATGTCAATGTTTCTAGGTGAGTTCAGAAAGGGCCATAGCTCAGTGGCAGGGCATCTTCTTTGCATGCCAAAGGTCCCTGGTTCCATCCCTGACATCTCCAGGTAGGGTCAGGAAATGCCTCCACCTGACATCTCGGAGAGTCATTGCCAGCCATGGTGGACAATGCTCATTGGCTTCCTTCCTTCATCACATTAGGGAAGGGCTGTAGCTCAGGGATATAACATCTGCTTTGCATGCAAGAGGTCCCAGGGTTTGGGAATCTCTCTTCTCTGCAGCCCTAGAGAGCTGCTTATAGTCAGTGTGGACAAAACTGAGCTTGATGGGCAAAGGATCTGACTCAGGCTAAGGCAGTGACATGTGATGGTCTTGTTCAGTGGTGATGAGCACAATCGGGAGAATCACACTTTAAAACTTCTGATTATGCATTTGTCTCTGTCTGCCCCTGTCAGGTGTGGGGGCAGGTGCACATGGTTTGGGGAAACTGTCTTGCAGCCAGATTGGAACAGGTGCCAGGCCAAATCAGGACGCATGTCCAGGCCATGGCCCTGAAGGCTCCTTGCCCCTGCTTTAATGATAACTCATGTGCCATTTTTTCTCTTTCCCTCCTTGAACAGCAACTGCTCTGTAGAAGCTCATGTGTTGCGAGCAGAGTTCCTTTTTAAAATATTTTCGTATTGTCATCCTTTTAACATTGTTAAGCATAAAAGGAAATTCCTATGATAAATGTGTTCTTTGAAATAGATGCAAATAGAATATATGAAAGCCAGTTCATTTTCAGGTTTCTTCCAATGTTTATCATTCATTTTGACTTGTCTTTCTGTAGACTACAACAAAGCTATAAGCAACTACACAAAATTTGATGATTGGTATCTCTGGGTTCAGATGTATAAAGGAACAGTCTCAATGCCTGTTTTTCAGTCCCTTGAAGCCTACTGGCCTGGCTTGCAGGTAAGGGCTGATGAAGAACAGCTGTGTTTTAACTCAGAGATTGCTAAAGAACTTGTGGCTCTTCATATGTTGTTGGAAGCTGTGGTCAAGCAATACTTGGTGGCCACAGGTTACATCCCTCTTTTAATTGCTTGTGTTCTTTGTAATTCCATTTCTACAGTAAAACTGAGAACCTGCATCAGAGTAGGCTTCCAATGCAGTATAACATGAATCCAGTATTTTTCCCTGTGTTGGATAATCCTGTACTTAAATCATAAGTGTTAAAGCAGATGAGGACAAATATCTGCACTGAGAAAACCAGCTGTGACTTTTTCTTGCCAAGAAAACAGTTAGCAATAATCCACTTTTCGTTGTCTCTCTGATCCCGTGTGAACTGTAATTCCGCTGAGAATCTGACAAAGGCTGTTTTAGTATCCAGGAATGAAAATGAACGATTTCCTAAAACAGAGTAGCCCTATTAAACTTGAACATGTTATTTCTAGTAGATTTCTTTCCAGACTTAAAAAAAAAAAACTTGGTTGCCACTGAGGTGTCCTTTCTATGGTTATTTTATATCCCAAGTCTTCTTACAGACACCATTTCAGTACATAGTTGATTGTGCTATTACGGTTCTCCCCCCCCCTTCCTTTTTTAAAAGCAGATTAAGTACTGTTTGAGGGTTCTAGTTGTACACTGTGCTTGGTTTGATTATGTCGGCTATGCTCTATTTCTGTTACCTCACTGGGTTTTTCTGGTTTTGTTCTCCCTCCCAGAGCCTCATTGGAGACATAAATAGTGCAATGCGAACATTCCTCAATTATTACACTGTTTGGAAGCAGTTTGGTGGGTTGCCCGAGTTCTACAATATTCCCCAGGGTTATACAGTGGAAAAGCGTGAAGGGTATCCACTTAGACCTGGTAAATGAGAAATAAGTATTTTGTATGTGGCATATAAGGCATATAAATACTGCAGATGTATGTTTAAATAAAATAATTTATATACTGCTTAACTACAGTAATCGCCAGACAGTTTACAAGGATGAAATACTGAAAGTAAATATTGGTTAGAAGTATAAAATCAAACTACAATTAAAATGCCTGCTGGAACAAAAACAAAAAATGTCTTCAGTAGGTGCTGGAAGTTCAGCAGGGAGGGAGGGAGTCTTCATGACTCCAATAATGTGCTAGCAGCAATAAAACCGCTAGCACATTAGCAAAACTAAGCATGGTTTCAAAGCAGATGAGGAGACTGTGTGTTATGATTCCTTCCTTGCTGGTGCTTGGAGATGACCCTCAAGACCCCTTCCAATTCTATGATTCCATTATGTCATCTGGAAGCAAGTGCCATAAAATCGGGCCCACAATCCTAAACCCAACGGCTCCTGGTGAATACGAGCCATGCATGCAAGCCATGGAGGACCACTAACAGTAACTCCCCCAAAGACCTCAGTAATTAAGAAGAGATACAAGGGATTAGGCAGGTATCCTGGACCCAAATTGTTAAGGGCCTTGTAAAGTTGTATAAAAACCTTGAGCATGGCTTAGTAGTATATGGGCAGTCAGTGTAAACTTTTGAACACTGCAGTTATGTGCTGGCGGTAATCTGCCCCCATCAACAGTCTAGCCTACAGCATTTTGCATCAGCTGGAACCTCTGGACCAGCCCCACATAGAGCACACTGCAATAATAGAGTCTTGAGGTTACTAATGCATGGATCACTGTCCAGTAATGGCCATAGTCAGCATACCAGCTGTAGCTAGTAAAAGGCACTCCTCATCACAAAGGCCTCCTTAGCCTCCAGCAACAAAGATAGATACAGGAGACACCCCCCCCCCAAAAAAAAGTCCAAGCCTCTTCTTTCAGAGGGAGCACAACTCCACCCAGAATAGGCAACTGTCCAGTCTCCCAGACGCATGAACCACCATCCCAAAGGGCTTCCGTCTTCCCACGGTTCATGCTTAGTTTACTGGTCCTCATCCAGATCACCCTTCCACCTAGGCAATTGTTCAGATCATGCATAGCGTCCCCTGACTCAATGTTTTGGAGAAGTAGAGCTGTGTGTTGATAGCCTATTGATGACCCTTAGCCCCAAATCTCCTAAAGACCGCACCCAGTGACATCATATAGATATTAAACAAGATTGTTTAAGACTTTAGCTTGTACCTTGTGGCTTCCTTTTGGATGATCTCCAAGTTGCTTTGTGGTTTGCCTTGGTTATAGATAAATCTATGGTTCATTAACATTTCAGTCTAAGTGGCTCCTGAACCTCTTTCTGTTAAAAATAGGGTTCCAAATGCATATTGTTCTCTGGTGTTGCCGAAGGCAGCAGCTTTGAACAGCAAGCTACCTCTTAATGCAGAATAAAATGAATTCCAAACTACGTGGCATGATGGGGGGAAAGTTTTAAGGAAAACTGATTCTTTTGTCCCTCATTCAATAATAGATGACCTCTGTTTGAACTATTGTGTGTTCTGAATCTTTGGGAAACTGTGCAGGTGTTTGCTGTGTATTGAATAAATGCATGTGTATGCAATGATGTAACTTAAGGGGTTGGATTCACCTCATCAGTTGAAACCCTGTACTACGGGGCTTCCCCTCTCTCCTTCATGTGCCTCCTGAAATTGGCTCAGGGGTTGAAGAGAACCCCCCAGTTACAGCATGGGGGAGGGGAGATGATTCCGTCTGGAAAGCTGATAATGTTGTGCATACAGAATATTTGTAATAGTGCAACATTGATTTCCACCCAAGCTTTTTCTTTTTTGTATTTTTGCAGAACTGATAGAGAGTGCAATGTACCTATATCGTGCAACCCAAGATCCTACCCTTTTGGAACTGGGCAGAGATGTTGTAGAGTCAATAGAAAAAATCAGCAAGGTTGAGTGTGGCTTTGCAACAGTTAAGTATTTCTCCTGAACTCTCTTCCCCTGCCCCTTCCTTTTTAGTAATGGGCTAGAGTGTCCCTCTCAAGCATCCTTTTCTCACTAACTAAAGTTAACCTAACAGAATGTGTCGTCTTGGTTGGTGTTTGTGTGTTTTATTCTGTGGCACAAATATGGCACTGATTCTAAGTTCTGCTTATTTCAGCCATAGTCTTGAACTCCTGATTCGTGCCACTGTATATTTCTCCAGGATGTTGCTGAAACAATTGTACGACAGATTCTGGCATATGCAGTGTAACCACTTTTCCCTCCATTTATTTTAAAGATCAAAGACCTGCGAGATCACAAACTAGATAACCGCATGGAGTCCTTCTTCCTGGCTGAAACAGTGAAATATTTGTATCTACTGTTTGATCCTGACAACTTTATCCATAACAATGGGTCATCCTTTGACGTTGTACTGACACCCTATGGAGAATGTGTTCTTGGTGCTGGTGGATACATCTTCAATACTGAAGCTCATCCTATAGACCCTGCTGCACTGCACTGTTGCAGGAAACAAAAGGAAGAGCAGTGGGAGGTAGAAGATCTAGTGAGAGAATTCTATTCTCTGAAAAGAAGCAAGAAGTTCACTTTGACAAGAACTTCTGGTGGAAGAGAAGCAGAGAGACACAAAGACTCTGCAGATACTTCTTCAGAAGGCCGCAAAGAGCAAATGAACACTAAACAGAAAGAGAAAAGGAAAATCCCACTCCTGAGCTGCCCTAGTCAACCCTTTAACTCCAAACTGGCTGTTCTAGGGCAGGTCTTCTTAGACAATACTTGATTCCTTTGCTCTAATTCAGAGTTGTTGAGTTCAATAAATATGTATTTTATTTGCACTTTTCTGTTGCTGTTTCCTTAGAGGGATATCTATCCTTAGGGGCATATCTTCAAACAGGAGTAAATTGTGTTTTGGCATACATCCACTTTGGAAAGCAGAAGTATTTTGAGAACGACAAAAAGCAATTGTATTACACTTAGTATAGCTTTAGTTCCCAGATTGTGCCAGCCCTCTGCATGCCTTGTTTGTTAATTTTTCTCTATCTATCTCTGTTTCATAGAGTTTTTCATACTCTTTAACCACAGGCAGCAAGGCAAGTTTGATCTGATATCAAATAGTCATGTTGGCCTCGTGCAATAAGAAATATTGCAAGCAAGTTTTTGAACTGCATAATCTTTAGGCAAATGTGTTTAGAAGACAAAAATAGGTTAAATGCCCAGGTTGTGGGTATCTGGATGCAACACCATTACCTTGGTAAGACTCGTCAAGTAATGTGCAACTTAAACAGCTGCACCTAAATAAGGTGTAGTTTGAAAACTTGCCACACACTGTTCCAATAAAATGTTGTCTTGGTGTGTAGTCAACAAGATGTTTGTTCACAGCATGGTGACAGGGAGGATCTTGCAGATACGGTGTTCTGTGGTAGCTGTGTCATGCAAAGTAATCTGCAAGATGGAGATAACATACAGTACTAACCTACTGAGTTGCCATAAAGATTGCTGAGATAATTATGCTGAGTGCTGTTAATTCTGACATCCTGTATACATGTTAAGTTGATAGCTGTGAGAATAGATGGATTCACACATTTCTATCATGGACATTAAAGAGAAGGGTGATTATTTGTAGTCTTGGAGCTTTCCAACTGGGACACGATGGTGGCTTCTGATTTGTATGTGATTGTTCTGGCAAAGACATCTATCTTACTCTATAGTTGGGAATACTTTTTGTAGAAAGCAGGGGGGGTTTTAAGGGGATTTAAAGGTATATAATGCAGCTTCCATTTTAAGATGCATTGATTTTCTTTGTTTAGAGAGAAGCAAACCATGAGTGTTGGCTTGCAAGTAACAAGAAGTCAACCTTTGTTCTCCAATGTGGCAACAGCAAAACTGAAAAATAAATGAAGCAAGCAAAAAGAAAAGGGGAAGAAACCTCTTGCAGGCAGAGACTTGTGTTTCTATTTTTATATGGGGTACTTTTTATAAATAATAAATGGCGATAAGTGAGCTAGTAGGAAGGCTGTAAATCCTGGAACACGTAGAGATGGGACTGGTATAAGTTCCATGTTGGCAATTTCTAGGATTTCTGCCAGATTCTAAACAGACAGTTTGTCTGAAAGGAGCAGAAAAGCTCCCATTTTGTGATTATGGGTCAGCATAATTGCACAGAAGCGACTTGCATTTACTTTTTCTTTCTGCTTATATATTCTCATGTCCCATTTAAGGACAAAATCCTGTGATTTCACCTCGGCCAACCTTCCAGCTTCGTTTTACTATTTACCCTGTTGAATTTATGGAGAGGAACTTGAAAGCTTGTACGCTGCTTTGTTCCAAGTTGGTTGGCCTGATTAAGGTATTGTGCTACTATGGATTATAGAATCTTTCTTGTGGGCCGATATAGCGTCCCTAAACTTTTGTGTTCACAGGGTTGCTTAGAAAATGCAGGTGAAGTGCTTCACATATTCTAACATTACTAATTATTAGTAATACTGTAATTATTACCTTATTATATTATATATGCACATAATATGCCGATTATAAAAAAGTAGTTGTTAGTAATATTTCGTACACAACTATGGCTTAATTGAAGAAAGGCTTTACATGTAGCTATCTAACAAAGCAAAAGGGGGGGGGCATTTAAAAAGAACCTCACGTGCCTTTGTGTCTGCGGAAAGCGTCGCACAAAATACCGGAAGTCCTGGCTTTGACTGAAGGGAGGAGATGACAGCTTCTCCTCTCCGCTCCTTACGCGCTTCCCTCACCCGCATCCCTTTCTGTGAGTAAAGCTGCTCGCAATTTACGGCCAAAGACTACGTTTCCCATCAGCCCCTGGGGAATGAGGGGGGAAACGGGAAGAGGCTGGCGCGTACTCCTCTCCCCACCAATCAGGAAGCGGCTAGCTGTGCGCGCGCGGCCGGGCCAGCTGGGGTCGCTGCGGAGCAGCCCGGGAGACGTTCCGTTCAAAGCGCCTGAGAGGAGGGGCGCTTCCTGTTTAGCCAGAGGCAGGAGCGGCTATGGCGGCGGCGGCGAAAGGAGCAGGAGCGGCGCCCCCGCTCGGGGCAGCGGGCCCGGATCCCGGAGCGCCGGGGCGGGCGGGAGCCTGCAGAAGGCCGGCCAACATCCTGGCCCAGCTCCGGCAGGCGCAGCTCAGTGGCCGGGGCCTGTCGCGGGGGCCGCAGGTACCGCGGGGCTGAGGCGGGCTTTGTGGGAAGGCCGAGGCTGAGGCGACGCCGACACGCCACCTCCCTCAGAAGAGGCTCCGCTCGGCTCTCGGGAGACGGGGCGCTGGCGGCGGGAAGGACGAGGCGGGGAGCGAGGCCGAGCCACGTCCCATTCTAGCCTTGCCTTTTGCACCTCGCTGTGGGGTGGGAAGTGGGGGGCGGTTTTCGCCCCTGTCCCTCCCTCGCGTGTGATGCCGCCCCTTTGTCTCTCCCCACCCCCATACCCGCATCCAGGAGGCGGCCCTTCTGGGCACCCGTTGAGGCGAGCTCGGGCAATTTTATCCCACCTCCCCCACCCTCGGAAATATGGGAGTCCGCCGCTCGTCTTTCTGGGCTCCCTGGGAATCCTGGAGTTGCTGCTGCGAGGCCTGCTTGGCTTCCTGGTCTTCAACTCTCAACGGCTTTTCCGTTAATAAGGCCATTGCCTCTTTGGCATTTGGTGAAATCCGGTACCTTTCCCCCAGTAGCATGCAGTCTTCGATGGAAAGGTGTCGTCTTGCCTTGCTCGCCAAAGTGTTTTGCGCGCGCACCGGCGTCTTGCACAGCCCCGTGGCAAGGTATGACTCCCAAGCAGGAGTCAGTTGGCAGAATGCAAGAGCACCGTGTCAACTCAGCACTCGCTGAGTCAACGTGTGGCAATTCTGCTGTGTTCCGAGAGGCAATCTTAAAAGTGTGATCTTTATGTAGCAGACACAAAGTCTGGCAGTTGAATTTATCACCTACTTTCCTCCATAACAGCTGCCACGTTTAGGAGCATTAGGAAATAATAGTGTCCAAGGACACATATCAAATACGTTTTCTTTATTTAGTAGAACTTAAGCATTGCAGGGGGAAAACGACATATGATGTTAATACCATAAAAACCTGAAGTACTAACATTGCAAATCTACAATGTTGATTATCGATACTGAGCTGTGAAACCCTAATTAAATCATCATTACCTGAATAAGTAAGACTAAAATTGGGCATCAGGCAAAGGTGATATTGGGCTCTGAAATGGAAGAATGGGAGATGCTCAAAGGAATGGATATTTATACCCATTTTTTTCCTTTGAGGGAGATAATTTTTTCTAATCATTTTCATTTATTTGAAGACTACAGTCCACAAAATACCCAACTTCAATAAAGGTCTATATTTTTTGCTTTTATAAGTATGTTTGTTGTTGCTGATGATGTTCACCCTCTCTTCTTTTTTCCCTGTATCCCTTTATTTCTTTTAACTGAAATCACCTAAATAAAACATAAGTATTAAATTTAAAAAATGAAAGGATTCAATAAATCATGTCCACAGCTTTGGCAGTGGTTTTGATCAAACATAATTTACTGTCATCAAAGCATAATAATTTTAGTAGCATCTAAAACAACTACATCAAATACAAACAATTGCTATTTTAAAAAAAGTATCTGGATAAGAATTACATGCACAGTATTAAAACCTAAATTTTACAGGGATGTGTTTGACTCATATTGGAGCGTACTAAAATTATCAATGTTAAAAATAGCATTTGCTGTGAACACAGCTTGCTTAACCAATACATAAAGGTGGATTAATTAAGTCAGGCCAATCAAGGGTTTTTTTATATAATGGGAGACATAATGGTATCGGTTCAAGATAGGGAGTGGGAAATAGTGATCTACCATTCTGGTATGCAAGTCTGTCCTGTCTCTGAAAGGTGTTACAAAAATAGAAAGATGCCTTATATTCCCATTTCTGTAAGTTTAGTTGGATTGCATTAGTATAAGGAAAATCAGTCATATGGACTATTGCAGTGTCCTGGAACCAGCCAAAATGAAAATATTTGACACAAATATATGTGAAGTTTTTTGAAGAAATATTCCTTTGTATGTGATACCTCACAATACACAATATACCAGTAATTTAATGTTGCAATCCAGCACTGAGCTGGGTACACCGAAGCCTGCTGTTTTCAGTGATTTAAAGGAGTTTTAACACTGTTGGATTATGATCAAAATGCACAATATAAATGTTAAAAATTATATTCCTTCCTTTGAGCTAGCTGCCTAAAGTGATTCTTTTCTAACTTGAAAATAGAATTTACTTACCAGGATAACCTAACTTGCTCAGTTCTTTTTTTGTCCTTCAGTGAAATATGTTGTGCCTATCCTACTTACCTAAGTCATTTCCTTTAGTCATTTCCCCTAAATACTAGAAGAGTTCTGGTTTGATGACTAGTGGAAAAGGTGGCATTGATCTTGTAAACTCCTAGTTGGGTTTCTTTGATGAGTTTTGAACCTTTGAATCTGTGCTGTTTTGCTTGTATATATTTCATGTTTGATCAGCATTCCTTTCTCTTTTGGCACAATAAACTAAATTATATGGAAATTTACATCCAGAATTTTAAAAAACTCTTCTCTGAAAATGGTGGAGCCAGAAGCTTTAAGTGTGAATGCTGAATTTAAAATACTGCTTTATTCTGCTCACAGGGACTTCTTAAAATAGAAGTCCCTGTGAGTTGGGGGGCGGGGAAGCTGCAATGGCCCAAAGTTACCTATCTCTGCTACAACACTTGAGCATGGAGTTGCTAGTCAAAACGTTTTGTGTAGAAGGTTCTTGTCACTGCTTTGTTGCAAGATTGGGAATGAAAAGAAAATTTGAAGCATTGATTCTTTTCCACGGTAATGGAATCTGCATTTTAATAGCATTATCATGGGGAGGGGAGAATTCATCACTGTCATGCACATTGCATTTTCTGCATGGGCATCATCACTACTGCACATTACAGTCA
Organism: Podarcis melisellensis; assembly: GCF_964234715.1. NCBI lineage: Eukaryota > Metazoa > Chordata > Lepidosauria > Squamata > Lacertidae > Podarcis > Podarcis melisellensis. The sequence goes on from NC_138538.1 coordinate 29,752,158, forward strand.
CACACATCTTTTCTGGTGCAAGTGTTCACAGTACAGAAACTGTGGTTTTCCAGCTCAGGTATGCATAACAAAAGATACTTGTAAATCTAGTTTGTTTGTTTTTCTTATAGTGAAAGTTATATCTGTGAAGAAAAATCATAATGTGAGGAGTCCTTCTATCTTAAAAGAGCTGTGGTGTTAATCCTATCTAGAACCTGACAAAACTGATGGCACACATAAGCTGCTCACTTGGCCAACATCTAAATGATGTCTGTCTGTTTGCACAATGGGATTTCTAGTTTCTCTTCTCTCCCCCTAAAATCTGCTGAATGGTCCCTGAATTTCCCCAGAGCAGATTTGGGGGTTGTGTTTTGGGGGTCCATGGGGAGGAAATGAAGGGAAAGCCCCATTGTGTAAGCAGGCACCTACTTCCGCTAAATTAGATCTCACATCTTGACAAGCAACCCTACTTAGAAAATTTATTTTAACCCTTCAGTGGTTATTGAAAATCTAGAGTATTTTTAGTGTGATAAGGCTTCCTAATTTTGATAAAATAAGGTAAGGAAGATGAGGATAACACACTTGTGGAGAACTAGAGTAAGTTATATTTTGGATATTGAAAGTGCAGGATAATTTACAGACTATTAGTTTATGAGTCTAAAGATAATACAGAATGAAATGACAGTATCCCATCAGTGCAAGGATTGATCCTTGCACGGCTGGACTTTCCTGATACACACTCTCCAAATCTGCTCTGTAAGGTTGAGGAAACCCTCTGGAATTGGTTTAGGGGGAAAGGAGGGGGGACATTCTGTTGCACAAGCAGAAATTATTGCACAGATAGAATGTTCATATAGCACTATGTTGGATACAACCCTTTATTTACAGTACTATCAACATCTGTGAATTTATAATTTCTCTGTGCCAATGACAATTTAAAAAAACAACCCATTCTTTTCATTTTTATAAAGAAGATAATAATCTACGAAAGAAAAATATAGGTGGAAGATATAGCAGGGAAAGCAATCTAATTTTCTTTTTGTATTAGTGTTTTTTATTAGCAACAAACTAGTCAACAGTTGCACATTGTTAACATACCTCACCATTATCACTACTCTGGCTGATAACTTTGCTTATTTCCTTTGCAATACTCGTATGTGAGAGCTGTGGGTATTATTAATATCGTATAGTTATAACAGAAAGCAGGCAATCTCTTGATCTACAGATTTGATCTAGGTGGCCTTAAAAAAGATCACATTCAGGGCCTAGCTGTCAGTTTTCAATACTATGGAAAATATTGCTGGTGGATTATTATTTTTTAAAAAATGTTTTGGAAATTCAGCGCTAGACATTGGCCTACTAGAGAATGGTAAGAATTTTTAGGACTGTTCTTGAATGGGAAAAGCTTTAAGCAAAAGAAATGATGGGGTGGCTTGGTTTTTACCACTGTTTACATTAGATGACAATGTTAACCAGCTGACAAACTCACAATGATATCTGAAAACAATAAATTTGCCATTTTACTGCTCATTCACCCAGTTTAGATAGATCCTTTCAATGCTCTTACTCATTTTTGTTTTGACCTATCCAGATCATTTTGGTACCATCAACTCTAATTTATGAACAAGTTAAAAAGCACAGGTCCCAATATCAGTTGTTGGGGAATTTGCAGAAATCTGCTTTGGCAAGTGTTAGGACAATTGGAACACGCACCTATAAGTTTTTCTTATAAGTAAGATGCAGTGAACATATGTGGATTTAATACATTAAAAAAGTACAATTTTCAGTGAGTAAACCATACTAGTCCTGTTATGAGTATCAGAGTATTTGATTAAACATCACTGGCCCCATTCTTCAAAATGTTACAGTCTGCTTGGCACTAAAGATCTGTTGTAATTAAGGTCACACAGTGTTGCCTGTATCAGAATACAGAACCCTCTTTGTATCCAGATTTTCACGTGAATGACAACTGAATTTCCAAATCTCACTTACAATGAAAGAACTTATATTCTTGTGGAAGCATTGTTAACACCATTACCTGATATTTAGAATGCTTGCTGGAGAGATGGGGACAGTGTTTAATTTCTAAAGAAACATTCAGGTACTCAGACTTATACCATGAGTTTTATGAGCCCTTCTTAACAGAGTGTGGGAAGGGTGAGGAAACTTGCTTAGTGGAAAGGAAGGGACATACTGTGTGAGCTCAGGGACACTTTTAATGTATTCTTGTGGGTCAGTAGAATTAACTGTTGGCTTCCAAGTTTGAAGGCAATTTGTTGTCTCTTCTATATCAAGAAAAAGAAGTTTCTGCATGATTGGGGATGCCTGAACAGACCTAGTGTAATAGTGAATATCAGATACAGTGAGCTCACAATTTGGGTATAGTGACGAGTTTCCAAGACACAAGGTAGCATGATGTATGCTCTGGGGCAGTATAAAATATATTATATCTGAGAAATGTGTCAGTCTCATCTTTATCTTGTCTTGTAGCTCACAGAAGCTTTGCTAAAGGAAAGAGATAAACAAGCAAAGTGGAATGGAATTCCCTTGCTCTTACAGAAGCTGTATGAGAACAGTCATCCCAACAGTGATTTATCCCAGTGCCAAGGCATCTTAAAGGTAATGTTTCTTACTGACAGACTGATGCATGGAGCAGAATCCATTCTCAGTTTCCTCTGATATTTTAAGTCAATTCATAAGCTATGTGTTAGTCACAGATTCTCTCAGTGGCCCCTCAAATGCATGTGCTCAGCTGTTTCCATCTTGTGCATAATTATATGGACTGCTATCAGAGCCCTCATTTGTTGTCTTCCTCCACTCCCAGCTAAACCTCCTCAAAGCTTTAAGCTTTCTTCGTACAGAGGATTCTCCAACCCTTTGTTATTTTTTCCAGAAGAGTAAAAAGGAATTGAGTATTGGTTCAAGTTCTGCTCATATAAAGTGAATTTCAACAAATGTGTTTCGCATATTTACTTAGAAATCATTTCTTTTCCCAATCTTGCATGTTTGGCATTTCAGACTACATTGATAGAATAATTATGTTTGTTCTGTTTTCTGATATCACATTTAGCTGCTGATGCAATGAATTAATCTGTATTTGTATATTTTTTGATGAAATCAGCTATCTGGTGCTGCAAATAGATGTTTTGAAAATCTCATAAGTACCCTCAGTAACCTTCTGCAACTACTTTGAATAATATGCTTTGATATGAAGTATCTCTCAGTACTTGCAACTTTAACTTTTGTTCCCTGCCAGGAGATTTCTCCCCTCCTTTCAATGGAAGCTATGGCATTTGTCACAGAAGAGAGAAAGTCTGCTCAAGAATCCACTTTTCCAAATACATACACATTTGACTTATTTGGAGGAGTTGATGTAAGTGGTTTCTACTTTTTTTAAAAAAAAAATGCTGTAGCATATTGTCAAATACAGTAACTAACACATTGAGTGAGGCATTGGTAGTAGGAATAATTAAATACTAATACTATTGTTCAAGACAAATAGTACAGCCATAGGAAGGTTTGGTTACCCAAGAAAGCCAAATTTAAAATGTAAGGAAGGGATTCTTCATTACAATAGGAATATTGTGTTTTTGGAGACTAAAGTAACTTGGCCTTTTGGCTTAGAAAATGAAGGCTTAAGAGAAAACACAATTTCACTCTACAAGTTGAATAAACACTCACAGGGTGCAACTTTAACCAAGGTTAAAGTTATGTGATCTTGGTGTGTTTCTTCCATTCTTTTGGATTAGGGGGGTGTAAAGCAGCATGGATTTGCATCACTTTATTGGATGCTAGGAAGGAATCTCCCTCAATCAGATTGAGTATCACAAGGAACGGGAATGTTTTCTCTCTAGCAGGAATGACTAACTAGCAGTCCATGGGTACTTGTAGCATCAAGAGAGGTAAGGATGGAGGGCACCAATACAAAAAATCAGAAGAAACCTCTAGAGCGTAGAATCTTGGCCCTCTGGGTTTTTTCAGACTACAACTCCATAGTGTTAAAAACTGAGATATGAAAGATAAATGGCACATTAAAGCTAGGTTATGGGTGCAACAATGGAATGTCTAGGTGTGTTTTTTTTATAACAAGAATTCCGAAGCTGAAAATGAATGAACTGCAGCTAAAATATTATGTTCATTTTTTACATGGTCTTCTAGTCCTTCACCCGCTCCCCCCATATATTCTTAAGAGGGTCTCTTCTCCAGTCTTCAGAGAGTAGCTGGAAGTGGGGAGGCAGAAAAATGTCTCCCTTTCCTTCTACTCTGCAGTTTTAATCTGAAATCTTAGGTGCAGTACTGCACCCAGAGCTCAGAAATTGCTCACTCTAGTGAAATTCCCTATCACAAAATGTGCCTAGAACAGTGGGAGTTTTGAACACTGCAACTCCAACAATCCTTGATCATGCTTATAATCTGGAGGGCCACAGGTTCTGCACCCCTGCTGTAAGTGGCACTAGAAGTGTGTGACTTACTTCACCCAGTATATTTTGAAGTAAGACTCTTCATCAGAGGCACTGCGTATTTTTTGTGTTGCAAGGTAAAGGCATTCTATATTAGACGTCTCATAACCTGACTGGCCAACTGTCCTTCAGCATTTCAAAACGTTTATGGGGCACCCATAATTTCAGTGCTAAGAAAGTTGAGGGTTGTCATGGCTCAGAAGTGATATTCAATCTTCTTGAGAGTCATAGGATCCTGACGTATATAATTAATACCTAGCCTCTTGAATCCAGTATATTAAGTACAAAGTGTCTAGTTTCCTTTGGCATATTTCATAACCAAATCTTTAATCTTAATAAAGCTTCCATTTAGTGGGAGGCTGGCTCTGGCAATGGAACCCCTTGTCAATACATGAGTGGCCGTAATGAATGGGTCTGTGATAGAGCTAACTAAAAGTTGTCTATAAATTAAACACAAGGTCATAGTTAAAAGCTTGGAGAGCAACATGTCTGTATCTTAAAGATAAATTTAGAAAAGCACGCTCTTTTATTACTACAGAATCTTAATAGCTAGCTTGAACTAATATTGAAACTAAGCTATTTCACACTAAAATATGGAGCTGCCTACTACATCAAAATCTTTTAAATCCTCTTCAATGGGAAGTTACAAAAACCGTTTATCTGTATAAGCTACAATTTTACAACTAATATGTGCAAAGACTGAGTAGTGATGCCGGTTGATATAACATCTCGATCAGATAAGCTACAGGCAGCGCAGATTTTGCTTTTAAGTAGCCTATAGCTTTTAAAAGTTGCAATGCATTCAACATCTATGCAGCCTTCACAAGGAGAGGCCACAGGCGTATATTATAGAGTCCTGTCCTCCTTAGTGATAGAAGGGTGGCTCGTGGTCCAGTCCTGTATGTTGTGCAATACAATTGCATCCTGTGCCACTACTGAAAGAATAGACTGGATGCCAGCCCTGATTCTTGCTCTGGGATAGCACCAGCTATTGGTGCTACTGTGTCAACAGATAGGGAGGACAGGGTGGCTTCCATAAGGTGCAGGAATGTGCAACGCCATTTTCAAGGGCAGGAGGTGCCCCATAGTCCTATAGATAGCTTTGCTACAATTGTCTGGAATGTTTTCTGGGTGACATTGTTTCCTTTTACAATAGTTGCTTCTGTCTTTTTTAACCCCTTATCAGTCTTATCCCAAGTCTTTCTTTGAAATGGAAAAGAAGGGTAATATAAAAGGGTGTGTGGGGTGAATAAAAGCATCCATTCTTTTTAATTCACTTGACTTATATTTATGTAAGTGTGTTACTGTATTGAGTTTTCCCAGTGTGTATATTCAGTAAATATTAGTAAGTATATGTGTATCTTTAAAATATTAATACATGGCAGGGGGAAAGCTTGCCCTGCAAATGTAAAGATCAGTAGACTATCCATGTCCTCTGCAAATGGCATTGCCTCAGAAGGGGAGAAATGTTGTGGGAACTTTGCAGCATGCATGAACGTACTTCTCATTCACATTAAAACTATAGTTTCTTTTAAAATGTCATTGCATTGCTCTTGAAATATGACTATTGTTTTGAAGAGAAGCATAGTAAAGTAGGACACTGGATGTTTTGTGCAGTACAATAGAGTGGAATTGTCATTTTTTAAAGTAGTTTGCTTTAAATTTCAATATAGCCCCCAAATTAGGTGCCTTTTTTATTAAAATGCATCTATATAAAGTTGTTATGTATCTAACTTTCACAGCTTCTAGTAGAAATACTTATGAGACCAACTCTTATTACACAAAAGAAGAAGCAGAAAAGTAAGTCAATAATATACTTCCTTCACCAAATCTTGTTTTGTTTCCTTCTCTTCTCGTGTCCTGATAGAATAATTGGTCACTAAACCAAGTACTGGTAGCAATACTTGTTTGCTAACATTGTGTGTGTGTTTTAATGATGTATGAAAATGAAGTTTTATCACACAGTTCCTTAACTTTTATGGTTGCAGAGGTGATAAATGCTGGTAAACCATGTTTGTTTATAGGATTAAATACTGCACAATAAACAAAGTATATAGGCAGTGAACATAGCACATCCATAAAACATCATTAGACTACTTAATAACATCTGGATAGTGATGCACAATAACCAGTGTGTTAGAGGACCCGCTCCCCAAACCCTGGAGGCAAGCCCAAGTCTTGTTGGGTAGCAGTAGCCAAATGACCAGAATTAAACACCAACCACTGTCATCACTCCTGTGAGTCCACCAGTTTTGGCTAGGAAAATCACAGAGCTTTACAGAATGTCACCTAAGATTTGAGAAACAAAATACTAAGAACCAGATTTTCTGTTCCAACAATACATAAGCCTCCAGGAGGTTATTCAGTAGCAGTTTGTCTGAGCAGCCAAGTCCATGGATTTAGTTCTAGAAATCTTACTCAGAAGAACGCACAGGAAATAGGTGAAGTAGATTTCTTAAAAATTAAATTAAAAATAGCTTTTTTAAAAAAATAGACTCCAGTATCCCAGTGAAAGTATAAGAAAAAACCATTGTTAAGACTACAGTTGTGAATTACAAGACAGGATACAAAGCAACAAAAGCTAGCTTTCTTAGGCTAATACAAACAATATCAGCAAATGGACCAGCGCTGCTTACTTATAATAATAGGTACAGAGTTTCACAATCCAGACAAGCTAAATGCCCTTTCATTTAGAAGCAAGGCTAGAATCACGTGGCATATATATAGGCTCAAGGTAATAAAAGGAAGTCAAAGTCTCACAGTTTCTTGTTTCATGTGGTGTTCAGAACAGGAATATCACATGATATCTGCAGTATTTCTGTCAGCCATATAAACTTGATGTGAACGGATTGCCTACCTGCCCTAATAATAGTTGTCATTCCTCTGTGTGTTCAACTTCGATCAGATCTCATTTTTATTGGATTTTAGCAGCTGAGATACTTGCTGGATTTTTTCATTTGGGCTGTTAAATAGTGTGGTGACGTATGTCTTTGTTTGTGGTTGATTGTTCAGGAAGCATTAATCAGTTTTTTCTATTGCAGTAAGCGATGACCTCATCAAGGATTGTTTAAGCATATTGTACAACACTTGTATATGTGTAAGTTATATTTTCTGTTCTGTCAATAATTTTTGTTTTGTGATACAGCTAGGTTTAGGGGATTCTTGGTCTGGCAGAGAAAAACATTCAAAGCATTAAATTAATGTTGCATTTCACAAATTGCAGTGTAGCAAACCTGTTGCTGCTTGCATTTTGTCTAAACATCTTTTAAATAAGGACTCATTGCTATTTATTGCTGAAGTGTTTTAAGCCTTAATGCAGTGGCTTGCTGTGGGAATCTTGGTCAGCATTCCCTGTTTAAGACTCTTTTCAGTTATGTATGCTTTTTAAATTTTATTCTGGAACTGTATGAGTCATTTTATGTTAGTGGTAGTATTTGGACTGGTTTAAAAAAAAATAGAAACTTTTTATCAATGTAAAATTAGTGTTGAAAACTAGAGTTGAGTTCATGACATTAAATGTTGCATGAAAACAAACCAATAATTCCTGTCATTCACATTACATTTGTATGCATTGGCAAGACTATTGGATACTTTACTTAGCTGGTATGCACTTTTATACTCACGTCATTTGAGCAGCCTAGCTTTCCCTGTTGAGAATTTATTGTTCTTCTAATTAAAGGCAAAGAAAGCTGGAAAGGTTCAGAATCCTATGTGGAAGGAAGGCACTTTTCTCAATTCCTTTTTTAATTTCCACTTTGCTGCCTCCTGGGAGAGCTCTGTTTTTCTATATTATTTTAAAATTATATGTGATGTTTGCCTCAGCAGTGTTAGCTTTTCCTCATGTGTATATGTGGTTTCTCATTATTGTAGACTGAAGGAGTCACTAAACGATTGGCAGAAAGAAATGATTTTGTATTGTTCTTGTTTACATTGATGACAAATAAAAAGACATTCCTACAAACAGCCACCCTTATAGAAGACATCCTGGGAGTAAAAAAGGTTTGTTGATAATGTAGCCTATACCATCATGTTCTCATTTAATCTTGAAAACTCTTTAACAGCTTGTAAGTAGAAGTCCCTTCTCAGTTCAGTAACTGGGGGGGGGGGAATACTGTATCCTAAATGGAAAAAGCCATATTACTTGCTCCTAGCCTGTCTTTCCTTTGTAATGTTTAAGAGTATCTTGGCAGCACCTCTCCTAACTGTAAAATGAAATTTTGGGAAGGCATCATGTAATAGCAAGGCTGGGTACTTTTTATTGAGCCTGCTGAAGTGAGTCCCCATTATACATCTCTGCATGCACTGCTTTGATTACCCCATTCACGCCTTAGCTAGCTTTCTGGTCTCAAATAAAGTAATGTTGTGGGTAGCACTATGCCCACTTCTGGATACTGGAATTTACAAAGAAAATGGTGAAGCAAGTGTGTCCAGAGAATAGTGACTAGGGTGGTGTACAGGGTCTGCAGGGAGAGTTGGAAAATGGGTAGGTTTGGTGTGGATAAGAAAAGGTTAAGGGGAGACATGTCTGCTGCCTTCAAATACCTGAAGGGCTATTGCATGCATTGTTTTTTGTTGTTTGAGAGCTAAGAGCTGTTGGACAGTGGAATGGACTGCCTTGGTGGTGGTGGGCTTGCCTTCATTGGAAATATTTAAGCAGAAGCTGGGCAACCAGTTGTTGGGGATGCTGTATTTAAGTTCTGCATTGCAGGTCCTTCTTTGATTAGGAAGTTGGATTAGGTGATCTCCAAGGTCTCTTCTGATTCTGAAATTCTGTGATTCAATTTTTTTATCATGAGCTTGGAAATGCATTTATTTAGCACTTAAGTTTTATCAGCAGATTTAATTAGATCTCCCTTTTCCCAGTTCAAATAAATTGTGCACAGATGTCCTTGAGACTCTCAGTTTCATTATAAGATAACTCTCCAAAATGTTTAAGCTAGAAGCATATTGCAAAACTGTTCTTTTCAATATTCAGTATTATTATTTTAGCTGCTAGTGCTAAAAGAATTAAATTCTTTTAATTTTCTAGAAGTCCAGAAAGTGGGGAGGTAGCTTCATACCCCCATCTAATTAAAGAAAAATAATAAATTATTCCTGCAATTAATAATTTCCAGCCAATCAGCATGGAACAATATGCAGTTTTGTGGTGAAGTACAGTATAATTTGTGGACTGTTTATTAATGTTAATAATATATCAGAAGTAAGTGTTGATAACTGCTAAGAGGGTCTGCCTTTGCTGCTGTGCAGCATGATCTCTAATACATTACTTAGATAGAATAGGAGCCCCTGGAAAACTGTTCTCCTATGATAGGCTTCCATGTTGCCTAGGTAAAGTATTCTGTTCCCGCCCCAACTTGTCAAGGTTGATAGCAGCAGCCCCACATGATCAGAACTTCTGTACTTTGCTGGGGTGACTCCTTTGTACAGACGTATACAAAACATTAGATCCATTTTAAGTACTTGCTATACAGAATCTAATGAGCCACATAGCAAGTAATATAAAAAGTAAAATGATTACAGTAAGCCCACAACTTGCATGCAATTTACTTGTGCCCATTCAGTTTTACATGCTTGGCAGAAAAATAATTTTTTTTCAATAGAAAGGGGGTGGGTGTCTGGGAAATCCCAGCTGCCATTGAGCTCAATGTGTTTTGACTAGATGTGATTTTGGCTGTAGGCATGATCCCTGTAACATAGCCCCACATAAATTGCAGACTTACTGTAGTTATGTTAATGTTCTTCAGAGTGGTAAATTAAGAGATTCCTATCTCTATATAATGCCCTATCTAGGAGTTTGCCAAAAAGTGTTAAGTGAGGTGAAGACAGAGGTGCACACCAGCTCCTTTTCAGACCTTCAGCTGAGTGCATCTTAGGTTCCTGACTGCAAATGCACTTTGAATTGAATATTAATGCAGTTAGACTCCTCCTTGTAAATGGGAACCCTGGTTTCCCTATCAGTATTCTAAGCACATTCAGCTGAATATGTTCAGGATTCCCCTTTGTCTTAGGGACAAAATGAAGTGCAGGTTAGCATGTTTAGGGACATTGAGATCAGTGCTGCCTTTCTCCACTTCTAGCTAGTGGTTTCAGATGGAGATCAGAATAGGCTTTTAATCTGCAAGAATCTTGGAAATAATATCTTTGCTTAAAATTTTTTAAAAACCATCTATGGGTCACTAGCAGTCAGCATATCGCTTGTCATGTTTTAGGAAATGATTCAGTTGGAGGATATCCCAAACCTCTCCAGTCTAGTCTCTAGCTTTGACCAACAGCAGCTTGCAAACTTCTGCAGGATCCTTGCAGTTACAATTTCAGAACTGGACACAGGCAGTGATGACAAACATACACTTCTTGCAAAAAATGCTCAGCAGAAAAAGAACATGGGTCCTTCTCGGGCGGAAATTAATCAAGGTAAAGCATCCTGTTTCTGAAATTAATATGTACTCAAATTGATATGTACTCAGTTAAAGTATTTTAAGATGGAAGTAAACTTGATTTCATTTGGATTTCTAATAATAGTTGTTCCATCAATTTAACATTTGTTAATCCTATTTGCTTCTTGTCATAGCTGCGCTCCTCAATATACCAGGCTTCATTGAACGACTGTGTAAACTAGCAACCAGAAAAGTTTCAGAAACAACAGGAACTTCAAGTTTCCTTCAAGAATTGGAGGAGTGGTACACCTGGCTAGATAATGCACTTGTACTTGATGCACTAATGCGTGTGGCAGGTGAAGAGACAGAGCAAAGCAGCACAGGTACCTGCTTTTAAATTTACTAGAACAGCCATTTAATAATCTGGTAGCTTTATCACCTGTAGATCTGCGTGTGGCCTTGTCTTGCACTGTACTCTTGCTTTGACATTTGCATACTGGAATGGAAGCACGTGTGCAGCAGTCCCTAAAGACTGAAAAGACTTGTGCAAATACCTCAGGATGGTGTGTTCAGTTTCTGCTACATTGGAGAAACTTAACATCTTCTCATTTCCTACATTTTTGTTGCATTGATAACTATTATATAACTACCTCCTTGCCATTTTTTTTTTTTTTTTTTTTGTCTTTTAGAATCTTCAGATGAGAGTGGATTTGCCTCTACTTCACCAAGGAATCAACTTCCACAGACCATGAAGATTATGCATGAGATTATGTATAAGCTGGAAGTTTTGTATGTCCTCTGTGTGCTTTTAATGGGCAGGCAAAGGAATCAGGTGAGATTCTGCATCAGAAGTGTATAGTGAATTGCAAGCAGTGGCTCTGAAAATTCAAATGGGGGTCCAGCTATTTAAAATCCTACAATCTTTTCAAACTCTAGACCACTAATAATCTTATCTTCTAGGAAATGGATGCTTGTTGATTCATGTATCTTGCACAGTGATCAGCTATAAGGTTTTTGGTTGGTGATCTAGTAAGAATTTAATTTGTATGTGCCTTTATGTTCTTTTCCATTTGGCAAGTACTTTGCATTAAGATAGGCAGCAGTTAAGGCACCCTGCTTTATGCAAATACTTTGAAATGAGACTTTTGGCTAAGGAAGTCCATGCCATGTTTTATGCCAGTCTATTTTGGGATCAACAAACTCACACTAAAAAGTTTCACTTTAAATTTTGAAATTTGGTGCATTGTTGAAAACAAGTAGATTAAAATGAAGGGTGCAGCCACTGCAGAAGCACTCTTGAAACAACATTTTCTTCATTCCTATTCATTCCTGTGGGGTGTGCAGAATAGAAATCTCTAATGGATATTGCTGGATATTGAAATATATATTTTTCAGAGTTAATTTGTGTGTGTGTGTGTGTAGATTATGATTTTTATATTTATATATATAATGGGCTATATTTTGTGGGGAGGTGGGGGAGCTTTAAAGAATAAACTGGCACAGTTTATGGAAGATCTTAAAACAATATACCTGTAGTGAATATACCTGATCATCTTCTTGCCTAGGTTCACAAGATGATTGCAGAATTCAGATTGATCCCTGGCCTTAATAATTTGTTTGATAAATTGATCTGGCGGAAGCATTCAGCATCAGCCCTTGTTCTGCATGGGCATAATCAAAACTGTGACTGTAGCCCGGTGAGTATTAGGTTTAAGCTGCTGCATAGAGTATGTTCTTTTGAAATGGCCCTTAAGAGCTCATATGTAATAGCTGTTAATAATGTTGATAGCTAGCCTCTTCAGTTGTTTTTCATACTAGTATTTTTTTCTGATTGCAATGGTAACAGCATCACTCTCTAAAATGGCTTAAATATTTTTTAAAGCCTGGAAGTCGTGAGTTGATGTTTCTACCAGTCTGCTAGGAAGGATAGTCTGTAATGTTTCTTATAAAATAAATTCTCAACTTCTTTCTTCTGTAGGATATTACATTGAAGATTCAGTTTTTGAGGCTACTTCAGAGTTTTAGTGATCACCATGAGTGAGTATAGAATGTTTGCCATAAACTTTGTGGTGGCACTTCATGTATTGCTGAATTGATGGAACATCATATTTGAAGTAACTCGGATAATTTAGAACCTCCTTAAAAGTAACATACAAAGAATATGTAATAGTTTTGATCATGTTTTGCTGTTACACTTCCAAGAAGTGAGTAGAAAGATATTGGGAGGTATTTGTAAAGCACATTTTGGGAGAGACTATTCAGTGGCTGCCAGCATGCAAGGGACCAAAAAATGGAATGCAGCTGTTTTGTCAGAGGACACTTTCAAAGACTAGTTTTGTCAGAGGACACTTTCAAAGGCACTATGCGCATGAATTTTGAGATCCTAAACAGATTGCCCCAAATCTAAACTTATATTTAGGGCATTCTTTATCAAAAAGTTCAGGGGGAAAGGAACTGGAATTGTGAAACTTGGCCTTCTGCTATTTTAGGAGTTCCTTTTTCACAATTTCCTTTAATATGACAGTATTCAGCTAAATAATTACGCAAGCAAAATGATTCCTGCTTGCGCAACAGAAGTTTGTCCCCCCCACACACACACCATCCCCAAATCTGTGTTGGGGGGAAACCCCAGAACAGGGGGAGATGGGGGAAGGGGAGACATTATGTTGCACAAGCGGAAGTCATTCTGCTTGTGCAAGGAACTACCTAATGCTACTTTGAATGCAACCTGTAATTTATTCTGTGGGTTCATTCTATGGATTCTCAGGGCTCAAACCCAAATTGTGAGATTATTTGTCCAATATAGAGTTAAGTTTCTGTAAAACTGAACAGAACCTTGATACCACAGAAGAACCAGCATAGTTGTGTGCATTTTTGCAAAGGGAATATAGATGATGAATTACAGAATCAATGTTTGTAATCACTCCTTCTGTCCTGATTTTTATAATAGGAACAAGTATCTGCTTCTAAACAGCCAAGAGCTTAATGAACTGAGTGCAATATCCCTCAAAGCCAACATCCCTGAAGTAGAGGCAGTTGTCAACACAGACAGGTAGAGAGAAGTGCATGTATGTTTGTATCATTTGTTCTTTCTGAAAGTATGGCAAGTATCCTATTTTACCAGGCCTGTCTCTTGAACCCTTGCAATAAGTTGGGTTATCTCTAACTTTGTTAGTATGTTGAACTAGCAAAAACGTGAATCACTCACACAATGCAATGGCATCTTTCTGAAGTGTATATTGGACATCTGGGTGGGGCCACATATGCCCTTTAGGGATTGCTTGCAGTCCTTTACAATCTGCTTCTACCCCTAAAGCCAACTCTGTCCCTTTTGAGGCAGAACTTAGGTCTGTTTATTCAGACCTGTGAACACTTAGCAGCCAATGTTGGCTGGAGAGTGAATGCATAAGCGATGGATTTTGAGAGTAGAGGTTGCAAATCATAGGTAGTTTTGATAACTGATGGGAACATTCATGGGAAGCAGGAAAAGGATCACATAGGACTTCATAAGGAATTTAATTAGCATATTTAAAGTATGCATACACTTATACAAATGAACATATTTATTTATATAATGCCCTTTATACCTATATTTCTGCTTAAATATTTATTACATACAAATTCCAAATTGGGTCACGCTGACTTCCTAGTGAATTGCTGCACATTCTGTTTATGAATGTAGCTTGTGCAATGCTTTATGTTACCCCGTTTGAGGTATGGGACATTCTTTTCCATCTAAAAGGGCACCGCATTTCAAGAAGGACACTGACAAACTGGAACGTGTCCAGAGGAGGGCAACCAAAATGGTCAAAGGCCTGGAAACGATGCCTTATGAGGAACGGCTAAGGGAGCTGGGCATGTTTAGCCTGGAGAAGAGGAGGTTAAGGGGTGATATGATAGCCATGTTCAAATATATAAAAGGATGTCACATAGAGGAGGGAGAAAGGTTGTTTTCTGCTGCTCCAGAGAAGTGGACACGGAGCAATGGATCCAAACTACAAGAAAGAAGATTCCACTTAAACATTAGGAAGAACTCCCTGACAGTAAGAGCTCTTCGACAGTGGAATTTGCTGCCAAGGAGTGTGGTGGAGTCTCCTTTGGAGGTCTTTAAGCAGAGGCTTGACAACCATATGTCAGGAGTGCTCTGATGGTGTTTCCTGCTTGGCAGGGGGTTGGACTCGATGGCCCTTGTGGTCTCTTCCAACTCTATGATTCTAAGAGGGAACAAGTTTCACAGCTTCACCCTTTTCATAGAAACAACAGATTGAGTTTGTGGGCAATAGCAGCATACATTATTTTTTTAAAAAACAAAACAAGTAGTAGCAAGATGTGGTCCTTACTGCCCCCTTTCCAAGCTATTTGGCCTGGAAAATAATGTTGCTGTAGATGTCAGTTTGAAGGACAAAGGTGCGAGCAAATGGACTTCAACCCTCAGATTCCTAACATTTGAGGATTCATGGGACTGATTATCGTTCATTTGCCTAGCAGAGAGTTCAGTTGATATGGAATGATAAACCAGGTAAGGTGGCCTCTGTGTTTTAGCCACAGGCCAACACCATTCTGCTTTTGCTTGTTTTCATAACTTCCCTATAATTACACATTGTGTAATCTTGTACATCTAGAGACATCTGGAAAATATAAGTATTTCCATATTGGCTACCAAAAAACCCTGGGTGTAAAACTTTTTTAAAAAAATTGAACTAACATCTGTTGGGTTAGAATATGCAAGTTCTGAGTTTGAACAGTTCTGAATGCCGTGTAATGGAAAAGTAACAACCCGTTCTTGTGCATGTAAGCTCAGAAATATCCTACATTCAATGAGGCTTAGATTTAGACTGTAGTCATGTTTTATTTTATTCATAAAATATATACACCACTTGATTACAAAAACAAAACCTCAAAGCGGTTTACAAAAAGCTAAAACAATAAAATTTGTAGTATCTGTTTGTGAGAGAGCACAAGGTTTTTACAAATGCAGGTTTTCTTCTTGGGCACTTAAGATTCAATCCCATTGAAAAGGTTTTTAGGATTACAATAGAAAATTCATTCACCAGCAGGGGGTGTTAGACTGTAATGTTCCATGGAGTCACAGTATGTTCAAAATACACCATCCATTTTGAAATACTCAGGTATTGCTGTATAGAACTGCTAGATATTTTCTTAATAAATTCCCCTTCAACCCATTGGTTTACAATTTCTCCCCATGTTTTAGGAATTTAGTCTGTGATGGGAAAAGAGGCTTGCTGACCAGACTTCTTCAGGTAATGAAGAAAGAGCCAGCGGAATCATCATTCAGGTGGGCTCTGTTATTACTACATTAAGCATAGTGTTCTGTTGTAGGAAAACTTGATCTTCAGAGTCCAGAGAGAAAGTGGATCCTTGCCAACTATTAAAAAACTTCAGTTTTGATTAGTTTTGTCCTTGAATTGAAAAAAATTGAGGCCAGCAGTGCTCAGGGATAGGGGACCTTCTCTCAACATGGTTTCTACCCTGCCCATGACCTTAAAGTTGCCTAGTCTCCAAAGATGTCTTAGTTGTTTAAGCTTTGCATCCTAACTAGTGATACACATAAGGAAGATCCACATATATAGCCAGTTTTGCTTTGCTTTCCTTCAACTGTTCTCACTATCAAAAGAGCATGTCACATAAAACTGTTTCCACTTTTTATTTACAATTAACCAGATGTTTCTTAATATAAGGTGTTAATTTTATTTTATGCACCAGGTTTTGGCAAGCCAGGGCAGTTGAAAGTTTCTTACGAGGCGCTACTTCTTATGCAGATCAGATGTTCCTGCTAAAGAGAGGGCTCCTAGAGGTATTCTAAATGTTTACTAAATACATATGTTTGTGAAGCATGCTTCTAAACCCTTAAACCCTTGATTTCGTAGAGAACATGGAGTCTTTACTAAGAGTTAATCAACTTGTTAGACATTGTCATAATCTAGGGTTCAGTCTAATCTTCTGAAGTTTGTCACTTTACTGTGCTCTGTGTCTCTGAAACACCACAGTTATAAATTATCAGGCTTAATCCCCTAGCAAGTCAAAACACCTTCCCGTAACAAGTATAGGAAGTCAAAGCCATTTTATTTCTGCCTGCAGAAAGCAAAATGTGAAGCTTATTGTCTTTATGGTAATATTTTTCTCCTTGCCAGCATATTCTCTACTGCATTGTAGACAGCGAATGCAAGTCACGAGATGTGCTTCAGAGTTACTTTGATCTTCTGGGAGAACTGATGAAATTCAACATAGATGCTTTCAAGAGGTTTAATAAATACATCAATACGGATGAAAAGGTAAACCTAAACCCCCAGAGTCCCAAATGAATCCTCAGCCTTATAATATATTGGAATGCCTGCAAAGCCTAATCACTCTACTTTTTTAGTTTCAGATATTTTTGAATCAGATCAACAGCTCACTGGTTGATTCCAACATGCTGGTTCGTTGTATTACTTTGTCTCTAGATCGATTTGAGAGCCAGTCAGATATTAAAGGTAACTTTGTGGTCTGTTCTGAGACCAAGAAATTGTTTTTAAAATATGGGCAACTATGTCCATAACCATCAGGGATGTGGTGGCTTCTGAAAATCCTTTTGGAATTATTGGGTGCAATGATTGGCTCCTGGTCCATGGCGAGCAGGTACATACAGGGTCTGGCTTTTCCCCCATGCTGCTTAGCAGTGGCGTATTTGCTGCACTGCCAGCAACTTCAGAAAGATTTTCAGCAGCCACTAAGGCTTAGATGAATTTATGATAACAAACAGGTAAAACTCCTAGTATCTGTTCACAATAGATAAGCACCCATTGTTGCTACTGCTTCTGTTTTCGTCTGAGTTTCTTTGAAGTTAAAAAAGTGGTAATTTTAATGGGCACTTCATGTGGTTGCTTTTCTCAATTAACGAACAGTGGATAGAAACAAATATTGGCAAAGCTGTTAGTCCTTTCAAAAATGATTCTTGGCTCAGCTCTTTCAACCTAACAAATGGCTTGTCTCCTACAGTGGCAGAAGTCCTGTCTGAGTGCCGCCTGTTATCCTACATGTCACAGATGTCCATGAGGATGTCCTTCCTTTTCCGGCTTATTAATATTATTCATGTACAGACGCTCACACAGGTAAAAAGCTGGCACTGGCCACTGATCTCCCATGGAGCATGTGTAAATAGATTTTGTATCCAATGTGATGTTTTCCTTTAAGTTCCTAACATATTGGACTCTAGTGTTCCATAAATGGACTCTGGGAATATCTGTTAGTTTGAGCCTTTTATATTTTTTATCCTTATTTTCTTTACTATAGGAAAATGTAAGTTGTCTGAACACAAGTCTAGTTATCCTAATGCTGGCCCGAAGGAAGGACAAACTTCCCTTCTATCTTCAGACACTGCAAGAGATGGAATACACCAAGAAATACCCTGGATTTATCCTGAATAATTTTCACAGTCTTCTGCGTTTCTGGCAACAGCATTACCTCAATAAGGACAAGGACAGCACCTGCTTAGAAAATGTATGTCTGTTCCAGTTGCTTTGGAATATGCTCTTTATATTTTGTAATTGTGGCCCAGTGGGGAAAGAGTAAAAGAGATAGATGATGTAATGACAGTGCTAAGGCAGTGTAATACAACAGCAACATGAGTGTCAGGGTGTATTTTAAGAATATGCGAGAATTGAACGCTCTTAGGTGGCTGTGTTGGGCTCTTAACAAAACTAAAGCATTTTTTTTGTTATTGTAAGTGTCGCAGTTTCTTGGTAAGCCAGAACAGACTGTGCGCTGCCTCAGAAACATTCTGCTTCCTCTGATGCAGGCTACATCTGCATTGAAAAAGTGAGAACTCATGTTTTGTGTAGGTGGATCTAAACTGGACTGAATTTCTTAGCTATAGCAAAACAGTGCTTTCTATGTACCTATGCATTTGGTCCATGTTAATTTGAAGCAATAACCCAGCATTGTCTGGTACTTTATATAGTAACTAACACACACACACATACACCCACACACACACCATGATTAGCATGGAAATGCTTATGCTGTGTTCTTGGCCAGTTGTGGCATAACATTTTTCCACTGGAAGGCAGTTTTTATAACTTTTTATAGTAAAATACATATGGAAAACATAATTTTGGTCTCCCTGGAGACATCTGGCCGATTACTGGATGGGGGATGTCCTGGTTCAGGCCAGAAAGATTGTTGTGCTACTGGGCTAATTTTAAAGTTTCACTTGTTGGCATATAAAGCCCTAAACAGCTAGGAACCAGGCTGTCTGAAAGATCGCCTTTGCTGCCTGTCCACTGCAGTTATCTGTGGTGCCATGTGTGCTGGAGGTTTGTTTCATGGTAACTCAGAAGTCCTTTAGCACAGGGTCTTGTGGAATACAACATCTGTCAAAATTAGGCAGGCTCCAACAATTGGTTATATGCTAAGAAAACTACTTCAGTGGGTTTTCCCAGATTTGATTCACGGGCAGTATCAGATTTTTTTGTGGGGGGCATTATATTTATTATACATTGCTGTGATATTTGTTCATATTCAGCAGCTTATTTATGAAATTTATAAAAAATTATAAAATGGTCATACTGATTGCAGAATTTCTGCATTCTAAGAAAATTTGCTTTCCTTTCAAAAGAACATGCTCCTGAAAGAAGACTGGGCTAAGTTGCTCTGAATTCAATTTTAATTCCTAGTTTCCCTGTGTTTGATAATGGGTGGGGCCAACATGAAGTTTCTGTTCTTGGTAGCAAGTTATTTGCTAGATACAGCTGCATTTTAGTGGTACTTGCTGTTGTGCTGTAGCATAAACTTTTTTTCTACCTTCTTTACAGAGTTCATGTATTAGTTTTTCCTACTGGAAAGAGACTGTATCTATACTACTTAGCCCAGACCGGACATCACCTTGTGCCATAGTTAGCTACATTGACGAGGCATACATGGACATGGACAGAGATTTTGCCGAGGAGTAATTCTTCAGGCTCTGGCTTCCAATGGACTGTGCTTCAGAGGGAATCTTGCAGACAATGGATTTTCAGGGATATGCTATGTGCACAAACTTGGAACTATGGAATGTTACCATGTTAAAGTTTTCTCTCTCCATCCCCTGCTCTCAGCACTGTTTTGAAGAGCAAGACATCACCAACTTCCTAGTCAACATATTCAGGGAATGCTTGTGTTCTGTCCGAAATTGTCTGCAAAAAGCCCAGTCTTTTCTGCTCACTGTGGCTAGAATCCTTTGAGTTTGATAGATGGGATCTTTCAGATGTGCAGTTGTTAGCTGTGGCTTTTTATCCTGGCTACCAGAATTAGATGTTAAAAGTGCAATCAATTTTTTGGGCCATCCAAACAAGCCGATTTTTATGGGCACGCCAGATGCACACCAGCCACATTTAAGCCACTTTTAAAAGTTTCTATTTTTATTGCTTTTTCCTTTGCATTGGGATATAGAACTGATTGTGTGTGTATTTTGTTTTTAAATTCTTGGAGATAATAGCTCTCTTCACTTCTTTGCAAACTACTTTGGGATTGTCTCCTACAAAACTTGTGTCCAAACCCCTTATTTTATCTTGTTGTGGTATTGCATCCAGAAGTATCTCTCTCCGTTCTGTGGAAATCTCTTGTCTTCAGCTGATTTTACAGTGTGGTCTAGAACAGGCATACATTGTGGTGATGGGGTTAGTCTTGGGAGCCTAGCTTTGACTAGGCACTAATGAATTGAAATTAACTGATTTCCCCCACTCTAAATATTGCAGCCTGACCATTTTGTCAATAAATAACCAACTCAAGTTGAAAATTTATTCTGCAGTCCTGCTTTGGCTGACCATAAAATCCGCTCTTGAACTTTTGCTATTTGGAAACCTAACACTCTAGGCTAAAATAGCAAAATTAACACCTTTTATTCCAATTGTGTATATATATTTATTTATTGTTCCTGAAGTGTAATAGTTACTGGAAGTGGCTGATCTTCTCCTAATGATACATGCATTAAATGCTGCCCAGTGATTTTGGTTTGGGGACAAATTGCTCAACAATATCTGAGTTTGCTCAACAATATCTGAGTTTGCTCTTGTAACTGCTGGCATTTAAACAAGTCACTTGGAATATAAGCTAATATTTGAAGTCAGAAACTTTCTGAACATTCTTTTCATTACTGTGCTAAAGCACTTTAAGAAGCTTTAGCAGCCCTTTATCTCCCTCAGTTTAAAATTACTTTGATTGTCCCTTAATGTGTAAATGTATACTTCTGGGAAATACTCATATAGCACAATATACCCCTGAAAAGTCTTGTGTTAGAATGCTATGGCTATGTGGTATTTTCCTCTATGAAGGAAAACCTTAAATATCAGAACCAGTCTTGGTTCAGAAAGGTAATTTCCAGACATGGAACTTAACAGTAGCTGGGAAAGCGGAGTGCTTGACTATTCTCATCATCTTTACCCTGCACTTTTTGCTGCACCTTATTTTCAGATAACGCCATGGAAAGAACAGCTGGACTGCAGCAGGTTTGTTTACAGATACTATTTTAATATATATTTGCCTCATAAAAAAACAAAGGCACTTGCTTCCAGAATAAAAAGTATAGTACTGTTCTATCTCACAGTACTAGTTGCTCTTTGGTTTAAATCAGGCGTCCTCAAACTCGGCCCTCCAGAATTTTTTGGCCTACAACTCCCATGATCCCTGGCTAGCAGGACCCAGTGGTCAGGGATGATGGGAATTGTGGTCTCAAAACATCTGGAGGGCCAAGGTTGAGGAAGCCTAGTTTAAATAATCTAATTGGTTGGGCATCTATTGAAGGAACAGCGCAGCACTTTAAGACTGACCCAATCTGTGTTCTCCTTTGTGGTATGTTAGAAATTAAAATGGAAATATGGGAGCAAATTATGTATCTGCTGTGCAGGAGCAACCAGCCCACATCCTTTTGGATTTTTTTTTTTTTTAAGGATATGTTAAAATTTTCATCCCAAGGCACTATTAAACTGGCTTTACCTGACTCCACATGCCTTTGACAGTTATCAAATGAGTCCAAGTGTTGAGGTAACTTTTTATAGCAGACATTTGCTTCTTGGTTTTAACCTGTTCCTTCTTGGGCTCATCCTTTTTCCCCTTCCCCAAATTCTAGGTTATATTTATGCGCTGATTCTATAAATGTAGTAACCCTACACTTCAAATTAAACGCTATGTATTAAAAGGCTCAAATGAGACTGGATGCCTTCTGAGTCGTTTTAATTATTGCATCCAGTCTGCAACTTACTAATTTTCACCCAGTATATATGACATATTTCCTTGTAATTGAATGGTCAGGCTGCTTTGTTTCTTTTATGCATTTGACTCAGGTGAGACTGATCCTTAGCTACTCCTGGGAGTGGCTTGGTATCGCCCACCATGTTCCTCTATTTGTTTCCAGTTTATTGGTCTAGGCCCAGGGGTAAGGAACTTGCAGCCCCTCAGATGTTGCTGCACTACAGCTTCAATCAGCCTTGGCCATAGTGGTTAGACCTGATGGGAGTTGGAGTCCACCAACAATTAGTAGGCCACCTGTGTTCCCTATCCCTGTTGCAAGGAGTTGAGCTGGGTTTTTTGACTCAGGCTGCACCATTTGCCTTTTAGTTCTTACAGGGAGCTTGTATGCCTGAGAGATCTCCCGCCACAGCTTTTCTCATAGAATCTTCTTTGCAAATGTTTAGAGACTGCAATGGTAGGCTTGGATTTAAATGCAAACTGCTTCAAGGAGTGATACCGATGAGTGACACTTAAATGTGGCTGAAAAACAAAAAAGGTCACTGTTGGCTGTGTTGGCTTTGGTTTGGATTTTTAATCACTAAAGGAATGGAACTGCTGTGTGGCAAGAGGGTGGGCCTCACCAGGCCAACAAATGTTCCTCGAAATTTAAAGTATCTCAAGTGGATTAATGTTCATGCTGCCCAGATTAATGCTGATTTACTAACAGCACATAAATGTATTAAATGGAAACTATTAAAATAATTTTATTTTAAAAAAATATGCTAGTGAAGGTCTTTACTTTTTCTGCAACAGTTCTCATAGTCACGGAGCTCTTCCTATAAATAGCATGGATTGGGTATAAGCAAGTGGACTTCACAGTTGTAATGCTCAGGTGGAGGTTTGTGAGTTGATGGGTTAACAATAGACACACTGAAATTATCAACAGGTCTATTCTTTGTATGGCTGGAAGTGATTACCACCCTTTTTCAGCAAGTCTTAAGGACCCTTATGGTTGGTGCCAATTCTCCTTTAGTGTAGGATCTGTTGGCATACTTGTGTGATTGTGCATAATTCTGCATGTTTTGGGAACAAGTACCATTAATGTGGAAGCTTGCAATCTGAATATGCTTTGAGAAGGGATAGTTAAGGGGAACTTGGCTGCCTCCTAACCACCTTCAGTAGGGATATGTCTGCTGTATAATGTAGCACGGTATCTTTGCAGCCCTGGGTCAACTGTATTATTACTGTTGCATAACTATCATTAGATGCCGTATGTCTAAGAATTAAAAACATTGGCTTCACAATGAAGGTTGCTCTTTGTCAGGTAGAACAATACATTTCCCCTTTGTGTGGGTTCTTGAGTTGTTTTTCCAAAAGACCTTAGAGTGTCCAAAAAACTTTGATCTATAAATACTCCATGATTGAAGTTATCACATCTGACCATGTTTCCTTACCTGCTGTACTTGAGAAAACACCTCTATCACCACTGGAAGTCAATTCTCTACCGGGCCATCCTCCACTAAGTAGATGGGGAAAGTTGCCTACTGATGGAATTCTTAGAAAAGGACTTTGAAAGTTCTTCCTGCCATATTTCCATTTTAAATAGAGGAATTGTCATAGTGAGAACAATAGTCCACCCAATTATAAATAGGTCACAGCCTTCTCATGAATGCTAGGTTTTATTCACTACAGAGACAGTGATGGCTGTTGCAGCCATTTACATCTACACAATGACATACACGGTGAGAGAAGGGATGTTGCACTGCAGCTTCTTATTCTTCATACTGTTAATAAAAAAACAGAAAGTATGTTTCAGAGTAGCTTGCAGGAACTTCGCGGAGTCCCAACCGCTCCCTCAGTCTTTTCCTTCCAAGTTGCAACCCAAGGATGCAGCCACTGCTCTTGAGTGCTGACTTGTCCTACTTTCCTGGAGTGGTAGAGCTTGGTCATCTTCCAAATAATATTAAACCATAGCTTAGCACTATGTGTGAACCCTGCCCTGCACCTCAACTATGAATTGTTTACTGCTAATAAACCATGATCCAAAGCCATGGTTGTTTGTTGGCTTATGAATCCTGGTTTGTTTTAACTGGCTTGGTAATATGTGAACCCAGTAGCTTAATGCTGGCTGGTTTGTCTACCCCTTTCCAGAAGCTCTCCAAACTACAGAGGCATAAGGAAAGAGCAGCTGGAAAATAAAATAAACCAGATAAACAAGGCATGGCTTATCATCTGGCTTAGTGGTGGGTGGGTGTGGTCCAAGCTATCTAGAAACCACTAGATTTAGCTGGCTCAGTTATTCTCTATCACTAGCATTCAAAACAAAAAGATTTGCATCCCCCTCCAGTAAGCCATCCTCACAAGCTTTGTGGTAGCTTAGCCTTTACCTTCAGAGGTACAACTTCCCTAGTGCGAATCCGCAGTTTGTTCACTTGTGTCTCTGCGATATCTGCCCGCTCTTCAGCATCATCCAGCTCGTGCTGCACCTTGCGGTATTTCACAAGGTTGGAGTTGGCTTGCTGCTCCTAAGAAGGGAAGACAGGAATGGATGTAGACAGCAGAACTGGTAGTGGCCCTGTGATTAGATACCCCTGTGGCAAGTATGGTCTGCTTAGACACATGGGGAAAGGTTTGCAGGCAGGTGTGAGTATGAATTTACCTTTGTGCCTTCAGAGTCTTCTTTAGCCCAAGGGGGGTAGCACTGCCTTATGGACATCCTTCCACAGGCCATATGCTAATGATGGTAAAGGCTACTTTCCAGCCATGCAAAACACTTGAGGAAGGCTTGGAGCAGGATTGGTGAAGGGTGTGGCCTGCAGAGAGTTCCAAGGGCCAGATACTAAGGCCTGGGAGCCACATTTCCCTCCTGGGCCAGAGGTTCCTCATATATAAGAGCAATAAGGTGCAGGGGCATTGAAGGTTGATTTGCCCTAAGCACATGAGAGTGACATTTTAAGGTGTCAGAGCTCCTGTTGTGTCACTTTTTGAATATGATTCTTGCTTTGAATTAACTGCAGCAACACATGGGGAATGTAGACACTAGGGTTCCCACAAGACCAGAGGCAGCTGTGAGTAAAGACAGCACGTTTTCTGCTGCCTATAAGTCCCTGTCCATGCAGAGTCACACTTACTGCCTCCTCAAACTGGCGCTTGTAACTCTTGACTTTGCTCTGCAGTTTGTCAATCAGTTCCTGCATCCGTGCCAGGTTCTTCCTGTCCTCTTCAGTCTGAAAAGCAATGGCAAAACATGGGATAGCT